>NC_135369.1:197276969-199676969 GCF_049243985.1 Paroedura picta | reverse complement strand
TTATCCATGGTTCCATATTTGTGAAAAAACCCTGTGAGAGGATCGTGTCTGGGGACTCCGCACTTGAAGATGGGCCAATCAGGGGGCGGCCTGATTGGGCTGGCCCCTACGCTTGCTGCCCTCCCTAACAGCCTGTTATGGGGAGAGGAAGGGAAGGTGATTTTAAATTGCTTAGAGACAACTGAGGCCAGCTGGGTGACTGTGTGACATTCCCAGTTCTCTCAGACCTCTTAAACCCACCTCCAGTTTGGTGTAGTGGTTAGGAGTGCGGACTTCTAATCTGGCATGCTGGGTTCGAATCTGCACTCCCCCACATGCAGCCAGATGGGTGACCTTGGGCTCCCCACGGCACTGATAAAACTGTTCTGACCAAGCAGGAATATCAGGGCTCTCTCAGCCTCACCCACCCCACAGGGTGTCTGTTGTGGGGAGAGGAAAGGGAAGGCAACTGTAAGCCGCTCTGAGCCTCCTTCGGGTAGGGAAAAGCGGCATATAAGAACCAACTCTTCTTCTTCTTCTTCCTCTCTCACAGGGTGTCTGTTATGGGGAGGAGAAGAAGGGAAGGTGATTTTTAAGTGCTTAGAGACACCTGAGGCCTGCTGGGTGACTGTGTGACATTCCCAGTTCTCTCAGACCTCTTAAACCCACCTCTCTCACAGGGTGTCTGTTATGGGGAGAAGAAGGGAAGGTGATTTTAAACTGCTTTGAGACACCTGAGGCCTGCTGGGTGACTGTGACCCACTCCCAATTCTCTCAGAGCTCTCTCTACCCCACCTCCCTCACGGGGAGTCTGCTATAGGGAGAGGAAGGGAAGGCAATTTTAAACTGCTTAGGGACACCTGAGGCCTGCTGGGCAACTTTGGGCAATTCCCAGTTCTTTCAGAGCTCACAGCCCCACATCCCTCTCTGGGAAAGAAGGGCAGGCAATTTTAAACTGCTTAGAGACACCTGAGGCCTGCTGAGTGACTGCGGCCCACTCCCAGTTCTCACAGAGCTCTCTCAGTTCCACCTCGCGAATAGGGTGTCTGTTATGGGGGGAAAAAGGGAAGGCAATTGGAAACTGCTTTGAGACACCTGAGGCCTGCTGGGTGACTGTGGACCATTCCCAGTTCTCTCAAACCTCTCATAGCCCCACATCCCTCACAGGTTGTCTATTGTGGGGAGACGAAGGGAAAAGGTGTTTGTAAACTGCTTTGAGACTCTTTTTGGTAGAAAACAGCAGGGTACCAAAATCTAGCTCTTCTCCTTCTAAGGGGCAACAGTGAAAAAAGCATGTGGGCACATAACAGCCCTCCTCATGGGGAGACCCCTCCCGCGTTTTCTCTCTGCCCCATCACAGCTTTTTGCCTCCTGACGAGGCTGCAAGGGAAAGTAACACAAACTTCTCCCTCCGCTCCTTGGATTGTCATTCACAGCAAGCCACCAATCACAGTACAGCAGTTCTCTCATCGACTGAAACTATCTCCCCCCCCTCCCAACCCCCAATTTTTTTTCATGTACTTCCGCGTAGGTATGCAGTAATGCCACAACGCAACACAGATGTATCCAGTGGAGCGGTATAAATAAAAGGCTAAGGGCTAAAGGGGAGGAGAGGTAGCGGGCGCTGTCCGTGATAAGAACTCGGAGGAGCCACGAAGTGGCTTCCGTTTGGATTTGGGGCGTTTTAAAATTTCCTTCTGCAGCAAGAAGGATTGATCCGGAGTGACCCTACCTTTATTGTGCGATATCTTAGAGTGCTTTTAATGCTCAATATATTTTAAAATCACATTGTTTTGAAGCTGGGCTCTCCTCTGTGGTAGAGGACCCGTGATTAGCTACAGGTGGTCATGTGACAAGCCTGCCTTAAAGGAGAAGCCCCTAATTTCTCTCAACTTCTGTCGGCCCTGGATTTTTTTTTATGCCTTCTTCGTTCCCCCCCCCTTCAAGAAAAGAAAGGATTTTTCCTCCCTCCTCTGACTTCTTTGATCCTCTCCCCCCCTTCAGGAAAACAAAGAGGGCCATTTCGCACGGCTTCAAAGTAGCACAATGGTTGCTATTTGGAAACGCTACTAATTTGCCATAACCCACGACGTCGTAGACAATCTGCAACAATCCTGAAACCAATCAGCAAAAAGCGCTTCGTTGTGGCGCTTTCAGGGGAATCCAGAAAAGTGGATTCACCCTCCGGATAGCGATACACTCCTGCAACCAATCTGCAACAGTAGCGCTAAAGACCTGTGCGTTACCATTGTTGCTGGTTCTTCAAAGTCCCTCCCCCTGGCTCTCTCCTCCAAACTTCCGGCGAAGCGATCGCCATTTTTTTCTCTCCGAGCGAGCGGGGATAAACGCACCGGCGAGCCTCTTTCTGTTTAGAGGCTTCCCTGGCTTCAGTCCTTCACCTTGAGTCACTAAGCACAAACCACTGAAAAGCCCGTTTGCTGAAATAAAGTCCCTTTATTTTTTACAAATAAATTCAGCCGAAAATCGGGACCGTGAGAGGGGGGGGGATTTTTTTTTTATCACTCGAGGCAGCGTGCAAACGATCATACAATCAAACGACAGCTCACATTAGGCAGCTGGATGGGTCTCTCCGTAGCAACGAATCTACCTAGATTCGTTGCTATGGGTCGTTTTTTTTTTTTTTTAAACCTTTCTTAAAGGGAAAGGGGCTGTTTGGGAGCATGCTAACGGCTGCCCATTGGCTGCTTGACGGCCAGGGGCGGGACGAGCTTGGCAATAGCGCTTCCTTTCTAGCGATTTCTGCCGAGACCGGAAGCCTGTGGGAAACGCTAAAAAACGCAACTGATTCCACTACAAAGGCAGGTATGCATAACGACGAATTCCACTATTTTAAATGGCGATTTTTCATTCCGCAAACAATTTGCAACAAAGATCCCTGTGCGAAAGGGCCCAGAGTCTTCATTTGCCTCCCCCCCTCTTCTGAGCTTCCCTAACCACGTGCAGAAGACTTTCCTGTTTCATTGGGGAGGGGGGGGGAAGAGGAGGACCCGAGTTCAAAGTGATCTGAATTCAACAGGATTGACAATGGGATAAACAAAGTAAGTGCAGACTCTGCCTAGTATAACAAACCCTTCCCCCCCCTATACTCAATTTGATCAAAATTACAAACAAAAATTGAAAAGTCTCAAAATGTTAAAGATGTTAAATAAGCAACCATCTGTCAGCAGCCAAGGGACATACCTGGCACATTATATGACCCCTCCATCATCTCTAGAAATGGGGATGCTCATTAAAAGCACATTAATGCTTTCTGTAAGCGAGGTCTGTATTTTAAGCTATCCTGTTTTGGAGGAGGTGAGGGAGATGCATATACATAATGGCTCTCCAGAATGAGCACACTCTAACAGGTTCATGTGGGGTCAGCTCTAGTTAGACGGCCATCATGCACCTATCTGCAGCCAAAACACCTCTACAATTAAGGAGCTGGAGGACGGCAGAACAAGTCAAAGGCAAGAGGATTTGACACTTGGAGGTTCCATTCCAGAAAAACCTGAATTGAAGTCTCATTAATTTTAAAGAAATCAAAGCTAGATGCGAATCACTTGCACAGTAGACTTCCATGAGACACAGGCATGATTTTCTCTGTAGCTGGCAAACTTAACGGACATCAGAGATATATATAAACTTGTACATGGGGGATCTTGAGATTCCTAAAAATATATTTTCCCTTTCAATCTTAAGTTGTCATACTTGGTTGATTTCAGGATACAGGTTGGGGGGAGGGGTGTGAATCTCAATAGGATATTGGGGGATTGATTCATAGACCTTCCATAATTTTTTACAAAAATGTAAATAAATGGGGAGGAGGGCTTTGACCCTTTCCCCTTGCACCATTTTGTTGACATGAAACTTCTGTCCATCTAGATAGATTCAAGTGCTGGTCTGAAGCAGCAGGACAGATTTGGAGCCCAGTGGCACCTTTAAGACCAAGAAAGTTTTATTCAAAGTATGAGCTTGTGCACGTGAAAGCTCATACCTTGAATAAAACTTTGTTGGTCTTAAAGGTGCCCCAGGACTCTACCTTTGTTCCTTTGACCATCTGTTATTTGTTCCAAAGTGTAAACATACCATAACAGTATCAATTCCCTTTATCCCCTCAGGACAAATGGCATCTCTGGGAAATGAGTAAAAATAGCAGCCGTCGGAACAGGGGAGACTGATTCCGCGTTATGATTTCCCAGCTAATTTTCACCACATCAGATTCTAAACGTACTCTCCGAATTTGTACCTGGGGTTCTATATCTGTGGTTTTCTCCCTCACTAATCAGGTCTCCCATCGTATTTGTTTTGCGTTTTCATCTGGAGAGTGGGTGGTCCGACTCCTGTCATGCCCCCCGCTTTCTGGGGTGACTGAGCATGCACAATAACACACAATGTAATGCAATCAGTTTTTTCAATTGCACCCCTCCACCCCTTGGTCCCATGTCACTCTAATCCCTCAAGTAGGCGGGGGGGGGGGGGAGGTTGGGTTGATGTACACTCAATCATCCCACATGCATGAAAACCAGAAAGCACAACAGCCACCATTACGCACAAAAATTACAAAGTGATCCATTGTCCCTGGCAATTACAATTGCAACTGATCTCCAGAGATCAATTCCCCTGGAGAGCATGGCTGATTTGGAAGGTGTATTCTATAGCATCATAACCCTCTGAGGTCCCTCTCCTCTCCAAAACCCGGCCTACCCAGGCTCCACCACACAAATTTCCAGGTGTTCCCCAACCCCGAGCTGGAAGCCCTATTTCCGAGTCCCTACTAAGGCAGGTGTCTAGCTCTTGATCTCCTCTGCAAGACAGTTGGGAACTGTCTCTAGGAACACAAACCAGAAAGGACCATGACTGAGCTCATATACTCGGGAGGTATGGCAACCGGAAGAATGCACCAAGAATATCTAAACTGGAAAGCCAGCTTCCTCACCAAACAGGGTTGATGTTTTGCTATGATTATGCCAATAAAGGCATTTGATTGATTGATTGATTGATTGACATGGTTGAAAGGATGCATCTCTCACAGCCACATTCATCTGATTCTGTCACAGCTCATCTCCAAATTTGTCACCTCAGAAACCTTCCTGAGTGAGCTCAGTAAAAAACTCACCAGCTGTCATCAACTCTATCTTATACCAACTCAGCCATCGGATGGCATTTGGGCATTGACCCACAACAGAAACAGTAGCTCAGGGATACCCAGCTTGGACCCATGGAAACCATGGCACCCCTGACATCTTTCCTGCCACTCACCCAGTGGTTGTAAAAACTGGCAGGAGCAGGTGGGGCTTTTGCTCAAGAAGGCTGATTATTATTATTACTACTATTATTATTATTAAATTTGTTACCTGCCACTCCCAAGTAGGCACGTGGTGAGTTACAGGTATGTAGTAAAAACTCCCATTAAAACCCATTAAAATGGACAAGAAATATCGATACAGAAAATGGCAACCCTGCAACACGGTGGAACTGCCCCCCATCCCCAATTCCTATTACTACCTCCAGAGGGAGGAGGCAGGAGAGACAAGATACTCAAAAGTTGTAGCTAGACACCAGGAGTAGGCATCGATCTTCCCCCCACTGCCCCAGATTCAACGGTACACCTGGTGGAAGAGCTCCGTTTTGCAGGCCCTGCGGAAAACTGAAAGGTCCGAGGAAGCCTGTTCCACTTCCATCAGAAATAGTAAGAAAAAGACCATTTCTGCACAAGGAAAATGTTCCTGGACACCCATTGAATGTTGGCAGCTTTTAGAGCACCCTCCACATGATGTCACCTGCATCCCATTGCTATCCAGTAGTCGGGTCAAGATTTGGCCATTTTTAACTACATTGTGTGTTCCATCGGTGAGCAACCAGTGAGCAACCAGGGATAAGACCGTATGGAGGGGTAAATGCATGATAGTCTCGACAGATCTGTCCCGCCCTCCCCTCTCCATTTCCTGCTCTGAGTATTTTTTTTTAATGGCACGGCCCGTGTTGCAGTACCTACATTGTCAAAAGTGAAATAAAATCTTCTAGTCACGATAAAAGATAGTTCCTGTTTGCGATGCGCATAACAAGGCATACCGTTGTTTTGTCTCAGTTGCTGATTCCCTTCCACAGGTTGTGAAAAGATGCTGTTATCACTCATACATCTCTGCAGATGGTACACTTAACTGCATGTCTCTGTGTCTGGCATCTTCCCCGTGAGCTCAGCTATGCTATCTGACTGCTCTCCTAATGATACCAGATTGCTGACCACACGTGGGCACCTCTCCCTTATGATTAATCAACATGCAAAGAGGGGAGGGGGCTAATGAAGGTGAGAGATCATGATTGTCTCAGCAGAAGGAACAGTGCATCTCAGTGCATCTTAGTGTTATTGCCAGTGCATGAAGGAGTTCACAAAATTTCTCTCTACGGAAATATGCAAGCTAGATCAGTCGCACTGTAGTTATGAAGTCTCCATTCTCAGACCCTGGAGACATGTGTACAGACTTCACTGAACAGTACTGTAAAGAGGTATCTGATATCTGTACTATTTTATCCAAGCAGTTAAGGAATTGTCCAAGATATTTTTTCACATAAAATTGTTAATTGACAATCCTGGTGAAGTAGCTATAACTGAGTCAGACCAATTCAAGTGGGTAGCCGTGTTGTTCTGAAGCAGCATAACAAAACAAAATCAGAGTCCAGTGACACCTTTAAGACCAACAAAGATTTATTCCAGGTATGAGCTTTCGAGTGCAAGCACTCTTCCTCAGACTAATCTAAGGGCCATTCCGCACAAAGGGCAATGTGGCTAAATCTGTGCGCTATTGAAAAGCGTTGCAGGCAAAAGATCGCTGTAACGCACACATCCATTCCTAGCGAAAAAAGGCTCTCCCACTAGCGCTGTTCTCGTAACGCACAAGTTTCTGGTCTTGCCGAAATTGCAATAGGGGAGGCGATATTTCTCCACGCTTCCTCCCGCCCCTTAACAGCCTGTTATGTTCGTGTTTCCCTTTAAGAACTCTTTTAAAAACCCGAAAACACCTGTAGCAACGCATATTCGTTCCTTCAGTGTATCAGAAAGACCTTTTCCGCAGGCGTAAGGAGCTGACGATTAATCGTTTACAGGCTCCTCAAGTTAACCCCCCCCCCCCATGGGCGAGATTTGTGGCTGAAATTATGGGCAATGTCGAACAAGGGGCTGTATTGTGCTTGGGAACTTTAAAGACACTTGCAGTAGGGAGCTTTGTTTAACCTTTAATACCTTCTGTGGAGGGACTTTAGCCGGAGAAGCCTCTGAGAAGCATCGCTCGTTTGTTGCTCTCCCCGTCTAAGGGGAAAAAATGGCGATCGTTTTGCCGGAAGTTCAGCGGCAAGAGCGGGGGAAGGAATTTCTTTCTACCGCTACATTGAGAACACACATGCCTTTCGCTGATGTGTTGCAGCTTGTGCACAGAAGTGTAGCAGTTTTCTCAGGGGGAATCCACTTTTCTGGATTTCCCATAAAGCGCTACAACAAAGCTCTTTTTGCAGGAGTGTTGCAGATTGTGTGCGACATCATGCGGAACCTTGAATTAGTATCGTTTACCAAAGGTAAGACTTCTGCTACTTTTAAGTTGTGCGGAATATCCCTAAGACTTAGTCTGAGGAAGAGTGCTTGCACTCGAAAGCTCACGCCTTGAATAAATCTTTGTTGGTCTTAAGGTGGTCAAAGGTGCCACTGGATTCTGATTTTGTTTTGTTGAATCAGACCAGATAGAGTTTAGCTGTATTTGTGTGGTTGATATATATTGGGTGTCTGAATGGACCTACAGAAAGGAACACCAGCACTTGAGTCCAGTAGCACCTTAAAGACCAAGATGCTTTCTCACTTGCTAAATAATGCAGCTTGAATCACCCCAGCAAACATTTGCAAGTGGGTTTTGTTATTTCACACAGTAAAATCCAGTTGCAAGGTGGATGGACAATGGATTGAAAGCATCTTGTTTAGTTGTATGAAAGTGCCCTTTAACAAAAATTTCCAGGCTATAAGCTTTCATGAAGTCAAAATTAACTTCATCAGATCTGATACTGAATGGCGAGCTTTGGATTCAGAAAGGTTATACCCTGGGGGGAAAGTTGGTCTTTATGGAACTATTGGGCTCCAGTTTTGTTTTATAAAGGAAGTAGAATCTGTTTTACTCATAGTCCATTCTCATCTGATCTTGGGAGCAGGCCTGCATGGGAGACCGTTAAGGAAAGTCTATGATTGCTATGTAGACGTAGGCAATGGCAAACTATCTCCTGGATGGATCTTGTCTGATCTTGGAACCTAAGCAGGGTTAGCCTTGGTTAGTACTTGGATGGGAGAACACCAAGGAAATTCCAGGGCAGGCAACAGAAAGCCATCCCTCTGAACATTTCTTGCCTTGAAAACCCTGTTTTCAAGCTGTGGCTTGATAGCACTTTCAACCACTATTGCCTAACACATCTACCCACCTGAAACTATTTACACTGGAGGAAGTCTCCTTAGGTTGGAGGCAGATTTTTAACATTTGCTTAGTCAAAAAGTAGCATAGGACTAAGATCCACCCCACTGTAAGGTAAAGGTAAAGGTATCCCCTGTGCAAGCACCGAGTCATGTCTGACCCTTGGGGTGACGCCCTCTAGCGTTTTCATGGCAGACTCAATACGGGGTGGTTTGCCAGTGCCTTCCCCAGTCATTACCGTTTACCCCCCAGCAAGCTGGGTACTCATTTTACCGACCTCGGAAGGATGGAAGGCTGAGTCAACCTTGAGCCGGCTGCTGGGATTGAACTCCCAACCTCATGGGCAAAGCTTTCAGGCGGCTGCCTTACCACTCTGCGCCACTGTAATATATACTTAATAGTTGCCTTGATGATATAAATCATGTTGATTCTCAACAGTCTAGTGCAGGGGTAGTCAACCTGTGGCCCTCCAGATGTCCATGGACTATAATTCCCATGAGCCCCTGCCAGCGAATGCTGGCAGGGGCTCATGGGAATTGTAGTCCATGGACATCTGGAAGGCCGCAGTTTGACTGCCTCTGGTCTAATGTTATCGGACTGTTATTGTATGCCCCTTTGATAAGTACAGAATTAGTTTCTTTGGTAATTTGACTATAGCTTTAAATGACTGGGCTTCTTGTGACCATATGGGTGGTGGAAATGTAATCATCAAGAAAGAGAGTTACTTTGCTGTGCTAGTGGTGGATTTAGACTCATGTCCCATTTATCTTCCATGCATCTCAGGATCCGATGACTCTCTAGCAATAATGGTCACAGACACAGTGTGCCCTGTTGCCATACTGTTCTGTAATGAGGACTCCTTGAGTTTTATGACACCTCCAATTAATCATCATAGTGCCAATTAAGAAGGCCATTAGAAATACTGTCTGTATCCATTAATCCTGATTAGTTATACAGTTTTTGAGAGAAACATTGCTTTAATTTTGGCAGGATGGTTAGAAAAGACATAGTAAATTGATAATACCCATATGAAGAGCCAGAGAGTGATATTCAGTCACACAGAGAAACTGAGAGCCAAAATTGTGTAGTAAGACTGTTGGAGTAGTATCTGGAAGACCCAGATCTGAATCTATCACTCAATCAAACTTTATTACAGTCGTTCAGATTCGAATCCCACATTGGTACTATTGGAGCTCACTGGGTGAACTTGGGCCGGTTATACACACTTGGTCTAACTTAACTCACAAGATTGTTGTGAGGATAAATGGAAGAGAAGAATCTAAGCCACTTTGGGTCCCCACTGGAAAGAACTGTAGGGTATCCTTATGCATTGTTGTTCCTCTATATATTTGTGAAACAGCCTAGGGGGTGGAACGTGTCCGGCTGTCCAAGTTGGAATAGGGCCAATCAGGGTGCAGCCAGCGTTGCCCTGATTGGCCCTGCCCATGCAGCTCCTGCCCTCTGTCCCTGGACTCTAGCCTCTGTGCTCTCAGATGCCTCAGTGCCTGGAGCCAGCAGCAGGTAAAGGGAGAGTGCCCTGGGTAAAGGGTCGTGGTGGAGGGCTTGATATGAGGGCCTCTTGGCCTGCTAGGCTGGGCCTGCTGACAAGGGCCTACCAGCCTGCTGACTACCTGCTAAGGAGCTCTGTCCCGGCCCTGTTAACGAGCTGCCCAGTCCCGGCCCGCCCCACTTGATCTGTCTGCGAGCTGCAGCCCAAAGCCATCTTAATCTGCCTGGCCAGGGGCCAGGGGAAGGGATCCTTTCAAGGCCCGTTCTTAGGATCGGCCTTTGAAGCTAGTAAATAGAGTTGGAAGGGACCTCCAGGGTCATCTAGTTCAACCCCCTGCCCAATGGAGGAACTCACAACTACCTGTCTAACCACAGTGATCCCAATTTCATACCCAGGTGATCCCCTCCAACAAAAATCTCCAGAATCCAGTCTGGCCTGGAGGAAATTCACCTACCATCCCACACTGGCAATCAGCAATTCCCTGGATATGCAAGGAAGGGCCACAAGGAAGGACACATCCCCGCTGTGCCCCTCATCTCTGATGCCAGCTGGCAGACTGCCTCACAGCCTTCTGCAGTGGCAGAGAGATGGCTCCCTGCAGCCCCAGAAGGCAGCAAGGAAGGAAAAGAACTGGGCTCTTTAAACCCCTTCCCCTTGAGTCACCCTCTGAGCCTGCATGGAGTAAGCTTTCTGCAGGCTCCCGAGGGGAGCGTTGCTTGCAAGCCCTTTAGAACGTTTCTCCCCCCAGGGAATGCCTGAGAAACCAGGGGGGAGGTGGCCTACCCAAGAGATGATGTGACAGCATCAGCTTCTTGGTGGGCCCTTGAAATGCCTCTCTCCTCAGATGTCTCTGGCTGTGCAGAGAGAGGAAGCTAGCGGAAGAGGCATTTAAAGGTTCCATCAAGCAGCTGATGCTGTTTGGTGGGCAGCTCTTTCTCTCTCCCCCCACCTTCTCAGGCTCTTCCGGAGAAAGCGGGGGAGGCATTTAAACTGGCTGAATCGCGAGTGAATCATCAAATCACGATTCAGCCGCCACTAATTCAGCCCATTTAAATGGCAGGGATTCAATTTGGATAGGTCCAAAAAGTACCCAAATCAGATTGCCTATGGTACTTTTCAACTTATCTGAAACAAACTGCACATGCTTAATCCTGACTGGAAGTCCGGCTGCTACATTTCCTGCTCTGAATATCTTAAAAACTGGAGGAAAACCAGGAAGTAACTGCCAGACTACCTTTATCTCTTTAATTTGTTTATTGCATGGGTGGGGGGGAGGTTTGGGGGGAATATATACAGATTTCAAGAATTTTCAGAAAACATTCCGGGACAGGTCAGGCTGGTTTAAACATTGTATGTCCTGCTCGACCAGAAAATAAAGGAACCCAAAACACGAGGGAAAGGGATGAGAGGAGACAACTTTTTATTATTTCTTAGGTCTGGGGTCCCCGACTTGGTGCCTGTGGGAACCAAGGGGCCCACCCACCCATTATCTAGTACCTGCCAAGCAGTTTTAGAAAGTGCAGTGTGCCAGGAAGGGCTTTGTGCCCAGCCAAGCTGCTGATTAGCGATTGTACATTGGATTGTCTGTTAGATTTTTTACAGTGCTGCGTGAACAGCCACTGCCACCACAGCAGTGTATGACCGAAGATAAGCTGTGGTGTCAACCATGTTGCGGCTGGCTCCACCTCTTGCAAAAGCCATGGCAACTTCAAGAGATGCCACTGCAGGTTCTACAGTACAAGGGGTCTTAAAATGAACAAGACCTTTCAAGGAGGGTAACAGCTGAAAGTCTGTGCAGACCTGCTTTGCAGCCACAGGGGTCCAGTCAAGACAGTCAGTTTGGAGTTGTCTGAATGCCACTAAGAAGCCACGGGGCAAAACGCCACCAGCTAGAGAGGTGAGAGCAGAGAGCTCCAAGTGGACTAATCTTCTTGAAGAGGACTCCAAAGGAGGTCACCCCACTTCAGTCAGGCAAGTGATTGCTAGATTGCAGCCTAACAGTGATAAGAAATAAGGCAAGGACCGAAATGAAGGATATTAGTAGGTAGACTTTATAGTAAAGTCTCAATATCCTGAAAGTTAGCAGAGTGCCTGTTTTGGCTGATAAGCACGGCGTTCAGCTGTGTGCAGCTGGTCAGAAAACAACAAACAAAGAAAAACATATTCTCCAAGGTTCTACTTAACTAATATAAGAACTATTTATTAGTATACATAATACTACACACAAAAAGATAAACAGAATATTTGTGTTCTAATCTAAATACCTAGATGGGGAGAGATGTAGGAGGCATCTCTGCTCCAACCATTTTGCAGGCTTAAAGGATGGAGAAGAAGAGAGAGAGAAGGAAGAAACAGGAACTTAACCTACAAGGGAAAGGTCAGCGGAATACGAAAGGTGAGTGGTCAGTGTTCCTATTTATCTCACTAACTCTATGATAGAGAGAGTTCCTGTCAACAGTCAAAGCCAGGAAACATTGCACAGAGAGTCATCTCTGACATGAAATCCACACTGGGCTTGGCTGGATCACAACGATTGTAAGAAGAGGCAGAAGGTACAGGAAGGGCTAGCCTACAGATACCCCCGCTGCCCCTGCTCAGGAGAGGAGCCCTGTTCCTTACTGGAGGGATGGAATAAAATAAATAATAGATAAATAGCCAACCTCATTACAGTCTGGGCAAGACTGATTCAGGCCTTGCTGCCTGGTGACTGTGGTATATTTGTTTCATAAATTAGACGGTTATAATTGAAAACAATGCAAAAATAACAGAAAGCACAGATTGTTCAAAGACATTACAAGATTTCCCCATCTATCTCCCCCCCCCCCCACCAGACAGCCATATGGGCTGGGGCTTGTAAGGATCTCAGTATTCTTGATAGATCACATTACCATGAGATCATCCAAGAGAGCTTAATGCCGGGAACTGAAGAAGGATAATCCTTTAGCTGACAGTTGCTTTTCCCAATTTTTTCCCTCCATATGCATACACTTCTACAGCTACATAGAGGAGGAAGGGACATATGTGTTTGGTTAAGCACACCATCTCTATTGACTTCACAGGTTCTAAAAATTCTGTACCCCCCCCCCCAAATAGCCTTTCAAACACTGGATGAAAAAACACAATGGTGGAGGAGGATACATTCAGCTGAACTATGCAGCACACTATTGCGCTCATAATATGAAACGGAGCCATAATGAGGCCTGCCCATGGATGGGAAAGGCTGCAAACAATTCAAAGAGCTCAGGGTGGATGTGAGGGCCCAGCAACTTCCAGGAGCAAAGGGCAACCTTCCCTTCCCAGTCGCCATTTGTTCAACAGAAGGTCAGGACAGACTGGAGGCTCTTAGGCCTGTCCAACTTTGTCTTTTGCAGGATTCCTGAACATTTTTTCATGTACAATTTTACAATTTCCCCAGGATCTAATGAATGACTGAATAGCAGGCACTGCAAACGTTCCTTTAATCCAGGGGTAGTCAAACTGCGGCCCTCCAGATGTCCATGGACTACAATTCCCAGAAGCCCCTGCCAGCATTCGCTGGCAGGGGCTTCTGGGAATTGTAGTCCATGGACATCTGGAGGGCCGCAGTTTGACTACCCCTGCTTTAATCCAACTCTTCTCTCCCACATATCTATTTAAAATGTCGTCCTTGTGGAGAGTTTCGTGAACGTGGATCCCCCAATGGGTTCTGAATCAAATCAAGTGTCATTTTCCCTTCCTGGAGAAAAAGGAGCCTTACACTGAATCAGACCCACCAATGTTCGGGTCCTATATGGATGGTCTGATGAACAGCAGCATTCTGAGAACCTTTTCCTGGCAGTAAACACTACGGGAGAGACCTGAGCAGGGTTGCTCTCCTGCATGAAGGGTTGCTCTTGAAGCTCAGGGACTGTAGCTCAGAGGAAGAGCCTCTGCTTTGCATGCGGAGAGTCACAGGTTCAGCCCCCGGTCCCCAGCAGGTAAAATGACTCCTAAGGAGCAGGCGATGGGAAAGACCTCCGTCTGAGACCCTGGAGAGCTGCTGCCAGCCTGAGTAGGCGATACTGACCTTGACGGACCAAGGGCCTGATTCAGTGTCAGGCTGCTTCATGTGTCACGTGTCAATAGAGTAATTCTGATTTGAGCAGGTGTTGGAAATACGGCCTTTAACTGCTGGGGTCGCAAATGCCCTATAACCTTGGAGCTCTGGAGATTCAGAATCCTGACCCCAGGGCTTATTCTGCACTTCGTTTGTTTATTCCATTCTCAATCCTGTTGAATTCAGATCGATTTGAACTCGGGTCTTCCTCTCCCCCCCCCCTCCCCAATGAAACAGGAAAGTCTTCTGCACGTGGTTAGGGTAGTACAGAAGGGGGGGGAGCCAAGCACAGGAGCCTCTTTCTTTCTTTACTTGGAGGGGGGGCAGGGAGAGGCTCAGACAAGGCAGAGGAGGGAGAAAAAATCTCTATGGTAGAAGTTGAGAGAAATTAGGGGCTTCTCCTTTAAGACTGCTGGATGGGGCGCCCTCCGCCTCTCTCCCCTCGCTGGCTGTTCGTCCCCCTTGGCCAATCCTTTCATCTCCCAGGCACATTTTGGAGGATTCCACTTCTGCAGCTAGCATCCCTAGAAGCAAACCAGCCACGCTGATCCACTTGTGTGAGCATGCAAAAGAGTGTGTGTGTGTGTGTGGGGGGGGGGGGAACTGATCAAAACACAGATATAAAAATGATCACATGAGAACTGGTTTTGGATCACAACTTGTTTTTAAGAATCCAGGAGCTGTTGTTCTTCTCGCTCTTTTTTCCTAACTGAGCATATTTCTAAATGGAATCTACTTTGGCTCAGACCCTCTAATATCAGCTCCCAATCTCAAAGCACACAGAACAGACACACGCCAGTAGCTGAGAGAAACACACTTGTCCCTGCGAGGTCACAAGCATTGCCCGCTCTCCAAGCAGCTTGCATCCCACCACCGCATCCTACCTCAAAATCAGAGGAAATAGAGAGAGAAAAGGAAGAAAGGAAGGAGGGGAGCCAAGCACAGCGGGGCCTCTTTATTTCTTTCTGTCTTTTCTTGGATGGGGAGGGGGGAGAGGATAGGAAAAGGTAGAGGAGGGAGATAAAAATCTCTACAGTAGAATTAGGGGCTTCTCCTTTAAGACTGTTGGATGGGGCGCCCTCCGCCTTCCCCCCGCCCTCCGGTTGTTCGTCCCTCTTGGCCAATCAGGGCGTCTCTACAACGGAGTCATGCTTTTCTCAGTTAGATTCTTCCAATATCGAGGGTTATTTCCACTCCTAAATATAGCAACATAAAGGTCGGGTGACTCCGGATCAGTCATGCCTGTTGCAGAGGGAATATTTAAATCAGACAAAATCAAAACGGAAATCGCAGTCTGTGTAGACGGCAGGGACTGAATCGAACTGGGACTGGAATAAAAGCTCCGTGCAGTTTACACCCAGGTTTCCTGCAAAAAGCTGAAGGCAGCAGGAAAGAGGAAGGCCCAAATGAGACGGATTGACTCCCTCAACATGAGACGGATTGACTCCCCCCAAGGGCCCTCAGTTGGTAAGACCTGAGCCAGGATGTTAACGAGAGGACATTCTGGAGGTCCTTAAGTCACTGGCCACCATCACTCGGAAGCAGTCTGACATCACTAAACTCAGATGGAACTGCATTTGTGTGTCACCCTAAGCTGTGGAGCAAGTGCCACAATCCTCTAGTCATTATTTACCACCGGCTTGTGGATCCACACCCTATCCAACAAGGTGTGGATGCTGCCAAAATGTTAAGGATCCTCTGAGTGGCGGCACCCTCTCCTGGCCTCTTCCTAAGGCAGACTGTGTGACAAGGCACCCATTCCCACCAGGGGTGAGGCCAGGGTGATGTCACTGCCTCTTCTGGGAATCCATCGAAGGCAAGCAAGGAGGGCTTCCCCGGTGTTTAACTCACTCACGAACCAAACATATTAGGACCTCCAGCCTCAGGACTGGGCCTCTTTGAAGATGCCCTTGCTTCCGCCAAGCACATCATGGCACCACAACTCTCTGTGGGCCCTTCACAAAGCATGAGTGACGGCAGTGCGGCTGTGAGATGTGGCCAAAGTACCTGTGTCCAACCAAGGAGACGCCAGCTTTGACAAGCCCTTTGTCATGAGGGGCCAAGTGTTCTCCTACGGTTTGTGCTCCTCATTTGCACAATTCCACATCCTTTGTGCTACTCAATTGCAAATCCTCCTCAACAACTGTTAATTAGCTGTGCTTTGGCTATTTTATTTAGGAAATCTAATTGCGGGAAGGACTGGGAAACTCGAAACCCTGCAGCAGAAAAGAATGAGCTCGTCAAAGAAAACAGCATTTTATTTCCAACGGCGGCGGCTGGCGGCTCTCTCATTACCTTAGCAGCCCTTTCAGTTCGGAGGGAGAGCAAGGTGTGTTTAGCTCTAAAGGGAGAACTCATTCATTTGTCCTCCCCGGCTAAAAGACAGGCATTTTTTCCAGGATGAAGGGTCGACTGGAGACAGATGATGAAGGTGCTCAGAGATGCCTGGAGGGATTCCAGGTGTATGCATCTAAGTCACATTTCATTGAATTAGTGGCAAACCGGCATAATTGCTCAGAGGGAGTCATCCCTCTTCCCTTCCTGGAGAAACAGGAGCGATTGGAAAAGAAAAGAAAAAAAGCCCACTGAATCCTCTGCATTTCTTTTTAAAACGGAAGAGATAATAGATGCCTGTGTGTTTATAAGACACACCTGGCTAAGTTGTATTGCAGGTGATCAAAATGAAAGTGCAAATGTCGGAATGGTGAAATCCCAAATTGTAAAGAACAGAGCAGGAACAGAATTCAGAGGGAAGGAGGTGCTGAAGAGAAGCCAGAGGATCTACTTGTGATCTACTCCTGCTAGCAAGGCTGAGTCAAATTTTGCAGGCAGCCGCCTTTATCTTTGAAGACTGTATATAATAAGCACAACTTTATTTGAATGCCTACTTGATGTTCCACTAATCTTGACTACTATCAGACACAAGGGGGGTCATTTAATCACACCAAGAAGCCCAGAAAGGCTACTAGAAAGTAAGCCAAAGCTGGTCAGTAGACTTACTTCCAGGGAAGTGTGGAAGGGCAGTCCCTCCTCACCAGTGAAGAGCTCATCAGAAATAAAGTCATGCTGAGCGTCTCATTTTAGTTTTGTGCATTTAATATTATTTTGGTGAACACGAGAGATGCCAGTGAGCAGGTTACAATCCTGCAAAGGGGAGGGTGTGGCAACCCTGCAAAGAAGTGCAGAATGAGAAAACAGCCAGCTCCAGGATTGGAAATTCCTGGCAATTTGGGAGGTGGAACCTGAGGAGGGCAGGATTTGGGGGGGGGGGAGGACCTCAGCAGAGGATAATGCCATTAAGCCCAGCCTCGAAGGAGGCCATTTCCTCCAGAACTGATCTGAAGATCAACTGTAAGTCTGGGAGATCTCAAGGTCCCACAGCCAGTCCTCCACAAAACGCCTTCACTCACAGTGTAGATTTAGAAATCATTCAAGTACTTGATGTCTTCCTAGTACTTTAATAATTTTATTTTTGAAACTCCTCAACCATACAGATCAGCAACAGGGCATAATCCTGCTCCATATGTACACGACCTCTCAAAAACACAAATGCTGCTCTTTATAGCTATGGTCTTCATCCCATAGGCCAGGACCCTCAAGATGGGCTCTGAGTCCTACAGGGCAGCCTAGTCTTCCCCAAGGCCATGCTGTTAGTGGGCATGAATACCCAAAAAGGGCACTGCTTGTTCTTCCTCTTCTTACATACATGCTTAGAAGAGAGATTCAGGTATGCTGCCACATACATCTGGACAACACAATCACTGGGCCTAACAACATCACCTACGCTATCAAAGGCTTATTCACATGCTCATCTTTTAACATTGTATATGCCATTAAATGCCAACAATGCCCCTCTGTTCTCTACATAGGGCAAACAGGTCAAATCCTCCGCCAAAGAATAAATGGAAACAAATCTGACATCAAAAATCACAGGACTGAAAAACCTGTAGGGGAACACTTCAACCTTCCAGGGCATTCAATGAGGAATCTCAAAGTATCTGTTTTATTGTAAAAAAAAAACTTTGAGAATAGACTGGAAAGGAAGACTGCGGAGATGCAAGTTATTACAACACTCAAAACAATGGAATCTCCAGGATTCAACAAGAATATTGGTTTCTTATCTCACTACATATGCTAACTTCATTCAACTCGATATTCCTTACAATCCCCTCTTCATTTCATTTGGGACAATAGGATTGTAATGTGAAGTAAGAATATATGTAATGCAATTTAGATCCTAACTGTCTGGTCTTTGGACAGGAGAACAAACACAACAGGACTTGTCACTTGTAGGGATGTTTCATGCTTGCATGGAAACGGATGGGACTAGCAACAAGTCTCTTTTAATTACTTCTTTCCACAACTGGGAAACTGTCCGCCATTAATCACTAACCTTAATATTTTTATTCCCCCTGTGTATTTCTGAACAACAACTGAACCCAAGGGACTGATTTTGTTATTCTAGCAAGGAACTATCCAGTCCTCATAATCATGCTTCATATTTGTTGTGACACTGTTTACTAATTTCCTACTAATTCTCTCCTTATATCTGTATTCTTATGATTCTTGTACCATTGTCTGAGGAAGTTTGCGTGCACACAGAAGCTCCCATCTTGAATAAAACTTTGGTCTTAAAGGTCCCTTTGGACACAAAATTTTATAATGCTGAGAAGAGAAATAGGACTAAAGTGAAAAGGATTCTTCCATGGTCATAGAATCATACAGTTGGAAGGGACCGCGAGGGTGAACTAGTCCGACCCCCTGCACAATGGAGGAACAACTACCTGCCCATCCACAGTGTCCCCAATTCCATGCCCAAATGATCCCTCACCACCAAAAATCTCCAGAATCCAGCCTGGCCTGGAGGAAATACACCTACCATCACACAGTGTCAATCAGCAATTCTCTGGGTATGTAAGAAGGGCCACAAGAGACAAACACTGGCCCATCCTGCCCACCCACTCACAATCTGCCTAAGTCCATAAAATCAGCATTTCTGTCAAATAAAGCCTCTGCTTAAAAACTTCCAAAGATGGAGAACCCACCACCTCCTGAGGAAGCCTGTCCAACTGAGGAACCACTCTGTCAGGAACAATTTCTAGATGTTTAGCCGAAAATTAATTGCATCCCATTGGTTCTGGTTCTACCCTCTGGGGCAAGAGAGAACAACTCTGCTCCATCTTCTCTATGACAGTCCTTAAAGATGGTTATCAGATCCCCTCTCAGTCATCTCCTCTTTAGGCTAAACAGACCAAGCTCCCCCAACCTTTCTTCATACAACGTGGTCTCCAAACCTCTCACCATTTTCATAGCCCTCCTCTAGACTGTCTAGATCCTCTGTATTTGGGTCATGTGCTACTTTTCTGGGGACCTCAATTATAAACTGAAATCTATCCAAGACATAGTGAAATGTACTGTATTTCAAAAACAGAAAAAGAAAATCAATACCTAATAACAGATAGCATGTTCTAAAGATGATTAATCCTTAACAATATACATGAATCTGACATCTCCAGGCAAAAATAGACTAGAGTTAATTGCTAAATATTCCATATAGGAATAGGGGGGAAGCATTCTTTATCATCCAGGCACAATTCATTTAATAGAAAATAAGATTTTCTATAACTTTTCAAATTCCAGTCGGCCTGAAAAGCCCAGATTATTGAATGGTAGGGACGGTATTATAATTGCCTTTTTGGAGGATCTGTTAGCAGCTCCATCCTACCTTTTAAAAGAAAACCTTTATGAAGGTAAAGGCAAACACTTCCAGGTCTCTTTTACTTGGATGGTGCCCCATTCCATTATTCCCAAAGTTCATGAAGATTTTTATCCAGCTTGCCTTTTGAGAGGTTGTGGTCCAGGGGTAGTCAAACTGCGGCCCTCCAGATGTCCATGGACTACAATTCCCAGGAGCCCCCTGCCAGCATTTGCTGGCAGGGGGCTCCTGGGAATTGTAGTCCATGGGCATCTGGAGGGCCGCAGTTTGACTACTCTAATTGTTTTTAGGCCCCAGGGTTTTTTTGATGAGATCTGCAAATACATTCCTATTTGGTTTAAACAAGCTTCAACCCCAGGCTTCAAAACACACACACACACACACGCACACACACACACATGGAGTGGGAGAAGGCTTCCAGAGCTTGACCATCTCCCTCCCTTTTCGTCTCAGTAGGGAAAGGAATCAATGCTTCACTTTATAATGCCCGTGTTGAGATTGCATCAGTAATGAAACACTTTGAGTTGGGATCTGTTATCACAGCAAATGGGTAGAATGTTTCTAGCAAGGAAAGAAACCAGAAACACAGCCCCTCTCCATGTTTACAGATCAAAGGGCCTACAAAGCGGAAAGCAAAGGAAAACGGGATTCCAGGGGAATTTACGTGTTCTGCTAGATCCTTGGAGGAATTTATATTATGTTTTAGCTGTTGTGTGTAAACTAACAGTCTACTACAATGGAAAGGTTATTACAGAATGAAGCTGTTCATGGCTTTTATTATCTACATAAAGATCTTTGTAAGCTATTTTAGCATTGCCTTAGTTAAAGAAGGAAAGCTGTATTTCCAACACATGCCCAAATCAGAATTACTCTATTGACACGTGACACATGAAGCGGCCTGACACTGAATCAGGCCCTTGGTCCGCCAAGGTCAGTATCGTCTACTCAGGCTGGCAGCAGCTCTCCAGGGTCTCAGACGGAGGTCTTTCCCATCACCTGCTCCTTAGGAGTCATTTTACCTGCTGGGGGCCGGGGGCTGAACCTGTGACTCTCCGCATGCAAAGCAGAGGCTCTTCCTCTGAGCTACAGTCCCTGAGCTTCAAGAGCAACCCTTCATGCAGGAGAGCAACCCTGCTCAGGTCTCTTCCGTAGTGTTTACTGCCAGGAAAAGGTTCTCAGAATGCTGCTGTTCATCAGACCATCCATATAGGACCTGAATACTGATGTTCAATTGCATGTGAAATAGCATATGGAATAAAGATCACAGGTGAGAGGTAGAGCAGTGGTCCCCAACCCCCGGTCCGGACACGGGGACCGGTCCGTGGATCAGTCGGTACCGGGCCACAGCTCCTCCTTGTCCTCCTCCCCGGCTGCTGCCTCGGGGGCTGCCCTGCCACTCTGCCACCGGCTCACCGTAGATAAAACTGAAAGGGTACAAAGGAGGGTGACGAAGATGATCTGGGGCCAAGGAACCAAGCCCTATGAGGATAGGTTGAGGGACTTGGGAATGTTCAGCCTGGAGAAAAGGAGGTTGAGAGGGGACATGATAGCCCTCTTTAAGTATTTGAAAGGTTGTCATTTGGAGGAGGGCAGGATGCTGTTCCCATTGGCTGGAGAGGAGAGGACATGCAGTAATGGGTTTAAACTACAACGATATAGGCTAGATATCAGGATAAAACTTTTCACATAGTAGTTCAGCAGTGGAATAGGCTGCCTAAGGAGGTGGTGAGCTCCCCCTCACTGGCAGTCTTCAAGCAAAGGTTGGATACACACTTTTCTAGGATGCTTTAGGAAGCTTTGGGCTGATCCTGCGTTGAGCAGGGGGTTGGACTAGATGGCCTGTATGGCCCCTTCCAACTCTATGATTCTATGATTACAGAATGTATGCAGATCTTATTGCTGGTTGTCTGGATACTCCCATGTCAACCATGCCTTTGTGGATGGGCAACTCTGTTTTCAGTGATTTTTCTACATTCATCAAGAAGAGCATCTTGTCTTTGGAGATGTGGGGAAGCAATGTGGCACAACATGAGTAGCCAACAGAGGGGAGGTGGGGTTCAGTTCTGGTGCATCTTGGATGAAGCTAAAGATAGGATTTCCTGGCTACATGACCTGCATGGAAAGAATTCCCACTAGAAATAGTGTGGAGAAGAGAGATCACCTTCCCCAAGAGGACATGCCTTAACAACTGCACCAGTTCATGGTCCATTCATGATTGGAGTGTTTTGAGGCATCTGAACTGTACGGTGGCCAGAGTGGTGTGGTGGTTAGTTTGCTAACCTAATATCCAGAAATCCCAGGTTCAAGTCCCCACCCTGCCATAGTGAATTCTCCTGCTGGGTAACCTTGGGCAAGTCATACACTCAGTGTAACCTACCTTACGGGGCTATTATGAGCATTAAATGGAGGACCAGAGAACCAAGTAAGACACTTTGGGTCTCAAATAGGAAGAAAGGGGGACTTTAAACTGAGAGCCAACATGGTTGTCTCTGATTTGGAGAATTGGGTTTGATCCCCTGCTCCTCCTTCATGTACAGCAAGCTGGGTGACCTTCGGCTAGTCACTGTGTGTGTGTGTGTGTGCGTGCGCGCGCATGTATGCATAAACCCTGATATCCACAGATCTAGAACCCTTCTGCAGGTTGGGTAAAATAGCTGGTCCTGAAGCAGATTCTATTGGCAGCCTTTCCCCCACACTGCTGTGATTGGAATGGCAGCCCTTCACTTCCTGCTGGCTAGGACTCTTTCCTTAGCAAAGAAAGGTGTTCTCCACTAGGGATGTCATACCCCCACTGGGGCTGGGAGAATGCTGGCTTTGGTATTGCTCACCCCCCTTAGGGGTTTCAGAAAGTGGGAGGAAGTCCCCCCAAAATAGTCACCTTCATGGCGATCGTCTCCAAGACAAGAAGGTTGCCTGCGGAGGGTGCAGTTTGGGAGGGTGTGATATCACTTCCAGGTGACTCTCTAAGAATATATATTTTTGTAGCCTACCCTTCCTAAAAAGCTCAGGGCGGGTAATAGCACAAAAGAATAAAATCACATCGCAAAATACCTATACAATTATATAATAGCTGCCAGTAAACTAATTTAAATTGATTTAAACTGAGATGTGGGTCAAAAACTTGGGAGGGCAGATATCCCCTCCGCTTCACAGTGAGGTCAGCACTATTTGGTGGTCCATGGGGGCCTCGACCTTAGGCCAGGTGGAACATATCCATCTTGCAGGTTCTGCAGAACTCTTTAACACCCTGATCTCTTTCTGCAGAGCATTCCACAGGTCAGGCCTTGGTTGGGGCCAGTCTCAGTTCCTTTAGGCTGGAGATCCTCGGCAAGTTTTGGTCGGGTGAGCTTATCAACCTTTGAGAGGTATGGTGGGAAAGGTGGTCCTGTAGATACAGTGGTCCCACTAATCCCTGTGGCAAAGACCATGGTGGCTAAGGGGGATTCCTACCTCAAGTATCATTGTAGCAGCCATTTTCCCCCTCCCACTCTTGGGGAGGAGAGCAAGAAGTCCCTCTATTGGGAAGTCTTTTTTTTTTTTTTTGGTTGCTGCCAGTAGTGTTTAGGTTACTGGGGGATTCACACAGCTTTCTGTTGGAATGTTGGAGATCTCAGATGCAGGTTATCTGCTGTGTCTTCCTGACTGCTAAGCCACATGTTGCTCTGTGCACTTTCAGTGAGGTCACTGTGGGATTGTTTCCAAAGTAATTCTGGTGCCTCCTCCTTTGCTGTATAAATTACATAGAAGCATAACTTAAGCTGAACCAGCATAATTGAAGTTAAACCAGTATTGGCTTCCCAAAGCTGTAGCAGCACAGAATCACCCTGCCGGTCTCTCTGTGCAATTTTTATGGACCGCAGCATCATATTGAGAGCAACAGAAGCCTGAAGGATAAGCAAATGCTCAGAAAAGAAATACAGGACAGTCACGTATGCATACAGTAGCAGGTAGCTTACAAAACACAGGTTTTATTTGAGCAATTTGAACATTCACCCTCTATAACTGGTGCAAAAATTTCCATCAAGCTCCACCCATTCCTACCTGTAAATGAGTGAAAAGCATGCTCCTAAAAGTACATTCATAGAAACTGGGCTTTTCCAAATATGCATATTTCATTAAATTTATTTTCAGGGTTTTGATGGGGATGCAGTTACCTTGCTGGAAATCATTTTGCCAGAGCCTCACCTCAAAAAGGAGAGAAACCTCATAGGACGCTGTGCGTGAAACCTGCCTGCCACCAGGTCATGCCACATGGCTGTCTTGCCAACCAAAGAAAACCATCCCTGGTTCAGTGGCTGAGCAGCTGCTTTCCAAGCAAAGGGCTCTACTTCAATCCATGCCTTTTCCTGCAAAAGACCTGGCAGGGGGTGGGTGATGGGGGAGTCGCTGCCAGTCTGTGTGGACGACGCTGACTTGGATGGGCCAGGGGTCTGTTTCTGAGTAAGGCAGCTCATTATCCGTTTTAGCACCCCGGAGCCCTCCCAATTCTCACAAGTAATATCCCAAAAAGCTCGCATGGAGTGAAATAATGCAGCACTTCAGAAACCCAGTTTATTGTAACAATGGAAAAAAATGCAGAACTTTCAAGAAGTGAGGTCATAAATCTATGAAACCTTTCAGGCCATCTAAACCAGGAAATTAAACCCGCGGATCCATTGCCACCCCCGCACCCCTCCGTCCCTAGTGAACATTTTCTCCCCTTCTCTCGGAAGGGACATGGAGAGGCCATTTTATATTAACACGGTAGGTTGCCAATGATTTACACAGAATGCCTACAACTCCCCCACTCTTAAGTGTATCCTGGACTCTGTAAGGGGGGAAGAGTCACAGAAACAATATCAAGGTAAGATGACAATATATATACTATAGATACCATTTTATTTATTTATTTATTCATTCATTCATTCATTCATTCATTCATTCATTCATTCATTCATTTATTTATTGGATTTTTATACCGCCGCTCCCAGCAAGCAGTATAATGACGAGGTAACTTTTGCTCCCTATGCATGTTCAGGACTTGTACAGAGGGATTTATGCACGTGCTAACGATAACCCAAATTTTCAAAGGTTGCTTTGCTCTGGAAATATTTTCATGAACCTCAAAGCTGGAAAAATCGTCTTTGAGAGAATATAAAAGAAAGCAATTGCCATGACACTTCTGATTAATATTCCATCAGGTGAGTTAGCCTGTCAAAGCCAAGGCTTGACGCTTAAAATAGATACTTAAAGAATCAAGAATCTTCCTAAAAAAATTGCTCTGGAGCAGACAAGCTTGTTTTGGAATCCATAACCCATTAACGTTAGTTTTATGCCAGTAAATTCCATCCAGTAATTTGGAACTCAGATAAAACTCCTAAGAAGCCAGTCTATTTCTGTCACACTTTATGAAGCTTAAACCTTTCAGCAAGTCAATCGATTGTTGAACAGGAATATTAAATGCATAAGGAATATTAACAACATAATTTGTTCCGGTTGGTTCTTCGAATTCTCCTGCTCATTTGGGGACAAAGTAGTCTTCCAGGAGCATGCAAAATTATTAGAGATCCAGAGTTGGAAGGGGTTGTATAGGCTAGTGGTCCCCAACCCCCAGTCTGGGGACCAGGACCGGTCCGTGGATTGTTCGGTACCGGGCCGTGGCTCCTCCTCGTCCTCCTCCCTGGCTGTTGCCTCAGGGGCTGCCCTGCCACTCTGCCACCGGCTCATCTTTGGTGCTCTCCATCGGCCGCCATGGCTGGGGCTCCCCCTTAGCATGGCACTGCACAGCTGCTGCTGGCAGCGTCCCCTAGCAGGTGGCGGGAAGTCAGAGGTACTGGTGGGAAAGCAAGTGGAGCAGGGGCTCAGCCGGCGGTGACGTCCCTCAGCAAAAGACTACCCCCCCCCCCGGGCCTCAGTAAAATTGTCAAGCGTTAACCGGTCCCTGATGATAAAAAGGTTGGGGACCACCGAGGTAGAGGATAGTGGAGGAAAGTGCTGACAGATCCCAGCCAACATATGGCAGCCCTTAAGGCTATCAAGGTAGAAACCCTTCAGAGGTGGTCTGCCATCACCTGCCTCTGTGTGGGCGGTGGGAAGTCAGGGGCGCCGGCGAGAAAGCAAGTGGAGCAGAGGCTCAGGTGGGGGCGATGTCCCTCGGCAAAAGACTACCCCCCTCGGGGCCTCAGTAAAATTATCAAACGTTGACCGGTCCCCAGTGATTAAAAGGTTGGGGACCCCTGGTATAGGCCATCTAGTCCCACTCCTGCTCAATACAAGATCAGCAAGCATCCATGCTAAGTATCTATCCAGCTGCTACTTAAGACTGCTAGTGAAGGGGGGGAGCTCTCCACCTCCTTAGACAGCCCCTTCCCCTGCTGAACTACTTGGATAGTCTTTTTTTTACCGCTATGTGACCAATACCACTTTATGCACAGTTTGAACCCATTTGCGTGGGTCCTATCCCTTGTTGCCAACAGCAGCAGTCGCCTGCTCTCCTTTCACATACTTAACAACTACAACCATGTCCCCTACCATCCTCCTCTTCTCCAGGCTGAACATCCCCAAGTCCCTCAGCCTTTCCTCACAGGGCTTGGTCCCTTTGTCCCAGATCATCTTCGTCGCTCTCCTCTGCAAACTCTCAATTTAGTCCACGTCCTCTTTGAAATGAGGCTTACAGAATTGCACAAAGAACTCCAGAAGCAGTCTGACCAATGTAGTATACAGCGTAAGGATGACATTTTGTGACTATGCAAAGATCCTTTTTAGTTCTCTGGGGCATTTCTTCAAGGATCCCTCCTTCCTTATAAATGTTTTCATTCTTGCTTTTTTTTCCGTTTTGTGTATAGTTCAGCTCTTGTTTAGTTGTTTCAATTATGCATACTGGGGGAAGGTTGATTCCAGTGGTTTCAGCATGTGATTTCATCATGTATATTTTAAAAATTGTTAGCCACTCTGGAGGCCCTCGCGAGGCCATAATTGCAGGAAACAAATTTTGTAAATCAATCAATCAAAACTATTACATGAGTGCTATAATCAAAACGTAATTTCAGCCTGATCTGTTTTAAACAATTTTGTGCCTTAATAAGAAAAAGTAGTTTCACTTTGAGGTTGCTTCCCCTCCCCTCCCCCCCCCCCCCGGTTTCCCAAATAACACCAAAAAATACAATAGTGATGAATGCTCCAGGTTAAACTGTTAAAGGTCTGGACCAGGGGTAGTCAAACTGCGGCCCTCCAGATGTCCACGGACTACAATTCCCAGAAGCCCCTGCCAGCATTCGCTGGCAGGGGCTTCTGGGAATTGTAGTCCGTGGACATCTGGAGGGCCGCAGTTTGACTACCCCTGGCTGGACCTTTAATCACTGAATTTAAATCCACATTTTAAAAAGTAACTGATATTCTACCATACATTGTAGGGCTTTAGGAAAATGAGGATGTTAACCAAGATTTTTTTCCCATGCGCAAAATGTTTCATTCCATTGTTACATGAAAAACACAAAAACTCTGAATTGTGTGACCCCAGTAAGAAGATTCTGTGAAACCCACAATCTTGCAATGCCTTTTCTCTAATCGCCATCATAATTCCACTAGAGGAACATTTATTGCCAACCGCAGCAGAATATTATTTGTATGTTGTGCCTAAGAGGCTCAGCCGTAATCCTCCCACCCCCACCCACCCATTCAAAACCAGTGGCAAGACGTCTCTTCAATTCCACGGGAGACAGATTGCCTCTTAAACCCCACTAATAACACTTGGAAGGAGACCTGCTCTCTTGCTCAATGAAATTGCACAGCTGGAGACATATGCTTAGAAGAGGAACAATTGCCGATGGGACCAGATAAGGTCGCCACGTTTTCTGGAGGCTGCATTATCCTCTTAGTCCTTGACAAAAGGATGTCAGGAGCAATATGCTGTGTCATCCTTGGGGGCGGGGGGGGGGATTCGTCCAGCTCAGTATCTGCCTCCAGGGGAAACCAAGGGATTTGATCCCCCACTGACTTTAATATGTATATGTAAAGGGTCTATAAAGATGCTCTAGGGTGAGATGTTGGCTGACAGCTCTGCTGGACCACCCAAGAGGGGTCAGGCCGGAGTATGTCTACAGCCAATCTTGGCTTCCATCCATGAAAATCGAGTGGTGCAGACAATTCACCAGTGTCCTCTGAGGTTACTGTTTATTTGTCTCTTTTTGGTTTCATACACAGCCAGGAAAATGAGAGATTAATAAAGCAATCTCCGTGTTAAATAATTCATCTTCCGGGGCATCTTCCTATTATATTGTTTAAGAAGATCACTGAAATTGTGTTATTTAGATTATAGTTGTTGTTGTGTTTGTTTATGTTATATATTAATTCATTCCATGTATTCCCCCCATGTTGTTGTATGTAAACCGCCCTGAGCCATATGGAAGGGTGGTATAGAAATCAAATAAATAAATAAATAAAATAAAATAAATGAATATTGAACCCATCAATAGGATATTGAGAGATCAGCTCCATATCTGCCCGATGAACTACAACTACAGCTGAAAAAGATTCAGCAGGGGTAATAAAGACTAGCTGGACATACAAACGTGCCTGCCCATTTTGCAGAACTGAGGAGATGGTTTGGGAATTTGCCTTTCTGAAAAGTGGTTTCCTTTCTTGGTATTCACTGGATATTATGACAGAGCGTTGCTCCAGTGGGCAATGACCGTTTATGCACTGGGAACTTCACTGCCTCAGCTCCCATGCAGGAGCACAAATCAGGGGCAACTGAGGTGCACCAGGCTAAAGGCTCCCCCATGTGGGTGCACAAAGAGATGGGGCAACCTGCCACGACTAAAACTCCAGCCTGCAACCTGGCATGAAACCTCCAGTGCATAAATGGTCAGTGAAGAACAATCCAGCCACTGGAGTGCCCTACAGTTTGTTGTTTGGATAGGAGTGTTATCCTGTGCTATACGCTGGAATTTTTATTAGTCTCCTTCTGAATGAACATTTATCTGAGAGCTGAAGAGGTGAGGCCAGCAGATTAGATCAGTATTTTTAGAAGAACAAGACTAAGAAAAAGAGTTGTTTTTTATACCTCGCTTTTCACTGCCCAAAGGAATTTCAAAGCATCTTACGTCTCTTATATTGTACTGTTTTCATGATAGTTCCAGTATAAACCGCCCTGAGTCACAAGGGAGGGTGGTATATAATAAAATTTAAAAAATAATTAATAAATGTAGGAAATGGAAGGAGAGCCTTATAACTAAGGATGAATATAAAGAAATAACCAGTGATTGTAGGGAGAGTGTTAGAAAAGCTAAAGCTCAATATGAGCATAGGCTAGCAAGAAATGCTAAACACAACAACAAAAAAGGATTCTTTAGTTATGTTAAGAGTAAGAAAAACAGTAAGGACCATTGCCGGGACAAGAAAATGAAATTGTAACAGATAATGAAGAGAGGGATGAACTGCTCAATTTCCATTTCTCCTCTTTCAAGGGAAATGGTGCTCAACGTGGCAAAATTATTTCATGTAATGAGGGATGGGAGTTGTGGCCTAGGATCACTGTAGGGCTTGTTGTTGTTAGGTGCAAAGTCATGTCCAACCCATTGCGACCCCATGGACAATGATCCTCCAGGCCTTCCCCGGAGTGCATCTAAGTTTGCACCTACTGCTTCAGTGACTCCATCCAGCCACCTCATTCTCTGTCGTCCCCTTCTTCTTTTGCCCTCGATCGCTCCCAGCATTAGGCTCTTCTCCAGGGAGTCCTTCCTTCTCATGAGGTGGCCAAAGTATTTGAGTTTCATCTTCAGGATCTGGCCCTCTAAGGAGCAGTCAGGGCTGATCTCCTCTAGGACTGACCGGTTTGTTCTCCTTGCAGTCAAAGGGACTCGCAAGAGTCTTCTCCAGCACCAGAGTTCAAAAGCCTCAATTCTTTGACGCTTGGCCTTCCTTATGGTCCAACTTTCACAGCCATACATTGCAACTGGGAAGACCATAGCCTTGACTAGACGCACTTTCGTTGGCAGGGTGATGTCTCTGCTTTTTAGGATGCTGTCTAGATTTGCCATAACACCTAATTTCTTTAAATAAAACTAAATCCTCTGTGCTAGATGAATTACATCCAAGGGTACTAAAATAAATTACAAATTTAATTTCTGAAACTCTTTCCATTATTTTGACAATTCTTGCAGAACAGGTGAAGTGCCAGAAGATTGGAGGCAGGCAAAGGCTGTTCCCATCTTCAAGAAAGAGAAAAAGGAGGATCTGGGTAACTACCAACCTGATGGCTATAGCAGAAATTTTTTTTAGAACAACTCATCAAGCAGTCGGTCCTTGAACAACTAGAACAGATGGCTGTGCTTACGAAGAGTCAGCACGGCTTTTTCAAGAACAAGTTTTGTCAGATTAACCTTATCTTCCCCCCCCTTTTTTTTTTTTTAGAAAGTGATTACCTTGCTAGATGAGGGGAATGCTGTGGATATAGTTCATCTTGATTTCAATAAAGCTTTTGATAAGGTTCCACATGATATTCGTGTTGACAAATTGGGAAAATGCAGCATGGATCTTTTTACTGTTAGGTGGATCAACAACTGGTTGACAGATCGCACCCAAAGGGTGCTTGTTAATGGTTTGTCATCCTCTTGGAGAAGAGTGACAACTGGAGTGCCTCAGGGATCTGTCCTGGGCTCTGTATTGTTCAGCATATTCATAAATGATTTGGATGAAGGGATTGAAGGGGTACTTATTAAATTACCTGATCAGACTAAACTGGGAGGGGTAGTAAACACAGCAGAAACAGAATCAGGATACAGAATTATTATTGTTGTTGTTGTTGTTGTTGTTAGTATTACTCAATTTATTGCCTGCCACTCCTGGAACCGGCTCATGGCAGGTTACAAATGTCCAGTAAAACCCCAATAAAACCTCATTAAAACGGATAGCAAAAATACAATAAAACAGAACAACATGGCAGTAAAACTTCCCCAACCTGCCCACCCCTAAAGAGGGTCATGATGACAATTGACTGCTGAGTACACCAAGGGGCCCCTGCAGATCCCCCTCGCTACCCCCGACCTCAGCCATAGACCTGGGTGTAAACTGCACGGAGCTTTTATTCCAACTCCAGATCGATTCAGTCCCTGCCCTCTACACAGAATGCGATTTCCGTTTGGATTTTGGGCAATTTAAATTTTCCTTCTGCAGCAAGAAGGATTGATCCGGAGTGACCCTACCTTTATTGTGCGATATCTCAGACTGCTGTTAATCCTGAATAAAGAAAGCTCCGTGGTAGAGAATCTCTGATAGGCTACACCTGGTCATGTGACACGCTAGCCTTAAAGGAGAAGCCCCTAATTTCTCTCAACTTCTGTCGGTCCTGGATTTTTCCTCCCTCCTCTGCCTTTTTCGATCCTCTCCCCCTCCCCTCCAAGAAAAGAAAGAGGCTCCCTGAGTGGCTCCTCTCCCCCCCCCTTCAAGAAAAGAAAGAAAGAGGCTTCAAGAAAAGAAAGAAAGAGGGCCCCCCTCCCACCTTCTGTGCCTCCCTAACCATGTGCAGAAGACTTTCCTGTTTCAATGGGGAGCGGGGGGGGGAGCATGTCCAGAGGAGGCAACAAAGATGGTGAGGGGTTCGGAGACCAAGACATATGAGGAAAGGTTGGGGGAGCTTGGTCTGTTTAGCCTGGAAAGAAGATGACTAAGAGGTGATATGATAGCCATCTTCAAGTACCTGAAGGGCTGTCACACAGAGGAAGGAGCAGAGTTGTTTTCTGTTGGCCCAGACGGTCGGGCCACTCTGGTGGGCAGATAGTTGCGAATTTCCTGCATGCTGCAGGGGGTTGGACTAGATGACCCTGGAGACCCTTCCAGCTATGCTTCAATAATTCTATGATTTTTAACCACTATGCCAAGCTGGCTTTTAATAAAAGGCGTTTGTATGTGCAACAGAACAATGGGAAAAGTGATTTCAATATGGACTGGTTTAAGAGTACGGCATAAAATAGGAAACAATGTTAATCATCTAGCGACTTGCCTCTTAAGTATGGTTGCCAATTCCACCAAGTACTGGCTGAAGATCTCCTGATCTAGGTGATAGAGATCAGTTATCTGGAAAAAATTGTCACATTGAAAGGTGAACTCTGTGGAAGTATACCCCACTCCTGTCATTCCTTTTCCTAAATGGTGCCTTCCTCTGTCTCCACAGCCAAAATCTCAAGGTATTTTAGAACTAGGAGCTGGCAATGATACTGATCTAAATTGGCCCCCACCCAGCTGTGGATGAAGAACGTCCAGGGCACATGCAAATAATGTATCATGGGACAGATGTCCAGAGAAGTGGGTTAAGTGAGAAAGGAGCCTTATATAGTTTTATTTATTTAATCTCCCAAAATTATGGTGAGATCAAGTTCCGTTAGGATTGCCAGTTCCCAGGGGGCACCTGGAGATCTCCGGGAAGGACAACTCATCTTCAGAAATTAGTTACTTGGTGGGGGGGGGATGGCATCTTTGGAGGGCAAACTGCGTGGTTCTGTACTGCCATGTCGCTCTACTGCTTTCCAGGTATTACCTCCAGATCCCCAGGAATTTCCCTACCTGGAGCTGGCAACCACACCTATGAGCCATGAAACATCCCACTGGAATCTTCCAATGGGGTCTGTGGGGGGAATGTTTCATTTCAAGATAGCTTAATAAACAAAAGACCAACTGTGTCGACCATCTCAGCAACATCTTTTGCCACCCGCATCCAGCATCACACCTAGTCCTGTTTCTTCTTTCAATATTCCCTTTATTGAAGAATGTAAATCAGGGGTAGTCAAACTGCGGCCCTCTAGATGTCCATGGACTACAATTCCCAGGAGCCCCCTGCCAGCGAATGCTGGCAGGGGCTCCTGGGAATTGTAGTCCATGGACATCTGGAGGGCCGCAGTTTGACTACCCCTGATGTAAATAATACAGTTTTAATTTGGGAAGGCAATGGAGTGTATCTACCTGCCAGTCCTCTGCCTGCTGAAAAAGGCTGACAGTAGCGTGCCGTCAACGCTATTAATTAGAGGACTGGGGTTCGTTAATCTTTAGTGTCAAAGCTGAAGTTCTGCTCAGCTGGTTTCTGTGGGATGCCTGCGGCTGCAAGCACCGGAGAGAGTGAGCTGTTTACCCCAACCCATTCGCCATCTAGACTGTCTCGGGTTAAACTTCGAGGCATTGCTAAATCTCCGAAGAGAATAAGGCTTAGCTGATCAACCTGTACTCCTACAGGAGATGGACAGTGCTTTCTGAGAAAATACTTGGGGCTGAAAAAGATGTCTAATCAATGTTGAATAAAGATATTTAATAATAAAACGGGCCTCCCCCCCATTCCCTATTGAATTAATTCACTCAAACAATCACATTTTTATTATATTTTATTAGGCTCAACCAAGTAGAGAAATATAGGGTGTCTTTATTGAAAATTATTATTTGATGTTTTAATTATTTATTTTCTTAGTTTGTTTGTTTGTATTTTTCTCACCAGGACATAAAGCGGATTACACAGAGTGAGTCATCACGACAGGACATTCAATGGACAACAGAACAGGATTTGAGATGTAGAACTAACCAGGGTGTATGCCAAAAATGGTTGTCTGAGTCTGAGTCTGAACTAACCTGGGCTGATTCTGCACTTACTTTGCTCTTTCCGTTGTCGATCCTGCTGAATTCAGATTGATTTGAACCTAGGTCTTCCTCCTATTTCCCCCACCCCAATTGAAATACAAAGTGTTCTGCACTTGATTGGGGAAGCTCAGAGCAGGGAGGGGATCCAAGCGCAACAGGAGGCTCTTTCTATATTTTCCTGAATGGGGGGGGGGGGGACTGGAGACAGCAGGTCACAGAGAACGAGGAAGGGGAATAAATCCAAGAAGCAAATCTCTGCTGAGAGAAGTGTGGGCTTCTGGAACACTGTAACTTTAAAACAGGGCAAAAATAAGTCTTGGGGGGGAAGTCTTGCAATCGGGAACTAGAAAGTCTTTGAACTGACGCCCTGGCCAATCAAGGAAGACTGCTTGGCTCCATCAGCATTGCAGGCAAAACACAGGAGATCTACACTATACTGGGAGCTTTAAAAGCCGGGTCTTCAAATATACCGACTTACATCCGCTCCTGGATATCACGGGGGAAAGGCAGGGTCACTGCGGATCAATCATGCATTTTGCAGAGGGAAAAGAACAGAGAGAGGGCAGCCCTGGTGAGCGTTTCTCACCTCCTCCCCCAAACCATGTAAAGCACATGTCGACAGCAAGAAGGGAGGAGGAAAGAGCTAGAGGTAAGGAGGACTAATCCTGCATGGAGCAGGGAGTTGGACAAGTTGACTTGTTTGGCCTCTTCCATCACTCTGATTCCAAGGATTAGCTCTAATTGGGTCCTTCTGCCCATCTGTATATCTGTATATTTACTGGCAAGAAAAATGCCCCTTTGCCCACCCCAGACTGGCCTTCGCAGGAGGCTGGGACGCCAACAGAGAATCCATTGGGGAACTGACTGCATATTTTTAAAAGATTTCTTTGGCAGCAGTTGCCACTAAGGCCATTCAAGCCCGAAGCAGCCAGCACTACAGCACAGGGGGAAGGGGCAGCGCCGGAGTCGGTGCACCAGTCAGCTCATGCATGCAGGCACACAGCTCTGCACCCATGTGTGGGCACCAGGTCGTGTGCTGCCACCAGCGCCACGTTTCCCCCTTTTGCCATGGCACTGGCTGCTTCGGGCTTGAACAGCTGCTTTGGTGGCCGAAGTACACAACCCTAGTGGCCAGCTCAGCACAACGATCTTCACTCTGTGACTGAAGGCGATGTCTTTGCATGTGAGAAAATAATGTGCTTATTTTAAAGCACCTTGTTAGACTTTCGCATGAAGTCACTTCCAGACATTTTGCACTTGTTTCTGTCTCTTGTGGCAAGAAGAATTTTGTGCTTAGCTCCGTCTTCTATGGCAGCAAGGCTGTCAGCTCCAGGTTGAGAAATACCTAGAGGTTTTGAGGGTGGACCCTGAAGAGGGTTGGATTTAGGGAGAGGCATAATGACATACAGTCCTCCAAAGTGCCCATTTTCTCGGTCACCTGGAGATCCATCAAATCCCCATGAGATGATTAGCCCTCAACAGGAGGGCAAGCCCATGTGGCAGCGCTTATTTAGCTGTGCCCATCACCTGTGTCAGAATTCCAAAGGGGGCCTGCAGGCTCCAAAAGGCTGGAAACTGTCGGTGTAAATCATAAATGGATGTTATTCAGAAACTCTTGATGTCATCACAGCTGTGCGTGGACATTCTTGTCCATTGGGCCCTGTGCAGACCTTACCGCAGGGGTAGTCAAACTGCGGCCCTCCAGATGTCCATGGACTACAATTCCCAGGAGCCCCCTGCCAACATTCACGGTCCATCTAGGCCAGCGTTCTGTCTCTCACAGGGTCAAATAATTCATCCAGATCATCCAGATCAGGGGTAGTCAAACTGCGGCCCTCCAGATGTCCATGGACTACAATTCCCAGGAGCCCCTGCCAACATTTGCGGTCCATCTAGGCCAGCGTTCTGTCTCTCACAGGGTCAAATAATTCATCCAGATCATCCAGATCAGGGGTAGTCAAACTGCGGCCCTCCAGATGTCCATGGACTACAATTCCCAGGAGCCCCTGCCAACATTTGCGGTCCATCTAGGCCAGCGTTCTGTCTCTCACAGGGTCAAATAATTCATCCAGATCATCCAGATCAGGGGTAGTCAAACTGCGGCCCTCCAGATGTCCATGGACTACAATTCCCAGGAGCCCCTGCCAACATTTGCGGTCCATCTAGGCCAGCGTTCTGTCTCTCACAGGGTCAAATAATTCATCCAGATCATCCAGATCCGGGGTAGTCAAACTGCGGCCCTCCAGATGTCCATGGACTACAATTCCCAGGAGCCCCCTGCCAACATTTGCGGTCCATCTAGGCCAGCGTTCTGTCTCTCACAGGGTCAAATAATTCATCCAGATCATCCAGATCCGGGGTAGTCAAACTGCGGCCCTCCAGATGTCCATGGACTACAATTCCCAGGAGCCCCTGCCAACATTTGCGGTCCATCTAGGCCAGCGTTCTGTCTCTCACAGGGTCAAATAATTCATCCAGATCATCCAGATCAGGGGTAGTCAAACTGCGGCCCTCCAGATGTCCATGGACTACAATTCCCAGGAGCCCCTGCCAACATTTGCGGTCCATCTAGGCCAGCGTTCTGTCTCTCACAGGGTCAAATAATTCATCCAGATCATCCAGATCAGGGGTAGTCAAACTGCGGCCCTCCAGATGTCCATGGACTACAATTCCCAGGAGCCCCTGCCAACATTTGCGGTCCATCTAGGCCAGCGTTCTGTCTCTCACAGGGTCAAATAATTCATCCAGATCATCCAGATCAGGGGTAGTCAAACTGCGGCCCTCCAGATGTCCATGGACTACAATTCCCAGGAGCCCCCTGCCAGCATTCGCGGTCCATCTAGGCCAGCGTTCTGTCTCTCACAGGGTCAAATAATTCATCCAGATCATCCAGATCAGGGGTAGTCAAACTGCGGCCCTCCAGATGTCCGTGGACTACAATTCCCAGGAGCCCCCTGCCAGCATTCGCGGTCCATCTAGGCCAGCGTTCTGTCTCTCACAGGGTCAAATAATTCATCCAGATCATCCAGATCAGGGGTAGTCAAACTGCGGCCCTCCAGATGTCCATGGACTACAATTCCCAGGAGCCCCCTGCCAGCATTCGCGGTCCATCTAGGCCAGCGTTCTGTCTCTCACAGGGTCAAATAATTCATCCAGATCATCCAGATCAGGGGTAGTCAAACTGCGGCCCTCCAGATGTCCGTGGACTACAATTCCCAGGAGCCCCCTGCCAGCATTCGCGGTCCATCTAGGCCAGCGTTCTGTCTCTCACAGGGTCAAATAATTCATCCAGATCATCCAGATCAGGGGTAGTCAAACTGCGGCCCTCCAGATGTCCATGGACTACAATTCCCAGGAGCCCCCTGCCAGCATTCGCGGTCCATCTAGGCCAGCGTTCTGTCTCTCACAGGGTCAAATAATTCATCCAGATCATCCAGATCAGGGGTAGTCAAACTGCGGCCCTCCAGATGTCCATGGCCTACAATTCCCAGGAGCCCCTGCCAGCGTTCGCGGTCCATCTAGGCCAGCGTTCTGTCTCTCACAGGGTCAAATAATTCATCCAGATCATCCAGATCAGGGGTAGTCAAACTGCGGCCCTCCAGATGTCCATGGACTACAATTCCCAGGAGCCCCCTGCCAGCAAATGCTGGCAGGGGCTCCTGGGAATTGTAGTCCATGGACATCTGGAGGGCCGCAGTTTGACTACCCCTGCCTTACCTAGTGTGCATTAGACTCCTGAAATAATTAGTTTCTCAAGAACTGCCTTAATTATGACAGCACAAAATGAATCTTCCTCCTTTCCACCCCCGCCAACCTTTTCAATAGCTCTCTCTGACTGACCTTTGCTAGGATGGCAAAACAAAACGGCTTTGTGCGGTGGATTAATAGTCCATTAGCAATACAGGAATTTGTGGCACATCAGTGTCACGGGTCAACAGGGAAAGGCTTGGCATTCTCTATTATGAAGTGGCCAATTTGAGTGGCTTTCAGGGAGCACGAGGCACGGTTTGAAAGCAAAACACCAGGAAAGATAATTATGAGCCATGCAGCTATAAATGGTTTATTCTGCGAGACACAAGCAAAGCATAGGACAGGGAACACTTTACCTTTACAGGGACACTATATTTTGGAGAGGTCTTGAGAGTCGCTCTTTGACCGTTTATGCACGGAGGTTTCATGCCGGGCTGCAAGCTGGAGTGGGTACCTAGGCTTTTACCTCGTTTTCATTAGAAACCCTTCCTCAATGGCTATTCCCTTCAAATGGATATAAGTAATTCACGGCTTGTCTGCAAAACGCAATATTTTTTTCTTAACGTATCACATGGGTTTCAAGTAATGAACTAGACATAGAATCATAGAATCGTAGAATTATAGAATCATAGAGTTGGAAGGGGCCATACAGGCCATCTAGTCCAACCCCCCGCTCAATGCAGGATCAGCCCAAAGTATCCTAAAGTAGTGATCCCCAACCTGTGGGCCGTGGACCACATGTGGTCCGTCGACTAATTGGAGGTGGGCCGCAAAGGACGCCTTCTCCCCCCCCCCCGGCCCTTTACTTCATCCCCCCCGGCCCTTTACAACACATTTTGGATGTCATTGTCTCCCATCACTCCCAGATGGGATTATCTCGTTGCAGAGAAACAAGATCAGGGTTCCCATTGATTTGTCATTGTCATGAGTTAAAATGTCCATGAAAATAAAATGTTCCTTATGTTCATTGTTGTGGCATGTCTGTATCTTATTTTGAAGGGATGTTTAAACATTACCATAGCGATCAGAGAGTGTTAGGGCAGTGGTTGAGAGGAGAGGAGTAAACTACCCCCCCCCACCGGGCCTCAGTAAAAGGCGTTGAGTGGTCCCCGGTGATAAAAAGGTTGGGGACCACTGTCCTAAAGCATCCAAGAAAAGTGTGTATCCAACCTTTGCTTGAAGACTGCCAGTGAGGGGGAGCTCACCACCTCCTTTGGCAGCCTATTCCACTGCTGAACTACTCTGTGAAATTTTTTTTCCTGATATCTAGCCTATATAGTTGTACTTGTAGCTTAAACCCATTACTGCGCGTCCTTTCCTTTGCAGCCAACGGGAACAGTATCCTGCCCTCCTCCAAGTGACAACCTTTCAAATACTTAAAGAGGGCTATCATGTCCCCTCTCAACCTCCTTTTCTCCAGGCTGAACATTCCCAAGTCCCTCAACCTATCTTCATAGGGCTTGGTCCCTTGGCCCCAGATCATCTTCGTCGCTCTCCTCTGTACCCTTTCAATGTTATCTACGTCCTTCTTGAAGTGAGGCCTCCAGAACTGCACACAGTACTCCAGGTGTGGTCTGACCAGTGCCGTATACAATGGGACTATGACATCTTGTGATTTTGATGTGATGCCCCTGCTGATACAGCCCAAAATGCCAGTTCCCAAGTGCATCACGGAGGGGAGGCAGGAAGCCTGAGGCCCAGGCCAGCGACATTTGCACCCACTCTAGTCGAAACCAAAACAAGATAACCGAGATGGCAAGCCCCCCTTTATTATATCAAACGTGGTGCCCCATATATCCCCGATGGGATGAAGGCAAAGATGCTCCCCCAGGCACGACCATGGACAAGAATCAAATCACAGAGCAGACTACGTAAAATGTCATGGCATGTAGCAGGGCAAAAGCATAGGACAAGTATAACAGGAAAAAAGTTTAACATGGCATACGACTCTCACAAGTATAATGTGACAAAAGCTTAACTTGATTTTGACAAAACCAGCTGCAGTCACATCTTCACTACCATTTCACGCAGGTAGTTACAGAAATAACTGTAGTTTAAAAAAGCAGACAAAGAGTCATTACACTCTAGTCTTGAAGACAATATTAAGTCAAAATGACACCAATAACTGCACAATCCATTTATGAGGTAGGTTAAAGGTAAAGGTAAAGGTATCCCCTGTGCAAGCACCAAGTCATGTCTGACCCTTGGGGTGACGCCCTCCAGCGTTTTCATGGCAGACTCTGTATTCGGCTACCGATATAATCAATACTGAAAAAAGCTGAAAATATTCTGGAATACCAAATGTTTTTTAGCTCCACTGTACCATAAAAAAGGTAAAGGTATCCCCTGTGCAAGCACTGGGTCATGTCTGACCCTTGGTGTGACGCCCTCTAGCGTTTCATGGCAGACTCAATACAGGGTGGTTTGCCAGTGCCTTCCCCAGTCATTACCGTTTACCCCCCAGCAAGCTGGGTACTCATTTTACCGACCTCGGAAGGATGGAAGGCTGAGTCAACCTTGAGCCGGTTGCTGGGATTGAACTCCCAGCCTCATGGGCAGTGCTTTCAGACTGCATGTCTGCTGCCTTACCACTCTGTGCCACAAGAGGCTCTTGAGGTAGGTTAGAATCAGCCTATTTATCTGCCCCCCCCCCTTAAAGTCCTACTGTATTCTTCAACATGGTACGGGGTGAAATGAGAGGTCACAGCCTGCAAGCCAATTACATCGGCATGGGGAAGGACCTGGCAACACACACCATTTTTCTTGCCAAGAAAATTCTATGGAAAGTACGTCAACTATGGTATGGTGCGTTAGGGCCCCCAGGCCATGAAGTACTGAACAAGTCACCGGGGAAGGGAGACAGCTCTCTACCAGTAGCCTGGGCATTTAGGATGTGACTGGGAGAAACCCTCTCGGAAACCTAGCTGCTGATGTAGCCCACAGAGAACGCAAAGGCTTGAGCCAAAAGAAAACCAGAAGGATTGCAACGTGGAATGTACATGGAATGTCACAAGGAAAATTGGATATTGTGAAATCAGAAATGACCCGGCTCAACATCAGTCTGCTCAGCGTCAGTGAACTACACAGGATAGACAATGGCCACTTTCCATGCGAAGACTTCACAGTCGACTATTTTGGTCACAACAATATCAGATGAAACGGTGTGGCCTTTATTGCGGATAAGATGACAGCTTGTGCAGTGGAAAGTTACACAGCAGTAAATGACCGAATTATGTCCATTTGAATTTGGGGGAAGCCAATGAACACAACTGTTGTACAAGTGTATGCACCAACCATGGCTGCTGATGGAAATGAAATCGAAGATTTCTATGTGAAAGTGCATGAACAATAAAAGAGGTGCCTCAAAAGGACATGATATACATTGTTGGGGATTTCAATGCCAAAGTTGGAAATCAACAAGAACAGGTCATCTGCGGTAGGTTTGGACTAGGTGGGTGAAATGAAGCTGGTGATAGACTTACCTAGTTCTGTCAAGAAAACAAATTGATTATCACTAACACCCTCTATGAACAACCAAAACACCGTTTATACACCTGGACATCTCCAGATGGCACACACCGTAATCAGATTGATTTTATCCTTTGCGGTCAGAGATGGCGGAGCTCCATTCTAACAGGAAAAACATTTCCTGGAGCAGATTGTGGCTCTGATCACAAACTGTTGGTGGCCAAGTTGAAAGTCAGATTATGTAATATCAAGGAAAATGTACCCCAAAGAAGTTTGATGTCACCCAGATTCCGCCAACATATGCCACAGAAGTGAAGAACAAATTTGAACTGCTTGATACTACTGCCACGCTACTTGAGGAATTGTGGCAAGAATTTCAGTCTAATGTCATAGACGCTGCTTTAGAACATATACCATTCAAAAAGCCGGAAAGAAGATGCAATTGGTTAACATCTGACACCATTAAACTTGCGGAAAAATGAAGAGCAGCAAAAGCTGCTGGCAAGAGAGAGGAATTCAGGAGGCTAAATGCAGATTTTCAAGATGCTGCCAGACAAGATAAGGAAGCATATTGGAAGCAAGGATGCAAGAGTTTGGAGCACCTTCACTGCTCATAAAGTGACCATCAAATACAAGAATGGAAAAGACTTGACTGACCAATCAAGGATTGATGGCAACAATATGCAGAAGAATTACTATATGCAAACACCAAGGTGCCTCAGGCACCAGCATAAAACACCTGACATGCATTGGAACCGCCTATACTGGAAGAAGAAGTGATCTGGGCTCTGAAACAGCTCCCAAATAATAAGGCTCCTGGCATAGATAACATCCCAGTGGAACTACTCAGATCTCTTCCACCAGCAGCAACCACAGCATTATGCCAAAAAGTCTGGGAAACTGGCACGTGGCCAATAGACTGGAAAAGGTCCGTTTTTATCCCATTATTAAAGAAAGGTGATGCTCACATCTGCTCAAACTATTGAACTATAGCCCTGTTCTCCCATGCAATTAAAATCTTATTGAAGATCATTCAGAACAGTTTCAAATGAATCATTGATGCTCAGCTACCGGATGTCCAGGCTGGTTTTCGACATGGTCACGGCACCCGAGACCACATTGCAAATTTGTGCTGGATTCTTGAAAAAAGCCATGACTATCAAAAGGCCATTCTCTCTATTCTTTATTGATTAAAGTGCTTGACTGTGTTGATCACAAGAAGCTATGGGATGCCTCACATGAATCCCACTTAATCCACCTCATCAGTTCATTGAACACCAACCAGGAGGCCACAGTATGAACAATATATGGAGACGCTGATTGGTTCAAGGTCAGCAAGGGAGTGAGACAAGGATGTATCTTATCACCCTTTCTTTTTAACCTTTATGCAGAGGTAATTATGTGGAAGATTAATCTGGAAGAATCTACAAACGGAGTCAAAATTGGAGGTTGTAACATCAATAATCTCCACCATGAAGATGATACAACTCCTTGCTGAAACGGAGCGTGAACTGAAGACCCTGATAAAGAGACTAAAAGAAGAAAATGAAAAGATGGGACTATACGTAAATATAAAAAAAACCAAGATCATGACAACTACTGGCAGTAGCACCAACGTCAACGTCACGCTTGACAATGAGAACATTGAATGTATTGATGATTTCATCTTTCTTGGATCTATGATCACTCAATGTGGTGGCCATTTTCTCTAGTGGAATGGATCTCTGAGGTCTGGAAATCAGCTGCAGTTTGTTTGTTTGTTTATATTTCAATTTCTATATCACCACTCTTGGCAAAAGACATCTAATGGAGGTTTACAGCTAAAACGATAAAATTACAGTATAAAACCCCCTATACAAAATGACAAACAATGGCGGCATAATAAAATTCTCTCGCCCTTCTAAGCTCAGCCCTGTTGTTCCAGCCAATAGGCCCATACTGATGACCTGCTCTGGTTCGGCCTCACTTGGAGTCCTGTGTTCAGTTTTGGGCATCCCAGTTGAAGAGGGATGTTGACAAACTGGAACGTGTCCAGAGGAGGGCAACAAAGATGGTGAGGGGTTTGGAGACCAAGACATATGAAGAAAGGTTGGGGGAGCTTGGTGTGTTTAACCTGGAGGAGACAACTGAGAGGAGATCTGATAACCATTTTCAAGTATTTAAAAGGCTGCCATATGGAGAATGGAGCAGAATTGTTCTCTCTTGCCCCAGAATGAATGGGATGAAATTAATTCAAAAGAAATTTCCATCTAAACATCCAAAAGAAGTTCCTGACAGTTAGAGACAGTGGAACAGGCTTCCTCGGGAGGTGGTGGGTTCTCCATCTTTGGAAATTTTTAAACAGAGGCTGGATAGCCATCTGATGGAGAGGCTGATTCTGTGAAGGCAAAGGGTGGCAGGTTACAGTAGATGAGCGATTGGGATGTGAGTGTCCTGCATAGTGCAGGGGGTTGGACTAGATGACCCAGGAGGTCCCTTCCTACTCTATGATTCTATGATTCTATAACCTAAGCAATGGAAAACTGGAAGTCCTGATCTTTAAAAAATAGCCCCAAGAGATCTCCAGTTCCCACCTGGAGATTGGCAACCCCATCAAAGCACAGGTCAATTTGAAAATCGAATCGGATTGGAAGTCAAAGGCCCTCTTCTAGTGTGCCATTCATTAAGAAGAAGAAGAAGAAGAGTTGGTTCTTATATGCCGCTTTTCCCTACCCCAAGGAGGCTCAAAGCGGCTTACATTCGTCTTCCCATTCCTCTCCCCACAGCAGACACCTTGTGAGGGAGGTGGGGCTGAGAGAGCCCTGATATTCCTGCTTGGTCAGAACAGCTTTATCAGTGCCGTGGTGAGCCCAAGGTCACCCAGCTGGATGCATGTTGGGGAGCGCAGAATCGAACCTGGCATGCCAGATTAGAAGTCCGCACTCCTAACCACGACACCAAACTGGCACTCTGTACAGAATTATAACTCTGTGACAGGGAAACCACTTTAATTACACAACGTCAAAACTATAGGTGTCCACGAAATAATGACAACAAAAACTGAAGACACACCCTACATATTTCCAAACATCACTTATGTAATTTAAAAGATAAAATAGTAAAAAGAAAACACTGGAATAAGAGAAAAGAGACTGGCATTTTGCTAAAAAATGCTAATCACCCTGTTTTGAAGTATCTCTCATTTGCATTACAAACGTTATTATGAAAATTCAACATTAGGCTTCTTGGTACTCCATTCTATTGCTCTGCTAAACATCAGAATAGATTCATCTCCTTTGAGCAGGGAGGAAGAAACAAACCAGAATCAAGGTTTATGATCAAAGATAGCTTCAAATTCTTGTTCATTTCTCCTTAATTCCACTCTTGGGGTGATGAGATTTTCACTTACGTTTTCTTCCGTGTATTAATTCTGATATAGGCTTATGGCCCATAACTGTATTCCCACAAGTAATATGTGCATAAATATACATCAGTTTTATTGCCACTGTCTTCGCCACATGTATAGCGGAATTGTTCATAAACATTATCGGTTTAACGTGTGGAAAAACTGATTAAATCCTCTTCTGAATATGGAAGGAAATGCATTTCTTACCATTTATTAGCCATGCTGTTTCATTGATCTTCTCAGCCATGGATGCAAAATCAAGTTTTTGTTCTATCAAATTGAAGTCAGTATGACTCCCCCCCACACACCTCAACATAACAAAATGCACCTATAATCACCCATTAAACTAACATGCATCCTCGCTAAAGACCCTAATACATTCTCATTCTTATAGCTGCTGAATTAAGCCAGCATAATAAGTATTTGTTCTGCTTCCTGACAATTGTTCAGAAGGTATGGCTGCCACCCATTTTCTGTAGTTCTCTAAGCACCAGAAGAACGTGAGCCCTGGTAAGTCAGCGAAAATGCTTCTCTTCCACAATAGCTGTTTGAGACCAGTTCATCGACTATACTAGTGTATGAACATATAATAATTCTTGAAACCAAATCCTTGTTTTGCACACCATTTGCTTCCACATTTAGTGGGGAAGATCCCTGCTCAGAAATGTCTGATCCTCTCTGCAACAGAGAGCAACTCTCAAAGTTGCTGTGGCCCAACCTTTGGCTTGGAAGGTCTGAGAAACTGAGATATGGTTAGGAATCGTGATGCAAAACGCTTCTGTGATTTATTTATTTTTAAACAATCATCGCATCACTTGACTATGTCCATTTCCCAGAGCACCCCAGGACATCTGCAGTACTAAAGAAGGCCTTCTCCCTTAAGCAGGGTTGGTAACTTCCGAGTAGTGGCTGGAGATCTCCTGGGATCACGACTGATCTCCGGGCAAGAGAGAAGTTCACCTGGAGAAAATGGCCTCTTGGGAAGGTGGATTCTATGGCATTTGAAATCTCTCCCCTCCACAAACCCTCTTCTCCTCTGGCTCCACCCACCCCAAATCTCCAGGCGTTCCCAAATGGTATTTGACAACTACCCACAACGGTTGTCTTCAGAATACCCCTTTGGTTGCTGGAACCATCTGAGACTTCATGGATGGTGACCAAGAAAGGGCTTAATCAGCATGGGGGACCCAAATTTGGAAATGCCACCACATTTATGTTTGGTTTGGTATACCCCCATTGGGCCCTCCCCGGGTATTCTTTGCTACATGTTTTAATTATTTTATAAATTTGAACACTATTTTTAATTGTTGAAATGTACTATTTTTACACGCACCCCCTCAGGGGTCAAGATTGTGTGGAAAGGCAGCATTAAAAATAGTTTAAATGAAATACGTAAATAGAACAATACAATTTAAATGCCCTTCTCCATCTCTTTCAATGCAAAGAATGCTCAATCACTCTTTGCAACCCAGATTTTAATGCTGCCCAGATCTCCCAGCAATGGGACCCTCCCAAGTCTCCAGGCCGTCACTGCACCCCATCCCCAGCTCAGAGGAGGGGGCCCTTGCCCACAGCCCACGGGGAGGACACGTCCCTGAAGAAACAGCCCCATGCCATGAGAGCCACCTTGCCAAGCCTACCAGAAGAGAGCATGGTTAGACCCGCAGCAGGAATGATCCTCCCCCCCAGTCATCCTGAAGCTGCCACGCAGCCCAGCACAAGGGGTGCACGCTGACTACCTGCCATGTCCCTTACTGGGTGAAGAATTCCCGGGAGGGGGGGTTGTCCCTTGGAATTGCCAGAGCCGGGGGAAAGCCCAGGGGCGGCTAGGAACCGGAATTGCAGAACATGGCTAAAGGCCTGAAGAGGTGGTTGGAAACTGGAGGCCAAGATGCTGAGGGGGAAGGAGGGGGGGGGGTAAAGTAACCTCTGGTGAGGTTGATTGGGGGAGGGGCTGGATGAATAGTAGAGGATGAAAATTGAGTCCAGTAGCACCTTTAAGACCAGCAAAGATTTATTCATGAGCTTTCATGTGCAGGCACACTTCCTCAGGCAAAATGGAACAAGAATCACGAGAGTGCAGATATGTAGAACATAATACATTAGTGGAAAAGAGCGCGCATAAGGAAGGGAGAGGGGTGGGGAGAGGAGAGGAGAGGAAGAAAGCCAGAGTGGAGCCTGAGAGGTGGAGAGGAATACAGAAGAAAGACGGAGGAAGACTGTGGAGGAGCCGGGAGTCTGAGCACAAAGGAGGGGGAGTACAGGGGGAAACCGGAAGATGGAAGCAGCTGGGAGGAGGAGGAGGAGACAAGTAGTTCAGAGGAGGCATTTGACAATTCGGGGGACAGCATGAGGGAACTCCAGGGCCCCTCCCCTCTTTTGCCTTCTGTGCCAAACCCAGCACCTTCATGAAAGCTTAGCAGCTTGAAAGGGGCCCCCTTTCAACCATAATTGCCTGTCTCCTTCAGCAACACGCGGGTGCTCACCAAGCTCCACAAATGCATTGAGCTTTCCTGACTGCAAAAGAAACCAGAGTGGACCAGAAATTTTAGTTACTGGTTTGAAATATTTTCACTTATCTTTGTCCATAGCAGAAGGTCCAAATGCTCCTTGCCCCATTTCCCTGTCACAGGCCAACATTCCCTCAACTCATACAAGCTTACTATTGACCAAAGTTAAAAGGATATGGAAGCCCATCCCTAAATAAACAATGAAAATTTTGCCTTTGACCTACCTTTTCTCTTTATTTAGTGGTACAAAATGCCACAAAGCTACAGCTGAATCCTGCTGGACAGAAGTGGTTTGCATTGCCTGCCTCTACACAGCAGCCCAGTTCTTCATTGGTGGTCTTCCATCCAAATACTAACCAGGACCAACCCTGATTAGCTTCCAAGATCCATCAGGCCACAACGGGCCATACAGGTCAAGGAAAGAGACATTCACCTCTGAACCTCTATCGCCTTGACAGAACTGAAGGGTTGCCATGAGTCAACTGGGACATGGTGGCACTTTCCACCACCAGCACCATGACAGGTTGTTTCTCCCCACCACTGTAGAACCTTCACCATCCCTTGTGTTCCTGGAATGAAGGGAAGAGCTTCCCTGCTCACCATGAGGAATAGCTACTTGGCTAAAGAGCGAGATTCCAAGGCTCCTGGAAGAGAGCAAGTTAGTCAAGGAAGAAGGAGACCAGGAGGAGAATGAGATGACCGCCACACCCCCATGGCCAACTTGTTCTTTTCCTGGATAGCTGTCAGGGTGCTGGTTGCACCCTTTTCTCTGGGGCCAGCACACTCTCCTCCTGCCTGCCCCTCGGGCTGGAATGACACTACCAAGGCTGCAGAAGTTCTTATGATCATTGCAGTGTATATCCCTGTGTTTTACATAAACTGCCCTGAGCCTTATGGGAGGACGGTATAGAAATAAAATAAAATAAAATAAAAAAATGTATGTAAGGGGCTGTGGGAGAGGCTTTCAGGTGCAAGATCAAGGTCACATGAGGTACTGATGCCACATACGGATTAGGTCAGACCTCACCTGGAGTACTCTGTTCAGTTGTGGTCCCCACAGTTTAGGAAAGCTGTCAATAAGCTAAGGAGTCCAGCACAGGGCCAGGAAGCTGGTGTGGGGCTTGGAGACCATGTCCTAAGAGGAGAGGCTGAAGGAGCTGGCAGCCTCTATGCTGGAGAAGAGAAACGTGCAAGATGACATGATTACCACCTTCTGATAACTACAGGGATGCCATGTGCAGGATGAAGTGGATATGGGGAAATTCCCCCTCCCCCGGGGCACCCAAACTTCTTCTCCCCTCTTCCATTTAAATAAATAAATGATGTTGCGTGTGTTTTCGAGATAAAATGACCCACCAGTTGTAGGCTAATACAAAGAGAACTCATGAGAAGTTCAATTTAATGCCCTTCCCTATTTCCGGACAACACCCTTATTTTGCCCCCAGAGAAAAGTGGTAGGACATGGTCTTCAGGCTGGTTCTACAAAGAAGCTGGATCATTATGACTTGAGTACACATATCCCAGCCTGCCACTGTGGTAGGCGAGGGACTTAGGTTGAGCTCTTTTTATTAAAAGTCGCTTATAAAGGGAGATTGTGGAACAAGCTGACCTGCAGAATTGATTAGCAGACCTGCAGAGTTGAACAACAACAACAACAAAAGCCCTCTCCAGGTAAAACGATGTCAGTGAATGGCACTTGAGAGAGGCTGCTTGAACGTGTCTATGGTCTGGCATATGTTACAGTGGCCTTGGGTGGATTCTCAGGTGGGTGGGGGTGGGGGTGGGGAGAGGCCTGTCTTTTCCTTCTAGCAAAATGCACATTGGCTCACAAGTATTCAGCTCTGAATAGAGAGTTCAGTCCAAGGAGGCGTGTTATATCAATAGCATCCCAGTTAGGTAGGAGCGGAAGAGGTTGTCCTTTTATGAGAATCTGCTTTATCCAACTGGACATCCAATTACATATTGTGCCCTCGTTTAATGGTGGTATTTTATAACTGATGGCTTGCAACACTATTTTTTTAAACAAAATAATGTCCGTTTTACTGAGATTTAAGTCATCTTTCTGACCCTGGACAGAGACACTGAACAATTATCACACAGATTTTTTAATTGGTCCGTTACCCTGATAAGTAATACAATCCAACTAGAGCAGTTTTTGTCATACTTCTTGATAATAACCTTCAGAGACTAAAAAAAATAATAATTAAAAATTACAGTCTTCAGTCTTCAGTCTATTGATTGGCCATAGGCCATTTCATGTCGTGGAGTTTCTCAAAGTTACAGTTCAAAGTGTGCTGCTAATATATAGCTTACCAAGAAAGCTAAACGCTGCTAAATAGCACTCTGAACTGGGCACTTAATTACCCACTTGGGAGGGCAGATCTCATGTTTCGGGGAGCTGATTAATCTTGTCCAAGTGCTCTAAGAGCTCCAGTCAAAAACGGATCTTCTGTGCGTAGTACCAAGGGCTGCCATTCTCCAGGTAGTGGCTGGAGATCTCTTGGCATTAGAACAGCTGTCCAGGCGACAGAGATCAGCTCACCCAGGACGTTTCTGCAGATTGCCACAATAATGAACCTTGACTTGGTGCAAAGATCGAATTAATGAATAAATGCCAGTTATTCAGTTCAATACATTGCCAGGACTGAGATAAACGATAAATGCCCGGCCCCTTAGCTCCAAATTCAAATGGCAGAATGGTCCTGCTACATGAAAGACATAACAATTTTCTGAAATCAGAGTCCAGTCAGGCACCTTTAAGACCAACAAAGATTTATTCCAGGCATGAGTTTTGGAGTGCAAGCACTCTTCCTCAGACTAAGAACTCCCTACATGAGGAAGGGTGCTTGCACTCGAAAGCTCACGCCCGGAATAAATCTTTGTTGGTCTTAAAGGTGCCTGACTGGACTCTGATTTCATTGTGCTCCTTCAGACCAACACGGCGACCTACTTGAATCTATAACAATTTACTGCGAACCATAACATGAGCTTCAGAGGAAGCTAATCAAGGACACAGGGCTGGGATCAGAGGCCCAAATGGTGGGGGTCTATCGAGGGGTAAAAGCAATAAGCAACAAAGACCTCCAAAGAAAAATAACCCAGAGCTGCATTCCAGGATACCCGACTACATGATACATGGCAGAATAAAGACACTTCTGACATCCCCTGAAGAAATGGCTGCTCTGTAAAAGGGGACTCTATGGCATTATATGTCATTGAAGTCCCTCCCCTGCCTAATCTCCAGACTCTAGCCCTGAAGATTAGTATTCTTCTCAACCTTGAGCTGGTAATTCGAGTGGAACCAGTCGCAAAATGGCTCCTTGAACCAAAACCACAGCATAGCAGAAAAGATCTGCTGGACAGGGCTGGGAAACAATTCCTCGCCGGCTTTTCTAAAGCAAATGGTATTTTTCTGTAAAGCTGTTGCGGTTTTAATTGCGGTTTTTATTGCATTTGGATTGTCATGTAACCCACCACGAGCTGGCATGCCCAGAGTGGCAGGTAACAAATTGAATAAATCAGATAAAATCAAACCACGGCCACAGCCACGAGAATCAATCAACGCAGAGAGGAAGACTCAATAGTCCACAGCAAGTGTGTGTGTATGTGTGTGAGCGTGTGTGAGTGTGAGTGTGTGTACGTATACACATGCATGAAGCAGAGGTGGGTGGGAACGGTTGTGGAGGCTGATTTTTCTGCCCCTCCTCACCTTTGCATGAAAGTGAAAGTAGAGAAAAGCTTTAAAGGGAAGGGTAACACAATTATTATCACTACACTGAAGAAGGACACAAAATTTCTCTCAATTACTTATGGAGTGACCAGTCATCTCCCTCCCCCCCCCCCCGGTCCGGTGGCCTTCTACTTGCCATTACTTTACACAACAGACCTCAATAGCAGGACACCTTCCTGCTCTTTTGTGAACTCTATACTTGTTGTTCCAAAGTACATGCCGCCACGTTCACTGTGAAGAAATGTGCATGGACACGAAAGCTTATGCCACTGTTAGATGTGTGGGATCAGAGACCAAGAAACTGGCACTTTATTTCAGCTCTTTATTGTGATCCCAGCATGATGGTACAAACAGGCAACTGAACTAAAACCAAGCTGGGGAAACCCCACTAAAACCCCAACATATATACAAAAACCCATCTGTGATCGTTTATGCATCTGCCAGGATGGGAGCATTGAGACATTTGAACATGTATTGCTCCAATGTAGGCTATACGATCAAGTCAGGGGAGAACTTATATCTTCCCTACAGAATCAGCCCAACTCAGAGGCAGTCACAGACATGTTGTCAGACAAAAGCACAGAAATAACTTCTGTTGTGTCCAGATTTGCTTGGAGAGCAATCAAAACAAGGAAGACCTGGGTGGATTCGGAGCAACTTAGGTAGAGATACTCAGTTGCTTGAGATAATGCTTGTGAGTTTTAAAACCAGAATGATTCTTATAGCTGGAATGTTTTTATCTTTTTAATAATATTTAAGTCATCAATGATTCTTTTATCTTGTTAATGCCAGATGTTTTTATGTACCTTGTAATTTGACTACTGGTCTAGTACCATAATAATAAAGACTTGACTATACAACAACAAAATAAAAGATTTTCCCACCATTGGTCAGTTTCACTCTGAACTGATTGGATCCAGCGGACATGTTTATGTTGTGCTTCTACTAGTAAGGCGATTCATCTCTCAGCTGAAGTCTCTCTTCCCAGATTTCCAAATGTTGATGAATACATTACAGGGAATATTACTACATCCCCAAGATCAACCTTGATCAAGAGTATCCTGATGGGCTAACTAACTGAAGGATTACCAAAGTTAGCATGTAACCTATATTGTCTGGGATCTGGCATTAAGGAAGCTCTTCTCTTTTAAGACACAATATTTCTCAGCTATTATTGAGGTGCTGCACAAGATCTAGACCAGGGGTAAAGACTACCAGGTGTAATTTCAGCATACACTATGTTTGCCAGCTCTGGGTTGGGAAATTCCTGGAGATGCTAGGGGTGGTCAAACCCCTAGGGGTGACCAGGGGTAGTCAAACTGCGGCCCTCCAGATGTCCATGGACTACAATTCCCAGGAGCCCCTGCCAGCAAATTATAGTCCATGGACCTCTGGAGGGCCACAGTTTGACTACCCCTGCTTTAGAATTTGAGTAATCCGAGAAGTGATTTCAGCAGGCCACACCTTCCTATAACGGCACTGGAAGTCACATGTACCAGAAGTAACATTACCCAGACTCTTCCACTGGATGTGACATCGCCAGGACGCTCCCACAGCATAAGAAGTGACAGCACAGAAATATTTTCAGAGGATTTGTGAACAGAACCATACATGTACTTTACCCTGGCTACCAGTTTGCTCTTCTCCAAAGGGAGCCTGCAGAAACAGGTCCATGGCAGGTCCATGCTGCTCTACCTGCCCATCCCTGAAAATTAAGTTAAAATGAGAGCACTTACCTCTCTGGACTCATGTCACTACCATGTGCAATAAGCCTCAGCTGGGAAGCCTCTTCCCACCACCTCCAGGCTCATCACTGACCATTTGGAGAGAGGAGGTTGATATGAACATATATATATATATGGTCATATCACCACATATTTTTATAAAATTTAAAAATATATAGATTCAAAATTAATTAAATGTCACCCTACATCAAGCTAGACTGGGTCATCCACATCTCCTATGGTTTGGCTTCTTGGTTGGTTTGCCATCAAGTTACAGCCAACTTCTTGTGAGTGTCCTACTAGATGACCCAGGTGGTCCCTTCTAATATAGAATCATAGAATCATAGAATCACAGAATCATAGAGTTGGAAGGGGCCATACAGGCCATCTAGTCCAACCCCCTGCTCAACGCAGGATCAGCCCTAAGCATCCTAAAGCATCCTAAATCCTAAAAGCTTGACTCTTACTGAGATCTAAAAGTGTCTATTTTTACCTGGTTTCGTTCCTTCAGCTCCAGTATTGGCTAAACTGTGATGTGTCTATTAGCTATTTTCATAGCCTGAAAACAATTTAAGAAACATCCAGACAAGCTTTGGTTATGACTCAAGTTTCAAAACAAACTAAAATATGACATCTAAAAGGTGCACAAAATCAGTGTGAGACATTACTGAGAATCAGTGTTTGTATTATTTATTTTATTTATTGTCAAATTTTTAGACCAGCACTCCCAGAAACCCCGGCCCGTGACGTTTACATAAATCTAAAAACCCATAAAACAATAAGATCCCAATAGAATCCCAAGATGGCAGCAAAAACACCGCTACCACCCCCCGGCCCCCACATCTAACAGTCGCAAATCCCCGGGATGTAGCTACAGGTATGTCTCAGCAGCTTTATGGGCCCACGCAGAGAGGTAATAGTTCTTCCTAGCCCAGCCTCCACTGAAGGCCTGGCAGAAGAGTTCTGTCTTACAGGCCCTGCAGAACATTGAAAGCTCCTACAGGGCCCTTAGTTCTTCTGGGAGCTCATTCCACCAGGTTGGGGCCAAGAACCACAACAAGCAGAAGAATGTGCAGTGATTCTCTATCTTCTTGATGCTTGGGGGGCAAGAGCAGGAGGGTTGCTGGAATTCTGTATTCTTGGCATTTGGGGGTAACAATGGGAGGGCATCTGGACTTCTGTACCCATTGGTGGACCTCCTAATGGCAATAGGGTTTTGGCCACTGTGTGACACAGAGTCATTGGCTTGACACACCGCTTCTCTCATATTATAGAACTTCTTCAGTCAATTGGTGTGATTTCCTATGTGGGCCAAAATGACACTAAGTATGAGGCAGAACTCCTAGAGGAGATCAGTCCTGACTGCTCCTTAGAAGGCCAGATCCTGAAGATGGAACTCCAATACTTTGGCAACCTAGAAGTATGGTTAGAAGTATGATAAATAAATAACCTCATGAGAAGGAAGGACTCCCTGGAAAAGAGCCTAATGCTGGGAGCGATCGAGGGCAAAAGAAGAAGGGGACGACAGAGAATGAGGTGGCTGGATGGAGTCACTGAAGCAGTAGGTGCAAGCTTAAATGGACTCTGGGGAATGGTAGAGGACAGGAAGGCCTGGAGGATTATTGTCCATAGGGTCGCGATGGGTCGGACACGACTTCACACCTAACAATAACAACATGAGGCAGAACATTTTAAAGTTAATTCATCCACAACATGTTACCATTCCTACCAATTATCCTTTTATTACTTGCATTTCTATCTTGGTGTTTTTGCCACCTCATATATGACAAGTAATGAGATAAACCTCTGGTTTTCTTAAAGTCTTGTCATTTTAGCTTTGCCTGCAACGCAGGACTGCAAATACCAGGCACGCTGAGGATGAAATATCCTCTCCCAGGTGCCTAGGAGTCTCATGACCGTGTCACTCCACAATAACTTCCCTCGGCCACCACCGCTGCCGTTATTCAGTTCTGCTTCTGGGAGGGGGAAGGAGAAAGTCTGTCTTCAAATACCAATAAATCGAGATGGAACGAAGATCTGAGACAGGGCTGAAAACAAGGAATGAACAATTGCTCCCTGCTTTATCAAACTAACTTTCCCCTCCCAGCCCAGTTTATAGAAAGGTGCTAACAAAACCCTCAGCAACAGTGGCCTGTTCTGTACCCACAGCTTGCTTTCATTTACCAGAGAAGTTAGCATTCTTTTAATTCAAATCCTGTGCCTGCACTCTGCACCTTTTTTAAAATTCTATTTTTTCTTGGGAATCACAGAGTATGTGTTCTGCACTGTAATTAGAAGAAGTGGATACTATTGCAGCATTGTTCCTTCCTTCCTTCCTTCCTTCCTTCCTTCCTTCCTTCCTTCCTTCCTTCCTTCCTTCCTTCCTTCCTTCCTTCCTTCCTTCCTTCCTTCCTCCTTTTTTGTGCCACGTGGTTGGTCTCTCCATATGCATTAGTTTCAAGCAAGGCCTGTTTTCTGAAATTGTAAGGACAGATTCTTTCAACTGCATTTATTGTTGAACAATTAGTGCTTCTCCCCTTTCAAGATTCTTAGGCAATTACAGTTCTCCTTTTTTAATACAAGTTTTGGTGAAGTCTATCAACCTATAACTACCTCATTAATGAACACCCCCAAAAATGCAGGAAGGTGTCCCCCCCACCCAATGTTGACGATGCCATTCCCAGGTGCTTCATCAAAGGGGTGAGGCAGGAGCCCCTGCAAAAATGTCATCATTGTACCATTCTGCCTTTGGGTATGCACAAGACACCCCCCCACACACACACAAACATTAACAACCATACTCCCTCTGCTGCCATCTCATTTTACTAAGCCTTTGAAGGTTGCTTGTCCTTTTTATGGCTGTCCATCAGTACCACTCCCTTTTCTAACCCCGAAAAGTCTTTTGTCATTTTGCCCTCAAGGCTTTGGACCATAACTTGACCCTCTATCCAACCCATCCTCACCATCCAATGATGCCTTGTTTTTCTGAGGATCTAGGCCTTCAGAGGCTGCTGCTCCTTTCTGCCAACTTAATTTTTAAAAATCCCTGTCAAAGTCTTTTCCTTTAGCAATACAAGTTTAGTGTTCCATGTGTCTTTGTGCTAGCCCTACTATTCCAAGGTCAAAATAAATAAATAAATAAATAAATAAAACATTTAAAAGATGGAACCCCGGATTCCCAGGGGAGATGGAATACCGATGAAAGGAGTAGGAAGGCAGAAATTACAGGGTGGGAGGACTGGTCTAAATGTGGGCAGTGGAGGAGTGCAGAACTGGGCTTCCCAGGGCTGGGGAAAGGGTGGGGACAAAACCTCTGATGGAACTTTTATGCTTTAGAATTAACATCAACTTGGAGGAAAAGAAAGGAGAAAAATCACTGCAAAAGCACTCTTTGAAAAACAGACAAACACCTAATGGAAGGTGAAATGAACGCGCATTAGAAAATCAGTGCATACAAGCGGAAAACCCCATTGCTTGGATAGCGGGGTTGAAATCTGACAGAAATGCACTGCAAAAGCGAAGGAAAACACCAGAAAGAAGAAAAGGCCATATCAGCAGATATAATGACCAAAATGTTAAGGAAAGCAGAAGCAATGCAAACTTGGAACCTGCCTGGCTGTTGTACTATTATACTCGACAGAAAAACGACTTGGTTGATGCCCTGTATCCCACTCCATGTTGTGGATCACCATCCTCTCCTGTGGGAACCACACTCAGTAAGATAATTAATACTTGAGAGCAAGAAACCAGAGGGCATGTTGAATGATATCCTTTAAGTCTTGAATCAACTAGTTGTTTCCAACACTGAAAGTTTTCAAGCGTGGCATTAGATAAATCAATCTTCTAGCTGGCCCCTGCTGATGGTTACGCTGCTGAGTCCAGAGGTGCTTTGTTGGAATTCAGCAGACTATGCTTAATTAGATGGCAGATAGTTGGGCCTTGCCTTAGCAGACAGCCCAAGGGTCTCCAGTTTCCCGCCCTCTTCAGAGACAAAGTAATGACTGAGAAAATGGGAGCAAGTGGCAATGAGAACTAGTGAGGTACAGTGGTTAAGACTGCTGGAATAGTATCTGGGAGTCCAGGTTCAAATCCCCAATCATGCAATTGAGGCTTGCTGGGGGGTCTTGGGCCAGCTGCACTCTTCAGACTAGCCTACCTCACAGGGTTGTGAAATGAAAGAAAGGAGAATGATGTAAACTGCTTGGAATCCCCATTTGGAAGAAATCAATAGAATGGAGATGAGTTGCAGGTACTGGAATTGTACCTGCATCGATACTGTTTACCAGGGACAGCTTTATTTTATCTGCTGCTTATCTCTGGGAAATCTCTCTTTGACCGATCATGCACGGCAGCGGCTGCCCCGGGCTGCTGGACTCCCCCAGCACACATGGACTGCCTTGGCGTTGTGTGTGCATACGCACAATGCCAGGGCTGGAATAGACTATGGCACTGCGTGGCCGCAGTGGCTGGGGGGGGGGACACTGCATAATGGCGGGGGAGCGGCGTGCCACATCCCCTCCATCGCGGAGGTGGGAGACCACCCCATTTGGCTCCCTGGCACCACGAAGCCATCCAGGGTGTGCAGTGTCCAGTCCAGCAGGGTGACCATGGAGACACAGGGAACATGGAAGTTTCTGCATTCCCCTACTATGGGCTACCTGAATCCCTGAGTTGCGCCAGGGCTGGACCACGGCCGGGATGGCAGTGAAATCATGCATAATTGGGGATTGGCCCCGCTGGTCTGTCACCGCAAGCCCGGACTTCCCGCGTTGTGCATAACTGGTCTTTGTCTTGTCCTTACTTTGCTGTTCATAAATGGATTCTGTGGAAAGTGAGAGAACTGTTTCTGCAGCTTTCCGTTCATTTCCACGGACTCATGAAGCTGCCTTATACTGACTTGAACCCCTGCCTGAAAAGCCCCAGGATAGATGGCCAATGGCTGACCATGCATGAAGACTGCCCAACGCATGCTTGGAGAACCCCTGCCACTCCGACGAACAAGACGGCCAGTCGCATGAGCCTTCAGGGAGAGTCAAAATGGGGGACATGTTGCCAAGCAGTTCAGAAACCCCCCACCAAGAATCAAAATGGTAATGGTCCAAGGAAGCATGGAGCTTAACAGATCAGTTGAATGGGTTCTGCAAATTGGTTAAGACGCCAGCCGCCTTCTCAAATGCGGTGCGATGGATTCCTTGGATGTGATTTTCACAATTCAGTCCTAAACAGAGTTGTACCTTCCAGGGGCCATTGGCTTCAGTTCACTTAGAAGGGCATGAAAGTGCTTCGGCCTCCGCAGTCTGTGCCCAAGAATTATGCATCAGCAAAGAAATTTTATTTAAAACAAGGAAAGCTCTCTCTTGCGTTCTCTCTCTCTGTGTCTCTTTTGATTTGCGTCTGTGCTGAAATTCAATGGCCAAGTTTTATTAAGAGGGAATATAAGGTGGGATGCTGCATATATTCAGATCGAGTGGAAGCCAAAGGAGGACGCATAATTGTGAAAAGTATTAAAATAAAGAACACTTGAAAATAATCAGCACGTCACCGAGAGGAGCTGAACGGCCGTGTTCTCGTTAAATCGTTCATCCGGCTTAGTCTGAGGGAAGGGGACAGCAGTTCCTTCGGTCTACATCAGGGATAGTCAAACTGCGGCCCTCCAGATGTCCATGGACTACAATTCCCAGGAGCCCCTGCCAGCGAATGCTGGCAGGGGCTCCTGGGAATTGTAGTCCATAGACATCTGGAGGGCCACAGTTTGACTACCCCTGGTCTACATGGTACAGATATGTTCTCTTGGAAAACAGGACAGGCAAAGGACAAAGAAAGCACAGCTCTGGCTTGCCATTCCCCTGGGAGATTGTGCCTAAGCCACCTCACAGAGTTGTTGTGAGGAGAAAACAGAGCTTGGAGGCGAGATGCCAAAGTGACACCGGGCCCCATGTGGGACAAGGGCAAGATATAAAGGATGCACATAAATAAATCATTCAAGAACATTTTATTATTTCTGTTTTGTTGAAGGAATTCATATCCCGGGAGGCACGCCTGGCCTCGACAAGGGCCAGGGCCTTTTCGGTCCTGGCCCCTACCTGGTGGAACGAGCTCCCTGAAGAGCTGCGGGCCCTGTCGGAGCTCTCTGAGTTCCGCAGAGCCTGCAAAACGGAGCTCTTCCGCCAGGCGTTTGTCTAAGGCCGGGTGATGGCCCGGGGCTAAGATCGGACCCCTCTCCCCGGAGGGGGGAGGCCAGTACTAGACTGACCTGGTTCCCCAGATTGTTCCACCCTATGCCCAATTATCCATCCGTTCCCTTCTGCTCATCCAGTGGACCTGTACGGGAATAGTTTTTTAATCGCCATCATTGTGACTCAGTCATTATTTTAATGGGGTTTTAATGGGGAATTTTAATGGTTAATATATTGTATTTGTATTAAAACGTTGTGAACCGCCGCGAGCCGGTTTCCGAGAGCGGCGGTCATACAAATCAAATAAATAAATAAATAAATAAATAAATAAATAAATAAATAAATAAATAAATAAATAAATATCCCATCTCTTGAGACAGCTGCTCATGGTGGAGCACTTACGTTGTCAATTAGAATTCACCCAAAGCCAATGTGAACATGTGAAGGAGCATTCAGTTCACCAGGGCGGGGGGGGGGGTCCATTAGTGATAAGCTGGCACCAAACACACCTTGAACTCTAGAAAACGCACCATGGATTTGGTCAGATGGCTTTTTGGGAGCAGAAGCCTGCACTACACATTTCTACGCACTCTACCTTGCTCTGTCAGAATGTGTCACACAACGTTCTCAGTGTTACCTGTGAGGACATACAGCTGAATGAGAGATGAAGATAATAACCGGGCTAAAGTTTCTTCTGGTCACAGGAAAGACCATCAACCTCTTTCATTTCAGGCCTGACCCGTAGCACTCGGCTTGTGTTACCAAGAGACCAAGGCTGCAACAAAAAGCGCTTGGGGAAATGCGAGACCACGTCGTCTCCTCTGATGCCTCAATGACTGCGCACCTTGAGGCATCCAGGGAACTGGGTGCATATCACTCCCTTGGTGTGGCATGGCTGCCTGGTAATCCACTGGCATTTCAATTGACCTTTTAATGGTCAAAAGAGAAGGTGGAGAAATCTCACTGACCGTTTACGCACTGGAGCTTTTGGCCCCATGTGCCCACGATTTTTGCTCCTGCACGGGAGCTGGGGCAGTGAAGTTCCCAGTGTGTAAACTGTCACTGTGAAACATTTAACTTCTGAGTAGCCCACAAAACACTTTCAGATCCATGATAACTGGAAATTCCTACTTAGTATTCGGATGGAAGACTATGCAGAGGCAGGTGATGGCTACTCACCTCTGCCTGGACGGCCGAGGCTAGCCTGATCTCAGAAGCTAAACAGGGTCAGTCCTGGTTAGGACTTGGATGGGAGATCACTGAAGAAGCCCAGGATTGCTGTGTAAAGGCAGGCAATGGCCAACCGCTCTAAATGTCTCCAACCTTGAAAATCCTACATGATCGCCAAAAGTCATCTTTGACATGACAACTAAAAAACTCCATCTAATTTCTATCCACTCAAATTTTGTACCTCAGCACATGAACTCCAAGATAGTCAAATGCCACTATTCTGCTCCAGCACTCATGTTACTGGGATATTTAATCATTTTAATGTGGTCTCAATTTTGCCCCCATGCACATCACGAGCTAGACTGCTCTTGTGTTAGCGATTTAGCAATGTCACACGTATGGGGACAAAATGGAGACAGCATTGGCTGCTCTCAGTGGCCATTTATTAGTTTCTGATTGTAAAACTGATTAAAGCACCCTGAATTCGTAAATCCAACACATGCTTAGGTAATTGTATGCTGCTTAGATTACACAGCTGATGATTCTGCTCCCTGGCAACAGAACAGGTAGTCATTCATTTTTGGCTAGATCAGCACTGTTGGAGACATGAAAATATTTAAACTCAAGGATGCAAAACCAATATCTTTAGGAAATTTGGCTTGCCCGGTAAAGGACCCTAGAATTGCCCTGACCCTATACAATGAGTAGTTCCTAAGAATCGGGTCATCTCTCTCCCTTGCTCACCTCCTCCTCAAATAGATTATTCGGCATGTTCTAAAGCAGGGGTCCCCAACCTTTTTGAGCCTGTGGGCACCATAACAAAATGGTGGCCACAAGAGGCAGAGCCAATCATAAAACCTCAGGGAGAAAAGTTATATATAATCTCTTCAACCTTTCAGGCAGAACCTATGTTTCACAGGTTGTCTTTCATTTTCCACAGCCAATCAGAAGCCCTGATGGGCAAAATTCCCACCTAGTCCAACACTTGGTGGGCACAAGGAATGGTGTCAGTGGCTGCCATTTTGCCCGTGGGCATCACCTTGGGGATCCCTGCTCTATGGCTCCCATTGCAAACCCCCTTCTCTGTGCTTCTAGAACTTAATATTAAAAGCATGTGTTCATGAAGAAGCTCACAGGAGCAAGCTGTAAGAAACACAGTAAATTGAATCTCCTAGCTCAAAAGTTTCTCATCTTCTCTACAGTCAGTCAGCATGCTCAAAATTACCACATGCCGTAGACGTCTGTTCCAAAGATATTTCCGTACATTCAATGGGTGGAGAACTTCCATCCAGCGAAATTGAGACAGAACAACTGCATGAAGATTCAGAACATATAAACTCTTACAGCATTCTGCCCACAAAGCAACTTCTGTTCTTTAATTCACTCGGAATTAAACTTCACACAATCTCCCAAGAGAAAACTGTCATTGATTACGGAGGGTTTACTGCACCCCCATAACAATATACGAAGCTTTAAACAGGTTATTTAAAAGTTAATAACTTGGCTTTCCCTCTAAAACTGTGAACAGCAACTCCCTCGTCAATAAGAATTCTCAAGTGGTAATCAATGGCTCTTCTGAATACAAAATCCAGGATGTTAAATAAATGATCACAATCTGGCTCCTCCATTTTCTCATCGCATACCAGTTCACAGCAAGAATACCGAAAGGCCTGCCCCCTTCTAAGGTCTCTAAAATGTCTTTATAAACGGAACATAATCCTAAGGAAGTGAACCTGCTTCCCAAGAGTAAAGCCACACATGTTACCTAAGCATTATGGACATTGTTTGACTGCACATCCTGAAAGCAAATCCCTTCGACTGTGGATTGATCCAGGCTCCCATACGCCTTTCCTGACACCAACTAAGACAGTGCTTGTGGAAGGTGGGTGGGGCTGGGTGGTTCTTTTACCAAACAGGACTTCAGATTAACTGCGCAGATTAACAAAAAAAAACCCTGTTTTTTTCTGAAATGCTGAAGATGTACTACGAGAATTATATTGTGGTTGGTGCTGCCTTGTGTGGCAGCCGTTTTGTGGTTGTGACAGCCTAGTAGGGTTGTGCGGCTCGGCTCGGCCACCATGGCAGCCACTGAAGCCCGAGGAGGCCTACCCCCTTGTGTGAGAATTCCAGCGTTGCTCACAAAGGGTTCGGGACCCCTGGCAGATTCCAACCCACTTCCAGCTTGCTGCCAGGGTCTGGATGCAGTCCACAGCGAGAGAAAGGGGAGCTTTCCCCTTGACATCCACGGACTGCCAACCAAAACCCTTGGGGATTCTGCTTAGAAAATTAAAAACCTGAATGTGCTCTGACCTGTATAATGAAAAGCTTATACTTGCAAATTGCCAATTATCCCTAATATTTTCTTTAACAAATGCACAGAGATTTCATTAACATTTGCTGTCAACTGAGTCTGAGGCTATCGTGACCCTCAAATCTTTAATGGTAAAGGCCGGCTCCTACAAGGGGAGAAAACACACCCCAAAAATAGGTGATATGAAAGATCCCAAAATAGATAGTGAATCCCAGGGTGAGAAGAGAGGCACCCGTCAAGGAGGGCAGGCAGTTACTGATAGCATTTAGCAGATTTCTTTTATTCCATATTATTTTCATTTATTTGATATTTGACTCACCCAAAGCTTTTTTCCAAAAAAACCCCACATACTTCAGTCAAGGGCAGAGGTTAGCAATCGGTGTTTCTACACAAAGCACCTCCATTTAGATGCAAATGTTAGCCTTTCTTCCCGACCTTTAAACAATCCTTCCACAGGAATGTAGTTCTGTGAGTAAATTGTGTAGCTGGATATCTCAAGAGGTAACTCTCGTGTCACCTGACCTCACTTCTATCAAACTATTGCATCGCAGGGTTCTACAGTACGGCGGGTGGGGAAACTCTTTTTTTTTTTTAAATAATCTTCAGTTTTGTACACAACCAAATCTTCAGTTCTGTGCCATTTTGACTGTTCTCTATCTCATAGATTGCCTTTCATTTCTGTACAGTTGACCTGCGGTTTGAAGAGGGAGCCCAATTGATCATTATGCCGGTGCAGATGCTGGCCTTCTTCTGGCCAAAGCAGAAGGAGAACAGAAGAGCCCTGCTAGATAAGATCAGTGGTCCAACCAGTTCTTCTCAAGGGCCAACACAGGGTATAGAAGCCGAGGTCTTCATAAGAACATCAGAAGAGGTCTGCTGGATCAAACTAGTGGCCCATCTAGTCCAACATCCCATTTCAATAGTGGTCACCCAATTCCTCTGGAGGGCCAACAACAGAGCAGAGCCTTCCCTGGTAAGAAGAACTAACCAGTTCCTGATCAGAACAGGACATAGTGCCATAGATCTATGATTGGTAGGCTCTTTCGGTTTTAGCTTTTTTTTTTAGATTTTTTTTTTACTTTTTAGAAAACAAAGTAAATATGTGACAGGGCTACAGAAATGAAAAGGGCTGCATATCACAATTATGTATATAAAAATAATTATGTAAAAAAGATTGTATGAAAAAAGCATTTCTCCACATCACCCCTTTCATTGTAATTTTTAAAATGCTATCTATAAAATACATTAATAGTCCGTGGCTCATTCCACAAGGAGGCAGCTGTGCCAGATTGCCAGCAGTGCAGTGCTGTGGAGCAGAAAGCACCAGTTTACTGTGTCCCCGGGGCACCCAAATGTGCCCCCCCCCAAGAAACAAAGCAGCAGCGGAATCGTTTGCCTGTGCAGGGGGGGGGGCGGATTCCATACAATTCCACCTTCCTGCAAAATAAAATGAATTCCTGCAGCATGCAAAGCACAGCGAAGCCAACTGGGGCTTTCTTTGCCCCCTCTAGGCCACCGTAGGGCAGGGCCTGATCAGCAGCAGGTCCGGGAGTGGACGTGCCCAATGGATTTGCCCCACTTCCATATGACCTCTCTCTCAGCCTTTTCCACCAGTGCGGATTCAGCCCTGTTGAGATATTCAACATTCTGGATTTAAAATTCCATCACTCATCTGTTTTACATCTGCATTATGGATTTCATCTTTAGTTCCTATTCGGTATTTTTTTTTACCACCTCTACCTACTCAGTGTAACTTTTAACAATAAGTAATATATTAGAATGCAGAAAGAAAATCTGATTTATCTTATAATAAGGCGGCAGAAGCGATTTCTGTGCAGGATCAACTTCTTTATACATCTTTATACTTTTCTTTCATGATGCTACATTTAAAACTTATTCTCATTCTGCTTCTACACTTCAATACATTTGTGTACAAATTTTTTGAGCTTTTTCTTATCCTACATTTTTCTCCTGCTTGCAGAATACACACATTCTCTCCTCAGGGGTGTTGTTTTTTTGTTTTTCTTAGCATTCTGGATGAAGATCTGATGCAGCAATTTCTGTCATACTTATAAAACCCTACAGTACAAAAACCATCTCAGCTTAGAATTGTCAACCTCCAATTGGGGCTGGAGACCTCCCAGTATCACAACTGGTCTCCAGGTAACAGAGATCGGTTCTCCTAGAGAAATGGTTGTTCTGAAAGGTGGACTCTATGGCTTACAACCACTCTGCTTACAACCAACCCTCCCCAGTCTCCACTCCCAAAATTACCAGGAATTTTCCAACTGGACCTAGCAACCTACGGTTACCAAGTTGGCAAGTTCCTGGGATTACAATGGATATCCAGTCACTAGAGATCCGTTCACCTGGAGAAAACACCAATTTGTAGACTCTGTGGCAGTATATCCCAATGAAGGCCCTCCTGATCAGGCTCCACCCCCAAAATGACAAAGAATATCTGGCAACCCAATTTCTGCCATGAATTCACAAGGAACCCTACGCAGGCCACCATTTTCTCAGCTCCTTCCCCCACCAGTAACCTTTTCCCCTTTCTATTTATTTGCCTTAAATTGGGCCAGACTTTTGTCTATAGGGGAGATTCTTTAAAATAGCACAGCAGAAAAGGGTTCAGACAAGGGTTTGCCTTGACCCCCAGTCTCTTTGATATCAACTCTTTTGTTAGGGGATGGGAAGGAAGGAGACCTCTGTGGCATGTAAGGCAATAAGGTTTACCCACCTATTTAACCATTTTCTCCAAGGAAACGAATCTCTGTTGGGTGGAGACCACTTCTAATTTTGGGAGCTCTCCAGCCACCACCTGGAGTTTGGACCCAAGAAAGTTTCGATGTTACAAAAATGAGTTTCAGGTGTGCAATGTCTTCCTGCCACACGCTATGATTCCCTCTCTCCTGGCAAACCACAGCACTCCATCCGCACTGTCAAACTGGGCTTGCCTTCAAAACTGGAATGGGAAGCCACAGCTCCCTCTTATCATGCGGCCAGGCCAAGTATGCAGGGGGTGGGGTGGGGTTGGGGGGTAGGAAGGAACAGAAGATGGGGCCTGGGGCTTGCTCATGTAACACCACACTGTGGCTGGGAATTACGCAGGAAGACCTGAGCCATAGAAAATGGGATTACAAAGACATTTGAACACTGTTTGTAATAATTCTGCCGGTGTGAAAATGAGCCTGACGTTCCCAGGCCAATGAATTGGAAATGTCAGTTGACTTTATCACAGCCTGTTAGGAGTTCATGGAACAAACTGCTTTATATAATCCTTGGCATCATGCCACTGCAAAGGTTCTTTTTTTTGGGGGGGGGGAGACGACAGAAGCTGAAAGGCTGATTTATTCTAATCATATGAACAAAGACATGATTTGCTTGTATACGTGGCAGTTTTGCAATCAAATGATTTTCACTTCTTTAATATGGGCCTGTAAATATAAGGAGAATGGCTGTTTACCCCAACAAGGAGAGCTAAGTGGGAAAAAGATTATTCATTTTCAAAGGCAATCTTGGATTAGTGGTTAGGAGTACAGATTTCTAATCTGGCGAGTCTGGTTCGATTCTGCACTCCCCCACATGCAACCAGCTAGGTGACGTTTGGCTCATCACAGCACTGATAAAGCTGTTCTGACCGAGCAGTAAAGTAATATCAGGGCTCTCTCATCCTTACCCACCTCACAGGGTGTCTGTTGTGGGGAGAGGAAAGGGAAGGCGACTAGAAGCCGCTTTGAGCCTCCTTCGGATAGAGAAAACTGGCATATAAGAACCAACTCTTCTTGTCAGGGATCCGATTTTACTGCATGTTGGCTTCATCACTGCCACAATTTTTCTAAACCAGGACTTTCTGCAAGTGCTGTTCTTAGCGCATTGAAGAACTGGGGTGCAGAACTGCAGCTGCCATTTTTAAAAAAGTAAAAGCATAAAAGTGATTTATTCCCCTGCGTTCCATGCCTGTATCCCTCGTGCTCTTACAATCAGAAAGCCTACCAGATGGAAATCGTTTTGGGGTATCAAAACAACGAACAACAAATTATTGTGGAAAATAATTCCTGCAACTGTAGCATTTTGGGTCTTCCAAAGAGATCAAAAACTCAATAATACCTTACAAGTGAGCACTTTTCCACAGAATATCATCTAACCCCCCCAAGCATCACCACCAGAGGAGAGGCAGTTTTAATTAGAACCGAGAATGTTTCTGTACCTTTTTTTTCTTACAGAGTAATGGGATGACAGAAACCAATTCCTTTATCTTTCCTTTTAATCAAAATTCAAATCCCCATTTTGCCATGCTTTTGATGTGGTTCTACATAAGTGATTCATTGGAAGTAAAAACGGCTTTGAGGAGAACATTACCATTCATAAAGTAGGCAAAGAGTAATTTAAGCATTTAAAACTTTAGCTGAATGTGTGGGCTTCTTCCCCCCCCCCTCCCCCAGTCCAGTGAAACCTTGGAGATTTGAGCACATGGAATTTGTGGTTATGGTCCAACGATTATGCCATTTGCAACTCGACAATTAATTAAACGAATTGCTTGCCCAACCAACTACGGAGGACTGGAAGGAGTTGCAGTTCGTAAAAGATCCTTTAATAATGCAAGACGATTACCAGCCAGCTAGTGATGCCAGTGTGGTCAAATCATGTTTTAGTGATGCCTCTTAGACTGGTAATGAACCATGGTGCCTAATGAGAGGTTTCACTGAATTCTAACTAATCAAGCTGAAGACCTTTCAAAAAGCACTAAGCCACAAAGGCATGTAACATGGATTGTATCCACAATATGGGCTGTTACTAAAGATATAGCCCGGCCTTGAAAACAACAAGATTTTTCTTCATTTTATAATTTAATTTATAGCCCACCACTCCCATAACCGGCTAATGGCAGGTAACAGAATTATAAACCCCACAATAAATCCCCCCCCCCAAAAAAAACATACAACCCTAATACATTCTGGCAGTGGAATAAAATACCCCCTCAACAGAAGGCCTATAAGTGCCTCAGGGGATTAGCAGGGGGCAACCCAATGACCTCCCTGACTCGAGGGGAAGGAGAGATCTTAGCTGCCATGGCCTCAACCAAAGACCTGGTGGAACAGCTCCATCATACAGGCCCCATGGAACTGCACAAGCTCTGTCAGGGCCCTCATTTCTCCCGGGAGCTTATTTCATCAGGTCAAGGCCAGGACCGAAAAGGCCCTGGACCAGGTTGAGTCCAGGCGAACCTCCCTTGGGCCAGGGATCTCCCTCAGATTGCAAAGGAATGCCAGTCCATATCACAGATGTAGTTTGTCATGTTCTTTTTATGAGATGATGTTACAAAGGCCAGTTTCTTATGGTCACACTCCCCCCCCCCAAAAAAAATAGGATAATAATTTTTAAATGTTAAGAAATTCCTCTTTTGGTCAGCCAGATTATTAACATGAATCTTGGCTTTTCAGCTTTAGCTTGCCATTACAGCAACCATGAAATGCTGCTTGGTTTAGAAAACGGAAAAGATAAACAAGATGCCACAATCATGTTGGATCTGCATATGGAACTTGTGGCATGATAAAAAGCTGGAAGTAGGTGTGGGGGGGATGAAAACCAGGGTTTATGTGGCAAACAGCATTACATTTCCCCCTCAAAGCTAGTCCTGCAAGACTAACACTCCTCTTTCTCTGAGTATCTAACAAGGGTGGCCAAACTGGCTCTCCAGAGGTCTATGGACTACGATTGCCACTAGCTCCTGTTAACCCATGGTAATTTAAACAAAATAATTTTATTTTTCAATTTATACCCTGGCCATCCCAGCATGCTGGCTCGGGGTGTCTTCTAATGGTATTTCATAAAAGCATATATAATAAGAAAAAGAGATACAATTAAACTTTAAAACCACCATCTTAAAAACAATCATGCCACCTGTATAGGCAACTTAATTCATGTAAGAGTGGTTTTCAGGGGGGTGACATCCATATAGAGCAGGGGTAGTCAGCCTGTGGTCCTCCAGATGTTCGTGGACTACAATTCCCATGAGCCCCTGCCAGCAAATGCTGGCAGGGGCTCATGGGGATTGTAGTCCATGGACATCTGGAGGACCACAGGTTGACTACCCCTGATATAGAGGAAGACCAGACGGTGTTTGGCCTAAGTCATCTTGCTGTTCATTGGCCCCAAACCAATGCCTGGCAGAAGAGCTTTGTCTTAAAAGCCACGGAGAACTGACTCAGTGCTGTCACGGCCTGCAGTTCTTCTGGGAGCTCATTCCACCAGGTCGAGGCCAGGACCAGAAAGGTCCTGACCCTGGCTGAGGAAGACATACTTATTTTGGGCCAGGGATCACTAGTTTGTTGGATGGTCTCAGTGTCCATTTCCTGACAACTGCATAAGCAGCCAAACGGTCCCTCAAGTATGTCAGGCCGTGACCACATATGGCCTTGAAGGTCAGCACCAGTTCCTTAAACTAATACTCCAAAGACATCTGGAGAGCCACAGTTTGGCCACTCCTGTGGTGAGTTTGAAGGTTTAATCTACTTTAGTACAGCTAACAGCTTCTCAGTCTGATGGCTGTGTGGGCACAAGGATGCATTCAGAGGAAGACTTCCCTCCCATGCCAGGGTTGGCTCCTACCTCAGAACACACCTGCTACCTCACTTAATTTCTTTCCCTTCACTTATTTCAGTGGTCCCCAACCTTTTTATCACCGGGGACCACTCAACGCCAGGTACCACTCACTGGGGACCACTCAATGCCTTTTACTGAGGCCCGGTGGGGGGGGGGTAGTTTACTCCTCTACTCTCAACCACTGCCCTAACACTCTCTGATCGCCATGGTAATGTTTAAACATCCCTTCAAAATAAGATACAGACACGCCACAACAATGAAGTGACAGGGCTGGGGGGAACTGGGGGGGGGGGAGAAGGCGTCCTTCGGGGCCCACCTCCAATTAGTCGAAGGACCACATGTGGTCCGCAGCCCACAGGTTGGGGATCGCTAACTTATTTGACTGATTTCCACTTCGGGAACTATAAAAACCCAACTGATGACAGTTAGGACCTTAATGTTAAAATTATATAACTTTTATTTGTGTACAGTTTTAAAACCTTTAGGAATTAAAAACATATATATAGCCCATAGGCCAGGGGTAGTCAAACTGCGGCCCTCCAGATGTCCATGGACTACAATTCCCAGGAGCCCCCTGCCAGCGAATGCTGGCAGGGGGCTCCTGGGAATTGTAGTCCATGGACATCTGGAGGGCCGCAGTTTGACTACCCCTGCCATAGGCTATTGCAGAACAATGTGCTGTGCAGTATATGAACTAATAGACCAATAGATGTGTCTCGGTCCTCAGAGGGCCTTCTTCAAAGGCCTTGTTTTAACACACACCAGTTCATTGCATACATGTATAGCAGCCAATAAAAGCGTCAGAGTTATTTAATGACTGAAGACGCTGCCTGGGCCAATGGGAAGCGATGACGATCGCCGTGCAGCGTTCCCTTCTGATCATGTTTAGCAGCCTGCTGAGAACTGGTAGCGTTTAAAATGTGTAGAGTAGTCCCAGTGACCAATGACATGTGAGTGCATCCCGACCTTCTGGCTGTGTTTGTTGGAAACGAGAAATGAACCTTCGAGTTTGTGCTCTCTCGTGAGTGGCTAGAAGGTCTATCACTGGCGTTCCGAACCTGAGCACTTCCCGGTTAAGAGCCCATTCCCCCAGATTGAGATCCTGGCGGCTGAGCTATTCCGCTTTGTGGTTTGACAGTCCCTGAAAGTGCTTGACCTTCAGGTTTGCCAGGTGCCGCTCTGCGCAGATCAGCAGACAATGAGCCTCGAGGTATAGTGAATGGGAGCTGTCCCACCTTGTCTGCTGATGTGTGCTTCCAGAGTCATATTATCAGAGTCATATTATCGGTGGTGAGCTCACCCTCACTGGCAGTCTTCAAGCAAAGGCTGGATACAAACTTTTCTTGGATGCTTTAGGATGCTTTGGGCTGATCCTGCGTTGAGCAGGGGGTTGGACTAGATGGCCTGTATGGCCCCTTCCAACTCTATGATTCTATGACTTTATGACTCTACTAGGAACAAAGCCCATTGTAGAATAAATACAATGGGCGCTAGCAGGCTCTCGTGGTTGTCGGGGGTTGCGGGCAGGGGTCCGTGGAAGCGGACATGCAGGTCGAGTTAGCGGCGTGGGGCGCAATTAGGCAGAAAGGGAGAGGTGAGGGAGCTTACGTTGCAGCGGGGCCATTTTTGAGGCCGGTGTGCGGCTCCGCGGCGCCATTCTGGTCGCGTTGGCGAGCAGGGTGTGGGCTCCCGTGGCGGCTGGTCGTTGGGCCTCAGTATACCGGAGACGCAGGCCATGGCGCCGGGCCGTGGCTCCCTCTCCCTGCCCCCCCCCCGCAGTAAAAAATTTCCCAGGCCGCAAGCTTGCGGCCCGGGAAGCTTCTTACTGCGGGAGGGCAGGAAGAGGGAATCAGGGCTGGGGCGTGGCCCGCTACGCAGGCGTGGTCCGTGCGGGCATGGTCCGTGCGGGCGCGGCCTGCGCGGGCGCGGCCCGATGCCCTGCCGGTCCCCAGCCTGAGAAAGGTTGGGGACCACTGGTCTAGAGAGACCAAGGGCAGGCAGGCATGGTTATCGCATTCTGCTGCAGCACAGTGGATCACAGGATCAGCAGTAAGCCCTCCTAGATCCTAGTCTTGGACGGTGGTTGGCGACTCCGCTGTGTCGTGGGGGTGGTGGCGGGCAGCAACAGGAGGTAATAAGGTAGGCCGTGGGCTCTTGTGTCTTGTGCTGTTTGCAGCCTCGCCATTTGAGGAGGGTGGGCGGCCCCCCCCACCGCGGCTCAGCGGCGTCCTGGTTGTGTTGGCTTGGCGGCGGGCTGCAGGGCTCTGCGGCGATGTCAGAGGAGGCGGCAGGAGGTGAGTGCGGCCAGCGGCTCGGCGGCGGGCTACAGGGCTGTGCGTTGATGTTGCAGGAGGCGGCGGGAGGCTGGCGAGCGGCTGGCGAGCAGCTGCAGTCCTTGCTTGCGTCCTGGTCTTTCGGCGGCGGTGGCCTGACGCGGCGAGAGGCGCGAAGCAACTGCGAGCCGCGCTGCGCACGGGTCGCAGTTGCTGGGGCTGGGAATCAGAGGGACCAATCGGCAGGCACTTCGCGCCTGCCGATTGGTCCCTCCGATTGTCTGTCATGAGGAAGGGTCCAATCCGGACCCTACCTCATCCCGGACACATCCCGCCCCAGAACGCCTTACTCTTTTATTTAGTCCGTGGTGCCCGCGGCGCCACGGGCGTTGTACAGATGATTCTATCTGCACACACTGGAACGTTTGTTTCGTAGAATGGGCCAGAATGCCTGCACAGCCGGATGCACGGCTTGTAGTGCCAGCCAATTTAGGCTGTGTTGCGCTTCCTAGGTGGACCACCGTTCCTTTGCTATCTGCCCCTTGCAGTGGGCTCCCCAAACTTGTTGGCTGGCATCTGTTGTGACTACCAGTTGTGCTGGTTGAACAAAGGTTAAACCTTGTTGTAGGCATTGCTTGTGTGTCCACAAGTGTAACCCCACTCGGAGGCTCATTGTAACTGGCAATCTTTTGTTCCTCCTCTTTGCAACATCACTCTGAAAGGGGAGAAGTGCCCACTGGAGGGATCCGGAATGGAAGCGTGCCCATGGAACCCTCTCGGTTATCGAGATCATAAGACCATGCACCACCACCAAGTGCATCAGGTTTGCTGGGTTCTCTTCTATAATTGAAGCCTTTCACGTCCAGGTTCACAGACGCTGGTGATTTGGGTTTTCCCCACACCTCCATATTGTATTTTCACATAGAAATCACTTTGGGAAGCAATCGGGGAAGGTTTGAAAAGTCAAATGGATGTCTCTTTGGGTGTGCTGGCCTCTTCACCTGACAGTTCACCCTCCTCCTTATCAAAGAGTGTATCCACTACAGATGTGATTGAATGCTCCACTAACGAGAGGTGTGTTCCATGTCTGTACCTCTGGATGGATGATCACGATATGGACCTGGTCCTAGAAGGACCTCCCCTGATCTTCCTTAGTCTAGTCTCTTCAGCCTCCAATGTCGCTGCTGTCTTCTTCTGGCAGGAGCCAGTGGGGGGGGGGGGGGCTCCAGCGCCATTGTGCCTCTGAGTACACTTCTGTTTTTGCACAGCCAAGCGCTCTGAGGTTGGGAGAAGCTCCACTGCCACCAGGAGTTCTGAAGGTGGCATGCTTGAGGAGCCTGTGCTCCTCTCTGGGCCGCTCCTCTGGGGCCACAGGAATCTTTGATGTCCCTCCCTTCTTTGTTGGTATGGGGGAAGATCCGGTCGATGCAGAACTTGTGGCTGGTGCCATGCCTCCATCTTTGGCCACACCTCACATCTCTGGTAATTAGGTAGTCATGTAAGGTAAATCCAAAGATTGTGTTGCCTTTCTTAAAGGTGTTGTGTTTGTATGTGTGTGCATTTCTTTTTTTCTTTTCTCTTTACTCTTCTTAAGCAGGCTGAGAGCAGGGCTCGAAGTCTCCTACCTGTTCAGTAAGGCAAGCTAAACTGGTCGGTCAGTCCCAGGTTGCTCCGGAATCGGCTCTTAAAAATGTACCTAAGAATGCCCCACCTGAGTGAGCAGAGGCGTAACCTGACCACCTTGGATGACTTCAGCCCCACTGGAGAAGAATGAGTTGGCACAGGTTCATTTCCTTGTCACATTCTGTAGAAGAAAGAAGGAAGGGTCTCTCTCTATTAGCTCATAAGCTGGAATTTGTCTTTCATAATGTGTGGTTTCTAGGGCCACTACAACAAGGCAACACTTAATGGCAAGAAACAGCAATCTCTTTTCCTCTTCTCATTTGGATAGTGACTGCAACCCAAGAAACTCTCTCAACAATGGTCTGTTATTCCTAAGGAGTGTGTCAATTGTTTGAGCCCCAGATCAAGTTTCCAAGGGAGACCAATTACATGGAATTGGGAGTTCGATTGGTTGACAGCTTTTAGAAAACACCTTGTTAGGGGAAAAGAGCCCACTGTGAAGAAGTCAAAAGGGGCCTTCTGGGACAGAAACCTGACCCTTGAAAGGTACTAAGGACAGAATTAATTTTTTTTTGGTCACTTATAGCTACTCTTGGAGGAAACTGGGCAGAAGGGCATGTGGCACCTGGAAAAGGAACTGCTGTTTGCTACAATAAGACTGTCAAGACATTAGCATTGCAGCCATTCATTACACGCTCGCAAAAGATTTGAACAGGTTCTCATTCTCTGGCCTTCTCCTTTTAGAATATGCTGAACGATCCAACAGGTGATGGACAAAATATACCTGACTCCATCAGTTTCTTTACTGTCCATGTACTATTTTTCATTCAAAACATGGGATTTCTTGCATTTCAGTGCTTTAACATCTTTAACCGCTCCTCATGGAGCGGAAGAAATAAAACAGTAAGGGCCCCGAGGGCGGGCCCTGTCCAGGATGAGGAAGGGTGCCGATAGGCCCCTTCCCCTGGACTGACAAGCGGAGGGCCCAATCGGGAGGCGCAAAGAGCCTCCCGATTGGGCCCTCCGGTTGTCAGTCCAGCCCCAAACTGCCAATCAGCAGCCGCGCTGCTGATTGGCTGTTTGCCCAGCCTACAACCAATTGGGAGGCACGGAGCCCCCACCAGAGCTTACCTTTGCTCCACGGCGGCCATTACTCTGCTGGCCGCCGAGAGCGAAGACAGGCTCGCTGGCCCCCGCCGTCTACCAGAGAACGCCTCCCCAGACCCCGGGGAGGCTGCTGGCCGGCTCGCTGAGCTGCCCAGCACCCTCCCCGGGACCTGGGGGGAGTTTTTGCACATCGGCGGGGCAGGAAACATGCTGCCCAGGCCCCGGAGAAGGTGACCCGTGGCTCGCTGAGCCGCGGGTCGTCCTCCCTGGGGCCTAGGGAGCATCTCTCCAAGTCGAGGAGGGAGGAAAAACGCTCCCCAGGCCTCAGGGAAGGCGATCCTCCCCGGTGCCTGGGGAGCGTCTTTGCAAATCGGGGGGGGGGGAGGAAAAACACTCCCCAGGCCCCTAGCACCCGCTGAATTTTTTTTTCAGCGGGCTTTACTACTAGTAAAATAATAACACTGGAAATTGACATCATGATGATCAATAGACAGAGCTGTCGAACTCAAGTTGGGGCTGGAGATCTCTTGGGATCACAACTGATCTCCAGAGATCAAATCTCCTGGACAAAATGGCTGCTCTCGAAGGGGGGACTCTATGGCATTATGCCCCAAACCCTGCTCTTTCTAAGCTCCCCCCCTAAATTTGTCACATATTTCCCAAGTGAGAGTTGGCAACACTATCAACAGGCAAGCCGTATCGCGTGAACTGGAGGGATATAACTCTGTTTGCAATAGGAGACCGTTAAATAAGATAATTGTGTTCGGCAACAAATGTTAATTACTCTGAAACTTTTAACAGGTTTGATCCTATAGATCTATTTCAGTAATGGTGAAACCAGATTAATGCACCATAATTAGGGAAACGAAGCCATGGGATCCAATCCATTCAGTTCAGTGTATTACAAAAGGCAAGATGCTCAAGAATGGGTTTTCCAAAAGCTTCTTGTGTCCTCTCTGCCTCTGAAGCGCCGATATTTCTGCAGATATTCAGAGCTTTTGTTTCTTTTTTCAGTGGCAGAAGAAATATTTCATAGATATATCCTGCATAACTCCACCTTCACATATTCATTTCTGCAGTTCAAATATAGGACTGATTCATTTTTTCTTTTGGAGAAAATCCAGTCTTTGAAACAATAATGCTGATGATTTATCAGATGACTTTGCTAGGGCTCAGGAAGCTTAAAGGATTGGCAATGAAATATCGAACGTCTCGGCGAGGAGGGGGGGGGCTTTATTTTGTCTCTGGCACAGGCTGAGAATCTCTGTTATTCCACAGACCACTCAAGCAAGTATGTATCAGCCCAGTTTGCAAGCCTCTGTGAAATTGGTTTGCAACTGAACTGAGCATCCACAAGATAAAAACTGCCCTTGGTTGCCATCTCAAAGGGATTCACCCATGATCGCTGTGGGCCTATTACATATTCTGTGGCATTCGATGGGAGTGATTTCAACAGCAAGTCTGGTGTTCTTCCTGCTTTGAAAGGCGATCCAGGTATGATGTGTTTTGCTTGTATGAAAAGCACTTGAGTCATAAGATGGATTCCACCAAGTGTACTTCACAAATCCAGCAACATACTGAAGGGTCGGGACAACCTGGCATTACAATGCTAAATCCCAGAATTGAGGACTATTGTGGGAGCTCTGCAGTCTCAGACAGTGCCAGGATTTGTCTCATACTGAGATAATCCACCACCGAACTCCAGAAGCCAGCCTGAGATAATGGCACACTCCACCCCTTTTCTCCAAAACAGCTGGAGTTTATCAAGAAACCGAAGGCTTTCCAAAATTCCTTGCAAACACATTGGACTTCAGTTTTGACATCTCATAGAACTGGTGATGCAGGTCCCGTCTGTGGAACACGTTTCACTGAAACACAACCTTGTCAGCGTTTATAAGAACTGCAGTATAGATGATGATTTGTTCAGTCACATCTCAAGACAACAGAGAGCCAAGATACCAAAAAGGGTCAGATGCAACTTCATACATATGCTCTTGTTACACAACTACATTGTTTATTTGTAGTTTGACTCAAGGAGGACTATGCAGAGGGGGTTCAGTACCATCAACAAAACGCGGCATTCCATAACTACTGAAAGAGCATTTGAACGGCCAGAAGTCTAAAAAAACAGAAATGAAGCAAAATGTTACGTGTTAACATGACAAATTGAATGATGCAAGATTACACAGCGTCTAGAAGCACAGAGTTGGAAGGGGATCTCCAGAATCATCTAGTCCAAATCCAGCAGAATTCAGAAAATTCACAACTATCTGACCACCCACATGACCCCAATTCCATGCACAGATGATTGAATCATAGAACTGGAAGGTTACTCCAGGATTATCTAGTTTAACCCCCTGCAGAATGCAGGAAATTGACATTTACCTGCCCACCAGAGTGACCCCAATTCAATGCCTAGGTGATGTCCCTCCAAAAAAAAGAAAAAAAAGAATCCATGGCCAATCTGGCCTAGAGGAAATTTGCCTCCTGACACCAAAGTGGTGATTGATATATCCTTGGGCATGCAAGAAAGGGACACAAGAGCCAAGCATGGACACAATCCCTTCTGCCTAGCCAATCACAATCTACCAAAATTCACAGAATCAGCATTTCTGTCAGGATGCTATCAAGGCTCTGCTTAAAAACTTCAAAAGAAGGAGGAACCACTGAGGAACCACTTTAACTGTCAGGAACTTCTTCTGGGTGTTTAGCCAAAAATTCTTTTAAATTAACTTCAACCCATTGGTTCTGGTCCGACCCTCTGGAAAACAACTCTGCTCCATCCTCTATCTGATAGCCCTTCAAGTATTTGAAGATGGATATCATATCACCTCTTAGTCTTCTTCTCTCCAGGCTAAACAGACCAAGCTCCCCCAACCTTTCCTCATACGACTTGGTCTCCAAACCCCTCACCATTTTTGTTGCCTCCTCTAAAAGTCATCCAGTCTTTATTCAATAGTGGTGCCCAAAACTGAACACAGTATTCTGAGCTCTAGCCAGAGCAGAGTAAAGCGGTACCATTGCCTAGCTAAATCTAGATGCTATAATTCTTTTGATACAGCTCCAAATCCCATTTGCCTTTTTAACCACCAAGTCACACTGTTCACTCATGTTCAGTGTAAGACCCTTAGATCCTTTTAATACATACTGCTGCCAAGACAGGTCTCCCCTATCTTATAATGATGCATTTGATTTTTCCTACCTAAATGCAGAACTTTATCACTATTGAAATTGAAATTCATTTTATTTAATTTGACCCAGTTTTCCAGCCTGTCAAGATCATCCTGTATACTGATTCTGTCTTATGGTATGTTTACTCCCCCTTGCAGTAGAGTGTCATCTGCAAATTTAATAATCACCCCTTCAATCCCTTCATCCAAATCATTTATGAATATGCTGAACAATACAGGATCCAGGACAGATTCCTGAGGCACTCCAGTTGTCACTCCTCTCCAAGACGATGACAAACCATTAACAAGCACCCTTTGGGTGCGATCTGTCAACTAGTTCTTGATCCACCTAACAGTAAAAGGATCCATACCACATTTTACCAACTTGTCAATAAGAATATCATGTGGAACTTTATCAAAAGCTTTATTGAAATCAAGATGAACTATATCCACAGGATTTCCCTAATCCAGCAAGGTAGTCACTTTCTTAAAAAAAAAAAAAAAACGTTAATCTGACAAAATTTGTTCTTGAAAAAGCCGTGCTGACTCTTCGTAATCACAGTAATCACTCTGACGGTTTGTTCTAAAATTTGATGATTTGTTATAAAATTTTGCCAGCTGTAGACATCAAGCTGATCATAGTTACCTGGATCCTCCTTTTTCCCCTTCTTGAAGATGGGGACAACATTGTCCGCCTCAAGTCTTCTGGCACTTCACCCATTCTCCAAGAATTTTTATAGCATTTTTTAATAGCATCAAGCAATTGTGGTTGCTTAATGCTATGCTTTTAGAGGTGCAGAATGGCCCATGGTCTCCCTCCAACCACATCCTGTTACAGCTGATGGCAAACCTGTCATTGATTTAAATATAAACATATCTTGTTATTCCATAGTTTGATGTCAAAGTTTCATTGACATGGTGGACAAGATTTCTGCCTATCATGAGTGCTTCAGTCCCAGGATGATACCCTTGCAAGGAGAGGAGGCAGACGTTGCTAGGGTCCACTCTGGCTACGGATCAGGGGTGGGTTGGTAAAGCTGCCAGATCGGGGTTGGGAAATTCCTGAAATTTAGGGAAGGAGCCTGGGGAGAACAGGGTGCTCAGTATGGTGCAAAGCCACAGAGCCCATCTTCTTAAGCAGCCCTTTTCTCCAGGGAGACTGATCTCTGTAGTCTGGAGAGGAGTTGCCATTCCAGGGGATCCCCTGGTCCCACCAGGAGGCTGGCATCCCTAAGAGTAGCCATGGTGAACACAAACGGGTGCAGAAGAGAGATTCCAAAGTTTTCATTTCATTTCATTTCATTTCATGGTCAGACCACACCTGGAGTACTGTGTGCAGTTCTGGAGGCCTCACTTCAAGAAGGACGTCAATAAAATTGAAAGGGTACAGAGGAGAGCGACGAAGATGATCTGGGGCCAAGGGACCAAGCCCTATGAAGATAGGTTGAGGGACTTGGGAATGTTCAGCCTGGAGAAAAGGAGGTTGAGAGGGGACATGATAGCCCTCTTTAAGTATTTGAAAGGTTGTCACTTGGAGGAGGGCAGTATGCTGTTTCCGTTGGCTGCAGAGGAGAGGACGTGCAGTAATGGGTTTAAACTTCAAGTACAACGATATAGGCTAGATATCAGGAACAAAATTTTCACAGTCAGAGTAGTTCAGCAGTGGAATAGGCTGCCTAAGGAGGTGGTGAGCTCCCCCTCACTGGCAGTCTCCAAGCAAAGGTTGGATACACACTTTTCTTGGATGCTTTAGGATGCTTAGGGCTGATCCTGCGTTGAGCAGGGGGTTGGACTAGATGGCCTGTATGGCCCCTTCCAACTCTATGATTCTATGATTTCTTCAGCAGTACCTTATTTTACATAAACATTCAGTCCTGGTTACATATGGGATAGCTCCTGTGCTGTCCAAATTACAGGTGACCAGGGAGGGCTTTGGGCCCCACCAGGAACTGCATTTTTGCAAACAAAGCAGTCAGCAGCAACTAGCAGCACGGGGGGCAAATGCGGTTCACTTGCGAGTGCCAGTTGGCTTGGCACTCACCTGCACGGCCTTCTTCCATGGCTGTCATCCAACCTGATGATGTCTGAAATCCCGGCTGCCAAGTAAGCAGGAATGGGAAGCTACAAAAAGCTCCAGTGTCTTCAAAGACCTTCTGCATTAGTACTTTTTCTCGCTTTTATTTGGAAATAAAATTCAAGCAAAAATAAGTATTCGGCAATATTGTGCCCAAGATACAGACACACCTTTGGTGTCTCTTCACCATTTGGAGGTGGAAAAGATCATTAAATGGATAACATTTAAAATCGCCATATCTCCTGAAAACAGCCTGCGTATATTCCAGATCTTTTTCTGTTGCGTGAAAGAAAGAGACTTGGACTCTGATGAGAACCTACAGTTATGATAAATTATTAGATAACACTTGTGTCAAACAGTACAGCGAAGGCTATCCGGGGCGACTTCATGTACCAGGAAGCTCAAATGGATTAATTTTTACAGAACTGTAACAGTAGAAGGAGGAAACATTAAGGATATTGAAAAGGCTTTAAATAATGTATCTTTTGCAGGGGTAGTCAAACTGCGGCCCTCCAGATGTCCATGGACTACAATTCCCAGGAGCCCCTGCCAGCATTCGCTGGCAGGGGCTCCTGGGAATTGTAGTCCATGGACATCTGGAGGGCCGCAGTTTGACTACCCCTGATCTTTTGGATAAGCAACAACAGTGTTTAACTCTGGGACCAGCTGGGGGCTAGCAAGTCCTGTCAAGGGGTAAAATAGTAATTTTCAAAAACTCTCTGAAATTAGGAATTGTCTCTGATGAAGGGAATCCCTGTTCACAAAAGCTTTGGGCTTTAAGAAGTCTTTACATGTCCATCAGTTGTCACACACATTAAAAAAAAAAACTGCCTGCAGATGACTAATATAGGTAAACTCTGGAACTTCTTAAAATTGGTTTTCCTCAGTGCAACTCAGAAGTCCCTAAGATGGTCTGCAGGGGAGCCTGATCATGGTACCGGCCAAGGGTATTTAGAAGTGGGTGGCACCACGTGGGCCAGCAGGGCATCTGATTGGATGTGCAGATTTTTCAAGCATGTCACTTTGGCAGTGGCTGCCACGACAGCCCAAGGACCTGCACTGAAGCGGTGGCCCTCGGTTTGTGGCTGGCTCTGCTTCCTGTGGAAGCTGTTCTGTGGCAGCCATTTTGTTGCTGCGATCATCAGGCTGCCTGAGAATTCCAAATGGCCTCGTCCATTCAAAAGGGGCTGGGACCCCTGGTGAGGCTCTACAGGCATCTGATTGACTGATGCACATAGAATGGTTTCCTGATCCCAGTCCAGTGGAGGAAAGGTATGCTAGGAAAACCAATACCATGCCATTGCATTTCAACGGGTCTATCCATGGACTACAATTGCCATGAGCCCCTAACACAGTTTGGTCTCCCTGCATGGCTAGAGCAGATTTAATCAGGTATTAAATTCCATTCATATACCGCCCTCCCCAGAGGCATAGGATGGTTCTCAAGAAACAATACAGAGAAACTGGTAACCATGGATAACAATGAAACAATAATAAACAGTGAGAACAATAAATTCGTAACCATAACATACAAGGGAACTGTGGTTGGTCAGTTCAAGACACTGAAGCTCATGGATGTTGAGGTTCAAGGGAGGGAGGCTCAGGGGGGGGTGCTGGTTCTGGTCAACCAAATGCCTGGCAGAGGAGCTCCCTTTTGCAGGACCTGCGGAATAGTTCAAGTTCCATTAGGGGCCTGATCTCCTTTAGGAGCTCATTCCACCAGGCGGGGGCCAGGATGAAGAAAGCTCTGGCCCTGGTGGCGGTCAGGAGAGCTTCCTTGGGGGCAGGGATGACCAGCCAGTTGGAGGTGGCAGAGCACAAGGCTCTTTGAGGGCTGTAGGAAGAAATTTGACTGGTAACCAGTGCAGTTATTGGAGAATGGGACGAATGTGGGACCTCCATGGTGTCACTGTGAGAAGTCTAGTCTAGAGGTGACCATTGCATGGACCACTGTGGCTAGGTGTTCTGGGGCAAACTAGGCTGCTAGTAGTTTGGCTTGGCGTAGGTGGTAGAATGCCTGCTACACTACTCTTGTGACCTGGGCCTCCATTGAGAGGGAGGTATCGAGGCTCATGGCCAGGTTTCTGGCGGAGTGAGCCACTGATAGTTGACCTCCATCCAAGTTGGGCAAGTGCACTTCATTGCTTGGACTCTTCCTGCCCAGCCTCTGTCATTGAAGGGTTGAGCTGCTTCCAGGCAACTAGCTAATACGTCTGAAGGAGAATCAGGGTGGCCATCCATCAGGAGAGAGAGCTGGGTGTCATGAGCATATTGGTGACAACCCAGCCTGAACTTCCGCACCACTTGAGCAGGATGGCACATGAAGTTGTTGAATAGGATTGGAGAGAGGACTTCTTCTTGAGGAAGTCCACAAGTAAGCTGGTGGCAGCTTGATGATCTCTCTCCTATTGCTATGCTTTGTCCGCGATCCTGGAGAAAGGGATCCTGAGTCACTGAAGGGCTGACCCCGTATCATCACATTGGCAAGGCAGTGAACTAGAAGCTTGTGGCCGACAGTGTCGAATGCTGCTGAAAGGTCTAGTAACAGAAGCAACGCCACCCCCACCCCCCGGTCCAACTGGCAACAGAGGTTGTCCATCAGGGTGATTGGCACTGTTTCTACCCCATGGCCAGGCCAGGAACCTGACCGAGATGGGTCTAAGACTGAAGCTTCTTCCAATGTTGACAGTTGACAGTTGGCCCACGACAGCCCTTTCAAGCAACTTTCACAGAAATGCTATGTACAGGAGAGGACGATAGTTGTTTGGCTCTTGTGGGTCTAGAGATGGTTTTTTGAGCAACGGGTGAACCACTGCCTCTCTTAGTCCTTCCAGGAATTCTCCCATTGAGAGGAGAACGTGAATGTTTTACAGTGGACAGTCAACTGGGTTACATAGTAAATATTTGAGCTTTGTACTGAAAGATCGTAGATTGTGCCTTTTGCATTTTATAACCATTTGGTTCTGACAAAGTGATCCGAATCCCCAAAAACTTAATTTTTTTAACAGTGCTAAGGGACTCAAAGTGATGAAAAATCTTTATTCAGTCTATTTACTTCAAATAGAAGGAAAGCAGGTAATGGAACCATGTCATGTTAACAGAGAATTTGGATCTGAAGTATAATAATTTATATACATTGTGTCAAATGTATTAGTTTCCTAGTAACAGATCTCTAGATTGAAAGTTATGATACAACGAGAGATTTGGGTGGACTGAAGCGCTTTTCATTACCGACTTATTCTCAAGCAAAATGCTCCAAGCAAATAGGATAATGGATCTCAATTGCATTTGGGGGAGGGAGAGGGGGGGTCGCCTTCAAGCCATCTTTCTATTACCTCTTTTGATGAATGGAAATTGCATGGGATATGTGAAGAGTAATACAACAGATGAATACATGCAAGCCTGGGAAATGAAATGAAGAATGATAGTTGTGGAAACCACTGAATCAATGCCCTGTTGTGAACACAACATTGTGAACTAGACCTGGAACCTAAAATAAACCCCCCTTTTTTTTTCAAAGGCCTTCCAACATGGCCCCTTCTTATAACTGCAGCTTATTTTCTTCCTCTGCCATTTTCCTCCCTGCTTTCCTTCGTCCGCGCTTAACTGGATGGCTGCTACGGCAATTAAATCGGAAAAGTGGTGCGGCCTTCTGTCAAAGCCTTGAGGAAGGGTCAAGGGGAGATCTTCCCAGGTGTGCTTTCACTCAGGGAGCGGCCAGTGGTCACAAAGGCCAGGCATTCTTTGAACACCTGGGCCATACTGAGTACTGCGAAGAGTGATTAATGGGATGCCTTGTTTAGAGCTGCCACTGGTCCCCTGGAGATTAAATGCCTCAAGATGGGACAGAGATAAACAGCCAGAGATCTGGCTGATTAATTCAGTTCAGTGTGTGAAATCCCTCTCTCTCCTTCCCATCCACCCTCATGGCCTTCCCTGCCTTGCATGCCCTTCTTGCCCACCGCAACCACATCTTCTTGAATAAATCTTTGTTGGTCTTAAAGGTGTTAATGGACTCTGATTTCACTGTGCTCCTTCAGACCAACACGGCCACCCACTTGAATCACAGCTTCCGTCCCAAGCCATGGTGTGAAGGTGGCCCCCTCATCTCACACTGGACTTCAGCGATTGCTAAGAAAACACGTTTCTCTGTTTAGCTGATTCCTCTTACTTTATTGCACTGGTAACACCAAAGGAGAGAAAGTAGATGCCTTAAGCCAGGGGTAGTCAAACTGCGGCCCTCCAGATGTCCATGGACTACAATTCCCAGGAGCCCCCTGCCAGCGAATGCTGGCAGGGGGCTCCTGGGAATTGTAGTCCATGGACATCTGGAGGGCCGCAGTTTGACTATCCCTGCCTTAAGCATAAAGCAGATGCTATAAACATACATTTCAGGGGGGGCCAACGTGGTGTCCACTGCTTCTTTTCCTGTAGGCGGCGCCAGGCAGGGCTTTTTCCCAGCAAGGGTTTCGATTGGCCGTTGGAACTTTTATTGACAGCGCACATCTTTAAAAGCACTGCTTTGATATCAGCTCCCCACACACACACACACACATAAAAAGATCCTCACTGCGTAACTGAAAATCAGTTTGCGCAGCTAAGCTGGTCCTGCCTCCTGTGGCAGCCATTCTATGACAGGGACCATCGTGCTGTGCCAGAATGCCAAAGTCACCCATACAGTCAAACAGTTTGGGGACCTCTGATTTATATAGCATCACCAGGGTAGCTTATAATAAATTATTGGACCTATGGGCAAAATGACTTGCATAGAAATTTCGCAATACGAAGACACTCAGTGGCTGTCTGCCTCCAAATACATGGCCAAAAGTATATGCAGATACCATCTACACACAAAGCTGCCTTATACTGAATCAGACCACAGGTCCATAAAGGTCAACTTAAACTGGCAGCAGCTTCAAGCAGAAGTCCTCCACATCACATCCAACCTTGTCCTTTTCATGGGAGATGCCAGGGATTGAACCTGGGACCTTCTAAATGAAAAGCAGAGTCTCTCCCACTGAGCCACAGCCCCTCCCCATGTGGGGGTGTGTGTGAAATGTTAGTTAGCAATATTCCAATAGGTAAGAAGAGTCCTGCTGGATCAGACAAATGCTCCATTCAATGGCCAGCCATAGAGGTCAAGGACTTTCCTTGATGTTGTCACCTGGTTTTGGGATTCAGAGTATTAGTGCCTCTGAATGTGGAGGTCCCCTTCAATCACCATGGCTAGTAGTCATCGTTAAACTTATCCTCCATTAATCTATTTAATCACCTTTTCAAACTGTTTATTCTGTGGCCAGCGCTACACCCTCTGGCAGCAAATTCCACATTTTAATGGTTCTTTGTGTAAAGTAGTATTTCCTTTTGTTCGCCCTGAACCTACTGCCCATCAGCTTCATTAGATTTTATTTGTCTGCTTTTCATTTTGCTTTTATTAATGCTAACTCCCTTGTGATTAATTATAAATTATTATCAAAGAAAATAATGCACTGCTAATATTTACACTGCTTTCTATCAGGCTACTCCTGCTTATCACACCTTGAAATAATTACTAATTTTGAATTAGCAGTTAATGCAACAGGGAAAATATTTCCTAAGTAAACTTTAATGTAGATTGCATTAGGATCACTAATGTGGTAATCAAAAGAATACATTAATCCCTGCAAAACAATTCGCTGAAGCAAAAGAGAACTAGATTATTCAATACTACAGAGCTTGCAGTAATCCTCTAACTCCAAATATGTCAATATACTGTATTTCACTTCAGATAACCCTCTCCTGCACTTTAATTCTCCCTATGTCTCTAATAATTAATTTGTTTTGCTTACTCTGCAGCTAAAAATCATGGTTTCAGTTTCTCGGTAATAGAAATCTGCCAAAGGCAAACTCCCATGCCATAACCGCAATTACAACTTACAAAAGAGAATTCTTCACTTATTTTCTGCTGGAGTTGTCACTTTGCCTTCAATGAAAATTCCTGTAGTCTATCAGATAAATATGCAACGGTCCAATGGCCCATTTATGGGCAACATTCAATTTCAGCAGGATAAAAGATATGCATCATCCCTGTGAATCTGTAATCTTTGTAAACGTACCTGGGTATTCGCACAAAGTGAACTATATAGGCTGTTTACAGATGGGTTTTTAAGTAACTCTCCGATACCCAGAGTGTGATTCAATGGCCACTTTCCAATGGTGCCCTTCCATTCGCTTAACACTGTGAGCCCCCATGTATAGGGCTAGCCACTCTCCTGTTTTCCCTGAGAGTTGTTCTGAGGGTCCTGTTCCCTGAGAGTCCTCTGAATGCCAAGAGGACAAGTCTAAATGTGCCTGTTGACAGCATTAAATGAAATTGCCCTGATTCGTCTTGTTATTCAAATCACCAACTAGTCTAATCCAGAAGTGCAAATGCTGTTTAAACATCTCCCAGGCCCCAGGTTTCATATGGGCAGGTGGCACACACTCCCAGGTGGGCCTGGGGATCCCCTAGAATTACAATTCATCTCCCAGACTACAGAGATCCATTTCCCTGGTGTCAGGATTGTAGAATCTCTGTCATAAATTAGCCTGAGTTCCTCCATGTCAGTTATATTACTTTATTGGACCTGGCGCCTGCTGGCCCCAGGCCTTGTAGTTTTTCTAGCTATAAACATGAGTAGTGATGTTATGTTAACCTTATCTTGTTGTGGGCTCACGGGATTGTTGTCACCTCTTCAAGGTTGTGAGAATGAATCCTGTTTTTGTTACACATAAGTCTTTTCTCTCCTGCCCCCTCCCTTGGGAACTGTCAAGTTTTGGGCGGGAGAAATGTATTGATAAGCTGGGGCAATTCTGGCCTCGGGTCAGAATTGACTTCTCAGTCTCTTGCGTATAGTACTAATCAATAAAACTCTTTATTAAGAAGTTTGTTGTGAGTTTCCTGTACGTTTGACATTAAGTCAATTCTCACAACTCCTTTCACCTGCCATCATGCAGGGCGAAGGAAATACTTTCACAGAGCAAGGAGAGGGCCTGGATTGGGACCTCTCCCAGGGCGACGGTGCCGGTGTAGGACCGTACAGCTCGGGCATGCTCCGGGCCGTGACAGGAGCAACTCCTGGGCCCGAGGATTTTTTGGAAAGGCACGTCACCGAACGCAGGCGTTTATCGAAGTATGACCGACCAACTGGGGACGAGCAGTGGCCGGATAATATTGGAATGCCTAGCTATGGGCTGGAGCCCGCCGGTGAGACACAGGACCTGCAGTACAAGCTGGACAGGGTGACCAACTGGCTGCAGGACCTCTCGGGTCGGTTGGATCCAGAGGAGCAACGCCGAACACAACGCCTGCTGCGAGAGGTGCACGGCGGAGGTGCCCGCGAACCCAGTGGTCGGAGATCGGGAGGTCTGCTCACCCTGCGGGAACGCGAGACGGCCGCGATGCAAGCAGCTGCAGAGGCCGAAGCGGCGGCCCTGGCTAGGGCGCAGAGGGAGGACGAAGACGAGGAGCGCGAAGGCGCCGGGGGCGGCGGAGCGGCAGAAGGAGCCGGAGCGGCGGACGGCGCTGGAGCAGCGGACGGAGCAGCGGCGGCGGCAGCGAACGTTGCGGGAGCAGAAGCGGCGGCGGCGGCACGAGAGGCGGCGGCGGCGGCTGCGCGGGCGGCGGAAGCAGCAAGGGCTGCAGCAGAGGCGAGAGCGGTGGCAGGATTGGGACGAGGCATCGGCCGTGGGGGGAGAATCCCGGCCCAGGCGGATTGGGGTCCGGGACGCCTGCCTCCTCACCTCTGGGGAGTGGAAATGCGGAACACCTACAAATTCAAGGCTAAGTTTTCGGGGGACCCCGCAGCCTTTCCCACGTTCCTGGTGCATCTCCAAGCCTACATGATGGACATGGGGTTCACTTTTCACGATGACGCCGAGCGCGTCCGGTTTGTGGGGGAAGCCCTGGAGGGCAAGGCAGCAAAGTGGTTCCTGGACTTGTACCGTTACAACCCACGAGCTATCCGCAATTATAATCATTTCCTACGTTCCATGCGCCAGATGTACGTGGAACCGTTTGAGAGGGAGACCGCGGAGAAAAAGCTCAAAGCCCTGAAGCAAGGGAAATTGTCGGTGGTCGAGTACGCCAGGGAATTCAAAGAGCTTGCTTCCTCGGTGCCAGACTGGACCGAGCCCCAACGCGTGCTAGCGTTCGTGGGGGGTCTCTCGCCCGACTTGTCCAGCAAGTGCCTGCTGTTAGACGACCCGCTCACGGTCGACGGATGGATCCAATTGGCCGGAGAGATGGAGAATCGTCTGGAGAGGGCCGCAGTGTTCCAGGGTCTGGCGGGGAAAGCCGGAGCGAAAACCTCTACCCCCACGAAAGTCAAGCCGAAAGCAAAGTTGGAACCGACTGAGCGCACTCGGCGCATGGAGAAAGGGCTGTGCCTGGGATGTGGCCAAGCCGGTCACTTCCTAGCTCAATGCCCTTCAAAGACGGTGACCGGGTCTAAAGCTACTGGCAGCCCCCCGGCGAAAGCCCAACCCGCCAAGAAAACCGCCCCGAAGAAAAGTGCCAAGTCTCTGCTGGTGCCGGTGGGCGCAGCATCAACGGTGGGAGACTCGGAGGAGGGTAGCGGCCCGGATGGCGAGGATCAAGTTGAGGAGCAGTCGGGAAACGAAGACGGTCTGCTGTAAAGGCGCCCCGCCAGCAGGCCGCCAATAGGGGCAAACGCGTGGTGAGTGATTCCCCCTTGATACTACTACCTGCCACTCTCTCCAATCCCAAATCCGGGAAGAAGGTGGGGGTCCGGTGCATTGTGGACTCAGGGTGCACCCAATCCTTAGTAAGCCCAGCACTGGCCGAGACTCTGGGGGTGGGCAAGGTACCTTTGGGGGAACCCCTGCCAATCACCCAACTAGATGGGAAGTGCGCTCCCGGGGGGGAAGCCACGGTGAAGACGCGTCCCATGGACTTGGACGTTAAGAAACACTGGGAGCAGATCCAGCCACTGGTAGCGCCCCACTCTGCATTCCCATGTGTGTTGGGGCTGGATTGGTTGAGGGAGCATGATCCCACGGTAAAGTGGAAAGAGGGGACCGTGGAATTCACCTCCCCGGGTTGCAAGCAACACGCGCGGCCTCAACCCCCCCTGGACAAGGGGGTAGTGGCAGCGTTGGGATCCGTGGGGGAAGGGACTCTCCCCCCGGAGTACCGGGACTTTGCTGATGTGTTCGCGGAATCTGAGTGCAACCAGCTTCCCCCTCACCGAAAGACTGACTGTGCCATTGAATTAAAGAAAGGAGAATCGCTCCCGAAAGCCAAACTCTATTCAATGAGCCCGAGGGAAATGGCTGAACTCAGGGAGTTCTTGGACAAAAATCTTGCCAGGGGGTTCATCAGACCCGCTACGTCACCCCTGGCGGCCCCGGTCCTTTTCGTGAAAAAGAAAGACGGGTCCTTGCGCCTTTGCACGGACTACCGGGGTCTGAATGCTGTTTCTACGTGTAATGCCTACCCGCTGCCTTTGATAAAAGACTTGCTTGGTCACTTGGGGAGGGCGCGGATTTTCACGAAACTGGATTTGAGGGAGGCTTATTACCGGGTCCGGATAAAAAAGGGTCATGAATATTTGACTGCCTTTAACACCCCCCTGGGGCAATTTGAGTACACTGTAATGCCGTTCGGCCTCGCCGGCGCTCCGGGCGTGTTCATGAATATGATCAATGAAATTATGCATGATTTATTGTATCAGGGGGTGTTGGTGTACATTGATGATATTTTGGTGTATTCTGAAAATGTTGAGAGTCATGCAGATTTGGTCCTCGAAGTGCTCCGCCGTCTGCGGAAGCACCAATTGTTTGCCAAACTTTCAAAATGTGAGTTCCACCGAGATGCGGTGGAATTTTTGGGCTTCCGGGTTTCCCAAGCAGGGATTGAAATGGACCCTGGCAAAGTGCGGGATTTGTTGGCTTGGGAACCCCCTCGCACAAGGAGGCAGTTACAAAGTTTCCTAGGATTTGCAAATTTTTAGAGAACGTTCATTCCCAGTTTCGCCAAGGTGGCATTATCTCTCACTGACTTGTTGAAGACGAAACAGGGGGGGAAGGCAGCGAGCCGCCCCGGTGCGCCGCTCCAGTGGACCCCCCAGTGTCAGGACGCTTTTGAGAGGTTGAAACTACTGTTTACCTCTGAGCCGGTGCTGGCCCATGCCGACCCCACTAAGCAGTTCACCGTGCAAGTAGATTCGTCGGATGTAGCAATGGGGGCCGTAATCCTACAGGAGGGGGTGGATGGGAAGTTACACCCACTGGCCTATTTATCAAAAAAGTTCTCCGGGGCTGAAAGGAACTGGGCGATTTGGGAGAAAGAGGCGGCTGCAGTGAAATTGGCCTTATCCACCTGGAGGCATTGGTTGGAAGGGTCCGCAGTCCCCTTTGTCGTATGGACGGACCACAAAAACCTCCAGGCGCTCAAGCAGCCCCGCTCGCTCTCAGCGAAACAGATGCGGTGGGCGGAGTTTTTCTCTCGGTTCAACTTCTCCCTCAAGCATCTGCCGGGCAAAATGAACTTTTTGGCGGACGCCCTGTCGCGCCTGCCCCAGTACAACAGCAAGCGCGACCCATTGGTGGATACAGTTTTTACCCCCGCCCAGCTGGGGATGGCCGCGGTGACGCACAGCCAAGCAAAGCCTGGGACGTCTATTCCGGGGGGCTGGGTCCAAAAGGAGGTGTTACAGGACTCTGAATTCCACTCCCTCCGCCCAGACCTGACGGAGAAAGGGGGGTTGTTTTTCAAAGGCGAGCGGCTTTTTGTCCCCGCAGTGGCGCGCGGAGACGTTTTAAAACTTGGTCACGATGCGAAAACCGCTGGACATTTTGGGTTTGTAAAAACCTTGCACCTGATCCGGAGACATTACTGGTGGCCAACTCTGCGTAAGGATGTGGAAAAATATGTGCAGGGGTGCCCCACTTGCATCGTCTCTAAACCAGCTGGTGGGAAGAAAAAGGGATTGTTGCAACCCCAGCCCACCCCCTCCCGTCCGTGGACTGATGTCACAATGGACTTTATCACAGACCTGCCTCCCAGCCAGGGGAAAACCGTCATTTGGGTGGTGGTGGACGCTTTTTCCAAACAAGCCCATTTCATCCCTTGCGCTGGCTTGCCTTCTGCAGCCAAATTGGCTTCATTGTTCGTGACCCACATACTACGGCTGCACGGGATCCCGGGGCGCCTGCTGACGGATCGGGGCCCCCAGTTCGTTGCCAAGTTCTGGCGGGAGCTCTTGAGACTGTTGGGGGTGGAGCAAGCCCTCATATCGGGCTATCACCCAGAGTCTAATGGCCAGACTGAAAGAGTGAATCAAATCCTTGAACAATACTTGCGTTGTTTTATCAACCACCAGCAGGATGACTGGGTTGCCCTGTTACCACTAGCTGAGTTTGCCTACAATAATGGGGCCCATTCTTCCACGGGGGTGTCCCCCTTTAAGGTGGTGTACGGGACTGATTTAGTGGCTGCCCCCACCTGGGAGCTGAATTCTCCCGAAGCTCCCGATGTCAATAAGTGGGCCGAGACAATTAGTGCAGGATGGCCAACAATAGTTGCTTGTCTCAAAGAAGCGAAACAAGCTTATAAAACCCAGGCAGACAAAAAAAGGACACCTGCACCCGTATGGAAAGTGGGGGACTTGGCCTATTTGTCCACCAAGAACTTACGTTGCCAACAAAAGTCAAAGAAACTTGGTCCCAAATTTGTGGGGCCCTTCAAGGTTGTGAAACTAATTAATGCTGTAACTGTGGAGCTAGCTTTGCCGAAAACTTACAGGAATGTGCATCCAGTTTTTCATTCCAGCCTGCTGCGGAGAGCCCCTGCCCCGGACGAGTGGCACCCCCCTCCAGCTACACCAGTGCCGATTTACATCGATAAAGACACCCACTATGAGGTCAACCAGATTCTGGACTCTCGTGTGCACAAGGGTCGTCTCCAATATTTGGTTGACTGGAAGGATTTCCCTTCTGGAGACAAAGAATGGGTTGATGCCGCAAACGTGAAGGCGCCCCGCCTTCTCCGGGCTTTCCATCGTGCTTTTCCTGACTGCCCCCGCCCTGTAGATGCTGGCTAGGTGGGGGAGGGAAGTTAATTTTAGTGCGGAGGGATGTCAGGATTGTAGAATCTCTGTCATAAATTAGCCTGAGTTCCTCCATGTCAGTTATATTACTTTATTGGACCTGGCGCCTGCTGGCCCCAGGCCTTGTAGTTTTTCTAGCTATAAACATGAGTAGTGATGTTATGTTAACCTTATCTTGTTGTGGGCTCACGGGATTGTTGTCACCTCTTCAAGGTTGTGAGAATGAATCCTGTTTTTGTTACACATATGTCTTTTCTCTCCTGCCCCCTCCCTTGGGAACTGTCAAGTTTTGGGCGGGAGAAATGTATTGATAAGCTGGGGCAATTCTGGCCTCGGGTCAGAATTGACTTCTCAGTCTCTTGCGTATAGTACTAATCAATAAAACTCTTTATTAAGAAGTTCGTTGTGAGTTTCCTGTACGTTTGACACCTGGGTGCTTAGGAGGGTGGCATCTACTAGGGCTCTGGATCCCACCAAGGTCGCTGTCCTCTTCAGCCTCCATCCTCCTGTCAATGGCTGGAGGAGGGGGGACTTGGCAACCCTGTCCATGGGGGCAGAATATCCATTCCCTAAATAAAAGCCACATGATAAACAAATTTATTGACAGTAGAGTTCCCCAAAATTTGAGGGTGGAGTTTGGATCATGAACACCTGGAGGACCACAGCTTGACTACCCCTGGACTAGATGACCCAGGAAGTCCCTTCCAACTGTATGATTCTATGATTCTAAGAAAGAAACCAAAAGAAATCAAAGACCCGGCAGCTGAAATCTTGCAGAATCAAGTATGTTCCCAAAGTAGCCTCCAACTTAGATTGACCCAAAGTAAACTTGTCCATTGAGGCTCCTTTTTCCAACACTTTATCACAGGATTGCTGGGAAGGAACAAAAGGCCATCTGGTGCAACTCCCTGCTAAGAGGAGGCCTGCCCTTCTTCCATCAGGCATACAAACAACCCTCTACACAATCTGGAACACAGTGCGCCACAAAGAGAAACAAGACGCACTGCAGAAAGGTGCTTGCAGGGGAGGCAGCTGCACCTGGCAAACAAGCCAGGTCACACACTGCTAGAGAAAGCAGGATGAATGGGAAATCAAACGGAATCAGCAGAGCCCAAATGGCCCTCTGTCTAAACCCCTGGCAAATATACAAGCCCATCTGCTGTCCCTCTGGTTCCGCCCCTTCGAGGACAGCCTTCCATTGTCGTTAATGAATGACTCTTGAAATCATCACTGGGCTTTAAACCTGAGTGCATCTGAGTTTGCTGTGAGGCAGCATGGGCCCACACACGCACAAAGCCTGTGGCCGAGGGCACAGAGAGGCCTGTCCATGCACAACTACGAGGTGCTGTTATGCCCTGGCACTTAATGGGCTTTTATGCTCTGGATTGCTTTGAGCTGGGTTCCTAAGGTTTGTATCTAGTTTAATCTGGGGGGGGGGGGCTGTCTTAAGGAGGCCTCTGAAGAGTCAGCATATAAATGTTTGAAACATTTTTTAAAATTAATTTCCCCAGTTCTCTCCTCAGTGAAGACCTATAGCAGCTTGCATCACTCTCTCTGGCCCCATTTTTATCCTCAAAACAAGAGAGAGAGAGAGAGAGATTGGCCCAAGGCCACCCAACAAGTATCTAGGCAGGTGCAGGGGGCTCAAACCTGGGTCTCCCAAGTCCAACAAGTTGTTGAGCCTGTGGAAACCTTTTGAATTCTGACACAGGGTGGCGGGTGCAACTACAAGATGGCTGTCATTAGAGTGATCAGGAAAGGTGATAGTGAGATCTATGTTGGGGACCCCCATTTATTTATTTGTTTGTTTATTTATTTATGCATTTATATACCACCCTCCCCGAAGGCTCAGGGTGGTTTACATGGAACGGAAGGAAACTATACGGAGAACATTACATATAACTAATTATAATATTATTAACTGATAATAACAAGTAACTGTATAACAATTAACAATAATAATCTTAACCCCCAACTAAATAAAGGGCTTAGAGGGAGGAGTTAGGGCGGGCTCTGTCCGGGATGAGGAAGGGTGCCGATTAGCCCCTTCCTCCGGACAGACCATCAGCAGGGCCAATCGGTAGGCGCAAAGCGCCTGCCGTTTGGCCTCTCCGATTGCCGCCCCGACGCCAAGGGGCGCAAGTGCCTCCGATGCGTCAGGCCGCCAGCCACAGAGCCCCCGCTGTATTGTAAGTATCCAGCGCCCGCTGTATTGGTAGTACAGCGGGCTTCATTACTAGTAAAACAATAATACAACAGGTCCAGGAGTCTTGGTGGATTTCTGGGGGGCGGGGCAGGGTTTGGACAGGGTTGCCACTAATACACAGATGACACCCAGCTCTTCCTCCTGATGGATGACCCAGAATCATAGCTAGATGCTTGGAAACAGTGACAAGGTGGCTCAAACAGGTCTTATGGCTAGATAGGAAGGGACTAAGCAAGGAAGCGCTTTTGTCCAACCTGGACTGAGTAGACCTGTTGGTGACTCACTCCGCCAGAAAACTGGGGTTGATCTTTGGTGCCTTCCTCTCCATGGAAGCCATGAAACTAGCGTGGCAGGACTTGTACCATCTACACCAAGCCTAGCTACGAGTATCTTACTTGGCACCAGAACACCTAGCCATAGTGATCTATGCGATGGTCACCTCTAGACTGGACTTCTGCAACTCGCTCTCCGCAGGCCTGCCCTTAACGTTGATCCGGGAGCTCCTCCACCAGGCATTTGGTTAAGGTTGGCCAACATCTGTTGGTCCCCCAAACACCCCCTCCATGATCTGAGCTATGCTGCCCTCCTAGGGTTCATGTTAATGTTTAGAGTTGTTGTCACACTGTGAATCTGTTATCGTATTTTTTAATAATATGTCACGTTCAATTTTACAACCACTGTTATGTTACTGTCACTAGATTTCTATATATATTCATGTCATTTTATATAAACCGCCCTGAACCTTGTCGGAGGGCGGTATAGAAATTAAATAAACAACTGTAAAAGAAGTAAATAAATAAATGCTTATTTCACAGCTTATAAGGTTATGAAAAGGATCCAGACAGATCTGTGGAATAAGAACATAAGAGAAGCCATATTGGATCATGCCAATCAGCCAACCAGTCCAAAATTCTGTGTAACGCCTTGGCCAAAACCCAGGTGCCACCAGGAGGGGCCAGAATTCCAGCCAGCAGGGCCAGAATTCCAGAAACCCTCCCCCAAGTACCAAGAATAGCATCACTGCCCCCGTCCACGTGTTTCATCTGTACCATATGGCTAATAGCTACGGATGGACCTCTGCTCCATATGTTTACCCAATCCTCTCTGGAAGGTATCTGGGCTTCTAGGATGTAGCCTGCATGGGGCTTTTTACCCAGTCCCAGTTTGAACGAATCCCTACAGTCTACACAGAATTCGATTTGCATTTTGATTTTGGGCTGTTTAAATTTTCCCTCTGCAACATGCATGATTGATTTGTGGTGACCCTACCTTTCCCCTACGATAGCCTGGAGTGGATATAAACCTCAATATTTCAAAAACCTCCATGAATAAATGTGCAGTTCTCTGCTTTTTGTGAATTAACTTGCTGCATTGTGCCTCCAACACTGTAGCAAAACAGCCTTCCCTGACTGGCCAGGCATCAGTTCAAAGACTTCCTGGTTCCCGGTTGCATGGCTTGTCTTAAAGTGATTGTGCTCCAGAAGCCCTAACTTCTCTCAGCAGAGATTTGCCTTTTGGTTATTTTTCCCCTCCCCTGCTGTCTCCAATCCTCCCCCCCCAAACACACACCTCATTCAAGAAAAGAAAGAGCCTCCTGCTGTGCTTGGCTCCCCCACCCCCACCCCCACCCTGTTCTGAGTTTCCCCAATCGAGTGCAGAACATTCTGTTTCAATGGGGGGGGGGGGGATAAAGGAAGATCTGAGCTCAAATAGATCTGAATTCAGCAGGATCCAGAACGGAATTTAAAAAGTAAGTGCATAATCAGCCTAACTGCCACTGCCTCCTGGGGCAGTAAATTCTACGTGTTAATTTCTCTCTGGATGAAGGACTTCCTTTTTCTGTTCTAAGCCTACTGCTCATTAATTTCATAGTGTGCCCAAGAGGGCTTGTATTGTCAGAAAGAGAGAAAAGTCCTTTCTCTACCTGCTCTCTAAAGAGCTCTACCCTCTTTAACCTTCCTTCACAGGAAAGGCCTTCCATTCCCTTAATAATCTTCGTTTCCATTTTCGGCACTTTTCCCAATAACAAGCAGCGTACCCCACCCCGGGGGTGGACAGCTGCAGGGATGAGGGGGGGATTATACCGTCAATCCTGTTTTGTCCTCTTTTATCTATGTTTTGTTGTTTTGTTATGGGATGGGGTTTTATCATGCTTTATGGGGGGGGGGGGTTATATTGTACCCTGCCAGAAGTCCCCAGAGAGTGGTGGGCTAAATATTGAAGGAAGGAAGGAAGGAAGGAAGGAAGGAAGGAAGGAAGGAAGGTGTGGCAACCGGAAGTGTACATGGCATTCCAATTGAGTCCGCACCAACAGTTCATAGAGCAGCTCAACAGGTCTATCAGCCATCTGCAGCCTTTGCAGCTCATTTTGATTAAGGAGAACAAACAGGCTTTTACTGTTACAGTCCAAACCACATTTATGGATGGTTTAAATGCTGAATAACATCCTGACGGAAATTAAGAACAATTACATTCCAATTTTATTTCTCAGGCTTTTTCCTTGAGTGTGTTTCTTCCATTCACCAGCCCCGTAATGTTCCTTGGGGTGTCAGAGGAACACTAAAATCAAGCAGAGCTATGCAAAAGTAAAATGGCCCAAGTGAAACCGTCCTCCTCCCAAGTAGAACCAGAGGCTGCAGCTGTTGCCCATAAAATGGATGGGGTGGGGGTGGGGGCAGGCTGCAGTCTTTTCCCCTCAAAGAGATCCCCTGAGTGGGAAGGACCCAGCCCCCCATTTCAAAGGGCAAGTTGGGCCAAAATTAGAACCGCATCCCCTGTTATCTTTCCTTTGGAACGGGCATGGTGCAGACAGTTTTGTCATGGAGAAGGCAAAGGTTTAGAACGCTTCCTATATTGCACTGTGCTTTTTAATCCCATTGGATCTATTATAGGAACTCAAAGCAATATAAGGCATCCTGCTAGTATCCATTAGGAAAGATTATGAAAACCTGGCACTTTTCTTCTGCAAATTTCCTCCTCTCTGAGATAATTACTTTTGTATCTAGGAAATATAACTGCCCACTATCCACTTTGTCGAGGTTTAGCATAACATAGTGACTCTTGCGAAAATTGTGATCTGTGTACTACCTACACAAGTGGACACATGTTTTACTTCTGCACAGCTCCCATGAGTCTCGAATGCCTATTTTGCCTGGGACTCTCATGTAAGCCAGACAGCCCGGCTGGAATCTCAGCTGCATTTCTGCTCCATGGGAGATACGGTTTATTTTACAGGGGACTGCCTGAACTGGATGCTCTGATTCAAAGAGTATTCCATGTTACCAAATTCTCTTCTAACCCCTAAATTGTTTTTTAACGCGACTATGACATTATACTTCTCCAAGAGACCTGGACAACTGAGAAACTACAACTTGATGGCTTTCATGCCTAAGAGATGGGAGCCCCAAGGGCCAGGGCCCTGGGAGGCTAAAAGGGGGCTAGGAACTTTAATTTTGACGAATTTAAAAAGCAAGGCCCTCACAACCTTGGACAATCTGGCATTGGCAGTCCTTCTTTCTGGGCAAGAAGTGAACATGATACTTCTAAACATCTATATTCCCCCTTAGAAAACAGGAGTGAGTTGGTTAGTTAGTTATTTCATTTAACCAGTTAATCAGTAATTGGAAAGCCCTTGAAATGTATATAGACAATTTATCTACGGACTATTCATCCTTGGAAACAGCCAAATTACGTTCAGCTAAGGTGGCCAGACCTCCTGGTGGAGGCAAGGGTCCGCTACTGCCAGGTCCCACCTCCCCACTGCTAATCAGATGGCCAGGGGGGAGTGAAGCATCCTGAAAAAGAGAACAATCTGACATGCAGTGATGTGTCTGCATCACTGCCCACATAAATGGGAAAATGGGCAAATGAGAACAAGATGCAATTTAATAAAGATAAGTGTAAAGTTCTGCATCTGGGTCAGAAAAATGAAAAGCATGCCTACTGGATGGGGGATGCGCTTCTAGGTAGCACTGTGTGTGAACGAGACCTTGGGGTACTTGTGGATTGTAAACTAAACATGAGCAGGCAGTGTGATGCAGCGGTAAAAAGGCAAATGTCATTTTGGGCTGTATCAACAGGGGCATCACATCAAAATCACAAGATGTCATAGTCCCATTGTATACGGCACTGGTCAGACCACACCTGGAGTACTGTGTGCAGTTCTGGAGGCCTCACTTCAAGAAGGACGTAGATAAAATTGAAAGGGTACAGAGGAGAGCGACGAGGATGATCTGGGGCCAAGGGACCAAGCCCTATGAAGATAGGTTGAGGGACCTGGGAATGTTCAGCCTGGAGAAAAGGAGGTTGAGAGGGGACATGATAGCCCTCTTTAAGTATTTGAAAGGTTGTCACTTGGAGGAGGGCAGGATGCTGTTTCCGCTGGCTGCAGAGAAAGGATGCGCAGTGATGAGTACAACAATATAGGCTAGATATCAGGAAAAAATTTTTCACAGTCAGAGTAGTTCAGCAGTGGAATAGGCTGCCTAAGGAGGTGGTGAGCTCCCCCTCACTGGCAGTCTTCAAGCGAAGGTTGGATACACACTTTTCTTGGATGCTTTAGGATGCTTTGGGCTGATCCTGCTATGAGCAGAGGGTTGGACTAGATGGCCTGTATGGCCCCTTCCAACTCTATGATTCTATGATTCTATGAATCCAGAAGTAACATACGAGGAGATGCTCTGGTATTTGGGCAAAAACTGTATGGAAGAAGCCACATTTACCACAGAGGTTTTGCCCAAGTGCTGAAGACATGTTGCTACAAGTCAGATGGGTCTCCCTGTTGCTCCTGGTAAGTCCCTCATCCCCCAACAGTTGGTACCTCTATGTTATCTCAATGACATAGAATCATAGAATCATAGAGTTGGAAGGGACCTCATGGGTCATCTAGTCCAACCCCCTGCACTATGCAGGACACTCACATCTCAATCACTCATCTACTGTAAGCTGCCACCCCTTTGCCTTCACATTTGCTTGTCCACTGTAACCTGCCATCCCCTGCCACCCCCTTGAGCCTTCACAGAATCAGCCTCTCCATCAGATGGCTATCTAGCCTCTGTTTAAACATTTCCAAAGATGGAGAACCCACCACCTCCCGAGGAAGCCTGTTCCACTAAGAAACCGCTCTAATTGTCAGGAACTTCTTCTGGATCTTTAGACGGAATTTCTTTAGAATTAACTCCATCCCATTCGTTCTGGTCTGTCCCTCTGGGGCAAGAGAGAACAATTTTTATTTAATTTTAATTGTATAAATCTTATTTTATTAGATTTCAGATATTTCTGCAAATCTGTCCTGTCCATTCATGGCCATATCCCCTGGATATAAAAAACAACAGATGAGGCCGTGTTGAGAATTAGATATATTTGTAAGCAAATTTACATTTAACCTATAAGCATACCTACTCAGAAGTAAGTACCATTTCATTCAAAGTTCCTTACTCCTGGGAAAGTGTGCTTAGAATTGCAATCACAAGCACCTTTCAAGAACATGACTACAGTGGGAAAAGAGAAATGTCCTAAACAGAATTCTGTAAGATAAGGAAAAATATTTATTTCATTAGTCTCTGGGTTTTTTGTTAATGGATTCTGGTTCTATAAAGACCAACAAATATGGCAGATTTCCAAGTCAAAATCTGACTCTTAGTAACCCAAGAACTAAAATTCTGGCAGCCACAGTAATAATGTGTAATACATAGACTGTAACAACCAGCCTGAATTCGTAAAAAAAAGAAAAAGAAAAAAGTCACTGCCAAGGTTTAATGTTAATCACACAGAAGAATATATTTGAGTTCAATCATTATAAAAGTGAATGCAATAAAGAAACCATCTTACTTCAGCACTGTAATGGAGAGCAGAGAATTTGAAAATGAAGTTCTCTATAGCATAGGGATGGAAAAATACTGACATAATTTTTTGTGGAAATTCTAGGACAAAGAATAACTAGTGTACCAAACAGAAAATAAGGATATCATTTTTTTTTAATTGCAAAAGGCTGGGGACTTCTGTTTTAAAGTTAACAGCTAACCATATTTTTACTCCATAGGATATTAACAAAAACATGGCAGTCTATAAGGAAGCTGGCCTATGGAATTTTGCTGGAAGGACATATACCTAAAATCCGTGTACATGCAGTTCTCTCTGAGTCCTTGGAAGAACAAATTATCTCCTATGGCATCTCTAATGGCCCATGTTATATGTTCATCGACCATATGCGTAGCCTAACTGCTACAGTTACTATTGTTCGAGCCAAAATATTCCATTCTACCATCTTGACATTTTAATGCCATGGTGTTCCACCCAAACAATTAAAACAATTAAGTGCTCAGCTGACAGACGAGATATTAATAGCTTATGTTATTTCTATTATCCTAATACAGTTAAGCATACTGCATATCATTACTCATATGCAAATGTTATTAATGCAGCTAAAGAATTCTATACACTGAAGTTTAAATTCTTGAAAAGGACCTCTTTAAAAGCAGCACACAGCAACCCTCTCTCTCTCTCTCTCTCTCTCTCTCTCTCTGACCGATTGTGCACGGGCTGGAATGCCTGTGATGGCAGTGACAGGGCTTTGGGGGAAATTATGCATGACGTCGCCACCATCCGAGGCAGGCCCTCGGAAGACCTGCGTTAAGGAAACATGGATTCTTCCACTGGCCTGGAACCACCATGGGTACAGCCGAGGGCTAGGTTGGGCTAGCCCTGTGCAATATTGGAGGAGCTGGGGTTTCGGGCCCAGCTCCTCCCCCAACCAACAGCGTCCGTGCAGGTGTCCTCTTGCAGACGACATACGGCGTCCTCTTGCCCCTACCAGCTTTGCGACTCTACGGAGCTGACAGAGGCATAACCCCACCCCCACCATAGTGGGAAAGGAGAATGCTGGTCCTCACCATCGTGCAGTGGGGGCGCCATGCCCCTGATCCTCCCTGATGCTGTTGCCACAACAGTGTAGTGCTTCTGCCGCTTCCAGCCGCATGTTGTGTGAGTGGGGCCATTGCATCGGTGCAGCCAGCATGTGCCAGGGGAGCCCTGGGAAACGGTGGTGGGGGTTTTGCCCCACCGCAACGGAACAGTGGAAGCCAAGCGTAGTTATCGCCATGCACAATGGGTCTCTCTCTCTCTCTCACACACACACACACACACATACATAAGGGTTTGTGTGTAAAGTGATAGCTTCACCCAGTCGTGTTGAAACTTTATGAGACTTTCACATTTACATGAAAAGCTCTTATGTGAGAGACATCATCTCTCAAATTATAAAAGTGGATGGATCTTCTGTTAAGGATTCCAAGCAAAAAGCATTAAAAGAAGTGCGGTTCCCAGAACAACTGAGATCAAGGGAAATTCCGCACAGTAAAAATACTAGCATTAGGCCAGTGAGATGGCATAACACTAAAAAAAACCTTGCCTCTGGGAATTCCTCACCTGCTCGTTCTTCTGCTACCGTCTCACATGTCTTGCCACTCTGCATGCCTGCTTGAAATGGCAGAAGAGGGGAATGCGCTGTACACGCTCCTCTCTTCCGCCTGTCAGTCAAGATAGACAGCCAATCACCTTTCTCTCTCTTTTAAAAGGACCACAATGCGAGCTATTTTTCTTTTAAGAAAAAGAGACTTATGCATTTAAACACGCTAAATCGCTAGCCAGGAAGCGATATTGCCGAGCTTTGTGCTGCCCCTGGCCATCAAGCAGCCAATGGGCGGCCGTTATCATGATCCCAAAAAGCCCCTTTCCCTTTAAGGAAGTTAAAAAAAACACACACACGTTGCAACGAATCTGCGTTGATTCGTTGCAACAGAGAGACCCATCTAGCTAGCAGGTGGTGTTTGAGCTGCCGTTTCATCGTTGCCACGCTCCCCCCGAGTGGAAAACCCCCCCCCCACGGCACGGGCGCGATTTTTGGCCGAAAATGCAGTAAAAAATAAAGGGAAAATAACCCAGCAAACGGGGCTGTGTGTTGTTTCGTGCTTGGTGACTTAAAACAGCTCTGCAGCCAGGGAAGCCTCACTGGGTAAACGAAGGCTCGCCGGTGCGTTGATCTCCACTCACTTGGAGGGGGGAAAAAAGGCGATCGTTTCGCCAGAAGATCAGAGGAGAGAGCTAGGGGGAGGGACTTTGCAGAAACCGCAACAATGGTAACGCAAAGAACTTTCCCGCTAGTGTTGCTGATTGGTTGCAAGAGTGTAGCGCTTTCCGGAGGGTGAATCCACTTTTTGGGATTTCCCTGAAAGCGCTACAATGAAGCGCTTTTTGCGGATCGGTTTCAGGAGTGTTGCAGATTGTCAACGATGTTGTGCATAACAGCAAAACAGTAGCAATTTCAATTGGTAACCATTGTGCTATTTTGGACGAGTGCAGAATGGTCCATGGTGTTGCCAGTTTCTGTGCAGCAGCGATAAAAATTCACAATAGGATGGTCTGTGCCAAATGAACTGGAGAGCTGGGTTACCTTAGAGTAGTTTATTCTCTGCATACATTCCTAAGGCATGTTTAATAATAATAACAACAACAACAACAACAACAACAACAATAATAATAATTATTATTATTATTATTTTAGGATGTCTTAAATTTTGGTTTTAACAGATGTATCACGTTGTCTTATGCTGGTCTATGACCGTAATAACGGCCTGATTCTGATTCTACTTGTAGCCATCGTATCCCTTTAACAATTCCTGCAACTCCCACATAAGGACCTCCAGCAACTGCTTTTCAATTTATGCACAGTTGGCTCTTCATACCTCCTTAAAGCTAATGTTTTACTTTTAAAGTTTAGTTTCATATTCACTCGTTTGAAAAATAAATGATTACGAATTGTGCTTCAAACGTAACTCCAACACCGTTGGAGATCTCTTAGATGGACCCTATGCCTGTGCATGATTCCATTAATGGTCAAGTTGTGGGCACCTTCATTCAAACATCTTAGCTTTGAGCGCATCAGAAGACCAACTGGCAACACCTTTGCAAGACGGGATGGAAGGAAAACCAGCCCAAAGTGACTAGACATGAAGTCCTTCCAGATAGAATTAATGGCCAGAATTGGATGTATCTTTCCTCTGAATGAAGTAATTTTGACAAAAATGAATTGATACTCATACTTCTTTGTTAACCTGCACGCTCTGGTGATAAAGAATTGATACAGAGACGGACAGTTTCAACAAATGACTACAAGGCCCATTCTGCACAGCAGCAGCTACACCGGGCTGCCAGCCGAGTATTGCTGCGGAGCTGTATGTTGTCTGTCTGTTTATATACCTCCCTCCCCTTGCGGATCAGGGCAGTTTACAGAGAACATAACCATAAGTTCGTTAAAATAGAAGTTGGATCATTACATCAATAAATACATTCAAGTGGATAACATAAATAGTAACAGTGAGCTGCAAGGGAGGGCACTGCAGAACTGTGACAAACAAACAGTATCAAACTGTGAGAGGCTGGGAGAGCTCTGAGAGAACTGTACGTGACACAGAGTCAACAACAACAAGCCTTTAATAGCATATAAAAGTGCAATATATGAAGGGAAAGTGCAAAAGTATCCTCTGCTAGTGAAAACAATAGGCAAAGGTCATGCTTTAGGGTAGGACATAATACATTCACAATTTCTCATGGCAAGATATAAAAACTTTGCAACTGGTTCAATTATATCATGGCTCTGGGGTGTCAAAAGAAACTGAGTCTTTTGACACAGAGTCATCCAGCTGGCTGCATGTGGGAGAGGAAAGGGGAATCCAACCTGGTTGCTCTTAACCACAACCCCAGGCTGGCTCTCTTGGATCTATCCAATCTATCACGTTGAGTCCAAGACAGAACGGTTGTTTTTACATGTGATCTCCCCCCCGTCTGTAGGGGCTCCCTTTCTCCATCCATCACATTCCGTGGCTCAGAAGGTAGCCTTTCAGCATTTCCTGTAGTGCAGAGGGATCACACGGGCTCCTTATGCCTGTGGGCTCAGCTCTCTGGTCAACAAAGGCTCTGACGAATGGGGCGAAAGACCCATTAATAAATGCAGCTTATGCGACGACTTTCAGCCTGGAAAAAGCAAAGCCAGATGCGGCTGCACTGACTGTGAAGTGAAGCACTTGCGGGATTGTATTTTCTCTCCCTCAGCAAGGGAATGTAATACTCACGGCAGATGTCAATGATCTTCAGGAGGAGAGGAGCATCTGCAGGCTCTCCATGCAAGCCCTCTATTCCCACAGAGATTATCCCAAAGAGTGCTTTCGCTGTATGCTCGTCTTGGGCTGCGTCATCCCTGTTTTTTGTGCTTACAGCCAGCTGAGCGTTTATTGTATTTAGCCAAGGAAATGTCACCATCCGCTCAGCATTAGAAGCAGAAGAGGGAGATCCTAAGTAGAGTTGTACCCCTCTAAGTCCGGTGAATTCAATGGATTTAAAAGGATGCCGTTGGATTGTGGATTGCACTGGCGGTGCCTGTAGAAAGTGAGGTTCACCTGCTTATGTCTGCAGGTCTTGCTAGGCAGAGAATGGCTAAGCTTTCCCGATTACTTTGATTTGGTCTTTTCATACCATTTGTGGCTGCATCTCCCCATGCAAAATGATAAACATTAAAAAAAAGAGTTATATGTGAGGTGAATAACTGGTCAATTACTCAGGATTTATAAATGCTAACAGGAATCCAGATAGACATATCTTCTTCATGTGTTGCCATGAATCTCCATTGAAAGTTGACGACAGCACCCCGCAAAAGCCATCTCAATGCACCGAGCCTCCCTGAACTTCAAAGCCCCACTTATCAGAAGTGAATGAAGTGAATGGAAACAGACTCTACAGCAGGGGTAGTCAAACTGCGGCCCTCCAGATGTCCATGAACTACAATTCCCTGGAGCCCCTGCCAGCATTCGCTGGCAGGGGCTCCTGGGAATTGTAGTTCATGGACATCTGGAGGGCCGCAGTTTGACTACCCCTGCTCTACAGGGTTCTTATCATTACGGGAGACCGTTGTCCGCTGCAGAATATTGCCCTTATATATTTTCAGGAAAAGCACTGTGAACCAATGTACCTGAAATAGGCGGTGGGGTGGGAGGGGGGAGAACAAATGATGGGAAAGTTTTCATCAAGTAATTGTGCATTACTGGAAAATGGCACGGTTTTTCCTTGGCAGAGAAGGACAGAATATTTCTACGGACTGTAATTGAAATAAAACATAAGGTCACTTTGAATAAATCTTGCTTTTATATAAACACAGTAAGATGGAGGTGAGCAGAGCCACCAAGAGACTGAACTATAAACTGGGAAGTCCTCAGTTCGAAACCTGTGCTATGAATTCAGGCGGTTTCGAAACATTGACATAATAAACCTCTCCTCATCAATTATTTTTAAATAATTATTGAAATTGTGTCCAAGGTTAATAAGGACACTATCGACTTTTGCCAGGTGTGACTTGCACCCCACGTCTAAGAAAGGCAAACAGCTGCGATGAGGCTCAAAATGCCTCCTGCCCTCAGGGGACTTGTAGAGACCTTGCTGGCTCTGTTGATTGTTGCGGAGAGGCCTCCTAGAAACCCAAGAAACACAACAGGGATGCTTCCTTCAGAACGGGTGATGGACATGCCTCTGCTCTAGAGGTTGCTTCCTTTTTTCCTCCAAGGTTTCTGGGGAAGAGGCTACTTCTTCCTGAGGTATCATAGAATCATAGAGTTGGAAGGGGCCATACAGGCCATCTAGTCCAACCCCTGCTCAACGCAGGATCAGCCCAAAGCATCCTGAAGCATCCAAGAAAAGTGTGTATCCAACCTTTGCTTGAAGACTGCCAGTGAGGGGGAGCTCACCACCTCCTTAGGCAGCCTATTCCACTGCTGAACTACTCTGACTGTGAAAAACTTTTTCCTGATATCTAGCCTATATTGTTGTACTTGAAGTTTAAACCCATTACTGCGTGTCCTCTCCTCTGCAGCCAACGGAAACAGCATCCTGCCCTCCTCCAAGAGACAACCTTTCAAATACTTAAAGAGGGCTATCATGTCCCCTCTCAACCTCCTTTTCTCCAGGCTGAACATTCCCAAGTCCCTCAACCTATCTTCATAGGGCTTGGTCCCTTGGCCCCAGATCATCCTTGTCACTCTCCTCTGTACCCTTTCAATTTTATCTACGTCCTTCTTGAAGTGAGGCCTCCAGAACTGCACACAGTACTCCACGTGTGGTCTGACCAGTGCCGTATACAATGGGACTATGGCATCTTGTGATTTTGATGTGATAGGTAGATTCAGGTGGGTAGCCATGTTGGCATCAATCAGCATATCAATGTTTGAGAATTAAACAGACCGGAAGAAGTGTGCCGGTAAACAAAACTTATACCCAGAATTAAACTTTGCTGGTCTTAAAGCTGCTTTGTTCTCTTTGACCCATTATGCACAGCAGCAGCCACAGCGTGTACTCATGGGGGAGGGAATCCCCCGGAATATGGGCTGCCCCGGAGTAGCGTGTTCTCGTGCGTGCAAAATGCCAGGGCTGGAAAGCCCGACACACGGCCTACAGGCAGCAGCAGTGAGGAGGTGAGCTTGTGGGAATAGGGGGAATGGGGCCCCCACCGCACAATGACCAGGACAGGGACGTGCAGGCTCCCTCCAGGGACACTGCAGGTTGAGATCGGAGCCGGGTCGAAAGGCCTGGTTCTTCTGCTTCTGCACGGGGCTGGCCCGACCCAGCCCCTGCTGGCATCTGCGGCATCCCAGGGAATGCAGAAGATTCTGCGTTCCCTTGTTGCGGGCCTTCCGGGGCGCTGCACCGGGCCAGGGCTGGGATGGCGTCAGTGGGGTGCATAATCGGGACTGCCCTGCTGCTGCCATCCTGGATTTCCAGACCCCAGGCATAATTAATAGGTCTTCCTGAGCCAGATTCATTTCCCCGCTCCTCCACACGCAGCCAGCTGGGTGACCTTGGGTTCACCACAGCACTGATAAAGCTGTTCTGACCAAGCAGTAATCTCCGTGCTCCCTCAGCCTCACCTTCCTCTCAGGGTGTCAGTTTTGGGGAGAGGAAAGGGAAGGTGGTTAGAAGCCACACTGAAACTCCTTCTGGTAGATAGGCAGCATATAAGAATCAACTCTTCTCCTTAAGAGTCCACCTTCCAAAAAATCCATTTACTCCTAGGTTTCTGATTTCTGTAGTCTGAAAATGAGCTTTAATTCTGGGATATCCTCAGGTCCCATGTGGAGGCTAGCTTCCTTAATTTATGTCTTCAGTTAATTAAGATAATTAGCTCAGAGGTAAGAAAAGATTGATAACGCACACTGTGGCACAGAGGTTCTAACGTGGGGTAAAGGGAGCCATAAGTTATATTATAGAAAGTGAAGATGCTGTATGTCCCCTGCTCACAACTATGGAGAAATCTGCTATGAATCACAGCAATTGTAAATATGCTAAATTATTACCTGAAAAGTATGCCTTTGAAGTTCCAGATTCAAGATCCAGGAAGCAAAGGACAGAACAGTGGTAGAAAACTTTGACGTGAACAGCAGCTGGTCTCCCTGCAACCCTAAACAAACAGGGGCTTCAAACTAGAAAATTAGCTCCCTTCCTTAGACAGGCTTGGGCAGACTTCCCCACGTTAAGGCTCATTAGCGCATTAGTACATAACTAATGACAGGAAAAACATGGCGTGGTCTGAATAGCACAGGTCTAGTTAGCAAAGCAGCCAGGAAAGAACTCCTAAGGTAGGGTTACCACATTTTGAAAGGCAAAAGAGAAGCCATTTTTCCCAACTGACTTCTCCACACAAGGAATCACTGTAACAAACTTCACTTCAAATTCTCCCTACAATTTAAGTTGTGGCAATCACTGCTAACTAAGACTATTCCTAACCTTCCAAGGCCAAGAGAAGACACGTTCATCTGTTTTTTTTTTCTTTGTTTTTTTAAGATCCCAGAAGTGGACACCAAAACAAGAGGACATCTCCTCTAAAAAGATGGCACCTGGTAACTCCAACTAACATCCACTCATTACTCACAAGCAAACTTTTGAGTCACTGCGCACATCTTCAGATACAGACGGAATGCAAGTCCATCTGTCCTTGTACCTTGGAGATCTGAGTGGTTTCGGAGGTACAGCTATGATTGCAACCTTTCTAACCTTTGTCCCACCCCTAGAAATGCATGGCCTGGCGTGCATGACCCATCAGTTGCAGACTTCGGAGGGGGGAAGTGGTGGAGATTCTGGGCTTCTCCAGGGTTCTGCCCACGCTGAAAATCCTGGGTATTGAATGTGTTAGCCTGGGGTGGGACAATACACACACACACAAAACCCTTTTCAAATTAGCTCATCTCTGGAGAGGTGGACTTTTAATCCCTCCCACATTCCACTGGCAATACCTTCTCCCCTCTGAGCACAAATGTATAAAAGGTTCTCCATCCATCCATCCAATTCGTAGCAAGTTTTTGATCCCACCCAAGTTTCTCTACGTTTCCACCTAATTCTGCTGCACTTATTTCTCCAGAGCTACACGTCTATCTTCAGGAAGCAGGCTGGTATAGCTTTCATTATCTCCCTTAGTAGGCTAGGGCAGGGGTAGTCAACCTGTGGTCCTCCAGATGTCCATGGACTACAATTCCCATGAGCCCCTGCCAGCGAATGCTGGCAGGGGCTCATGGGAATTGTAGTCCATGGACATCTGGAGGGCCACAGGTTGACTACCCCTGTGCTAGGGAAAGGGTTTAAACTGTGTTTGTCCTTCCTATGCACATTTATGTCCTTTCTGTAGTGTCGCTATTTTTTGATTTGCCTAATTTTAACTTGATTCTCTTTCTGTTAATTTTATAAATTTATTTTCCTGTTTAGGAGCTCATGCCCCTTCATTTCTTTTGAATGTTGGTTTATATCTTGACTTACATCCAACAATCCATGTGCTTTATCGTTGCTGGCAAAAGGACAATTTTGCTGGCTCTTAGGGCTGCACATGTAGGAGTGATTTGGGTAACACTACTGAGAGAGGCCTTTTCAGTGGCAGTCCCACAAGTCTGGAATTACCTCCTTGGGGAGGAACACCTGGCCCCTCACTTTCAATCTTTAAGAGGCAGTTGAAGATATAATTTTTTTAAAAAATTCTTTAAAATATTTTATTTTATGTATTTTATCTCTGCTGGCAAGCTGCCTAAGTCAGAAATACAGCTAATAAAGGTTTTCAATAAATAAATGAACAAATAAATTTGCTTTCTTCTCAAAGACAGTTTATGCACTGGAGGTTTCATGCCGTCCTGCTGGCTGGAGTTTTAGTCATGGCAGGTTGCCCCACCTCTTCCTGCACTCACAAGGGGGAGCATTTGGTTTGGTGCACCTCATCAACCCCCTATTTGTGCTCCTGTGCAGGAGCTGGGGCAGTGAAGTTCCGAGTGCATAAACGATCCAAGAGATTTCTTGATCTCTGTATCTTCCCATGTGATCTGTGCTTCCAGCATCTGGCCCCCACTCCCGGCTGGCAATCTGGAATTCGCTTGGCAACATTTCTCTTTATTTCTTCATCCTTTCTGTCTTAGCAGTTGTCCCGCGCAAACCTACGTCATTTTAATCTCTTAATTAAAATCCCCCAAATTGGAATCATTTAATGAAGTGGTTGCACGCGGATCAAAACCTAGCTTTTCAGCAAATATCTATTATTACAGCAATCTAAGTCTGCAAGTTCACTTTCCAAGCACCACATAACAAGATTACAATTTGTTGCTTGAAAGACGTAGCTCTGAAACAAAAATATAATTACAACAATAATTCTAGCCATTCCGAACCAAATCGCCCTCCTGACTCATTCACATTTTATATACAGAATTTCCAATTACCTTATGCAAGGTGATAAGAGGCCAGTGAGACACAGCTTCCCAAACAAACAAGGCAATTCTCCCTCCATCTGCCCTTGCCATCAGCCAATCATTTCCCAAGGTTTACAGAAGCAACTACAGTTGCCAACTCAGTCTTACGAAATTCCTGGAGATTTGGGGGCAGTGCATGGGAAGGGTGGAATCTGGCAAGGGAAGGAGACTCAGAGGTGACTCAGATACAGGCTGATATTTCTGTTCTTGCAAACTCCTGGACATTATGCCCAAGGGATTGAGAATTAGAAATCCTCAATGATCAACTTATCTGTTCCCTCTTAATAAAACAGTAAAGGGTGTTGGGGTGGGCTGGGTCCGTGATCAAAACTCCCGGATTGGCCCCAGACTGACAAGGGGAGGGGCCAATCGGAAGGTCCGAAGCACCTTCTGATTGGGCCCTCACAAGGACAGACCAGAGTTCCAGAGTTCCAATCTGGAGACATGGCTGCCAGTCTGCCCCTGACCACCAAAGGGAGAGGAGGTCAGCAGGGCTGCCAAGGGGGATGAGAACGGAGGCGTGGACAGGCTGCACCAGCCCTTTTCGCCCCAAGGCTGTCCCAACTGCCATGTCCAACTGCAAATGGCCTCAGAACCCTGGCAGAGCGGGCAGGAGGCTGCAGAGTGCACTCCCTCCCCCACCCTCCCTTCAGGCCTGCTGCAAAGGAGCCTCTGACAGCCCCTGACTGAGGGGAGGGAGGCGTTTCCTTCAGAGAGCAACGCAGGGGAGCCCGAGGGCATTCCTTTTTTTGGGGGGGGGGGCTTTCCCCTTCAGTTGGCTGACAGGGAGGCCACAGAAAAACTCCTTCTCACTTAAAATACTGCTCTGAACGGGGGTTAGACACAGCCAAGCCATGTGTCTTTCTTCTTTGCAACTCTCTGCGGATTTGAGGCCACTGCACAGCGTTATTCTGCAAAGGAAACTGGCTCTTTTGTCTCCTATTTCATCTGCACAACAACCCTGTGCAGTAGGCCTCAAGTCTTTCAATTCAACAACAACCTGTATGGGAGGCCTTAAATGTTTCTTCTCTACCACAACCCTGGCCAAAGTAGCCCTTTCTGCCTGGGGAGCTGATCTTTATACTCTGCAGGTGAGCTGTAATTCCAGGAGCTCTCCAGGCCCCACCTGGAGGTTGGCTACCCCTGGGTTGGAAATATTCCTGGAGGTCTGGAGGTGGGACTTCAAAATCGTACAATGCCTCAGAGTCCAGCCTTCAAATGAGCCATTTTTGCCTGCAGTTGGTAGGGAGTGGTGCAGGGGTTTCCCTCCTGGGCTATGGGCTATGGCCAGCCCTTACCAGCAACTGTTTGTATTCTGGGGCGCAGACAGGCAGACCAGCATCAGTCCTGTGAGTCTGGAAAGTGCAGGAAGATCTAAATAAATATTTACAGCCTGAAACTAAATAGAGAACAAGTAAATGGCTGGAGACACATGGGAACTTACGACTTTTTCCAACCTTGGCCTGACAAATAAAAAGACAGTATTAAAAACCTTACTAAGGTCAAGACTGCTGTGCACAGACAGTCTTCCTCTTAGGGTTGCCAGCTTCCCTGTGAGGCTCTCTACCCCACCTCCCTCATGGGGAGTCTGCTATGGGGAGAGAAGGGGAAGACGATTGGAAAATGATTTGAGACACCTGAGGCCTGCTGGGCCACTGCGGCCCATTCCCAGTTCTCTCAGATCTCTCACAGCCCCACATAACTCACAGGTTGACTATTGTGGGGAGACAAATGGAAAAATGTAAACCGCTTTGAGACTCCTTTGGGTAGTAAACAACAGGGTACAAAAATCTGTTCTTCTTCTAAGGAGCAACCATGAAAGAAGCATGTGGGCACATAACATTTTATCAACTGTGAAAAAATGGAAAAGAAGGAACAGGGTGGACACCTGTGTACTGTGACTACCCCATGTGTACCCCATGTGCCCCATTGTCAGAGGGGTATTTTGGTGTCTGTGGCCTAAATCACACAAGAAGGGAAATGACGCAGAACTGGGGGGAATTGGTCTGATTTCCCCTTCACATATCTGAAGACATGGCTCTGGAAAGCTCATCTGTAGCCACTATGCCGCAATTCCCAAAGGTCAGTCCTCTTCCACACTCAACTAACATTCCAAACCACAGGTTCTTGACACCCATATCTCCACACCCATGCCCTCATTTGCCACCATGCCACCACAACCTCCCACACAACACACACATTCAACAGACTGGACAACTCCTCCCCTTCCTCTTCCCACTGCCAAGCTCTAGCGCCCATTGTATTCTTGAATACAACGAGCTTTGCCCCTAGTCCTACTATATAAACAAAGCTTGTTATTTTTCTTTGGTCCTTGCATCTGTTGTACACTAATTTACTACTCACCCTCTACATATATTTCTGGGCTGGTAACCTCAATTTCAACGTACCTGAAGAAGTGTGCATGCACATGAACACTTATAACTTGAATAAAACTTTATTGGTTGTGATATCACATTCTACCAGGCATTGGGGCATGACTTTCTATGGAGGTGCATGTCACAAGAATAGGCCAGGTTGCATTCTTTCACCTTCATCAAGCCACCCTACTAGAACCTACTGGCTCTGGAGCACCCATGCACAGTGATCCATGCGACGGTCACCTCTAGACTAGATTTCTGGGACTTACTCTACATGGTCCTACCATTATCCCTGCCTTGGAAGCTGCAGTTTAATCCAGATTGCAGCATCTTGGAAGGATTGCAGCTCCTTATTCAGCATGTGCTCCAGCAGCTACACTGGCTCCCAGTTGAATTCCAAATCAGGTTTAAGGTTCTGGTCCAGACCCAATGTACCTGAGGTCTTATGGCCCATGCCCCCCAAAGACAGTAACACCCAGCCAATTCCAACCAGCTAGTGATCCCTGATCCCAAGGAAGTACATCTGGCCTCAGCCAAGGTCAGGATTTTTTTCTGTCCAAGGCCCAACTGAGTTCTCAGAGGAGAGCCAAGCCCTACCAGGGCACAGTTCCGGAGGGCCTGTAAAAAGAGCTCTTGGGGCCAGTGATCTGAGAACCCCAATCAGAGATGTCCAATGGGAACATCTGGAATGTGCCAGTGTTAAAGACTGGAAAACTGTTAACTATGGTATACATTTTTAATGATTAGTATAATGTTGAAATTTTAACAAGATTATTTTTTGTAGAAATTATATTTTATATTGTCTATTTAACTACAATGTATACCACCCTAAGCCATCTGGGAAGGTGGTATATAAATTTAACAAATAATAATAGTACTTTATAGAGTTTACCCTATAAAGCTGCCATTTCCTCCAGGGGAAACATCTCTGTAATCGGGAGAACTGTTTCAATTAATTCTGGAAGAATTCTCACCCACCACCCAAGGAGTACCAGACATATTTGTGGGGCAGATTTTTTTTCTGGACCATCCCACTGTGGTGTCAAAGTATTTGTAAATTCACTAGTAGAATGGCTAAAGCAATGGGAAGTGCATGGAGATCTTGGGCGGGGCCTGAAAAATGTGGGGTTTGGAGAGGGGAAGGATGTCACTGGGGCATGATGCCACAGAATCCACATTCCAAAGTGCCTATTTCCCCCTGGTGAACTGATCTCGGTAGCCTGGAGTTGTGGTCCCAGGAACTCTCCAGCCAGCACCTGAAGGTTGGCAGCCCTCATCTAATGTCACCGAGCCCACCGACCAAAGCAGCCATTTTCCCCAGGAGAGCTGATATCTGTATCTTGGGAGTGTTGTAATTCTGGGAGATATCCGGTCCCCACCTGGAAGTTGGTAATTCTACAACCCCTTCACCCAGGAGTTTAACATTCTGGATTCGGGGACAATAAAAGCTGGAAAGTCAATAAGAAAGCAAAAGCACAAATCTCTCTCTCTCTCTCTCTCTCTCTCTCTCTCTCTCTCTCTCTCTCTCTCTCTCTCTCTGTTAAAAATGAAGCCTATTTTCATTTGTGGAAAGTTTGAGCTTCATTTCTGCCCTTAACGAGATAGTTCCTTTCTCAAGTAAAACAGAAATTTAGTTGTAATAGGAAAAGGCTGCAGAATACAGTGGGATAAAAGATGCTCAAAAGAACAATCAAGTCATGTTTTTCATCCGTGGGTGAAACTATTTCATTCGGACCACTATTCTCATGCAAAATTTCACTCCTATTGCCTCTGCCCAGGAGAGTCTAAAATAATCTTCCCCCCTCTCTTCAGTTCATTCTTCACAATACCTTTTTCACAATGAACTGCCAGCTAGACTTAATTCCATCCCCACTCCCCATGCTTCAATGAATACTTTGCCCTCGCTTTGTCATATGATATCCAGTATGCCTTTCGGAGGCACTGCCAAGCGTATTGTCACAGCTTAAGCCACCTGCATATAAAACGCTGAATCAAAACTGCGTTAAATGTCTGCACATCCAGCAGGGCAATCCTAAACAGAACTAAATCCTGTTAAGCCCATTGACCTCAATGGGTTTACAAGGGGGTAACTCTGTTTAGAACAGGGGTAGTCAAACTGCGGCCCTCCAGATGTCCGTGGACTACAATTCCCAGGAGCCCCTGCCAGCGAATGCTGGCAGGGGCTCCTGGGAATTGTAGTCCACGGACATTCTGGAGGGCCGCAGTTTGACTACCCCTGGTTTAGAATTACACCACAGTAGTCTGCTTATGCGTGCACTCCTTGGCATCCGTTAGCTAACCTAAACTGCACTCTGCCTGTTTGGTTTGGTTTTTCCTGAGAGATCCAGTGCTTTGCTCAGAATAGTTCCTGTACTTTTCATCAAGTCTGCCCAGAACTGCAACACAGAAGAATGTTCCATAACCAAAACAGAAAACAATTCCCTGACTGGGTGAAGATATAATAGCCACAATATCCTTGTTTTTTTTTTTTAATCAATTCAAGACATCTAAACATGTACTTTATTGTTATTTCAGCTGATTTGGGCTATATAAGTTACGCCTTGAACAGTCAAGAAAATGCTCCATCTAGCCAAGTGGGTCTCCAATCACTTTGAGTCTGTGGCCACCTTTGGAATTTTGTGGTGGGTGCCATCACAAAATGGCTGCCATTGAAGGTAAAGCCAAGCCCAAAATGGCTCCTGTAGGAGGTGGAGCCAAATCCCAAATGGTTGCCATGGGAGCATCCACACAAACCTCTCTTCCCCTGTCCTCCTCTGCCCATCATGTCATTTACACCTGCGGTGATTTGTCCACTGGAAACAGAAGATGCAACTCCCCCCCCCAAAAAAAGGTATAGATTTTACTTTCCCCACTCCCTACCCCACCCCGTTATACACATTTGTTTCTTCTGACATTTGAAGGAAAGAAATAAACAAGGAGGAGGAAAATGGTTGAGACAGAGGAGGTCACAAAAGAGGGCATCTCAGAATAAGCTTGGTCAACGAGGGATGATGAAGAAGAAGAGTTGGTTTCCATACCCCACTTTTCACTATCTGAAGGCGTCTCAAAGTGACTTAAAATTCCTAGTCCCATATAATTTTTAAAAGCACTTGGCAAGGAACAGAAAGTGTGTTGGAGGGCCCCATGTTGGGGAACCCCTCCTGCAGGAAAGTGACTGCAGTACAAAATTATGTAGAAGAGATCTGGACACACAGATGAAGAAGAGAGAAGAGCTGTTTTTGGTACCCTGCTTTTTTATTACCAAAAAGAGTCTCAAAGTGGCTTCCACTCACCCCCCCCTTCCTCTCCCCACAACAGAGAGACCCTGTGAGGAAGATGAGGCTGAGAGAGCTCTGAAAGAACTGTAATTGGCCCAGCTGACTACATGTGGATGAGTGATTCTCCAGATTAGAGGCCACTGCTCTTAACCACTACACTAAGCTGGGTCAAACTTAAGAGACTAAAGTTCCACAAACTTCTATGAGGCAACTAGACAGATAAAAACTTGTATACTGCTTACTGCTCTTAAAATAAAAAGGGGCCTTCTTTTAAAAATAAGAATTAGCAAACAGGTTCGTGACACCCATGCCCTCATTTGTCACCACGCCACCACAACCTCCCACACAACACACACATTCAACCCCATGCCCTTACAGACTGGACAACTCCTCCCCTTCCTCTTCCCACCACCAAGCTCTAGCGCCCGTTGTATTCTTGGATACAACAGGCTTTGCCCCTAGTATAGCAATAAATGAATAGTCAACCTGTAGAAGAGGAGGCTGATAGCTGGCATGATTGCTCTATTGAAGTATTTGAAAAATTGTCACTTGGAGGAGGGCAGAGAGTAGTTCCTGTTGGTAGCAGAGCATAGGACCTGCAGTAATAGCTTTAAACGGAAGCAACTGCTGGACTTATTGTGGACTAGTAATCAAGCCCGCTGTAATAAAAATACAGCGGGCGCTAGGCAAGGGAGCCCCCGGCCGTCGCGCGCAGCGCGGCTGGTGGGGGCTCTCTTGCCGGCGGCCTAACACGGTGAGAGGCGCTTTGCGCCTCTCGCCGTGTCAGGCCGCCGGCAAGGGAGCCCCCATAGTTGTTCCCTTGTCGTCAGGGCGGGAATTGGCCTGGCCGATGGTCTGTCCGGAGGAAGGGGCCAATCAGCACCTTTCCTCATCCCGGACAGAGCCCGCCCTAACACCTCCCCCTAAGCCCTTACGGCTTTATTTAGTTCGCGGCGCCCGTTGCACCGTGGGCTGTGTTAAGATGCTTGAATCTGATCCTACATTGAGTAGGGGTCCAGACTTCCACCTCTATAAATCTATGTCTCACGGGGGTGGACTTTCTCCTCCCTTGCTCTCTCCACTTCCCATCCCTCTAGTAGCACTTTCTCTGCCTCCTTCCTCCTTCTTGGGCTACTCCCCCCCCTTGTCTCTTGATTCACTCTGGCCTTGCTCCTGTCTTCCTCCCACACCAGTTCCCCTCAGACTGGAGCAGTCTTTTTGGATTTGGCTGCCACCATCTTTAAAATAATCACATGAGATCCTATTTTCTAAATCATTTTAATTTTCTTTTCTACCTAGCATTCTTTTTTAAATATTTTTTTTCTGAAAACCTGGGGAGTCCCCCTTATGTCTAGAAACATCTCTGCTTTCTGTCCATGGCACCATTGTGCAGATGCCTGTCCGTGGCATTTTGTGGCCAGGTTCAGCATTAAATACACAGATGACTGCCTTTCATTCACAGCTATGGTAAATAAATTGCCACACAGACTCAATGTGCCCTGGTTCAACCAAGCAGTGGCTGACTTATCAGGAAATGGACTGATCCAATCAACTAATACAAAAGCCATACCATCTGACGAACGGGAGGATGGCTATCACATGTTGAATTCTAATCTATTTAAGCTTTTAATAACTTCTTCCTTTAGCCCACCAATCAGTTAAGTAGCAAAATATGAGCTTGGATATTAGAATATGCATGCTGCAGAAAGTAAATAGTATTGGCAAGGCTGCATGACATTTGTTGCACAGCGCATAAGTATGCTCATTTTGTGTCATAAGAAAACAGCTGTACAATTCACACAGCCATTCCTCATCAGTCACATGCCTGCTTGCCCCTCTCCCCTGCATTTTAGACAAGTTTCGAGTCCTATCCTAAAACTATTAACGCACAAAGCATCCCATTTTCATAACTGTGGGCCTAAGTGGCCATCACACTGAAGCTCGATGAATACAGATGAATAATCAAAAGTGAATAGCATCCAGATAGCACATTTTATTTCTCTTTTACAGGAGGCAAAAATGTCTTCAATAATGTCTGATTTATTTACATTGATGTTCTCATTACAGAAACTAACATTACTGTTGACTGGACATTTATTATCAGTTGGCACCAAACGCTGCAGATTCTGCTGCAGCGAACATGAATTTCATTTCTCCCTACCATGGTACATACTTCATCTTCTGCAAGTTATACAGCACACTGAATTATTATCTCAAGGGTAGAAATACATAGCATGCTTTATTGAACAAATGTCACCGTTGTGTTATTATGCTGTTAACCAAATTCCTAATTTCCCCTTTAAAATTTCAGAGCTTTAAATATACATGATATATGCACAGCAGACATTTATTCCCAGTTTATCAAACTCACTTTTCAAAGAACAACTACGGATGTTTTGAATTTCTGAAACCAATAATAGAACAGGAATTTCAATTTTTTTTCTTGTTTTTGCAAGAATTCTCTTCCCTCTTGTCTTCTGAACATTTTACTCCAGATAAATGTATTATACTGGAGTAAAAAGTAGTTGAAAACTTGAACCGCATACACAACACACACACTCAACAAGAAAAACACATTCAACAGGGCATCAAAATTCTGACTTTGTCAAAAGACCTCTGGAATTCAATTCAACAACAGATTGTGCAAGTCCTGTGAAATATGAGAAACTACTAACACACAAATAAATCCTTTCAAATATATTATGTATAGACAAGACATATTGGTTTTCAATAAATTGCCATTTTAAGTTACAGGTTTGTGTAACTAAGGACTAGGGACGCATATTTTAAACAACACTGTCATTTAATAAATAGGATTTATTTCAAACATTTATAAAAATAGCCTTTTGCCCAGCAATTGGACCTCAAAGGTGGGTAACAAGACTAAAAACAAGATCTATAAACACACTAAATGACAGCCCGCATGGCATAGTCATTAAAGTATCAGATGAAGATTTTGTAGATCCAGGTTTGAATACACTCTGCCATGGAAGCCAAGTACACAGTTTCAGCCAAACCTACCTCACAGGGTTGTTGTGAGGATAAAATGGAGGAGAATGGTGTATGGCGCTTGGGAATCCCATCGGGAAGAAAGACGGGATATAATAAAATGAAATAAAAATAAATGAAATTAGCAGTACTCAAAAACATCCAAACCAAGACAATGGCCAAACTCTAATTTATGACACCTTCTTATCAAAAGTGGTTACAGATGAGCTTTCCAGAGCCATCTCTTCAGATATGTAAAGGGAAAATTGGACTGGAGACTCTTCTTAGGAGAAGATTACATGGCAACCAATTCCTCCCAGTTCTGCGTCATTTCCCTTCTTGTGTGAATTAGGCCACAGACACCAAAATGCCCCTCTGCCCTAATATACATGGGGTAGTCACAGTACACAGGTGTCCACCCTGTTCCTTCTGTCTCCCATGTTTTCACTGTTGGTAAAATGTTATGTGCCCACATGCTTCTTTCATGGTTGCTCCTTAGAAGAACGGATTTTTGTACCCTGTTGTTTACTATCCAAAGGAGTCTCAAAGCGGTTGACAAACACCTTTTCCATTCATCTCCCCACAATAGTCAACCTGTGAGGGATGTGGGGCTGTGAGAGGTCTGAGAAAACTGGGAATGGGCTGCAGTGACCCAGCAGGCCTCAGGTGTCTCAAAGCATTTTCCAATCATCTTCCCTTCCTCTCCCTATAGCAGACTGCCCATGAGGGAGGTGGTGTAGAGAGTCCCACATGGAAGCTGGCAATTTTCAGAGGAAGATTCTCAGTGCACAGCAGTCTTGACCTTAGTAAGGTTTTTATACTGGTTTTTTATTTGTCAGGCCAAGGTTGAAAAAGTCAAGTCAGTTCCCATGTCTCTCCAGCAATTTACTTGTTCACTATTTACAGTTTCAGGCTGTAAATATTTATTTAGATCTTCCTGCACTTTCCAGACTCACAGGACTGATCCTGGTCTGCCTGTCTGCGCCCCAGAATAGAAACAGTTGCTGGTAAGGGCTGGCCATAGCCCATAGGCCAGGAGGGACACACTTGCACCACTCCCTCCCAACTGCAGGCAAAAATGGCTCCTTTGAAGGCTGGACTCTGAGGCATTGTACGATTTAGAAGTCCCACCTCCAAACCTCCAGGAATATTTCCAACCCAGGGGTAGCCAACCTCTAGGTGGGGCATGGAGAGCTCCTGGAATTACAGCTCGCCTGCAGAGTATAAAGATCAGCTCCCCAGGCAGAAAGGGCTACTTTGGACAAGGTTGTGGTAGAGAAGAAACATTTAAGGCCTCCTATATAGGCTGTTGTTGAATTGACAGACTTGAGGCCTACTGCACAGAGTTGTTGTGCAGATGAAATAGGAGACAAAAGAACCAGTTTTGTCTGCAGAATAACACTGTGCAGTAGGCCTCCAATCTGCACAGAGTTGCAAAGAAGAAAGACACATGGCTTGGCTGTGTCTAACCCCCGGCCAAAGCAGTATTTTAAGTGAGAAGGGGATTTTCTGTGGCCTCCCTGTGAGCCAACTGTTTGGCAGAAGGGGAAAGTCCCGCCCCCCTCAAAAGGTTGTTCATATGAAGGTTCTGAGGCAATTTATAGTTGGACGTGACAGTTAGGACAGCCTTGGGGTGAAAATGGCTGGCACAGCCTGTCCAAGCCTCTGTTCTCACCCCCCTCAGCAGCCCTGCTGACCTCCTCTCCCTCCGGTGGTCAGGAGCTGACTGGCAGCGATGTCTCCAGATTGCCCCTGGCTGGGCTGAGTGGATGGAACTCTGGTCTGTCCTGGTGAGGGCCCAATTGGAAGGCGCTTTGCGCCTTCCAATTGGCCCCTCCGTTTGTCAGTCTGGGGCCAAGGGGCCAATCCAGGAGTTTTGATCCTGGACTCAGCCCTCCCCAACACCCCTTACTGTTTTATTAAGAGGGACAGATTCTCTTTTAACATTTTTGTGCAATCCTAGGAGATAAGATGAGCTAACACAGGGAAATCATGGAAACCATACTTGGTTAGATCAATTCTTAGGTTAAAGGAAGCTCCTCCAGCCAAAGACCTTTCATCCCACTTTAGTGGCTCATCCATTGGGGTAGAACCACCTAAAATGGAAGAAACCTCATTAGACTGAAGAAAGGCTTCCAGCCTTGCTCAATGGAGTGACAGTACAGTGGTTTGAACTATACCCAGTTACTACCATCATAACCCAATTGCTGTCAAACATGTCATTGATCAGCAAAAACATTATTTGACATTTGTCAATATGCAACTATGAAATGAAGAACAAAGGAAATAAGAAGCAAGCCATTATAATAAGATTTTCCAGGAGCTTATGAACATTTATGGAAAAATTGGGAGCCTCCCTCCCCATAGCTTCAAATGGTTTTTTTTTCTTTAAAACACCTCTCTCAAATATTAAGACATGCATTAAAAAATGAAGTATGCCTATAAAAGAATCCAAGAATGAAAGACATGCGGCTTTAAAGATAAGCATTCTTTAAGCATACGCATTTGCACTCAGAACAGCATTTACACAAATTAACATATTTTACCTACTGTAAAGCGCATAAAGCAATTGAAACATGGCACATATTCTAATTTAAATTGGTAGAACAGAATCCTCAAGTGCCAGAACAGAAATAGTCAGAACTCTTAAGAAGTTATGACAACTAAATTTTGTGGTTTCCCCCCACCAAAAAACTAGAATGACAGTTTAAATTATTTCCCCGCTCTTCTCCTGCCCTTCTCCAGACATATTGCAGATATGCAGAATGTATTTTTTACCATGAATAGTGCTAGTTACTATGTTTTCTCAAGCATCATGTGTGTGTGTGTGTGTTTTTGCAGTTCAGCAATAGAATTTCCTGCCAGAAGATGTGATGGCCACCGAAATAAACAACTTTAATAGATTCCTGGAGGATAAGTCTATCAATGGCTACCCATGATGACTGAGAGGGACGTCCACATTCAGAAGTCCCAGAACCAGGAGGCCACATTAGAGGAAGGTCTTGAAATCAGTTCCTTGTTGTTGACCCTCCAGAGCAGGGGTAGTCAAACTGCGGCCCTCCAGATGTCCATGGACTACAACTCCCATGAGCCCCTGCCAGCAAACGCTGGCAGGGGCTCATGGGAGTTGTAGTCCATGGACATCTGGAGGGCCGCAGTTTGACTACCCCTGCTCCAGAGGAATTAGTTGGCCACTGCGTGAGACAGGAAGCTGGTCTAGATAGACTACAGGTGTGATCCAGCAGGGCTCTTCTGTTGTTCATATGAAGGCCTCTATGCCCTGTTGTTATCCCTCCAGGGGAACTGGCTGGCCTCTCTGTGACAGGATGCAGGACCAGATGGACCACTGGTCTGATAAATCCTGGCTATGCTGATATTCTTAGTTATCACTTGAAAGCCTTAATACTGCTGCTTTATCCTCCTGTTTAGCAGAGGAACCCCACGCGAAAACAATGGTTCTGCAGAGGCACTTGGCTGCAGACCAGGAGCCAAGTCTTTTATTGGCCCACTTTCTAAAACTACTGGGTGCTCACCGAAATCAGAGTCCAGGAGCACCTTTAAAACCAACAAAGATTTATTGCAGGCGTGAGCTTTCGAGTGTCTGAGGAAGAGTGCTTGCACTCAAAAGCTCACACCATGAGTAAATATTTGTTGGTCTTAAACGTGCTCCTGGACTCTGGCTTTGGTGAGCACCAGGAAAAGTTTTAACAGGTGTGATGGTGCCCATAGGGGACCCCTGATAAAGAGGGAGGTAAGCATTAGGCATGGCACTTGTACAAGTGGAACTGCGCTGTATCTATTTACATACCTGATTAGATGCTCTGGGATGCAACCTACTGGTCCCACACTTCATTAAGAAATACTGAGAGGTAAACAATATTCTCTAACCTGATGATAAACACTGATGTCATCACTTTTGAAAGTGGGACGAGAATTGTGATGGTTGCTACATTTTAATTAAGGATCATTTGTGTTACACCACTTTATCCCCGCTTTATCGTGAATGCAACAAAGGTTGCTGAAAAGACCATCAGAGGATGGGGAAATGCAAGCGAACTCTGCTGCTAGTCCATCTCTGTACTGGGGACAGGGTTGCCAACCTCCAGAATGGAGACTGCATGAAGATTTTCCAGAAATACATCTCATCTCCAGCCTACAAAAATCAGTAGAAAATGGCTACTTTGGAGGGGAAATTGCATACCACTAAATCCCGCTGAGGTCCCTTCCCTCCTCAAACTCTGCCCACATAGATTCTACACCCAAATCTCCAGGAATTTCCCAATCTGGAGTTGGCAATCCTAGGAGTAGTATTTGGGATGCACATGGATGTTCCATGCATTCAGATCACCACCCCAAGCTAAAAAAAATATGTCCATTAATGGAAGAGGAGACAAAAGCTAGTCATACCACAAGGCATGATATGAACCTTCATCAAATATTTCTGTTGGGTTGACAGTCCTCATCCAGCTATTCATTTCTTTAATTTCGTTTCATCTGTGCTTTTGTTGACAAGGAAGTGGATAGCTTTCTGTGTCTGGAAGCTATTATATTTGGTATGTGTCCAAGTTGGGAAATCCCTTTGTACAAGCCAAAGAACAAAATCCAGCATGCCCACATTAGCCCAGGAAGTGGCAGGACTCCAAACAGCAAGAGAGATGAAGCAGCCAGAACCACAACTTGAAATAGGCTTGCCAACCTCTAGGCAGTGCCCAGAAGGGGTTGCCAAACTCGAGCTGGAGGCTGGAGATCCCCTGTTATTACAACTAATCTCTGTGTGACAGGGGTCCATTCACTGGAGAAAATGGCCACTTTGGAAGGTGAACTCTCTGTCATTAGGCCCCAATTGAAGTCCCTCCTTTCCCCAAACCTCACCCTCCTCCGGCTCCATCCTCAAAATCTCCAGGTTTTTACCAAACTATAACTGGCAACTCCACGTTTGGAGATATAACAGGATTACAACTAATCCCACAATGACTGAGTTCCGTTCCACTGGGTGGGTTCTATTGTGTTATACTTCACTGAGAGTCCCTCCCCTTCCCAAACCTGCCCTCCATCCTTATCCATTGTTGTTCCTCTATATATTTATGAAACAGCCTAGAGGGTGGGATGTGTCCGGCTGTCCAAGTTGGAATAGGGCCAATCGGGGTGCAGCCAGCTTTGCCCTGATTGGCCCTGCCCCTGCAGCTCCCGCCCTCCATCCCTGGACTCTAGCCTCTTTGCTCTTAGACGCCTCAGTGTCTGGAGCCAGCAGCAGGTAAGGGGAGAGGCCCTGGGCAAAAGGTCGTCGTGGAGGGCCTCCAAACGAGGGCCTCTTGGCCTCATAGGCTGGGCCTGCTGACGAGGACCTCCCGGCCTGCTGATTGCTCGTTAAGGACTGCTAAGGAGCTGACTAGCTGACTGCTAAGGAGTTCTGTCCCAGCCCTGCTAACAAGCTGCCCAGCCCCCACCCACTCCACTTGATCTGGCTGTGAGCTGCCGCCCAAGACCACCTTAAGCTGCCTGGCTGGGGTCCAGGGGAGGGGACCCTTTCAAGGCCCATTCTTAGGAACGGGCTTTGAAGCTAGTAGTTACATGAAGGTGTAAATATAATGATAAGCTCTACATATTATTATTATTATTATTATTATTATTATTATTATTATTATTATTATTATTATTATTATTATTATTTAATTTTTAGACCGCCCTTCTCCAAATAGGTCTCAGGGCGGTTTACAACATAAACAGTTAAAACACAATAAAATCCCCATAAAACCCCCAATTTACATCAACAACAAGTCACATATAACATATAAGCGGCGGTGGTCACAATTCTGATCATATTTACCCGACTTCCCCCCAAGTTCAGCCTGGTAGGGAAAATAATATTCAGAAGAGGATGGCACCAATGCAATGGATCTAACAATGATCTCGATGTTAGAGATCTCAATATTGGAGGGGATCCTCTGATGGATTAGTGGGAGAGCTGCCCTGGCCTCAACCATATGCCTGGCGGAAGAGCTCCGTCTTGCAGGCCCTGCGGAAAGCTGGTAGATCCTGCAGGGCCCTTAGCTCTTCTGGGAGCTCATTCCACCAGGATGGGGCCAGGACTGAAAAGGCCCTGGCCCGGGTCGAGACCAGGCGAACATCCCGTGGACCCGGGACAACCAATAAATTCATACCCACAGAGCAGAGTGCCCTGCGGTGGGGCATAACCAACCAAGCGGTCCCGCAGGTAGACGGGACCCAGGCCGCGTATAGCCTTAAAGGTCAATACCAATACTTTGAATCTGATTCGGAAACAGACTGGTAACCAGTGCAGATGACGAAGCACCGGCTGAATGTGGCCCCTTAAAGGTGTGAACTAGGGACTCCGCTTTGGTGGCCGAATCACACGACCCTAGTGTGAACACATGAAGCTGCCTTATATTGAATCAGATGCTTGGTCCACCAAGATCAGCTCAGGCAGAGGTCTTTCACATCACCTCTTGCCTAGTCCTTTCAACTGGAAATGCCAGGGATTGAACTTGGAACCTTCTGCATGTCCTGCTGGATCGTACTGGCTCACACAGTGACCACCAGGGCAGAGATGCTGAGGCCTTCCTAAGAACATCAGAAGAGCCCTGCTGGATCAGACCAGTAGTCCAACATCCTTTCTCACACAGGGGCCAACCAGTTCCACTGGAAGGCGGGCATGGAGGCAGAGGACAGCATGGAGAGAGCATCAAAGGCCTTGTGGGCTGCCCAGCTGGCATCTTTGTAAGAAGCAGTAGTAGAGGGCTGAAATGTGCTGATAAAAACACAATAGGATAAAAAAAGACGGCCTACAGGCTCAACACATTTGGTCTGCATTGGTCCCGAATCATGCGCTTAACTTTGGGTTATTTATTTAAAATTATTTCCAGTTGTGTGCCTTCAGACTCAAGAGCACATGTCAAATGGTGAAAGTGCATCTCTTTTAAAAATAAAATAAAGATCAGTCCCCTAATCCAAACACTAGCATTGGATTTAAAACAGATTTCTACACCATGAGGCCTCCTCAATTATAAATCCAGGCTCCCTTTCCTCCTCTTCTTTGTCCTTCCTTCAGGAAAAGCAGAGAAAGAGGGCAGGGGGGGGGGGCTCCCAAATGCAAAAGTGTAGCTTTTAGAAAATTAATTTCAGAGCTAAGCACCATAAAAAAACAGGACACACTGTTGCACTATTCCGTGTTTATTTTTGGCCCTGGAAGGACCCGTTTGTTGGATGAGTAAGTTTTTATCACCCCGTGTTAAACCCCCCCTTAAAATAATAAAATTGTTTCCTGAATACACTGCGTACAGCATTAACATTTAAGTGCATCCTCTATATAGAGAGTGATGAAAAATACTATGTTTTCAGCAACTCCGATGAAATCCACAGAGAATTGTCTGGGCAGGAGCTGGTTAGCCTCCAGTCTTGACCAAATCTCTCTCTTTCCCTTTTTGTTTGGGTTGATGACCCACCTGGAGGTTGGCAACTCTACAAATAATATAGAAAACCAGGTTCAAATCCCAACTGTACCATGAATCTCACTGGCAGGTCTTGAACTAGTCACTCTCCACCTAACTGAACTTGCAGGTAGGGGCGCCAAGCTTTCAGGAGGAGTGAGGAATCCACCCCCCCCCACTGGTGCCAATAAGCTTCCTCACGAGGAGAATAACTGGAAGCAAAGAAAGGCCTAACCCGGCATGGCAGGAACATGGCTGGTGATATCAGTGTGCACCAGAAGTGATATCATCGAGTTGCCAGTAATCGGAAGAGTTTGCAACTCATACAAGGAGGAACTTGGTGACCATTAGAGTGGTTCCCCACTGGCTTTCTTGGAAGGTGGTGGGTTCTCCTTCTGAGGAGATGGCTAGATGGCCATCTGGCAGGAGGGCAGGAAGGGATGAGTCAGTTCTGGACTCTTGTGGACCTTTCTCATGCACCCGGGGTCATGTTCCTTGTCGTTTTGGGGATCAGAAGGAATTTTCCTCCAGGTCAGATGATCCTGTAGGGCTTTTTGCCATCTTCTGGGCTTAGAGGGGAGTGTGGGGAAGGTTAATCTGGAAATAAACTTTAGTGTGCATGCACACTTCTTCGGATCCCTCTTGTATCTTCAGATACATCTTGGATTCTAATTAGACCTTCTGAAAAAGTGTACATGCACACAAAAGTTAATGCCCAGAATTAAACTTTGCAGGTCTTAAAGGTGCCACTGGACTCAAACTTTGTTCTTTTTAATCGGAGAGACCAAATGAATCAAGATGTGGATGCAGAACATCAGACACTAAATGGTCTCTCTTCCAAGCGGTCATTTATTTTATGGCTGAAGGAAATTCATGCAGCTAAATAAAGAACACATCCTGGTTTAATGCCACTTTAATTTCTGGTAAAATTCCAAATGGAGGGTTTATGATTCAAGACACTCATCTTTCTACAAAACTACAAGGCTATCCACATGGCTTAAGTAGCCAAAGCAAAGCTATTGATTGTCCAACCTGCATAAATGTGAAAATCCTTCATCTTTCCCCAAAGGATGTATGATATTTATTGGTGCCCATTCTGAAACAACAGCTCAAGGTTATTGCTGTGAAAACATTTGGGACTTGGAGATGCCACCAGTCAGCCTGCTGAACACAACCAGCATGTTCATTGTTTCCCAACAAAAAGATGTCTCCGGGAAGCGTAATGCCCCCAATAAATTTGTCAGACTTCATGTGCCATAAGACATTTTGATGGTTTTCAAGGAAACAAAACCGTGGGAATGCAGCTCTTCTACTGCAGACAGATGCGGCCACCCACCAAAATACATATTTTTAAATAATTATCCTCAATGGGGATCCAGAGCAGCTGATGCCATTCCCCCAAGGCCGCTATTTTGTTGCTGGCTCGACTTTCTGGGGCAGTTATTCCGTGGCTGCATGCACCACGCGGGGTCAGAATTTCAGAAGTACCTGCAGGCTCAAAATGCTGTGGAACCCCGATCATCATGAAAAGTCTTGGAAGATTCAGTAATGCGTAACTAGAAGCTAGGGTTGTCCGCCCTGGGGTGGAGAATGCCTGGAGACTTTGGAGGCGGAGCCAGGAATGGGTGAGATTCGGAAAGGGAAGGGACCTCGGTGGAGTATAATGCTATGGAGTCCCCCCTCCAAAGCAGCCCTTTTCTCCAGAAGAACTGATCTCAGTCACCTGGAGATGAGCTGTAATTCCAGGGGATCCCCAGGTCCCACCTGGAGGCAGGTATCCCTACCAGAAGCAGCTTTCTCCTATCCAAGGGAAGAGTTTCCCAGCAGGCAGCTACTTTGACTCCTTTTTCCATAAAACTATGTAGTTGTTTATCTAACACACTGTGATGCCTGCCCCCCTCCCTGATATTGGAATGCATGCCACATTTTTGGGAAGGGCTGCCAATCTCCAGGAGGGGTCTGGAGTTCTCTTCAAATTCCAAGTGATCTACTGAGCTGTTTCCTTAAAGGAAACAACAGCTTGGAAGAGGGGACTGTAGGGGGGGTCATACAGCCTAGGAGCTAGGGAAGTCCTGATATCTCTTCCCTGCTGAGCTCCTTCCTGCCCCCAAACTCCACTCTTCCCAGGCACTTTCCCCCTCATCTCCAGGATTTTACAAGCCAGAGTCGGAAGACTTGTTGTCTTTGGGTGGCTGTTGTGGTGGATGGAGAAGTACCGTATATACTCGCCTATAAGCCAAGTTTTTCAGCCCTTTTTTTAAGCTGAAAATTCCTCCTCGGCTTATATGCGGGTATTAAAAAAACAGCTGCCAGACAAGACAGGACGGTGGGCGACAAGCATACTTGCCTGAAGAGCAGAAGCAGGAACAAGGGAGAGAGGCAGCAAGCCCAGGAGGGAAAGAGCAGACTCCGCATCCCCCCCTCTCTGCCTTAAGGAGGCCAGCGGGAGGCCAGCAAGCTCCCTGAACAGAGAGCAGAAGGAGGAAGGCATGGAAAGTGCAGGGAACAGAACACCCGGCTAAGAAGAAGGGAAGCAGCACACGATGGGATATCAAAAGGGGAATAAAAGATCCAGCCCAAAACAGGAGGGGGTGAGGGGAGGAAAGGAGAAAAGGCCATTACCCAATGCCCTTGGCATTTTGGGGGTGAAATTAGGTGCCTCGGCTTATATGTGGGTCAGCTTATATTCGAGTATATACGGGTAACCTAAAAATCTGCATGATGCTCATTGCAAGTTCCAGATCCAGAGACAAGTTTCACACAGCCCTACACAGAATGATGCAACGTGGGAAAGAGTCCAGCCTGTGGCATAGTTAATGCCGCCGCCTCCCAGTCTGCAGGGGAACAAAAAGCACCTTCAACCCCCTCCCCAAGCAAACAAATGTGCTCCTCAGAAGACAATTCATTTGTAGCAAGAGATCTCTTAATAAGTAGAAGCAATCTCCTCCAATACCTGATTTATTTGTTCTATTTGCTGAGGTGTTTGCTCCATAATGACTATATTAAGTTATTGTGGTGTTTCTATATTGTCTCTTTTTACGTCCTTGATAATGTGGGCTCCTACATTTTCAAATTATTGCACCAGAAGAGTTATTACAAATTTCACACGCTTTACTGGAGTGGCGTCTCATGAATATAGAAAGGAGAGAAAAAGATACCTGGGAAAGATGATTGGATACACACCATTAACTATACATAGATCTCATAGTATTTGAGCAGGACAGGAATATAGTCAGTATCTTAAGCTTTCAAAACTTATTTACTACTAAGTTACATTGCATTGGGGGGGGACGGGGGGGTCTCCTTGCCTGGTCTTCTTTCTTTCTCTCTTTTTGTTTATGCCATAACGTACTCTGCATCAACAATATTCGCATTTTTCAACTGAGCCGATAAAAGATGAAAAGTGTGCACAATGCAATCAATTTATATTTACGTTCCAACTGACTTGCAGATCAACAGATGTTTATGTGACGTGTGGGAATCATAATCAAGCAAATATGCGGCAGACCCAAATCTCTTATCGTTCCACATATCAGTTTTTTTTTAAGTGCTTGACGAAATTGCTGCCATCAGAAAAATTAAAAGCTGAAAGGAGGAGAAATCCAACAGGCCATTGCCACAAAATTAACCTGGACTTACATTTAAAATGGTAAATGAAAATCCACTGCCTAAAGAGGAGGCAAGATATAGTGTAGGTCCTGCAAGCACCACCCAATATAATTTGTAAAGAATTAGAGGCAAAGAGAGAGGGACCCTGTCAGTATCACTGCCTAACCAGCTTCTTCATTCAAATGGGATCTGTCCTGGGGCCCGTGTTGTTCAGGGCAGAATCAGTCGCAGCATCACTCCCAAACCCCTGAATCAAATACGCTGGCGGAGTGCATGGACAGCGGTCGAGAGGCAAAAAAGGAGGAGGAGGAGGAGGAGGAGGAGGAGGAAGAACGGTACTTTCAGACATTAGGGCTGTCTTCGGATCTTAATCTCTGACTGAAATACTGGATTTAGTGGAATTTGCAGAAAGTATATTAGATATTTCCCGCACAAAAATACTATTTGGCTTCCCCATCCCTCCCCTGCTGCCCCCACAGCCCCATTTCCCACCCTCCCTCCCCGTGAACTGAATGGGACAATCCATTACTTAATTTCATTTTTTATTTCTTCTTGGGCAATACATATTTCATATTTTGGATCTGAAACGAGTTAGTAGAGTGGGGGGAGGGGAGGAAATTAAAAAAAGACACAGGTTTTTTAAGTGGTTATTTTTTTCCCCAACAGGCTGTCCGAATTTAATTTTTCACTGCTATGGTTTGATCCGAAATAGTCGCTGGAGCTAATAAATTATCTGGATGAGGGATTAGAGGGGATACTTATTAAATTTGCAGAAGATACTAAACTGGGAGGGGTAGCAAACACAACTGAAGACAGCAACAGAATACAGGATGATCTTGATAGGCTCGAGAAGTGGGCAAAACTGAATAAAATGAAGTTCAATAGGGACAAATGTAAAGTTCTGCATTTAGGTAGGAAAAACCAAACACACCAATATAGGATGGGGGAGACTTGTCTTGGCAGTAGCATGTGCGAAAAGGATCTAGGAGTCTTAGTAGACCATACATTGAACATGAGTCAACAGTGTGACTCAGTGGCTAAAAAGGCAAATGGGATTTTGGGATGTATCAAATGGAGTATCGTGTCCAGATCATGGGAGGTGATGGTACCGCTTTACTGTGCTCTGGTTTGGCCTCACTTGGAGTCCTGTGTTCAGTTTTGGGCACCCCAGTTGGAGAGGGATGTAGACAAACATGTCCAGAGGAGGGCAACAAAGATGGTGTGGGGTTTGGAGACCAAGACGTATGAAGAAAGGTTGGGGGAGCTTGGTCTGTTTAGCCTGGTGAGGAGACGACTGAGAGGGGATTTGATAACCGTCTTAAAGTATTTTAAAGGCTGCCATGTAGAGGATGGAGCAGAGTTGTTCTCTCTTGCCCCGGAGGGACGGGCCAGAAACAATGGGATGAAATTAATTCTAAATAAATTCCGTCTAAACCTCCGGAAGAAGTTCCTGACGGTTAGAGAATTTTCTCAGTGGAACTGGCCATCGGACGGCGAGGCTGATTCTGTGAAGGCTCAAGGGGGTGGCAGGTTACAGTGGACGAGCCATAGGGTTGTGAGTGTCCTGCATAGTGCTGGGGGTTGGAATAGATGACCCATGAGGTCCCTTCCAACTCTATGATTCTATGGTTCTATCTGCAGCAGGGGAGGAGCTTTCCTGAGTCACTGCTCACTTCTTCTGTTAATGAATGTAGAATGAGACTTCTTTGCCTCAACTCTCTCACTGCAGCCTGGCGTTATCTCCCTCCCCTACCCCAGTACTATTTTACATCATTGTTTCAAAGAGCATGGCTACCATGCCAGACCAGGCTAATCTCAAACAAGAAGAGAGGATTTGGCAGAAGGAATGACAATTCCATTTGGAATGCCAAGAACACTAAATCAAAGGGGCCTTTGAAACCACTCCCACGTAGGTGGCTCTGTCCCCTTGTGTCCAAGGCTTCCCGAGAAAACCGGACACCAAGGTGAAGTCTGTGAGGTAGAAATAAATAACTGAAGCCTTTTTGCAGGAACCTTCTGGACTCCAAAAGAAAGAGTTATTGTTCTCCGGGAACGAGGTGTTCAAATCCATCCAGATGATAAATATTTGCCAAGAACTTGGCAGGGACTTGCTTTGCTTCTCTCATTCCAGTGATAAGACCAAGCATCTACGACACGGCCTGCCTTTTCTACCTGCACAGAGCAGGGAACACAAATGGACTTGCCCATGGTCAGGAATGGCACACAAGCTGACTCAAATAAAGTTTATTTTTAAACTACTTTTTTTTATTTTCAAAGTTAGCTTCCTTAATTCTGAGGACTTTGGATCTGCTTGCTCTCAAATGCCTTCACTTAAGCATCCCATCCCCACTCAAATTAGCACTCTCAGAGAAGTATGGATTGCTCCATCTGGAAGTGATTATATTTCAGAGGATGTGCCGCATTAAGTAATTTAAGCTTACTGAAGTGCCTCCCCCCTTTGCAAATAGACCCTTCAATTAAAAAAAATGTTTCAGAAACTTTCTTTACAGCTGTTTAAGACACGCGTCATTGAGCCTCGAGCACACATCTGGCTCTAAGCTGAGCGGAAGTAGGACTCATCTCTCGGTTCCACCTGTCAATGACGGGACCAACTCAGGAAGTGGCCAGAAACCCTCCACAGAGCTTAGATCCACAAGCAGCAGATCTCCACCCAACCCCCTTCTTCCAACGTCCGACTGCCTTCCATGAAGTCAGCAGAGAGAAAGAGGAGGAAGTAGCTAAGCACTGCACTCAATGCTCAACTGAGAACGCCCTTGACGTTGTTAGTGATCCAAGGTCATCCAGCAAGCGCCAGAGTGAGAAAGCATTTGGGGAGGGGCTATAGCTCACTGGCAGAGCCTCTGCTTGGCATGCTGAAGGTCCTAGGTTCATGTCTGGCATCCCACTTCAAAGGATCAGTTAGGAAGTAATGTGAAGGACCTCAGCCTGAGTCCCTGGAGAGCCCTTGCTGGTCTGAGTAGATGATACTGACTTTCACAGACTAAGGGCATCATTCAAAGCAGGGGTAGTCAAACTGCGGCCCTCCAGATGTCCATGGACTACAATTCCCAGGAGCCCCTGCCAGCATGTGCTGGCAGGGGCTCCTGGGAATTGTAGTCCATGGACATCTGGAGGGCCGCAGTTTGACTACCCCTGATTCAAAGGAAGGAAGCTTCAGGTGTGTCTTATTTGCAGAGCCTCTGCTTGGCATGCAGAAGGTCCTAGGTTCAATCCCCAACTTCATCAGCTAGAAGAATCAGGTAGGAGGTGATATGAAGGACCTCAGCCTGAAGCCCTGGATAGCCACTGCTGGTCTGAGTGGACAGTACTGACGTTGCTGGACCAGGGGTCTGAATCCACATAAAGCGGCTTCTTGTTTGTTCAAGTGGGTCTCAGAAGAGCCTTGATAATTAGGACCGCTGGAACTTTTGTTGGTGAGCTGAAGATTCCCTACACACACATCTAGGCTGGGTCCCACTTTTGGAAGGCAGCACCTGGCTCACCACACAACCGGAGGTGGCAGTGCCCGGCCTGCCGGAGGTCCACTCGAGAATGGGGCAACCCCAAGACCAGGACAGTTACTTTGGATTGTTGACTGAAAAGGTGTCAAAGAATGAAATATTTCATATTCTCCCAGGCTGATGAGGCCATCTCATCTCCCTGCCCATCAAAGTGATGGACACAGGAAAATGTGCTGGCATTCCTCAGCTTCTGTCTGCCATCCTCATACCTCCTGTCGCAGTTATCCATCACGATGATGCCCAGACCACACACCAAGCAGTCGTGTCCTTAGAGACCCTACCTGCACCTTTGCTTCACCTGCTGCTCTGTCTTTACCTTCTGCCAATCAGCACCTGCTAGGATAGGTAATTCCACACCCAGGTATGGCTGGGTCATTCTATCATTCTGAACACGAAAACTGTGGCTTGCCTTTCTGCTGCAGGGCTTGCTTGTAGAACAAGGATTCACAGAGAAACACGGGGGTGGACCTTTCCAAGGTTATCTCATGTTGATATCGCAATCGGATTGGACACACATATTTCTGAATGGACAAAGGTTGTGTGCCTTTGTGTTGTGGTGTCAGCTACAACTACAGCGGTGTTTAAAAAAATAATAATAATCTGCACAGCACAGCCAAGCAGATCTCCAGAACTTTTGCTGGGCACTCAGGGATATGGGGAAATGTGTGTGCAAGTGCCGTGGCTGTTGGGGACCCTTTATGACAATTTTTGCTGGAAAATTATAGAATCAGAATTGGAAGGGACCTCCAACCCTTTGTAAAATGCAGGAAACTTACAACTACCTCTCTACCCAGTGACCCCAATTCCATGCCCAGATGTTGTCCTCCCCCCAAAAATAAAACAGAATCCCTGGTCAGCTGTTAAATTATTTTCCCAAAAAAATACATTTTACTATCTGAGCACGAACCAGTTAGGAAACCAGTTCATCCCTGAAAAAAGAAAGCTTCATAGATTAGTAAAGCCCCTTTATGAAAGGAACTTCATTAAAAAAAAATATCCATTGTGATATTAGACATCAGCACCTATATTTTTGCAAAACAGTATGGCTCCTAGGCCTAATGTGAATGCAGTAACTAGATTCTAGGCACGCTCCTCTCTGTTCCTCTCGCTGGCTCCCAATTCCGCCCCCTCCTTCTGCACTCTGACCTGTTATATGCCAGAGGACCTATCTCAGTGCATCTAAACTGCCTTGCATGTTTATGCATGAAAGTTATCTTGTTTCAGAAACCAAGCAATCAGTTTCACATTACTAATATGATTTTACAAGGGCACAACATGTAAAAAAGAAATTTATTTCTCCCCCCACTGAGCAATCACAGTGCATTTTTGTGCAGAGGCAGCGGAGTAAGCAATGAAATACTCAGGCGGTCTCATCCATTTAATTACATTTTTGACTCCGAAAAAAAGGGGGGGGGATTTGCAGAGGAAATATTCCGCTTGCTTAACCTCTGTGGATCTGATATGGCTGTCAATCAGCCAGCGGGACTGAAGTGTTGCTTGATGGGAAGAAGAGTTATTTTCATTGCACGTGTAATACATTTTGAGGGGGTATTAAAACAAGCTTGCAATTAGTCACTTTTTTTGGTTTCCTGAGTGGATCAGAGAGTATCAATATGGGGGGGGGGAGGATCAAAAAATGTCTGGTTGTACCTCACAATTGAAGCAGGAGGCTGTAGCCTCTGTTTTACGTTCAGAAGGTCCCAGGTTCAATCCCTGGCATTGGCATCTACAGTTTAAAAGGACATTGGCACTAAATGATGTGAAAGACTTCAGCAGGCAGCTGCCAGGTACCCCCTGGCAACCTCCCGGAGAAGGAGGCCTACACCTATATTGTTGGCAACATCACTTCCAGCATGTACGAGAAGCATTTTTTATAGCATCGTCCACAAGAATGCTGTGGTTTTGGGCTTTTACCATAGAGATTTTGCCCAAATGCCAGAGTGTCCCCTTTATTCATGGCAACATAATGATGTAACTTCCAATGAACACAGGAAGTTAAATTGCCATGCTATGCCTACACCCACTTTACCTGCTGGTAAGAACACCACTGGCCTGCTGACTGTGTCAGGTGAGAGGATCCTGGTGGGGGGTCTGACGACCCTACCTGCTGCCTGTCTGATGCACCAAAGTAGATGCCGCAGGAGAAGGCAGATTCATTTTATTTGTTTATCGAAAGGCATGTGCTGCAGGGCCAGGAAATCCGAGGATTGTCTAATAGTTAGGCAAAGGACGCTTGGAGGTGGTTTGCCATTGCCTTCCTCCACATCAGGGGTAGTCAAACTGCGGCCCTCCAGATGTCCATGGACTACAATTCCCAGGAGCCCCCTGCCAGCATTTGCTGTAGTCCATGGGCATCTGGAGGGCCACAGTTTGACTACCCCTGCTTTGAATGATGCCCTTAGTCTGTGAAAGTGAATGCTGGCAGGGGGCTCTTGGGAATTGTAGTCCATGGACATCTGGAGGGCCGCAGTTTGACTACCCCTGATTTGGACAGTAGTCAGCGCCCCACGCCCTCACCTCAAGACAACAGGGAGATGAGTCAGGACAAAGAAAACATCTCGTTTCTCCCAACCAGGCCATCCTTGTGGGAAAACGTCAAAGGTCTCTACAGTGCTATCTGCCTGTCATGCTGGAACCCCTTCCGGATAGCAGGAGAGGCCAACCAGCTTGCAAAACATCAGGGAAGACGAGCAGGTTGGCACAGGTAGGCTGATGACCTCACAGCTTAAACAGCAATTAAGGCAGGAAACGACTACAGTAAGACAGACGGCAGCAGTGGGCATGGGAAGCCGCTTCTCCTCTTGACAAAGGCTCATGTTGATTGACTGCCTTTTCAAGGATGTCAGCGTAGGCAGCAGCAACCCCGCCAGAAAGCTCTGACTAACCAAACTTCAGACAATCGATGGAGGCCAACCCGGATAAGCAGAGTCATTTATTAACAAGAAATCTACGTAAGTTGCAGATAATGTCAATCGGAAAGATGCTGCTATCGTCTGGGTTGGAATGAAGAGTCCATCTTCTATGAATCACTTGCGTTCCTTGAAATAAGCCCACGTACTCTCAGCACATGGGAGTTTCCTCTCATCCATCTCAGCTGCAACGCAGGAATAAGGATCAATAGGCTGGATAACAGTAAACATACGGAAAATAAATCTCTAATCGTGGTGGGCTAAGAAAAACACACTCAATTTTATTTCTTTAACAACAACCTCTGAACAGTTTAAGGGAGGGTAGAGAAATGGGAGCTTCCTTTTCTGCATCCTGCAAACTGTTCACTTATATAATGGAATCACAGAATAACAGAATGGAAGGGGCCATACAGGCCATCTAGTCCAACCCCCTGCTCAACGCAGGATCAGCCCTAAGCATCCTAAAGCATCCAAGAAAAGTGTGTATCCAACCTTTGCTTGAAGACTGCCAGTGAGGGGGAGCTCACCACCTCCTTAGGCAGCCTATTCCACTGCTGACTGTGAAAATTTTTTTCTTGATATCTAGCCTATATCGTTGTACTTGTAGGTTATTTATTTATTTATTTATTTATTTATTTATTTATTTATATTAATATTTTTATACCGCCCTTCCCTACGGCTCTGGGCGGTTTACATAAAACATTTTTCAACATTCACATAGTTTAAACCCATTACTGTGTGTCCTCTCCTCTGCAGCCAATGGGAACAGCATCCTTCCCTCCTGCTTCTTGAAGTGAGGCCTCCAGAACTGCACACGGTACTCCAGGTGTGGTCTGTCCAGTGCCGTATACAATGGGACTATGACACCTTGTGATTTTGATGTGATGCCCCTGTTGATACAGCCCAAAATGGCATTTGCCTTTTTTACCGCTGCATCACACTGCCTGCTCTTGTTTAATTTACATTCTACAAGTACCCCAAGGTCTCGTTCACACACAGTGCTACCTAGAAGCGTATCCCCCATCCAGTAGGCATGCTTTTCATTTTTCTGACCCAGATGCAGAACTTTACACTTATCTTTATTAAATTGCATCTTGTTCTCATTTGCCCATTTTTCCATTGTGTTCAGATCTCGTTGAACTCTGTCTCTATCTTCTGGAGTATTTGCCAGTCCTCCCAATTTGGTGTCATCTGCAAACTTGATGAGTAGTCCCTCCACCCCCTCATCTAGATCATTGATAAATATGTTAAAAAGTACCGGACTGAGCACCGAGCCCTGAGGTACCCCGCTACTCACCTCCCTCCAGTCTGATGAAACACCATTGACAACAACTCTTTGAGTGCAGTTCTCTAACCAATTCCCTATCCACCTAACTATCTGAAAATCCAGATTGCAGTCCTTCAGTTTGCTATTTAGTTCCATCAAGTACATCCCAAAAAAATCAGGCATATCTAATCTCTAAAAAATGGTATCCAGACTGCGCAATGCCAAGCAGAGCCTGGCAAACTGCAGACTGGAGGGGGGGGGATATTTGGAGTGGTGGGTGTGATGTCACTTCAGACACTTCTGTTTTTTTCCTTCTAGCCCACTCAAGGAATTGTCAGAATTTATGCTGACCGCTGGAAGGGTATGACTGCATTGCCATGTTTTCCATGTTTTCCAGGAAACAACACTGCGGCATCAGACCAAAGGCCAGGTGTTAAAAACTTTTCTCCTACTCGGTATAATGGTTAAGAGTGACAGCTTCTAACCTGGAGAGCTGGATTTGATTCCCCGCTCCTTCTCCACATAAAGCCAGCTGGGTGACCTTGGGGTAGTCACAGTGTTGTTAGAGCTGTTCTCACCAGAGCAGCCCTGTCAGAGCTCTCTCAGCCCCACTTACCTCACAGGGTGTCTATTGTGGGGAGAGGAAGGGAAGGTGATTGTAAGCTGCTTTGACACTCCTTTGGGCAGTGAAAAGCAGGATATAAAAACGAACTCTTCCGCTGCTGCTGCTACAGGAAACAGAAGCTGGGGGTCCCCCACCTTGGGCATCTGGCAGCTCTGCTGATGAACATTTGGAAGAATGCAGAAGTAAACTCACACATCCCTGCATTTGTAACATCTGTATTAGGAAGCAGCTTCAGAGCAGCTTCAGAGATCAAGACTTGTAAACACAGTTGAAATTATACTTTGATAATGCCATACTTGTATGTGTGAAAAGGACAGCAAATGTCCCGAGCCAGTGCTTAGGGACTGCGTGAGAAGCATTTTCCTCCTCAGCACATGCCTGGCCGAAGTTCTCCCTGCATGCTGAGGCCAGCTGCAAGACTCCAGCAGAAAGAGGTTGGCAGGAGATCAGGTTGCGAGCCAGAAGCCTGAATCCTTTCCAATTAGGCCAGGTAAACTGGGCACAGTGTGTAAAATTAAGCCCTAGACAAAAGGTGAGGGGAAGCCTATTCATTTGCTACCTTCCAAATAAGCACCTCAAAATCTGACATCAGCAAGATTTAGTGGGCACGTGGGGCTTGGATGACATTCTGAAGAGACCCCAATTCATTCTGTGCAATTATCATTACAGGTGATTACTAGCATTATGGCCTAGGCCAGGGGTAGTCAAACTGCGGCCCTCCAGATGTCCATGGACTACAATTCCCAGGAGCCCCCTGCCAGCGAATGCTGGCAGGGGGCTTCTGGGAATTGTAGTCCATGGACATCTGGAGGGCCGCAGTTTGACTACCCCTGGCCTAGGAGGTAGAAAGAACTCAATGGGCAATTCTTGTCCAGCTTGGGACCATATGCAAGTGATATTTCACCACTGATGCAATTAAACAGAGATTCCAGTTTATACTCCGATTCATCAGGGAAACAAGCTGCAAGGACAAATTGAATTTTTTTCTTATTAAAAGCTCCATTATTATTATTATTATTTAAAAACACTTAACCAAATTAAGTTTTTAATCTGTTTAAAACATTATTTGTCTCGTAAAAGTAGCCGAGTGACTGGGAAGCAGTTATCCCTGAACAAAAGCTATTATCAAAGACAAAAGGAAGACTTATCAGCATGCCATGGAAATCCTTAAGAGCACAACTTGTATTAATCAGCTCACACCAGTGTCTTCTGGCTACTCAATTCACCACTACATCAATATCATGCTGCTTCAGTTACTCATTTTTGTCACTCTTAAGTATTTAGCTCATTCCACTATTGCTGTTTCTTGAACCTCCAGAATTAAACCTTAATAATACACATTTCTAAGCCTATGTCATTACTTGCTAACTAACAAGTGTGTGTGTGTTAAATGTGATCAAGCTGCTTCCTACTTATGGTAACCTTATGAATTAATGATCTCCTAAATGTCCTATCCTTAACACTCTGGCTGTGGTCTTGCAAACTGAAGGCCGTGGGTTTCTTGACCGAGTCCATCCATCTCCTGGACTGTTTACACACTGGAAACTGCCCCAGCTCCTATGCAGGAGCACAAATCTGGGGCGGATGAGGCACACCAGGCCAAATACTCCCGCCCACGTGTGCAGGAAGAGGTGGGGCAACCTGCCACGACTAAAACTCCAGCCTGCAGCCTGGCATGAAACCTCCAGTGCGTAAACGGGCCTGTTGGGTCTTCCCCTTTTCCTGCTGCCTTCAAATTTTCCTAGCATGATTGTCTTTTCCAATGACTCCCATACTCTCAATAGCGTCAATTCAGTTATTCTAGTTTCTAGGGAGAATTCAGGCTTGATTGGATCTACAGCCCACTAACCTGTCTTTTTGGCAGACCACAATATCCATAAAACTCTCTTCCAACGCCACATTTCAAAGGAATCAACTTCCTTCCTGTCAGCTTTCTTCCTTGTCCAACTTTCACACCCATATATAGTAGGAGAATATTATGGTATGAATTATCTTGATCTTGGTCACCAGCAACACAACCTCACACTTAAGAATTTTTTCCAACTCTTTCATGGCTGCCCTTTCCAGTCCCCATCTCCTCCTGCTTTCTTGGCTGTTTCTGTCTCTCGTTTGGTTGATGATGGAGCCAAAGAACAGAGAACCTTCAACAAATGAAGGAGATGCAGAGTTCAAAAATAATTGCTTATGACTTCCCCCATTGCACACTACTCAATTTAGAACAGAACAGAATTATATGGTCAATGACCAGCAAATACTCATAATCCAACAATCAAAAGTTTAAATTATAGTGTTAAAGCAATTCAAAACACGATTTAATATATTATTGTTGTTTATTAAGTTTATATACCACCATAGAATAAATTTAAAATTATATGATTTTTACATTAGCCCTTAATTCACACTGCCCAAAATTAGAGATACCGTATATACTTGCATATAAGCCGACCCGCATATAAGTCAAGGCACTTAATTTTACCACAAAATCTGGGCAAACTTATTGCCTCGCATATAAGACGAGGGTGGGACATACAGCAGGCTACTGGTAAATTTACAGGGTGGCCTAAGCGCTTAATCCATGCTCCATCATCACAGGCTTTCCCATCCAGCCTCCCCCCCCCCCAACAAATACAGAAAAGTCAAGAGGATGAATAGCTGCTGGTTTTTGTACCCCACTTTTCACTAACCAAAGGAGTCTCAAAGCCGCTTACAATTGCCTTCCCTTCCTCTCTTGATGCCAGACACCCTGAGAGAGCACTGACAGAACTGCTCTGTGAAAACAGCTCTGGCAGGAGAGCCAAACAGTGCCCCCCGGGCCAGCAAACTAGAGCAGAACAACAGTACTCAAAGTTGGCAACCTACTACAACAAGCTACTAAACTGGAGGCTACAGTGCCCCCCAGAACAAAACACTGAAAGAAAGAACTGTAAAACTGAAAACTGAAAGAAAGAACTGTAAAAATCAACTTTTAAAAGAAACACAACCCCAAGAAGAAAAGGCAAACAATGCTGCCCCTCAGGTAAAAGAAGAAACACTGAAAAAAACAGTAAATCCCACAGCACCCCCAAAACCCATCTCACCCCACCCACAGAAACCAAAAGAATCGTTTGGAAGAAGTGATTAGGAAAAGAAGGGCAAAAAATATCAGAATCCCTCAGTCAAACCATTGATGTCCTACAAGCTGCCAGAGTAAGCTTTCAAGATATTTGCAGAAGGCAATGGTTAAAGGTAAAGGTCTCCCCTGTGCAAGCACCGGGTCATGTCTGACCCTTGGGGTGACGCCCTCCAGCGTTTTCTTGGCAGACTCAATATGGGGTGGTTTGCCATTCCCTTCCCCAGTCATTACCGTTTTACCCCCCAGCTAGCTGGGTACTCATTTTACCGACCTCAGAAGGATGGAAGGCTGAGTCAACCTTGAGCCGGCTGCTGGGATAGAACTCCCAGCCTCATGGGCAGAGCTTAAGACTGCATGTCTGCTGCCTTACCACTCTGCGCCACAAGAGGCTCTTTAAGGCAATTGTTAGCTGGGACCAATTAGCTCACTTGCAAAGAGCTTAGTTTTTAAGATCTTTGGAGAAGGCAAAGGTTAACTGGAGGCCACTAGATCACTTGCAAAGAGTTTAGTTTTTAAGATCTTTGCAGAAGGTAAAGGTTAACTGGAGGCCACTAGCTCACTTGCAAAGAGTTTAGTTTTTAAGATCTTTGCAGAAGGCAAAGGTCAACTGGAGGTCACTAGCTCACTTGCAAAGAGTTTAGTTTTTAAGATCTTTGCAGAAGGCAAAGGTTAACTGGAGGCCACTAGCTCACTTGCAAAGAGTTTAGTTTTTAAGATCTTTGCAGAAGGCAAAGGTTAACTGGAGGCCACTAGCTCACTTGCAAAGAGCTCAGGTTGCAGATGCAATGCTGCAATTGGCTGGCTGGGGACGGGCTGTTAATCAATTACCTGTGTGTAAGCCGAGGAGGTCTGGAAAATTTGGTTTATATGCGAGTATATACGGTACTTTGCTCCACAGAAAATCCAAAAGCCAAAACCATGTCATATCAACTAAAATAAAACAGGAAACAGCACAAGTTTTCAAATTTTCTAGAATTCATCATTTGTTGGGATGTTAAAAATAAAAAAGCAAAGGAGCAAAGCAGATCTTTTAGGTTGTGCTATTAAAACCTTTTTGTGATATGTGCAGGATGTTTTGCAGACTCCAGTGGGCATATGGTGAGACACTGAAAATTGAACTACCAATACTGAATGCTATGCAAAGGAGACAATATTAAGGTCTGTGAGGGCTGGCCGTTCTCCCAGACAGTGTGGTGCCCTCGGCTGTTGTGCCTCATGTGCCAGGGGTGGGGCTGGTTCTTCTGTGCCTTCTGAGCAGGCGAGGAGAAGCCATTTCATAACCTGATCCTTCCTCCTCGCCAAGCCAGTCCCACTTGGTTGGCTGTATGGGCTGTGTTTCCTGGTCCTTGCAGGGGCCTCCATCTGCTCAACGTCTCTTCCATCTCCTCCTAGGGTTTATACGCCACCCCATCTCCCTTTCCATTTCTCAATTTATCCTCCTCCCTTGAGCCTTGCCCTTGAGCTACTCCTCCTTTGCTCTTTCCCCTTTTGCTTTACCACCTGTCCACCTCTCTCTAGTTCCCCTCTGGCTCCCACCTGTGCTGCCTGCCCAGTCCTCTTAAGCGTGGGTGGGCCTTCTGCTTCCGCCTTCTCCTGGCTTCGTCCCAGCCGGGTGTGGGTCTCTCCTGGTGTGTGCAGCCCTGTGCCTCTCCCAGCTGAGGGACCGAGTCATGGGTTGTTCACTCAGGCCATCCCTGGGCCGAAGTCCCCAGCTCTCTTGTCTTGCTAGGCAGCATTCCCTGGCGTTCAACTGTCTGCGGCACTGCGGGCAAAGCATGGGTGAACCTCTGGCCCTCTTGTTACCAGTTGCCATGGATTTTACACATCCTGATGCCGGATGAGCTCTCCAGAGTAGTTGCGCCTCCTCTGGGGATTGTTTCTGGGGTGTTGAGGTGTGGTTTGGGGGCCAGTGAGAGTCCGGGCTCCAGGGTTGCCAAGCGTGGACAATGTCACCAATGGATTCTGCCTCCTCTTATCATTTTGCATTCCTACTTGCATTTATTGTTTGCTTTCAGATTCATAGTCCAGGTAAAATCTATGGCCAGACCTTAGGATTTTCTACCACATTTAACTGCAAACTTAAGCACAAATATATGATTTCAAATGTGGGTGTTCTTTCCAAACAAGCCTATAGCCTACAGCAGGGGTTCCCTATGTGGTGACTACCTTTCTGCTTTTAGGAAGTGGGTGGTGCCTCTGCCCAACAAGGCTTTCCAGAATCAGAATCACACAGGGCCAGCCAGTCCAGGCCCCGACCACTGAGCGCGGTTGGAATACTGGAGACTTGACTGGCTGTGCAGTTTTTTTTAATGCTGGTTTAGCAGGATTTTAGCTGCTACCATAGCACAAGGATCTGCACTGTGTTGCTGCAGGTAGGCTGTGGGAGTCATTTTGTGGCTGCCTCCGTCCCCAGTGGGAGCCATTTTGTGCCACTGTTTTTTTGCTGCACCCACCATGCTGTGCCAGAAGTCCAAAAGTGCTCTCAACCTCATACGGGTTGGGGACCCCTGGCCTAGAGCATACAAAGATGGCAGCAGGGGAGGACTGTGGACTCCATCCTCTGTATCAGGGGTAGTCAAACTGCGGCCCTCCAGATGTCCATGAACTACAATTCCCAGAAGCCTCTGCCAGCATTCGCTGGCAGGGGCTTCTGGGAATTGTAGTTCATGGACATCTGGAGGGCTGCAGTTTGACTACCCCTGCTCTGTATATAGAACATATTATCTATGCGTTGTCTTGATCTCACTGTTATTTTTGGCTGGTGTAATATAACATATTTCTGCATTGGATCTGCAGTCTGTACCATGACTAATGGTCTGCACTTGTTCAGCCAGATGCCTGTTTCATACTAGTTGCCTTGGAGGACCAATAGAGAAGAAGCCAAGGCCTCTCTCTGGTCTTTCCTCCAAGAAATTATGTTTAGAATACGTAGGGTCCCTTTCTTAGCCATAGCTGTATTAGCCATCGATGGACCTCCAAACTCCTTTTAAACCCATCTGGTCGAGAAGCACAGGCTCACCTGATCTCATCCAATCAGGCATCAGCCCTGGATAGTCCTTGGACAGGAGACCAAGGTCGCCATACAGAGGCAGACAATGGCAAACAACCGCTACGTGCTGTTGGCCTGGATGACCCTGGCTAGCCGGATGCCCTAAATCAGCAGGGTCAGTCTTGATTACTCTTTGGATGAGAGTCCATCAAGAACGCCCAGGGTCTCTGTGCAGAACCAGACAATGAATCATAGAATCACAGAATCAGAGTTGGAAGGGGCCATGCAGGCCATCTAGTCCAACCCCCTGCTCAACGCAGGATCAGCCCAGAGCATCCTAAAGCATCCAAGAAAAGTGTGTATCCAACCTTTGCTTGAAGACTTCCCGTGAGGGGGAGCTCACCACCTCCTTAGGCAGCCTATTCCACTGCTGAACTACTCTGACTGTGGGAAATGTTTTCCTGATATCAGTGGCCAACCACTTCTGAGCGTCTCTAGCCACTAAGTTGCCATAATTCAGCTGTGACTCCACTACACTTTCTACCCTCCCAAGGATAGATAGAGCCACCCGATCAGGGGAAGCGTTTGTTAATGTTCACGCATTTAAGACTGAAATGTAGGCTCATGTTTTCCAAGATGCATTTAACAGCAGCCGTACATTTATATGGCTGGATGATTCCAGCACACAAACATTTTGGATAAGCCTGCCTTCTTCCTCCTGCACTACAAATGTACAGCATTTCAGTTCTAAGCCATTAATTCCTGCATTGTTTTCTCCTCACACCACACATCGCTCGGGTAAGCCAGGAGATAAAGGGAAAGCACTTGGCGCTTAGTGAATCCCAGCCCCTTTAACTCACAGGACATTCTTAGAATTTCAACCGGCTGTCTTCTGAGAAAATACAGTCGGTTTCTCAGCCTTCGACATCCATCCGTCTGTCTTTCTTTTAAAAACATGCTCGATGGAATCTCATCATCGTAAATTTTAATGTTGCGTGTGCGGTTAAAACCAAGTCAGCACATTCAGCACCCGTCTCAATAATAAAAAGAGCAAAATAAAAAGTTACGGGTTAGAGGAAACGAGGCCCGGCCGGCTGAGACGGATTCTCTCAAGAGCCAAAGCATTTCAGGTCTAGACAGGCAGCTTTATAATGCTGCGTGAAAACACGCACAACTGCTCCAAACACAAACTTCGGCTGCGTTTTGTATCCGCTTTCCAAATAGCTCCTGGTCGAAGGACGCTTCCGAGGGAATGCAAAGAGAAATTTCCAGGGCTCTTCCCTCTCAAACAATCAGCACAAAGCCTCTCAAATATCCTCCATTAGAAGGCAGGGGACACGGCTTTTGTGGAAAATAGGGCCCTTGCCAAAGGAGCTGCCCCGGCCTTTGGTTCCTTAGCAATTGATTGATAATCCTAAAATTACAGGACTGTTAAATGAGTGCTCTAAATAAACGGACATGCACAGAACAAATAATTGCCACATCATTTGACCCGCTCCAGTAAGTTTTATTTTTAACCCCCCCCCCCAGCCTAATGAGGCTCCTGACATGCAAAGGCCACCCGCGTCCTCCTGCCACCGTGGGATGAGCTCTGCAGCACAGGAAGCATCAAGGCAGCCCCGGACAGGGCTTGGCTGCTGCCTGGATGGGGCCCCACGATGGATTCCCTTCCGCAAAAAATACAGGCTGTGAGCAAAAGGGATTTTTCAGGACAGGGCAAAACAACAACAACAATAAAACCGATGCCTAAGAACTTGTTTATATGTGTGTTTTGTTAATGATTATATTTTAAACATACTTTGAATTGTTCAAATGTTCTAATTTTTTTTATGCTCACCACCTGGGGGCCCCTGATTGGGTGGAAAGGTGGCATTACAATAATTTAAACAAATAATAAATTTAAAAATTAGCAAAATGCACATTTGACGAGCAAAACCCGGAGTTCTGTTGCAGAATAAGAACGTAAGAAGAACCCTGCTGGCTCAGAGCAGTGGCCCCTCTCGTCCAGTCTCCTGTCTCATACAATGGCCAACCAATTCCTTTGGGGGGCCAACAACAGAGTGCAGAGGCCAAGCCTTCCTTAAGAACAGAATGGCCCTTCAGGATCAGACCAATGGTCCATTTAGTTCAGCATCCTGTTTCCCGCAGTGGCTAAGGAGCTCCTCTGCCCTTCTTCGTATTTTTTTTCCAGCTCTGCAATATTACCTACAGATTAAGATGGTACAGTGAGAGATTAAATAATCAACCGTATCCCATCCTTCCGTCCTCTGACCCCTGCTCTCTTGCTTTGTTCCCTCACTCACTGCACATGTCTCTGCAGGTCTGTCCTGTTGATACAATGCCCTCATGCTCCCACACACGTTGTGCTGATTTAGCTAGCCACTGTTGATGGGGACAGCCTCTTTAGATTTCTTTCTCTTCTTTGGATTGAAACTTGAATGTGAACTGGATCTACTTGAATAAATGAAGGTTTACCTTTTATGCAATATACTTGTTAGAAGATTTATGTACTGCACTCCGTATCACACTTCTATGTGTGGCAACACTCTAGAGGGCAACACTCTATCCCAGTACTCTAGAACAGTGGTCCCCAACCCCCGGTCCGGGGACCGGTACCGGTACCGGTCCATAGATCAGTCGGTACCAGGCCGCAGCTCTTCCTCATACTCCCCAGGTGCTGCCTCAGGGGCTGCCCTGCCACTCTGCCGCTGGCTCACCTTTCGTGCTCTCCGGCGGCTGCCATGACTGGGGCTCCCCCTCGGCGTGGCACTGCGCATCTGCTGCTAGCAACGCCCCCCAGCAGGCAGCGGGAAGTCAGGGGTGCCGGTGGGAAAGCAAGTGGAGCAGGGGCTCAGGTGGTGGTGGCGACATCCCTCAGCATCAGACTGCCCCCCAGGCCTCAGTAAAATTGTCAAGCATTGACCGGTCCCCGGTGATAAAAAGGTTGGGGACCACTGCTCTAGAATGTCAAAACAAGAGGTGCAATCTGGAGAGTTTAGAGGTGAATCCTGAGGTTTGGGGAGGGGATGGACCTCAACTGAGTCTGCCAAAAGCCCACCTTCGAAAACAGACATTTCCTCCAGGTGCTCTGTCAACTAGAGATCAGTTGCAATCCCAGGCAATTTCTAGCCACCACCTGGAGGTTTGTAACCCCTAATCTACAGCATAGCAAAGGGATAACCTACACTGACTGGCTTGCATCTAACCACATTAGTAGGCATTGACAATCATAGATTGTCCCCATAATCCAGTTCCTACAGCAGACGCTTTGGATCTTCAGAAAGAGGATGGATCGGATTGTAGTGCCCACAGGTACAGAATGCCTTGGGGCTCAGAAGGCCGAAATGTAGAAAGAGAATCAGGCAAAATTGCCATGTTCTCCCATGTTTGACAACTGGAGAAATGGAAATATGGTTAAATCTGCACAAGCACACAGTTTGCAATCTGAAGCAGGAACAACACCTGCTGTTGTAGTGCAATCTGGTGCTTAGAATAATCTACCAAAGAGTGCATAAGAAGATAAGAAGAGCTGTGCTGGATCAGGCTAGCAACCTCTTTCACACAGAGGCCAACCATTTACTAGAGAGCCACTTTGATGTAGTGGTTAGGAGTGCGGACTTCTAATCTGGCATGCCGGGTTCGATTCTGCACTCCCCCACATGCAACCAGCTGGGTGACCTTGGGCTTGCCACGGCACTGATAAAACTGTTCTGACCGAGCAGGGATATCAGGGCTCTCTCAGCCTCACCCACCCCACAGGGTGTCTGTTGTGGGGAGAGGAATGGGAAGGCGATTGTAAGCCACTTTGAGACTCCTTTGGGTAGAGAAAAGTGGCATATAAGAACCAATTCTTCTTTTTCTCTTCTTCTTCTTCTTCTTCTTCTTCTTCTTCTTCTTCTTCTTCTTCTTCTTCTTCTTCTTCTTTTCACAATCTCTAGGTGGGCCCCAAGACGCACCCTCCTCTGGCTCCACTTTCTAAATCTCCAGGTATATCCCAACCCAGAGCAGGCAACCTTGAAGAGCCCTCATAAGGGCATAGAGGCCAAAGCCATCCCTTGATGCTGCCTCCTCGCACCAGGAGTGAGGTTTACTACCTCTGATCATGGAGGTTCTTCTTTAGTTGCTGTGGTCAGTAGCCTCTGGTGGAACCATCCTCCATGAATAAGTCTCCCCCCCATTTCAACCGGACTCTCTTGGAATGAGTGCAGGCAAAAAACAAGGTTACAACTGGTACATGTTTAGAAATATTTGCCTATTCTACACACGTGGAAAGAACAGCCTGCATTTTTGGCAAAGAACGTTTCTTTCAAACCCAGAAGGTATCAGCAGCTGCCCTGCATTTTCCAGCAATGTACGAAATTCACACAAACTGATTCTTTCCAAAGTATAATGATTATGCTGGTTATTTTTTTTTCACACCCAGCAAACCATCACATGCCCACCTCTTCCCGCTGATTTTTATCAAGTGTTTACAAGTTTAAACCTGGTGTGTTTAATCATGCAACAAAAACGCTTCAGAACAGCACATCTTATCCTGTCGATGTGATCAGAGGGCAAGATAAAACCGGTTTCTGGAAGGAAGGAATTGCAATCAAAAGTTTCTCGACACCAGAAAGGAACAGAAGGACACCGAAGGCATCTACACAAGCCTCTGGCTGGGTGGCTGGGAGATGAAGCCTTCCACTAGACCAGGGGTGGGCAGATGTCCATGGACTACCATTCCCATGAGCCCCTGGGGAGATGAAGCCTCCCACTAGACCAGGGGTGGGCAGATGTCCATGGACTACCATTCCCACGAGCCCTTGGGGAGATTAAGCCTTCCACTAGACTAGGGGTGGGCAGATGTCCATGGACTACCATTCCCACGAGCCCCTGGGGAGATTAAGCCTTCCACTAGACCAGGGGTGGGCAGATGTCCATGGACTACCATTCCCATGAGCCCCTGGGGAGATGAAGCCTTCCACTAGACCAGGGGTGGGCAGATGTCCATGGACTACCATTCCCATGAGCCCCTGGGGAGATGAAGCCTTCCACTAGACCAGGGGTGGGCAGATGTCCATGGACTACCATTCCCATGAGCCCCTGGGGAGATGAAGCCTTCCACTAGACCAGGGGTGGGCAGATGTCCATGGACTACCATTCCCATGAGCCCCTGGGGAGATGAAGCCTTCCACTAGACTAGGGGTGGGCAAACCTTCCAGATGCCCTTCCAGATGCCCATGGACTACAATTCCCATGAGCCCCTGTCAGAGAATGCGAATGTCAATGGACTGGAGGGCCACAGTTTGCCCACCCCTGCACTAGACGCTCAGGATGATTTAAAACAATAACGACAAGGACCACAACAACCGAGGATTGTTAACCACTCTCTATTCATGAATGGGACAAAGTGCAGCACAGGGCCCTTCAGAGACAAAGAGAGTATCAATTATTTTTTCCTATGCGTGGCTGTGTAAGTACAAGATTCATAACCGAGAAAATGAAAAAGGGGAACCCAAAGAAATATTGTACTGATTAGTATTCAGCTGCTGTCAAAGGAGAAGAGTTTTATGGTTGTTGTTGTTGTTGTTGTTATTTTAAAGAGAGCTGGAATTAATTCTAAGCCATACGCTACGTGAACACACCGACTGAAGGGGGACAAGTACGGATGCTTCCAGATCAGGAGGTAGGCGATGCTTAGTAGAAGACATCTGAATACTCCTCTCTGCTCTGTTTCAGTTGGCCCACGCCAGTCATTATGGTTACCAACATCCAGGGGGCAACTAGAGATCTCTCACTATTACAATTCATCTCCAGACCACCACCCCGGAGAAAACGGCTGCCTCTGTGACATTCCCCCCTCCCCAAAGCCCCCCTCCCCAGGACTTCCACCTAGTCCCCAACCCAGAGCTGGCAGCACTCCAGCCGCCCACTTGACTCACTGTCAATTCCGATGCTGGTTTGGCCAGTGCTCAGAGGACGGGGGCACCTGCTGCTTTCCCACAGTATCAGCTAGGCAGAGAGGAAGACGTTCTCTTTTTTCACAGTGACGAATAGCCGCTGCTAGTTGGCTTGTTATTCATAACCCATTTATGCAAGGAAAGGTCTTGCAATTAATTTTGTACTTGGAAACTCACTAGTGGTTATTTGCAATTTAGAAGCATTAAACGAAGAAAGATGGTGGGCCATAACATGAGACAGGGCTGGCAACTCTACTGAATTTTCTTTTTTTGGGGGGGGGGCAGAGCCTGGAGCATGTAGCATTTGGGGGGAAAGGGACCTCATTGTTGGAAATAACTCTCTGTGTGATGTGTCCTGATACTGTCTCTTGATGTGTCTCCTGATGTGTGGAGGAATACTCTCCACTGTAGAGTTAGTGAAACAGACAGGAACACTGACCACTCACTTTCTGGCCACTCTCACTGACCAGTCGCTAGAAGGTAATATCCTCTTCCCTGAATCTTCTTCTTTTCTCCTCCATTCCTCAATCCTGCAACATGATGAAGCAGAAATGCCTCCAGCTATTTAGATTAGAATAGGAATCTTTACCTCTAAATGTGTAGAATTAAGTTCACTCATAAATAGTTACTATATTAGTTAAGTACAAACTTGGAGAATGTGCTTTTCTTTGTTTGTTGTTTTCTGACTGCATGCACTCTGCACGCTGTGCTTATCAGCCATACAAAGTACTCTGCTAACTTTCAGGATATTAAGACTTCCCCACAGTCTACCATAATTTAATATCCTTCATTCATCAAGGTGGAAGGCCATACAGCCCGCCTCCCAAAGCAGCCCTTTCGCTAGGCCAGTGGTTCTCAACCTTCCTAATGCCACAACCCTTCAATACAGTTCCTCATGTCCATAAAACTATGCAAGGGTTCTTTCACAGAAATTAAACCAGAACTGACCAATGGCGTGAAGATCCATTGCTCAGGATTGTATATAAATTTCCCCCCCCCCCCGGGATTTCTCAGTTCAGTTCTGCCTCTTTTCCCACCATGCCGATCTCACTCTTTTCCGCTGCTCCAGACAGACGCTCTATCTCGATCTACCCCGCAAGGCTGTTCTGTGGATGGTGCCCCCCCCCGACCAAGCTGCTTGCCCTCCCACGACCCCTGTGAAGCCCCAACAGGTTCCAACCCCCAGGTTGAGAACCACTGACCTAGGGGAACTCATTTCTGTAGTCTGGAGATCAGTAATAGGTCTGGGAAACTAGCAGGCCTCATGTGGAAGCGATCGACTGTATGTCAAGAGGAGTTCCCCCCACTGCAAATTAACACCCCAGACCCTGAGTCCTAGTGCTGAGAGAAGGATATAATTTTCTCTCTATTTGCTCTTACCATTGGAAATAAGATTTCTCGAAATGTTCCAAATAAAAGAGTGAAGATTCCAAAATGTAGCTGATACTTGTTGCATGCTTCGTTAAAGACACCCTGGTCAGCTGAAGCGAAAGGACACAGGGAAGGATGTTGAGAATCAACAGCAAAGGCAAAGGAGCCCACCAAGATGTGGGGCAGCTGTTCGTGTTGGGTATAAAATGACAAGAGCAAAATGTGCCATATTTAGTCTGAAGCAAGCACATTTCACGGTCCCTCACTTCCAACGCACAACATAAGCTTCGTGTTTCACATGCTTTGTTAGATAGCTCATTACTAGAATCCATATGACCAAAAAAAAAATCCATTCCACCATTTAAAAAGCCAGATCCGTAATATATAACACCAACATTTCAAAGACCAACTTCTACACTTTTCAAAAGCCAGCCGAAAAATAATTCTCCCTATGTTTTTTTTTATGAGCAACGCAAGACAGTCCCGCCTCCACAGTTGTTCATTTATTCAGAGCCTTTCTCTGCAACGGGACTTGTAGCAGGGTGCCTTGGCTTCCTCTCCTCCATTGTAGCCTCACAACAAACTTAGGAGGTAGGTGAGGCTGGTGGGATTCCACAGAAGATTGGAGATTCACACCAGCGTCTTCCAGAACCTATCCCAACACTTTTAACCATTCTACCACACTGGCTTTCTGCACCCATTTCACTGCTGAACTACACTTATAGGGGGAAAAAATGTTTCTAATATCCAGTTGGTACCTTTGCAGTGGTAATTTAAGCCCGCTATTGTGGGTCCTGTCCTCTGCTACTAACAGGAACAGCTCTCTGCCCTCCTCCAAGGGGACACATTATGATGGATGGCCATGATAGAGCAAGAGTCCAGGAGCTCCTTCAAGACTTATACAACTTGTGACCAGGTGAGGAGATTTCGGGAGTCACTGCTCCCTGAAAGCTCCCCCCTGCCACAGATTTTGTTATTCTTTAAGAGGTGTTACTAAACTCTTGCTCTTTTTTGTTCCTCTAAGTCAGGGGTAGTCAACCTGTGGTCCTCCAGATGTTCATGGACTACAATCCCCATGAGCCCCTGCCAGCAAATGCTGGCAGGGGCTCATGGGAATTGTAGTCCATGAACATCTGGAGGACCACAGGTTGACTACCCCTGCTCTGACAGCCTTTCAAATACTTCAGGAGAGCACTTCCTCTTCTCTTCTCTGCCCTGACCATTCCCAAGTCCCTCCACCTTTCCCCTCTTTGTCACGTTCTTCTGCTCCGCTCCATTCTGCCTGCATCTGTCTTGAAGTGAGGCCTCCAGCTTTGGACACAATGAAGGAGCACATTTCAGCGAAGGGGGAAAGCCTCGTGTCAGTCGACACTTAGCAGGGCAGGGGGGAAGTTATTGCTTATGTCTAACTTGTGGGAGGGCTGAGCGCTGTGATCGGCATTGCTTGTTTGCTAGCTATGAACTGCTGAGAGCTTTTAACTCCCCAGATCCGGGCTGTCATTCAAGCCCATTACTTATTGAGGTCCTGACAGCACAATCAGCAGTCAAAGCTGTAGGGCTTGCAGCCAGCCGCCATATGCAGCCAGTGGCCCATGCAAATTCAGAAAGAAAAGCCAGGCAATTGCGTTGTTGCAGAAGCCCTGACCTTTTCCGCACATCAGTGCTGCTGCTGCTTCCCAGCAAGCGGAATTCATAGAATCATAGAGGTAGAAGGGGATCATACAAGCCAACTAGTCCAGCCCCCTGCTCAATGCAAGATCAGCCCTAAAGTATTCCCAGCTGATGCTCTGACTTTACAGCACCCCTTCAGCAAAAAGGGCACTCATTTTGAGGGCTTTTTCCTCCCTTGAACTCAGACCCAACACCCCCCAAATGTTCCATACTCACTTTGAAAAGGAGTTGTGCGGCCGTGTTATCGTGCACCTCGTCAGCAACAGAGCCTCTTTTTTTGCCCATTTACAGTAACTAGCAAGAAAGCCCATTGCAAGCAGGAATGCAATGGGTGCTAGGACCCAGGGGACACTGGGAGGTGCAGATCTTTCTGTGTGTATCTCTCTCTCTCCTTCTCCCTCTAGCGGCGTGTTTCTCTTGGTGTGCCTCACAGCAGGAGGCCTAGCAGGTAATGTGGGCTCATTCTTAGGAGGGAAGGAGGGCTGGTGTGCAGTTTGGGGCAGCTCTCTGTCTGTCTCTCTCTCCCTCCGTTGCAGCAGGGGCGGCTCTCTCTGGGTCTCTGTCAGCAGCTTGGAGCAGCTCTCTCTGTCTCTCTCTCTCTGCCTCCATCACAGCAGGAGTGATAGGAGGGAATGAGGGCTCGTGTTCGGTCTGGCAGGGCTCTGCGTGTCTCTCTGTGTCTTTTGCGTGTCTGAAAGGAACGTAGCTAGCATCCAGGGAGGGAGGGCAGGAGCTGTAGAGGCAGGGCCAAGCAAGGTGATTGGCCCTATTCCAACTTGGACAGCCGGACACATTCCACCCCCCAGACTGTTTCACAAGTATTTAGAGGAACCATGGATGTTATAACATTATAGCATTGTTTTTAAAAGGCTGGATGTATCATGGGGAACAGCATGATGGCCACCATTTCAAAAGGCACCTTTCCCTTTATTTATAGACTAGATTTGAAGCCCATTTTATATTTAAATAAAATGGGCGCTAGATGTTCCCGCCACCTGTCCCTGAATTCCAAAGGCTTCTGCGTTCCCGGGGCCGGCGTCCGGCGGGTCAGCACGGTGGGCCGCAGCGTCCGTGGGGCCACAGAAGTCTTTCTACTCCTCCCTCATCCGTAGCGCAGAAGGCGTCTGTTGGGGCACCCTTCTGTTGTTCTAAGGCGGCCTACCTGTAGTCTGGGCTGGCAGCTCAAGAGCGTCCGTGAGCTGCGGGGAGGCCGGGTCGTCGGTGGCTGTGAGGCGGCCGGGCATGTGTGGCACTGAGGGCGGCCGGGTCGGGTGGCGGCAGGCAGCGGGATGCTGGCAGCCAGTGGGGGTTGGGAGGAGTGGGAGGGGAACCATGCTTGCTCCCTGCTCCTTTCCCCGCATCGATGTGTAGTCTATGGCGGCCAAGGAAGCAATGGAATTGCCTCCATGGTCCAGGATTGACACTCAGAGTTTTTATCCCGGACAGGGCCCACCCTAACTCCTCCCAACTTGCCTTTAGCCTTTTATTAATAACCGTGGAGCGGTTTACAGACTAAGAAAGTGGCTGGAAATCGTTGAACTGGACAATGCAACAATTCGTAACATGGTTATTCAGTAATTATGAATGTGTCATCATGTACTTTACCAGTGATGGAAATTCCTTTTTTGCATATGCAGTGACATTATAATAACATAACATTGTAAAAAAAAGTTAGAAAACACGCAGGCACTATAGAGGAAAGGGAGGGGGAGAATGAAGAAACAGCACAAGTACATGACATCAAAAATTACGAACCAAAAAGGTGAAAGAGAAGGAATTTCATGAACGGATAATTGCACAGAGAAGGTTAGATGAAACCTAACTGCCTGCTTTCTCCCAATCTTTAACCCGCTCCTAGCGTAGCAGATTAAATAATTCGGTAAGGGCAACCAAGGCGGGTGCTGTCCGTGATGAGGAAGGGTGCCCATAGGCCCCTTTCTCTGGACTGACAATCGCAGGGCCCAATCGGCAGGCGCAAAGCACCTGCCGATTGGCCCCTCCGATTGTCAGTCCTGTGCCAAGGGACCAATTGTGAGCCGCACAAAGCACGGCTCGCAATTGGTCCCTTGCTGCGCGCCTCCCGATCCTCCCCCTTCCACCTTGCACGCTCGCAACCCCCCTCCGCCATTACCGCCTTTCACTCCCAGCCGCGCAGTCGAGCCGTCCCTGCATGGACACTCCGGGCCGCCTGCCGTCATCCTCGCAGCCCTCCAGCCGCCTCCACATCCACACGCGGCCAGGGATGGCCGCCCGTCTTCGTCCTCCTGCCGCCTCCAGACACTCACAGCAAGAACGCCTCGCCCTGGCCCACACGCCCGCCCCCGGCCCGCTCCGCCACCTACCATCGCTCTACACACTGCCGCGGCCCGCGCCTTCACCGCCACCCCTGCAGCCACTCCACCCGCCCGGCCTTCACTACGTCGCCTCCACGGAGCCTCGCTGTGTCGCCGACGGCCCCAAAGCTTCTACAGCCACACCCTCACCTGCTCAAGCTCCTCCGACAACGCTATGGTACGCCACGCCACGGGGAGAATAGGCCTTGCACAAGCTGCCCCTCACCTCCCGCCCCTGTCCCGCCACGATCCCCGCGACTCCCTCACCACGCTAGCGCCCGCTGCATTCAGCCTGCAGCGGGCTTGATTACTAGTGTTGTAATATTGCTATATTGTAATGCGGGGGGGGGGGGAGTGGGAGATCATAATCCAATCAACATTATGCCTTAAAAATCAGCAGATTGCTCAGGGGACAAACTAAGGGGGGCAGAAGGGGGAGGGTGAACATAAAACACGGATGACATAAAAGGGAAGCAGAAAATGAGCAGAAGGAAACAAAATTCAAGATTGGGAATTCTTCACTGTAAATCGGCGACTTCGGATCCTGAGGAAACAAACTGCATAAAAAGTTGATTCAGAAAATGTGGAGTAACAGGACACTAAATTTGCATCTGGGAGCCAAAAAGTTGTATGGAAAGTTTTACAAACTTTGATTTTTTTAAATAATGCTGATGCAGTGGTTTGCCCTTGACTCTATAGTTACCCACCTACCATAATCCCAGACTTCAGATGTCAGAGCTCTTTGGTGTTTTCTTCTTGACAAACGCTAAGATAATCCACTCGAACATAATGTTTTGCTCTTCTAGACTATTAGCTGACATTGTGAAAAAGACAGGAAGAACAGAAAACAATGTTCACTTTGCACTGAGTCGTGAAAACAGAGACTGCTGTGCTCCTGGAAGATCCTAAATCAGGCATGGCACACCTGAGTCTAATGTGATTTTCCACGCACTTGGACAAATAAAGACCTGCAAGTGAGACGGGATTAGTAATGGGTCAGTTGCTGAAGCTTTCAGGGATGGATTTCTGGTTCAATTCCAGTTCAGGTCAGTCCTGGCTGGCAGCTGTTTATCGGTTTACGTAAAATTAATTGAGGGGCTCAATTCAAATCTAATACACATTCCCCCAGTTAGGACAAATGGAAAACTGTCTACTTCAGTTTCAAAGCACAGAAAGATAAGAAACATTTGAGAAGAAGCAAGTTTAAAAATCCTGCAAAAATTTTTTCGAAAAAAAGTTTGGCTTCGTAGAACACGTATTTCTGTTTTGCTCCTACATGCAGAAGCATTCAGTCATTTTGCATAGCTCCAAAGAAGGGCAGTGGTGGCAGCATATTACATTATCCATAAAATACCCAGTTAATTAACATATATATTCTAAAAGAGCCTCTTGTGGCACAGAGAGGTAAGGCAGCAGACATGCAGTCTGAAAGCTCTGCACAGGAGGCTGGGAGTACAATCCCAGCAGCTGGCTCAAGGTTGACTCAGCCTGCCATCCTTCCAAGGTCGGTAAAATGGGGACCCAGCTTGCTGGGGGGTAGACGGTAATGACTGGGGAAGGAAGAGAATCTATCCCCCACACCCTCTTTGAAGGCAGGGAAACCAAAATGGCCTTATCCAAGATAGTAGCTAAAACACTGATTTATTGGATCTTCCCATACTATACTTAATGTGTCACAATCATTTAAACTTTTTCTTTTAGAAAGTGGACTTCAGGGCCCTGTCCTACAGTCAGGAAAGAAAGATCCTTCATGAGGATACTGGATTTAAAAATAACTACAAAAATGTAAAAAAAAATACAACTTTAGAGTTTAACTTCCATATTACAGACAATGGATTCTAAACACGCAAAAACTATAACTTTAATTATTACATTACTTAGCAAGTGTTCCAAAAATCTAAAAATGTAACCTAACCGGAATGCTTCTGCAGCTAAAATGACTAAGACTGGCAAAGAGGGAAGAAGGTTTTGGTGGGGCTTGCTCCCAGGACCCAGATATATATCCCTTGCCACTCTCCTTTGTCAAGAGGGACTCAGGTTCATATGTTCAGCATGTAACGTGAAAGGGTGGTTCCCTCCCTATACAATTATCTATCTTAATTTAAAGTAGAATCATAGAATCATAGAACCATAGAGTTGGAAGGGGCCATACAGGCCATCTAGTCCAACCCCCTGCTCAACGCAGGATGAGCCCAAAGCATCCTAAAGCATCCAAGAAAAGTGTGTATCCAACCTTTGCTTGAAGACTGCCAGTGAGGGGGAGCTCACCACCTCCTTAGGCAGCCTATTCCACTGCTGAACTACTCTGACTGTGAAATTTTTTTCCCTGATATAAAGTAATAGTACTGTTCCTGACACTTTCCCTTATAACAGTTGGGGTTGATCCAAACTAGGAGACAATTTTGGTGGTGCAGTCAACACCTGCAGAACAGATATGGAAGGCACCTTCTTTTCTTACTTTTCAGGGCACATGGCATAGTGTGCTGCTTTGGGCGTGATTCTGTTTTAATGTGTCCTGTAGGTTTTATGTGGTAATGGACAGCCGGCCAGACTCCCCCTGGTTACATTCGCCAGTGGTGGCTGGATGGCTCAAGCAGAGTCATCTGAAATCCAACCCCTCCAAGATGGAGTTCCTGTGGCTGGGTAGAAGAGGGCAGGATCAGGAAGTGCACCTCCCATGCCTGGATGGACTGCAACTAACATTTGCACCAGTTGCCAGGAACTTGGGGGTGACCTTTGATGGAGGCTCAGGTCATGTAGCCTGGATGGCGTTTTTCCACCTGCGCCCAGTGTGGCTACTAGAGCCCTACCTGTCCTCTGACCACTTGGCCCCAGTGATCCAAGCAATGGTCACTTCCAGATTAGATTTCTGTAACTCACTCTATGCGGGTCCATCCCTGGCTTTGACCCAGAAATTGCAGCTGGTATAGAACGTGGCCACAAGGGTCCTCACTGGTCTTATTGGGGGCCCATAGTCAGCCGGTGCTTTGACATCTGCACTGGTTACCAGTCTGCTTCCAAGTCAAGTTCAAGGTAGTGGTATTAGCCTTTAAGGCTTTATGTGGCCTGGGTCCTACTTACCTGTGGGACCGCTTAGTTGCTTGTGCCCCCCATAGGGCTCTTTGCTCTGTGGGTATTAACCTGCTAGTTGATTAAATCTGGCCTTGCTTATAGTGCAAGAGAACTGACCCTTGGAATGAACGGAGGGGAGTGCGGGTCAGGGCTCTTAGGATTTAAATTGCCATCTGATTAATTGTAATTAATTTGTAATTGTTATTATGGGGTGCTTTTATGGGTTTTATTGTATTTTTATTATTGTTGTAAACCACCATGAGACCTTAAAAACAAATTAATAAAATTAATAAATTAATTAAATAAATACTGTCCCCTGTGTGGAACAACTCATAGCTTAGGTAGAAACATGGAGATGTTAGGCTCCCTGGTCAAGAACCCACCACCCTCCCCTGGGTAAGCATCAACTAATCTCTCCATAGTTAAAATGATAAAAGTAGGCAGCTTTTGTAATTATTTTAATAATTTAAATGTAACGATTTAATTGTTAAATTGTAATATACATATATAAAACAATTTAACAATTATATCCTTAACACTATTTCGGTCCCTTATATATTTGGGAAACAGCCTCCTGGGAGGAGACTGTCCGGGGCCCTGTCCGTCCAGGTCCACCCTGATTGGCCCTCCCCCTCCAGCTCCCACCCTCCCTCCTTGCCTGCTAGAAGCCTTGTGGCTGCGGCCTCCATTGTCACCCACGAGGAGAGAGGCAGCAACAGGGCTTGGCGGCCCACAGGTGAAATGCTCTCCCTGGTGAGGTCAGGACCTCCAGGATCTTCAGCAGTTCAGGAGGGCCTGTAAGACAGAGCTGCTCTGCTAGACATATGGAAATTAACCATGAGGAAATGCTGGCCTCCTTGCTGATAAAACATCACCCTGAAATAAGCACCCTGAAATTGTGAGAGAAGTAGGCAGTATTCATATAAATTATTGATTTCTATATCTTCTGTTATGCCCCCCTCCAAGCTAGTTGGGAAGGGTGGGTTATAAAACTAAAGTTGTTGTCATTGTCGTTATAGATGGACCACTGGTCTGATCTAGCAGGGCTTTTCTTAAGTTCTTAGTCAAAAAAGCACTGGATTTGCTCAGAATAATTCAGGACCACTCTGAATCTTGGTACAAAAGCAAAGTGGTATTAGCATAAAATTTAATCAAGGGAAGTTATGTTAATCCCACTTTGCCTTTCTTGAATTGTCCTGTCCCACTTGGTTAACTAACTCGCTTCTATGGTCACGTCAATCCTTCAGAGAGCACTTAAGCTGATGAAGCATTTCTGCCGAATCACTTCTTCCAAGGGCAGAAAACAATGGGGATTCTCTGATAGAGATGATGCATTCATTCTGCGAGGAGTCTAGATTTTTAAAAACCTGTGGCTTACACTTTGTTCTCATCTTTCTTGCATAACAGCAAACCAGCCTATAGAGGTCAGGCTTCCATGGGAAATTCAGATCACAAAATCTCCACAATTCATAAACATATTGAGCCTATTGGCAGAGGCCTTCTCAAACAAAAATATACAATATGTTTTAAGATGTGCAGTGCAGAAAATTTCACAGCAGGGTTCCTTTGCTTCCGCTAAGGAAACAGATGCTTGAATATAGCACACGGCTAAATTAAGTCCTGGTTATGCAGAGCTTTTGATGTTCATCTTTAGTCATGCTTTTAGCACCTCTGTTCATTCCACTTTTGCTGGATCAGCAGCTAATTAGGACTGGCCCTGCTTAGTGCTTGGATGGGAGACTACCCGAGAAGTCCAGGGTCATGGCATGGAAGCAGGCCATGGCAAACTACCTTGCCTTGAAAACCTCAAGAAGGGTCACTATAAGTTAGCTGTGACTGTTTCCGCACAGAGGACTCACTGAGGCGTTATGCCGCAATATCCCGTTTTTTTGCCTTAGGATCTTTTCCAATGTCCACATTGTTCCGCTTCCCTCACATCTGACACTAAATGTTTTTTTTTTGCATGAGGTTGTCGAGGAACAGGAAGTGAACCCTCCCCTCCAAGTCTGAAATCTTAAAAAAAATTATTGTGTTATGACGCTGTGGTGTTTTAACAGACACTTAATTTTTTTTTTGGGGGGGGGGGGTCCCTGGATGACTGAAAACAAGAGAAGCCAAGCCACTGTGTCTAATCTTTCCCCCCCCCCTCCCATATTCAGGGTACTCAGTGCCATTCCAGAAGCTGTGAGTGAGGTCTGGCAAACTAAATAGAGAACACAAGGGGAAAGCGGGCAAAATGTTGCTGCCTTGCCCCTTGTATTTTCTATTTAGCTTGCAGGACCTCACTCACAGCTTCTGTAATGGCATTCCATTATAAGCCCCTTGCTTATAATGTACCCCAAATAGTCCTTGCTTGTTAAAATGCCGCAGTGTCATAACGCATTAAAAAAATAACAAACAGGAGAAGGGGTGAGGCTTCCCTGCACAGCACACCTTCCTCAGCTCCAGTATTCCCCCCCCCTCAAAAAAAATATTGTTATGCTGGAATTGTGTTGCAGTGCAGCCAGCCTTCTTTTTAAACAAAAGGGAAAGATGGGGGAGATTGCCTGGGCAGATGGCAGAAGCAACTCTTGGAGGTGGGGGTGGGTGGGAGCAAGGTCAGGGAAAGCACAACTGAATTCTAGGGCAAAGAGTTAAAGCCAAACAAACAAGAAAAGAATGTTTTTTAACAGGGAAACCTGCCAGGGAAGATGATTTCAACAGCGGGTGGAGGAAACCCCAGGGGAAATGAATTACGAAGCCTTCCCCCCCCTCCTTACAGGGCTCCTGCTAAAGAATGTCATTTGCACTGCAGCATGTGATAGGTTTGCTCATTTATTTAATTATTTAATTCACTTAAACCCCGCCTTTTTCTCCAGTGGGCCCCACAGCGGCTGCCATCGTTTTCCTCCCCTCCATTTTTATCCTCACAACAATCCTGTGGGGTAGGTCAGGCTGGGAGAGCATGACTGGCTAGCCCAGGGTAACCCAGAGAGCTTCTGTGGTGCAAGTAGGAATTTGAACCTGGATCTTCCAGACAGTAGTCCGATACTCTTATTTGTTTGTTTATTTGTTTATTTGATTTGATTTTTATACCACTCTTCCATATGGCTCAACGTGGTTTACATACAACAACATGGGGGGGGGGGATACATGGAACAAATTAATATATAACAAACAAATACAACAACAACAATAATCTAAGTAACACAATTTCAGTGATCATAAACAATACAACAGGAACAGAACTCAGCTAAGGCCCCCAGAGAGGACAGACTGACCTGTTGTCAGTCTCAGGCAAATGCCTGGTGGAGGAGCTCCCTTTTGCAGGCCCTGTGGAATTTAGGGAGTTCGGACAGGGCCCTGATCTCCTCTGGGAGCTCATTCCACCAGGTGGGGGCCAGGTCGGAAAAAGCTCTGGCCCTTGTTGAAGACCAACGTGCTTCTCTGGGGCCAGGGATCACTAGCCAGTTGGCATTGGCAAAGCGTAATGCTCTTTTGGGGGTATAGGCAGAGAGACGGTCTCTTAGGTACACTGGGCCCAGACCATGTATGGCCTTGATGGTAATTACCAAAACCTTAAGCCTGAACCGGAATTCAATTGGAAGCCAGTTGAGTTGTCGAAGTATAGGCCGGATGTGAGATCTCCACGGTGTGTTTGATGAGAATCTTGGCCGCTGCGTTCTGTACTAATTGCATTTTTCCGGATTAAGGATAAGGGTAGGCCTGCGTAGAGCGAGTGGCAGAAGTCCAATCTAGAGGCGACTGTCGCATGGATCACTGTGGCACTGTGGTGCTGTGGTGCCAAGAAAGGGGCTAGTAGCTTGGCTTGGTGTAGGTGATAGAAAGCCTGCTGCACGACTCTTGTGACCTGCACCTCCATGGAAAGGGAGGCGTCGAGGATCACCCCCAGGTTTCTGGCGGAGTGGGCTACTGTTAGACGCACTCCGTCCAGGTTGGGTAAGTGCGCTTCCTCGCTTGGTCCCTTCTTACCCAGCCACAAGACCTCTGTCTTTGAAGGGCTGACGACTCTGCTTGAGACATTTCGTCACTTCTTCCAGGCATCTCGTTAAGGTTTCCGGGGGGGGGGGGGATCGGGGCAGTCCTCCATCAGGAGGAAGAGCTGGGTGTCACCTGCATATTGGTGGCAACCCAGCCCAAACCTCCATATCAGCTGAGCCAGAGGGCGCATGAAGATGTTACACAGAATAGGAGAGAGGACTGCTCCCTGTGAGACTCCACATGTGAGCTGATGATGGTTGGATACACTCTCTCCTATTTCAACCCTCTGTCCGCGACCGCAGACATTACCCTGAACTGCGTCATGGGCACCTCCCTCCCTAGCAGAGAAGCAGAACTGAGAGAAAATGCTAGGAATGATCACATGGTTTCCTCCATCATCGACAGCATCCCAGTGTCTCTTGGACCAGCAAATAAGCCATAGAAGCAACCTAAATATAGCTTCTCGAAGGCTTGCTTGGGATCGACGAACTACAGTTCAAGGACACCACATCTATTTAGTGCACAAATGTAATCAGAATTTTCTAAATGGTATCAAAGCAAAAAGGTGAATAGATTTCAACCTGGCTCACCTTAGGCTGATGCCCTCAAATGCATATTTGAAAATACAGCCAGACGATTATGCTCACACAATGACCGAGTGCTTTCTAATCTCTGAAGATAACTCTAATTAAGCAGAGGCTGATTATTCCCACTGTGGAAAATGCCTCTGTCGCTGCTAAGTACTTATAGCACAGCGGGAATTGCCTCGAAGAGTACATTTTACATTATCGCTTTGGATTGATCTACATTGTTACATTTAAATTGATCAGAAAGATAAAGCCGGAGCTCGATTGCATTTCCTGAAGGGCAGGGACGCCGTTAACCAATTTCTGGTGTGTGTGAAAATTAGCGGCAGCATCACATTTCCAGGGTGATGCGGAATTTTAATAAGGCCTGCCCTTAATGCTCTTCCTTTCAGCCGCTCTTCCACTTCAAAAGAAAGCGCAAAATACAACACAGCCTCGCTCGGCATTATAAATGTTTACAATCAAACTCATCAAATTGCAGGTACTTCTCAGAGGCACAAACACACCTCTGGAGAGCACAGGGGGCGAGCAATTGTTTGCTTTGCTTCTGTTATTAGATTCTTTTAAGCTGGTGTCTCCAACGTGGAGCCCATCACCTTTTCCTGGTGCCCAGCAGGTGTTTTTAGAAAGTCAGGGAAGGATTCCTTTTTACCCCGTCAGGACTTCTGATGGGCTACTGGAGACTTGAGTTGCAGTGCCAATTTTTTAAAATGTTACTTTGACAAGCAGCTGCCACCACATCACAAGGACCTTCACTTTCTGGGATGGTGTGTCACCTAAGGAATGCCCTCCCCCTAGACTAAGCTTTCTCAAGGTAGTGGGTTCTCCATCTTTGGAGATTTTTAAACAAGCTGGATAGCCATCTGACGGAGAGGCAGATTCTGTGAAGGCTCAAGGGGGTGGCAGATGACAGTGGATGAGCGAGAGGGTTGGGAGTGTCCTGCACAGTGCAGGGGGTTGGACTAGATAACCCAGGAGGTTCCTTCCAACTCTATGATTCAAGGATTCTAAGGTTTCGACGGCCCCCAGAGGTTTTCCAGATTAGGTGGGAGATAATTAATTCTTAATATATTTTAATTTTAAAATTAATTGGGTGATATGACCATATATGATTACATTGATCTGCTCCCCTTCTCAAAATGGCCAATGATGGATAATGTCACTTCTGGTGACATGTGACTTCCGGAGGTGTGGCCTGCTGGCACCACGACTGGAGTTTCTCGAAGTCTGAACAATATTTCAGGGGTTCCTTGATGGTAAAAAGATTGAGAAAGGTTGCCCTAGAGGCTCACCTGGCACCTGCATTTCTTTATTTTCCTTACATTCTTTTTTATACAGGTAAAATTAAACACAATTTAACAGTTGCACAATTAAAATTAGGGGGTATATATTCTCAGATTTGTAATGGCCCGCTGCCGTTTTATGGATAGTTTTGTGCTGCTTATGAACAATGGCTTATGTTTTAATATTCTGTATTTTTAATTGTAAGCCACCTCAAGCAGGACTCTGAAGAGATGGCAAAGGATTATTCTAAATAAAGAAAGAAAGAAGAGATTGACCTGATGTTCCTTCATGAAACCCAGGTACTGTTTCCATCAATTCGTGAGCAGCATTATTCTGCAGACGAAACTGGATGCTGTTGCGGAGGTTCTTTTGTCTCCTGTTTCATCTGCACAACAACCCTGTGCAGTAGGCCTCAAGTCTTTCAATTCAACAACAACCTGTGTGGGAGGCCTTAAATGTTTCTTCTCTACCACAACCCTGTCCAAAGTAGCCCTTTCTGCCTGGGGAGCTGATCTTTATACTCTGAAGATGAGCTGTAATTCCAGGAGCTCTCCAGGCCCCACCTGAGAGTTGGCTACCCCTGGGTTAGAAATATTCCTGGAGGTTTGGATACAATGCCTCAGAGTCTGGCCTCCAAAGTAGCCATTTTTGCCTGCAGAGCTGATCATTATAATCTGGAGATGAGCAGCGATCTAGATACTATGGTAGAGGCTTGAAGACTGCAGTTGGGGGGGGGGAGTTGTGCAGCTGTGTCCCTCCTGTGTCCCTCCTTGGCTATGCCTTACCAGCAGCTGTTTGTATTCTGGGGCACAAACAGACAGACAGACCAGCATCAGTCCTGTGAGTCTGGAAACTGCAGGAAAATCTAACTAAAGAATATTTACAGCCTGAAACTGTAAATAGTGAACAAGTAAATTGCTGGAGAGACATGGGAACTGACTTTTTCCAACCTTGGCCTGGCAAATAAAAAACAGTATACAAAATCTTACTAAGGTCAATACTGCTGTGCACAGAGAGACCTCCTCTTAGGGTTGCCAGCTTCCATGTGAGGCTCTCTACCCTACCTATGTCACGGGGGGTCTGCTATGGGGGGAGAAAGAGAAGACGATTGGAAACTGCTTTGAGATACCTGAGGCCTACTGGGTCACTGTGGCCCATTCCCAGTACTCTCAGACCTCTCACAACCCCACATACCTCATAGGTCGTCTATTGAGGTGAGATGAATGAAAAAGGTGTTTGTAAACCCCTTTGAGACTCCTTTGGGTAGTAAACAGTAGGGTACAAAAAAAACAGTTCTTCTAAGGAGCAACCATGAAAGAGGCATGTGGGCACATAACATTTTATCAACAGTGAAAAAATGGAGACAGAAGGAGCAGGGTGGACATCTGTATACTGTGATTACCCCATGTGTATTAGAGCAGGGGGACATTTCAATGTCTGTGGCCTAATTCACACAAGAAGGGAAATGACGCAGAACTGGGGGGAATTGGTTGCCATGTAATTTTTCCCTAAGAAGAGTCTCCAGTCTGATTTCCCCTTCACATATCTGAGGACATGGCTCCGGAAAGCTCATCTGTAACCACTTTGCCACAATTCCCAGAGGTCAGTCCTCTCCCACAATCAACGAACATTCCACACCACAGGTACTTGACACCCATATCTCCACACCCATACCCTCATTTGTCACCACGCCCCCACAACCTCCCACACAACACACACATTCAACCCCATGCCCTTACAGACTGGACAACTCCTCCCCTTCCTCTTCCCACTGCCAAGCTCTAGCACCCATTGTATTTCTGGATACAACAGGCTTTGCCCCTAGTCAGAATATAATCAGAAGTTATGTCATATTTGGCCTCCTGAAGAGACTTAAGAGTGTCCATCTGGATAGGGGATTTTTCTATAGCCCTGGTTTAACAAGAGCCTAGACAGGAGCAAGACAGATTGGAATCAGCATCACCAGATGACTATGGACATACAATATGCTCCCAAGAATGGAACTCTGAAATTTCAAGGGGCTGCTGTTAACTTTTAAAGCCCAACACAGCTTTGGACTAACATAGCTCAAGGGACTCCTGATCTCATATGAACCTACCTAACCACTATGGTCATCTTCACAGGACCTTCTTCTATTGTCCGTGTCATGTGAGGCATCACGAGCAGCAGCAAGCCAAGAAAGAGCCTTTTGGTTGTGGCAACAAAATCATGGAATTCCTTCCACTGGGAGATATGTCTGTCCCCCCAGTCTTCTGACTGCAGGTGAAGACTAATTTGTTTCATCTGGCATTCCCTCATGGACCCCATTTCTGTCTTCCTGTTTTATATGTTTAATTGTTTATGAGTTTATTGTTCCAAATTATGTGGGCAACTGTGGAATTCTGACACAGTGTGGCAGGCACAACCAGAAAATGGCTTCTGGAGATGAAGTCACACACCAAATGACTCCTGAAATCACATAGTAAAAATGTTTGTCCTATGGGGGCAGCTTTAAAAAGATCTGTACAGCCAGTTAAATTATGGCCAATCAGAAACTTTGCAGGGCAAAAGCCCCACCTGGCCCTACTCACTTTCAAAAAACACTTGGCAGGTACCATTAAGCCCCCAGGCCCCCAGATTTGGGCTCCTGGCTTAAAATACGACCCACTTCTCTATATGCATGATCACCCAGCCAGGCTGTATGCTGTCCATACTTCCTTTGCCAACAATGCAAGAAAGTCAGGACAATAACCTTTCCTTTCTTGGCCTATAACGGGAATTTTGCCAATTGGAGGGCCGATGCACACACATTCCAACTCTGGAGAGCCACATTCCACAGAATGCTGAAGTGGGACAGATGCAGTCACAGGAATTGCCAATCAGCCCCGTTCACAGCAGCTGAAAACACAGAGCATGTCTCTTTGATCTCCTCCTCTTCAAAGGAGGTCACAATCAACCAATACGCCCCATTTATGGAAGCTGTCTTGCCACCCACATTTGACAATGCGCATTTTGCTCAAACCTTAAAACGGCTTCCACAAAGGCGGGCACCACAACATGTCCGAAAGCCAGGGACAGCCTGATGTGTATCTCTGCTATCGGTTGCAATGCTAAAACAAACCACCACTCAACAAAAATTCCATTTCCTTCTTTAAAAAAAAAAAAGACATCTCAGTTCTCTAAAGGACAAAGGTCACACCCAAGCATGCTTAATTTAATACTGTTGCTAATTTGGCGAATGAATACCTCATTAGATTAAGCTGTTGAGAAGTCAGGTACAGATAACGTTTCAGCTTTCTTTTCCTTTTTAAAACAAAATTAATGCATGGGAAGTCTTGGGTACTTACATTTGGCAGGCAGGTCGTATCCACAAGTGATTTTGGCTTGTCCAGTTTCGCAACCACTCAGGTTGCGGCATTCGGCAACTAGATAGGGCCCAGCTGCTCTGTGTATACAACCATCCACTAAAAATTAGGAAAAAAAGAATAGACATTTAAAGGGGGGGAAGTTTTATCAAAGGTAAAGAATACAGCTAAAGACATTTCCTGTATAGCTAAGGATGTCTGCTGTGATCACTAGGCATGGGTGCACACAAAATATATTTGTAGAAATAGCCAGAGTGCAGGAGCACCTTCAAGACTAACAAATTTTGCGGCAGGGAAGGAGCTTTCATTGCTCACTTCTTCAGATTCAGCTAGAATTTGAGTCTACCTGTCCTTCTATCTTGGAGAATGCAGTGATACTGGATGCCAAATAACACTAGCACGTAAAGGAGAATGGTTTACATGACTGGATCTGGTGTGCTATTGAGAGGAGGAATAGGTGTGGAGAAATCAGCATTGGTCATGAGATATGAAACGCAGGTCACAATTTAGTCCAGAATCGCATTGCCTTGGTCAGTTGTAATTCAGCTCAAGAGAATGCATCCACCTGGACTGAATTGAGACCTAGGTTTCCTGTCTCCTTACTAATGCTGATTTCCCTACCCTCTGCATATCACACCCAATCCAATCATGCCCGTCAATGTTTCCTTCTATCTGGGATGGTCACCCTTTTCTACTGATCATGCAGCTTTGGGAGGGACATATATGGAGTGGTGAGGGGACACCTGCCCAGCCAGCCAGATCGGCGGAACAAACCCTGGCGATCAATGGGCTGACAGATGTCTCTGCCAGATGGCCCTCCCATCCATCATATCCACCACTGTCATTTACTAGCTATTGTCATTCAGGACTTTAAATCCTTCCGCTCTCCAAGACATAAGGACGGATCTGAAGAAGTGAGTGGTGACTCACAAAAACTCATACAGACAGACCAACGGCTACAAATGGAAAAGGAAGGGGTGTTGAGGGGACATATGAAGGAATTCTCACTGGACAATCCCTCTCCTCGTAATAATGCCAACTATTTGCCAGTTGCCCAGTGAGAAGAACACCTGGCTTTGTTAAGAAGAGGCAACAAGAGGGGGAGGGAAGAATATTACCTTGCAGATACAATCTCGTCTCTTTGGGTTAGTTGGTGCAACATGAAACTATAGGGATGAATGAAATAATTCCACTCCAATTGCTACTTGCTGCACATATCATAAGATCCTTGAAAGCAGAGCAAGTTGTGCACCACAACAGCCTTTCACCTTGAACCTCTTTCATAGCACCATTGTAATATTCCAAACACTTAATTGTTTAAATCGTAACAGCTGCCGCTGTAATATCAGCTCAGAGTTCCTGGCACAGTCCTTAGCTGCTTATTGCCCTCAGGAGCCTGACGGAAAGATATTAGTAGCCGAAGAACAGCTGAATAGGAAGAATCGGGCACAGCCATTGTTGTCCACCCACATGCAGGGGGAGAAATATTATTTTCTTCTCGGTTAGAGACAAAATACAAACAAGAAAAACCCAAGGCCATTAAAAGAGCTTCGCAATCACTGCAAGTCACTGCATCAGTGACATTGGGAATAAGTCAGCGCTGTACCACGGGGGGGGGGGCAGCGTGGGTGCCGGTGCGTAACTTGGCCCACACATGCAGGCGCACCTGCATGTGTGCGCCAAGTTATACATCGGCGGCTGCACTTCCCCCCTGGCTGCGTCAGCCTGGAACGCCTGATTCGGACGCTGCCGTGCACAATTTAGTTTTGGACATGTTTGGGACACCTGATTTGGATGCCGCCACAAACAACCCTAGTACAAATCTTAACACCGCCCGTGGCGCCACGGACTAAATAAAAGGGTAATGGGTTCTGGGCCGGGATGTGTCCGTGAATAGGAAGGGTCCGGATTGGACCCTTCCTCCGGACAGACAATAGGAGGGACCAATCAGCAGGCGCGAAGCGCCTGCCGATTGGTCCCTCCGATTCCCATCCCCGAGTAACTGCATTGCGCGGCTGGCGGGTGCTCCCTGGCCGGCGGCCTGGCGCGGCGGGAGGCGCCTCCTCCAACATCAACCCGCAGCCTGCCGCCAAGCCGCTGGCTGCACTCGCTCCCCGCCGCCACCTCCTCCAACATCAACAAGGAGCCCCGCAGCCCGCCAACAAGCCGCTGGCCGCCCTGAAGCCGGTGGGGCCGTCAGGCCAACTCCGCGGGGTGGGGAGAAGAGCCTGAGGAGCCCTCGACGACCAGCCAGGGCAGCCGGAAGGACGGAGCTCAGAGAGGGAAGGAGAATGCCTCCGAATGGCTCTCCGCTCTTCCTCCCTGCTAGGCTTTAGGTAGGCTGTTCCGCAGGGGGGGGGGGGAATTAACTGCTAGGGCCCGCTGTATTCAGACAATAGCGGACATTTTCTAGTCTTTATATAAACAAAAGAAGTCATGATGCAGCTGCTCCCTTACAGGACTTTTAGATTGCAAGTGTAGTAATGAATGGGTGGTGTCTGTCCGCTACAACTCTTTTGGATTTGACACCAGACACTTCCCGTAAGCTCACGAGAGCAGTGCCCAACCCCTTCACCTGACCTTGCCAGATCTCGGAAGCTAAGCAGGGGCAGCTCCTGGTTAGCTTTTGAATGGGACATCCCCAAGGGAGGCAATGGCAAACCACCTCTGAGAAAACCCCATCCAGGATGTCTATCAGTCAGCTGAGGCTTGACTACAGGTACACTCAACAAACCTTGCTGAGGCAAATGGGCAACACAGCTGATGTCAGTGACTCCTTTGGATGGTTGCCTGAAAGACAGGCAATAAGGAAGACCCCAGGTGTGTACCCAGCATGTTACCTAGGACAGATCATCTCTTCCAGCATGACTGCTTTTTACAGAAGGCAGAACAGAGGCATGAGTTTTCCCCCTCTGTAATTACCAATGATGTTGGGTGTAAGTGGGGACCTCCAGTATGAGATCCTGGATGCTGTGGTACACATTTGTAGAAGTGAGAAGGTATGCCAGGAACCATGGGAAGACTCCTTCGCTGGAAGTAAGGGCTTTTCCCAGCAAGACATCTTTGGCCACTTCTGAACAAGCCTCATTACCCACCTCCACCAGAGAACTGGTGGAAAAGAGCAAGAATACAGCAGCATCTTAAAGATGAACAACATTTGCAGCGGGGCATGAGCTTTCATGACTCACTGCCCACTTTTTCAGACCACTCACTGCCTCATGAAAGCTCATTCCTTGTCACAAATTGTGTTCATCTTGAGAGTGCTAACATATTCTTGATATTTTCTGCTGCTCCAGACAGAATAACCTGGCTACCCATTTTGATGTTACTCCATCCAGTTGCAAAGGATAGCATAGAAAACAGGATGCAGCACATAGGATTTCGATTCAGATTGGGGCATTTTCTCCCTAATTACCAACAGAATAAGCAACACATTGCAATGAAGACATCATACCACAACTAATTTAAAAAGAAAATTATCCAGGTGTGTTTGTATAATGCAACTAAACACATCGCAATAAATGTTAAGAAGAAAATTCATTAAGTGATAAAAGAAACATTACAGAGAAGAGGAAACAGAAATGTCCAAGATTGTTAATTTTCATTTAGGTTTTTAATTTATTTTGTGTTGACATTTTTAATTCTAGTAACTAATGAAAGAGATCCGTCTCCTTACAAAATGGTCAGTTTGCTGGTTTTACTTCCCTCCTCTGCAGCATGTTTGAAGCTCAGGGTCTGTACACATCTGAGAATCCTAAAGCTGTGTCATGTAGTACCTGTGTATGTGGAATTTGTTGCCAGAGGATGCAGTGATGGCCACAGGAATATATGTTCTTAGGTGCTCATGCTTAACACCAAGTGATGCTTATCATCAAGCAGTTAATTTTTAGATATTAACTGCATTCTATTAACTCCATATTCTTCCAGCAATATGAAAAAACACTTAGCAGCTCGACATCCCCTACCATTGCTTTTACCCACAAGAGAGTCCTTCTCTTTTCCTAGCATCCCCTACTGCCAAGTTGATTCCTGGCCTATCTACTCCTCACATGTCCCTTCAGTTGGTAGCTGGCCTATAGCTGCTGCTTCCTCCCCTCTGACATCTCCAGAACTTCACAGTTTGAGAAGTTCTATCACCCAAGAAACACTAGATTCAAGTCCAACCAAATGTTGTGGTATACGCTTTCAATAGTCAAAACTCCCTTTGTCAGATAGCTTGATTCTCAAAAGCCTACAGCCCCAAAGACTGATAAACCTTATTCTTAATACAAGCTTTTGTGTGCATTCACACCTCTAAGTGGTAAAGGTAAAGGTAAAGGTATCCCCTGTGCAAGCACCGAGTCATGTCTGACCCTTGGGGTGACGCCCTCCAGCGTTTTCATGGCAGACTAATTACGGGGTGGTTTGCCAGTGCCTTCCCCAGCCATTACCGTTTACCCCCCAGCAAGCTGGGTACTCATTTTACCGACCTCGGAAGGATGGAAGGCTGAGTCAACCTTGAGCCAGACCTACATACAAGCTTATCTGAGCTTACACTCAGAATTAAACTTTGACAGTCTTAAAGGTGCCACTGAACTCAAACTTTCTTCCGCTGTTTCAGACCAACATGGTGACCCACCTGAATCTATCTAAAACCCACCTGGTTTTAACCTTAAAAGCTAATCGCAACTTGGCCCCCACATATCTGAGGGACCGTTTATCTCTATATGCCCCCCACAGGGCTCTTTGCTCTGCAGGCACTAATCTGTGGGTGATCCCTGGCCCAAGGGAAGTGCATCTGGCCTCTACCAGAGCCAGGGCTTTTTCGGTCATAGCCCTGACCTGGTGGGATGAGCTCTCAGGAGAGCTAAGGGTCCTGGCGAAGCTGTCAGAGTTCTGCAGGGCCTGTAAAACGGAGCTCTTACACCAGGTCTTTGGCCAGAGCCTGGAAGATTGAGGGCCCTCCTCAGGCAGTGTTGGAACATTAGTAAACCCCATACCCAAAGGTGGACGGTTGCCTGGATCGATTGCTTGGGGGGGGGAGGATTTTGCTGCTGCTCATCTTTTGTTGGGTTTGTAGTTTTAATGGGGATTTTATGTACGTCCTTGTAACCCACCATGCATCACTGTAGAGAGTGGCGGGCTAAAAATCAAATAATAAATACATAAAAATAGAAACCTTCCTGGTCTCTAAGGTGCTACTGGACTTCGGCCGAGCTCTTCTTCCACAGACCAGCATAGCTACCCTCTGAAACACACCACCGGCATGTTTGGTGCAGTGGTTAGGAGTGCGGACTTCTAATCTGGCATGCCGGGTTCGATTCTGCGCTCCCCCACAGGCAGCCAGCTGGGTGACCTTGGGCTCGCCACGGCACTGATAAAACTGTTCTGACCAGGCAATGATATAAGGGCTCTCTCAGCCTCACCCACCCCACAGGGTGTCTGTTGAGGGGAGAGGAAAGGGAAGGCGACTGTGAGCCGCTTTGAGCCTCCTTCGGGTAGGGAAAAGCGGCATATAAGAACCAACTCTTCTTCTTCTTCTTCTTAGTGGGAAACCCAAATCAATGAAGTTGGATGGAAGCTTCAGAGTAAGGGATGCTAATTCTAGCAAAGAGGAGGCAAGTGGGAAGAAGGAGGCTCAGAGGGTCTGGATACTGTTTTGCTGATCAAATACCCCCATAGAGGCTGCTGCATTCTTCTCTGGAACTCTTTCCGCACTGTGCAACTATACGGGAGGAAAGGGACTCATGATCTTGCTGGTAGTGTCGATGTGGCAAAGCACTGAGCATCCCTAAGAGTCAGTAAAGCTTGTGAAAACCAGGGACACAAACGTCTTTATTGGACTTTAGAAACTCAACGGCACTTTGATGTGCTTGATGCCTTTTGTGAGCTCTCAGGCAGCCTGGATTATTTTAAAGGGAAAAAAGCAGCATAAATGATTCTTTTTAATACTCAGAACCCATCCTGCACTCGACTCATTAAATTTACAAGATGCTATTCTGAAGTGTATTTTAATCATCACAGGCAAGCTCAATTATAGAACTGCATTTTGAAGCTTCTCCATTTGAAACGTTTCAGTATATTCCATGCTAGAAATAGATGTACAAAATATCTGCGGCTTAAAAATCCTGATTGCAAAGAAGTGGAAGTGGGACTTCCCACCTACAGTTACATGATGCCTGCATGAAATTATGGGACTCCACGCAACAGTAATGGAGAACCTAGCAAGCTTTATCATCCTGGCAGAGGCAGACAAGGGATGGCCTTCTACGAAAATTGACATTTTGTATACTATCTGAATATTGATTACAAGGGTCGTTCCGCATTAGTCCAAAATAGCACAATGGTTACTAATTGAAATCGCTACAGTTTTGCCGTTATGCACAACGTCATTGACAATCTGCAACCCTCCTGAAACCGATCCGCAAAAAGTGCTTTGTTGTAGCGCTTTCAGGGAAATCCCAAAAAGTGGATTCACCCTCCGGAAAGCGCTACACTCCTGCAAGCAATCTGCAACACTAGCAGGAAAGTTCTGTGCATTACCATTGTTGCGGTTTCTGCAAAGTCCCTCCCCCTGGCTCTCTCCTCTGATCTTCCGGCGAAGCGATCGCCATTTTTTTTTCTCTGAGCGAGCGGAGATCAACGCACCGGCGAGCCTTCGTTTACCCAGTGAGGCTTCCCCGGCTGCAGTCCTTATGTTTAAAGTCACCAAGCACAAGCATCGCAGAGGCCCGTTTGCTGGTTTATTTTCACTTTATTTTTCACACTGTTTTCGGCCGAAAATTGCGCCCGTGAGTGGGGGGGATTTTTTTTTTTCACTCGGGGGGAGCGTGGTAACGATGAAACGGCAGCTCAAACATCACCTGCTAGCTGGATGGGTCTCTCCATTGCAACGAATCAACGCATATTCGTTGCAACGTGTGTGTTTTTTTGTTTTTTTTTAAACCTTCCTTAAAGGGAAAGGGGCTGTTTGGGAGCATGATAACGGCCGCCCATTGGCTGCTTGACGGCCAGGGGCAGGACACAGCTCAGCAATAGCGCTTCCTTTCTAGCGATTTTTGCTGCGACCGGAACCCTGTGGGAAATGATAGAAACGCAACTGGATTCCACTACAAAGGCAGGTGTGCGTTACGCCGAATTCCACTATTTAAAATGGCGATTTTTCATTCATCAAACAATTTGCTACATGGATCCCGGTGTGGAATGGCCCCAAGTATTTCCTAAGAGCAAGCTACTTCAGGAGCCTGTGTTCAACTATGCAGGTGTCCCCTTAGGATAGACTCATCTCTCTCAGAACTACTCATCCCAATGGTTTTCTGACAAATATGGGAATCTGTCCCAACCCAAATGCTTTATGTTCTCAGTTGAGCTCATCAGTTCAGCCCAAGACAACTCCTTAGTGCAATGGTTTTCAACCTGGGGGTCGGGACCCCTTTGGGGGTCGGACCCTTTCCCAAGGCTCGCGGCAGTGTGAGCAGCTTGGCCGGGAGGGCATCACCACTGTTGCTGCTCCTCCTGCAGGCGCCCGCACTCGGCCGCCAGCCACTCCAGCAGCGCCTCCAGCGCGGCGCAATCTCCCACCAGGCGCTACAGGGTGTAAACTGCACGGAGCTTTTATTCCACTCCCAGGTCGATTCAGTCCCTCCCGTCTGCACTGAAATTGATTTCCAGTTTGATTTCCATCGATGGAAATTTTCCATCTGCAACCATCATGCCTCGACCCGCATTCACCGTACCTTTGGCTCGGAATATCAGGGAACGCTTATTTTCCGGAATATCCACCAATCCGCACCGGATGCACCAAAGGATCCACGTGTAGATGTCCTCGGCACTCGGATTAACCGGCATTCCTCCCCCCACTCCTCCCCAATGGTGACGTTACGGAACTGTCTTTTGCTGATTGGTCAACCAACCCCCACGTTTCCAGTGCTGACACTGCGTGGTTCTCTCTTGCTGATTGGTTGACAACCCCCCCCCCTTTCCAATGCTGACTGAACGTGTTTATCTCCTGCTGATTGGTCGAAAGAAAGGGGGAATAATTGTTTCACGGGTAAATACGCTGTTCAGCTCTGTTTTGAGAGCTTAGATTGTTTGAGACAGCACAGAAATGGAAAAGTGTACAAATACGGTAATAAAAAAAACATATCCAGGCGCACTCTGGTGGGAAGTACGTCAGAACATCAGGAATCGATCTGAAGAGAAACCAGAGTATGAGAACGTCAGGAATCGATTTAAACTAACGTGATGCAGATGACACAAGCATGTTAAAGCTGTTTCGTTTTGGAAATAATGTTTGTTGCAGATCACTCATAATGCCCGAGCCTGAATTGGGCGGAGATCGGCGAGAATAAAAGTGGGAAAATCAAGAGATGCAGAATAGGCCCAGGTGTCTGAGGGAGGGTGCCTGCACACAAACGCTCACGCCTGGAATAAAGTGGGTCTTAAAGGTGCCCCTGGACTCAATTTTTGCCCTTCCATATCATTCGTTTTCGTTACTCGGTTCGTACCCTGCCCTTCTCTCCAAGGGGGTCCCAAAGTGGCCAACATCGCTCCTCTTCCATTTCATCCACACAACAGCCTTGCGGGGTAGATCAAGATAGAGCGTTCGTCTGTCTGGAGCAGCAGAAAAGAGCGAGATCAGCATGGTGGGACAAGAGGCAGAACTGAACTGAGAAACCCCAGAAAAAAACCATTTTATATATAATCATGAACTATGGATCTTCATGCCATTGGTCAGTTTCGGCTTAATTTCTGGGAAAGAACCCGTGCATAATTTCATGGTTGGGGGTCACCACAACATGGGGACCTGTATTAAAGGGTCGTGACATTAGGAAGGTGGAGAACCGCTGCCTTAGTGCATGAACGTGATTTAGTGCTGTGTGCTGGAAAACCAGCGTCAAGACCCTGTTTTCCAGATCTTGCCATGTAATGTTTCTTTGACCAGTCTTCACAGTGGTCATGTGATGTTCCCTTGACCTGTTTTTTTGCCTTGTTTTAACTGTGTAGTAGTTCTATTTAAATTAAGAAACCTCTTTCTCATTATATCTCTTGACAGCATTTTATTATTTTGACCTTGCTTGGCTGACGTATTCTTTTACAAATGCTTGTAGTGTCTAGGTTGTTGTGCACACACCTGTGTGTGGGAAACTCGGCTTGGGAAACTGCAGGGCCTGGTACATTGTGAAACACACCAATATTCAAACTGGGAGAGGTGGTTGCAGGGAAGCATAAAAAGATATGCTTGTAAGCTGGCTTTTGAGTTTCAGCAAGGAAAACCCTTGCTTCCGTTCACCATTTCTCTTAAACTGTGCATCCCCATGGGCTGTTCTTACATCTCCTCCTAGAAACAGATGGAGCTGCTGCCTGCCCCTGCTGTAGGAGGTAAGGGGGAGCGGGCGTGTGGGGATCAGGCCATGTTGGTGAAGAGCAGCAAAGTTAAGTGATGCCCTTCATGCCACAGGGCAGCTCTTCCGCTGCCAGAGCAGGGGCATAAAGTGAGTGTGGCAGCAATAACAACTTTGCCCTGTAATGCAATCAAATAAAGATTTTTAAAAAATTCTCCCCCATCCTTAGATTCCTAAGGCACTCAAATCACCCAAAAAAGGGGTTTTTGTTTTCTTCTGTTGATGTTTTTATTTTCTTCTTTAAAATTCAAGTACAACAATACAGGCTAGATATCAGGAAAAAATTTTTCACAGTCTGAGTAGTTCAGCAGTGGAATAGGCTGCCTAAGGAGGTGGTGAGCTCCCCCTCACTGGCAGTCTTCAAGCAAAGGTTGGATACACACTTTTCTTGGATGCTTTAGGATGCTTAGGGCTAATCCTGCGTTGAGCAGGGGGTTGGACTAGATGGCCTGTATGGCCCCTTCCAACTCTATGATTCTATGATTCTATGTGTGCTCAGTCACCAACATGCAGGAAGACAACACACATTAGCCACCATTACAAAAATGTTTTCCTGTACACATTTACAAAGCGCTCCATAGCTGTGTTTAGGTGCTGGAGACGGAGGAGGTGGGGGGGGGGTGGAGTCTATTTTCAACTTTCTGGACCATCCTTAGAAAACCGCTGCTGATGCTACTGCAGATTAGCATTGTAATCCAATTGTGCGTGTGTGTGTGTGTGTTTATGGAGAAATAGGTGGGAGGAGAGGCAGACTATCGGTTGGAGCTGATTGAGGCAGGAAACAAAGGAGGAAGCCAACTCCTCTTGAGTTTCTTCATTGGGTAAACATGAATTCCAAGGGGAGGGGGAGGAATCAGATTTTAACAGTATTCACAAATCACATGGCAAACAGGGAGTGCACCTGAATAGCAAGATTTCAGTGTAAAATGCTTGTGATTCCATTTAACAATAAGGTCGTAAAGAAATTTCTTGTCAACTATGACTTTGCTTATTGAGAACTCTACAGAGGCCTGACATCCAATCAATCAGTTCTGAAGATCAGACTGGACCAGCCCTTACTTGACGGCATTTAAAACTTGGAAGGGAGGCTCAGCACCATGTGTTCCTGGGAGCAGAAATGTGAATCTCATGACCTCATGGAGAAAAATAAAGACTTTCACAAGTTACAATACTTTACTGTTAACATTCATAAAGTAGAAGAATTAGTCAACTGAGGGTGAACATCTTTTGGAACAGGTCTAATTGAAGGATGTAGAATCAATGCATCAAATTCCCAGCTGAAGATACTGTATGATTCAGGCACATCCCCGAGTCATAAAAACTGCAGTCTCATTCGACAGACAATGGTAACACTTTGTCAACACTGTCAACACTTCCAATGACTGTACTTTCTTAGCTAAATAAGCGAAACTTTTCCAGATAAAGGTTTGCTTTTCTTTTGGCTTTTGAAGAACCTCACATTTAAATAGAACTCAACGTTCCTGGGCAGCGACATGCGGGAGACAATGTTCCTTCAGATATCCAGGGTGTAAACTGCACGGAGCTTTTATTCCAACCCCAGATCGATTCAGTCCCTGCCCTCTACACAGAATGCGATTTCCGTTTGGATTTTGGGCGATTTTAATTTTCCTTCTGCAGCAAGAAGGATTGATCCGGAGTGACCCTACCTTTATTGTGCGATATCTTGGAGTGCTGAAAATCCTGAATAAAGAAAGCTCCGTGGTAGAGAACCTCTGATAGGTGTCATGTGACACGCTTGCCTTAAAGGAGAAGCCCCTAATTTCTCTCAACTTCTGTCGGTCCTGGACTTTTTCTCCCTTCTCTGCCTTTTTCAATCCTCTCCCCCACCCCCTCCAAGAAAAGAAAGAGGCTCCCTGCTTGGCTCCTCTTCCCCCCCCCCTTCAAGAAAAGAAAGAAAGAGGCTTGGCTCCCTCCCCCTTCTGAACTACCCTAATCACCTGCAGAAGACTTTCCTGTTTCAATGGGGAGGAGGGGGAGAGAGAAAGACCCGAGTTTAAAGCGATCTGAATTCAACAGGATTGACAATGGAATAAAGAAAGTGCAGACTCTGCCCTGGTCTCCAGCTGTGTTGGATTCTGAATGTCAAAACCAACTCAAACTGGGTTTAGGAGTGAACTGGTAGTGAGTGTAATTGCTGTAATTACATGTGCTTCCTACAGCTGGCCTCAACCAACAGTCTATCCATAGCAGTCCAAACAAGTTTCAAGTAGAGTGCACTGTATTTGTGCCAATCATTTCTCAGACAAGACACTTTTCTGACACTGGATTAAAACCTTAGTACTTTTTGCTGTACTTAAACTCTCTAAAAACATTTATGCAAAGGGAGTGGGGTGTCCTGCAGTACTAACAGAGTCGATGGCATTTGGTCCACAAACAAGGAAGCAGACAGTTCAGTTTATCATTTTGAAATTAATGGTTTAGTAGGAGATGCAAGGACACAGCTATTTGCTAAAGGGACAGGGATTGAAGAATATTAGAAGCAATGAGCACAGTTGGTAGATTTGTAAAGAGCACCTACCAAAAAAGCCATGTGCAATGGCCTTCCCAAGTATCCCATCCAGAACACGACAGAGTGAAATGGCTATTCATGAATTACTTATACAGCCTCCAATATGCTAAAACTCTTAGCAGCTTTTCAAAATTTAATAATGACAATTATATGGCAGAGACTGGATGATGTATCCATGTACATTGCAGAGAAATGTGTTTCACGCTAAGAAGAAAAATCCTTAAAAATTGCAAATTAAAGTGAAAGTACAGCCAATGAAGCTAAAGCTACTGGGGGACAACTGAGATGCTCAGGGCCATTCTGCACCAGGATCTATGTGGCAAATTGGAATCCAGTTGCGTTTCTATCGTTTCCCACAAATGTCCGGTCTCGGCAAAAATCGCTAGCCAGGAAGCGATATTGCCGCACTTTGTCCCACCCCTGGCCGTCAAGCAGTCAATGGGTGGCCAGTATCATGCTCCCAAAAAGCCCCTTTCCCTTTAAGGGAGGTTTATTTAAAAAAAAAACACGTTGCAACGAATCTGCGTTGATTCATTGCAACGGAGAGACCCATCTTGATAGCAGGTGGTGTTTAAGCTGCCGTTTCATCGTTGCCACGCTCCCCGCGAGTAAACTCCCCCCCCCCCGCACGGGCGTGATTTTCAGCCGAAAATACACTGAAAAATAAAGGGAAAATAAACCAGCAAACGGGGCTGTGTGTTGTTTCGTGCTTGGTGACTTAAAACAGCTCTGGGGAGGGACTGCAGACAGGGAAGCCTTGCTGGGTAAACGGAGGCTCGCCGGTGCGTTGATCTCTGCTCGCTCCGAGAAAAAAAAAACGGCGATCGCTTCGCTGGAAGATCAGAGGAGAGAGCTAGGGGGAGGGACTTTGCAGAAACCGCAACAATGGTAATGCACAGAACTTTCCTGCTAGTGTTGCAGATTGGTTGCAAGAGTGTAGCGCTTTCCGGAGGGTGAATCCACTTTTTGGGATTTCCCTGAAAGCGCTACAACAAAGCGCTTTTTGCGGATCGGTTTCGGGAGTGTTGCAGATTGTCAACGACGTTGTGCATAACAGCAAAACAGTAGCGATTTTAATTTGTAACCATTGTGCTATTTAAAACGAGTGCGGAATGACCCTCAGTATAGCTACCCTCACTCCCACCATGGTGATAGAAAGTAATGTAATCAAACATTGCAGCAACACACAAGAAATCGTAGGGGGAAAGGCAAGCCTCCGACATCTCTTTGCAAAGGCATTAAAAGGGACGAAGGGTTTACAAAAAGAAAAGCCCTCTGAGGACTAAACTGTCATTTCGCATTGGAAAGGAGGCAACTGGCTTTCCCCTGCTGTGATTTCTTGCATTTCGCTTTCCCTCTCTGAATAAAAATCAGCCTGCTGGAGCCAGGCCACAAGGCGGAAGAGTTAAGGAGGTCACTTTGGGGCAGGCAGTGCTGAGAGAATGCTGGGACCAATGTTAGCCAAAATGTTCACAGAGCTGTTATCTTCGCAGGGCTCAGGAGGAAGAGCCAGTGGGCAGCTTCTGACATGGCTTTCAAAAGCTGCTTTCCCACTGGGCTCCCATGGTGGGTGCTGATTGGAGAAATGGGACAGAATAAAAAAACAAACCCGCCCACCGCCGAAGCATTCTAGCTGTGCAATACTGGCAAAACATTCCAGGGAAGTAGATCACCCTGAAGGAAAAGAGAAGCAGGAGTCTTTCCACAGCTACAATCCATTGGAATGGTTCAGCAGGAGAATCCCACGGACTGTTCAGAAACAAATAAGCTGAAATAAGCCTTTCTTCATATGTCTTGGTCTCCAAACCTCTCACCATCTTTGTGGCCCTCCTCTGGACACGTTCCAGTTTGTCAACATTCCTCTTCTACTGGGGTGCCCAAAACTGGACTCCAAATGAGGCCGAAACAGAGCAGGGAAAAGCGGTACCATCACCTCCCGTGATCTGGACACCTGTTTGATACAGCCCAATGTTGATTTATTCAAGGTGTAAGCTTTCGAGTGCAAGCACCCTTCATCAAACTATGATCTTCTCTGTATACAGCTGTACTTGGTTATGACACAGTGCACTGATATAACAGAATTGATTTTTGCTATATATTCCCTGTCATGTAAGAAGATCATAGTCTGACGAAGGGTGCTTGGTCTTAAAGTTGGTCTTAAAGGTGCTACTGGACTCTGAGTTTATTGTGCTACTTCAGACCAACACGGCTACTCATTTGAATCTAGCCCAATGTTGTATGTCTTATTCCACAGAGTACTTGCCTTCCATTTCAAAGTCAAAGGAAGCCCCAAAATAGTGCATTGTCAGATGTGCCTGCTTAAAATACAAAATTTTATAATCAGACGAACTCACCATTAAGCAACTATGATCTAGACATATGCATCCTAAATCTCCTATTAATGACCTAGTATTGTAGAGTTATCAAAGAACTTTTGAGTGCTCAAAGAACTTTCCGGAAAACTTGAACAACCCTTGTCCATCATCTTCGGAACCTCGTTAAGGACTGGAGATGTCCCGGAGGACTGGAAGAGAGCAAATGTTATTCCGATCTTCCAAAAAGGGAGGAAGGATGACCCGGGAAACTACAGACCAGTGAGTCTGACCTCTGTTGCGGGGAAGATAATGGAGCAGATATTAAAGGGAGCGATCTGCAAACATCTGGAGGACAATTTGGTGATCCAAGGAAGTCAGCATGGATTTGTCTCCAACAGGTCCTGTCAGATCAACCTGGTTTCCTTTTTTGACCAAGTAACAGGTTTGCTGGATTGTGGAAATTCGGTTGATGTCGTTTACTTGAATTTTAGTAAAGCTTTTGATAAGGTCCCCCATGATGTTCTGATGGATAAGTTGAAGGACTGCAATCTGGATTTTCAGATAGGGAGGACTGGCAAATACTTCGGAAGATAGAGACAGAGTTCAATGAGATCTGAACACAATGCAAAAATGGGCAAATGAGAATAAGATGCAATTTAATAAAGATAAGTGTGAAGTTCTGCATCTGGGTCAGAAAAATGAAAAGCATGCCTACTGGATGGGGGATACGCTTCTAGGTAACACTGTGTGTGAACGAGACCTTGGGGTACTTGTGGATTGTAAACTAAACATGAGCAGGCAGTGTGATGCAGCGGTAAAGAAGGCAAATGCCATTTTGGGCTGTATCAACAGGGGCATCACATCAAAATCACAAGATGTCATAGTCCCATTGTATACGGCACTGGTCAGACCACACCTGGAGTACTGTGTGCAGTTCTGGAGGCCTCACTTCAAGAAGGACCTACGTGGGATTTACTTGGGATATTTACTTATGTACTACTCGTATGTACTACTCGTTACCACTGCTTCGCTGTATTCTCACATAGATTCCTTGATCTTGTTTGTATCACCTACCTGTCATGAACCCTTTTTTCCTGACCCATAGTTTCCACCCCTTTTGATGTTCACCTCATTGCTTTGTGCTCCTGGATCCCCCATGAACCTTCCTGGGGCTGCTTGACATCACCCCTCCCATCCCTCTGTTGCATTTCAAGGCTCCCTCCCACGTTCCCTCCCTTATCGCCTCTCGCAGGGATGGCCTTGCTGGGAGCTCAGACTAAATTCCAGATGTCCGGATGGACAGAGGAAACTGTATTGCCCTTTCGGAAACTGTATTGTCCTTTCGGGGTGAATTGGTGTTCCTGCCAAAAGTAGCCCCTGTGGCCATCATGGGGAACCTTATCAAAAGCTTTACTAACCCCCCTTCCTCAACGTCTCTGTCAAGATTCCTGTCTGTGAGCAGTTTGTGAAGTGCTGATCTGTGTCCTGATTCCCCAAAATAAAGACTTCTACTTAAAGCTTCATCCAGAGGCACAAGAGTGATGTCTGTTGCGTGAATCATCTGGGTCTCAACTGCTTGGTTTCTGGCACTACCTTTGTAATCTGTGCTTATTTCTGACCACCTAGAGCAGGGGTAGTCAAACTGCGGCCCTCCAGATGTCCATGGACTACAATTCCCAGAAGCCCCTGCCAGCGAATGCTGGCAGGGGCTCCTGGGAATTGTAGTCCATGGACATCTGGAGGGCCGCAGTTTGACTACCCCTGACCTAGAGGCTGGCAACCCAAATTCAGAAATACTTTCCTGCCTCTGAGTTACACAGACCAAAAATGTCAGTGACTCAATCTGTGGTCCAGGTTCTAAATCATGACAGACACTAACTCCTGACTTGCAGAATTATAAATCATGACACACCAATTCTAGAACTGCAGCCGACAGATCCCTGCAGACTATTATGAATTAAACAGCGGGATGACGTGATTCAAATGAACCTTCTTTTTGAAGTGCATGCCTGGCTCCAATATCATTTTTATGTAAGGCTGCAAACATTCATTTAGAGTGGTTGCAACATGACAAGTACCCTTGAACTTCACTCACAACATTTGTGGGGATTATCTATAATTCTGCTCTCTGCATTCTTTCCCGAGGAAAGAGAATGTTCAGGAAAGAAAGCACAAATGAGCATTTTAAAACTGGATTCCATAATCAATAGAGATTTTCTGAGCTAGACCCTGGAATTGAAGGAGAGCACTCAAATATATGAGCCTCTTGTGGCGCAGAGTGGTAAGGCAGCCGTCTGACAGCTTTGCCCATAAGGCGGGGAGTTCGATCCCAGCAGCCGGCTCAAGGTTGACTCAGCCTTCCATCCTTCCGAGGTCGGTAAAATGAGTACCCAGCTTGCTGGGAGGTAAACGGTCATGACTGGGGAAGGCACTGGCAAACCACCCCGTATTGAGTCTGCCATGAAAACGCTGGAGGGCGTCACCCCAAGGGTCAGACATGACTCGGTGCTTGCACAGGGGATACCTTTACCTTTACCTTACTCAAATATACATGTGTGAAAATGACTTTTATAAGTTGGCAGGATACCGGAGGTTGGATCCAGAGCACAAATGCTGCTTGTGTTAGAGATCCTGTGCCAGTGGAAACATGAAAAAAAAAATCCACAGCCTGCATGGATTGCAGAAATGGGCTGCCCCACAGGCCTCCCAGCCGGAATCGGACCAGCACAAAGGCTCCACACTTCCCGTCCACCCACCCCCGTCCTCTCCAGCTCTCTCAGGGGCCAGAGCAAGGGCCTGACGCTGTAGTGCGCTGCTCCTCTACCATCCCCACTCATTCTGGCGCAGCAGGGGCCACGGAGGGCGCAGGGCCCCCCTCCTCTGCCTTCGTCCTCTTTCACTGTTTCCCCAACATGGAAACTGTAGGCCTGGCGGTCCCCTAGGGATTAAGTGGAATTTTCATTTCTGATCTCTCCTTACCCTCTATTTTAAGGGGTGTACAGCTGCCTCGAGTGGGCAGGACTAGTTGGTATTTCTAGTCAGGATGCCAAAAGATCTTCCCAACAATGTGGAACCTGCATGCTGACATTTGCCAGTGCTTGGACCCTCCACCGGAATGCCTTAAATGTATCATCAGTTTGAGCACGCAGCGCCTCCCGACCAGCCCACCAACTCCCATGTCTGCCTGCTGCCACTTGCCACAATTACTGTGCGAGGCTGCCTGCCGGCACGCCAGGTAGGCAACCAGCCAAGGCAGCCTTCCAAGTCGCGTGGGAGGGGCCAGATGCTCCTTTGCCTGCCTCGAAGTCCCGGACTCTCCTGGGAGGGGGGAAGCCTTCGAGGCTGCTCCTTTGCCCCCCCCCAAGCGCCGGACTCACCCAGGAGGGGGGCGGGGGGAAACCTTCGTGGCGGGCAAAGGGGCAGCAACCACTGGGATGCAGCGGGGCTGCTCCTTTGCCCGGCCAAAGCCCCGAAGTTGGGTGTGAGGGGGACAGGGAGGAGGCCTTCTAGCGCCCATTGTATCACCACATACAATGGCCTTTACATCGAGTCTGAAATAAATACAGTCTTCCCTCCTGAGCCTCTACATCCCATTGTCTGCTAATGCAGCTGTGGATGCAAGTTTAGTTAGATGGACGTCTATAATAATAATAATAATAATAATAATCAATTCTGTGACAGTCTCAGATTTTTCTGCCAGCAACTGCACCAAAGATTCACTCACAGCAGAAGCCAATGGCATCTATGTAGCCTCAGACCTCCTTCCCAATCTGTCATGGGCACTGGGAATGCAGGCAGAGCTTAATTCTAGGACTCACCTTCATTCCAGGGGGGGGGTGAGGGGGGAGACACACCATTGTCTGACCCCTGAATTTCCCCATGCTCAGTGCGGAAACTTGGCAAGCAAGGGTCACTGCCAGCACTTGACAGGAATAGTCGCTGGTGGTGGTGCTCGGCAGCAGCGCTTGGAAGAGATGCTCAGTGGCGACCGCTTGGTGGTGGTGCTCAGAGGCGGTGTTCGGCAGGCACTGATCACCAGCAGGCACCCAGTGGTGGCTGCTTGGGGGTGGGCACTTGGGGGCGATGCTCGGGGTCAGCACTCCTTCTGTCATCACAGACTCTTGGTTCCAGGCTGCCCTTGGGTTGCTGGCATTGATCGAGAGACTCCGCCAACATCAGTGCACAGAGCAGAGGAACCACCTCTAGGTGACTTATCCTCTGTCACCGGTGCAGATTCCTCCTCCAAGTTCCACCAGGACTGGCACTGAACGCACCGGGCGGCTACTGGCCACATAGCGGCTATGGGCTGCTTGGGCTCTCTCTATTTATGGCCCTTGCTCCTCCCACATCACATGACTTTGGCCAGGACAGCCAGGCTCCCCTGTGAGGCGGGGAGAATACTCCTGGGATCTAAAAACCTCCTTTTAAGGCTTGCTAGTTCGTTTATGCAGCAGGATTGCAAAAACATAGTCGCATCTGGGACTGCACAGAAGCCACAAAGATGAACTTGAGTAATGGATGGCTTGAAGGCCTCATTAAGGATTTTATAAATGCTCTTTCTGCGCACTGAAAAGTGAGGGATGGCAACTCCTTGGCATGATCAATTTATCTAGGTGTGGCTGCGAAATTAATCTCCATTACATAGGAGCTATTTACAAGTGTAGGCCTCCTTAGCTCACTCTTCCTTTAAATTCTCAATGCACGCGGAGTGTCACCACAAGCCTACTGCTAATTGGAATAACATTTTTAAAAAATAGCCATGAGAAGCAACATACAAAATATCCACAGCAGTTAAAATGATTTCTGATTATTAAGCCCTGATCTACTCTGACCTGGATGGCTCAAACCAGCCTGATCTCATCAGATCTCAGAAATTGAGCAAGGTCGACCTTGGTGAGTATTTAGATGGGAGACCACTGAGGAAGTCAAGGGTCATTATGCAGAAGCAGGCAATGGAAAACCACCTTGCCTTGGCCTAGTTAGCCTTAACATCTGGAGATGTCTGGCAGTCTTCAAGCAAAGGTTGGATACACACTTTTCTTGGATGCTTTAGGATGCTTAGGGCTGATCCTGCATTGAGCAGGGGGTTGGACTAGATGGCCTGTATGGTCCCTTCCAACTCTATGATTCTATGATTCTATGACTTAAGGAAGCAGTGGTGCGCCCTCTGTTGAAAAAACATCGCCAGACCCGCGGGACCCGGCCAGTTACTGCTCAGTCTCCTCGCATCTTGAGTTTCTGGGTAAGGTGATAGAGAGGGCTGCGGCGGACCAACTACTAGCATTTCTGGAAGAAACTTCAGCCCTGGATCCATACTATCCATCTATTGGACCAGATCCCTCGCTCACTGGAGGGATGTTAGGGCCTCAGGCTGAACAAGTTGGGATTAGAATCGATTATAGAGGATGTCCAATGCTGCCTGTTATATTGCTTTACTGTTAATAGGGTAAATTATGGGGTTTTATTGTATTTTATTACTAGGGGGTAAGCCCGTTGTATCTAAGACTACAACGGGCGCTAGAGCTTGGCAGTGGGAAGAGGAAGGGGAGGAGTTGTCCAGTCTGTAACGGCATGGGGTTGTCATGTGTGTTGTGTGGGAGGTTGTGGTGGCATGGTGGCAAATGAGGGCATGGGTGTAGAGATATGGGTGTCAAGAACCTGTGGTGTAGAATGTTTGTTGAGTGTGGGAGAGGACTGACCTTTGGGAATTTTGGCATAGTGGTTACAGATGAGCTTTCCAGAGCCATGTCCTCAGATATGTGAAGGAAAAATCAGACTGGAGACTCTTCTTAGGGGAAGATTACATGGCAAACAATTCCTCCCAGTTCTGCGTCATTTCCCTTCTTGTATGAATTATGCCACAGACACCAAAATGCCCCTCTGCCCTAATACACAGGGGTAGTCACAGTACACAGGTGTCCACCCTGTTCCTTCTTCTCCATTTTTTCACTGTTGATAAAATGTTATGTGCTAACATGCTTCTTTTATGGATGCTCCTTAGAAGAAGAACGGATTATTGTACCCTGTTGTTTACTACCCAAAGGAGTCTCAAAGCGGTTTACAATCACCTTTTCCATTCATCTCCCCACAATATTCAACCTATGAGGTATGTGGGGCTGTGAGAGGTCTGAGAAAACTGGGAATGGGCCACAGTGACCCAGCAGGCCTCAGGTGTCTCAAAGCATTTTCCAATCGTCTTCCCTTTCTCTCCCCATAGCGGACTCCCCATGAGGGAGGTGGGGTAGAAAGCCTCACATGGAAGCTGGCAACCCTAAGAGGAAGACTCTCTGTGCACAGCAGTCTTGACCTTAGTAAGGTTTTTTATACTGGTTTTTTATTTGCCAGGCCAAGGTTGGAAAAAGGCATTTTAGTTCCCATATCTCTCCAGCCATTTACTTGTTCTCTATTTACAGTTTCAGGTTGTAAATATTTATTTAGATCTTTCTGCACTTTCCAGACTCACAGGACTGATGCTAGTCTGCCTGTCTGCGCAGATGAAATGCACCCAAGAGTGCTCAAAGAACTTTCCGGAGAACTTGCACAACCCTTGTCCATCATCTTCGGGACCTCTTTAAGGACTGGAGATGTCCCGGAGGACTGGAAGAGAGCAAATGTTATTCCGATCTTCAAAAAAGGGAGGAAGGATGACCCAGGAAACTACAGACCAGTGAGTCTGACCTCTGTTGTGGGGAAGATAATGGAGGAGAAGTTTAAGGGAGTGATCTGCAAACATCTGGAGGACAATTTGGTGATCCAAGGAAGTCAGCATGGATTTGTCTCCAACAGGTCCTGTCAGACCAACCTGGTTTCCTTTTTTGACCAAGTAATAGGTTTGCTGGATCGTGGAAATTCGGTTGATGTCGTTTACTTGGATTTTAGTAAAGCTTTTGATAAGATTCCCCATGATGTTCTAATGGATAAATTGAAGGACTGCAATCTGGATTTTCAGTTAGTTAGGTGGATAGGGAATTGGTTAGAGAACCACGGATTGTAAGCTAAACATGAGCAGGCAGTGGGATGCTGCGGTAAAAAAGGCAAATGCCATTTTGGGCTGTATCAACAGGGGCATCACATCAAAATCACAAGATGTCATAGTCCCATTGTATATGGCACTGGTCAGACCACACCTGGAGTACTGTGTGCAGTTCTGGAGGCCTCACTTCAAGAAGGACGTAGATAAAATTTAAAAGGTACAGAGGAGGATGATCTGGGGCCAAGGGACCAAGCCCTATGAAGATAGGTTGATGGACTTGGGAATGTTCAGCCTGGAGAAAAGGAGGTTGAGAGGGGACATGATAGCCCTCTTTAAGTATTTGAAAGGTTGTCACTTGGAGGAGGGCAGGAAGCTGTTTCCGTTGGCTGCAAAGGATATGCAGTAATGGGTATAAACGACAAGTACAACGTTATATGAAAAAAAAATTTCACAGTCAGAGTAGTTCAGCAGTGGAATAGGCTGCCTAAGGAGGTGGTGAACTCCCCCTCACTGGCAGTCTTCAAGCAAAGGTTGGATACACACTTTTCTTGGATGCTTTAGGATGCTTAGGGCTGATCCTGCGTTGAGCAGGGGGTTGGACTAGATGGCCTGTATGGCCCCTTCCAACTCTATGATTCTGTGATTTCCTTCCCTGCCTCCTGAAGCCAAGAGCATTCGTGCTCATTTGCATTGCCACCTGGGAGTTGTTGCTGGAGCCAAGCAGTTCTGAGCATGTTGCAGCATGATGAATGCCACCTACAAATCAATGCTGCATATCTCGCTGATGCAAGAGCACAAGTGTGAACAGGGTCAACTCTAGACGGGACATGGCCTGTTGATGATGACTCAGGGTTACATTCAATCAAGTCAAGCTAGGAAAACAGGATATATATTTGCAGAGCTTACCTTGCCCACCCCCATGTTAGGGTGGTAAGGTTGCCAAGCTTCATGTGGTGGCAGAAGATCTTCCAAAATTACAACTGATCTTCAAGCAAATATCTCATAGCAACTGGCATTCACTGGAGAGCTGTGCAAGAACCAGATCAGAAATCCTCAGGAGTTTAGAGTTTCCAGAATCTGGCTTAACAATTTATGGCGGTTGTTCCTGAAATTAGCAGAGAAGTTCTTGGCCTCTCTGACCGTGACAATATATCATACCTTTGAACCTACAGCTGCAGGATTGTGAGGATCATCTTGCACTACAGTCAAGGTGATGTATGGAGCATTGCCTTACGAGGTCAAAATCTACATGACACTTGAGCCTCTGTCTCCCTGGGGGCAGAGATGAGATATCGTTTTGGCTTTAACGCCAGGCTAGAAAACTCTGCCAGCCTCTGCCTCAAAGGACAAGGCAGGACTTGACAGACATTGCTGCTTCCCAAACGCTCACACCATTGTTAATAAGGTGTCATTATTTCACTGAGTAGCTTTTTGTATTATTTCTTTTATTTAATCTTTTTTTGGGGGGGTGAAACTCGTTCCAATCCCTTGTGCATGGCCTTGACACTGGCGATGTCCTCCCCCGCCCCAGGCTGCATACCCAGGTGGGTACCTTCCCCAGGCTGCATCCCCAAAATATCCTGGAATTTCTCAACGCAGATTTGGCAACCTTAGTAAAGAGGCAAATAAATATGCCATCCTACCCATTTTGATAAGTAAGCCGATCTTCAAATCAATGATGTGAGGGCTTTGATGACCCAAGAGGGGCACAAGGAGAGTTTGAACTCTGGCTAAGTTTGCAGGCTCAGTGGGCCTGAACTAGAGTTTTCCCACTTGGGCTGCACCTTAAATCACCTGTAGGTGATGCAAATGCATCTGCAGAGAGATGGAATGCTTCCTAATTGGCAAGCTGTTTGCACTTGCTTAAACCTGCTTTTAATAAATGTCCCCCAGGATCAGCAGCCCTGGTGAGACCGTACTTCAGTCTGCAGATCCAGAACCTCTTAGAGCTGAGCGGGCTGCAGGAGTCACATAGAATGCAATTTAAAAGACGGTGCACCTGCCTGCAGCAAGTATTTCAAAGCACAATATACCCTCAGTAAGGAACCCTCAACAGTGAGAACTCTAGAATCAAAAAGGGAGCTTCCATCCTTTCTTGTAAGGTTATGAACATGTCTGTAGGAACTGCAGCCTTTTGGAGGGCCAACCTCTGAGAGGGGCCTCGGGATTTCTTTGACTCGTCTCCAGACGCCCTCTGGACAAAATGGATGCTTTCAAGCAGGGGTAGTCAAACTGCGGCCCTCCAGATGTCCATGGACTACAATTCCCAGAAGCCCCTGCCAGCGAATGCTGGCAGGGGGCTCCTGGGAATTGTAGTCCATGGACATCTGGAGGGCCGCAGTTTGACTACCCCTGCAGAGTGGAGTCGATGGCATTATAACTCAATGCAGTTCCTGTCCTCCCCAGGCTCCACCCCAAATCTAGTATTGCCGGTAGTCTCTGGCCACAGACAGGGGATGGAGGGATAAGGTTGCCAGATCCAGTTTTGGGAATGGAGCTTGGAGGGGCCGGGAACCTCAGTGGGGTACAATGTTATAGAGTCCACCCTCCAAAGCACCCCTTTATCTGCAGTCTGGAGATGAGCTGCAATTCCAGGAGACCCCTAGGTGTCCAAACCAGCAGGAACTTCCCGACTGGAAATGGCAACCCTGCCCCCCTTCCCTGCTGGGGGCTCAGTGTGGATCTGGCAACCCTAATCCAAACATATCCAAGCAGATCATCTTGGCAAGAGTCGTTTGCATAACCTTGTGGGGAGTGAATCGTTTCAAACAACAGTCTAAAGTGGGGGTCGTCAACCCCTGGGCCGTGGCACGGTACCGGGCTGTGAAAGCATCAGCACCGGGCCGCCGGCGGCCGCACCACCCTCTTCCCCCCCACACACACAGCAAGAAGCTCGACGGGCCTTGAGCGAATTGGCTGTTTCTTGCTGTTTGGGGGGTGGTGGAGAGGGAGACGTGACCACTGGCACACCAGTGGGCTCAAACGTGCATGCGTGGCAGCTCCATGCATGTGCGTTTGGACAGATCTAAGGGACACTCAACCAATGCCTAACATTAGGGTTAGGAACATTCCTGGTGATTGGGGTGGGGGTTCATCCTTAGGAGTTTGGTGAAGAGGTGGGGTTCAGGTGGTTAAAGGCCATTTTCTCCAGGAAAGCTGATCTCTACTGACTGCAAGGCAGACAGATCCAGGCCCCATCTGGAGATTGGCAAGCCTGATTTTCAGTGTCAGTGTAATCTGCACTATTGATCACTTGGTGGCTTTTATCATGCCACCACTTGCTCAGAAGCAGTTATTGAAGGTTCAAGTACAGCAGGAATGTTATATTTGTAATTCATAGAATCATAGAATCATAGAGTTGGAAGGGGCCATACAGGCCATCTAGTCCAACCCCCTGCTCAACGCAGGATCAGCCCAAATTCCTGATATTTGCTTGCTATCTACCTATCTATCTACCACACTCCCTTGCAGTTCATTGTTTGAGGAATCATTGTTTGAGATCTTTATCTCAACCACCCCCCCAATTGAAGCAAACCGTTCAGCAACATCAGTCAGAGTGTTGCTGCCACTCATAACTACTCCACCAAGCTGGTTGCCATGATGGACACCGGGTCTGATCAGTTCTCTCTGCGTAGATACAATCCCCCCAGGATTAATCATTAATTACAGCCCACCCAGCAATTAAGTCCAGGAAGTTCATCAGGGCGTCTGATGGTGCATTAGGTGGGCAGTACGCCAAGCAGATGACCAAGCTCTCCACTGTGCCCCACAGCAAACCCACACATTCAATTCCTGGGATCCTCGGAACAGGGAGTGCCCAGAAGGAAAAAGATTTTCGCGCCCCCTCGCCCTTCCTCTTGTCTGGATTGGTGAAGGACTGAAAACCAAGATAGGGCCAGTTGTCCTAGGGCAACTCTCTCACCTTCCCTCACCCAGGTTTGTGTCAAGCAAGCCAGGTCCATATCTTGCTCTGCCTAGTTGAGATCTTATTATTTATGGTATTTATGGACCTGGTATTCCTTAATACCAATGTATATTCTTCCTTGCCCCACCACTGGCTTCTCTTGGGAGGAGGTTAGAAAGAGTACAAGCCTTACCATATCTCACACCCATTGCCAAAATTCCCTCAGTCGTCCGTCCCTCAATCATTGGGGTTCCCAACCTTTGGCTGACCTCACCACTGTCCACTTTTTGCTTGTAAACCATTCCACTCCCCCCCACCCCCACCCAAATCCTTGTCTCAATTTCCTCCCCCGCTTCCCTCTTGCCCAGTATGATATAAAATCCTAAACAAGAATACAGTTATAACATCCTGTATTAAGGTTGTCTTACCTGATCTTCTCATACTAGATGAGAAACCTCAGTTTATCTATCTCTTATGGGTAATCTGACAAGAAAAAAATTCCTTGCTGGGTTGGGGCTAAATATTTTATAAGGCCTTTATTCTCAGAGTGGCTAAGAGTTAGGTCTTTACTCCAATAATCATTCTGTTGTTGTATTTGACTCTTGAAGAGGTAACAGTTTGGCTCTCTAAAGAATGGAATTTGTAAGGCCACAGGAACAATGGCCATAAATTCATGCAAGCGTGTTGGGCGGATGCAAATTTTTCGCCTTGGTCACAACTCTTTTACACTGCTGGGTGTTTTTCAAGCATTAGTAGTTCTTTATAATTTAGCCAGAGGCTCAGGTTGATGTGGTGATCTGGGGATCTCCATCACCTCCCTAACCCGAGGGAGAGCAGCTGCTCACCAAGATGATGGGTAGTTGGTTGATTGTCTGTATCATAGTCATTCATATCAGGCCTCCAGCATAACAAATGCAAGGAAACAAGCCCACTGGCTCTGAGTCAAATCCTGGAGTGAGTCATTCCGGTCAGGTGTCTGTTCTCTGTGTTTCCTTGTCTGTGAGATGCATGTGCATACGGGCATTCCAGTGTGACCTTCAGCATTCAAAACAGAGGCTCCCCCACTGAGTCACAGACCCTCCTCCTACAGAGGCATACTCCAAGTCCACAACATAAATTACAAAGCCCAGATGCGGGAGGTCCTGATATACACGTGTGCATGTTGTGCTATGCGCTATCAAGTCGCTTCTGACTTACACCGACCCGAGGAATTAAGGTCCTCCCAAATGTCCCATTGTTAAAAGCCTTGGTCAGCTCTTGCAAACTCAAGGCTGGCGCTTAAACAATAATATCATACAAGAGTATAAGAAGGACGGTCTAATAACTAAACCAAACAGACAGAAACAGACCTATCCACTGGCAATATGATTGTGTCAATACATGGGGAACGTGTTAATACAGACTGGTATCCCCATACCTATGTGAGCCTGTGGCCAGTATATTATTATTATTATTATTATTATTATTATTATTATTATTATTATTATTATTATTATTATTATTATTATTATTATTATTATTTATATAAGGACTTGTCACTGATGAAAGAATCTCACTGAAAACGGATATTACTTGGATTCAGTTATGACAGAAGTCCTAAAGAATAAAGAAACAAGAAAAACTACAAAAATAGGACATTTTCCTTTCTTTTATTCATCATATTGCCAGTGGATAGGTCTGTTTCTCTCTGTTTGGCTTCCACAATAATAGTCAATCCATCTGTCTGGTGTCAGACCTCCTGCCCCTACAGTGGCCTCCAAGGAGACCGAGGCCTCAAGACCGTGCCAGGGCAACAATCCGGCTTCACAGCTCTCCATGAGGCCCAGAAGTACTAGGCTGTTCAGGGGCCAGCAGCGAAGAAATCAGGCAGCAAGGGTGGCAGAAGAGCAGCTGAACCCACCACAAGGAAATGCAATTTCCTCATCTGTTGTGGAAGCCAGGAAGACCTATCTGGAAGGGTAGGGCAGAAAACAGGCTGCAGTGACCCCCTTCAGCCATCAGGCATCAGATAAGAAGCTTCATAAGGCTTCCAGTGGAGGAAAGGAGGAGAAAATGGGATACCAGGCAGATAGCTGCCGATTGGGCTCAGGACCTGCCATTCCTGCAGGCCCAGCCACCAGGATAGAGGGAGTGGGTGAGGCCAGAGTTGTCCCACCAACACCTCCAAGGGTGCAGCTTGCGGCTCTGGCCAGGAGGAACCTTGCCCCAGCACGCCAAGAGATGCCCGGTGGTAAGCAATCCCTCCCTCTGTACCAAATGAAGCAGTGGGGGTCATTCCACTGGATCCTGCCTGTGGTCACAGGATATTTCAGCCACCATAGAAATAACAAAGAACAAATCTGCACTGAGCTCGTCTCAGGAGCCAAAACAGGTGGCAGAATGTGGGAAGCAGTAGGTGGGGTCCAGAAATGCCGTACAGCATGGATCTTTCCTCCTCAGCACAACTGCAGCAGGAAGATCGCTGCCTTCCTACTGCCCCCAAATTTCTCACAGCCCCTCTACAGCCCCCCAATAACTTACCACTCCCCTACTGCCACAAAATGTCTCACTTCCCTCCTGGATCCTTCCACCACCCCCAGAGAGAGGTACTGCCCACTTCAGGGACCCCTAATAAAGAGAATCAAAAATTATACTGAGATTCTACTCACAAATTATGTGTGGGTTTTTCTTTTCTTTTCCCAGAAGGACTGGTGTTTTGTAAGAACTCTTGGAAACATTAGGCAAAATAGTTCTCCATTACACCGTTTTTATTCAATTTCAAAAATTGAAGCATTCAGTGGATTTCAATCTGTTTTTCAGTGCATTTCACTTATTTCACATTTTCTGAATGCCATGTACCTAATCAGCATTCACTGAATGTCCAACACCTAGGACTGGCAGTCCATTTGGAGACACAACCACTACTTAAATTTGCCCCGAGTGAGAGAGACAGAAGGCAAAAAATATAGTCATTTTGTACTATTCCATTTCAAGTGTCATAGGGTCTCTCTCTCTCTGGAAGCTGCATGGTCATTTTGTTGAAAAATTTGTATCATCAGTATATTAGCGTTCTGAACCTTGATTCAAAATCTGTTAAGTTGAAACAGTGTTTTCCTAACTTTGCAAGCAAGAATGAGCCTTTACCACAGACTAATGTTACTTAATTGCACCCATGCATATCATAATTAAAAAAAAAATCTAAAACAGAATTCCAAGCTAACAAGCAAATAATTTAGTACAAAATACAGTTGTTATGAACATGTTGGAAAGTGCCCTCAAATTGCAGCAGGATAATTGTGATCCTGTAGGCCGGATCTTCAAGGCAAGAGATGCAGAGATGGTTTTCCATGGCCACCTTTACGTAGCGACCCTGAACTATCGGGGGGGGGGGTGTCTCACACCCAAATATTAAACAGGGCTGACGATGCTTAGCTTCGAAGCCTGAACCATTCAAGTCAGAGCAAGAAATGAGCCGGGGTGGCATGCCTCTGCATGGCAGTCCTGGACTTCCTTGGGGAATCTCCTGTCCAGATACTAACCACGGCCAACCCTGCTTAGCTTCTGAGATTTTATGAAATCGGCGTCGGGGCAAGGGCCTTTCAGAGGTGGTTTGCCATGTCCTGCCTCTCTGTAGCAATCCTGGACTTCCTTGTTGGTCTCCTATCCAAATATTGTTATTATCTAATAAATGTATAGCCCGCCTTCCTCCTCGGACTCAAGGCAGGGTACATAAAAAGTATCACCATAAAACCCAATGCTAAAAACAACAGGGCTGCTGACAGGACTTAGCTTCCAAGATTTGATGAGATTGGGCTAGCCCGGGCCACCCAGTTCCAGGTGTCTAAAAACCAACTTCAGCAGAGCATGACATGAGTCCATGAAACTCCAGGGCTACGTTGGAAAGCACCGCAAATGAGACTGGGGACAAGCAAGGAAATGGCAGCTCAAATTCCATTTTGCTGGGGAAAGCAATGCATGTGCTTCTTCTGTCTTATTTAAAGCAGGGGTAGTCAACCTGTGGTCCTCCAGATGTTCATGGACTACAATTCCCACGAGTCCCTGCCAGCATTTGCTGGCAGGGGCTCGTGGGAATTGTAGTCCATGAACATCTGGAGGACCACAGGTTGACTACCCCTGATTTAAAGCAAGCCAACTGTTCAGCTTTTCAGGTCTCACAAGCTTCAGGGAGCAGAGAGGACAGCTTCCGTATTTTTCCCACACCCGCTTACTGAAGTAGAAAATACACCTTGCTAAGATCATTTATTTTGATAATAAAGGAAGGCCAAAGAAACAAATGGGTACACAGGATGTTGCAAAGAGTTTTCTTTGTTTGTTTAAGATGCCACGCAGACCGTGGGAACCATAAGGTTGTCACAACAGGTAGAATGTCATTGGGTGGAGTCAATCTCTCTTCACGAAGCTGGACGCCGTCCTCCATCCGAAATCGCTGTTGATGGAATAGCTGCTCAATCTGGAGAGGTAAGATAGGTTGATAACTCTGGGTTGGGGAATTCCTGGAGGCATGGGGGGAATCTAGTAGGGTGGGGCTTGGGGAGGGGAGGGGAGGGGAGGGGCCTCAGCGGAGTATAGAGCCACACAGTCCAATGAAGCCGTCTCCTCCAGGGCAACTAATCTCTGCCATGTAGTTCTGAGAGATCTTCAGGCTGCTCTCCCTGGGGGCTGCTGATCCTACTTTGCTGAGCAGACCAGCTGGAGCCACCCCAGCTCTTGCGGTTCTGGTCCACGTGACCCCCAGTAAAACAAGCAGTGGGAAATATTACAGTGTTGTAATGGTCAATCCCATTGAAAGTGCCAGTGATGCACACTAAAGATCTTGGCCATCATCACATCTTTAAACCGCCCCGCGGCGTGGCGCGGACTGAATAAAAGGCTGTGTGGGAGGAGTTAGGGCGGGCCCTGTCCGGGATGGACACTCGGAGGGGCCAATCGGGAGCCGCGAAGCGGCTCCTGATTGGCCCTTCCGAGTGTCCATCCCGGGCCAAGCAGCCAATGGGGAGCCGCGCGAAGAGAACGCCGTTGGTGTCTTTGGGGATGGTGGGTGGGCGGGAGCCGGCCTTCTCTCGGCCCCGGGAGCTGCCTTGCTGCGGTGAGGCTGCTCCCGGGGCCGAGAGAAGAAAAATTATTTAATTTTATTATTAAATTATAAAATGGGCTTTATTTCTAGTTAGTAAATAATATCACTGATTAGTGTTTTGGGGGGGTTTTTTAAAGTGAATCTTCACAAAATGCATCCAGCTATAACTCTCCCCCTCTCATAGTGGTGGAAAGAATTCATAGTCCACTCACCCTGTAGGCTTTTTCTGACGCACATGAGATTACACTCTGAGTACAAAACTTAATGATAGCGAAGTGTGGTGACTTTAGGGACATAACATAGGAATTGGTCTCCAAAAAGGATAAAATTTACACATTACAGATCCCACTCAACCATTGAACTATACATTATAGAGAGTTCTATATAGGTATATTTCTATATAGAGTGTATTATCATAATCTTGACCACTTAGGAAGACCCGGAAGGGTCGAAATGCGTTTGGTCCTTGGTTCAGTGTGCTGTTAGTTCGATATAGTTTTTAAGAAGTTTTTATTCTGTTTTTAATTGTGCACCATAATAAACAACTAACAAGTTTTACATTATTTTTATTCAGCTCAACTTTTGAGTTCCTACCTGTTAAGGTTGGGTTTTGTTCCTTTTTTGGTTTAGCATTACATGTAGAACAGTACCAGCTAGACATCAGGAAAAAAATGTTCACAGTCAGAGTAGTTCAGCAGTGGAATCAGCTGCCTAAGGAGGTGGTGAGCTCCCCCTCACCGGTGCTCTTCAGGTAGCGGCTGGACAGGTGTTTATCCTGGATGCTTGAGGCTGATCCTGCATTGAGCAGGGGGTTGGACTAGATGGCATGAATGACCCCTTCCAGCTCTATGATTCTATGATGGGAAGGGCAGTGAGTGGGCCGGCTCAGACCATTTTAAAAACCAAGCTGAGTGGGGGCAGGCAGGGGGGGGCAACCACTCTTGCTCCTCCTAGCTCAGATGGACGAGAAGGCTGACCTGTGGGAATGGAGTGGGAGAAGACTGGAGGACAAAATGGGAGAGTCCAGTGACAGTCAGGAAGGAGGAAATGCAGCCTCTTTGCTGAGATTCAGAGCATACGGCAGAGAAGAGGGGAGCAGGATCAAGGTGCTGGAACATCCTGCCCTCTTTCTCTTTGAGGCTTGAGGAATCTTCTCCAAGCAAGTCCACCCTGGCAGAAGCCGTTGGCAGAGGGAGTAGGCAGACTGCAGGTGACAGAAGCTAAGCAGGGTGAGCCCTGGTTAGCACTTGGCTGGAAGACCACCAAGGAAGTCAAGGACTGCTAAGCAGAGGAAGGCAATGGCAAATCACTAACAGAGTCCCTGGTCGCTAAACAGAACCAGGCAACCGCAAAGCACCTCTGAACGTATCTTTTCTTCAAAATCCTACAGGGTCGCCATAAGTCAGCTGTGAGTTGAAGGCACTTTCTATCATCACAATAGAAGACTTGCCACCCAAACATCAGAGATAAGAAGAACTTACCACACAATTGAGTCACCAGGAATGGAAAATTTGAGAGCTGCCCTAGGGTGCGTGCATTAACAAGCTTGCCTTACAATTACGAAGACATTTTGCTGGCTTTAAGCAGGCTACTGGGAAGATAATTATCTAAGATTTTGGGAAAGATCTGATTCTGTTCAGTTTCATAACTCCAGCAGTTGATCCGGTCAGGGGAGATGCCCTGCCTATCCCTGTGCTGTGGCGCTGTTGTGTTATTGTTTGCATCAGAGTAAAAGGATTTCACGGAATCCAGCTCCGGTGCAAATTAATAGACTGCAGGTGTGAATATCATGTTAGCATCTGGGCCCCAGAGGCATGTCCCTACATCCTTCTCTCAGACTCTTGGTCTCCGAAAACATTACGGTTAATTTATCATCAGACACCATCAATTTTTCATGCGTTTATGAATGACATGTGATGCACAAAAAGAAAAATAAAAGCCAAGACTTTCCAAAGGGCCCTTTAGAGCAGGGGTAGTCAACCTGTGGTCCTCCAGATGCCCATGGACTACAATTCCCATGAGCCCCTGCCAGCATTCGCTGGCAGGGGCTCATGGGAATTGTAGTCCATGGGCATCTGGAGGACCACAGGTTGACTACCCCTGCTTTAGAGAACCTTGTGCATGAAATGCACTGGTCACTGCTGAATGGGATTCGGTCTCCCTTAATCAGTCTCTGGATTCGAGCAGGGTGAGAAGGGAAGGCAGTGAAGGACTGTGCTTAATCAGGCCTCTGGCTCCAGCAAAGGATAGGTCACATTACTGTCTTGTATCATTTTCTCCGAGGTTGCGGCTGCTGTTGAGAGGAACCATGACTAGAGTCATGCCCATCCCCATGCTAAGTGACCTAACTGACTTCACAGCTGAAATGCAAGAACTAGAATTAAGGATGGTGGGAGTTACTACAACTGGAAAGACGGGAGGGGGGGTGTCTTAATCTTAATACTCAGGAAAGGCACGAGGTGGAAAAGCCAAGTAAGAGCTCGGAGAGATTTCCATCCCAGAGATCATCTGATCAACAGGTCCCGAGCAATGTCTAGAAGAGTACTGAATTAGTTTCTAAAGGAAAATACGATATACAGGAAGTCAGCAATCAATAGAAATTATTAAAGTGTTAATGTGACAAAGCAGGTAAAATCCAACAATTCCAAAGGAGCATTCCGGTATTTTATGTCCACTGTCACTTTTACTCAAGCCATCTGAACATGGAAGATTAGAGAACCACCCATGCAGAGCACTCTGCTCCTTGAACCCCAACAGGTTGGTAGTCCCTGGCCCGACAGAAGTCCACCTCACCTCGGCCAGGGCCTTTTCAGTCCCAGCCTCCGCCTGGTTGAATGAACTCCCGGGAAATCTCAGGGCCCTGAGAGGGCTGGCTCAGTTCTGCAGGGCCTGTGAGGCGGAGCTCTTCTGCCAGGTGTTTTGGCTGAGGCCAGGATAGTGACCTGGGGCCCATCCTCCAAACCTTTAGATCAAAATACTCCTCTGCAGCTAGAAAGATCACCAGGTCAAGCTGCGGATTGTTAACCGCGCTGTGTGGGATGTTGTTGGGATGCCTTTTACAGTATTGGGATATGTTTTTTAAGGTTTAAATGTTGACTTTAATATTGTATTCCGGGGGGAGGCGGGATATAAATTAAATAATAATAATAATAATAATAATAATAATAATAATAATAATAATAATAATAGTAATAGTAATAGTAATAGTAATAATGATAATAATTTTAAACTGTTGCAAGCCGCCACAAGCCAGCATTGCTGGGAGTGGTGGCTTAGAAATCAAAGGAATAAATACGTAAATAAACACCGCAGCCCAATGAGAAACTGCTAAGTGTTTAGGAAGGCAAGAGCCAAGGAGGTAAAATATCAAAGAATTGGGCTGAACAAATACTTTGAGCAGAAATGACAGGGAAATTGCAATTGAGCTTGACAAGAGAGAGGGTCTCTGCCTTGCCCAAGTGGAAAAATTATGTTATTGGTCATGGGGAACCCAGTGGAGTGAATAAGTAGATTGACATTGACCTAACATCACTAGACTGACATTGACCTAACAAGCTCAAGATTCCCTAGCTCAGTGGTTCTCAAATGACCCTTTCACGGGGGTCGAAGCCCGGCGAGCAGCTTGGCGGGGGGGGGGGCACTGCCACTGTTGCTGCTTTCCCTGCAGGTGCCTGTGCTCGGCCGCCAGCCGCTCCAGCAGCGCCCCCGGGAAAAAACCCAATTTATATACAATCCTGAACAATTTATCTTCACGCCATTGGTCTGTTTGGGTTTAATTTCTGTGAAAGAACAGAATTGTATGGTTGGGGGTCATCTCAACATGAGGAAGTGTCTTAAAGGGTTGCGGCATTGGGAAGGTTGAGAACCACTGGCCTAGCTGCTCTTAAAAACTAGGAAGATGGGACTGATCTCCCCCTAGGCACCTGGCCTCACTTTGCCCTTGGTGCTCTTGGTACTGAGAAAATGTACCAATCTACTTAGCGTCCCTTGTGGGAGCCCAAAGCAATGTATAAAAAAACAGCTGAAATAATTCAATACCACATGGTGCCCTTCCTCCATTATAACAAAACAAAATCAAAAAAGAGAAGTACACAGCAGGCCCACCAGGTTCGCCTTCCATGGGGCAAGACCTTTTGGGCTTTACCCTTAAGACTGTGCCCCCAGCCATGCCCAGCTTTTGGGTAGCTGCATCAGGAAAGGGAGAACGTTCTACTGGATGGTGCCCCTGGCCACTCTCTCTCCCCTTTTGCCCCACCTGCTGAAAGCAAACAAATTGAGTCTATTTCATCACAGATGCTACCACCCATGCAGAGGGATGGAGAAAATTAAACTCTGGAGCGGAACATGCATGAAACACTGGAAGACTTTGGTTTCAAAGAGTGGGGACTGACTGTGTCTTCGAGATAGAGCAACTGAAGACAAAGAAGAGTTCGGTTTTATACCCCACTTTTCACTACCCGAAGGAGTCTCGAAGTGGCTTACAATCACCTTCCTTTCCTCTCCACAAAACAGACACCCTGTGAGGGAGGTGGGGCTGAGAGAGCTCTGGAAGAACTGTTTGTGAGAACAGCTCTAAGAGAACTGTGACTAACCCAAGATCACCTAGCTGACTACATGTGGAAGAGTGGGGAATCAAACCCAGCTCTCCAAATTAGAAGCCACTGCTCTACTACTGAGACACAGCACCTCCCCAGATCCCAGTGGGCCACTTCCCAGAACAACCTGTTCTGAAGTCCCCCCCAGCTGTCCCCAACCACCGGTCCAGACACAGGGACTGGTCCGTGGATCAGTTGGTACCGGGCTGCGGCTCCTCCTCGTCCTCCTCCCCGGCTGCTGCCTCGGGGACTGCCCTGGCACGCTGCCGCCGGCTCACCTTTGGTGTTCTCCATCGGCCGCCATGGCTGGGGCTCCCCTTTGGCGTGGCACTGTGCAGCTGCTGCTAGCAGCACCCCCCAGCGGGTGACAGAAAGTCAGGGGCGCCGGCAGGAAAGCAAGCGGAGCAGGGGTTCAGGTGGCGGAGACATCCCTCGGCAAAAGACTACCCCCCCCCCCGGGCCTCAGTAAAATTGCCAAGCGTTGACCGGTCCCCAGTGATAAAAAGGTTGGGGACCACTGCCCTATCCTACCATGCAGATGGCTCTTCAGCCCTCCATTACATGAGTGGGATGGGCCATGGCCCCTTTTCCAGAGTTATTCTGGCTTCCTGGTCCACTTTTGAATGCAGGTCATTTTGCTTCCCTTCCAGCATGTTTGTCACTGGCAGAGCTGAAGCAGTAGAAAGAGCTTGATTTCCAGATGCTTGCTATAAAACGAATGGACACTTTGAGTCTGTTCTGCAATAACATCCTTCCTTCACCAAAGACTACAAGTGGAGAACCAGCAGCAGAAAGCAAACTCTAGGCTGAATTTGTTGGCAATTTCTGTGAACAGATGGACTGGCTTTGGTTCCTGACCGCCTTCTGTGACATTCCCACAGATGTAATGCTTTCCACATTGACTCCAATGATACGCAGTTTGCTACTGGGGGGAAACACTGCCTCTGTCTGGGCCCTATTTCACATCTTCTGGCTATGTCTAAATTCTTCTCAAGTCCAAACATCGGTTCTAAATTCCCCTAGGCCACAGCAACTGAAAAGCATTCTTTTGTACAAAGTTGTGAATGTTCTTTTAACCAGATTAAGCATGCAGCCTTTTAATTAGCTCATACTAGCAGGAGCTCCGGGTGTCAGAGCACAGTTCTGCTCTTGGCCGTATAAAGAAGATGGGTTATTTACTTACCCGCCATTTTCAATAAACAAGCTAATGAAAGATGTCAAAGTACTGTTCCAAAGACTGGCACAAACAAGCTTGTACCCACAGAAATAGGGGCACTCCAGGCCAGCCAAGTCTCCCAAGGGTCATTGCTTGCACGGTTTGGGGGAAAGCTCTGGACGCTCAGGGTTGGCAGGACAATGGATTCTTCTCCTGGAAATTACTCTGCCCACAGCTGGAGCTGGCTGTGGCAAGAACGTCAGTCCTTCTGGCACAAAAACTGTGATGACAGGCTTGGTGTGGGGAGCTCCTGGGGACTCTTGGAGTCCATCACCTGGTACGGAGGCAGCCAATGGAATCCAGAGAGAGTGGCCAACCTCCAGGCGAGGGGATCAGAAGAGAACCTGCCAGTTTCCAAACAGGCAGGAAACTGACAAGTTCAACGCTGCATTTACAAAGTTCTGTCCAAAGGGGTTGTAGAACGAAATACCAGATTTAACTTTGCATTCCTCTTCCCTTCCTCTCGTGCATATTTAGCATTATTTCAAAAGCTAAAGTCTGTTTGGCTGTGGAGCTCCTTCCTAGGCCAAAACCTCTTGCCACAGCTGATCAAGCTGATCAAGACTCCGGCGGCCGGGAGACCCTGCTGGCCCTGGCCACTCTGCAGCTCCCAGGGCTGCCAAAGACAACAGCAGACACACGGCAAAGGATAAGGAATTGAGTCAGCTTGACTTATCCTATCCCAAAAATCAGGGAGCACAACCGAAAAGGGAATTTTTAAAGTACAAATTAAAGATTTTTTAAAAAACAACCCAAGAAAAAAAATCTTATCTTTTGGATTGGCAAAAGGATGGCTGGGGCTACAGCAGGGAGTTCTCATCAATGGGCCCATAAGAAACGTTGCTCTGGAGGAGATCTGCCCAAGTCTCTAGAAGGAAACTGAGTATTACATTTTCAGGCAAGGTCAGAGGAACTGAACAATACAGAAGAACTCATCCCATTTCACCAACCTTCATTTCCTCCTTTTTCACCCTCCTCCTCTTCTCTGTTCCTGTCTGTTTGCCCCTCTGTCTCTCTTTGTTGTCTCTACCACCCCCTTCTCTGTTGCTTGTGAGTCTCTTTCTCTCCCTCCTTCCTTTCTCTCTTGTGGGCAGGGACCCTCTTCTCTCCACGTGGATCCTGTATTGCCTGACCGCTGTCCCCACACAGTAGCACTGCTTACTGGAGTTCCTTCCATGGTGGCTGAAATCTCATGACATGGGATCTTGCCATGTCCCATTGCCTCAACTGTGTTGATGTTACTTTCCACCATCATGGACTACCTCGCTGGGTCGCTCAAGAAGCCTCAGAAGTGGCAAGAAGATTTAAACCAGCTATTCAGTGGCATAGCCATTCAGTACCATAGCCTGGGATACCAGTTAGCCCCCTGTGTCATTTGCAAAGTCCTCCACAACTTCCCTTCCTCCTGTCCTCAGATGCTGTTGAGGAGTCCTCCTCGTGGAGTCCCCTTCTCTTCCCTTCCCTTCCCTTGCGGGTGAGGAAGGCTGGGGAGAGTGAGGGAGGCTTTTACCTGGGCTGATGTAGTCTTGGCCCTAGGAGCTGGACTCCCGATTGCCACCTAGCTGTGTCCATGTCAGCGGAGTCCTCTTGGTCAGTGGGGCTTCCACCAGCTGCATCCTGGCTTCTTCTGCTGGCAGGGTGTCAGTCCATTTCCTTGGCCCTTCCCAGAGAGAAGGTGCTCAGCAAGGGCTGAGTTTGCTGTCGTGGCATCCAGGATGGCGTCGGTGGCAATGAGGCTTCTGATGAGGCCTGTGGTGGCAGCCGCAGCTGAGAGGCTGTCAGCAGTAGATTTTGAGGATTCAGGTGAGTTCCTCCAGGAGGCCTGTGGCACAGCTCCCATCACTAGATCTGACCAGATACTCATGGCTGCAGACTATTTCCAGGACAGTAGGTGCAATTCTTGCACTGCCGTTTCCCCAGTTCTTTTGCGCTATTTAGTGACACCGGCCTAAATACGCCGCATCGCTACACAACAAAACAGAACTCTGAGGAGCCCAAAGGGAATGTATTTGTAATGCATCAAAAGAATGCCATATATTCTCAAAAGGCTCCACGGATATGATTTCAAAGCCAAACCAACTGAACAAAAAGGCCTCGAGTCTCAATCGCACCGCTAGACTGACAGCCTCCCCAAATTAGTTTCGGAAGTCAGAGGCCCCTTCGCAGCACGGAACAAAATCATGAGAACGACACACGCTGCTCCTTTGGAGGGAAGCGGCCGTTTTGTGTCTAACATATAGAATCTATATTGTTCTTACACACCAAGACGCATCTGAAAGGGGGGCTTGAAATTATTTTTGCTCCTTCAAGGCAGCAGAAATGTTTTTCTGAAAGTGTGTGGAAGACAAACACAATTTCCATACTTTCCGTGTCTGGCACCTGAATGCAGTTATGAAAATGCCTAACTGCTACTTACCAAGAAAGCTCAGCAGAATGAACAACATTCAAAATCCCAGGTGGGTCAAAATAATTCTTTTTCTAATTTCTGAACAAAGACATAAAGAAGCCATTACTGTCAGGGATGTATATGTGTTTCCCCCACAGATGTGAAGGGCCTACCCTAACTTACTGTTAAATATAAGTTTAATACTTTGTAAAAGACAGGCACAGCATAAGAGTGAAGAGAGTAGAAAGAATGCTTTTCTTTCTTTAAGGCTTTAAAGCAGGGGTAGTCAAACTGCGGCCCTCCAGATGTCCATGGACTATAATTCCTATAATTCCCCCTGCCACTCTGCCGCCAGCTCACCTTTGGTGCTCTCCAGTGTCCACCATGGCTGCTGGCCCCCATGGCTGGTGGCGGGAAATCAGGGGCGCCGGCAGGAAAGCAAGTGGAGCAGGGGCTCAGGAGGTAGCAGCGATGTCCTTTGGCAAAAGACTAGACCCCCCCCCCCTGGGCTTCAGTAAAATTGTCAAGATTGACTGGTTCCCAGTGATAAAAAGATTGGGGACCACTGCTATATGCCTTACATCGTTGAGCTGAAATGTCTTGTTGATGCCAAAGGCTATATTGGTCTAAACAACTGCCAATAAATGTCTTTGAGTCTTTGAGATGCTGCACAGTATTTGGAAGCCATTTTATTCCACTAATTTATTATATTACCATATTCTTTAAAAGGCAATCTTATAAAGACATGTTTGCTTAGTTGGGTTTAGACCAATTAAAATGGCAACCAACTGCTTCCTAGACGGAAACACCATTATAAATCTTCCCTGTCTTGATGAAGGAGAGAAAAAAGGTAAGATCCTGGGCAGCAGGATGGAGAGGCTTTCTTTAGCCTACAGCAGGGGTAGTCAAACTGCGGCCCTCCAGATGTCCATGGACTACAATTCCCAGGAGCCCTTGCCAGCATTCGCTGGCGAATGCTGGCAAGGGCTCCTGGGAATTGTAGTCCATGGACATCTGGAGGGCCGCAGTTTGACTACCCCTGGCCTACAGGGACTTCCTCCAACTCTTCTTGGAGTAAGTGACCCTTTTGTTGAAGAAAGCTCCCTAGACTCAAAGAAGCCTTCACACTTGCTGGGTGGAGTAGCAGGACACAAGCCAGTGACTGGATACAGGGGAGAGGAGAATACACATTGGGAGTGGGCCCCGGAATGTGCTGCAGCTGGAACGGCTCTTGAACAAAGCTGCCGTCTCTTCACAATGAATGTAAGTCCACTGTCTGCACAAGCACAGACAATGCTTTTTGGTGGGGAGGGGGGAGAGTTTAAATCCCCCAATGTGTTTTTTTTTTAAGTTTTCAGATTTTTATGGAAATCTGGGGGTTCCCCCAAATTTGCAGAACTATCCACTTACTGATTCAGCCATTGGACTCAAATGTTATCTGCTTATGGACACTGTGGTCCCAAGCCATGGATTTAGACATCCACAGATTAAGCTATGTTTAACTATTAGAATATAAGATAGTAGTTTAATTTGCTAGCTGCCTTGTTGGCCTTTGTGAGGGCAGAATTCTCTGCTAAGTCTACAAAACCCATCACAGCTGCTTCAGGACAGAATATGAACAGAATAATGCACTATTTACCAGTCAACAAGCATATACCACTTCAAGAGAGGATTGGACAAACACAGAGCAGAGATCCATCAGTGGATATTAGCCACAAGGCATGGCTAACACTATTTCTGGTGGAGTAATGGTTTGTCTTCTTGGTGTTAGGGAGACAACAGTAGGGGGGGGGGTTCTGGAGTTCTGACCCCGCTGGTGGACCTCCTGATCACAACTGGGTTTTGGACACAGCTTGACATGTGTTGGACTGGATGGGCCATTGGCCTGATACAACTTATGTCTGAGGCCATGATGCTCTGCATTCCGATTGTTAAGAATGTTATCTATTCAAATCAAAATGTCTATTATATTATATTGTTTTCATGAGCGTTCCAGTGTAAACTGCCCTGAGCCGCAAGGGAAGGAGCTATATAAATATAATCAAATAAATAAATAAAGCTTAAAAAAATAAAAAATAGCGCAAAAGAAAAGTGGCCTATGAAACTGCTTTTCCACTGAACTTCAGAAACACCCTTTACAGCAGTATGAGTAGCAAAACAAAAAAAATGAATTCAATAAAGAACCAACAATGTATACAATATTCAGGAGCAGGAAAATGTTTCAAAAATCCTGACAAACACAATTAATGTTAGGTAAAGCACTCCACTGTCCTCACATGTCTGTCATTCAAGTTAGCAAATTATACTATTCCGTTAGATGCCATTAATGTTTCTTTCCAAAGTTACCTCTTTAATAACAACACTGCCTGATTTTGGAGAACCCTGCATTTTATGTTCAAGGGAGCTTGGCCTTCAAGACTCTCAAGCTTCGTGCTCAATAAGCTGACAGGTTACCAGGGTTTTATTTTAGGGAGGCAATAAGTGATCGATAAGCCAGGGAGTCTAACGGCAAAGGTCAGGCTTCAATGTGGTTGTCTTTTCCTACGGCCATCTTTTGCTCTTTTTAATCCCTTTCCCACAGCTGAAAGGACACTGAAGCCCTTAACAAAATACAAACAAACAACCCCCCCTATTTTGCCAATTTAATTTATTGTTCACATCACCAGACTGTTCAACACTATTTGCGGGGTAGGGGAGGGGAAGAGAATTAGAATATGTCTATAATTCTGGTAATAAAAGCCTTGCCTGAGAACAAATAAATACAACAGATGGCAGATATTCCATCTGCAATCCACAATTTAATGCTTGAACCCAAAAATACAAGTTTTTAAAAGGTGGAATACAGAATTGTGTTTGAATTCGTGAATCCAGAACATAGGAACCTGCAATAACAAGGAGCATACCATAACATCAGAAACAGTAGGCTGATCCAGCAATGAGTAGGGGGTCGAACTAGATGGCCCCCTCCAACTCTAGGATTCTATGGTACAAGTCAACAGACATAATGAGGCTAGTTCCAATTTTAACTGGAATGTCACAAACTCTGGAAGAAAAGTTGCCATAAGAAACTGATTGTAAAGGGTGAATTTGCACACTATAAGTATCTTGCCCAGGGGTAGTCAAACTGCGGCCCTCCAGATGTCCATGGACTACAATTCGCTGGCAGGGGGCTCCTGGGAATTGTAGTCCATGGACATCTGGAGGGCCGCAGTTTGACTACCCCTGATCTTGCCCATATACTAGGATGCCAACAGATCTCCTGAGATTACAGTTGATCAGTTCAATTTAGAGTTGGAAACCCCACTACATACCTACCCATCTACCTGCCATCAGGCTTGGCTCAAACGGGCGCGATTTTCGGCCGAAAATAAAGGGAACTTGCAAATGGGGCTGTGTTGCGCTTGGTGACTAGAGGCGAGCTTTAAAGCAGCTCTGTGGAGGGACTGCAGCCGGAGAAGCCTCGCTGGGTGAATGAAGGCTCGCCGGTTCGTTGCTCTCCACTCGCTCCGAGAAAAAAAATGGCGATCACTTCGCCGAAAGATCAGAGGAGAGAGCCAGGGGGAGGGACTTTGCTGAAACCGCAACAATGGTAACGCACAGAACTTTTTCGCTAGTGTTGCAGATTGGTTGCTTCCCTTCTTTCTTTCTTTCTTTCTTTCTTTCTTTCTTTCTTTCTTTCTTTCTTTCTTTCTTTCTTTCTTTCTTTCTTTCTTTCTTTCTTTCCCAATTATAACCACCCCAAGATGGAGTCCCTCCATGACTCACAAAACATCCAAAAAACAGTGTCTCAGGAGGAACCATCTCAGGGGGAGCCTGATCTTCTGAAAGGGGCAGATCTTTCGTGCCCTGGAATCAACCAAACTCCAGGAGGAAGAGCTCTGTTTTGCAGACCCTGCGGAACTGAGAAATTTCTGTCAAGGCCCGTAGCTCTCCTGGGAGCTCATTCCACCAGGTGGGGTCCAGGACTGAAAAGGCCCTAGTCCTGGTCAAGGTCAGGCAAACCTTTCTCAGTCCGGAAACCTACAGAAGAGCGCAAGGCCTTGCGGGGGACATAAGGAGATGGGCGGTCCCATAGATAAGCGGCACCCAGACCGTGAATAGCCTTAAAGGTTAATACCAAAACCTTGAACTTGATTTGGGCTGTAACCGATAACCAATACAGCTGCCTCAGCACAGGCTGGATGTGGGTCCTCCAAGATGTTCCTGCAATTTCTGTGTCAAGGACAAAGGTAGGCCTCCGTAGAGCAAGTTACAGAAGTCTTATCTGGAGGTGACCATTGCATGGATGACTGTGGCCAAGCATGGATGACTGTGGTCTCAGTACAGATAGTGCACTAGTAGCTTCACCTGGCACAGGTGGAAGAAAGGGAAGCATCCGAGATTTTATAGGCTGCCCTAGCTGTGAGCAGGGTTCGGGCAGCTTGCAGTAAAATTTTAATAGTAACATGTAAAATCTATTAAAAGCATTACAGTTTAAACTGTCAATTGCTATTCTCTTCCCATAGCTCAGTGGTTCTCAACCTTCCTAATGCCGCAACACTTTAATACAGTTCTTCATACGGTGGTGACCCCCAGCCATAAAATTACGCAAGTTTTCTTTCACAGAAATTAAACCAAAACTGACCCATGGCGTGAAGATCCCTTGTTCATGATTGTATATAAATTGTTTTTCCCCCGGTTTCTCAGTTCAGTTCTGCCTCTTGTCCTACCATGCTGATCTCGCTCTTTTCTGCTGCTCCAGACAGACAAACCCTCTCTCTCGATCTGCCCCACAAGGCTGTTGTGTAGATAGCACACACCCCAGGTCAAGCTGCTTGCCGTGCTGCGACCCCTGTGAAAGGGTTGTTCGACCCCCAAAGCTGTCCTGACCCCCAGGTTAAGAACCACTGCTGTAGCTCCTCTGGAATTTTATATCAGTTTTCCAAGTTTTCCAAGGCCGACAGAGTGAGGTCTTTCTTCAATCCTCCAGTTGTGCTTGGAGGAGCTGCAGTAGGAGAAGTGGGAGGTGGAAGGAAGCCCACAGTAATTCTTGTTTCATCCTGGCCTCAACAACAGGTCTGGTGGAAGAGCACCACTTTACATTCCCTGATGAACTTTGCCAGCTCCATCACAGCTCGGATCACCACTGGCGGCTTGTTCCACCGGGAGCTGGAGCCAAGAAAGCCCTGCCTCTGGTCAAGCCCACTTGGATCTCTTTGTATTTGCAGATCGTGGCATAAGCAGGCAATGTGGCTGAAAGGATTACTTGTAAACTCTGCCGTACAGAAAGGAAGGAATGCTGAACCTACTGTTTTACTGTCGCATCCTTTGATGAAAAGGAGGGGCATGACTTTGGCAAAGGCAGCAACAGAGTGAAGAAAAGGAAAGTCAATAATATTCAACAAAAAGAAGGGGGTCAGGAAGGACTTCTTTGTTCCTGTCTACTCAGCAATGCTTCCTGACCCCCTTGTCTCCACAAATCACCGAACCCAACCCATAGAATTCTCTGCAGACACATTCACCTAACACATGATCTAATCTAAAATTATAAATTTACTTGGTGGACATTTACACTACTTTTACGTCTGGGATATTCCATATTGACACTAATTCCATAGAAACTGGGATCAAGAAGTTCTAAAAGAGAAATGAGCCGTAACAAATAGGGGGAATAGGCAGCTGAAATCCAGCAAAGAAGGTAAAACTATTTCAAGATAAATGAAGCATGAAAAATGAAGACTGAAAACCTACTGCCCTATCAACTAATGGTATTCTCTTAGGAATATCTGGAAATAACATCTCACATTAATTAATGCTGCAAAGAGCACCGTTTGAGAGTTGCCTTTGATCAAGAAGCATGATTCATGTACACCCTGATATACAGCACCACGTGAACCATAATTTGATCGGAAAAAGCAGGAATTATATTCAGTATTTCTTCTGAAAACACACAAAGTTCTCAGGCATCTAGCCAACACCTGTCTAATGTGAAATTATAACATCTGTTGGAAAAATACAGTTTGGAACAAGCTGGCATTATAAAGAGTCAGATCTCTCAAATGCTTCAACGCACTAATTTATACCAAATTGTACTATAAAGTGCTTAACTAATTGCAATTTCCACTTCCTCTTTTTCCGCTCGATATTAACTATGTCGACCTGATGAAACACACTGTGTATACAGTAAACATATCAAAATGCTGGAAATGCTTAAGTCAAAATAACAGCTGCAGTAATCACTAAGCTGATCTTTTTTTAAAATTCCACCATCAATATATCTAATTTTCAACATGGCCAAATCTGTGGATACATAAATCCACAGGCTGAAGTCATGAAAAGACAAGAGACATTGTTCTGCAAATCTGAAAAATGCCCCAGTTTTGTAAGGGGGGGATTTTTAAAAATACCTTGATAGGTACTTTACTCTGCTTTGGTTCAGCCTCACGTGGAGTACTGTATTCAGTTTTGGGCACCCTAGTTGAAGAGGGATGTTGACAAACTGGAACGTGTCCAGAGGAGGGCAACAAAGATGGTGAGGGGTTTGGAGACCGTATGAAGAAAGGTTGGGGGAGCTTGGTCTGTTTAGCCTGGAGAGGAGACTTCTGAGAGGGGATCTGATAACCATCTTCAAGTATTTAAAAGGGTGCCTTATGGAGGATGCAGCAGAATTGTTCTCTCTTGCCCCAGAGGGACAGACCAGAACTAATAGGATGAAATTAATTCAAAAGAAATTCCGTCTCAAAATCCAGATGAAGTTCCGGACAGTTAGAACGGTTTCTCAGTGGAACAGGCTTCCTCGGGAGGTGGTGGGTTCTTCATCTCTGTAAATGTTTAAACAGAGGCTGGATTGCCATCTGACGGAGAGGCTGATTCTGTGAAGGCAAAGGGGTGGCAGGTTACAGTATATGAGCAATTGGGATGTGAGTGTCCTGCATAGTGCAAGGGGTTGGACTAGATGACCCATGAGGTCCCTTACAACTCTATGATTCTATGAGAGGACTAAAACTGCAAAAATAACCAAAGCAGCATGACATGAAATGCCATGTAAGGCATCAGCTGTACACACAGGAGACTGCTGGGGAGACTCCAGGAGGGTATCAGGACGTGGCAACAAAGGAACTTAGGCTACCAAACCATACAAGTACCAAGCATCAATACTGATGCAACTGACAATATTCTTGGATCCTGGTTTTGCCATCCACTAAGTAGCTGGTTACCCGCACAGCGTTATATTGACAAGCCTGGTTACTCTTGGAACACCTGCCGGTAAATGATACCCTGGATGTGCCGGATCCCAGGGTAGATTTCACTTCTATCTTACCACACTAATAAGCAAAGTTAATCCTTTGTCCAAAGTGACTTTTCCTAAAACAGAAGAGACACTGACACTGATTCCACGCGGGGTGGAAAGGCCGGGCTGGCGTGATGTTGGTGCCAACCTGGCTCCGGCCTACTGCAGTTTAAGGCCTCTGTTGTCCCGGACCGTGGGAATCCCTGCAAGGTATAATTTCATCTTCACGTAAACCCACCTTCATGAAAATGAACTCCTCAACTCCCCTCATCCTGTATTCTGTTGCTGTCTTCAGTTGTGTTTGCTGCCTCTCCCAGTTTAGTATCATCTACAAATTTAATAAGTATTGCACTCATTTCTCATGCTAGCAAAGTTATGCTCAAAATCCTACAAGCTAGGCTCCAGCAATATGTGGACCGAGAACTTCCAGAAGTACAGGCAGGATTTCAAAGAGGCAGAGGAACTAGAGATCAAATTGCCAACATACGCTGGATCATGGAGAAAGCTAGGGAGTTCCAGAAGAACATCTACTTCTGCTTCATTGACAATGCTAAAGCCTTTGATTGTGTGGAGCACAACAAATTGTGGCAAGTTCTTGAAGAGACGGGAATACCAGAGCATCTTATTAATCTCTTGAGAAACCTATATGCAAGTCAAGAAGCAACAGTGAGTACTGAACATGGAATCACTGATTGGTTCAAAATTGAGAAAGGAGTTCGGCAAGGCTGTATACTGTCTCTTTGTCTATTTAACTTGTATGTGGAGCACATCATGAGAAAGGCGGGATTAGAGGAGTCACAAATCGGGATCAAGATTGCAGGGAGAAATATCAACAACCTCAGATATGCAGATGATACCACTCTAATGACAGAAAGTGAAGAGGAACTAAAGAGCCTGTTGATGCGGGTGAAGGAGGAGAGTGCAAAAGTTGGCTTGAAACTCATCATCAAGAAAACAAAGATCATGGCATCCGGCCTTCTCAATTCCTGGCAAATAGATGGGAAAGAAATGGAGATAGTGACAGATTTTATTTTCCTGGGCTCCAAGATCACTGCAGATGGGGACTGCAGCAAAGAAATTAAAAGACGCTTGCTCCTGGGGAGGAAAGCTATGGCAAATCTAGACAGCATCCTAAAAAGCAGACACATCACCCTGCCAACAAAAGTGCGTTTAGTCAAGGCTATGGTATTCCCGAGCCTCTTGTGGCGCAGAGTGGTAAGGCAGCCGTCTGAAAGCTTTGCCCATGAGGTTGGGAGTTCAACCCCAGCAGCCGGCTCAAGGTTGACTCAGCCTTCCATCCTTCCGAGGTCGGTAAAATGAGTACCCAGCTTGCTTGCTGGGGGATAAACGGTAATGACTGGGGAAGGCACTGGCAAACCACCCCGTATTGAGTCTGCCATGAAAACGCTAGAGGGCGTCACCCCAAGGGTCAGACATGACCTGGTGCTTGCACAGGGGATACCTTTACCTTTACCTTATGGTATTCCCAGTTGCAATGTATGGCTGTGAAAGTTGAAAATTGTGTAATTTGGCTTGTAGTATACATTTGCAAAAGGCAATGAAACAGTTGCCTGGCTGAAGCAGGCTTCATATAAACCCGCGTATAAACTGAGGAGGGCTTTTTCAGTGTGAAAAAGGTGCTGAAAAACTCGGCTTATACTTGAGTATATAGGGGACTTCCCCCCTTCAAGGATTGCTGCCTTGTTGTGGCAAGGGGGCTTGCGTAGTTCAGTGAAGCTATGAGCTATACCGTGCAGGGCCACCCAAGACGGACAGGTCATAGCTGAGAGCTCTGACAAAAGGTGATCCACTGGAGAAGGAAATAGCAAACCACTCCAGTATCTTTGCCATGAAAACTCTATGGACAGTTCCAATAGGCATAATGATATGACGCTGTAAGATGAGCCCCTCAGGTCGGAAGGTGTCCAATATGCTACTGGGGATGAGCAGACGGCTAGTACGAGTAGCGCCAGAATGAATGAAGCGGCTGGGCCAAAGCCGAAAGGACGCTCAGTTGTGCAAGTAACTGGTGGCGAAAAGACAGTCCGATGCTGTAAAGATTTTTATTCCATAGGAACCTGGAACGTCAGATCCATGAATCAAGGCAAGCTAGACGTGGTTAAACAAGAAATGAGAAGACTGAACATCGACATTTTAGGAATCAGTGAACTAAAATGGACAGGAATGGGTGAATTTAATTCAGATGACCATCAGGTATACTACTGTGGACAAGAATCTCACAGAAGAAATGGAGCAGCCTTCATAATCAATAAGAGAGTAGGAAAAGCAGTCTTGGGATACAATCCCCAAAATGACAGAATGATCTCAGTTCGAATCCAAGGCAAACCATTCAACATCACAGTGATCCAGGTCTATGCCCCAACCACTGCTGCTGAAGAGGATGAAGTTGATCAGTTCTATGAAGCCCTACAACACCTTCTAGAAGCAACGCCCAAAAATGATGTGCTTATCATCATGGGGGATTGGAATGCTAAAGTAGGAAGCCAAAAGATAACCGGGATAACAGGCAAGTTTGGCCTTGGAATACAAAATGAAGCAGGGCACAGGCTGGTAGAATTTTGTCAAGAGAATACAATGGTCATAGCAAACACTCTTTTCCAGCAACCCAAGAGACGACTCTACACATGGAAATCACCAGACGGTCAACACAGAAATCAGATTGACTATGTGCTCTGCAGCCAAAGATGGAAAAGTTCTATCCAGTCAATAAAAACAAGACCAGGAGCTGATTGTGGTTCAGATCATGAGCTTCTTGTTGCAAAATTTAGGCTTAAATTGAAGAAAGTAGGGAAAAGCACTAGGCCACTCAAGTATGAACTAAATCATATCCCCGACGAATACACAGTGGAGGTGACAAATAGATTTAAGGAATTAGATCTGATAGACAGAGTGCCTGAAGAACTATGGACGGAGGTTCGCAACATTGTACAAGAGGTAGCAACTAAAACCATCCCAAAGAAAAAGAAATGCAAGAAATCAAAATGGCTGTCTGAGGAAGCTTTACAAATAGCTAAGGAGAGAAGGGAAGTGAAAGGCAAGGGAGAAAGAGAAAGATACACCCAATTGAATGCAGAATTCCAGAGAAAAGCTAGAAGAGATAAGAATGCCTTCTTAAATGAACAGTGCAAACAAATAGAAGAAAACAATAGAATGGGGAGGACCAGAGATCTTTTCAAGAAAATTGGAGATATGAAGAGAACGTTTCATGCAAAGATGGGTATGATAAGGGACCAAAATGGTAGGGACCTCACAGAAGCAGAAGAGATTAAACAAAGGTGGCAAAATTATACAGAAGAACTATACGAGCTTAACATCCCTGATGACCACAATGGGGTCTGACCTGGAGCCAGACATCCTGGAATGTGAAGTCAAATGGGCCTTAGGAAGTCTGAGCAACAATAAAGCTAGTGGTAGTGACAGCATTCCAGTTGAACTATTCAAAATCTTAAAGGACGATGCAGTAAAAGTGCTACACTCAATATGCCAGCAAATTTGGAAAAGTCAACAATGGCCACAGGATTGGAAAAGGTCAGTTTACATTCCAATCCCAAAGAAGGGCAATGCCAAAGAATGTTCAAACTACCGCACCATTGCACTAATTTCTCATGCTAGCAAAGTTATGCTCAAAATCCTACAAACTAGGCTCCAGCAATATGTGGACCGAGAACTTCCAGAAGTACAGGCAGGATTTCGAAGAGGCAGAGGAACTAGAGATCAAATTGCCAACATACGCTGGATCATGGAGAAAGCTAGGGAGTACCAGAAGAACGTCTACTTCTGCTTCATTGACTATGCTAAAGCCTTTGATTGTGTGGAGCACAACAAATTGTGGCAAGTTCTTAAAGAGATGGGAATACCAGAGCATCTTATTTGTCTCTTGAGAAATTTATATGCAGGTCAAGAAGCAACAGTGAGAACTGAACATGGAATCACTGACTGGTTCAAAATTGAGAAAGGAGTTCGGCAAGGCTGTATACTGTCGCCTTGCCTATTTAACTTGTATGCAGAGCACATCATGAGAAATGCGGGATTAGAGGAGTCACAAATTGGGATCAAGATTGCAGGGAGAAATATCAACAACCTCAGATATGCAGATGATACCACTCTAATGGCAGAAAGTGAAGAGGAACTAAAGAGCCTGTTGATGCGGGTGAAGGAGGAGAGTGCAAAAGTTGGCTTGAAACTCAACATCAAGAAAACAAAGATCATGGCATCCGGCCCTCTCAATTCCTGGCAAATAGAAGGGGAAAAAATGGAGATAGTGACAGATTTTATTTTCCTGGGCTCCAAGATCACTGCAGATGGGGACTGCAGCAAAGAAATTAAAAGACGCTTGCTCCTGGGGAGGAAAGCTATGGCAAATCTAGACAGCATCCTAAAAAGCAGAGACATCACCCTGCCAACAAAAGTGCGTTTGGTCAAGGCTATGGTCTTCCCAGTTGCAATGTATGGCTGCGAAAGTTGGACCATAAGGAAGGCTGAGCGTCAAAGAATTGAGGCTTTTGAACTCTGGTGCTGGAGAAGACTCTTGCGAGTCCCTTGGACTGCAAGGAGAACAAACCGGTCAGTCCTAGAGGAGATCAGCCCTGACTGCTCTTTAGAAGGCCAGATCCTGAAGATGAAACTCAAATACTTTGGCCACCTCATGAGAAGGAAGGACTCCCTGGAGAAGAGCCTAATGCTGGGAGCGATCGAGGGCAAAAGAAGAAGGGGACGACAGAGAATGAGGTGGCTGGATGGAGTCACTGAAGCAGTAGGTGCAAACTTGAATGGACTCCGGGGAATGGTGGAGGACAGGAAGGCCTGGAGGATCATTGTCCATGGGGCCGCAATGGGTCGGACACGACTTCGCACATAACAACAACAACAATAGGGGACTTCCAGTAAAATATACTCCAGAGGTACTGACTGGATGGGGTTCTCCTCATCCTGGTCAGCGTGGGCTGGCCCAATTTCATTGGATCTTGGGAGCTGACCCTGGTCAAGCAGGACTGACCCTGGTCAGTACCCAGCACAGAGATCCAGGGTCACTACACTGAGGCAAGCAATGCCAAAACCCCTACAGGGCTGCCATAATTCAGCAGTAACACAGTAGAAGAAGAAGAAGAAGAGTTGGTTCTTATATGCCGCTTTTCTCTACCCAAAGAAGGCTCAAAGCGGCTTACAGTCGCCTTCCCATTCCTCTCCCCACAACAGACACCCTGTGGGGTGGGTGAGGCTGAGAGAGCCCTGATATCACTGCTCGGTCAGAACAGTTTTATCAGTGCCGTGGCGAGCCCAAGGTCACCCAGCTGGCTGCATGTGGGGGAGCGCAGAATCGAACCTGGCATGCCAGATTAGAAGTCCGCACTCCTAACCACTACACCAAACTGGCTCTAACCAAACTCTAGCACCTAACACACAAACATGCATATGGTCGCACAGCAAATTGTTGAGTTTCCCCCCACACACACACACCCAGCAAAAAGGTGATATTAAATGCATGTATAAATTATAATTAATTGAAGTTGCAAATCACACATATGAAGAAAATCCTTCATCAGACCTCACATCGACCATTTCCACACTAGCAATATCATTTGGGTTTGCATTTTTAAGGGGCCGGCTTTTCCTACCATTTCTGCATTAACATTTTTCAAAGGATTAATGGACACAGGTCTGACATCAAAAACCACAGAACTGAAAAACCTGTAGGGCAGGGGTAAAACTGCGGCCCTCCAGATGTCCGTGGACTACAATTCCCAGGAGCCCCTGCCAGCATTCGCTGGCAGGGGCTCATGGGAATTGTAGTCCACGGACATCTGGAGGGCCGCAGTTTGACTACCTCTGCTGTAGGGGAACACTTCAACTTTCCAGGACATTCAATAAGGGACCTGCAAGTAGCTGTTTTATTGCAAAAGGACTTCAAGGACAGGCTAGGAAGGGAGATTCCAGAAATGCAAGTTATTACAACACTCAAAACTATGACATACCCTGGACTCAACAAGGATATAGGTGTTTTATCTCACTATGCATGCTAACCTTGTTTTACTCGTGCAATCTACATCCCTCAAATTTTATTTTATTTTGGGACAATGTAACTGTAAGGTGATGGTAGTGATATGCAATGGAATTTTGAGTTGAACTGCCTGGTCTTGGGACGAGAGAGCTGCCAGAGCAGCAATCCACTTGCAGGAATGGAGACCGATGGGGCCAGCAGCAAATGGTGGGGTGGAAGCCTTTGATCACTGACAGACAGTTTTGTTTCTCCTGTGTTTTTGTGAACTACAACTGAATTCGAGGGGACTGATTGGCTGTTTTGGCAAAGAATTACCATATGGCTGTATTTGGATGTTGTGACACAGTTTACTAATTTAAAAGAATTCATTTTTGCTTTATATTCCCACTGTCATGAAGTTCATAGTCTGAGGAAGAGTGCTTGCACTCGAAAGCTCACGCCTTGAATAAATCTTTGTGGGCCTTAAAGGTGCTACTGGACTCTGATTTTATTTGTCTTTTCAGTCGCAGACCCAAATTGCCCTCTCGATTACCCCAAATTTAGGACATTCTTGGTTACAACAATTTCATCTTTGAAGCCGGAATCTATGGTACTGTATTTGCCGGCGTATAGGACGACTGGGCGTATAAGATGACCCCCCAACATTTCCACTCAAAATATAGAGTTTGTTACATTACATTACAGTACTATGGGCCAATAAGGGCAGCTCTGTCTATCCCACTTGGAGGCATGTTTTTTAGGGGGGGAAAGTAGTCTTAGACGCCAGCAAATACTGTGATTTGAGGCTGCCCAATGGAGAGATGCTTGCATTTAGGTTTTTCCCCACTTTGAGTTGAGTCCATTTTGAGTTGTTTGTCCGCGCTCTCTTCCTCATCACCATCTTCCATCCCCTTGTCCCAAAACATCCAACTTAAACTCCCATTCAACTAGGAAGCCGGCTCTAGAAGTCAGGAAAAAACCCATAAAAAACAACAAATACATGAAATATAATCAATGACTTTTTAACAGGAGTCTGCAATTCCTGAAGAGTCTGGCCATCACCTCCGTAACACAAAGGCTAATTATCCGCTGCTGCTGGGACTATTTGTTCTAGTTGTTCCTCTCACTGACTCGCTATGTCTGCACTCGAAAGCTCACGCCTTGAATAAATCTTTGTTGGTCTTAGAGGTGCTCCTGGACTCTGATTTTATTTCGCTATTCCCAAGTTTGCCATGTCTGGTGACATTCCTGTGCCACTTTTTGTGTGTCACAGACAAGGACAGAGGGGGAAAGGGAGGGCCGGCTGGATACCCCTCCCCAGGTCTGCTTCGAGGTGGCCCTTGGGGGCTGGGGAGAGGGCCCTTAAGTACCTGTGTCTGGAAGGAAGTAGGGAGGGCTCAAGCAGTGGGCAATGGAGGGAAATCCCTGCAGCTTAGAGCTGTGGGTGCCCCGTGTGCCAAGAGTGTTGCTGTTGTCACAGTAGGACACCTTTTGGTCTTCGCAGAACAAGCCTGCATCATTTCTTTTCTTTTCCACTAGAAGGAAACGTTTTCCCCATTGCAAAAAGGCACCTGATAGAACTTAAGGCAGCCAGGGGTCTATCCCCGCCCCCCCCCCCTCACATTGGGATTTGGACAGACTCACCTGCCTTTTGCCCGCAACCTTTCCCAGCGCTCCAGACACCACAGGAGCAGTGAGAGGACTTGCTTTCCTGGTCCCACCTCCCTCCCGAAGTTAGTATGCCCCAATACTGGCCTTTAAAAAGGTGTGTGTGTGGGGGGGGGGTGATTGCGTTTCAATGCTGTTTCTAACGCTAGAAAATACAGTGTCAGGCCTGCATGGTAAGCTGCAGCAGCATTGTAATGCAGTAACCTACTTTTTAAAAACTACATCCACTATTCTTGGGGGGGGGAAGGGGACATAGAACGGTGGAAATAAGGGGTGCAATGAAAAGAAAGTGCAAGCAGGTACTATTTTGCAAAAACAATGGAAAAGAAGAAGGGAGCAAAGCATCATGGTTAGCTGCCTCCTTTTGACTCTCAATGTGGACAATATATGGCTAATTTCAGCCTGGGGAACAAGGGGAGGGCAGCCCAAATGCAGAAAGCAGAGCATCACCTTGCAGCATCCCATGGAAATCCAAAGTGAGGCTATAACAAAGCATGTCTCAAAGGCGGAAATCCACATTCTTGACCAATATGAGATGTGGTGTTGGAGGAGAGTTTTACGGATGCCATGGCTGCCAAAAGGACAAAGAAACGGGTTCTAGATCAACTCAAGCTTGAGGTCTCTGTAGAAGCTAAAATTACTAAACAAGGTGATTGTACTTTGGTCACATCATGAGGAGACAAGAGTCGCCAGAAAAGAAAAGCTGAAGGCAGCAGGGAAAGACCTCTTTGGTCATTAATTCATACGGTCGTCACAGGTCAGAAACTTCTTGACAGCACATGATACACACAATATGTGAAGTAGACAGTACAGAAAATGCACGTGCTCTTTTAAAAGGCCGTTTTTCCTACCATTTCTGCATTTCCTGCCCAAGCAGCATCTTAAAATTGACATGAAAGCCATCTCTCTTACCTAGGAAATGTGTGAAAATTCTTCCATTGATTCAGCTATGGTGGCTTTACTTATGGACAATGCACAAAATCAGCTGTCTTCTGATAACTCCTATGAACACCCACTAAGATGCTGTTCCCGTCTACTGGTTCATCAAGGTCCTTAGACCAGGGGTAGTCAAATTGCGGCCCTCCAGATGTCCATGGACTCCAATTCCCAGGAGCCCCTGCCAGCATTCGCTTGCGAATGCTGGCAGGGGCTTCTGGGAATTGGAGTCCATGGACATCTGGAGGGCCGCAGTTTGACTACCCCTGCCTTAGACTGACAGAGGCTCCTCAGGGTCTTGGGCAGAGGTCTTCTATGTCACCTACCGCCTGGTCCTTTGTAGTGGGGAAGATAGAGATTTAACCTGGAACCTTCTGCATACCAGGCAAGTGCTCTACCACTAAACTATGGCCCATGCCACTATCCATTCCACCCCCTTTCCCCATGCCACTGAAAGAAAGGCCAATAGTTCCCTGTGGCTAAGGAAAGAAAGAAGAATGCTCTTTTGCGTGCTGCCTGTCAGACCACATCATTTCCCAGCCTGTGGCCTAAAACAGAACGAGCAACGTTGTCTTCCATGCACCACGTGCTGTTAATCCATTCCGTGTGAAATTACAAATAAAATTTGCCACATAATTAGTGGAATAATCCAGATAACAAGCATTACCATCCCAGTTATTGTTATTGCCTCTGTTACTGCCGGTTCCCAAGCCGAATGCGCAGTCTAAGCCTGTGGTTCTATTAGCAAACATGCTCTTTGTTTATGCAGAGGATACGGTTAAGGAAAGGATGCTTCTAATTGCTCCCCCACCCAATTAGGCCATATTAATTGCACCTTTTAAAATTACAGGAAGAACAACAGAACCACCAAGGTAATAGATGGATAAGTTTTGGGAGGAAAACCCATACCTTGTCTTAGAACAGGACTTGTTGGGATGGTCCACCAAGAGAAGGGATTTGCATAAAACACATCCCTAATTGGACATTTACTATACAGCACATTGCACATGCTAGTTTTTAATTACAACAGATTCTAAAATAATTCCACGCTGGCCGGAGAAAGATATGGGATTTTAAAATATTGAGAGAGAGAAAGAGAGAGAGAGAGAGAGAGAGAGAGCTTTTGAGATGTAAGTTTCTGCTGACAAAAATTACAATGCAATTTTCTAGCCAACTAATTTCACTCCCCGAGATAATGACTTGAGCAAAAAGCTAATCAACTGCCAATCAGGATTCCTTGAAGCAGAGAATGTCAGATCGCAAAGCCATTCTTACAAGTCATAAAGAACACTTCTGTTCCAGGAGATGTCATAAAGGCTGTGATGAAAATCTGAAGTTGATGAAGCATTGTTATTTCTCCAGTGATTTCCTAAACAAACAGCTTTCGCATTTAACCAAATCTGCCATTAATATTCAGGCCCCTTTCAGGAGCATCAATACCGACCACAATTAACTGTGTAAATGTCAGCAAGAGAACTAAACAGATTAATCATCTGTCTTGTTTGGCCTCCCCATCGATGATACTAATTTCCCATGGGGAGGGGAGGTGACGGTTAGGTGGAATCAAAGGTAAGGGCGGAAAGCGTCACCTGTGAGGCACAGATCTTTTTCATCGCAACCACTCAAAAAAGGAAGCAAACCACCAGAAGGTGTCATTAGCAGTTAATTTGCACTCCCGTTATTACAGGAGTCCATGTTGTTCAATTTACACATTTTCTTGACAAACTATGTATAATTTCAGAAGCAGTTCTTTAAAAATGTTAACTGTTCAGCTGCGTGGGAGATTAATGTTGGGCGCTGTCGTTTTGTCAAATATCCAGAATCTGCCTACTTTTAGGGCTGCCAACTGCCCTTTCGGAGGTGTCTAGACACTTTGGGGGAGGGGCCTAGGGAAGGAGGGGGGGCAGGTTTGGGGGTCTCATCCAAAGCAGCCCTTTTTTCCAGGAGAACGGATCTTTGTTGTCTAGAGATCGGTTGAAAACTGAGGAGATCTCCAGTGACCAGCTGGATGTTGGCAAGCCTACTGCTTTCATTACATTACCTATCTACTTTTCTTAGGGTTTCCAGGACCGCCATATGGTCTGCAGGGGGGGGGGGACGATGTCCAGGAGCTTCCTGCACACTCCCACTTACCCAAACCCAGAAGAGCGTCCGGCATGCTGACATCACCCGGAAGTGACATTGGCCTATTGGAGATGTTGGGGGCAATGCTCTGGCTTTCGGCATCAAACCATAGCATTTTGCCTGAAATCAAGAGTGCCACTTCTGGGTGATGTTGGCACCTCAGGACATTCTTCCTGGCCCCGAGGAGTACAGGGGGGAGTGTGGGTCTGGGAGGGCAAGGAACACCACAAAAGCATCTGTTTCGTTGGGGGGGGGGGGAGTTTCCCAAAACAAAAAGGGGGAAATATCCTGATTGAAACAAAACTGGTACCCTAAAAAGGAAATGAACCAGGGAAATGAACGTAAGCCTATACAGGGTAGAACACAATTATAAAAATATAAGTATTAATCAGTTTAATGGCCCAAAATATCTTAATTTCAGTGTCCAGTAAGTGTCCTGTAATCAGGAGACAACCTATTAAATTGCAGTGTAACATCCTAATTAGCATTTGGGAATTTCGAATAATTACAAATAAACTTTGTAGGTGCTTGCCTTGACCATATTTTTTTTTAAATATTACTCAAATAATTTTATTTATTTATTCATTTATTAGATTTTTATACCGCCCTTCTAAAGCTCAGGATGGTTTACATATAACATTGAGGGGGGATACATGGAATGACCTAACATATAACATAGTCAAAAATAACATCAACAATAAACTGAATCTCATCTATTTCTGAATCTAAATCAACAACAATATAAGGGGAACGATAACTTAGACAGGCCCCCCCAGAGAGGTCAGTCTGGTTAAGGGCATGAACGTCTGAGGGGGGAATCTATGGATGTGGTTGGGTTTGGTTGGTCTCAGGAAAATGCCTGGTGGAGGAGCTCCCTTTTGCAGGCCCTGCAGAATTGTGGGAGTTCGGGCAGGGCCCTGATCTCTTCAGGGGACCCGTTCTACCAGGTGGGGCCCAGGATGGAGAAAGCTCTGGCCCTTGCTGAGAACCGACATGCTTGTTTGGGGCCAGGGATCACCAGCCAGTTGGCGGTGGCGGAGCATGATGCTCTTTTGGGGGTATAGGCAGAGAGATGGTCTCTCAGGTACACTGGGCCCAGACTGCGTATGGCCTTGAAGGTGAGAACCAAAACCTTAAGCCTGATCTGGAATTCAATTGGGAGCCAGCTGAGCTGTTGAAGTACAGGCCAGATGTGGGATCTCCGTGGTGTATTGGTGAGAATCCTTGCCGCAGCGTTCTGCACCAATTGCAGCTGCGGAAAAGGATAAAGGATAAGGGCACTCCTGCATAAAGCGAGTTGCAGAAGTCCAATCAAGAGGTGACCGTTGCGTGGATCGCTGTAGCTGGGTGTTCTGGTGCCAAGTAGCTTGGCTTGGCGCAGGTGGTAGAAGGCCTGCTACACTACTCTCGTGACCTGCGCCTCCATGGAGAGGGAGGTCATCTAGGATCACACCCAGGTTTCTGACAGCGTGGGCCTTATCTGGCCTTCTGGTCCACAGAATTGACTAGGTAAATAAGAACCTTTAAGGTTTTTTTGAAAAAATTTCCCAAATTGATTTAAACCATGATATTATGACACAGCTTTTCTTCTTTTTTCCTTTCAGAGGTCCATAGTATCTTGAATATATCTTTTTATGGAAAGGTCCCAACTGGCTATAACAACTATTGTGTTTATTGTATATTTTACGTATGTTGGTTTTCCTTCATGCCCGACCATTGATAAAGGCAGTTATGCTGAAACACGTCAGTGGAGACATTAGTAGGCATGTATAAATTGAGGCTGTTTTAAAGCATTGGGTTTTTAACCTGATTAATACATACTGATACCATCCTTATCCATGGTTCCTCTATATCAGGGGTAGTCAAACTGCGGCCCTCCAGATGTCCATGGACTACAATTCCCAGGAGTCCCTGCCAGCTGGCAGGGGCTCCTGGGAATTGTAGTCCATGGACATCTGGAGGGCCGCAGTTTGACTACCCCCTGCTCTATATATTTCTGAAATGCCCCTGTGGGAGGAGCATGTCCAGGGTGTTTTTCCTGAATACGCTGGCTGCACCCTGATTGGGCTGGCCCCTACACTTGCTGCACTCCCTAACAGCCTTCCTCACAGGGTGCCTATTACGGGAAGAGGAAGGCAATTTTAAACTGCTTAGAGACACCTGAGGCCTGCTGGATGATTGTGGACCATTCCCAGATAGACAACTCACTAAGCATTTTAGTCAACTCACTAAGAGATATAGGACCTCTACTGACCTAAAGGGCCTCAAATACTTAAGGAAAGATCCCCGGAAAATAAAGTTTTTTCTCACCTTCTATAAAACAGAAATCCCAGACATTTTCCGGGCCAAAAGTCATTATTCAGCCTCCTTCAATATTTATACACACCAAGCTTTTACAGACACAGATTTGCATGCACTGACATACATAAGGAACTTCCCATTAAGTCCCACTAAAGACAGGTTAAACCCCGTGACCCTTAGGGAAACACAAGTGTCTGCTGACAAGGAATCTCGAGACAACAGCTTACCCCAGCTACCTACAAATGTTTAGAGACACCTGAGGCCTGCTGGGTGACTCTGGCCCATTTCCAGTTCTCTCAGAGCTCTCAGCCCCACCACCCTCACAGGGTGACTGTTATGGGGAGAGGAAAGGAAGGTGATTTTAAACTGCTTAGAGACACCTGAGGCCTGCTGGGTGACTGTGTGACATTCCCAGTTCTCTCAGACCTCTTAAACCCACCTCTCTCACAGGGTGTCTGTTATGGGGAGAAGAAGGGAAGGTGATTTTTAAGTGCTTAGAGACACCTGAGGCCTGCTGGGTAACTGGGTGCCATTCCCAGTTCTCTCAGACCTCTCAGCCCCACCTCCCTCACAGGGTGACTGTTATGGGGAGAGGAAGGGAAGGAGATTTTAAACTGCTTAGAGACACCTGAGGCCTGCTGGGTGACTGTGGACCATCCCCAGTTCTCACAGAGCTCTCTCAGCTCCACCATGCTCACAGGGAGAGAATAGGGAGAGAAAGGGATGGCAATTGGAAACTGCTTAGAGACACTTGAGGCCTGCTGGGGCACTGCGGCCCATTCCCAGTTCCCTCAGACCTCTCACAGCCCCATATCCCTCACAGGTTGTCTATTGTGGGGAGATGAAGGTAAGCCACTTTGAGACTCCTTTTGGTAATAAACAGCAGGGTACAAAAATCCAGCTCTTCTTCTTCTCAGGGGCAAAAGTGAAAGAAGCTTGTGGGCACATAACATTATATCAACAGTAAAAAAAATGAAGACGGAAGGAGCAATGTGGACACCTGTGTACTGTGACTACCCCATGTGTATTAGGGCAGAGGGGCATTTCGGTGAATGTGGCCAAATTCACACAAGAAGGGAAATGACGCAGAACTGGGAGGAATTGGTTGCCATGTAATCTTCCCCTAAGAAGAGTCTCCAGCCTGATTTTCCCTTCACATATCTGAAGACATGGCTCTGGAAAGCTCATCTCTAACCATTATGCCACATTTCCCAAAGGTCAGTCCTCTCCCACACTCAACAAACATTCCACACCACAGGTTCTTGACACCCATCTCTCCACACCCATGTCTTCATTTGTCACCATACCACCACAACCTCCCACACAACACACACATTCAACCCCATGCCCTTACAGACTGGGCAACCCCTCCCCTTCCTCTTCCCAATGCCAAGCTCTCTCTATCTTAATAACTCTCTTTCTTTCTACCTCCCTCTCACTTTGCTTTTTTCCCACCTCCCCCCTGCTAGCACCCGTTGTATCAGCTATAATGGGCTTTAATTCTAGTATTTTTTATAATTGTGTTGTACCCTGTATAGGCTTCAGTTCATTTCCCTGGTGTTGACCTTTTTAGGCTCTTGGGGGGGGGGGGTGTTCCCCCTGCTTTCTTAAACCTGCAAAGCAGGGGGAACAATGCCAAAGTGGGTTTCCCCCTAATCCTAGTGGGGGGTCTGGTATCCCTAACATTTCTACTTAGCAATTGATTCAACTTTCATTGGCAGTGTGGGGTGAGATCTGAACTGACATTCTCCCTTTTGTAACCACTGAGATTCTTCCTTGTCCCTCCAAGTTTATTGCCTCAGCAGTTTCATCTTTCGGAGAACTGGACTGGCAGAGCACTCACAGTGCTGGCCTCAGACCCAGGATGAATGAGGAGGGGGGCCACACTGGGTGCCAACTGAGGACAAAACTGAGCTATAAATAAAAAAAATGTGCATCATTCTAAGCCACAGAAGTCAATGGATAACCCCAGTTAGGACTGCACAGAAACTGATGTACATTGGACTCTTGGGGCATTCCCACATGTCATAAATGTAGCTTAATGCTTACCTAATGAAGATGCTATATCCCGGCCCCTCCACATGACATCAGCCACATCCCGCATCTGGGCAGCAAACTGCTCGCTACATCCTCCATTTTAAAGCGCTTCTCTGGGAATCCCAAAAAGTTGATTCACCACCCTAAAAAGTGCTAGCGACCGGAGATCAACCAGCAGGCAACCAGCAGAAGGAAGGTATGGAGACAGAAATGTGCTAAAGTCGTCTGTATCATCCCAGCCTCATATCCCATACAAATTTCAAAATTATTGGGCCAAGGGATCCACATCTAGGACCAAGGAGTCCACATATGGACCAAGGGGTCCAAATCCAAAGAGAGTGCCCCCATCCACTCCATTATATTCTATGGGATGGACTCTCAATTGGATATAATGGAGGGATGGGGGCACCCTCTTCGGCACCACCTCCAAGTGGACCCTTTGGGCCAATCATTTTGAAATTTGGAGGGGAGTCAGGGAAGAGCCTCCTGGAGCTACTCTGGAAATTGAAGGTTGTACCTCAAACCCCCACCCCCCAGGTAGGGTGGGAATGCCGAAATTCCCATTATAGTCTAAGGCGCCATTGACTTTCATGGGCGCCGAAGCTAAGGCAGCCAAATCGGCGTGATCCCATGGGGGGAGGGCATTCAAAAGCACTATGCATCTATGATTATATGCATAGGCATTGTGACACAGAAGTATGTTTTTTTAAAAATTATCAGGCATCGCAGGACCTTTAAACTGCCTCAGAATATGGAGGAAGGGGATTGATTGCCTGAATGAATTGACAGGTGGAAACACGACACATATAAGGCGCGTTGCTCTCTTCCGCCTCTTCCAGCAGCAGGTGAGGAGGATCAGACATGCAAAAAGAAGGCAGACAAAGGTGAAACAACAAAAAGGTGAAGAGGGCCGGGGCGGGGGGCGATATAATGTTGCACTTTGCAATTCCATGGACATGACAGTATTTTTACTAATGTGCGGAAATGCTCCCAATTTCACCAACAGAATAATTTCATATTGGAATATAATTCCCTGCCCTAAAATACCTTTAGGGATAAGAAAGGAGGATCTTTTATTTCTTTTTATTTTTAGGGGATGGGGGGAATATGATACTATAAGACAAGTGAAAAACAAGTAAGGCTTCGGGTTTTACATTCAATTAGGTGATTTTTACTTTTCATCTTAAGAATTTTAATTATACCATTTAAGAGTACTTTGTGATTGCAATCATAGTTTTTCCAGAGAAACCGAGTGATCACTCTATTTTTAATTAAATCACCGTTATTTCCCCACCTGAACGCAAAATTGGAAACCTATTTTACATGCTTTTCATAGCATATGAGGCTGTAACAGTCAATGATATCACTGGAGTGTTTCAGCCAGAAGAAGAAGAAGAAGAAGAAGAAGAAGAAGAAGAAGAAGAAGAAGAAGAAGAAGAAGAAGAAGAAGAAGAAGAAGAAGAAGAAGAAGAAGGTTGAATACTCTACATAAACACTCTTTTTGCATAGAACTTTGCATTGAATTTATCAACAATAATGAAGGATTTATTTATAAGATATTTTTCTGTCCCCACAAAGCCACTAAGGCAACTAACAAATTAAAATGTACAAATACAATATTATTTTCAAAATCATTAAAACCAACATTAAAGCCATTAAAAGATCTCCATAGTTTTCAGAAGAAAAGTGCAGGAGTCCAGGAGCACCTTAAAGACTAACGACATGTGGGGTGGGGGAGGAGCTCTCGTGAGTCACTTCTTCAGATACACCTAGAATGGGAGCCCATCTCACCTTACATTTTGGAGACTGAATTCAGATGCTAAACGACAAGAGCAGGCAAACGACAAGAGCAGATGAATGCAGGCATGATTGGATTAGACCAGGGGTAATCAAACTGCAGCCCTCCAGATGTCCATGGACTACAATTCCCAGGAGCCCCTGCCAGCGAATGCTGGCAGGGGCTTCTGGGAATTGTAGTCCATGGACATCTGGAGGGCCGCAGTTTGACTACCCCTGGATTAGACAGTGTGGAGAAAATCAGCCTTGGTACTGAGACAGGAAACCAAGGTCTTGATTCTATGCAAGTTACATTGTCTTGAGCTTCATTATAAAATCAGAGTCCAGTATAAAATTAGTTTCAGAAGATGGGGAAGGAAATATAAGAGACACCATGAATAGGCGGGCTGATTTTGCCCTGAGGAAAATGCATGAGGCAGTAGCCATGTCTACTATGGCTTCTACCACTGCTTCTATAGTCAACAGAGCATTTGTTGTCTGGGCACATAAATTGGTAAGACTGGTGGTGGAGGAGGAGGAGGAGGAGGAGGAGGAAGAGGAAAAAGAAGAAGAGCTGGCTTTTATATGCCGCTTTTCTCTCCCTGAAGGAGTCTCAAAGCAGCTTACATTCGCCTTCCCTTTCCTCTCCCCACAACATCCACCCTGTGAGGTAGGTGGTGCTGAGAGAGCCCTAATCTTACTGCTCAGTCAGAACAGCTTTATCAGTGCTGTGTCTAGCCCACGCTCACCCATCTGGCTGCATGTGGAGGAGAGCAGGGAATCAAACCCGGCTCACCAGGTTAGAAGTCCACATTCCTAACCACTACACCAAGCTGGGTAATAAAAGGACAGCTGAAGGGGTATCCAGAATTTTGAAAGCGGTTTCCTTTCTTACAGATACAACTTTAGATTCCCTAATTTTTGCTGCCAGAGGATTAATGTCGGCAGCAGCAGTTCTCGGTCTGCGGGCTTAGTCTGCTGATATCCATCCTAAAACAATTGTAATATCTTATCCATTCCAGCGGGATAAATTGTTTGGAGATGCCGTAAATAGATTTTTGGTAGAAACAAGGGACAGGAAAGAGGCCCTTCTTAAATTTGTCAGGTGAGGCAGTGACCGGAAATGTCAAGGTTTTTCTTTCAGGTACCAGAATTACTTGCCCAGATTCTGAGAGAACAAGAGAGGTTCCTGGGGATACAATTGCCATTCCTTTAGTTGAGGATGGCTTCTAGGAGAGCCTCTAGAGTTCGTATTTCTAATTATTCCTAGAAAGCCTTTACCAGCAAATAGCTTGATCCCCTTTGTTCAGGAGTCAAGTCCATCTTGGATTTCTTACAGGAAGGCTTGGACAGGGCCTGAAACCTCCTACCTTAAAGAAGCAGGTAGCAACTATATCTGCAGTGAGGCCAGTGGTGGAGGAGGTACCTCTAGCCTTACATGTGGCATGTCTCTTGAAAGGAGCGATAGTGCTTTCTTGACCGCAGGCGCATAGTTTCCCTATGTGGAGCCCAACTGTTCTTTTAGCTCTTCTGAAGAGTCTTTTTGAACCAATTCAAGATATTTCCTTGGTTTACCTATGGATGGAAGTTATTTTCTTAGTAGTGATCACATTCTCACCGTGAATTTCAGAGTTGGGTGCATTATCTGTAAAAAAAAGGATTTGTGTATTTTCCACAAGGATAAGGTGGTGCTCTGAAATGATCCTACCTTTCAACTTGAGGTCAACTCTCAGTTTCACAAGCTCCAAGAAATTAATCTCCCATCCTTTTGCCCTTCACCTAAATAACCAAAGACTGTGTTGTGGCACAAGCTGGATGTTCATAGGGTGCTAAAGGCCTTTTTGATCAGGACAGAGCCATTTAGAAAGACAGAGTGGCTGTAATTCCGCCTAATAAAGGGGGCAGGTTGTCCTCTGCAGCAATCAGAGTTTTGAGGGATTGTATTGCGCCGGCTTAAAAAACATCGGGCAGGCCAGTTTCTTCGGGTACTACGGGACATTCTGTCCATAGCCCTGCCACTAATGCTGCATTATGTAAATCTGCATCAGTTGACCAGATCTGCAATACTGCTACCTGGTCATCCATTTTGACATTTTATCTTTTATAGTTTATTTAAGATCTGTTTGGTCATGTAACCCCATGGCCTATTTTATTATTTTGTTGAAATTTTAAACCTGATTTTTATATGTCTTATACATATTTTATGCCAATAAAAGGTTACTGACTGACTGACATTTATCAGGCATTATAAGTTGAACGAGTTTAGTTCTTCTGATGCAGCTTTCAGCAAATGTATGTTACTTCATGTGGTAGATGCAGATGACTCAGTCCCACCTGGGAGAGCCAGGGGAGAATGACCATTGGGTTTACTCACCATGAAGGATCTTTCTCCCTGGGCTCTAAAACTCCATCCAGCCCTCCCTTGGTGGCCTCCGCAAATACTGCACTTGTTTGCATTGGTAAAGGTAAAGGTAAAGGTATCCCCTGTGCAAGCACCGAGTCATTTCTGACCCTTGGGGTGACGCCCTCTAGCGTTTTCTTGGCAGACTCAATACAGGGTGGTTTGCCAGTGCCTTCCCCAGTCATGACCGTTTACCCCCCAGCAGCAAGCTGGGTACTCATTTTACCGACCTCGGAAGGATGGAAGGCTGAGTCAACCTTGAGCCGGCTGCTGGGATTGAACTCCCAGCCTTATGGGCAAAGATTTCAGAAGGCTGCCTTACCACTCTGCGCCACAAGAGGCTCTTTGCATTGGTAGTGTTTCCTTTAAAGGGAAGGTGTTGAGGGATTCTTCCTTTTTTGAATCTTCCTTCCTTCCTTGAACTTTTTCTCTCTTCCTTGAAATTTTTCTCAAAAAAAAAAAAAAAAAAAGGAAAGGGAAAAAAAAAGGAAAGGAAAGGAAAGGAAAGGGAAAAAAAGAGTTGTTTAACAAGTTTAGTGGATTTGAGCTCTGGAAGTTTCGAAATTGAGGGAAGGAAGGCGTGGTTCCAGCAGGGAGACAGGAAGAGGAAGAAGTTTGGTCCTACCTTCCTAGCAACAGCAGCGAGAACCACTAATATAGGATAGAGTCCTAGAGCCCAGGTAGAAGGACCCTTCATGGTGATTAAACCCAATGGTTGGTCTCACATGCCAAAATCCATCCTTCAACTCTTCCCAGGGAGCTGGTGTGGATGCTGGAGCACTGGCGTATAGTTCTACTTTCACCTACCCCAGAGGTTTACAAAATTGTGCATGGGATACAGAAGGTAGAGTAAGAGTTTTTCCCTCAATGCAAGAACAGATGAGCACTCAAAGAAATTAATAGGCAGTAGGCTTAAAACAAATAAAAGGAAGTTCTTCTTCGCCCAAAGAGTAATTAATATTTAGGCCAATTCCGCACAAGGTTCAAAAATGGCAATCGCTTCGCCGGAAGTTCAGAGGAGAGAGCCAGGGGGAGGGACTTTGCTGAAACCGCAACAATGTTAACGCACAGGTCTTTTTCGCTAGTGTTGCAGATTGCTTGCAAGAGTGTAGCGTTTTCCAGAGGGTGAATCCACCTTTTGGGATTTCCCTGGAAGCGCTACAACGAAGCGCTTTTAGCAGGACTGTTTCAGCAGTGTGGCAGATTGTGTACGACGTCGTGCATAACTGCATATTAGTAGCGATTACAATTTGCTATACTCCTGCAACATTAAACTTGTGCGGAATGGACCTTAGAATTCACTGTCACAGGATGTTGTGGCAGCTACAAGCATAGACATCTTCAAGTGATGACTAGATCAGCATATGAAGAAGAAGAAGAGTTGGTTCTTATAGGCTGTTTTTCTCTCCCCAAAGGAGTCTCAAAGTGGCTTCCAGTCGCCTTCCCTTTCCTCTCTCCACAACAGACACCCTTTGAGGGAGGGGAGGCTGAGAGAGCCCTGAGATTACTGAAGAAGAAGAAGAGTTGGTTCTTATATGCTGCTTTTCTCTACCCGAAGGAGTCTCAAAGCGGCTTACATTCGCCTTCCCTTTCCTCTCCCCACAACAGACACCCTGTGAGGGAGGTGGGGCTGAGAGAGCCCTGATATTACTGAAGAAGAATAAGAGTTGGTTCTTATATGCTGCTTTTCTCTACCCGAAGGAGTCTCAAAGCGGCTTCCAGTTGCCTTCCCTTTCTTCTCCCCACAACAGACACCCTGTGAGGTGGGTGAGGTCGAGAGACACTTGATATCACTGCTTGGTCAGAACAGCTTTTATCAATGCTGTGGTGAGCCCAAGGTCACCCAGCTGGCTGCATGTGGGGGAGTGCGGAATCAAACCCAGCTTGCCAGATTAGAAGTTCGCACTCTTAACCACTACCCCAAACTGGCTCTCACCAAACTGGAGCAGAGGCACAAGGTATAGATGGAGCACTCTCTCTGGGGTAGTGATGTTCTGTGTTCTTGGTACTTGGGGAGCCACAGTGGGAGGCCTTCTGGAATTCTGGTCTGCTGGTGGACTTGCTGATGGCCCCTGGGTTTTGGCCACTGTGTGACACAGAGTGTTGGACTGGATGGGCCATTGTCCTAATCCAACATGGTTTCTCTTATGTTCCAAGTCATCCGGGCTTTGTCCCAATGATCTTGATGGAAACAATTACTGAGGAGATGGGTGGAAAGAGCAGTGATTTCCATTCTTTTCAGCACGCAGTAAAGAAGGTGCATTTGCAGCAGAAGAAAGGAAGGCTGTGCAGGCCCATAATAATTCAATGTCATAAATATAGCAGAGCTGGATGTGGCACCTCTGTGATAACTTCCTTGGTCTGTGCTAAAGTGGAATCTCATTATCTGCTATAGAGGAGCAGTCTGTATAGTATGTTTTGGCAGGCAGGGGACAAGCAGGAATATTACATTCAAAGCGCGCCCTCAGATGCTCTTTTCCCTTCGTCTCCAGACCCCTGTGATTCAAAGAGTTTTTATTTCAGTACATGGCGAATGACACTGTTATCCAGGGACACAGAGTGAGATGAATCAGGTTCAGACTTCCTTTTGTCAATGGAAGGAGAATGGTTAAGCACAACACTTTTCCCCCTTTCCCCAGCCAGACTGGTAGAATGATGGAGGTAGACATCAGGGGAGGTACTAAAGACAGTAGGAAATGGGAAGGCAGAGAAAATCAATGTCCCATTCCTTGGTTTACTATACCCTGTTGATTTCCTAATAAACCCTTCAGATTGCTTCTCCCAATGATGAGGTAGCTATTTTTGCTATCATAGTATACCTTTGTGGGGGCTTTTTTCCAGTGCTAACCTGAAATGCTTGTCTGGAAGGGACCTCTTTCCATAGAGCTGTTGAACCTTTAAGATCTCTGCCATAAGCTCCCCTTTGAAAGTCCATGTCAATCTAAAGATCCTTGAAAAGCAGGAGGATCCAATGTGCTTGCTCCATCTTCAATGAGGCTCACCTTTTGATGGAGTTATGTGATCCCCTCTGAAATGTAGACAGTAAGTTGCAGGATTCTGTGACTTCCACGTGGTGCTTTTTTAAAAATCAGGTGTCAGTAACACTTTTTAAATTTGTCTTTTCCCCCAGGAAAGTGTCTGTGTCTTGGCAACTTTCCCTTCTTTCTCACTCTTGCCCTCTAAATCAATACCTGCTCCTCTGTTGTGCCTTATAAAATAAAACAATAAGTAATGAAGCAGCTGCAATTGAAGGAAATGGAGTAGCAAAGTCTGATCAGTTATTGATTCTCCATCCTTCAGTGCTATAGGAACAGTTTTATTCATAGAATCATAGAGCTGGAAGGGGTCATTCATGCCATCTAGGCCAATCCCCTACTCAATGCAGGATCAGCATCAAGCATCCCCGATAAGTATCTGTTCAGCCGCTACTTTATGGGGGGGGGGGAGCTCATCACCTCCTTAGGCAGCAGATTCCACTGCTGAACTATTCTATGAAATTCCCCCCACCACAATAGCTATCTGGTACCATTCTACATGTAGTTTAAAGCCATTACTGCGGGTCCTATGCTCTGCTGCCAGCAGAAACCGCACCCTGCACTCCTCCAAGTGAAAGCCATCCAAGAGAGCCATCCTGTCCCCTCTCAACCTCCTCTTCTCCAGGCTGAACATTCCCCTCAGCCTTTTCTTTAGAGGGTTTGGTCGTTCTCCTCTGAACCCTCTCCACATCCTTTTCAATTTAAAATTTTAAATAACTTAACTATAATAACATTGGATTGGACTATTTCTAATTATCTTTGATTACCTTTTACTATTGTAATTTATATCATGCATCTTGAGCCCTAGGGAAAGGCAGTATGAAATGTAATAAAGAAGAAGAAGAGTTGGTTCTTATATGCCACTTTTCTCTACCTGAAGGAGTCTCAAAGAGGCTTACAATCACCAGCTGGCTGCATGTGGGGGAGCGCAGAATCGAACCTGGCTCGCCAGATTAGAAGTCCACACTCCTAACCTCTGCACCAAACTGGCTCTCAAGAGAGAAAGAAAAAGAGAGAACATGTGTAAGAGGCCATTTGCTGTTGCCTTCCACTGTGTAGCAATGCTGGATTTCTTTGGTGATCTCTTACCTAAGTATTAAGCAGGGCCAACCCCGTCATTTTGGATGTCTTTTGGGAGCGGGGTTGCACATAACCACTCATTCCATTGACAAGAGGAAGTCTAAACCTGATTGGTCTCACTCCATCTCTGTCGCTGACTAATAGTGCCATTTGCCATGGACTGAAATAAAAAAAAATTCCTAAGACATTAGTGAATCACAGGGGTCTGGAGGTATCGGGAAATTATTAATGATCTCATTTCGAATCTCATAAGATCAGGTTCACCTGGGCCAACTGGTTTAGGGCAGAATTGGTTTGCCCTGGGTGGTCTCCATGGAGCAACCCTGGACATCGTTGGTGGTCTCCCATCTGAGTACTAACCAGGGCTGACCTTGATAGGCTCCTGAGATCTGATGAGATCTGCCTATCCAGGCAGGACAGGATCTGGAAGGGGACGCAGCTTCAAATCCACCCTTTGCTGTAGAGGCTTGTTGGTTGTCCCAACCTACTTCACAGGTGATAACTGAGGATAAAAATATGTCAGCATCTTTGGGTTCCCAGTAGAGAAAAAGTTGGGGTCACAATATGTAAATAAATCAATATAATTCTAGAGAAACCTTGAATGTAGCCTTGGCTTTCTTTTTAGCCACAGCTGTAATCCAACACTGATATATCCTTGTATAACAGCACTACAAGAGCTTCTTCATACACATTTAGGTTTATTCAAGATGAGCCTACTCATCAGTAAAGTTATCCAAACAATTAGATAACAGGGTTGTGCTTACCTGTAACTGTTGTTCATCAAGTCGTCCTTATTTATTAGAATTATTTAATACCGCTCTCTCCTAAGGCTCATGGGAGAACGTGCAGACCACTGGCAAAAAATAGCAAGCTAGCATAGCAACAGGAGAGGAGCCCCTCCCCCTGGGGCTTGCCCTGTACGGAGTGCCTCAGTTCTCCAGGGCCACTTCTGTAAGTCATCCTTATCCATGGTTCCTCTATATATTTGTGAAACAGCCTGGGGAGTGGAACGTGTCCAGCTGTCCAAGCAAAGCTGGCTGCACCCTGACTGGCCCTGCCCCTGCAGCTCCTGCCCTCTGTCCCTGGACTCTAGCCTCTTTCCTCTCAGACGCACCTCAGTGCCTGGAGCCAGTAGCAAGGCAAACATTAGGATCCAGGACTAATGAAACAGATGGGCCTTTGTACTGTCCAAGTCTCTCTGCAAATGCAGTCCACCTCAGTAATAATATTATTAAAAGGTAAGTCATTAACTTGATGGATGCCTGTGATGGTAATCCCCAGAAGCTCAAACCCAACGAAGGAGTCTAGTACAATGACCATAAACAACCAAAAGCTGTGAAATTCCACTAAATGTATGGTATCGCATTTACACTTCACAGATGTATGTTAACATCTGCTGTGGAAGTTTTGGCGCTGTACTTATATACTGTTGGGGATTTTCCCTCTAAACCTAATGAAAATCCTCCCTCTTTTAAAAATGAGGTGTATCTGGGAGAGAAAAATTCACTTCAAGGTTTTTCTGCTAGCAAAGATTTGATCCTCATCAATAGGGAAGAACTGGTAGATGAGGTGGAAGTAGTGAGCACACTTGGTAGCAGTGACCATGTGCTTTTGGAATTTTCAATCATGAGAAAGAGTAAAACTTTATGTAGTCAGCCATATAGACTGGACTTCAGGAAAAAAAGATTTTCACAGACTTAAAGGTATGTTGCGTAGAGTCCCGTGGTCAGAAAGACTTAAAGAGATGGGAGTCCAAGAGGGCTGGGAGTTTCTTAAAAGTGAAATACTGAAGGCTCAATCACAAACAAGTCCCTTAAGAAGAAAAGATGGAAGGAGCCTAAGCAAGCCAAGTTGGCTCCATAAGCAGTTGTCAAAAGATTTGAGGAATAAAAAAGAGTCATTTAGGACTCATATAACCAATGATTGTAGGAAGAGTGTTAAAAAAGCTAAAGCTCAATAAAAGCTTAGGCTAGCAAGAAGTGCTAAACAGAACAGAAAAGGGTTGTTTAGTTATATTTCAAGTAAGAAAAAGAAACCCCAGAGCAAACGTTATTCTGATCTTCAAAAAAGGGAGGAAGGATGACCCGGGAAACTACAGACCAGTGAGTCTGACCTCTGTTGTGGGGAAGATAATGGAGCAGATATTAAAGGGAGCGATCTGCAAATATCTGGAGGACAGTTTGGTGATCCAGGGAAGTCAGCATGGATTTGGCTCCAACAGGTCCTGTCAGACCAACCTGGTTTCCTTCTTTGACCAAGTAATAGGTTTGCTGGATCGTGGAAATTCGGTTGATGTCGGTTACTTGGATTTTAGTAAAGCTTTTGATAAGGTTCCTCGTGATGTTCTGATGGATAAATTGAAGGATTGCAATCTGGATATTCAGAAAGTTAAGTGGATAGGGAATTGGTTAGAGAACCTGGAGTACTGTGTGCAGTTCTGGAGGCCTCACTTCAAGAAGGACATGGATAAAATTGAAAGGGTACAGAGGAGAGCGACAAAGATGATCTGGGGCCAAGGGACCAAGCCCTATGAAGACAGGTTGAGGGACTTGGGAATGTTCAGCCTGGAGAAAAGGAGGTTGAGAGGGGACATGATAGCCCTCTTTAAGTATTTGAAAGGTTGTCACTTGGAGGAGGGCAGGATGCTGTTCCCGTTGGCTGCAGAGGAAAGGATGCACAGTAATGGGTTTAAATTACAAGTACAACAATATAGGCTAGATAGCAGGAAAAAAAATTTCACAGTCGGAGTAGTTCAGCAGTGGAATAGGCTGCCTAAGGAGGTGGTGAGCTCCCCCTCACTGGCAGTCTTCAAGCAAAGGTTGGATACACACTTTTCCTGGATGCTTTAGGATGCTTTGGGCTGATCCTGCGTTGAGCAGGGGGTTGGACTTGATTTTATTTATTTATTTATTTATTTGTTTGTTTATTTGTTTATTTGTTTATTTATTATATTTCTATACCGCCCTCCCCAGGGGCTCAGATGGCCTCAGATTGCCTTCCAATTCTGTGATTCTATGATTATTGGCTGAGAAAGCTATGGAGATGGATCAAGATGGGTAGCCTTGTTAGTCTGCCTGTAGCAGTAGAAAAGTGCAAGAAAAAAAGACTAACAAAAATTGTGGGAGGAGCTTTTGCCACTGCTCACTTCTTCAGAACGGCCAATTTGGTTATCCATGTTAGTCTGTCTGTAGCAGCAGACAAGAGCAAGAGTTTGTTTGTTTGTTTATTAGATTTTTATACCGCCCGTCCATACGGCTCAGGGCAGTTTACATATAACATTGCAGGGGGGATACATGGAACAACCTAATATATAACACAGTCAAAAATAACATCTTTACACCGCCCGTAGCGCCGCGGGCACCACGGACTAAATAAAAGGGTAAGGCGTTCTGGGGTGGGATGTGTCCGGGATGAGGAAGGGTCCGGATTGGACCCTTCCTCCGGACAGACAATCGGAGGGACCAATTGGCAGGCGCGCTGCACCTACCAATTGGTCCCTCCGAATCCCAGCCCCAGTAACTGCGAGCCGCGCTGTGCGCGGCTTGCAGTTGCTCCTTTGCTGCCGGCCTGACGCGTCAGAGGCGCAAAGCGCCTCCGACGCGTCAGGCCGCCCACAAGGGAGCCCCTGGCAGCCGTGCAGCCCTGGCAGCCGCGCAGCCCTGGCAACCTCCTCTGCCCGCCCGTCACCAAGCCAACCTCCACACGATCCCCAAGGGCGCTGGGCCTGCCGCGCGGCCTCCGCACCCACTCCGGAGGCCGGGAAGAAGATGCTGAGGAGCCCTCGATGAGCGCCCAGGGCAGCCTCTAAAGGACAAGCCGCTGCGGCTGCTGAGGAGAAGAAAAATGGCTCTTGCCTCACCCTCAGGAGTACGGTAAAGTTGTGTTCAAAACACAACATTCAAAAACCATTGGGGGAACATTTTAACCTTCCAATACATTCAGTTGCTGACCTAACAGTAGGAGTTTTCTTGCAAAGGAATTTCCAAAGGAAAAAAGAAGAAGAGATTGCTGATTCGCAGCTGATAATGAAATTCAAGATTCAAATGAGTAGACGTGTTGGTCTGAAGTAGCATAATAAAATCAGAGTCCAGTAGCACCTTTAATAGAAAGCGTGCTTGCACTCGAAAGCTCATGCCCTGAATAAATCTTTGTTGGTCTTACAGGTGCAACAGGACAAACCAGTTGTGACATGAGCTAATGAAGTTTGTAAAAATTCCTAGGTATATTCTGATAATTTCTATTTCTTTCTGATAAAGGCCATGAATGGCTTATTAAACATGAGTGTCTGCCACTCTGACTTAAGTTTCTTCTCAAAGGATTCTGGCATGGTGAAGACTTTCTGGACTATTTCCATGGGAGGAAAAAATTCTTCCTATCCCTTAACACTAGTTTGGTGTGTTTCTCAGGTGGGGCTTCAGCTGCCTCTGGCTAAATGATGCTTAAGACAATAATACATTTCTGTCTCAGGCTTAAAAAAAAAAGATTTGGTTCTGTTCCAGAAGCTGGACTTCTTCAATATCCTCCTCATCAGTTAAAAATTCTCCTTCTTCCACATCACTCCCAGAAAGACCAGAAGAAGAATGAGCATTATAACACCTTTTCCTGACTGCTTTTGTAGGAATGGATGGCACAGAATTATTATAATACACCAAAAGGGAGAGTAATAATGCATACGAGGAGGCATCATAATGGGAGGTAACGGCATGTGGGAAATACTAGTACTTTCCCCCTGGTGACAATATGATGCAATTTCATTACATAGCATATTCTGCATAAAAGAAAACTTTTCAGGGGACATACCTGCAGGAAATCCCATATTCACGTTTCCCTGTGAGCAGGTAGTGACTGGAGGGGCATATTGTTGCTGCTTCAGGTTCCCCAGAGAGCCACAACTGGTTTGAGGATCACCTAAGGTGCTGCTGCTCACAAAATGGCCGCCAGAGGAAGAGGGCTCTCCTAGAGGTATGAATGGATCGAAATCTGAAGTCTCAAAATGGCCACCGGGACAAGAATGGTGTTGCTGCGCCTTGCCATGTGACTTCATTTCACTTCCGTTTGCTTTCCTGCTTTTTGGACTCCTGCCATTTCTCCAACTGAGACAGGTATTCCATGCCACCCTACGCGGTCACGGTCGGTACAGATCTTACCTGTCTGCCAGGCCAAATGGTATATTGGCTGTGCTTCTACAGCCAGGAGATCCGATTCAGATAAATAATAGTCTAGCACAGTGTTCCCCAACCCCCGGGCTGCGGACCTGTACCGGGCCGTGAAGCCCTCGGTACCGGGCTGTGGCAGGAGGGAAGGAGTCGCGGCTGTCGGCATGCTAGCGGGCGCGCCTCCCTCCCCCTCGTGGCGTGGCACTCGCTGCACCAGGGCCTGGGTGTCATTAGCCATTTCTGGGCCCTGGCGCCGTGAAAGCCATGCTGCAGGAGAGGGAGACGTGGGTGCTGGCCGGCGCAAACATGCAGATGCGGACCTACTTCTGTGGCCGATCGCTCCCGGGCCCCGGCGCAGTGAGCGGCGCGCTGTGGGGGTGGAGGGTAGAGGCATTAAGTTGGATGTCATTGCTGCACCACAAAGCCCTGAAAGCCACAAAACTCTTCTAAGCCCAATAACTTGGCTTAGCAATTCCTGATCCCTTTGATCTTCTCAGAAGAAAAAGAAAAAAGGAGGAGAAGGGAGAGAAAGAATAGTAAGAGAAGAAAAAAACGGGGAAAAGCTTTAGAAAAATTAGCAGAATTAAAGATCACCACACTCTCTGACAGGCAGGAGACAAACTGGGGAAAGGAAGGGGCAATTCCAACAGGGAGACAGGAAGAGGAAGCAGTTTTGTCCTGCTTCCCTAGCAACAGCAGCGAGATGTTCTACATCCACAAAGAGATATTCCACTCCTTATACCTGAAATTAAAACTGGGTTACCCACTGGAGTTTGCCTACCATATGCCTATAGCACGAAGTCATCCTCTGGCACGCCAGAGTCTAAGTTGATGGCTCCTTTAAAAACAATTAGCCAACAAAGTTAGCACAGTTAAGCAATTGCTGAATGATTCCAGCATGTTACCTGAAACTATTTAATTTGTCGCTTCCCTCCTAATTACTCTTATAATTTACATATTTTGGTGCTTAACACAATTTAGCATTCTGTGGAATCAGTATCAATATCTAAATATTTTGTGGAGAACAACAAAACTTGCTTTTACGACCAACTGCTGAGAATTAAGTACTTGATAAATGAGGATTGTGTTAATTTGTGATTAACTTGTTTCCCCTTGGTGATTAAACATCTGGCTAGATCATTTACACCTAGATGCTCTATAAACAAAGCACAATACCAAGCAAAAGTTGCACAGGCTTCCAAGCTGGTGTTAGCAAAAAAAGGAGAATCTAGTAACAGCAGCAGAGACAAGGACAGAAATGGGGAAAGGTATTTGGAGGGGTTTAATTCTTTTTAAGAATGGACATGTAATGTAGGTTAACTAAGAAAACTGGTTAAAACATAGTGGGTAGGTGAGAATAGGTGAGAGAGCTTAATTAGTAATGCTGCATTCCTCATAAATGGTAGTGGACCTTCTAGGTCCTGGTCCCAACCTGGTGGAATGAGCTCCTGGAAGAGCTGAGGGCCCTCTTGGAGCTATCAGCATTCTGCAGGGCCTGTAAGAATAGAATAGAATAGAATAGAATAGAATAGAATAGAATAGAATAGAATAGAATAGAATAGAATAGAATAGAATAGAATAGAATAGAATAGAATAGAATAGAATAGAATAGAATAGAATAGAATAGAATAGAATGATAGAGTTGGAAGGGGCCATACAGGCCATCTAGTCCAACCCCCTGCTCAACGCAGGATCAGCCCTAAGCATCCTAAAGCATCCAAAAAAAGTGTGTATCCAACCTTTGCTTGAAGACTGCCAGTGAGGGGGAGCTCACCACCTCCTTAGGCAGCCTATTCCACTGCTGAACTACTCTGACTGTGAAAATGTTTTCCTGATATCTAGCCTAAACTACTTGTAGTTTAAACCCATTACTGCGCGCACTATGCAGGACACTCAAAACCCTCTCGCTCATCCACTGTCACCTGCCACCCCTTTGCCTTCACAGAATCAGCCTCTCTGTCAGATGGCTATCTAGTCTCTGTTTAAAAATCTCCAAAGATGGAGAACCCACCACCTCCCGAGGAAGCCTGTTCCACTGAGAAACCGCTCCAAGTGTCAGGAACTTCTTCCGGTGGTTTAGACGGAATCTTCTGTGGTAAATACAGACAGTGCCATCTGCCCTAAAGCACACATTCTTACAACTGAGCACCACAAATGGGTTGGATTCAATGAATCCCTTCTGCTTGGCAAGTGAGTTATTGGATTCAACCCAGTGAATTAGTAGAACACCTTAAGTATTCTGTTAGAGGCATAAGAAAAGCTTTGTGTACATTTTAAATGTTTTATGCAAGTTACTCACTTTGTGAGGCACTTGTAAGTTCTTGAAAATGGAAATTAAACTGAACAATGTTTGACACCAACTGTCTTTTCCAGCAGTGTTCTAGTTCAGGGGTAGTCAAACTGCGGCCCTCCAGATGTCCATGGACGCTGGCAGGGGCTCATGGGAATTGTAGTCCATGAACATCTGGAGGTCCACAGGTTGACTGTCCCTGTTCTAGTTGATCACATTCTCTTGGTTGCAATGACTATTCTTGGAGGACCACTTCAATACAGGATATTTTTGCTTATAAGTAGAGGATGAGTGCCTCTCTGTGCACAAAATAGTTGCCCAGGAAACTTTCTGAATGCTGCTTCCATCGCCAGGCTCTAAACATAATTCATTATCAGACTGATACTACTACGAAGAGGCTACTGTGAAAACAGCCATTCCCCATTTGCCATTTACATGGACCTGCTGAAGCCCCCATCCAAATCCAACGCTCACTTTTCCTACATCTACCAGTCAGGCAGGAAACGTTAAGAGGTTTCCTTTTCCTGTGTTATGCCGGAACCCTCACATAAGAGCATGAAAAGATCCTTACTGGTTCAGATCTATAGTCCATATAGTTCAGTGTCCTATCTCACAGATTCAAAAGGGTAGCCGTGTTGGTCTGAAGTAGCACAACAAAATCAGAGTCCAGTAGCACCTTTAAGACCAGGGGTAGTCAAACTGTGGCCCTCCAGATGTCCGTGGACTACAATTCCCAGGAGCCCCTGCCAGTGAATGCTGGCAGGGGGCTCCTGGGAATTGTAGTCCACGGACATCTGGAGGGCCGCAGTTTGACTACCCCTGTTTAAGACCAACAAAGATTTATTCAAGGCGTGAGCTTTCGAGTGCTTGCACTCAAAAGCTCACGCCCTGAATAAATTTTTGTTGGTCTTAAAGGTGCCACTGGACTCTGACGTTCTTGTGCTATCTCACACAGTGGCTGACCATGGGCCAACTCCTCTTGAGAGAGTTCTGAGAACTGCAGCTGGCCCAAGGTTACCCAATTCTCCAGATTAGAGGCCATCCCTTTTAAGAGTGGTGAAGATAGTAGCCTCTAAACTGGAGAGCAGGATTTGATTCCCCATTCCTCAACGTGCAGCCAGCTGGGTGACCTTGGGCCAGTCACAGTGTTGTTAGAACTGTTCTCACAGAGCAGTCCTGGCAGAGGTCTCTCAGCCTTACCTACCTCACAGGAGAGGAAGGGAAGACGATTGTTAGTCGCTTTGAGGTAGTGAAAAGCAGACTATAAAAACCAACTCGTCTTCTTCTAACCACTGCACCACACAGGGCAGAGAGGCCAGGGCTTCCATAATATTGCCTCTGAGCACAATTATTCAGAGGCCAACTGCCTCTGTATGTGGAGGTTCCCTTTAGTCACCTTGGCTAATAACCACTTCTACTCCATAAATCAAATTGTTTATTCCCGTGGCCATCACTACATCCTCTGGCAGCGAATTGCACATTTTAATCCCTCATTGTGTAGAGAAGTATTTCTTGCATTTACTGTCCATCAGCTCCATACCTTAGTATTTCTGATGTGGTCAAAAATTTCACGGGAGAGGAAGAAATCCAGTTTAGTCCCAGATGTCTGTTCCAATTCAGTGGCACGTTCGAGATGACCAAGATTTTGGGAGTACAAACTTTCAACAGTCAGCTTCTATTCTGAAAATCTTGTTCTCTAAGCTGCTGCTGGACTTGAATCTAGTTGTTCTGCTATCAGCCACCACAGCTGCTCACTAGAACTATTGTCAACAAGGAACAAGAGTGGCCCTGCAATGTTCAGTAGGACTTCTAATTCAATTATCACAAATATCTCCATTTCCTTTGTGGCAGACCCTCCAAAGAGACTCTCAAAACACGTACAAAGCCATTTGCTGTCTGGATTCCAAAGCCGAAATGTCCTGTAATCAGGCTTCCAAATGTTCCAGCTGAGGACCCAGGCATCATGTTGTCTGTTATCAGAAGTTCACAGAATAACCATCAGGCTGTTTCAAAGGAGCACAAATGACAAAATAGCTTCTGATTCACTCCTTGATGTTTCTTTGTGTTCTTTTTAGCAGACTATGCAGTTTCTTTTCAAACACACCTGTTCCCTATGAAGTTCCAATTCGGGAACTACGGGAACGGAATGGTCATATGGCTACAGGCTGAGTGACCAATACTGCAGATTCTTCACTCGATTTCACTTGTTTCCCTTCCCTGTGGTCCACAGGGCTTTTGGTGACTAAAAGGAACTTCCATATTCAGAAGCAGTCAACCTTGGAATCCCACTGCCAAGAAGCAACATTAGGGGAAGGCCTCAGCCTCTGTGCCTTATAGCTTGTCCTCTGGTTGGCCACGGAGTGAGAGAGGATACTAGACTAATGGTCGGATCCAGCAGGGCTCTTCTGATGTTCTAGGGAGGTCCCCTGCAGATCCTTTTCAGTGACCAAAGGGGATTCCCTCCTTCCTTTTCCTTCAGTAGAAAAGCAAGAAGAAGAAGAGGAGGAGGAGGAGTTGGTTTTTATACCCCACTTTTCACTACGCAAAGGAGTCTCAAAGCAGCTTACAATTGCCTTCCCTCTCTCTCCTTGCAACAGACACTCTGTGAGGGAGGGAGGGAGGGAGGGAGGGAGGCCTGAGAGATCTCTGATACTGTGAGAACAGTTCCATCAGGACTGTGAATAGTCCCAGGTCGCCCAGTTGGCTGTGTGTTGAGGAGAGTGAGGAATCAAACCCGGCTCTCCAGATTAAAGGCCGCCACTCTTAACCACTATACCATGCTGACTCTTGGATTTATTTATCTATTTATCTACATCTCAGCCTGTCCGTTCCACAAAGGTCGTAGGCTTCCTCCAGCTCCAGGGACTTATAAACATGATAAAGATAAATAAAGTTGAGGACACCAAACAAAACAAACACAGCAGATCTCCATATTTTGCCACATACGCATCTCCTGGGCACACGATGCATTTCCTCGTTGACTCTTTCGGAGGTCGTTGCTGCATCCAGCATGCTCCCTTGCCTCCCCTCACACCCCCCTGCCTGTCACAAGGAATCAGGGACATTCTCAATATAATCCAACCACTTCACTTTAGCAGTTGACCTTTTTATATCCACTCGAACTCTTGGCACAAGCAGGACTGGGTAGAAAGTCTGCCTAGAACTGTCAGCTCCATAAACAAGGGGGGATTAATCCCTAAACTCCAAGCAGGTCCAAACAGGAGCACAAAAAATAGTTTAACATGATATGAATGTAGGGTTGCCAATATCCTGGTGGGGCCTGGAGATTCCTGCTTTTACAACTGATCTCCAGCCAAGAGAGATCAGTTCCCCTGGAGAAAAGGGCTGAGTTGGTGGGGGAACTCCATGGAATCATGCCAGGCTGAGGCCCCTCCCGTCCCCACACTCTGCCTTCTCCAGGCTCCAAACTCAAAACCCCCAGGGACTTCCCAACTCAGAAATGTCATCATGCAGTGTTGAACAGTGGTAATTTTACAGCTACCACTGTCAGTGCTGAACCTGCCTTGGCATGAAAATGTAATCAGTTTCCGGGGTTTGGTCTTGATAACTCCCCAAGTAACATAAAAAGAAGGTTTTATGAAAGGAATTCAACGGAAGTATTTAAAAACAAGACATATAGTCCAAAGCTATTTACTGACTGATTTAGCTTCTTATCACACACGCTGGATCATGCACTTTAGGAATCGCTTGCAAGTAATTTTTCCTGTTTTGTACAGGCAAATCCAGCTGCATGGGGATGCTAAAGCACTTTGAAGGTGCATTATCCAATGCATGTGAAATTAGTTGTGCTTAAGTCTTACAGCAGCCAAGATGCCTCTTACAGCTTAAGGATTAAATTCCAAAGCATAATAGAAACTCCTTGTGGCAGCACAGGAGGGGGAGAGAGGAAAAGGTTTTCCATCACAAGTTCTACTCCACAGAAAGCTGTTGGCCATAACCTCCTGACCTCTCCAACCAATCCTAAGGCTATAGCCATGGGACTGTTTAGGACAGCGGAAGTCAAACTGCGGCCCACCAGATGTCCATGGACTACAATTCCCATGAGCCCCCGCCAGCATCCATGGACATCTGGAGGGCTGCAGTTTGACTACCCCTGGTCTAGGGTGAGAGTCAGTTCCCCCTCCACCAGATTCACAGCTGAACCATGTCAGCTAATTAACAGGCCTGAGTAGCTGCTTGACAAGTAACAGGGGAGGGGTGACTGACACCTGCAGAGGGGTCCCAGAGCACTAGAATAAAAGCAGAGCTGGAATTAGTGGGGATAGTCCTGTAAGATGGCTTCTCTCTTGACAGCGTCCATATTAGAGGGTCTCTTTGGAAATAAAGCCTGTGCAAAGGAGCTGGATACTAGCAGATTCTCACTACCAGCTGGCACCAGTTCGAGCCTGATGGGGCAATTATCGGTCTTCATTTCTTCTAAGCAGAGGGGCAAGACAGAAGTTAGCCCCAACATTGGTCAGCCAGGCCAACAGCTAAAATACAGGTGCGCGTGCAGTTGCTCATCTGTGTACCATGCCTGCAAGATATTGTACATGCCAGCTAGAGAACAAGAATTGTTCCCTCTAAAATTTACTTATAATATATCCTACTTTTCTAGAACATGTGACCTTCAAGACACCTTATAAATCCTAGACAAATAAAGAGGGACATCCATGGCCTTCATTCAGATTTCCCACCTGATGGCAACTCACAACCCACAACTGTCACTCAACCAGCCATGTCCTGCCTCCAGAGATGAACTATCACCTATGTGTAGGGGTGGGCTTCTTTTTCCACACTGTCTTCACTCCCCCAACAATTGACCTAGAGAAATGGAGAGCAATGGAGCTTCTGGGGCAGCGTTGGCCTGTATTCTTGGTGCTTGGGAGGGACAACAGTGGGTGGGAGTTCTGTGCCCACTGGTGGACCTCCTGATGGCACCTGGGTTTTGGGTTCTGTGGAACACGGAGTGCTGGACTGGATGGGCCACTGGCCTGATCTAAGATGGCATCTTTGATGTTCTTATGTCTGGGGCCTTGGGGGGGGGGGAGCTTCTGGAGTTCTGGCCCCACTGGTTGACCTTCTGACGGCTCCAGGGTTTTGGCTACTGTGTGACATAGAGAGTTGGACCGGATGGGCCATTGGCCCATCCACAGATCTTATCACTGTGAAGCTGGCTGCTCTTCTGTCTTCCAGCAACAGCAGCCACAGGGTCATTGCCCTTCCATTCCAGGAAACTGGCTGATGAGCTTATATAGGGCAGACAGATATTTTAAGACTCTGAGAAATGCCAAAAGACTGAGCTCTTTGAAGACTGCATGGTTTTTTGGGGATTTTTTTTAAAGATATGTTTTGAAGACTGCATGATTTTTTGGATTTTTTTTAAAGATATGTTTTGAAGACTGCATGATTTTTGAAATGTTTGAATGGCCTGGTTTTGCCATAGCCTGGGCAACCCTGGGCTTTGTTGATGGCCTCAGGGCTAATCAGTACTAATCAGGGCTGATCCTCCTTACTTTCATAGAATCATAGATTATAGAGTTGGAAGGGACCTCATGGGTCATCTAGTCCAACCCCCTGCACTATGCAGGACACTCACATCCCAATCGCTCATCTACTGTAACTTGCCACCCCTTTGCCTTCACAGAATCAGCCTCTCCGTCTGATGGCGATCCTGCCTCTGTTTAAAAATCTCCAAAGATGGAGAACCCACCACCTCCCGAGGAAGCCTGTTCCACTGAGAAACCGCTCTGACTGTCAGGAACTTCTTCCAAGATCTGATGAAATGGGGCCAGCCTGGGCAGATCAAGACTAACAGGGGTGGTTTGCCATTGCCTGCTTCTGCAAGGCAACCCTGGGCATCCTTGGTAGTCTCCCATCCCAAGCACTAAGCCTGCTGTGCTTCCAAGATCAGATAACATCAGGAAAGTCTCCACAACCCACATCAAGGCTGTATCCCTCCATATCCCTCCACAACACCCCCCCCCCCCAAAGCATATCCCATTTGACAATCATAGCCTGTCAGTAATTTGGAGGATTGAGACCCGTGCAAGAACAACTATGGTTTCCCAAAGAAGGTGGGGGGGGGAGGAGCAATGAAAGTGCAAATTAACATCATGTTCAAAAGAAGAAATATGAAACAGTGACTCTATGCCCTCCAAAAATAAAACGAGGAGCAATGATATAAGGCTGGAATTGACATCTGCGTGCCCAAATAGACTGAGCCTTCCAGCATGAGATGTCAGAATCTGGCTGGCGGCAGAAGCTGCAGCCACAATCCCGGACTCGCTGCCAACCTAATAGGCACACAGCTGGTCGGCCAAACAGACGCAGCAGATGGGAAAACAGCCACTCGGTACATAAACAGCTTTGGGAAATGGCACACGGCTCACAAGCCAATAAGTGCAAGAAAGAAAACATCAAGATTGAAACTTTACCCAATGGCGGTGTAGACAGCGGCCATTTTCCTAAAACCGTTCTGGGTAGAATGCCTCCTTTCTGTTCCCTATAGTCATGTGCCAGAAGGGGCAACTTGCCAGGAGTCAAAATGGTGGATGTGTTTCTTGAGCACTTGGCTCCGCACAAGGAACAGCAGATGATGCTGTCATCCGTTCAGTCGTGTCCGACCCTCAGTGATTCTATAGGAAACTCTTCTCCATGCGTCCCTGTCTCTGACTGCTTCTTTTAGTTGGTTCATGGTCATCCCTGTATCAGCTTTGATCATGTCGAGCCAGCAGATCCTTTGGCAACGACATTTCCTTTTGCCACTGACCGTGCCGAGGATTAATGATTTTTCTAGCGAGTTTGATTGCATGATGTGTCCAAAGTGAGCTTCAGCCATAATATCTTCCCTTCTAATGACATAGTTGGTTTGTTCCTCTCTGAAACTATCTCGTTGGTAACTTTGGCTGTCCACGGTATTTGCAGCATTTGTCTCCAACACCATAATTCGAACGCATCTCTTCTCCTCCTGTCTTCCTTCTTCAAGGTCAGCAGATACCATGGTGCTTTTGGTCACACGTGTTGGTCAGAATTGTGTCCGTTGTGGTTGCTCGGCAAATATGTCCCTGCATCTCTCATTCCTAGAACAGCGTCTGGTTAAATCATGACACTGCTAGAGGAAGGGAGGGTTGTAAGGTGCCTCCTGGCCACTGGCTGGGAGGGAGTAGAGTGGACAGCTCCAGGCTGGGGAACTGCTGGAAATACGTGGGTGGAGCCTGGGGAGGACAGGGACCTCATTGGATACAAGCCAGCCATTTTCTTCAGGGGAACTGATCTCTATAGTCTGGAAATGAGCTGTAATGCTGGGAGATCCCCAGGTCTCACCTGGAGGCTGGCATGCCTAGTGAAAGATGAGAGTATCACAACCACAATCATGCGGGTCATGCTGCTCTAGACTTTATACCTCTCTATACACAAACACACACACACACAAAAACACACTCTGTAAAAGTGCCTTCAGCACTGCAGTCATTTTTAGAACAGAAGTGTATAGGTGGCCCACGCTGCACTCCCCACCACCGCTAGGCCCAGATGCAGGACTGTGAGGGGCATCCTAAGCATGCCAGTGACTCGTCAGCCAGAGCAGTGGGCCCAACACAGCAGTGGCACAGACTCAGGGCCCTGGAAGCTGAACAATGGCCTTGAAGGGCCACTGGATGCCTGCAGCCGGAATCCCATGGCAGGGTTCATTTGCCCTGGTTCAGGGTTCATTTGCAGGCAGGGACTGGAGGAGGGGGTGTGGAGCTGGGGCTGGCCTAATTGGGGTATTTAAACACCAGTAGCGCCCGGGGACAGACAACTGGCTGGGGGGTTTCCCAGCTTGAATGGTTGCACCATGGGAACAGAGGAAATGCCAGAGTTGTTCTAGAGCAGTGGTCCCCAACCTTTTTATCACCGGGGACCAGTCAACGCTTGACAATTTTACTGAGGCCCGGGGGGGGGGGTAGTCTACTCCTCTCCTCTCGACCACTGTCCTAACACTCTAGGCCAGGGGTAGTCAAACTGCGGCCCTCCAGATGTCCATGGACTACAATTCCCAGGAGCTCCCTGCCAGTGTTCGCTGTCCATGGACATCTGGAGGGCCGCAGTTTGACTACCCCTGCTCTAGGCACTATGGTAACATTTAAAAATTCCTTTTTGCCTTTTGCCTAAGTCACAGTTGCGCAGTGCCACGCCGAGGGGGAGCCCCAGCCACGGTGAGTGCTGGAGAGCACCAAAGGTGAGCCAGTGGCAGAGTGGCAGGGCAGCCCCCGAGGCAGCAGCCGGGGAGGAGGACGAGGAGAAGCCGCAGCCGGTAACGGTTCATGTCCAGGGGGTTGGGTACCGCGGTTGTAGAGGGCCAAAGAAAGTTTGGGATGAAGAAATCCCTCCTTTCTACCAACTCTGAGGGCAGACAGAACCAACTGGGCACCTATAAATACTGCTGGTAGAAGTCTTCACAATGGTGGCCCAGACTCCATACCCTTTACACAAAACTGACCTTTCCTGGCATCTGACCTGGGATCCGTTGGGGGGCAGTGTTAAGTGTCATCAAGTCCCTCCTGTGGTTTGGTAAACCTATTCATTAACGTTCTCCAGAACATCCTCTCATCAGTAGCTATTCTCAGGTCTTGCATACTGTGGGCCATGGCTCCTTGCCCTGAACCAAACCGTCTCAACTTGGGTCTTCTTCTTCCACTGCTGTCTTCCACTTTCCAATTCTGATTTCTACATCATCAAATTTAAAGTTGTGTAATTCCCTAGCAGTCATTGATTTTGTCTTCTTAATGTTTAGCCCTAATCCTGATTTGACAGTTTGTTTGCTTGCTTATTTGTTCGTTGGTTCATTTGGTCGATTTGTTAACTGCTGATGGTGATACACTCCTGCTCACAGTGGTTACACACCCATAATTTGCATGCATAATCCTATTCATTAAAATAGAGTCCAAATTTTGCCCCCCCAAAAAATGATGGCTCGTTAGCTTGATTTTGTATAAAACATGCACATATATCCATACAATTGAACAGTGACGAAGACCAGTAGTGAGAAGTCAATTACGTCAGTTTCACCAATAAACTTGCAGAAATGCTTTAAGATGCTTAGGGCTGATCCTGCGTTGAGCAGGGGGTTGGACTAGATGGCCTGTGTGGCCCCTTCCAACTCTATGATTCTATGATTCTATAAAACAGGTTAAAAATCTGAAGATGAAAATGACGAATTTGTTATTTATCCTGCTTGACAGCCATATTTAGGTTCAGAAGTTATTATTGTACTTGTAGCATTTGTACAAAATAAAACAGGAGAATGCCAAGCCAAAGTCAATGGGGATGAAAATACAAGATTGCATGAATAATGACAATTCAGTAGACTGCAACAAGGACAGAAATTTAATTTTGGCATCAATGTGCCTAAGCAAAGCTAATTCAGCATTTGTATACAAGTCAAACAGATGGACCTTCTCCCTCCCCAAAATAAGTGCTCTCTCTCTCTCTCTCTCTCAATATGGGAAAACTGATTCTAGAGTTTTAAAACTTTATAGGAAGAAGCCACTTATAAATCAAACCAACTGGTGATTTTAGACGTATTTCTTCATCATTACCTGGAAAGGGCAGTATAACTGAGAATATGTAGATTTGTAAATCTGACAGGATGCCTTTAAGAAATCATTCTTTGAAGGACAGAACCTGCTTTTTAAGGCAGATACTTATAATGCTAATACCCTATAGAACAGTCTCCCAAAGGAAGTGATGGGAAACCCCATTGCTTGTGACATTTAGAATGGCCATGAACAAAACGCTATTAAATGTTCAATAGAGGATTTTGCCTGGAGATTGGATAGATGACCTAACAGGTCTTTCTCATCTCTAGCCTCTGTGATTTGAGCGCTCCTAAACGGTGACACAAATCTTTACAATTACGAATCGTGTGTGATTGACAGCAAGTGGAGAGATGCTAACTTGATCGAGGTACACAAAGAAATTACAGCCTTGTGCAATGAAACCAACTGTTTGGAAACTCTGCTCAGGTAAAGGTGCGGATCTCGTTTTTTTCTCCCATGTTTTGCTTCGCTGTCATTTTTGCACAGAGTCGAGGAACTCTTTAATTAGCCCTCTTCTTTTATAGGCCACCCTGACAAGCGGTTAGCATTCTGTCTTCTGTCTGCCCAAAACCTTCAAATAGTTAGGTACCTCCTACCACCGCAAGGGAGTGGCGGGATATAAATATAAATATAAATATAAATATAAATATAAATATAAATATAAATATAAATATAAATATAAATATAAATATAAATATAAATATAAATATAAATATAAATATAAATATAAATATAAATATAAATATAAATATAAATATAAATATAAATATAAATATAAATATAAATAATAATAATAATAATAATAATAATACCAGGCATCAGGATCTGAGAATTTATTGTCAATGACTTTGGATCATTCCCCCTTTTCATCTTTCTTTAAATGTAATTACTCTGTGATATCTCTTAATGATGTGTGATCTGGTTTGCCATTTATTACAAATTCCTAACAAAGGTGGGTTTTTTAATTTTAGTTTGAGATGCTAATTTGATCTAGGTACACAATGTAGTTAAAGGGTAAGTTATACGCAATGAAATTAACTGCTTTGGGATTGGTGTGCTGTAGAGACCTCGGGGACTGCAGGAGACTATTCACTCAAAAAGTCATGCTCTGCCACAAGAAGTGGTGGGGGCTACAAACACTGACAGCGTTAAGAGGGGATGGGATAAACGTAACAAGTAGAGGTCTGTCAGGGGCTATTAACACTAGTAGCCACAGATAAAAGAGCCTCTTGTGGCGCAGAGTGGTAAGGCAGCAGACATGCAGTTTGAGAGCTCTGCCCATGAGGCTGGGAGTTCAATCCGAGGTCGGTAAAATGAGCACCCAGCTTGCTGGGGGGTAAATGGTAGTGACTGGGGAAGGCACTGGCAAACCACCCCGTGTTGAGTCTGCCATGAAAACACTAGAGGGCGTCACCCCAAAGGTCAGACATGACCCAGTGCTTGCACAGGGGATACCTTTACCTTTACCTTTTAGCCACAGATAGAACACAGAGTGCCGGACTTGATGGGCCACTGGCCTTATCCAGCATGGCTTCTTTTATGTTCTTATGACCCAAATGATCCCATACTACCCACTGTGAAGTAGAGGAGATGAAAATGTTTTAAAAAGTGCTTGACTGTAATGGCTAGGTTATTTATTTACTGTAAATTTTATTTTTATATTTATATATGCTGCTGCTCCCCAGAGCCTCAGGGTAGCTCACAAAATTCAATCATCCTTATCCATTGTTGTTCCTCTATATATTTCTGAAACAGCCTAGGGGGTGGAACATGTCCAGCTGTCCAAGTTGGAATAGGGCCAATCAGGGTGCAGCCAGCTTTGCCCTGATTGGCCCTGCCCCTGTGGCACCCGCCCTCCGGCCCTGGACTCTAGTCTCTTTGCTCTCAGACGCCTCAGTGCCTGGAGCCAGCAGCAGGTGAGAGGGTCCTGGGCAAAGGGTTGTGGTGGAGGCCTTGCTAACGGGGGCCTTTTGGCCTGCTAAGCTGGGCCTGCTAATGAGCTGCCCAGCCCCGCCCACCCCACTTGATTTGCCTGCGAGCTGCAGCCCAAAGCCACCTTAAGTGGCCAAGGGAGGGGATCCTTTCTGGGTCCGTTCTTAGGAGCGGGCTTTGAAGCTAGTAATATATAAAAATAAATCTACTGACAGTCTGACTCAAAGAGGGTATGTGGAACATACCTGCTCCAGGGCCCCCTCCCTCCCTTGCAAACACACACAGAGAGAGAGAGAGAGAGAGAGAGAGAGAGAGAGAGGGAGAGAGATAATAACTGGTTGACAAATCGTACCCAGACGGTACTTGCTAATGGTTCAGCATCCTCTTGGAGAAGAGTGACAAGTGGAGTACCCCAAGGATCTGTCTTGGGGCCTGTGTTGTTCAACATATTTATAAATGATTTGGATGAGGGATTAGAGGGGATACTTATTAAATTTGCAGAAGATACTAAACTGGGAGGGGTAGTAAACACAACTGAAGACAGCAACAGAATACAGGATGATCCTGATAGACTCGAGAAGTAGGCTAAACGAAATAAAATGAAATTCAATAGGTACAAATGTAAAGTTCTGCATTTAGGTAGGAAAAAACAAATACACCAATATTAGATGGGGGAGACTTGCCTTGGCAGTAGCATGTGCAAAAAGGATCTAGGAGTCTTAGTAGACCATACATTGAACATGAGTCAGCAGTGCGACTCAGTGGCTAAAAAGGCAAATGGGATTTTGGGCTGTATCAAACGGAGTATCGTGTCCAGATCACAGGAGGTGATGGTACCGCTTTACTCTGCTCTGGTTCGGCCTCACTTGGAGTCCTGTGTTCAGTTCTGGGCACTCCAGTTGAAGAGGGATGTTGACAAACTGGAACGTGTCCAGAGGAGGGCAGCAAAGATGGTGAGCGGTTTGGAGACCAAGACATATGAAGAAAGATTGGGGGAGCTTGGTCTGTTTAGCTTAGAGAGGAGACGACTGAGAGGGGATCTGATAACCATCAAGTATTTAAAAGGGTACCATATGGAAGATGGAACAGAATTGTTCTCTCTTGCCCCAGAGGTACAGACCAGCATGAATGGGATGAAATTAATTCAAAAGAAATTCCATCTAAACATCCGGAAGAAGTTCCTGACAGTCAGAGTGGTTTCTCAGTGGAACAGGCTTCCTTGTGAGGTGGTGGGTTCTCCATCTTTGGAAATTTTTAGACAGAGGCTGGATAGCCATCTGATGGCGAGGCTGATTCTGTGAAGGCTCAAGGGTGTGGCAGGTTACAGTAGATGAGCGATTGGGATGTGAGTGTCCTGCATAGTGCAGGGGGTTGGACTAGACTACCCATGAGGTACCCTCCAACTCTATGATTCTATGATTCTATTCTATGTGTGTGTGTGTGTGAGAGAGAGTCCGTTCCCCCCTCACCTGTTGGTTTCCTGACCCCCTCCTTAGTTCCTCCAATTGTCCCTCACTCACAAACACACACAAAGACTCCCTTCTGTTCCCCCTCCCATTTCCCCCCTTACCTGTTGGTTTCCCACCTCCCTACCTCCCAAGCAATCACACACAGAGAGACTCCCTTTCCCCCTCCTATTTCCTGTTTACCCTCGGGCCACCTATGCCACTGCCTCGGCCTCCACTGGTGGCTCAAGCATTGACTGAGGCCCCGGGGCAGTGTGGCTATTGCCTCAGCACAAGGACTGGCTGAGTTCGCAGGGGTGGGGCAGCCGCTAACTGGTCCTCCAGCAATGGCGCAGTGGTGTGCTGCTTCAGCCTCTTCAGCTGCCTTAGATTCTTGTGGCATGATCCCTTGGGTAGGACTACGAATGTCTCATCTCTATTCATATCCATTTGAGGAGGCGCGCCAGAAGATGTTCTGCATTGATCAATAAAATTTAAGATGCATACTTATCCGCTTAAAACAGAGTTTTAAACACATCAATATATAAAACAATAAATAGTATTAGTATGCTTGATTCTTCTTGTTACTCTAGGAGGATAGCATAAGAGAGGCAAGGAGATTTAAAGTGTACTTCAATGCAGTTTTTCGGGCAGATCTAGGAAGGGAGGATATTAATATTTTGGTGTCAAATGTTTAGGCCTCATCTATAAGCCTGGAGGAACAGCGGGTTTGCAATCTCCATGGAATGACCACAGGGCTCTGTTCTTGTCAGGTAGAGCATTGCACCAGGCTGGGACCAGGACCTTTTTGGTCCTGGTTAAGACCAATTGTATTTCTTTAGAATATAAATTGAATGAATGAACGAACGAACGAACGAACGAATGATGTGATTAACTGATTGATTAATTTAGGGCTGTGGGCTCTCAGCAGATTTTGGTCCCTAGACCTTAGTGCTCTCAGTGAGACAACGTGAGAGGCAGTGCCTTAGATACGCTGATCCCAGACCATTCAGGGCTTTAAAGGTGATAACCAAAACTTTGAATCTGTTCCAGTCTCCAATGAGTTGGGACAGCACTCCTTATATGTGTGCTCTACCTTGGGTCCCAGTTAGGAATAGTGTTGCTGCCTTTTGAACCAGCTGGCGTTTCCAGAGCAGCTTCAAGTGTAGTTAAATTAAATTTAATGGACTGTTTCAGCTTGTTCTTCATCTTCTTGGTTTTGTCGGCTGATGGATCTTCTTTTTTTTTTTTTTTTTTATAGAAAGTTTTTATTTTATTTTCCAGAGTTGAAAACAGTGAGATACATGCAATCTACATTGTTAGTACAGAAAAGGAGAGCTATACTCTTCATTTGATACACTTGGTTCCCCATTTTTAATCCCTTTTGTAAATAGTTCAGGTAAGGGCCCCATTATTCTTGAAAGGCCTCTTAGTGTCAGTTTGGCTATCTTGGTAAGATCAGCTAGTTTATTCACCCAGTCTTCTGTCGAGGGTAGTTCTTACGTTTTCCATTTCTTGGCCAATTCTAGTTTTGTTGCCGTCGTCGCATAGTAGAAGAAGCTCTGTATGTGGGTTAGGAAGCGCTGTGGAAAAACATTTTGGTTCCCTGTTTCAATCTTACAAACCCTCTTCTCTCCATTTAAGATTATAGACTGGCTACAATATTATGGACTTTTACCCAAAGCTTATAGACTTTTTATAGACTTTTTCACGTTTGCACCACATTTAAAAAGAGAAGTCTACTTTGTTACCATCATTTCAACATTTGTTTGCATAGTTTCTGATAGTTTTAACAATCATAAACAGTTTATACTTAACATAGTCCTAGAGCCCTCCACATTTTCACTAGAAAAAGGGAAAAAAGAGAAAAAAAATACTTAGTTGTACGGAAAGAAGGGAAACAAATATATATAAGTATACATTGTTGATACCAGAAATAATAAAATGGAGTCTTCATTAATTAATAGAAAATATTTTTCGTTAGTTATATATACACCTCCTCAGCTAGAAACCTTTTTTTAGTTATGCTTTAAATTTAGGCTGGAAGTCACTACATAGATATGCTAGATAATTCAAATTCAGCTATCATAGGAAATCTCAAACCCCACATTATAATGTAAGCCCATTCCATTAGGTGTCTCCTTTTAGTTATGCTTTGATTTTGGGCTGGTAGCCGCTGCGAAATTAGGTTTAATAATACAAATTCAGCTTACTTAAAAGATCTTAGACCCCAGATTAACTTCTTAACTAGTTATATTGCCTATATGGCTACATAAAGGAGGTAAAGGAGGAAAGGAATTTCGACCACTGTGTTGCATTTCCATTCCCCAAGCTTCTTAGGGAGGTCTCATTTCGAGGCTTATTACGTCTTGTGACTCCCGTTGACTGATGTTCTGTCCCATTGGTCTTTGGCTGGGAAAGTATAGTTGTAGTCTTTCCCTCGGAGTATACATCGATAAATCTTGAAGCAGTTGTACCTCCTGGACTCCAATATCAGTACAGATGTTTTTCCATGATGCTCCTTTCAATCGATTGCTTTCACCGCAGATCCATATGTCTTTCTTGAGTATTGTTGCTTTGGAGTGGCTGTATATCTTCTCAGGCAGGGTGTCCTTATCTGAGCTGCAAGACTCTGACATCCCCTTTTCTATCTCCATAATTTCAGATTCCTCTTCTGCTGGTAATTTTCCATCTTGTTTAGAGCTATCATCAGCCACTACTATTGGTTCATCATTCCTGTTAAAGACTTCTTCCTTAATGCCTTTAAACTCCATGAGCATATTTTTAAGTGAACCATTTAAAGATTCTTTCAAGTCTTGTGTTTGTTTGTCTAGAAGATATGCAAATTTTTTAAACGAAAACATGTTCCAGGTTTGGAATTTTGTTAGACTTAATATTTGCAATTTTGCAAGTAGCCAGTAGAGGTCCTACAGAGTCCTAACGAAAGCAACAGTGTTTTTAATTAAAGGAATGTCTCTAAGGCTTAGTTCTCGCGAGATTCCATGGCTCTAATCTCTCTTATCTTCGAAGACGAAAAACAGATATAATAAAACAGATAATAAGAGCTGTTACTTATTAGATTGAGTTGATTTAAGTCCTTCTCCTGATTAGAAAAGAAAATTAGCCTGCCTCAGAATGAGGTGGCATCAAGCAGAGCCAGAAACGGGGGAAAAGTAAAAACGGAGAAGCGGAAAAGCACTTGCATCTCTGCGTTGATTAATGATTCAGTATCTTGGAATCTGGCAGCTTCCCCCCCTCAGTATTATCAGACAGTCCTGTCAGTCTGGCTTGTTTGGATTAGCGAGAGCAACTCTCCACGCCGAGAGTTCATTCCAGGGAAGAAGGTGCCGAGGGAAACCCCACTCACTGTTTGCAGGCTCGATCTGATGTCTGCCAGATGTTTTCACTCCAGAGTTGTGGTGAGTCGAAGGTCTTGCTGGGAGGTATCCAATTAGCTTTGTAGATTAAAATAAGCTTTGTAGATTGCAGAGTTGAAAAAGGAAGAAAAGGAAAAAAGATTTTAAGATGGCGGACGGCGCTTGCTGGACCCTGTGCACACTGAGCTTACGTTCCAGTGGGAGATTAATTTCCCTGCGGAACAGAGAGGCCCCAGAGATTCACAAGGAATTCCTGAGAAGATTTAAGGGTGGGTTATCGTACCCAAAACCCGATTCTGTCAATCACAGCAGCGATTGACCCTCAGTGGAACAGGAGCTCGAAGTATTCGAGCTATCCAAGTGCCATGGCTCCGCCTTCTCCTGATGGATCTTCTACTGTGTACTCTACCACTGAACCTGCCCCTTCCCCGAGCTGTTATTTATTTCTAGTCATGCTGTATCCCTGCAGTTTTCTATCCCTGCAATTGATTTGTCCTTTGACTGCTCAGTTGAATATAGTTCCTAACCCTCCTGGACTGAAGCTGCAGAGTTCCTATTGGGGAAGTCCAGAGTTCCTATGAGAGGCAGGGGATGGAAAGCCGCTTGTGGACATATCTTGCCTTGAAAACCACACAGGGCCACCATAAATGGGCTGCAATTCGACAGTAGAGTAAATGGAGGAATGAGACAAAGGCACAAGACAGAGGCAACAGAATAAATCACACATTTTTAATGTCTGAATATGGCTGGGAGCCCTAAAATGGAAGATTCGTTCCCCATCTGATTTGTAAATGTGCCAGCTATCTCAGGTGTACAGATTACAGGATAATAATCCAGCAGATGTAGTCCCCCAAAGGAATAAGGGTGTGGAATTAGGCAATCAAAGAAGGCTGAAAGTATAAAACCACCAGCAATGAGAATCATCTGTGATGATGAGATTGATGGGGGGGGTGGAGGGGTTGTCCTGTTGGTCTTAAGCAGAAGGACAAAGTTTGAGTCTAGAACAGTGGCCCCCAACCTGTGGGCCACAGCCCGATGCCGAGCCGCGAAGGCCATGGCGCCGGGCCGCGGCTCCCTCTCCCTGCCCCCCCCGCAGTAAAAAACTTCCCAGGCCGCAAGCTTGCGGCCTGGGAAGCTTCTTACTGCGGGAGGGTGGGGGGAGGGAATCAGGGCCGCACCCGCACATTGCGCATGCGCAGCTGGGCCACACATGCGCAATGTGACATGCGCAGCCGAAATTGTGCATGCGCAGCGCTTTTGCGCATGCGCGGAACTGCCGCACATACACGATTTCGGCCGCGCATGGCACATGCGCGCGGGCTCGGCCCGCGCATGCACAATGCGCGGGCAGGGCAGTTACCCTGCCGGTCCCCAGCCTCGGAAAGGTTGGGGACCATTGGTCTAGAAGACACCTTTAAGTCTAAGAAAGTTTTATTCCGGCTACAAGCTTCTGTGTGCACATGTATTTCTTCAGGTCTGAAGAACTGTATGTGCACACAAAAGCTTATACTTTGAATAAAATTGTGTTGGTTTTAAAGGTGCCCCTGGATTTAAACTTTGTTCTAGTGGTAACAAGAGTTTGTAGCAAAGAGAGATGGTGCATCTTCTATATCTAATTTGATTTGAAAATAGAGCTCAAAACAAAAAACTGAAAGAGAAGCCCATTTAAAACAAGAAAATTTACACACGGACAAAACATCAAATCTGGAAGGATCTTTTTTCTTAAAGGACAGCATCTCTGTGACTCTCCTGAGGCTGCCAAGAGTGTGGCTCTTCCAGCAGTCATTCGATACTGCGGTTTTATTGCTGCCTTTGTTTTGCTTGCAACTGGAGAACTGGGAGAGCAAGTCGCTCTCTATTAGAAGTTTAATTTTCAAAGTAAGCCTGAAGACTGAATCCAGATTTTGACACAGCACGTCATCACTCAATTGCTTAAGTATTTCCAGACTTTGGTTGCTTTCCTTATAATGAACGAACAGCCATTTGTGCAAGAAACATTAAAAGGTTTCTAAAAAGAGACAACTTTCAACAGGGATAACTAGATACTATATGATTCTGCACTATTTGCTTAGGTAATAAACAAATAACATTTATTTTAAAAATGGGGACAATCTATTGCATTTATTAATTATGAAAAAAATATTCTCCCTGTTGAATATTCACCATAACACCAACAGAATGCTTTTTAAAGCGCCTTCCTTGAGAGGACATGTCATTAAAACATGAGGCTGCCAGCCTACAGTGGGAGCTGGAGACCGCTGGGAATTACAACTTATCTCTACTACGTAAGTCACTTGTTTATTAATGATTTATTCATCTGAAATATTTATTCCGCTGCTCCTGGAGAAAAGGCTGCTTTGGAGGGTGGTCCCATGGCATTAATGCAGGGGTAGTCAAACTGCGGCCCTCCAGATGTCCATGGACTACAATTCCCAGGAGCCCCCTGCCAGCATTCGCTGGCAGGGGCTCCTGGGAATTGTAGTCCATGGACATCTGGAGGGCCGCAGTTTGACTACCCCTGCATTAATCCCTGCTGAGGCCCCTCCCCTCCCTCAACCCTCCTCCTCCCCCCTGAAACCTCCAAGTATTTACAAACCTCTATTATAATAGGATTTATTATGGGTTATATAACAAAAGGCCTTTTGAATTTATTGAGGTTTCAAAGTCATGTGATAAAACACATTTGAGATATTACAAAGTTGACCAGCAAAGAGAGCGAGTCAAACCACCTAAAATTTACTCAGCAAAATTAGGAACCACGAGTGGCAGACATCTATAGATCTCTTTGCCAGAGGCATATGCTCAAGCTCTCTGGGCCACAGGATATCCTGCAGCATGCAGATTTCCTCTGTAGAGCTTATGTCTGCACTGACTTTTGAAAATACTCAGAAGAAACTCTCAGAAAGTTTGTTACCTTCTCATTTACTGGAATGTTCTATATATCCTCTGTTCCCAAGGCCTCTGCTTGTACCAGAGAATGCAGGAGCAGGCAACAGATAAACATAAAAATAATGGCTGCATAGTAGGTGTCAATCCAAGCCAAAACAATACTCCAAAACACCTTATTAGAATTTTTTAAATATTAATTCAGCCGTGTATATTTTTTGCTATTCAAAATGGCCAAGCCCCAAAAATCCTCAAAATATTTGTGATTTTTCAGGCTTGCCAGAAAGCCGCAGCTAATCCCTTTGCATACTTTCGAACTAAACTCTCCGCTTGAGAAGGTTTTGACTGTGAGCTCTTTAAATGCCTTCGGAGTTCCCTCACGCTATCGCAACAGCTTGTAAAAGGGATGGAAATCTTAAAAGGACTGTTTTCTCTTCCAAGTTGGAAACAGTGGAGGAGAAAAGCATCTTATTTGGGGTCTCATAGATTTGGGGCCCCATAGATTTCAATATTTTTCAAACTTTTTTTATAGAAGAGGAACCAGCAGCTATGCTGTAAATTTGATATCTTTACCTAAAACAAAAAAGCCCCCCTCCCCCATGTGCCAGATACGCTCAGGTCAATCCTTCCTTATAGCCTAAGGCAGTGGTCCCCAACCCCCCCGTCCGGAGACTGGTACCGATCCATGAATAAGTCGGTAGCAGGCCACGGCTCCTCCCTGTCCTCCTCCCCAGCTGCTGCCTCGGGGGCTGCCCTGCCACTCTGCCGCTGGCTCACCTTTGGTGCTCTCCAGTGGCCGCCATGGCTGGGTCTCTCCTCGGCATGGCACTGCGCAGCTGCTGCTGGCAGCGCCCCCAGTGGGTGGTGGGAAGTCAGGGTCACCGGCGGGAAAGCAAGTGGAGCAGGGGCTCAGGCGGCAAAAGGCTACCCCCCCCCTGGGCCTCAGTAAAATTGCCAAGCCTTGACCGGTCCTCGGTGATAAAAAGGTTGGGGACCACTGGCCTGAGGAAACCACAATGATTCCCATGGGGTACATTGGCGCCAAATATTTACTGAATCCCAATAACGGCATTCGGGAATATAAAGAAATACTGATATTTCCCAAATTAAATATAACCAACCCCCAAAAAACACCATATTGGGTTTGCTACTTTTTTTTTTTTACTTTACTGCATAGTCAAGTCAGCCAAACCAACATATGTGAATCTATTATTCCCCTGTCTCATTGCTGCCTGTACAAAATGATATTTTGCCTATAAAGATCTCTCAACTTTCAACTTTGTAACATGCTTAATATAAAGGGTTTGGATACCTGGAGATTCTGGGGGTGGAGCCTGATATGGGTAGCGTATAGTGAGGGGAAGGGAGCGACTTGTGTGGGTACCATGTCACAGAGGAATGTCACAGAAATTTGCTTTGAGCCAGAGATAGATTGAAGCTATAGTAATTCTGGCTTCTATTTTGATCGATCCTGTTTCTGATCTCAGTTTGAAATACACTTTAAAGACAAAACTAAGAAATTTTGATTAGATACGTTCTAGTGGCAGGAAACACAAAGAAGGAAGCCCTAACAGGGTCCCATACAACGTCTGTGAGATTGTTTTATCATGAAAGAGCTTAAACACCACTGGAACAAAGGAGGCTCCCCTAGTATGATAGAACTTCAGCATACTCTGGGCAGATCTTTCATCCAGATTTGATATATTCCTACAATCTTCCTGAGTAGAGCCAGAAGATTGAAAGATTACCCCAAAGTAGCCAAAAGATCCAACCTGTTCTATTGCAATGCTAGCTATAAACCATGCTCTTTTTTAGGGGTGTGGGCCAAAAGCCATAACCTTTGTTGTCAGGCCCTCATCCCTGCAATAATCCGATAGCCTTACCAGGGCTCTTTTTAGGCCTACTGTAGTTCTGGACAATACGACAATGTCATCCACATAAAGTAATGCTAGAATGCTCTGAGAAGCTAGTTTGGGAGACTGACAGTCAACAGTATCAAAGGTCATTAATGAAGTAGATGAAGAGCACTGAGGCTAATAAACAGCCCTTTGCTTGTTATAATAGGCCCAGTGAGATGGCCATTTCTACTGCATCTGACACAAAGTCAACCACCGATGGAGGGCACACATTAAATTGAGAAGCCTCTTATCAATAGAGGATGTTTGTAGCTTACCATGAACTGCATTTGACTTCCTTGAGATGGAGTCAAACATAGCCTTATAGTCTACAAATGTTGGGTGTAAGGAAGTTATTTTCTTTGAGCTATATTTTTCTATTAGGTGTTGAAGAACTAATGGTCAAGTGTACCTCTGCCCTCCCTGAAGCCTGCCTGAAACTGTGATATTATTTTTTCCTGGTAGAGCCCAGAGGTGGCTCACCCAGGTGACTAGTATATAATTTGCTGACCATACTTAAAAGGCTTATTGGCTGTAGTTAGCAGTCATATCTTCTCCCTTTCTTAAAGATGAGTATCCTGACTGCTGTGCCCCAGCCTTTAGAAATATGGCCAGTGGGGTTGATATACGTAAATAGTGAAGTCAGGAAAATGGCCCATCAATTTTCACACTCTTTGAGAAACTCGGCTATAGTTCCATCCTCTTCCCGGAGCCTCCCCCTTTTCTAGATGCCCAGTATGCAAGCTAATCTCTTTTGGGGAGACCGGGGGCCATGAGGAGAGCTCAGTATCTTTTGTAGTCTGGAGGGATGAAGTGGACATCCTCATACATGGCTTCAACTCCCCCCCCCCCATTATTAGGTGGAATGATAGAATCTAAAGATGAAGGGTCATTCCAGGTTTGGTTTGAGGTGAGCTGCCAGAACATAGCTGAGTTTCTCTCACTGGCCGCCTTTACCGGTATTCCCCACAATTGTCTTGAATAGGGCTTCTTCTAGGTAACCAAATTCTTAAACCTTTTTTTATCATAAGCTTCCCCTCAACAGCAGGTTGGAACATTTTTTGCAACTCCGCAGGTGCTGTCAAACCCAGGTTTATTATATAAGGTTTGGAAATACCCACAGACACTGTAGGCGGAGCCTGATGTGGGTGGGGTATGGGGAGGGATCGCAGTGGGGTACAATGTCATATCCACCTTCCAAAATGGACATTTTTTCCAGGCGAACTGATCTCTGTTGGCTGAAGATCAGTTGTAATCTCCATGCACTATCTGGCAGTCAGGAACTCTATTAATATAAAGTTCATCCAGCGCCATAAGAAAGCATATCGTACATATGTCTTACAAGCACCAGGAGAACATACTTTAAAGAGTTACAATAATTTGGATGCCATAAGAAACGTGGGGCAGGGAGAGGCAGAGGGAAGATAACCATGACACCAAAAATTAATGACCACCACCCTTCTCTTTCCTTCAGAAGTCAGCAGACCTAAGAAATCTCAGTCGCTTGCCCTAACATAGCATGAAAGGATATAATATTGGATCCTAAGAAACTTGAGTGGAATGCGCTCATGGATTGCCTTTCTTCTGTTCTCCCAGCAGCCCCACACTCCTGGGAAATCAGCAAGATGCCTCCCTGACCCTTCATGAGGGCTTCAAAAAGTGGAGCAGGAGCTAGCTGAAGACATGTGGGAAACGTGATTTCTGCTGATTCATAATTCCTATTGCAAGCCCCCCCCCCACACACACACACACTGCCTCCCACTCCAATAAGAGTTGTCATCTCCAGGTGGGTCCTTGAGATCTCCTGGAATTATGATTGATCTCTAAATCAGGGGTAGTCAACCTGTGGTCTTCCAGATGTTCATGAACTACAGTTCACATGAGCCCCTGCCAGCAAATTGTAGTCCATGGACATGTGGAGGACCACAGGTTGACTACCCCTGCTCTAAATGACTGAGATCAGTTCCACTAGAGGAAAGGTTTGGAGAGTGGACCCTCTGGCATGATACCCTGCTGAATTCCCTCCCTCCCTTCTGCAAACTTTGCCTTCCCTGGGCTCCACCTTCCCCAAATACCAGCCTGGAGGAGGCACCCCTAAGCAAGAAGGTCAGGCTGCTCATGCTGAGAGCTGGTTCTACTCACTCTGCTGGATCCATCCCATAAAATATCAGGAAATATAGCATCCTCCAAGAAGCATTGATTCACTAAAGGAAAGTGTTTTTTTCTCATACAGAATGATGGAAACCTGTCTAGTCCTAGCAACACTGAATTTATGTCTGACACAAGCCAGCAATTTAAAAAAGAAAGAAACCTACTCCTCCATATCAGAAACGTCTTTTTAATCTCCAGAAGAACTCCAATTATCTCGCTTCCCCCCACAACTTTCCTAGCACTTCATTTGTTTCGGCCCTGTAGAGCTGTTAATTAAACCAAGTAGGCCCCATAATCATGGAGCCCATCAGAGCCCTTCCTGATTCTCCCCTCCTTCCATCTACACTCAATTCACACTGCATACAAACAACTACTAATTAATGAACATTTAGCAGCAAAAGAAAAAAATGGCTTAAAAGTATCAAACAAACTTGAGGATTCCAGAGAGTTTAAACTTTTTCTAAAGCTGCTACTTTGGCGCAAAGTCGATTATAGAATTAAGTCCTTCCTTCAGGTACTTCCACCAGGGACAGGACTGAAGCCTGAGCACAAGGGACAGAGCTATTTGGTTGTGCATTTTTAATTAGAGTAGATTGGGGGAGGTTGGCTTTCTGCAGCATTTCCTTAATGGCAAGAAAGGGGTCCCCAACCTTTTTGAAGAGCCTCTTGTGGCGCAGAGTGGTAAGGCAGCTGTCTGAAAGCTTTGCCCATGAGGCTGGGAGTTCAATCCCAGCAGCCGGCTCAAGGTTGACTCAGCCTTCCATCCTTCCGAGGTCGGTAAAATGAGTACCCAGCTTGCTGGGGGGTAAACGGTAATGACTGGGGAAGGCACTGGCAAACCACCCCGTATTGAGTCTGCCATGAAAACGCTGGAGGGCGTCACCCCAAGGGTCAGACATGACTCGGTGCTTGCACAGGGGATACCTTTACCTTTAACCTTTTTGAGCCTGCAGAACCTTTGGGATTCTGATACAGTGTGGTGAGCACAACTATTAAATGGTTGCCCCAGGAGGCTGCCCCAATTTACTTTCACAATTAAGTGGGGCTGCAGCCATCAAACAAGCTTCTTTGATTGATGGGATCTAAATTCCCAGGCAGGAATATGAAAGAAGACCCACAGATAGCTGGTCTTAAACTAGGACTAATTTCTAGACTAGATTTCCCATAAAAAATAAACCATGGAAAGATTGGATTACATTCTATACGCTGCTAGTAGAGCTGAGCTCTCAGAGAGCATCTCACCACTACCCTCTCTTCCCACTGCAAACTACGGAAAATCATCACAGGGTACATTGCTGGGCTCTGCAGTGGAAGAAGTTTATCAGGGGAAGTCTTCCATGAGCACAAGCATCCCTTGTGTGGGCAAGAGACAGATCCTGTCCACCAAACATGTTTTCATGTTTTTGTGTTTGTTTGTTTTAACACAAGGAAATTCAAGGGGCTTCAAAAAAGAAGTTGATTCTCAAATAACCGCATAACCTCTAATGCAGGGGTAGTCAAACTGCGGCCCTCCAGATGTCCATGGACTACAATTCCCAGGAGCCCTTGCCAGCATTCGCCAGCGAATGCTGGCAAGGGCTCCTGGGAATTGTAGTCCATGGACATCTGGAGGGCCGCAGTTTGACTACTCCTGCTCTAATGAGTAGAGTATTTCACTGAATACGTGAAGCAATACCAGTCATGAAATATCCCATGTCGGCTTATTTTGTACCCAGAATGCCAAACAAGGAAAATAATGACCTCGTAAATATTTCCTTGCTTGTGCTGGATTGCTCAAGAAGACAGAACCTTTGATTTGCGCACCGTCTGTGAATGTTCTTAATTAAAACTTCATAGGAAACCCTCCTCTCAGCAGCCAATAGTCCCAAAAAAACCACGAAAAAGCAAAAACTAGCCAAAGTGCAATGGACAGAAACATGATAGAATTTACTGTGAGATAATTTTTGCATTTAAGTATATTCTGAACCCAGCTCCAGAGTGTGGATCAAAACATCTGCACAATGGAGGAAGCAGGGGAGGTGGTTCCATAAATCTGAGTGAAACCTAGATTTTGCAAGAAAATCTTAAAAGTTAAAAAAGGAAGAATGGAAATAAACCTTACAAGTTTAAGAACACTATGTTCTCATGAGATTACACCACGAGAGCCAAGCAGTAATTCTGGATTGCTTACAAAACCACAGACAAAAAACTATTGTTGCCCAGGTAATCCAAAATGGCTACTGTAGTTTCATTTCGGGAGAATTTGGATTGATAAAGCAAGAAAGATAAAACAAGAAAGATAAAAGCAGAGACAAAGTAGAGGGTAGGAGAAACAAATAAATGCAGAAAATTGTGGAAGAAGGGAGCTGGAAGGAAGGATTTAGGAAAAGATGTAAATTCATGAGAACCACCCACTGAATGCACTATTATTATCCAGTATAAAAGCCACCATTTATCTTTTCGGGAAGAAGGACCTTCAAGATTGATGCTCCCAGTTTGCCAATAAGTGCCTGCCAGTATTACTCGTTTTTCTTATTCACATGCCCAAATATTTGTATCAGCAGAACAGAAGTCTACAAATGTGGTCATAAGACCACTGCAAGAAAAGTATTGAGGATGCAGGAGCTGATTTTGTGCTTCCTCTACACTGAGATCTCAAGTTTCAAATAAAAGAGATAATATCATGATTTGATCCTCTCTCCTTTGGGGCCTTGTTCTTTGATTAACCCAAAGGGGGTTAAAAGGGCGGGACTTCTAGGTCTTGGTGTAAACTGCACGGAGCTTTTATTCCAACCCTAGATCGATTCAGTCCCTGCCCTCCACACAGAATGCAATTTCCATTTGGATTTGGGGCGATTTAAAATTTCCTTCTGCAGCAAGAAGGATTGATCCAGAGTGACCCTATCTTTATCGTGCGATATCTTAGAGTGCTTTTAATCCTGAATATATTATAAAATCGCATTGTTTTGAATTGGGGCTCTCCTCCGTGGTAGAGGACCCGTGATTGGCCACAGGTGATCATGTAACAAATTTGCCTTAAAGGAGAAGCCCTTAATTTCTCTCAACTTCTGTCGGTCCTGGATTTTTTCTCCCTTCTCTGCCTTTTTCGATCATCTCCCCCCCTCCCCTCCAAGAAAAGAAAGAGGCTCCCTGCTTGGCTCCTCTCCCCCCTCCCTTCAAGAAAAGAAAGAAAGAGGTTTGGCTCCCCCCCCCTTCTGAACTACCCTAACCACGTGCAGAAGACTTTCCTGTTTCAATGGGGGGGGGGGGAGAGAGGAAGATCCAAGTTCAAAGCTATCTGAATTCAAGAGGATTGACAATGGAATAAACAAAGTAAGTGCTGACTCTGCCCTTGTCTAATTCCTTGGCTACCTCCCTCCCTCCCCACACACACACACATGAACACTAAACAAAGCGGGATACATGGTATAAAATACACAATACTGCAATATTCAAAATCATCACAATGAAGAAGAAGAAGAAGAAGAAGAAGAAGAAGAAGAAGAAGAAGAAGAAGAGTTGGTTCTTATATGCCGTTTTTCTCTACCTGACGGAGTCTCAAAGCGGCTTACAATCTTACAAACCCTTTCCTCTCCCCACAACAGATACCCTGTGAGGGAGGTGAGGCTGAGGGAGCCCTGAGATTACTGAAGAAGAAGAACAGTTGGTTCTTATATGCCGCTTTTCTCTACCCGAAGGAGTCTCAAAACAGCTTACAATTGCCTTCCTTTTTCTCTCCCAACAACAGACACCTTGTGAGGGAGGTGAGGCTGAGAGAGCCCTGATAATACTGAAGATGAAGAAGAGGAAGAGTTGGTTCTTATGTGTCACTTTTCTCTACCCGAAAGAGTCTCAGTGTGGCTTACCCCACAACAGACACCCTGTGAGGGAGGTGAGGCTGAGAGAGCCCTGATATCACTCCTCGGTCAGAACAGCTTTATCAGTGCTGTGGTGAGTCCAAGATCACCCACCCAGCTAGTTAAAAGGGCGGTTAAGCTTTCTGGAGTGCAAAATCGAACCTGGCATGCCAGATTACAAATCCGCACTCCTAATCACTACACCAAACTGCCTCTCTTCTTGCAGAAGTATATGCAATTGTTCAAGCAGGATTGAGCTGCCCAGACATTATGTTGAAACCTTTGTTGGTCCAAGACATAAGGGAGGGCTCCCTCTGACCTCTGCACACCGCCAGGGAATCAATGTTGTGACATGAGCTTTGTGGCTTCTCATATTTTCACTAGTTAGGTCTGTACCATTGCTGGTCGATTCCTTTATCTTTTGCTGTCTTATTTCTTACCTAGCATCCATCTCTTTGGATTTTTTAAGATGCCCAAAGGGCCAGAACTCATTCCCTGTGACAGCTTATCTTCTGGACTAACAGCCGCGACACAAGACAGTTTGCTTCTAAGTCATCCTTGTTTTGAAACGACGCCAGAAAAGATCTCTCAACCCTTGTGGACAGCAGGACAGGTGTCAGCCATCAGGGTGCCTGCTGGCACATCATCGGGGACCTCTATTCCATGCAATAGCTCCTGTCTACATGGTGCACATCCTTATATATGTTATGGCAGATTTTAGTGCTGCTTCTGTTCTAAAGGCCACATGTAGAAACCTTCAGGTCAGATTCCTGTACTCTGTGAATGTGAAGCTGCTGGGAGGAACGGACAGGCAAGGCATTGTTAGGTGGACATCTGTTCCAGCAGCAGCACAAATCCCTGTTGGAAGTCTGGAAAGCCAGCAGATGAATGGTTCCACCAGCCCATTACTCTGTGAAGCACCTGGGGCCCCCTCCTGGCACAGGCGGGTCCTGCGAAGGTCCCCGTCTGCCTCCTTCCTGGAACACAAACCCAGAGTCTTGCTTATCGCCGCTCTCTTTAAGATGGGATCACAACAGGCAGTGTTTTGAATCATACAAGGGGCAGCACAGTCACTGCATCTGCAAATGATGAAAGGAATAGGCTAAACCAGGGATAGTCAAACTGCGGCCCTCCAGATGTCCATGGACTACAATTCCCAGGAGCCCCCTGCCAGCATTCGCTGGCAGAGGCTTCTGGGAATTGTAGTCCATGGACATCTGGAGGGCCGCAGTTTGACTACCCCTGGGCTAAACATTCAAAATGATTTTGGGAACCAGAGACCTGGCCTCTCTAGGGAAAGTAACTGCAATACTACTTTTGTATGAACAAGACCAGTCTAGCATTCCGCAGGGGAAGCAGGGCTTCAATATGGAAGATGAGACTGTTCAGTTGGGTGGCATCGTTGCTGCAAGCATTTTACATTTAAAAAAAATGAAAATGATGCCCCAAATTAACAGCTTGGTGTAGTGGTTAGGAGTGCAGACTTCTAATCTGGCAAGCCGGGTTTGAATCCGTGCTCCCCCACATGCAACCAGCTGGGTGACCTTGGGCTCACGACGGCACTGATAAAGCTGTTCTGAGCGAGCATGATGTCAGGGCTCTCTCAGCCTCACCCACCTCAAGGGTGTCTGTTGTGGGGAGAGGAAAGTTAAGGTGACTGTAAGCCCCTTTGAGACTCCTTCGGGTAGGGAAAGCGGCATATAAGAACCAACTCTTCTTCTTCTTCTACAGGAGAGCAACCAACTCAATACAGAGATATCTTTGGAGAAGCCATTTCTGCTCTCATAAAGAAAACAGAACCCTGAAAATCCAGAGTAACTGCGGTGTCAATCTTCACATTATATCGGGAATTGTAAGAATAGTCTCCTGGACAGAATAATTCTTTGGGAACAGGAGATACAAGAACAGAAGCTTGGCTGGTTATGAAAGACAAAGCAACTGGTATGTATTTCCAGTCTCCTCATATTCCACTATTTGGATGTCACAAAGCCGGTGTTGCTGAGGGGAAGTACACTGTACACTGTTGCACTCAGTCAGTGATCTCTAATGCGGCACAATCCAAAGAGAACTATGAACATAACAGAAAAAAGGGAGCTCTGGATCATCCCATACAAACTATCAGAGCAGCAAAGCACTTAACTTTCTGGGACAGCAATATCAGAGCTAGCAAGAGAATCTGGGGAATGGAAATTGTATTGCCAAAATTATTTTCCACCGCCCCACTGAGTGTTGATGGGATGTGCTAGATGTCCTTAGTGGGAAAATGGCAACCTTGAGCCATGTGCTCTTGGCTTGGTGATAGACTTAAACTTCCTTTGGTCTCTGGGCATTGCAACCTCTTCCATGTGGCAAGTCCATCCTTCTCTTTGCAAATCGAAGCCAAACAGTCTCTCTTTCCCCAAAGCAAAGCACCAAGCCAGAGCAGGAGGTAGTTAAGGGGGGAAACCAACTTCATCCTAGAAGAACTCTTGGCTTGGACGCAGCCAACAGCTGGTGACTGAGCCTAACCTCTTGTTTTGTCAGGGAGTTAAGGTGTCCAGCTCTGGGTTGGGAGATTCATGGCAATTCTGGAAGTGAAGCCTGGGGAAGGTGGGGCTTGATGGAAAGAGGGGGCTCAGAGGGATATAATCCTATAGAGGCCACCCTCCGAGAGATGTTCAGCTACCACCAGAAGGCTGGCTACCGTAGGTGGTGCCCATCACCCTTCCCAAAGCTGCAGAAGCACATGCTGGCTAAACAAGATTGGGAATTTAGGACTGTTTGTTTTAGCTATTACTGAGGTACATTCTGCACAAGTTTAATGTAGCAGGAGTGTGGCAAATTGTAATCGCTACTAATATACAGTTATGCACGACATCTTACACAATCTGCCACACTCCTGAAACAGTCCTGCTAAAAGCGCTTCGTTGTAGTGCTTCCAGGAAAATCCCCAAAAGTGGATTCACTCTCTGGAAAGCGCTACACTCTTGCAAACAATCTGCAACAGGTTCGAAAAAGTTCTGTGCATTACCATTGTTGCCGTTTCAGCAAAGTCCCTCCCCCTGGCTCTCTCCTCTGAACTTCCAGTGAAGCGATCGCCATTTTTTTTTCTCAGAGCGAGCGGAGAGCAACGAGCCAGCGAGCCTTCATTCACCCAGCGAGGCTTCTCCGGCTGCAGTCCCTCCACAGAGATGCTTCAAAGCTCCTCTCAAGTCACCAAGCAAAACACAGCCCCGTTTGCAAGTTCCCTTTATTTTTGGCCGAAAATCGTGCCCATGCACGGGGGGGGGATTTTTTTTCACTCGGGGGAGCGTGGCAATGATGAAATGGCAGCTCACACGCCAGCTGCCAGCTAGATGGGTCTCTATGTTAGGAGGAAGCAAGAAATCATGGCATATTCGTTGCAACATGTGTTTTTCTTTTTTTTTAAACCTGTTCTTAAAGGGAAAGGGGCTTTTCCGGAGCATGGTAACAACCGCCCATTGGCTGCTCATTTGATTGACGGCCAGGGGCGGGACAAAGCAAGGAAAAAATCGCTTCCTTTCTAGCGATTTTTGCTGAGACCGGAAACCTGTGGGAAACGATTGAAACACAACTGGATTCCACTACAAAGGCAGCTATGCGTTATGCCGAATTCCACTATTTTAAATTCTGTTTTTTCTTTCCGTAATCAATTTGCCACATTGATCCTGGTATGGAATGGGCCTGAGTTACAAAAATCATATTCTGCCTTTGGGATATTATGAGGGCCACACGGGGAAAATACAATTTCACAGAAAGTAAAATGACATTACAAAACCATTAAAATCATCTTCCCTCCCAAACATACATAATTGTATCAGTTTTACAAATAGTTTTTTAAAGAATTAAAGTACAATCAAAAGCATTAAAATATACAACATTAAAACACTGATTGGGAAGGAGGGATCACTGAAGGAATGCAAAATGAACAACGAACTTGGAGCTAGTGGAGAAGGAGACAGTTCAGCGTGCGGATGGTGACTGTCATTTCTCCTGATTTCTAACATTTTCTCAAAATAATTCCTCATATTCTATGTGTTGAAGTCAGTAGGTTTAAGTTGGAGTAGCTCTGCAATAGATTGCAGAGTTAGTCTCCTAGCAGAAAAAAACAGACAGCAGTGCAAAAACCCCCACAAATAATGTGCCCTGGGTATTTAAGACAGACGTAAATGGGCTCTTTAAGAGGGTTTTACAGTTTATAAAAAAAGACAACTTGTTAGAATCGCTTTCACTTAAGAGAGACAGAAAGATCTGTGGGTGTGTTTGAGCAGAAACAGAATCAAATTAAAAATGCTGGTGGGACAATTAAAATAAATTAGAAAATACTTTCATGTGCTTTTGACATTACAAATGCCTCTTGAATGTCTTCCAGTGACCCAAAAACTGATGGAAGGATGATAAAGGAAAGTGTCAAAGCCACTAAAGACAGAAAGAGGCAAGCCCTGTCTTGGGTCACTCGGAGAAAGCCTGCAAATTGCCATGTCCTGCAGGGCTATGAGGCCAGCCTTTGCCCTTCTGCCCTGCCCAGCAACCTGAAGGAGAGGAGCTTTAACGCAAAACAGCCGCCTCACAATTCATCTGGAGTTCATCTTTATTTTTAATTAATTCTTTGGCTAGATCTTTTTATTTGAGACATGTTTACCCCATCCTTCAGCTCCAAAGGAGCCCTTCAAACTGCTTGCTGCACTTGACCAATTGCCACCAAATCAACACAAAGCCATAGCAAAAGTGACATGTTAAAATTGACCAGCAAGAATGCGCAAACCGCAGCAAAATGAACCTGGCCTCTGTTTCCTCCTTCTACTGTTTATCAATCTCTTTCTAATCTCTCTGGACATATTTTCTATTTTCGAATGGCTCACTGATCTGCAAACAGTATTCTTTTTGACTTAGCAGTTAATCAACACAGCAGCTGAAACAAGCATGTTTTGACCTCAGCCTTCTCAAAAACATAAAAGGGGAGAAGAAACTTACCGCGTGGAGCTCTCTTTTCATTGCGTAAAGTCAGAACCTCTGTGCCATGGCATTTCACCATTTAACATTAAGGAAGTACGGCGATTGGAACAAGATATTTTTGTGACCCATTAGGATAGGGATGTCAGCCTCCAGTTGGGACCTGAGGATCTCCTGTAACCGCTCCCTGCCCTCTTCTAAGCGAAAACCTTTCAAATACAATGTCTCCTCTTATCTTCCTCTTCTCCAAGCTGAACTTTCATAAGTCCCTCAGCCTTTCCTCATAGGACCGGGTCATCCCCATTTCTCTCCTCTGCAGCCTCCCAATTTTTTCTCCATCCTTTTTGAAGTAAGGCCTCTAGAACTGCACAAACTACTCCAGGTAGGATCTGACCAATGGGGTATACAGTGGGACCACGACTTGTTGTGATTTTGATATGATGCCTCTATCGCTGCAGCCCAAGACTGCATTTGCCTTCTTTACTGCCACATCACACTGTCTGCTCATACTTAGCTTAGTTCACAAGTAGCCCAGGATCACATTCACACACCCTGGTACCCAGAAGTGTATTTCCCGTCCAGTATGCATGCTTCTCATTTTTGTGACCCAGATGTAAAACTCTGCACTTCACCTTAATGAATTGCACCTCGTTCTCATTTGCCCACTTTTCCAGCATGTTCATAGAATCATAGAATCATAGAATCATAGAGTTGGAAGGGGCCATACAGGCCATCTAGTCCACTTATCTTTATTAAATTGCACCTTGTTCTCATTTGCCCACTTTTCCAGCATGTTCATAGAATCATAGAATCATAGAATCATAGAATCATAGAATCATAGAATCATAGAATCATAGAATCATAGAATCATAGAATCATAGAATCATAGAATCATAGAATCATAGAATCATAGAATCATAGAATCATAGAGTTGGAAGGGGCCATACAGGCCACCTAGTCCACTTATCTTTATTAAATTGCACCTTGTTCTCATTTGCCCATTTTTCCATTGTGTTCAGATCTCGTTGAACTCTGTCTCTATCTTCCGGAGTATTTGCCAGTCCTCCCAATTTGGTGTCATCTGCAAACTTGATGAGTAGTCCATCCACTCCCTCATCTAGATCATTAATAAATATGTTAAAAAGTACCGGGCCGAGCCCCGAACCCTGAGGTACCCCGCTACTCACCTCTCTCCAGTCTGATGAAACACCATTGACAACAACTCTTTGAGTGCGGTTCTCTAACCACCTAACTATCTGAAAATCCAGATTGCAGTCCTTCAACTTATCCATCAGAACATCATGGGGAACCTTGTCAAAAGCTTTACTAAAATCCAAGTAAATGACATCAACCGAATTTCCTCGATCCAGCAAACCTGTCACTTGGTCAGAAAAGGAAACCAGGTTGGTCTGGCAAGACCTGTTGGGAGACAAATCCATGCTGACTTCCTTGGCTCACCAAATTGTCCTCCAGATGTAAAATAGGCACTAAGCCTTTCTGCTTTCTCTGCATCTTCCATTAGAGTTTGTCCATCCGCACCCAACAGTGGGCCTATTGCCTCCTTTACTTTACGTTTGCTCCTCACTGAAAAATAACTGAAAAATCTTTTCTTGTTACAATGGGCTTCCCTGGCCAATCTTAGCTCACTCTCAGCTTTGGCCTTTCTGATCTACAGTGCCTAGTAACCTGTAGGTACTCTTCTTTAGAGCTCTGTCCTTTCCTCCATTTCCTGAACATTTCCCTTTTCTTTCTTAGTTCCTCTTGAAGTTCTCTGTTCATCCAAATAGGCTTCTTAGAGCTCCTGCAGTGTTTTCGTCTTTCTGGGATAGTCATTGATTGAACATGCAATAGCTCCTGTTTGAGTAGCGCCCACCCTTCACCTGCTCCCTTCCCTTCCAGCATTCTCGTCCATGGTATGACACTCATCATGTCTCTGAGTTTATTAAAGTTTGCCCTACGAAAATCCAACATCCGTGTCTGGCTACAAGCTTCCTTGGCTCCCCATCTCAAAAGGAATTCTATGAGGACATGGTCACTTCCCCATTTTGCCATGTTGCTCCCTAGGGTCCCCACCTCCTTCACCTCATCCACCAACTCTTGCCTGTTGGTCAGTATTAAGTTTCCTCCACCTCTTCGATCTATTCTGTTTTTTCTGAACAGTTCATATCCATCCACCATTACATTCCAGTCATGAGAATCATTCCACCAAGTTTCTGTGATGCCTACTAGATCATACCTTTCCATCAGCATGAGAAGTTCCAGCTCTTCCTTTTTATTGCCCATGCTTCGGGCGTTAGTATAAAGGCATCTGAATCCTTTTACTTTTGGTTCCCTATGAGCTGGCCTTGCCGGTTGGGCTGCCCCCGGTCGTTCTCCTTCCTTACACTCCCTATGTTGATCGTCTCCTTCCCCTTGTAGCTTCAGTTTAAAGCTCTCCTGATGAATCTCCCCAGGTTCCTGCCAAATACATTCTTCCCCAGCTTCAATAAGTGCAGTCCATCTGGTGCTAGTAGGCCTTCCTCAAGAAAGCCTATCCCATGGTCCCAGAAACCAAATCTCTCCTGCCGGCACCAACTACGCAGCCACTGATTCACCTCCATTATCTTCCTCTCCCGACACATTCCTCTTCCTTTGACAGGCAAGATTGAAGAGAATACCACTTGTGCCCCCATTTGCTTGAGCTGAGTTCATGTTGAATTCTATATCTTCTGGAGTGTTTGCTACTCCTCCCAACTTGGTGTCATTTGCCAATTTAATGAGGAGTCTCTCTTCCACCTCATTCAGATCACTGATTTTGGCACACAAGCTCAATCGAGGGCCTTTGCACTAACCACTATACCACAATGACTGTTTCCATGGAGATGATCATAGAATGATAGAATCATATATGATCATAGAATTAGAAGGGATCGCCAGAGTCATCTAGTTCAACCCCCAGCAAAATGCAGGAAATTCACAACTATCTTCCCACCCACAAGAACTCCAATTTCATGCCCAGTTGATGCCCACCCCCCCCACACACACACACAAAAACAGAGTCCGTAGGCAGTGGGAAGCAGTTAGCTCACTTGCAAAGAGCTTAGTTTTTAAGATCTTTGTAGAAGGGCAAAGGTTAACTGGAGGCCACTAGCTCACTTGCAAAGAACTCAGGTTGCAGATGCAATGCTGTGATCGGCTGGCTGGGGACAGGCTGTTAATCAATTACCCACGTATAAACTAGGCTTATATGCGAGTATATACGGTAAGTCAAGCTGACAGGTTGGTAGTTATCCTGGTCCTCCTTTTTCCTCTTCTTGAAGATGGGGACAACATTTGCCCATCTCTAATCTTCTGGCAGTTCACCTGTTCTCCAATAATTGTCAAATATAATGGACAGAGGTTCAGAAATTACATCTATAAGTTCTTTTAGTACCCTTAGATGCAATTCATCTGGCCTAGAAGACTTGGTTTCATTTAAAGAAACTAGGTGTTTACAGTGTTCCTGTAGGCTGCAGCTCCTATCCCTCGTCATGTGGTATGATTTTGCCATGTTGAGCATGTAAAGACTGGGGAGAAGTAGGAATTGAGCAGTTCAGCCCTCTCTTCATCAGCTGCTACAATTTTACTTTCTTGTCCCCACAATGGTTCTACCATGACCTTACTCTTCTTCTTACTTTGACCGTAACTAAATAACTCTTTTTGTTGTGTTTAGCATTTCTCACTACTTTAAGCTCATACATGCTTGTATTGCAATCAGCTTATTAGACTCTCCCTTCCCCAATGAATCAACTAGTCAGTGCACCTTTAGCCAAGCTGAAAGGGCTTATTACAAGAACTCTACCATGGGTTGATCTGGGTGGTTGCTCCTTTTCATTCTTTCTGTGCCCTGCATGCCAATAGCTACTTATTTGGCACATTTCACCAGAGGATGAGAGGGTTCCTGTTAGATCCATGGATCTCGTGGGTAAAGAATCACAGGCACTGGAATTGTTGCAGTCCTTTATTGGTGCCACAACATGATACAAATTGTACCAAGACTGCACTAGAACACCCCCCCCCCCAGAAAACCCCCAACTTATACACATCAGACAAAGGGATCAAGCTGTGGCAATGCATTATTGGCTGGATCCCACATGACTGATTTAAAATGATTGGATCCCACAGCAGGGCTCCTTGGAGCACAATGGTTAGAACCCATTGGTGACTGATCCTGCCTTGGACCATGTGCTCGGTCTGCCATAGGATTGTTAGCCGGGCCTCATACACAACAGTTTCAATCCCCACTCAGAGTTGGGTGGGGGCACTGATTTCATTTGGGGAAAGGAATCAGCAAGCGGACATTTAGAAGGGCATGTGGCTAAAGGAGAGGCTACCAGAGTAACTGACTCCTGGGAAAGCATGTCCTGTTCTGTCCGGAAGTGTGCAGCTCTAACCATCTAGTATGACAGGAAACCAGCGGTGGAGGCAATGAGCATTTAAAGGCCTGAGCAGAAAGGGCACAACCTCTCAGCTACACAGAGAGTGCTTCTAAAATATGCTCACAGAGTCTGGGCCAGTTTATCCATGTAAGCACATGTAACACGTGCCATGGGCCCCACACAGTTCCTTCCCCCACATGGATCAGGGCTGCAGCCCATCTCCGCCCGACTTGTTTCTCTTTAAGGACACTTGGTGTGATGCCTCTTTCCACTGTGCTGCGATTGTACTGGGTGAGAGCTCAGCAAATTCGCTCCTGTCAGATCTCAGAAGCAAAGCAGGCAATTATTTGGATGGGAATACCAGGGGCAGGCAATGGCAAACCACCTCCAAGGTCTCCCGCCATGCCGCCAGACAATCTTGGGATCTCCTGGCTACACGAAAACACAGGTGATACGATAAAGAAATACATTAAAGTGCCCATCTGGTCCCGGCCTTTCTCCAAAGAGCTCGGGACAGCCTACGTAGCTCTCCTTTCCCCATTTCCTCATGGGAGGTAGGAGAGGGAATGAGTCACTGAAGTTCATGCAAAATATTTTACAGCAGAGTGGGGATTGGATCCTCGGTCTCCCAAAATATCATCCATGACTCCAGACTGCACTTTCTACAGTCTTCCCACTGAGGGTCACTTCTGACCAAAATCTCTCAGGACCACATAGAAATTCAACCACAGGAGTCTGTGGATACCCAACAAGGTTCTGGTTAACATTTCTTCTTCAGAATAGCAAATGTTATATATCACAAATGGCTTCTAAAACCTCTCCCTATTTTTGAAAAATGATTTTAAAAAGCCGATAGTGTCATCAGACTATTGTTATTCACAGATGAGTTAGAATGTCAAAATAGAAAATTACAAATGCTGTAATTACGGTATCCGAGTTATTTTTCACCCAAAATACTATCAAAGGGTTAAAGATTAATTACCAGTGTAAATTTCGTATGACAACGCAGACAGACGAAGTCCTTGAAATGCAGGACCAGCCGCAGAATATTAAACAGCACAATGTAAAGATGTTTGAAGTGGCTAAGAAATACTGACAAGTAATTTGAAAGGGAGATAGAAATATTACAGAATACATAATGAACAAAATCACACATTTGTATGCAATGTCATGGTGATAAATAGTTTAAAAAAATAGTGTTGAAACGCCATTAAATTAAAAAAATGATGAGCACTTACAAGAAAAGAGTTTGTAATACCATATTTCTAAGGTGCATTAAAATAATTCTGTCTTCATTTACATCTTTCTTTTGCCTTTTATAGCCTGGAGTTGTTTGCAAGTTAAGCAAAGGTTGGATACACACTTTTATTGGATGCTTTAGGATGCTTTGGGCTGAACCTGCGTTGAACAGGGGGTTGGACTAGATGGCCTGTGTGGCCCCTTCCAACTCTATGATTCTATGATTCTATTAACTATACTAGTATTTATTTAAAACATTTGTATGCCATCTCTTCAGACAGACTCATAAAGACAAAATCATTCAAATTCACAACCATTAAAACCCAATTAAAGAAAGCTAGAATCATAATATGCATAAAAGCCAGTCAATACATTGAAAGGATAGAAGTTGCCATGTACGATTACATTCATAAGAGTTTTGAAAATGGTTGTCCAAAGGTAATTCTGAACAATCAATAACAGCATTACTGCTGCTGAAGAAGCATGTGCCCAGCCCCTTCAGCTAGGGTTGCTAATTCCAGGTTGGGAAATTTATGGAGATTTTGGGGAGGAGCCAGGAAGAGTGGGATCACAGCAGGCTATAAGGCCATCAAGGGCACCCTTCAAAGTAATCATTTTCTCCAGGGGGGCTGATCTGTGTTCTCCAGAAGTATCTCTTACCAGCAACAATTTGTATTTTTTGGCACAAAGAGACAGACAGCAGCAAGAGTCCTGCGAGTCTGGAAAGTGCAGGAAGATCTAAATAAGGAATATTTAAACTTTGTAATTGTAAATGACTGGGGAAGGCCCTGGCAAACCACCCCATATTGAGTCTGCCATGAAAACGCTAGAGGGCGTCACCCCAAGGGTCAGACATGACCTGGTGCTTGCACAGGGGATACCTTTACCTAATTGTAAACAGTGAACAAGCAACTGGCTGGAGAGACCTAGGGGCTGTGAAGTGACTTTGCTCAAGCCTGGCCTGATAAATAAAAATCAGTATTTGCCAGGATGGTTCTATGAAATAAAAGGCATGTGGCCCAGAATTTCACGTGGAGATAGCTTGGGAGTTCACATACAAAAGGTTTACAGGAAAGTAGACAGTGAGACTGGGGGGAACTAAGGGGCTTTTTGCACGCCTTCAAAATCGCACAATGGTTGCCAATTGAAAACGCTATTGATTTGCCATAACGCACGACGTCGTTGACAATGTGCAACACTCCTGAAACCGATCTGCAAAAAGCGCTTAGTTGTAGCGCTTTCAGGGAAATCCCAAAAAGTGGATTCACCCTCCGGAAAGCGCTACACTCTTGCAACCAATCTGCAACACTAGCGAAAAAGACCTGTGCGTTAACATTGTTGCGGTTTCTTCAAAGTCCCTCCTCCTGAGCCTGTCCTCCAAACTTCCGGCGAAGCGATCGCCATTTTTTTTTCTCCGAGCGAGCGGGGATAAACGCACCAGCGAGCCTCTTTCTGTTTAGAGGCTTCCCTGGCTTCAGTCCTTCCCCTTTAGTCACTAAGCACAAACCACAGAAAAGCCCGTTTGCTGATGTATTTTCCCATTAATTTTTACACATTCATTCAGCCGAAAATCGGGCCCGTGAGAGGGGGGGGGGATTTGTTTTTTTTCACTCGGAGGCAGCGTGGCAACGATCAAACGATCAAACGACAGCTCAAACACATTAGACAGCTGGATGGGTCTCTCCGTTGCAACGAATCTACACAGATTCGTTACAATGGGTCTGTTTTTTTTTTTTTTTAAACCTTTCTTAAAGGGAAAGGGGCTGTTTGGGAGCATGCTAACGGCTGCCCATTGGCTGCTTGACGGCCAGGGGCGGGACGAGCTTGGCAATAGTGCTTCCTTTCTAGCGATTTCTGCCGAGACCGGAAGCCTGTGGGAAACGCTACAAAACGCAACTGGATTCCACTACAAAGGCAGGTATGCATAACGACGAATTCCACTATTTTAAATGGCGATTTTTCATTCAGTGACCAATTTGCTACAAAGATCCCGGTGCGTAAAGCCACTAAGTTTTCCAGTTTTATCCAGCAACTTTGCAGACAACAACAGGAACTGCAGGTGCCAGCAGTAGGCCTCAGGCTTCAGAAGAGCAGACATCACCAGCCAAGCAGCAGGCTGTGCTAGCTGAGCCCAGTGAGAGCAACGTTTGGAAGTGGGGCTTCAAAACGGCACCATGCTTCAGATTCCACCCTCCACAGTAACCATTTCTGCCTGGGGAGCTGATCTACCCCTGGGTTGGAAATATTCCTTGAGGAATGAAAGTGGGGCCTCAAAAGGGTAGAAGGCCTCCACAGCCACCCAACCAGCCACATAGTTCCCCCAGCCTCTCTCAGGTCAAAAAAAAAAAATTGCAGAGAGGAGGTAAGGTTGCCAGAATGGTGCAGGTTGGAATTCTGCACTTCTTAGGTGTGCATGAGCCTGCCTTGAGTCAGGCCTGTTGTGCACAGAGAGACCTCCTCTTAAGGTTGCCCCTTCGAAGTGAGACATAAAACCTGCACCAACTCATGAGCCAGCCTGTTGCATTCAAGCACGCAACTACTCATTTCTAAATAAGACTAAAGAAATATAATATGCTTACCGGGGGGGGGGGGGAGCATTCGCAAGAGAACAGAATGGATTTCATTCCTGCCCACCCAGGTTTTTAAACTAGAAACGACTTCAATTTTTCACCAATTTTCTAAAGCTCGTTAAGTTTGTACTCTATGCCCTCTTTCTTTTTCTTAAAGGACTTTGACACAGTCACTTGTGGAGCATCTCTCTGTTTCCGCTAATAATTCAGAAAAGCTGTTTCTATGGGAAAACAAGGCTGTGGCTGTTCCAGCCACTACCCCAATTTAACCGCACTGAACTCTTCTATACATCTGCTGCAACCCTGCATAATAAACCCATAGATCTCCCTGTCGAATCTATGCATGGGCTCTCTCGACAACTTAATCAGCGCTTGTTGCATTCTCAGCACAAGAGGAGGCCAATTTATGGCTGGGGTCCCTCAGCACCTGTGGCTGAAAACTGACATTCAACGTGGCACAATGCCCACTGTTTTCTGGACTGCCAAACGTGCCTTGCCCTTTGTGGGCCAAATGAGGGTGGTCATGGGAGAAGCACCAGTGGGTCGACTCAAGATATCCCCTGCCGAGCTTCCCTTGCAAATGTTGCTTCGCTGTTTTATTGTATGACCGAGACCCCCCTTGGAGACCACTGGGAATCTTTACATCCTGAGGCCTGTTGTCCAGGGAGGAAAACTGGGCTGCCTTGTTTCCCATGAGACAGTGCCTCAGGCGGTGCTGGGACACCTGAGGGAGCACATGGCTGCCCTCTGGAAGAAATGGGTTTTCACAGCGGGGGCATTCTTCCCACACAGCTGAGGTTGGGCCTCACGCCGGCATGAAAATCGGGCCTCCCAGCCGGCGTGTCACCAAGATGAAAAACAAAGCAAAACGATCCTGAGTTTTATTTTTTAGTACTGAACTGTGAGCAAAACGGTCCAGACATCACCAGCTTTTGCAATACGTTCACTTCAGAAAGCAGGGATGCTTCATAAGACAAATGTATTCAGGTTTTTAATGTTCAACTGGCAAGCAAACTATGGCATTTCCCCAAACAATGGAAAGAACTAAGTATCAAAATTGGATTTTAAGCCAGTTAAACAACTTCTGCTTTCTGCTTGTTTTAAAGCTACGGTATGAAAGCACACCTCGCCCTCCGAAAGAGATGGCCATATCTGGTGGCATAAAGCAGGCTTGATTCTCCCTGACAAATAAAGTTTAGAATGCTTCCAGGCAGACATATTTTGAGGGATCAGAGACCTTTGGAGCCGTTCTCATCATAGTCGGTCGGACACAGAATCTTCTCTTAAGCATCAAGCTCAACAGAAACCGACTGGCTTTGGAGAAAATATGAATTATTCTGATTCACTGCTAAAAATGTTTTTTGCTGTTCAACGTAAAAAATAATTGGGGTGTTTTAATCCCCTAAAAAACCCCTACAATTCCTGGGGTCTCCAAGTCCCACCTAGCAATCCTACTGACAAGACATGTGCAGTGTGATCTTTCGAGACTGGCAGCTCCATTTGTCACATGAGCTTTGGCTCTTGAAAGCTCATACTCTGAAAATCTTGTGGGTCTTTAGATGGCCACTGCTCTTGAATCTCAATGTTATACTGCAGACCAAGATGGCTGCCCTCCAAAACTGTGGGGAGGCCATGAAGTCATAAGCCTTGCTCCATGTGGGAATGGCCAGCAGCCTCTTACCTGCCAGGTGTCAGCATGTCAGCACAGAAGCAAAGCACTTGATGGAGCCAGATGTCTCCAGGAAGACTACATGTAGGGACCAGGCTAAAAAGGCTCCCACGGCAAAGGAAGGTGCCGTAAATCACACCCTCCACTGTCAAAGGATGATTCCTCAACAAGGCCAGAAGAATGAGGGAAGTTTAGAGAGGTGGGAAGAGCAGGCTAGTCCTCTCCTGTCCTGACAGGAGGCCTAGTAAGAGGTGGGGCCAACAAGGCAAGGCATGAACTTCCACAGTTCCGCAGGGCCTGCAAAATGTAGCTCTTCCACCAGGCATTCAGTTGGGGCCAACCAGAACAACATCTACCGTGCCCCGAGAAAACCCCTATGCATATCCTGAATCCACACCGGTCTTCCCACGGAATTACTGTTGTATACTTTGTAAATTAACTCATTGTTGTACAGTTAGCAAGTTGTTATATACACCGTTATTACCAGTTGTAATCTCTGTTACTATTGTTTACTTGAATTTATGAATTATCTTGTACTTCTTGTTATATGTACTTCCTCTTGTTATATGTAAACTGCCCTGAGGATGGCAGTATAGAAATGTAGAAATATAGAGGGCAGTATAGAAATAAAACAAACAAACAAATAATCAATACCCTTCCAACACTCCTAATTCCCACACTAAAATACCACTTTGACCATTATCTTTAAAATATGTGAAGAACTTCTTAAAAAATTGTTTTTTACTACCCGAAGGAGTCTCCAAGCGGCTTCCAGTCACTTTTCCTTCCTCTCTCCACAAAAGATACCCTGTGAGGGAGGGGAGGCTGGGAGGAGCTTGCCCAGGTGGCTACCTGCGGAGGAGGTGGAGGAGGGCATCAAACCCACTTCCCCGGATTAGAGGCGGCCGCTTTTAACCCCTACACCACGCTGATGCATTGCTTTTCTCGTCTCCAGTAAAGATGGGATTTGTGTTTTAAGAGTCTTACTTTCTGTAAGTTTGTTCTTGTATCGGTTTAGGATTTATAAGAAATATTGAGAATTATAAATGAAGTTTTTTGAAGTTTGTGCTGTTATTGTTGTCGTTAATGCATTAAGATAGACTGCAGAGGACTGCAACTCCAGAAATCCACAGGTCCTTCCAGGAGGCTGGCATCCCAAGTTAGTGAGGGGCAATTAAACGCAGGACTATTTCAGTAGCTGCACCTCACTTGTGGAATGCCTGCCCTTTGAAGCTGGCCTACACGGTTCTTTTTCAGGCATTGGGTCAAAATATTTCTTTCTGCATAGACTTTTATCTTAAGGGCATATAAAACCATTTTGGAGTGTTTCTACTCAGAAACTGTTATTTCCAGCTTCTCAGAATGCTGTGTTTCATGCTACTTGGGACTGTAACACTGGATTTTAATCTACATCTCTTAATGATTTGTATTTTGCAAGCCACCTTTGGACAGGGAACCTCAAAGATCTGATCCATCCCTCAATCAGTTCCTCTGCAAACCAAAGGGCACAAATGGAAGCGACCCAAATAACCATCTCTACAATGGCGAGGTCAGCTATTTGCCTGGTCACCAATTCCTTTATGGTGAAATATAAGAATGTGGCCTTTTTTTCTCCCTTATGCCTTTGCACATTTTGATAGCACATAAAACTGCCATGTCATTTCCATCTGGGCTTCTGGTAGAGGCCTTGGTAGATTTCATGGAGTATGAAGCACAAAATATTATTGTACCCTTGTTTACGCTAGGCATCGCACAGAAAAGAACAGCCTGGTTTCGGGCTAGATTACAGGGGTAGTCAAACTGCGGCCCTCCAGATGTCCATGGACTACAATTCCCAGAAGCCCCTGCCAGCATTCGCTGGCAGGGGCTTCTGGGAATTGTGGTCCATGGACATCTGGAGGGCCGCAGTTTGACTACCCCTAGAAGATTGAGAAGCTAGGTGTTCTTCCACAGGTGTTCTTCCTCCACCTGGCAGGATTTGAAAGTTTCAACAGATTCCTGCGAGTTTCCTCCACTCTCAGATCAGTACGTTATAATATCTTTCGCTGAAGTATCGCTTTATTCCCATGATCTCTCTTTGGTGTTACCTCTGGGAGCAAATCCTGACTGCATCTGTACAAATAGCATAATAGCGACAACTGAAATGCCATCAGCTTGCTGACACCGCTAGCTATTTAGGCTGCTCTGTCTCTTTCCCTAACTGGAGGTGTCAAAAAGGGAAAACGCACAGGCTTTGTCGAGTCAGTCACAAACCGCAAGCACAAATGAATCTTTACTATGATGAAAACTTCCCATCGACTAGACAGCGATCCAGGCGGTGTGCTGCTTTAGGCAGGAAGGAAATGAACGGCATGATGAGGAACTTCCAGTGACACCGTCGTCAGCTGTCAAGGCAGGTCACTGTCCCTCACAAAATTAATTTCCCATTGAAGACGAGAGTATAAAGTGAAGAGCAGACAGGTCCTGCCCCCGCCCCCATCTCTCATGGCTCACAACCTAGGCTTTCCCCCCTTTTTCATCCAGGATGCCCCTCCAGCCGCACTTGGCAATGTCAGTGGCTACCCACAGCCCCCCCCCTCCACACCCCCCCCCCATGAAGAGACACCCCCCAGCTCCCTGCCCTGCTTTGGGACCCGCTTCCACTGCTCAGGTTCGAGGGCATAGATATCCCTGTTCCAGCTGCCACCACCTTGTCTGTTTATTTACGTTTCTGCTTTCTCAGCTCCAGCATCTCTCCCAGTTATTTTGGCCGCCCCTACTAATCTTCTAAACCCTGATTAGACTGGGGTGGTGGGAGGAGTTGGGACGCATTGCCTTCCTGATTGGCCATCTGTCCAACAAATAGCCAATCGGGTAGGCTATCCCACCCCTGCCTGCATTCCCCTCCAACCTCTTCCACGTGGAAGCGGTGCCAGCCCCCCCCCCACTGGGCTGATGGTGACAGATAAGCCAGCAAGCGAGTGTGAGCTGGGGGGAGGGGGTGCCTGGGGCCACGGATGGGGAGAGGGTGATCACCCAGCCAGCAACTGGTACCTGGGAGGAAGGGGGGACCATCCCTGGCCTCACTGCCACGTGGGGGAGGCCAGGTGCGCTGAGACCAGAGGCGTTGCCTCCTGCCAAGATCACCCAGCGGGCGGGAGCTGGGAGGGAGGGGGGATTGAGCCCTGGCCTCAGTGCCATGGGGGGCTGGGTGCTGCAGGGAGGCAGAGAGGAGAGCTTGGGAAGGAGGGGGACCCAGCACCTTGAGTGTGATCGGGGCTACAACTGGCAACCAATGCAGCTGCCTCAGCACAGGCTGATTATGGGCCCTCCAAGATGTGCCAGTGAGGACCCAGCAGCTGCATTTTGAGAACAGTCTGGTTATAAATACAGGGACTTGAATGGATTGATATAATTTTTTAGATCCGATTCATTGATGAGATCACCTTGATCTGAACAGATTTACATGGTGAACTTCAAATGACAAGTACTAAACCATTCTTAGAGGAGAAACCAGCTTTCTTCCTATGAAACAGAAGCAGGTTCTCTCTCTCTCTCTCTCTCTCTCTCTCTCTCCTCAGCAGTTCATGATGACTCCAGTTTTTCTAATGTAGCAATGAATTTATGCAAAAAAAAAAGTCCCATTACACTGTTAACTTAACCTAGACACTACTGATAGGGAAATTATATGCAGCATCAGGAGCACATTAGTCTCAAAGGTTCAGATTAAGCGCTGGAGGAGTACAGTGCTTAGAGACGTGCTTGGGGGGCAATTGGAACACACCACGCTCTTGTTTGGCCCACTGAAGTTAGCAAAACTCCCCCTGATGGAAACATTAGAGCTGCACCGCAGGGATGGCACACTGAGCACAGGCAACCTGGACATAAGTGGCACCGAGAGCAACAGCAATTACCTGGGAGTGGATACAATTAGAACTGAGGTGCAGGTCTTTTCACAAGCCCTGGATGATTAATCGCTTTTAAATTACTCATAAGCACACATCCAGCTTTCTGGACATAGATCTGGAGTATTATTAGAAACACGACGGGAGGTGGTGAGCACCAACCTCTGTGGCGGTCTTCAAGCAGCGACTGCACACTGGTCAGGGATGCTGGAGGCTGATCCGGCATTGAGCAGGGGGTGGGACTAGATGGCCTCCATGGCCCCTTTCCAGGTCTATGATTCTGCTATTCTATTAACCATTTAAAATGATTTGACTGAATTGTCTGGTAGTCGCTTGTTTTAAGAGAGCTGCGAGAATGTGCAGGAAACAGAAATCTCAATCTGCAACAGATGGACTGAAAATGTAAGTGTATGTATTTACGTTTCTATGTAAATTTTCTACAATTCATTTATTTATTATATTTATATACCACCCTCCCTGAGGGCTCAGGGTGGTTTACAGAAAACAGGAAAAGATGCAGATAACATATGGTAACAGGTAATGACAGTAATAACATTATAACAATAATAATAACATGATCATAACAATAACATTATAAAATAGAAATTGCAAGAACCTCAGCTCAACTCTTACTGGGACCCAGTGGGTAAGGCTGATTAGTGTCAGTCGTAGTTGGGGGTCTCGCAATTGTTTACAGAGATTTATAAGAACAATAAAATCCCATAAAACCCATTAAAACGTAATTAAAACACAATATATCGTTGGCGGATAATAAATATATAACTCACTCCCCTCCCCCCCGTCCAGCAAAGGTCTATCACTCTCTATCTGGGAGTGAAGGACTTAGCGGGTTTCAGCTAGAGATCAACAGCTGACATCGCCGGGAGTTGCCCTGGCCTCAACCATATGCCTGGCGGAAGAGCTCCGTCTTGCAGGCCCTGCGGAAAACTGACAAATCCCGCAGGGCCCTCAGCTCTTCCGGGAGCTCATTCCACCAGGTTGGGGCCAGGGCTGAAAAAGCCCTGGCCCTGGTTGAGGCCAGGCGTATGTCCCGGGGCCTGGACCGCCAGTATATTCATACCCACAGAGCGAAGAGCCCTGCGGGGGGCATAAGCAGATAAGTGGTCTTGGGTGGTATAAGAATCTAAATAAATAAACAGTAAAATAAAAGTACCTTGACAAAACTGTATTATTATGAGCAATGGCTGGAGGATGTCCTGATGAATTTCTAGGAAAACTCTTTGCCTGGCCCTCATGGCTCTGGCAGCCCTGCTGGGCCTCGAGGTCAGGAGAATGGACTCACCAAGCCCATGGTGCCGAGGAAAGAGGGACCAGCAGCCCGGCACCCCAGGAGGAAACCCCCCCCTTGACGCATCTTCAGCAGGAATGACCTGGAAACCCCAGAGAAAGCCCTGCCAATGGAGTCCCCTGAGGAAGCCCTGCCATGGAGGAGGAAGCTGCTGGCGGGAGAGGGGCAGCGTGGGGAAGGACAGCAACCAGCCCCAGAGGAGTGGTGAGGGGCAGCAGGGAAAACAAGGAGCTGGTTGCGACGCCCTTTGCTAGCAGCCTGTTGGGGAGAAAGCAAACAGCCAGGACACCGCACAGAGGGGTGAGATTAATCCAATCAAGGATGAAGGCTGGGACAAGGAGGGGCCAGGTGGAAGGAGAAGGATAAAAGGAGAGGTGGGTCAGGCGCTGGTGGTGGGCAGGAACAGGAAGGAAGTGGAGAGTGAAGGCGTGCGTGAGGTGACTGAGGAGGAGCAGAGGCGTGGTAGCAGAGCAGGAGGAAGGAGGCGAGACAGAACTGCTGAGGCTGAACTGGCTCTGCCCAGGGACCGGAGGCAGAGGATGCTGAGCAGCTCAGGGCTGTTCTGTTAGCAGCTGTTCTGGAAGGTGGTGCACCAAACAGAGCGACCCCACCTGGACCCCTCTTCACTTGTGCCACTGTTGCTCTCCCATCTAGGAGGGCTGCAATAAAGGTCTGATGTCAGAATCCTCTGGTTTCTGCCATGAGGTTTATGTTCTAGGTCCATCAGACGGCTTTTAGCCTTTCTGTAACCCTGCTGGAATTTGTAACCATTTTCCTATTCTGTCTTCTTGTTAGATTAGGCGCCTACCTAAAGGTCCGTGCTTGCTGCCCAGTTCTCCGTGCTGGCAGGGTTCCCGGACTCTGCCCCTGGGCTTCATAGTATTATGTCTTGCTTGCTAACAGCTGCTGGAGAGTGGGAAACTGGGGGGTCTACCTGTATCTTCCTGATCAGAATTTGCCAGAACTGTCTATTGAAGTCCTAAGTGACACAGCTTGAATAGACTTCCATCTTGAAACAATGTGGAGTCTTATTTACAAGTCTGAGATCTTGGCACCTGCGACCCCCAGAGGGCGCCCCACCAAACCATCACAGCAGAGGGCCCGGCCCCCAGGGGGCGCCCCTTAAGCATCACACTGTTTCAGCTTATTCTGCAGGATAATGACTGACTCCAGTTGTCTGTCCTCCCATTGATCAAAAGAACTGCCCTAGAAGCTCAAATGATATAGAGCAGGGGTAGTCAAACTGCGGCCCTCCAGATGTCCATGGACTCCAATTCCCAGGAATTCCCAGGGCCGCAGTTTGACTACCCCTGATATAGAGGCTATCATACCTCTGGTCACATGATGAAAAGATGCAAGCCCCTGGAAAAGACAATGATGCCAAGAGAAATGGGAGGCAGAGGGAAAAGAGGAGGCCCCAACATGACACGGATGGACGCCCTCAAGGAACCCACAAAGGCCCTCCAATGGCAAGACCTGAGCATGTTTGTTCTCATTGGATCACCATAAGTGGTAAGCCGCTAGATGACACTCAACGCACACACCAAATAGCTATAGGATGAGGGTGACTTTTTAAAAACCCAACTATACAGTTCATATACTCCGTTGTTCTCCTCTATTGTTATTCTTGGTTATCAATTCCTGCTGTCTCCTCACCCCTTGTGGTGCAAAGATATGACCAACCTCTGCAGTTGAGTGAACTGCATCCGTCTCTTTTTTGCACAATGCCAACAACACTGCTAATGTTTCAGAAATACGGTACAGACGTAAAACTTGGTGATAGAGCCAGCTGGGTGTAGTGGTTAAGAGTGCAGACTTCTAATCCCCCTGCCCCACATGCAACCAGCTGTGTGACCTTGGGCTCTCCACAGCACTGATAAAGCTGTTCTGACCAAGCAGGAATATCAGGGCTCTCTCAGCCTCACCCACCTCACAGGGTGTCTGTTGTGGGCAGAGGAAAGGGAAAGCGACTGTAAGCTGCTTTAGAGACTCCTTCAGGTATAGAAAAGCAGCATATAAGAACCAACTCTTCTTCTAAAATTTGATGTAGCCAGGTCTCCAAGTTTCCCGTGCCTCCCCCTGCCACTGGCCCTGGAGCACTCTTTGCAAAGAAAAAGTGTTTTAGCATAAGATGCTGCCGTCAATTGATGTATATTTCATTTGCGGTTTTCAAGTTGTTCAGTAGGAACACGTGGCTTTGATGCAGTGCCTCATCAGAAGTCAGTTAAAAGAGCACCTTGTAATGTGGAAGCTTCTGAAATGGCATCAAAAAGGGTGGGGTTTGAATTGGAAACTTTCAAGGTACAGAAATAGGGCAATCATGAACCGGCAACATACTAAAACAAGGGGTATGTTCTAATAACATTAATACTTTAAAGGCTTATTCAAAGTAAGAAGAAGATGCCTACTTTGTTGATGCTTTGAATCTAAGGTAAAAAGCAACATACTGAATTGGTGTAATGTTACCACATAAAAAGAAAGTAAGTTATGCTGTTTGGTGGACACAGAAATTCCACATCCAATTTAAAAAGTGACATACTTATGCAGATGGCATGTTTTTTGGCATTTTGCACGGCATCGCTAACATCCAGTGTTCCAGCAGCAAACTGGCAGCTACATCCATATTAAAGTGACAGCTGGAGAATCGCATAAAGTGGAGTCCCCCAACTAAATTGCACAAACGGGAGGAGAGCAACCAGCAAGCCGCATGCCAAGGACATAGGAGTCACGAAAGTGGGCCAAGCGGCACAATCTCCGTCTCCAGTGTCCGCCCTCAAGCCGGCCACCCTCTCTGGAACGGGGCTTTCTTTTTCTTGGAGCAAACTGCCTGGAACAACGAATACGTTGCTTAACCTAGGCGGATTTAAAAAAAAAATTCCCCCCACTAGTTGACGCACAAAGCATGCCTCCCACCCCCCCACACCCCCAATAACATTATTTTTTTTCTTGAGCTTCAAGGGTGGGGGTGACATTAAAATGAGCAAGTTCCCCTCAGCCTTATGTAAAAGATCCCCGTCCCCAAGCATCCCAGGAAAGGAGGAAATGCACTCGCCAACCACAGCCTGTAAGGGATACTTTTAAACTCTCTTTAAATGTGTCCGCAACCTGTAAAACAGGGTCCCCTGGAAAAAGGCAAAATCCATTGCAATCGCAGAAGGAGTTATACCAGCGCGTACATTCTGTTCTGAAACCAATGGAAACAACTGGCGGATTAACCATATCTACTTAAAAAAAAAAAGATTTGAAATCCATTTCTTTCTGCAATCGCCTATTTAATTCTACACCTGAACAATCCTTTCTTGATCTTTTCAAAGTCATGATCTCTTCTTAATACAGAGCTTACTGGTTTGGGGGGGAAGGTGCCTTCAACACGCTTATCTGTGTTCTCCAATCTGCTTTTTTAATCAAGGAATTAATTTCTAGTGTTTCTCATTTTTTCCTTTAATTAGCAGGGCCTCTCTCAGACGCTCCTGCTAGATGGTGCTTCCTAATCCAGTTAAGGCTAAAATAGCAGCATGTTTTCCCCTTAAAATGCTTGCTTCACTGAAAGGCTGAATTTCTAAATGCTGCTCCTGTGATTTCTAATCTTCACAAAACCAAGATCTTGTTCTAAAACTGGTGAGTTCAGTGGCACTTTAAGATCAACCAAGTTTTATTCCAGGTATGAGTTCATAACTTGAATAAAACTTGGTTGGTTTTAAGGCTGCCACTGAAATCAAAATTTGTTCTGCTCTTCAGACCAATATGGAGACCCACCTAAATCTTTCATCAGGGAAGGGCCTGTTTAGCTTGTGCAGGGCGTGCGTGGAGAACTATGGCCTCTCAGGGACCCCATTTGCTCCTGTTTCTCTGCACAACACTCAGCAGGCCCAGGAGGCAATCTTCCAGTCAGCATTCCTGGGGGCAGGATGGCACTCTGCAGGATTTTTTCCCACCCGCCCTACTGCACTGGAGTTCCCAGCAGGAGGTCAAAGCCCTTTGAAGGGATGGAATCTGGGCCTGGTAGGAAGGAACAGGAACAGGAACAGGAACACACACGCAGAGCAGCCTGGATGGCTGACCAAGGGATAATGAGGTAAACAGGCAAGAACAAGAGGGTTTCCTTTGAAAAAGTGAACAAGAGCAAATTGAATTTAGAAAAACCCATAAACTGAAGTAAACTAAAAATCAGCCAGCAGCTGTGGGATGTTAGGCTTTGCACTCAAGGAAAAAGATTGTTTCAGGCAGGTCTGGAACATTTAAAAGCAACATTCTGCTGCAATGATCTTGGCACTTTCACACGCTGTTATAATGCACTTTCACTCTTGTGAAAGCACTTTTGTGATCATTCGCAACCAGATTCTGCTGTTTCAAAACAAAATCCAGTTGTAAACTGCTCTGGAAGTGGATTGGAAGTGCAGTATGTGTGACCTTATGAACCCATTTCCTCCATAAACTCATATTATTCACAGCCTAGCTAAGGTCTTGCAGGCTGAGGGTTGTGGCTTCCTCGATTAAGTCAATGCACATGATGTTGGGTCTACTTCTTTTCTGGTTGCCTTCAACTTTTCCGAGCATGATAGTCCTTTTCAGTGACTCCTCCTGTCTTCTCCCAATACAACTAAAATGCTATAGCCAATAGCCATGCAAGATCCCCAAAGGCTGCAGCCATCCTTACTAGAAATGCCTCCAGGTTACTGCTGGTTACTTTAAATAGGCATGTCAGAGAGAATAAGGCTGTCTTCCAATCCCTTTTCCAATAAACCCGAGCAAAGATTTTTTCCTTTTAATCACTGTTGCACACATAATAGATATTTTATTAAGCTATCCACTATAATCCCAAAATCATTTTTCCTTAATGGCTGCCAATTCAGACTGTAACATTATGTATTTAAAGTTAGGATTTCTGCTCCAGTGTGCATTGCCTTACATTTCTCTACACAGAAATGCAGGTGGATCGGGGCGGTTCGCCTATCCTTGTGTTCTTAGATCTATCGGCCGCATTTGATGTGGTCTGTCACAAGTTGTTAGCATACTGCCTCGCCAGGACGGGGATTACGGGGACAGCCTTGAAGTGACTGGTCTCCTTCCTCCAGAATCTGACACAGAGGGCTTTCATCAGTATGCGGATGACACCCAACTCTCTCTCTCCTAATGGATGGCCAGCCGGACCCCCCCCCCCCGGACACATTTGCCAGATGTTTGGAAGCAGTCTCTTGATGGTTCAGGCAGATTTGCCTGAAACTCAACCCCTCCAAGACGGAGGTCCTCTGGCTGGGTGGATGTGGGAAGGATAAGGAAACACGTTTACCCTTCCTGGATGGGGTGCAGCTTACCACTGTACCATCCACCAGGAATATAGGGGTGATATTTGATGCCTCCCTTTTTCCGGATGCTCAGATCATGAAGGTAGCCCAAGTGGCGTTTTATCATCTTCTCCAAGAGGCTGCTAGCTGTCGCCAGAACACCTGGCCATTGTGATCCTTACAGCAGTCTCTTCAAGACTAGATTTCTGTAACTCACTCTACACTGGCCTTCCATTATCTCTGACCTGGAAATTGTAATTGGTCCAGAATGCAGCTGCTAGGGTCCTCACACAGTCGTCTCGGAGGGCTCATAACCAACCAGTGCTGAGGCAGCTGCACTGGTTACCCATTAGCTTCCAGATCAAGGTCAAGATTTTGGTTCTTACCTTTAAAGCCATCCATGGCCTGGGCCCTGCATGTCTGATGGACCGCTTGCCTCCTTATGCCACCAGCAGAGCTCTTCACTCTGAGAAATTGAATCGGTTAGTGGTCCCTAGCCCCCAGGAGGCATGCCTGGCCTCAACCAGGACTAGAGACTTTTTGTTCCTGGCCCCAGCCTGGTGGAATGATCTCCTGGAAGAGCTAAGGGTCCTGATGGAAATATTACAGTTCTGCAGGGCCTGTAGCCAAGCATTTGCTTGAGGCCAGGCTAAGAAGATCAGGTCCCTCTCTATATAGGCCCTATTTGCCAGTCATCCGGGCAGGAGTTACCCCACGGGACGGTGGTTGGGGGCTGTGGATGGCTGCGGTGCAAAGAAGGGAGGGGATGTTTAGACTAGTTTTATCAACAGTGCATAGGATTGTATATTTTTTCTTCTGTTTTATGTGATTTTATCATTTTACTGTAAACCGCCTGGGAACGGCGATCAAGAAATATTGTTTGTTTGTTTGTTTGTTTGTTAATTTATACCGCCCTTCCCTACGGCTCTGGGCGGTTTTCATAAAACATTTTTGAACATTCACATAGAACACTATCAAAATCAATATCAAAAATCAATATAACAATAACAACAACATATCAACTGGAACAATTAGAACGGCACTTCAACAATAACTTGACAATCCCTCAGTCGGTTCGTTCCCTCAGTCTGGGGGGGCACCTGTAGGTGTTATGGCTCAGCCAGCCCCACCAAATGCCTGGTGGAAGAGCTCCTTTTTGCAGGCCCTGCGGAATTGTGGAATGAATGAATGAATGAATGAATGAATGAATGAATGAATGAATGAATGAATGAATGTTGTTGCCTATTCATTCAATTTAGAGATACCACTTTGGAGCTATTGACAAACTGCTTTGGTATTTACCACCCAGAATACTTCAGTATCATCTACAAATCTGGCCACGTCACCAATTCCAGATCATTTAACAGCAACTGAAGCAGCTGTCTCAATATTGATTCTAGTGGGACTCCTCTACTTACCTCCCCCCTTTATGACAATTATGCACTTCTATGCGCTGCTGCTAGGCTAATTGTAACCCATAAGGGGGCCTACCTTCTTATCCCATGACTCAGGATTCTTGGTGAGGGACCCTGTCAAAAGTCTTTTGAAATTCCAACTAATAAAGTTTCACATGATCACATAAAGCAGCCAAGTACTGAATCAGGCCCTTGAATCAAGGTCAGTATCATCTACTCAGCCTGGCAGTGGCTCTCCAAGCTCTCAGACAGGGGCCTTTCTTATCACCTGGGCCTTTGAACTGGAGATGCCAGGGAATGAACTTGGGATATTCTGCATGTCAAAAAGAGGCTCTTCCTCTGAGCCACAGCCCCTCCCTTAGCAAAGCATGACTTCCCTTTACAAAAACAATTCTGATTTTTCCCTCAGCAGGGCTTGTTCCTCAGTATCCATAATAATCCTGTCTTTTCTCCTGATTTAATCAGAACGGACACAAGGCTAACTTCCCTGGACCGCCTTTTAAAAATCAATGTGACATTTCCCAAAGCATTCAATAAAAGATCAACAAATTTAATGTTCAAAGGTGCAGCTGGCAATTTACCATCAAAGTCCGATTGAACATTACTAGTTAAAATTTAAATGTGCTCATGCGCTCCAGAGTTCTGGAACAGGACAGGACCCTCACTGTAATCCTTGTCATCTTAATTCTCCAAATAGTCATTTCAACTTTGATTTCAAAGAAGTTAAATATACCCTCCCAACTGCAGTTGCCAATATACTTGCTGATCCTTTCTTTCTTTCTTTCTTTCTTTCTTTCTTTCTTTCTTTCTTTCTTTCTTTCTTTCTTTCTTTCTTTCTTTCTTTCTTTCTTTCTTTCTTTCTTTCTTCCTTCCTTCCTTCCTTCCTTCCTTCCTTCCTTCCTTCCTTCCTTCCTTCCTTCCTTCCTTCCTTCCTTCCTTCATTCATTTATTTATTTTCATTTAATTTCTATGTCGCCCTCCCATGAGACACAGGGCGGTTTACATTAAACGTGAAGAATATGCATAGAATCATCAGAAGAAAACAGATCATAGAATCATCTGAAGTCATCTCTTCATAGAATCATCAGACCAACAATGAAATAACAGTCACAACAGTGGGTTCCCAGCTGAACAGGGATGATAACAACTTATAATACAATAGTAACTTTTATAAAGTCTAATATAAACCTGTGGGAGGTCGGCTTAGGTTCTGATAATGTGTGTGGGCCAGCAGATGTTATTAGGTCAGACTGCCTTTACCAAACACCTGGTGGAGGAGCTCCCTGGTCACCGTTTCCAGGCATGGCTAAGGAGGTAGCTGATTGTTTGATGATGATGTTAGCCATTTCATTGAGTCTGACTCATGACGATCCTATGGGGCAACTGTCACCACGTTTTCCGATCTTGCACCACTTCTCTTTGTTCTGTAATGTTCTGCCCAGTGTCCATTTTGATCATCTCTAACCACCAGGTTCTTTGTCGGCCTGGTTTCCTTTTCCTACTGACCAATCCTAGCATAATTGCTTTCTCCATTGAGTTGGATCGCATGATATGGCCAAAGTAAGTGAGCCGGAGTTTCGTGATTTTGCCTGTGGGTGATAGATCAGGCTTTATGTGCTGAAGCGTTTCCTTGTTTGTGACTTTTGCTATCCATGGAACCCTCAGAAGCCTTCTCCGGCACCAGAATTCAAACAAACTGATTCTTCTCTTGTCTGATGTGTTCATCGTCCAACTTTCACAACCATCTGGAGCTACATTTGAGGGAGTTTTTATTTATTGGGAGGTCCTAATTGAGAATTTAAATAATCGTCTTTCATTTTTTATAACTGCCATTTGAATGAGTGCTGCAAGGTAAGATAGGCAATGATATTCCATGTAATCTGCGCAACATTTTCTTACTACATCACATAACTATACCTTGGGTATCTCATTTTAACACATCGTGTATATCAGGGGTAGTCAAACTGCGGCCCTCCAGATGTCCATGGACTACAATTCCCAGGCTCCTGGGAATTGTAGTCCATGGACATCTGGAGGGCCGCAGTTTGACTACCTCTGGTGTATATATTTCCCCCCATGTGGCACAAAGGCGCCATGTCACCCCCATCGATATAGGGAGAGGGGCTGCTGTGCAGTGGTTAGTGCTGCTGGCTTATGACCTGGTTGACCGAAGGGTAAATCCCTGCCTGCACGACAGCCAATGACCCTCAGAGGAACCTACCTCACAGGGCTGCTCTGAGGATAAAAAAGAGAAAAGAAGCAGGGAGTAGGCTATTGGGGGTTCCCAATGGGGAGAAAGGTGGGGTCCAAATGAAGTGAAGCAAACAGACCTCCCGAGGGGTTTGAGCAACTATTATGAACTGGCACCCCTCCCCCTTCTTTATTTTTCCTTCCTTTTTTTGCGCTAAAACTACGAATCCTGAAGCTGAAATCACGTGCCTCTCATTCATTAAAGACTTGCTCCCAAGGGCAAAGGGAGCTGACATGCTTGAAGATGAAATTTGCACTGTGATTAATTGCTCATGGTATCTTACATGCTGATAGTAACTTGAACAATGATCCCAGGCTTGCAATTTTCTAATGCTAATGAATCTGACCTGTCATCAAAAAAGTTGCATCAGCAAATTTCCCCCCAAATTGTGTACAATAATGTAACCTGCAACCTATCACGAGTGGACATTGCATTGCTTTCCAAAACCACAGGGAAACATTCTGCTTGCTACCTTTTTAGCCCAGCCCCCTTCCAAGGCCCTTTGAATGGCGTACTTGGTCCTCTGTCCTATTCCCACAATAACCCTGAGAGGTAGGCTACCTACAGAAAGAGCAATTGGCCCAAGGCAGAATTGGCCTAGTAGAATTCATGTCAAGCAAGGACCTGGCCCTGAGTCTTCTGACATCCAGTCCACTGCTCCAACCACTGCCGCATGTCCACTCAATCCTATTTCATCATGGGTCATCATACAAGCACACAGTGGGGAGTCCCATCATGGAATTGTTACTGTGAAGCCTTAACTTCCTGCAGAGCGTTGACTGGCCTCCTTCTCTACAAGCGGGGGATGCCAATGTGTAGAGAAGGCTGGAGATTTCCCACCATTGCAACTAGGGTTGGGCGCTTCGGCCGCCAAAGTGACCATTCTCACCCAAAGCTGCCAGCGGTGCCGGCTACTTCGGGCTGGAACGCCTGCTTTGGCCGCCGAAGCCCCCAGCCCTAATTGCAACTTCAGCCAGTTTGGTATAGTGGTTAGGAGGGTGGACTTCTAATCTGGCAAGCCGGGGTTGATTCCCCACTCCCCCACATGCAGCCAGCTGGGGGACCTTGGGCTCATCACAGCACTGATAAAGCTGTTCTGACCGAGCAGGAATATCAGGGCTCTCTCAGCCTCACCTACCCCACAGGGTGTGGGGAGAGGAAAGGGAAAGCGACTGTAGAGAAAAGCAGCATATAAGAACCAACGACACAGATGAGTTCCCCTGGAGAAAACGGCTGCTTTGGAGGGTGGACATTGTATATGGAGCTCAGTTTTTCATAACAACAATAATAATATTAACATTAAAACTCTAACAGAGGTAACAGACTGTAATAGGGCAAACATGTCCAGAGCAGAACATATGAGTGGATTTCTGGGAAGGGGAGAGCAGGGGCCCCATGGATGTTACTGGTTTCACTCAGCCTCAACCAGATGCCTGGCGAAAAAGCTCCCTTTTGCAGGCCCAGCGTAATTGTTTTTAGCTCTATCAGGGCCCTGATCTCCTCTGGGAGCTCATTCCTCCAGGTGGGGGCCAGGACAGAGAAGGCTCTGGCCCTGGTTGAAGCTAGGCATGGTTCTTTAGGACCAGGGATCATTAGCCGGTTGGTGGTGGCGGGGCATAAAGCTCTCTGAGGGGCATAGGCAGGGAGGTAGACTCAGGTACACTGGGCCCTGACCGCATACGGCCTTAAAGGTAATTACCAGAACCTTTAGCCTGATCCGGAATTCAACTGGCAACCACTGTAGTTGATGGAGGATGGGGCGAATGTGAGCCCTCCATGGTGTTGCTGTGAGGACCCTGGCCGCTACGTTTTAGACCAGCTGTAGTTTCTGGATGAAGGCCTGCATAGAGCGAGTTACAGAAGCCCAGTCTAAAGGTGACCATCGCATGAATCACTGTGGCTAGATGTTCTGGGCCCAGGTATAGTGCTAGTAGTTTGGCTTGGCGGAGATAATAGAATGCCAGCCACACTACTTTTATGACCTGAGCTTCCATTGAGAAGGAAGCATCCAGGATCACATCCAGGTTCCTGGTGGAGTGAGTCACTAGGAGCTGCATACCATCAAGGGTAGGCAGATGCACTTTCTCACATGGACCCTTCCTACTAGAGTAGCATATTGTCAAGAACATGAACTAAACGGGAATGGTGACCTAGGATCACTGTTGGAGCAGTCCACAAACACCTAGTGGGGAATCAACCCCGGCAAGCCAGATCACTGTTGGAGCAGTCCACGAACACCTAGCTTCTTTAAATGAAACAAAGTCTTCTGAGCCAGATGAACTGCATCCAAGGGTACTAAAAGAACTTGCAGATGTCATCTCTGAACCTCTGTCCATTATTTTTGATACTTCTTGGAGAACAGGTGAGGTGCCAGATGATTGGAGGTGGGCAAATGTTGTCCCCGTCTTGAAGAAAGGGGAAAAGGAGTATCTGGCTTGACATCTGTATCTGGCAAAATTTTGGAACAAATAATTAAACACTCAGTCCTTGAGCAGCTGGAACTGAGAGCTGTGATTTCTAAGACTCAGCATGGGTTTCTCAAGAACAAGTAATGTCAGACCAATCTTACCTCTTTTTTCGAGAAAGTGACTACCTTGCTGGATCAAGGGGATGCCGTGGGCGTAGTTTATCTGGATTTCACTAAAGCTTTTGATAAGGTTCCACATGATATTCTTTTTATCAAGTTGGTAAAATGAGGTATGGATCCTAATTCTGTCAGGTGGATCAGTAACTGGTTGACAAATTGTACCCAGAGGGTGCTGTTAATGGTTCAGCATCTTCTTGGAGAAGAGTGACGTGGAGTACCCCAAGGATCTGTCCTGGGGCCTGTGTTGTTCAACATATTTAAAAACTTAATAAAACTGAATAAAATGTATGAACTGAATAAAACTGAATAAAATAAAGTTCAATAGGGACAAATGTAAAGTTCTGCATTTAAGTAGGAAAAACCCAATACACCAATATAAGATGGGGGAGACTAGTCTTGGCAGTAGCATGTGCGAAAAGGATCTAGGAGTCTTAGTAGGCCATACATTGAACAGGAGTCAGCAGTGTGACTTAGTGGCTAAAAATGCAAATGGGATTTTGGGCTGTATCAAACGGAGTATCGTGTCCAGATCACGGGAGGTGATGGTACCGCTTTACTCTGCTTAGGTTTGGCCTCGCTTGGAGTACTGTGTTCTGTTTTGGGCACTCCAGTTGAAGAGGGATGTTGACAAACTGGAAAGTGTCCAGAGGAGGGCAACAGAGATGGCGAGGGGTTTGGAGACCAAGACCGGAACGTCGAAAGTTCCTGCAGGGCCCACAGCTCCTTACATCTTACAGCATAGTTTATTGATGTTTGGCCATACATATACTAAAATTCACATGTTCAGGATTGCCATGGAAAGGGTGTTACTATGTATGTAAAAGTACTCAGCTGATACACCAACACCCAAGGATGGCAACAGAGACTTTACAGAACAGCTGCAGTGGCGATGAACCTCACTTAGTCCTCTAATACGGTGACAACAATCAGCCTTCCCATCTTTCCGGATAGACAGGGAATACTTGTTATCTTGTACAGATAGAGGCTACAGAGGTTCTCCTGACAAAGATAACCGAAGAACAGAAATATCTAAGTCAGCACAACCTGCAAAAAAAGGATTTCATCTTCCGAAAGTGCTGGGAGGGGAACCCACACGCAGGCAGCTTTCATTAGATGTGTCTATAAAATATCTGGAATTGTGTGAAGGAAAAAATGTCGCCCTTTCCCTGTGTGACGGATCAAAGCTCTGATCTTTATTGATTCCGTAGTAGCTACGAGCATGACAAGGGCCCTGTCCTTAGTAGAAAGCAAACAGCAAGACCGAAAAGAGCCTTCCTGTTCAGTGAAGAGTGCAAACCAATAACAGTTTATCATAATATGTGCCAAGCCAAACAAAACTGTAAGGGGAATAAAGGATCCGATCCAGATTACATTTGGAATTTATTTGAATGGGCAGAGTAAACATGTGCTTAAGCACTCTCTGACTAGAGAGGAGACGGGCTCTCAGCTGTGGCAAGATGGCAGGCAAAGAACATGCATGTTTTCATCAATGAACTGGTCTCACTGGGAGACATGGCTTCCAGTACAGAAGTGCTATTGGTTTGGGAAATTTACTATATGTAATTTTCTCCCCCAAAAGACAAATAAGAGGGTTCTAAATAATATCAAGCCTGAACTCTCCCTAGAAGCGAAAAAGTTATCCGAAGAAGTCAGCAGTGATTCACAAAAGCTCCTCTCCTGCCACAAATTTTCTTAGTCTTGAAGTTGCTCCTGGACTCTGGCTCTTTTCTCCAGCTACAGACAGACTAACATGGCCACCCATCTTGATCTGTCTGAAGGAATGAGCTATGACTCATGAAAGATACGCCCCGCCACAAATTTTGTGTGTCTTTAAGGTGCTTCTGGACTCTGGCTCTTTGCTATTAGAAGCTAAAAAAGCAGAGTTAAAAGGTATAAATCTAGAAGCTAACATGACTAAACTATTTGTAGTCACATTATGAGAAGACAAGAGTCACTGGAAAAGACAACAGTGCTAGGAAAAGGGGAGGGATGGATTGACTCTATCAACAGGAGATGGACTGAGTCAGTCAAGGAGGCCACCATCTTCTGTTTGGAAGACCTTAGCAAGGCTGTCAAGGACAGGATGTTTTGAAGGTCATGAATTCACAGTGCCCTGACCTGTATGTTCCAGGCTAGCCTGATCTCGCCAGATTTTGGAAGCTAAACGGGGTCAGCCTCAGTTAATACTTGGATGAGAGACCACTGTGGAAGTCCAGGGTGGCAATGCAGAGGCAGGCAATGGGAAACCCACTTCTGAAGGTCGCTTGCCTTGAAACCCACACGTGAGCTTGGAGTAAGTCAGCTGTCACTTGATGGCACTTCAGTTCAAAGGTTCACCAGGACTTAGCACACACCCAGGGTCTCAGCTGGAGTCAACTTTTCCCAGTTCCCTGCTTCTGATACATTAAACACAAGTCAGAAGGAGGAAGGGATACGTGGTGGCTATGAGAAAAGAGTGGAGCCAATTGCCCACCGGACTGTGCTTCTCCTAAGGATTCTTTAAATCTCAGCCACCCAAAATCAACTAAAATACTGTTGACACAAGCAATAATAAAAGGATTGGTAGCAGGTAAGTTGTGTGCTGCTTATAACCTCCTAGACGAAGCCTAATAAAAGTACAGACAAAGTCTAGCAGGTTTGTCAAAATAATGTAAAAAGAAATAGCCATTGCACAGATCAGAGGGTCCCAAAGTGGGCATTATTCCCCCCATGGGGGCAATGGAAAGATCCAACCGGGACATGAGGAATTTGGGGGCAATAAGGAGGTGGTGAGAAATTCTGGGTCAGTAGCGGGGTCGTGAGGAATTTGGGGGCAACAGTCTGACTCCATTTTCCTGCCAAGAGTCATAGCAAGGTGGCCTCTGGGTAGTAGTGACCCTGGACTCCCTTGGGTGTCTCCCATTCAACCATGCTTAGCTTCCTGAAGAAAATGACAGCTTCAGAAGGTGGGATCATATTCCTGCTGAGCTCCTCCTCAGAGTGTCCTTCCCAGGTGTCTGGCTGGCCCCTGGCCCCTCCCCCCCAAAATCCATGAGACCCCCAGACTCACCCGAGCCCCACCACTGGCTGCAGGGATGCACCGGCAATAGCCAAGACGCTCAGTGGCCCAGTTCATGCTGCCCAGCAGCCTCCCCTCCCAAAGGAGCTCTGCAGAAGCAAGATGCAGTGGCCCTGCAGCAGAACAGCAGCCCTAACAGGGCCAGGGCTGGGAAACTGCTCCGCTTGCCTCCCTGTGCCTCGAACCCAAGGCAGGCAGGCCACGCTCAGCAATAGCGGCATGAGCCGCAGCTGGTAGCCATAACCGAGGGTGAGACAACAGGACGAGGTGCTGAGGAGAAGGGAGGGGTTCATGTAGACTCAGGAGGCCAGGACCAGAACAGGCAGGGGATGAAGAGAGGACAAAAAGCACAGCACACAGGAACAAGAGCTCAGAAGCTGACGGGTGAGAGGAGAGGAGGCCTGCGGAGGAGAGTGAAGGAACATGAAAGAGATGAGAAGGAGGAAGAATGGGGCGGCAGGGTCTAAAGCTGGAGAGGGGGAGGCTGACCGTGCCCCCTTTCCCAGTGGTAGGGAAGAGAAACCTAACTCGGGCAATGACATCCGTCCCCCACCATCCATTTAGCACCCTCCAAAAGAGGAGACTGCAGTGTATTCCAACAGGTGATGGGGGAGCCCTATCCACAGGAGCCCTTGGGGCCCAAATCAGGCTCCACCCCATATCTCAAGAAATTTCTTAACCTGAGGTTGGCAACCCGCCCCCAAATGTCTCCATCTCTGGAAGGCTGGAAATGCCTTCTCTTGCTTGCTCCTGGCCACGGGGTTTTGCATTGCTTGCTTCTCTCTCTCTCACTCCGCTTTTGTCTTTCTCCCCAATGAGAACCCAAAGTGACTTCTACAAATGACTTTTACAAAGAATTTACATATTTTTTCCAGCCTAAAATATGGCTGCTGCACAACACCCAATAATGAATTGTAGGCAGTATAGTGTGTTTTGAATTTGCATTAGAACTAACACCAGGAAAGAGGTGCGTGTTCATGGGTGTATGGACGGGGGCACTACAGATGTGACCAAGGGGGCCACGAGGACGGCAGCCCAAAAGCCTGGCAGCCACTGTGGCATGAGAACATGGGGGGAGGGGGTGGATTATATCTGGGGTTTTGGAGCCTAAATGATGGATTAGGAGGAGGGTGTGGGTTGGTGATAGACATGGAAGTGCTAAGTGATCTTTAGTTTTAGCAAACATGAATGTGTCCTGGCCATTTCCTTCCTAAATAAAGAGATTTGCTCAACTTGAAGAGTCTGCTCATTGGGGAGCAAGGCAAGAACCTCACACAGGGGCCCAATGGGCCAAACTCCCTGATGAATTGTAGTTCAGGAGTCTGGCATTGTTAAAAACATTGTTTTTAAACTATTTTAATCATGCTTAATATGTAAACCGCCCTATTTTAATCATGCTTAATATGTACGCCCTATTTTAATCATGCTTAATATGTAAACCGAGGGGCGATATAAAAATAAAATTAGAAAGAAATAAACAAGTGGAAACTGCCCTTGACAGAATGCTGAAGCGGCAAAAGAAGTCGCCCCTGAGACTTTGCTAAAGGAGCTCAGTGTTGAGATTTAAAAATGCTGCATCCCGGCAAAAAAAAAAAAAAAACGATGTTCACGCCATAGAGCAGGGGTAGGCAAACTGCAACCCTCCAGATGTCCATGGACTACAATTCCCATGAGCCCCAGCCAGCAAATGCTGGCAGGGGCTCATGGGAATTGTAGTCCATGGACATCTGGGAGACCACAGTTTGCCTACCCCTGCCATAGAGTACCAGAAGCATATGTAGATGCTTTGCGCAGCATTGAAGTGCAATTTCAAAGGAGATGAAACTCTCTGCCTCGCCAGCATTGTGGTCGGCTTGCAAAGAAATCACGTGAGCAGAGATTGGTGCCAATTACCTGCCTTACAGACCATCAGGACTGGCTCTAAGCTCCAGGGACACAGATGTGGCTTTTCCAGATTTTTCTTAAGGAACTGTGCTCTGCTACCAGACAGTGTGAAAAAGCCTAGGGGGAATGGAGCTCCGCGAAAGCTCCTGATAAAGAACAGACGGCATTTCCACTCTGTCAGAGATGTGTTACAGGGCTTCCTGACATAAAATGCAGGCATAATTTGCCACACAGTTCGTGGGGCTGACCCTTAGGGGGAATCTTCAGCTATCTGATTTATCCTCAGGCAGGTAATAAAGCTTATCAGAGCCCCCCGCCATGCATGCAGATGTCGGACTCTTTCTGGCCCTGACTGGCAATCTTTCCCGCACACATTAGGCTACAGAGAAACACTTTCCTTGTTGGGTGCAAATCAACTGTCCTGTGTAGCCACTGCATTTATGGCTGAAAGCCCACATTAATGCAGGGAACAAAACCGTATCTACTGGGGAGGGTAGAATGGTCTTTAAATAAGAAACCCACTGAATCCTTAATTGATGTCGCTAATTAAATTAACCGAGACCTCAACAAGGAACTGCTAAGGGGTCAAAAACAGGCAACAGACAGCATCCTGCCCACAGTGCTATGTTGAATGGCTGGGATTAGGCCACATGCAGAGGGCTTTAGGAAAAACAGGAAGCCACACTACCGAAATGGGTTCAGTTCTCTGCCTGTCACCAAAGGTGAGGAGGCTGTTTCCCATCTGGGGCAAAAGATCTGGGCTGTGGCGCCATCTTCGGGGAGCCATCACTGGACGATTCCACCACTCACGGTGCCCTTTCTGACATGGACCAGAGCCGGGGCCTTTTCCATCGTGGCCCCAGCTCTGTAGAACAGGCTCCATGAAGAGGTGAGGGGGAGCCCCCGCTTAGATATCTTCAGGAGGCAGGGCAAGGGCCGCCTTTCTACCTGGGCTTTTGAGCAGGTGTCTTTCAAGGTTCATGTTTTAACTCAAAGTCCAGAATAGTGCCCGTGACAGTTAAAAGTAAGTGCAACCATTTGTTTTAAAGAACATTTTTAGAAATAACATTGCTGAAGTATGCGGTATGTTGCTTTGGTCCATTCTGGAAAAGTGATTGTCCATATGAATTGGATGGAGTATGTTCATTTTTAAAAAGGATCATGTTCCACAGAGAGCTCTCAGATCCAGCAATACCAACCAACTGAGGATCCCTGGCCCTAAAGAAATCCAACCAGCTGCAATCAGAGCCAGGACCTTCTCAACCCTGGCTCCTGCCTGGTGGAATGGGCTCCTGAAAAAGATTTAGGATGCTTAGGGCTAAGCCTGCGTTGAGCAGGGGGTTGGACTAGATGGCCTGTATGGCCCCTTCCAACTCTATGATTCTATGATCACGGCCCTGCAGGAACTTGCCGAGTTCCACACGGCCTGTAAGATGGAGCTCTTCCGCCAGGTCTATGGTTGAGGTCTGCTAGAGCCAGGCCTCACTCCCATCCCCCCTATAACAGATCCCCCTATAATAGATCGTGGACACCACTTTGCAACAGTAACATTTATTGTAGCAGCAACTCAAGCAACAGATGGAAGTGAAACTAATGAGCTGCATGGATATAGGCTCTCTTGGCACCAAAACTTCCAACGCGGGAGCCAAATTCCCTCTGCTTAAAGACACAGTATATCTTTGCTAAATACTCTACACCTCCCTTAGTTCCCCCCTCCCACTTTCCCCTCCAATTTGCTCCTGGAAGTCACTGAGTCACTTCAGCACTTTATGTTGGTGCTAACATCGTTCAGCTGTAAAATTGTATTGCACATGAATTGTTTTATGTATTTTTATGTATTTTTATCTCTTCCTGTTTATGAACAGAGACGGCAAAGTCCAAGGGCGGTCGTATAGAAATCTCTAAATAAAATAAATAAGAACAACAGACTAAGCTTACTGCTGCTTAATTTCATTGAGTTCCTAGATGTACTTTGTGGAAGGGAGAAAAGTACTTCTTTCTCTACCCCATGCACAATTCTGTAAACCTCTATCACGCCATTCTTCAATTATCATTTTCCCAAGCAAAAGAAGCTCTTTACGGAGGCCAATGGACCGGAAATGCAAGAACTCCTATTCCAATGCATTTGCTAGATTCCTAGCATTTCTCCTTCCTCCCATATTGCCAGCTTTCCGAGAGAGCCATGAAACTGGAAATGGAAATACCAAAATTGGCCTCTGACTGCTGACTCTCATACACATTCAGAGTTATAATGCTGAGACCAAAATCATGATGGGTGGGAGGAGGGGGGGAGATGGTTTTGTATCTCTGAGCAATATTAGGAGTGACATTGCTATGTGCCGAGTTATTTCGTGCCTCACTAGTTCACAGGAAGTAAAACGCTACGACAAACAAAAAGATCGGCTGACGGGTTTCTTGAAACAACGGCGGGACCAAAGTGATACAGCAGTCAACACAGACAGGCCGATTGAGAGTCTCCCGCCCTCCGTGGTGGCCATTTCTTTCCAAACCCGAATTTCAGATTAGGCGAGAGCATTTCCAAAAGATAACACAGGCTACTGGCACGGCCACATGACCAGCAGACGGACAGCAATTGTTCGGCATTGGCACATTTCCTATCATTCACTAAACTTCCTGAAAATCCTTAGGGCCATTCCGCATTCGTCCAAAATAGCACAATGGTTACTAATTGAAATCGCTACAGTTTTGCCATTATGCACAATGTCGTTGACAATCTGCAACACTCCTGAAACCGATCTGCAAAAAGCGCTTCGTTGTAGCGCTTTCAGGGAAATCCCAAAAAGTGGATTCACCTTCGGAAAGCGCTACACTCCTGCAACCAATCTGCAACACTAGTGGGAAAGTTCTGTGCGTTACCATTGTTGCGGTTTCTGCAAAGTCCCTCCCCCTGGCTCTCTCCTCTGATCTTCCGGTGAAGCGATCGCCATTTTTTTCCCTCCTGTTTGGGAGCATGATATCTTTGCTAAATACCCATTTTACCTAAATACTTTGCATGATATCTTTGCTAAATACCCATTGGCTGCTTGACGGCCAGGGGCGGGACACAGCTTAGCAATAGCGCTTCTTGGCTAGCGATTTTTGCAGAGACCGGAACCCTGTGGGAAACGATAGAAACGCAACTGGATTCCACTACAAAGGCACGTATGCGTTACGCCGAATTCCACTATTTAAAATGGCGATTTTTCGTTCAGCAAACAATTTGCTACATGGATCCCGGTGCGGAATGGCCCATAGAATTCAGCCTTGTTCAGAAAACGCACGTGTTTAAGAGAAAACGAAGTCAAACTTACCCCCGCCGCCACCAAGAAGACTTGAATTAGCTAAGGAAGAACACAACAAAGAAAAACATGTGTTATTTTTTTCAAATGTTAAAACTTGCGTCACAGTTATTTTTTAATGTGCCAGGTCAATGGTTATTGTCTTGCCTTAGGTATTCTAATTGGTTTTTAGAAAAAAAAACAATGTGTATCTTTTCTTCACTGCAAAAACGGAAGTGACGTCTGAAAAAGCAATTTTGTTTGGCAAGACCTTAAATGGCCGGTGAGTCAAGAGACACTTTCCTGACTGTTCCTTGAAGATCTTTTGAAAAGACCAAGAGCATCCTCTTAAAACCATCTATGCATAAAGTCTGGACAATGAAATGACAACAAATCACCTCTACGCTGTGACAAATGCCATGTTGCAGTCAGTGCCATTTGTATCAATTAAGGTACTTTCAGGTGAGTCACCAGGTTGCTCTGAAGCAACAAAATGGAGTCATGTAGCACTTTCAAGACCAACCAAGTTTAATTCTGAGAATCAGCTTCCATGCCCATGCACATTTCATCAGATACATAGTGTGCATGGACATGGAAGCTTATGCAAAGACAGAATCACGTGTGACACCATATTCGTCTAAACAGAACAAAGTCTGAGACCAGTGGCACCTGCTTCAGGACTGAAGAAGAGTCTCTGCACACCAAAGCTTATACCCAGAATAAAATCTTGTGGGTCTTAAGGCTGCCCCTGGACTCAAACCTTGCCCGTTTTTTTCAATGATTGTTTTCAGTGATTCAATGGCTCGTCTGCCAGTAGTAAATCTAAGGACAAAGATGTACTAATTTTACTGAATTATCTATTGTTGCCATCAAGGCAGTAAACATTCCTAAAGATTAAGGGGGAAAAGTCAGGGTGCATGAAAAATGATCATGGTAGAGAAAAAAATGGACAGCCTGTTCTCTCTCTCTCTCTCTCTCTCGCTCTCTCTGGAGGTCACCTCATGGAATTGATTGACAGAGCATTCAGGACGGACAAAAAGGAAATGCAGCTCCACACCATGCCTGATTTGTAGGAACGGCTGCCACTGGCTGGGGCTGCATTGGAAAAATATGAGACCTGTAGAGTACCTACAGGTTACTAGGCACTGTAGATCAATCATCAGAAAGGCCAAAGCTGAGAGTGAGCTAAGATTGGCCAGGGAAGCCCATTGTAACAAGAAAAGATTTTTCAGTTACATGAGGAGCAAACGTAAAGTAAAGGAGGCAATAGGCCCGCTGTTGGGTGCGGATGGACAAACTCTAACGAAAGATGCAGAGAAAGCAGAAAGGCTTAGTGCCTATTTTACATCTGTTTTTTCCCACAGGTCTAAGTGTTTAGGCACATCTAGAGATGGCTGTAGAATCATAGAATCATAGAATCATAGAATCATAGAGTTGGAAGGGGCCATACAGACCATCTAGTCCAACCCCCTGCTCAATGCAGGATTAGCCCTAAGCATCCTAAAGCATCCAAGAAAAGTGTGTATCCAACCTTTGCTTGAAGACTGCCAGTGAGGGGGAGCTCACCACCTCCTTAGGCAGCCTATTCCACTGCTGAACTACTCTGACTGTGAAAAACTTTTTCCTGATATCTAGCCTATATCGTTGTACTTGAAGTTTAAACCCATTACTGCGTGTCCTTTCCTCTGCAGCCAGCAGAAACAGCATCCTGCCCTCCTCCAACTGACAACCTTTCAAATACTTAAAGAGGGCTATCATGTCCCCTCTCAACCTCCTTTTCTCCAGGCTGAACATTCCCAAGTCCCTCAACCTATCTTCATAGGGCTTGGTCCCTTGGCCCCAGATCATCTTCGTCGCTCTCCTCTGTACCCTTTCAATTTTATCGATGTCCTTCTTGAAGTGAGGCCTCCAGAACTGCACACAGTACTCCAGGTGTGGTCTGACCAGTGCCATATACAATGGGACTATGACATCTTGTGATTTTGATGTGATGCCTCTGTTGATACAGCCCAAAATGGCATTTGCCTTTTTTACCACTGCATCACACTGCCTGCTCATGTTTAGTTTACAATCCACAAGTACCCCAAGGTCTCGTTCACACACAGTGCTACCTAGAAGCGTATCCCCCATCCAGTAGGCATGCTTTTCATTTTTCTGACCCAGATGCAGAACTTTACACTTATCTTTATTAAATTGCATCTTGTTCTCATTTGCCCATTTTTCCATTGTGTTCAGATCTCGTTGAACTCTGTATCTATCTTCCGGAGTATTTGCCAGTCCTCCCAATTTGGTGTCATCTGCAAACTTGATGAGTAGTCCCTCCACCCCCTCATCTAGATCATTAATAAATATGTTAAAAAGTACCGGGCCGAGCACCGAACCCTGAGGTACCCCGCTACTCACCTCTCTCCAGTCTGATGAAACACCATTGACAACAACTCTTTGAGTGCGGTTCTCTAACCAATTCCCTATCCACCTAACGATCTGAAAATCCAGATTGCAGTCCTTCAACTTATCCATCAGAACATCATGGGGAACCTTGTCAAAAGCTTTACTAAAATCCAAGTAAATGACATCAACCAAATTTCCCCGATCCAGCAAACCTGTTACTTGGTCAAAAAAGGAAACTAGGTTGGTCTGGCAGGACCTGTTGGAGACAAATCCATGCTGACTTCCTTGGATCACCAAATTATCCTCCAGATGTTTGCAGATCGCTCCCTTTAATATCTGCTCCATTATCTTCCCCACAACAGAGGTCAGACTCACTGGTCTGTAGTTTCCCGGGTCATCCTTCCTCCCTTTTTTGAAGATCGGAATAACGTTTGCTCTTTTCCAGTCCTCCGGGACATCTCCAGTCCTTAAAGAGGTTCCAAAGATGATGGACAAGGGCTGTGCAAGTTCTCTGGAAAGTTCTTTGAGTACTCTCGGGTGCATTTCATCTGGACCAGGGGATTTGAACTCATCCAGTGCAGCTAAATGCCTCTCGACCACCTCTCTATCCATGTTAACCTGCCACCCAGACACTATCCTTTGGCTACAGCCATCTCTAGATGTGCCTATACACTTTGACCTGTGGGAAAAAACAGATGTAAAATAGGCACTAAGCCTTTCTGCTTTCTCTGCATCTTTCGTTAGAGTTTGTCCATCCGCACCCAACAGCGGGCCTATTGCCTCCTTTACTTTACGTTTGCTCCTCACGTAACTGAAAAATCTTTTCTTGTTACAATGGGCTTCCCTGGCCAATCTTAGCTCACTCTCAGCTTTGGCCTTTCTGATGATTGATCTACAGTGCCTAGTAACCTGTAGGTACTCTTCTTTAGAGCTCTGTCCTTCCCTCCATTTCCTGAACATTTTCCTTTTCTTTCTTAGTTCCTCTTGAAGTTCTCTGTTCATCCAAATAGGCTTCTTAGAGCTCCTGCAGTGTTTTCGTATTTCTGGAATAGTCATTGATTGAGCATGCAATAGCTCTTGTTTGAGTAGCGCCCACCCTTCACATGCTCCCTTCCCTTCCAGCATTCTCGTCCATGGTATGACACTCATCATGTCTCTACGTTTATTAAAGTTTGCCCTACGAAAATCCAACATCCGCGTCTGGCTACAAGCTTCCTTGGCTCCCAATCTCAAAAGGAATTCTATGAGGACATGGTCACTTCCCCCTAGGGTCCCCACCTCCTTCACCTCATCCACCAACTCTTGCCTGTTGGTCAGTATTAAGTCCAGTATGGCTGAACCTCTTATGGGTTCATCTACCATTTGATAAATGAAATTGTCAGCCAGGCAGGTCAGAAACTTGCATGACTGAGGACGCTTCGCAGAGTTTGTTTCCCAGCACACATCTGGGAAATTGAAGTCACCCATGATGACAAGGTCCTGCCGTTTGGATATTTTCTCAAGCTGCTCACAAAGTGCAGCATCCACATCCTCTCGTTGGTCAGGCGGTCGGTAGCAGACACCAACCACCACACTGTTTGTTTTCCCCTCACTTATTTTCACCCAGATGCTTTCCACTGTAGATATGCTCTCCTTCACTAGAATTTCCTGACAGGTAAGCCCTTTCCTCACATACAGTGCCACTCCTCCACCTCTTCGATCTATTCTGTTTTTTCTGAACAGTTCATATCCATCCACCATTACATTCCAGTCATGAGAATCATTCCACCAAGTTTCTGTGATGCCTACTAGATCATACCTTTCCATCAGCATGAGAAGTTCCAGCTCTTCCTTTTTATTGCCCATGCTTCGGGCGTTAGTATAAAGACATCTGAATCCTTTTACTTTTGGTTCCCTTTGAGCTGGCCTTGCCGGTTGGGCTGCCTCCGATAGTTTTCCTTCCATACACTCCCTATGTTGATCGTCTCCTTCCCCTAGTAGCTTTAGTTTAAAGCTCTCCTGATGAATCTCCCCAGGTTCCTGCCAAACACATTCTTCCCCAGTTTCGATAAGTGCAGTCCATCAGGTGCTAGTAGGCCTTCCTCAAGAAAGCCTATCCCATGGTCCCAGAAACCAAATCTCTCCTGCCGGCACCAACTACGCAGCCAGTGATTCACCTCCATTATCTTCCTCTCCCGACGCATTCCTCTTCCCTTGACAGGCAAGATTGAAGAGAATACCACTTGTGCCCCCATTTGCTTGAGCTTCCTCCCCAGATCTTGATAGTCTTTTTTAATAGGAGCGATGGTATTCAGGGACATGTCATTCGTTCCCACATGGACCATCACAAATGGGTAGCGATCCGTAGATTTGAGGAGTTTGGGCAGCCTTTCTGAAACATCTTTAATTTTCGCCCCTGGCAAGCAACACACCTCTCGGGTTAGGGGGTCGGGCCCAGCCACATGGCGATCCATTCCTCTTAGCAGGGAGTCTCCAATTACCAGTACTCTCCTTTTTTTTTTCTTCTCAACTCCATTTCCTTCTGTCCCCGTGGCCTCTCCCCTTTGTCTTAGAGTTTGTTTTGGGACCTCTTCCCTTGTTGACCCTTGCACCTCCTCTGCAAGGGCCTGAAATCTGTTCTGGAGCTCCAAAGGCCCCGAGAACTGTCTCGCCCTTCGCCGTTCAGTCTTTTTCCGAACTGCCTGCAGAGGCTCCCTATTGTGGTCAATCTCCTTGTCCTCTTCAGGACTGGTTGTATTCTCTTTATTATCTTTATTCCATGTTGCAGAGCTCTGGACTACGAACTCCTCCCCTTTCTTACTTTGGGTCAGAGTAATAATTTTGTTTTCTAATCCCCTAATCTTTTCCTCCAAAAGTCTTACCAGCTTACACTTGGGGCAGCTGTAGTCCATCTTGTCTTCTGGGAGGAAGGCAATCATGTCACACTCACTGCAGATGATGGGATGAGTGTCCTGGAGGTCCATTGTAATGTCTAGGCAGTGCAAGTACTAGGGAAATATAATCTACTGATATAATCTACTGATTCTAATTGCTCGGCCAAGAACCCCAGGCTAAGAGCCACAGGCCAAGAGCCCTTTGTCTCTCTCGCTCTTCGGCTTGCGCCAAAGGCTCGCGCCTCTGGTGAGGAGCGGCCCTTTTTAAGCCTCCCAACAATTACCCAGCAATCACCTCACCCAGGCAGAATAATAGCCTCACCTGGTCAGCAGCAACTCTCCCCAGTAGCTCTCTCCACGTGCTCTCAGTTGTCTGAGCTCTGCCTCTGGTGAGGAGTAGCCCTTTTTAAGCCTCCCAACAATTACCCAGCAATCACCTCACCCAGGCAGAACAATAGCCTCACCTGGTCAGCAGCAACTCTCCCCAGTAGCTCTCTCCACGTGCTCTCAGTTGTCTGAGCTCAAAGGATAGTGTCTATCCAAAGGATAGTGTCTGGGTGGCAGGTTAACATGGATAGAGAGGTGGTCGAGAGGCATTTAGCTGCACTGGATGAGTTCAAATCCCCTTGTCCAGATGAAATGCACCCGAGAGTACTCAAAGAACTTTCCAGAGAACTTGCACAGCCCTTGTCCATCATCTTCGGAACCTCTTTAAGGACTGGAGATGTCCCGGAGGACTGGAAAAGAGCAAACGTTATTCCGATCTTCAAAAAAGGGAGGAAGGATGACCCGGGAAACTACAGACCAGTGAGTCTGACCTCTGTTGTGGGGAAGATAATGGAGCAGATATTAAAGGGAGCGATCTGCAAACATCTGGAGGACAATTTGGTGATCCAAGGAAGTCAGCATGGATTTGTCTCCAACAGGTCCTGCCAGACCAACCTAGTTTCCTTTTTTGACCAAGTAACAGGTTTGCTGGATCGGGGAAATTCGGTTGATGTCATTTACTTGGATTTTAGTAAAGCTTTTGACAAGGTTCCCCATGATGTTCTGATGGATAAGTTGAAGGACTGCAGTCTGGATTTTCAGATCGTTAGGTGGATAGGGAATTGGTTAGAGAACCGCACTCAAAGAGTTGTTGTCAATGGTGTTTCATCAGACTGGAGAGAGGTGAGTAGCGGGGTACCTCAGGGCTCGGTGCTCGGCCCGGTACTTTTTAACATATTTATTAATGATCTAGATGAGGGGGTGGAGGGACTACTCATCAAGTTTGCAGATGACACCAAATTGGGAGGACTGGCAAATACTCCGGAAGATAGAGACAGAGTTCAACGAGATCTGAACACAATGGAAAAATGGGCAAATGAGAACAAGATGCAATTTAATAAAGATAAGTGTAAAGTTCTGCATCTGGGTCAGAAAAATGAAAAGCATGCCTACTGGATGGGGGATACGCTTCTAGGTAGCACTGTGTGTGAACGAGACCTTGGGGTACTTGTGGATTGTAAACTAAACATGAGCAGGCAGTGTGATGCAGCGGTAAAAAAGGCAAATGCCATTTTGGGCTGTATCAACAGAGGCATCACATCAAAATCACAAGATGTCATAGTCCCATTGTATACGGCACTGGTCAGACCACACCTGGAGTACTGTGTGCAGTTCTGGAGGCCTCACTTCAAGAAGGACATCGATAAAATTGAAAGGGTACAGAGGAGAGCGACGAAGATGATCTGGGGCCAAGGGACCAAGCCCTATGAAGATAGGTTGAGGGACTTGGGAATGTTCAGCCTGGAGAAAAGGAGGTTGAGAGGGGACATGATAGCCCTCTTTAAGTATTTGAAAGGTTGTCACTTGGAGGAGGGCAGGATGCTGTTTCTGCTGGCTGCAGAGGAAAGGACACGCAGTAATGGGTTTAAACTTCAAGTACAACGATATAGGCTAGATATCAGGAAAAAGTTTTTCTCAGTCAGAGTCGTTCAGCAGTGGAATAGGCTGCCTAAGGAGGTGGTGAGTGCCCCCTCACTGGAAGTCTTCAAGCAAAGGTTGGATACACACTTTTCTTGGATGCTTTAGGATGCTTTGGGCTGATCCTGCGTTGAGCAGGGGGTTGGACTAGATGGCCTGTATGGCCCCTTCCAACTCTATGATTCTATGATTCTATGAGAGAAATGTTGGATTGACTAATGGATGTCAAGAAGGGGGGGGGAGCTAAAGGGAACCTCCAGGCCCCATGGCATCGTTCCTCTGAAGAGAGGGCTGCCATCTCCGGGGTGGGGGTGGGGGTGAAGCTTATGGGAGGCAAGGCTGGTTGACTGGAGCAGACTCCCCAGAAGAAAACTGCCAGGCAGGGCTGGGCAAAGCAGGGCAAGCCTAGGGGGAAGATCCCTGGCGTTCTGAGGAGGTGAGGGCAGAGCTTAATTCAAGGTCCAGGTGTGAAGTGATAATAGGGAGGGAGGAAGAGGAGATGGAAAGAGGCTGGCAGGAGGAGAAGGAGGTGGCAGCATTGTGGCCCTTCCCCTGTGTAATGCAGGGTAACCCTGTGGTGGGTGATGTGACCCACTCCTTCAGGAGTCGGCACAAGGAAACAGCGACTGGCCTCATGATCTCTAGACCCCATGGGCTCCTGGCCCCAGCGGGTACTATAGTGACCATAAGAATATGGGAAACGTGTTGGATCAGGCCAATGGCCCATTCAGCCCAGCACTCTGTGCCACAAGGTGGCCAAAACCCAGGTGCCATAAGGTCCACCAATGGGGCCAGAACTCCATAAGCCCTCCTCGTGTGGCCCCCCAGCATCACTGTCCCAGACACGGTGTTCCCTCAGTGCCACAGGTGGCCAACCTGAGGCTCTCCAGATGTCCATGGACTACAATTACCATGAACCCTTGCCAACATGATGCTAGTAAGGGCTCATGGTAATTATAGTCCATGGACATCTGGAGAGCCACAGGTTGGCCACCTCTGATACGTTGTGGCTAATAGCCACTTGTGGACCTCTGCACCGTATCTTCATCCAATCCCCTCTTGAAGCTCTCTATGATGACCTTTGGCCAATCACCCTTTCTCAGCCTTGCCTACCTCACAGGGCTGCAGTGACAAATAAAATGGTGGAGAGGAGGCCCATGAATAAAGAGTTCAGGTATTTATTAATAATGAAACCTGCTGACGATATCTACTCAAGTTAAATATATATAAAATCACAAGCAGAAACACATAGACATGGAATGATGTAAACACATCCACAGACACTTGATTACTATAGCATACACCAAAGGCATGACTCCCATCTGCCAAGATTTCACTCTCATGTCTGCATCACCAATCGATAGATGTCTTACCGTAACAGCGGAGAAAAATACAAACTGAAGATGAAAACTACTAAATCCCTAAAAATGCTGTCTAAATCCATCATTCTGGCAACGTAGATATATTAGGGTTTCTAGTCATTCAGTTCAACGATACACCTTGAAGTGCTACAAAAGCCTTCCACCCTGGGAAAGAGCCACTTTGGTGTAGTGGTGAGGAGTGTGGACTTCTAATCTGGCATGCCAGGTTCGATTCTGCACTCTCCCACATGCAACCAGCTGGGTGACCTTGGGCTCGCCACGGCACTGATAAAACTGTTCTGACCGAGCAGTGATATCAGGGCTCTCTCAGCCTCACTCACCTCACAGGGTGTCTGTTGTGGGGAGAGGAATGGGAAGGCGACTGTAAGCCGCTTTGAGCATCCTTCGGGTAGGGAAAAGTGGCATATAAGAACCAACTCTTCTTCTTCTGTCAGAGTTGAAGGAAATGAATATACTCATAAAGTGGTGGGGCCTATATGCACATAACAAAACATCTGCAGGTAGGGCTGTTCACCCCCAAGTGGTGGCTGGCCATCTCCTGGGATTACAACGTTTCCAGGAGCCAGAGTTGTTCCTCTGGAGAACATGGAAGGTGGTGCTGCAGCAGGACTGTCACTCAGTCTGCCATCGGCTCACCCAGCGCCTGCCGACCCTCCACCCGCCTTCCAGCCCGCCTGCAAGCTGGCCGGCCACCACAGGGCTGCTTGGGCAGAGGGCGTCAGTGCCCGCCCACCTGCCCCCCTTGCCACTGAAGTCCCTCCCCAAACCATATCATCTTCAGGCTTGACACCAAAAATGTCTATGTATTTCCCAACCCAGAGCTGGGAACCCTATCTGAGGATTTTTGTTGAATGTTCCTTAGTCATTTTGACACAATGCATCATAGTCCAGAATTCAATTAAGCTAGAGAAGAAGAAGAAAGGTAGCTTTTTTATACGCACCGAATACCAAAGCAGCTTGCAATCCCCTTCCGTTCCTCTCCCCCCAACAGGCACCCTGTGGGGTAGGTGGGGCTGAGAAAGCTCTAAAAAAACTGCTCTGCAAGAACAGCTCTGCAAGAACAGCCCCTGTCGGAAATTTGTAAACAGAGGCTGGATAGCCATCTGATGGAGAGGCTGATCTGTGAAGATTCAAGGGGGTGGCAGGTTACAGTGTCAGCAATAAGGTTGTGAGTGTCCTGCATAGTGGAAGGTCCCTTCCAACTCTATGATTCTATGAAATGTGAGTGGGCCAAATTCACACAGTTGGCTGCATGTGGAGAAGTGGAGAATCAAACTCGGTTCGCCAGATTAGGTGCTGCTGCTCTTTACCACGACACCATGCTGGCCAGAACTTCTAACAGTGGTGCATGGCTAAATGGCACAGATCCAGTGAGAGCCAGCTTGGTGTAATGGCTAAGAATGCTGTCCCAGTCCTCCTCCATATGCAGCCAGCTGGACGGCCCTGGTTCTCTACATTCTCTCAGCCTCACCCACCTAGAATCATAGAATCCTAGAGTAGGAAGGGACCTCATGGGTCATCTAGTCTAACCCCCTGCACTGTGCAGGACACTCACAGCCCTATCGCTCATCCACAGATTGTCTGCAGTGGGGAGAGGAAGAAAAGGCTGCTTTGAAACTCCTTCAGGTATAGAAAAGGGGGTCACAAACAGCTCTTCTTCTCAGGGCATAAGCAAAAGGTGAAAGAAACATTCAGTTTTCTTTCCTAAGAGTTACCTGGAATGGCGATAACTGAACACGGATTTACTCTACTGAGCAGTTCTAAGGCACTTTAGGTCCCTATTAGGGAGGCAAGTGGTGTAAATGAAATGAACCCATAATTTAGGATCCAAGTCCTTTTTGCCACTGTCACTGTAATGCAGTCCACATCTACTACAAGGATGATAACACAGCCACAACCATAAAGAGGGCATGACATCTCTGAACCGTGTATGAGAATGGCGTCTGGTGTGAACAAGGCCACAGGTATACGGGCAGTGCATCCGGAGCTGGCTTATTCTGCCACCTGCACCTTAAAATCCTTAACGCTTCTGCCCTCACTGTGGGCTGCTTCTGTCATTCAATGATCTTTAAATTGCAGAGCCAGGGATGGCAAAATGATCCAAAGGGATTCATACCAAGTCGGGCTGAATGTCACAATTATCTTCAGCCTACCTTCTGCCTAATTCCATCCAATGTACTTTTGTCAGGAAAGAAGAGATTAAAGGCTTCCAGCAGGTTACTGAAAAGACTGGGAATAAATATTGTAATGACACAGAAAGTATATTTTAGACTTAGGTAGCCTTAATTCCAAGGAAATACAGGGTAATTATTGCATTGTGTCTGCTTCTAGTTTAAACCACACTAACTACAGAAACAAATGAAGGTTAGTGGATCAGGGAAAAGACTTTTACTGCTGAGTCAAGCTTTCAAGTCTCCACAAAAACGACGTCAATGAACAGGTCTCAAGTTATTGTTGTTGCTATTTAAATTTGTTACTTGCCTCTCCCTGGAGGCTGGAGGGCAGTTACAGCACATAAACCCCCCAATAAAACCCATAAAACAAAAGTTAGCACACTCTTGATATGGAACAAATACAGTGAGGAATATTTCCTTCCAGGATGTTACTAGTACTGGGAATTTAGTTGAAAAAAAATCAAAACTACCAAAAAAAAAAAAGAAAAAGATTAAGGTTTCGCTCAAACTGTAGGGCATGTATGCCACGCAACTGTAGGGCATGTATGCCTTTGCCTATTTTTCCCATACGTCTGCACCCCAAAACGTTAGTGAGAGAGGGGAGGAATCCTATGAAATAGATTTTTCACTTTTAGTACAGACAAAATGTACTAAGGCAGCCTCGGGAGGAGCACTTTAAAACTCTCCCTCTCTCTTTGGGCCTGGATATATTTGCAATTCTACCTGAAGAAATCTAAGCTTTTATATATTCCACAGAGATTACAATACAAATAGTTCATAAATAGCGGAAGTTCTGTTGTTAGAGCTGCGTGGGAGGTTTCAGGTTCAATGAGGAGGAGGAAGAGTTGGGGCAATTCCGCACAATGGGCCATTTCGCTAAGTCTGAGTGCTATTGAAAAGCGCTGGAAGGAAAAGCTACAGGTCTCGGTAACGCACACAGCCAGTTCAATCGAAAAAAAGGCTCTCCCACTAGCGCTGCTCTCGTAACACACAAGTTTCCAGTCTTGCCGAAATCAAAACAAAGGAGGCGATACTTTTCCACGCTTCCTCCCTCCGCTGGCCGTCAATCAAAGAAAGGAGCCAATTAACTGTTGCGTTCGTGTTTCACTTTTAAAATGTTTTTTTAAAAAACGAAAAGACCAGTAGCAATGCATATTCGTTCATTCAATGTATCAGAAAGACCTTTTTTTGCTGGCTTAGGAGCTGGCGCTTATTCGTTTACATGCTCTGAAATTTTTTTTAAAATCCCCCCCCCCCCAGTACTATTTCTGGCCGAAATTAGTGCAGTGTTGAACAGGGGGCTGTATTGTGCTCGGAAACTTTATGGACAATTGCTTGTGGAGGGATTTCAGCCATAGAAGCATCGTTTATTCGTTGCTTTAGCTGGTTTAAGGGGGGGAAAGTGGTGCTCAGGACGCCGGAAGCTCAGGTGCGAGAGATTACGGAGGGACATGCTTGCTACCAATATGCCAGCAAATTTGGAAAACTCAACAATGGCCACAGGATTGGAAAAGGTCAGTTTACATTCCAATCCCAAAGAAGGGCAATGCCAAAGAATGTTCAAACTACCGCACCATTGCACCCATTTCTCATGCTGAGCCTCCGGGGAGGGCGGTATAATAAATAAATAAATAAATAGATAGATAGATAGATAGATAGATAGATAGATAGATAGATAGATAGATAGATAGATAGATAGATAGATAGATAGATAGATAGATAGATAGATAGATAGATAGATAGATAGATAGATAAATAAAGTTATGCTCAAAATTTTACAAGCTAGGCTCCAGCAATATGTGGACCGAGAACTTCCAGAAGTACAGGCAGGATTTCGAAGAGGCGGAGGAACTAGAGTTCAAATTGCCAACATATGCTGGATCATGAAGAAAGCTAGAGAGTTCCAGAAGAACATCTACTTCTGCAGAAGAACATCTACTTCTGCTTCAGTTTGAGAGCCAGTTTGGTGTAGTGGTTAGGAGTGCGGACTTCTAATCTGGCATGCCAGGTTCGATTCTGCGCTCCCCCACGTGCAACCATCTGGGTGACCTTGGGCTCGCCACAGCACTGATAAAACTGTTCTGACCAAGCAGTAATATCAGGGCTCTCTCAGCCTCATCCACCTCACAGGGTGTCTGTTGTGGGGAGAGGAATGGGAAGGCGCTTTGAGCCTCCTTCGGGTAGGGAAAAGCGGCATATAAGAACCAACTCTTCTTCTTCTTCTTCATTGACTATGCTAAAGCTTTTGATTGTGTGGAGCACAACAAATTGTGGCAAGTTCTTAAAGAGATCCTGAAGATGAAACTCAAGTACTTTGGCCACCTCATGAGAAGGAAGGACTTCCTGGAGAAGAGCCTAATGCTGGGAGCGATTGAGGGCAAAAGAAGAAGGGGACGACAGAGAATGGATGGAGTCACTGAAGCAGTTGGTGCAAACTTAAATAAACTTCGAGGAATGGTAGAGGACAGGAAGTCCTGGAGGATCATTGTCCATGGGGTCGCGATGGGTCGGACACGACTTCGCACCTAACAACAACAACAATGCTTGCTACCGCTGTTTTGAGAACGCACATGTCTTTTTTGGATGTGTTGCAGGTTGTTCTCAAGAGTCAAGCGGTTTTTTTTAGGGGGAATCCACTTTTGTGGATTCCCTGAAAATCGCTACAATGAAGCGATTTTTCCAGGAGTGTTGCAGATTGTGAACGACGTCGTGAATAACGCAAAATAAATAGCGTTACACAATGGTAACACTTCGGCAACATTAGCGCTGTGCGGAATGGACCTTGGTTTTTATACCCCCCTTTTTACTACCTGAAGTAAGTAAAGTGACTTACAATCACCTTTTCTTCCTCTCTCCACAACAAACATCTTGTGAGGTAGGTGGGGCTGAGAGAGCTCTGACCGAACTGTTCTGTGCATGCTACATCTCTAGGCCGGGGGAAGAAGCTGGTGGGGGGTGGGGGGAGATAGCGGGGTCCTAATACCAACCTCATGCAAGCCTCTCTCTGTGAAGACAAGCCAAAATCCTTTCCCAGGTACACCTCATGCTAATTCTTCACTATTATAGGATATTATACATGATTTAAGCTCCGGTTAGGTTTGAACGTTTTGAATGCCTGGAGATTAGGAGGGGTGTGTGGAACTTGAGGAGGGCGGGATTTGGGATGTCAATGGGATACTGTGCCATAGAGTCCATCCTCTAAATTAGCCATTTGCTCCAGGGGAGCTGATCTCTGTCGCCAGAAGATCAATCGTAATCCCACAAGATCTCCAGCTACCACCTGCAAGTTGGCAACCCCATGGGCTCTGTAACATCACTTGAAAAAGTATGGAAGAACATCAAGCATAGATAACGTATTAATTTCAAAACATTTATATAAATAATTTGGCCCGCAAGCATTTTTTTTAATCCCCTCCCTCCAAAACGAACAAGAAATGTTCAATTTTATACCTGAGCAGCTTTTTAATTATGTCTTCAGATTCACAGAATGTAAAAGGGACACACAGTATCCTACAGTAAAATATATATTCTTAACAGTCAGCCTCGTAGAACCGTTCCGGGGGCGGGGGGCGGGGGGGACACGTCTGCTGCCCTGTCAACAACGGACGTGAAGATCATCGATTGCCTTCTCTGAAAAGGCCTCTCTTGAGTTGGGTCTGTTTCCATAACAAAATACACTTCAGTAATTGGATTGATCTGAACAGCACATGATGAGGAATACCTTGTTGATAGTCATTAATTGCAAAGGGTCTACGAATGGGAAAGGAAGGCAGGCGGAACTCCAGAGAGTGTCTTATTTCATGGTCAAAGCTCAGCAAGGACGGCTCGTGAGTCGAGCATTGGCAGTTTGCAACAGTGACATTTCCTCTTCCATGTTCCTGGAGATCTCTCTCTCTCTCTCTCTCTCTCTCACACACACACACACACACACACACCCCAGAGGGTTTTCAAGACAAGAGACATTCAAAGGTGGTTTGTCACATCTTGCTTCTGCAGCCCAACCCTGGGTTTCTGGAAGCTGTCACATCCCAGTACTAACCAGGGCCAACCTTCCTTCCTTCCTTCCTTCCTTCCTTCCTTCCTTCCTTCCTTCCTTCCTTCCTTCCTTCCTTCCTTCCTTCCTTCCCTCCCTCCCTCCCTCCCTCCCTCCCTCCCTCCCTCCTTCCTTCCTTCCTTCCTTCCTTCCTTCCTTCCAACTTGGCAGGGCTTTGAGGCAAGAGACATTATGAAGTCTCTTTGTCATTGCCTACCTCTGCATAGTCACCCTGGGTGGTCTTCCATCCAAGTACTAAGCAGGCCTGACCTTGCTTAGCTTCTGAGATCAGGTGAGATGGGCTAGCCTGAGCCACCTAGGTCAAGATAGAGGGACCAAGTCACATTGCACTCAGCTTTGAATTCCAAGAGAAAATTTTATGACAGCAAAAGAAATATACACCAAAAAGCTTTCCTCTGTCCTTTATGAGTAAGCTGTAAGACAATGTGGTCATGGAAGTTACTTTGGAAATCGAAGCAACTTAAGCATTGATCACGTAGATGTAAATTCACAAATATGAGAAAGTGGAAACTCCCCTTTGTACACTCCCCGTGATTAGCAAGCTAACGGCAAGGGCTGGCCTTAAGAATCAAAATGAAGTCATAAATCTGAGCACAGAATACTGACAAACTATGTACGCACCCACGGCACATAGACAATGCCACATGTTGACTCTCTGACGAGACAAAATGAGGCAGCCGTCCTAGGTGAATTCTCACTTTTTCCATGACCCTTGTTCACTGGGGCTTTGAGACATCATCTATTACCCAAAGCTTTATGAACTCACATACCCTTAGTCATGATGAACAGAGAATCACTACCAATTAGCAACACATCAACATTGTTTGGATGACTGCTAGATGTTTCTTATGGCATTTGTTCTTTAATAAGTAGTGCGTCTGAAGTCAGGTGCACAAAGTTAGATTTCTGATAAGGTCTACCTGAGAACAACATTTTAAATTGTAAAACTGGCTGTCTTGCCTGACTCCTGCCCTTGACGAGATCGCTTTCCAACTCCCCCTCCGCCCTCACCTCAATGTGGCTCTGTGGTACACCAGGGAGCGACAGGAGGGGAAGTGGGAAGTGAGATGGTTGGAGTGAGAGTGGAGGAAGATGCAAGAGAAGCAAAGGCACCTCATTCCTTCCACTTACTCTCTTTACACCAGGATAATCAACAGTACACAACTACTCTGGCAATACACACTCCATGCCCTCTATTGCAGACCCCAATGTAGTGCCTGTGAGCAGCACGGTGCCCACCAACACCTCTCCTGGTGCCTATGTGTTTTTCGAAAATAGGCAGGGCTAGGTAGGGCTGCTAGCCTTTTGAGATTTGATTGGCTGTGCAGATTTTTATGAATGTTGCTTTGGCAGTTGCTGGAGGAGAAGTCTATCAATCATTACTAGCCATAGTAGCTGAGGGAAACACCCAGGCCCATTCCGCACAGATTCATTGTAGCAGGAGTGTGGCAAATTGTAATCGCTACTAAAATGCAGTTATGCACAACGTCGTACACAATCTGCCACACTCCTGAAACCGATCAGCAAAAAGCGCTTCGTTGTAGCACTTCCAGGGAAATCCCAAAAAGTGGATTCACCCTCTGAGTTCGTGTCAGAAGGCGACATTAGGTGAAGGATTCGGTTTCTATATCCTGTTGTTGGCTGTTCTAAGGAGCTGGTTAGCCACTGGGTGAAACAGAATGCTAGACTCGATGGTCAACTGGTCTGATCCAGCAGGGCTCATGTTCTTGACAGCAGGGGAAGAAGACCTCAGCCTCTATTCCCTGTTGTGGCCCTCCAGAGGCACTGACTGGACACTGTGTGGGACAAGGGGCTGAACTAGATGGACCGCTGGTCTGATCTAACAGGGTTCTCTTTCTGTTTTTATGTTCTTAGTAAGCCAACTTGCCCACTTGTGCATTGGGGATCAAACAGGGTTATAAACTTAAAATTTTGCTCACAGTCTAAGTCAGGAGAGAAAGATCAGTGAGGAAGGATCTGATTATCCCTGCATAAGAGAAAGCTGCAGATTCAAAACCAGGGATCTCTTAGATGTCTATTCCACATTAAAATAGTGGTGGACTGAATGCCGGTCCACATAGCTGGGTATTTCGATGTAAAAAAGGAGCATGCAACTTAAAGAAAAAAATCCCAACACGTTGAGGAAGAGGACCTGAGCCGGTCTTTTTGCCACATCTCAGAGCTGCATCATTTCAAACAGATATTCTCCATCACAGTTCAGTAAAAAATCAAGAGAAATGGGACTCATGGGTGCTGACAACAGCACCAGAGGAGAATGAGGTGGGGCTTAGGGGCATTGCTCCCTTTTCCCGCATACTTTGCTTTCCTTTGAAAAGAGATCCGGTCCCACTAGCCATGGCGAACATCTACGGAATTGGGGGGGGGGGGGACTGAATCTCATGCCAGTGCTGTCTTACCTCCCCACGTAAAGCAGAATTTCCATTGTCTCTAACAAGGGCTGCTTTTGTTGACGTGACAGCCATTTGGGTTTGGCTCTATCTCCTGAGGCAGCCATGTTGGGATGGTGCTCACCAGCCCCTCACAAAATTCCAAAATTCCAAGGCTCGAAACAGTTGGGGGACCTTGTCCACAGCAACAATGTTATGGCTGGAAAAGATGTTCTAGGTTAGAACTGGACTGAGTTCACTCAACATGGACCTCTCTCCCCCTCTCTTATATCATTAAGAAGAAGAAGAAGAAGAAGAAGAAGAAGAAGAAGAAGAAGAAGAAGAAGAAGAAGAAGAAGAGTTGGTTCTTATATGCCGCTTTTCCCTACTTGAAGGAGTCTCAAAGTGGCTTACAGTCGCCTTCCCTTTCCTCTCCCCACAACAGACACCCTGTGAGGTGGATGGGGCTGAGAGAGCCCTGATATCACTGCTCGGTCAGAACAGTTTTATCAGTGCTGTGACAAGCCCAAGGTCACCCAGCTGGTTGCATGTGGGGGAGCGCAGAATCGAACCCGGCATGCCAGATTAGAAGTCCGCACTCCTAACCACTACACCAAACTTAACCCCCCATTAGGTTCATAGTTCCACAGCAAGGGAGAAGAGAGGAACTGGTGCTTGCTTGGAGAAGGAGGGGGGGGGGAACCAGCAGTTTGGTGGGGATGAGTAGAAATAAAAGCAGGCAAATGAGCTTCAACAGTGCCCATCAAAGTGATGTGCCATTATTGAATACTGCATCCATATTTGAAACCTGATATTGTTCAAAGAATAGAGATACAGCTGTGGAAAGATATATGGGAAATGACAGACACGGAATTTATCTCCAGATGTAATCACAGTCCTCGGCTCTGGCAAAGCCTCCTTCTGCTTTACTAGGCAGACCTTCCGAGCAGCACGTGCAAAGACCGGCTCTTTGGCTGGGAGTCACAACCTGTTTCTTGGATGCAAAACAAGAGGAAGTCAGACGGTCTGGCATGCAGCGACCAAGCCCAAACACATGAGTAATGGCTGGGCTTGGGAATGTCTTCAGCGCTGCAGGCTGGATAACACCAGGAGCTCTGGGGCTGACAAGGTTTCTGGGCATGGAGCCAGGCAGTATTCCGAGCTTGGAAGGCACTGTGGTGGTTTCGAAGAGTGAAAAATATGAGTCAGCTGTTTAAAAAAGAGGAATAACAAAAGAGGCCCAGTAAGCTAGAGTTGTTTTCAAAATTAGCATAAGTCTAGGACTTCCTGGCCTTATTCCACCTGCCAAAGTGGTCACCAGTATCGGCTCGGAGATGTGTCTGAATGCTTTTCTCTCCAAGCAAGAAAATTTCTCAAATGTGGGGAAGGGAAATTAAATGGAACCAATTCTGCTTTGTTATCCAGCTAATAAAACATGATTTCAGGTTACAATTCAAAGTCCAGCTAGATGAAAGGAAAGTGCTCTCTCGGAAGCACTTACAGCAATATTAGAACTGCTAAAGGGCAACGCGCCTTCCTCTTTATTGGACATACAAATGGACAAACAGGCAACAGCAATCTCAAGCACGGAGGGAGAAAACAAGCACAGCCACGATCCCCATGTCAAAGGTGTGCTGCAGACACACAATAATAACTGGTGTGGGCCAAGGGTCAGGGAAGTGGCTCCTGCCAAGGGTTCTGAGAAAATGGGTGGGGCTTCGGTCCAGCAAGGGTTCTGACTGGCCATTGGAGGTTCAATTGGCAGTACAGATTTTTTTAAGGTGTTGCTTTGACAGCAGCTGCCAGCACAGGACTAGGCTCTTCACTATGGGACAGAAGGAAAGCTGAGGCAGCTTTTCTGTGACTGGCTCTGCCTCCTGGGGCAGCCTTTTCTACTGCTAAAGGTAAAGGTAAAGGTATCCCCTGTGCAAGCACCGGGTCATGTCTGACCCTTGGGGTGACGCCCTCTAGCGTTTTCATGGCAGACTCAATACGGGGTGGTTTGCCAGTGCCTTCCCCAGTCATTACCGTTTACCCCCCAGCAAGCTGGGTCCTCATTTTACCGACCTCGGAAGGATGGAAGGCTGAGTCAACCTTGAGCCGGCTGCTGGGATCAAACTTCCAGCCTCATGGGCAGAGCTTCAGACTGCATGTTTGCTGCCTTACCACTATGTGCCACAAGAGGCTCTAATACTATTTTCTATTGCTTTGTTGTTGTTAGGTGCGAAGTCGTGTCCGACCCATCGCGACCCCATGGACAATGATCCTTCAGGCCTTCCTGTCCTCTACCATTCCCCAGAGTCCATTTAAGTTTGCACCTACTGCTTCAGTTACTCCATCCAGCCACCTCATTCTCTGTATCTGATGAAGTGAGCAGTGATTCACAGAAGCTCCTCCCAGGCCACAAATTTTGCTGGTCTTCAAAGTGCTTCAAACTTTTGCTCTTTTCATTGCAATGTATTTGTTAGCAACTTTGAAGGCCTAAAGGGCAGAGGGGCTCTACATATTTTGCTAATACATTCTGAAAATAAAATAAGCTAGTTTGAATAAAAGCTTGTAGGTGTTCCAACCAGGTCCCCTCTGGCCACCAACAAGGGTGGGAAAGTCCTGGAGATATGAGGATAGAGCCCGGAGAGTGCTGGGACTTCAGTGGGGTACAATGGCCTCTTTTTTCAGGAGGACCAATCTCTGTAGTCTGGAGATACTCATTCCATGGGATCCTCAGGTCTTACCTGAAGGACGTCCTTTCTGTTATGCAAGAGACTTTGAGCTCTGCCTCAATTTATTTTAGTCACTGCAATTAACACACAACTAAGGAAGTCCAGCGAAACTAGTTTATACCTAGTTTACTAGTCTTGGTTGTGTTTGATATTATTCTGAAACTAGAAAATAAGCCTGCTGTAGTGCGAATACAGCGGGCGCTAGGGAAGCTGGGCCGTTGGTGGTGTTGGGTGTGTGGGCTCACCAGGCGGACGCGACGACTGGAGCAGCGTTCCGGCCGGTGGGGGTCCTACCTGGAGCGTGGTGTGGGCGGCGTCGATGGCAGGAGCTCAAAGGCCGGCTGGCGAGGTTCTTGCTCCGGGTGTGCAGGGTGGCTGGTCACGGTGGGCTTGCGCAGGGGTGCGGCCGCAGCCGCGAGGTGCCATGTTTTGTAGCGCGGCTGCTGGTGGCGGCAGGAAGGCATGGCAGCGGCGGGTGGCTGCGCAGGCGGCTCCCAGGTGCGCGGCGCGGCTGTGAGGCGCCATGTTTGGGAACGGAGCTGCTGGCGGCGGGACAGCGATGGGCGCGTCCGTCAGGGCCTCCTGGGTGTCAGGGCGGGCGGCAAGCGGCGCGGCCGGAAGGGCTGGAGGTAATGGCGGGGGCTCATGGGACGTGGGCGAAGTGGGGGGGCAGATCGGGAGGCACTTTGTGCCTCCTGCAGCGTCCAAGCAGCGGGAGAAGGTGAGCGGCGATGTCGTTCCTCCGGCAATGGCCATGGTCCCCGAGGGTGGGAAAGGAGCAGGGACGCTGCGTCTTTGACGCGGCGTCCCTGCTCCTTGCCGAAGATGCAGGAGTGGCGGGGCCGGAGGACTTGCAGAGTCCCCGGCTGGCCAGGCGAGGCCGGGCCAAGCCGCCAATGGGGAGCCGTGCAGCTTGCCCTTGGATGGACACCCAGAGGGCCCAATCAGGAGCCGCGATTGGGCCCTCCAAGTTTTTATCCCGGACAGGGCCCGCCATAACTCCTCCCCGACAGCCCTTACTCTTTTATTTAATCCGCTCCGCAGGATTAATCCGCAGGGGCGGATTAAAGATAAAGATATTATATTGGACATACTTTTCTTCTTGCTCAGCTTAATAGTGACCTCCAGTTGAAATGTAAGACTATATTATTGCAGTCGAAACAAATTCTTTGCAAACTTACAGGATTTATTGAGCCACACTTTTTTCCCCTTGTCTGCCTACCTGGAGTCTGACATTCCTAGTTCTAACAAAAGTACAACACCTTGTGATCACAATTCCAAATAAAACTTCTCTAACCAACCACTTCTTACATAAACTGTAAGTTTCTGAGTGCATCTCTAAACAAAGTTGCCAACTCTGGGTTGGGAAATTCCTGGAAATTTGGCAAAGAACTGGATGGCAGAATTTGGGGAGGTGCAGAACCTCAGCAGGGTACATTAGAGAAGAGTTCAACCTTCAAAACTGCCATTTTCTCCAATAGAACTGATCACTGTAATGTAGAGGTGACCTTAATTCTGGCTGTCATTAGCATCCCTGTTGTTGTTAGGTGATGTTGTTAGGCAACTGGGAAGACCACATCCTTGACTAAACGCACTTTTGTTGGCAGGGTGGTGTCTCTGCTTTTTAGGATGCTGTCTAGATTTGCCATAGCTTTCCTCCCCAGGAGCAAGCGTCTTTTAATTTCTTTGCTGCAGTCCCCATCTGCAGTGATCTTGGAGCCCAGAAAAATAAAATCTGTCACTATCTCCATTTCTTCCCCATCTATTTGCCAGGAATTGAGAGGGCCAGATGCCATGATCTTTGTTTTCTTGATGTTGAGTTTCACAAGTAAAGGAGAGACTACTATTTTTTAACATGAACCAGAAGTAACACGAATATACCCTCACACAAAAGCAACGGATAAATAAGGACCCAATGGCATAATGGCAAATCTCATCATCATATCATACTTGGAGTTCAGGTCCTGACTCTCCGCCGCCCCCAACATGAAGGCAGAATTGTCATTTTTGCAAGTTGACCTATGACCTTCTCTTTCCCTGCACAATTTTATCAAAAAGTACCTGTATAATACAAAACTGCCAAACAAACCACTACACCTGGGTCCCACTTCATGCGTCATCTAGTCTAGCTAATTTTGAAGCCTTAGAGACCGTAGTGAGGGTGACATGAATCAGGTAAACATCATTTTTCTAGTTACCCCCATTCCCCCATCAAGAGCCCGCGAAAACCAAAAGAATGTCTCAAAAGCTTTGAAGATAAAAGAAACCACAGCCAATCAAATAGATGAAAGTGTATAGATTCTTTGGGAAAGAGGAAAGAGGCAATTGTCAAGGTAGAAACACTTGTAATAGCCAAGTTTTTTGATGATGTTGAGACAGGGCCTTTATCTGCAGAGCTCCTTTTCATCTTCTCCAATTGTAGGAAATTTGTTCACGAGACGCCTCACTAAGCTTGCAGCTGAAGTTCTAGGCTAAGTAGATGAGCTGCAGCATGCTGGCTTGAGCTTTTTCCAATGCAGACTAGAGACAATGGCATTTCAATGGTGTGTAGGTTAGCAGGAATATGCCAAAAGACCTCTGTGTCCAACAGAGGAAAGTGCTGTCAAGTTGCAACCAAGTTATGGTGACCTCATAGGGTTTTCAAGGCAATAGACATGCGGAGGTGGTTTGAATTGCCTGACCCGTGTAGCAAGCCTTGACTTCCTTGGTGGTCTCCCATCCATGGTTTCACCAGGGTTACCCTCCTTATCTTCTGAGATCGAAGCTATTCTGAACCATCAAAGTCAGGGTGTGCAACAGTCTTCATTTACTACTTCATCCTCAAAATCAAACTCTCTCCTTTACTTGTGAAACATAATGATGAAACATACATAAAATATCTAGATGTGAATCCAGTTGCATGTTAGAGACCAAAAGGATTGTTTGGGGCGTAAGCTTTTGAGAGTCTAAACGTACTTCCTCAGACACACATTGGAATAGAAAACCCAAAGTCCAAAAGTATACCCTGAATCCCATCTTTGCAACATCCCCCCTACCTTCTGATGGGGATATCAGGATGAAGGGGTCTTCATTCCCATTCATATCTGATTAAGGAAGCTTTGACTCTGGACATCTCATACCCGAAATATCTTAGCGATCTCTAAAGTACTCCTGGACTTGAATCCAGATATTCAACTGCAGACTAACACAGCTAGCTTTTGAAACCATATTGCATATAATGGATTATTTCCAATTGATTTGCTGTTTCCCCACCCTCAGATTTCCATTCCCAAACCATCAATGTCAAATGGCAGTTTGATCCTTTGACAGCTGGCTGTAACCTTAGCTCAACCAACTGCATCCACTGCATCAGCAGACCCAGAGGCTGGGCCCAGAGACCCCTGCCCCATGTCTCTCCTGCCTCCTGTTTGCCTGAAAGTGCTCTGTCCCATTGTATATGGCACTGGTCAGACCACACTTGGAGTACTGTGTGCAGTCACTTCAAGAAGGACGTAGATAAAATTGAAAGGGTACAGAGGAGAGCGTGAGGATGATCTGGGGCCAAGGGACCAAGCCCTATGAAGATAGGTTGAGGGACTTGGGAATGTTCAGCCTGGAGAAAAGGAGGTTGAGAGGGGACAGGATAGCCCTCTTTAAGTATTTGAAAGGTTGTCACTTGTAGGAGGGCAGGATGCTGTTTCCGTTGGCTGCAGAGGAAAGGACACGCAGTAATGGGTTTAAACTACAAGTACAACGATGTAGGCTAGATATCAGGAAAAAGTTTTTCACAGTCAGAGTAGTTCAGCAGTGGAATAGGCTGCCTAAGGAGGTGGTGAGCTCCCCCTCACTGGAAGTCTTCAAGCAAAGGTTGGATACACACTTTTCTTGGATGCTTTAGGATGTTTAGGGCTAATCCTGCGTTGAGCAGGGGGTTGACTAGATGGCCTGTATGGCCCCTTCCAACTCTATGATTCTATGATTCTATGATTCTAATTCTGGGCTGAGAAATTCCTGGAGATTTGGGGCTAGAACCTGGGAAGGGTGGGGTTTGGGGAGGGGAGGGGGGGAGGGGAGGGGAGGGACCTCAGCAGGGTCTGGTGCAATACAGTCCATCTTTGAAAGCATCTGTTCTGTCCAGGGGAACTGATCTCTGGAGACCAATTCTAATGCTAGGAGATCTCCAGGTCCCACTTGGTAGCTAGCAACCCTATTAGGAAAGAAGTTGTGAACAGGGTCCTGGTGGCAGGCAGAGAAGGGGAGGGTTCCCCTGGAGGACTCTCTGCCCAGAGACCCTCAAAATCTGAAAATCCTAGGCTCAGCTTCCAATATCTTTTGGCATCATACCAACCTGAAGTCAGCAAGCTTAGACAGGCACTGTCACCAGCTGAAGCAGACACCTAAGCAAGTGCCTACCTGGAAACTTATTAGAGTCATTGCCCAAACTGGATGCTAAGGCATGTATATGTCAGTCTTCAAACGACAAGCAAGGCTTTGCAAATGTTGACAACAGTTGACAACAATTTCAGTTTAATTGGTTAAGGCACTTTTATCAGCCAATGTACATTTTCTGATTTTGTCTGCTCTTCAGCATTATCAGGGTATGTTTTAATGACTGGCAATTGTTTGGTACACACTGGAAAACAATGCTGATGAACACTGGCCTCCGACTTAATAAATTACTCACTAAATTGCTTGACAAGATTATTACACAGAACAAAGGCCAGCATAAAGCTGCGCAGCAGAGAACTATTTTCTCTTGGGAAATAACTTGAAAAATTAGAAGCAAAATATTTCTTTGTATTAGCTAACGGAGAGTTTGTAAAAGGCACTCAAAGAAGAGCTGTATTAAATAAAGGATGTATTTAGAAAACACACATACTAAGTGAGCATCACTGGGAAATTATATACATATTTAATTGGTATTTTGCCCATATTGTCATATTATTTGGTATTTTCTCCCTCCCTCTGTGAATTAGCACTCAAAAGACAATGCAAGAAATCCTTCACCTTTCACATTTCTGTCAATCTCATAAACGGTTGCCAGTTTTTTTTTGTGCATCTCCAAAATAGTATTATTATTATTATCTATAAAACGCGGCCTAATTACCAAAGACTGCAAGTCATATATTTTCAGCTGCCTCAAATAAAACAGCCTACTCCATTAAGTGAATCTTGCTGCTGAGCTGACCACGTGTCCTTCCTGTTCAAGAACTGACTGGGGGTGGGGGAAGGAGCCCCTGCAGTCCCAGGGGTGTTAAAAGCCTCTCCAGAACTCGCAAGACCCGTGCCACTGGGAAGGGCAGGATGCTGGCGGAAGAGAAGACAGCGTGCTGCAGCACTCCCTGTCACCACTGGCAGGACCACGGTGGCCAACTCTAGATGGGGAAAGGCCTGTTGGCTTGGGGGCGGAGTCAGGGGAGGGCAGGGAGGGCAGGGTCCTCAGCTGGATATTGTGCCAAAGCAGTCCACCCTTGAAAGCGGCCATTGTCTCAGGGGAAACTCATGTCTGGAAGTCAGCTGCAGAATCCATTCCAACCATTTTCTCCAGGAGAATGGATCCCTGTCGTCTTGAGATCACTGGTAATGCCAGGAGATCACCAGGTCCCACCTGGTGGTTGGCACCACTAGCAGGAAAGGACCGGTGAACAGTAGCCTGGAGAGCAATTGTAGCAATTCAGTTCAGCATACATCTATACAGAATTGCAGCCTGAGGCAACAACATGGGAGGGGTAGAGCCATGAAACTGTGGTAGTTTAGCATGCAGGGCATGGGAGAAGCACTAGGCCAAGAACAGGGGTTCACCTAAGGATGCCAGCCTCCAGGTGGGACCTGGGGATCATACTCTGTCTCCAGGCTGCAGAGATCAGATCTCCTGGAGAGGATCTTATTCTCCCACAGGTCTAACTCTTCTGAGAAACCAACAGAATGCCCACCCTGATCAAAGATCTGGCTTTGGATGCTGAACTTGCTGGAATTGTAGCCCACTGAGGTCCTGTCCACCCCAGGCTTCATCCCCAGATCAACCTGGGGCTGGCAACCCATCCTCCATCAGTGCCCGGGGGGGGGGGAGGACAGGCAGCCCTAAGTTCCCCCATTACTGCCACCTTTCTCACGCCCTTCTTGCATATCCCCGCAGCCCTCAGAGACCTGGCACTGAGGCAGCACACCGGGCTATGAGAGGTGCTCTAAGAAAGCTGCTCTCTCTGTCTGCCATTATTTTGAAATTGTAATATAAGTCAGCTGTGACTTGACAGCAAAATCCCTTGTCTTTTCCTGCATAGCTGATGAGGACAAGAAATGCAGTTAAGACACTATTTGTCCTGAACAAACAGATGACTTGAAAGATCAACCTTCAACGTGTTCTGAAGAAACACCGAGTCCTGGTGAAAAAGACACTTCCTACATGGCACAAAGACTGAACAGGCACGCTCTGAAGTGTCAAAACGGATTGCTGAAATACAAAACCTCAAATAGCATCACACTCATGAAACAAATTAATAGCTATCATGTGCATGTGCAGAAATAAATAAAAATAAAATGGGAAACCAGGGGTATTTTTTCTTTTAAACAAGTAATTTCCATTGATTTCTCTTTCATGAATGTGAAGAGAAAGTGCAGGGAGCCAGCGGTTCCATCCACTCCTGCCCTGGCCAGAAAACTCACACATGGAAGGATAAAAAGTTTGAGACCAAACCAGTTTTATTCATGGCACTAACTTCAAAGCCCATTCCTAAAAATGGCCCTTGAAAGGATCCCCTCCGTGGCCCCTGGCCAGGCAGCTTAAGGTGGCTTTGGGCTGCAGCTCACAGCCGGATCAAGTGGGGCGGGTGGGGGCTGGGCAGCTCGTTAGCAGGCCCGGGACAGAGCTTCTTAGCAGGCAGTCAGCAGGCCGGGAGGCCCTCATTAGCAGGCCCTCCACCAGGACCCTTTTGCCCAGGGCCCTCTCCCCTTACCTGCTGCTGGCTCCAGGCACTAAGGTGCACCTGAGAGCAAAGAGGCTAGTCCAGGGACAGAGGGCAGGAGTTGCAGGGGCAGGGCCAATCAGATTGGCCCTTTTCTAACTTGGACAGCCAAACACATTCCACCCCCCAGGCTGTTTCACAAATATATAGAAGAACCATGGATGGATAAGGAGAAGCTGAAATGTGCATGCACACAAAAGCTTATACCTTGGGTAAAACTTTGTTGGACTTAAATGTGCCACTAGACTCAAATTTTGTTTTGCTTCTTCAGACCAGCATGGTCACTCAACCTGAATCTTAAACCTGAGTCAAAATACATCCATTAAAAATTCAACTGTACACAATGTAGTCTCTGCAGGATGATCATTTAGAAAAAACTGGAGTGGAACTTCATGATTTGCCAATTGCCTAAAGAGAGGTAGGGGAGAGAGAAATCCAAAAATAACATGCTGGGTTGAATCAGCGGAATTTACAGAACATGGGCATTATCTTTCCCTCCTTGGGACATGCTTGTATCTTCCCACTAAGACTTTAGAGGGGAGTGAAATTCTTGCTAGCATAAAAAACTATGTAGAGAGGTGGACTAATAAGATTATAAAAATATTTTGCCATTCTTCCAGGATTTAATGCAATGCCCAAGGTAGCAGGGAAACAAACATAAGGTTGTGATAGAAACATTTCTCATTGTTCAAAATCCAATCGTTTTTGTTTCAAGTCATTAAAGGTGTCAGACTCATTAAACATCAGAAAAGGGTCAGCCGAAAATCCAAGTTGTACAATTTTGGATACAACAGTAAGAAACCACAAGCTAAATTGTCAGTCCATCTTTAAGAAAGAGATTAAACTACTCAGCTGTAAAAAGTATTATGAGCTAGAATTTTGATTTCTAAAGTGTTGGTCCGGCTCAGCACATCAGTATAAGGCACACGCTTGGGTGTGCAGAGAATTTAGCAAAAAAAAGTTCCCTGTATCCCTTCTGTATTACTACTGAAAATTGTTATCTGGATAGAGAGACCATAAAACAACTGGGTTAAAGTTTTAGCCTTAAAAATGCTTATACCTGCTATTGGTTACCTTCCAAGTAATAGAAACATTTAATTAGTGCTGAGGAATGCTTAAAGGTAAAGGTAAAGGTATTCCCTGTGCAAGCACTGAGTCATATCTGACCCTTGGGGTGACGCCCTCTAGCGTTTTCATGGCAGACTCAATACGGGTGGTTTGCCAGTGCCTTCCCCAGTCATTACCGTTCATCCCCCAGCAAGCTGGGTACTCATTTTACCGACCACGGAAGGCTGAGTCAACCTTGAGCCGGCTGCTGGGATCGAACTCCCAGCCTCACGGGCAGGGCTTTCAGACTGCATGTCTGCTGCCTTACCATTCTGTGCTACAAGAGGAATGCTTAGATAAGTTTAAAGAGCACTCATGATGAACTGACCACTGATGATTATAATTGAACTAGAGGCAAAGGCCATTGTACCTAACAATACAATGGGCACTAGGCATCCCTCCCCCGCCCTTTGGAAGCCGTTTTCAACGTAGGGGGAAGCGCTAGGGGGCAGTCCGCTCCCCCTGCCACCCCAAAGGCCCACTGAAGCCTCGGTGGGCCTTTTCAGGATAGGGGGAGCACTGGGGGGCAGTCTGTTCCCCCCGCCGCCTACAACAGGCCCACCGAGGCCTTTGCAGGCCTAAGAGGAACTTGTAAGGGGGGGGGGAAGTGCTGGGTGGCACTCTGTTCTTCCCCTGCCATTCCCAGAAGGTCCGTGAAGGCCTCGGTGGGCCTTTTTAGGGCAGGGGAGATTGCCGAGGGCACTCTGCTCCCCTTCCATGACCCTCAGAAGGCCCACGGAGGACCACAGGCCTTTTCGAGACAGGGGAGAAGCCCTCCCTGTGCTGCCCCAGGCAGCCCTGCTAAAGCCTGGCAAGCTTGTGACCAGAGCTGTTTGGGGTGCTGTTGGGGTGCTGTTGGGGTGCTGGTTGGGTGCCGGTGGGGGCCCCCTCCCCCTAAAACAGGCTCAACTGCCCAGCTGGATGTCATCCTGCAATCAATCACTATCAGGCTCTTTTGCGGTGTGGAGTGTGTCTTTCATGTAACACAACCCTAAGCCTGTACCAACAGGATCTGGCAGCTTGGGGTGAGCCTGAAAAACGGCTCTCTTCAGAGGTGTGCAGCTTGAAGCCCCTGGCCGAGGCTGTACCTCATCAGCTATAGCTGGCTGAGCCAGCATTCCTTTGTCTGCAGAACCTTCCACATTCCAACCAATTCCCCTGCCTCATCCGAGGAATGTCACTAGTGAAGGGACAGAAATAGAACAGCTAGATTCAAGTCCAGGAACCCCTTAGAGACTAACAAAAATTTCAGGGTATGAGCTTTCGAGATTCATGCCACAGTGTTTCCCAGCACTACACATGGTTGTGAGAGTTGGACAATGAAAAAAAAAAACAACAGGAAAAAAGTTGATTCCTTTGCAGCTGATGTTGGAGGAGAGTTTTATGGCTACCACGGACCACCAAGAAGACCAACAAACAGATTCCAGATCCAGTCGAGCCTGAACAGCCCCTAGAAGCTGAAATTGCCAAACTGAGGCTATCGTACTATTCTTGATCAAGCCTGAACTCTCGCTAGAAGCAAAATGACTGAGACTATTGTACTTTGGTTGCATTCTGAGAACGCAAGTGTCAGCGCAAAAGGCAATGCTAAGAAAAGTTGCAGGCAGCAGGAAAAGAGGGAGACCTAACATGAGATGGATAGACTCAATAAAATAAACCCCAGCCCTCCATTTGCAAGACCTGAAGAAGAAGAAGAAGAAGAAGAAGAAGAAGAGTTGGTTCTTATATGCCGCTTTCCTACCCGAAGGAGGCTCAAAGCGGCTTACAGTCGCCTTCCCATTCCTCTCCCCACAACAGACACCCTGTGGGGTGGGTGAGGCTGAGAGAGCCTTGATATCACTGCCCGGTCAGAACAGTTTTATCAGTGCCGTGGCGAGCCCAAGGTCACCCAGCTGGTTGCATGTGGGGGAGCGCAGAATTGAACCCGGCATGCCAGATTAGAAGTCCACACTCCTAACCACTACACCAAACTGGCTCTCAGACTCTTAACTCTCAGACTCTTAATGACAGGACATTTTTGAAGTCATTAACTCAGAAACAGTTTGACGGCACATGATGTGGTCACAAAGGTGCTATTGGACTGAAATCCAGCTGATGTCCTTTGACTCGGGAGCAAGGGATGGAGAAGTGGAGGGGTCTCCCATTTCCTTAAGTGGCCAAGCTCCACGTATGCGCACGGTGGCACAAGGATGAGTTTTGTCACAATTTATGGAAATTATGACCAGTGTCTGTTAATGGAATCTCCAGTAGAGTTGGACTGAGCCCTAACATTTTAGAGAGAAGATAATTACATACTAGCCCAATGGTTCACTCAACAGGCATGGGGTATGGAAAACAGTTTATTACATCTCTGTTTTTTTGTGAGCCAACAGTTGATGTTCTTGTGAACATATTTCAGCAGAGATCATAGGTTGCATAAGATAGAAACTCACAGCGGGAAAGCAATTTATTGAAGACTTTACACTGAGATCAGAATGGATGGATTTGTCAGAAGATTGATTTTAACAAGATCTTACAAAACAAAGCAATATTTACCTGATGGCCTGGTACGTTGTTTTTATAAGCTTTCCCCAGACTAAAATTGTATTGTATTTTTTCATCCTTTTTAGTTATGCTGAACCAGACAAAAAAAACGTGTTCACTGGTATATTTTACTTAATGCATTTTAAGCTACCTTTCTACTAAAAATGTTCAATGTGATTTACAGCTACAGCTCTAAAAACCACCCCACATTTTTAAATCAGACAATAACAGTAAAACCTTTTTTAGACAACCATTTTAAACTAAGTGAAACATTCAAATCTCCTCAGAGTCCTTCCAAAATAAATATGGTTTCCCAAGAATGCTTGAAGGCCTGAAATGATGGTGCTGAACATACCTCTGGAAAGGAAGAAATACCATAAACTCAACACCACCAAGCTCTCATCTGTTTCCTCTTAATAAAACAGTAAGGGGTGTTGGGGTGGGCTGTGTCCGTGATCAAAACTCCCGGATTGGCCCCTTGGCCCCGGACTGACAAGCGGAGGGGCCAATCCTCCAAAGGTTATTAGTTCAGCTACTGATTGGAGCCAAATGCTGGCTCTGTCCCCATCTTCCCTAAAGCAGGGGTAGTCAACCTGTGGTCCTCCAGATGTTCATTGATTACAATTTCCAGCAAATGCTGGCAGGGGCTCATGGGAATTGTAGTCCATGGACATCTGGAGGACCACAGGTTGACTACCCCTGCCCTAAAGAGACAATATTATAAGACCAACTGTGCCATTCTAAGCATATGTACCCTTTTAAGCCCACTGAAGTCAATGGGTTTGATGGTGGTAGGAACGCTGTCAGGCTGCAGCCAATTTATGGAGGTTCCATGGGGATTTCAAGCCCTGGTTAGTACTTGGGTGGTAGACCCAAGTCCATGGTTACTATGCAGAGGCAGGCAAGGGCAAACCACCTCTGAAAATCTCTCACCCTGGAAACCCTACTGCAGGGGTAGTCAACCTGTGGTCCTCCAGATGTTCATGGACTACAATTCCCATGAGCCCCTGCCAGCGAACGCTGGCAGGGGCTCATGGGAATTGTAGTCCATGAACATCTGGAGGACCACAGGTTGACTACCCCTGCCCTACAGGACTGCCATAAGTTGGATGCATTTTGGCAGCTAAAAACAACAGAAAGATATTCGATAGATTAAATATTAAATGGTATGTTGAAAACACTTGGAATCTAATAAAACAAAAAGGGTCAATTTCATTACAATACCAAATAGGAAAATGTAAGCCAGATAAGAGGCGCAGAAGTTATTAAATCTTGTGCTGGAATATAGAAGCATGAAAACAGTCTAAGTTGCTTCTCCCAGAAAAGGTTGGGGAAACTGTGAATTCATGCCATTTGAAGACCAAATCATTACAGTTGCTCTGCTCTCTCTTTGATAGACATTCCTTCTGCCAGGGGCTCCACATGCAGCCCCCCAACTCCTTTTGTGTGGACCCCCAACCTGCTTGTCTGCGACTTTCCCCCTCAAGGCATATTCCCTAAGACCCGCCCCAGCAGGGACCGTGTCTAGCAGAAAGATGATGTCTTCTCCTGATCTTACTTACTTACTTATTACATTTATATCACGCTCTCCCCTTAGGCTCAGGGCAGTTCACATGGCACAAGAACAATTCATAAAACTCAATGGCTGTGTCAGATGAATAATAACAATAGTAACAGTAACGAGCAGGGAGGATAAAGTTCTAATAAGTAACAATCTAACAGACCCATGGTTGGTCAGTTCAAGTGCATGGATTCACATGAGCGAGGTTTGGGGAAGCAGTCAATGTTGGTTAGCTTTGGCTGACCTCAATCAAATGCCTGGCAGTGGAGCTCCCTTTTGCAGCCCTGCAGAACTGTTCTAGCTCTGTTAGGGCTCTGATCTCCTCAGGAAGCTCATTCTACCAGGTGGGGGTTAGGACAGAGAAGGGTCTGGCCGAAGGGGAGGCCAAGTGGACTTCCTTGGGGCCAGGGATCACTAGCCGGTTGGAGGTGGTGGAGCGTAAAGCTCTTTGAGGGGCGTAGACAGAGAGGTGGTTCCTCAGGTACGCTGGTCCCAGAGCTAGGTGTTCCAGGGTCAAGTAGTGCACTAATAATTTGGCTTGGTGGAGGTGACAGAATGCCAGCCATGCTACTCCTGTGCCTCCACTGAGAGGAAAGAATCTAGGATCATGCCCAGGTTCCAGGATGGAACGTTTCCTCACTTGGACCCTTCCTGCCTGGCCATAGGACCTTCGTCTTTGAAGGGTTGAGCATCAAACAGCTGAGCTTGAGCCACCTCATCACTGCTTCCAGGCAGCTGGCTAATGTTTCTGGGGGAGACTCAGGGTGGCCATCCATCAGGAGGAAGAGCTGGGTGTCATCTGCTTATTAGTGACACCCCAGCCCGAACCTCCATACCAGTTGGGCAAGAGAGCGCATGAAGATGTTAAACAGGATTGGAGAGAGGACTGCTCCTTGTGGGACTCCACGTGTAAGCTGGTGGTGGCATGATGATCTCACTCCTATTGCTACCCTCTGTCCATGACCCTGAATAAAGGAGATCAACCATTGGAGATCAGCCAAATCTTCAGGTTTGCTTTTGTCAGCCCACTCTTGGTCTTGGTCCATCCCCCCCTCCCCCCCAAAAAACAATATTCCCCCAAACTAGCATTCTCACCATTCTGGGGGCTTTGCTAACTAGCAAACCTCAGGTCCCTGTTCTGCTCTGCGGGAGAGCCAGTGTGGTCTTGTGGTTAAGAAGCCTCGGGGGAGGGCAGTATATAAATATAATAAATAAAATAAATAAATAAGAATGGTGGATGCTAATCTGGAGAACCGGTTTGATTCCTCACTCCTCCTCCGTATGCAAAGAGCTACGTGACCTTGGGCCAGTCCCACTTCTCTCAGAGCTCTCTCAGCCTCAACTGCTTCAGAGGGGCCCATTCTGCACGGCAGCAGTAGCACCAGGCCACCAGCAGTGCAGTGCTTTTACTTTACTATGTCCCCACAGGGGATACCTTTCAGTGTCACAGCCACTCTGATGCCAAAATGTCTTCTCATTTCAGTGGGACACCCCTGGGAAACAAAGCAGAGGCAGAATTGTTCCGCTGAGGGCATGCACAGGAGAGGAGGGGGAGTTGATGGATTATATTATTTTGCAGGAGGGTGGGATTACATTCCAACCAATCCCACCTTCCTGCAAAATAAAAATGAATGGCGTGAAGGCGACTGGGGCATTTTTTGCCCTCTGGGCCACCCTAGGGCAGGGAGGAGCTGAGCTTGGAAAGCCCGGATCTTCCCTGTCCACATGGGCCTGCTGCAGGACAGGCCCTGTTGGCCTCCAAAGCGGCTAAGGGAACACAGATTCTCCCGCCTTCCCTTAGCCCAGGCCATCTGAAGACCTGATCCATAGCAGGACCAGGAGGGGCCTGCTCAGTCGCTGTGACATGTGGAAGTGGGGGATTTGCCCTGCTTCCATATGAGCGCCCCCTCAGCCTTTTCCACCACTGCGGAATTGGCCAGGGTGTCAGTTGTGGGGAGAGGAAGGGAAGGCCATTGCCAGGTACTTTGTGGCTCCAGCTCATAGTAAAAAGCCAGGTGCCAAAAGCAACAATTGCCTGTCCAGGTGGGAGCAACTTAATTGCCTGTCCTTTCATCCACTCTTTCTACCTACCCTTTTATGGAGGACCCCCAATTTTTAAAGTATTAGCATGTCTGGATTTAAATCTCAAGGCAGTGTGTTTATTATCCCATAATATTCAATGTGGTTAGGATTGCAACTCTGCCATCTGGTAGGTTATACACACACACACACACACACACACACACACATTTTAAGTCTTCCTAGCCTGTGCATATGGCTCAATACTCCGGAAAACTATAGTGGATAAGAAAGAAGGGGTCTCTTCTCTTCTTTGCTGTGGTTAAAATGGAAATTGCCAGCTAATAGCAACTAGAGTGGGTGGGTTTGATGGGAAAGGGAAGAGTTAGACTCCTACAACTATACTTCTCATATTTTACTTATTTGAGGATTATATTGAAACGATGCGACTGCTGGTCTGTTAAAAATTCTGTAAGAAGATCTCTCTAAAAGAAAGTGTTGTTTAAAGAAAACAAAAAAAATGCAGATGAGCACTGTGTCTTTAATGACAAAAGGACTACTGAGTACTTTTTTCGTTTTACACAAGAATGTCTGATGTATCTTGAAACTGTCTCAGTATTAAAGGAGTACAGTGTTGAAAGGCACTTTGAATCCTATCACAAGAGCAAGTTAATATATCAAGGAGACTTGTGAGGGTACAAGACAAAGTCTCATAATAAAATCAAAGTTTTTACAGCAAAATAGTTATTAGAAAACATGTTGGGGAGAACTTGTCTATGCTGCTAAATGTACCTCTGATGGTGAATTTGTAAAAAGTACATGGTTAAAGGAAAAAATGTGCCCTGATAAGGTATCTTGTGATGTGTTAGTTTATCTGCATCTACAATTACTAGGTGTATTGAAGAACTTGGAACAAAACACACACCCCTTCACCCTCTGCAGTGCCAAAGCACTTCTTTTCTGCCACCCCAAGTAAGTTGTTGGCACTAGCTGAGAGAAATGACATTATAGATGCTGCGCAATAACTAATTTTTATTAGGGGGATAAATTCCAGCTTCAGAATTAGATGGTACACTTCTCGAGTCATTTCACTGCATCATCCATCAACAAGCTTTCTGCAGAAAGATTCTTCACTGGGTAAGTGTGATGTGTATTGTTGTATCCAGCATTAATTACATCAGGCTTCATGGCCTTACTCATTGTCAGTTTCAAAATCTGCTCTCAGACATAGATGCAGAAGACAGAGATATATTGTCTCATGCAGAAGTCAGTCAAAGTCCTCAAAGCTTTTATTTTTCTGTCTTCATCATGAAGTTGATGTCTTTCTCAAGAAGAAAAGGAAAAGGTCAAGGAGTACTTTCTGACCCTGGATGGGTTTTTCATTGGGCTTTCTTACCTGATATCACAGAGCACCTAGACACACTGAATCTCAGAGAAAAGGAAAACGTGTGGGTAAAAGGTATTCTGAATTGAAAGCTTTTGATGTAAAACTAAACATTTTTTGTGAAGCAAATTAGTGAAGATAACTTAAAACTTCTCATGCTGCAATGGACTGAAATTTGAGAAAGATGGACATTTGCAATTCATTGTTGAAAGACATGTTAAAGCACCGAACCGTGGCAGGTAGATCCCACAGTAAAATACTGTTCCAAAATGGATTGCGTCAACATTTCTTCATTGACCCCTGAATCTTTACATTTGATTTAAATAAGTGTGCTATTTTTTGATGGGCCTCTTTAGGCATTGGCCATTCCAATGTAGCCCCCATGTGCCAGAAGGTTGGGACCGCTGCCTTATCTTTAACCGCTCCTCGCAGAGCGGACAAAATAAAAGAGTAAGGGCTCCGTCGGCAGGCCCTGTCTGGGATGAGGAAGGGTGCTGATAGGTCCCTTCCCCCGGACTGACAACTGGAGGGCCCAATAGGCAGGCGCAAAACGCCTGACGATTGGGCCCTCTGGTTGTCAGTCCGCCGGTAAGGGACCAATCGTGAGCCGCACAGAGTGATTGGTCCCTTGTGATTGGTCCTTTGCCAGCGCACTGACCAATCGGGAGGCACTTTGCGCCTCCCGATCCACCCCCTCCACCGTCGCCTGCATGCGGTGGACTGCCGACATTTCCACCCTCGCTGCGCACAGGCCATGTCACTGCCTGGCCGTGCACCCCACAGGACCCGACGGCGCAGGCGGCACCGCCGCGCCACCGCTCCTCATGCCTACGACTGCCCGCTTGCAGCAGCCGGCCCCAGAACACGCGCAAGCGGCGGCCGCGCCACCCGCGACTACAGCTGGTCGCCCACCGGAGACAGCAGCAAGCATGGCTGCGCCCGCACCCACCAGACCCAGATGCGGCAGCGGTCACGACGGTGATGCCAGCGCCGCCCCCAACAAGCCAGGTCGCCCACCGGCCTACGCCGCCAGGAGCGGCCACTTCCGGACCGTCCTGGACCGGCGCTGCCACACCTGCCATCGGCCGCACCTGCCGCGATGGCGGAGCCGCCGGCCGCTGAAGACGGCTGCTTTCCTTCGAGGTAGGCGCGCATCCGGGGGGGGGCCTACAAGTGGCGGTGGCTCGCGTCCCGGCCCACGGCCAGCCTCGAATATGCGGCCAGCAGCCGGGAAGCCGGAGACGCGCCCCGCCGCGATCACAAGGCCCGCTAGCGCCCACTGTATTCGGGGTGCAGCGGGCTTAGTTTCTAGTACCAACAATAAATGAGATGAAATGTACGTGACTTATAATGCAACAACAGTGGGATTTTAAGGCAGGGGGTTTGTCTCAATCTGTTAGTAATACACAATTCAATAAACCTGTTTTCTTATCGGGTAGATTTATTCAGTTGCATGACAGCTGTCAACAAGGAAGCTCGCTGGTGAGCCAGTTTCTTACGGAAATGTTTGCAAAATAATGGCATTAAGTTTAGTCAAGAGTCTGTTGTGCACTTTGGGGGAAAATGTAACAATCATAAGCAAACGATTTTGGCCCATTTTGTAATTTGCTGAAAAGAAAGTATGCATAATAGCTAAACCTATTCACAGAAGATTTTGTAAAGAGAAAAACAAGAATACGTATTCTCCAAGATAGAAGTAGGGAAAGAACATAGGAAAACTGGGGAACATTAGCTGGGTTTCAGAATCACAGAATCATAGAGTTGGAAGGGGCCATACAGGCCATCTAGTCCAACCCCCTGCCCAAAGCATCCTGAAGCATCCAAGAAAAGTGTATATCCAACCTTTGCTTGAAGACTGCCAGTGAGGGGGAGCTCCCCACCTCCTTAGGCAGCCTATTCCACTGCTGAACTACTCTGACTGTGAAAATTGTTTTCCTGATATCTAGCCGATATCGTTGTACTTGTAGTTTAAACCCATTACTGCGCGTCCTTTCCTCTGCAGCCAACGGAAACAGCATCCTGCCCTCCTCTGACAACCTTTCAAATATTTAAAGAGGGCTATCATGTCCCCTTTCAACCTCCTTTTCTCCAGGCTGAACATTCCCAAGTCCCTCAACCTATCTTCATAGGGCTTGGTCCCTTGGCCCCAAATCATCCTCGTTGCTCTCCTCTGTACCCTTTCAATTTTATCTACGTCCTTCTTGAAGTGAGGCCTCCAGAACTGCACACAGTATTCCAGGTGTGGTCTGACCAGTGCCGTATACAATGCGACTATGACATCTTGTGATTTTGATGTGATGCCCCTGTTGATACAGCCCAAAATGGCATTTGCCTTTTTTACCGCTGCATCACACTGCCTGCTCATGTTTAATTTACAATCCACAAGTACCCCAAGGTCTCGTTCACACACAGTGTTACCTAGAAGCGTATCCCCCATCCAGTAGGCATGCTTTTCATTTTTTCTGACCCAGATGCAGACCTTTACACTTATCTTTATTAAATTGCATCTTGTTCTCATTTGCCCATTTTTCCATTGTGTTCAGATCTCGTTGAACTCTGTCTCTATCTTCTGTAATATTTGGTGTCATGTGAAAACTTGATGAGTAGTCCCTCCACCCCCTCATCTAGATCATTAATAAATATGTTAAAAAGTACCAGACCGAGCCCCGAGCCCTGAGGTACCCCACTACTCACCTCCCTCCAGTCTGATGAAACACCATTGACAACAACTCTTTGAGTGCGGTTCTCTTACCAATTCCCTATCCACCTAACTATCTGAAAATCCAGATTGCAGTCCTTCAATTTATCTATCAGAACATCATGGGGAACCTTATCAAAAGCTTTACTAAAATCCAAATAAATGACATCAACCCAATTTCCACGATCCAGCAAACCTGTTACTTGGTCAAAAAAGGAAACCAGGTTGGTCTGGCAAGACCTGTTGGAGACAAATCCATACTGACTTCCTTGGATCACCAAATTGTCCTCCAGATGTTTGCAGATCGCTCCTTTTAATATCTGCTCCATTATCTTACCCACAACAGAGGTCAGACTCACTGGTCTGTAGTTTCCCGGGTCATCCTCACTTTTTTGAAGATCGGAATAACATTTGCTCTCTTCCAGTCCTCCGGGACATCTCCAGTCCTTAAAGAGGTCCCGAAGATGATGGACAAGGGCTGTGCAAGTTCTCTGGAAAGTTCTTTGAGTACTCTCGGGTGTATTTCATCCGGCCCAGGGGATTTGAACTCATCCAGTCCAGCTAAATGCCTCTCGACAACCTCTCTATCCATGTTAACCTGCCACCTAGACACTATCCTTTGGCTACTGTCATCTCTAGATGTGCCCAAACCCTTTGACCTGTGGGAAAAAACAGATGTAAAATAGGCACTAAGCCTTTCTGCTTTCTCTGCATCCTCCGTTAGAGTTTGTCCATCTGCACCCAACAGTGGGCCTGTTGCCTCCTTTACGTTTGCTCCTCATCCTCACATAACTTCCCTCCCCACTCCCTGCCCCCAAATAAAATTCCGCCATAAACCTGTCTCATCCAAGTATTAGTCAGGGCTGATTCTGCTTAGTTTCCGGGATCTGACAATATTGGGCTAAGATGGTCAGGGCACAGAGCATGCAGATGCCCACAGAATAGCCTTAGTCATCCCTCCCCATTGGCATTTTCTTTTTTCCCCCAATACATCATTTAAAAAATACTATCGAGGGCCAATGATAATTTCCACCAACTTACCTTCAGGTCAATTTGGGATCCAGCAAAAAAGAACCAAAAGAGGCTCACAGGGTACTGAAACAATCCAATAATGAAAAGCATTCTCAGACTGTTTCATGCCAAGCCACAGACTGGAGTTTGAGTCAGGGCAGGTCACCCCACCTTGTCCTGCTCCTGCACAGGGGAGCTTTTGGCCTGATGCACCTCGTCCTCCCCGGATTTGTGTTCCCACACAGGAGCCAAGACAGCAAAGTTCCCAGCGCAGAAATGGTCTCAGTCACTCATTTATTATTTACCGTCGAAATCAAACAAAGCACATACATTTTTAACAATGAATTTTTTAACATTGAAGGTTTGTTAAATTTAAGCATGGGTCCCACAAGCTAACACACAACCTATATTTTACCACTTGCAAGTGGATGTACAACAGAAACAGAGAAATCAACAAATGCAATTATTGTGAGAAGGAACAGTTCTTTTAAGGAAGAACACGTTAGTCGTCAAGGACACTAGTTAGTCTGATCAGTTGTCTGCTTCACGCTGGGCACCCAGGCAGGGAGAGACCAAGTGGGCACGCCCCACCCATGGTCACAGCACCCAACTCTAATTGCAACTGTAGCCAGTTTGGTGTAGTGGTTAGGATCGCGGACTTCTAATCCTGCATGCCAGGTTCGATTCTGCACTCCCCCACATGCAACCAGCTGGGTGACCTTGGGCTCAACACAGCACTGATAAAACTGTTCTGACCGAGCAGTGATATCAGGGCTCTCTCAGCCTCACCCCCCTCACAGGGTGTCTGTTGTGGGGAGAGGAAAGGGAACGTGATTGGAAGCCACTCTGAGACTCCTTCGGGTAGAGAAAAGCGGCATATAAGGACCAACTCTTCTTCTTCATTACAAGAAAATGTAGGGAAATGGTCCCTGTTAGGCACACACACATGCACTTAAAACACATCGTTTATTTTAAATAACACTCTTATGGAATGTGAGAAATTTCTTTGGAAAGTGCCTGAACATTCAAACACAATGAGCTAAAGAAACCTATAATAAGTAAATTATAAATTCAAAGCCACAGAGTGTAGTACTAGCGATAAATACGGTCCAATTAGTTGCTTACACTGCTTAACATTTCTAAGGTTTATTAGTTTGGTTTTATAGCTCTGGAAGCTTCTTCTTAATTGGAAGGATTTAGAATTGGCACTGGAGTTTTCACCACTGGCATTCTAAGAATGCAATCCTAAAAATGCCTGTCTAAAGTCTGTTTAGGTTCTCGCTCCACTGCCAATGGCTAGTTACACAATGCAACACTTGGGATTTGGGGTACCTCAAGAGAATCAGCATCCAGTAATTGCAGATTTTGAACCTGTTTCTCCTGAAACATAAACCGCATCCCCTTTACAAAGGCACAAAATGGTAACAAACTCCTGTATGAGAGAATAATTCTATAGCTCAAACTAAGTTCAGATATTGAGGATCTGGGAAATTATTATTATTATCAGAATATCCAGCTAAGCTCTGTTCCATAACACAAAATGTCAGAAGGCAAAGATGTGACTCAAATCTGGAATATATCAAGGCAGCTTAAGAAGTACCATGATTAATACTGTCAAGAATTAATGAGACTTCTTCAACAAGTGTAAACCGCATGTGCCGACCGAGCTAGGCCAGGCTAGCCTGATCTCCTTGGATCTCAGAAGCTACAAAAGGTCAGCCGTGGTGAAAACTCAGATGGGAAACCACAATGGCAAACCACCTTTGCCCTGACCACGATGGCCCAAGCCAACCCTGTCCCATTAGATCTTAGAAGCTAAGTGGGGTCAGCCCTGGTTAGTCCATGGGTGGGAAGTCCAGGGTTGTGATGCAACAGCAGGCAATGGCAAACCACTTCTGTTTGGAAACCACCTGCCATGGTGACTATGGGGAACTTCCACATTCAGAAGCACTAAGCCTCTGACTGCTAGTGCCAGAAGGCAACATCAGGGAAGGTTTGGCTTCTATGCCCTGCTGTTGGCTTTCCAGAGGAACTGGTTGGCCATTGTGTCTTGTCTCAGATGCTGGATTAGATGGACTATTGGTCTGACCCAGCAGGGCTCTTTGTATGTTCTTATGAAAGCCTTGGCCTCTCTGCCCGGCTGTTGACCACCCAGTAGAACTGGTTGGGCACTATGTTAGACAAGATGGATTAGATGGACCATTAGACTGATCCAGAGGGGTTTTTCACATGTTCTTAAGGTGGAGTTTGCACAGATGAATGATGTCCATGGGGCAGGAGAGGCCATAGAGCAGGGGTAGTCAAACTGCGGCCCTCCAGATGTCCATGGACTACAATTCCCAGGAGCCCCCTGCCGGCATTTGCTGGCAGGGGCTCCTGGGAATTGTAGTCCATGGACATCTGGAGGGCCGCAGTTTGACTACCCCTGCCATAGAGTCTCTCTTCCAAAGTTGCCCTTTTCTCCAGGAGAGCTACTCACTATAATTTCTGGAGGCCTCCATGTCCCACCTGGAGCTTGTCAACACCAGTGACCAGCCTGCCTCTTGTGCTTCGTTCCCCTTCCACAGCCGTCCTCCCTTAGTCCACTGCAGCTGAAAAATTAAAAGATATCGCACCGTCGCTGAATGCCTTGGAGACATTCCTTACCTTGGAAGAAACCTTTGCCTTTCCCTTGCAAAATCGTCTCCTTTCTCTAAATCTGTCAGGTCATTTTCGTATTAATATTTCATGAATATTTCCTATTTGATCCTCTCTTATCGTCTTATATTTATTATCACATCAAACTGCACCCCTCTTATCTGCTATGGTCTTCTGAGGCAGGTGCCGCAGTTTACCCGACCCCCCTGTCAAAAGCTCCAGCTATTTCCAGCGTGGATCAGGTCCAGTGCCTCGGGGCTCTTTCTCAACAGATGTTCTATACAAGCGAATTCCATTGGTCACGAAGCTTCATTCTGATGTAACTAAAACTGCTCTTTGGCCTCAGGCCACCTCCTGAGCAGCCAAAACACACTGTAAGACTGAGATAATTTGATGCTTTCAGAACTCACAACAACAAATATGCACAGCAGTCCATTTGTACTGTTGCTACACATATTTATCAATGCTTTCCTTCATAACTAGGCACAGCTGTATGGTATAAATATAGATTAGATGATTAACAAAGAAATGTGGCTTTTCCCTCCATTAACTTCTGCAAGGGTAGAATTCTCAGCTGATTAGATTCAGTTGCAGAATTACACCCCATAATGAGAAGCCAGCATCCTTGGTCTCAAAGCTTAATTGGAGTGCTTTGCACTTAATGCACAATTATTCTACCAACAAGGTCAGGAAGAACCCATCCATCAGATCACTGTTTGAAGGGGGGGACGGGATGATCAACATGAGCTCAGAACATTTGTGTGGGTGTAAATTTCAAAGAACTTTTTGAAGCATCTAATTTCATGTTACACTAGGAAGCACAAACACAGCCTGATCCGAAACCTATTTACTTGTAGCGAAATTGTGACCTCAGTGCAGCTTACTTCCTGGGAGACATGCAAAGTCCCAGGTGGTGGGAGCTGCATATATTCAGAAAAAAAGTGGATTTTTTTTCTCCACCATGGGCTTTTTTTTTTTTCATTTTTGCTAATGGGAAAAAAATGGGAAATTTTGGAGAATGCCGGGGAAGAGAAAATCCTTGGATTCTTTCCCTTTTGGAATGAGTTACATAAATGCTTTTTTAATACCAGGTTTTACTTGTGTATAATTTATAATATGAAAAAATGAGATAAAACAACTTATAGTGCCGGAGAATTATAATTTGTATGCCTATAATAAACACAGGCAACATATTTCCAAGAATATGTTTATTGTTCAAATGTAAATACTTTGGCAACAATTGATGTGCTGTAATGTGTTTGAGGACGGTAAAAGCAGCCACTGCCTCAAATATGCCGGTAGCTGAACCTTTTACAGCAGCACACAACGGTTTGTTTTAATAAGACTCTTTCTTCAATTCGTGACAAAATTTGTTCTCTGATCCCAACTTTTATTTTTAGCTACCTCTCAGATGGAATAAAATTAATGTGCCTGCTCGAAGGTAGCACGGGATGCGGGGATAGGCAGCTCTCTCTCAAGGAGTAGATAGCAGGGGTAGTCAAACTGCGGCCCTCCAGATGTCCATGGACTACAATTCCCAGGAGCCCCCTGGCAGGGGGCTCCTGGGAATTGTAGTCCATGGACATCTGGAGAGCCGCAGTTTGACTACCCCTGAGATAATGTTTCAGTTTTACTTGTAGAAAACAAAAGGACTTATGCCCTGACCAGGATAGTCCGGCCCAGCCTGACCTTGTCAGATCCCACGAAGCTAAATAGGGTCAGCTTGATCAGTACTTGGATGGGAGACCACCAAGGAAGTCCACATCAGGAAATGATCCGGATAAATGATCATGACATTTAAAGGAAGAGGAAAAAGGAATGATCCAAAATTATTAACAACATCCAGGATGTCCAGGGCCATGGCAAACCCACCTCTGAAGAAAGCCCAATCAGGGGGTGCTAGATGTCAGGGGTGACTGGAAGACACTTCCCACCAACACCAAAGAATTTAGGATTTAAGTTCTATAAAGTATTATTCAATGCAAGGTTTTATACGAACTAAGTGATAAAGCCCCACCTCCCTCACAAGGTGTCTGTTGTGGGAAGAGGAAGGGAAGGCGATTGCAGGCTACTTTGAGAGTTCTCCTAGGAGAAAAAACCAATTCTTCTTCTCCTTCTTCATCAAATGATTAGTGTTATGTTGTTAAAACAGCAAAATAAATGTGTTTGATAGTGAGTACTACATATACCTCAATATCCCTTCAGATTCCCCTGTATCGTAGGGGGGGGGGGACAGATTTCCCACACACAAACATTCCAAAATTTCTGGAAATTTTACAGCTCTGAGAGCCAGTTTGGTGTCGTGGTTAGGAGTGCGGACTTCTAATCTGGCATGCCAGGTTCGATTCTGCGCTCCTCCACATGCAGCCAGCTGGGTGACCTTGGGCTCGCCACAGCACTGATAAAACTGTTCTGACCGGGCAGTGATATCAGGGCTCTCTCAGCCTCCCCTCCCTCACAGGGTGTCTGTTGTGGGGAGAGGAAAAGGAAGGTGATTGGAAGCCACTTTGGGACTCCTTTGGGTAGAGAAAAGCAGCATATAAGAACCAACTCTTCTTCTTCCCACAACACAGCCAGCTTGGTGTAGTGGTTAGGAGTGCGGACTTCTAATCTGGCATGCCAAGTTTGATTCTGCGCTCCCCCACATGCAGCCAGCTGGGTGACCTTGGGCTTGCCACGGCACTGATAAAACTGTTCTGACCGAACAGTTATATCAGTGCTCTCTCAGCCTCACCCACCCCACAGGGTGTCTGTTGTGGGGAGAGGAATGGGAAGGCGACTGTAAGCCGCTTTTAGCCTTCTTTGGGTAGAGAAAAGCAGCATATAAGAACCAACTCTTCTTCTTCTTCTTCAGTAATCTCAGGGCTCTCTCAGCCTCACCTCATAGAATCATAGAGTTGGAAGGGGCCATACAGGCCATCTAGTCCAACGCCGTGCTCAATGCAGGATCAGCCCTAAGCATCCTAAAGCATCCAAGAAAAGTGTGTATCCAACCTTTGCTTGAAGACTGCCAGTGAGGGGGAGCTCACCACCTCCTTAGGCAGCCTATTCCACTGCTGAACTACTCTGACTGTGAAAATTTTTTTCCTGATATCTAGCCTATATCGTTGTACTTGAAGTTTAAACCCATTACTGCATGCCCTTTCCTCTGCAGCCAACAGAAACAGCATCCTGCCCTCCTCCAAATGACAACCTTTCAAATACTTAAAGACGGCTATCATGTCCCCTCTCAACCTCCTTTTCTCCAGGCTGAACATTCCCAAGTCCCTCAACCTATCTTCATAGGGCTTGGTCCTTTGGCCGCAGATCATCTTCGTCGCTCTCCTCTGTACCCTTTCAATTTTATCTACGTCCTTCTTGAATTGAGGCCTCCAGAACTGCACACAGTACTCCAGGTGTGGTCTGACCAGTGCCGTATACAATACCTCCCTCACAGGGTGTCTGTTGTGGGGAGAGGAAAGGGAAGGTGACTGTAAGCTGCTTTGAGCCTCCTTCGGGTAGAGAAAAGCGGCATATAAGAACCAACTCTTCTTCTTCCTGGTAAGTACAGGAAGGATTAGAGAGACGGTAATACTGCCTTATCATTGGCAGAAGCAGAAGTCTTCCTAAAAACATATACAGCATATATTATGGAAACACATTATTATTAGCAACTAATATACTTATGCTACAAATGGCTACATGTATTTACAATAGAAGAATTCTTTTATGGCCAACTTTTCTCTAACTTAGAGTCTCAAAACAGCTTACATTTACCTTCCCCTCCATTCCTCACAACAGGCATCTTGTGGAGCAGGTGGGGCTGAGATAGTCCTGAGAGAACTGAGACAGGCCCAAGGTCACACAGCTGGCTACACGTGGAGGAACCAGGAATCAAATCTAGTTCTCCAGGTCAGAGTACACTGCTCTTAACCACTATAGGATGCTGGCTCTCAATACACTGAAACATACGAAGTACACTAAATAAGAGGTGAGCATGTTGGCGTTACAACAAAAATAGGAATATGGTGGCACCTTAAATACTTTTATAATAGCATACTCTTTTGTGGACTAGAAAACACTTCATTTGATAATCAAGTTCCATTTACTATGTTTTTTTTTCTTTGTTTAAATAGAAGAGTTGGTTTTTATAACCTGCTTTGTACTACCGAAAGCGGCTTACAATCTTTCTCTTCAACACCTCTCGAAAAGATAAGCACAGGGCCTTCTGTTTAACGAGCACTTGTAGCCTAAAAAAAGAAAAAACACCCCAAATGGGCATAAATTGAATAGATACCATTATACATCTAACTACTATTGCTAAATATTTACATATGGGGTTTTTCAGGGTTCTCATATTCTTCAATTGTTCCTGATGCCCTGGGGGAGTTTTTCCTGTTCTGCACATGTTTTGTTCCCTCTAATGAGATATTACATTGGTTTATGTCCAGCATATTTCCCAGTAGATTTCAAGTGCAAGGGGCTTTCCGCACTCCTTCAAAATCGCACAATGGTTGCCAATTGAAAACGCTACAGTTTTGCCATTATGCACAACGTCGTTGACAATCTGCCACACACCTGAAACCGATCCGCAAAAAGCGCTTCCTTGTAGCGCTTTCAGGGAAATCCCCAAAAGTGGATTCACCCTCCGGAAAGCGCTACACTCCTGCAACCAATCTGCAACACTAGCGGGAAAGTTCTGTGCGTTACCATTGTTGTGGTTTCTACAAAGTCCCTCCCCCTGGCTCTCTCCTCTGATCTTCCGGCGGAGCGATCGCCATTTTTTTTTCTCCGAGCGAGTGGAGATCAACGCACTGGCGAGCCTCCGTTTAGAGGCTTCCCCGGCTTCAGTCCCTCCCCAGAGCTGTTTAGTCACTAAGCACAAACAACAGAGAAGCCCGTTTGCTGATGTATTTTCCCTTTATTTTTCACACTGTTTTCGGCCGAAAATCGCGCCCGTGAGGGGGGGGGTTCACTCGGGGGGAGCGTGGCAACGTTGAAACGGCAGCTCAAACACACCTGCCAGCTGGATGGGTCTCTCCGGTGCAACGAAGCAACGCATATTCGTTGCAATGGGTGTGTGTGTTGTTTTTTTTTTAAACCTTCCTTAAAGGGAAAGGGGCTGTTTGGGAGCATGCTAACGGCCGCCCATTGGCTGCTTGATGGCCAGGGGCGGGACAAGCTCGGCAATAGCGCTTCCTTTCTAGCGATTTTTGCTGAGACCGGAAGCTTGTGGGAAACGATGGAAATGCAACTGGATTCCACTACAAAGTCAGGTATGCATAACGACGAATTCCACTATTTTAAATGGCGATTTTTCGCTCAGCAAACAATTTGCTACAAGGATGCGGAAAGACCCCAAGTTTTTAATGCCAGACATAAAGAGCTGTAATAACAAAATGACCACTAGAGGGAACAAAACATGTGTGGCACGAGGGGGGGGGCAGGGGATCCCAAAGCAACAGGAACTCACAATCCACTGGTATAAAAGCCAAAGGGCACTTCTGCTGGGGGGGGGGGTGTGTGTGTGATTTTTGCATGTTCATAATTCCCAACAGAAACTTCCAAGTCAGATCCCAAATTTGGGAATGAATTTGTTCTTATTTCTGAGTAGCCACATTTTCCTATTTTCCCTGTTTTCTCTTGCTAGACTTGCTTCAGCCAGGAATTGGCCAGGTAATTTTAAATTTTACTTTATTTTTTTGCTCAGACACAGTTACCCAGTATTAAAACAGAGAAAACATTAACTACATTGGCAGGGGATTAGTGAAGATTGATGACAAAGACTGAAAAGCACTTAAAGTCTTATCACGTTTATGACACACCTGCCATTGGTGAGGACATTAGAACTCAGCCATCCATTTTTCTAGGGATTTTGTGTTGTGGAACCAATATTGGAATTCCTGCATTCCAACGAAGTATATACAAAAAATATTACCTAAAATAGTAGAGATTAATTGGGAAGACAAAGTAGAAAATGGTAGAGATAGTGCAAGAGGAAATACTTTCCATTCTGTAATGCTAGGATACAGTAGACCAGGGGTAGTCAAACTGCAGCCCTCCAGATGTCCATGGACTACAATTCCCAGAAGCCCCTGCCAGCATTCGCTGGCAGGGGCTTCTGGGAATTGTGGTCCATGGACATCTGGAGGGCCGCAGTTTGACTACCCCTGCAGTAGACAAACACAAAACATATAAGACTAGGTATAAAAAACGTGAGTAGGCCTACCAATATTTTTGCTGATGAAAGGGCTTTCAACCAGCCAAAGCAGGTTCTGCTAGGGATGGAACTGAAAGGCGCAGCTTGATAACCAGTGGAAAATGGTGGTGGGGCAACACAGGGGGCAGTGGGTCATTGGTTTTACATCACCTCTAGAAAGGTTTGTTAGTGAAATCGTGTCCCTATTGGAATTGTCACTGGCAATTCCTAGAAAGGACTGGGGAAAACCAAAACAGGCTTTAATAAACCCTTTATGTTTTTCCATCTACTGTTCAGATTGGAAGCAGGAAACCACATGAGCCGAATTTATATAGGATGGAGCTTGCATTGAGGAGGATGAGCTGACAGCCAGAGGAAAAGTTGGCTGGACCATACTAGGCCTCTCAAAATACAGTTGTTGCAACAAGTAACTACTTGGCAACATCTAAGCCTGCTTCCAGCTAATGGTGGTACAGGAGGTGACAGGCATAACATACAATTATTGTCTCCTTGCAGACATTCACTACAAGTTTAGAGGTGAGTCCCACTTCAAACAGCTTGAGAACCAATGCCCTAGACCAGCCTTTTTCAACCTTTTTGACTCTAGAGGAGCCCCTGAAATAAATGTTCAGCCTTCGAGGACCCCTGGAAGTGGTGTCAACAGACCATGCCTCCCTGCCATGCCCCCTGGAAGTGACATAACCACCCACACCTTTCTAGGGCAGGAGGTGAGAAGATAGCCTGGGCCTCCCCATACCATGCCACAAACAACTGCCCCCCCCTAGATTTTGACATTCACCAAGCCCTCCAAGTGGAGGCAGCCAGTTCCCTAATTTCTGGCCAAGTTCATTTAGGCAGGAGAAAGGCTGTGGACTCCCTCTGGAGCTCCTGCAGACCCCCAGGGGTCCGCAAACCTATGGTTGGGAATCTCTTCCCTGGACTGATGCCAGAAGCTTGATTGGTGGGTACTCAAGAGAGAGCCTTTTCACAACTAGAGTAGCCAGTTCTAGGTTGGGAGATACCTCTTGCTCCCCTAGCATCAAGTGTTCCATCTATATCTGTGTGCCACATGCACATATCATATAAATACATATAAAATTAAATTGTATTGTCTTGTGTGATGGTTTTGATGCCCTTTTTAAATTTGTAGCATTTGAAGATCATGTTGTAGGCTTGGTGGGTAATAGAGTGGAGGTGATTTTGTGAGTTCCAGACATGCTTGTGCATGAAAGAAACGGTAGTTACCCTCCTGGCTGAGAACAACCAACAGTGCAATCCTAAACAGAGTTACCCTAGTCTAATCTCCCATACATTTAGGGTGCAATAATCTGCATGGGGTTATACATCTTTTATTAATTTTACCCTGTGCAATGCTGCTGTTCCCACTAAGAAACTCTTTCAACTGAAACAACTGTAATCTTTGGACAGCCTAATGGCCTTCATGGTAAAATTGACCAATCAGCCTTTTCTACTGCAGCTGTGTGGGATGGGCTCTCTAAAGAAAAGTAGAAAAGTAGAACTTAGGTTGCATTCCTGGCAAGGCAGAGATGTCAATTCCAACATGCAATAGAAGGAATGTCATCCCTTCCCCAGAGGCACAAGGAAGCTCTGGTATTTGGACAAGATTGACTTCTCCTATAGAGCTTTTGCCCAAATACTGGATAATCCCTGGTGAGCTGATGACATCAATTCTGGTTCATTCCATGTCGCTGGTGATACAGGCCTAGATCTAGTTTTTCTGCCACTGGGTCCACACCCCCTACAGCCAGCTTGGTGTAGTGGTTAGAAGTGTGGACTTCTAATCTGACAAACTGGGTTCAATTCTGCACTCCCCCACTTGCAGCCGGCTGGGTGACCTTGGGCTCACCACGGTGCTGATAAAGCTGTTCTGACCGAGCAGTAAGATCTCAGCCTCACCCACCTCACAGGGTGTCTGTTGTGGGGAGAGGAAAGGGAAGGCGACTGTAAGCTGCTTTGAGACTCCTTCGGGAAGAGAAAAGTGGCATATAAGAACCAACTCTTCTTCTTCTTCAGTAATCTCAGGTCTTTCTCAGCCTCCCCTCCCTCACAGGGTGTCTGTTGTAGGTAGAGGAAAGGGAAGGCGAATGTAAGCCGCTTTAAGACTGCTTCAGGTAGAGAAAAGCGGCTTATAAGAACCAACTCTTCCTCTTCCTCTTCTTCTTCTTCTGGTTGCCAGGGGTGCTTGGCAAACCTGTTGGCAGGGCTTTCAAGGGGGTCTGAATGGCTGTCATCTTTTAAGGGGGGCTGGGCCCAAGGAGTCACGTTGGCCCGTTCAAGGGCCTTGAACAACCCACAGGGATTGTACAGTTTTTCTTTGAACACTCCCTTCCCTCCCCACCAGTATGCCAACTGTGTTTAACACTTACCTCTCCAAACTTTCCAACGTTTGGAGAAATATCAGTCTAAAATCCTCTGAGGCTTATGGGAATAATCCTCTAGTTCTTTGGATCCTGGCCCATATTGAAACACTCATCGTCATCCACAAACAAAACTGCACTATTAAAAGCACGGGAAATTGTCACCCGGCCTCGCTAACAATAATTATCTCTCAGTGCTATTTAACAACCTATCACAATATTTTATTTTATTTTTTCTCCAACCACCATTATTTTAATTATGGATAATGGTACATTATCCAATTCATAACATGAAATTAATGTTCGGGTGAAGTTTTGCAAACCATTTCACATCTACGCAATAAAATGCAACGTGTTTACTTTGCACTAACAGCTTTTATTATGCCACTGCAAAAATTAAATTCTCGAACTGATTAACTGAGCAGGAGGTAGGTTCAGAAATAAAAACAGGAAATATATCCTTCTTTCCATGCCTACAATAGACTTATTTTGTTTCCCCAGCAGGTGGAAAAGCCAACCAGGTCCTTTAGGGCCATTCCATTATAAAGAAAGGAATACAACACAATTAACCATGTTCTATTTCAATCTCCAGCTCTTATTATTATTCTTAGCATTAACAAGTTTTAGTGTAGAAGATTCACTATGGAATTTACTAATATTCCAAACAAGATAAAGACTGAACCAGTCTTCCCAAAGCTTTTAAAAATTTGTTATTGTTATTATTGTTATTATTGTTATTACCATTAGTAGTATTCAGCAGTAGTAGTAGTATAGACCACTTTTACTCCAAAGCTCTTGCCGCCTTCTTTGTTGTCCACCTGACCACAGCCACCTCTTTCTTGCTGCCCACTCTGCTTTGCTTTTGGTTAGCCTGCTCTTCTGCCAGGTGCGGAAGTTAAAGGAGCATCAGAAGAAGAACCTGGCGAGGGCAGAGTTTGGGGAGCAAAAGAGGCTCAGAAGGGATCTGATGCCACAAAGTGACCCTCCTAAGCAGTCATTTTCTCCAGGGGATCCTCTCTCTGTCACCTGGACATCAGTCATAATTCCAGGAGATATCCAGGTCCCACCTAGAGGTTGGTAACCCTACATTCTGCAACTGTTTTCTCTTTTCATGAGAATCGTGACCTGGAAACACATTTCAATGGACAGACTTTTTCTTGTTGTTTTTCCTTGTGAAACAGACTGCGTAGTACAGGAAGGATATGATTCTCTACTCCTTCTAGGCATGCCCCTGTGTCAAGTGCATTGGCTACATACATGAATTCAACAGCAAAATGCTGCATATTTTGCTAGCACTGAGGCACTTGAAATAAATAGACAGCCAGGAATTCCTGACAGCCTGACCTCAAGTAGGTGGGCTTGCTCTTTGATTTTTCTACTCCTGTCGATCCTTTCAGCTAGCAAACTACCTCCAAGGTGAATAAAGTATTCATGAAAGCCCCCTGCAATTCAACGGGGAGGGAAGGCGGCCTGGTTATAGCCCAATCTTATCAGATCTCAGCAGTCAAGCAGGGGCAGTTCTTGGGTGTAGCCCTGTTTTCAGTGAGTGACCCAGCGTGCCGGACATTGGGGGGGGGGCTACATCACGCCAAGGCTGAAAAAATGTTCTCTCCTTGAGCAGGATGCCGCTCTTTGTCTTACCCTGGAGCTGCCCTCTGACCCCTCCTATCGCTCTGGGTAAACTCTGCTCGATTAACCAGGAATCCCAGTAAGGCCACCAAGGAGGAATCTGCTGAGGCAGGCGCTGGTAAACCACCTCTTCTCCTCTCCTGACTCGAAAGCCCCTCACTGGGTTCACCATAGTCAGCTATAACTTGATGGCACTTCAGACACTTCAAACACTTACACAAGGGCACAGCCCAACAAATGCCTCCACCTGCCTGCAATGCCAATATGTCGGGCATTTCACAATAATACCCCAAATGATTACAGGGGCTTGTCTATTGACAATTCATTTTATAGTGCAAGGAAGGCCCTATGAAAGTTACAGCCATTGCCTTGTACATCAAGAGGATGACAACGATCGCTACGAAAGCAAAATACAAAGTCTTGCGTTCCAGAAACAAAGTACAAATGAGATTTCACAGCAAGAGCATGGGAAGCCTTTGGTGAATGCCAGCAGTTCCCACCCTAGGGCCAAAGGTCCCTCCTGGTCCATAGAACCATAGAATCATAGAGTTGGAAGGGGCCATACAAGCCATCTAGTCCAACCCCCTGCTCAATGCAGGATCAGCCCTAAGCCTCCTAAAGCATCCAAGAAAAGTGTGTATCCAACCTTTGCTTGAAGACTCCCAGTGAGGGGGCACTCACCACCTCCTTAGGCAGCCTATTCCACTGCTGAACTACTCTGACTGTGAACATTTTTTCCTGATATCTAGCCTATATTGTTGTACTTGTAGTTTAAACCCATTACTGTGCGTCATTTCCTTTGCAGAGAACGGAAACAGCATCCTGCCCTTCTCCAAGTGACAACCTTTCACATACTTAAAGAGGGCTATCATGTCCCCTCTCAACCCCCTTTTCTCCAGGCTGAACGTTCCCAAGTCCCTCAACCTCTCTTCATAGGGCTTGGTCCCTTGTTCCATGGAGCAGGGGCTGCTAGTGAATCTTTCTAGGCTCGGTTGGGTTGACACTTGAAAACAGGGCAGCCACTCCCCAGGCTGATAAATGATTTCCACACTGGAAGCAGTACTATGGAGATATATTGAAAGTCTTTTTGGGGAAAGGCTTTCAGCACTGCACAGTTCCATTGCTGTGATACACACAGCGTTGCCAGCTCCTGCTTTGGAAATACCTGGAGATTTGGGGGGGGGGGGAGGCTGGCGCGGGGGTTGGGGAGGGGCAGGACTTCAATGCCATGGGAATCCACCTTTAAAAGTGGCCATCTTCTCCAGGAGAATTGATCTTTATTGCCTGGAGGACAGTTGTAATCATAGGAGATCTCCAGTCACCATCTGGAAATTCGCAGTCCTATGTACACAGGTTTGTTTTATTTGATTAGTGGGAAAGCATGGGCAGGCATTCGGGCTATCAGGGTGAAGACAGCAGCAGAGAGAAGGGGGAGTTAATATGTCCCTTGTACGAAAGGGAGGACTCAGCCCATAAAGGGGAACCAGATAACCCCTGGGCTGTGTGGAATTTCTGCCGCAAGGGCGACTCTACACCCAATCCTACCAGACACCTGACCACCACCCAACGCTCCGATGGGAAACAGCCTTGGGTTCAAGGAAGACGTTCAGATTTGCTTTGGTCTTTTGTAAGGGGCTGACAATGGCCAAAAGCCCTTGTTGAAATATACGTGGTTAATCTTTAAGGCGCCACTAGACTTTGATCTGTAAATCTTCCAGAGTTGCAATCCTCTCCATGAGAACAGAATGCTAGACATACAGAGTATATGCAATCAAAATGCAGCACAATTTACACACCCACACCCACAACAGTACTGAATGAGTGCCTCTTCCTACAGACGTCCCCAAGCAGCAGTGTGAGAACAACCAAACAAATACAAATACAAGTCTGTTTGGAAACTCAATAAAAAGCCACTTTTCATTCACACTGGCTATTCACAAATGAGGACCCCCTCCCACCTCCATTACAATTCTTGATCCTGGGAATTCACCTAAGATCAGCCTTTCTCAACCTTTTCACTATTGAGAACCCCCGAAACATTCTTCAGGCTTCAAGAACCCCCGGAAGTGGTCAGCAGGCCACACCTCCCTGCCACGTCCCCAAAATCACATGTCACCAGAAGTGGCACCACCCGAACACTCCCACTAGATGTGACATCACGCTGTGTCACCCCCGCCCCCAACACCAGAAATGGCCCCGCAGACTACTTAGTTGGATGGGGAACGGGGCTGGGGAGGGATCTGCTGCTCCATCACCTTCTGCCACCCACCCCAAGATGGTTAAATTAAGATGAGAGTGCTTATTTCTCGGGATTCCGATCACTACCAAGTCATAGAATCATAGAATCATAGAATCATAGAGTTGGAAGGGGCCATACAGGCCATCTAGTCCAACCTTTCAAATACTTAAAGAGGGCTATCATGTCCCCTCTCAACCTCCTTTTCTCCAGGCTGAACATTCCCAAGTCCCTCAACCTATCTTCATAGGGCTTGGTCCCTTGGCCCCAGATCATCTTCGTCGCTCTCCTCTGTACCCTTTCAATTTTATCGATGTCCTTCTTGAAATGAGGCCTCCAGAACTGCACACAGTACTCCAGGTGTGGTCTGACCAGTGCCGTATACAATGGGACTATGACATCTTGTGATTTTGATGTGATGCCTCTGTTGATACAGCCCAAAATGGCATTTGCCTTTTTTACCGCTGCATCACACTGCCTGCTCATGTTTAGTTTACAATCCACAAGTACCCCAAGGTCTCGTTCACACACAGTGCTACCTAGAAGCGTATCCCCCATCCAGTAGGCATGCTTTTCATTTTTCTGACCCAGATGCAGAACTTTACACTTATCTTTATTAAATTGCATCTTGTTCTCATTTGCCCATTTTTCCATTGTGTTCAGATCTCGTTGAACTCTGTCTCTATCTTCCGGAGTATTTGCCAGTCCTCCCAATTTGGTGTTATCTGCAAACTTGATGAGTAGTCCCTCCACCCCCTCATCTAGATCATTAATAAATATGTTAAAAAGTACCGGGCCGAGCACCGAACCCTGAGGTACCCCGCTACTCACCTCTCTCCAGTCTGATGAAACACCATTGACAACAACTCTTTGAGTGCGGTTCTCTAACCAATTCCCTATCCACCTAACTATCTGAAAATCCAGATTGCAGTCCTTCAACTTATCCATCAGAACATCATGGGGAACCTTGTCAAAAGCTTTACTAAAATCCAAGTAAATGACATCAACCAAATTTCCCCGATCCAGCAAACCTGTTACTTGGTCAAAAAAGGAAACTAGGTTGGTCTGGCAGGACCTGTTGGAGACAAATCCATGCTGACTTCCTTGGATCACCAAATTGTCCTCCAGATGTTTGCAGATCGCTCCCTTTAATATCTGCTCCATTATCTTCCCCACAACAGAGGTCAGACTCACTGGTCTGTAGTTTCCCGGGTCATCCTTCCTCCCTTTTTTGAAGAACGGAATAACGTTTGCTCTTTTCCAGTCCTCTGGGACATCTCCAGTCCTTAAAGAGGTTCCGAAGATGATGGACAAGGGCTGTGCAAGTTCTCTGGAAAGTTCTTTGAGTACTCTCGGGTGCATTTCATCTGGACCAGGGGATTTGAACTCATCCAGTGCAGCTAAATGCCTCTCGACAACCTCTCTATCCATGTTAACCTGCCACCCAGACACTGTCCTTTGGCTACAGCCATCTCTAGATGTGCCTAAACACTTTGACCTGTGGGAAAAAACAGATGTAAAATAGGCACTAAGCCTTTCTGCTTTCTCTGCATCTTTCGTTAGAGTTTGTCCATCCGCACCCAACAGCGGGCCTATTGCCTCCTTTACTTTACGTTTGCTCCTCACGTAACTGAAAAATCTTTTCTTGTTACAGTGGGCTTCCCTGGCCAATCTTAGCTCACTCTCAGCTTTGGCCTTTCTGATGATTGATCTACAGTGCCTAGTAACCTGTAGGTACTCTTCTTTAGAACTCTGTCCTTCCCTCCATTTCCTGAACATTTTCCTTTTCTTTCTTAGTTCCTCTTGAAGTTCTCTGTTCATCCAAATAGGCTTCTTAGAGCTCCTGCAGTGTTTTCGTATTTCTGGAATAGTCATTGATTGAGCATGCAATAGCTCTTGTTTGAGTAGCGCCCACCCTTCACATGCTCCCTTCCCTTCCAGCATTCTCGTCCATGGTATGACACTCATCATGTCTCTGAGTTTATTAAAGTTTGCCCTACGAAAATCCAACATCCGCGTCTGGCTACAAGCTTCCTTGGCTCCCCATCTCGCCCTACCTGTCCCCTGACCACTTGGCCACAGTGATCCATGCGACAGTCACCTCCAGAATAGATTTCTGTAACTCGCTCTACGCAGGCCTACCCTTGTCCCTGATCCGGAAACTACAGCTGATACAAAATGCAGCTGCCAGGGTCCTCACTGGAACATCTTGGAGGGCCCACATCCAGCCGGTGCTGAGGCAGCTGCATTGGCTGCCAATTGCTGCCCGGATCCGGTCAAGGTTTTGGTTTTAACCTTCAAGGCCATACGCGGGTTGGGACCCACATACCTGAGGGACCGCCTACTGCTCTATGCCCCCCGCAGGGCCTTACGCTCTGCGGGTGAGAACCTGTTGGTCGTCCCCGGCCCGAAGGAAGCGCGCCTAGCCTCGACCAGGGCCAGGGCTTTTTCAGTCCTGGCCCCTACCTGGTGGAATGAGCTCCCGGGTGATCTGCGGGCCCTGCGGGATTTGTCAGCTTTCCGCAGGGCTTGTAAAACGGAGCTCTTCCACCAGGTCTATGGTTGAGGCTGGGGTCAGCAAATCAGGAACATCGCTCCCCCCCTAGGAGTTGGAGTGTACGCTACTCCCCTATCCTTTCCTCTTCACCTCTTAATAATTGGGGGAGGGATGGGATTTTTAGCCGCCATGTTAGTAGAGTGATGTTTTAATGGGAATTTTAATGGGATTAGTTGTTGTGACCCGCCTCGAGCCTATCGGGAGAGGCGGGAAATAAATCTAATAATAATAATAATAATAATAATAATAATAATAATAATCTCCCCTGGCTCTTTTGGACTTTGGCTTGATTTCCGTAAGGCCCATGTCTCTATGACCTTTGGACTGCCTCTTGACCTCGCTTCTGGATCATGGTTTTATTTATGTTCTCTCCCTCTGGCATCTGACTGGCCCAGCGTGATCTTGCCCCCTCTCCCCTTGCTGTGAATGGTGTTTGCCTAGGCGCCTGACCACTAGACTGGACTCTGATTCTGTTTAAGAACTCTGTCTTGGCATATCCACCTGGCCAAGTAAGTGCAGGCCAGCAGGGAAGCACAAGGGAAGGGGAGCAGATCATCATAACCTTATATGGTCATATCACATAATTTTTAAAATTCCAAAATATATATTTAAATTAATTAACTCCCACCCAACTTGCAAATCTCTTCCGGTACCATCAGGAAACCGCAGGTTTTCATGAAACCTTTTTGAGAAAGCCAGAACTAAGGGTAGGGCTTCTTCCCTCTGGCCAGTTCAGATTGCCCTGTGCTCCATAATGCCACTTCTAGGATAAGTTTGGTGGGTATATGAGACAAGGCCTTCCCAGAGATAGCCCCATAATTATACAACAACTTCTCCAACGCCTGATCCCCCCCTCACCTGGCTTATGATTTTAAATGATATAATAAAATACAATAAAAGTAGAAAAACTATATGCTCATTATGCTGTAAGCCAGCCTTGAGTTTCATAGAGAAAAATTTCCATACAGAAGTAGTTTCCAGTTGCTTCAGCCTGCCAGCATTTCAGTTTCCAGGAAGAAGGGAACAAGCCACACTTCCAGACCTTGGCTTCATCGGAAGTGACTGCTGGTGGGAGAAATCTGAATTTGAAGGTTGAGACCTTACAAAGCAGGCGTCCCCAATGCAGTGCCCACAGGCACCATGGCACCCACTGGCATCTTCCCTGACACTTGCCAAGCGTTTTTTAGAAAGAGGACAAGAGCTACGGGACTTTTGCTCAGCAGTGTTTCTGACAGACCAGTGTAGACTGCATTGGCTATGAAGATTTTTTTTTTTAAGGCACTGGTTTGGGCAGCAAACTGGCATCACAGCACAAGGATCTCCACTTTCTGCCTACAGGTGGCTGGCTTGGCCTCCTTGAAGCAGCCCTGTTGGGGCCGCACCCACCATGCTGCTGTGGCAGGTTCCTGCAGGCACCAGTTGGGGCTGCGTCTGTCACATCATGTCCAAAGCTAAGGCTTCTTATCAGGGATCTCGCTGATGGGGAGGTAAATCTGAAGCTTTTTCATTTCTAAGGAGATGCTGCTGCACTTCAATTGTGTTAGTTTTACATGTTTGTACAAACCGGTCAGTCCTAGAGGAGATCAGCCCTGACTGCTCCTTAGAAGGCCAGATCCTGAAGATGAAACTCAAATACTTTGGCCACCTCATGAGAAGGAAGGACTCCCTGGAGAAGAGCCTAATGCTGGGGACGATCGAGGGCAAAAGAAGAAGGGGACGTCAGAGAATGAGGTGGCTGGATGGAGTCACTGAAGCAGTAGGTGCAACCTTAAATGGACTCCAGGGAATGGTAGAGGACAGGAAGGCCTGGAGGATCATTGTCCATGGGGTCGCGATGGGTCGGACAGGACTTCGCACCTAACAACAACAACAACAACAACTAAATTCTGTTGGGAAGATAGGCTGGCTTGAAATAATGGGGCTCAAGAGTTTTTAAGAATTTTTATTGAGCTTCCCTCTAAATGCACAAACTACTATTTCTCACCACAGCAATACACAGAGCCAGCCCGAGCCAGCCCAAGTTCCTGTTTTATGCCTTGTGAGCTATATGATGTAATTGGTTTCCAAGCTATAAATATTTCTGACTTGACCAGGCAAAGAGCATGGGCGTTTACTTAAAGTAGGGGCACTCGACATTCACAATTTTATTTATTTTTTAGATTTATATACCGCCCGCCCCGAAGGCTCAGTGATAAAGAACAATGATAAAGAACTAAAATCAGTGATCCACCTTTTATTAGTTTACTTCATCCTGTGCCTCACAAGCTGACAAATGCAATTTCCACCTGTACACATGGAATTTAATGGCTTCCGCTCTATTTGCAGAATGTCATATTTTAATGTTGTTTTTTAAAGAAGGTAACTCCATCTGACATGTGTATAGTGGTTATCTGATCAAACATTTTTGTAATCACTGTTCAAAACTGGCTCTTTGTGCTATTTCCTTGCTTAGGGTTACCACTGGGGGTTGATGGGGGAGTAGCTACACATTGGGAAACTCCTGGGGATTTGGAGACAGAACCTGGGAAGGATGGGGTCCTCCATGGTTTGCAATGCCATCCTTATCCATTGTTGTTCCCCTATATATTTATGAAACAGCCTAGGAGGTGGGACGTGTCTGGCCAAGTTAAAATAGGGCCAATCAGGGTACAGCCAGCTTTGCCCTGATTGGCCCTGCCCTTGCAACTCCCGCCCTCCGTCCCTGCACTCTAGCCTCTTTGCTCTCAGATGCCTCAGTGCCTGGACCCAGCGGCTTACAGTCGCCTTCCCATTCCTCTCCCCACAACAGACACCCTGTGGGGTGGGTGAGGCTGAGAGAGCCCTGATATTACTGCTCGGTCAGAACAATTTTATCAGTGCCGTGGTGAGCCCAAGGTCACCCAGCTGGATGCATGTGGGGAAGTGCAGAATCAAACCTGGCATGCCAGATTAGAAGTCCACACTCTTAACCACTACACCAAACTGGCTAGTAGAGTAATAATAATAATAATAATAATAATAATAATAATAATAATAATAATAAGAATAAGAATAATAAGAATAATAAGAATAATAAGAATAATAATAATAATAATAAGAAGAAGAAGAAGAAGAAGAAGAAGAAGAAGAAGAGCTCCCCCTCACTGGCAGTCTTCAAGCAAAGGTTGGATACACACTTTTCTTGGATGCTTTAGGATGATTAGGGCTGATCCTGCGTTGAGCAGGGTGTTGGACTACATGGCCTGTATGGCCCCTTCCAACTCTATGATTCAATGAGGTGAGGCCGAGAGAGCCCTGAGATTACTGAAGAAGAAGAAGAAGAAGAAGAAGAAGAAGAAGAAGAAAAAGAAGAAGAAAAAGAAGAAGAAGAAGAAGAAGAAGAAGAAGAAGAAGAAGAAGAAGAAGAAGAGCTGGTTCTTATATGCCACTTTTCCCTATCCGAAGGAGGCTCAAAGTGGCTTACAGTCGCCTTCCCATTCCTCTCCATGGTGGATCAGGCCAGTGGCCCAACCAGTCCCACATTCTGTGTCACACAGTACCCAAAACCCAGTTGCCATCGGAAGTCCACCAGTGGGACTAGAACTCCAGAAGCCTTCTCATTGTGGCCCCCCAAGCAACAAGAATACAGGGCATCCCTGCCCCAGACAGAGTATTCCATCTATATGTTGTGGCTAATAGTCACTGATGGACCTCTGCTCCATGTTTCTCCAATCCCGTCCCTCCAAAGCATCCATTTTCCCTAGGGGAACCAACCTCTGCAGTCTGTAGGTAAGCTATAATTCCCATGTCCCACGAGGACTCTGATATCCCTCCCCTTCCGTTTTGGCACCTTCTAATGTTATGTTTTTCATCAGACAGAATACCTTGTGATACCACCATGTTTGGCACAGCAGCCAGAATTTTAGCGTAACATTCATCTTAGGTGAATGTATTATGATCAGGGCTGCCAACTTACAGTTTGTCACCAGATGATTGAGACCACTTTCCCCAGAGGGAATGGCTGCTTTGGAGGGCGGTGTCAATGGACCTGAAGTCACTTCCCTCCCCAAACCCTGTCCCCTTCAGACTCCACCCCCAAAATCTTCAGGTACATCTAAACCCAGAGCTGAGAGAAGCTCAGGTAGGGCCACGGTTTGCATAAAGATGGCCTGGCTGACAGCTGATTCAGTCCTTGTGTCCACAGATTATTAGGGAGTTCCATATTCAGAACTCAGTTCTCAGTTGAGCATGAGCCCAGCCAAGACTATGGCAACTAGATAGAGGGGGCTTAAGGCTTGTTCCCTCCAAATGGTTTTCCTGACCTGTGGAGCCATTATTTGCTCCACTGAGGAATTTTATACACAGCTATACTTATATGCTTTTAAAGAGGTTTCAAGGAGTTGTCAATACCTGTGAGCTGTTTCAAAACCTTCTTGAGTTTTGGAGCCGTTAGGACACAGTATAAGGAAAGTTTTTTTTTAATAGATCTGATTCTAAAAACAACCATGTCTAGGCTGTAAACCGTATTAATGGCTGTAAACCATACTTTATGTATTTTTTCTTTTAGAAACACTTGAAAAAATAGAGACACAAGTTTTTGAAGTAGGTGGAAGTTCTTACGTCTATTTAAAATCACAGAACAATGTATGCATTAATACTAATATAACTAGCTTAAAAGCCCATTCCTAAGAACGGGCCTTGAAAGGGTCCCCTCCCCTGGCCCCCAGCCAGGCACCTTAAGTGACTTTGGGCCTTAGCTTGCAGCTGGATCAAGTGGGGCGGGTGGGGGCTGGTCAGCTTGTTAGCAGGGCGGGAACAGAGCTCCTCAGCAGGCAGTCAGCAGGCCAGGAGGCCCTCATTAGCAGGCCCAGCCTAGCAGGGCCCTAGCAGTCCAAGAGGCCCTCGTTAGCAGGCCCTCCACCACGCCCTTCTGCCCAGGGCCGTCTCCCCTTACCTGCTGCTGGCTCCAGGCACTGAAAGCAAAGAGGCTAGAGTCCAGGGACGGAGGGCAGGAGCTGCAGGGGCAGGGCCAATCAGGATGCAGCCAGCGTTGCTGGCTGTATCCTGATGGACCCTATTCAAACTTGAACAGCAGGACACGTTCCACCCCCCAGTCTGTTTCACAAATATATAGAGGAACCATGGATAAGGATATTATTTTGTAAATAATATCACTGAAGAAGATGAAAATTGAAAACGGGAAATAGAATTATATTATTTATCTGGCACCTGTTTTGGTGGTTATATTATATTTTGTTTGACATTTTTTTACATCCAAGAAAGTTTTTGGATCACAAACATTTAAATAAAAAAGAGAATTTGGGATAGCCAAGTGGCTGGAGTTTTCTTCTTGGTTTTTGGATTAGTTATCTGACCAGCCTTCTTAGCACTGTCTTCAGGTGGTGGCTGGAAATCTCTTAGAATTGCAACAGTTCTCCAGATTACAGAGCTCAGTTCCCCCGGAGAAAATGGCTGCTATTGGAATGCGGACTCTGTGGCAATATACCCCATGGACGCCCATTCCCTCCCCAAAGCCCACCCTCCCCAGGTTCCACCCCACAAATCTCCATGAATTTTCCTACATAGAGCTGGCAACACTGTAAGCACCCCATCAGCAACATGACCTAGATGGACTCATGGACTGATGTGGTATAAGACATGTCTCAGTAGGCAGAGAGCAGTTTCTCTCTCAGAAATGAATCTAAACTCTCAACATGGTGCCCAGTCCTTGTTCCTCATAGTGGATGAATTCATCTTTTATCTTTGTCCTCCATATTATCCAGGCTGTCAAGGCCTACGAAATATGTTGTTCAAAACAGTATATCCAGATTTATTCTTTCCAAAATGTGGAACACACCCTCTTACCTTATTACTAGGGGCCTCTCATGAAATGTGATAGAGAATCTACCACACTCAAATATGACTTTTTGCTAAATCGTTTCAAGAAACACGGCAAAGGGGTTTGTTAAATATTCTTACTCCTGTCATTTAAAACAAACATACTTCCATTCCCTTTTTAAAAAGTTGCCCTTCCTGCTTTAACATGAATCCAGGATTAACTCTGGTAGTCACAGCATATTCAAGTCGCTTTTATACTGTTTAAAATGCTGTGTTGATGGAATGGCTTACCATATTTAATTCTGGGAGAAAGCACGGGGGGGGGGGATTCTGTTCAAAAGGCTTGTTATTTTTCTAAGCAGAAATACAAACACTTTTCTTCCTTTTTCCCCCAGTACTAGAAGAATGTTAATGATAAAACCACACATGACCCCCCAGATCTCCTTTTTCTTTCATAAGGTAGAGAGATTCTGTGTTTCCAGACATCAGTGTTTTCTAGTCACTGGTCCAGGCAAACATACCGGCCACAGTCCAGGCAAAGCTAAGAGGTTTCTAAGTCAACTAATAAGGTGCTAAGAGTGCTTAACTTCTAACGCACTAGGCACAAATACATGACTGCAAAAAAAAAGGTAGCAAAATCAAAAGAGAATGTTTTATTTGTTATATATATTTAAATAAGAGAAAATTAAATTTAATAAAAGAATAGATACTGAAGTTTAATCTAATGGGACTGTTCCTGCACTAGGGATATTGTTCAGAGTGGCATTTTTCATGGGTCGAGGTTTTGGTCCGTTTCTGCACTGAAATCTTCCTCTTTGGGTGCTGACCTGAATTGTGCCCTGGCTTGCCCTGTAGCACAGGAATCCCCAGAAAATCATTTTGCATCTCTTAAAGCGGGGACTAATGGGGTCCACTTTGGGGCCGCCAAATGCAGAAATGTGTGCAGTCAGGTTTTTCCCCACACCCACCTTTTTGAGTTGTTTGGGAATGCCCTTCTGCTCCTCACGGTCCATGTGCATTCCTATTTGATATTTTTCATCATCTTTTTTGGGGAGCAATATAAGCCTCAGTTTCCGTTCTGAAGGCAGTAATCGGGGTGGGGGGTGTCTCTCCACCTTGTCCTCTTTACGCTATGCAATAGAGCACCTCCAGTTGGACCCAATGAAAAACAGATGCTGTAAAGCAAGAATACTGAGATCTGGGATACCTGCCGGTACTGTTTCTTGAAATATACTGTTAATATAATACTAGCCTTAGATGCCAAATTTCTTAATCGTTTAAAATTAATAAGAACGTAATTAGTCACGTTAACTAATGTTCTAATACAAACTGGAGGGGGGATTTCTCCAAAAAGATGAAACCATGTTGACTGTTTCCTCTGAATGTGCATGACAGCACATTAAACTAACACAGGGAAATTTAGATCAACACAGTCACCTTCACTGCTATGCAACTCCTGTTGGACTGCTGAAGCAGATGAAGAAGCATTGTCTCCTCACTTCCCTTCCACTTTGCTACAACCCATTTTCATTTTTATTTACACTGGTGCAGAAAAAAGCTATGCCTGGTTTTCCTTCCCTTTTGTCAAGATGCATTTCTGCCCTAACTTCGCAAACACATCTGTTCAGGCTAAATATTCCGACTCAATGATTCTGTACCAAGAAGGGATAACACAGTTAACTCGGGATTAGTTCATTTAGGAATGTAAACAGTATTAAGGGTGATTTTTAATAGAAAGTACAAAGCCAGAAGAAAAGGGCAATTGTCTCTCTAAATGAACTACCCTGTTAGGCTGCAGCCTAGCGACTACTCTGAAAAGTAGAGTTCTGTTTGTTCTTTTCCAAATACCCCCTGTGAGCATCTCTAACCAGGCAATCATCCCTCAGCATTAGAGCATAAGGAGCACAACTGTCTGTGGAATTCTTTGCTGTTTTAAAGCAAGGTCTATTTTTTAATGAAAATCTTGTTTTCTTCTCATCTGCACTCTGGCAACTATCCAAAGAGGACTTCTATTCTTATAAAGTGAAAATTACATTTCCAGAATATTTTAAATTTGCATGCCTTGTCTCTTATACATTCAGATAACCCGATACAAGCATTCTGGGGACACTGCATGGCTATTCTAGAAGTAGAAGAACAAGATGATCTGGGGTTTTGTTGTGTGCCCTGCTTTACACTACCCAAAGGAGGCTCAAAGCAGTTTGCAATTGCCTTCCCTTCCTCTTCCCACAACAGACACCCTGTGAGGGAGGTGAGGCTAAGAGAGCCTTGAGAGAACTGTAACTGGTCCAAGGTCTTCCAGATGGCTGCAAGTGGGGAATAAAATCTGTTTTTTCATATTAGAGGCCGCCACACTTAACCACTACATCACACTGGCTCTCTAGGACAGGGTTCCCCAACATCCCCTTCTGTGATTCTTTTGCAAAGCGAGGAGAGAGGTATTATGCTGGGCTCTGTTTCTGCTGCAGCAATTTACCTGCTGGCTATGCTTGCGGCAGCTGCCATTTTGGCTCTCACTTCCCCCCCCCCTCAAAATTCCAAAGGTGTCACATGCTCAGAAAAGCTGGAGACCCCTTGCTCTCCTGAGTGTCTTCACTGACCCTTTGAGTGAGCATTTAGCTTCCTCTGACCTACAATTTACGTCCAGGACTTGGTCTGAACAAAGATTTAAACGCAGGGGTAGTCAAACTGGGGCCCTCCAGATGTCCATGGACTACAATTCCCAGGAGCCCCTGCCAGCATTCATGCTGGCAGGGGCTTCTGGGAATTGTAGTCCATGGACATCTGGAGGGCCCCAGTTTGACTACCCCTGTTTAAACGGAATCTTTTTGTAACTGTTTTCTACACATACAAACATACGAACTTATTTAACTTCAAGTCCCATTCAATTGTTCTCAAGGTACAGATTTAAACTTTTGTATACGGTTAATTTTGACATTTCCCTGTGTTAGTTTACAGTAAACCTCTCGCTATTTTTTTCTACCCACAGCAGGGTGGGCTTTCAGGAAACCATCAAAAGCTTTCTTAGCATGATTGTTACAGCTTCCTAATTACTCGCAGCCATTTTTCTCTCATCAAAAAATAATTGAGAGAGTTCTCATCAGGACCATCATCAAGCACTCTTCTGCCTTGGGCAAATCACAGCAGTTCTCCGTTTTCACAGGATCTAAACCAAGTTAATGCATAACTTGTTGGGTATTGTGGAAAACACTTAGTGAATTTTGGGAAGTAAATGCCACGCATAAAAATCCTGTAAGTAGCTTAGACACAGTTACTGGGGGAGGGGGGGGGGGCTACGATCTATAAACCATTTACACAGAATTAATCTTATTACACAATATTGAGTTTTCTTGATTTATGTAGGCTGTGGCTTCAAATTTATGAGTTTGTTTGTTTGGTTCTCCTGTTATCTCAGGGCACTGTCCGTTTTCAGCTTCCTTGCATTTTCTCTTGTACCTACAAATAGAACAGCAGCTCTACTGAAGCTCTTACATACGTTTCGTATGAACTCACAATTGGTTTGTCTTTGCTAATTAACAGCAGTTAACAGCACTGTGTTTTACAATATGTAGCTTTGCATCCATAATAAAAGACAATGGGTGTGCATTTCCTCTTGCTGAAGTACATTTTTGGTGATGAATGGAAGCTCCACGGAACAGGGCACAGAGCTGCATGCCCCAACCTGGCTTAAGTAATATCTACTCTGAGGCAACATCAACATTCCTGGGAAAATTTGTTTCCTGTCTAGCTGATTAGTGCAGCTTAGTTTATTCCTGGCCAAAAATTTGTTCATTCTCAGCACCAACTCTGGCCCCTGTTGGTTTCAGATTAATTCCTCAGAATTGCGCTAGAGCTGGAAGAGACCACAAAGGGCCACTCAGTCTAGCCCCACACCCTCACATGGACTTAGAAATCACACACTTCTGAGAGGTGCTGATTCAAGGTCCTCACAGCAACACGTCCGAGGTCCCACATCCAGCCCATCCTCCAACAGCTGTGCTGGCTTCCGGTTGAATTCCAGATCAAGTTTAAGATTTTGGTTATCACCTTTAAGGCCATACACAGTCTGGGCCCAGTATAATTAAGGGATCGCCTCCCTGCCTACACCCCTCAAAAAGCCCCAAAGAAGCCCAGCTTGACCTCAACCAGGGCCAGAGTTTTCTCCATCCTGGCCCCCACCTGGTGGAACGAGCTTCTAAAGGAGATCAGGACCCTGGCGGAACTTGAACAGTTCCATAGGGCCTGCAAAAGGGATCTCCTCTGCCAGGCATTTGGTTGAGGTCGATCCGAACCACTGCTTCCCACTCACCCCCCAAGCCTCTCTCCAACAATCATTGCAGATCCGCCCAAAGCACTGGGCCTCAGTACGAGTTAATCAATGTTCCTAGTATTCTACTGTTCTACAGTGTTTATTCCTATTGCTATCTTGTTGTCATTGTTATTGTTGTTGCCACATCACAATAAACTGAGTTAATGGAGCTGTTTCTATTTTATGTAAACTGCTCTGAGAGTGGTATATAAAATAACTAAATAATAAAATTAACACTGGGGCTCTTGGAGCAGTTTCCTCAAATGTAGCAACTTATATCCGCTCCTGGATACTGCGTGGGAAAGGTAGGGTGACCGCGGATCAGTCACAGATATTGCAGAGGGAAAATTTAAATTTCTAAATATGAAAATGGAAATCAAATAACATGTCGATGACTTTAATTCAGGGTCACCGGGGATAAAAAGCCCAGTGCAGATTCACCCCAGGTCCAGATTCACAACGTCTTATGCTAGATTCGGGTGGGTAGGCAAAGTTTGAATCCAGTGGTACCTATAGAAGCAACAAAGTTTTAATTCTAGCTAAATGCTTCCATGTGCATGAACATTTCTTCAAAAGCATTAAAACAGACTTCCACCCTACGCATCGGTGGGTGGTGGGGTTAGTTGCCAAGAAAGGCAAGTTAGAGTAGACAGGGTGGAATAGGCCAAAGCAGGCCTGTTTCTCCACAGCCAGAAGGCAGTGAAGCTTTCAAACGTTATTAATGGAGTCACAAAATGAAGCACATACTTGTGTTAAGTCTGTGTTTGAGTGGAACTACTGTCTCATCCAACACATAGGCCACAGCATCTTATGTTTTTTGAAATAACGGGGCCACCCACCGTTCTAATTTTTATTAGAAGTCAATAAATCATCCCACCATTAAGCACTCATACCCACACTAATGTCAGGGCCATTAAAAAAAAATTCAGCATGCTTCCAAGTGACACAGAATTTAGGGTTACATTAGGCAGGATTAAAATTAATGGACCAAATGAACACAGTAGTCTAATGTTGATACTTATTTCAGAAGTGAGAATGATGAAAGTAGTTTTCCAAAATCCTTTTTAAGGTTCTGGCAAACAGACCCACAGTTAATGGAAGTTAGTATCAACAATGAGATTGTGCAGCTGGAATCCAATGAACACAACCTGAACTGACTGCATTGTGTGGGGGAAAAAAATACATATTCACGTGTTGTCGGGAACCCGCTTGCTAACTGAAAAACAGGGTGCCCCTTTGAAGAAAACGTCACGCCAGGCCTGGTGAACGATACAACAGGAACAAGCTTTATTTCAGCAACGTGGAGTCCGCTGGTATGGAGTAAGAGCTTCCACCGAACTCCAGGTGGAAGCTCCCTTTTATACAAAACCCACCTCCTTAGGCTGTATTGCCCCACCCAGTACTTGCGGAGGGAACATGCTGATACAATCATGACTCATGCACATATGCGAGGTTTTCCGGGGTTCCTGATGGCCCATTTTCCTGGAACAAAGGGCCATCTCCGGGCCCTTGTCAAAAGGTGGAGGGGGACATTGAGGTTCTTTAGCGGCCATTGCCACCTCAACGATCGGGTGGGGCGCCCAGCTGCCGGCTTGCCTATGATCACCATGCCCTACCTCCGTGATCGCGGGCGCCTCTGATGGCGGGGTTCGGTCCCGTTCCCAAGCCACCAAGGACCGAACCACGACATTCTGCCCCCCCAAAGGTCCATTCTCCAACCCCCCGGGGCGGCCAGGATACCGCTTGTGGAAACGTTCAGTGAGTCGGGGCGCAAGGACGTCCGCTGCCCAGACCCATTCCCGGTCCCCCAAAGCGAAGTCCTTCCATTCCACGAGGTACTGCAACTTCCCCCTGTGGAGTCTAGAGTCCAGGATATCCGCCACCTCGTGGTGCTCCCCCCCCGGCAGGACCTCGGGCGCTGGCGGGGAAAACACGGGGTGCCAAACGTCACCGTCCGGAGTTTTTTTTTAGAAGGCTCACGTGAAAGACGGGATGGATGTGCCGGAGGTTCTTGGGGAGCTTGAGCTTGACCGAAACTTCGTTGATCGGGGCCAAGACCTCGAAAGGCCCCAAAAACCGAGGGCCTAGCTTCTTGCTGGGCAAATTCAACCGTAGGTTCCGGGTGGAAAGGTAAACTCGATCCCCCGGTCGGATCTCCTCAGCTGGTCGTCTCTTCCGGTCGGCGTCCTCTTTCTGCGCTGCCTTGACTTTGTGGAGCTGCTCCTGCAGCGACTTCCAGCAGCTCCCGGCACGCTTCCCCCACTCGCGAAGGTCGGCCGATTCCCGGGCGGGGACCTCTCCAAGCTCCGGGAAGTGTCTCAGGTCTGTCCCGTAGACGACGGCAAAAGGCGACATCTCCGTGCTGCTGTGGTCTGCGTTGTTGTACGCGAACTCGGCCAGGGGGAGCAGGGGCACCCAGGTGTCTTGATGATAGGAACCGAAACACCGCAAGTACTGCTCCAGTACTTGATTAACCCGCTCGGTCTGCCCGTCCGTCTGGGGGTGGTAAGCGGAGCTCAGCCCTTGCTCGATGTCTAACAGGCGCAGGAAAGCTTGCCAAAACCGGGACACGAATTGTGAGCCCCGATCGGAAATCACCTTGTCCGGCAGCCCGTGCAGTCGGAACACGTGATCCAGGAACATCCGAGCCAACTGTGAAGCACTGGGGACACTGGCGCAAGGAATGAAATGGGCCTGTTTGGAAAATAGATCTACCACCACCCAGATCACCGTTTTCCCCTTGCTGGGAGGCAAGTCTGTTATAAAGTCCATGGAGATCACTGACCACGGCCGGGTCGGGACCTCGAGCGGGTGCAGCAGACCTTTCGGCTTGCCAACCCCCGGCTTGCAGGTCAGGCAGACAGGACAACCACTGACGTAAGCTTTTGTGTCCCGCCGCAGACTGGGCCACCAAAACCGCCGCCGGGCCAACTTCCAGGATTTTACGAAACCGAAGTGCCCGGCGGTCTTAGCATCGTGGCAGAGGCTGAGGGCTTCCCGTCGTAGCCCTTCCGGGACGTAGACAGCCTCCCCCCTCCGCCAGAGACCGGAGTCCAAAATCAAAGAGTCCCGGAGCTCAGCCAGCTCCTCGTCTGCCCCATAGGCTGCCACTAGGCGGTCTCGGAGCGGGGCGGTCGCCGGGTCGGGCTCCCATTCCTCCCTGGCCCGCCGCCTAGTGACGACCCCCCGTCCCAGCTGCTCCTCGCCAAACACGGACCTGGTGCAGGGAGCGTACCCCTCCCCATAATGCGGCAGACGGGAGAGGGCGTCCGCGAGGAAATTCTCTTTGCCGGGGATGTGACCAAGCTTGAAATTGTACCGCGAAAAGAACTCCGCCCACCTCATCTGCTTGGCGTTCAGGGATCGCGGTTGCCGGAGCGCCTCCAGATTCTTGTGATCTGTCCAGACCTCGAACGGCTCCTCTGTTTCCTCCAGCCAATGCCGCCATTCGGTGAGGGCGAACTTAATCGCAAACGCCTCCTTCTCCCAGGTAGACCAGTTCCGCTCCGTTTCGGCGAATTTTCGTGAGAGGTAGGCCGCCGGCCTCAGCTGTCCCGCCTTGTCTCGCTGCAGGAGAACCGCCCCGGCTGCTGCGTCGCTGGCGTCGACTTGTACCACCATCGGCTGGGTTGGGTCGACGTGCAGTAGCGTGGGCTCAGACGCGAAAGCTTGCTTGAGGGCCAGGAACGCTGCCTCCGATTTCTCATTCCAGCCGAGCGCTGCGCTGGGCCGCGTGGCGCGAGGACCTCTCCCCTTGGTACCTAGCAAGTCCGTGAGGGGAGCCACTACGGAGGAGTATCTGGGGATGAAGCCTCTAAAAAAGTTAGCAAACCCCAGGAAGCTTTGTAGCTGTTTCCGGGTGCGGGGCCTTTCCCAGGCCAGCACCGCCTGCACCTTCTCGGGGTCCATAGCTATGCCCTGGGCTGAGATGCGGTAGCCCAAATAGTCCAGGGAGGGACGGTGGAATTCGCACTTAGCCAGCTTCACGTATAGGTGGTTTGCCAGCAGGCGCTTTAACACCTCCCTCACCAGGGTCACGTGCTCTTGGGGATCTTGGCTGTAGATCAGGACGTCATCCAAATAAACCACCACCCCCTGAAACAGAAGGTCCTGCAACACCTCATTAATTAGACTCATGAAAACCCCAGGTGCCCCGCTTAAGCCGAACGGCATCACTTTAAATTCGAATTGTCCCAATTGACAGTTAAACGCTGTTTTCCACTCATCCCCCTCCCGGATGCGTACCCGGTAGTACGCCTCCCTTAGGTCCAGTTTAGTGAACAGAGTCCCTTTGCCCAGCCGGGCCAGCAAATCCGGGATCAGCGGGAGGGGGTAAGCGTTCCCCGCTGCGATGGCGTTGAGGCCCCGGTAGTCCTGGCACAGCCGTCGGGACCCATCCTTTTTCCGGACGAACAAGACTGGAGCTCCCATGGGACTGGAAGCGGGCCGGATGAAACCTCGGGCCAGATTTTTATCCAAAAACTCCCGGAGGTCCTTGAGCTCACCCTCACTCATCTTGTAGATGCGCCCTTTGGGTAGTACCGCCCCCTCTGGGATGTTGATAGCGCAGTCCGTGCGGCGGTGTGGGGGTAGCTCGTCCGCTTCCCGCTCGCTGAAAACGGCTGCGAGGTCTCGGTACTCTGGCGGGACCTCGGGCTCTGGTTTCTCCTGCTGCGCCGCCGCCGCTCCCCTGGGACGCGCCGCTGTCCTCTTGTGGCTGGAATTCTCGTGGGGGACCCGATGCCGTGCACCCACCGTCAAGTCGAACTTCAGGGTCCCCGCCCGCCAGTCCACCACGGGGTTGTGTTCCTTCAGCCAATCCAGGCCCAACACCGCCCGATATCCCGCTACGGGGACCTGGATCAGCCACCGCAGCTCTTGGTGGTCCCCTATGTGGATGGCGATAGGACCCACCTCTTCCCCGAAAGGTCCCCCCTGAATCGGGCTGCCGTCCATCTGGACGAAAACCAGGGGAACCTTCCGAATGCGCTTCGGTAGCCCCAAAGCCCGGGCTATCTGGGGGTGGACCATGCTGTGGTCGCATCCAGAGTCCAAAAGAGCCTCCCCCACCCAACTTAGTCCGTTCTCCGGGTTCCGGAGCTCTAAAATTACCACGTTCGGAGGTCGCGCCTCATGCTGCAGGGGTTTTCCCTCGCACCGCGGGACCTGCTGCCCGGCGCCGTCTACAGCAGGTCCTGGCCGTTTCCCGTCGCCTGGGCGCTTCCCGGTTCGTTGCGGAGGTCCTCCGCCCGGCGTGCCTGCTGGGGGCGTGTCGCACCTCCCCCCTGGGAGAGCCCGCGGTCCTCCCCCCCTTGCCGTTGGCACGCTGCTGCGAAATGTCCTGACCCCCCGCATTTCAGGCACAGACCTTCCCGGCGTCTCCTTTCCCGCTCGGGGTTCGGGGGTCGTTTGGGGCGAGAGTTGTCGGGGCCCGGTCTCGGCGCCTCGGCTGACCCGCCTTTGGCCTCCCGGGGGGGTGCGGCGGCCCAACCCAGGCTGGCTTCCAGCTTGGCGACCACAAAACACCACCCCTCCAGTGTAGACAGATCTTCTTCCGTCCCCTTGATCACGGCCCATTCCCTGAGCTTCGGGTTAAGGCCCTCCCGGAAGTACTCGATTTGGGTCTCCTCGTTCCAGGAGAACACCTTGCCTGCTTCCCTCCGGAAAATGTCTATATAGTCCATAACCCCCTTAGTACCCTGTCGAAGTCTCTTGATCCGACTCTTTGCCTTGTCCTCAGCCTGGGGGTCCTGGAATCGTCGGCGGAGCGCGACCACGAAGTCCTGCAGGTCCCGAGTTGCCGGGTCGCCGCGCTCGGCCAACCCTAGGTACCACTGACCCGCCTTGCCCTGGAGACACGATGCCACCCCCCAGACCAAGTCCTCGGAGTCCTCATACCGGTCTCCATACCTCCGGGCATGCGTCAGCGCGTGGAGGAGGAACTGCGGGAGGTCGTCCGGCGTCCCGTCGAAACGCGCCTTAAGCTCTGGGGGGGAACGTTTTGGAGAGTAGTCCGACCCCCTCCGGATCCGGGATTCTCGGCGTCCGCCGTCTCGTCCTGCTCCGCTCCACCGGCTACCAACTTGCCCAACGACGCCGTGCCGCTCCCTGCCTTGCACGTCGCTCCTGCGTTGGTCCGGCTCTCGCCGCCCCGTCGGCTCACCCGCTCCCCCGAGATCCTCTGCTATCTCGCCTCTCCGCTGGCCGTCTCGCCTACTCGGGACTGAAAACTGCTCCGGGTCGGGGTCCGGGGCCCGCTCACCAGTACCGGGCTCGTCCTCGTCGCTGGAGACGTCCTCACTCGACGCGATCCCCTCCGCCGTTGTATTACCAGTCCCCCCGGGCCCGGCCCGAGCTTGCTCACGGGCTTCAGCTGCCTGCAAGCGCCTGGCCAAGTCCGCCATGGCCCGCCGCAGGTCCTCTAGGGATTCCTCAGGTCCTACCGGGCGAAGCGCCTGCCTCAGCTGGGTGTCCCAGGTTGGGGCCAACCCCCCAGACCTCGGCGCGCTCCCCGCCGTGCTTGGGAAACCCATGGCCCGGCGCCTTCCCTTGGCCGCCGCTGCCGAGGGTCTCGGGGTCCCGGACAGCTGCTCCTGGCCCCCCGATTTTCGGAGGAAATCTCCCGGGGACATTAAACTCATGTTCCCGGGGTTCGTGGGGGTCGAGACCGCCCCGTTGCTTGAAAACGCCATCTCTGGATCCGTCCCGATAAGCGCTCGGATGCGATGCCGACCCTGGAGTTCGGTGGGAAGCTCTTACGATGTCGGGAACCCGCTTGCTAACTGAAAAACAGGGTGCCCCTTTGAAGAAAACGTCACGCCAGGCCTGGTGAACGATACAACAGGAACAAGCTTTATTTCAGCAACGTGGAGTCCGCTGGTATGGAGTAAGAGCTTCCACCGAACTCCAGGTGGAAGCTCCCTTTTATACAAAACCCACCTCCTTAGGCTGTATTGCCCCACCCAGTACTTGCGGAGGGAACATGCTGATACAATCATGACTCATGCACATATGCGAGGTTTTCCGGGGTTCCTGATGGCCCATTTTCCTGGAACAAAGGGCCATCTCCGGGCCCTTGTCAAAAGGTGGAGGGGGACATTGAGGTTCTTTAGCGGCCATTGCCACCTCAACGATCGGGTGGGGCGCCCAGCTGCCGGCTTGCCTATGATCACCATGCCCTACCTCCGTGATCGCGGGCGCCTCTGATGGCGGGGTTCGGTCCCGTTCCCAAGCCACCAAGGACCGAACCACGACACGTGTGCTGCACCGCTAACAAAAAATGAGGATGTATTATTTATACACATGGAAAGGTGCATTTTCATCCTTCTGGCTTCAAATCTGGATTTTCTTGAAGCCAATTAATAACTTCGAATTCCTACACTGTCGCTTATGTTATAGCCAGTCATCGAATAAAGACAAGACGTTCCTGTATCTTATTTTTAAATACTTGATCAGAATAAGACTGGGAAGTGCTCAGTTCAACTTTCCCCTTTCATTTTATCATGCATCGTCCACAGGCATCACTCCTGTAAGGCATTTCAGATCAATGTAACCAAACCCTATATGTAAACACTAAATTTTCCTTTGAAAACTCTCCTAATATTTCAATATAGTTTTAATCTTTATAATGATGGTAAAAATATTGGGTTGTATCCTACTCCCCCCCCCACCCTTTGCTTAGTGGAAAGGAATCCACTCCCCTGGAGAAAACGCCTGCCTTGGAGGGTAGGCTCTGTGGTATTTTTCCTCACTGCGGTCCCGCCTCTTTCCTCCCCAAGCCCCCCCCCCTCCCACAGGATTTCCAGCCTTCAGTTGAGACCTGAAGATAACCCCAATTACAACTGATTTCCAAATGACAGAAATCGAGGGCTGAAAAAGCAGCTGCTTTACATTTCTCACACCGTGGAACAGCGTTCTTATTAAGGACTCTCTGCTTTGTAACTGGGAAAGGGAATGTCAACCACTCCACAAGCCCCACCCTTCTCCGGTTCCCCCTCCAGAATTTCCAGGTACTTCCCAACCCTGAGATGGTAACTGTAGCATTAAGGCCAAACAGCCTGGCATCTCCCTTGGCCCACCACTCATATCTTATTTATTTTATTTATTTATCCAGTTTATATGCCGCCCTTCCCCGAGGGCTCAGGGCAGCTTACAACATTTGCAATAACAGATTTAAAACATGTGCACATTAAAATTTAAAACCAAACATTAAACCATTTAATATTAAAAAATTAGGAGCTCATCGAATTCATTTCCATTTTTATGCGTGATGAATGTTATGTAGATCAGTGGTCCCCAACCTGCGTGTATGCGCTATTTTGGCCATGCATGGCGCACGTGCGCATGCGTGGCCGGGCCGCGCATGTGCAATGTGCGGGTGCGCTCGTGCATGCGCGATGTTTGGGCGGGGCAGTTGCCCTGCCGATCCCCAGCCTAAAAAAGGTTGGGGACCACTGATGTAGATGTCAGTAGGTGGCATCTAGATCTTATTGCTGCATGTTCCTATTTTGGTTGGTTAGTTGGTTTGTAAGAAAGCCAGCTGTTGATGGTGAATCTGTAGACCTCGAGCACGGCACCTGGTGGGATAACTTCGTCTTACAGGCCTCGCAGAACAGTTTTAGGTCCTCCACCAGGCCAGATGTTTAGCTACTGAGGCTGCAGTCTGAAGAAGACTCTCCTGGAAGCAAGCTCCGCTGAATAAAATCGGTGTGACTTCCAAGGAGGCCTGCTTAAGATTGCTCCCTAAATTACATTAGCCTTGCTGCTGTGCTCGGCCACCACACAAGTGAGCACAGAGGTGCACGTAGGTTTAAACCTCACTGGATTAACGTTTGAACAAAGTTTGAATCTGGCGCCACCTTCAAGACCAATTCTGGGTATCAGCCTTTGTGTACAGGCACACTTCTTCAGATATTTGCGCGAGGCCAACCGACTCAAACATCCCCCTCAGATGCCCTCCCATGACCGACAAGTCTGACCTGCCCAGGGATTGTCATTGTTGTTCTGTTAAAAAATCACTGTTAAAAACACAGTTCTGGTTTTCATGTTACGTTATGATTACGTTATGCTATGTTATGTTATAACTGTTATTATTATAATATTCCATGTAAGCATTCCACAGTGTTTAATGTAAACCGCCCAGAACCAAAGGGAAGGGCGACACAGAAATATAAACAAACAAACAAACAAACAAATATTCTTCAGACAAACTCAGGTTTTGTTCTATCGCTTCAGACTAACACATTTAGCCACCCGGATGAATTTCATCAACTGTACAAAAATCAGCCCCACTACATGAAAATGTCTGCTGAAAAAGCCCCCTGACAACCATCAGAGGAAAAGCCGACATGAAACACGAACACAGATCGACACGGGGAGGGGTAAGAGTCAACCTTCCACAGGAAGAATATAAGCCACACTAATTTCAAAGACCTCTTTCGCCCATTCTCATCATGCGAAAGGGCGACAACTTTCAAAGGTCCTGTTGAAAAACATAATTAATCTTGCCCTGTCAGTCACCAGGTTTGTCTTATTAAAAAAAACAACCACCGTTAATTCTTCTGATTTGTACTTGGGTGTTTCTAATTCATCCGGTTTTCAAGTTTGTTGCAATAAGCCCAGGTGGAAAGTTATTACTGTACCTCCTTGTTGAAAAAAGAAATTAAATTTCTCACACAATGAAAGAGAGTTCTTATTAACGACTGTCTGCTTTATAACTGGGAAAGGGAATTAAAAACCCTTCTTCTAGACATAAGGGTTTTTTTAGAGGCCCGGCCTCTTTTAGCTACATGGCGATTGCTCACATCTAAGAACAAACAAATTACTTTCTCCTGTTTGAGTTCCCAATTTAAAAAGCTTTCAGGCAATGCTTCGTCTTTGTCCTTGCAACGGTAGTTAAGTAGGAAGACTGCAGCTATCGCTCACCTCTAGGTGCAGGAGCTTGTATTTCCGTGCCTTGCCCCAAAGGAGCCGCTTTATTACAACTGCGATGCGATGGGAAATTCTTACGTTGCAGAGGTGAATTCTGCAGTGATTGTCATACATGGAAGGTGTGTGAGCATCTTTAGAATCATAGAATCATAGAGTTGGAAGGGGCCATACAGGCCATCTAGTCCAACCCCCTGCTCAACGCAGGATTAGCCCTAAGCATCCTAAAGCACCCAAGAAAAGTGTGTATCCAACCTTTGCTTGAAGACTGCCAGTGAGGGGGAGCTCACCACCTCCATAGGCAGCCTATTCCACTGCTGAACTACTCTGACTGTGAAAATTTTTTCCTGATATCTAGCCTGTATCGTTGTACTTGAAGTTTAAACCCATTACTGCGTGTCCTCTCCTCTGCAGCCAACAGAAACAGCATCCTGCCCTCCTCCAAGTGACAACCTTTCAAATACTTAAAGAGGGCTCTCATGTCCCCTCTCAACCTCCTTTTCTCCAGGCTGAACATTCCCAAGACCCTCAACCTATCTTCATAGGGCTTGGTCCCTTGGCCCCAGATCATCTTTGTCGCTCTCCTCTGTACCCTTTCAATTTTATCTACGTCCTTCTTGAAGTGAGGCCTCCAGAACTGCACACAGTACTCCAGGAGTGGTCTGACCAGTGCCGTATACAACGGGACTATGACATCTTGTGATTTTGATGTGATTTTTAGATATCTTGTGATTTTTAGATATTTAGGAACATGAGACTGGAAATCCCGGTCCTTCCAATCTATGCAGCAGGAAACATCGGACATTTTTGCAACAATTCCATTTTGCAGGTTTGCCTTTAGTTATATGTGGAGCCTCCATATTGCCCAGAAAAATAGATAAAATGCATTTGTGAAAGTGCACATAATCCAGCCCACCATGTCAAGCTAAGAAAGTTCCGAACTGCGTGTGAAGACAAAATTCTAGCGCCAGAATTCAATGTATGACACAGAAGGATATATTAAACCCCAGTTACAACTGAGATTAATATTTGGGGGGGGGGGGTGTGAACCAGATCCTATTTCTTCTTTCATGATATAGGCCTGCCAATTCCAGGGCAAGACTGGAGATTTCCTGGAACTGCAACATATATCTGGACAACAGTAATCAAGTTCTTCGGAGAAAATGGCTGCTTTGAAGGGAGGATTCCCTGGAATTCTGCCTTTCCTTCTATAAAGGCTGCCCTTCCTATGCTCTATTGACAAGTCTTCAGGATTTTTCCAAGCTGAGGTGGTCATGAAGTTCACATCAGTTTCAAGACTGGTTTGACACACAGGAAGCAGGAGATGCCACTGAAGAACAACGGGGTCCTGAGGAGGAATTGATGCAGTTGGGCAAGCACTAGAGCAGGGGTAGTCAAACTGCGGCCCTCCAGATGTCCATGGACTACAATTCCCAGGAGCCCCTGCCAGCATTCGCTGGCAGGGGCTCCTGGGAATTGTAGTCCATGGACATCTGGAGGGCCGCAGTTTGACTACCCCTGCACTAGAGCATAAAGATTGTCCAAGTCTGGGCCTCTGGAATGCAAGCAGCAGTGAGATTCCTAGGGATCCGATTAGGAGCCATGAGGAAGGCTAAGGGAGAAGGGACCGATCCTCTGGAAGCACTCCCCAGGACTCTCTGGGAAATGGCAGATCACTGGACACTGCCTCCAAAACGGCATCATGTCAGCAACCCTGAAGAAGCCAAGCACTGCAAAATAATTGATTTCTGCAAAGTGATGGGAGGCAAATCATGTGTTGGCCTTACCAGGGAGCAGACCGTTATATTGGAAACGCTTTTGCATGAGGAACTCAGTTCCTGTATAGCAGAAGCTAGAAGCTCATCATAACACTTGATAAGGGAACCTGTGCTCCCTGGGGGTCCACTGGGTTTCTGCAATGAGTTATGCAAGGCGCATTATGTACCAAGAGCCTTGACTCACCATTCCGCTCAGTCACTCTCCCCAGAGACTCAGACAGGTTTGGCAGACTGTGACTCTGATGACAACTCAGAAGTGGGTGAAGAATTCCAAGAAATGCCTGGGGGCTCAGCAGATGCAGACCCTCCCAACTTTATAATCATAGCCCTCAAGAAGTACAGGCACCCCCCAAGATTTCAACTTGAAGCACAGCCTCTTCCCAGGACACACAATCTGAAAGAGAGGGAATCTCTCCATCTGTGCTGCTGGAGAGCTGAAGAGAGAGGAGGCCAAGGCAGAAGCGAATGCAGGAGACACAGCACATATCTGGAGAATGTGCTGGCTCCTTTAAGAGGACAAGAAACACCCGGAGAGGGAGGGGCTGTTCCAGTCCCCAAAACACTGAGCAGTTACAACTTGTTCTTCTCTGGCAAGGCCTTTCTTTCCAGCTCTCTGCTTCTCCTGGATCAGCTTGGCTTCCTGACTCCTTGTGCCGCATCCTTATTGTTCACCTGACTACACTTCTGGGGATGCTTCCATACCAGCAGAGCCTCTCCAGGATGCCACCAGTGCATTGCGGGAAAGCAGCAAGCTCCGCCGCTTCCTGTGTCTCCACGGGGGACCCATTTTGTCGGCAGATGCTGTCCTGTGCAGGCGGGGCAGCAGGGGGACTGCAGGAAGGTGGGGGCGCATGAGAACACAATCTCAACTTCCTGCCAAGAAAATGCCCCATTCGACCCAGCAGCAATGTGAAGCACCATGGAGCTGAGTGGGGGATTTTTTGTCCCCTCAAGGTCCACATGGGCCTCCTCCAGGCTAGGACCTGTTGGCTCCCAGAGCGCTTAAGGAAGCACAGAAAATATATCTGCGTTCCCTTAAAGCAGGGTAATGGCAGCCAGGCCCGGAAGGGGTCTAGCCCAGTGGCAATGACTTGTGGACGTGGGGATTAGCCCCGCTTCCATATGAGGGCCCTCCCGGCTTTTTCCGCCTGTGCAGAATTGGCCTTGGACTTGCTCTCTAATAGCCTGGCTCCTTGTCAAACTGGACTTGACTTACTGGCAGATGGTGTTATTTAGCTCTAAATAGCAATTTTAAGTTTCGGTTTTATGTATTTTTAGAGTACATGTTGCATTTTTTTTGTATTTATTTAACTCTAAATAGTAATTTTAAATTTCGGTTTTATGTATTTTTAGAGTACATGTTGCATTTTTTTGTATTTTAGCTATATATTTATATATAATATATATAAGACACCTTGAGCTCTGTAAGAAAGGACCGTTACACATGCATATCTTGCTATGTATTTTTGGAGCAGTAAGCTTTTAATCTTAACTTCTCATTGTTTTTTTTTTAAATTTATCCCTCTGCCCATTGTCACATTTTAAAAATTCAGTGAACCTCAACTAAAGGTAAAGGTAAAGGTATCCCCTGTGCAAGCACCGGGTCATGTCTGACCCTTGGGGTGACGCCCTCCAGCGTTTTCATGGCAGACTCAATACGGGGTGGTTTGCCAGTGCCTTCCCCAGTCATTACCGTTTACCCCCCAGCAAGCTGGGGACTCATTTTATCGACCTCGGAAGGATGGAAGGCTGAGTCAACCTTGAGCCGGCTGCTGGGATCGAACTCCCAGCCTCATGGGCTGAGCTTTCAGACTGCATGTCTGCTGCCTTACCACTCTGCGCCACAAGAGGCTCAACTAGAGACAGTCATATTGTTAGGCTCCTGCTGATTGTTAAAAAAAAAATAATAATGAGGGGGAAACTGAGAATGTACACTGACGAAGGGAGAAAGGATGGCAGCAGGTGCAGAGTGGGCAGAACAACATCAGTGTGGGCAGGGAGTGACCTTCAAGGAGGGGGAGGGAAAATCCAAGGGAATTCTACGCTTTTGAATTACCTTCAGCTTGGAAGTGAAACAAGGGGGAAATCAGCACAAAAGTACTCTAAGGAAATTCGAGGAAATGGTGACTAGAAAGCAAACTGAGCACTGAAGGGAAGAAAATTAATGCAGAGCAACACAGAAAACCTGACGGACATGCACAATGAAAACGAGAAAACACCTATGCATAACAGGCCTAAGAAAGGAGGCTAAGCTAGCACATTTGAAGAGCCACAGAATTTATTTGTCAAAGAGTTGCTGTGATACATTCAACTTTCTGTAATACATCTTTAAAAAAATGTTCAACTCTCATTTAACTCTGACACACGTATCAACCTATAACCCATCCAAAGTTAATATTTGTGGGCTAATGCAAAGGTTACCTGCAGAAGGTTAATTGTTTCTATGAATTTTAAAATGCAATTAAATAATTATTGATTTGAGGAGGACACAAGAGAGCAGTAATCTTTATTTACTATAGCTAAAGGTTCATAGTGGAAGTAAACACACAAAGTGTAATTCACACAAAATCATCTGTAACGCAAAACTAAACCTACTGAAGCCTTGTGACACCATTACACTTTGGCAGTTACGTATGTAATTTGCATTTTTATACAAATTTCTGTAACGTGAAAAACCCTACAGAGAAGAAGGTGGATATCCCATGGATAAAATCTTTGTAATACTTTTTATTAGGATCTATGAACCTGACACAAAAAACTGTGCATGCTCTCGAGCTAGCCGGGACACTTTGTCACCATTGCTTCCCCCCCCACTAATCCACTCGCTTGCATGCCGATGCTCCTCACGGCAGAGGGGGAAAGCAGGAAGGGACTGCATCTGAACACAAAAGTAATGGCCAACACTCCTAAGATTCCTCCTCCCCCAAATCTTCATGATGTTTATCGTGGAATTCTTAGGGATGTCCAGAGTGTCTTCTGATGCATTCATATCACATTATGGTTGTCAGCCAGGAATGACGTCACACATAGTACAATGTCACATCCGTCTCCTTTCTCCTGCCAGCCCACAGTCCACACCAGTGGTAGCTCTCTTGCAAGTAGCAGGCACCTGGCAACCCTAAACAGGAAGCAGATTTTTCAGGCCAGATTACAATCTATCCAGACCTACAAGCATCCTCTGTCAAATGCATTCACGCAAGCACAACGCTTATCTTTACAGGATGTGAAGAGGTAACATTCGATGGGGTGCACTCTTTTTCCAGCAACAGCCCAAAGAAATCCCTCTCAGCTGTTAAAGGAGACACCCAGTTCCTTTGCAGGCTGACAGCAAAAGGAAACGCGAAGCTGTCCTCGTGTTAGCATTCCAAATAAGCTTCAGTTGATGCAACTGGGTGGTTCTGTCTCCTTTCATGTAAACTCTTTTGCCAGGTATGCTTTCATTCATGCCTCTTTCTTGGCTGAAATCAGATATCCTTGAAGAAGGAAAAGGTTGTAATGGATCTACACAATATGGATCTACACAAAACCAAAAAAATGAACAGAATCCTTGCAATACACCAAATTATGCATGTACTAGGGGCCAAGCCCACTGCATTGAGGAATACAACGGGCGCTAGATTAGGGGGTGGAGTGGAAGAACTTTGAGGACAGCTTCCCCCTCCCCGCAGGACCTGGAAAGATTGCAGGCAGCTGTTAGGGAACTCACCCGCAGGGGCAGCTCTCACGCAGCAGGGATCTGCAGCCTCCGAGCCTCAGAGGCAAGTGGAAGGAGGAGGGGGTGGTCAGGGGTGGGGGATGGAAAGCAATTGGCGGGCCAGTGCACAGACAGGAGGAGGCACTCAGGGGTGGGACAGCCACTCTGAGTGTGTTTTAAGTGGCACTTAAGCCACGAGACTGATCCAAGGAAGTCAGCATGGATTTGTCTCCAACAGGTCCTGTCAGACCAACCAGGTTTCCTTTTTTGACCAAGTAACAGGTTTGCTGGATTGCGGAAATTGGGTTGATGTCGTTTACTTGGATTTTAGTAAAGCTTTTGATAAGGTTCCCCATGATGTTCTGATTGATAAATTGAAGGACTGCAATCTGGATTTTCAGATAGTCAAAGAGTTGTTGTCAATGGTGTTTCATCAGACTGGAGAGAGGTGAGTAGCGGGGTACCTCAGGGATCGGTGCTCGGCCCGGTACTTTTTAACATATCTATTAATGATCTAGATGAGGGGGTGGAGGGACTACTCATCAAGTTTGCAGATGACACCAAATTGGGAGGACTGGCAAATACTCCGGAAGATAGAGACAGAGTTCAACAAGATCTGAACACAATGGAAAAATGGGCAAATGAGAACAAGATGCAATTTTTTTTCTGCATCTGGGTCCGAAAAATGAAAAGCATGCCTACTGGATGGGGGATACGCTTCTAGGTAACACTGTGTGTGAACGAGACTTTGGGTACTTGTGGATTGTAAACTAAACATGAGCAGGCAGTGTGATGCTGTGGTAAAAAAGGCAAATGCCATTTTGGGCTGTATCAACAGGGGCATCACATGAAAATCACAAGATGTCATAGTCCCATTGTATACGGCACTGGTCAGACCACACCTGGAGTACTGTGTACAGTTCTGGAGGCCTCACTTCAAGAAGGACGTGGATAAAATTGAAAGGGTACAGAGGAGAGCGACGAGGATGATCTGGGGCCAAGGGACCAAGCACTATGAAGATAGATTGAGGGTCTTGGGAATGTTCAGCCTGGAGAAAAGGAGGTTGAGAGGGGACGTGATAGCCCTCTTTAAGTATTTGAAAGGTTGTCACCTGGAGGAGGACAGGATGCTGTTTCCATTGGCTGCAGAGGAAAGGACGTGCAGTAATGGGTTTAAACTACAAGTACAACGATATAGGCTAGATATCAGGGAAAATATTTTCACAGTCAGAGTAGTTCAGCAGTGGAATAAGCTGCCTAAGGAGGTGGTGAGCTCCCCCTCACTGGCAGTCTTCAAGCAAAGGTTGGATACACACTTTTCTTGGATGCTTTGGGCTGATCCTGCATTGAGCAGGGGGTTGGACTAGATGGCCTGTATGGCCCCTTCCAACTCTATGATTCTGTGATTCTGTGATAACAGTAATCAAGTTCTTCTGCTATAGCTAGTCTAACATGGCTCCCCAATCTTGATCTCTTTTTTGCTGGCTTCCTGGAATAAATTGCATGTTAAAAGATAGCGAGATTTTTTAAAAAGTCCAAATGCACTGATGCATACCACAGCCCAATTAGTTACAACGTCCTTCATGATTTTAAATGACTGACTGAACTTCCCACCACAGGCACCCTTTAAGTCCATTGACTTCAGCAGGTTTAGAAGGATGTAACAATGCTTAGGATCACACTGCTAATGCCTCAAAGTATTTCCAGTCAATCATTCATGACTTTCTGGTTCCCAGTTTTCGCAACACTGGAGTAATTCTCAGGTCAAAAATGTGTTGTTTTTAAAAGCAAATAAGCTTCTCTCCCCAGTGCCTATATCTGGAGCGCCTATCAGGGATTCCAGCAGCAGGGTCCAGCCCGAATTAGCTTTGGATTAAACTGACAGAAAGAGCCTCTTGTGGCGCAGAGTGGTAAGGCAGCCGCCTGAAAGCTTTGTCCATGAGGCTGGGAGTTCAATCCCAGCAGCCGGCTCAAGGTTGACTCAGCCTTCCATTCTTCCGAGGTCGGTAAAATGAGTACCCAGCTTGCTGGGGGGTAAACGGTCATGACTGGGGAAGGCACTGGCAAACCACCCCGTATTGAGTCTGCCATGAAAATGCTGGAGGGCGTCACCCCAAGGGTCAGACATGACTCGGTGCTTGCACAGGGGATACCTTTACCTTTACCTTTAAACTGACAGAGACTTCAAGCAGGGTCCGATCCAGGAGTTCTTCTCCACTTAACTGATCCCTGCACTTTCAAACAGATACTGACGCCTTCTGTTTAGTGGACTAATTCTGCTATCCTGCCCGGTTATTTTTAACTCTTAAGTGGACTAGAATAGCGATCCCCAACCTGTGGGCCGTGGACCACATGTGGTCCTTTGACTAATTGGAGGTGGGCCGCGAAGGACGCCTTCTCCCCTTCAGCTTTTTAAAAGTATCTGAAATCCTGGAGCGACGAACAGCATGCAGGCGATGCCAGAAAGAATTTTTCCCTAACGTTGTAGCACAAAGCTTGCCTCTTTAAAACTCCTCCCCACCCAAAATCAGGAACAAGATTATTTTTTTTAAATTAATAAGACTTGTGATTCAAGAATGGGTAGTGTTCAAAAATGCTATGCATCTATGATTAGGCATAGCAACGGAGAAGTATGCATTTTTTAAAAATTAGCGCCATTGCGGGACCTTTAAAGCTTGAAGAAAGCGGATTGGCTGTCTGGCTTAATTGACAGGCAGACGACAGTCATGTATAAACCGCATTGCTCTCTTCTGCCATTTCAAGCAGGCAATGTGGAGGGTGAGGAGCGCGAAAAGGCAGCACAGAAGAGCAAGACAGGAAAAAGGTGAGGAGAGGCCAGGAGGCACGGTTATATTTTGCGTAACAGTATTCGGCTGGCATAACGCTATTTTTACAGGTGTGCAGGAATGCCCAAAGTATTCCCCTTGTCCTTTTTGTCACATTTATCCAACAAGACTGAATGTTCCACCGAGGACACTGATGGCCAGAAATAAAAGGACGTTTACAGTGCAAGTTCTTGAACCAGTACACACCGAAGTCTGAACTGGATTAGTCTTTGCTGATGGCCACAATTGCTTAATATCGAAGATTCCTTTGCGAAGGAAAAGTCTATACCAGGGGTAGTCAAACTGCGGCCCTCCAGATGTCCGTGGACTACAATTCCCAGGAGCCCCTGCCAGCATTCGCTGGCAGGGGCTCCTGGGAATTGTAGTCCACGGACATCTGGAGGGCCGCAGTTTGACTACCCCTGGTCTATACCATCAGGCGTTTCCACAGATTGCCCCTGGTAGCCAGACTTTTAAGGTGGCCTTTGTCCTATCAAATATGCTCAGCTGCTTACCACCTGATCAAGGAGGGTTAGAGCCGTTTAAAGATGTGTCTGACATCATTAATCTATTTGACCTTTGACCCCAGAGATCTAAAGTGTAACTATGGTGACTAAAGCTTGCCCTTACAGTGCTGAGAAACTTCCAAGCTCTGCAGTATCTGAAGTCACATTGTTCAACGGGACAAAGGAGCCAAGGAGAAATGTGACGGTTTCTTACTTGTTGGGGTCAGCAGGTCAATTGCACAGATTGCTTATTGTTGTAGGATAAACCCGACTACAAAAATTAGTTTTCATTCTTTTCCACAAAACTATCTGATTTTAAAGAAAAAAACTGAGAAAACGAAAATGAACCTAATACTTTCAACTACCTTACCAGATTATGTTCATTATAAGTAAAAAGGATGTCTATATCTTACCTAGAATCACAGAATAATAGAGTTGGAAGGGACCTCATGGGTCATCTAGGCCAACCCCCTGCACTATGCACTCTTTTCCAACAACCCAAGAAACGACTCTATACATGGATATCAGCAGACGGTCAACACAGAAATCAGATTGACTATGTGCTCTGCAGCCAAAGATGGAGAAGTTCTATACAGTCACTAATAACAAGACCAGGAGCCGATTGCAAAATTTGTTGCAAAATTTAGGCTTAAATTGAAGAAAGTAGGGAAAAGCACTAAGCCACTCAGGTCTGAACTAAATCATATCCCTGACGTATCCCTACAGTAGAGGTGACAAATAGATTTAAGGAGTTAGATCTGATAGACCAAGTGCCTGAAGAACTGTGGACAGAGGTTCGCAACATTGTACAAAAGGTAGCAACTAAAACCATCCCAAAGGAAAAAGAAATGCAAGAAATCAAAATGGCTGTCTGAGGAAGCTTTACAAATAGCTAAGGAGAGAAGGGAAGTGAAAGGCAAGGGAGAAAGAGAAAGATACACCCAATTGAATGCAGAATTCCAGAGAAAAGCTAGAAGAGATAAGAATGCCTTCTTAAATGAACAGTGCAAACAAATAGAAGAAAACAACAGAATGGGAAGGAGATCTTTTCAAGAAAATTGGAGATATGAAGAGAACAATTCATACAAAGATGGGTATGATAAAGGAACAAAATCGTAGGGACCTCACAGAAGCAGAAGAAATTTTAAAAAGGTGGCAAAATTATATAGAGGAACTATACAGGAGCAAGCTTAACATCCCTGATAACCACAATGGGATAGTTACTGACCTGGAGCCAGACATCCTGGAATGTGAAGTCAAATGGGCCTTAGGAAGTCTGAGCAACAATGAAGCTAGTGGTGGTGACAGCATTCCAGTTGAACTATTCAAAATCTTAAAAGACGATGCAGTAAAAGTTTTACACTCAATATGCCAGCAAATTTGGAAAACTCAACAATGGCCACAGGATTGGAAAAGGTCAGTTTACGTTCCAATCCCAAAGAAGGGCAATGCCAAAGAACGTTCAAACTACCGCACCATTGCACTCATTTCTCATGCTAGCAAAGTTATGCTCAAAATCCTACAAGCTAGGCTCCAGCAATATGTGGACCGTGAGCTTCCAGAAGTACAGGCAGGATTTCGAAGAGGCAGAGGAACTGGAGATCAAATTGCCAACATACGCTGGATCATGGAGAAAGCTAGGGAGTTCCAGAAAAACATCTACTTCTGCTTCATTGACTATGCTAAAGCCTTTGATTGTGTGGAGCACAACAAATTGTGACAAGTTCTTAAAGAGATGGGAATTCCAGAGCATCTTATCTGTCTCTTGAGAAACCTATATGCAGGTCAAGAAGCAACAGTGAGAACCACGCATGGAATAACTGATCGGTTCAAAATTGAGAAAGGAGTTTGGCAAGGCTGTATACTGTCACTTTGCCTATTTAACTTGTATGCGGAGCACATCATGAGAAAGGTGGGGTTAGATAAGTCACAAATTGGGATCAAGATTGCAGGGAGAAATATCAACAACTTCAGATATGCAGATGATACCACTCTAATGGCAGAACGTGAAGAGGAACTAAAGAGCCTGTTGATGCGGGTGAACTTAAATGGACTCTGGGGAATGGTAGAGGACAGGAAGGCCTGGAGGATCATTGTCAATGGGGTCACAATGGGTCGGACACGACTTCGCACCTAACAACAACAACATAGCAACACTGGACAAGAGCTGGAATAAATAGCACAGATAGGATCCAAATGAGGACTGCCAATGCCCTGGCTTCACACATGATCTCCAGACAAAAGACATTAGCACCACTGGAGAAGATGGCTGCTTTTGAGGGCAGGACATCCCTGCTGACAGTGCCGCATCTCCCCAAACCCATTTCTGCTCAGGTTCCACTCCCAAATCTTGTTTCAGCTGCACCCTCACTGACCACCAAATCATCGCAAATGTCTCCTGGAAGAACCTTACTGGATCAGCAAAGGGAACTTCTTGGCCACCTGCTGTTTATACTGTCGTAGGCATCAGGTCTGAAAACGGACGCAAGGGACGCAAGGCTCTCCCCCAAAACCCCACTTTCCTAGAGTTCTTTTTCCAGGACCATGAATGGCTCTGGAGAAAAGGGTCTCCTCAGAAGCACCCAGAAGGTTTGGGTGTCTGCATCCAAAACACCAAACTAGCTCTCTGTCTGTCACTTCTGGGTCCCACCTAACTGTTGTATATTCACACATTTTATTCTTAACTTTCCCCATAATAAAACCCATATTGTGGCCCTGTTGACTCACGCCTTAAAACAGGAGCCGACTGGCCTGAGCGGGAGTGTTCCGCCAATGGGGAAAAGGCAGTTTGAGGGATCTGTTCGGCAACCGCTGATGGAACCAGACTGCCTTTTCCCTATTAATCAAATATCTCCCACTCAGGGCCGATCATGCTGTGGGCCATGCGTACACCTTCAAGCAAGACCAGGGCCAAAGCGGGGAGAAGGCGGAGGACGGCACCAGGCCACGTTGCTGCTGCCACCAGCCATGGGAGGCCAGGACAGGCGACTGGCCAGTGGCCTACCCCTCCCTATGGAGGGCTGCCCACCTGGCCCCTCGCCCAGTCACTTCAGCAGTCCCTTCCCATAGGGAAACCGTGAAGATGTAAGCAAGCTGGATGGCTCAGGCAGAGCAGTCTGAAGCTCAAGCCCTCCAAGACGGAAGTCCTGTGGCTGGGTAGAAGGGGGCAGCATCAGGCAGCACATCTCTCATGTCCGGATGGGGTACAACTAACACCTGCACCGGTTTCATGAGCAGAGGAATAGTCTTTAACCATAAAGTGTGTTTTGACCCTTATCAGAGAAATCCAATTCCAAGGTTTGTAATAGCCTTCCCCCTCGCAGCCACCAGCAAAACCAGCTGCTTGGTCAGCAACAGACTTCAATCTTTCCGTTTACGGCCTGATGCCAAAGAGTAACCCAGTGCAATAAATCAATGCTGACTGGAAAAGAAGCTACTGGGCAGGTGCGCTAGTACTTCCTGGTTACTGGCACATGTGCACGTGAAAGTGCCCAGAGGAGGCGGGTATGTGTTGGTGTCCGGGGCTGATAGCCTGTCTGCACTTGTTTTCTCACCTCTGAGTAGATTTCCTGCCTCTTCTGCCTGCCCTTGTCCACGGATGGTAGTTGTGCTGGCCTGTGGTGAGTTTGATGCTGGAGCTCTGCGACTGGCCCTGTAGGGCACTGGAAGCTTTCAGAAAGGACAGCAGGGAATAGGAGTTTGGGGGGAACTAGCTGATCTTTATAGTCTGGAGATGAGCAGCAATGCCGAAGACAAAGAGCGGCCTGCAGGCTGAGATGGGGGCAGAGTGCCTCAGCTGAGCCCCTGAGCCTGTGGCTGTCAACGGCCCTTGTGCTGGTCAGGACAGGGTTACCAAAAGGGTAAAATGCCCCAGAGTCCCTCTTTCCCAAGCAGCCATTATCTCCAGGAGAACTGACCTCTGTGGCCTGGGGAGAAGCTGTCGCTCTGGGGGATCCCCAGGTCCCACCTGGAGGCTGCCACCCCCTGGACCTCAGTGGGGTACAGTGCAATGGAGTCCCCCCCTTTTAATATTTGTATGCTGATTTGCTGCTATCAGAGGTCTTACAAACTGTGTTAATGCAATCTTAGCTATACGTATGGCTCAGTTTACCAGCCCCTCCTGGCAACTATACCCCCTGATATGTAAGTCTTGAGGAAGTCTCTTTCAATGTAACTGAAGAAGTGTGCATACACACAAATGTTTTTATCCAGAATAAAATATTTTTGGTCTTCAAGATGCCCCTGGATTCAAACTTTGTTCTACTGCTGCAGACCAACATGGCTACCCACTTGGAGATATGGGTTATGTCCACCAGTTTGAAAAAATGATACAATAAATACATACATTTTACTATCTTGTTTTATATTCTAGACTGAAATACAAAAACATGAACGTTTGGCAAGATAATCAGCAGCGTCTCTTTCATGCTGAACTGCTGGCTTCCTTGGTTTTACCATTTGCAAATTATAGGAAACTAGTAAATAAGCCCGCTGCAGTCAAAATGCAGCGGGCGCTAGCAGGGCGCGCCATGAGGGCGGCAGGGCTGTGTGGCCCTGCTCGGCAAGGGTGGGGACGTCCTATGGGCCTGGTGCCTACCTGGCATGTTGGCGTCGCAGGAGCTGGGTGGCTGTTGGTCCGTGGGGCAGGGCACAGCTTGCGGCAGCAGTCCCGAAGCTTCCAGTGGCGGCGGCTTCTGGCTGGCTGCGCCGGGGGGGGGGCGATGTGCTGGTGGCAGCAGCAGGCAGCTTTGCGCCTCCCGACGCACCAGGCTGGCAGCAAAGGAGCAACTGCGAGGAGCGCTGCACGCGCCTCGCAGTTGGTCAGGGCTGGAAATCGGAGGGACCAATCGGCAGGTGCTTTGCGCCTGCCGATTGATCCCTCCGATTGTCTGTCCAGAGGAAGGGTCCAATCTGGACCCTTCCTCATCCCGGACACATCCCGCCCCTAAAGCCCTTAATGTTTTATTTAGTACGCGGCGGGGCGGTGTTAAGATACTTGCCCCAAAGGTTCCTATCCAGGCATATCAGCGACTTCAAACACCTTAATTTAAAACATGCTGACTCAAAAACAAGGCCCAGCAACGGCAGTGAAACTTACTCCAAAGTCTCTGCTCGCAGTCTGATCTTGAGTTGTAATCTTAAACATATTTGCTTCATTAAAAGCAAAAAAAAAAAGAACTTTGGATCAATGTTAGACCAGAGCAGCTCTTGTGTACATTAAAACTGTGTCTCTAACAAGACTTGGAAGCAGTCATGGAAAGGGCTGCATTGCCCGGGACAAGCCAGAAAGGGATGAAAATTCACCACAAGACAAGGACACCTATCTACTGTAGTATCCATCCCACACTCACGTTTATGTTTCAGAACAGAACAAACAGCATCCTGACAATCTTGTTGCACAGACAAGTATCTCATGAAGCCTCTACTCCCATAACATTATGGCCGACAAAAGGATTAAACATATTAAGTAGCTTGAAAAGGCATTATTTGAAAGAGGTTGGGTATTTTTTGTTTGCTTTGGGGTTTTTTGCTTTAATAAAAACAGAACAGTTATTAACCTGCAAGAGAAGGAAATTACCTCTTGAAATCCTGTGTTTAAGTTACATTGACAGAGTGACAGAAGGGATGAAAGTCAGGAAATTTCAAAGCTGAAGCTGAATCCCTTTCCTTAGTCCACGTTATTGTCCTTTATCCCTTTACATTTAATTAAAACCAAGTTGTGGCCAGTTGCTCATAAGCTTTTACAGAAACCTGATTATGGGAATTGCTCGACTTCACTGTCTATTGTACTGGACTTCCCCTCTCCAAACCTGCCTCTCCAGATGTGAAACACAGAAAACGAAACCTGGAGGAGACCTCTGTCACCTTTTTTCCAAGCTACGGGAAGAATGGCCCAGAAATGCCACATAATATGTCCTCGCATTAAAAAGGCACAAATGTTATCAACACAGTTACGCAAGAATTGTGCAAGGTTATGCAAAAACGATCGCTTCTCAGCCTTTGGACTAAGATCAAGTATCAACTGTACAACAGAGAGCCAGGTTGGTGTGAGAGCCAGTTTGGTGTAGTGGTGAGGAGTGTGGACTCCTAATCTGGCATGCTGGGTTTGATTCTGCGCTCCCCCACATGCAGCCAGCTGGGTGACCTTGGGCTCGCCACGGCACTGACAAAACTGTTCTGACCGAGCAGTGATATCAGCGCTCTCTCAGCCTCACCCACCCCACAGGGTGTCTGTTGTGGGGAGAGGAAAGGGAAGGCGACTATGAGCCACTTTGAGCCTCCTTCGGGTAGAGAAAAGCGGCATATAAGGACCAACTCTTCTTCTATTGTCTTTCTTCTTTGTGATTTCTAACAAAATGTTCTATATCTCTTTCTCTTGAATAACATGCAGCAGCTTGGTAGATTTTTGAAGGCAGAGAGCCAGCATGGTACAGTGTTTAGAGCAGCCTTGTTCAATTTTGTTACCATTGAGACACCTCTGAAATAATCTTCAGGCTTTGAGAAATCCCAGAAGTCCTGCAATCATGTTGAATGTGGTTGGGAAGCACAGCTGGGTACAGGCCCACCCAGGGTTCCTCCCCTTCCCACCCCCTACAGGCCCATCGTTGGCCATTTGGGAGGGGTAGGTGAGTCAACATGACTGTATATGGTCATATCACCTGTATGGTTAAATCATAATTTGAAAAAAGCAGAGATTCCCCAGGATACTACCCATGGGTGTCATGCTACATGCTGACACCTGTCCTGGTGTGGAACAAGTGTTTTTTTCAGGGTTTTTTTCAAAGGGAAGGCTGAGGTGGGGCTTTGGCCCAGCGAGTTTATTGTTTGGCCGCTGGAGATCTGATCAACTGTGCGGATTTTGAAAAGCATTGCTTTGGCAGCAGCTGTCCTCAGGAGCTTCACTGAGACAACCATTTTGAGGCAGCCATTTTGGGACTGCACCCCACTCACTGCCTGCCAGCTCAAAATGGTTGAGGATCCTTGTCCTACAGAAACCCAACTATATCCAACACCTGCATGCATGATGGAGTTTGTTTTGGGCTTTGGGGTGTTATATTCTTAGCAAATCGTGACAGAATTCACCCAGTCAACACTACTTTCCCTGCAGAACCTCTAGCCCACCAAACCATCCCTTGGAATGAGTGCGGTACCCCCTCCCATCTTCTTGCCGCCTGCAATAACACAGAAGATTTTTCCCGTGGAGTAAGTATAGTCAAGACCAAATGACACCTGCATTACTCTGGTTGATTTATAGGCTTTATTTTGCTGACACCCAGAGTTCCAAGGGTAAATGGTTCCCACTTCAGAGAGACCAGCAGTGTGGACTATTTTCTCCCGAGAAGAAAAGACTGTTTTAAATCACACTTATCAAGTCTTCAGCTTTCTTTTACAGCAGTCACAATTGTACTGGCTAACATCACTGATACCAATTCCTCACCAGCTTTCCTCTCTGGTCCACCGCTGGTGCATTGCTGCGGAGCTGCTTCCTGTGTCCCTGCATGGAACCTATTTCTGCGGCGCACACCGTCAGCCCTGGATTTCCGCGTTCTCACAGCACAACCAGGGGGGAAAGGTTTTGCCACGTGGAGGGGAGACGGAGTTTTAGAAAAATTGCATAAAGGTAGGATTGCATTACAATGCAATCCCTCCTTACTGCAATTTTTTTAAATGCCCCATTTGGCCCTACAAAGCACTGTGTAACTGAGTGGGACATTTTCTGTCCTCCCATCCACATGGCCTGTGGCTGGATTGGCCCCATTGTCCCCCTGCTGGGGGGGCAACACCGGGGAGTTCCCCTGCTTTGTTTGGCTACGAGTTCATACCAAAATGCCCAGCTGGTGAGGGCTGAATACAATGTTTAAATGCGGTTCCTCCCCGTCTCGCCCCTCTCTATGCATACGAGAGAACGAGTCTGCCAGAAAGTTTTTCTTCCCGGGAATGTGGGAAAGCCTGAAATTGAAACGGGCAAAGAACTCCGCCTACCAAATTTGTTTGGAGTTGAGGTTGCGCGGTTTGCGGAGGACTTCTAGGTTTTTGTGATCTGTCCCAACCTTGAAGGGCTCCTTTGCCCCCTCTAGTAGGTGGCGCCAGGTGGAAAGGGCAATTTTTACTGCCTCTTTTCCCCAAATGGCCCAGTTTTTCTCGTCCAGGGAGAATTCTCTGGAGAGATAAGCGCAGGGGCACAATTGTCCATATAGCAAAGATAGCAAAGTTTTGTCCAGTCAAAGGCATTTATTCAAGGAGACGTTCACATTCAGGTTGCAGCCAAAAGAAGAGGCTTAATCCAAAGAGTGGTGTAGAGTGGTGGCTTCTAATCCGGTGAGCTGGGTTTGATTCTTCCACATGCAGCCAGCTGAATGAGCTTGGGTTCATCACTCCTGATAGTATTTTTCTAAATCAACAGTCAGAGCTCTCTCAGCCTCACCTACCTCACAGGGAAGGTGTTGTGGGGAGAGGGAGGGAAGGTGATTGTAAGCTGCTTACAGTGCAAAGCAGGGTATAAAAATCAACTCTTCTTCTAATTGCCCCATCACAAATTGCTCTCTTGTCCTGCATCACTTGTACAAGCATGTGAGGGCATTGTTTTGACAGAAAATATTTGCAGAGTCACTTGTCTCCATGGAAGGCTATACAAGCATGAAGTGGTGATATCTTAACTTATTTTTGAGGACATACATATCCAAAGCAGTCAATAAATATAGCTTTCCCAGCAGCAGACACTTGCAATATGCACCTTCACCTCTGCTGTTTGGAGTGACAACTTTGGCTTTGCCAGGTAACCTACCCCTGTCTTTATTTTCCATCCTTCCGCAGAGATGGAAAACTGAGCAATGAAGCAATTCTGGGAGCTTACAAGCTTTCTTTCTTGTGTTTCTAAAAAGCATGCATCCCAGGAAGTGAAGAAGCAGTACACAAAATGTCGAGTTTGGCTATTCAGATTCTGGGGAAGTGATATACCATAAGATTAAAGCGATCCTGCTAGACTTTACCACCACATGAGAACTAGTTCACATAAAAGAATGCAATAGCTACAATACACTTCTCTTTTTATTCAATTCCAGAGCGCAGTATAAGGGCACATGCTTTAATAAGATAAACACCCAATTTACTCCCACTAACACAAATAACAGGGGGAAACAGATTTTCCATTCCGCAGATCTCTTAAGATATGAGCGTGCTTGAAGATGAATGCTACTTATAGCAATTATAATGATCCTTTCAAGTATTTCCGTTTTATAAGCTACTATACACATCCCAAATACACCACGCACTTAGGAGAGGCAGCCATTGTGGGTATGCAGCACCCTATTATCACTTTTTGTTGCACTCACAATAGTTTGAAAGTACTTTGGTATGCTCACATTTTAGGCAACTCTTTTTCACAGAACCACAGCCCAACAGAGAAGCTTTGAATGGCTTCTTCTATTATATTCCCCAGGAAAAGAGACAGGAACTGAGAAAGAAGGGCACTGATGCAACAAGGGCATCTATCGCTCTGAAAACAACATTGTTTAAAAGCCAGTTATAAAATGCTGATCTGATTAGGAACATAAGCATTGTCCTCTTCAATCAGAGTAATAACCCATTCCATCTATGACAATCTCTAACAATGGTCACCACCATTGATTTATCAGAGGGTGGAATGCCTTATATGGCTGTTTTATTCACTTTGTACTTTCAAGAATCAAAGGGCTGATCCTTCTTCTGAGCACATAATCAAAATTGGTAGAGGGGGCGAGAAGAGCAGAACCACACAAAAAAAGGATCAGCAAAACACAGCTCTGCTACAGTGCAACTGTAACTCCCATGCCAGTAAACCAAGATCAACACAACTTGCATTCTCCAAGTCTCAGTTTTGTCAGCTAGACTTTGATTAAACAAAAACTGGCCTAGACTTTGCGGTAAATCCCAGCACAACTATGTGATCACCAGCTCCATTCATTTCCAGCAGTTCTCCCTATCAAAATCCTCACTGCTGCCATCAAACTTTGTTAATTTATTAAAATGGTTAATTAGAAAAGTCAAACTATGAAGGGCATAATAAAGAATTAGTTTAAGAATCAATAGAATCATAGAAACAGAGTTGGAAGGGGCTACACAGGCGATCTAGTCCAACCCCCTGCTCAACGCAGGATCAGCCCTAAGCATCCTAAAGCATCCAAGAAAAGTGTGTATCCAACCTTTGCTTGAAGACTGCCAGTGAGGGGGAGCTCACCACCTCCTTAGGCAGCCTATTCCACTGCTGAACTACTCTGACTGTGAACATTTTTTCCTGATATCTAGCCTATATGGTTGTACTTGAAGTTTAAACCCATTACTGCGTGTCCTCTCCTCTGCAGCCAACAGAAACAGCATCCTGCCTTCCTTCAAGTGACAACTTAGTTGGCTCCAACTTCCTGGCTATACACAGGCCATGGGAAAAGGCAGGACACTCCCACTTCAATGAGACAACCATCCCACCAGCAGTGCTGCAGGAATTACACCTAATTATTTTATTTATCCTTATCCATTGTTGTTCCTCTATATATTTCTGAAACAGCCTAGGCTGTCCGGCTGTCCAAGTTGGAATAGGGCCAATCAGGGTGCAACGAGCTTTGACCTGGAGCCAGCAGCAGGTAAGGGGAAAGGGCCCTGGGCAAAGTGTTGTGGTGGAGGCCTTGCTACAAGGGCCTCTTGGCCTGCTAGACTGGGCCTGCTAATGAGGGCCTACTGGCCTGCTGACTGCCTGCTAAGGAGCTCCGTCTCAGCCCTGCTCATGAGCTGCCCAGCCCCTGCCCACCCCACTTGATTTGGCTGCGAGCTGCAGCCCAAAGCCACCTTAAGCTGCCCGGCCAGGGGAGGGGAACGGGCTTTGAAGCTAGTTTATTATATTTATATACCACCCTCCCCTCGCACCTCAGGACAGTTGGAGGGGATTAAACCAAGATTTCTGATCCAAGGCCAACAAGCAGACTGGCTCACAATAAAAATGCATCTGAGTATATGTCATTCTGGGTAGTGGGGGGGGGCAACCCCTTCCTCAACATCCTTCCTGGCTCCCTCAAAATGCTTTTCCAAAGTGGCTGTAGCTAGGTAGAACCTTTGCCCTGCAAGGCTTCTGATTAGCTGTCGAAATGAAAAGCATCCTGATAAACCAAGTTGCTGCCTGTAATTCTGGAGCCCAAAAAAGGTTGGGAACCACAAAATCAGTATTGAGTTGCACAAGACTCAACAGAACGGCAGTTTCCACAAACAAGGGAGAGAATCAAGGGGCTTCCTGCTCCTTTGTACACATTTCTTCCCTGCTTGCCTACAAAACAGACAGAATGGAGACAATAGAACAGTAAGACAGGCCTCCCTCTCTCTCCTCTTTCTATATAAAGTTTGCTCCTCTTCTAAATAAAACTATTTCATTCTTTTAAGCAGCTTGGAGCTTCACATCTCTTTGTGTATTTAAATGCTGCCAACATCCAGCAAAGGGCTCTCAAGGCAAGTGGGAAGCAGAGGTGGTTTGCCATTCCCTTCCAGAGCCTTCCTTGATGGTCTCCCATCTCAGAGACTAGGGGCACCAGTAATGCCAGGGGGGTGCCAGTAATTTAGGCAACAGCCTTTCAACAAAAGCTCTTTCAAAGGGTAGCCATTTCGGTCTGCACTAGAACAGTTAGAGTGAAGTCCAGGTGCACCTTGGAGACTAGGAAGATTTTCAGGTTATAAACTGGGTCTCATATACCCTGAAAATCTTTCTAAGGCGCTACTGGACTTCAATCTAACTGTTCATGAAAGTAGTTTCCCAGGAGTCACTTTTGTTAAAAGATTAGAACGATGACTTCTGGGTTATAAAATCCAGGTAGTTGCTACCTAGAAAACATTTTTCAGCAGACTTTTATCCATTCAGCAGACTTTACTGTTTGTTCATTTCTTAATGTGAGGCATAATTTTACTCAGTAATCTAATACAGATTATCCTTCCACTACAAGCTTTTATTCCCATTTGCATTAGGTGTGGTTTTTTTTCTTGCAGCAAAAACCGCATCTGCAAATTACGCCTTCTCGTGGAAGAACAACTTTAGCCATATATTCAAACAGTTGTTTTAAAAGCCTAAATAATACAGACAGCTGCACAAAAGGCATCTGACGGAGAGTTTTCATAACTCTTTTTAGTATTCTGTGGCAGCTATGACTGGGTAAAATCTAATTATTTCTTCAGGACCCTTTGGAATAGTTCAAGAAGATTTGTTACAGTTCCTAGCTGATGCATTAAGCACTTGGCTAGGCTCCACAGACTGAGATAGCTGGATGTGCATTCTACATGTCTTTTCATGAACTGTCCACTGATACATGTGGTGCTCTCCTACAGCATGTGCTGCAATCTGTTGAATGGACTGAACCTCAAACTCTGCGTCTTTGCAGAACGGCGATAGTTGCGAGAGACTAAATTGCAATTAACTTTAGTAATCCAAGCATACCTAACTAACGTGTCTTCTGCACTGATGCAAATGGAGAGTGACACTAGAAAAGAATGGGGTTAAATGCGTCTACCCTTTTTCTTTATCCCCCAATTTCTCAGGTTCCTAATGATTTCCATAGTCACAAGAGTTTTAAATGACCAGATCTCTTGTGAACTTAATTGAGCTTGGCCTCCCTGTCCTCGGATGCCAACAGAAAGTGTAGCCAGAGAACAAGGGAGGTCAGCCTCATTCTTATCAGGCACTTCCACTGACAGGACAAAGTCCTTTTCTGTTGAACCCAAGGCACCACACTGCTGTGCCAGACGCCCAGAGATGAGATAAGGAGAATTAAGCGGATGGGGAGAAGGCAACCAAAGACCTGCACGGGAGACAACGGACCAGATTTCAGAGGCGAGGAGGTATGCAGAGGGAAACTCAGACAATGAGAAATGTAAACCTCCCCTCAGTTAATATACTACTAGTAAAAAGAAAGCTAAACTGCAGGAAAAGCCGCAAATATTTTAAAGGGTCTTATCAGTGATAAGCAGAAGAATCTCGTCTAATTGGCATTTCCTAACTGTCTGTGCTCTCCAGACTGCTCTTTGCAAAGCCGTGCCATGGGCTTCTCTGCAGAGCAGGGATGGCGGACGGGCAGCCAACTGAAGGGGGGGCCCAACGGAACGCAGATCAGATCACACTACTCTGCCCGCAGGAGACCCACGACCCCGCTATGCTTGGGGGGCCATATTTAGAAAGGCACAAAAGAGGTACCGGATTTGCCGGCGTATAAGACAAGCCCCCAACATTTCCACTCAAAATACAGTACTATGGGCCAGGGGTAGTCAAACTGTGGCCCTCCAGATGTCCATGGACTACAATTCCCAGGAGCCCCTGCCAGCGAATGCTGGCAGGGGCTCATGGGAATTGTAGTCCATGGACATCTGGAGGGCCGCAGTTTGACTACCCCTGCATGGGCCAATATGGGCAGCTCTGTCTATCCCAACTGAAGTGCACCCGGCGTATAGGACGACCCCTCCACTTGGAGGCATGTTTTTCAGGGGGGGGGGGGGGGAACGCCAGCAAATACTGTACTTCAAACAGGGACCCCTCTGGCAAATCTCGCAGTGGTCGCTGCCAGGCACCAGGCACATCCCTACCCTCCCAACCCCCCCAGGAGCCACTTCCACCCGCTTTCCGAGCTCCGCCGCGGCACAGGGCGGCTTCCCGCTGGCACGTGGCGCGATGCCGGGAGACTCCTGCCGGGAGTTGGCTGCCGCCGCAGGGTCAAGCCGGAGCCGAGCGCCAGTTCGAGCCCGCCGGGCCTCCTCGGGCGCCCTCTGGCGTCTGCGGGCCCGCCTGCAGCCGAGGCGGGGCCGGCCCTCCGATGACGTCACTCCCGGGCCAGCCACTGCGAGCGGGCGGTGGGCGGGCGAGCGGGCGAGCGGCGCGCGGAGCGGACGGGCGGGCTGGCTGGCCGGCGAGAGCTCGTGCGGGTGCGGACGGTGCCGGGCGCGGGATCACGGCTCCTCGGCCGCTCCTTCCCCTGCTGGTAAGTGCGTGGCCGGCGCGCCGGGCGGGTCAGGGTGCTCCAGCTCCGCGCGCCGGAGTCCAGCTCTCGTCGGCCGTGCGGCTGCAAGCCCGAGTGCACGCGCCCCTTGGGGCGGCCGGGCTGGCCCGACTCCGGCGACGGGGAGGGGTGCAGGGAAGACGCCGCCCGCGAAGGAGCGAACCCACTCCGAGGCCGAGGGAACTTTTAGCCCGGACCCGTGAGCGCCCACGCCGGGCTCCGGAGCCTGAGCTGCGCGGTCAGACCTCGGGGCAGCGCTGGGGACGCCGCCGCACACGCTCTTGCCCCCGGGCGGGCGGAGACGCTCGGCTGGGTCGGAGCAGGGAAGGGCGAGCGACCGCCGGGCGGGACCTTTAAAGCAGGGGTAGTCAAACTGCGGCCCTCCAGATGTCCATGGACTACAATTCCCATGAGCCCCTGCCAGCATGCTGGCAGGGGCTCATGGGAATTGTAGTCCATGGACATCTGGAGGGCCGCAGTTTGACTACCCCTGCTTTAAACGCCGTCAATGTTCAGGGGGGGGGGGTTGTGCCTGCAGAAACCTGTTGTCGTGATGCTTCATCTCCCGCGGGACTGTGCTTTTTTAATTTCAAACAAGGGGCTGTAATTAATAATGAACGAGCCAGAGATGCAAAAACAGAGCGGCTCCCCAAAAAATGTCAATATGCAACACGCCACTGCAGAAAAGAAAACGTGTTTTATGAATGCCAAGGTCGGGACAACGGGCCAATACTGGAAATGCCTCCTTTCACGGTTTTTCTCCATGCTGGCTGGATTTTTAAAGCATGTGAGCCTGTATCGTGTTGAGCTCGCCACGCTCTACAAAAATTGGTTTTTAAAGAAGATGTTTGTGGCTTAATAAGCATGATTCTTCACTGTGAATGATTTATGTCTGCATGCGTTGCTTTTGCTTGTTTTCCCCTGCAGTATTTGTCATTTTCAGTTTTACCAAAATTGTGGTTTATGGCTGTAAGAAACACAGGGAAACAAATCCAAACCATTAGAACAGGCGGCACACATAATCCTGTCTTGTCCTCTACATTTGTTTGCCAGTTAAACTTTAGAATGTGAAACCACCAGGAAAGAAAAGCAATATATGCTTTGAATTAACTGCTACATTTAAAGTGTAACTTGTGATTATAGGAATTATTATTGCAATCATCAAGTTGCTGTCTGAGCTCTTAATAAAGGTACAGTTATATGTTGTATCCTTAGCATTACCCATAGGCAACCAATTCCGCCCCCCCCCCCCAAAATAGCAGAGACTGTCCTCGCTTATTAACTCTTCTAAACCTACAGCACAACTAAAATTATTTCCACAACTGAGTTAAACAAGGCAGTACCAATGACAGGTTTCTCATCTTTGCAAGCAGTTTAAGTCACCCTTTAAAAATAATAAACGGTGGTTGTTTTATTACTAAGTGAAATGTTGAGAAAAGTTTAATTGAAGCTTGCACATTCTAATTACATCCAGCCTGGTTTCCTGGAAGAGGGTCTCTTGCCCAAGCAGAAGACTTTCAAATTACAGTGATAACAAGATGAGTTGAATATATGAATTCTGAACAAGGCTTTATAGCCAGATCAAAAACTGGATCATCACTCGAAATAAATAGATGACTATGGAAGCTAGGATGCAGCAGATTTTGCTTCCCAAGTGATCCTGCTCAGGCTAATTCACCTTTACTAGGAATAGTAACACCTTACAAATTAAAATAATTTACCTTCCCCAATATTGCAGATGCTAAGTTTCAGAATGCAGGCTGTAACACCTATCAAAATAGATGTTTCTGTTTACCAAAGCAAATTTCAGTAACTATTTAATTTCCCCCCATCAATTCAAAATTGCTTTCCAGTTCTGTTGTCTCCCCACCCACCAACTCAAGGGAATCATGGCTACCTTCCTCTACCAAATCTTTATTTAAAATAGCTAAAAGATCTTCAGATTCGACTTAAAAGCACATTATCCCCCCCCAAAGCAAATTCAGCAGAATGAAGTCACTGCTAGAAACAAAATGCTTTTTGCCCAAGCCCCCCTACCCTGGAATCCTCCACTGTTCTCTCACCAGAAGCCTTTGTGATTAAAGCAGACAAACTGGACAGCAGCATTTTTAATACAAAATCAGACTCGGCCTCTGAGAAGAGATTTCTTGTGGTGTGTGCTACCCCCCAGCGGGCAGAATTTCCCTGCTGCAAACAAGCCAGTCAGTCCTTCTCAGAAACAAATGGTACTGCCTGAAAAGCAAAACTAGACCTGCCCTTTGGCTTTATGCTTCAGTTTTTACTACCCTTTTCCCAGCAGCTGAAAACAATAACCTCAGATTGTTACTGGCTTCTTCTACTGTTTCACTGCCCACAGAACATCTTTTTGCTCCATTGCTGGTGGGAGCTGTAGCTTGATTCAATATTTCTAACACCCCAGTTTACATGGGAATGTGCTCCACTCATTTTAATGGAACATACTTCCAAATGTGTGTTTTGAGATAACCAAAGCAGCTCAACTGTTTAAAGGAGCATGGTAAAGAAAGGATGTGTACACAAAAAAGTCACTCTTTCTAGGTTCAGCTTCAATTAAGTACGTAAACAGCTGTTATTAAAATGTGAGTTATTGTTTAAGAGAGAACTGGCACCAGTATAGTCATCATCAGTATAGAAATAGCTGTTCTACACAAAACCAAATGATTGTGCTTAAACGTCCAACAGCCCCAGTGATCCTTTTGCAGAGACAATCCGTAGGCCAAAGTAGACAGAAGCAGCTCTGGACATGTCAGATTGAACTCGGAGAAGCTTACTTCTAAGTAAACAGTCCTAGGACTGCCACTTAACAACGCAATCCCACATGAGTAGCATCAGGCTTTAAGACATCTGTACAAATTTCTGTTTTTCATTTCTGACAACAAAGGGGCAAATGGTATATAAGCAGGCAGACGAAAATACCTTTTAGGGATGCCAGCCTCCAGGTGAGATCTAGGGCTCATCTCCAGACTGCAGAGGTCAGTTCCCCTGGAGAAAAGGGGAGTTGACTCTGTGGCATTAGACCCCAATGAGGTCCCCGTCCTTTCCAGGCACCATCCCCAAATCTCCAGGAGTTTCCCAAGCTGGATCTGGCAGTCCTAGAAATGTTTGGTTCTCCTATCCAACTAAAAGTTCATCAGTATCTTTTCATCTAGAAGTTCAACATTTTTCTTTCATTGGACAGTTGCATTCTATCTTTACTCTTTGCCAGGAAAGAAAACCTGTGTGTTTCCTACATGCCACAAAAGTCACATTTTCAGGGTGGCTTAGACTGAGACATGTCAGTGTTCCTGAAAGAAATAAAAAGGGGCTCAGAAGTCCACTTCTAAACAAAGCTTTACATTCCTTTGCTCTCAGGGGGATATTTTAAGCTTCTTCTGCTTGCCTAACACCGAACAAAAGAATGGGGCACCTTCCTGAAATACTATGCCAATGAAAATTGTAGCTTCTAGACAGGGTGGCTTAGGGAAGCATTTCCCTGTCACTATCAGCTAACCCTGAGTAGTGCACTTAAGAAAACAATGTTATACACTTTGTTTTCCAGACAGCTGAGTCATGTTTAACCAAAATAACTTTGTGAAGGTTTTTAATAGCCGCCGCAGCCCAGGGACAGCCTGATTGTAGACTGGCTCTTCAAAAGCCATGCAGTCGGCACAACAGATTTCAGCAAGAGCTGGGTGAGTGGATACTTTCCTCAACCCACAAAAGGGATCGTGAAATAAATCAAACGGTTTGCAGAACCAAAATTGCTGACCTATCAGTTTTGTGCAGCCAAGGCAAATTAATTCTAGGTCTCACGCCATTGACATTTATAGCCATAGGAGATATATTTGAATCCGTAAAGGCTGCTGTGGAGGGCTTCCGGAAGAGAGATGCACATCTGAGTCCTACCACTGAACACACCATCACACATTCTCTCTTAATTTTTTAAACCAAGTATCCAACAAAAACTTCCCTTAATCATCTCACCTTTAATTCAGAGCTGTCCACTGATTCTGTGTTTAAAGTATTTTAAATGTTTTTCAAAATATATCAGAGCAAAAACAAAATGCACCTATTGTACAGTTAAAGAATTGCATTAAAGCCCCTGATATGCAATCATCAGCTTATATAATGTTTACACAGGTTGTCATTGATCAAGAATATATCAAGTACTATATGAATGCAACCCTGTCTCCAAATGTTTTCAAGCATTATGTTGATGTGCTAAAAAAAGGATGGAGTGAAAGCTCCTGCAGTTTATTAAGAAAATCCTTAATTAGCTGGGATTTCTGTTCTACTTTCTTCGTGTTTTGTTCAAAATGTAATGTTCTCTTTCAAAACCATAGGCCCATGAAGCTCCCAACTGGACATTGTGAAACCCCAGCCAAGGTTCTCTGTAGCAGTAGGGGATATTTCTCTTTTCATCCTGCAAACTCAGCTAGAAAGCCTTGATGTCAGGGAATACGTACAGGAGAGCTCAAGAAAAGAGAAGGCCAAGATAGGCAGCAGGATTCCCTTCTATCTGGATAGATCACGGCTTGCCTTCATTATGCAAATACATTGTTTTCAGCAGCAGCATTGGATATAAAGAGGAAGTGCAGGATATCAAATTAAATCAAAAGTAAAGAAAACTGTTCTCATTTCTTAATGAAAGAAACGGGGGGGGGGGGATACAAAGCTTAATCCACATTTTTGAAACAGTCTTTCCCGCCTTCATAAGAGGCTTGTTTTATTTTATCCTTTTGTTTTGATGTAGTTTTTGAGAAAAGAGGTTAAAAAAAAACAGTACTTTCATTTTAATCCATCCTTAAGACAAATACAATGGGGCAGTGTGAGGCATTGAATAGCAAATATAGTACCAAAGGGGAGAAAGGAGATTTTAAACATATGGAAGTTATAATTTTGTCTCCAGAAATAGGTGTAGGGTCTTATTTGTTTGAGGTAAAATGGTCAGATATTCTATATGTCCGTTTTCAGTGTTTGCATGCAGTTTTCCCTGCAAGACTACTTTACAGGAAATTCCTGCTCTTCAGTTAATAATTTTAAGTAGCTTCATTTTCCGTTCCTATATAATTCTTTTGCATGGGTGTTACTTTAAGCTACTTTTCCTTTGCCCAAACTTAGCATAGGCCAAGACTAATAATTATCCTTGTGTGCAGGTTAGCTAAAGTCGGTTATGTAGTTTTAAACACCAGAACCTCATGTTTTCTCCAGTTAAGATCAGGGTAAAAATAAAAAAAGTTTGTCAGTGAAATGAGCAGAGACTACTAGTTATTTGCTGAAGAGTTATTTATTCTACTTCAAGTGATAATACTTTAGCAGTGCTTCTTAAAAGGATAATAACCTGTCTCAATACCATATGCTCATAGATATGAATTACAAATTACAATTAATATCTCCCACAGATTTATTGTCAAAAGTCAAAACTGTAAGTAAACTTTCAGCTAGCATTAGCAGTGTATTTGCAACAAGTTTTCCTAATCTAAATAATTAGATTAATTCTACACAAATAGTATTTTATGTCTTTGTTAGAACTGCATTATATTTTGTCAAAATTCTTCTGGCTAACCACAGAAAAGCCAACTTTCATGGGACTGTGTCAAGAAAACAAAAGGAAAATGTAAATGCTTGTATCAAACTTAAGAACAGTATATACAAAGCAGTAGTATACTACAGGCACAAAAAGTCCACAACCTTTGCTTTATCAGAAGCAGAATCTCATGGCTAATAGGAGGCTATAAAATGTGGACAGAGCAGATGTTAGGTATACAGCAATCCTAAACATGCTTACTCAGAAATAAACTACACTGTATTCAACAGAGTTTATTCCCTAATAAAGTTGCTTAAGGGTGCACATAGTTTCAGCATTTAGAGAATGAAATAAACTTTGCAGGAAAATACAATAACAGTTTTAATGACTTCACAGCATGGGTATGGTTCTTGTTGTACAAAGACGCTTGGTCACCTGAGTTTTCAAGAAAAACCCAAAAGACCAAAACAGTTACCTCAATGAAATTTCACAAAACACGGTGATGTTGGGATCTGGGATGCTTCACAGCACTGATTCAAAACCAATCCTTTGCTTGTTATACAGCTAGTGCAATATAGCTTCACTTTCCAAGCAAATTGCTTGTTCTGAAATGCACATTTCTATAATTAATATCTAACTGTTCCTTGTTTTGGCACACCAAAGAAGTAGGTTTTCTAAGGCATTTACAACAGTGATAATTGATAGAATTTGGAGCACTGGATCTTAAGAGAGGCAAGTATTGTAAAGTGCAGATCTTGGTTCTTGAAAGCAGGAAACCAGAAACCTGTCCCATGAAGCAGGGCTCCGACTTGCAATTCAGAGTCGTGTCCAAAAAGTTTAAAGAACTGTACCACCTTCGTTTGTTCATCAAAACTATTACTGTTTTTGCTTAGCTTAAAAGCTGAACTTAGGACAGCAATGTACAGCAGCTTCACATTTTTGCTCAATTGTCCTTCTCACAATAAGTCTTAGTATTAAAAAAAAACAGAGAGAAAGATATGCATTAGGTAATCACCATTTCTCAATAGCATTATTTGTTTGCTTTCACAGGAAACTTGCCAGAGTGGAATTCCAGAAAAGAAACTCTCCACTGGCACTAGAATGTTTGTTTCTTCAAAAAGAAAATTCTCCAAATTCAATAAAAACTCTCTATAATAAATGAGTCCTTGAAATCTACAGACAGACTAAGGAAGCGTACTTTGATCTAGTCCTAAATGAACAAGGCAACCCAGCGGGCATGGATTTACCAAGGCATACCTACAGTTCAAAATTTATTCTTGGATGATTTTGGACAGAAAAAAACGCAAGTTCCTATCTCTTCTGAAGAAGCCATCATAATTCCAAGTCTTAGCATCATGAATGGTTTTGAAAACATGGAGCTGAATTTTCTATTTCTAACCATGCTGCTATGTAGAAGAGCTTGTAAGAACCACAAAGAAGGCAATTTTTGTTAAGGGTATTATACGAAAACAAAAGAATCTCTTCACACAGAGACTTTAACAGCGGAAGAGAAACTCCCTCCCCTCTTCTTCAAAGTCACAGTCCTCTAGGAATCTAAAGCTTTCATCCTCAACAATCTGATGTACAAAGAAAAAAACTTTATGGGAATGTTAAATGAATATAGTGGGGCCTGCCAGGAAAGCAACTCTACCGTAAGCATCACTTGAGCTACTATTGCAAAGGAAGTACAGCTGTGTGAATTAAACTAGAAACTTCCCTCCCTGGTTTTCAAAAAAGTGGATTCTCGCTGGATTTTAGCAAGCACAATAGATTCCCTCACATCTTTAAATAAGGTAGGACCAATAAAGTATTTCATTTGTTCATTAGTTCATCAACAAGGTGCAGAAAACTATGAAAGAAATTGTAAAACTTGTGTAGATAAATATGATAGATCAGTTAATTAGGCTGTGGGAAAACTAAGTAAACAAAGTTTTAAGAGATTTGTGAAATATCGGTAAAGATGTTCCAGTTGCCTCTACCTGTATTTTATCTACATAAAAAAAAGACATTTCCACTATACAACCAGATTGCAAATATGATGTTTTTAGTTATTTTAGGATGTTTTATTGTTACCATTGTGAGCCAGCTTGCTGAGAGTGGCAGGATAAAATCTAATTAATAAATAAAATTTCTAATCATTTTCTTACAATACAATCCTAAGAAGAACTGCAGTATTGTAGGTGATTGTTTCCATGGGCTTCAATGCACCTAGGCCTATTTAGGAGTTCACTATTAGCAGCTACATTTTAGTGTCATGGGATGGATTGAAGACCATTTATTTTATAAATACTACAATTAATAATTTATAAATAGTGTACTATAAACATTATTTGTTCATTATGATTAAATGCCTTTGTATCATAGTTCTTAACATAATATGCAGTATTAAATACTACAACTAATTATTTCTAGCCTTTGAAGACTGAGTCAAAGGCTGCAAACCTTATGTTTCGGATATCCACCTACCTATTTTGTATTTTCATACCTCCTATATTGGAAAATTTAAACAATGATGTTTAAATTACAGATTCGATACTTTCACTGAAGCTGTACCATTAATTTTTCATCATCCGTTTATGAAATCTGTACATAAAGTCAAAGAAGATCACTTCTGCATTTACACTTTCAGCTAGGCTTACTTAATTATAACTCCAGCCAAGTGAAAAGCGTGGAACTGCCATACACATTTCATCACTATTCATTATTAGCTACTAAAAATGATCTAATTAGTTACCCAAAAGTCACACTTTGCAAGAGAATGCTCCCTGCCCATTGACTCGCCAACAACCCTGCAAGTCTAAGTAGCTTGGAAACTACGAGCTTCATTACTGCAATGTAGGCATGTTCAGACAATAGGCTGAAGTGGCAATTTTTTAATCCCATTAGCCAACATGATGTAAATTCCAAATCATGTTGCCAATCTCCAGGTGTGGCCTGGAGTACTCCCAGAATTACAGCTGATCTTCAGACTACAGACCTCAATTTCCCTGGAGAAAATGACTACCTTGGAGGGCAGACTGTATGGTATTATCCCTCTCCATGGTCCTTGTCCTTCACAGACTTTGCCCTATCCAGGTTCTACCTCCAAATCCCCAGGAATTCCCCAACCCAGAATTGCAACCCTGGTTCCAGATAATACTTCTAGTCCAAAGAGCTGTGACAGCAAACTCTTCATGCAGAATGGGTTTCTGGAGCTCTTCCTCGGGGAACAACTGCCAGGTGAGCACAAACAGCCAATCAAAGTTGAGAGAAAACTTCTAAAAGGCTCTGATGAAATGCATTCTAAATACAACAGGGGAAACAGGAAAAAGATGATGGTACATGCCTAAAAAGATTTATTTGGATTCTGTCTCTTACCAAATCAGATCCACTGGTCTGTCAAGTTCAGTATTGTCTATTCAGATGGGCAGTGGTTCTCCAGGGTTCCAAGCAGAGGTCTTTCACATCACTGCTATTTGATCCTTCTATGTAGGGATGGCAGGGATTGAATCTTGGACCTCCATGACGAGAACATGCTTTTCTACTGAGCCACAGTCCCTTTTACAAGGGGAAGTGAGAGCCAGCTTGTGTAGCGGTTAGGAGCAGCAGCCTCTAAACTTGACAACCAGGTTTGGTTTCCCATCCCTCCACACGCAGCTGGCTGAGTGACCTTGGGCCAGTCTCAGTTCTCTCAACTCCACCTCCCTCACATGGTGTCTGTTGTGGGGACAGGAAGGGTAGGCCGCTTTGAGATTCCTTTGGGTAGTTAAAAAAAGAGTTCTTCTTATAGTAGGCCAAACAAGAAATCTAAATTCCACTAAAATACAAGTATTTTTTTCTCTGTTAAATAAACCTACCATCTGGAATCACAGTTACGAAGTTATAGAGAGGATACATGAACAGTAACCTATCCAACTGTAAATCTGTGGCAGTGAAATGTATACTTCTAATTGGTTCTTTCTAGTAATGGCCTGGTTAATCTCTTTTCTAGGTTGCTGGATACCAAACATTGACCTGTGTACAAACCTCACTGCAACTTGACCATGATCAACATAACTTGGAACTTCATTCTAATTTGGACCGAGATAGGGCTGCTGCTCAAAATGGCACCTCCGTCTGCCAGTGCCAAGTCTTGCCCTTCAGTCTGCCGCTGTGATGCAGGTTTCATTTACTGCAATGATCGTGACTTGACATCAATTCCTGCTGGGATTCCAGAGGATGCTACAACCCTTTACCTTCAGAACAATCAAATTAACAATGCTGGAATTCCTTCTGATTTAAAAACCTTGATCAAAGTGGAACGCATTTATTTATACCACAACAGTCTGGATGAATTTCCTACCAACCTCCCAAAATACATCAAAGAATTGCATTTACAGGAAAATAACATAAGGACAATTACTTATGATTCGCTTTCACAGATTCCTTATCTAGAAGAACTGCATTTGGATGATAATTCTGTTTCAGCAGTTAGCATCGAAGACGGAGCCTTCCGGGATAATATATATCTGAGACTTCTTTTTCTCTCTCGAAATCACCTTAGCACTATTCCCTGGGGCTTGCCCAAAACAATAGAAGAGCTGCGCTTGGATGATAATCGTATTTCCACAATTTCGGAGCTGTCCCTTCAAGACCTTACAAATTTAAAGCGTCTAGTTTTAGACGGGAATCTCTTAAACAATCATGGATTAGGAGAAAAAGTGTTCATGAACCTAGTCAATCTAACAGAACTCTCATTGGTTCGGAATTCCCTTATAGCTGCTCCAACAAATTTGCCGGGCACAAACCTGAGAAAGCTTTATCTGCAAGAAAACCACATAAATCATGTACCGCCTAATGCATTTGCATACCTCCGGCAACTCTACCGACTAGATATGTCCAATAACAATCTAAGTAATTTACCTCAGGGTGTCTTTGATGACCTGGACAATATAACCCAGTTATTTCTGCGCAACAATCCTTGGCACTGTGGGTGCAAAATGAAATGGGTTCGTGATTGGTTGCAGACGCTGCCTGTTAGAGTCAATGTGCGGGGACTGATGTGCCAAGCGCCAGAAAAAGTACGTGGAATGGCGATCAAAGACCTCAACCCGCAGCTGTTTGACTGCAAAGATGAGGATATTGTAAGCACTATCCAAATGACTGCTTCAATACCAAACACTTTATACCCCATGCAAGGAAACTGGCCAGCTTCTGTGACCAAACCACCTGAAATAAAGAATCCTAATCTGCACAGAAACTACAGGACTACGGTTACCCCAATACAGGAAATTATTACTATTGTGGTAAAGTCTGTCAGCAGTGAAACGATACATATTTCTTGGAGAGTTGCACTACCCATGACTGCTTTAAGACTCAGTTGGCTCAAAATGGGCCACAGCCCTGTCTTTGGATCTATAACTGAAACAATAGTTACAGGAGACCGGAGCGACTACCTGCTTACTGCCCTTGAGCCTGATTCGCCATACCGTGTATGCCTGGTTCCCATGGAAACCAGTAACATCTACCTGTCTGATGAAATGCCTGTTTGCATAGAGACTGAAACTGCACCCCTTAAAATGTACAACCCTACAACCACCCTAAATCATGAACAAGAGAAAGAACCGTACAAAAATTCTAATTTGCCCTTAGCAGCTATCATAGGAGGTGCTGTAGCCTTGGTAGCAATAGCACTGCTTGCTTTAGTTTGTTGGTACGTCCATCGGAACGGATCCTTGTTCTCAAGAAACTGTGCATACAGCAAAGGCCGGAGGAGAAAAGACGATTATGCTGAAGCTGGGACTAAGAAGGACAATTCCATTTTAGAAATCAGGGAGACCTCTTTTCAGATGATCTCTTTGAACAATGAACAAGTATCCAAGGAGGAGCTTGTAATACATACTATATTCCCACCCAATGGAATGAATATATATAAAAACAACCACAGTGAAAGTAGCAGTAACAGAAGCTACAGAGACAGTGGTATACCGGATTCGGATCACTCGCATTCATGATACTAAAACAAAGGATTAGACTTCCGAATGATTTTTCTTATAAAGAAAAGCAATTTTAAAGGTTGCTATTCTACTACAGAACACTGGATTAAAAGACTGAATAAGCAATGTATTGTACATTTGCCATATAATTTATATTTAAGAACTTTTTATTAAAAGTTTCAAATTTCGGGTTACTGCTGCGATAAATGTAGCAAGGATGCCTGAAAAACAATTCTATATTTTAGTATTTTTTAGTAATTTGTACTGTATTTTCCTTGCTAATATTGAAATTACAGACCATTTAACTTTTGTGTTCTACTGAGTAAGATGACTTGTTGACTGTGAAAGTGAATTCTCTTGCTGTGTTGAACAATCAGGACTTTGCATACATTTGAGATCCTTGTAAGTATAAGCACAGGCCATTCTCACGTTTGTGAAAGGTTAAACCGGGAAAATTGAGGATATTCAGAAGTGGCTACAAAATAGATCAAAATATAACTCTGGGTATTACTTTAAATCTATAAATAGCACTAAAATTTAATCATCCAAGAGTTCAAAGTAATGGGCAATATCAAGTTTAGCTATAAAAATGTTTTAAAGTAAAATATCAGAGATTGCAGCAGACAGAGAAATATAAATGATCATAGAAGCACACACAATTGCCCCAGATGAAAAATGGAGGCTTGTTTTTTGACAGTTAAGTGATTACTTCCATTCACGAAACAGAAAAATAGTTACAGGATCTAAGATTTCATTCAACGTATAAACGATCCAAAGATTTCCTAACTACTCTGAAGAAGAATGTGCATCACTGGCAAAGCTACTAGCTCTAGTCTTTCCATGCTGCTACAGCAAACCCTCAAGATGCCCTAAAATATTACACATTTAGACATACTTCCAACTACAGTAGAGATTATTGCCCATTACTCTTCCAGTTATTCTGAAATTCCTTAATAAAACAGAAATGAAAAAAACTACTCTCGAATTGGCTTTCTGCTTAATTGTGACCAAGTTAATGTCTCACACTCCCTAGACATTTTGTTGCCATAACTCTCTTGCCCAAATGAAAACCAAAGTGCATGCACGTGCCCTTTGGTCAGTCTTGTATGTGCCTTGAAGTTATACGTGTTCCACCTTTAACTGGGAACAAACTTTTCACATACATACACTTAATTATATAAAGATATTGCTCTTAATGCTGAATAAAATATAAAACTAAGTACAGGAAACTAAGTGCTCTTATTCTGAAGTTTTCTTTTTCTTATGCAATCTGAAACGTATTCAAATTCTGTTTTGTACCAAGCCCATCTCAGAATAAGTGCAAAAAAGCACAAACAATTCCTTTGTTATTCAACAGAGTACCATAATGTTTAATAGCTATTTTTCTTCTACAATTGTTTCAGAACAGAATGAAGGTAGGTGAAATAGTTAAGTACCTGTACACAAGCCAATTATTTCCCAAGAAGGTTGATATCTTGGCTATTCATGTCGAGAGGGCAGCACAGGAGTCCCCAACCTTTTTGAGCCTGTGGGCACATTTGGAATTCTAACACAGCACAGTGTGCACAGCAACAAAGTGACACCCACAAAACAGCTGGCATAAGAGGCAGAGCCAACTACAAAATTCTAGCTACAGCTTGAGAAATACACAGTAGATTCTTGTCCTGTGGTGGCAGCTGATGCTAAAGCAACATTTTTAAAAAATCTCCATTGGCCAAGCAGAAGTCTTTCTGTGCAAATGCCTTGCCCGCTTTCTAAAAACACTTGATGTATGCCAGAAAGCATGTTTATAAGTGCCACAGCACCCACAGGTCGCATCCTGGAGACTCCTGGTCTAGCAGATCCTTATGAAACTAACGATGCATATAAGCTCCTTCAACATTTGTTTAGGAATACATCTCTTAGGGAATGGCAGGGCTGAATTTTCAGAGGATCAGTTTATCCACACAAGTAGGCTGGGTAGCACATTAAAGGGAGATAGGGCATGTCAGGCACACTGAACCTGAGCCTACATGGAAGCCTTCCTCATTCTGCTCCCCAAAGACAAGAAAAGATTTGAACTGACCCTCCTTGTTGGTGGAATACTTCCTATAACGCATGGAATGTCAGTCTGTTTTTATAAATGTGAGCTTTGTTGCTTTTACCTTTAAACATGTATGTCAGCCACTTCCTGTGGATGCTTATACAAAGTATACTACCATATTAATTTTTTTCATTGATGTGTTCATAAGAAACTCGCAAGTTGTGGATAGAGGGACTGGCTTCTGCAGCACATGTACTAAAATTCAAATGATATAGATGGCCTCTGCTGCATGGCCTCTGCTGCAGTGGCTAGCCACATACATACATGGCCATAAGTCTCCACCCAGCTGCCCCCTCAATAGTCCTAAAAGATATGGAATAGCGAAAAGACAAAGAATGAGATGTGTTCTGTTGTTCCATTATGTTTATGTGATGCTAAATACCCGCCACTACCATAACTTAATAAAGGAGCCAGTGTAATAGTGTAAATTTAATAAACAGACCAGTGTATTGTTAGAGCCAGTGTAGTGCAGTGATTAGAGTGCCTGACCAGGATCTGGGAGATCCAGGTTTGAATCCCCACTGGTGCCATGGAAGCCTTCTGGGTGACTTTGGGCCAGTCACACCCTCTCAGCCTCACCTACCTCACAAGGCTGTTTTGAAGATAAGTTAGAGGAGAAAAGAATGATGTAAGCCTCTCAGATCCCCAATGCGAAGAAAGAGGACAAATGAAGTCATATGAATAAAAATAAATACCATTTACATAGTAGTTTCTGTTTATGCTATCAGCACAAAAACTGCTAGTCATTCTACAACATGACATTTTGTTCAAAGGTACCCAGAATGGCAAATCCCTGCTCTTGATGCACAAAGCACTCCAATAGGGTTATTGCTTAAATCCGTAAAATGCTACTATACAAATAGGTTCATCTTTCAAGCTTTCAAGTCTGAAAAATAACAGCATTATCTTAAAATGTACAAAATAAATTTAATCAGTGGCATCCATACTAGGAATGACAGAACATGTAAACTAGTGTTTACAGCAAAGTAATATATGATACCAGTCTGCATTTGATTTGTCCTTTATGTAGTTTTTTAAAGACACATTTCTCCTATTTAGATATAGAAAGGGATAAGGAACCTTTAACACTGCTTTTCTTCTCTGGCAGTTATGTATTCAACTCTTTTCAATTGACAGGATGTACAGGTTTGTTTTCCTACATACAATTACCTTGTTACAGGAAAAAACATGTGAAACAATTCTGACGGTGCTGTTACTAGAAAGCAGAAATAGACAAGGAAAATGCAGTTCCAAATGTAAGAATGCTAAGGAAGTTTTGTTAACATAATGGAAAGTGAATTAAACAGTGCATGCGGGAGGGGGGGGGGGAGCTGACAGGAATTGGTGTTCTATTTCATTTAGATAAATACTTGCTTCTGGCCCATAGCTGTGTCACAGGTGACCAACCATTCAAAATCAGAAAAAATTGTGGTAATTTCATGAATCAAAAACAATAAAGGTATATTGAGAGGACACGTTGCTAGCCTCAGCATACTGAGGTATAATCCCTTAGAAAGGTTTGCCTTTCACTCACAGAATGGAGACGTTATTTTAACCTCTATATCTGTTCCACATAATTATTTCTGGTAAGGCCTTGGAGGAGGAGCTGGTCTTATGGCTTAAGTGCTACTCAGCGCTTAACACCCACTGAGGGCAGCTGTCCTGCCCCCGGGTGCCTCCTCCTCCAACCGGCTTGCCTGTCTGTCCAGCAGCCAGCCAATTGCCTTCCGTCCCCCACCCCTGACCACCTCTCCCTCCTTCCACTTCCCTCAGAGGCTGCAGGTCCCTGCTGTGTGAGAGCTGCCCCTGCTGGTGAGTTCCCTTCCCAGGGGCCTCCAGCCTGCAGCCTTTCCAGCTCCTGGGGAGAGGCCATCCGCAGAGTTCTTCCATCCCACACCCTCAATCTAGCACCCGTGTATTCCTGAATGCAACAGGCTTGGCCCCTAGTGTACAAATAAAATCCTGTTTATTCCACACACAGAAAAGAAAATATTAAAATGATATTTAAGGAAGACCATGTTGAAAAACTGGTTTTCCTCTTCCTAAAAAGCACCATGGATAACGGTTTTGCTTTTCAAGGTGCCTGCCTCTCAGATAAAGAGCCTGTCAATATAGCAAAGATTAAAAAAAACAACAACCCCGAAAACAGCATAACATAAGCCTTCTATATTCTCCAAGACATGGATGAAAGGGCCCTGATATGTTGTCAGTCTCTACTATTTTCTCACAAACGTAGTCCTCTCAAGAATGCTCACTGCAGTGACTACTCTCCTCACCAAGGCCTATTCTGCACACAGTGGATAATGCACTTTCAGCGTGTATTATCTAATGTGTGCAGAATAAGCCCAGGACTTCTTCCAGTCAGTTATCCCAGGTACTTGACAACCACCAAAATGGGAGGCCCAATTCCACTGCAAACATGTATCAGCTTGAGTCTCTGTCTTAGGTTTATCCATCTACTGGTAAGATAGAATTGAGCCTTTTAGCGCATATTCCTACTAGTGAGAACCTTTTTTCTTAAGTACTTTAGAATATCACCACCTCCTAATAACTGCTGAACAATCAACTGCTTTATTTTAGTCAAAGCTGAGAGACATATATACAAGTTTCATCAGTGTTTCATAAATGTGTTCCCACAGAGGTCAATCTCTCACCCCCGCCACCCCCCAAAAAATTTCACCTGAAAAGTCTTCCTTCAAACAGAGCTGCAAAGAATGGGCGGTATAGAAATCCAAATGAATAAATAAATAAAATTACAGAAGCCTTCATGTTTAAGAGATGGGTCAGATGAAGCACCAATTCTTAAATCAATTTTGCAACCTGTTTTATCATACTGACTCAGAGAGAAACACCAAATTCCACAAAAATTATATCCCTGCAGCAATTAATGTTTCCCAGGGAACGGTGATCCCCCAACTTAATGTATGGCCCCCAGCTCTGCCTTTACAAAGATCTTCACCCTCTGGAAGCAGTGCTATCTAAGTTTTTACAGTCAATATTTGAAGCCCCTCAATGTATACCAAATGGAGGGAGAGATGGTCTCTCAAGGCACACATGTGGGTTCAGATAGCCATTTATTGATTAACATAAAAGTGTAACCTCCAGACACTTAGCCCTCTTGTTCTTTGAGAATAACGGTCACTAAAATTGGCTGAGAACTGATTAAGAAAAATTGCAAGAGTACAGTTTCTCCCCTGTTATAGCTCTTAAGCAATGGATTTTGGACCTAGTCTGATAGGGCCTGGCTGCAGCAGCATCCTACTATAATACATCTTATTGAAAACCATTTCCGGCCAGCAGACTAACAGCATTAGTAGTCCCTAAATATCAAAGACTGTTCAGTCTGGCACACTTCAACATCTTGCCCTCAACCTGTGTAGAAGGCAGATACCTTCGTATTCCTTATACACATTGGGTGTGTCCCTGCCAAATGGGAAAGACAGAGACTGTGGAACAATTGTTATTACACTGCTCCTATTACACTGACATTCGCTCACAATATATTGCACCAGTGTTAGCAAGCAAACCAGGAAGCAGAGTTCTGCATCTCACTACTGCTCTCTGATCTCTTCTTTGAAAGAACACGTACCATCGCAACATTTTGTAGGGGGGGATGAAGCACACGTAGGCAGATGATTACACAAGGCTGAATTATAATGTTGAATTTTTTTGTCGATCTTAGTACTGTATGTGGCAAGTTTTTAAAGCTGATTTTATATCAAAATAAACTGCACTGAAATACAAAAATTGTAAGAATTGAGTTGTGATCAACAAGTTCTTGTTGGCCACCAGCCAGCTGAGGGCCATGGCTCAGCAGCAGAGCATGCAAAAGGTCTAGGGTTCAATCCTCAACACTTCCCGTTGGAAAGACAAGAGGGTAGGTGATGGAGAAGACCTCCACCTGAGCCCCTGGAGAACACCTGCCAGTCAGAGTAGACAATACTGATCTTGGTGGATTGATGATCTGATTCAGTATAAGACAGCTTCATACATCTCCAGTTGAAAGGATTAAAAATTGCACCATGCCAGCGGGAATATTTCAGGGAATATTTTTCACTTTCAGGGAATATTTGAAAGTGACATCACATCACTACTGTGATGTAGAAGTCACATTCTAGGATTGGGGCAAAAGAAGAATTGGTTTTTATACCCCTCTTTTCACAAAGTGGTTTACAATAGCCTTCCCTTCTTCCCACAACAGACATCCTGTGAGGAAGATGAGAATGAGAGAGCTCTGAGAGAACTGCTCTGAGAAAAGCTCGACTGTGACTATCCCAAGGTCACCCAGCTGGCTACATGTGGAGGGGTGAGGAATCCAACCAGACTCTCCAGATTAGAGGCCACCACTCTTAACCTGTCTCTCAATGTTATGGTAGAAGCATAGCTTTTTAAAGACAAAATGTCTAAAACGTGGCTTTAAAAAGATGCCACTCATTTATAGAATCATAGAATTATAGAGTTGGAAGGGGCCATACAGGCCATGTAGTCCAACACCCTGCTCAACGCAGGATCAGCCCAAAGCATCCTAAAGCATGCAAGAAAAGTGTGTATCCAACCTTTGCTTGAAGACTGCCAGTGAGGGGGAGCTCACCACCTCCTTAGGCAGCCTATTCCACTGCTGAACTACTCTGACTGTGAAAATTTTTTTCCTGATATCTAGCCTATATTGTTGTACTTGTAGTTTAAACCCATTACTGCGCGTCCTTTCCTCTGCAGCCAACGGAAACAGCATCCTGCCCTCCTCCAAGTGACAACCTTTCAAATACTTAAAGAGGGCTATCCTGTCCCCTCTCAACCTCCTTTTCTCCAGGCTGAACATTCCCAAGTCCCTCAACCTATCTTCATAGGGCTTGGTCCCTTGGCCCCAGATCATCCTTGTCACTCTCCTCTGTACCCTTTCAATTTTATCTACGTCCTTCTTGAAGTGAGGCCTCCAGAACTGCACACAGTACTCCAGGTGTGGTCTGACCAGTGCCGTATACAATGGGACTATGGCATCTTGTGATTTTGATGTGATGCCTCTGTTGATACAGCCCAAAATGGCATTTGCCTTTTTTACCGCTGCATCACACTGCCTGCTCATGTTTAGCTTACAATCCACAAGTACCCCAAGGTCTCGTTCACACACAGTGTTACCTAGAAGTAACTACAACACACAAATGAATTCCTATAAAAATTTTCTTCCTGGTTAGAGCAATATGTTTTCACAACTAAATCTATTTGGAAATATGCCCACAAGCTCTCTGACATTTATATACAGTTTATTTGCAAGTTACAAGTGACTTATAACATTTTTCTGCCCTGTCAGGCAAACAAGGCTCCTATTTGCCTAGTATGCAACATCTTAAAACAACCTTTTAATAGTAAAAAGTATCCTGTTAAACCAGATATCTCATTAGCATAGCTCGGTAATGACAATTTTTGCTGTAGATTACAGATAAGCAAAATCACTTGGGATAAACTCCCTATAAATTAATATTTTATCCTACCATAAAAGTTTATTGTGTGCAGCTCTATGCCGTCCATAAACGCTGCAGCATAAATGATGCATGCGATTCAGACAAAAAATAGACAGTGGATTTCTTGTCAAAATATGCTGATTATGGCAGCTTGCCCAAAGCAAAATTCATTGTAATAAAAATTCCTGGACTGGAACATGGTGCCATTTATGTTATTTGCCACCCGAATTGTTTTCGTAGTCTCTAAACCCAAAGCAAACAGCTGTCAGTTAGAGAACCTCGGAAGAGCTCTGTCGCCAGGCTCTGCTGAGCTTTCTTGCTTTGAAGAACGTCAGCCAGGCCTTGGCAACAAACTGTGGAGGCCACATCTGAAGCAGCTGAAAGCACCGGATTAGAACGGCTTACATCTTTTGACATTGTGTCGCATCATTGGACTGAAATCGCACTGATAGATGCTTTTGTCGGATTTTGTGTTTTTCAGGAGTCCACAGAATTATATGCTACATTTGCTGACCTTTAAGTTTGGGGTTTATTCTGGCACCCAACTGCAAGTGGCATGAAAGGCAGAAAACCTACCCATAACTATATCAGTGGTGTACTCCTTAAAAGTGGGAGGAGGGGGAATGAGTAAGACTCAGGATGCTGCTGTTCAATAAATCTCAGAAACCTACTGTCTTCTTACAAATCAAATTGTGTTATGAACTAGTTCTGCTTTTCTGAACCAGAACTCCTCCCCTGTCTAAGAAAGAGGGGCGTTCATCAGGAGATAGCTATGAAAAAGGCACAACATGAAGTGATGAAGCTGCCTTACATTAAATCAAGCCTTTGGTCCATCGAAGTCAGACTGGCAGGGGCTCTTCAGGGTCTCAGGCAGGGGTCTTTACCATCACCTACTGCCTGCCTTCTGACAGGAACCTTCATGGGCCAGGCAAAGACTCCATCAACATGCCAAGCAGAGAATCTCACCACTCTGATGGAGGGACAGGATCTCTGGCCCTTCACTATGTACTTCTATTCAATATTCAACCTACTGACTTCCTATTTTTATGATTTGGCACTAAAGCTAGCACAAACCTGCCAAAAAAGGCTCATTGCATACTGGGAATTTATATTAAACACACAAAATTTTATTTGCAGTGTGGATAGTGTTTGAAGATTTTTTAAAAGGATATTCTCCTATTGCCTATCAAAAACATCCATTATCCCCAATTAGTTGTTTCATTGCTCAGAATTCTATACCATTTTACAAAATACAATATTTTAAGCTGTTCAGTGGCAACTTATTTATCGTCTACACATAACTATGTCTGAGAAGTCACTGGAATGGATGAAAGAGTTCCATGGGCATTAGACAGTCTCTGAAGTGGAGTAGACCCCCTCTTGTTTTAGCATTTCCATTTGTGCAACGTTAATGGTTTTCAATGACTGCTTATGTAAAACATGTGCGAATGCACAAGGAAGCATGCTTTACAGTGAAGACTATCTAGCACATATGGAATTGTTTACAAGATTTCAATCAACTGTGTTTGACATTACCCAAAAGCCCAGAGTCTGGAAACACACTTTTTGCATGAGGCAGAATGTTCCTTTTGAGTAGATTCACCCATCTCCTGTTGCATACTGAATAATGGACTTCAAAACTTTTCCTTTATATAATTCCCCCCTCAAAAAAACCCCAATAGTTTGACCCAAAGATACTAGAAGACAAACAGACTTCCATTATAATTTCTAATGATATTGGTACCGTGGGGGTTTTTAGCCCAAGAACATAGTTCTCTCCAATGAGGGAAATATTTGTCAGGACATCAAGACTGGCCATTAGCTTGTCTGGAGGGGCAGTATCTCTCCTGAACATTCAAAAATGCTTCCCCTGATTCAGGGGTTTCAGTCAAAATTTCAGGGGGGATTTTTGTAACTCAATATGTTGTGCAGATTGAAGTAAAAATATCCCCCAAGTCAAAACCTGTATATTTCCGTGAGGGTTTATTTTGTACCTCAGGTACCTTTTGGCTTATCAAAAGGGATGCCATGAGTGGCAAGTGTGATGGCCAGGTGTCTTCTCAGCTCATCACCCGCTCCATCACACCTTTCTGGTAGCAGTGATGCTGCAGGCTTTGAGTGGTCAGCAGAATGAGTGATGAGAAATAACTATACTGCGATGGCGGGCTTTCAGGGGAGATAGACTAGGAATCTGAGGTAATTCTGCTTGCTGCCTCCTTTCCCATCTCCTGAAGTAATTCACACCAACACCAACCCTGGGAGTTCCGCTTTTTGCCTCTTCTTCAGAAGGGCTCAATGCTGAGTGGTCTGGTGGACAAGGCAAGGGACATAGCAAGTAACTGGGTGTTTAGAACAAGGGGCTTTGCTTGAACCAGCCATAAATTTATACACACAAAGCATTACTGAGCAGACAGGTCATTTTCTGTCTGGGACAGAGGAATAATGATTTCTCTTGGAACTTCTCCTTATGCCCAATTGTCTTGGGATAACTTCCCTCAATCTCTTCACAGCTCCATAACCTACTGTCTCCCTCAGGCACCCCTGCTTCATTCCTGCCTCTTTATTGGCCCCAGAGCCCTATATTCTTGTCCTATAGACATTGGAGTTCTTTTCCTTCACCAAGTAAAGTCTTTTAACTACCTATCTATTCCTTGGTAGTTTCTACGTCACTTCTCTAGGTCCTATCTGAGGCCATGGAAGACGTTCCCTCTATTTAAGTCTCTGCCCCCAGCATTTTCACAGCCTTTCATTGGCTGAAGCCACTTAGCACCTGCCAGGGACTGGCTGGGATACCTGGAGGGCAGAACTAAAGGAAGTGGCTGGATGTACTTTGGGGAAACAACATTGTTTACTAAGACATACGTTTTTGAGCTGCTTCTCTGTTGTATTGTGCCAAAAAATCACACCCAGGGTAAGAACTTCAGCCTGAGGTTATCTTTTGAAAGTCAACTTGTATATTACAAAATATGGAACATGGTTTAAGGTATTTATCAGCAATGAAATATGGTGGGAAGAAAATCCAGTCTTTACTGTCCAAGCAAGGTTTTCTTGTACTATGCTTTTCTATGTACATGTTCTTCCAAAATAAAATAAATCTGCGGCTGAGACCCTATATTATAATCATCATCATCATCATCATCATCATCATCATCATCTGCCCTCCTGTATCACTCAAGGCAGGTAAAAACATTAAAATGACATACAAATTTATAAAAAACATTTATATTAATGCCCCTTAAAATAAATTGTTTTAGGGGGCTTTAGCATGGAACCAGTCTTGCGTTTTCTTTTCTCTCCCATCCCAGTGGTGTGGCCAGCTTTTCTTGGTGGGTCTTATTTTAGGCCTCGACCACAAGCCCTGTGGAACTGATTTATGCCATCCTCTCTAGCCAAACATATGTAGTTCAAGTGTGTGCTAACATGTTATATCTTCTTTCCTTTTATTCCTTTCCAAAGTACAAATATTTTACATTTGTAAGATAGAAAAATTAGCAGAGCCTTTGCTTTTGTACTCTGAATTCTAAGTGTCAGATGATACACAAGGTAATAATGTTAGTCTTGAGCAAGGCCACAAACTATGATGTAAGATGCTTTGTGTCCTCATAAATAAATGATGTACAACCACTGACATACTTTAGAGTTGATAAAATTCATCATACACATACAATTTTCAGAATACAATGATATATTCTTCATTGAAAAGTAAGCCCTTTGAGTTATGAACAAATGATATTTATTTCAGGGAATTAAGATTACAGGCAGAGGCTCTCAAGACTCTCCCATCCATCAAAGAAGTTCATCTGGTTAGTACACAAGAAAGGACCTCTTTTTAGTGGCAGCCCTACGATTATGAAACAACTTCCTTTGGAAGGTATGCCTGGCCCCCTCTCTTTATTAAGGTTTATTAAGGATTGTGCTTGATTAGTAGTCCTGAACTGTGATATTAAATTTAGTTTTAATTAATTTTATTTTCTGTATCTAATGTTATAAACCAGCTTGACTTCTGTAAGGAAGAAAGGAGGTTAACAAATGTTTTAATTAAATAAATACTACTAAATGTATGTAAACGGGTGATAAAAAGTCTTATAAAACTATGGAAAACAGAAGCTGAAAACTTTATTTCCGACATTAACTGTTTGTAGAAGTTAATGATGGTTCAAAACAGCTGCTGAAAGGTCTTAATATGCAATATTGGCATATTTTAAGCCATGGGGTAGTCTTGATTAATACACCTCGCATGTACTTTATGACAATCCTTTTGCATTTCTAGAGTGTCTCTGCATGCTCTTTGAGAATACATCCATCATCAGTTAGTCTTCTCATTTAATTATATACCTGCCTCGAGGCAACGTTTATTGACACAGATAAGGCTTTGTAGACCAAGCAGCTTTCTTTTTTTCTATTCCTGCTTCCAGCTAATAGAAAAATATTATTACGGGTGTCCTTCACTCATTTCACTCTCCTGTCAAGTTGCTGAGCCAGTGAGACTGATTCATAAAAATTAAGAAAAAGAAATGCTTGCTAAAACCAGTAAGGTGTTCTTTATCAATAACCCCTAAAGGTAAAGGTATCCCCTGTGCAAGCACCGGGTCATGTCTGAACCTTGGGGTGACGTTTTCATGGCAGACTCAATACGGGGTGGTTGGCCAGTGCCTTCCCCAGTCATTACCATTTACCCCCCAGCAAGCTGGGTATACATTTTACCAACCTCGGAAGGATGGAAGGCTGAGTCGACCTTGAGCCAGCTGATGGGATTGAACTCCCAGCCTCATGGACAGAGCTTTCAGATTGCATTTCTGCTGCCTTACCACTCTGCGCCGCAAGAAGTTCCCAATACCCCCTAATTTGGTGTAAATCAATTATAAGAGCAATGGTGGAATGAGAAGCAAGCCAATTTTTTTTTTAAACCCTGTCTTTGCTGTTAACATCCCACCACAGTTCATGTCACCTTGAACCTCTGTCCAAGAAAGGTGGGTTAGAAGTATCTTGAATAAACAGAACAACTTGTACCTCCTGCACTGAAACAAGCTTTAACTAGCTCTATAGCTCGGCATTTTATTATAGTTCAGAGCCATGAAGAATTGGATGGATGGGTCTAATGAAAAGAAACATTTTGATTTGGCGGAATAAAACTGCTGGGTGCTTCTTGAACACCCCAAAAATCACACTAAAAAATTATTCCCTAAATTAACCTAGTCTCCTGGGCTGAGTGAAAAATAAAAGCCTACCTGTAAAATGTACACAGGCAAGGCACATTTAAAATCCTAATAAAATAAGGTTTTTAGGTTCCCCCTGGTCACTGGGTAGGTATGCATACCAACTCGACCAAGCTACAAGACAGACCTCCCTAATCAAGGTGTCTAGGAGGAAGCTTCGGTCCTACATCCAGCACAGTCAGGTTTTCATTCTGGCCATGGGGTTGAGACAACACTGGTAACCCTGATGGACAACCTCTGCCACCAGCTGGACCGAGCGGGGCCAGCGCTGCTAATACTACTTGATGTCTCGGCAGGGTTCGAGCTACTAGCTTGCCACCTCACTGATGCCGGGATACGAGGGACAGCCCTTCAATGGCTGCTCTCCTTCCTTTGGGGTCATGGCTAGAGGGTAGCAATAGGAGAGAACCAATCACATTGCGGGCAATTCTCATGTGGTGTGCTGCAAGTTCTCTCCCCAATCCTATTTAACATCTTTATGCACCCTCTTGCCCAGCTGATATGGAGGTTCGGTCTGGGGTGCCATCAGTATGCCAATGACATCCAGCTTTTTCTCATGATGTACAGCCACCCTGACTCACCCCCAGACTCATTAGCCAGATATCTGGAAGCAGAGAAGAGTCAAGGAGAGTCATCTAAATGAGTAGTCCTTCTACCCCCTCATCTAGATCATTAATAATTATGTTAAAAAGTACCGGACCAAGCACCGAGCCCTGAGGTACCCCGCTACTCACCTACCTCCAGTCTGATGAAACACCATTGACAACAACTCTTTGAGTGCAGTTCTCTAACCAATTCCCTATTTATTTGTTTGTTTGTTTGTTTATTTATTATATTTATATACCGCCCTCCCCGGAGTCTCAGGGCGGTTTACATTGAACTTATAAACAATACATGAAACCACCTAACTATCTGAAAATCCAGATTGCAGTCCTTCAATTTATCCATCAGAACATCATTAGGAACCTTATCAAAAGCTTTACTAAAATCCAAGTAAACAACATCAACTGAATTTCCACAATCCAGCAAACCTATTGCTTGGTCAAAGAAGGAAACCAGGTTGATCTGACAGGACCTGTTGGAGACAAATCCATGCTGACTTCCTTGGATCACAAAATTGTCCTCCAGATGTTTGCAGATTGCTCCCTTTAATATCTGCTCCATTATCTTCCCCACAACAGAGGTCAGACTCACTGGTCTGTAGTTTCCCGGGTCATCCTTCCCTTTTTTGAAGATTGGAATAACGTTTGCTCTCTTCCAGTCCTCCGGGACATCTCCAGTCCTTAAAGAGGTCCTGAAGATGATGGACAAGGGTTCTGCAAGTTCTCCAGTAATTACTTTCAAGACCATACATGATCTAGGCCCTATCTGAGAAACTGCCTACCTACTTATGCTGGGGAGAGCTGCTGCGGCTGACCAGGTGAGGCTATTGTGGTGCAGAGGGAGGTGATTGCTGGGTGATTGCTGGGAGGATTAAAAAGGGCTGCTCCTCGCGCAAGCCGAAGGGCGATAGTTCTTAGCCTGGCAATTAGAATGAGCAGATTATAATTTCCCAGTACTTGCACTGCCTAGAAGTTACGATGGACCTCGAGGACACTCATCCCATCATCTGCAATGAGTGTGACATGATTGCCTTCCTTCCTGAAGACAAGATGGACTACATCTGCCACAAGTGTAAACTGGTAAGACTTTTGGAGGAAAGGATTAGGGGCTTAGAAGAGAGGATTATTACTCTGACAGAAGGGGAAGAGTTCATAGACCGGAGCTGTGCAACTCTGAATAAAGAGGATACAACCAGTTTTGAAGAGGATAAGGGGATTGACCTCATTATGGAGCCTCTGCAGACAGTTAGGAAAAAGACTCAAAGGCGTAGAGCAAGATGGTTCTCGGGGGCCTTTGGAGCTCCAAATGCCATTTTCGGCTGTATCAACAGAGGCATCACATCAAAATCACAAGATGTCATAGTCCCATTGTATACAGCACTGGTCAGACCACACCTGGAGTACTGTGTGCAGTTCTGGAGGCCTCACTTCAAGAAGGACGTAGATAAAATTGAAAGGGTACAGAGGAGAGCGACTAAGAGGATCTGGGGCCAAGGGACCAAGCTCTATGAAGATAGGTTGAGGGACTTGGGAATGTTCAGCCTGGAGAAAAGGAGGTTGAGAGGGAACTCTTTGTATTTGAAAGGTTGTCACTTAGAGGAGGGCAGGATGCTGTTTCTGTTGGCTGCAGAGGAAAGGACGTACAGTAATGGGTTTAAACTACAAGTACAACGATATAGACTAGATATCAGGGGGAAAATTTTCACAGAGTAGTTCAGCAGTGGAATAGGCTGCCTAAGGAGGTGGTGAACTCCCCCTCACTGGCAGTCTTCAAGCAAAGGTTGGATGCACACTTTTCTTGGATGCTTTAGGATGCTTTGGGCTGATCCTGTGTTGAGCAGGGGGTTAGACTAGATGGCCCCTTCCAAATCTATTATTCTATGATACTATGACAGAAGAGACTTGATTTTTCTTGGTCCCATCAATGGCTCACACTGTAACTAGGTATAGAAGGGCTTAGCATGTTGGCAATGCATATTCCTTGACTCATGTAAAATTAAATGAAGTTGTTCCCTTCAGTTATTCAAGCTAACAGCATCAGCTTGTCTTATTCCACATCTAGCAGAAAACTGTTCACATCCAGTCCAAGAAGTCTCTAGATAAGTCTCTGAAGGTGAAAGAGGCAAAGCAAACTTATTCTGATCAGCTAAATCTATAGTGCTAGGAAGACTTGTTTTATCCAGCATTAAATCTTCATAATAATAGGAATATGAAAAGGCCAATTGACCCTGTAGAGTTATTAAACTGATAGAATATATAAATGCTATTACCTCTCAACTGACTCTCGTGAACTTTTGTCATTACCATGTAATGTACATGTATAAAAATCTAATTTTGTATGTAAAATGAGAATTAAACTATTTGAGCCTCTACTACATATTGAAGGACGATTCGCATTTTGCCAAAACGTACATGAATAATCTCAAAAAGGTTAACAGCATTAACAAAAATATCCCCGTAGTTCTCAACTGTGCATACCAAGTGCCTCCAGAAGTACATGAATTGCTCTCCCTACCAGATCAGTTCATTCCTCAAGACTTTGTATAATAAAATGACTATCACACACAAGAGAAGACACTCCAGGTGAGCTTTACTCGTGAAATCTTCTAAATCAAAGATGTTCTTAACAAAGAAACAGATGCTAAATACCTGGGACTTTATTCATTTAGTTGTTGCACCATTTCCTTAGCCATTAAAAAAATCTCTTTCATGCAAACTGCCAAATTCAGGTTGGGAAATTTGTAGAGATATGGGGGTGGAGTCTGGGAGAGGACAGGACTGCGGGGGGGGGGGGGAGTCCTCAGCAGAGGGTTCACAGTATCCACCTTCCAATGGAGTCATTTCATCTAGAAGGAACTGTTCCCTGTTGCCTGGGGATCAATTTCCATTCTGAGATGTTGCCAGTCCTCACCTTGAAGTCTGCAACCCTACACTGTAAGGACGACCACTATCTTATATGACAACCAAATCACATATCACATCTAGCAGCTGCAACACTCTCAGATTTATTCAGCAGACTGCCAGAAACAACTTAACATCCCTTGAGCATCCCACGAATAATTGCTGGACACTGAAAAAGGTGCTGATCAGTGCCAAGGTACTCGCAGGCACCATGTTGAGGACCCCTGCCCTACTGCTCTTCAGAAGAGGCTGGACATAGAGGTCTACATCTTTTGAGTTGGATCAACATTGTGATGTCCTCTATATTCAGCACTGCATCACAATTTTAAACCTGAAGTTAAATAATTTCAGGAATGACTATATATATAGGTGGGATCCAAAATGCCACAAGCCAGTGTGAGATACAGCATGAAGGTCAGCAGTGGGGGAAGGGGAACTGGCAGAAATCCTCCTCCTTTCTTGTGAGCTGGAATGATCCAGCCCAGAAAAGGAAACAAGGAAATGTGGCAAGGCTGTCCAAAGCTTTGCCCATAACATGGCCCGAGGCCACCTGTCTGAGGTGACACTCCTGCGGTCCTCCCTCTGGTCCAACTGAGTGTCGGGATGCTTTGCCAGGAAGCTAAGTATTACCAGCCATGCTGCACATAAGCTGAGCATCCTTCACCCTATCCAAGGAGAATGTCTCCGGACAAAAAATAACATACAAAAAAGCACTGAGCAATTCAGAGGTCACTAACCACAGAAAGCCTGAATGTCCAAAGAGACCCTGGGCTTTGAGTGGGACAGGACCCTTGAGAAACAGGTCCTTAATTGCTGAAGCCCAGCATGAGCACAATACAGTTTAAAAGGCTTGGCTTGCTGCCAGAATTCATTCCTTTTCCAATTAAAACAATTTCCACTCCAAGATTATTGTAGCTTAAACCTGAAGTTCTGCACAAACCACTTTAGAAACTAATTTTACTTTCTCCAAAATAAAAAGTGTAGCTATTCCTCTATAAGACTAGATTAGCAGGAAAGCAAATAAATAAATAAATAAATAAATAAATACATACATACATACATACATACATACATACATACATACATACATACATACATACATACAATTGTAAAGGTAAAGGTATCCCCTGTGCAAGCACCAAGTCATGTCTGACCCTTGGGGTGACGCCCTCCAGCATTTTCTTGGCAGACTCAATACGGGGTGGTTTGCCACTGCCTTCCCCAGTCATTACCGTTTTACCCCCCAGCAAGCTGGGTCCTCATTTTACCGACCTCGGAAGGATGGAAGGCTGAGTCGACCTTGAGCCGGCTGCTAGGATCGAACTCCCAGCCTCGTGGTCAGAGCTTCAGACAGCATGTTGGCTGCCTTACCACCCTGCGCCACAAAAGGCTCAGTTAAATAAAACTGTAGGGGTATGCTATTGGTGTTGTAGCACTCCAAATGATGCCACCCCCACAATGTGGGGCTGGACTTTTACCTTGTCCAGCCTGTGCCCCTGAGTGGTCCCTTGTTAACAATCAGCCACTGATCAAGAGGCCACAAACTCTTCTATCATCTGCAGAGGCTTGTTACGGCAGGGGTATCTGAGGACATTTTTACTACTGAGAGAGGTATGGCTGGCCCAATTTCATGAAATCTCAGAAACTATGCAATGTCGTTACACAGAGGCAGGCAATGGCAAGCTACCTCCTGGGGTGGCACTTTCCCCTTCCCTCCAGCAGGCCGCAGAAGAGCCATGGCCCTGTCATTAGATAACTGAAGAGGAAGGCTGCAATTTAGTCTCTGCCACTGTCCCAGGAGAACTTCCCAGGCTTATAATTTCCGCATCCATCCTTGTTCTGTTTTCAGTGAGATGACTGACAGAACTAAGCTGCTTAATCACTTCTCATTGTTATGTCTATCAAAAAAGAGCCCTTTAAAAATGCACTGGCCTCATCCCCCAAACCTGTTAATGGCTTCGACTGTGAGCCCCTCAGAGACAGACGTATCTGTGGGAAACCTGCCACCAGTCATCCCCAGCCAAAAGGATAGACGAAAACTAGAAACAAAATAATAAATACGCTGCCACCATATGTAGACTGTAGTTAGGACACTGTAACCCTGGCTTTCTCCCAAAAAGCTAAAGTTGGCAAAATTTAAACATTCTAAATGACGACAACTAATACTGAACAATTAGATTTGAGTCCAGGAGCATCACAGAGAGCAACAGGAATTTCTTTTTTTTTGGGGGGGGGGGGGCCTTCAAGCGTCAACGCTCTCTTCATCAAATACTTTGACTCTCAGAGGCTTCCACCTTGAAAACCTTACTGGCTTCTACAGGGCTATTGGACTCACATCTAGTTCTTTTACTGCAGGCCAACAGAGCCACGCTCTGAAACTAAACCTAAACAAATGGGGTGAACACCTCCAGGTGAACTTGTGAGGAGAAAGAACTGGGGATTCACCACCAAGAGCTTTCCGTCACTCACGGCTTTCAGTTGTTTAGAGCAGCAGTATGAATGACAAGATTGTACTATTAGACAGGAGGGGCAAGACAATTGCTTCTACATAGATCCTGATCCCTGACTAGATCTCCTCAGATCCTGGAAGCTAAGCAAGGTCAGCCCTGGTTTGTACTTGGATAGGGGACCACCAGGGACGTTCAGGGTTGCCATGCAGAGGCAGGCCAAGGCAAACGACCTCTGTCCATCTCTTGCCTTGAAAACCCCAAATATGTCAGCTATGACCTGATTGCAAGAAGACCCCAGGTACTGAACTAGGAGGTTTAGGAAGGATATTAGCTCACTTCTGGGTTCTTTGCTGATTGGCAGGTAAACTCTTACAGCTGCCTACAGGCCACGATTTGCTTATTTTACTTATTGGGTAGTCATGTGCCTGTCAACAAGGGCACCTGCTTAAGAGATCTATAGAAAAAGAGACAAGATGAACACACAATTTTAATGTAACTATATTCCATTTTCTCCCTTGACGTAAGGAGTGCTACTTTATTAGGTGACTAGGACCAAAGTCCATTTTAAATTAAAATAAAATGGGCGCTAGGCTGGCGGCGAAGGCAGGGCGAAGGCTTCCTGGGGGGGGGGGACGGAGAGCAGCCCTTGGAGGACAGAGAATTGCCGGGGCTTCTACCAGCCGCAGGTCCTGCGGCTGGGAGAAGGCTGACAGCCGGTGATCAGAGACCGGACGGTAGATGGGAATTCTCCCGGTCGCAGGAGCAGCCTCGGCGCGCCCAAGACGCGGCGAGGGCGCGGCTGCGGATGGGAGAAGGCAGGAAGGCCCCCACTGGAGGGCGGACCCTTGCCGGTGCTTCTCCCGCAGCGCTTCTCCTGCGGCCGGGAGAAGACAGAGAGGGCCCCAAACCCCCCCCCCCCCGGAGCATGGCCGGGGCTTCCGCTGGGTGCAGGAGCGGCCTCGCGGTGGGCAAGGCAGGGACGAGCATGCCAGTCAACTGGACAACCAATCAGCTTCGCCTAGCTATGTAAAGCCCATTGCCCCCCCTTTTTTAAACACGGAATTAATCATTGCAACATAATTTTATTTGTTCACTGATGCATGAGTTATCTGTACTTTCCAGTCATTCATCTCCAGACTAGAGGGATCGTTTCCCCTGGGGAAAATTTATGCCTTGGAGAGTTGATTTAGTGACATTCACAAAGAAAAAATTTTTGCTTTTTTCTCCTAATACCTTAATCTCTCTCACATCCACACAATGTGAAAGAAATAGGGATGGCAGCCTCCAGGTGGAAATCATCTCCTTCATCCCCTGGAATTACAGCTCATTTGCTGACTAGAGGGATCGTTTTCCCTGGGAAAACAGAGGGGGGGATGCATTTTCGTTGCTCATATGTCAGAGCATTTTGACCAAACTTAACCCACAGCTCACTATTCTTTCCACCCATTCACAAAAAAAAAAAAAAAAGAAGGGCGGGGGGGGACTTCATTGTAAATTGGGATCAATAGTGCACTTTGTGGACATGATGAAAATACTTTTCACAGCAAAGGGCTACAGTATGCTGCCGTATAACACTACTTTCCCCCCCTGAAAAACATGCCTCCAAGTGGGGGGGTTGTCCTATACGCCGGGTGCACTTCAGTTGGGATAGATGTAGCTGCCCATAGTGGCCTCCCGATGCCCGCCCACCTCATTCTACATACTATCCAGTATCGCGTGGTATCCAGCGCAGCCGCAGTGGGTCATCAGTGTGGCTGTGGCGAACATCAGCAGCAAGACAGTGGTGCTGGCCTTTTCGGCGTGACCAGCCCGTTCTCCTTGGCGGGAAGCAGCGGTGCTCTGGCCCGCCCCTTGTCTACGCAGAGCTCGCACATGCGCACTAGTGCCTGTCACGGGGAGATGCAGGGGCGGGCCAGAGACACTGCGGTTGCGCTGCAGCCGTACAATGGTGACAATGACAGGTACTGTAATGTAATGTAACAAACTCTATATTTTGAGTGGAAATGTTGGGGGGGGCGTCTTATACGCCGGCAAATACGGTAGATTGTGGTGAGACTAGCGAGTATTCATTGCTACAAGGCATTCCCCATTTTTAAAAAACAGTCCCGCCCCTGGAAATGAAGGAGGAGGGGAGGGACACTCCCTAGCATTAGGAATACTGCTGTCGCCTCCTCATTGTAACTTGGCGGGTACTTGCAGCATCTGACGGGATTTGTGCCAGATGCACTTTTCCCGATTACCCAGCCATCAGTACAGATTGGCAGATGTAGCTGCAACGGCACTGAGAGGGGACGGGAGGCTGACCGTGTTGTCTGAAACCATGATTTTAAAGCGTCTGCATCTGGTAAGGATTTCGCTGAAATTCCCTCGTGCAAAATAGCTTGCCATTAACTACCAAGCTACCACACACACTAGCAGTTCAACTTGGTGAAAGAGCCATGTAAGGCAAGTAAAATCATAACAAAGGATATACCGAGTCCACATTACAATCGAGCCACAAGAAACTATACAACAAACCCATTAGCTGCCTATGGCTCAGGCAAAAGTAACATATGTCTAGGGCCAGAAGAGTGTTCCACAAACAGTGCACAGAAACTGATCTGACCAGAACCAACCCACAAAAGGACAGAACATGTGAAAGTCCTCCTGTGCAGATCTCAGCTTGCAGGCATATTGGAACCATTCTTTGACATTAGGATTTCCATGTTCAGAAATTTGTTCAGAATGTTATGTGGCTAATCCTCATTTCCTAGAGGCTGAAACAATTAATTCATAGCATTATCACAGTCTTTTTAAACATATTATTATGAAAGCATCCATATTGCTTCGGATACTGCAGTACTGTGCTTCTCATGAATTTACTAAAATATACATGATCTTATTCTGGACTTAGATGCTTAGGGCAAACATGACTGAAGACACAAAGTCAAAAAGGGCTAAGCACAGAGAGCAGTACATTTGGAGAGTATGTGCAGAAATATTTGAGCCTGTACTAAAGGCTTCTAGAATCCTAGTCTGTATCTTCAATCAATTACAGGCATGACCAAGAACGAAGGAGCCCAAAATACTAACTATCTGCAACCTTTCCTATAGCACTGCAATGTAGACTGCCAGAATACAACAACTCTACATCCAATGCTACTAGAACACCTTGCCACAGTGATCCAGACAACAGTCATATCCAGGTTGGATTTCTGTAACTCGCCATACGTGGGCCTACCCTTGTTCTTGACCCGGAATCACAGCTGGTGCAAAACGCAGCTGCTGGTGTACTCACATGGCCATCTTGGAGGGCTTACATTCAGCCAGTGCTGAAGTAGCTGCATTGGTTGCCAGGTTGAAGGATTTGGTTTTGACCTATATGGAAATACACGGTCTCAGCCCCGTGTAATTGAAGGATCGGCTTTCTCCTATGCACGCCCGCAGGGTACTTCTCTCTGTAAGTTTGAATAGGCTGGTGATCCCTGGCCCCTCAGGGTGTCCATCTGGCCCCAACCAGGGCCAGGGCTTTTTTGGCCCTGGCCCCTGCCTTATGGAATGAGCTCCCAGAAGAGCTGAGGGCCCTGTTGGAACTAGGTCAGTTCTGCATGGCCTGCAAGATGGAGCTCTTCCACCAGACCGTTGGTTGAGACAGGACTGCCAAGAGATCTAGCCCCTCCTCTGAAGTTTCCCCCTTAGCAACATCACCCAGGGGACTTGGCAGATTGGAGGCAAGATGGGGAGGACTAAGGTAGGGGGGAGTGGGTTAGATTATCTGTTTTACTGTTTCACTTTGTGTGTTATTCAGTTTAGCCCACTTCTCGAGCCTATCAAGATCACCCTGTATTCTGTTGCTGTCTTCAGTTGTGTTTGCTACCCCAGTTTAGTATCATCTGCACATTTAATAAGTATCCCCTCTAATACCTCATCGAAATCATGTATAAATCTGTTGAACAACACAGGCCCCAGGATAGATCCTTGGGTACTCCACTTGTCACTCTTTTCCAAAAAGATGCTGAACCATTAACAAGTACTCTGTGGGTACGATTTGTCAACCAGTTATTGATCCACCTGACAGAATTAGGATCCATACCGCATTTTACCAACTTGTGAACAAGAATATAATGTGGAACCTTATAAAAAGCTTTACTGAAATTCAGATAAACTGGGTCCACAGCATTCCCCTGATCCAGCAAGGTAGTCACTTTCTTGAAAAAAGAATTAAGGTTGGTCTGACATGACTTGTTCTTGCAAAACCCATGCTGAGTCTTAGAAATCACAGCTCTCAATTCCAGTTGCTCAAGCACCGAGTGTTTGATTATTTGTTCCAAAATTTTGCCAGCTACAGATGTGAAGCTGACGGGTCAATAATTACCCGGATCCACCTTTTTCCCTTTCTTGAAGATGGGGAAAACATTTGACCCCCTCCAATTGTCTGGCACCTCACCTGTTCTCCAAGAAGTGTCAAAAATAATGGACAGAGATTCAGAGATGACATCTGCAAGTTCTTTTAGTATCCTTGGATGCAGTTCATCTGGCCCAGAAGACTTTGTTTCATTTAAAGAAACTAGGTGTTTGTGGACTGCTCCAACAGTGATCCTAGGCCACCATTCCCGTCCCCCATGTTGTGTTACGTTTTTGCCACATTGATCACTATTTCCCTCACAAGAGAAGACCGAGGAGAAATAGGAGTTAAGCAGTTCAGCCCTCTCTTCATCATCTGTTATAATTTCACTTTCTTGTCCTTGCAGTGGTCCCATGGTATCCTTATTCATTTTCTTGCTTGAAATATAACTAAAGAAGCCTTTTTTGTTATGTTTAGCATTTCTTGCTAGCCTAAGTTCATATTAAGCTTTAGCTTTTCTAACACTCCCCCTACAATCATTGGTAAATTATTTATACTCATCCTTGGTAATAAGGCCTTCCTTCCATTTCCTAAATGACTCTTTTTTATTCCTCAAATCTTTTGACAACTGCTTATGGAGCAGTTTGCAACTCTTTGCAACATACTTTTAAGTCTGTGAAAGTCAGCTTTCCTGAAGTCCAGTCTATACGTACGACTACGTAAAGGTTTTCTCTTTCCCACGATTGAAAATTCCCAAAGCACATGGTCACTGCTACCAAGTGTGCCCACTACTTCCACCTCATCTACCAGTTCTTCCCTATTGATGAGAATCAAATCTAAAATATCAGAGCCCTTGGTTCCCCTCTCTACTTTCTGGGAAATGAAGTTGTCGGCAAGACAAGTTAAGAATTTAATGGAATTTGCATTTTTAGCAGCGTTGGTCTTCCAACAGATGTCTGAGTAATTAAATTCACCCATGACCACTATTTCCCCCTTTTTTGAAAATTGTGTAATTTCGTCTAGCAGTATCTCATTCAAGTCCTCTGACTGGCTTGGTGGTCTACAGCAGACCCCCACAATAATACCACTCTCATTTCCTACTCCTTTCATATTTACCCAAATACATTCAACTGAACTTTCATGCTCGGATACCTGTATTTCTTCACAAATATAAAGATTCCTAACATATATTGCTACACCTCCCCCCTTCTTTTCTTGTCTGTCCCTTCTGAATAGATTGTACCCCTCAATTTTAGTATTCCAATTGTGAGTATTAATTTTAGTATTCCAATTGTGAGTATTCCCACTATTCCCAGTATTTAGTATTCCAATTGTGAGTATTCCCAGTTTCAGGTTGGGAAACTTTTGGAGATTTTGTGAGGACAGCCTGGGGAGTGGAATGCCAGACAGTCTACCTTCCAGAACAGCCATTTTCTCCAGGGGAACCGATAATGTGGACATCAATTGTAATAGCAGGAGGTCTCCAGGTGCCCCTGGAGGATGGCAACATGAGGTTATACCTTTGTCTGATTTGTAACTAAGCATCCATCTTTTCCCATGTGATCTGAAGATGCCTTGTGGCGAAAGAAAACTTGCACTGCAGAAACAGCAAGTGAGGCTGGAGCCTGAAACTTTTTCTATATTTCCTACTTTCCCTATGCTGACAAGTATCTTGTGTCACAACCATCATCTCTTTTCTCCCAGATTTAATACGTGCCGTATTAAATCACACTCACGTGTTTGACAGTTTCAGCATCCAATGGTAACTTGCAGGTGTGATTCAGCCATCCCAAAATTCACAGGCAACGATCCCGCAACATTTTGCAAAGCTTGAAAAGCAATGCTTTTCCGTGGGGTCAATTTGCATTCTGCTGAAAATTGGCAGTGCTGAAGTAGCCAGCTGATGAGGACTCAATTAGAGTTGTGTCCTCAATCGACCTGTAATCAGTCTATGGAGTTGCATTGACCTCTACTGCCAAATTATTATTAAGTGGCATTAACATTTTCAACACAATTGCGGGTGTGGGTGGGGTATCTGTATCACCAGCACACTTGAGCTGCAGTTAACTTTTTTACCATGTCGGTGTGCCATACCCACACCATTCACAACAGGACAGCCGGCCGAGGGAGAATGCAGCTGCTTCATCTCAACTGGTTAGGAGTGTAAATATTTAATGTTAGTAGTATTATCTATTGGCATGTGAGCATTGTTACTGCATATACAATATTAATTGTAATAAATCACAACAGCAGCTTTGGGAACTATAGAGGGTCCCAATATCTTAAATTAGTACCAGTGTTCAAAAACAGAAATATGAAGTTCTTCAGCCCGCCACCCAGTTAATGACGTTTTAAATCATTTAAGGCATCACTGAAATTCAATCAAGGCCATGATAAATTACATCTCAAAAAAGTTAGCTATACACATGAACACACATGCAGCTGCTTTACACTGAATCGGACCCTTCGTCCATCAAAGTCAGTATTGCCTACACAAACTGGCAGCAGCTTTCCAAAATCTCAGGTAGAGATACCTGCGGTCCATTTTTAACAGATGTCAGGAACTGCACACCTTGCAGACATATCAGGAACACCCTTCAAACCAGAGTTCTTTAGTCCTAAATAAAGCAGCCAAGCTTCACATTATCCAGATGAGAGCTGAAGCACACAGAGTAACTCTAGCCAGCTGCTCAAAGAACAGGCAATACCATGGGAGATGTATTCTAGAGCAGTGGTCCCCAACCCCCGGTCCGGGGACCGGTACCGGTCGGTAGATCAGTCGGTACTGGCCATGGCTCCTCCTCATCCTCCTCCCCAGCTGCTGCCTTGGGGGCTGCCCTGCCACTCTGCCACCGGCTCACTTTAGGTGCTCCCCAGCGGCTGCCATGGCTGGGGCTCCCCCTCGGCATGGCACTGCATAGCTGCTGCTGGCAGCGCCCCCCAGCGGACGGCAGGAAGTCAGGGGCACTGGCAGGAAAGCAAGTGGAGCAGGGACTCAGGCGGCTGTGATGTTCCTTGGCAAAAGACTACCCCCCCCCCTCCCGGGCCTCAGTAAAATTGTCATGCATTGACCGGTCCCTGGTAATAAAAAGATTGGGGACCACTGTTCTAGAGGAGTCATTGCATTAGTTCTCAGGCACATGAATAAGACTGATTTTATAATGGCTTGAGGTTTTTTGTAAGAGCAGACCACAGTACAATTATCAATCTTAAAGTATCACTAGACTCTCTAAGAGCCTCTTGTGGTGCAGAGTGGCAAGCGGCAGAAATGCTGTCTAAAGCTGTCTGTCCATGAGGTTGGGAGTTCGATCCCAGCAGGCGGCTCAAGGTTGACTTAGCCTTCCATCCTTCCAAGGTCGGTAAAATGAGTACCCAGCTTGCTGGGGGGTAAACGGTAATGGGAAGGCACTGGCAAACCACCCCGTATTGAGTCTGCCATGAAAACGCTGGAGAGCGTCACCCCAAGGATCAGACATGACCCGGTGCTTGCACAGGGCATACCTTTACCTTTAGACTCTCTAAGGAAGCAACATTTTTTATCATTTAACTGCATATTCTGAATAAATATTCAGTCCGGCGAAGGAACTGAATGTTTTCTCAGCTGATTAACAAGTTTTACACAAAATGATAAAACCAGTTGATAACACAAGAGAAAAGATAAAAGTGCAAGTGTGGGCCCATGAGACACACAGGGGCATTCCCTCCCCACTTGCTCACCAGGCCCAGGGTGACTTCTGGGCTCCTTTAATGCCACCAATGATTGTGAGAGAAGTTAACCCCCATGTATTTTTTTTAAAGATTTCAGATTTTAATGCAAACCTATGGGAAACATCTCTTTTAAGTCTGGCCCAAGATCTGTTAATTTAGATAGCCGCAGATGGAGATCTCACACTTGAAAAATATATAGATCAGATAGATTACTGGAAAGAGGGAAAAAGGAAACAAAAAAGCATTAATGAGATATACAGAGTTTTAGGTGATGGACCAAGAAGCAGAGTAGAATGGAAATATATTATCACTCACTAAGCAAAACAGAAAAAGGGGGATACTATAAGTCAGCAAAACAATCACTATATGAACATCTGCTTTATTTTCCCCTTATAAATAGTGATGATTTTAAAACTAAGCTTTAGTATACTGTGCTGGTGTTCACCCTGTCAGTTTTTCAGGAGCATTTTTATTTTCGTTCTAGGCACCTCCTGCACATCTGGTGTCATTGAGAGCACTGCTGCATTCGTTAACAATGGTTCCTTCTTCAAACACACTATTTCTTCTGTTGGTATTTGAATCGGTTAAAGGCCACATAGTGGCTTTAATGCTAAACAGAAAGTAGTCTTTGGTTAAAATTGCGTTGAACAAATGCAAATCAAATAATCTGACTAACATGTTTGCTGTTCAGAGCATTAGATACATTAATGAATATCTACTGTAAATACACATCAAGAAAGACTATATTGTAAATACTGTTGCTTCTAGTAAAGACAGATAGACTGTTATATGGAGTTTATTCAAGTATTAGATGACACTGAGGTAGAGCATGATGAGAGGCAAGGGATTACTGGAAGGCATCTCTTGAACAAGAATAGCAGTTGCTGACGCTCTGCGGGTGAGAATTTACTGGTCATTCCCGGCCCTAAGGAAACACGCCTAGCCTCGACCAGGGCCTGGGCCTTTTCAGTCCTGGCCCCTACCTGGTGGAAGGAGCTCCCGTGTGAGCTGCGGGCCCTACGGGATCTGCCAGCTTTCCGCAGGGCCTGTAAAACGGAGCTCTTCCGCCAGGTTTATGGTTGAGGCTGGGGTCAGCGAATGAGAGCCATCGTCCCCCCCCCCTTTGGGACTAGCAGTTATACCACGCCCTCCATTCCTCCTGCCACTCTGGTAGCGGGGGGTGGGAACAAGATTGTTTTTCTGTCATGTTAGGATTTTTAAAGGATTTTAATGAGTATTTTAATTGGGGTTAAGACTGTTGTTACCCGCCACGAGCCTTGCAGGGAATGGCAGGAAATAAATAAATATAATTAATATCATCATCATCATCATCATCATCATCATCCTGCTCAGGGCAGATCCATCAGACAGTCATGGACATAGTGACAAAAGTATTCAGAGTATTCACATTTCTGTTCAATGATCTATTTCAAATATAAGCCAGGAAAATATCAGGAATCAACACTGCATGTTACCAGTTGCCTGGCCAGGCTCAGTGGTGTAGTCAAAAGCCTACAAGGATTGGGGGGGGGGGGGGGACCTCATTTTCCCATATCACCTTTCCCTGAACTCTTTTCTCTTTCCCTCCACCTAACAACTCCCACATTCTCACCTTTCCCTGCTTCTTTCCTTCCCAGCCACTCACCAACCCCTCATCTTCAGCTATATATCCAATTTTCACATAACGGGGAAATTACATCATTCTCTTTCATCGTATCCTTACAACACTACATGAGCCAATATGATACAGTGGACTGAATGATGGACTAGAATCCTGGGTGACCAAACATATCCCCACTTCCGTCATGAAAGTTCGCTGGATAACCCTGGGCCCATCCCAAACTCTAAGCTTGGCCTACCACACTGGGCTGTTGTGAGATAATGAAGGCAAAAAGAACACTGTTCTAAATCTGCTTTGAGTTCCAACTGGAGAGAAAAATAGGAATGGGAGAGATGTTAGGTTCAAAATGTGTAACTGGACCAAGCCACCCAGTGAGCTTTTGCAAAAGAGTGCAATTTGAAGGTGGGTGTCCCATATCCTACTCTGAAACTCTGCTATATCACATTGCTTTTTTTAATGGGGTGACTGCTGTTGAACAGTAGCAAGCAGTAAGATCAGGATGAGATCTTTCTTTCTTTCTTTCTTTCTTTCTTTCTTTCTTTCTTTCTTTCTTTCTTTCTTTCTTTCTTTCTTTCTTTCTTTCTTTCTTTCTTTCTTTCTTTCTTTCTTTCTTTCTTTCTTTCTTTCTTTCTTTCTTTCGCAATCCTGAGGCATTTTCCAGATTTGTACAAAGTGCTGCCTTCTCTGTTCAGTCTCTGGATTTAAGTATCCACAGATATGAATATGCTGAGAACTGATGATGCTCCCATGATACTATATGTTTCAAATATTTTGATAGAATCAATAATTTTAAATTTTTTGAAAAGCAAATCATATCCCCAGATATGGAAACTCAGTATAGTGCAGGTGTTAGTCTTGTATGGATTTAGAATCATAGAGTTGGAAGGGGCCATTCAGGCCATCTAGTCCAACCCCCTGCTCAACGCAGGATCAGCCCTAAGCAACCTAAAGCATCCAAGAAAAGTGTGCATCCAACCTTTGCTTGAAGACTGCCAGTGAGGGGGAGCTCACCACCTCCTTAGGCAGCCTATTCCACTGCTGAACTATTCCACTGCTGAACTACTCTGACTGTGAAAATTTTTTTCCTGATATCTAGCCTATATCGTTGTACTTGAAGTTTAAACCCATTACTGCGTGTCCTCTCCTCTGCAGCCAAAGGAAACAGCATCCTGCCCTCCTCTGACAACCTTTCAAATACTTAAAGAGGGCTATCATGTCCCCTCTCAACCTCCTTTTCTCCAGGCTGAACATTCCCAAGTCCCTCAACTTATCTTCATAGGGCTTGGTCCCTTGGCCCCTGATCATCCTCTTCGCTCTTCTCTGTACCCTTTCAATTTTATCTACGTCCTTCTTGAAGTGAGGCCTCCAGAACTGCACACAGTACTCCAGGTGTGGTCTGACCAGTGCTGTATACAATGGGACTATGACAACTTGTGATTTTGATCTGATGCCCCTGTTGATACAGCCCAAAATGGCATTTGCCTTTTTTACCGCTGCATCACACTGCCTGCTCATGTTTAGCTTACAATCCACAAGTACCCCAAGGTCTCGTTCAGACACAGTGTTACCTAGAAGCGTATCCCCCATCCAGTAGGCATGCTTTTCATTTTTCTGACCCAGATGCAGAACTTTACACTTATCTTTATTAAATTGCATCTTGTTCTCATTTGCCCATTTTTCCATTGTGTTCAGTTCTCGTTGAACTCTGTCTCTATCTTCTGGAGTATTTGCCAGTCCTCCCAATTTGGTGTCATCTGCAAACTTAATGAGCAGTTCCTCCACCCCCTCATCTAGCTCATTAATAAATATATTAAAAAGTACCGGACCGAGCACTTAGGAAAGACTAAAATTTAACAGGCTACGGAAGAGTTTGCAGTAAAATACATCTCTAAATCTCTGTTCTTCCTGGCACGTGTGTGTCAAATGTCATTAAATGCTCTTTTTCTCAGGATAAATGAAGCCATGAAGTTTTATGTATGTATGTATGTATGTATGTGTGTATGTGTGTATGTATGTATGTATGTTTGTATTTGTATTTGTATTTGTATACCGCCCTTCCCTACGGCAATGGGCGGTTTACAGTATCAGTATCAATATAACAATATAACAACAATAACATACCAACTAGAACTAGAAAAGTATTTCGACAACAGTAACTTTGACACACCCTTGGTAGGTTCGACCTCTCAGTCTGGGGTGGGGGGGACCTGTAGATGTTATGGGTCAGTCGGCCTCAAACAAATGCCTGGTGGAAAAGCTCCTTTTTGCAGGCCCTGCGGAATCTCAGAAACAGAACTCAAATATTAAAGGAAGAACAATACTTTCATGCCTTTCATACATTTCTCAAATGAAGAACTACTGAAGCCCCAAATTCATTAGTCCTCTAAAGATATATTCACACTGCATTTTATCTGACAGTCACAAATGAGCAAAGTTCAATGAGGCAGAATTTTAAGATTTTTTTTTTTAATATTAGCTGCCAGTAGACACACACTGCTGCCAGAAAAGACACTAAAGGCAAAGGCAGTTAGAATTTTAATATACAATTCACAGTGAGCTTTTAAAGTCATTCTTCGACCGTTTATGCACTGGGCACTTCACTGCTCCAGCTCCCGTGCAGGAGCACAAATAGGGGGTTGATGAGGTGCACCAGGCCAAATGCTCCCCCGTGTGGGTGCAGGAAGAGGTGGGGCAACCTACCATGATTAAAACTCCAGCCTGCAGCACAGCATGAAACCTCCAGTGCATAAACAGTCTTCAGGGGAATTTTTAAAACAGACACAAATTCTGCTTTGCCTCCTGTTTCCTCTGAATTCCAGTATATCACAGAACTCCCTTTGGCTATCCACTGTTAATAGACATCGGAAAATTGGGATTCTTCAAACATATAGACTTTTTAGCAGAGTTTAACACAGTCGACCATGAGCTACTAGCTCACCGCCTCATCAATGCTGGAATACGAGGAACAGCATTCAATGGCTGATCTCCTTCCTCCGGGGTCGTGGATAGAGGGTTGCAATAGGAGAGAAAACCTCAAACCACCCACTACTCACTTGTGGAGTGCCACAAGGGGCGGTCCTCTCTCCTATCTAACATCTTCATGCACCCTCTCGCACAACTGATACGGAAATTTGAGCTGGGCTGCCATCAATATGCAGATGACACCCAGCTCTTCCTCCTGATGGATGGCCGCCCTGAAACATTAGCCAGCTGCCTGGAAGCAGTGACGAGATGGCTCAAGCAGAGTTGGCCGAAGCTCAATCCTTCAAAGACAGAGGTCCTGTGACTGGGTAGGAAGGGCCCATGTAAGGAAGCGCGCCTGCCCACCCTGCATGGCATAGAGCTCACTACGGCTCACTCCGCCAGGAACCTGGGTGTGATCCTGGATGCTTCCCTCACAATGGAAGCCCAGGTCAGGAAGGTAGCACAGTTGGCATTCTTCCACCACCGCCAAGCCAAGCTACTAGTGCCCTACTTGGCCTCGGAACACCTAGCCACAGTGATCCATGCGACGGTCACCTCCAGGGTGGATTTCTGTAACTCGCTCTACGCAGGCTTGCCCTTAGCCTTGACCCAGAAACTACAGCTGGTCCAAACGCAGCAGCCAAGATTCTCACAGCGACACCGTGGACATCCCACATCCGGTCCATCTTTCATCAATTGCAATGGTTGCCATTTGAATTCCAGATCAGGTTAAAGGTTCTGGTAATTACCTTCAAGGCCATATGCGGTCAGGGCCCAGTGTACCTAAGGGACCACCTCCCTACCTATGCCCCCAAAAGAGCTTTACGTTTTGCCGCCACCAACCAGCTAATGGTCCCTACCCCAAAAGAAGTTTGCCTGGCCTTGACCAGGGCCAGAGCCTTCTCTGTCCTGGCCCCCACCTGGCAGAATGAGCTCCCTGACGGAACTAAAACAGTTCTGCAGACCCTCCAAAAGGGAGCTCTTCCACCAGGCATTTGACTGAGGCCAGGCCAACCAACCAACATCTGCAGAGCCCCTCCCCCCCAGAAACCCACTAAGACTCCTGGACCTGTTTGAGTGACTACTGTGTAGCTTATACTGTTATACTGTTATGTTATACTCTTACCTGGTTATATTAATTAATAATATAAATGTTATAGTTATTATATGTATGGTTTCATGTATAGTTTCAGTTATACGTAAACCACCCTGAGCCTTCAGGGAAGGCGGTATATAAATATGAATGAATGAATGAATGAATGAATGAATGAATGAATGAATGAATGAATGAATGAATGAATGAATATTCTATTCCAGTTGCAAAAAAGTTTGATATTTTATCTAAGCAGCCAGCCCTTTCGTACAATTCAAAAGCTCAGGTTTCCATTCCTCTTCTCCATGATTCCTTGGCTACCTAAATTGCTCTGAAATTTTAAGGATTCTGAATCTGAATAATAGTGAATAATAATAGAATTAGGTCTAATTCCGGGTTGTCAGCTCTGTGCTAGGAAATACCTGGAATTGTTGTGGGTGGAGCATGGGGAAGGGAGGGAACTCTCCAAGAGAACTTAGCCAACCACCACCTGGAGTTTGGCAACCCTACTAATAGTTGTGGAACATCTTTGCAATAAAGAAAATACTAAGTAATATATCAGCAGTGCTGATCCACCTACCTTTCAGATTAGATAACCGACACAATATAAATACTAATTACAGCCTTATTCTTTCACCAGGACATTTTCAGATTCACTGCTTGTTACAACAAAACCCTACATATGTAAATAGAATCATTGAATCATTGAATCATAGAGTTGGAAGGGGCCATACAGGCCATCTAGTCCAACCCCCTGCTCAACGCAGGATCAGCCCTAAGCAACCTAAAGCATCCAAGAAAAGTGTGTATCCAACCTTTGCTTGAAGACTGCCAGTGAGGGGGAGCTCACCACCTCCTTAGGCAGCCTATTCCACTGCTGAACTATTCCACTGCTGAACTACTCTGACTGTGAAAAACTTTTTCCTGATATCTAGCCTATATCGTTGTACTTGAAGTTTAAACCCATTACTGCGTGTCCTTTCCTCTGCAGCCAACGGAAACAGCATCCTGCCCTCCTCCAAGTGACAGAGGGTATTTATTTACTTAAAGAGGGTATTTAAATAAAATGTATAGTGCCCATAAATGGTCTGATACTATAGAAAGATGGGTCCCAATTATTTCCTGGCGTTTCTTTGACATCACATTCCAATATAGCTGGCAGTTGTGTTGAAGAACCAGTTGGCTTCTAGTAGTAGCAGATATCCCATGAAATACACAGGATTGCTCCTAATCATCTTCACCCATAGATCACTTTTTCTACACCTCCACAGCATTCAGAAGAAGTAGGGGAAATGGTGCAGTTAGGATGACCATCAGAGCAATGATGCAGGAAGACTGAGGGTTACCAAACAAATGGTAAGAGTACTGAAACAAACTCAGTGGCTGAGAAGCCACCTGTGGCTCTTCTAAGTACTGTCCCCCAATATGGACCAGCCACATATTTCAGGAAAACAGTCAAGGGTTTTTTTTTGCTGTACAGGCTCAAAAAGATTGCTTTAAGGACCTTTGGCTCAGTTTGACCATTTATGATCCCCCATTTGGGTGCAGGAAGAGGTGGGCAACCTGCCACGACTAAAACTCCAGCCTGCAGCTCGGCATGAAATGTCCAGTGCATAAATGGTCTTTCTGGGTCACCAACCTATAGATTTCCCATTGCTCATATCAGCCCAAGCTCTGGAACATAGAATCATAGAATCTTAAACCGCTCCGTGGGAGCGGCATAAATAAAACAGTAAGGGCCCTGGCGGAGGGCCCTGTCCGGGATGAGGAAGGGTAGCCATTGGCCCCTTCCCCTGGAATGGCAAGCGGAGGGCCCAATCGGCAGGCGCGCAGCACCTGCCGATTGGGCTCTCCGCTTGCCCCAAGGGCCCAATCAGCCCCTTGGCAACAGCCCACCTCCCCCCCAAACCTCTGCCTTCTATGCACGCCGCCATTGCTGGCCGCCGCTCCAGCCGCCGTCGGCCGCCTCCGCATGCCTTCCCACCTCCCCTTTCAAAGCCCGGTCTTCAGCCCACCCTTACCAGTGGGCTTTGAAGCCACGCTAACGAAATTCTTCCTGCTATTCTTACTTGAGCGGCAACAAGCAAACAGGTTAGGTTCCCGGGGCTGCTGCACATCCATGGTGTGTCGGCTCCATTTGAGAAACTCCTCTGCTCGGCCCCCACGTGCCTTCCTGGTCCGCTTTGAAGCCTCTTCCCCGTTTGCGAGAGCCGGCCAGGTTGTTTCAAAATCAGCTCTGGTTAATGCTGCCCCATGCTTCTAGGCCATCTCTCTTGCCTCACGTTGGACTCAAGAGCTCCACTTGCAAGACCGGGAAGCTGCCGGTTGCTGCTTTTTATTTTCTCCGGCTCTCCGAGCTGTACTTTGCAAGCTCCCAGAAGAGGCAAACAGGCTGCTAATCAGGAGGCGGGACTTCACAGCTACACGTGAGGAGGCAGAGATTTAACCCCCACTCCCCAGTCAAACAAACATACAATGACTTAAATAAATAATTAATAGGGAAGATGCCAGTTGCTGCTTCTTTTTCTCTCTGCCTGGGAACTGTAGCTTGCAGGCTCCCGGGAGAAGCGCACGGGCTGCTAATGAGGAAGAACTACTTGAGAAGTTTCATGAAGCCTGTGGAATGTACTGTGTCCACCAACACCCTATAGCAATCCTGTGCAGAGGTCTGGAGATGTCCCGAGCACAGCACTCATGGAGGGCTCTCCTGTGCCAAGTCTTCATCTCCTGGGACATTCCTTAGAAAATCCTGGAGGATTTCTGCCTGTAGCTTTCAGGCCTGCATACAAGACAGTAAGTTCTGTTCCAACCCAACATACCCCCCCCCAAGTCTCCAGAGAGGCCACCCACATCCACTCCTCAGAGCCTTTTCCAGCCTGCCACCTTCTGTATTGCTGCGGCCAGGAGGGGAATGGAAGCAGGCCCCAGCTGTGCTTCTGGCCCAGGGGGTAAGGATTCCTTTCCCCCTTCCTTTCTTCCTCCCTTCTTTCCATCCAGACCTCCCTTTATCTCCGTTCTCCCTCCCTTCCATCCATTTCTCTTCTGCCTTTCTTTCTCCCATTGCTTCATCTCCTTTCTCCCCTTCTCTCTCTCTTTCTCCCTTTCTCTATGCCTACCTGCCTGCCTGCCTGCCTGCCTGCCTCCCGTGTTCTCGTCACTGCATCTTTCTCCTCCCTTCCTTCACACCCAGGACTTCTAAGCCAAACACTCACCCATCACACCATGCTAACGCCCGTTGTATTTAAGCGTACAACGGGCTTCAGTTCCTAGTCATAGAATAATAGAGTTGGAAGGTACATCATGGGTCATCTAGTCCAACCCCCTGCACCATACAGGACACTCACATCCCTATCGCTCATCTATTGTAACCTGCAACCCCTTTGCCTTCACAGAATCAGCCTCTCCGTCAGATGGCTATCTAGTCTCTGTTTAAAAATTTCCAAAGATGGAAAACCCACCACCTCCCGAGGAAACCTGTTCCACTGAGAAACCGCTCTAACTGTCAGGAACTTCTTCCGGATGTTTAGATGGAATTTGTTTTGAATTGATTTCATCCCACTTGTTTACTTGTCACTCTTTTCCAAGAAGATGCTGAACCATTAACAAGTACCCTCTGGGTATGATTTATCAACCAGTTATTCATCCACCGGACAGAATTAGGATCCATACTGCATTTTACCAACTTGTCAACAAGAATATCATGTGGAACCTTATCAAAAGCTTTACTGAAATCCAGATAAACGATGTCCACAGCATTCCCCAGCAAGGTAGTCACATTCTCGAAAAAAGAGATAAAGTTGGTCTGACATTACTTGTTCTTGCGAAATCCATGCTGAGTCTTAGAAATCACAGCTCTCAGTTCCAGCTGCTCAAGGACCGAGTGTTTGATTATTTGTTCCAAAATTTTGCCAGCTACAGATGTCAAGCTGACGGGTCGATAATTACCCGGATCCTCCTTTTTTCCCTTTCTTGAAGATGGAGACAACATTTGACCGCCTCCAATCGTCTGGCACCTCACCCGTTCTCCAAGAAGTGTCAAAAATAATGGACAGAGGTTCAGAGATGACATCTGCAAGTTCTTTTAGTACCCTTGGATGCAGTTCATCTGGCCCAGAAGACTTTGTTTTATTTAAAGAAACTAGGTGTTTGTGGACTGCCCCAACAGTGATTCTAGGCCACCATTCCCATCCCCTGTGTTGGGTTACATTTTTGCCACATTGATCACTATTTCCCTCAGAAGAGAAGACTGAGGAGGAATAGGAGTTAAGCAGTTCAGCCCTCTCTTCATCATCTGTTATAATTTTACTTGTTTGTCCTCGCAGTGGTCCTATGGTATCCTTATTCTTTTTCTTGTTTGAAATATAACTAAAGAAGCCTTTTTTGTTATGTTTAGCATTTCTTCCTAGCCAAAGCTCATATTGAACTTTAGCTTTTCTAACATTCCCCCTACAATTATTGGTTATTTGTTTATACTTATCCTTGGTAATAAGGCCTTCCTTCCATTTCCTAAATGACTCTTTTTTATTCCTCAAATCTTTTGACAACTGTTTATGGAGCCAACTTGGCTTCCTTAGGCTCCTTCCATCTTTTCTTCTCAAGGGATGTCACTAATATATGATGTCACTAATACACAGAGGACAAACAGTTGAACCCATATCTCTGGAGGTGTTAAAGAATGGATATAGTTGACTAAAGTAAAACTTAATCTGGACAAATGTAAAAGCTGTGATTCTAAAATAAAATGGATGCAGAAATTGGTGTACACTTGCTTTGGATAAAGGTAAAGGTATCCCCTGTGCAAGCACTGGGTCATGTCTGACCCTTGGGGGTGACGCCCTCTAGCGTTTTCATGGCAGACTCAATACGGAATGGTTTGCCAGTGCCTTCCCCAGTCATTACCGTTTACCCCCCAGCAAGGTGGGTACTCATTTTACCGACCTTGGAAGGATGGAAGGCTGAGTCAACCTTGAGCCGGCTGCTGGGATTGAACTCCCAGCCTCATGGGCAGAGCTTCAGACTACATGTCTGCTGCCTTACCACTCTGCGCCACAAGAGGGTCTTTGCTTTGGATGGGGTTCAGTTATTTCCTCTCCCCCCAATATGAGCAGGTACAAGTTCACAGATACCTTACTGGCCATGGAGAAAAAGTGGCAGAACATATGAAAGTGCCTTCTACAGACCACTGGTCTTCCAAAGTCAGTATTGTCTCCAAGCATACTTCTTTCAGTCAGCAGCTATCCAGTGTCTCAGACAGGGGTCTTCTGCACCACCTCCTATGGCCTGGTCCTTTGAACTAGAGATGCCTGGAAATGAACCAGACTGTCTACATGACAAGCAGATGCCCTTCCCCTAAGCCACAGCTTGAGACTGGCTCACCAACTACGCCTGTTCCAGTAAAAAGCCACCCAGGAACAAACCGCACAGCTTGTCAAGCAACCAGACAAAACAGAATGGGGCTTGAGAGAACACTTCCTCACAGATGGCATACAAAATAAGCAAGAGTCCAACATAATTTTAATCAGGCTGCACACAAGCATACTTTCTTTACCCTACTACAGTACATACAAGTACTGTATTATTAAACACAATGAGAACCACTAGTGAAGAAAAAGCTTCTGCACAGCACAATTATCCTTCCCCCAAACAGTACCAAATCCAACCGCAGCAAGGAAAAACTGCTTGACAGAAAGGAAAGTATGATGAATGTGGTCTCCAGATATTAATCTTTGTAGAAAACGGTACAGTGCAGAATCCTTGACTCTATATAAAATGGAAGAATGGGCAAAAGATAATATGAAATGCCTAGCAAGAACGGAATGCTAATCACACCAAAATATCATTAGGTTTGATAGAGAGCAAATGCAGTAAATTTTTGCTATGATTAGTGTTTGGTACTTGCTTAGCGTTATTATCATTATCATTTCTCAGTGTTATGCAGCGAAACCTTTTGGACTGCATCGGATTCCATAAAGATTCTATATAGAGATGCCACATTAAAAATATATAGATTTTTTCACCTGTAAAAAAAATAAAGAAAAGAAAATACGCCCCTAAATTGCAATTGTACTCTCAACTCCATACTTCCAATATTATCTGCTGACTACACCTGCCCTTTAAAACTCTATTTGAAAAATGTGGTGATTTCAGCTCTCTTTCTTATACAAGGATTCTGAACAGAGGCAAAAAAGGGAAGGGAAAATAAACCCAATCTGTAAGAAAAATTAGGAAACAGGGAGGTTAAGTGTAAAGAATATTATAAATACACATTTTATTGCCCAGTGCTAAAGGTCAATTAAAACAATTCATTAAAATCGCGGTAGAAAATATACTATAAGCGACACAAAATATGCCCAGATCACAAAATGACCTGACTCATTGTGATCCAAAAAGGATCATCTTCAGAGGTCAATTACAGATCTGCACACATCCATAAAGAAAAAACCTTTTTACAGTCAGGAAGGATGAATACAAGTCCTGTAAACAACAGAAATAATGCGTGATTACCCAAAGTAGTACAGTAATATGAATAGATTCTGTTTAATTAATAATAATAATTATTATTTATTCCTTACTGTACTACACAGAGATACCAATAAATATCCTGTGTCTGTATCAAGCTTTCTCAACCCTGAGGTTTCTTGATGGCCCTGGAAAGGTTCTCCAAATGGGTGGGGGTTAATTAAGTTTTATATGATTTTTAAATATGTTAAACATTTATCGGGTGATAGGACAATATATGGTCATGTGGATCTGCTTCCCCTCATAAAATGGGCAATGATGATTGCTTTAATTATCAACCCATACTCCGGAAGGAGTGGGTCACTTTACTTCAGGGTTACCCTGCATTACACAGGAGAGCCACAATACTGCTACCTCTTTCTCTTGCCTGCCTCTTACTATATCGCCTTCCCTTCCCCCTATTACAGTCCCATCTAGCCCTTGAATTAAGCTCAATGTTAGGTTCAATGATAGGCATGAACCGAATATGGAAGAGTAAGGATATCAGCCTTAATACAAAGTGCGGGCTAGTCAACACCATTGTCTTCCCCATAACAACCTACAAATGCGAAAGCTTTTGTAGGTTGAAGAAGGAAGATAGGAGAATAAATGCCTTGGAATTCTGATGTTGGAGACAAATGCTGCGAATACCACAGAGAGCCAAAGTTACCAATGAGAGGAGCAAGCAAACTATGTCATTAGAGGGGAAGATGTTACAGCTGAAGCTCACTTACTTTGGATACATCATGCGATCAAACTTACTATAAAAATCATTAATGCTTGGCACGATCAGAAGAAGAAGGTTGGTTCTTATATGCCACTTTTCCCTACCCGAAGGACGCTCAAAGCGGCTTACATTCTCCTTCCCATTCCTCTCCCCACAACAGACACCCTGTGGGGTGGGTAAGGCTGAGAGAGCACTGATATCACTGCCCGGTCAGAACAGTTTTATCAGTGCCGTGGCGAGCCCAAGGTCACCCAGCTGGTTGCATGTGGGGGAGTGCAGAATCGAACCTGGCATGCCAGATTAGAAGTCCGCACTCCTAACCACTACACCAAACTACACTACAGGAAGGTGAGACGGTAAGGAAAGGGGCATTATTTATGTATTTATTTGATTTCTATAACCGCCCCTCTGGGCAGTTTACAACAACTATGATAAACAGTAGTCATGAAACTATTTAATAACATTTAAATCATTTATTTAAATAAACAAATTCAACCTTTAAAAATGATCCAATTCACTGTAGCTCCGAGGTCTGCCAATTGAACAACTCTGCTCCTTTTCAGTCCAGGGTGGGAGAGAATTATGGAGAAAGGCCACTATGGATGATACTCTGTTGGCTCACTGTCCCCAACCAAACATGGGGTGGAAGAGCTCCTTTTGCGTACCCTTCAGAACTACCATAGCTCTTCTGGGACTCATTCCACCAGGTCAGAGCCAGGACCAAAAAGGGACTCCCAACTCTATGATTCTCCCTTCCAATTCTATGATTCTAATATAATCCATGTTCTGATATGATCCACTGCTGAATTCTTTCCCTTTTCCTGCCCTATCAGCAGCTTGAGAAACAGGAAGAACAAGGAAAATAATTTAACAGTGGACCAATGTCCTGAGCCTTAAACAATGCCAAAGATGATCAGTTACTTCACCGGTTCTGTAATTCCTACATGATGCTTTTACTTTCCTTTTATTAATTTTACTTTGTGATAGTAACATTTTAGCTATGAAAAATTTTAACTGATTTTTCTCACTATATATTGTGGACAAAGACAGACTGTGGTCATTTATTGCCTGGCATAATGTGTATTTTATACTTTTATTACTTTGGTTGGTATGGCTTCAGCTTTAACAATAAATGATTGATTGATTGATTGATACATAACATCATCTCAGTGTAGGAACTCCAGGTGGAGTGTTCGGCTGGCCACTAATCAAAGGGTAGACCTGCATGTCATCAGTATATTGGTGACAACTCAGCCCAGCCCATACCTCCAGACAAGCTACAGGGATCTGTAAAACTCTCTTCCAACACCACATTTCAAATGGAATGCCTTTCTTCTTGTCAGCTTTCTCGACTGTTTAGCTTTCAAATGTGTACATGAAGCCATCCTTATCCATGATTCCCCATGGTGAAACAGCCTGGGGGGTGGAATGTGTCTGGCTGTCCAAGTTGGAATAGGGCCAATCAGGCTGCAGCTGGACAGCTGTACTCTGATTGGCCCTGCCCCTACAGCTCCTGCCCTCTGTCCCTGGACTCTAGCCTCTTTGCTCTCAGACGTGACTCAGTGCCTGGAGCCAGCAGCAGGTAAGGGAAGAGGGCCCTGGGCAAAGGGTCATGGTCGAGGGCTGCTAACGAGAGCCTCTTGGCCTGCTAAGAAGAAAGGCATTTTTAAAGTGTGTGTGACAATGAAATATTCTAAAAAATAATAGCAAACTAAAGTAGGTAAGAGAAAAAGAAGAAACAAAGTACTATGAAGATAATGCAGAACATTCTCAAACAAATCCTTTTTCCCTCCTATTTTGGGGAAGAGTCATCCTTCCAGCATTAATTTTGATTAATATTGCTTCTAAATGTAGGTCATTTCTGGACAACTGCATCTTCCATCAAACAATTTGTTATTTCCTGGATGGACAATCAGCCCTCAAACTTTGTCATTTAACCTTTCCACACTTATTATGGAGAGCTTTTATCTTTATTTCACTCAGGATACTACAGATAATTTCTGATAAACAAAGCATTACCAGAAACATTCCATCAGCACACAGGCTACTAAATGTGATCTCTCTACTTAGCAGCCCCCTTCTCAGAATTTTAGCATGTTTTGTTCAGTCTAATAGGCATTCTAAAATTAGCTCATAATTCCAGAACCGAAAGACAAAATTTGGAACAAAAAATAAAGAGTGGGGGTGGATCTTGCTTTTTTATTTGTACAGATTTAAATAAGTCCTCAATGTGAAATTAATCACTAGAATGAGTCTGTATTTTCAGAAACTCATTACAAATATTCATTGATTTTGGTTGAGACATCTACTTACATTATGCATCATTCAAGAGAAAAGCACTCATATGTATGTTATCTGCAACTTTTTTCTAGCCATTTTCATATAATGTGGTTGAAGGAAGCAAACAACTCGGCACACTAAAAGAAAGTCATTACCATACTTCAGTCTTAGAATGTAACCTTAGAATGAAGGCACTGCAGTCAGTTTCTATAAATGCAAAAAGACTCCAAAGATCCTGAAAGATGTGATATAGAACAAATGATCTAGTTAGAGAAGAGACACAAAATGAATATTTGGTTTCTCTACAGGAGACCAATTTAAATACCAGTGATAGTATTCCATTTTTTAAACTACAATGTATATTTATTGCTGCATCCATGCCATTTCATTAATGAGTGTTTTAAAATATAAACATGATGGTCTGGCCTTCTAAACATCCCAATTTTCAGCCTTTTAAGATGTGTTACATTCTTAAGGATTATTGTACAATAAGAAACTAGCCACCAGGTATTTCCTAAACCACGCATATCTAAGGTTCAGAATGTTGCAAAAATGGCAATTAATAGTTATCTCTAACTTGCATCCATCAAGAATTATGACAACACCTGCATAAGGGTTTCAAGGCAGGAGACGTTGAGAGGTGGTTTGCCATTGTCTGCCTCCACATAGCAACCCTACACTTCTTAGGAAAAAGGAAATTCTACTTTACACAGGGAGCAATTAAAATGCAGAATTTGTTGTCAGAGGATGGAATGATGGCCACAGGAATAAACAGCTTAAAGGAGGGATTTCATAGAATCTTGGAGAGTAAGTCTGGCAATAGCTGCTAGCCATGGTGACTGAGGGGAACCTCCACATTCAGAGACTGGATTCCAGAGCTAGTATACAATATCAGTGGAAGGTCTTGGCTCTAAGCCCTGTTGTTAGCCCACCAGAGGAACTGGTTGGCCACTGTGTGAGGCAGGATGCTGGACTGGATGGACCTATGATGCAGCAGGACTCTTATGTTCTTAGTGTTTTCCTGTCCAGCTACTCACCAGGGCAATCCCACAGCTTCCAAGATCTGATGAGACCAAACTAGCCTAGGACATCCTGGTCAAGGCACCTTTATGGTAGCTGGTACTATTTGAAGAGCTGTTTATTGTACCTGACTTTTTACTAACAGGAGTCCCAAAGTGGCTTACAACCATATTTCCTTTCCTCTCCTCACATCACAATAGACAGCCTGTGAGGTAAGTGGGGGGGGGGGTTAGAGAGTTCTAACAGAACTGCTCTGTGGGAACAACCCTAGGAGAACTGGGACTATTCCAACATCACCCAGTTGGCTGCATGTGGGGGAATGGCAAGTCAAACCTAGTACTGAAGAGTAGACCACCACACCAAGCTTTTTCTCTTGTCCCTGCCTCCTACAAAATTGCATAATATTTCTTCTAGAGAAGAGTCTTATATAGATGGGAAACCATTCAAAACTCCTTTATTAGGAAAATCCTGGGATTATCTCAAGGAATGCCGGCTGCTTTGCTAAGATCTGGGGTCAGTATTATGTCTTTTGTTGCAAGGGCATATCTAAAACTAATAATATAATACAAAACTAGTAAATTTACCTTCAAACCATTTAGTTAACCTCAGTTTTCAATAGTACTCAGAAAGGCATAGTTGGTATTGTTGTTCTTCTCTTCCATCTTGCATATTTATGGTTTACCATCACTTGACACGATTAAATCATGGGAGTTTGATAAAATCCAAGCCCGGATCCAGAAGAAGGATGCTGCATGTGATCATAATGTCGCACAAAAATCAAAATCTTCAGTCTGGTACCCTAGGCTGCAACCTAGTAGATGCTTCTCCTGCTATCTGAATGATTTAGTCAAGGCCACATTAGGAAAAAAACTTTACTTGTGCCTGTTTCCAAACCTTTCCATCAGCAAACTTGTATGAGAGATTTAAGAGTCTCCCATTAGATAAACTTTTATGCCCCTGTAATCTAAACCAGATAGAAGATCTCAAACACTATCTGCTATATCATCCACTTTATGATTTTATTCAACCTAGTGTGAATCAAATACTGGTATTTATGGTTCAGGTGAGGACCAAATTTCTTTTGGCAGATGTATTCCTGACATATACAAAGCCACGTTTATACTATTATCCGTGTTGCTGTTTGTAGAATCACAGAATCATAGAGTTGGAAGGGGCCATACAGGCTATCTAGTCCAACCCCTGCTCATATCAGGATCAGCCCAAAGCATCCCAACGCACTCTGCACAAGAACTCTCTGCACAAGAACTGAGCACTCTACACAAGAACTGTGTCATCTGTACTCTCACTCTGCACAAGAACTCTGACCTACCAGCTTTTTTATTATTTTTTTCATTTATTACATTTATATACCACGCTCCCCTAAGGCTCAGAGCGGTTCATATGAAGTGTAGAGGAACAGGAACAATACAGTAAACTCAGTGACTATGTCAAATGGATAATAGAATAACAGTAATAAACAGAGACAACAGTAATGAATAACCTTAACTTTTTAACAGTCCCGTGGTTGGTTGGTGATTGGTTTAATGGGAGGGAGGGTTCAGGGGCCCAGAAGATGTTAGTTTCAGTTGAGCTCAACCAAATGCCTGGTGGAAGAGCTCTCAAGCCCTGTGGAGTTGTTCTTGTTCGGTTAGTGCCCTGACTTCCTCTGAGAGCTTGTTCCACCATGTGGGAGCCAGGACAGAGAAGGCACTGGCCCTGATTGAGGTCAAGTGAGCTTCCTTGGGACCAGGGATCACTAGCCGGTTGAGGGGTGTAGGCAGAGATGCAGTCCCTCAGGTACACTGGGCCCACACCACGTATGGCTTTAAAGGTAATTACCAGAACCTTAAGTCTGATCCAGAATTTGATTGGTAACCAGTGCAGTTGCTGGAGAAGTGACCTAATGTGAGACCACCAAGATGTTGCTGTGAGGACCCTGGCCACTGCATTCTGGACCAGCTGTAATTTGTGGATCAAAGTTAAGGGTACACCTGCATATAGTGAGTTGCAGAAGTCCAGTCTAGAGGTGATTGTTGTATGGATCATTGTGGATAGGTGTTCCAGGGCCATGTAGGACGCTAGTAGTTTGGCTTGGAAAAGGTGGTAGAATGCCAGCTGCACTACTCTCATGACCTGTGCCTCCATTGAGAGGGCAGCATTGAGAATCACGCCCAGGTTCCTAGTGGAGGGAGCTGCTGATAGCCACACACCATCTAGGTTGGGCAAGCACACTTCCTTGCTTGGACCATTCCTGCCCAGCCATAAGACCTCCGTCTTTGAAGGGTTGAGCTTCAGACAACCCTGCTTGCGCCACCTCGTCACTGCTTCCAGGCAGCTGGCTAATGCTTAAGAGGGAGAATTAGGGCAGCCATCCATCAGGAGGAAGAGCTGAGTATCATCTGTATATTGGTGACATCCTAGCCTGAACTTCTGTACCAGTTGAGCAAGAGGGTGCATGAAGATAATTAATAGGATTGGAGAGCAAAACACTGTCTGAGGGACTCCAGATGTAAGCTGGTGACAGCTTGATGATCTTTCTCCTACTCCTATCCTCTGTCTGCGACCCCAGAGAAAGGAGATCAGCCATTGAAGGGCTGTCTTACGTACTGCGGTGTCAGCAAGGTGGTGAGCTAGAAGCTCATGGTCAACTGTGTCAAACACTGCTGTTAGGTCCAGTAGCACAAGCAGTGCCCACTCTCCTCAATTCAACTGGCGATGGAGATCATCTGTCAGGGCAACTAGCGCTGCCTCTACTCCATGTCCAGGCTGGAAACATTCCTAGGATGGGTCTAGGACTAAAGCTTCTTCCATTAAAGCTGGAATGCTCTGCAACAGCCCTTTCAACCATTTTCCCCAGAAACGCTAAGTGCGAGACAGTCAATAGTTTTTGGGTTCTCTCAGTTCCAGTTCTCTCTGTTTTCAGCAGCAGGCATACCACTGCCTCTTTTAGTCCTTCCAGGAATTCTACTGTTCAGAAGAAGAGGTCGATTATCTCCCAGAGAGGAGCCCCTACTCTTGTGTCAGTTTTTTTTTAGTAGCCACGATGGGCAGGGGTCTAGTGGGCTTTTTGCTGGAGTCTTTTTTTGAAATTATGACTGCAAGTCCAGAGATGTTGGCATGTCCTCCCCTCATGCACCCAGGTCCTGAATGCTTTTGACTCTTGTTCTGTGTCCATTCATTCAGCTATTCCTACAATCTCTTATCATAAACAGATTTGAATAAACTTGTACCAGTTTGGTGTAGTGGTTAGGAGTGCGGACTTCTAATCTCGCATGCCAGGTTTGATTCTGCACTCCCCCACATGCAGCCAGCTGGGTGACCTTGGGCTCGCCACGGCACTGATAAAATTGTTCTGACCAGGCAGTGATATCAGCGCTCTCTCAGCCTCATCCACCTCACAGGGTGTCTGTTGTGGGGAGAGGAAAGGGAAGGCGACTGTAAGCCGCTTTGAGCCTCCTTCGGGTAGAGAAGGGCAGCATATAAGAACCAACTCTTCTTCTTCTACCATATCTCCTCAGATCTGTTCCTGGCCTGTAATATTGTATGTGGTTTTCTGTAAGTTGCCAGTGGGACAGACTGAACCAACTACACCTGAGGAGAGGGAGGATGTCTTGGCTTCAAGTACTGAAGGATAACTTTTTATTAAATGAGTTGAGAATATGGCTATACCTACTAGGTTTGTACTTAAGTTCACTGGGCAAACTCCCAATTCTTTCTGCTCTGGTTACTGATGGCAGGAAGGTAGAACCCAAAGACGCATGAAACTACATTCATGGCTTATGTGGCATCTTTAAACAATACAATAATCAACCTCAGTATATTCTTCCAAATACTCCTTCTGGGATATCACTGGGATAGCTATTTCTACAATAAAGGGCATTAAATACTAAAAAAACCCTCTTAGGCTAAATTATTAAATGGGGGAGTCCAACTAACTAGAGAGATCAGATAACCATATTAGGTGCTGTGGAAGTGACTACATAATGCCAATTTCTTCTTTGGCTTCCATCCATTTATTACAGATTGTTTTCTGCTAGAAACAAAGAGTTATAATGTGGTAAGGGTGTTTTTATAAGTATGTTACATTGGCAGAATCTGCTGTGTTGCAGACATGCAAAAGGAAACAGGGAGGCAGGAAATGGGTCTTATTGGCTATTTTGTTCTCTGCACTGGTGCTATACCTGACTACTAAGGCAAATGATTTCCCCCCTTCAATGTATGCCCTGACAACAGAGGGAAGGAACAGAAGCTACAGCTTCCTCTCTCCCTTCACCACCAAAAATTAGGCAGCACACTTTATACCCTCTGGAGGGCAGGCAGACTGTTACAGTATTGGAGGTGAATAGAGGCAAATGCTTTCTCCCCCCTTTTCCCCCAGAAAGTGTATGGCCAAATGAGACAAGATGCAAGACTTTGATCATGAAGGATCTAAGACATATCAATGAGGGATCAGTAATGAGGACTATTCTCAGCAGCTTTCTTTTTAAAAAGCCACAGGAGACCCAGTACAGATCAGACCACAGCACAGGAGGATAGATGTTTTAGAGGTCAGAGCGAAATTATCCCTGTGTATTTTCTTAAAGCAAAACAGAAAACAAGGGGCGCTAAGCCCTCCTGGCAGCCTCATCTCACCACTCTCTGTTGACTGATTTCAGTATTTTCTCCCAGTCAGAGGTCAAACCCCCAAAGCCAATGTGAAATGTTTAAATTAGGTGAGTGTACATTTAAAAATTATGCACAAATACACGGGTGTCACTTATTGACCGCATCACAACAATAGGGACTTCAGGATCCCTTTACCGCCATGCTTGTTTTAATACTAATGGGGTTTTGTTGTTTTATGTGGGGATTGTATTGTGCAACCCGCCACAAGATGGCTTGCTGCAAGTGGTGGGAAACAAATAACAACAACAACAACAACAACAACAACAACATGATACTATTTCCAATATGACTAGACTCCCATGTCCATTACCAAACCAGAACCTGGGAACCAAACACCTCATCTGAATACCCACAAAGATACATAGATATTCTCTTTCTCCTTAGTACTTGTCATTTGTAATGCCAGCAATACTCCCTTCCCTGTGGGAATGGTTGATATCACCCACCAAGATGTCCTCTGCGTCAGAGGGAGAAGAATGTAACTCTGTGTAGGATGACACTGTTGAGCAATAATTCAGGTGTCACTGAAGGGATTTGTTCAAAAATGCAGACTAGAAATTCATTTTGCAAGCAGTATACAACAGATTTCCCATGGAATCACAGCACACCCTAGTGACAAAAATATGCCAACTGTCATAGCATGAACACAGATACAGCACAGTCCTTGTAATTCCTTGCATCATTAGAACACCCCCTGCACTTAACAATAAGACAAAAATTACTACTGCAGAAGGCAGGACTTAAGAAACATTCATACTTACGTTGAATTCTCTATAATGTTCATTTCATCTCAGTTTTATTTTATCTATGCTAGTCTTTAGTACCAATAAACCAAAGATAAAACAATTACCATACAAACAAAAGGTAAAGCTAAACATTCCATTTAACAGAAGTTTAGGGAGCATTTGCACAAGCAGCATCATTCTGTATCTAATTTGTCCATTGCAAATGCCTCCCAAAGAGCACCCCTCACACACACACATACACACACACACCTTACTTTCACTATCAGAAAATACAAACTTTAAAAACACTTCGGGGGGGGGGGGGTCAAGAGGTAGAAAAGTGAAGCACCTCCTTTTCATTAACATAATGCTGAACCCTTGCAAAGTGCAGTTTTAACTTAAAATGGTGATAAGGCATTGAATTAATTTTTTATCTCTAATCAAACCCAGAAAAGGTTGAGAAACAAATACATAAATGAAAAACAAGTCAACACCTGGAAACCAACACCATGAAAACAAATTTCTTCTAATAAGCGAATTACATATCTGTAATCTGCTGAACAATCTGATTGAACACAGACCAGTTCTGAAGTACTGGTTTCATCAACACTCTACAAACATAACTGTTGATTTATTTAAGATAAACACAATGCACAGAATTAAAATATCAAAAATGTAAATCAATTGTCAAAATCTAACTGAACTGTGCCCAAATGGTTTCCACAGTCTAATTTCCAAGGCCAAGGTACAATCATTCTGCTCCATATCAGTGGGTAAGGTCTTGGTAGAAACTAATCTGCTGTTTCTGCTGAACAGGAACTCATGGAGGTTTCTGGTTAAGAGAAGGGTTATAGCAGCCCAGAGGCTTGCTTCCAGGAGCCTATTCAGTGTGGATGAACAGCTCAGTGTCAAACCAACCAGGGTCTTGCACAGGAATTTCCATGTTGTCTTTGATAAATTGGTATTAGCCTTGCATCAGAGAAAATGCAGACATTTTAAAGGTACTTGTAAGCTTATCTGATGCCATTACTTCAAGAAGATGAAGGAAAGGCAAAGTCCTTTTCATCTTCCTAAATATATTGTATTTCCTGATACAAGAAATAAAATTAAATCAAATTCAATTAAAGCAAAGCAATGAGTTACATTATCTGGATGACTGGCTTGATGTCTCACTTCATTTTATTCTCCATTATCTTAATTGATACAATTAAGACAATATTTTTCTTACTTCAGCATATCTTCATCCATGAATTCTGAAATAAACTCAAAACAAAAACCAAAAAGAGCAATTGGAACAGCAACCTCAGAACACTATCTGCTTTCAAATCCCATCCTTATTTTTAGTCTATAAAATAAAAGGAACCTCCCGCTGTAAAAAACGTTGCTTTTTAAGCACTCTGTCCCCAAAGAATTTATTAAGGTTGATTTCATGTGATAAAGTGTTCTCTTGGAACAGTATTTCTGTGTGATGTGTAGGTAGAATTGGCACATAACAAATAAATGCTCACTTTGAAAAATAAATGGCCAACTGTTCACTGGCAGTAAAGTTGGCCTACGATTGCTTATAATGCATAAAATGTTATTTGTTTTGAAATTGTTCGACCTAGTCTACCTCTCTCATAGCAGCTCAAAGCAAGTCACAGTGAAACACACACCACATGACAGAAGCCATCTTTCAAATGTAACAAGTCCCAGCTAGGACCAATCCAGGTCCTTGCTCCAAGCACAGAGGACAGCAGTGTTCAGCTGAGCAGCCTCAGCTGGACCACTGTCTCCCCTAGCAGCCACCACCACTGCAGACTCCTCCCTGGCAGCGGTTGTGGCTGTCATCGCCACCTCCTCCTGGGCACAAGGCATTAGTGCTTCAAAGAAGTTACACACATATTTGGATTGCAAAGAAATTTCTCCTGACAGAAGATATTTCCATCAGCAGAACCCAAATTCTCAGACTCCTCTCTCCACCTTCACCCCAAAACACCCACCACTTCTGCTTCTGGAAGGCCAAGACCCAGAACAGCATGAGAGATACATTGGAGACTTGTAAATGGCAGGGGGGCCTGAAATCAGTGAAAGCCACCCCCATGCATAAGCATAAGAATGGAAATGACTGGGGGAGGGGGGGTGCAGAGATCCAACCAAATGGACATTAACCCTAATAAATGCAACACAATTTAGATTTTTAAATCCAAATACCTTGATAGAGCCTTTTGAATGGCAGCCCCATGATTATGGAACAATCTCCCCAGGGAGGTGCACCTGGCACCTGGTAAGGTGCACTTTCCATCACCAGGAGTCAGGTGAAGAAAGTTTGCTTTAGGACTGTGTTTGATTAAGTTTACTACCAGTCATGAGTTGTGCTTTTAATTTTTGGTTTTAATGTGATTTAAACGATGTGTTCTATATTTTAAGCCACCTTGAGCTCTGTAAGGAAGAAAGGCAGCTAATTAATGTTTTAAATAAATGAATGAATATTAGTTATAGTATCACAGTGGGAGGAAAAACGTAAAACAAATCTGCTGTAAATTGCAATTTTAAATTAACACATTATGCCCTGCTATTACATCATAAGCTCCAGAAATGACTTGGGAATGTTCAGCCTGGAGAAGAGAAAGCTGAGAGGCGACATGATAAGAAGGGGACATAGGGTTGTTATAGGAGGGCAGGGAGGGGTTCCTGTTGGCAGCAGCGCATAGGACCCACAGTAATGGATTTAAACTCCTCGTAGAACGATACTGGCTACATATCAGGGGAAAAAATTGGAGTTAAAGTAGTTCAGCAGTGGAATGGGCTGCCTAAAGAGGTGGTGAGCTCCCCATCACTGAGAGGTGTCAAGCAGAAGCTGGACAAATCCTTATCCTGGATGCTTCAAGCTGATCCTGCATTGAGCAAGGGATGGAACTAGAGAAGGACGTAGATAAAATTGAAAGGGTACAGAGGAGAGCGACGAAGATGATCTGGGGCCAAGGGACCAAGCCCTATGAAGATACCTTGGGAATGTTCAGCCTGAAGAAAAGGAGGTTGAGAGGGGACATGATAGCCCTCTTTAAGTATTTGAAAGGTTGTCACTTGGAGGAGGGCAGGATGCTGTTTCTGTTGGCTGCAGAGAAGAGGACACGCAGTAATGGGTTTAAACTTCAACGATATAGGCTAGATATCAGGAAAAAATGTTTCACAGTCAGAGTAGTTCAGCAGTGGAATAGGCTGCCTAAGGAGGTGGTGAATTCCCCCTCACTGGCAATCTTCCAGCAAAGGTTGGATACACACTTTTTTTGGATGCTTTAGGATGCTTAGGGCTGATCCTGCATTGAGCAGGGGGTTGGACTAGATGGCCTGTATGGCCCCTTCCAATTCTATGATTCTATTCTATGAACTAGACAGCCCCTTCCAACTCTAGGATTCTATATTTGTAGTTCAGCAGTGGGATGGGCTGCCTAAGTAGGTAGCGAGCGCCCCCTCATTGGCAGTCTGGACTGGACAGCAACTGGACAGATACTTATCCTGGATGCTTTATGTTGATCCTGCTTTGATCAGGGGGTTACAATAGATAGCCTGGATGGCCCCTTCCAACTCTATGATTCTTTGAAACTGAACAACCTCAATCGAGTTCCAGCTGATTCAAGGTGTTGACACTGACCTTTAAGCCCTAAATGATCTGGGATCTGCTATCTGAGCGAACACCTCTCCCAATGTTTCCTGGAGAGTACCTCACTCACCTGGTGCAAATTTGTTGGTAGACCCTGGCCCCAAAGACATCTGCTTGGCGTCGGGTAGAGCCTGGTGAAATGACCTGCCAGTTGAGATCAGGGACCTGATGGAGCTATTACAGCTCAACAAAGCCTGTAAAATGGCACTCTGTATTGTAATCCATGTTTTAAACCACCCTGAGTCCTCCACCAGGCATTTAATGAGGCCGACTGACCTATAACATCTACAGGTTCCCCCCACCCCCCAGACTGAGAGATCGAACCTACTGAGGGAGTGTCAAAGTTAAATGTTGAAATACTGTTCTAGTTGGTATGTTATCGTTATTGTTATATTGATTTTGATCGTTCTATGTAAATGTTCCAAAATGTTTATGTAAACCGTCCAGAGCCATAGGGAAGGGCGGTATGTATGTATGTATGTATGTATGTATGTATGTATGAATGAATAAATGAATAAACTAATAAACTAATAAACTAATAAACTAATAAACAAATAAACAAATAAACAAATAAATAAATATAGTATAAAACTCCAATAATAAATAAAACTGATAACACCACAAGTAGTAATAAAAGAGTCCGTTTTGATGCTGGCACAATAATTTATGTTATGTCATCACTTCTGCACTGGGCAGTATACAGATTTATTTTTATAACATCATATTTAAATATGCTTGTGAGAAAGATTTCTTTTATTTCAGAACTATGATATAAGCTATTCCATGATCACCCGCTTCACATTTTCAGGACAGTCACACAAAGGGGATCAGGATACCTGCATTGAAACATATGTTGAACAATCTTTAAAATGATTGATACAGAACACTTTCAGTAATTACTGATTTTTCTTTGCTTAGATTGGCGTGCATGGTGGACAGCATTATGCCCATCCACCCCCAGTCAATCATACATGTAAGACGACAGGCAATCATCCATGCCCCTAGTCCACATTCTTCACTGCTTCTTCAACATCAAGTCACTTGTGTCCACATTACTGAGATCTTCGGCTCATATTCAATTTTTTTCTTCTTTTCTGTTTGACAGCACCCTAGAAGAAAAACAGCTTGCGGTACTATTCTCTCCATATTTCATTGGCGTTACTTATCTTTTAAAAAAAGGTATAGCTAATGGCAATATTATTTCCAAGAAAAGAAAAGGCATGAATTCTAAATATCTAACCAATTATATAAAATGTACTGCATCCAAAAGCAGCAAGGATCATCATTAAAAACACTTGGTTAGCCATGTTTATCACTTGTTTGTCAAGGTTGTGCAGGCACTTTAAGCATTTTGAACATTTGAGAATTTCCTCCTCCTTGTTTCTATGTTGGATGCTTTGCAAGACCCATATATCATTTCCTGTGACAGCACACAAAGGCTTGCAATTCTTGCCTTCCAAAGGTTCCACTGCCCATTTTTTGCTGAATTATGCACATTAGTGAACAACTAGAGGTGTATCTCTTGTGACATCTACAGTCAGAAATATAGGGGAAGAGATATTGGTTTTAACTAAAAATATGGAGGATTGTTCTGCAAACCAGAAGCAGAGCAGCCCTGATCTTTCAACTAAGAATGCCAAATATGGAGACTCAGACAAAAGTTCATGAGACGAGGCAGACAACGACGGCATCCAGTAGAGTCAATAGATGTGTGCAAAAATCATCTGAGAATAGAATGTCTAACAGGAGTGGTTTTGGATGCAGAGGTATGAGAAATATGAGAAACTTGAAATTATTTTTGATATTCTTGTAATTAAAAGTTAACATAGCTTTTATAGATTTTTAAAGATATACATATACGGTTAACTTTGTCTGCTGTTTGAAGTTAAAACAAGTGGGTGATACCACGACTGGTGGTGGGCACCTTGATTGCCTCTCCCCACTACTTCCTTTGTACCCCTTCCTGGCAACACCCATAGTCTCATTTTCCCATGTCTCCTCCACTCACCCACCCACCAACCTTTTACCTGTTATCCATCTTCAGCTATAGTTTAAAAGTCTAGCCACCACACAACACTGGTTTCCATAGGGTGGCTGGTGTTCAACAGTGGCAAGCAGCCGGACCTGGGTGAGTCATGCAAGTCACTAATGGTTGCTGCCAGGATCCTGATTCCTCCCTTACAGGCCAAAACTACCCTGGAAAAGGTCCTACCTACATCCCTTGCCTTTTCCTGATGTAAAAAAGGGATGAAGGCCAGCAATATTGCTGTGATCACTGAGAGCATTTTTTAAAAATAAACAAAGCTTCAGAGGCACAGCTAATTGTTTAGGAGGGGAGTTAACTCATCTTTTTGTTTAATTCAGATTTTTCTGCACATTTGGGCACATTTCAGGCTTGTAGAAAGATCCATCTTGTCTGCTCTGGGCTCCAGTCTCTGGATTAAGGTATCCTCAGGTCATGATGAGAATTAGATAGCTCGATGAATAGTTTGCCAAGAACGTGAACCCTATCAAGGGATCAGCTAGCTATTGCTCAAAAATTATTTTGAAGGCCTATAAACATCGAAGTCTGCACTGGTTATCAGCTTCTTCTTAGAAGAGGCTTCTTGCTGTGACCTGCTTACTTTCACAGTTAAGAAACAAGAATACTATAAGTAAATGCTGTCTTTTAATTACCTACATAAAATCTATGTCTTGGATCCAGATCAAGTTCGCAATTTCCACTGGTTTCCCCTTTCCATTGCAGATCCCACCACCACCCTATGTCTCTCCTCGGGGTTCCCTATTTATTTAGATTTTTATACTGCTTTTCCATACAGCGCTGGGCGGTTTACATAGAACGCCATAGAGTAATTACATAGAAAATATTCCCATGGAGAGGCATTTCTTGAAGATCAGTGGGCTGCAAGTAAAAGACAGGTAATTTTGATTCAGCTCCTGGAAAAATGATTTGGAGAATTTGCTTTATTGAGGGGCAGCCCAAGTTCCCCTCCTTTTTCCCCTTCTGATTCTCTTGCAGAGCTTGTTTTTATTGCAAGAGTTAATGGCTTGGTTCCGTGAACAAGCCTGAAAAAAGATCACTATTAAAATCAGAAAAACTTTTTTAACAGATTAAAATAGAAACACTGAAAAAATACTAAAGAAACAAGCCCTCCTAATGCATACTTGTGAGCCATCAAGACTTAACCAACTTGTGGCAATCCCAGGAAAGGACTTTCAAGGCAAGTGCAAAGCAAAATAAAAAATAAATAAAAAATAAAAAGCCATTGCCTTCCTCAGTGGTCTCTAAGCATCAACCATACTTGGTTTCTGAGAAATTAAACTACACCATGTGACCTTTGTTCCAAGGACTCTTATAAATAAAGTTAACAAAAAAATCCCTAACACATCTAAACTTAATTATCCTCATCTATAACCAGACAACCTGACCTCTCAAGCATAGGGGTACAATAGGGTCGCAGGGCAACCTGGCAACCTAGCAGAGGGGTGGGCACAGAGGGGGCATGTGCCATTGGTGACATTATCATTTTACTACATTAGTTTCAGATACAACCCAGAAGTGCTAAGAGATAACACTAAGATTCAACACAGAGTTTCCTGTAATTCCTAGGCAGATTTTGGAGATTACGTTTGGCTTCAGGCAGCTCTCTTTACCTGAAGTGGATGGGTTGCTGGGGAAAGTTAGGGTAACCACTTGCCCTCTTTATCCCAGTCCATCTTGGCTCCTCAAGGGGGGGTGGAAGCCGGATTGGTGATCAACTCAGGGATATTATTAACTGTTTCCTGCAAACTGGGGAGTTCCCTGGGAGGTGGCTGTTTGTCCTCTCCTTAAGAAACCATTGTTGGACCCGTGGGACCCTGCTAGCTAACAATCAGTTGCACATTTAATGTTTCTGGGAAAGGTGGTGGAAAGGGATGTGGTAGACCAGGTCCTGGCATTCCTGGAGGAAACTTCGGCACTCCATCTATATCAGTCTGGCTTTCATCCTGGTCATGGGGTGGAGATGGTGCTGGTCGCCTTGATGGATGATCTCTGGCGCCAGCTGGATTGAGGCGGATCAGCCATGCTTGTCAGCCGTGTTTGACATGGTTGACCATGAACTGCTGGCACACTGCCTCACCAGGGCAGAGATATGGGGCACAAAGCTGGATATGCTCCTTTCTCCATAACCGGATACAGATGGTAGCAGTGGGGGATGAGATATCGGTCCCTTATCAGCTCCCTTGTGGGGTCCCCTCAGAGCTTGGTGCTCTCCCCCACACTATTTAACATCTTTATGCACCCTCTAGACCAGCTGGTAAGGAGTTTCGAGATGGATTGTCATCAGTACACTGATGAAACCCAGCTCTATATCCTCAGGGATGGCCACCCAGACCCCCCTCCCCCGGATCCTTTCGCCAGATGTTTGGAAGCCATGGTTGAATGGCTCGAGTAGAGTTGCCTGAAACTCAACCTCTCCAAGATGGAGGTCCTGTAGCTGGGATGTAGGGGGGCGGAAGGAGGAAGCGCATTTACTCTCCCTGGTGGGGGCGCAACTTAAGATCGTGCCCCAGGCCAGTAATTAGGGGGTGACCATTGATGCCTCACTAACTCTCGAGGCACACGTCAAGAGGGTAGCTAGCCAGGCATTTTTCCACCTTCACCAGGCTCAGCTACTAGCACCCTACCTGTCCTCCAAGCACTTGGCCACAGTGATCCATGCAACTGTCACCTAAAGAATAGATTTCTGTAATTTGCTCTACACTGGCCTTCCTATGGGCTTGATTGGGAAATTGCAGTGGGTGCAAAATGCACCTGCTAGGGTCCTCACAGGGACACCATGCAGGGCCCACATCCAGCCTGTGCTGAGGCAGCTGCACTGGCTCCAAGTTGTCATCCGGATCAGATTCAAGGTTCTGGTTTTGACCTTCAAGGCCATGTGTGGTCTGGGCCCAGCATATCCGAGGGACTGCCTCTTGCCCTGCAGGGCTTTACGTTCTGCAGGTACTAATCTACTGGCCGTTCCTGGCCCCAGGGAAGCGCGCCTGGCCGCAAACAGGGCCCTGACCTGGTGGAATGAACTCATGGAGGAGCTTGCAGGCCCTGGGGGAACTTTTGACATTCCGTAGGGCCTGCAAAACGGAGCTCTTCCACCAGGTCTATAGTTGAGGCCGGGCAGCAAAGAAGATCATGCCCCCCCTATAGGAGTGGCGGTAGCAATTTCTACCTGCACCCTTTGCTCACACTTCCCCTCCCTAACGCATTATGGGGATTGTTAGAACTGGGATAAGTTTTTTTGCCATAGCATCTTATCATGGGGCTTTGAATTTATGTCTGTTTTAAGGGGTTTTATTGGGCATTTATCCAGATATTGTAACCCACCTCAAGCCTTCAGGGAGAGGTGGGCAACATATTTAAATAATAAATAAATAAAATAAATACCCCAAAGTGATCTACAGTGGCTTTTCTTTCTGCTTCAACTACTCGGGGCAACTCTAAGATACATATCCCAATGGTAGCAGTCACTCTGCTTGCCAGGCCCAGGGAAGTGTACACAGGGCCCTGGAACTGGAAGGTCTTATTTGTTTCTCTTAAATTTCTGCCCTGATTGTGTGTGCTGACTGAAGCCTGTGCTATTACCATTCTGAACTTCTCAATTCACTCCAAGGGAAGTAACCCTTTACCCTGCAGAGAATCAACTTAGTAGTTTCCTTATTTTTTTATGGTCAGCAAAGTCTCATAAGTCTTAGAAGAGAACAAATTTGAGCCTTCAGAGGGAAGATCTTCAATCTTGCACTTTGTCTCGAAGGGCAAAGCTGTGGAATGCAACCAGGAATGACGGCGAAGAATCGTAGAGTTGGATCCAGGGTGTCACTAGATACTAACAGTTGGTCAGGTTTGGGTTTCGCCTTCCTTCCCTTTGCTTTTTTTGCAAGCGGCTCAGAAGATACCCGTTGCTCATGAGGAGACTTCGATACTGCCTGGGTTCGAGCAGACATTGAACTTGGGGGCGGGGCTGACTTCATGGAACCCGATGCTTTTGACGACCCCATTTTGGAGTGAGGATCAGAAGCCTGTAAGGCTTTCTCCCACAACACTGCCCAGAGCTTGAAAGCTCAATCCCCTATAGCTTTAGAGGTAAACTTTTGGCAGATCTTACAGGTGAGAACAGAATGCTCTTCCCCCAGACAGAACAGACTGACAATTGGTACACGATGCGAAAACGGGGTTTCACTTACCTGTAACCATTGTTCATTGAGGTCTTGTGTGCAGACACATATTGGGACTGCGCAAACGCAGGCCAGCCACGGAAGTCTTTTCCAGCTTTAGCCCTATAGGGGGCGCTACCACACTAACACGGTGTGCATGTGTGCAGCTTCCTGCCAGAATGCACATGTGATATGGGTGGAGTGCCCCCTCTTCCCTCAGTTCTGAACTGCCACTACAAGCCTAGGCCGGAACCTCACAGACAAGATCTCAAGACAAAAGCTCATAGCAGGTATGGAGGGAGGGAATGTGTGTCTGCACACAAGACAACAATGAACAACAGGTACAGGTAAGTGAAAACCCATTTTCATTTTCAGTCTTGTTGTGCAGCCCCACATTGGGACCTTCACAAGCTATTACCCTGATGGCGGGATGAGCCCTTAGGAGAACAAGAACACCGCTCTGCCAAACTCCAAATCTCTTCTGTCTTGGAGGTTGATGGCATAATGCTTTGCAAACATTTCTTCTCTTGCCCAGGTAGCTGCATGGCAGATGTCCACCAGAGGAACCTTCCTGTGAAAGGCAGCTTATGAACCCATGGCCCAAAGGGAATGAGCTCGTACACCAAGAGAGCAAGGAAACTTTGCAGCCAAATAAGCAGACTTGATGGCCAAAACCATCCATCTAGACACTGTATTTGGAGAGGCCCTGTTTCCCTTATTGTGACCCCAATAAAATACGAATAAAGAATTTGATTTTTCTAAATCCTTTTGTCCTGTCTAAGTAGTATAGCAGTGCCCATCTAACATCCAATGAATGGAGGGACCTCTCGGAGTTGGAGGCTGGGTTGGGAAAGAAACTTGGTAGGGTAATAACCTGGACCAAGTGAAAACTAGAGACCACCATCTGGAGAAATTGTGGATCAGGATGGAGGGTGACCTTAGTCGGGAAAACTTGCAGGAAATGAGAGTCAGCTCTCACAGTGCTGTAGGGGGTTTGGTGGTGTCTTCCATCCACACTCCTCTGGCAGCCCTTTCAGCCTTCCATGAAGAGGTTCAGGGAATTTCTCTATTTGCCCATAAGCTATCCCAGCATTTTCTTAAGGGCTTAACTAATTTGTTTCCCTCCACACTGAGAGTGACCCCTCAGTGGTCCTTATCACTGGTTCTGGCCACCCTCGTGCTTTTGAGCCTCTAGGGACAGCTTTCACAGTAGAAGAGACGGTCCTTGAAGTAAGCTGGCCTCAAATTTGGTAGGGCTTTAAATGTCAAAACCAACACTGAATGAATCCTGGACAGTGGTAGCCGATGCAGGGCCCAAAACAGGAATAATATACTCCCAATCACAAGCTGTAATCAACAGGAAAGCCATCCTGTTTGACACCAATTAGTGTATTTCCAGGGTATTCTTTGAGACCACCCCCAAAAGCATTGTTTACTGTAGGCGTCCATACAAATCAAGGAATTTCTCCAAACGCGGGCGGTAAATGCAATGAAACAGAAGGTATTTTATCTGGTATTCAAATAAATGTGCAAGATTAAATAATCGTCCTCAACTCTATACAGAAGTGGTCAAATCTAAACCCCACCCCATGAAAAGCAGGAAGAGCAATCTGTCAAAACTTTACTAACCAAAACTTTACTAATCATCCAACTTGCCTAGACTCAGCTTCAGTTTTATTCCCACGTCTCCACTATCAACAGAAACACATTTTAAAATGCATTCCAAAGCCATTTTGCTACTGCTTCCCTCTAAGGAACTTCATCTTACCTGCCGTATGCTCTGAAAAGCACCTGACCTCTAACAGAAACTTCAGTCCCAGAATGCCTTGAGGAAAACCATGACAATCAAGGCAATTTAAGTAGTGCACTGCAAACTTAAGAATAATGTTCTTTCATTTATTTCAGGAAGTAAATTATGAATGCCTCCCTCCAACCCTTTACATCAAGCTGGAGCAGTCACACTGGCCTCCAAACAGGTTCTAGACAGCAAGGCCAAACAGACACTGGAAGAACTTACAGATGCATTATTGAAGATAATCAATAATGTAACTGCAACATCCATCCTAATATAGCATGCACAGAATACAGTGAACCACCGACTTGAAGACAGATTAAGGTGGGTCACTGTCTTGATCTGAAGCAATAGAACAAAGCTTGAGTCAAGTAGCACCTTTTAGACTAAGAAAGTTTAATTCTGGGTACAAGCTTTTGTGAGCATGCACACTTCTTTGCATGTATCCTCAGAATTAAACTTTGTTGGTATTAAAGGTGCCACTCGACTGAAACTTTGCACCATCTTTAAGGTCACAGAACAATTCAGGACATGATATGTTTTACATGCCACACATACATGGGAATGTAACCCCCCCCCCCCCAAGCTGTTGCCAGTGTTGACAACCTATGATGAGTTTTCAGGATTCATTCCCTCCTTGCCCCTGGGCACTGCATGAGTGCTGAGCTGTCCATAATTTTTAGAAGAACAGTAACGTGCGCATGAAGGCAGAATTGAAGACCAGTGGCTGGGCACTAAGAGAAACCTCATATTTCTATAGACTGAAGGTGAAGGGCAGGCGGACACTGAGCAAAAGGTAAAATAAAGGCAGTGAAGAGATGAACTGGGCCTGGCTTGCTCAGCAGCTGTGGCTTATTTATTACATTTCTATTCTGCCTTTCATCATACAACACTGTCCACTGTATGCAGATTTTAAGGAAGTTTCCTATCCAGGATATGGCAATAGCCACACCTGATTAGCTTCAGGAAGGCTGCTGTATCACATGCTTTCCAACCATATCCAGATACGTTGAAACATTGACAGCATTATATTTATGTTAGAGGCTGAAGGAAAGCCAACATGAATGAAGTGGGGGGGGGGTGGGAACTTGCCTTCTGAATGGGAAGAACTAAGAAGAGAAGTAATCGGGGAACAACCTTGAAATATTAACTTTTGGACGGAAATTATTCCAAGCGGACTTGGTTGAGGAAAGTGAATGGTTTGCAGGGGAAAAGAAAATGTAAAGAAAGAAAATATTTTATGCATGTGGGTCAGATTTACATAAGAATCTAAAGATCCTACCAGCATGAGCAATCAAGAGCTGTCTAGTCCAGCTGTCTGTTTGCAACAAGAAAAGCTGAATCAAGGCATTTAATTTCTTTTTGTTTCCTCCAAAGCAATCAGGACAGTGCACATGTCTTGTGTTCCTCCAAACCAATCAGGACAGCCCACCCCTATATTATTTATTTATTTATTAGACTTGTATCCCACCGCTTTCTGAAGAACTGTGGCGGCTCACAATATAAAACCCCAATAAAACCCACATAAAACTCATTATCCCCAGGGCTCTAAGCTCTCTATAACAAAAAAAATTGGCAATTTTAAATCCTTCCCCCAAGCAGACCAACCTAGAGGTGGGCCTCAAACAAAGACCTGGAGGAAGAGCTCTATCTTACAGGCTCTGCGGAACTGTGATGGCTCCACCAGGGCCCTCAGCTCTTCCAGGAGTTCATTCCACTAGTTTGGGAAAATGTTCAGGAAATGGAGGGAAGGACAGAGCTCTAAAGAAGAGTACCTACAGGTTACTAGGCAACTCTGCTCTAACCATCCAGCAACAGCTTCCAAACATCTGGCAAATGAAATTGGGAGTCTGTGTGGCTGTCCATGAAGAGATAGAGCTGGGTGTCATCTGCATACTGGTGACAGCCAAGTCTATAGCTCTGGACCAACTGCACTAGAGGGCACATGAAGATGTTAAATAGTGTGGAGAAAAAAAACGTGACTTGGGAAACCCCACAAGGGAGCTGCTAAGAGTGCGACGATTCCTCCCCCACCGCCACCTTTTGTGTCTGGTTCCAGAGAAAGCAGCACGGCCACTGAAGGGATATCCCCCAAATTCCGGTGAGGAGGCAAGGCAACAACTGATGGTCAACCACATAAAACGCGGCCACCAAATCAAACATCACAAAAATGGCCAAGCCGCTCTGATACAGTTGGCCCTGGAGGTCATCCACCAAGTCAACCAACATCATCTCCATCCCATGACCAGGATGGAACCCCAACTGGTATGGGTTGAAGACCAAAGCTTCCTCCAAGTATGCCAGGAGCTGGTTCGCCATGGCCCTTTCAACTACCTTACCCAGGAACACAAGATGCAAAACTGGGTAATAGCTGACCAGGTGCCATAGATCCAACGATGGCTTCTTCAGTAGGGGTGAACCACTACTTCCTTTAGTGCCTCCAGAAATTCCCTCCTGGATAGGGAGAGGTTGATGATCTCTCCTAGAGGGCCTCTTATCCACTGGTCGCCCAATCTGAGCAACCATGATGGACATGGATACAAGGGGCAAGTGGTTGTCCTCAATGACCCTAGCAACTTGTCCACTTCAATTTCTGAGAGCCACCTGAAGCCATCAAACATATAACCCTGCATCGGCCAACGGGCCTCTAGTTCACTCTCTGTATTAAAGATGGCAGGAACATCCTGGCGGAGCGACAAGACCATATTCAGAAAAAGCTCGCTAAGCCCTCGCAGCCAAGTTCCAATTGAGTACTAATTTGGCAACCCTCCTCATGAGCAGTCAAAGACTGAACTACCCTAAATAACTGGGCTGGGCAATAGCTCGCATATGTAATAGCGACAGCATAATAGCGACAGCGCCGCAGGCGTGGCACCTCCGCACCTGCGCGTTTGTGCCTACGCCTCCCTCTCCCCCTCCGGTCCCCAGGCCTCCCTCTCGCCCCCCGGTCCCCAACCCGAAAAAATTTGGGGACCACTGGTGTACTGAATACCAACATCATAACAAGACACCAAATTCAAAATTGAAGATAATTACTCGTCGTATCTTCCTCAATTCCTCTTCTCCACAAAAAGTATTTCATTCTTCACTGCTGCAGCAGTATTCGAATAGCGTGGCTCAAACCAATATCGCCAGGCATGCTTCTGAATTAATTTCCTCCCAGAAAGCTACAAGGAGAAAATTCTCACTGGGTGATAAATTAAGTTGCCAAATGAAATGGATTAGCAATCAGCAATAGACTGTCAGATCAATTTCAGATTTAAATTCCTCCTCTCCTCTCACCTGTTCATTAAACCCCAGATTCATGGCAACTCCAGTGACTGATTACGCATTAACAAGCTGTTCATGTGTGGAGGTGTATCCCAGTTAGTCAACAGGCTACACTAACACATTCATTTACACATAATTCATGGGTAATATATTCCATTCACAGTTCCAATATATAAACACAGTACCCTTACCTTGAAGTTTAATTTTGGTCTGACAGCAATGTGATGCTTCATAAAATTAAGTTGCAGCAAAGCAAACCAGAAAGTCCCTCAAGGTCAACTGAAGCAACAGAAGTTAAGCAGTATAAATTACTGTTGTGTACGCTTTAAAATAGCAGCAAGAAAGAGAATATTTCACTCTGTATGTATAAAAGTTATTTCTTAATCCTCTACTTTAACGCCAGGAAATTTTATGCATTAGTACTACAATTACTTTTCTTATGAAATCCTTGATTATTGGGAAAAACAGCATTTGAGCTATAGACAGACGTTACGTGTAGGTATTGCAGAAACCATTTCTCTACTAGTTATTACTTTATCTCTTGACATGAGAATAGATTCTAATATGATATAAGAATAATGAAAGACGGTGTAATCACAGAACCAAACAGAGAGAAAAAGACCAGTTGGAGATGAACTGGGTGTGATTGTACCTTCTCCCTCTACCTTCCAAAACCATGTAAGTGGCACTACAGAGGTTGGCCTGGACTTCCCAATACAGTCTTTCATTTGAATGTATTCCATTACTAGTAGTTTTTGACTAGAATCCATTAGACTGTATATGCATACAGTATGTAACTCTGTATATTTTTATTTATTTATATGAAAATTCACTTCAACCTTTCAAGGGTTACTAAGGTGGGCTTTAGTCCTAAAAAGCTGTTCTAATTTTCTCTATGATGTTACAGAAGAAAACCACTAATGGAAAGAAAGAACTTGGGAGAGGGGAAGATCCTAAATATGACAGTCTCATCTTGTTTACTGCATGTGCAGGATGACTTTCAGAGAACTGAGTCACGTTTTCTGGGATCTACAGAACACGGGACTCCAATTTATGCTGTTCATGATGATATGGGAGGGATGAAGATGTCTTCTTTTTCCCTGCAGAGCAGAGCCCTTCACAGTGAGATTCAATGGTCATTTTCCCTCTGAGGGCCAAGGTTGAGATGGCTAGAGCAAGTGTGGAAGAAAACTCACAAAGAAGCTAAAAGAACATCTTATCTCATGCTTATGAGATGGTGGCTGTCCGGGCCCGCCCAGGAGGCCGGGTGGGAGTCCAGACGTTTCAAGCCCAAGAGCCCCTCCCCCATTCCCGCAAGCTGAAAAGCAGAACCCCATACAGATTGCAGAAGTCGATGCCCGGCCACCTCAAGAGCAAGCGGCTGTAGAGCCCGCACCGCAGCCACAACTCCTGCACCGAGACAGCCTACAAGGGAGGGATGAGTCACTGCCCCTCCCGACAGCCAAGGACTCCAGTGAACCCAACCCTGAGGGAGACGAATCAGCCATACTCCCACAGGGGCCTGGGAGAGCCCGCAGTAGACCAGAGGGACGCCCATGCTGGTTCGCGCAGCACGTCCAGACAGCAGAGAAGCCGAGGGATGGGGCTGATGAAGCCTCGGGGGCGGGGAAGGGAAAGGGGAACTGGGATAAAAGGCGGCAGGGAAAGGGGGCGGGGGTCGAACGAAGGAGAGAGGAGGAGAGGACGACTGTAAACAAATAAAGGATTGAATAGCAAAGGAACGTGTGTGAGTGTGACGGGGAGGGGGAATTGAGACGGAGCCTCTCTGCGCCTAAGGCTGACGGCACCACAGCTAAGTAGGAGGCCAAAGGTGGGTCTGACTCCAACAGCTCGGGTCCAGAGTGGGATAACCCCTCACCCCTGCCTCTCCGGCGGGGTGACTCCGATACCCTAGACGAAGCCCGAGCAGAGGGGCCGACATCAGGCACAGGAGCAGCGGGCACCAGCGCATCCGGGCCTGACAGTGGTGAAGGTAGAAAAACTGGAGTTTTCGTCACCTCTATTTTGTCTGCAAGCTCTCACCCAGCACAATTGTTTAGGGTGATTGGATCCCTTACCACTCTCGAGGAAGAGCACCAAAATAGTAGCAAATTGGATTTGAGCTGTAAGGCATTAGCGAGCTTTTTTGTTGATAAAGTCTTGTTGCTTCACCATGACCTTCCTACCACAATTCATACAGAATGTGAATTGGCCTCACAGCTCAAATCGCAGGGAAGGGTGTTTGATGGCTTCAGGCGATTCTCGTTAACCAAAGTGCTGAGGTAGCTACATTGGTTGCCAACTGCATTCCAAATCAAGTTCAAGGTTTTGGTATTAACTTTTAAGGCCATTTGCAGTCTGGGCCCTGCATATCTGAGAAACCACCTGCCTCCTTATGCCCCCCATGGGCCCTTCGCTCTCCGGGTTTGAATCTGCTGGTGGGCCCTGACAGAGCTGATGCAGTCCCACGGGGCCTGCAAGATGGAGCTCTTCCACCAGACATTTGGCTGAAGCCGGGCCACAGAACATCTAGGGTCCCTCCTCAGGATTCCTGGTACACCTAAGGCAAGAGGTGCTCCCTCTCCCTGAGGATGGCTGGGCAGGGAGTGTAGGCGGCCAGCAGTTTCAACCCACACTGCACTGGTGGGTTGGGAGGGATTTTATTATATTTTATTGTATTTTATGGAGGTTCTATTGTAAACCGCCAAAAGGTGACTTGGTCCGGGAGTGGCAGTCAATAAATTAAATCAATCAATAAAATAAGAACATCTTCTAGAACCTCCTGAAACTGTCCCTTCTGTGGGTAGGATCATCATCATGAGTAATTTGCTCTAAGGCTCTTCTTCCAAAATCTGTTTAAGACACACTGTAGGAATTAACCTTGTAGTGTTTAATAAATGTCGATATGGAGGACCATGTAACCACTTTGCGTATGTCCTCTATGGACACTCTGCTTCCTAGCACACCATTAGTTACCGCAGGGGCTGGAAGAGACTGAGGGGTGGCTTAGGCTCAGGGATTCCGGCGCAACCTTGACTGCCCCCTGGCTGCGATACTGTGGGTGGAGAACTGGAAGACTGGGAAAGGCCAGTTGCTGTCCTTAACAGCCTAGCCGGACTTCTGCAGGCCTCTCTGTGGCCTGCTCTAATCTAAACCAGCAGCGGAAGGCCCAAGAAATGGCCACCCACCAGACAAAAACACTGCAGGAGCTCTAAGAAGCCTATTTGGAACTTCAAGAGGAACTAAGAAAGAAAAGGGAAATGTTCAGAAAATAGAGGGAAGGAAGAGTACCTACAGGTTACTAGGCACTGTAGATCAATCAACAGAAAGGCCAAAGCTGAGAGTGAGCTAAGATTGGCCAGGGAAGCCCATTGTAACAAGAAAAGATCTTTCAGTTACATGAGGAGCAAACGTAAAGTAAAGGAGGCAATAGGCCCACTGTTGGGTGCAGATGGACAAATTCTAATGGAGGATGCAGAGAAAGCAGAAAGGCTCAGCGCCTATTTTATATCCGTTTTTCCCACAGGTCAAAGGGTTTAGGCACATCTAGAGAGGGCAGTAGCCAAGGGATAGTGTCTAGGTGGCAGATTGACATGGACAGAGAGGTTGTCGAGAGGCATTTAGCTGCTCTGGATGAGTTCAAATCCCCTGGGCCGGATGAAATACACCCAAGAGTGCTCAAAGAACTTTCCAGAGAACTTGCACAACCCTTGTCCATCATCTTCGGGACGTCTTTAACGGCTGGAGATGTCCCGGAGGACTGGAAGAGAGCAAACGTTATTCTGATCTTCAAAAAAGGGAGGAAGGATGACCCGGGAAACTACAGACCAGTGAGTCTGACCTGTGTTGTGGGGAAGATAATGGAGCAGATATTAAAGGGAGCGATATGCAAACATCTGGAGGACAATTTGGTGATCCAAGGAAGTCAGCCTGGATTTGTCTCCAACAGGCCTTGTCAGACCAACCTTGTTTCCTTTTTTTGACCAAGTAATAGGTTTGCTGGATCATGGAAATTTGGTTGATGTCATTTACTTGGATTTTAGTAAAGCTTTTGATAAGGTTCCCCATGATGTTCTGATGGATAAATTGAAGGACTGCAATCTGGATTTTCAGATAGTTAAGTGGATAGGGAATTGGTTAGAGAACTGCACTCAAAGAGTTGTTGTCAATGGTGTTTCATCACACTGGACAGAGGTGAGTAGCGGGGTACCTCAGGGCTCGGTGCTCAGTCCGGTCCTTTTAAACATATTTATTAATCATCTAGATGAGGGGGTGGAGGAACTACTCATCAAGTTTGCAGATGACACCAAATTGGGAGGACTGGTAAATACTCTGGAAGATAGAGATAGAGTTCAACGAGTGGGTCTAAACTACAAGTACAACGATATAGGCTAAATATCAGGAAAAGAAATTTGAAGTCAGAGTAGTTCAGCAGTGGAATAGGCTGCCTAGGGAGGTCCCCCTCACTGGCAGTCTTCAAGCAAAGGTTGGATACACACTTTTCTTGGATGCTTTAGGATGCTTTGGGCTGATCCTGCATTGAGCAGCGGGTTGAACTAGATGGCTTGCATGGCCCCTTCCAACTCTATCATTCTGTGATTCTATGTGGAGGGCTCACCATAGCTCTCCTGGCCCTGGGCTGCTGTGGAAGGACCTGGAAAGGCCCTCTGCAGGACCTATGACCCAGGGTTTGCTGCAGAGGCTTTAGCACATCATCCCCAGTTCTGGGAGCATCCTATAGTGAGAGACCTATGGACCTGCAAATGGTCTGGAAACAGGGGGCCTGAAAGGCTGCCCGAAGGAATCATAGGGCTCTGGGGTGCTCCTCCACATGCCCTAACAGGGTGGGATAGAAGGAATCTTCCTTCCTTTCTCTTTCACTCCCTTCCCCTCTTTTTCACTCCCCCTCCCTTTCCTTTCTGGCAGTCTGTATTGTGTTCTTCCTGTCCTTTTCTTTCTTTTTCTCTGCCTGCCTGCCTTGCCTGCCTTTCCTCCTTTTCCCACCAGGTGAGGTCCTAGCACCCATTCTATATGTGGATAGAAGGGGCTTTCCCCCTAGTTTTTCATAACACACAAGCCATCAGTTGCAAAAAAAAGTGAGAGTACAGCCTGCCAAAGGAAAAGGTCAGCCTTTTTAATACTTCAGCAGAGAGATTTGAGTTCCTATAGGCAAAGGATTTTCTTTCCTTACAGTTTCCAAATTAATTCCAGATAGCACTATATTAGCACCATCATTTTTAATAACAATAGTGTAAGACCACCTCTGGAATAAGGATTAGGCTCACCATGATTTAAATATTCTTGCCAATGTAATAACATAGTCACTAGTCTTAATGAATGGGTAAACACTCATGGATAATGGATTGAGCATACACGCTTTATAATCTAGCCTCCTTTACCTAGCTGGGCCTAAAATACAAAGACGCTTTCCAAGCTACTGCAGAACGTAGTTTGCTTAATATACTTGCAGAATGGTGTCCATTCTACAACTGTGCATAAAAGCAGGAATACCAACAAAATTGCACTGACCACAGAACATGGTACCTTGGGAATCTCTGATTCAAGAGGGAAAAAGTCTTGATCCTTATAACAACAAAAATAAAGACTTTATAGAACAGTTTAAAGATTAAGCAGGCTTAATATGTTTTAGAATTGTAATTTGAATATAAGCCATAGTTTGGCAGTTAGAATATAACAGAAGGCAGGAATCTCAAATCAGCTGGCTACATGCAAGGGGATGAGTTAAAGTATGCCTCAGACTTGTTAACAAAGGAACAAACCATGGCTTCCTGTTCTGTCTGTGTGGCCAATTCCCAGATGTGCTATTTGCAGATGAATCAATGCTTCCATTCTTTTCTACGATTTAGACCCCATGCAATTTTTCCTCAGAAACCACTGGATCACTGATTATTGGGAGGCATAAAAAGTAACTAAAGATGCACTGAACTGTAAGAACCTTCCAGATCCCAACACAAGATACACAGCTAATCCTCAAAAGACTGTCTTGAAAACCTTCAATTAGAGATTAACCACATATTTTTAATGAAACACACTAATAAATACACATGCAGAAGAATCCTGCCTAAACATACACTCCTCCCTATGGTACTAGCTTAAGAGTGAAATCTTTTCTGACCTGTAACACAAAATGTAATGTTGACACTACCTGATAAAACTGGAAGCAGTGGAAGGTTCAATATTATTTCTATGCTTAAAAAGAAAAAATGTCAAGCAATGTGTACTGGTAACATTTCACTTTTCTCAACACACAGTCTTCATATAGAAGCACACGTCACTTGTTTCATTTGCCTTTCTACAGCTGGGAACAGGATCAGTGTTTTGTTGGACAAGTAATAATTTAAAAGTTCAGCGTCAGACGAAATATTTTATACCTACCTGCATTAACTATGGCATCAACCTCAAGCAATGTAATATCACCTCTGTAGAGGGAGACCTTTTCACTTAGATTTTTCTTCATGGGCAAAGCTTCTTTAGTATTCTCATCTGTAAGGAAAAAAGACAACATTCAGAGTTCGTACACACCATGGAAAATGAAGATGGATTCAGTTGGGTAGCCATCCTGGTCTGAAGCAGCAGAACAAAGCTGGAGTCCAGGGACAGCTTTTAAGACCAACCAAGTTTTATTCAAAGTATAAACTTTCATGTGCAGGCAGAGTTCTTCAGACACCAAACTGCCATCTAGTCTCATACGACTGTCCATAACTCTGTGGAGCCTCTACCAGAGGATTTTCCCAGTATACCACTTTTTTTTCTTTTTCATAGAATCACAGAATCATAGAATCACAGAGTTGGAAGGGGCCATACAGGCCATCTAGTCCAACCCCCTGCTCAACGCAGGATCAGCCCAAAGCATCCTAAAGTATCCACAATAGTGACTGCAGGTTTGTTGACTGGCTTAACCAATATATTGGACATTGAGAGCATGTAACTTTGTACATACACAAGAGGTGGAGTTTTGGGGGCAACTTACTGGGGTTTTGTTCTCAGTCCTGTAGAACAGTGGTCCCCAACCTTTATTAGGCTGGGGACCAGCAGGGCATCGGGCCGCGCCCGTGGGGACCGCGCCTGCGCGGGCCACGCCCATGCATCGGGCCGCGCCCGCGGATCGGGCCGCGCCCGCAGGCCACGCCCGCGGATCGGGCCGCGCCCGCAAGCCACGCCCACGGATCGGGCCGCACCCACGAGCCGCGCCCGCGGATCGGGCTGCACCCGCGGGCCGCGCCCGCGGATCGGGCCACACCCGCGGGCCGCGCGGGCGCGGCGCGGCCCTGATTCCCTCTCCCCGCCCTCCCCGCAGTAAGAAGCTTCCTGGGCCGCAAGCTTGCGGCCTGGGAAGTTTTTTACTGCGGTGGGGGGGGGGCGTGGAGAGGGAGCCGCGGCCCGGCGCCATGGCCTTTGCGGCCCGGCGCCGGGCCGCAGCCCGCAGGTTGGGGACCACTGCTGTAGAAGAAGCCAAGATAGTGTAGACATAGAAATAATAGCTAGCAAGACTGTAGTTATTTTTCTCTCCCATGTAACTTTTTCCTTGTTATCTTTTAGTAAACCTCTTTATAGAAGCTAAGCACACTGGTCTCATGTATTCCTACAATTTTTCCAAAACTAAGCCCACATGTTTAAGAAAGCAACAGCTTTTGTAAGGAAAAATGAGGGAGGGGCAGGGTCTCCTGACATGACTTGGAATAACAAAGACTATCACGGGACTTGTTTCAGAAAATGTTCTGTTGGTCAATATGTTAGCAGCCAGGCCACCCCTCACAAGGCAGGCTAGTTGCTCCACAAACACTATCTAGCCTCAATTACCTACACTCAGCTGGTATCCTGCCTAGCAATGACATTTTGCTAACAGAAATGTTCAAATAAAATACAAAAATACACTCATGCAGAAAGTGTAGCCCGATGCCATGTGCTCCAGTAGCTGGCTGGAAAATCCTCAAGTCCAGGACATGCTGCTGCTGTCATTTCTCTTCCACCCCTAGAGGTAACTGCAATTTGTAGGTCAATACAGCACCGGAGGACACTACCTTTCACACCCTCTGAATACTCATCCCTTCTCATAACATCTAAGGGATCCCATCTTTCTTCTGGAATTCACTCAGCCAGAGGAGCTGTCCATCTTTGCTGTTCCTTAGAATCATAGAATCATAGAGTTGGAAGGGACCTCATGGGTTATCTAGTCCAACCCCCTGCACTATGCAGGACACTCACATCCCAATCGCTCATCTACTGTAACTTGCCACCCCCTTGAGCCTTCACAGAATCAGCCTTCTAATGGACTTCTCTTCAGAACAATAATTATAACTTTCCTTGTTCTCTCAACTTCAGGTTAGCTTCTGAAATGCACCAAGACAGCACATAGAACTGCAAGTCAGGTTGGGGGACCCTTGACCCAACATATTTTATCCCTTGCATAGCTAGACCCTTCAAGTATTACATTGCTTTGTCATATGACTTGCCTGGCTCAAGTCGATTAATTATTTTCTTACATCTGAAGTTGTATTCCTCAGAAGTGTTCCTCCCTATCTGCCACATCCGACTCTTCCCAGCAATCTGCATTTCAGAAGCTCTCAGTGGTGCAAATGCTAGTTCCCTGCTTGCTTCTCAGCACCTGGGTGTTAGCTAGACAAACCGTCTCCTATTTTCAGGCTGTAGCAAATCAAATGAAAATAATGTGGGAATGGGACTTCATGCCCAAAATCTGGGAGTGTGGGGTCTGAAGGTATAACTAGCTTGGTTTTCTTTTGTAACTTGTCTTTGACAATCCTTGCCTGCCTAATCTCTTCCTTTGAATGCTGCCTGTTTTTGTCAATAAAGACGAAACAGTTTATCAATGTCTGGGATTCCTGCATGTTTGTTATAAGAGAATTCTGTGGATTGCACTCCTGGGGTCATGACAGTTTGAAGGCAAGTTATTCTTCTGTTTTTCTCCCTGTATTTACTCTGTCATCACATCATGCCACTTCCACATTCACAGCACTGTAAAAATACAGCCCTTCCTCTCTGCCCCCACAGTAAAAACATAAAAATGTATGCAGAGCCTTTTCCTCCGTGGCCCCAACCTGTTTGAATACAGTCCCTAAAGAGATCAAGGCCTGAGAGGAACTCAAACAGCTCCACAGGGCATACAAAATGGAGCTCTTCCACCAGGTTTTTTGAGAAGACCGACAACGAGGATCCAGATCTGACACAACCACGAGGAAACTACACCACCAATGACCAAATGTTCCCATCAATTAGACCATTCTCTGTGATTTGTTATCAGTTATATTTCTGTCTCCCCATTCCCTGCTTCACCCGCACAGACAGCCACGGGTGAGTGGTGGGCCGCGCCACCTTCTCCCGGCCGGCGGAGCGGCCTCGCTGCGTTGTAGACGCAGCGAGGACGCTCCGCCAGCCGGGAGACAGCTCGAGAGAGCCTCGGGGGTGGGGGGGCCTGGAAGCCTTCTCCTGGGCGGCGGGGCGGCCTCGCTGCGTTGTAGACGCAGCGAGGCCGCTCCGCCGCCCGGGAGACGGCTCGAGAGAGCCTCAGGGGGCGGGGAGGCTTGGAAGCCTTCTCCCGGGCGGCGGAGCGGCCTCGCTGCGTCGCAGCGAGGCCACTCCGTCGCCCGGGAGATGGCTCGAGAGAGCCTCGGGGGGCGGGGAGGCTTGGAAGCCTTCTCCCGGGCGGCGGAGCGGCCTCGCTGCGTCGTAGACGCAGCGAGTCCGCTCCGCCGCTCGGGAGACGGCTCCAGAGAGCCTCGGGGGGCGGGGGGCCCTGGAAGCCTTCTTCCGACGGAGCAACGAAAATGGCCGCCGACGGAACCGCCAGCCAGCCGAGGATGCCCCGCCGCTGCCGCCCGCCACCGCCCGCCCTTAAAGACGGCTCCGGTAAGTTTCGCTCCCTTCCTACCTCCTGCCCTGTCCTTCCCATTCTAGCGCCCATTGTATTTGGGTTACAATGGGCTCTTTTCCTAGTTATTATTATATTTCATTTGGATTTTATTGACCTCTGAGGAAGATTTGCATAGGTCAAAATGCGTTAGGTCTTTGGATGTTAGGCTATAACTACCTTATATATGTGTGACCTATGAAAAAGTGGTACTCCCTGTTATTTTTATTACTTTTATATATTTGAGCTCCATCAATAAAATTCAAATGAAATACATTTATATTATTTAAAGGTGCAGTTTTCTTAGCCTTTTTAGGATCTGCAGTCAGAGCCTGGAGATGGCACAGTTTGGGTAAGGATTAGGAGCAAAGTAGGGATTAGATGCCATGGACTACCCTCCAAAGATGCCATTTTCTCCAGGGGGAAATGATCTTTGCAGTATAGAGAACAGTTAGAAATTCGGGGTAACTCCAGGCCCTTCTGGAAAATAGGCATCCCAATACAGAAGTCCCACAACCAAAATCAGCTTTTTATCAGCTACAAGGGAACATCTAAAAAAGACACTAAACCATACAACAGCTGCTGCAAACATCCAGGATGCCAACTCTGTGTCATGAACCCCTGGTTCCTGCCCCCCACTACTCTCTTCTTAGTCACTGGATCTCCAGGGTTCTCCTGGAAAACTCCTGCAGCTCCTGCCCCACTCAGCTCAGGCTGAGGAGTACTTCCGCCCTCCCTTTTTCCCAGCTAGGCATTTCAAAAGGCCCTTTCGGTTTTCACTTCTCTCCTATATCCTCCTTCACACTCCCCCCCCCCCTTTTTTATCCAAAGCTTTTCTAATCCTGCTTTCCCACGGTCCAGGTATAAAGGGTGACCACCCTGTTTCCCCAAGTGTCTCTGTCAAAGACCCTGTCTGTGAGCATATGCCAAGTATGGACTCTGAATGCTGACTCCTATAATAAAAGACTTTTGCTTAAAGTTTCGACTTGAAGTCCAATAGTGATGTCTTGGATGTGAGTTTGCTGGGTCTCTACGGCCTTGGTTCCTGACACTATGTCTCCAGAGACAAGCAAGCAACACTGTCCGAGATCTGTTGTTTATCCTCTAGTGCAGCCAGTTTTAGACAAAGCAAAATGAAGCGGTAATATTCTAAGATGGCAAAATTCAGATTATTGGAGAAGTGAGTTTAAGTAATCCCACATATACCAATTCTGCAAATGGATAATCGGATCAGAATTCAAAGTTCTACCTCAGCTTTTTACATGTAACAGACTTCCACTCACAAGGAATATTGAACACAGGTGGACACTGAAAAACATCATCTGTCACTCACAGTCTGAAGTGGTACAGTCAGTTCTGCCACCCAAGTGCTCTGCCACCTCATTCTGCTGCATGTGTGGACCAGCCCTGTCAGTAAAGCCCTTCTGCTCTCTATATCAGAGAGAAAAAGGTCAATTTCTACAGAAACATAGATTCGTCTGCCATTAAAACTACAGGATTCAGAAGCCAGCGCAAGAACATCTCAATCTCCCTAGACATGTTCAGTGATGTAAATGTCCCAATTTTCCAAACAAAAGAACTTCAAAAAGAAACTCTAACACAACTACATTGAATTAGATCTTTCACACCTCCCTCCCTCCCAGGCTTGAGCAGGTGCTTTGGATTTATAGCCCACAGGTTGTGGGCTGTAAATTATAGTTGTTAGCTGAAGACTGATCAAGATGGGTAGCCCTGTTTGTTTGTAGCAGGAGAAAAGAGCAAGAGTACAGAAACACTTTAAGAACTAACAACATTTGTGGCAGGGGAAACGTTTTTGCGCATCACTGCTCAGCACTGACTCATGAAAGCTCATGTCCTATCACAAATTTTGTTCATCTTTAAGGTGCTACTGGACTCTTGCTCCATTTTATGTTATATAGTTTGCCATAATTTACAATCTTTTTCATAACAATGACATTGCTATCTGGACTTCTTGTAATCTCATGTAATCTCATCTTTCCCTTCTCCATAATTCATTAAGGGCTAAGTGGGCGAGACCAGTGCGGGTGAGGACAGCAGTTCTGACCAGTGGAACAAAAAATCATTTCAGCAGTCCATGCAACAAATCTTTCCCATCAATAATAGCCTCACCTAGGATCATGCTATAGCTGCTTCAGAAATTCTATCTATTAATTCGGTGTGAATTTCTAGGACAGACTTACTCCATAGTAAACAGCAACTAAAAACATTCTAATAAAGATCTCAAAACACTTCTAGACAGCTAGAAGGCTAAAATGCCACCTTTTGGAGAGTGCTTCACCTTTCTCTTTTCAATTACACAAATACCCACCAAAAGGAAACAACTCTGCAAACCAGCATTTCTCGAATCTAACTGAAATTTAACTAGAGCAAAGGGCATTCTTCTCAATGCAGACCCAATAACACTAGATTCTGATCCCTCTAGTGGCTTGGGTGAAAGGGACACTGCTGGCTCTATGTAAACAGGGTTGGAATTTGGAGTTACTTCAAAACCAAACCTCACTATTTCCATCTAACCCAAAAGGGTTAGCCAGCCATACTGAACAAACAGGTATAAACTGTGATGATCAGTGTGATTTTATTACTGCTGAAGTTAAACTTACAAATGAAAATGAGAGTGAACCTTAATATAATCTCCACATTAATAGTCTAAAGTTCCCGGTGTCTCTACAAAGCTCCTCATGAGCTTATTTCAATCACCACAGTGTGTAACCCTATTCAATACTTTTGTCTTTTAGGAGCATCAGCCCTAGGCACCTTGACCCAGAATGAGGGACACCTGTCCTGGAATGGAGAGAGTCCCCGCCCTCTGTCCTGGACTCAGGGCGGCACTGTGCCCACTTGCGAGGCGGGGGTGGGGGTGGGGAAGCAGTGTGCCAGCAGCTGCAACAACCCACACCAGGGCAGAAGGGGGGAACAGGGAGAGAGCTGGTGAGGACTGTGGTGCTGTGATGGCCTTGGGGTGGTTTCCCACAGAGAGAACCATCAGCCCGGGAGAGGTGGCGGCCAACGCAGCTACGTCCAGGCTGATGGCGCTCCTAAGGAGTATTAGGAGTGCCAAGGGGGAACCCCAGGATTGGGGCCAGGAAGGGGGGAATGAGGGGTGCTGGTAGGAGACATGGAACTCCCAGGACTTATCTGCTCGGGGGGGGGGGGTGACAGCTCCAGTTGGGTACCCAGGTTGGGCAGGGACCCAGCCGGGTTAAGGAGCTGACACAGTGACATGGTTTTGCCAGCCCAGCCATGGCGGTGAGGAGGGCCCAGACGATTGCAGCACTCCAGCCTCCCACAACCCAACAGAGGGGCCAGCCAAGAAGGGACTGGTCCAGAAAGACCAGCATCAGTCTGAAAGAGAAGGGGGTAGGCAGCAATCATCTGCAGGGAGCTAGGATGCTGAGAGACCAGAAGAAGAGGAAAGAAGAGGAAAGGAAGGCACGTGAGGGGAACAGGGAAGGGATAAAAAGGAGGGAGTTAGGCACAGTGTTGGTGTGTGTGTGTAGGAGCAGTGGCACAGAGGGCGAATGAGTGGGAGAACACAAGCTGAACTGAACACTAAAACAATAAAGGGAGAATCCATCCTTGTCTTAATCACCTGGCTTTGGGGAATGTGGTCAGAGACCACAACAGCAGATGGCAGGAGCAAGATGAAGATTGCCCCTAGTGGCACCACAGCACCTCAAATCAAGAGCATGGAGCTACTTCACTGTTCCTATAACTACTAAACAGAGAACACAAAAATAGGAACCAACTAATAATGCACGCATGTCCAACTGCCATGGAGATCAAACTATGTGAACTGATAAGCAACACTTCCTGTGAAATATGTACCACCCCTGCCTTCCCTGTGCCATCTTCACAGCACACACACCAATCGAGCAACTTGAAAATCCTAAATTATTGAACTCCAAATCAAGAAGTTGGTTTTTACAGAAGTGATCTGCAATTCAATTGCATTTCTAATCCTGTCAGCTTCATAAGGTAAGGGAACAGCTTGCCCCAAGAGATACATGCAAGAGGAATGACTGTACATCATGATTGGTGGACAACAAGATAGTTGCCAGGGACGTTGTGGGACTGACTGCTGGCACTGTGGCTAGGGCTTGTTTTCTGGCATAACTTTGCTGCCAAGTTTGGTGTAGTGGTTAGGAGTACGGACTTCTAATCTGGCATGCCAGGTTCGATTCTGCGCTCCCCAACATGCATCCAGCTGGGTGACCTTGGGCTCACCACGGCACTGATAAAACTGTTCTGACCGAGCAGTGATATCAGGGCTCTCTCAGCCTCACCTACCCCACAGGGTGTCTGTTGTGGGGAGAGGGAAGGGGACTGTAAGCCACTTTGAACCTCCTTCGGATAGAGAAAAGCGGCATATAAGAACCAACTCTTCTTCTTCATCATATATTTTATTTATATCCCATTTTTATTATATTATGTCTGAAGCTTAATGACTCCAATGAGCACACAAAAGTTACTGAATAAATGGTCATTGTTGGGAGGTCCATAACACCAAACACTGTAACTGTAGTTCACCAGGAGTGGTGGGCAGCAGCAGCAGCAGCAACAACAGTAGTAGTAGTAGTAGTAGTAGTAGTAGTAGTAGTAGTAGTAGTAGTAGTAGTAGTAGTAGTAGTAGTAGTAGTAGTAGCAGCAGGTTGAATCCAAGGGAGCATTTCCACAGACAAAAAGATTTCTACCCACAGAAGCACAATAAAATCAGAGTCCAGGAGCACCTTTAAGACCAACAAAGATTTATTCAAGGCGTGAGCTTTCGAGTGCAAGCACCCTTCCTCAGACTATGAACTGACCATCATGACAATGGGAATATATAAGCATGCAATATAAGAAGGTTAACTTTGTTGCATCCCACTGCAGCCCAAGATATTAAATTGCTGTTTCCAAGAACAAGAGACTTGACTGCTCTACAGCAGGATTTCTAAACCAGGGTTTTGTGAAACCCTGCGGTTCCATGACAGCCCTGAAAGGGTTTCCCAAATGGGTGGGAACTAATCAATTTTTAATATACTTTAATTTGTTACATTTATTGGGCGATATGACCATATATGGTCGTGTTGAGCTGTTTCCCCCCCCCCCCATGGCCAATGATGGGCCTGGAGGGGATGGGAAAGTGGAGGGGCCCTGGGTGGGCATGTACATTGCTATGTTTCCCAACCATATGCTTCACAATTGTGCCACTTCTGAGGTTTCTTGAAGCCTAAGGAATGTTTCAGGGGTTTCTCAACAGTAGACAAACAGATAAATTTATTTGCATATAGCCATATAGCCATAGGCCTTTACAAAATATGTTGTTGTTATTGTTTTTAGTTGCAAAGTCGTGTCCCCATGGACAATGATCCTCCAGGCCTTCCTGTCCTCTACCATTCTACCAGTCCATTTAAGCTCACACCGACTGGTTCAGTGACTCCGTCCAGCCACCTCATTCTCTGTCGTCCCCTTCTTCTTTTGCCCTCAGTCGCTCTCAGCATTAGGCTCTTCTCCAGTTACAAAATATAAGATACACATTTATAGAAAATAAAATAGAATAAAAGTAACTGTATAAAAATATAAAATTTAAGACCAAAGAACTACGAAAGAGCATACAAAGCTATAGAGATGCAAGAGTATTAAGAGTCTGCCATAACGTTAACAACATCGGCTCTTATTTTCCTTGTTGACAAAGCAAATAGTGAGGTATTTCTCAACAGTAAAAAAAAATGTTGAGAAAGGCTGTACTAGAGAGAAAAGGGAGAGGCTCAATTCACACTTATGGAATAATTACTCCTACTTGAACAAGAAGATGCATGAAGTACACTGAAATAATTTTTGAAACCATGCAATGGCCTGTCTCCTTAATACCGCCTTTCATATTAAAAGGGCTGCCCATTTCTGACAGTACCTCCCTATGCCTTTCAGAACTTATCAGTCAAGTTATTTGACTGTTCCAAATTAATGTGGACAAGTCAGGAAGGAAAAGGTAAACTCTAATGTGACAGGGGACTATTACAGAAGAATTAAACCTTCTTACTTTTACAAGCAGACCACTAGAGGGAGTGTTCATCAAGAAAATGAAGGAAAAGGATATACCTATTAAGAAAGCAATCCCTCTTAGTATTCTAAAAAGAAGAGAATATGGCATCATCATCATCATCAAATTTATATCCTGACACTTCTCCAAAGATTCATGGCAAGTTACAGAATAAAAACTGTTTAAAACTCATTCAACAGCAACAATTACCCCCCCCCCCCCCATGGAACAAGAAGATAGATGGAAAACTGACTCCAAAAAGTCACCCTAGATGGGTTTCCCAGATGGTAGTGCACGAACCTCATCCCAAGGAGGGGCCCGAATGATCTTAGGTCCTGGCCTCACCCAAAAATGTGGGGGGGGGGGACCTCCATTTTACAGGCCCCGTGAAACCATGCAAGCTCCGACAGGGCCCTCAGCTCTTCCGGAAGCTCATTCCATGAGGTAGGGGCCACAACCAAAAAGGCCCTGGCCCGGGATGAGACCAGGCAAACTACTCTAGGGCCAGGGACCTCCAACAGATTAGCACCTGCAGAGTGAAGACACCTGCAAGGGGCACAAGAAGACAACCGGTCCCTCAGATAGGTAGGGCCCAAGCCATTAATGGCCTTAAATATTAACACCAAAACCTTGAACTTGATCCAAGCCAGAACTGGTAACCAATGAAGTGGCCTCAGCACAGGCTAGATATGGGCCCTCCAAGGTGTCCCTGTTAGGACCATAGCAGCTGTGTTCTGCATCAGCTGGAGTTTCTGGATCAAGAACACGGGCAGGCCAACATAGTCAAGTCACAGAAATCCAGCCTAGAGGTGACGTCATGTGGATCACCATGGCCAGACAGTCTGGGGACAAATAGGGAATTAGTAGCCTTAATGGGTAAAGATGGACAAACGCTATATGGGCTAGTCCTGCGACCTGGGACTGCAGAGAAATGAAGACATCCAGAATCATCCCCAGATTCCTTGTGAGATAGTGAGCTGAACCCTGGCCAAGGTAGATAAACGTGCTTCCTGACCCACCCCTTTCCTGCTCAGCCACAAGACCTCCATGTTGGAGAGGTTGTGTTTCAGGTGACTCTGCTCTATCCAGCAACAGCTTCCAAACAAATGACAAATGTAGTAAAGGGGAGTCCAGAAGGAGATAGAGCTGGGTGTCATCCGCATATTGATGACAGCCCAGCCTATAGCTCTGGACCAGCTGAGCCAGAGGGTGCTTCAAGATGTTAAAAAGCATGGGGGAGAGTACTGCCCGTGTGGGACCCTGCAATGGAGTCAATAGGGGCGCAATAATACCTCCCCCATGGCAACCCACTCTATCCAGTTCTGGAAAAAGGAGTGCAGCCCCTGGAGCGCTGTCCCCTGAATCCCTGTCCCAGCAAAGCAGTAGGCTAACTACTCTTGGTCAACCATGTCAAAAACTGCCAATAAATCTAATAATACAAAGATAGTCAAACTGTCTTGAACCAGTCGGTGCTGGAGACCATCCATCAAGGTGACCAGCACTGTCTCCACCCCATGGAAAGGACGGAAGCCCAACTGGTATGAGTCAAGTACCAAAGCATCATCCAAAAATGACAGAAGCTGATCCATGGCAGCCTGCTCAACTACCTTTCCCAAAAACGCAAGATGTGAGACTGGGTATTAGTTGGCAGGGGCACGCAACGGTTTCTTCAGCAGGGGGGAAACCACCACTGCCTTCAACCCCCCAGGGAACTTCCCAGATGTCCTGGAGAGATTTATAATATCTCTCAGGGGGGCTACTATCCACTGGTCTCTCAATTTGAGCAACCAGGATGGGCAGGGACCGAGTGGGCAGGTGGTCACCCTCACTGACCCCAGCACTCGTCCACTTCGGTTTCCAAGAGCTGCCTGAAGCCATCAATGTATCCCCCCCTTAGCAGCCAACGGCTCCCTTGTTCCCATTCTGTAATAAAGGTGGCAGGAAAGTCCTAGCGGAGCAACAAGACCTTATTTGCAAAAATAGCTTACTAATGCCTCACAGCCAAGTGCCAGTCGTCTAGTATTTTGGTACCCCTCTTTTATGGTGGTCAAAAATCAAACTACACTAAATAATTAGGCTGGGCAAGAGCTTGTGGACGTTATAGAGGCATCATAAAACTCACGTTTAACCAACCTAACCAATATATGCCCTCATAAGTATGTGATAAGATGTTCTTGCTGCTTAATAGCAAGTTTTCCTCCACACTTGCTCTAGCTGTCTCACTTCCTCTTTCTTAGCTCCTCTGTATACCAGGGAGCCAGTTTGAGGCAAAGGCTGAAATGGCACCAGTAAGCAATCTCATCAATGGCAGTAGTCAAGCGGTACTGCCAGTCCTCCCACAAACATTGCCAGCAAGTTGCTAGGAGGCATCAGATCCTGCAGAGCATTCAGTAATCCAATCCATGTCTCCGCAAGCGGGCTACACAGGGAGGTGGTGGGATGCTGAGTTGGGCCTTCAGGGCATATTTTTCCAACAATGGGATGGGGTCAACCCCCATGAGATCCACTTATATCCCAGAACCGAAGCAGATCAACTGTGTGTGGGTGAGTGAGTCAAGTAACAAACTGGGAGAACCCTAGCGTTGTCATGGCTCACACTGTCACAAACCGTGGCTGACCCACTCAATCAGAAGCAACCACCTCAAATAGAACTGCTCTGAACACAGGTGGTGCTAAGAAGCTACTCTTTATTGAAAGGATACATAAGATGATGCGAAGTACAGCATGGTAGGTGCAGGGGATACACTGACAGAGACAGGGATGGGTCACCCCCGTAGGGGCATTTATAGGAGGGTAATTCAGGCGGGAAGAGAAGTTCACTTAGGAAGAGGCTTCTGATCTAAAACAGCGTGAATAGCTGGAGACATCTGGTCTGCCCTTACAGTTGTTCTCAACAGTAAATTTCCAGCATCCCCCAAACACATTAAGGACAGTGGGGTGATAAGACAGAGTTCTCACAGCGGGGGAGGGAGAGCCTCCCTGAGCAATAAAGTCTGGCCAAAAGACAAGAGAAAGTTCAAAGAAAGACCTGGAATCTCACCCGGGGAGTGGGGGTGGAGCTCAATAAACTTCTAACTCAACTCTCCTGGATCCAGCAGAAGAGTGGATATGACAGACACTAGATCCGAACCCAATCCGGAAGCCGGCAATCCACCATGAACATTGAAGTCCTCCAGGATTAAAAGCCTCGGGTACTGCAAAGCCCAGGCTGTCACCACCTCCTGGAAGATCTGGTTAAGAACGGAATAACTTTTAAATGGAAAGAAATAGAATGAATCTCCTTCAACCGTAAGACAACAAAATATAGACTGACAACTTTACAACTGGCAAAAGAATTTTGGCAGAAATTTGAAAGACTTATCAAAAGGAGAGGAAGAAAAGACGGAAGAGGAAAATCAAGAATTGGGAAGATAAGACTTAAAATGTACAATTTTGTTATCTTAAATATTGAGTGATGAGTTATAGAATTTGGTCTTAGAACATTAATGCTTTAAATATACTATAGAAAAGCAAAAAAGTTTGTTATTACTTGAAGAACCAAAAGGAGACATCATATGTTTGTTAGAGACACATATTAGGAAGAATAATAATTTGTGAATTAATAAATTGTTGAGGAAGAAGAAGAGTTGATTCTTATATGCTACTTTTCTCAGAACATCTGTATCAGTGCTGTGGTGAGCCCAAGGTCAACCAGATAGTTGCATGTTGCGGAGCATGGAATAAAACCTGGCTGGCCAGATTAGAAGTCCACACTCCAAGCTGATGAATTTATAGCTTCAAATAATTTTTAAAAGGATGGCATTGTGATGTATATTAATCCATTATTATCTCCACAAAAATTATTAAGGATGACAAAGGAAGATATTTAGCGGTGGTCTCAGCATATCTGAGGGACCACCTGTCGCCCTATGCCCCCCACAGGACATTACGTTCTGCAGGTGCTAATTTATTGGTCGTACCCGGCCCCAAGGAGGTGTGCCTGGCCTCGACCCAGGTCAGGGCCTTTTCAGTCCTGACCCCAACCTGGTGGAATGAGCTCCTGGAGGAGCTGCGGGCCCTGCAGGAGCTTCCATCTTTCCGCAGGGCCTGTGAAACGGAGCTCTTTCTCCAGGTTGTTGGTTGAGGCCGGGCACAAGGGAAATCCGGGCCACCTTATGGGATCGAAGTAGCAGTAGTGAATGCCAACAGCGCCCACTTTCTCCCTCCCAGTTTGGTGTAGTGGTTAGGAGAGAGCCAGATTAGTGTAGTGGTTAAGAGTGCGGATTTCTAATCTGGCATGCCAGGTTCGATTTTGTGCTCCCCCACATGCAACCAGCTGGGTGACCTTGGGCTCACCACGGCACTGATAAAACTGTTCTGACCGAGCAGTGATATCAGGGCTCTCTCAGCCTCACCCACCCCACAGGGTGTCTGTTGTGGGGAGAGGAATGGGAAGGCGACTGTAAGCCGCTTTGAACCTCCTTCGGGTAGGGAAAAGCAGCATATAAGAACCAACTCTTCTTCATCTTCCCCCCCAGTGCAGCTTCTTCGGGGTGGATTGTATTTCGTTACTGTTTTTACTGGCACAGCTTTGTATTATGTTTTATTGTGTATGTGGATTTTTATTGGTTTTTTTATGTGGATTTTTATTGTAACTCGCCTCGAGCCTTTGGGGAGAGGCAACTAATAAATTTAATAAATAATAATAATAATTTAAAGATTAGCTGAATAGCTATGAAGGCAATATTGTTAGCAATATATGTGCCAAATAAGAGAAAATAGAAATTTGATCATGACTTAACATAAATAATCAGAAATCTACAATTTTGGCTCTCAATATGCAAAATAAGGATCAAATGGCTTTAGAGACAAGAACTAGTATTAAAATACAGAAGAAAATTAGGTACTTAGGAGTAGTAATTTCTGGTAAAAATAATACATAATTTGATTATAATTATAGAAAAACCTCATTTGATAAAAAAGGGATTTGGATAAATTGAGGAATATATCACTGTCCCAGTTACGTAGAATTGCAGCTGTTAAAATGAGTATTTTACCTAGGATATTATTTTTATTTCAAGTAATCCCTATAATATCCTATGAGAAAACATTTAGAAACTGGCAAAAAACTATCAAATTTTATTTGGCAGGGAAGGGAATCAAGGATAAAGTTATCAAATGTGTTTGATAGTAAAGAAAAAGGAGGGTTGAATTTGCCAAATTTAGAATTGTATTATTATGCTGCAAGTTTTGTTTGGATCAAGCACTGGTTAACGCTAAGAAATAATTATATTTTGAAGTTAGAAGGCCAAATCGAAAATTTGGTCATTTATATCTTCAGTATCGGAAAGCAGACATACACCAAACATTTAAGAACCGTTCTGTTTAGAGTTTGGTCTATATATAGGAATTAATTGTGGCCCAAAATTCCATAATGGATATCGTCACATGAGCATTATACAGAAGAGAACAATGGCATTCAAAGGATTATTTAAAATATAAAGATCTGTTAGATTACTCTGAACAGCAAATAAAATTAAAACAGAGGGAAGGTATAGCAGTAGCAAGTAGTACCTGTAACTGGTTACTATATAGACAATTATATGAACTAGATGTAAAGCCCATTGTATATAGAAATACAATGGGCACTAGCATGAGTGCTGGTGGCGCTGGTGGCCTTACAAGGCTCCTGTCAGGCCCCTCCGCTGCGCTGGACCTACCGCCTCCCCCCCCCCCCCCGAGGACCAGGCTTCGGCGCGGTGAAAGGAGCAGGCCCTGCTTCTCTCCACACGACAAAGCCTTTCTTTCCCCCCTCCCCCCCCCAAGGTCCCGGCTTCGGCGTGGCGAAAGGAGCAAGCCCACCGCATCTTTGACAAGGTGGCCCTGCTCCTTTCCCGGCAGCGAAGCCTCTTTCCCCGGCGCCCTAATCTCTGAGTCCAGGACGGCTCCCAATTGGCCCCTTCGAGTTTTTATCACCGACTCGGCCCGCCCCTTTCTCTTCCCACAATGCTGTTACTGAATTATTCTTACCACTCTGTGGAGCGGTTTAAAGATATTTAAGATTAGAATCATAGAATCACAGAGTTGGAAGCAACCTCCTGTATCATCTAGTTCAACCCCCACAACTCTGCAGGATACTCACAACCCTATCACTCATCCACTGTAACCTGCCACCCCCTTGAGCCTTCACAAAATCAGCCTCTCTGTCAGATGGCTATCTAGCCTCTGTTTAAAAATGTTCAAAGATGGTGAGAACACACAACCTCCCTAGGAAGTCTGTTCCACTTAGAAACCTCTCTGTCAGGAACTTCTTCCAGATGTTTAGATGGAATTTCTTTTGAAATAATTTCATCCCATTGGATCTTTTCCATCCCTCTGGGGCAACAGAAAACAAACAAATACTGTGAGGCGCTCTTGGGACCCCCTCCTGGCTTCCTCTTTCTCTGCCGTGATGTGGGCCTTTCTTCATCGCTTTTGGTAAAGACACGCAGCTCACACAGCTCTCCACAGCAACAGTTTATTTGGCATCAGTTCACACACCCAAGTGTTTCCTCCAAACTGCACGAGCCAGCACCCTTTCCTTTTCCCCTCCTTATATTCCCCTGTGCTGACTCCACCCCTTATTTAGTCACCCTCACTCCCTTCTGACCTCTCTCACCTGGCTCTAAGCCCCACTGTGTGTCTTTCCCTCAGCTGTGTTCACCCTTTCTTTCCCCTCTAGCAGTCTTCTTTCTCCTGCTGGTCATTCAGGTAAGTTAATTTTACTGTCTTCCAGGTTCCATCGCACTCAGGACCTCGGTCTGGCCCTTTGCGAGAGTGGCAGAGCTGGGGGGTCTACTGTAGTTTTCTCCAGCTCTTCAACCTGCTTGTGGGCTCTTCCCAAGCCTTCCTACAGCTCTCCAGAACAGCCTGTTTCCCTTGGTAAGTATTCTGTGCTCTGCTTTTATCTCTCTCTCTCCCTCATTCTCCCTCTTAGTCTTCCCAACTTCCCCTATATCTGTCTCTTTGAGTACGGGAGGCCTTTGGAGCTTTGGTTGCACAATGGAGTTTTTCTCTCTGGCTACACCTGTCCCACCCAGACATACCCCCCCCCCCCTTAGAGGTGTCATCAGGCTGTCTTTGTCTTCAAAAAGTCTGGATAGGAAATCCACATTTGCACTCAACTTCCCCGGTCGATGGACCACCTGGAATGAGAAAGGTGCAAGAGACATATACCATCTCATAATATGGGCATTGTGATCCTTGGCCTTGTCCATCCACTTCAACGGCTCATGATCTGTCACCAACACGAATGGATTGTCCGTCAAGTAGAATTTTAAGGAGCCTACAGCCCAAAATACGGCTAACACTTCTCGTTCTATCGTGGAGTATTTAGATTCAGCCGCTGTCAGCTTCCGACTTAAGAACCAGATGGGTCTTTCTTCTCCGTCCTGTTCTTGTGCCAAAACTGCTCCTAAACCCGAACTGGAAGCATCCGTTTGTACAATAAAAGATTTATCAAAATCTGGATTGTGAAGAACAGCCCCATGCGACAAACAGGCACACAAATCTCTAAAGGCCTCTTCTCTCCGTTTAGTCCATAGAATAGTATTGGGTTGAGTCTTAGCCAGCGTATCTATCAAAGGAGCTGCTCTGCTTGAAAAGTGGGGTACAAATCTCTAATAATAGCCCACAAAACCTAGAAATTGCCTCATCTGGCATTTGTTTTTAGGTTTGCCATACGTTTCTAGTTTTACCACCTTTTCAGGTATTGGCTGGAGTTGTCTATTACCGACAATAAATCCTAAGTATTTTAGGTTTTTGAATCCCAACTTACTCTTTTTTGGATTCACCACTAACCCGGCCTCTGTTAACGCATAAAATACTGCTGACAAATGGCGCACATGGGTCTCCCAATCAACTACAAATGATTATATCATCTATAGAAGGTGAAGGCAAAATCGGAATACCTATCCAATGCAATATCTACCAAACGTTGAAATTTTGCAGCAGCTCCATGAAGTCCAAATGGCATGACCGTAAATTGATACAACCCCCTAGGAGTCGCAAAGGCTGTCTTCTCCCTGTCTTCTTTCCTGAGGGGTACCTGCCAAAAACCTTTGGTTGTCTAAGGCAGATATTACTTGGGCTTTGTCTAATTGGTTAACTAAATATTCAGCTCTTGGCATTGGATACGCCTCAAACTTTGCCTTTTGATTCACTGCCCTAAAGTCTACACAAAATCTTACAGACCCATCTGGTTTTGGGACCTTCACAATAGGACTTCGCCAGCCACTTCTAGAGGGTTCAATGACCCCTAACGACAACATCTCTTCTACCTCCTTTTGAACCACTGGCCACTTCTTAAAAGGTATAAGCCACCAAGGGACTCCGACTACCTCTCCCGGTTCAGTAACAATAGCATGCTCTAACAAGTGGGTCTTCCCTGGTACGTTGTCAAACAGCTTAGGGCATTGTTGGATTAACTTTTCTAAGTCTCATTTTTGCTTGTCTGTCAAGGAGGGGTCCATAGGAGGATTTTCCCTTCTCCTTTTTCTCCTTCCACAGGGGACTCCCATCTGATAATTGTTCAGCATCCATTTCTAACGCACACTCCTCTCCCTCCTGGACATACCAGGGTTTTAAATGATTCACATGAATCTTCCGGGGATTACCTCTGCCCAAGGAAGAAGTTACTTCAAAGGTTACCGGCCCCAAAACTCTCTTGATCTTATAAAGGTCTTCGCCACCTATCCCCTCCAGACGCCTCTAGCCCCCGTCTATGGATCAACACTAAATCCTCCTCTTTAAAGTATCTTTCCCTAGTCTTCTGGTCGTAATACTGTTTTTGATATTGATGTGCCGCTGACAAACTATTACGCGCTTCCTCTCTCATAGCGGCCAATTGATTCTGTAACCCCTGTAGGGTTACAAGAACCCTCTTGGCCTGCTCTTGGAATCTCCTGCACCCACTTTTGCCCTATCAAATCTACCACTCCCCGGTGTTGCCGACCAGATACTAACTCAAAGGAGGAATACCCAGTAGACGTCTGCCTTGTTTCTCGTACTGCAAATAAAAGGGGATCCACATACAAGTCCCATGTTTTTGGTTTTCTGTATGCTAGGGCTCTTAGCTTATACTTTAAGGTCTGATTCATCCTCTCTGTCGGCCCATCAGTTTGAGGGTGATAAACTGTCGTGAACACTTGAGCAATCCCTAGGGTTTGGCAGACCTTCTGCATACAGTTGGAAGTGAATGGAGACCCTTGGTCTGTTAAAATTTCTTTTGGTAACCCGACCTGACCAAAGAACTGCATGAGTGGCCAAGCTACCCCTTCACTTTTCATAGTCCGCATAGGAATAGCTTCCAGGTAACGAGTGGAATAGTCCATGATGACTAACACATAACGGAACCCTCGGGGGGTACGCGGTAAGTCCATTCCAATTCTCTCGAATGGGGTCACAATGAGGGGCAGAGGCTGCAACGGGGCCTTAGGAGGGGCCACGCCTGTAGTACGTTGACAGGCTTCGAATGAGCGGCAGTGGTTTAGAACGTCCTTAGCCACATTAGGCCAAAAAAGCCTCCGCAAAACCCGCTTCAGAGTGGCTTTACTCCCCTGGTGTTCCGCCCAGGGATGCTCATGAGCTGTCTCTAGCACTTCCCTATTGTAGACCTTTGGTACCACCAACTGCCCTATTAGTCTCCCTTTATCTTTCTGGTACCGGAACCAGATCCCTCCTTCTTTGATTATTTGAGGCCATCTGAGGCTTCTACGAGAGTCTCTTACCTCCCCTTCCACCACAGCTACTCGGGATCGTGGTTCCTCCAGGGAGTCGTCATCTTCTTGTAGCGTGAGGATTTCAGGGTCATTTTGTAGGTTTTCCTGTAAATCTCCACTGGGATCCACCGACCTTCCTCCCTCCTGAGTGTTCTCCTGCTGCTCCGCTGGACACCCGACATTACCGGTACTTCTCATGACCCATACTAGTGCTCCCTGGAATTGGGCTGCATCCCTTCCCAACAGGGGTGCATAAATTAGGCACCCGAGCCATTTCGAGTTCCCAGCATCTTCCTAGGTAACTAATGGTTACTGTTACCACCGGAAACTGCTCAACATGCCCATGACAACAGGTAATTCTCACCCATCATAGTACCTTCCTAACCCCTGGCAAAGAGCCTCTTGTGGCGCAGAGTGGTAAGGCAGCCGTCTGAAAGCTTTGCCCATGAGGCTGGGAGTTCAATCCCAGCAGCCGGCTCAAGGTTGACTCAGCCTTCCATCCTTCCGAGGTCAGTAAAATAAGTACCCAGCTTGCTTGCTGATCCCTGGACTATTATTTAATTTATTTATAATCACATTTATTTTCTGCCCTCTCTCCGAGATCTCAGGGCGGATCACAGCCGAATACAGTTACACAGATAAAATACAAAATTAGGAATTTTCTCTACTAGGAGTCTCAAACAGTAATGACTGGGGAAGGCACTGGCAAACCACCCCGTATTGAGTCTGCCATGAAAACGCTAGAGGGCGTCACCCCAAGGGTCAGACATGACTCGGTGCTTGCACAGGGGAGACCTTTACCTTTAACCCCTGGCAACTGATTCCCTTTTATCATCGAAATGGAGCTTCCACTATCTACTAAGGCTCCTCTCTCTCTTCCTTACACTATAACAGGCAACAATATAGGCGACCTCGATTTTGAGGGTACCGTCCCTTGCATGGCGATATCCCACCCAGGGTCACACTCCATGAGGGGGAAATCTCGACTAAAATACCCCCACTTGTCTACAAGTCAAACAAGGCCCCTTATCGGCTCCGTCTCGCGATTTACACTCCGTCTTATTCCCTCCAGGATTGGTGGGAACTGGGTGTGAAGGTGTCGTCCCAGGGCTACCCCATGCTTCCCAGCCACCCTTACAGGTCCACAAAGGTCTTGGGGAAGGGTTGGCCGAGCTCAGCCCAGTTTGGAATTCTGATTTCCTGTGCTCATGGACCCTGGAGTAGGGGACCTACCTGTAGTTACTAATGCTCGGCTTCCCACCCTCCTTCGTCCCTCCTGGTGTCCCACAGCTATAAAGGCCTCCAATAACTCTGTGGCCTGAGCAAAGGACGTAGGCTTTTGGCACGCTAACCAATGCCTAGTACGCCCTGGCTGTCATGGCCCCGTCTCCAGAGAGTGCCTCTGCACCACTGCCTGAGCTCATTTTGCCAGCTCCCTTGGAGGAAGAAGTGAAGGAGCTGGAGCAAAGCAGCAGGGTGCTGCTCAGAGAGGCAAGTCCCGATGGGGAGCCACAACCAGGTCCCAGCCAGACAAGCACCATGCCCTCTGCACCAACATTACCTCAGCCTGCAGCAACACCCCTGAACAGCCCAGACTCATCTCCAGAGCGCAGGAGGGAATGCAGGAGGACAAAGTTGGCAACACGCAGGCAAAGTGCTCGGCTTAGATTACAGCAACAGGCTAGGTTGGGCTCATTCATCGGAGGACGGCTGTGCCAGGTGTAGCCACTTGGTGTGACAGTTCAGCTTGTTCTTAAGCACAGCCGAACTGCTTCCCAGTGTGGCTGCAATTTTGTGCACATGGCCACCCGTTGCCTTGACAGGTTTCCTGCTCCCCGACGCTTCGGCGAAGCTCTGTTTGACTGATTCCCGGCTTGACCTTGGTAAAGATAAATGACACCTCTTTCGGTTCTCCTTTGGACTTCGTTAATTTTTTTTTAATTTTTTTTAATTTCTTTGGACTTCGTTAGCTAACAATTCCTGATAAGACCCGGACTGGACTTTTGACTACTCTTTGCTTTGAACTTGCTTGACTTGGTAACTGTGCTTGCCCTTGCACTAACCCTGCATGTGCCCGGCTAGGGCAGCACACTGGCAATATCTGGAATAAGTGTTCCAAAACGACCTATTCCATTAAATTCCTTTCTCCTTCAGTTGTAGGGAGCAGCCACCTCTTGACAGTGTCTCTTAGCTTGTTCACAATCACTCGTGGATGAATCCTTGGAGTAAAGGTAACAGCCCAAAACGTTTGCCTATACGTTTCAGGAGAAATCGCAAACCTATCCAAAATGGCCTTTTTTAAAACATCATAATCAGCCGACTCCTCCTTCGCCATATCTTTGAGTGCGGCTTGAGCTTCTCCGGTAAGATAAGGCCCAATAATATATGACCATTGGTCTCGTGGTCACTGAGCCACTTCGACAGTTCTTTCGAAAGCATCTAAGTAGGCTTCCACGTCGTCATCATTCTCCAATTTTGCCAAGGACGGCCACAGAACACTCCCCAGGGGATTCGCCTCAGGTCTAGAGCCCCCTCCTCCAGGTCTCTCCTCCCAGGCGCGCCGCATTTCTTGCATACACTCCTGTGTGGCTGCCTGCCAATCCATTACCTCTTGCCAGGCACAGGACTGGTGTTTGACCAACCACTTTCCAAATTGCTCGAGGTCCATTTTGCCCTCTTCTGACTTCCTCTCCACCATGGACCCTGTATAAGAGGTGTCAGAGATTTCCTCTTCAGAGCTGCTTAAGGGTAGCAGGGAGGCAGGGACAACCGGGCTGCTGCGGTATCTCACAGGCGGCGTCAAACCAGGCGGGGTTGACAATGAAGGCGCACTGCCCGCATTGCCCCATTCTCCACCACTGTGAGGCGCTCTTGGGACCCCCTCCCGGCTTCCTCTTTCTCTGCCGTGATGTGGGCCTTTCTTCGTCGCTTTTGGTAAAGACACGCAGCTCACACAAGTCTCCACAGCAACAGTTTATTTGGCATCAGTTCACGCACCCAAGTGTTTCCTCCAAACTGCACCAGCCAGCACCCTTTCCTTTCCCCCACCTTATATTCCCCTATACTGACACCACCCCTTATTTAGTCACCCTTCTGACCTCTCGCACCTGGCTCTAAGCCCCACTGTGTGTCTTTCCAGCTGTGTTCACCCTTTCTTTCTCCTCTAGCAGTCTTCTCTCTCCTGCTGGGCATTCAGGTAAGTTAATTTTACTGTCTTTACTGCACTTGGGACCTCGGTCTGGCTCTTTGCGAGAGTGGAAGAGCTGGGGGGTCTACTGTAGTTTTCTCTAGCTCTTCACCCTGCTTGTGGGCTAACGGAGAAACCTCTTCCCAAGCTTTCCTACAGCTCTCTAGAACAGCCTGTTTCCCTTGGTAAGTATCCTTTGCTCTGCCTTTATCTCTCTCTCCCTCATTCTCCCTCTTAGCCTTCCCAACTTCAACTCTATCTGACTCTTTGAATCCGGGCAGGCTTTGGAGCTTTGGTTGCACAATGGGGTTTTTCTCTCTGGCTATGCCCGTCCCGCCCAGACAAATACTTGAAGATCCAGCAAGGTAGTCACTTTCTCAAAAAAAAAAAAGAGATAAAGTTGGTCTAACATGACTTGTTCTTGAGATACCCATGCTGACTCTTAGAAATCACAGCTCTCAGTTCCAACTGCTCAAGGACCAAGTGTTTGATTATTAAATTATTGGTTAAATTATTAAATGTTGCCAGCTACAGATGTCAAGCTGATGGGTCGATAATTACCTGGATCCTTTTTCCCTTTCTTGAAGATGGAGACAACAGTTGCCCGCCTCCAATCATTTAGCACCTCACCCGTTCTCAAAGAAGTGTCAAAATAATAAACAGAGATGTCTATTAGATAGAGATGACATCTAATAGATAGAGATGACATCTGCAAGTTCTTTTAGTACCCTTGGATGCAGTTCACCTGGCCCAGAAGATTTTGTTTCATTTAAAGAAACTAGGTATTTGTGGACTGTTCCAACAGTGATCCTAGGCCACCATTCCCATCCCCCTGTGTTGTGTTACATTTTTGCCACATTGATCACTATTTCCCTCACAAGAGAAGACTGAGGAGGAACAGGAGTTAAGCAGTTCAGCCCTCTCTTCATCATCTGTACACCGCCCGTGGCGCCGCGGGCGCCACGGACTAAATAAAACAGTAAGGGGTTCTGGGGCGGGATGTGTCCGGGATGAGGAAGGGTCCGGATTGGACCCTTCCTCATGACAGACAACCGGAGGGACCAAACGGCAGGCGCGAAGCGCCTGCCGATTGGTCCCTCCGATTCCCAGCCCCAGCAACTGCGAGCCGCGCTCAGCGCGGCTCGCAGTTGCTCCCGGCCTGACGTGGTGAGAGGCGCGAAGCGTCTCTCACCGCGTCAGGCCGGCCCCAAGGAAGCCCCCGCCGCAAACACAACACAAGACTCCAGCCGCCGAGAAGCTGCAGAAAAAAAAGAAACACCCCCGGAGGAGCCTTTCGCCGCTAGCGCGACGAGAGGCAGCAGAAAAAAAAAACCCTGTAGGAGCTCCAAGCCGCCGCGCCGACGAGAGGCAGCAGAAAAAAATTAACCCTGTAGGAGCCTTTCGCAGCTCCACGCAGCAGGAAAAAAAACCCTGTAGGAGCCTTTCGCAGATCCAAGCAGCAGAAAACAAAACCCTGAAGGAGCCTTTCCCAGCTCCAAGCAGCAGAAAAAAAAAACCCTGTAGGAGCTCCAAGCCGGCACGCCCACGAGAGCTAGCAGAAAAAAAAAACCCTGCAGGAGCCTTTCACAGCTCCAAGCAGCAGAAAAAAAAACCCTGTAGGAGCCTTTCGCAGATCCAAGCAGCAGAAAACAAAACCCTGAAGGAGCCTTTCCCAGCTCCAAGCAGCAGGAAAAAAAAACCCTGTAGGAGCTCCAAGCCGGCACGCCCACGAGAGCTAGCAGAAAAAAAAAACCCTGTAGGAGCCTTTCACAGCTCCAAGCAGCAGGAAAAAAAACCCTGTAGGAGCCTTTCGCAGATCCAAGCAGCAGAAAAAAAAACCCTGTAGGAGCCTTTCGCAGATCCAAGCAGCAGAAAAAAAAACCCTGTAGGAGCCTTTCGCAGATCCAAGCAGCAGAAAACAAAACCCTGAAGGAGCCTTTCCCAGCTCCAAGCAGCAGGAAAAAAAACCCCTGTAGGAGCTCCAAGCCGGCACGCCCACGAGAGCTAGCAGAAAAAAAAAACCCTGCAGGAGCCTTTCACAGCTCCAAGCAGCAGAAAAAAAAACCCTGTAGGAGCCTTTCGCAGATCCAAGCAGCAGAAAACAAAACCCTGTAGGAGCCTTTCCCAGCTCCAAGCAGCAGAAAAAAAAAAAACCCTGTAGGAGCCTTTCACAGCTCCACGCAGCAGGAAAAAAAAGCACCTCCTGGTGTCCCCTGGGTCCTAGCGCCCATTGCATTCCTGGTTGCAATGGGCTTTCTTGCTAGTCTGTTATAATTTCACTTTTTTGTCCTCGCAGTTTCTATGGTATCCCTATTCTTTTTCTTGCTTAAAATATAACTAAAGAAGCCTTTTTTGTTCTGTTTAGCATTTCTTGCTAGCCTAAGTTCATATTGAGCATTAGCTTTTCTAACACTCCCCCTACAATTATTGGTTATTTGTGTATACTCATCCTTGGTAATAAGGCCTTCCATTTCCTAAATGACTCTTTTTTATACCTCAATTCTTTTGACAACTGCTTATCGAGCCAACTTGTCTTGCTTAGGTTCCTTCCATCTTTTGTTCTCTAGGGAATTGTTTGTGATTGAGCTGTGCTAAGTCTTAGAAATCACAGATCTCAGTTACAGCTGTTCAAGGACCAAGTGTTTGATCAGTTGTTCAAAATTTTACAAGCTACAGATGTCAAGCTGATGGGTAGATAATTACCCGGATCCTCCTTTTTCCCTTTCTTGAAGATGGGGACAACATTTGCCCGGCTCCAATCGTCGGGCACCTCACCCATTCTCCAAGAAGTGTCAAAAATAATGGACAGAGGTTCAGAAAGGACATCTGCAAGTTCTTTTAGTACCCTTGGATGCAGTTCATCTGAAGACTTCGTTTCATTTAAAGAAACTAGGTGTTTGTGGACTGCTCCACCAGTGATCCTAGGCCAGCATTCCCATCCCCTGTGTTGTGTTACATGTTTGCCATATCAATCACTATTTCCCTCACAAGAGAAGACTGCGAACATGAAACAGAAACTTGATAACAAACATGGGTGAGGAAATGATGGGAAGTGTCAGGATCAGTCCCTGCTCTCTGCCATGATTGATGTTCAGTGAACCTGTCTGACTCCATCTTGTATGCTGTGTCTGTGCTGTGCCTTTGCTGGAACGTTCCCATGTAACCAAAACGTTCCCATGTATCCAAAACCCCTGCTTGTAGTTTTCCTTTGATTCCCCATTGCTTTGATCCTTGCATTTTTACACTGCATATTCCCCCTACTGTGAAACAATGTTACCCGGTTCCTGTAAACGGCTTATCAGCTAGCCTGAGGCGCTGGCCTGACCAAGGCTGCGCTAACTTCAACACCTTGGCAGGAAGCCTGGGATGGCACCTGGGTGAGGGGTTACCCCTTCCCTTGGGAACGCTTAAGTTCTGGGCAGGAGAAAAGTATTGATAAGTGCCTGCTGTTCTTGTATCAAACAGATTTGACTTCAAATGTTATGGTGTTCTAATCTACTGCCAATTAAAGCTTTCTTCTTATAGAAGTTTTGGTTGTGAGTTTTGTCAGCGCTTGACAGTAAGTCAAATCTCACAATGCCTTTCCTTCTACATGATGGCTGTGCACGGAGGAGGCACGTTCCTAAGCGAAATTCAGGACGAGGAGGACGAGACTGCCGGTGGCACCGAGGTAAACCTTGGGATGCTTGATCCACTCGACCTAGGGGACTCCTCAGCCCGAGGAGGCCAGATGCTGACGCTCCTGGGCACCAGAGCCCGATCTACCACACACACGCTGGTGTAATCCGGAATGACTAAGGCGCTGGGAAATTTCAGTCCCGCGCCCCAGTTTTTCCTAGAACGGCATGTCACCGAGTGACGGCGGATGTCCCGATTTGATGACCCTACGGGCCGGGAACAATGGGCCCCGATGCTGCCAAGAGAGCCGCAACATGGCTGACGCGCTGGAGGTGCTGGATCTACGTGACCAAATGGGTCGCATGGGAGCCTGTCTCACGACCGTGACCAGCGAGCTGGAGGAAGACTCCCAGCGGATGGCTCGCTGTTTCCTGGCGGAGCTCCGAATTACCTCTGCTCTCCCCGTGGAGAGGGCAGCTATCGCCCAACCGGCACCCCCGCTGCGGAAAGAGCAAGGGTGGGCCGCAGAGGCAACAAGTGGTGCAGACAAACCCCTATTCCGGGACCCACCAGGAACGGGGGGCGAGGAGCCGCATGAGCCGGAACCACTGGCAGGCGGTGAAGAGAACCCCGGGGTCCCAGGCCAGACCTGGGAGCAGGAGAAAGGCCCGAGTCCCAGACCCGCGCACGCAGAGACAGACCCGAGGGGGCGCCCGCGCCCTCGCGGCCCGGCCGAGGAGTGGATGGAGACGTCCGCTGGCAGACAACAATTGCCACCACAAGTGCGAGGAGCTGAAATTCGCAGCCTCTACCAATTCAAGACCCGCTTCACCAGCGACCCCGAAACCTTCCCTGGCTTCCTGGTGCACCTGCAAGCCCACATGATGGAAGTTGGATTTACTTTCCAGGATGATGCGGAGCGCATTCATTTCGTGGGCGACTGCATGGATGGCAAAGCGGCCAAATGGTTCATAGACCTGTAACGGTATGCCCCCACGGAGGTGCGCAACTACGACCGGTTCACGCGCTGCATGAGAGCGCGGTTTGAAGACCCCTTTGAATGCAAGACGGCAGAGGCGGGCCTGAAATCCATCAAGCAGGGTTCCATGTCGGTGAGCCAGTACACCCGGGAGTTCCGGAAACAGGCGCCGTTGGTTCCCCGCTGGACCCGAGCCCCAATGTGTCCATGCCATGTGAAGGGATGAATGACAGCCTGGCCCGAAAATGCCTGCATCTGGATGATCCGGAAACGGTAATGGACTGGGTCCGCCTGGCAGGAGAAGTGGAGCGGCGGCTGAGGGCGGCTTTGGAGCTGGGTGGTGGGAAAAACAAACCGCCCCAGAAGACATCAACCCCAAGAAAGACAGCCGTCTCCAAGGCGCCCAAGACTGACACGGCAGAACGCACCCGGCGTAGAGAGAAGGGTCTTTGCTTGGGCTGTGGTAAGCAAGGCCACTTCCTGGCATAGTCCCCTTCGAAGAAACAGCCACAGGTGGCAGGAGACAAGGCTCCCAGCAACCCGCCCGCTACGATGGCCAAATCAACCTCCGGGGCCCCAAAGCGTAAAGGAACCACCAAGAAAACTGTGCGTTCGCTACTCGCCCCGCTCGGAGGAGCCGTGCCAGGATCTGGGGTCAGCGACAGTGGGACGGAAGAGGACGCGTCCTCCAACGAGCTGTTGGGAAACAAGGACGACCTGCTGTGAAGAAGCCCCGCCAGCAGGTCCCGGGCAGGGGCAAACGTTCGATGAGCACTCCCCCTTTAGTCTTCCTCTCTGTGACTTTGACTGTGCCCAAATCGGGGAAGCAGGTAGGGGGTTAGTGTATCATGGACTCTGGATGTAACAAGACTTTAATTAACCCCCCATTGGCCAAGTCGTTGGGGGTAGGGGAGGTCTCGTTGGCCAAACCTCTCCGCATCGCCCAGTTGGATGGGAAATGTGATCTGGGGAGGAGACGGTGAGCAAGACGTTCCCGCTGTAAATGGACATTGCTGAACACTGGGAGAAGATACAACCAGTGGCGGCGCCCAGTTCGGCGTTCCCGTGTGTTCTAGGGCTGGACTGGCTGCGCAAACACGACCCGTTGGTAAGCTGGAGCAAGGGCACGGTCAATTTCCTGGCGCAAGGGTGAGAGTCGCACTGACGCGGCAAGCTACGCAAGCCCCCTGAAATAGCTGCGGTGGCTAACACGGGACCTGAGGGTTTGCCCAAGGTGTACTGAGATTTACAAGATGTTTTTGCAGAAAGGGAGTGTGATCAATTGCCCATAAAACTGATTGTGCAATTGAACTCAAGCCTGGTGAGCCGCTCCCTAGGGCTAAACTTTATTCTATGAGCCCTCGAGAAATGCAGGAGCTGAGAGCTTTCTTGGACAAGAATTTGGTGTGCGGGTTCATCTGCCCCGCCACCTCGTCCCTGGCTGCCCCCGTTCTATTTGTGAAAAAGGATGGCTCCCTGCGCCTTTGTACAGATTACATAGGGCTGAATGCAGTCTCTACCTGCAATGCTTACCCATTGCCTTTGATTAAAGACTTGTTGGGACACTTGGGGAGGGCCCGCATTTTTACAAAGCTAGATTTGAGGGAAGCCTACTACCGAGTACGAATCAAGAAGTGGCACGAGTATTTGACGGTGTTCAACACCCCCTTGGGACAATTTGAGTATACTGTTATGCCGTTCGGCCTCACCGGCGCTCCGGGCATGTTCATGAACATGATTAACGAAGTCATGCATAACCTACTGCACAAGGGAGCCCTGGTTTATCTGGATGATATTTTGGTGTATTCAGAGGACCCAACTGAACACGTGTCGTTGGTCCGTGAAGTGCTGTGCCGGCTGCGGGCGCACCACCTGTACGCTAAGCTTTCTAAATTCGAGTTCCACCAGGAGGCAGTGGAATTCCTGGGCTTCCGCATCTCCCATAGCGGGATTGAAATGGACCCTGGGAAAGTCTGGGACTTATTGGCTTGGGAACCCCCTCGAACGAGAAAAGAGCTCCAAAGTTTCTTGGGGTTCACAGTTTCTTAGGGTTTTACCGTTCCTTCATTCCCAACTTTACAAAAGTTGCCCTCCCTCTGACTGATCTTCTAAAGACGAAAGGGGGGGGGGGAGATGGCGGCGCGTCCCGGCGCACCTTTGGTGTGGTCACCGGACTGCCAAGCGGCTTTCGACAAACTGAAGGCGCTGTTCACCTCGGAACCAGGGCTGGCCCACGCAGACCCCCAAAAGCAATTCACTGTGCAAGTGGATTCCTCGGATGTAGCCATGGGGGAAGTTATCCTCCAGGAGGGGGAAGATAGCAAACTGCACCCCCTTGCCTACATTTTGAGAAAATTCTCAGGCCCAGAAAAGAAATGGGCAATTTGGGAAAAAGAGGCAGCGGCAGTCAAATTGGCTTTGGTGACTTGGAAGCATTGGCTGGAGGGAGCGATCCACCTGTTCATAGTTTGGATGGATCATAAAAACTTGCAAGCGCTCAAACAGCCCCGCTCTCTATCCACCAAACAGATGCGATAGGCGGAGTTTTTCTCCCGGTTCAACTTCACCCTCAAGTATCTACCAGGCAAAATGAACTTTCTTGCTGACGCTCTCTTGCGCCTCCCCCAATATGACTGCAAACGTGACCAATTGGTCGACATGGTGTTCACCCTGCCCAACTCGGTCTGACGGTCATGACACGTAGCAAGGTGAAGGGCGGGGGGCCGTACCCAGGGGGCTGGGTCCAGAAAGACGTCAGGCTAGACACAGAGTTCAAATGACTCCGCCCCTCCCTGGTTGAGAAAGAAGGGTTGTTTTTTAAGGAGGATCGTTTGTTTGTCCCCTTTGCCGCTCGTAAGGAAGTGCTGAAACTCTGCCATGACTCTAAACCCGCTGGGCACTTTGGGTTTCTAAAGACTCTCCACCTGGCCCAGTGGCATTATTGGTGGCCGTCTCTGCGGAAAGATGTGGAACTTTATGTTCAAGGTTGCCCTGTGTGTCTGACCGCTAAGCCCATGGGGGGGGAAAAGAAGGGTCTTCTGCAGCCCTTGCCTACCCTATCACGACCGTGGACAGATGTTACCATGGACTTTATTACGGACCTTCCCCTCAGTCAAGGGAAGATTGTGATTTGGGTGGTGGTAGATGCTTTCTCTAAGCAAGCCCATTTTGTCCCCTGCACCGGGGTTCCCTTGGCGGTGAAACTGGCTTCTTTGTTCATCACCCACGTATATCACCTGCACGGGATCCCAAGCAGGCTGCTCACGGATCAGGGCCCCCAGTTCGTTGCCAAGTTCTGACAGGAGCTTTTGGGGGTAGAGCAAGCTCTCACGTCCGATTACCACCCAGAGACTAATGGACAAACTGAGAGGGTGAACCAAATCCTGGAGCAGTACCTCCACTGCTTTATCAACCATTAGCAGGACGATTGGGTCTCCCTCCTCCCCCTGGCCGAATTCGCATACAACAACGGGGTGCATGGGTCTACGGGGGTGACTCCCTTCAAAGCTGTCTATGGGGCTGATTTATCTGCTGTGCCCACCTGGGACATTTCTTCCCCAGACGCCCCTGACGTCCAAAAATGGGCAAGCGGAATTTCCCGGGCATGGCCCTCCATTGTTGATTGCAATATATGTGGCAGTGTGTCCAGGCTATTTACAACCAAATAGACAAGAGTCCGTTTTACTGTACAGTCAGTAAAACAAGACCAGAAGCCGATTGTGGTTCAGATCATCAGCTTCTTGTTGCAAAATTTAGGCTTAAATTGAAGAAAGTAGGGGAAAGCATTAGGCCACTCAGGTATGAACTAAATCATATCCCTGACGAATGTACAGTAGAGGTGAAAAATAGATTTAAGGAATTAGATCTGATAGACAGAGTGCCTGAGGAACAATGGACAGAAGTTGTGGCAAGTTCTTAAAGAGATGGGAATACCAGCGCATCTTATCTGTCTCTTGAGAAACCTATATGCAGGTCAAGAAGCAACAGTGAGAACTGGGCATGGAATCACTGATTGGTTCAAAATTGAGAAAGGAGTTCAGCAAGGCTGCATACTGTCGCCTTGCCTATTTAACTTATATGCAAAACACATCATGAGAAAGATGAGTCACAAATTGGGATCAAGATTGCAGGGAGAAATATCAATAACCTCAGATATGCAGATGATACCACTCTAATGGCAGAAAGCGAAGAGGAACTAAAGAGCCTCTTGATGCGGGTGAAGGAGGAGAGTGCAAAAGTTGGCTTGAAACTCAACATCAAGAAAGCTATGGCAAATCTAGACAGCATCCTAAAAAGCAGAGACATCACCCTGCCAACAGAAGTGCGTCTAGTCAAGGCTATGGTCTTCCCAGTTGTAATGTTAAGAAGAAGAAGAAGAGGAAGAGGAAGAAGGAGAGTTGGTTCTTATATGCCGCTTTTCACTACCCGAACGAGGCTCAAAGCGGCTTACAGTCACCTTCCCATTCCTCTCCCCACAACAGACACCCTGTGGGGTGGGTGAGGCTGAGAGAGCACTGATATCACTGCTCGGTCAGAACAGTTTTATCAGTGCGTGGCGAGCCCAAGGTCACCCAGCTAGTTTCATGTGGGAAGCGCAGAATCGAACCTGGCATGCCAGATTAGAATCCATATTCCTAACCAATATACCAAACTGGCTCTCTTTGAAAGTTGGACCATAAGGAAGGCCGAGCGTCAAAAAATTGAGGCTGTTGAACTCTTGTGCTGGAGAAGACTCTTGCAAGCCCCTTGGACTGCAAAGCAAACAAACCAGTCAGTCCTAGCAGAGCTCAGCCCTGACTGCTCCTTAGAAGGTCAGATCCTGAGGATGAAGATGAAGGACTTCCTGGAGAAGAGCCTAATACTGGGAGTGATTGAGGGCAAAAGAAGAAGGGGACGACAGAGAATGAGGTGGCCGGATAGAGTCACTGAAGCAATTGGTGTGAGCTTAAATGGAATGGTGGCCTGGAGGATCATTGTCCATGGAGTCGCGATGGGTCGGACACAACTTCGCACCTAACAACAACACCATATTGCATTTTCTGCTCATATTTAATATACAGTCCACAAGTACCCCAAGATCTCATTCACACATACAGCTACCAAGAACTGTGTCTCCTATTCAATATGCATGCTCCTCAATTTTGTGACCCAGATAGAGAATTCTACACTTAGGGAATTCAATCTCGATCTCATTTGCCCACTTTTCCACCATGTTTAGATCTCACTGAATTCGAACTTTGGGGTTGCAGCAGAGAACACATTCCTTTGCAAACTACCAGAATACATTTCAGAAAAAAGCACCGCCTTTAACATTCTTAAGACACAGTAGGTATCTTTCTGGACATCATACTTCTATTCATTTAAGTTACTCTAAGGAGCACTCCTACAGAAGAACACTAGAAGCTGTCCCAAGTAAACCAGTTAGTTCTAAGTTACATACACATTTATTTATTATATTTATATATACTGCCCTCCCCTCGTGGCTCAGGGCAGTTTACAGAAAACTTGGAAATTATAATACATTTAAACATTTGTAAACCGCTCCATGGGAGTGGTAAAAATAAAACGGTAAGGGCTATGTGGGAGGAGAAAGGGGCAGGGCGGTTCCGGGATAAAAATTTGTGGCTCCCGATTAGCCCCATCCGAATGTCAGTCCAGGGCCAAGGGGCCAATCATGAGCCTCGATTGACCCCTTGGCCCATCCCAGACGTCTCCGACGTGGCGGGCCTGCTCCTTTCCCCGCACCGAAGTCGGGGCCTCGGGGGGGAGGGAGGCGGGGGAACAGCTTCAACATGCAGAAAGCAGCAGGCCCGCCGCGTCAGAGACATGGCGGGCCTGCTCCTTTCCCCACACCGAGCTCGGGGGGAGGGGGCTGGGGTCAGCGGGGTGAGAGGGCTGGCAGGTGGGCTGCAAGGGGGCTGGGGACAGGAGACAGCGTGCTAGTGCCCATTGTATTTAAGAATTTAAGAATACAATGGGCTTTAAATCTAGCAGTTCAATAACTATAACAGGACAACAGTAGTAATAGTGGGTGATAATTATTTTTTTCTTAATTGGAACATTAACGATAACATTTCCAGCTAACTGAAACCCATAGGTTGGTTTGTCCAGGGTTGCCCTTTGTTTGTTCTAGGAGGGGTTCTAGGAGCCCAGTAGCTGCTGTTGCTTCTGTTGGACCTCAACCAAATGCCTGGCAGAAGAGCTCCATTTTGCATGCAGGCCCTGTGGAGTTTGTTTCCAAGACCATCCTAACTCATTTGTAAAATCATATAACTCATTAAATCCTATTGTTGAAGTCTACAGGCCAGATCTGTTATATCTACAATATTTGCACACAAACAAACTTACCTTAATTTGAACATGTCCTTATGGAATATTATTACTGAACATGGAGAAAATTAACAAGGAATGATTCATCAAGCATAAGCAATCTGCCATTGCCTTAAATTCCATTTTGGCTGTTTGCCCCAATTCTATTCTCAATAGTAAGGAAGAACTATATGCAGAACAAAGCTACGTTCTAGTTGCTGACCAAAGATAGACAACCTAGTTGAAATCCTAAAAAGTGCTTCATAAAAATGTATCTTTAGCAATAGTATCTTCTCTTCTTTATGCTCCCACCCTAAGACAGCCACATGACAAACTGTTTACAAATCGAGGGGATTTTCCAAAAAAGTAACTAGTTCAACACACCAGCTAGCTTAACCATTTTGTAGCAACAGAACATAATACATTTTTCATATATTACATTCCAGCTCAATACATATGTGAGAACCCCACATCTTTAAACCGCTCCGGCGGAGCAGATTAAATAAAAGGGTAAGGGCTGTCTGGGAGGAGTTAGGGCGGGCCCTGTCTGGGATAAAAACTCGGAGGGCCCAATCAGGAGCCTGGAAGGGCCCGGGGCATACGAGGCCCGCGTGTGGGCGTCGGAGACGGGCCGGCAGGGCGCCTTCCCCGCTCAGTCCTCCGCGCAGCAAGCCGGTGTCCAGGAGACGCCGCTGCGGGGACACGGTCCCAGGGAGCGGAGTTATCCCGGCAGGGCAAGGACCCAGGAGCTGCTCCGCCGCCTACCTGGAGAGTCCTCAGCGTGGTGAGGCAGTCTCCAGAAGACGCGCAGAGGGAACACGGTCCCAGGGAGTGGCGCCATCCGGGCGCACCGGCTGATGCGAGGCAGAGCCGCGGCGGCAAGGTGGATGCGATCCATGCAGGAACAGCAGGTCCGTGTTGAGGGCGGAGCAAGCTTTGTGCGCCTCCTGATTGGGCCGTTGGAGGCGGACTGACAAGCGGAGTGGCCAATTGCTTCGCGGTTCCCAATTGGCCTCTCCACTTGTCAGTCCGGGGGCAAGGGGCCAATCTGGGAGTTTTGACCCTGGACTTGGCCCACTCCAATCCCTCTTACTGTTTTATTAAGAGGGACGGATTATTCTTCTGTATGATATCCTGAGGCTATGGCATGGTATAAATGCAAAAATAATTAATTAATTAATACCTTGCTTTCTACCCAATGGGGACCTAAAGTGACTTAGATTATTCTTCATTTTATCCCTGTGAGGAAGGTAAAGCGACAGTACGTGACTGCCTCAAGGTCATCCAGTAAGGTTCAATGGCAGAGTACAGGGTTGGGTCTCCCTAGACCTCCAATCTAACCACTATACCACACTGACCCTCAAGTGCAGAAACATTGTATAATGCAGTAATTTGCTATGTATTCCAACTCAAAGCTGATGGCACGCAGAGCTAAGTTAAGCACACTGGTAAACTATCACATCTTGAACACTAATGATTCAAGCAACTATAATAATTACATGTGGTATTTCAGGAATTCTTGCACACACAAGACTTTGTTCCCAATGCATACGTTCAGTTACAAATTTAAATGCAATATAAAATTGACTTACCATCATTTTGACTCTTATTCATTTCTTCCATCCATGTTGGGATATCCTTCAGCAAAACATACTCCCGTAAGTATTCTTTACGCCTTTCTTCCAGTGCCATCTTCAATAAGCGTTCTATTTTAAAAGCATGTGTTAATATTAGTAGCGCTATGCCACATCTGCAGGACTGCAGTATTAACATTTATTTTTTTCAAAGATGCAGGTGACACAATACAAATGTGGGGGAGGCTTCGGCGAGGCCCTCGGAGCGGGCCCACCATGGTGCCCCTGAGCCAAGGGCCACGCTGAAGCTGGGGAATCGTGGGGGAGGGGGTGGGCAGGGGAAGCTTCAGCGTGGCCCTTGGAGTGGGCCGCACCGAAGCTGGGGAGTCCCAGGGGAGGCAGGCGGCTGGGGGAGGCCTTGGCGGGGAGCAGGGGAGAGCACTTCAGCGCAGGGAAAGGAGTTGGGCCACTGCATCCAAGACGCGGCAGCCCAGCTCCTTTCCCTGCGCCGAAGCTGGGGCGTCGGCCGGGCGGAAGGCCCTGCCTCGGATGGGAAGGGTCTCGGGGGGAGCGGCCGGCAGGGATGCCAAGAGTGCTGCTAGTGCCTGCTGTATTTTGGTTACAGCGGGCTTACATTCTAGTGATTTAATGAGCTGGAAAGAGGGTGATAGACCCATGAAGTACACATCTACAGAAAGAGGCTGGTCTCCCTCAAAAGCTGTCACTGGATGATATTCTAACACAACAGAAGGTAAATGACATGTGCACTAAGCAACAACTTTACTGAATTGCATGAGCCAAATAGTATATTGACTTCACATCTACTCTTCCCCCCTCATATAAACATACACACACACACAGAAAAGACTTCAGTAGCAGCCAGGACAGCTCTCTGGATGCATAGTTAATTCTGTTATACGGTTGCAAGTCCCAAAATATTCCTAGCAGCAGCTGGCACCAACAAGGAAAACCTTCAAGCACAGGAAGCAGCTCACGTTGTGAGAAGCCCTCATGCACTATGGGCAGAGCCCTGCAGAAGTTTTTCTAGTGACATCCACAATTCAAGAGTCAGTCTAAAGATTCTGCCTCAATTTTTAGAGTTCCGGAGTATTCATACTGACTTGCTTTGATTGGTGATGAAATTGAAAGGGGCATCTTAGCTAAGAAGCCACCAGCTGCCAAGGTTTGTGTAGTCAATCTGTAATAATTTGATTTTCCACAAGCATTTGCAGGGAAACATTTAAAGATTATACATAGAGACTAAGTGTGTGCATTCAGTATACCTGAGAGAGAAAAACAGCCAAAAGATACCCTGTCAGTATTTTCCGGCAATTCTTTCAGCCAGATATAGACTGGGGCTGAATTATGCCTATCCAAAATGGATAAACATCTCAAAGATATTCTAAAACATCTCAAGGATATTCTGGGATTTTTCAGGGCAGCCATAAAGTTGAATTTAAAGAGATTGTAGTCCCTTTAATGCCCTTAAAATTCACTTCCAGGTGAACGCTGTTTGTGTTTAAAGGAACAGTGAGCTTACAGCTTGCAAAAGGCATTTAAATGGATTACACACCCTTTAAATCCTTTTTTTCCACCATCCATTAAAAGCAACAGAGGATGGAAGCACCTTCTTTGGAGGCGCATAGAACTGGACCCCCTGGTCCAATCTTTTTTGAAACTTGGAGGTAGGGGTTTGAGAAGAGGCACCAGTAGCTATGCTGCAATTTTTTTGCCTCTACCTCAAAAAACAGCCTCCCCCCAAATAGCCCAATACCCCCAGATTTATTCTCCATTGTATCTTATGGGGACCATTGACTATAATGATCCCCATTTGTATAACGAGTAAAAAATCCCTCAGGATTCCCAACTATTTATGAAAATTTGAATACTATACAGTATAGGGATATGAGAATATCAAGAAATACCAATATTTTCCCGGTTCAACACACCTGAACCCAAAAAAATACCAAGGTTTTTTGTTTTGTTTTGCAGACCCCTAATCACGATCAGGCAGGCAGGTTTTGAACCATGGGCGTATTGTTAAGGAGACCTGAATTAGATACACTCCCAATTACAAAATAACAGGTGTGTGGCAAATTTAGACATGAGATTCATTAAAGCACTTATTTTTGGGTTTACAGGTTTTCAAAAGTAAACTAGGTAAGATTAGCCTGCCTGGTCTTACAAATAACTTACATTTCAGAAAACTGTGCCAAGTTTTGTTGAGGGGAAGAGAACTGGTTTTGCACTGCTATTTGGAATCCTCATCTGCCTAAAATCTAAGAATCCATGAAAGAAACTTCAGTGCAATTTTAGCAGCCAGAGGACAATCAGTAGAAGAACAGGTGCTTCCAACACTGACCTAAAAACAATGTTACAGTAGTGAGAAAGCAATGCTGAATATTCCTAACACACTCCTGCCTAGTTTAGTAATGAAAGAATATAAAACCTGCACATGTACAGACGTCAACTTCATTGCTAGTGAAACTTGCTTCAGAACTTCTGCCCTGAGGAGGTGTGGCTAAAGATGTCGTCCTGAGAGGGTGGCAGGGCATCTGCTCTGCTATCTCTGAAGCCTGACAGGGGTCAATTGTGCAAGCAATTGGCAGAAAAGAGGAGGGGTACGCAAACCCCACCTCACCTTTCTACCCAGGAAGTTCTTGGGGCCGTCTCCAATCCTTTAGGGAGTATATCTCCCTGGATTATAGGCTGTCAGCGTTCCAGGTCCAGAGGACAACTGCCATTTTCTCTCGGACTTTCTTTTCTTTCTTTAATCTTAAAGTATCTGCTTCAACCCTACACGATGATTTACCACAAATGAACGTTTTGAACTGAGGGGAGGACATCGGCTGAGTTCCAAAACATCATTTACTGCAAGTATCTCTCGTTTTTTTTTTCTCCGTCTCTCTTCCTGCATCAAAGCCCTTTGTTTCCCCCCTCCTCTTACTCTGCTCTGCCCGAAGCCACCTCGTTATGAGGCAGGCTAATTCTCCTAACTAAGCAGAAGAAGGACTCAAATCAACTCGAATTAATTGGCAAAAGCTCTTATTGTAATTGTTTTGGTTTTCGGAGATAAGAGATAAGAGCTGTGAATGGGAAGATCTCATGAGAACTCTGTGCCAGCACGAGAATATCTGCCTTAACTGACTTCAATACGTCACATGCCAGAGGATAAAACAGAGGACCTCTACTGGCCACTTGTAAAATTGTTTGAGGCCGGGTTTTTTTTAAAGTCAAAAACATGTCTATGTTAAAAAGATTGGCTCATCTAATAGAGATACAAACCCAAGATTTCAAAGTATTTATAGATGGATTGGTCAAAAATATCTCCAAGGAGATCCAAGATGGCAAGGAAGAAGTCTCCAATAGGAACGATGGATCAATAACAGTGGCTGATGACAGCTTTAAACAAGGTGGAAAACCAACAGCAGAAGAGAAATCTGAAATTCATATCTTCAAGGAGATCCAAGATGCCAAGGAAGAAGTCTTTAACAGGAATGATGGATCAATAACAGTGGCTGATGACAGCTCTAAACAAGGTGGAAAACCAACAGTAGAAGAGAAATCTGAAATTCTGGAGACGGAAAAGGGGATGCCGGAGTTCTGCAGCCCAGATAAGGACACCCTTTTTAAAAAGACATACAGCCATCTCAAAGCAACAGTGTACAAAAATCAATCAAAAGAAATATGGATCTGCAGTGAAAGTAACCGATTTAAAGGAGCTCTTTGGGGGAAAAAATTGTATTGATACTGGAGTCCAGGAGGTGCAACAGCCTCAAGATTTATCGATGCATATTCTGCGGGAAAGAGTAAAACTGCACTTTCTACGCCAAAGGCCAATGGGACAGAATATAAGTCTACGGGAATGACAAGATGTAGCAAGCCTCGAGATGAGACCCCCTTAAGAAGACCGAAAGCTCATATTGTTTTATGTTTAATGTTATACTGTATTCTATATTTCTATTTTTATGAAAAAGGGGAAGCAGTGTCTCTTTCTCTCTTGTTTCTTTTCCTTTGTAGGCATATAGGTAATATAATCATTAGTGTTGGAAATATAAAATGGGGTTCTCCCCCCTTATTTTTTCTTTCTTCTATTAGTGTATTGTTCTAGGGCCAAAGCCTACACTGACCTGTAGAAAATGTTTAATGTTAAGCTTTCAACTTAAATCTGAAAATATACCTGTCAGGATGGCTCTTAGAATGGGTCAAGTATAAATTGTTTTGTAGATGTATCAGAATTAAGGATAAGGAGAAGCTATAGAAGACTGAAAGCTTATATTGTTCTATGTTTAATGTTAAGCATTTAATCTAAACCTGGAAATCTTATTATTCTCTGTATTAACAACATATACTGTATCCTACATTGCTATTTTTATGAAAAAGGGGAAGCAGTGCCTTTTTTCTCTCTTGTTTCTTTTCCTTAGTAGGCATATAGGTAATATAATCGTTAGTGTTGGAAATATAAAATGGGGCTTTCCCCTCTTTTTTTTTTTTATTGGTGTATTGTTATAGGGCCAAAGCTCATATTGATCTGTAGAAAATGCAAAGCTCTCAACTTATACCTGTCAGGATGGCTCTTAGAATGGGTCAAGTATAAATGGTTTTGTAGATGTATCTGTATTAAGGATAAGGAGAAATTATGAAAACCTTTTGTAATTTTTTTTCTTTGTACATCTTTAAGGCAAAGCCCTACTTTCCTCTCCCTTCATCAGGGTATTGATACAGGGCCAAAACTCATACTGTTCTATAAGAAATGTTTAATGTTAAGCATCTAACTTAAACCTAGAAATATCTGCCAGGATAGCTCTTAGATTGTATCAAGCAGTTAACGTGAGGTCTACGATCTCTCAAGTAAGTTGATTAATAATAACTTTTCTTTTGTATATCTAAACAGGCCTTCTTTTTGTATATCTAAACAGGCCTTCTTTTTTTTTAATGTAGTGGAAATGTGGATGGCTCTTAGACTCATGGCTCTTAGAGTTTGTGGAGTCAATGTGGGGTCGTATATTTTCAAATGATTATATTTTATTTACTGCTTTTTGTATCAATAACTCGTGTTGCATCCTATATTTCTATCTTTATGAAAATAAAAAAAATCATTACAATAAAAAAAAGAACTTCTGCCCTGAAGTCTTAAATTCTAGTTTTGTAGACCTCTTTTTTCCTTATGTGTGTGCCACTGCAGCTTCATCAATTACTAGGGGCCAAGTCTGCTGCATTCAGGAATACAATGGGCACTAGATTAGGGGGGTGGAGTGGAAGAACTCTGCAGATGGCCTCCTCTCCTCAGGACTGCAAATCCAGAGCTGCCTGCTATGGAACTCAACCAGCAGGGGCAGCTCTCACACTGTGGGGATCTACAGCCTCCAAGCCTAAGAGGGAAGTGGAAGGAGGAAGGGATGGGGGACGTAAGGCAATTGGCTGGCCACTGGGCAGACAGGCAAGCCAGTTGGAGGAGAAGGCACAGGGGCGGGACATCTGAGCCAGTTTGGTGTACTGGTTAGGAGTGCGGACTTCTAATCTGGCAAGCCGGGTTCGATTCTGTACTCCCCCACATGCAGCCAGCTGGGTGACCTTGGGCTCACCATGGCACTGATAAAACTGTTCTGACCGAGCATGATGTCAGGGCTCTCTCAGCCTCACCCACCTCACAGGGTGTCTGTTGTGAGGAGAGGAACAGGAAGGCGACTGTAAGCCACTTTGAGTCTCCTTCGGGTAGAGAAAAGCGGCATATAAGAACTCTTCTTCTTCAGCGCTGAGTGGCACTTAAGCCATGAGACACGCTCCTCCTCCAAGGCTTTACCAGAAATATATAGTGGAACAGATTGGCAAAATTAGATCCAAGGCAAATGCTATAACTAATCTGTCTGCATGCATAACTAATCTGTCTGTTCATCAAATCAACACTGAAGTTTTGAATTATGGCAGAAACATGAAGACTGAATCCCATGTAAACAGCAGTGGGTTTTTTATCACCAATACATACATTTCTTAGCTGTTTCCCAAGTGTCTTATCTTCAAGCTGAATTAGATTGCCAGCCAGATCCTATCTATGTTTACCGAGAAACAGGACAGCATTAGCTTTAAGAACAAACTTAAAAAGCCAGGCTACACCTACCAGAAGAACACAGCAAGAAGTCTTCCTTTAGTAAATCTAAGAAGGAATTTCTTTAAAATTAACACACTGTCAAACTGCTAATGGATTCCGGGTGAACAGGACTCATGAACTATGAAGTACATTTATTTCATTATCCCCTGTTGGAAATCTCAAAAAGTAAAGAAATATCATTCATAAATTATAGATCACATGTAACATAAAACAATCTGCTTAACTTAAAAAAAAACCTAACTTCACAGCAATGAATTAGCAGACTCATAACGTTCCCGGAGCCTAACCCTGACACAACCTAGTGTGGCCACTATTTGCATCTGTGGCTTTAAAGTATTTTTTCCACACTGCACTTCAGTCAGGAGATAGATACAGACTACCCCATGCCAACTTTCCCTGCTCTTAAAGAGTTAACCCCGTGCCTCTGTTATCAACATTAGTGCCAAGAGGCAGGATAAGACATTTGTGGTATCAAACTTGTACTAGACAATATTGGGAGTTGATTTTCTGCCAGCAGAAGAAACTGATGGCACCTTACACATTTCAGTCTGAAGGGTTTAGCAATGGGCTAAACTACATAATACTTGGTTCAAAGTATTTCCTTTAGGAGAAGCTCCAGAAGAGTACTGTTGTTTAACTTCAGTTATCTTCCCAGTCCACTGCCCTAGGACTTGCTTCAGAGTCTACCTTTCTATTTGTTTTAGTCTGCAAGGTTTAAAGCCTGATGTTGCAAGCAAGAAGCAAGGCTCTAATCCACACTTTCGTTTCCTAATTGGCACAGACAAATGACAGTTCAAGTCTCAGCAGGTAATTCCTTTTAAAAAATATGTTTTAAAATCAGGTTTCTTGCAATTGTTTTTTTTTTAAATATATGTGCATGCACTCCTCCATACCTTGTATGGCAACCTGCAGAAAGGCATGATAGAAATATTTTAATTGATTAACAAATAATTAGTCTACAGATCTGTCCTGTAGAAGAATTGACAGATACATACAGAGATGAGCCAGGAGAAATTGGGGTGTGGGTGGAGTGAGCAGGAGACTCACACCCGCAAAAGTATGACCAGGCAGGAACAACTGGAGACAGGCACCTCCAAAGAAAGGCACCTCCAAAGAAAGCTGCCATGGACTCTTGCTCTTTTCTTCTGCTACAGACAAACCCAGCTACCCATGTTGATCTTTCTCCATGGCTGCAACCCTAAGCACCCTTATGTAAACAGTCAAGTCCCCTGTAAGTACACCAGGGACTGCACTAACAAAAGGAGGCAACCTGATGTGGAGGTGAGGACACAAGCCCCAAGGGACAGGGAAATGAGGAAGCACAGTTAACAGTAGAGTGCAGCAGCACCTTAAGAGACCCATGAGACTTTCAGGGTGAAAGCATTTGAGAGTCCCCCCAAGCTAATGAGGTAATCAAAGTTCTCTCAGAACTCTCTGAGCCCTACTTGCCTCCCAAGGTGCCTGCTGTGGGAGAGGAAGGGCAGGCGATTGTCAGCCACTTTTCTCTACCTAATGGTAGTGAAAAGTGAGGTATAAAAGCCAGCACTTATTCTTGCAGTTTAAAGGAGACAAGAATCCAGCACAGCAGTGAAGATTAATGAAATTTGTGGCAGGGAGCTTTTGTGAGCCGCTGCTCACTTCTTCGGACAGACCCTCCTTCCGCTTCTTCTTCAGGAATGGTGCAGCAGTTTGCAAGATTTGCCAGACAACGACGACTTAAGTTTATACCTAAGCCTATGACACAATTTTTATCATTATACCTATCCCTCTTTAACTTGTCCATCCTACCTGGGGTTCCGCTGCGTTGGTCTGAAAGGTGCCCCTGGACGCCAAGGGGGCACGCTGGCGCTCCGGACCAACGCAGGGACCCCCCGCCCCCCCCCCCCCCCGCAGCCGAAGTTAAGGATTCCCCGGCCCAGCCCCAGGGCCCTTTTCATCGAGATTTGGGGACAGGGGCCGTCCTGGTCAGGGCAAGGTCACCGGCCCGGCGAGACGAGGGAGCCCCTCAGGGGCCAGGCAGGCAGGCTCGGGGCGAAGCAGGTCCAACAACAACCCCCCCCCCGTCGCCTCCTCCCCCCCCCCTGGGAGCAGGACGGCCGGCGTCCCCTTCGCCCCGCGAGCTGCCTGTCCGCGGAGGGGTCACCTGAGGACCTGAAGGAGGACGCGGGGGGGGGAGGGGGCGGGGCTCCAGGTGTGCGGGCCGGGGGGGGGCGGCGCAGCCTCCTGCTCCTCCGCCGGGCTCCTGAGGGGGGCGGGGGGGTGGGTGGGGGCGCTCACCTTTCTCCTCCCTCCAGCCCTTTTTCCGCTTGTTCCCGGCGTACATGGTGCTGGGGCTGGCGGCGGCTTTGAGCTGCAGGTTCCCCAGGCTCACGGGCGGCGCGGGGCTCGGGGTGGGGTGGGGGCTCCGTGAGGCGGCGGCGGCGGCGGCGACGCGCTCCGTCCGCTCCGACCCTGCCGCCTCCTCCTCCTCCTTCCCCTCCTCCTCCCCTCCTGGCCGCGCGCGTCAGGCAACTGGGTCACGCCTCGCTCTAACCCGACCGACGCCCCCGCCCGCCTGCTTGCCTGCCAGCCTGCCAGCGCCCCCGCCTCCGCCGCGCCCGCGGCCATTGGCTGCGCCGCACGCCGCTCGCCGCAGGACTCCGCCCACCCCTCGGTGCCGGCTCTGCTCGCGCGGCCCCCTCCCGTCGTGCGCCCGTTAACGGCCGCAACGGCTGACGGAGGGGCGGGGCGGCGCTTAAAGGGACAGGCGGAGCGCGCCGGAAAGGACCTCTCCAGCCCCGATGAGCTCCCTCCTGCTGCACCTCTCCGGGGCGGCCGGCTCTCGGCTGTCGGTCGCAGGTTGGATCGAGGCTGGAGCTGCAGAGCGGAGTGGCCGGCCGGAAGCGGGGTGACCCCAGGGCCAGGCAGCCACGCCCAGCCCCAGCCCACCTCGCAGGGCGGTTGGAGGACAGGAAGACAAAGCCGGGCCGCGCAGGGATACACGAAGCCAGCGATGCATTTTAGACCAGCGCTCCTTCAAGGGCAATGAAAGCGGATGCGGCTCTAGTATTATTTATATTTCACCCTCAGGCCGCAGCCAGATGATGGTAACCCCCAGGGGGTCTTCAGCGGTCCTTGGCCATTGCCTGCTTCTGCCCCCCCCCCATCCAAATACTAAGCAGGATTGAGCCTGAAGCTGGCCTTCTTCATAAGCATAGTCAGGAGGGTTGCCCAGTTGGGCTGAAGCAGTAGAACAAATGTAAGAGTCCCGTCAGGCACCTTTAAACAACAAAGTTTTATTTCAAGTGTGTACGCACACTTCCTCCTATGACAACAGGTAATAAAATAAAATAAGCAGTCCTAGTTTAAACTAAAAACAGATGTAGACAAACATGTATCGGGAACACTAACAGGCTATCTGAGATTGGGAAAATAATAGGAAATGAAGAGAGTTCAGGGAAGCAGTTCATGGGAGGAGATATTTACTGATCTTGAAGGAGGCGGGGAGAGCAAGGTGACACTATGAGCCAGCAAAGTGAAAAGCCATCTGGATGGATCCAGGAACCCAGAGTGGCAAGTCCCAGGCGTGATTTGGGATTCTTACACCGTTTGAGAGGTGAACATGCTTGAAACTGCACGTACACAAGGTGGGCCATCTCTGGGTTGAAAGAATATTGTATATTGTATCTGAGGAAGTGTGCATGCATACTTGTTTCAATAAAACTTCGTTGGTCATAAAGGTGCCACTGGACTCTAAATTTCTTCTTCATAAGCAGGAAGGCTCCCCCCACACACACCCCTGCAACATTTCATTTCAGCATCAGTTTTGTTGCATTAGGGTATGCACTCTTACAGGTGCAAGGAAGCTAAATCCACACAGTTGGTCTACAGAAAGAGAATTTAATTTTTATTACAGCATCAGCTTGGATGGGCTAGAACTCACAGCTTGGGATGCAAGGAATGGTTGCTGTCACTTTATGCCATGTGAAAAACACAGTGGACTCAAAGAGGCAGGAAAAGCAAGAAACACAAAGTGAGGTGTCCTAAAACAGGGGTCCTCAACCCCCGGTCCACGGCCCGGTACCAGGCCGCAAAGGCCATGGTACCGGGCCGCCAGCGGCTGCGCCTTCCTCCCCCCCCCCCGCAGTGGGAGGGGGGGAAGAAGCAGGCACGGCCACCGGCACGCCAGCAACGCAAACGCGCATGCGCGGAGCTGCCGCGCATGCGTGTTTGCACTCCCTGCTGGCAAAAACGCGTATGCGCGGCAGCTCTGCGCATGCGCATTAGCGCCAACTAGTGGCAAAAACGTGCATGTGCAACAACTGCGCATGCGCGTTTGTGAGCAGCGGCAGCAGCCGGGACGCCGGCTCTCTCCAACCCTCGGAGGCGGTCCACGACTACTAGAAGGTTGGGGACCGCTGTCCTAAAACACAAAGATTAGGCTTTACTAGCTTTGTTAATTTAATTATTGAGACGAGAATATGGAGGGGGAGGAGGTGTCTAGTAGGGTTTAAATCCCAGAGACATACCAGGAATCCTCTTAAGGGAAGAAGAACGTGCAGTCTACTCACAGGCAACCTATGGCAATCCCATAGGCTTTTTGCGGCAACAGACATTCAGAGGTGGCTAACCATTGCCTGCCTCTGCATAGCAACTTTGGCCTTACTTGGTGGTCTCCCATTCAAGTACTAACTAGAGTCAACCCTGTTTATTTTCCAGGGTCTGATGACATCAGGCTACACTAGGCTATGCAGGTCAGTTGGAGGGAGAAAATAAACACAACACCAAGAATACTGAACAGTTTAATCTGCCAAAAAAGTGAGAAGTGTGTGCCCAATGAAAGTGAAGGTACAGAAAGAAACACTGGTCAATCACTTCTATTTATTAATAAGACTGGGTCTTCCCCGCCCTTTTTTTCTTGAGCAATCGGTACCCCCCCCCCCCCGGGCCAACATCGCCTGATGACATTAATAGAACATTGTGACTGTAAATGGAAAGCTGAGACGTGTGGGAAGGGGGGGTTGAGTAACAATTGCTGTAGCCACCATCTTTGTAGACTTGTTGCTGGGATAATGGATTATTTCAAATGTATTTTGGTGTTTTTATAGTAAACACCCACGAGCCGGCTGGGATGAGAATGGCGGTATATACGTTTAATAAATAAATATTTATTTAACTTCCTATCTTGCCTTTCTCCCAAATGAGGACCAATATTTACCCTCCCCCAAGTTCCATGGCGCTGACTGAGTAAGGCTGCACATGTAATACAAATATACTTCTCAATCTGGAGCGCTTCAGAGAATTCCTACAATGGTGGTTAGTATATATCTAGCAGTAAATTGGTTGGCCCCTGGATAGAGAAGGGAAAACTGCACAACAGGTGCAATTAGAATGGGGACGGACTAGAAGGTCTTCTAAGTATGCAGAAAAAGATGAATGTTTCAACCAAAAGGGATGGACTTCCAAGAGAACACCCTGATGAGAACTGAAAATGCCCTAGAAGAGATGAAATGCTCATAAAAGATATGTCGGTGGAGTAAACTTTTCAAGTCAATGAGAACTTAAGAGAATCCTGTGCTTTGGAGGAACTGGGAGGAGAACATTATCTCATTAGCTAACTCAGGAGCTGACTGCTAGCTCTGCCCTCTGCTAAGTAGGCCTTTCTGATATAAAACGCTATAGCTTACCAGAGGCGCACACCAAAGGCAAAGGCACGCGCAACACAAACAAAACCCAAAAGACTCTTGGGGTCTGGATTAAACCATAATACTCTGTGAGGAGCCAAGAGCAAGAGCTAAAGGACTCTTTACGCCTGAGGCTTTACGCCTGAGGATCAAGGTTTGTGAAGTATAGACTGTTTGTGGAGCAGTTCAGATGAATCAAGGTGGCATGAAGACTGAATAAGGTTGTGTAGTGACATGTACCATCTGCGGAATATTCCTCTTTTTACCTCAGGGGGACAATTTTTACAATTGCAGCAAGTGCAAATTAGTGGCTCTGCTGGAGGAGAAGGTCCGGGGATTAGAGAAACGATTGATAACGCTGCAGGAGGAGGGAAATCTATCAAAACAAAATCAGGAGCATCTAATACAAGAGGGTAATAATTGGAAGAATGTTACACATAGGGGTAGAAGAATAAGGAGAAAGTCTGACCCACTGATGCTCAGCAATCGGTTCCAAGGTCTGTCTGAAAAAGTTGATTCAGGAACCCAGGGGCATGTGCAATCCCCCATGAAGAACAAGCCCCAACGTAGACCAGGAAAAAAGTCACAGTCCCCCACAGGTGAGAGTTCTAGGTCTTCTCCCTCGCCGACCCCACAAAGCTCAGGAAAAACTTCACAGTCCTCCACAAGAAAGAGTTTTAATTCTACTCCCAAGGGTACGAAGAAACAAGTACTGGTAATTGGGGATTCCTTGCTAAGAGGTGTAGAGGCCGAAGTTTGTGGACCAGACTTGTTGTCTCAAGACAGGCTAATCAAGCCTACATATAATTACCCCTTCCTTCTCATCCATGTAGGAACAAATAATACTGCCCAGCAAAACATGGAACATATTAGAAAAGACTATTGATCTGGGGGGAAAGGTAAAGGACCTGGGAGCACAGGTTGTGTTTTCATCAGTCCTTCCTGTAAGTGGCCGAGGCACAGGAAGAGAGAGAAAAATTAGGCAAGTACATGACTAGTTACGTCAATGGTATCAACGGGAACAATTTGGATTTCTGGATCATGGTCAACGATGTCGGTATGAGGGGCTATTATCAGGAGATGGTGTGCACCTCACAAGGGACGGGGAAAGTATTTTTGGGAGAACCCTTGCACACCTGGTGAAGAGGGCTTTAAACTAGACAAAAGGGAGTGAGACATAAATTCAGAACTTGGTTTGATGGCAAGATCTGAACATGAGAAGACCTCAAATCTACAGGGAATGTTACATAAGCAGGGAACTAATACAAAGAAATTCAAAAACCAAAGCCATGAGGCTCACAAAGGATGGATTATGATGTTTCTACACTAATGCACAGAGTATGGGAAACAAGCAGGGGGAACTAGTAGTTGTAATAGAAGAAGGGGGCTATGACCTAATAGGAATCACAGAAACTTGGTGGGATAACTGGAAAACTAAAATTGAGGGGTATAATCTATTCAGAAGGGACAGACAAGAAAAGAATGGGGGAGGTGTAGCAATATATGTTAAGAATCTTTATACTTGTGAAGAAATACAGGTACCCGAGCATGAAAGTTGAGTGTATTTGGGTAAATATAAAAGGAGTAGGAAATGAGAGTGGTATTATTGTGGGTGTCTGCTATAGACCACCAAGCCAGTCAGAGGATTTGAATGAGATACTGCTAGACCAAATTACACAATTTTCAAAAAAGGGGAAAACAATGGTCATGGGTGACTTCAATTACCCATATATCTGTTGGAAAACCAACACTGCTAAAAATGCAAACTCTTGTCTTGTCAACAGCTTCATTTCCCAGAAAGAAAAGAGGGGAACCAGGGGCTCTGCTATTTTAGACTTGATTCTCATCAATAGCGAAGAACTGGTAGATGAGGTGGAAGTAGTGGGCACACTTGGAAGCAGTGACCATGTGCTTTTGGAATTTTCAATTGTGGGGAAGAGAAAACCTTTACATATATATAGATTGGACTTCAAGAAAGCTGATTTTCACAGACCTAAAGGAATGTTGCATAGAGTCCCGTGGTCAGAAAGACTTAAAAAGATGGGAGTCCAAGAGGGCTGGGAGTTTCTTAAAAGTGAAATACTGAAGGATCAATCATAAACAATTCCCTTGAGAACAAAAGATGGAAGGAACCTAAGCAAGCCAAGTTGGCTCCATAGCAGTTGTCAAAAGATTTGAGGAATAAAAAAGAGTCATTTAGGAAATGGAAGGAAGGTCTTATTACGAAGGATGAGTATAAACAAATAACCAATAATTGTAGGGGGAGTGTTAGAAAAGCTAAAGTTCAATATGAGTTTAGGCTAGCAAGAAATGCTAAACATAAAAAAAAAGCTTCTTTAGTTATATTTTAAGGAAGAAAAAGAATAGGGACACCATAGGAATACTGCAAGGACAAGAAAGTGAAATTATAACAGATGATGAAGAGAGGGCTGAACTGCTTAACTCCTATTCCTCCTCAGTCTTCTCTTCTGAGGGAAATAGTGATCAATGTGGCAAAAATGTAACACAACATGGGGGACAGGAATGGTGGCCTAAGATCACTGTTGGAGTAGTCCACAAACACCTAGTTTCTTTAAATGAAACAAAGTCTTCTGGGCCAGATGAACTGCATCCAAGGATACTAAAAGAACTTGCAGATGTCCTCTCTGAACCTCTGTCCATTATTTTTGACACTTCTTGGAGAACAGGTGAGGTGCCCGACGATTGGAGGCGGGCAAATGTTGTCCCCCTCTTCAAGAAAGGGAAAAAGGAGGATCCGGGTAATTATCGACCCGTCAGCTTGACATCTGTAGCTGGCAAAATTTAATCAATAATTTAACCAATCTTTAACCGCTCCTGCGGAGCGGAATATATAAAAGAGGGGGAGGAGAAAGGGCAGGCTCTGTCCGGGATAAAAACTCAGAGGGCCCAATCAGAAGCCGCAAAGTGGCTCCTGATTGGGCCCTCCGAGTGTCACTCCATGGCCAAGCAGCCAATGGGGAGCCGCGCTTAGCTGCTTGGCCCAGCCTCACCTTGCCCGCCTGGAGACTCACCGCACAGGAGGAGAAGCAACCTTCCCCAACGGTGAGTCCTCCCGGTGGCTTCCCCTCGCCCTTGCGAAAGGAGCAGAGACGCTGCCCCTTTCCCGCCTGGGGTCCCTTCCCAATGGCTATTCCCCACCGCTGCTTTCCGCCCCCCATCGCCCTGCCACCACTTTCCCGCCCCCACAGACACACAGGCATGCACACACACACACACACACACACACACACATAAAACCCCCTGATCAGCCCCCTTCGCTCCGCAGCCGCTTCCTCGCCCCCACAGACACACACACAGACACAGCCACCAACCCACCACGCTCTGCCACCCCTTCCCCCACCCACACATCCATGCACACATTCCTCTCTTCCCCCTCTTCCCTCACCACGTCCCCCTCCCGATTCCCCCCAACCTTCATACCTCCCCTGTCCCCTCTTTCACCTACCTCTGTCTGCCTTCCTTTCTTCCTTCTTGCTTCCTGACTTCCTCTCCCCCACCCGACACCCACGCACACACTCCTTTCTAACCCCCTCTTTCCTCCCCCTCTCGATTCACCCCCATTCGCCCCCCTGTCCCCTCCCATTTCACCTACATCTCTGCCTGCCTTCCTTTCTTCCTGACTTCCTCTATCTTCTTCCGTTCTTTCTGTCTTTCCCTCTCACTTGCTTCCTGTCTCTCTCCTTCACTTTCTTTCTCCCTTCTACCTATCCCTTCAACCACCCCTTGCCCTTTTTTCTCCCTCCCCTTCCTCCTTTCCTCTTCTTTCCTTCCCCACAGTCTGTTCTCCCCCTCTGCTAGGGCCCGCTGTATTTCTTTGACAGCGGGCTTATTTTCTAGTAATTTAACAATCAAACACTCGGTCCTTGAGCAGCTGGAACTGGAGCTGTGATTTCTAAGACTCAACATGGGTATCACAAGAACAAGTCATATCAGACCAACATCTCTTTTTTTGAGAAAGTGACTACCTTGCTGGACCAGGGGAATGTGGTGGACATAGTTTATCTGGATTTCAGTAAAGCTTTTGATAAGGTTCCACATGATATTCTTGTTCACGTTGGTAAAATGCGGTATGGATCCTAATTCTATCAGGTGGATCAATAACTGATTGACAAATTGTACCCAGAAGGTACTTGTTAATGGTTCAGCATCTTCTTGGAAAAGAGTGACAAGTGGAGTACCCCAAGGATCTGTCCTGGGGCCTGTGTTGTTCAACATATCTTTACACCGCCCGTGGCGCCACGGGCGCCACGGACTAAATAAAGCCGTAAGGGCTGTGTAGGAGGAGTTAGGGCGGGCTCGGTCCGGGATGAGGAAGGGTGCCGATTGGCCCCTTCCTCTTGACGGACCATCGGCCGAGCCAATCGGCAGGCGCTTTGCGCCTGCCGATTGGCTCGGTCGATTCCCACCCCACTCACAAGGAAGCAACTGTGAGCCGCGCTTCGCGCGGCTCGCAGTTGCTCCCTGGCCGGCGGCTTGGCGCGGCGAGAGGCACAAAGCGCCTCTCGCCGCGTCAAGCCGCCGCTCAAGGAAGCAACTGCGAGCCGCGCGAAGCGCAGCTCGCAGTTGCTTCCTTGCTGGCGGGCTGACGCGTCGGAGGCGCAAAGCGCCTCCGACGCGTCAGCCCGCCGGCCAGGGAGCCCCCGGCAGTCGTGCGAAGCGCGGCTGCCGGGGGCTCCCTGCCCGGCGGCTTGGCGCGGCGAGAGGCGCGAAGCGCCTCTCGCCGCGTCAAGCCGCCGCTCAAGCCTTCGCTGTCAAGCCGCCTCCGCCCTCAAGCCTCTGCTGCCGCCGATCAAGCCCTCGCCTCCGCCCTTAAGCCGCTGCCGCCGCCGCCATCAAGCCTCCGCTCAAAATGGCCGCCAGCCTTCGCTGTAAAGCCGCCTCCGCCCTCAAGCCTCTGCTGCCGCCGATCAAGCCCTCGCCTCCGCCCTTAAGCCGCTTCCGCCGCCGCCGATCAAGCCGCCGCCGCCATCAAGCCGCCGCTCGAAATGGCCGCCAGCCTTCGCTGTAAAGCCGCCTCCGCCCTCAAGCCTCTGCTGCCGCCGATCAAGCCCTCGCCTCCGCCCTTAAGCCGCTGCCGCCGCCGCCATCAAGCCTCCGCTCAAAATGGCCGCCAGCCTTCGCTGTAAAGCCGCCTCCGCCCTCAAGCCTCTGCTGCCGCCGATCAAGCCCTCGCCTCCGCCCTTAAGCCGCTTCCGCCGCCGCCGATCAAGCCGCCGCCGCCATCAAGCCGCCGCTCGAAATGGCCGCCAGCCTTCGCTGTAAAGCCGCCTCCGCCCTCAAGCCTCTGCTGCCGCCGATCAAGCCCTCGCCTCCGCCCTTAAGCCGCCTCCGCCGCCGCCGATCAAGCCGCCCCCGCCTCCATCAAGCCGCCGCTAAAAATGGCCGCCAGTCAGAAAACCCAGCGCCGGGTAAGAAATCTTTTACTCTCCCACTGCCTCCTAGCGCCCATTGTATTTAGGATACAATGGGCTCTTTTACTAGTTTATAAATGATTTGGATGAGGGATTAGAGGGGATACCTATTACATTTGCAGATGATACTGAACAGGGAGGGGTAGCAAATACAACTGAAGACAGCAACAGAATACAGGATGATCTTGATAGGCTTGAGAAGAGGGCTAAACTGAATAAAATGAAGTTAAATAGGGACAAATGTAAAGTTCTGCACTTAGGTAGGAAAAACCAAATACACCAATATAAGATGGGGGAGACTTGTCTTGGCAGTAGCATGTGCAAAAAAGATCTAGGAGTCTTAGTAGACCATACATTGAACATGAGTCAGTAGTGTGTCTCGGTGGCTAAAAAGGCAAATGGGATTTTGGGCTGTATCAAACGGAGTATCGTGTCGAGATCACAGGAGGTGATGGTACCACTTTACTCTGCTCTGCTTCAGCGTCACTTGGAGTACTGTGTTCAGAGGAGGGCAACGAAGATGGTGGGGGGTTTGGAGACCAAGACATATGAAGAAAGGCTGAGGGAGCTTGGTCTGTTTAGCCTAGAGAGGAGATGACTGAGAGGGGATGTGATACCCATCTTCAAGTATTTAAAAGTGTGCCATATGGAAGATGGAGTAGAATTGTTCTCTCTTGCCCCAGAGGGACAGACGAGAATGAATAGGATCAAATTAATTCAAAAGAAATTCCATCTAAACATCCGGAAGAAGTTCCTGACAGTGGGACAGGCTTCCTCGGGAGGTGGTGGGTTCTGCATCTTTGGAAATTTTTAAACAGAGGTTACATAGCCATCTGACGGAGAGACTGATTCTGTGAAGGCAAAGTGCTATCAGGTTACTGTAGATGAACAATAGGGATGTGAGTGTCCTGCATAGTGCAGGGGTTTGGACTAGATGACCCATGAGGTTCCTTCCAACTCTATTATTCTATGATCCTGGAGGAGGAAAAGCTTTACGGTGATTTCTGATTTGTTTTCCCCTTCCTGAATTTCCTTATAAAAGGCAAGAAAGTAACTGACATAATCTGAAATTGGAGACCCTACCCCTTAGTCTAAGGTTGTCAACTCTGGGTTCAGAAATACCTGGATTTAAGGGTGGATCTTTTGGGAGTGGAAGAACCTCCATAGGCTATAATGCCATACAGCCCCCCTTCCAAAGCAGCCATTGTTTCCAAGAGAAGCGGACTAAATGTTTTAAATAAGTAAATAAATATACAATCTATGTAGTCTGGAGATCCCATATTATTCTGGGAGAACTCCAGCCGCCACCTGGAGGCTATCCTCAGCTGGTTGTGTTGTTCTCAGGAATACTTCAGTGCATGCAGAAAATCACACAGATTTTATCCTGTCAATTGTTCTGGGACTGAGGACCCAGCATGCCAAAATTTAAAAGAGAAAAAATCTAGGAGGCTGGGTGACCAGGTCAGAGTTCTGGCCTTGCCATACCAATAGTCTGGCTCAGCAATTTCATGTGTCCAAAACAACACCAAATCTAGAGCTGCTCTGGTTCTCACTTCAGTCAGCTGGTGTGGCTCACAGTCTTCCATACTCACCCCCAAAGCAAGCCAATGCCTGTATAAAACCAGTGAGCAAGGTATAGATCCGCACTCTTTCCTAACCGTATACTGTTGATTACTATTCATGGGCATAGCACCCCAACACTCCCCATACAACTTCTTGCATGCACAGATACACTTCCTTGATTAGAATCACATTCCCTATCATTTGCCATACAGAGGGATGCCAGATCAAGGCTACCCTAGGGTGGAAGGCTTCAGGAGAAAAAGGAGGAGTTGACAGTATCAATGAAGAAGATAGATGAAACATCCAAAGAAGTGAGCAGTAACCCATGGACCATTTATGCACTGGGGGTTTCATGCCAGGCTGCAGGCTGGAGTTTTCATTGTGGCAAGTTGCCCAACCTCTTCCTGCACTGACACGGGGGGAGCATTTGGCGTGGTTCACCTCATCTGCTCCCCTGCAGGGGAGCTGGGGCAGTGAAGTTCCCAGTGCGTAAACGGTCATGGAGGCTTATCCCCAGCTACCAATCGTGTTAGCCTTGGAGGTGCTCCTGGACTCTGGCTTTCTCCCCCCCCCCCCCCCTGGACACGGCCTGCCGTTGTCCTTTGCCTGCTAATGTCCTTCAGCATCTGAAATCCCTCCTCTCCCCAAGAGCGAGGCGCAGAGGGACTCAGATTCCAGCCGCATCTGAAGAAGGGAGCGGAGCCCCGCGAGAGCTCCCCCCTCCCTCCCTCCCCCCCCCCAGACTCTGTTAATCTTTCAGGTGCTCCTGGACTGTTGTTAGTTTTTGGGGTGCGGCTGAACTCGTTTCGATTGCAAAGGCAAATTCCTTTTCTGGGTGTGTTTTTCTTTCTCTTCATTGCACGCATGTTCTCCTGCAGCTACGCGTTTCTTTGCACGTGGGAAAAGCACTCCCTCCAGTCCTCCCCGGCCACGCGCGGCCGTCCTCCCCGGCGCTCCTTAGCACCTGGCCGCCACTTCCTCCCCCCTCCCCCCCCGGCACGGTTTCCTTCCGGGTAGGAGGTCGCGCGTCGCACGAGCGGCGTGATTGGCCGGCGGCTCAGGGCAACGGTCGCTAGGCAACCGCGTCTGGGTTGGGCCTGGCGCCGCTGCGGGGAGGGGGTGGGGGCCTCTCTTGCCAGCCCTGCGAGGTCGGCCAGCCAGACGGATGACCCCCCCACCAGTCAAGGGGGCGCTGCGGGTGCGGCTCGGAGATGAGGGCGCTGCTGGTGGCGCTGCTGGTGGCGCCCTTCTGGGTGGCCGTGCACAGTAGGTGTCTCGGGGCCGGGAAGGCGCCTCGTCGGGCAGCAGAGTTCACCTCTCCCTGGAGAACATGGAGTCCCCCCCAAATCTCCAGGAATTTCCCACCCCAGGGTTGGCAACCCTGGGCTCCTTGTGGGGATACGGCTGTTGTGGAGGGGAGCCGCTGCTGTGGCATCATGTCCTGCCGAGGCCACTCTCTACTGCAGGGGTAGTCAAACTGCGGCCCTCCAGATGTCCATGGACTACAATTCCCAGGAGCCCCTGCCAGCATTCGCTGGCAGGGGGCTCCTGGGAATTGTAGTCCATGGGCATCTGGAGGGCCGCAGTTTGACTACCCCTGCTCTACTGTAAATCGCTCTCTCGCAGGGATGCCAGCCTCGAGGGGGGACCTAGGGATCCCCCGGAAATACAGCTCATCCCCAGAGGGCAGGGGGAAAACGGCCACTTTGGACTCTTCGGCACAGTACTCCGCTGAGGTCCCTGTCTCCTCAGGCTCCACCCCCAAATCTTCAGTAGTTCCCCAACCTGGATCTGGCAACCCTACCAGTGGCCAGGGTGGACCAGATAACACTATGGGTAACAATAGTAAAGGTAAAGGTATCCCCTGTGCAAGCACTGGGTCATGTCTGACCCTTGGGGTGACGCCCTCCAGCGTTTTCATGGCAGTCTCAATACAGGGTGGTTTGCCAGTGCCTTCCCCAGTCATTACCGTTTACTCCCCAGCAAGCTGGGTACTCATTTTACCGACCTCGGAAGGATGGAAGGCTGAGTCAACCTTGAGCCGGCTTCTGGGATTGAACTCCCAACCTCATGGGCAGAGCTTCAGACTGCATGACTGCTGCCTTACCACTCTGCGCCACAAGAGGCTCTATAGTATGGGTTACCAATAGTACTTGCTAAGGAATGCCAACCTCCAGGTTAGGACTGGATGTCTTCTGGAAGCAAACTTTCTCTCCATAGCACAAATATCGGGAGGGTGGGCTCAAGGACATTGAATCCCTCCCCTCCCCAACCCCTCCCTTCCCATGTTCTAAGCAAGAATCCAGCAGCACCTTCAAGACTTAACAGAATTTGTGGAAGGGGAGGAACTCTCAGGAGTCATGGCTCACTTCATCAGGTAGATCAAAAAGGGTGGCTTGTGTCAGTCTGTCTGCAGCAGGAGAAAAGAGCAAGAGTCCAGGAGCACCTTCAAGACTAACAGAAGTTGTGGCAGGGGATCCTCTTTCATGAGTCAATGCTCAGAAGGAGAAACAATCATCCTCTGCCACAAATGTTGTTAGAATTAAGGTGGTCCTGGACTTGCTCTTCTCTGCTCCTTCAGATAGACTAATAAGGTTACAAATGTAAAAGGACATACAAAGGGACATACAAAGAAATTCTCACTGGACAATCCTTCTCATATTGATGCCAACTATTCATCAGTTGGCTTTGTTATTATGAAAAGGTGGGGGAACCTAAAAGTATAATTTGATATTACCTTATGAAATCAGTGCAGTATGAAACATTTGGAATAAATGAAATACTTACAACTCTAATTGTTTCATGCTGTGCTGTATCATAAAATCTTTTAATGCAGTGGTTCTGAACCTGGGGGTCGAGACCCCTTTGGGGGTCAAACGACCCTCTCACAGGGGTTGCAGCAGGGCAAGCAGCCTGGCCAGACAGGCGCCCATCCACACAACAGCCTTGCGGGGTAGATCGAGATAGAGCGTTCGTCTGTCTGGAGCAGTGGAAAAGTGTGAAATCGGCATGGTGGGACAAGAGGTAGAACTGAACTGAGAAACCCCAGAAAAAAAAAAACAATTTATATACAATCATGAACAATGGATCTTCATGCCATTGGTCAGTTTTGGTTTAATTTCTGTGAAAGAACACTGGCATAATTTTATGGTTGGGGGTCACCACAACATGAGGAATTTTATTAAAGCATTAGGAAGGTTGAGAACCACTGTTTTAATGCAAAACAAATTGCATACCAGCAGAATGCAGGAAATTCACAGTTATCACCCTCCAGAAGAAGGCATGCCTTGACACATATTCTCAGTTTGTTGACTGACAGTAGAAAAGAGCAAGAGGCCAGTAGCCCATTAAAGTCCAACAAAATCTGTTTCACCAAAATATAAGAACAGAGACTCACATTCTATCTGTATCTGTAGAAGTAAGCAGTGACTCACAAAAGCTCATCTGCTACAAATTGTGATGGTCTTTAAGGTGCTACTGAACTCTTACTCTTTTTTACAGCTATCTTAGGCATTGCATCTATTTTAGGCTTCTCTGTTAAAACTCTTCTCTGTTAAAAAATTGCAGTCTCCCTGAAGTTCTTGATACCAGGTTAAGTTTAAAGGTTCAAATTAATTTCTGGAACCACAGAACTGGCCTGATTCAACTTCATTGGAAGGGACTTGCACAGAAGGGATGCCACTGTTGAAAAGGCCCTGCCCTATGTCCTGACCATTCAAGCTCAAATAAAAAAGGATAACTCTCTGAATCAGTGAGGAGGATGGGTGACACAGTTGCCAAAGTTTTTAAAACACCATCACCATCATCGTGATTAAATGCTAAAGGATGGCTATTGAACCACAAGAGAAGTCATGTAGGCTCTTTAATCCAGATGAAGAAACAGTGAAAACTTACTATTTCCTCACAGTTCAAAGACACTTATAATGATTCCCCCTTTGAAATTTATATAGGCTATACCAGAAGTTGCCCTAATCTGGATGGCCCAGGACAGCCCACTCTCATCAGATCTAAGAACCTGAGCAGGGCAGGGCCAAGGAAATCTGGGACTGCTAAAGAGAAGCAGGCATTGGCAAACGACCTCTGGTCATCTCTTGTTTTGGAAACCCAGCGAGGTCACCAGTAATCAGCTACAACGTGATGGCAAAAGGGCAAAAAACAAAATCAGGAGGTACCCTGATATGGACAGTCCAGGCTAGCCTGATCACATCAGACCTTGGAAGCAAAGCAGGGTAGGCCTTGGCCAGTACTTGGAAGGGAGGCCATCATGGAAGTCCAGAGCCACTGCACAGAGACAAGAAATGGCACAACACCTCTGTTCTTCTCTTGCCCGTAGGGGTTGCCATAAGTCGGCTGCAACTTGATGGCACTTTCTGCCACCGCCAAACCAAAGGTTCTTTCGTAATCCAGACTAGTGAAGAACCACCATGACTGCAATCAGGAATTACAAGAATGGATTCAGAAAGGTTCCCAAAACAAAAAGGTTTATTTCTCATTCACGACATTTGTCCACCTGTCATACTTGTTGTTAGGTGCAAAGTTGTGTCCGGCCCATCGGAACCCCATGGACAATGATCCTCCAGGCCTGTCACACTACAGCACCACTAAGAGAAAAGTTGCTCCTACCACTCTACAGAAATACTCATTCTTAGATTAGATGTCAGTGCAACATTTCAGCTGAGCAGATAAGACCCAAACATTATCCTGTAGAACAAAATGTTTCTAGTTGAGCCATATAAATAGAGCCAGTACAGGTGAATTAGGTTTGCAAAGACCTATGTTCAGATCCCCATTCAGCCATGAAACTCAGTGGGTGAACTCTGGCCTGTCCTTTCTCCCTCCCCTACTCCCTCACTCTCACTATCTCTCTTTCTTAGCTTTCCCTACCTCAGGCTTTCTCAGCCAGGGCTACATGAAACCCTGGGGTTTAATTTTGTTAAATGTTTGTTTGGTGACATGACCTTATATGGTCGTCAACCTGCCCCCCCCCACACCAATGGCCAATGATGGGCTTGGAGGGAGTGGGAAGAGGAGGGACCCCGATGGGCATATACAGAGCTCTGCTTCCCAACCATATTCTGCATTATCAAGCTACTTCTGGGGTTCTCAAAGCCTAAAGAATGTTTCAGGAGTTTCTCAATGGTAAAAAAGTTGGAAAAGGCTGATTTACCTTATAGGGTTGTTGTTAAAATTTAATGGAGGTGTGGAGGGCTTCGTATGCCATGTTGAGGAAATGTGTGGTAAAGCCGAATGTTTGGTGGGAAAGGGCCAGCAGCAGCAAGACTTGTTCACCATTATTTATTTATTTATTTATTTAGATTTATATACCGCCCTCCCCGAAGGTTCAGGGCGGTTTACATTAAAACTAGTCAACGATACATGAAACAGTCTTTGTTAAAACATACAGTAATTAATAACAGTGGTTGTAACCATATAACAGAATAATGCCTGGTCTCAACCAAATGCCTGGCGGAGGAGCTCCTTTTTGCAGACCCTGCGGAACTGTTTAAGCTCCGTCAGGGCCCTGATCTCCTCCGGGAGCTCGTTCCACTAGGTGGGGGCCAGGACAGAGAATGCTCTGGCCCTGGTCGAAACCAGGCGGACTTCTTTAGGGCCAGGGACCGTGCTTCTCAGCCTCTCAAATCAGAAACAGACAAATGCCACAGGCATACAACTGGGATCCTTGGAATCGAGAATATTTTTGGTTGCCACTGCCTCACCTTCCTCTCCTTTGCCAAAGGCAAACAAGGGGCCTTCAGTTCAAAGTGAGATGAATTCTGCTTCCTCAAACTAGTATTGCCAACGTCCAGGTGGTGGCTGGAGATCTCCCAATATTACAACTGATCTCCAGACAACAGAGTTCAGTTCCCCAGAAGAAAATTTGGAAAGTGAATTCTATGGTACTCTATTCCATTGAAGTCCTTCTCCAAACACCTGCCTTTCAGGCTCCACCCACCAAAAGTCCAGGTATTTTCTAACCTAAAGAGGGCAATCCTATGACTAAACTACAGGTGTCAGGGAGGCCTAAGCAGAAAAAGAGAGAGGTTGATTCTCATTTTCCCTCAAGGTTGGTAAACAGCCAAGAACAATCATTCTCCTCAGTTCTTCAACCTACTGGTGGACTTTCAAGTGGGCTTAGGATCCCCCACCCCACACTTCTCTCATTTCCTGCTTGGCTTCCAGGAGAAAGAAAGATGATCTTAGCTGTCATCCCTCCAAAACTAAATGTATGCCCCCCTTTGTAGAACTCATGAGTGAGATTGAATTCCACTGGACCACATCATTTTGTGAGTTGTCATAAATTTTACTCTTCATTAAATCTCATTTCTAGCTTAAGCAATTTCAAAGTCTGTGCTCAGTAGACAATCCTTAGGGTGAAAATGGGACTTTGAACATTTGCTTACAAGACAAAGAGGGTGGCCAATGGGATTTAAAAACACCAGAATGTATAACTCACGAGAATGCATCTTCACAGCTTCAATATATCCTCCTTTCCATTTTTTGATTTGTCTCCCCAAAACAATTGAATATAAAGTTTACTTGGATTCTGCCATGTTGTGATGAGCATTATTCAGAAGTGCAGAGTTAGGAATGAGCCAGCTTCTGATTACAGTCAAGCTGATATCACTAACTAGGAGGGTGGGAAGGAAACGTCAACCATTTTTGATTGGCTGAAAACAATATAAGGGATGCACACAGGGCCCAATATGTCCTCCAGTCCCCTGAAAAGCTGCTTCTGAAGGTTAATGGGCTATCTGGTGCAGGGTTGCCCAACCTTTCTGAGCCCATGGGCACATCCAGAATCCTGAGAGCATGGTGGGCACAGTCTACAGTGGTCAACCTCCAGGTAGCTCCTGATTTCCCACTATTACAACTGATCTCCAGGTGACAGAGATCAGTTCACCTGGAGAAAATGACTGAATGGAATTTAGGCCTACCAACTTCCAGGTGGCAGCCTATTTCACAGTTCCCTCTTTTTGTAGACTTTTCTCCTTAGCCTGTTTGAAGGCATCCCCTTGAAGAGAGCTAACTGGTTGATTTAGGGAAATATCATGTGAATTGTATGTCCCTGTGGAGTTGTAAGGGAGGTTTGGGGGGGGGTCCCCTTCTAACCTTTGTGGGTCCTACCAATTGCAGAGAGTCAATAAACACACTGAGGCCAAATGGTTGATAAAGGAAAGGGGGTCTACTTGAAAACATTTCAGAGATACATAAAACTAGAGCATCAAAACAGATACCTTGTGTGACAGAAAGCAAAGTTTGGCCCTGTCTCCATCCACCTCCCCTTAGAGCTGGGAGGTGGACAAGGTTCAGGTTAGTTCTAATTCTCTTTGAAGGTACCTTATGCACCCTCTGGATTGGCTGCCTGGCTTGATTGGCAGTATAAATCGCATTGCTCTCTTGCGCCATTTCCAGCAGCACTTGTGGAGGGGGAGAAGTGCGAAATGACGGCAGAGAAGAACGAGATAGCAGGAAAGGAGAGGAGGGGCCAGGAGACGTGATTATATGTAGCGTTATGCCACTCAGCTGGTGTAACGCTATTTTTAACCATGTGCAGAAATGCTCTTACTGTAGCCAAAATTTGTGTTGGAGCATATTGGAACAAGGTCAAACCACCTCTAATGTCAGAATGTGGGAAAGATTTCTGATGTCCACATTAACACATACCATAAATTATGTTCAGCTACTAGTAAACAGATACGTTTCTGGAGAGAATGTTGCTGTTTGTGATTTTCTGAGATAATAAATGTCAGGACAGTGTTTGTACAGGCATACTAATGCTTCCTTGGGCACATGGAACTAAGTGGATTCTGGCCAAACAGAGCAAGCTTTCATTGGGTCTTTGTAAAAATTTCCAATCTCTCTGATGATTCTGATTGTTTTGCAGAAACAGGAGAAAGTCTAGCTAATCAGAGAGGAAAACCCATTTCAAAAGAGGTAAATTAATATTTACTGTATTTTAATGCATTGTTCAAAATAATTTAAGTAGTCAACAAGTTCAATCTTCCAATTGGAGGCTGATTTCTGTCCTGACAAGGCTGGGGTGAGTGAAGATCCCCAGTGTGCCAGTTGAGATCTTCTTGTCGAGTTCTGCGGAGGTGAGGAGGGCACCAATCACAGACGGTGTCTTTCCACTGAGTGTCCTGGCATCACATCCGGGTACAACCAGAAGTGACCTCCTGGACTGGTTCCAGGTTTGGAGGGGCCCTGGGCAGCACTACCTCCCCACTTTTACTGGGGTTGTCAGCTTCCTGGTGGCACCTAGAGACCTCCTGCTATTACATTTTATCTCCAGTCAATCACAAATGGAGAAAATCACAAATGGAGAAAATGGGGACTTTGTATGGCATCATATCCTGCTGAGGTCCCCCCCCTCTTTGAGCCCCATTCCCCCAGGCTCCCCCCCCCCAGATCTCTTTCTGTGTGTCTCTCTCTCCCTCTCCTTTGCGCTGCCTGTATCCGTGTGCCTCATATTAGGAGGCATAGCAGGTAATCAATTTTGTAGGAGGGAAGGAGGGCTGGTGTGCAGTTTGGGGCAGCTCTCTCTGTCTCTCTCCCTCTGTCTCTCTGTGTGTCTGTCAGCAGCTTGGGGCAGCTCTCTCGGTGTGTCTCTCTGCCTCCCTCGCAGCAGGAGCAATAGGAGGGAATGAGGGCTCATGTTCGGTCTTGCAGGGCTCTGTGTGTTTCTTTCTGTCTTTGGCGCGTCTGAGAGGAACGTGTCTCGCGTCCAGGGAGAGAGGGCGGGAACTGTAGGGGCAGAGCCAATCAGGCTGATTGGCCCTGTAGGGGCAGGGCCAATCAGGCCAATCACCCTGATTGGCCCTATTCCAACTTGGACAGCCAGACACGTTCCACCCCCCAGGCTGTTTCACAAATATATAGAGAAACCATGGAAGAGGAACCATGGATAAGGATGAGATGCATGCAGTGCCAGAATTCAAGTCATTTAAACCTACTTATTAATTTCGAAAACATACTTCTGAAGTTGCTTTGAACAAAAAACAGTTTCCATCCTTGCTTTTGTTGTTGTTCTTCTTGATTTGTCATTTTCAACAGTTCACTAGCTTGCCACTTTAGCATGCCTTTTGTACCAGTAGATGTTAACTGCAAAGAAGTTTGCTGCCCAAGGTCAGCTATAAGCCTATTCAGTTTGAGCCCTGTTTTGAAATCATAAACTGAATCTGAGTAGTCATCTAGGGCCCCCACTTGTCTTGTGCATATCTAGAGAATACAAGTAAAATTAGCAAGCACCACATGATGTGCAGCTAGTGCAAGCAATTTCAGACACTCTGAGCAGACTAAGCTTTATTTCAGCCTTGAAAAGACAACATGTTTGTCATCTTTTACAGGAGACACTGAACAAGAGTAAAAGATTAACAATACAAGACTCTTTTGCATCACAAGGTAACGGTTTTAGTTCAGAGCCTAAGTGTCTTTTGACTTCCACCATTAGCTTTAAAAAATTAAATCCCTTATGAATGTTGGGGGGAAATCTTGGACCCTCCAGAGGAAGGGAAGTTGAGCAAAATATTCAAAACTCAGGATTTAAGAACTCTTCATAGAAATATAGAGCCGCAAGGGATCTCAAAAGTCATCTAGTCCAACCTGCTGCCCAGTGTAGGAAATGCACAACTATCTCTCCATCACCATTGCAACAGTGACCCCTGCTCTATGCCCAGAGGAAGGCAAAAAACCTCCAAGATCCCTGGATCACTCTGACCTGGAGGCGATCGACAGTACCCTGGGAATCTAAGAAAGGGCCACAAGAGCTGAACACTGTCTCATCCTTTCATGCCCGCCTTCTCAAAATCTGCCTAAGTTCCATTTCACATGTGAAAAAGCAAGCATAAGCAAACTGGTTTAATTTGCATAAAGTATCCCAATTCCAGAATGAATCTTTTATTGTTGCAAAATTTGCAATCCCTTGGAAAAATTATTTATTTATTTCCACTGGAGCGGGAACAAGCGCTTTGTTGCCTACCATTTTTTTAATGAAGTGATGCAGTCAGAGAAGGGCAAATGAGCATTCAAAACATCACGTGTCTTTGTCAACACAAAACATCACGTGTCTTTGCGAATAATGTCAGTGACAATTGCTTATGCTGTATCATGGTGTATTCTATTCCCATGATCTAGGTTTTTAGTCAAAGCCTGGAGAGATGGAAGTCAGGAATGGTGTCCAGTGGTTATGTGAATGCTAGCATCTCATGCAGAACTCCTTGTTTTGGATGCTCATTTTCATTTATTTTAATTCTATCAGCAACATGCAGAAAACAAGTTGATGCTGAGATATGTGTCTGGTGTTAGCATTCACACAACCAGCTCAAAGATGTGGAACCTGCACTTTGGAGTCATGGCAGCCAGCCAAGAACCAAGAGGGTTATGAAAAGCAGACCTGGCAAAAGGGACCTCACCCCCTCATAAAATAATCTGAGGAGTGGGGCATTGGTGTGGGATTCTTCAAAACAAAGCTGGGGCCAAATTTGATATTTTACTGCATAATCCTAAGTAGTGATGGGCAAGAGTGGTTTCAGGATTTGTGGGGCCCACAGCACCAAACCAGTTTAAGGATTCATTGGGCCCTAGCGGAGAACAATTGTGGTGGGAGCAACCAGACTTGGGGGAGGAAGAGGTCAGGGCCCTTAGCTATGAGGCCCCTGGAAGTGCGAGGACTGTAGCATGTATGACGTGTGCTACATGGATAAACCAGCCCTGGGGATGGGCATAAATCTAAAAATTCCGGTTTCGAGTTCGGGGCAAACTAAAGGGAACAAAATGCTTGAAGGAGCAAAACAGATGCGGAGTGGAGAGAAACAAAGCTGGAACAACAGGAACAGACAAGCAAGGAAAAGTAAGTTGGGAGAAAGCCCAGTTTCTTTCCTCCGCTTTATATTCCCAAACAACAACAGCCATGAGAGGTAGGTTAAAGTCACTCAGCTAGCTGACATAGCAGAGCAGGGATTCACATTGTGGGAAGGTCTGGCATTCTAAACCTCCTTCTTTCCTAACAACAGAAATTGAGTCCAATAGCACCTTCAAGACCAACAAACATTTATTCAAGGTGTGAGCTTTCAGTCTTCCTCAGACAAAATGGAACAAGGATCATGAGAGTACAGATATAAAGAAAAGCTACATTAGTGGCAAATTAGTAGTGAGATTAAAAAAAACTATCTCCTTGTTGAGTCCTGGGTATTCCATTGTTTTAAGTGTTGTACTAACTTGCATTTCTGCAGTCTCCCTTTCTAGTGTGTTCTTGAAGTTCCTTTGCAATAAAATACCTACTTTGAGGTCCCTTATGGAATGTTCTGGACTCAACAAGGACATACGTTTTTTTATCTCACTGTGCTAATCTTATTCAGTCCTTATATCTACATTCCATACAATCCCCTCTTTTTTAAAATTTTATTTGGGACAATGTAACTGTTATGTAATGTAAGTAGTACGTAATGTAATCCAGAATCTAACTCTCCGGTCTCAAGACAGAATACCAAACTGAGCACCTTGTCACTTATAGGGATGCTTCCATGCTTGGGTGGAGACAGGTGGGGCAAGCAACTAGTCTCTTTTAAATATTTCTTTTTCACAACTGGGAAAGAGCCTTACGTTCTGCCACCTCCAACTGGGTGATGATCCCTGGCCCCAGAGAAGCACGTCGGACCTCAACAAGGGCAGAGCCTTCTCAATCCTGTTCCCCACCAGGTACAACAAGCTCCCTGAAGAGATCAGGACCCTGTCCAAACTCCACCAGGCATTTGCTTGAGGCTGACCAGCCTAAAAACATCCACTGCCCCCCGACACTCCCAAGAGCAAAAAATCTGACCTACCCAAACCTGTGTCAGTGTTCCTGTTTAAATATTGTTGGTTGACATGTTAGAATCATAATCATACAGTAGAAAGGGGCCATACAGGCCATTTGGTTCAACCCCCTGCTCAACGCAGGATCATCCCAAAGCATCTTAAAGCATCCAAGAAAAGTGTGAATCCAACCTTTGCTTGAAGACTGCCAGTGAGGCGGAGCTCACCACCTCCTTAGGCAGCCTATTCCACTGCTGAACTACTCTGTCTGTGAATTTTTCCCCCTGATATCTAGCCTATATCGTTGTTCTTGTAGTTTAAACCCATTACTGCGTGTCCTTCCCTCTGCAGCCAATGGGAACAGCATCGTGCCCTCCTCCAAATGACAACCTTTCAAATACTTAAAGAGAGTTATCATGTCCCCTCTCAACCTCCTTTTCTCCAGGCTGAAAATTCCCAAGTCCTTCAACCTATCTTCATAGGGCTTGGCCCCAGATCATCTTTGTCGCTCTTCTCTGTACCCTTTCAATTTTATCTACGTCCTTCTTGAAGTGAGGTCTCCAGAACTGCACACAGTACTCCAGGTGTGGTCTGACCAGTGCCATATAAAATGGGACTATGATATCTTGTAATTTTGATGTGATTCCCCTGTTGATTCAGCCCAAAACGGCATTTGCCTTTTTTACCACTGCATAACACTGCCTGCTCATATTTAGTTTACAATCCACAAGTACCCCAAGGTCTCGTTCACACACAGTAGGCATGCTTTTCATTTTTCTGACCCAGATGCAGAACTTTACACTTATCCTTATTAATTGCATCTTATTCTCATTTTCCCATTTTCCCATTGTGTTCAGATCTCGTTGAATTCTGTCTCTATCTTCTGGAGTATTTGCCAGACCTCCCAATTTGGTGTCATCTGCAAACTGATGAGTAGTCCCTCCACCCCCTCATCTAGTTCATTAATAAATATGTTAAAAAGTACCGGACCAAGCACCGAGCCCTGAGGTACCCTGCTACTCACCTCCCTCCAGTCTGATGAAACACCATTGACAACAACTCTTTGAGTGTGGTTCTCTCACCAATTCCCTATCCACCTAACTATCTGAAAATCCAGATTGCAGTCCTTCAATTTATCCATCAGAACATCATGGGGAACCTTATCAAAAGCTTTACTAAAATCCAAGTAAACGACATCAACCAAATTTCCACGATCCAAAAACCTGTTACTTGGTCAAAAAAGGAAACCAGGTTGGTCTGACAGGACCTGTTGGAGACAAATCCATGCTGACTTCCTTGGATCACCAAATTGTCCTCCAGATGTTTGCAGATTGCTCCCTTTAATATCTGCTCCATTATCTTACCCACAACAGAGGTCAGACTCACTGGTCTGTAGTTTCCCGGGTCATACTTCCTCCATTTTTTGAAGATCGGAATAACATTTACTCTCTACCAGTCCTCCGGGACATCTCCAGTCCTTAAAGTGGTCCCGAAGATGATGGACAAGGGTTGTGCAAGATCTCCAGAAAGTTCTTTGAGCACTCTCGGGTGCATTTCATCCGGCCCAGAGGATTTGAAGTCATCCAGTGCAGCGAAATGCCTCTCGACAACTTCTCTGTCCATGTCAACCTGCCACCCAAACACTATCCCTTGGCTACGGCCATCTCTAGATGTGCCTAAACCCTTTGACCTGTGGGAAAAAACAGATGTAAAATAGGCGCTGAGCCTTTCTGCTTTCTTTGCATCCTCCATTAAAGATTGTCCATCCGCACCCAACAGTGGGCCTATGCCTCCTTTACTTTACATTTGCTCCTCACATAACTGAAAAATCTTTTCTTGTTACAGTGGGCTTCCCTGGCCAATCTTAGCTCTCAGCTTTGGCCTTTCTGATGATTGATCTACAGTGCCTAGTAACCTGTAGGTACTCTTCTTTAGAGCTCTGTCCTTCCCTCCATTTCCTGAAAATTTCCCTTTTCTTTCTTAGTTCCTCTTGAAGTTCTCTGTTCATCCAAATAGGCTTCTTAGAGCTCCTGCAGTGTTTTTGACTTTCTGGGATAGTCATTGATTGAGCATGCAATAGCTCTTGTTTGAGTAGTGCCCACCCTTCACTTGCTCCCTTCCAGCATTCTCATCCATGGTATGACACTCATCATGTCTCTGAGTTTATTAAAGTTTGCCCTACAAAAATCTAACATCCCTGTCTGGCTACAAGCTTCCTTGCCTCCCCATCTCAAAAGGAATTCTATGAGGACATGGTCACTTCCCCCTAGGGCCCCCACCTCCTTCACCTCATTCACCAACTCTTGCCTGTTGGTCATTATTAAGTCCAGTATGGCTGAACCTCTTGTGGGTTCATCTACCATTTGATAAGTGAAATTGTCAGCCAGGCAGGTCAGAAACTTGCATGACTGAGGACACTTTGCAGAGTTTGTTTCCCAGCACACATCTAGGAAATTGAAGTCACCCATGACAAGGTCCTGCCGCTTGGATATTTTCTCAAGCTGCTCACAAAGTGCAGCATCCACATCCTCTCGTTGGTCAGGCGGTCGGTAACAGATACCAACCACCACACTGTTTGTTTTCCCCTCGCTTATTTTCACCCAGATGCTTTCCACTGTAGATATGCTCTCCTTCACTAGAATTTCTTGACAGGTAAGCCCTTTCCTCACATACAGTGCCACTCTTCCACCTCTTCGATCTATTCTGTTTTTTCTGAACAGTTCATATCCATCCACCATTACATTCCAGTCATGAGAATCATTCCAACAAGTTTCTGTGATGCCTACTAGATCATACCTTTCCATCAGCATGAGAAGTTCCAGCTCTTCCTTTTTATCGCCCATGCTTCGTGCGTTAGTATTAAGACATCTGAATCCTTTTACTTTTGGTTCCCTATGAGCTGGCCTTGCTGGTTCGGCTGCCTCCAATCATTTTCCTTCCATACACTCCCTATGTTGATTGTCTCCTTCCCCTAGTGGCTTTAGTTTAAAGCTCTCCAGATGAATCTCCCCAGGTTCCTGCCAAACACATTCTTCCCCAGTTTCGATAAGTGCAGTCCATCAGGTGCTAGTAGGCCTTCCTCAAGAAAGCCTATCCCATGGTCCCAGAAACCAAATCTCTCCTGCCGGCACCAACTATGCAGCCAGTGATTCACCTCCATTATCTTCCTCTCCCGATGCATTCCTCTTCCCTTGACAGGCAAGATTGAAGAGAATACCACTTGTGCCCTCATTTGCTTGAGCTTCCTCCCCAGATCTTGATAGTCTTTTTTAATAGGAGCGATGGTATTCAGGGACATGTCATTCGTTCCCACATGGACCATCACAAATGGGTAGCGATCCGTATATTTGAGGAGTTTGGGCAGCCGTTCTGAAACATCTTTAATTTTCGCCCCTGGCAAGCAACACACCTCTCGGGTTAGGGGGTCGGGCCCAGCCACATGGTGATCCATTCCTCTTAGCAGGGAGTCTCCAATTACCAGTACTCTCCTTTTTTTTTTTTCTCAACTCCATTTCCTTCTGTCCCCGTGGCCTCTTCCCTTTGTCTTGGACTTCGTTTTGGGACCCCTTCCCTTGTTGACCCTTGCACCTCCTCTGCAAGGGCCTGAAATCTATTCTGGAGCTCCAAAGGCCCCGAGAACTGTCTCGCTCTTCGCCGTTGAGTCTTTTTCCGAACTGTCTGCAGAGGCTCCCTATTGTGGTCAATGTCCTTATCCTCTTCAGGACTAGTTGTATTCTCTTTATTCCGAGTTGCAGGGCTCTGGTCTATGAACTCCTCCCCTTTCGTACTTTGGGTCAGAGTAATAATTCTGTTTTCTAATCCCCTAATCTTTTCCTTCAAAAGTCTTACCAGTTTACACTTGGGGCAGCTGTAGTCCATCTTGTCTTCTGGGAGGAAGGCAATCATGTCACACTCACTGCAGATGATGGGATGAGTGTCCTGGAGGTCCATTGTAATGTCTAGGTAGTGCAAGTACTAGAGAAATATAATCTACTGATATAATCTACTGATTCTAATTGCTCGGCCAAGAACCCCAGGCTAAGAGCCACAGGCCAAGAGCCCTTTGTCTCTCGCCCTTTGTCTCTCGTGCCTCTGGCGAGGAGCAGCCCTTTTTAATCCTCCCAACAATTACCCAGCAATCACCTCACCCAGGCAGCACAATAGCCTCACCTGATCAGCAGCAACTCTCCCCAGTAGCTCTCTCCACGTTCTCTCAGTTGTCTATATATTAAACACAATATATATTAAACACAAAGGACTGCTGATGTAATATGAACACACATGAAATAGTCCTATACTGAATCAGACCCTTGGTCATCAAGGCCAGTAACATGTACCAAGATGGGCAGAAGTTCTCGAGGGTCTTTGGTGGGGGCTTTCACTTCACTTACTACCTGGTCCTTTGAACCAAAGATACCAGGAATTGAACCCAGGGCCTTCTGCATGTCAAGCAGAGGCTGTTGAACCACAGCTCAGGTGGTTTTGATCCTGTCTATCCACTAGGTCTTTTCTGTTTGCCCTCCACAGCAATTGGCTTAAGTGGCTTTCCAATACTTTTCTTCTGGAGATCTAGTTTTTGCTGGCCGTCACACTACCATAAAACATAATTTTATAGCAAGCTCAAAGGTACTCATTATTTGAAACAGTTAAGCAGAAGATTAATAGCTAGGGAAAATTTAGGAATGTAACATAGCTATCAAATTCTTGTTATCGCCAGTGACACTGTCCTGTTTTATAGGTGCTCAAGATCCATAAAAGAATCTCTTAACGTGTTACACAGTACCATGGCTTTTAAAGAGATGTACTAATAAATGTTTAATGCATTTTCTAGAACACACAAGTCTATATTTTGACAGCTGAACACTACTTCCTTGTAATCCTATTTGAGCTCAATCACAGGGGCCCTAACTTTCGGATCCAAGGATTTAATGACTGTTTCATTCCTTCTGCATTTCACTCACAGTCTGAGGGCTATCTATGTGCAGGTTAGGGAGCACCATGGATTTCAACCACCAAGCCACCAGGCAGCTCGATTACAACAGCAGAGAATTCCTATTCCATCACAACTCTGGGAAACACTAATGATCTGTGTGATGCTGTACTTGCCACCGAAGACGAGGACGGCTGAGACATGGTCCAGAAATGCCGTAATTTGAAAACCCTTTTTGAAAACTCCCCCAGCATCATCCCTCCAGGACAGACATGTGACTTGTAACTGCACATATTTCACAATATGAATGTATTTTCATAGACAGTGTACTGAATGAGCACGGGGAAAAGGAATGCTATAGCACTTGTTAGAATGTATGTATGTAAGTATGTATGTATGTGTGATTTGGATTTTTTTCCTGATGCAATTGGACAACATCTTTTGGCAGTTTACAGTCATAAAAACCCCACATAAAAAGTAAAACAATATAAAATCCCACAATAACTGACAGCAAGATAAAAACCCGACTTTCCACCCAGCAACTCAGAGGTCTACGTGTAGACGTAGCTCTCAGAAATTTGCAATTCTGCATGGCATCCATTGTGACAACGTTATACACAAAAACCATGTTGGAATGGGAAATGTAGCGAGTATTGTAGAAAGCCAGGGCAGGAGGAGGATTCAAGTGGCTTGCCATGTTGATCTGAAATAGCACAACAAAAATTGTCCAGTAGTACCTTTAAGACCAACAAAATTTATTCAAGGCATGAGCTTTCGAGTGCATACACTCTTCCTCAGACAAAATAGAACAAGGATCATGAGAGTACAGATATAAAGAAAAGGTAAATTAGTGGAAAATTAGTAAACTGTGTCATAATATCCAAATTATGCCATCTGAAAATTCTTTGCTAAAAGAGTTAATCAGTCCTTTTGAGTTAAGTTGTAGTTCACAAAAACATTGGAGAAATAAAAATGGAGGTTGAGAGGGGACATCTTTAAGTATTTGAAAGGTTGTCACTTGGAGGAGGGCAGGATGCTGTTTCTGTTGGCTGCAGAGGAGAGGACACATAGTAATGGGTTTAAACTACAAGTACAACGATATAGGCTAGATATCAGGAAAAAATTCTCACAGTTAGAGTAGTTCGGCAGTGGAATAGGCTGCCTAAGGAGGTGGTGAGCTCCCCCTCACTGGCAGTCTTCAAGCAAAGGTTGGATACACACTTTTCTTGGATGCTTTAGGATGTTTAGGGCAGGGGGTTGGACTAGATGGCCTGTATGGCCCCTTCCAACTCTATGATTCTATATTACTAGACAGAAAGGCCATTTTATACTGAAATAAAATGGGCGCTAGATGGCTCCGGGATAAGGCGGGTGGCGATTTAGGCTCTGTCCCAATGTCCAGGGTCCCTGGGGTGGGAAAGGAGCAGGGACGCCGTGTCTGCGATGCGGCGTCCCTGCTCCTTTCTGAAGATGGAGTGGCAGGGCCAGAGGACTGAGCTCGCGGGCTGCGAGGGCAATCTGCGAGGCAAGTCCCCAGCTGGTCAGGCGAGGCCGGGCTGAGCCGGCAATCGCACGGCTCCCCATTGGCAGCTTGGCCATGGATGGACACTCGGAGGGCCCAATAAGGAGCCACTTCGCGGCTTCTGATTGGGCCCTCAGAGTTTTTTTCCTGGACAGGGCCCGCCCTAACTCCTCCCCAACAGCCTTTACTCTTTTATTTAATCCGCTCTGCAGGAGCGGATTACAGATTGTTACCCTTTTATTGTATACTAAAAATTAAGCCCGCTGTAAACACAATACATTGGGCGCTAGCCCTCCCCCCCGGTTGCAGCCGTTCCCCGACAGCCAGGCAGAGAGCCGGCGATTGCCCTGGCCGGCCAGCTGGGAAGGACTTTCTCCCTGCTGACCACCAGTGGTGAATGGTGGCGGTGGGGAGAACGCTGGACATGGCAGGGAGTGGGCAGGTTGGGAGGCGTGAAGTCAGGTCTGGGGCCAGTGGCCAATCACCAGCCACGCTATGCACCCTGGTTGTCACTCCGGGCACCCCGGTTGGCACCCCGCTTGTCACTCCGGGGGAAGGGGCCAATGGCCACCCTTCCCCATCCCGGACAGGGCCCTCCTCAAGGGCCCTTACTGCTTTATTTATACCACTCCTGCGGAGCGGTTACAGATTTTGCAATGATCAGATGTTTCCTGTCAGTTTGGCTTGTTTCATATGTCAAGTACCAGATGGTACTTTACTTAAATAAGCCAGAGTCCATTTTGTGTGTTGTTCAGGTTTAATATGAATCCAAAGTACCTGATTTGAGTCATGGCGAGAAATCAATTTTAGGTTGACTGATCAGAGGGTTAAATCCTATTTTGGCCTTCCCCCCTGTAAACTGAGACTATACAGTTATGGAGTAGAGAGGGCTCTTTTGTCCTGAATTTTCAAAACTCCCCACATTCCAGAGATAAAAAAAATAATGCCTTATTGTCTGATGGGGTTAGTGCCATTCCTGAATTATTTCTGTTCCATGTTTTACAATGCAATTCTGAACAGAGGTCAGAGCTTAAGTTCACCGGCCAAGGCTCCCCAACATGGTGTCCCTGTGTGCTATGACGTCCACAGGCACCTTTCCTGGCACCTGCCAAGTGTGCTGCCCTATCTGGCCACACCCAGCAGCAGCCTGGAGGAATATGCCGCTGGCAGGGAAGCCAAATCCAAATCACAAACCATTTAGCAGAGTCAGAGTCCACTTTTCAAAGTGATTAATGAAGTACAGTAGATTTCCTGTTTGCCTTTGCATTGGAAACAATGTCAGTGTCCAATGGAAGTCTTCAGTCCTGTGCTATTTGTGTGCTTCTGAGTTCTGCAAAGTGACCCCCCCCCACACACACACACACCTCTAGCTCTTGGTATAGCCCATCTCTTGATGGAACACTCAAGGCTGCAGTTTATTGTCTTTGATGCCTAAGAGACAACCCTAATCCATTGGAAGCTGTTTTAGACCACATTTGTTAGAGGTTTATATATGGGAGTTTTTGCATTTCTAATCTGATTGGAAAAAGAGATAAACAATTGAGGTTGTGTCTCTAGCTAGCAAGAGGCTAGCTCTTAGGGGGTCTGATGAACAGGCCAGGTTTCACCTCTCTCTAAGAGCAGTTGGGGAGAGATGGTGGAATGCTGAAAGAGAGGGACTTGGATAACGGCAGTTGAGAATGGCAGTTAGGAATTCATAGCAGAGAAGTTCACAGCTTAGGAGCTGGAGGGAGATCTCTAACAGGGTAGAACTGTGTAGAAGAGCTGCTTAGAGGAGGCTAAAAATGGTAAATTTGTAACTCAAGGATCCCAGTTGTAGGAAAGAAAGCTATACATTATTATTTACACTTGACTGTCCTCAATCTTTTGTTCATACCATAAGAAGAAGAGATGATCTTTTGTACCCTGCTTTTTAGTACCCGGAGGAGTCTCAAAGTGGCTTACAACCACCTACCCTTCCTCTCCCTACAACAGATACCCGTGAGGACTAGAGTTTTGGAGGTGGAGCCAGAGGAAGTAGGGTTTGGGGAGGATCTTCAATGAGGTATAATGTCATAGAGTCCACCTTCCAAAGTGGCCATTTTCTCCAGGAGAACAAAACTCTGTCACCTGGAAATCAGTTGAAATAGTGGGAGATCTCTAGCCACTCCCCTGGAGGTTGGCCACTTCTGGGTAGGAGGGTCTTGTGTCATTGGCCTTATCCATATGGTACTTGGCTTTCATGGACCAGCCATCTCCAGCACAGTCAAGTGATGAAGAGGACTCCTCAGAGGAAGAGTCAGCCAGCAGACCTGACCTAGAACCACAGCCAGAACCAGGGACACTGCAGGAGAAGGCAGTATCTGAGGAGCCTGACATGAATCCACAACCTGCCAATGGTCTTGTTGGCAACAGAGAGTCATCTGTTGGCCATTTCACCTCTCTTGTCACTGGAGCCTCAGGAACAACATAGGAGGAAGATAAGAGGGGAGCTGCAGGACAGACGGTGAAGTGCCAGATTGGATGGGCAGCACTGGGTTCCTAGTAGCATTGAGAATAATAAGTGGTTGCAGGAGCAGAGCTGAGATGGCTGGCAGGTGCTGAGTATGTTGTTAAAAGCTGCCAGCAAGGGAGTGGTTCTCTGGAAGCAACATGTCCATTAGTCACTGAACTTTCAGCCTGTATCTTGAATTTATTCTGCCTTTGGCCTAAATTTTTCTTTTAGCTCTCCCCCCTACCCCCAGATTTGGCACCATGTATTTGCTAACTGGCATTTGGACCTTGGACTGGCATTCTGACAAACTCTTGACAGCTAGTTACTGTCTATGTCTACATGTTGTGTCTGTAGTAGAACATTGGCCTTGAAATCACATGTCATTTCCACAGAACGAAGCCGTGGGACAGCAGATTCTGCAGTAGTGTTATAATACTTCCAGGGCACATTAGGTCATACTGATGCAGAAAGCCTGTGACTGGAATTCGGCTTTCAAAGAAATGTTATGGCATAAGGTCCATTCTCCACATATGTCATTTTCTCCAGGAGAACTGGTCTCTATAGTATGCAGAGCAGTTATGGGGTTACCAGATCCATCTTGCAACTGGTGGGCAATGGGGGGGCACTTACTGGGAGCTGGTGGGAGGCCAATCCAACCCTGCAGTGATGCTTCTATGTCACTTCTGATGCTTTGCGGGTACAGTCTGCTATTTGGACAAAATTCTATGGTATAACCTGCTTCTACCAGTGAGGTTTTTCCCCCAAATACCAGAGTATTGCCCACATGAGGATGTCCCTTCCAGGCCACATCAGAAGTGACACAGACACATTGCTGCAACATCAAGTGGGCCTCTCTCTTTTCTGGGTAAGTCCCTCCCCCTCACTGTCCAGCTGATTGGCAGCAGGGGAGTGGGGCCTCACAGTAGACACCCCAGCCAGTTTAATTAGGGTCAGTTGTAATTAGAGTTGCCAAACTCCAGGTAATAGCTGGAGATCTCCCAGTATTGCAGCTGTTCTCCAAGTAAAAGAAATTGGTTCACATGGAGCAAATGCTTTAGAGCAAATGCTTTAGGATGCTTAGGGCTGATCCTGCGTTGAGCTGGGGGTTGGACTTGATGGCCTGTATGGCCCCTTCCAACTTTATGATTTTATGATTCTAAATGGTTACCTTAGAAGATGGACGCTATGGAATTGTATCCTGGTAAGACCCCTCTCCTCCCCAAACCATGCTGTCCTTAGACTTCACTCCCCCCCCCCAAAAAAAGAAAATTTCCAGGTATTTCTCATCCTGGAGTTGGCAATCCTAGTTGTAGTTCCAGGAAGACTCCAGGCCCTATCTTGAGGCTGGCAACCCTAGATGGCCTCACAAAGATGCTTACATGAGTGACTGCATACCTGACAGACAGCAGCGTTTTGTTGAAGAAGCTGTATGCAAAGGAAAGGATCAGTGATCCTTCTGGGTGGGTAGGAAGGAGAGTTAAGGAGCAATTAAGCAATTGGTGAGATTTGAGAAATCCAATACTACTCATTATCAGTTAAAGGACTCCAGTTTTTCATATGTAAGGAACTGATGGATTATGAGCCCAGAGTTTTCAGCAGAGGGGATTCAGGAATCATTAACAGGGCTCTGCAGTATAAAAGCAGTTAAATATATGCTTGTACTTCCTGGAACATACCCTGCTTGCAAGATATTTCACTTCCATGTGCAAATCAGGTTTGAATCCAGTGTTTGTTGTCTGTGGTGCCTCAGCTAGAATAAGGTCATTAGAAAAGAGAAACTGCTTTTCTCAACTCGGTCAAGAGAACAAATAACAAATAACACCGTACTTTCTTTTTTTCCTCGTCCCATTTCTAGCACAGGAGCAGGCTACAAAAAAGGACAAAAGTCAACAGTTTTTTAAGAAGAGCCTCAGCATTTTGAAGCACTTGAAAAGTGACAGAGATAAGGAAGAGTAAGTGTCTGCTCTGCAGTTTTGTGGTTACAGACTCAGGGGGAAGCATAAATAAGTATAGAGGGGAATGTACAAGTGTGTACAGACCTCTCTGTGTTTCTGTTTCATCTATTATCATGGCAAACCTACAATAATATAGAGGTCTTTCACGCCTTGACAGGTGATCACGGGGATTAGTACAGGGAAATGGAAACATGGGCCCTAATATCCTTATAAGCTTCAAACATAGTAGTGCATGCCAAGAAAACATCACAAATAGTCTTGCTGTAGACATGCCGCAACTTCAACATAGGAAGGAACCCATTGTGAGGTTTCAGCCAATTGCTTTCAGTAAGAAAACATCTGTAGGAAGGTTTCTTTATTGTAAAGTACAATGATGCTTACATCCCAAAAGTCCTTGTTAAGTCTAACATTAAGTCTTAATATACTGCTGTGTTGTAACCCCCAGCCCCCTTTGCTCCCCCTCCCCCTTAGACCTTTTGGACATGAAGAGTCTGAGATGGTGTTCTTCTGCTAGCCCAGGAGACACAACCATATTCCAAGGACTTGCTAGAGATAGTGTTGTCATAGTGATCGAGCAAAGCAGAGAGTCCCCCACAACTAACCCTCTGCCATGATATTTCACGCCTAAGACTTCTAAGGTAATCGGAGAACAGAACCAGCAATAAAAAGAATTGGGATACATGGCCAAAAGGCTAAATGGCAAAAACAGGCATGCTTTTGATACTCACCCGTCTTACAGATCAGCATGTTGCCGCACATTAGTTAAGTCCACGCCTTTCTCAGTCAATACTCACCAGACATTGGATTTTGAAGGCAATGGAACAGGAAGACACTGACCTGCATAAAAATGTTTTGCATCTTGATGAGGCTAAGGCTTTGGTGATCTCCAGTGAACGGTATTTCCATGGGAGAGTCAACAGCCCAGCAGCTGGACCTTGGCTTCGATCCACCAGGATATTTCTGTGGATAGAATTTAAACCCACAGAGTGTGACTTTCTTGCCCCTCCCCCTTCTGCTGCAGTCCACAGGATCGCTGAAAGCCTAATTTTTATTTATTTTGTTTTATTACATTTTTAAAGCACCCTCCCTTGTGGCTCAGGGTGGGTTACAACAAATCCCATTGTAATACTGGTACAGTACAAGGAAGCTGGACTTAACATGTGTTAACATTATAAAAAGTATAAATGCTTCAACTGTTAACTGCATAGCTGTTAACGCTCGACGGGGTTGCCAGGCTAGGGGTCGCCTTGTGTTGTGTCTGATGGGCGTATCTGGTAGGGGGAGGGAATTCTAGGTGGGGGCCTAATCGATGGTGTTTCATTGACCTCGACCGAAGAGCTTGGCGGGAGAGCTCTATTTTGCAGGCTCTGCAGAATTGTGCTAGTTCCAGCACGGCCTTGAAAGGGGAGCACTGAAGCTCCCCCACAATGACCCAATGGGACCCACAAGATAATTTGCCTTCTCTGGGTTTGAGGGGGAAGTTTTTTGTTTAAAGAGTATGGATGGCTCTGCATTGGAATAACTTGATACTTTTAAAAAACCTCTTGTAAATTATCCATGTTTTTGCAAAGGCACCTTTAGACAATCTCCCCCCCCCCCCTCACTCCAAAGTCAGGCTGAGGTGCTGCTGCTGCTCTCCTTTTATGCTAATTTATATGCAGTTGCTGCAAGGGACTGGCTCTTACCATCAACAAGCACGAAAAATGCAATTGAGTGGCACTTCACAGGACATCTGCAGTTGTGCAGTTTCCCTTTCAGTTTGAAGAAACAGTTCGTATAAACACCCAGTTCTGTTATAAACACCCATTTTAATAGGAATGAAATGAAATAGGGTTGTGTGTGTAAGGAATGATAAAGGCCGATAAAGGTTTATATGTGACAATTTATGTGGAAACATTTTTTGGGAAAAAAAAACATCAGAATTGGGTGGCTGAAATGTGGCAAATCTTTCGTGTGAAAGCAGCCGACAGTCAGGGAATGGGAATGGGACAGGGAAAAACTAGATGGGATTATGCACCTTTAAAAAAAAACAGTGTGCTCTTGCACATTTATTTATTCATATATTTATTACAGTTTTGCAAGTAGATTTTGCCATTTCACACAGTAGAATCCAGTTGCATTGAAAGTGCCTTATTTAGTGTGTGTGAAAGGACCCCAAGAGTTACCAAGGAGGAAGCACCTATCTGTAATGCAGTTAGCTGCTTGCCTCAGCCCCCTTATCATCATCCATTATGTGTAGCAGCCTGACATGTTCCAGTCCCTTACACGGAGCTCTGTCCCTGAAATAACAATGATAGAATGCACACCAAGTTTCTATCTGCCCCAACTCCCCTCCACTTCTGGCATTTTTCCATATGAGAGCTTGCAAAACAATTTCCTTCCAATATACACCAGAAGCAGTGATCTGTGGCTCACGGAAACATAAATGTTATTTAGCAGACTTCTATTTTATATGTAACTGAATCCTGGTGGTTTCCTGCCCCAAATCACAGCTATTTCATTGTGATCTCAGTTTAGGTGTCTCATTTTTGTCCTATTCATATACTTCATTTAAGCCTCCTCTTGAGAAAGAAGATGAAAACCCAAGAGTTCTGTCAAAGTTACCGTTCCTGTTGAAATATTGTTCTAGTTGATACGTTATGATTGTTATATTTGTTATGATGTTCTATGACATTTTATGCAAACCTCCCAGGGCCGTATCGAAGGGTGGTATAAAAATATGGATGAATGAATGAATGAATGAATGAATGAATGAATGAATGAATGAATGAATGCGATGACTCCTTTCCCCTGTGGGGTAGGTTAGGCTGAGAGAGAATGGCTGACGCGAGGTCACCCAGCAAGCTGCCATGGCACAAGTGGAAATTCACACCTGGTTCTCCCAGATCCTGGGTTCCACTACAAGAGGGGTTCCCCAACCTTTTGGCACATGGGGACCGCAATAACATGCCCAGTGCCTAAAGAGGGCCACATCTTAAAGCAAAATATAACAAAATTATTAACCTACTTATTTAGATCAGAAGTAAAAAAAGGTAAATGAAGAAATGTTAACTTCAATGCAATCAGTTTTGGAACAATATTTTACTGTGGAATCCTTTTATTTAGTTAAACATGTTTTACCTAGTCAGTGTGATTTTTGTGGCTGTTTTCTGTTAGCCGAGTCAAGGTTTGTGACACTCTTAAAATGTCATGTAAATTTTCTTCTATAAACCTACACTTCAATTTCACAATTTTCATCTTGGAAAAGATTTGTTCACAGATGTATGTGGTGCCAAAGACTGTGAACATGCCTGCAGCAAAAAAAAATTCAGTTGATAACTATATCAGGTAGACCAGAATAGAAATCTAACAGAATGTTTTTATCTATCTATCTATCTATCTATCTATCTATCTATCTATCTATCTATCTATCTATCTATCTATCTATCTATCTATCTATCTATCTATCTATCTATCTATCTATCTATCTATCTATCTATCTATCTATCTATCTATCTATCTATCGCCCTCCCCGGGGGCTCAGGGCGGTTTACATAATAACATAAGAATAATACATGGAACAAACAAACTTTTCTTTGTAAATGTCTCTGAGATTATCACTAACTTGCAAATCAATGGGTTCCATCTGAAAAAAGTTACCGTATTTGCCGGCGTATAAGACGACTGGGCGTATAAGACGACCCCCCAACATTTCCACTCAAAATATAGAGTTTGTTACATTACATTACAGTACTATAGGCCACTATGGGCAGCTATGTCTATCCCAACTGAAGTGCACCCGGCGTATAGGACGACCCCCCCACTTGGAGGCATGTTTTTCAGGGGGGAAAAGTAGTCTTATACGCCAGCAAATACTGTACTTGCAAATGGATTCTGAAAAATTCTTATTTCCTTTCCAAGCTTATGGCAATCAGTGAATCTGTTCTGAAATTACACCTGCAATAGGTTCAGCATTTTGAAGTGTCTTTCAACATTGAATTGTAAAGTCCCATACTCTCAAATTTTAGTCCATTGTAGCCTGAGAAGTTTGAAGTTACCTTCACTAACTTGCTTCATGAAAATGTTCAGTTTTGCTTCAAAAGTTTTCAATATATATGTCACAAACAAGCTTTTCTTTCCCATGCAACCTTAGATTCAATGTGTTCAGATGCTCTGTGATATCCATTAAGAAAGCCAAAGACCTTTTCCTTTCTCTTTAAGAAAGACATCATTTTCATGAGGAAGACTGAAAAACATTTGAGGACTTTGCTTCTGCTAACCCACCTGACTTCTCCATGGTTCCTAGACTGTGTATACATCCCAGTTTTGATTTTTTTCCCCCATTGGCATTAGATGAGAGTGATGACATTATAAATACTGCTCAACTACTAATTTTTATCAGGGGAATAGATTCCAACTCAGAATTACAAAAGAGGTGTGTGCACAACAGAGTTTGAAAGTTACTGCAACTGCAGAAATCAGTAGAAAATCTTGGTCTGAGTTGGGATGAATTGAAAAGCATCATAAATGATGGTGCAAGAAATATGGTGGGAAGTAAAACTGGTGTAGTTACAAAAATCATTGAAGAGATACTGAAATTAAACAGTGCACTTCCCATGCAATTTCACTGCATCACCCATCAGCAAGCCATTTTTCTCAGAGATAAATACAGAATATGGGCTTGCTTCCTACCATATTGGCTTACAATCGCCTTCCCTTCATCTCCCCACAACAGACACCCCATGGAGTAGGTGGAGCTGAGAGACTTCTGACAGGACTGCTCTATGAGAACACCACTATCAGGACTATGATGAGCCCAAGGTCACCCAGCTGGCTGCATGTGGAGGAGAAGTGGGGAATCAAACCTTACTCACCAGATTAGAAGCCACTGCTCTTAACCATGAATACCAATACTGATTTCAACAATTTCAACTGGGTCCAATTTTTAGAAACTATTATATTAATAGTCAGTCCTAGAGGAGATCAGCCCTGACTGCTCCTTAGAAGGCCAGATCCTGAAGATGAAACTCCAATACTTTGGCCACCTCATGAGAAGGAAGGACTCCCTGGAAAAGAGCCTAATGCTGGGAGCGATTGAGGGCAAAAGAAGAAGGGGACGACAGAGAATGAGGTGGCTGGATGGAGTCACTGAAGCAGTAGGTGCAAACTTAAATGGACTCTGGGAAATGGTAGAGGACAGGAAGGCCTGGAGGATCATTGTCCATGGGGTCATGATGGGTCGGACACGACTTTGCACCTAACAACAAGAATTGTATTAATACTGAAATGTCTGGAGCCATTGTGTAATTAGTATGGTTGACCACTGGTCATTTGGCTAAAATGCATCTGGTCATGGTCGCATTTGGTTTATGTTTGATATAATTGCATGACTTAATTCTGATTTAAGGCTATAAGTGCTTTTAATTTATAGTAATACTTGTATTTTCCTATATAGAATCATCTTTAACCGCTCCTCACAGAGTGGAAGAAATAAAACAGTAAGGGCCCCGAGGGCGGGCCCTGTCTGGGATGAGGAAGGGTGCCGATTGCCCCCTTCTCCTGGACTGACAAGTGGAGGGTCCAATCAGGAGGCGTGAAGCACCTCCCGATTGGGCCCTCTGCTTGTCAGTCCAGCCCCAAACTGCCAATCGCGTGGCTGTTGATTGGCTGTTTACCCGGCCAACAACCAATTGGGAGGATTTCCTACAGCCACTGCTTGCTCACTGTTGCCATAACCCGCCCCACCCCCCACAAGAGCGAACCTTCGCTCCACGGCGATCATTACTCAGCTGCCCGCCGAGAGCGAAGGTAGGCCCGCTGGCCCCTGCCCTCTTCCCCAGAACGGCTCCCCAGGCCCCAGGGAGCACGATCCATGCCTCAGCAAGGTGTGGATCGCCCTCCCCGGGGCCTGGGGAGCCTTTTTGCAAGTCCAGCCGCCTGTAAGAACGCTCCCCAGGCCCCGGGGAAGGTGATCCGCCATCCCCAGGGCCTGGGGAGTGTTTTTCCAAGTTGTGGGGGGGGGGAGGGAAAAAGCTCCCCAGGCCCCGGGGAAGGCGTCCTCTCCGGAGCCCGGGGAGAACTTTTGCACCAATGCAAACTCTGGACCCAGCCTGGAGCTGCCTTTCCCCCAGCCCTCCACATGCCCATTTTAAAAAATGGGCTTTGTTCCTAGTAGAATCATAGAGTTGGAAGGGGCCACACAGGCCATCTAATCCAACCTCCTGCTAAACACAGGATCAGCCCAAAGCTTCCTAAAGCATACAATAAAAGTGTGTATTCAACCTTTGTTTGAAGACTGCCAGTGAAGGGGAGCTCACCACCTTAGGCAGCCTATTCCACTGCTGAACTACTCTGACTGTGAAGAGTTTTTCCTGATATCTAGCCTATATCATTGTACTTGTAGTTTAAACCCATTACTGTGCATCGTTTCCTCTGCAGCCAACAGAAACAGCATCCTGCCCTCCTCTAAGTGACATCCTTTCAAATACTTAAAGAGGGCTATCATGTCCCCTCTCAACCTCCTTTTCTCCAGGCTAAACATTCCCAAGTCCCTCAACCTATCTTCATAGGGCTTGGTCCCTTGGCCCTAGATCATCCTCGTTGCTCTCCTCTGTACCCTCCTCAATTTTATCCACGTCCTTCTTGAAGTGAGGCCTCCAGAACTGCACACAGAACTCCGGGTGTGGTCTGACCAGTACCGTATACAATGGGACTGACATCCTGTGAGTTTGATACAGCCCAAAATGGTAGTCGCCTTTGTTAGCTTACAATCCACAAGTACCCCAAGGTCTCGTTCACACACAGTGTTACCTAGAAGCGTATCCCCCATCCAGTAGGCATGCTTTTCATTTTTCTGACCCATATGTAGAACTTTACCCTTATCTTTATTAAATTGCATCTTGTTCTCATTTGCCCATTTTTCCATTGGGTTCAGATCTCGTTGAACTCTCTCTGTCTTCTGGAGTATTTGGTGTCATCTGCAAACTTGACGAGTAGTCCCTCCACCCCCTCATCTAGATCATTAATAAATATGTTAAAAAGTACCGGACCGAGTACCAAGCACTGAGGTACCCCGCTACACACCTCCCTCCAGTCTGACGAAACACCATTGACAACAACTCTTTGCGTGCGGTTCTCTAACCAATTCCCTATCCACCTAACTATCTGAAAATCCAGATTGCAGTCCTTCAGTTTATCCATCAGAACATCATGAAGAACCTTATCAAAACTTTACTAAAATCCAAGTAAACGACATCCAAATTTCCGCAATCCAGCAAACCTGTTACTTGGTCAAAGAAGGAAACCAGGTTGGTCTGACAGGACCTGTTCGAGACAAATCCAGGCTGACTTTCTTGGATCACCGAATTGTCTTACAGATGTTTGCAGATCGCTCCCTTTAATATCTGCTCCATTATCTTCCCCACAACAGAGGTCAGACTCACTGGTCTGTAGTTTCCCGGGTCTTCCTTCCCCCCTTTTTTGAAGATCGGAATAACGTTTGCTCCCTTCCAGACCTCCAGGACATCTCCAGTCCTTAAATAGGTCCCGAAGATGATGAACAAGGGCTCTGCAAGTTCTCCGGAAAATTCTTTAAGCACTCTTGGGTGTATTTCATCCAGCCCAGGGAATTTGAACTCATCCAATGCAGCTAAATGCCTCTCTACAATCTCTCTGACCATGTCAACCTGCAACCCAGACGCTGTTTCTTGGCTCCTTCCTACTCTAGGGGTCATTCCGCACGACTTAAATGTAGCAGAAGTCTTAGCTTTGGTAAACGCTACTAATTCAATGTTCTGCAGGACGTCACACACAATCTTCAACACTCATGCAAAAATCGCTTTCTTGTAGCGCTTTTCGGGAAATCGGGAAAAGTGGATTCTCCCTGAAAAAATTGCTACACTTCTGAGCACAAGCTGCAACACATCAGTGAAAGACATGTGCGTTCTCAATGTAGCGGTAGAATGAATGTCCCTCCCCCTGCTCTCGCCCCCGATCTGTGTGAAGCAATGATAGAACACATATTCGTTGCAACGGGTGTGTTTGTGTTTTGAAAAAGGAGTTCTTAAAGGGAAAGGGTTTTTTCGGGAGCATGAACACAACAGGCTGTTCCATTTGATTGATGCCCAGGGGCGGGAATAAGCACAAAAAAATCTCGCTTCCTTTATTGAGATTCCAGCGAGACCAGAAACCTGTGGGGAATGAATACAACGCTGCTGGTACTTCTATATTCCACTAAATTTAAAGGTATGCGGAATGACAAAATTCCACTATTTAATATAGTGTTTCTGCATTCTGAAAACATTTGGCAAAATTGGTCCTTGTGCAGAAAGCCCCTAGATGTGCCTAAACCCTTTGACCTGTGGGAAAAAGAGATGTAAAATAGGCCCTGAGCCTTTCAACTTTCTCTGCATCCTCCATTAGTTTGTCCATCCGCACCCAACAGTGGGCCTATTGCCTCCTTTACGTTTGTTCCTCACATAACTGAAAAATCTTTTCTTGTTACAATGGGCTTCCCTGGCCAATCTTAGCTCATTGTTAGCTTTGGCCTTTCTTTTTGGCTCCTGCAGTGTTTTCTTCTTTCTGGGATAGTCATGGATTCGGCATGCAATAGCTCCTGTTTGAATAGCGCCCACCCTTCACATGCTCCCTTCCCTTCCAGCATTCTCGTCCATGGTATGACACTCATCATGTCTCTGAGTTTATTAAAGTTTGCCCTACAAAAATCCAACATCCGCGTCTGGCTACAAGCTTCCCTGCCCCCCCCATCTCCCCACCTCCTTCACCCCATCCACCAATTCTTGCCTGTTGGTAAGTATTAAGTCCAGTATGGCTAAACCTCTTGTAGGTTCATCTACCATTTGATTGATGAAGTTGTCAGCCAGGCAGGTCAGAAAGTTGCATGACTGAGGATGCTTCAGAGAGTTTGTTTCCTAGCACACATCTGGGAAATTGAAGTCACCCATGATTACAAGGTCCTGCCGCTTGGATATTTTCCCAAGCTGCTCAGCATCCACATCCTCTCGTTGGTCAGGCGGTCGGTAGCAGACACCAACCACCACACTGTTTGTTTTCCCCTCATTTATTTTCACCCAGATGCTTTCCACTGGAGATATACTCTACTTCACTAGAATTTCTTGATAGGTAAGCCCTTTCCTCACATACAGTGCCACTCCTCCACCTCTTCATTCTATTCTGTCTCTTCTGAACAATTCATATCCATCCACCATTACATTCCAGTCATGAGAATCATTTCACCAAGTTTCTGTGATGCCTACTAGATCATCAGCATGAGAAGTTCCAGCTCTTCCTTCTTATTGCCCATGCTTCGGGCGTTAGTATAAAGGCATCTGAATCCTTTTACGTTTGGTTCCCTATGAGCTGGCCTCCCTGGTTGGGCTGCCCCCGATCGGTCTCCTTCCTTACACTCCCTATGCTGAACATCTTCTTCCCCAACTTGGATAAGTGCAGTCCATCAGGTGCTAGTAGGCCTTCTTCAAGAAAGCCTATCCCATGGTCCCAGAAACCAAATCTCTCCTGCCGGCACCAACAACGCAGCAACTGATTCACCTCCATTATCTTCCTCTCCCGACGCATTCCTCTTCCCTTGACAGGCAAGATTGAAGAGAATGCCACTTGTACCCCCATTTGCTTGAGCTTCCTCCCTAGATCTTGATATTCTGTTTTAATAGGAGCGATGGTATTCACGGATATGTCATTCGTTCCCATGTTGACTATCACAAATGGGTAGCGATCCGTAAATTTGAGGAGTTTGGGCAGCCGTTCTGAAATGTCTTTAATTTTCGCCCCTGGCTTTGATAACGTGTATATTGAGATACAGAATTACTAGGCCCTTACATTTCTTTTACTTTTAGGGGCTGAATTCAATACTTGGGTTAAGTTTATTCTCCTCCTTTCTTTGTCTTGTGTTGTCTCCAGATTCTAGCCCAGAACCGTGCTACACCACAATGTCTCTCCAATGCCTTTCTGTGCTGAAGGCAGTGCCATTAATGCAATAAATTGCACTCAAATGCAGTTCTGAACACAAATACACGTATGTGTAACTTATATGTATCTTGATGATTAACTCTGATTTTTGTGTCTTTAAATCAGAGCCTACAAGCTCCTTGCCAAGGCAGCAGAAATGGGAAACCAGAAGGCAGTGGAGAAACTGGCTGCCAATATGCTGTTTGGATATGATGGCCCTCAAAATATAAAAGCTGCTGTATCATTATATAAGATTTTAGCTGAAGAAGGATCTCATAAAGGCCAGACCGTAAGTGTTCTTTAGCTTATTTATTTATTTTTATAATTATATCCTGCCTCTCCTGGCAGCTGCCAGCCCAAGGAGGCTCACAATACAACAACAGATATCAACAATTAAAACATCCCCAACCACAATTAAAATAGCCTAACATTAAAACAACAAGTTGTTGGAAAATACAGAAAGAACCCCATAGCTCTGCCGCTCCAGCCACCATTGCCAATCACAGTTCTCATTTGGTGAGATCTTCCATAGCAGCCAACCATAGGGCAGGACCCCAGAGTGTAACTCCGGGCACCCTTTCCCGGCCTCAACCAAACGCCTGGCGGAAGAGCTCTACCAGGACCCTTAGCTCTCCTGGGAACTCATACTACCAGGTTGGGGCCAAGGCCAAAAAGGCCCTGGTCAAGGCCAGATGGATTTCCCGGGGGGCCAGGACAACTAGTAGGTTCATACCTGCAGAGCAAAGTGCTCTACAGGGGGAATAGGCAGACAGGTGGTCCCGCAGATAGGTAGGACCCAAGCCACGTAAGGCTTCGAAGGTTGAAACAGACACTCTTTAAGAGTCCATAAAATTTGAAAGGAATAGAAGAAAAAGAAAAGGAAGAGTTGGTTCTTATATGCTGCTTTTCTCTACCCAAAGGAGTCTCAAAGCGGCTTACAGTTACCTTCCCTTTCCTCTCCCCACAAAAGACACCCTGTGAGGTGGCTGAGGCCGAGAGAGCCCTGATATCACTGCTCGATCAGAACAGCTTTATCAGTGCCGTGCCGAGCCCAAGGTCACCCAGCTGGCTGCATGTGGGGAGCGCAGAATCAAACCCGGCTCGCCAGATTAGAAGTCCGTACTCCTAACCAAACTGGCTGTATATAGATTTGTTTTGAATTGAGAAATACTAACAAGGTGGGTGTATAAGCCTCTTGTGGCGCAGAGTGGTAAGGCAGCCGTCTGAAAGCTTTGCCCATGAGGCTGGGAGTTCAATCCCAGCAGCCGGCTCAAGGTTGACTCAGCCTTCCATCCTTCCAAGGTCGGTAAAATGAGTACCCAGCTTGCTGGGGGGTAAACGGTAATGACTGGGGAAGGCACTGGCAAACCACCCCGTATTGAGTCTGCCATGAAAACGCTGGAGGGCGTCACCCCAAGGGTCAGACATGACTCGGTGCTTGCACAGGGGATACCTTTACCTTTACCTTTACCTAACAAGGTGGGTGACATAAAGTTAACAACATCGGACTGTATGATTTAAAGAAGATAATTGGTTGTATTCAAGAAACATCTTTCAAAACTTCTTGACCAATAAAATTTGAGCAGGGCTGGTTATCTGTCCAGACTAGGGAGATAGAACAAGAGGAATACAGATGGATCACGGGGGTGTGGCACATTTCTGGCTACCAGCAGTATGGGAGGAGACCGGGGTCCCTTCTTGGAACTGCACTGCCCATAAACCAGCCTCAGGGTCAGAGGCCCCTGTGGCACTGCGGCAGTGATTTGGCTTGTATCCAGTTGGTGGTAGCACAAGCTTGGGGAGGGGAGGATGAATGTACCAAGTTTACAGTGACAAAATGCCTTGAATGCCCCCTGAATTTCAAATGCTCACATCTTTATTCCAGTGAGGATACTGGAGTCAAGATTTCATGTTAAATTTAGAATGGAAGATATTTCCAAACGTCTAATATCATCAATATATATAATTGGGAGGGGGGATGAAAGCTGAACTGACATTAATTTTTCCTTCTCACCTGGGGAAGGTGCCATGGTTTAGCAGTAGAGATTTTGTTTGGCATGCAGAAAATATCAGGCTCAATCCCTGGCATAGCCAGTTCAAAGGCCTAGCTGGAGCCCCTGGAGGGCCAATTCCAGTTTGCGTAGTAAGTACTGACTTTTATTGACCAATGGTCTGATGCAGTACAAGCCAGCCTCGTGTGTTCATGGATATCACCAAATCTTAGTGAAAAAATCATAGGAAGAATTTATGAATGGCATAGGACTCTGACAAGCAAACAGAGCTGATATGCCCCCAAAGGGTTGGTATTTCATGGATTTCTGTTTGTGTACAGCTCAGACTGATGTGTTACCAAGTCAACTAATGATGCCTGCATTGGCAAGGCTCTCTTTCCTTTTTCCTTCTTCACCCAAAGAGTAATCAATATATGGAATTCACTGCCACAGGAAATGGGAGCAGCTACCAGAATAGACAGCTTCAAGAGGCGATTGGATAAAAAGACGGAGCAAGGGTCCCTGGGTGGCTATTAGCCACAATGTACACTCTGTCTCGGGCAAAGGTGCTCTGCTTGGGGGACAAGAGTGGGAGGGCTTTTAGAGTTATGGTGGATCATGGCATATGGTATACCATAGAGCTTGCTCTCCTAAGGAGCCATGTTCTGTAAAGGAACTGTGGTCACTGTACCTCTGGGTACAGGACCAAGCTTGGGGTCCGAGGCAGGATCTTAACCCTGCACACAATCAGCCAATGCACGGCTAGATTCCAACTTTTGGATCCAGTCAGTTTGAACTGGAACTGACCTATAACACGCACTGGCAGGAAGATCCATTGTGTTGTATCAGGGAGCTTTCTGCTTTCCTGAGGGCCTGCAAAACGGAGCTCTTCCACCAGGTTTATGGTCAGGGCCAGTACTATTGAAAATGCTATGGGTCCCCTCTCCTGCTGGCATCTACCATCTTGGCGCCAAACACCTGGCTCCCCCATGCTGCCTTTGAAAGTATTGTGTTAGGGAATAATGTTTTTTGCACTGGTTACCAGTCTGTTTCTGGGTCAAGTTCAAGGTATTGGTGTTGACCTTAAGGCTACACGTGGCCTGGGTCCCACTTATCTGTGGGACTGCTTGGTTGCTTATGCCCCCACAGGGCTCTTTGCTCTGTGGGCATGAATCTACTGCTTGTCCTGGGCACCCGGGACATCCGCCTGACCTCGACCAGGGCCAGGGCCTTTTTGGTCCTGGCTCCAACCTGGTGAAACGATATCCCGGAAGAGCTGAGGGCCCTGCTGGAGTTACCAGCTTTCTGCAGGGCCTGCAAGAGCTCTTCCGCCAGGCATATGGTTGAGGCCAGGGCGGAGTCTCAGCATTACCACCTGAGGATCCCCTGATGTAACATAATACAAGATTAGATACGGCTCCCCACACCCACCAGAAGAGAACTTGGCTGTTGGGTTGACCGGGGGAGGGGATTGGGAGATTTGAAGTCTCTTTAGGAAGTGATCACCATCTGTATAATTGTTTACTTGTAATAAGAAGTGTTTTTATGGGCTTTTACAGAGAATGAGGTGGCTGGATGGAGTCACTGAAGCAGTAGGTGCAAACTTAAATGGACTCTGGGGATTGGTAGAGGACAGGAAGGCCTGGAGGATCATTGTCCATGGGGTGGCGATGGGTCGGACACAACTTCGCACCTAACAACAACAACAAATAGAATTTTCTCTATTTTATTATCTTATGAACCACCGCGAGACCTTTGGAGAGTGATGGTATAAAAATTGAAAAATAAACAAACAAGTAATTATGTAGGCTAGCGAAGGCCATCTGTATAACTTTCCCAGCAACTTTAGTTAAACCCCTCAGAACTATCAGGCATTAAAGGGATGAATTTGTGTAGCAAATATACTTTGAATCATTGTCTGGAAAATAAAATCCCTCCTCCCCCGGGCTGCATTTCCAATAGAATTTGGCTAGTTTAAATTGTAGCAGTATAGTCAATGTCCTGTCTGAAACTGTCTGCTGGGGGGGAGGCTAGGCTGGCGCTCACCTGGCAGCAGGACTAATCCCCTCTTCCACATGAGATTGGCCTGAATCAGGTGCTCCATTGCCCCATGGCAAGGGACCGCAGTTATTTCTGCGTTCCCTTTCTCACCGAGGACACCCCTGGGGCCTATCCCATGCCAGGTCCATATGGAAGGAGAAGAATCGGGCCTTATAGGCCCGTCTCTTCCCCCTCTTACTACATCCCAGAATGGACAAACAATGCCCCAGTCAGCTCTATGGTGCTTTGTGGCAGTGTGGACCCAAATGGGGCCTTTTAAATTTTTTCATAAAGGTGGAATAGCACTGCAATGCAATCCTACCTTTGTGAAAATATTTTTTTAATCCCTCATGTGGAGGCGGTAATCCAGGGTGGACTGGGTTTGGCAAAGAGGACCCAGAAAACAGCAAGGCAAAGTGCCCTGTTTCAAATATCTGGTGACAGCACAGCATGGCTGCAGCCTCACCTCCCTGGCAGGGTGTCTATTGCGTGGGGAGGAAAAGGAAGGGGATTGTAAACCCATTTGAGACTCCTGGTAGAGAAAAGCAGCATAGAAGAACCAACTCTTCTTCTTTTGTTTGATTTCTATCCTGCCTCTCCACCAAGGAAGATGTTCCCCTCCCCTTTTATTCTCACAAAAATTCTATGGCATAGGTGGGGCAAAGGTTTAATGACTACCTGAAGATCAGTCCGGTATTTAGCCATGGTGATCTGAAGCAACAGAACAAAGTTAGAATCCAGGGGTACCTTTAAGACCAATGAAGTTTTATTCTGGGTAGAAGCTTTCACGTGCACACACACTGTACCTTGTGTACATGCAGACAGAATATTCACTGTATACAATTGACTTGAGGAAACCATCACCAAATAATGTCAATACATTCCTAAAAACAAAAGAAATGGTCCAAAGGTGGAATTTATGTCTGCTTTCACTTGTTCCTACAGGCATTAGGATTTTTACTGTCATATGGCATAGGAGTGGAACATAATCAAGCAAAGGTAATGAAACTCTAAGCTAATTCTACCAAATTGTCATTGTAATAGCTTGTTTCTTGATCCCTAGCATTATATTTTCCTTCATTTTCCCTAGGCACTTCTATACTACACCTTTGCAAGTATTGGAGGAAATCTGATATCCAAGACTATATTGGTTTGTAAAACAAAGTGTAGTCTATTTCCAATTCTAGATTGCTGAATAATCTAAATTTAAATAATTATGGCTTGTTTTTCTCCTCAGGCTTATCGATTTTGGCTAGGAATCAATGTTCCAAGGAACTGTGAGGCAGCACTTATCAACTACAGGAAAGTTGCACGTTTCAGTAAGTAGTGATTTACTGTGTCTTGTCCTGGGCAGAGTCTGCACTTACTTTGTTTATTCCATTGTCAATCCTGTTGAATTCAGATTGATTTGAACTCGAGTCTTCCTCTTCCCCTCCTCCCCATTGAAACAGGAAAGTGTTCTGCACATGGTTAGGGAGGCTCAGAAGAGGGGGGAGAGGCAAATGGAGACTCTTCCTTTGTTTTCTTGAAAGGGAGAGAGGATCCAAGAAGTCAGAGGAGTGAGGAAAAAATCCTTTCTTTTCTTGAAGGGGGGGAGGAGGATCAAAGAAGGCAGGAAAAAAATCCAAGGCTGACAGAAGTTGGGAGAAATTAGGGGCTTCTCCTTTAAGGCAAGTTTGTCACATGACCACCTGTGGCCAATCATGGGTTCTCTACCACGGAGGAGAGCCCAGATTCAAAACAATGCGATTTTAAAATATATTTAACATTAAAAACACTCTAAGATAACGCACAATAAAGGTAGTCACTCCGGATCAATCCTTCTTGCTGCAGAAGAAAAATTTAAATTGCCCCAAATCAAAATTGAAATCGCATTCTGTGTAGAGGGCAGGGACTGAATTGACCTGGGGTTGGAATAAAAGGTCTGTGCAGTTCACACCCTGGTTTGAAATGGCTGAGGTACTTAGGATTTAAGTTCCACATTGAAAATAGGCCAAGCTGCTAACCTATTTTGTGTGTTGAGGTCTTGAAATCCAGGGCTCTTTTCTATTCTATTTTTCCTAACTTGTGTGTTTCTGTTGCTTTGGGGGAAGGTGTCTGTTCTATGCATGTTTAGATCCCTCAAATGCTCAGGGCCATTCCGCACCGGGATACATGTAGCAAATTGTTTGCTGAACGAAATATCGCCATTTTAAATCGTGGAATTCGTTGTTATGCATACCTGCCTTTGTAGTGGAATCCAGTTGCGTTTCTATCGTTTCCCACAGGCTTCCAGTCTTGGCAAAAATCGCTAGAAAGGAAGCGCTATTGCCGAGCTCGTCCTGCCCCTGGCCGTCAAGCAGCCAATGGGCGACCGTTAGCATGCTCCCAAACAGCCACTTTCCCTTTAAGAAAGGTTTAAAAAAAAAAAAAACACCCGTTGCAACGAATATGCATTGATTCGTTGCAACGGAGAGACCCATCCAGCTGGCAGGTGGTGTTTGAGCTGCCGTTTCATTGTTGCCACGCTCCCCCCGAGTGAAAAAAAAAATCCCCCCCCTCACGGGCGCGATTTTCGGCCGAAAACAGTGTCAAGAATAAAGGGAAAATAAACCAGCAAACGGGCTTCTGTGTTGCTTGTGCTTAGTGACTTTAAACAGAGGGACTGCAGCCAGGGAAGCCTCGCTGGGTAAACGAAGGCTCGCTGGTGCGTTGATCTCCGCTCGCTCGGAGAAAAAAGAATGGCGATCGCTTCGCTGGAAGACCAGAGAAGAGGGCCAGGGGGAGGGACTTTGCAGAAACCACAACAATGGTAATGCACAGAACTTACCCGCTAGTGTTGCAGATTGGTTGCAGGAGTGTAGTGCTTTCCGGAGGGTGAATCCACTTTTTGGAATTTCCCTGAAAGCGCTACAACGAAGCGCTTTTTGCAGATCGGTTTCAGGAGTGTTGCAGATTGTCAACGACGTTGTGCATAATGGCAAATCAGTAGCGATTTCAATTGGCAACCATTGTGCAATTTTGAAGGAGTGCGGAAAGCCCCTCAGTTTGATAGTATATTGCTTTATATCCAGCATATCTCCCTGGACACTACACAAAAAATGTGACTAGGGAAATCCCCTAGTCACAAGGTTGATCAGGTTATGGTGGACTAACAGGAATAAACACTTCACTCTGCTACTTTAAGTGTAAAGTTCTGCATCTGGGTCAGAAAAATGAAAAGCATACGTACTGGATGGGGGATACGCTTCTAGGTAACACTGTGTGTGAGCGAGACCTTGGAGTACTTGTGGATTGTAAACTAAACATGAGCAGGCAGTGTGATGCAGCGGTAAAAAAGGCAAATGCCATTTTGGGCTGTATCAACAAGGGCATCACATTAAAATCATAAGATGTCATAGTCCCATTGTATACGGCACTGGTCAGACCACACCTGGAGTACTGTGTGCAGTTCTGGAGACCTTACTTCAAGAAGGACGTCAATAAAATTGAAAGGGTACAGAGGAGAGCGACGAGGATGATCTGGAGCCAAGGGACCAAGCCCTATGAAGATAGGTTGAGGGACTTGAGAATGTTCAGCCTGGAGAAAAGAGGTTGAGAGGGGACATGATAGCCCTCTTTAAGTATTTGAAAGGTTGTCATTTGGAGGAGGGCAGGATGCTGTTCCCATTGGCTGCAGAGGAGAGGACACGCAGTAATGGGTTTAAACTACAAGTACAACGATATAGGCTAGATATCAGGAAAACATTTTTCACAGTCAGAGTAGTTCAGCAGTGGAATAGGCTGCCTAAGGAGGTGGTGAGCTCCCCCTCACTGGCAGTCTTCAAGCAAAGGTTGGATACACACTTTTCTTGGATGCTTTAGGATGCTTTGGGCTGATCTTGCATTGAGCAGGGGGTTGGACTAGATGGCCTGTAGGGCCCCTTCCAACTCTATGATTCTATGATTCTCTGAGAAGGACATCATGCCAGCAGAAAATCCTTATGTTCAGAACTAGAGGTGGGCACAGACTGCAATACAAACTTTGAAAATGCACGAAAGTGGGTCAGTTTGGTGTTCCTGGTCTGGCATTTACAAAACCATGTTCCCACCAGTGCACCAGCCCATATGGGTTTTTTTGCCTTTGCCGGGCTTGGTGATTTGTGTAGGTGGAGTTTGCTTTTTCACGCAGATGTCTCACGTGCTAGAAAAGCTGATGTATCATGAGGAGGGTGTGTTTACCTTTGGCCATGGAAATACCAGTCTCTCTCCTCTGTACTTGACAGGCATCCATGGCAACCATTAGGATCCCTCCCATTCTTGCCTATGGGAGCAGCAAGCTCTATGTGTTTCCAGCATTCACATTGCGAACTGGGTGGCACGCAGGAGAGCTGTAGAACAAACAAAGGTGGGAGAGAGATTTGCTGGATAGATCGTGGGTCTGGTGGAAGGGGGAGAGAGGACAAACACCTTCTACACTACCACGTTTTCAGCTGCAGGACATTGCCTGGTGATGTCTCAGTGTTTTTACAAGGGGTGACCCTCTTCTCCGATGAGGCCAATTGCCATTTCAGCTGCAAATCCCCCCCCCCCCCAATGTTGGGTGAAGCCTTGCTGCAGTCTGGTTTTTTTTTCCTTGTCTTGTTTGGCTTTGAGGAAATGTGCACTGTTAGGGCATTTTGGGGGGGGGGGGGAACACTTTGTGGAAGTTTGAGGTTTGTGACAGGTTTTCAGGTTTGCTCCCACCTCTGTTCAGGACAACCATCTCTAACAATCCTATCTGGTCTACCTACCTTGGATAAGACGCCTCAATCTATGTACATTCGCTTATTCCATTGATGTATTTTTTATTCACAGTTGCTAAACAATTAGAGAAAAATGAAGAGTTGCCCGTGGAAAAAGTAAGACTGATGGAAAAGCCAGAAAATCAGAGTTCTAATGCAGAATTCTTGGACTGGGATGTTTATCAGTACTACAAGTTTTTGGCTGAAAGAGGAGACACACAGATACAAGTAAGATGTGTTGGCTTCCATTGGCAATGACTGGGTTGTGTACAGAGGTGTGTGTGTGCTGAGGGAGCCTGACAAGGAAAGTTTAAGATATGGGAAGACTCCATATGTTATTAAGTCAAAATTGAACGTCAATCTCTAGGGAACACAAGAGTTCGGCAGCACAGATTTGACTGTAAGGTCAGCGCTTTCAACTGCAAAGTCATCAAACATACACTGTGCTCTAAGAGATTGCAATTCCTATCCAAACGTTTCTGGGTAACAATATTTTATCAGTTGTCAAATTGTCTGTCCTTATATATTCAAGAATGATTAGATAACAGTGTGTATTGTATATTTAGGGTTGCCAGACTCTGGGAGAATGCTGGAGGTCTCCTAGAACGACAAATGGTCTCTGAAGTAATGAGATCAGTTCCGTTGGAGAAAATGGCTTTGGAGAGCATCAGATCCTATCTGATCTACCTACCCTTCCCACTCTGCCTTCTTCAAGCACCATCCTGAAATCACTCAGCCTGGAGCTGGCAACCCTAATTGTCCATTAACTTTTGCAGGGGGGAAGACTATTTTACATGGTGAGCCCAGTTTCCCCCCTCCCATAGATTGACGATTACCAGTAAATCTACTACTAATTAAATTAACTGCCCTGCCCAAATGTTTTAAACCATTGGGTATACATTTACCAAACAATGTGAAGCAGAACCAACACCCATGAACTTAGTAGGGTGTGACTCTCCTTAGGATTGCACTATTGATGAGTTCAATGGTCTTTCATCTCACATCACAATTGAACAAGAAAATAAGTGAGTTTTCTCCAAGCTTTTCCAGAGCAGGTCCAATAATGTAGGTTTTTATGCAGCCATTTTTTATGCCCAAAGCATCCTAAAGCATCCAAGAAAAGTGTGTATCCAACCTTTGCTTGAAGACTGCCAGTGAGGGGGAGCTCACCACCTCCTTAGGCAGCCTATTCCACTGCTGAACTACTCTGACTGTGGAATTTCCCCCCCTGATATCTAGCCTATATCGTTGTACTTGTAGTTTAAACCCATTAATGCGTGTCCTTCCCTCTGCAGCCAACAGAAACAGCATCCTGCCCTCCTCCAAGTGACAACCTTTCAAATACTTAAAGAGGGCTATCATGTCCCCTCTCAACCTCCTTTTCTCCAGGCTGAACATTCCCAAGTCCCTCAACCTATCTTCATAGGGCTTGGTCCCTTGGCCCCAGATCATCCTCGTCACTCTCCTCTGTACCCTTTCAATTTTATCTACATCCTTCTTGAAGTGAGGCCTCCAGAACTGCATATAGTACTCCAGGTGTGGTCTGACCAGTACCGTATACAATGGGACTATGACATCTTGTGATTTTGATGTGATGCCCCTGTTGATATAGCCCAAAATTGCATTTGCCTTTTTTACCACTGCATCACACTGCCTGCTCATGTTTAGTTTACAATCCACAAGTACCCCAAGGTCTCGTTCACACACATGGTGTTTCCGCACAAGGACCAATGTCGCCAATTGGTCACACAAAGTGGAAACGCTATTTTTAAAAGTGCAATCCCGGCATTACGCATACCTGCTTTTTTAGTGGAATCCAGTAGCGTTTCATTCGTTTCCCACAGGTTTCCGGTCTTGCAAAAATCGCTAGACAGGAAGCGATTTTTCCTGTGCTTTGTCCCGCCCCTGGCCGTCAGTCAAACGAACAGCCAATGGGCGGTTGTTATCATGCTCCAGGAAAGCCCCTTTTCCTTTAAGAAAAGTTAAAAAACACACACACACGTTGCAACGAATATGCGTTAATTTGTTGCAACGGAGAGACCCATCTAGCTGGCAGCTAGCGTGTGAGCTGGCGATGATGAGTGTCATACCATGGACGAGAATGCTGGAAGGGAAGGGAGCATGTGAAGGGTGCATGCCGAATCCATGACTATCCCAGAAAGATGAAAACACTGCAGGAGCTCTAAGAAGCTTATTTGGATGATGCCTATTTGAGGGACTTGGGAATGTTCAGCCTGGAGAAAAGGAGGTTGAGAGGGGACATGATAGCCCTCTTTAAGTATTTGAAAGGTTGTCACTTGGAAGAGGGTAGGATGCTGTTTCCGTTGGCTGCAGAGGAAAGGACACGCATTAATAGATTTAAACTATAAGTACAACGGTAAACTACAAGTACAACGACAAGTACATTCGTGAGTGCAACAGACTTGGCTCCTAGTACATCAGTTACTATTGCTAACCCATACTATAGAGCCTCTTGTGGTGCAGAGTGGTAAGGCAGCAGACATGCAGTCTGAAAGCTTTGCCCATGAGGCTGGGAGTTCAAGCCCAGCAGCCGGCTCAAGGTTGACTCAGCCTTCCATCCTTCCGAGGTCGGTAAAATGAGTACCCAGCTAGCTGGGGGGTAAACAGTAATGATTGGGGAAGGCACTGGCAAACCACTCTGTATTGAGTCTGCCATGAAAACGCTAGAGGGCGTCATGCTAGAGGTCAGACATGACTTGGTGCTTGCACAGAGGATACCTTTACCTTTACCTTTACAACAATATAGGTTAGATATCAGGAAAAACAATTTCACAGTCAGAGTAGTTCAACAGTGGAATAGGCTGCCTAAGGAGGTGGTGTGCTCCCCCTCACTGGCAGTCTTCAAGCAAAGGTTGGATACACACTTTTCTTGGATGCTTTAGGATGCTTTGGGCTGATCCTGCGTTGAGCAGGAGGTTGGACTAGATGGCCTGCGTGGCCCCTTCCAACTCTATGATTCTATGATTCTACAGAGATTACTTGAGCAATACTTTAGTAAATACTTGTATTTGATGGTATTGTATTATGTAGGAGAGACAGTGTCTACTATATATGCTATACTTGAAACAATCCTCTGACCATCAGGTTATTTGCCGAGAACTTTTTAAGTTAAACACACTTTCAAATGACTTCTAGGTGTTTCTTGGACAATTGCACCTTTTGGGAAGAAAAGGACTTAAGAGAGATCATGGTGTAAGTATACTCAAATATAGATTGAAAAGTAGTATTGTTATCCTGATCTTAAGCCCCTGTATTTAGAAATGTGTTTTGCCTGTTTCAGTAAGGTGTTTCCAAATGAATGTTCTAAAGATAGCAGGTTAATGATGTCATCCAGAAGGGAGTGCATGGACATCTTTGTTATCTATTTTTAGAGCCAGTTTAGTGTAGTGGTTCCTTCGGGTAGAGAAATGCGGCAGATAAGAACTAACTCATCATCTTCTTCTTCTATTAGTTCCATTTATTCACTGCCACTCCCAGACCATATAGCTCATGGCGGTTTACAACAATAAAATCAAGGACAATAAAAATAATATAACCCCATATCCCAGCCACCTCCTCAACCCAATCAGGGGTTGCTGTCCACAGAGTTCTTCCACTCCACCTCCTCAGTCTAATGTCCGTTGTATTCGTGACTGCAACAGACTTGGCTCCTAGTACATCATAAAACATAATAAGAGTCTGATAGATACATCATGAGAAGCAAGTCCCAATGCAGACAGCATGGGAGGAACATGTGAACTAGAAAACAGGATCTTGACAGCTGCTGCCAATCTGAGTAGATGGGGCTGATTTTGATGGACCAAGGGTCTGATTCAGTATAAGACAGGTCAATGAGTCTGTGTGTGCTCTTCAAAAAAACTCAGCTCCAAAGCACCAAGGAGCATGCAGAGCTGAATGAGTTCTTCTTTTGAACCGACCTATGAAATGATACATCCATATCTGAAGATGGAGGAAAACATGTTGAATTCAGACTACATTCTCCACTAGTGGAAGGCCCTTCCTACATTAGGCAGACTTCTGCTTTCTCTCTCCTGCTGCAGCCTGCTGATCTTTCTCAAATGCTGCTGGTGGTGAGCAAGGGACAGCATGAGGGACAAAGCAGCGAGAAAGGGACATTGGAAGGAATTACATCTTCCCTTCCACAGGTGGAAAATTTAAGGCAGAATATCTGTTTTTGTTTCTGGAAGAATACTGATAGAGCTTTTGCTAAACATATGTACGTAAACATACGTTTGTCTCATTGCTTTCCCATGTATCCTGATACCTTTAAAAATAACATAAAGTCATGATTCACCTATGCAAATATTTCTGGGATGCAGGGTGTAAATGCATCAGCTAGAATTGGTGTGTCTTGCATCTGATGAAAAATACATGTGCCTTCAAGTTGATTATAGCTTTTAAATCTATATTGGAGATAATGTGAAGTAAACTGTAACTTTTTTTTGTTTGCTACTTTTCTTTAGAAAGCTTTATACTATTTCCTAAAAGCAGCAGACGCAGGGGACCCAAATGGTATGGCATTCTTGGGAAAGGTACGTATATTTGCTTCTTGGGATTAATTTTATAGTTGAAGAACCTTATCCCTTGTTCCATCATTATTATTATTATTATTTCGATTTATTATCTTTCGATTTATTGCCCGCCACTCCCTTACGGCTCATAATATCTTCCTTTCCCAGAACGGAAGGTTTTGTACATGGAAGCCATTCTCAGACATCAATAAGGGAGGGGTTTTGGCTCAGTGGTGGAGCATCTGCTTAGCATGCAGAAGGTCCCAGGTTCAATCCCTGACATCTCTAGTAAAAGTCAGGTTGTGGGTACTGTGAAAAACCTCAGCCTGAGACCCTAGAAGAGCTACTGCTAACCAGTACTGACTTGATGGGACCAATGATCTGTAATAAGGCAGTTTTATGTGTTTGTACTAGCAAGAAAGCCCATTGCAACCAGGAATCCACACCCCGTAAGCACATTTCTTGGGACTTGGGAATGTTCAGCCTGGAGAAAAGGAGGTTGAGAGGGGACATGATAGCCCTCTTTAAGTATTTGAAAGGTTGTCACTTGGAGGAGGGCAGGATGCTGTTTCTGCTGGCTGCAGAGGAGAGGACACGCAGTAATGGGTTTAAACTTCAAGTACAACGATATAGGCTAGATATCAGGAAAAAAAATTTCACAGTCAGAGTAGTTCAGCAGTGGAATAGGCTGCCTAAGGAGGTGGTGAGCTCCCCCTGACTGGCAGTCTTCAAGCAAAGGTTGGATACACACTTTTCTTGGATGCTTTAGGATGCTTAGGGCTAATCCTGCGTTGAGCAGGGGGTTGGACTAGATGGCCTGTATGGCCCCTTCCAACTCTATGGTTCTATGATTCTATAATACCGCACCATTGCACTCATTTCTCATGCTACCAAAGTTATGCTCAAAATTTTACAAGCTAGGCTCCAGCAATATGTGGACCGAGAACTTCTAGAAGTACAGGCAGGATTTCAAAGAGGCAGAGGAACTAGAGACCAAATTGCTAACGTACGCTGGATTATGGAGAAAGCTAGGGAGTTCCAGAAGAACTACTTCTGCTTCACTCATCTCAGTTCCTGGCAAATAGACGGGGAAGAAATGGAGACAGTGACAGATTTTATTTTTCTGGGCTCCAAGATCACTGCAGATGGGGACTGCAGCAAAGAAATGAAAAGACGCTTGCTCCTGGGGAGGAAAGCTATGGCAAATCTAGACAGCATCCTAAAAAGCAGAGACATCACCCTGCCAACAAAAGTGCGTTTAGTCAAGGCTATGGTATTCCCAGTTGCAATGTATGGCTGCGAAAGTTGGACCATAAGGAAGGCTGAGCGTCAAAGAATTGAGGCTTTTGAACTCTGGTGCTGGATAATACTCTTGCGAGTCCCTTGGACTGCAAGGCAAACAAACCGGTCAGTCCTAGAGGAGATCAGCCCTGCTTGCTCCTTAGAAGGCCAGATCCCGAAGATGAAACTCAAATACTTTGGCCACCTCATGAGAAGGAAGGACTCCCTGGAGAAGAGCCTAATGCTGGGAGTGATCGAGGGCAAAAGAAGAAGGGGACGACAGAGAATGAGGTGGATGGATGGAGTCACTGAAGCAGTAGGTGCAAACTTAAATGGACTCCGGGGAATGGTAGAGGACAGGAAGGCCTGGAGGATCATTGTCCATGGGGTCGCGATGGGTCGGACACGACTTTGCACCTAACCGCAACCACAAAACAAGTATTGGGTGATATCTATGGTCATGTCGTTATGTTGTCCTGCTCCCCACTCCCAGGATGGCCAATGATGGGCCTGAAGGGGGGGCCCTGGGTGGGTGTGATGTATAGGAGCATGAAATCATATTTTAAAAAATATTATTCAATAAAGAAAAGCTTAGTGTACCAAACTGTTTTGTAAAAGAAGGCCCAGAAAACTTATTCTTGTTCTTGATTGTATTATGGAATGTTACCAAGGCTGATATGTTCTATCCTCAAGGCCAGAGACATGCCATTGTTTACCAGAGGATTGAGAAAGAATGGGAAATTACCTTTTGTAACCTTTTCCCCATGACTTAGTATAATAGCAATGGGTGGTCCTGTGAGATGTGCAAGGGGGTGGAGACCCCAGGTTTGACCTGAAAAGCATCATCTTTCCCTGCCTTCAATGGAATATTATAACATCTCATGTAATCCTTTGTTCGACACACAGGCATTTTTGGGACAACCCCCCTGTCTCATTTTGTTCTGCTGCAGTTGAATAAAATTATTAAAAGGTTTTCCAGTCTAGTGGCCACTTTGTTTGGGTGCTGCACACTAGGCAAATAATCCCAAAATGCCCAGACCAGGCCCTGGGCTATCAGGTGTGTACACAGCTCTGCTTCCCAACCATATTCTTCATGATTGCGCCACTTCTGGGGTTTCTGAAGTCTGAAGAATGTTTCAGGGGTTTCTCTGTAAAAGAATTGAGAAAGGCTGGAGCAGAGAGAAGCCTAATCTAAATACTCCCCTGTCAAAAGGCCAGCTTGTCTGGAATCATGTGTGGGAATATGAGGCGTTGTTTCTGCAGGAGACATCTCCAGAGACGTGTGTCTCCATGGAAGGCCATGTAAAAAGAGTGAGAGGAGAAAGGGAGAGGAGGAGGAGGGGGTCAGAGCGTAGCTCCCACGTCAAGACAAAAACTGGCATCACATTCAAGGAAATAACACCTAGACACGCTTAGAGTTATGTAGCACCTCCCAATAACCAGGCATACTGTGTCACCCACTCCAACAGCGAGGAAGCTGCTATTATCACAGATGAGAAAACAGCTACAGGAAAAGGGGGGGAGTGTCCCAAAAGCAAAAGGAGAAGACCCTCTGGATTGTGTCGCTGGTTGGATGTCCATCTCCCTGAATGGCTGCATCCCCTGCTCCGAGATGAAGACCAGCAGTAGAAGATCAGTAGCTTGGCCACAGCCCTCAGGACACTCTTCTGTGGTCACACTGATCTAACTGCAGCTGTCTTTTCTGGCTACTCCACTGCTGTCACATTGTCTTATTTACGGAGTTTGTTGCTTTCTTCGGCCAGTGAGCAGCACTCATCTCTATTGGTATGAGCCCACTTTGGAGACAATTGCCATAAAAGTGGGATAGAAATATAATAAAGTCAATAAATATTCCCCCCATCTATATCTCTGCTATTACCTAAAGAAATATCCTCTTTTTTATTACGATCTAGATGTATTTAGAAGGAAGCACTGCAGTTGCTCAGGATAATGTAGCTGCCTTGAGATACTTCAGAACTGCAGCAGACAAGGTATTGTAAGCATTTTCTGTCTTCTAATGCTATTTTTTCTCAATCAATACACACAGAATTTGAATAAGCTGCAATAATTTTCATGCCATATAGCTAGGCTGCCTTAAACCTTCTTAAACCCATCTCACTTTTGTGTACTGTCAGTTAAAAACAATACGGTGATTAGCTGTCTCTCTCCCTCCTTGTATTCATTCATTCATTCATTCATTCATTCATTCATTCATTCATTCATTCATTCATTCATTCATTCATTCATTCCATTTATATACCACTCTCCCCTTAGGCTCAGGGCGGTTTACATAGAACATAGCAGAACACAACAGTACAGAGAAATTAGTAGCCAAGGTAATAGCAATAACACTAATAACAATAGAACAAATAGTACAGTTGAACAATATAACAGTAATGAAACTACAACTAAATATTTGAATTGGGGAATATGATTTTTCTTTTTGTGTTTGTGCAAAATGTTTATTAGAAACTAGGTAGTCAGTTCATAGAATCATAGAATCATAGAGTTGGAAGGTACCTCATGGGTCATCTAGTCCAACCCCCTGCACTATGCAGGGCACTCACATCCCAATCGTTCATCTACTGTAACCTGCCACCCCTTTGCCTTCACAGAATCAGCCTCTCCATCAGATGGCTATCTAGCCTCTGTTTATAAATTTCCAAAGATGGAGAACCCACCACCTCCTGAGGAAGCCTGTTCTAAAGTAATTTCATGGTATTTCCCCAACCCCCGTCCACATACCATGTAAATTAGTCACTCACAGTATTTTGATTGCACACACAATTACTGGCTTTATGTGATTATCACATATAGCCAATCAGAGTGGAGTGGCTGGAGATCTCCTGGGATTACAACTGGTCTCCAGGCAAGAGAGGTCAGTTAACCAGGAGAAAATGGTAACCCCTCCCCAAACTCTGCCCTGCCCAGGCTCTGCCCCTTGAATTTCCAGGTGTTTTCCAATCTGTGACTGGCAACCCTAATGATATCCAATTATATATGTTCATTTTATAAGCTAACTAATCTTTGGGTTTTTAAAAACTTAATATTTAGCTATCTGAATTAGAATGTTTACTCATAGAATCATAGAATCATAGAATCATAGAGTCATGTGCTCTCCTCGGTTCCTCTGTTTTCAAATACATGTCTCTATTGTCCAGGAAGCCCAGATATTCTGCCTTCTATGGTACTCCTCACTGCCACTCAGCTGACTAGCTGAAGAAAAAATGGTGGAAGAGAGTGAAGAGTAATCAGCATTGCCAGCAATGCCATGGTGTCACTTTTGGTGTGACCAGGAAGTGATGTCATCACATCAAGTGATGTTCTAGCATAATTGCCCCCATGTGATGACCCCACTGTTGCATCACACCAAAAGGGATATCACCATGTGGCTGGCGAGGTCATTGCTAGCTAGGCCTCCCCAACAAAGTTATCCTGCTACTTGCCAGCCTGCCAAGCAAAACTGTCCTCTCTTTTACCTGTACAAGCAACAGGCAAAATAAAATACACAAAGTAAGGAATGAGCTGTAAAGCAGAGATTAGATGTCACACTCAAGAATAGGCATACGAAGAAAGAAATGAAGCATCAAGTTGTAGTTTGTTTTCCTCTCAGTTTAGAAAAGCAGATATCTGGCACAGAAAATATTAGTCATCCAGACACACACGTTACTGCTGATTATTTGAAATATTTTATTTAAGTAATTTACTGAGGAGCCTAAAACAAATATTCCCAATTCATCTTTTGCTCAGGGCAATCCTCTTGGGTTATGTGGACTGGGTCTTCTTTATTTCCGGGGCAAAGGTGTCCAGGTGGTGAGTATCCGTTGCACTATGAACAGTAGCCCAAGAAATGATGAGCTGTATCAAATGTTGTATGAATCTACATCCCTATGCTATAAAATGTATATTTCCAGAAACCTTTCCATCATCTTTCAAATAATCCCTACCTCTTGACTACCAGTGCAACAGTTGAAGATTCAGAGTTGGAATTAAATCCTGACTAATAAACCAGTCCTTCACATTTACGTTACTCACAAGATCCTGTTTCCTTGGAGGGTTAGGGTGTTTCTGTGCTGCATTTCTACAGAGAGGCCTCATGGGGCAATTCTTCAATTTTGTTGTATGTGTCTCCCTGTTGCTTTGGAGATATTACATCACTGTTGTTAAGTTTCTGCAGATTGCCCAATACACAAATCTTTGACTTGGTGCAAAATATCGAGTTTATTCAGAGCAAGCAAGTTAACCCAAACAATACCTTGTCAGAATTGATGTAGAACAAAGCAGGATCAGTCAACCTGTCAATCCCCTGTCAATCAGTCAACAGTCAACCCCCTCCCATGAAACCTTCAAAGCTCAAACAAAGACCTGATAGTGATGCACTCCAAAGCCAGGCTGCTGTGTTCCCAGTGCCAGGCAGAGATGGATGGGGGGGGGGGAGGTGTGAAAATGAAAGGAAAGAGAGCTGGACATAGAAGCAATTAAACTAGGCATGCATTCCTAACATACATATCTAACAGATGCAAAAAGTTATGGAAGAAGCCTGACACTTCTGACATCCTGCCCCTCCACAATTAGCCCCCACCCACCACAGACTCTAGAGAAGGATTATGGGGGTGGGAAGACCAGCCTGGGTGCCTGAACAATGACGGTGCCCGCCCACTTCCTATCCACCACTGGGAGTTCCTTCCAATCCCCCGGATACTACAACTTTCCCCAATGCACACAGGGTTGCACACAGAGTCCAGGGTTGTGGTTGATTTCATAGTGGATGTGTTCATCCACATAGACAGGCACTGGAATGTCGGGTGCTACATGCCATTTGTCAGGATCAGGAGCACAGCGAAGCATGCTGCAATGGAAAACAGAATTAACATTTTTGTTAATCCGTGGAAGAGACAGGTCAACTGTGACGTCATTGATTAGGCAGGTAATAGTGAAGGGTCCCACAAATGTCAAACCCAGTTTGTGGGAGGGCTGCTGCCAGTGCAGGTGCTTAGTAGATAGGTATGCATGAACCCCCACTTTCCACAGGGGTTCAGGGAGCTATTTCCTATCTGCATGGAGCTTGTACTTATTCTTGGCCACTTCAAGTCTGAATGTGAGTGGCCCATACCTTTATATCTGGAGGGCTGTTGGGACCAGGAGCCCAGCTGGGAGCTGCCTGGATGTTGTTGCCATAACCACCTCAAAGGTGCGGGTGTGGGCTGAATTATTATATGCAAACTCTTTGAATGGAATTAGGTCAGTACAATCATCCTGTTGATAGCTAATGAAGTACCGGAGGTATTGCTCAGGAATCTGATTCACTCTTTCTGTTTGCGCCTGTCATCTGCCCTCTCCCTTTCCCTTCTTAGTGGGTGTGGAATTGGGTTAGTTATATTGAATTTTGCCGCCATTCTTGTCAACTTTTGTATTAATTGTATTATGTTTTATTGTGCTCTTATTGTTTTAGGGGATTGGTTTTTATGTGATCCGCCTCGAGCCTCCGGGAGGAGGCGGGATATAAATTTAATAATAATAATAATAATAATAATAATAATAATAATAATAATAATAATAATAATAATAATAATAATAATTTGCCCATTAGTTTCAGGGTGGTAATCTGAGTTTAGGGTTTGATCCACCCCCAACAGCTTTAGGATCTCCCTTCAGAATCTGGCAACAAACTGTGGGCTGCGGACCACATGTGGTCCTTTGACTAATTGGAGGTGGGCCCCGAAAGACGCCTTCTCCCCCCACCCCGGCCCTTTACTTCATCCCCCCCAGCCCTTTACAACACACTTCGTTATTGTGGCGTGTCTGTATCTTATTTTGAAGGGATGTTTAAACATTACCACAGCAATCAGAGAGCGCTAGGGCAGTGGTTGAGAGTAGAGGAGTAAACTACACCCCCACCAGGCCTCAGTAAAAGGCGTTGAGTGGTCCCCGGTGATAAAAAGGGGACCACTGCTCTATCAGACACAGCTTTGCAGGGCAAGCCATATGTAAACCGCCCAGAGCTGCAAATAAATGGGCAGTATAGAAATCTAAATAAATAAATGTGATCTGTACACGTGTTGGACAGAGAGAGAGGTGAGCTTCCGGGCTGTAGGAAGAGACAGGCAAGCTTCAAAATGGGCTTGCTTGGAAAGAAGGTCAACCACTACCCAAAGCACTGTTTTTCCCCAGCTGGTAGATCTGTGATAAAGTCAATGGAAATGTCATGCTAGGAAGTGGCTGGGGTCCCCAGTGGCCGAAGCAAGCCCTGCAGTTTCCCCACCACCCTTTTTGCTGTAAGAGAGATTATTTGCACCTTACCTGTCCCTGGAACACCTGGCCACAGTGATCCATGCAATGGTAGTCTCCAGGCTAGATTTCTGTAACTTGTGGTACGTGGTCTTCCCCTTGCCTTTGATCCAGAAGTTTCAGCTGGTGCAAAATGCAGCTTCTTGGATCCTCATGAGAACACCAGAGCTGATGCAGCTGCATTGGTTGCTATTTAAGTACCAGATCAGATTCAAAGTGCTAGTTTTAAACTTTAAGGCCATACACAGTGTACTTGAGGGACCATTTGTCTCCCTATGACCCCTCGCAAGGCCCTTTGCTCTGCAGGTACAAATAGATTGGTGACCCTGATCCACGTGAAATTCGCTTGGCCTTGATCAGGGCCAGGGCCTTTTCAGCCCTGACCCCGATCTGTTGGAATGATCTCCTGGAAGAGCTGAGAACCCTGTCAGAACTGATTGACTCCCACAGGGCCTATATGGAGCTCTTACACCAGGCCTTTGGTTGAGGCCAGGGTGACAAAAGATCTTGCCTCTCCTCTGTGACATCATACATGGGAGATTTGGGCTTCAATTTTCTTATTGTATGGTGGAATTGGATATGGCAAAGTGGCCAGGATTCTGGGAATTTATAGATTCTAGTTTTGGATTCTATTGTATACTAGCAGATAAGCCTGCTGCATGTTAAAGACAACAGGCTCTAGGCCCCCCCGCCCCCAAGCAGTGCCAGCAGTGCAAAGAGTGCGCCGGTGGCAGTGGAACATTTGTGGGGGGGGGAAGGAAGCGGCCATTCCCCCCTCCCCCCGCTCCCCTCCTGAGCGCCATGTTGTGGCATGGAGGCAGCCGTGGGTCTTTGGAGGGCGGGAAATATTAAGAGAACAAATGGATAAGGATTTTTATTGTTGGCTACCATGAGACGGTAGGCCAGGAGCAGCGGCATACAAATATAATGGCTGGCTGGCTTCCCGGCTGCTCTGATGTCATATAAATACAATCCTCCCAAATTAGCCTCAGTAACTTACATCAACTTTCTGAACATTTAAACCAGGGGTAGTCAAACTGCGGCCCTCCAGATGTCCATGGACTACAATTCCCAGGAGCCCCTGCCAGCAAACGCTGGCAGGGGCTCCTGGGAATTGTAGTCCATGGACATCTGGAGGGCCGCAGTTTGACTACCCCTGATTTAAACCATTAACCCTTTTAAAATCTTTAGCCATAACTTAACAGAATGCCCGGGCTATAGCTTGCCTCATGGGATGGACCCACGTAGCTGGGAGCCCAAAGGTCCCTTGGAATCCCCAGTGGGAGGGGTCACTCCTCAAGGAGAAGGAGGAGGGGCCTTGGAAGGCTCCAAGGGAGAGAATTCTCAAAGGGCAGCTGGTCAGTGAGTGGGCGTGGAAGAAGTCAGGGAGGGAGGCTTAGCATTGGACAGGAGTCTGAAGTGCAGATTTGGGATCCTTGTATCTGAAGTCTGTGTCCCATTGGCTGTACTGGGCAAAAGAATGACTGTCAGAGGGCCCATTCTGTTCTGTTTCTTTCTCGTGTTTTTTAAACTGGCTGCATCATGAACTGTTTCTCAGCTTCTTGCTAGCCCCCACAGAGGCATCCACAGCTGAGCAGGGTGGGGATAGAACAAGTAGAAAGATTTGCTTGAAGGTCAATGTGCACCTCTTCAAGGAAGCACACATGTCTTTAAACTTATGTCAGCTTAGCATTCCACATGCCTTTTCAGAAGCCCTACAGCCTGACCTAAGAAAAAGTAATGAAAACATGCCAGTGGAGATGGAACATTGGTGAGGGAAGGAGGCAAGGAGCAGAGCGGGAGCACTGATGGCCATGTGGGTGGTGGCGGAGTGGAGGATTGGCCACCCAGGGGCGGGAAGAGGGTGGGCACAAAACATCTGATGGGATATGTATGTTTTTGAATTAACTTTCCCTTGGGTGGTGAAGAAAATCATGGCAAATAAATACACCAGTGAAATGGCAAATGGAATGCAAACAGAATGCAACCTGATTGCTGAAGGATGGAAAAGCAATGCAGAACAGGAAAAACTAACAATGCACGTCCACTTGGAAAATGGGCTGATGCTGGGAGGGGGGACCATGATGGGAATGCACTATGTTAGTGAAGAAAAACACCAGTGCACCAGTGTATTCAGATCCAAACTGAAAAAGACCAGTAAAAAAATTACCAGTCTGATTCTGGGGCTGCAGGAGAAGGTGGCACAGAGCTGTAGCTGCAGGAAGCTATCAGCTCTTTGCAGGGACATTGATCCTGGTCTTCCCTCTTCTGCTGGCCAGTTTAAACCGATCTACAGGGGAAGGTAGCACTGAGCTGCACCTGCAGGTAGTTATTGGCTTCCCACCCCTGTGATCCCAGCAGTTACGTTAAACTTGGCAGCAGGAGAAGGCAGTGCAGAGCTGTGCCGCATTTCCAGTCCTGCTGACCTTGGGCTGGCTGCAAGAGAAGCCAGCCTCTACTGAGGCAGTGGGAAACTCTTAGCTCCTCCCCACCCCTGCTGTTTCTTGGGCCTCTCTGGCAAACAGCAGATTGCTCCCATCTCCTCCTCACTGTTTTTAGATTTACCTGAAATTTCCAAATATATCTGGGATTTTTTCAGGTCCAAACCCCCCCCCCCCCCAGTATTCCAAGAAAACCTGGATACATTTGGGAATCATAAATATACCAGGAAAATATCGATAAGATATTTTTCCAGGCATATTTTGTGCTCAGATCCGAATGCATACCCTATTCCTAACTCCCAACTGCTCTCATAACTGCTGTTTCCCAGCTATGTCTTCTACAAAGTCTGTCTACGCTCATTGGTTACTCTTAGGGAGAGGCGGAGCATATTCCTTCTATTACAGCATATGCTATTTTCACTTCAGCTGTTGAAGAGAATATCTAGATTTAATACTAATAGTTGGGCGGGGAGGCAGCGTGCTAGAGCTCGATCTTTTCAGGCCTGGGAAGATAACCAGGGTGGGTACTTGAAGGGGGGACCACCAAGGCAGATGCCACAGGGGTTCTTGCCTTGAAAGGCCCCTACTGGGATTGCCATAAGTCAGTTGGAACTTGACAGCACAGGTGTACATAGTACTGATAGTTACTTGAGCTGGACTCAACTTTTGAGGATACAGCTTCTGAGGATATGTGATGCCCATTCTGAGAACTGAGTACTGGAACATGATGTTAAATTGTATTTTTGAAATAATGACTTTTAGAATTTTTCAAAAAACAAATGATATTCCACCTTAATTATCATGACTGTATTAACATCACAAAAATAGTTTTTACAAGACACTGGAAGCTGCTTGGGATTCTGGAATAGCAAAAGTACATTGAAAAATGTATTTTACTTGTGGCTGAAACGGAGAAGTTAAAGTATATATTTGAGTGAAAGGGCATGTGATATTACTTTATTTCAGCAAAAGGTGGATAAAATATTACAGAAACAGATTGTGACATTCTCACAATATTCAATATATTGCAAATATTTTGCTATATTAAGATTTGATGAGATTAACATTATTCTAATATGCGGCAGTGTATACATTTTATTCATCTTTTGTTTGCTTTTTAGAGAAAGCTGATTAAAAGGGGAGCAAGTTTTTTATTTTTATTTATATTTATTTATATTTTGATTTTTAGCCTGCCACTCCAGGGGTGGCTCATGGTGGGTTACAGCAGATAAAAATTCCCAATAAAATACCCCTAAAAATCTACAGACAATATCCTATCCAATATCCAACATCCAAGGCATATGTGGCGATATAAAAACAACTAAAATACCCCCCTAATACCAATTCCGGGGGTGGGCATGGGGAGCAGATCTCAAGCTGCCCGTAAGATGGTCTAAGAGGAGGTCCAGATCTTCCTGGTGCGCTGGCCTCAACCATAAACCTGGTGAAAGAACTCCATCTTACAGGGCCTGTGGAACCCCAAAATATCCCGCAGGGACCGCAGCTCTTTCAGGATTCCACCAGGTAGGGGCCAGGGCCAAAAAGGCCCTGGTCGAGGCCAAGTGCACTTTCATGGGGCTGGGTATGACCAGTAAGTTTGTTCCCTCAGAGTGTAAGGCTTTGCGGGGGGCATAGGGCAGAAGGCGGTCCCTAAGGTATCTGGGGCCCAGACCGCAAAGGGCCTTAAAGGTAAGAACCAAAACCTTGAACTAGATCTGGGCAGCAACTGGAAGCCAATGCTGCTTCAGCACAAGCTGGATATGGGCTCTCCAAGGTGTTCTTGTGAGGACCCTAGCAGCTGCATTCTGTACCAGCTGCAATTTCCAGATGAGGTCCAAGGGCAGGCACACGTAGAGCGAGTTACAGAAATCTATTATGAAGGTGACCGTCACACTTCTCCACGGTGGCCAAGTGTTCAGGGGACAGGTAGGGTGCTAGCAGCCTAGTGTGGCGCAGATGGAAAAAGGCCTGGCTGGCTACTTTTTTGACCTGAGCCTCCAATGTCAATGAGGCATCGAAAGTCACACCCAAATTCCTGGCCTAGGATGTGACGACCAGTTGCGTCCCTGCCAGGGAGGGTAAACGCGCTTCCCGCCTCCCTATGACCAAGCTAAAGGACTTCCGTCTTGGCGGAGTTGAGTATCAGATGACTCTGCTTGAGCCACCCAGCCACGGCTTCCAAACATCTGGCAAATGGTTCCAGGGGAGAGTTCGAATAGCCGTCCATCAGGAGATACAGCTGGGTGTCATCCGCATATTGATGACAACCCAAGCCATAACTCCGCACTAGTTGGGCCAGAGGGTGCATAAATATGTTAAACAACGTGGGGGAGAGGATTGAGCCCTGAGGGACCCCACAGGGGAGCTGAACTGGGCCCGACAACTCCTCTCCCACTGCCACTCTGGGTCCGGTTTAGGAGAAAGGAGCATATCGAGCTCAAGGCTGAGCCCCGTATCCCTGTCCCGGGGATTTTCCTTCTGTTTCACAGAACCAGATTCTGGTTTGATGAAAACTTTACTTTGTAAATATAATTCACTTTCAGAATTACACAGAAGCATTTAAATACTTCCAAAAAGCAGCGGAGAAAGGATGTCCCAGCGCCCAACTTCAGCTAGGAGTCATGCACCACAGTAAGTTCTAATCACAACATTCTTTGAGATGGATATATACACACACTTTTCAGTTGTTTCATTTGATGAAAATTAAATTGCTCCATCTTAAACTTGATTTGCAGCTGGAGCAGGAGTCAGAAAAGATTTTGAACTTGCCTTCCAATATTTTTACTTGGCGTCTCAAAATGGAGAACCCCTTGCGGTTTATCATTTGGCTGAAATGTATACGACAGGAAGTGGTGTGCTTAGATCATGCCAAACTGCTGTTGAAGTAAGTGTCAACTTCTGTTTGAAAGTATGTGCTTGTAAATGACAGCACTGATTACTTTTTCTCATATAATGCTTCATTGTGCAAAAATCAACATTTGCCATCAGAAAAAAAGATAGCATGACATACGTGTATGCTGCAGTAGATTACTCTAGAGTAAATTTGGATAAACAAAACCAGCGTGCCAGTGAAGTCACATCATATATGGTTTCCAGGCCATAGCTGGCAACCCCAGGTAGAAATTGGATACCACTATCGTTCCAGCATGCTGATGTCACCACCACCACCATGGAAGTAATGTCTAAGTGGGATGAAAACACTCAGATCTCCATTCCTACTCCTATCTGACCAGAATTTCTTGTAAACCTTGTAGATCAAGAAGCTTTTGTGAGTCACTGCTCACTTCTTCAAACAGATTGAAATGGGTGGTTTGTTAGTCTGTCTGCAGCAGCACAAAAAAAATCCAGACTCCAAGAGCATCTTGAACTAACAACATTTGTGGTTGGGGAGGAGCTTTCATGAGTCCCTGCTCACTTCTTTGGATAGCTCAAGACAAGTGGCTGAGTTAGTCTGTCTGCAGCAGCAGAAAAGAGCAAGAGTCCAGGAGCACCTTCAAGACTAACAGAATTTGTGGCAGGAGAGGAGCTCTCATGAGTCACTTCTGACTTCTTCACATACTTCATGTATCTGAAAACCAGTTTCTCCGGAAGTGGTAGCATGGCACATGAGACACCGCTTCAAGCCTGGCAACCTTTTCTACAAGGTACTTCAGTAGATTGCACATACTAAATTCTCATTTTCCACACAAAGTAAGAGCTTGAGGTGGTGCCATTGTTTCATGTGCCCCATCATCACTTCAAGAGAAATTGGTTTTCCCAGCAATGCCTAGAGCGACGTGACATCATTTCCGGGTTTCCCCTGGAAATGATGTCATAATGCATGTGATCTTGGCATTTAAAAAAGAATTCCTGCTCAGTGTTTCAGGGGCAACACACTGTTGTTGAAGGTCTCTAGCCAAAGTGGGAAGCCTGAGAAATTTAAATATATCTAATGCAGGTTTTCTCAGCCAGGGTTTTGTGAAACCCTGGGGTTTCTTGATGGCCCTGGAAGGATCTCCTGAATGGATGGTACTTAATTAATTTTTAATATATTTTTTAAATTAGTTAGAAAACATTATTGGGTGATATGACCAAATATGGTATTCTGGTCTAATGGAAAAAGAAGGAAATCTTACCCCCTTTTCAATCTAGCCATCTGAGCCTATTGGCTGTTAATTAGGGATGCCAATCTCTAAGTGGAGCCTCAAGTTCTCCCAGAATTATAAATCATCTCCACACTACAGGGATTGTTCCCCTAGAGAAAGTGTGCAAACTTTACAGTGTACCATAGAATCGAGATGCAATTCTTCCCCATTTTCTCCCCTCCATAGATCCCACATCCCAATGTCCAGGAATTTCCCAGGCTGGAGTTCACATCCCTAGCTCCATGTGGATTCCACAACCCTACAAATAAATTTTCCAGGGCTGGAAAGAACTGCTGGGTAGGAGGGAGCAAGTGGCTTGCCTGCTTCTGACAGATCACTGAATCCAGAGAATTTTTTTAATTTCCCCCACTAGGTCTCTCTTCACTCGTAAGGTGAAAGGAATTATTTGATGATGTAGACACAATAGTGTCATTATTGCAAATAACTAAACCTTACTTCTTATTCTAGTAGATTCTGTTCACATTCAGGTTGTAGTAAAAAACTGAGAGAGAAGCATCGTCTGCATAGGAGTAGGAGGTTGCTGTATCTACAGGAGGGACCTGTATTACTCCCTGAAAAGCTGTGTGCAGAATGGGAAGAAAAAAGGACCCAGAGAGAGAGAGAGGATGGGTCGAGGGCAACTCCCAGGTTAAGACAAAGAGAGGCATCCCATTCAAGGAGATTACACTTATATACTTCGTATGCAGTATCACTGTTAGCAGAATTAAGTTCAGCTGTTCTGGAAGACAAAGTAATTTCATGGTATTTCCCCAACCCCGATCCACATACCATGTAAATTAGTCACTCACAGTATTTTGATTGCACACACAATTACTGGCTTTATGTGATTATCACATATAGCCAATCAGAGTGGAGTGGCTGGAGATCTCCTGGGATTACAACTGGTCTCCAGGCAAGAGAGGTCAGTTAACCTGGAGAAAATGGTCACCCCTCCCCAAACCCTGCCCTCCCCAGGCTCTGCCCCTTGAATTGCCAGATGTTTTCCAATCTGTGACTGGCAACCCTAATAATATACAATTATATATGTTCATTTTATAAGCTAACTAATTTTTGGGTTTTTAAAAAAATATTTAGCTATCTGAATTGGAATGTTTACTCATAGAATCATAGAATCATAGAGTTGGAAGGGACCTGCTGGGTCATCTAGTCCAACCTCCTGCAATATGCAGGGCACTCACATCCCAATCGCTCATCCACTGTAACCTGCCACCCCCTTGAGCTTTCACAGAATCAGCCTCTCCATCAGATGGTTATCTAGCCTCTGTTTAGCATTTTCCAAAGATGGAGAACCCAGCACCTCCCGAGGAAGCCTGTTCCACTGAGAAACCGCTCTAACAGTCATGAACTTCTTCCGGATGTTTAGATGGAATTTCTTTTTAATTAATTTCATCCCATTCGTTCTGGTCTGTCCCTCTGGGGAAAGAGAGAACAATTCTGCTCCATCCTCCATATGGCAGCCTTTTAAATACCTGAAGATGGTTATCAGATCCCCTCTCAGTCTTCTTCTCTCCAGGCTAAATAGACCAAGCTCCCCCAGCATTTCTTCATATGTCTTGGTCTCCACTATATACTACTACTACTACTACTATCTCTTTCTACAAGAATAATAATTAGCATGTAATTACTTTAATAATCTTTGGATTCAGCACAGGGCTACAAACATCCGGTGGTATTCATACCTTTTCTCCCCTGTCCGTTTGCCATTCAGCTTTACAGGACTGTATGTGAGCTAGGACGATGGTCAGAAAAATTCCTGACAGCGTATTTTGCTTACCAGGCTGGTCAGATGGATCTATCTCTGATGCACTACTTATTCCTAGCTGAAATGGGTTATGAGATTGCGCAGATCAATTCAGCATACATTATTGAATCTGGTAAGAGAAACATCATGCTGCAGCTGCTTGTGGAGCCAGTGTGGCGGTATGGTTAAGAGCAGCAGATTCTAATCTGGTGAGCCAGGTTTGATTCTACACTCCTCCACATGCAGCCAGCTGGGTGACCTTGGGCTTGCCACGGTGCTGATAAAACTGTTCTGACCGAGCAATGATATCAGGGCTCTCTCATCCTTACCCACCTCACAGGGTGTCTGTTGTGGGGAGAGGAAAGGGAAGGCGAATGTAAGCAACTTTGAGCCTCCTTCGGGTAGAGAAAAGTGGCATATAAGAAACAATTCTTCTTCTTCAGTAATATCAGGGCTCTCTCAGCTTCACCCGCCTCACAGGGCAGTTGTGGGGAGAAGAAGGGAAGTCGATTTTAAGCTGCTTTGAGACTCCTTCATGCAGTGAAAAACAGCGTATAAAAAACTTTTGTTCTTATATTTTGAACTTGAGGGAATGCATTGGGGTAAGCAATGTAACTTTCTTGTTACAGAAAAGATTAAAATATTCCACCAAAACCAGATATCTCCACTGGCTCTTCTTTTATGGAACCGGGCTGCGTCTCAAGGTACAAAGAGCATTAAAAATAACTTGTACCAAGCTTTCCTCTCTTATTAATGTGATTTTTCTCCAGTTCTACTCTTGCAGTTGAAAACTCGGGCCATTCCGCACAACTTGAATGTAGACAAAGTATAACCTTTATTAAACGCTATTAATTTAATGTTACGCATGATGTCGTAAACAAACCGCCAAACTCCCGCCAAACTCCCGCAACAATCGGAATTTTATAGAGTTTAGGGAAAATCCAGAAAAGGGGATTCCTCCTGAAAAAACCGCTACACTTCTGAGCACAAGCCTCAACACATCAGCGAAAGACATGTGCATTCTAAAAATAGCGGTAGGAAGAATGTCCCTCCCTCGCTCTCACCCCCGAGCTTCCGGAGACGCGATCGCCATTTTTTCCTCCTTAAACCAGCGAAAGCTGTGAATAAGTGAGGCTTCTTCAGCTGAAGTCCCTCCACGAGCAATTCAGAAGTGCTTAACAGTAAAACAACACTCCCTTCTGTAATTGTCTTTAAAGTCCGAGCACAATACAGCCCCCTGTTCGACACTGCCTGAAATTTTGGCCAGAAATTGCACCCATCGGAGGGTGGGTATTTTTTTTTTATTTGAAGAGCTTGTAAATGATTAAGCGCCAGCTCCTATGCCAGGGAAAAAGGTCTTTCTGAGCCATTGAATTAACAAATATTTGTTGCTACTGGTGTTTTCGGATTTTTAAAAAGCACGAACACAACAGTTCTGTTTAATTGATGGCTAGGGGCGGGAAAAAGCACGGAAAAATATCTCCTCCTTTGTTGCGATTCCAGCGAGACCAGAAACCTGTGGGGAATGAATAGAACGCTACTGAGACTTCAGTATTCTGCTAGAATTTAAGGTGTGCAGAATGACGAAATTCCACTATTAAATATAGCGTTTCTGCATAATGCAAACATTTAACAACCTTGGTCGTTGTGCGGGATGGCCCCAAGTAAGGATGATGCTACAGAGTCATGGATCTTGCATATTTATTTTCTCACTGGTTAATTAATAACTAAAACCATATTCCCATGGACATTTCTTTATGAAGCTTTGTATTTGCCAATATTAACTATCAACTGTGTTCCTTTTAAAAATATTTTGGTCCTTTTCACATGCTAATGTTGTTCTTTCCGCCCCTACTCAACTGTAGGCCCAGTTTTTAAAATAGAGGGTTTAAAAAAGGCAAGCATATGTCTTAATTATGAAAGCCCCACTAATTTTATTGTCCTAAACTTTAAAATTGTATTTTGACACAAAGGAGTGTAGAAAAGCTTAAATGTGCATTTTACATGACGGTTCTTTTATATAGATCTTCCATGTTCATTCTTCCATTTTTGTCAGAGGAAAGGACAAACGATCCAAGGTCATGATTGTTAGGATATAGAACTAATTATTTTTTAGAGTTCTGTGACACACCTGTCCAAGTCTGTAAGCAGTCTGCAGAGCATAGAAATAAACGCACTGAGCAGTAAAGACATAGCTATGGTGAACCTTTAACTTTCACTCAAGCAAGACAACTCTGCCTTATCCTCCGTGCCCTGAAGGTGACTGGATTCTCTGTCACTTACACACTCAGCGGGTTAACATATCCTGACCTGTGTCTGAGAGTTGCATCTCTCGACCTTCATTCTGGCTACGGCCTCCCTTGCAGTGTGGTTCTCTGATCTGGAAAAATGAACAACATTTTAGTACAGCATTTTAATACAGGAGTGAGGCCCTAAAATAATAGGTCTCTCTGTTACAAAACTTGATAATGAAACTCGGAGACTGCCAAGCAACAGTCACCACAACAGTACCCATTTAGGGTTTTGTGCGGCGTGTCCAAATCGGCTGTTCCAGGCCAACGTAGCCAGCGCCGTGCCATAGGGGGGGGGAGGCACAGATGCCAGTGTACAACTCAGTGCACACACGCAGGAGCACATCTGTGTGTGCACACCAAGTTATGCACCAACACCCGTGCCTTCCCTTCCCCCCTGCGTTGCGGCGCTGACTGCGTTGGCCTGGAACGGCCAATTCGGACACACCACACACAACCCTAGTACCCATATGTAAAGCACAACAAAGTTTGAGTCTAGTGCCATCTTTCAGACCAATAAGTTTCTTTCTGGGTGTTGGATCCATGTGTCAAGGGGCACAGAGGCACTGGAAGCGTTTCAGCTCTTTATTGGTGACAGCACAATAATATTGGTGATACAAAGGAGTACCAAGACATCACTGAACCCCCCCTGCCAAACACACCCCACATAAGTTAAAGCCCCCCCCCTCAAAAAAACGCAGGTGGCCAATGACTGTCATGCATTTCACCCTCCATACCTTCTTTCAGCTGGTTGGTAGCTTGCACATTATAGGGTGGTGAATTCACTTTTCTGGATTCCCAAAATTGTGCGTTAAAAAAGGTGAAATTGCAAGCCTGTTGTCCAGCCTCTGGATGTAGGTGACATCATGTGGAGGGGCCAGAATATGCCGCCTACATTCAGAGGCTGTACAGCTACATTTCTTTCATGCAGAAATGCCATGAATCTTGATCCTGCCTCAAATCTCAAGCTTGGTATAGCTTCTAGGTAACACTGTGTGTGAACGAGACCTTGGAGTACTTGTGGATTGTAAACTAAACATGAGCAGCAGTGATGCAGCGGTAAAAAAGGTGAATGCCATTTTGGGCTGTATCAACAGGGGCATCACATCAAAATCACAAGATGTCATAGTCCCATTGTATACGGCACTGGTCAGACCACACCTGGAGTACTGTGTGCAGTTCTGGAGGCCTCACTTCAAGAAGGACGTAGATAAAATTGAAAGGGTACAGAGGAGAGCGACAAAGATGATCTGTGGCCAAGGGACCAAGCCCTATGAAGATAGGCTGAGGGACTTGGGAATGTTCAGCCTGGAGAAAAGGAGGTTGAGAGGGGACATGATAGCCCTCTTTAAGTATTTGAAAGGTTGTCACTTGGAGGAGGGCAGGATGCTGTTTCTGTTGGCTGCAGAGGAGAGGACACGCAGTAATGGGTTTAAACTTCAAGTACAACGATATAGGCTAGATATCAGGAAAAAAATTTTCACATCAGAGTAGTTCAGCAGTGGAATAGGCTGCCTAAGGAGGTGGTGAACTCCCCCTCACTGGCAGTCCTCAAGCAAATGCTGGATACACACTTTTCTTGGATGCTTTAGGATGCTTAGGGCTGATTCTGCTTTGAGCAGGGAGTTGGACTAGATGGCTTGTATGGCCCCTTCCGACTCTATGATTCTATGATTCTAACTTTATGTGTGCATGCACAGTTCTTCAGCTACACTGAACCATTGCATATAGGCAGAGGGTGTTGCCAGGAAGAGCTAATTAGAGTCAAGATGCATACATAACTGAGCAGTAAATATCACTAAGATTTGGATGCAGGCAAATGGTAATTTATTTATTTAATTTCTACACATACACCCTTCTCCCAAAGTTGGCTTGGGGCAGTTAAAAAGAACTCTCCACCCTCACAAACACCTTCCACCAGCCACCTGGACTGGAAATGGTAAGAAATGGGGTGGGGGGGGGAGAAGGAATAGCATCAAATTCTTGCTGAGTTACAGGTTAATGGAACTCCCAGGACTTAACAGAAATATCAGTTTCTTATCTCTATACACATGCTAATGTCATTCAGTTCTCATACTTGTTTTTAAATTATTTTATTATGCTGAATGTTACTTTGTTGCTACTTATAGGTCTTATCAATTGCCTGCCTCCAGTCTTAGCTATACTTATTGCTCTCTTATGCTTCTTGAATCTAATTAGCCCTTCCTGGCAACACCTTCCCCTCCATCTACTGATAAAGGCTAAAGGTGCTACTGTTGATTCAGACCAACACACTTACCTGCCTGGATCGTATGTGAAACAGTCCTTATTCAAGCAGAAATGCTAAAATTACTCTGCATTGTTCACCTGTGCTAAGTGAAACATTATTGTACCTCTGCTATTTTTTTTTCCTGCAGGCAAAAAAACATAGAATCATAGAGTTGGAAGGGGCCATACAGGCCATCTAGTCCAACCCCCTGCTCAACGCAGGATCAGCCCTAAGCATCCTAAAGCATCCAAGAAAAGTGTGTATCCAACCTTTGCTTGAAGACTTCCAGTGAGGGGGAGCTCACCACCTCCTTAGGCAGCCTATTCCACTGCTGAACTACTCTGACTGTGACTGTGACTATCTAGCCTATATCGTTGTAGTTTAAATCCATTACTGCATGTCCTTTCCTCTGCAGCCAACGGGAACAGCATCCTGCCCTCTTCCAAATGACAACCTTTCAAATACTTAAAGAGGGCTATCATGTCCCCTGTCAACCTCCTTTTCTCCAGGCTGAACATTCCCAAGTCCCTCAACCTATCTTCATAGGGCTTGGTCCCTTGGCCACAGATCATCTTCGTCGCTCTCCTTTGTACCCTTTCAATTTTATCTACGTTCTTCTTGAAGTGAGGCCTTCAGAACTGCACACAGTACTCCAGGTGTGGTCTGACCAGTGCCATATACAATGGGACTATGACATCTTGTGATTTTGATGTGATGCCCCTGTTGGTACAGCCAAAAATGGCATTTGCCTTTTTTACTGCTGCATCACACTGCCTGCTCATGTTTAGTTTACAATCCACAAGTATCCCAAGGTCTCGTTCACACACAGTGTTACCTAGAAGCATATCCCGCATCCAGTAGGTATGATTTTGACTTTTCTGACCCAGGTACAGAACTTTACACTTATCTTTATTAAATTGCATCTTGTTCTCATTTGCCCATTTTTCCATTGTGTTCAGATCTCGTTGAACTCTGTCTCTATCTTCTGGAGTATTTGCCAGTCCTCCCAATTTGGTGTCATCTGCAAACTTGATGAGTAGTCCCTCCACCTCTCATCTAGATCATTAATAAATATATTAAAAAGTACCGGACCGAGCACCGAGCCCTGAGGTACCACGCTACTCACCTCCCTCCAGTCTGATGAAACACCATTGACAACAACTCTTTGAGTGTAGTCTGTAACCAATTCACTATCCACCTAACTATCTGAAAATCCAGATTGCAGTCCTTCAACTTATCCATCAGAACATCATGGGGAACCTTATCAAAAGCTTTACTAAAATCCAAGTAAACGACATCAACTGAATTTCCACGATCCAGCAAACCTGTAACTTGGTCAAAAAAGGAAACCAGGTTGGTCTGACAGGACCTGTTGGAGACAAATCCATGCTGACTTCCTTGGATCACCAAATTGTCCTCCAGATGTTTGCAGATCGCTCCCTTTAATATGTGCTCCATTATCTTCCCCACAACAGAAGTCAAACTCACTGGTCTGTAGTTTCCCGGGTCATCCTTCCTCCCTTTTTGGGAGGAAGATAATATAATGCAAGATATTTCTTCTCATGCAGTTTTGAAAATTTTGCTCACTCGTTGCAAGATCAAAGCCATTAACCATGAGCCTGAATACAACCAGCTTTTCCTCTCATGGAAAACAATAAAAGAAGTTTCCTCAGGTCATGAAAATGACCTTCCTTGGGATAATGGGACCTGTGTGGATAAAAGTCACTTAGGATGGGGGCTGTAAAAAGGTCAGGGACTGGGTGAGATGGAGCGAACAAGCTGACTGGATCCAACCCATTGTCATCTTTATGTTTTTGAGGACAAACTCACCCTATACCGAATAACAGTTCAAAGTGTCCAATGCAATCCTACTAAGCCAGAATCAGATTTTCCAGACCCAATAGAATTTATGCCACTCCTCTACCAGTTTTACCCACCCTAGCAGGGGTGCCACTTACCATCGTGCCCCAAGCTAGGAATTTGGGTGTGACCATTGATGCCTCCCTGACTATGGAGGCTCAGGTCAAGAGAGTAGCGGGCCAGGCATTTTTCTATCTTTGCCAGGCCCGGCTACTAGCGCCCTACCTGTCCCCTGACTACTTGGCCACAGTGATCCATGTGACAGTCACCTCCAGAATAGATTTCTGTAACTTGCTCTACGCAGTCCTACCCTTGTCCCTGACCCGGAAACTACAGCTGGTACAAAATGCAGCTGCCAGGGTCCTCACTGGAACATCTTGAAGGGCCCACATCCAGCCAGTGCTGAGGCAGCTGCATTGGCTGCCAATTGCTGCCCAGATCTGGTTCAAGGTTTTGGTTTTAACCTTCAAGGCCATACGCGGGTTGGGACCCACATACCTGAGGGACCGACTACCGCTCTATGCCCCCCGCAGGACCTTACGCTCTGTGGGTGAGAACCTGTTGGTCATCCCTGGCCCGAAGGAAGCGCGCCTAGCCTCGACCAGGGCAGGGCTTTTTCAGTCCTGGCCCCTACCTGGTGGAATGAGCTCCCGGGTGATCTGCGGGCCCTGCGGGATTCGTCAGCTTTCCGCAGGGCCTGTAAAACGGAGCTCTTCCACCAGGTCTATGGTTGAGGCTGCGGTCAGTGAATCAGGGGCATCGCTCCCCCCCTAGGAGTTGGAGTGTACGCTACTCCCCTATCCTTTCCTCTTCACCTCTTTGATAATTGGGGGGAGGGATGGGATTTTTAGCCGTCATGTTAGTAGATTGATGTTTTAATGGGAATTTTAATGGGGTTAGTTGTTGTGACCCGCCTTGAGCCTGTCGGGAGAGGCTGGAAATAAATATAACAACAACAACAAGAACCCTGGCTTCCCAAAGGACAGCCCTAACCATGCATGGATCCCAAAGGATATTTGATCTGTGGATGCATTTTGCTACAGCAGCAAAGAGGTCCTGCTGTCCCTGTGATTTCAACAAGATGCTGTCATGGAACATGGGGGACTGTAGTTAAGTATGAGAGAGGGCGGCTTCTAACTTGTCAAGGATCCATATTCTTATGGACTTTCCGTGTCCAAGGTAGCCCTGTGGGTCCTATGTCTGAAGGCACTCAAAACAGGTGAACACGAGCACTGACTTAATGGGGCTGCTGCACATCCAACTTTCCTCCGAGGAGTCTTCTTGCAGCTTCAGTGGCTCAACTGGAGGAAGGCTTCCAAATTGGTTCAGGGGTGGACGCGCTCCACCATATGCTGTCAGGCCCCCTACACATATACCTTTAGGTAGGCCATTTTGAATGACATCCTATGCCATTTACAGAACAGTCTTTGTGAGCGGGGAGTCAGCACTAGGGAATTGAACATTAAGAAACATTTTTAAAATCTGTCTTGGGATGATAACAGCAGGATGCAATTAAAAACTAAAACCCAAACTATGTCTTTGTTTTCCAGGCAACATATTTGCCAGAGTTAAAACAGGAGACTATCACTACTACGGTTTTGGAACAAAGAGAGACTACATCACAGCAGCAGTGCATTACAGCCTGGCAGCCGATCAATACAGTGCTCAAGCCATGTTCAATCTGGGATATATGTGTGAGCATGGCTTAGGAGTTCCAAAGGTAATGTTACCGGGCCCTACCTCATTAACACTGCAGAGTTTAATTGTGAACATTCTGCTTAACAGAAAGAAGTGATGAAGCATGTTTCCCTTAGGGGTTACATATCTGACCTGCCAAAGGAAATGTGACGCCTTGATTCAGCTCGGGGGCCCCAACCATTTTGAGTCTGTGGTCATTTTGGAAACTCTGACACAGGGAAACGGGGGCAACCACAAAATGGCTGTTGCAGGAGATGGAGCCGGCCACAAAATGGCAGCCACGGTAGGCGCAGAGTGTGGAAAAAAGGGCATAATCTTAAAATATATATTGGGGAAGACTGCAGGGCTTGGACTAGATGACCCATGGGGTTCCTTCCAACTCTATTATTCTATGATTCTATTTCTATAAAACCAACACTGTGGTGGCAACATCTGCTGAAATAACTTTGCTTTAATCTGCACTGCCTAGCAGCGCCCTCCTGGACAAGAGCCCCAACTGGCCTCCCCAATTTCGAAAATGAATGGTGAGTGCCAGGAAAAATCTTGGAGGGTGCCATACTGCCCTTGGGCACCATGTAGGGGACCCATGGATTATACAATGGCCCAGAGGCTTTTAAAAACACTGGTATTTTAGGAAGGGCAAAGGCCCATGACATTTGACTGCACAACTGGCAATGACAAGTCGACAAAGCACAAGGATGGGGACATTAGCGAGATACGATATGTGCCATTTAAATTATTTTGACCCGCCCCCACACGTCTCCCAAGGCTTCCCCCACTCTTCGGAGGGTGGGAGCAGCATCGGAAGGCCAGCACACTCCAGCACTGAGGTGCGCCAGCTGCCACCAGCACCGCCAGTCTCTGGAGAGGGCAGGAGCAACCTCAGAAGACTGGCAGCAGCAGTGACGCCAGAGCTATGAGAGCGCCTCACTACTCTGCCGCCACCACCGCTGCTGCGGTCCATCTAGTACCATGCTCCTTAAGGCAGGAGGATGGACTGTCTCTATTTACATTTGAGGGAGTGGGCCCGTAGATATTCCACATCAAAAATGATGCATAGGATGGAGAGAGGGAGAAGGAGAAAAATTTCTTTTTGTCAACTCCCCCTCCCCCATGCATCATCTTGAAACCTCTATCATGTCCCCCGTCCGTGTTCTCTTTTTCCAAAGTCCCCATCTCTTCAGCCTTTCTTCCCAGGGAAGGTGATTCAACCCTCTAATCATCTTGGTCGCCTTCCTCTGCACTTTCACCAGCTCCCAGTGGGATCCAGAGTGACATTTCTACAGGTGCAGGAAATTCTGCCCATCTTCTCCCCTCTCCACAGGTTTGCCCTCGACAGGTTCACCCCCCTCAGACACATCGGCTCAGATCCAAGACCTGGCAGAACGCTTTTGGCTATTGCAAATGCAAAGGCCTCTTTTTGGCCCTCTGTCCTTTCCTCAGCCAGTTTGGTCTAATGGTTAGGAGTGCGGACTTCTAATCTGATGAGCCAGGTTCAATTCTGCGCTCCCCCACATGCAGCCAGCTGGATGACCTTGGGCTCACCACAGCACTGATAAAACTGTTCTGACCGGGCAGTGATATCAGTGCTCCCTCAACCTCACCCACTTCACAGGGTGTCTGTGGAAGGGAGAGGAAAGGGAAGGCGACTGTAAGCCGCTTTGAGCCTCCGTCGGGTAGAGAAAAGCGGCATATGAGAACTAACTTTTCTTCTTCAGTAATATCAGGGCTCTCTCAACCTCACCCACTTCAAAGGGTGTCTGTTGTGGGGAAAGGAAAAGGAAGGTAATTGTAAGCCGCTTTGAACCTCCTTCGGGTAGAGAAAAAGTGGCATATAAAAACCAACTCTTTTTCAGTAATATCAAGGCTCTCTCAGCCTCACCCACTTTAAAGGGTGTCTGTTGTGGGGAGAGGAAAGGTAAGGTAATGGTAAGCCACTTCGAGACTCCTTCGGGTAGAGAAAAGCGGCATATAAGTACCAACTCTTCTTCTTCCTCATCTGTGGAGTGGGGGGGGGGTCTTTGGAGAGGCTTTTCTGAATACAGGAACAAGCTATATTGCTAGAGCATTGTTAGGACAATCCGTTGTTGCAAACATACTTGTTTCACTGAATTCTCCACTGAATTGTCATAAGAATGTATCTAAATACATTTGTAAAAAGTACTTAATGTGTTCTTTGATGGGTCAATAATTGGAATTTCAAGAGCCTGTTGATTCCTTTATTTCCGAAAGTAAACTCCAGATGGCTACCTTGTTAGTCTGCAGGAAGGTACCATCATTTGAAGACGCTTTAGTTGCATCAACTGCCAAAATGGCTTCCTACTTTTAGGATATACATTTAGCTAGAAGATGGTACAGCCTTGCAGCAAAGTCAAGCCCCGATGCTTTGATACCGGTGTTCCTGGCAAGTGTTAAACTAGAAGCTACCCATCTGCTCAGCAAACCACTTCTCAATGTAAGTAACATTTGTACAACTCAGTCTGTTGTTGGCTTTCAGGGCCTGCCATTCGTCCACTCAGCAGTTTGGAGGGCTGCCAGCTCTGGGTTGGGAAACACCAGATTTTGGGGATGGAGACGTTTACAGAAGGGAGTGACCTCAGCAGGGACTAATGCCCTGGAGTACAAAGCAGCCTTTTCTCCAGGATCTTGGCCTTGTGGATCTTGGCCATCTGGCGAGTGGTTCTAACAGTGGGAGATCTTCAGTTGCTGCCTGGAGTTTGGCAACCTTATGTGTTGAGAGGGGCTACATCATTAAAGCAGCAAATGGGCAGATGCATTGTTGTTTCCAGGTTTTCTAAGACCTATCGTAGAATTTTTTTCAGTTTGGGATGCTGAAACTCTCACTTCCTAATCCACTCCTGCAACCAGGGAGGGGACAGTGTACACTAGTGTCGGTGGTTGCCCCCCCCCCAATATGAATGTATTGATTTTTTAAAAAATGTCTGCCCACATGCTCATCTCCATCTAGTCAGCAGGAGTGATCTGAAAGTGACTTTGTCTCCTTCACCGTTATTTCTGTAAATGTCCCTGAAAAGGCCTCTTAAGTGCTAGCTAGCTGAATTCAGTAAGTTATGTCATTTTGTGAGAATACCCAGTATTAATGTGCCATGTTCCTGACTCTGCAAAAGGCCTTGCTGAAACAATACTGGTCGACATTATGGTTTAATATAACACTGATGTGTGAGGTGACATGCAACATGAAGAAGCAAGTCCCTTTCTATTCCGTTCGATGGGCCACAGCAGAAGGGGATGAGATCCTTACAGTGAACAGTGGAAAACAGGTCAAGAGCAAGAGGGAGAGAATTCAAAAAGGGTTTCTTCAGTAAATGGGTTGAGGAAAGGAGAACAAAGAAAAGATTGCCCCAGGCACTGGCAGGGGGACAAAGAAATATGCATGTGAGTTCGTGTATCTGGGCTATGTTCCTAAGACAGCATGTTGGAGGGAGCTGCAAAAAGATACATAATACAGAACTATAACAGAGACCACAGAACACATTAAAAATGCAGACCCTCCCAGTGTGGGATCTGCTGCAGGGCAATACTTTCTTATTAATAGTATTACCCAAACTGGGCCCAAAGAAGGGGAAATTAGCTTTAAAGGGGTTCCAGGAAGGAATGATACAGGACACTGGTCTGAGTGTGCGAGTGAACACAATGGAAAAATGGGCAAAAAAAATGGGCAAATGAGAACAAGATGCAATTTAATAAAGATAAGTGTAAAGTTCTGCATCTGGGTCAGAAAAATGAAAAGCATGCCTATTGGATGGGGGATACGCTTCTAGGTAGCACTGTGTGTGAATGAGACCTTGGGGTACTTGTGGATTGTAAACTAAACATGAGCAGGCAGTGTGATGCAGCGGTAAAAAAGGCAAATGCCATTTTGGGCTGTATCAACAGGGGCATCACATCAAAATCACAAGATGTCATAGTCCCATTGTATACGGCACTGGTCAGACCACACTTGGAGTACTGTGTGCAGTTCTGGAGGCTTCACTTCAAGAAGGACGTAGATAAAATTGAAAGGGTACAAAGGAGAGCGAAGAAGATGATCTGGGGCCAAGGGACCAAGCCCTATGAAGATAGGTTGAGGGACTTGGGAATGTTCAGCCTGGAGAAAAGGAGGTTGAGAGGGGACATGATAGCCCTCTTAATTTGAATACTTGATTTGAATACTTAATTTGAAAAGTTGTCACTTGGAGGAGGGCAGGATGCTGTTTCCGTTGGCTGCAGAGGAGAGGACGCACAGTAATGGGTTTAAACTTCAAGTACAACGATATAGGCTAGATATCAGGAAAAAAATGTTCACAGTCAGAGTAGTTCAGCAGTGGAATAGGCTGCCTAAGGAGGTGGTGAGCTCCCCCTCACTGGCAGTCTTCAAGCAAAGGTTGGATACACACTTTTCTTGGATGCTTTAGGATGCTTTGGGCTGATCCTGCATTGAGCAGGGGGTTGGACTAGATGGCCTGTAGGGCCCCTTCCAACTCTATGATTCTGTGATATTGTGAATTTAATCACAAATGGTTTATTGTAAACAAAATTAAAAGAATAAAAATGTAAAGAAACCTATTTCCTTGAGTAACACTCTTCCCCCAAGAGGGCAATTTTATAAATCACAGGAGGCAGGAATGTCTTAGGAAGGGCATCTGCTTGGAAATCCTGGGCTTGAGGTCTGGTGAGGTCCAGTGTCAAATGCAGCTGAACTCCAAGGAGCAGGGGGGGGGGAAGGGGGTGTTCAGATAATGGGAAAACCTGGGACCTTTTCCGTGGACCTGGGATAGTTGTTTGTTTGTTTTGTTTTAATGGGGAAGGGTCCCATAGGTAGACCCATTTCCCCTGGAACATGGCTGGTCCAAGATATGATGCTCAAAGATTACTGCTGTCAGAATCTAGCAGGACAATGTGTAGGGAATGACCTGACCTTCTGAGATGGGGTTTTAGCATACTGACAAAAAACCAGGAGTAAATGATGGGTTTAGATGTCATCCTGAGGACCCTTCCTGGGTGAACTGGCTGCTAGGCTGCCTTCAACAATGGCTGCATTGGATTAGATCGATTCAGGTAGGTGGTTGTGTTGGTCTAAAGTAGCAGTCCAGGGGCACCTTAAAAAACTAACAAAGTTTTATTAATGATACAAACTTTTGTATGCATGCATGCTTCTTCAGATACCTAGATACAGAGGACTTTGGGATACAGGTCTCTGGGTCCCCATAAAGCTCTCCTTGTGATCAAAGCAAAGATAAAATGTCAGCAGGCACAGGGGTAGCCAGAAAGAAAGAACATAGCTCTCTCCCCTCCCCCAAGAGCTGATATTTTTGTAAAAACATTTTCCCCCTCTCACAATAGCTTGCTGAAAACTGGAAACTGCCAGAACTGGACAGAATCCTGAGCCTGCACTGGGACCTCTTTTTGATACTATTCATTGTTATTTTACTTATAGTGGTAATAAACAGTAGGCAAAACTAATTAGTAGTGGTCAAAAAGACTGTTTTCTTTAGATGATCTCTAACTCATGGGCTGTATCTATACCAGGGCTGCCAACTCTGGGTTGAGAAATTCTGTAGATTTGGGGTGGGGGGGGGGGGTAGAGCCTTCAGGCGGGCAGTGTCTGCAGACAAAAAAAAGCAGCCATTTCCTCCAGGGGAGCTGATTTCTGGCACCAGACCAGCTATCCTTCTGGGAGATCTCCAAGCCCCACCTGGAGGTTGGCCTATCTCCAGAAGGCTAGAATTAGGCAACACCTGTTCAGAAAGCAGCATGCCAAAGTGGCTGGGATTTGTTAAAGGGGGAAAGGCTGCTTGAAATGGATCTATTACTTCTTTGTACTTCTAGGGACCAGAAATCTTGTCCGGAAATAGAATTGTCTGCTTCTAATAAGCACATGGTTACTATGCTGGGGATGCCACTTTTGGACTCTTCATTCTTGAAATTTCTGGAAAGGCTATGCATACAAGCACCTCAGTCATACTTCCTTAGTGCCACAGAATAAGAACATCAGAAGAGCCCTGCTGGATCAGACCAGTGTCCCTTCCAGTCCAGCATCTTCTGTTACGCAGTGGCCAACCAGTTCCTCTGGAGGGCCAACAACAGGACATTGAGGCTGGAAGTTTTTAAGCAAATGCTAGACAGACACCTGACAGAAATGCAGATTCTGTGAACTTAGGCAGATTGTATGTGGGTGGTCAGAAGGGATTGTGTCAGTGCTTGGCTCTTGGCCCTTTCTTGCACGCCCAGAGAAATGCTGATTGCCACTTTGGGACCCAGCAAATTTCTTCCAGGCCACACTGGCCAATGATTCAGGGGGCTTTTGGGGGGGGCATCATCTGGGCATGTAATCTGGGTCTTTGTGGGTGGGCAGGTAGTTGTGAATTTCCTGCGTTCTTCAGAGGATTGGACTGGATGACCCTAGAGGTTCCTTCCAACTCCATGATTCTGGGACATCAGAAGATTCCTGCTGGTTCAGACCACTGGTCCATCTAGGCTCACATCCTGTCTTACACAGTGGCAAACCAGATGGTCAACAACAGGGCATGAAGGCCCAGGCCTGCCCCTGTTGTTGTCTCCTGGCTCAAGGATTCAGAGGCTTAGTGTCTCTGAATGTTGATGTTCCTCTCAGTTGCCTTGGATAAGAGCCACCAGCATGTTACCATTCAGTCTTTGAGAAAGGCCCACAAGGTTTACAAGGCCCTTCTAATGCAGAGTTACAGGTTTCCAAGTTTTTCAAAATCAGTGGGCATACAAAGGTGTACCTGCGCAAAGGACTGTGCCATTAACCAGCGTCTGATGTTTTGATTTCAGTATTGCCGTCTCTTTCGAGTTGGCTGGCAGGTGCATTCATAGTACCTAATTCTAAATAGTATTTATTACTTGTTAGCAATTTTGGAAAAGACAAGGGACAAAAAGAGCCTTTAGGATGTTGAAAGTCCAGAAAAAAAGCCTCAATCATAAAAGTAATAGTCATGGAAGGGGCAAGATTGCAACATTCAATAAGAAACCTGTTGTGATTAAGCAGTGGCCGTTATCCTGACTGACAGCACAGAAGTCGGAAAAGGGCCAGGTATTCTACTCCCAGTACTCATCAGGGGCTTCATGACCCTCCTGTCAGAATTCTAGACGTAGACAAGAAAACCTCTATTTTGGAAAGTCTCTTTCTTCTCAAGCATTAGAATCCAACAACAAAATAGGCAGAACTGAGGTTAGAAGCAGGAATTCACATATATAAAACACAAGAACATCCTCTTCCCTCCCTCCCATAGGAAGATGATGGGTTTCAAAGGAAGACTAAACATTCATCTAATAAGGGTGCCAGGAATAGGAGGGCAAATGAAGTCAAAGGGAGTATAGCATCTCCCCAGCCATGTTGTGGGAAGTAGAGGCCCATAATGTACAAGCCAGAGGATGTGGCCTTGAAGTGTGAAGGGAACCCACATTGGGAAACATCGCTGACCAGGCAAACCAGTCAGCTCCATACATCAATCACTGAACGCAATAAAAAAACACATAGTGCTTCTGCTTATCAATGAAGACAGGGATGGGAGCCATGGGGGTGGGATGCCACTGGTCCGGCATGGAGGCTTTTCACAGTAGACTAGAATGAAACAGAGGGTGGACATTCTTGTACATTTTGGGCAGACCTAATTCCACAGTTAAAGAGCCTCTTGTGGTGCAGGGTGGTAAGGCAGCTGACATGCTGTCTGAAACTCTGACCATGAGGCTGGGAGTTCAATCCCAGCAGCCAGCTCAAGGTTGACTCAGCCTTCCATCCTTCCGAGGTCGGTAAAATGAGTACCCAGCTTGCTGCTGGGGGGTAAACGGTCATGACTGGGGAAGGCACTGGCAAACCACCCCGTATTGAGTCTGCCATGAAAACGCTAGAGGGCGTCACCCCAAGGGTCAGACATGACTCAATGCTTTCACAGGGGATACCTTTACATTTAATTCCACAGTTACATCATTTATCACCTTAGTCACTTTAAATGGGCCAACAAACCAAGGACTCAGTTTGCGGGAGGGTTGCTGGCCACGGAGGTTCTTTGTGGACAAGTATGCCTCGTCACCAACTTTCCATTCAGGTGCGGGACTCCGTTTTTTATTGGCCTGCCATTTATAGTCTGCTTTCACTGACTCTAGTGCTTAGATGATGCTGGGCCATGTTTTGCAATACGGTCTGCTCACGCTTTCAACTCTGGGGCACTCCCCAGGGCCAGAGTCCATGTAGGGGCAGTCAATAAATTCATACCATAAACCATTTTAAACAAAGAAACCCCCATGGTGGTGTGTACCCCATTATTATTCTGTAAAAGTTAGCGAAGCCCAATAAACTTTGCAACTGTTTGCTGGTGGGGGGCACTTTCCAACTCAGAAGATCATTTACTTTATTAGGGTCCATGCTTAATCGTTGCAGGGAAATGCGGTAGCCCAAAAAGTCTATATACACTCTCTGTGAAACTCACACTTACCCAATTTAGCATACAGTTGGTTGTCTCTCAACCTGCTTACCACTTCCCGTACTAGAGCTACATGCTCTTCCATGGTTTCAGAGTATAACAAGGTATCATCCAAGAAACCAAGACCCCTTTATAGAGTAAATCATGCAGCACTTCATGAACACCCTGGATCCGCCGGACAACCCAAACGGCATACGAGATACTCGAACTGCCTCAGGGGGGTGTTGAAGCAGTCAAATGTTCGTGCCCTTTTTAAATCCACACCCGGTAATAAGCTTCCCTTAAGTTTAGTTTCGTGAACACTTCCCCTTTCCCCAACTGTCCCAATAAATCCTTTATGAGGGGAAGGGGGTATGCGTTGGATGTGGATACTACATTCAGTCCCCGGTAATCTGTACAAAACCTTAAAGAGTCTTCTTTCTTCTTTACAAATAACACCGAGGCCGCCATATGATAGGTAGTAGGGCGAATAAAACCTCTTCCCAAGTTCTTATCCAGGAAAGCTCTCAGTTCCGTCATTTTGCAGGGACTCATGGAATAAATTTTTGCTTTGGGTAGTGGGTCCCCGGGTTTCAATTCAATGGCACAGTATGTTTTTCGGTGCGGGGGCAGTTTGTCACATTCACACTCCTCAAAGCCAGATCTCAAGTCCCAATACTCCTCTGGAAGCCCCACTACCGCTTCCTCGCTCAAGCTGGCATGCTCTGTCCACCTGCCACGCTCCGACCTACTACAATGGGCCTGACAAGCCGGATCATTAAACACGAGAACCCTGGCCCTCCACTGCACACTGGGGTCATGCTTTCTTAACCAGTCCAATCCAAACACGAATGGAAAAGCAGCACAGGGCACCACTATTGGTTGGATCCATTCCCAATGTTCCTCTATGTCTAGGTTAAGCGGAGCCCTGAAGTTCATCGCCTCCCCACTCTTGGAGAATTTCTCCATCCATCTGGGCAAACCTTAACGGGTACTTCAGTGGTACTAACTCCACACCCAAAGTCCGCACCATTTTGGAGTTTATCAAAGTTTTAGTGCATCCACAGTCCAGAACTCCTTGTACCCATACCCCTGTCCCAGTCTGTGGGTCCGAAAGTCACTGGGATCAGCAGAAGGGGAATGGGACTTACCAAACCACGGACCTGCTGGCAGGACTGTCTCATGGCAGGTTGGTCCCGTTTCCCACTGGCTTGCTGGGTCCGGGCTCCTCCGCCAACTCTTCATTGGAGAACACTTCCAGTGGCTCCATCAAGGGAGTGAGGAGGGCGCACACAGCTTTCTTTGCTGGCTTTTCCCTGGTCCCTGGAACCGATGCTTTCGATGGTCCCTTCAGGGTGGCAACTGCGGCTGGGACTGGTTTCTTTGGCTCCCTCGTTGGGCACTCCACCAGGAAGTGCCCCTGGCCTCCGCAGCCCAAGCAGAGACCTTTTTCACAGTGGTGGGCTCTCTCCACTGCATCGTAGGACGTGGCTTTCAGGGTACTGGCTTTGCATGGGGTGCTGGCATGCTTGGCCGCTCTTTCACCTGAATCTCTGGCATCCACGAGTTCCAGGACTCTCATTCTTCCTTTGATTTCTCCCGCCAGTCGAATCCATCCCATCAGGGTGGCCGGGTGTGCCTGGCTCAGGCACTGTTGCAACAAGTCTCTCCAGAGACTATCCCGGAAGGCATGAACCCGATTGGTTTCTGACTATTCTTGGACCCGGGCTGTCAGGCGCCAAAAATCTCCTGCATACTGGGACACGGTCTTCTAACCCTGGGGGAGGCTACAAAATTCCTCTCTGGCCACATCCCCCACCAACGGATCCACAAAGCGGTCACAAAAGAGCTTGCAGGAACAAATCAAAGTCCAGTAGTTTGGGGGCATCATAATCGAACAGGCTCATGTACCATTCCGCTGCTACTCCTTCCAGGAAGTCCCCTACGAAGCAGACCTGGTTTGCCCCATCCGGGAACAGGAAATTGCAATCTGTCATGTATCCATGCAGCTGGATCAAAATATGGGCCTGTTTGTCGGGACTCGTCAAATTTCACCTGGAAACGGTGTACTTGTCAGTGGGGCTCAATATCCGGATCGAATAACTTTGACCTTCCCTGTCCTGGGTGGCGAGGAGTTCCTCATGCGCCTCCCATAGCAGCTTGGGAAGTACCTGCATTTTGGCTACCCTGACCGGCATCGCAGGTTGCAGATGTTTTCACTGCTCCTTCCTCTACTTGGTCGTCGGACTCCTCTTCTTCTTCTAGGATCAGCTTTCCCATCTTGGCCAGGAGTTCCCGAGCTATTTTTGGAGCCCTGTCGTCTTTCCCTGCATAATCACTGACAGCCAGTCTGTCATTCGGTCAAGCTGGCCGCAGAGTTCCATCACCTCCTGGGCTGCCTCGGTCTCCACATCCGTCTGACTGTGGATACCCCTGTCTAGCCAGCCTGTCGTTTTTTCATCGTACCGGGTCCTGGCACACCGCCCCCTTCATTCAGTCACATGCCTCGAGATGACACTTTCACTCATGCCGGGGCGCATTCCTCAGCAATCTCGGCCAGCTCCCTCCATTGGACCTTCTGTCTGGTTGGCCGAGGTTGAGGCTGCAGCTTCAGTACTTGCTATGGTTGCACCTGGCTGCATGGTGAGTCCGGTACTGCAATTCACAGGGAATGTGAGTTCTGCCTAACTGTCAGAATTCTAGACTTGTAGACAAGAAAACCTCTATTTAGGAAAGTCTCCTTATTCTCAAGCAAAAGCATTCAACAATGAAATAGGCAGAACTGGGTTTGCACACAGGGAATCACATATATAAAACTCAAGAACATCCCCTTCCCTCCCTCCCATGGGAAGATGATGAGTCAGGTTTTGAAGACTAAACATCCATCCAATCAGGGTGCCAGGCACAGGAGGGCAAACGAAGTCAAAGGGAGTGTAGCATTTCCCCAGCCATGTTGTGGGAGTACAAGCCAGAGAATGCGACCTTGAGGTGTGAAGGGACCCAGCGTTGGGAAACATCACTGACCAGGCAAAGCAGACAGCTCCATACATCAATCACTGAATGCAATAAAAAAAAAACACATGGCAGAATACCCAGGATTCTGACACCTTCCTTACTTATTTTGAGGTGATAAACTTTGGGGAGTCAAATCTCCCCCTGGCTGCTTTACTCCACTGGAAGAACCAGCCCCACAGTTAACACATAATTTCTCATAGAACTGTTGGCACAGAACTGTAAAGTACCATAATTTTATTTGTCTGAAGCTTTACAAAATAAAATTCACACAATTTACAGACACAAGCATGACTAGTGAAGAAAGACAGTCAAATGTCCTGTATTATTTCAAGGCCATAAGGTAACATATCAGGAAGTGTAAGTGTGGCGCCCTTTCAAAACTGACTACTGTAGAGTGTCTACAATGATGGACGAAGAATCTGGCACCTCTGAGCTCATGAGGCCCTGTCTCAAAGTTTTTTCTTTCCCACAGCAGACTGGTTCATCTTTTTCAGGTCTCCGAATGACATTGTCGCAGAGCCTCTCTGGGCTGGCCTTGCCTGCAAGGGTGGAAAACATCATCTCATTTAGTCACCGTGTATTCAGCTTGTTTCCATCTGTGTTTCTCTAGAACAAGAGCCCCTGAAACCTTGACGTGCAATGCATGCAACATGCTTATTCGGGCACCCTTCTGTTTAGCATTACCTGCGATTCGTGGAACTTCCATCCAATCATGTAAAAGATCTGAAAGGTGGCAGGCACTGTCCCATCATCATTGCCATACATTTCTAGTAAAGAAACAGACGCATTACATAACGCTGAAACCACACCACGTACACACACTTCACCCAACCACAGCATTAATTTATTGTATTTAAAGCATTTTCCTGCCACCTCTGCATTTGATCAGGGTCACCGGGCAGCACACACTGAAACATTTAGGCAATTAAAAACAACATTTGGAATTTCAAAACAATTCAATAAACAACAGCAGAACCAGAGAGACCGTTCAGTAACGTGTACTGGGGACATGCCAAACAACACAGACGAATCTTGATTTAAAGCTTCCGCTTACTCTCAGTGCAGTGAGAGATTCAGGTGGCCAGCCATGATGGCCTGAAGCAGCAGAACAGCGTTTGAGTCCGGAGGCCCCTTGAAGACCAACAGTGTTCTAATTCTGGTATTTGCTTTCATGTGAAGAAGCATGATGAACTTTGTTGGTCTTAAAGGTGCCACTGGATTCAAATTTTGTTCTAACAGTGCAGTTAAACAGACTGTAAGGCTCAAAAATCCAAACAAACAAACAAACGAATGAGTGAAAAGTTGAGAACCTAAAAACGTCATGAAAATGGTTATTAAGTTACTCCCACTAGATACTGACAAGCTGTGCTCCCAACAGCATCAAGCAAGTGGCCTTGTGCAGCTCTCGGCTATCGCTGATGAAGAACATTTTGAAACACAGCATTAACGGGTAGCTTGCCTGATACTAGTGTATCAATATTTATGTTCAAATTATATATAGTATTGTTAAGCAGATCCCACTGTTCTGAAATACATATTTATACAAAAAAAATTGAAGCATAGTTCGTAACATTGTGTTAGGAAGTGTCTGCACAGTAGCTGCATTTCGCTGCAGGAAATGTGGGCAAGGCCACGTAAAGGCATCAGTGGCTACCTGAGGAGCAGGAAAGGAACCTGTTTCTCACACTTAAAAGACTAACAAAATTTGGCTTTCATTCACTTCATCAGATGTGGCTTACAAAAGCTCATGCCATGAGTAGCCATGTTAGACTTTAAGGTGCTACTGACCTCTTGCTCTTTTCCCCTGCCACAGACAAACACACATCAAAGTCAGGCTGGATAGATTCAAGCAGGCTGCCGTGTTGGTCTGCAGTAGCACAACAAAAATAGGCTCCAATAGCTCCTTTAAGACCAACAAAGATTTATTCAAGTCTTGAGCTTTCACACTTTGTGCATGCACTCAAAAGCTCCTGCCTTGAATAAATCTTTGTTGGTCTTAAAGGAGCTATTGGACTCTATTTTCAAAGTCAAGCTGGGATCCCACATTTCCCTACAGAAACCCTTCCCGGCAGAAGTGAGCAAAAAATAGCAATGGGCCAAGTTTTGGCCTGTTGAGGAGAACCAGCTGGGTGCTCCAAGCTAATCCATGGTCTCCAGGCCAATAAACAAGTACTGCCATGACAAAGAGGGAGTAAAAAGGCAAGGAAGGGGCACTGCTAGTCCTGAGACACGGGGTCTGATGAACCCCAACCGCGGGTCAGGAACACATCCTGAGCCACCTGCCCCCGCAAGCTGTGCCACTGAAGCCAGCACACCTTCACTGAAGCTGCCCCCATTTCAGAGCAAGACAGTCTGAACGGCAAGTTCTGGCTGCACTTACCCCGGTACACGGCAGCCGCTGCCAGCATGGTTGCTCTGTGTAGCACAGACTTCCTACTCCAGCAGCAGTTACTCTCTCCCATACCTAAAAAGAGTTGTCAGGCTTTAAAAGAAGATCCAGCACTCCACACGCATGTCACATTTTGTTTGCATTCCCAGTCCTCATGGGGCAGAGTTGGACCCCGTGAACTATCAGCAGGCGTCAGTCAGCACCATTTATTTTGCTCTGCCCCTGTGCTTAATAGAAAAGTGAAGGACACCTGCGGCTGCAGGAAAGGAAGTTATCTTGGTCTGCTTTCTTCACTTCACTGCAGCCCTGGCTTTCTGGGGCTGGGAGGAGACTCCCAGGAAGAAAAGGAGTGTGACAAATCCACATTCCTGACAGATGGTTGTCCTCAGCTCAGCAAGAACATGGAAGAATTATGCAACTAAAGAAAACCTTACTGGCAAGCAGAGCCCCTCTCCACAAAGCAGGACACAGGCAGATGGTCAACCAGTTTAGCACCACTGCCTTGAGATTCAAGTAACTTTCTATATGCATCTAATTTTTAAAAAGAACCTTAAAACCATAGATTTGTTCCAGGATGACAACAAAGATACAGGCCCCTTGGCTGTCTTTGGAGAAAACACTGAGTAACTTCAGATGACTCACGCTGACCAAAGTGGACAGGACACTAACAGCAGCGAGGTCAACCACATGCCCACACGACCCCTGCCCATTGTGGCTCTTAAAAACAGCTGACATAAGGATAAGGGGGCTCCTCTAGGTGATCATCAACCTATCATCTCTCCTAAGGGTAGAATTCCCAGAGGGACTGAAAGAGGCAGTGGAATGCCCGCTACTGAAAAAAAACATCTTTAGACCCACAAATGCCCGATAACTACTGACCCGTCTTGCACCTAACGTTTCTGGGGAAGATGGTGGAAAGGGCTGTCACAAACCAACTAACAGCATTCCTGGAAGAAGCTTCGGCCCTGGACCCATCTCAGTCGGGTTTCCTGGCTATGGGGTAGAGACAGCGCTAGTCGCCCTGACAGACGACCTCCGTCACCAGTTGGAACAAGGTGGGTCAGCGCTACTGATATTACTAGACCTCTCAGCAGCGTTCGACACAGCTCTTAGCTCACTGCCTCCCCAACGCCAGAATACAAGGGACAGCCCTTTAATGGCTGATCTCCTTCCTCTGGGGTTGCAGACATAGGGTTGCAGTAGGAGAGAAAACATCAAACCGCCACCAGCTTACTTGCGGAGCGGTCCTCTCTCTTATTCTATTCAACATCTTCATGCGCCCTCTTGCACAACTGGTACGGATGTTTGGGCTGGGTTGTCATAGATATGCAGATGACACGCAGCTCTTCCTCCTGAGGGATGGCTGCCCTGACTCTCCCCCAAAACCCTTATCCAGCTGCCTGGAAGCAGTGAGGCGTCTGAAGCTCAATACTGCAAAGACGGAGGTCCTGTGGCTGGGTAGGAAGGGTCCATGTGAGGAAGTGTGTCTGCCTACCCTGGACATTGTGCAGCTCTCAATGGCTCACTCTGCCAAGAATCTAGGCATGATTCTGGATGCCTCCCTCACAATGGAAGCCCAGGTCACAAAAGTAGCGCAACTGGCATTCTACCACCTTCGCCAAGCCAAACTACTAGCACCTTACCTGGTCCCGGAACACCTATCTATCCACAGGGATCCACCTCTGGACTGGTCTTCTGGAACTCGCTTTACACAGGCCTGCCCTTGGCCTTGATCCGGGAACTACAGCTGGTTCAAAACGCAGCAGCCAGGGTCTTCACAGCAACACCATAGAGGACTCACATTCAGCCCAACTACCAACTACAGTGGTTGCCAGTTGAATTCTGGAACAGGCTAAAGGTTCTGGTAATTACCTTTAAGGCCGTATGCGGTCAGGGTCCAGTGTATTTGAGGGACCGCTTCCCCGCCTATGCCCCCAAAAGAGCTCTGCGCTCCACTGCCACCAACCAGCTAAGGATCCCTGGCCCTAAAGAAGTCTGCCTGGTCTCAACCAGGGCCAGAGCATTCTCTGTTCTGGCCCCTGCCTGGTGGAATGAGCTCCCGGAGAAGATCAAATAGTTCTGCAGGGCCTGCAAAAGGGAGCCCCCCATCAGGCATTTGGTTAAGACCGAGCGACCAACAACATCTACAGGGCTCCTGCTCCCTCCCTCCTAAAAAAATTCTGCTCTGAACCTGTTTGCATTGTTATATTTTGTACCTGCATTACAGTTTAATGTTAATATTATTACTGTTATATCAAAGTTGTTATATAAACTAAGTTCTATGTACCGTTTCTACGTTTTATGTAAACTGGCCTAAGCCTTAGGGGAGGGTGGTATATAAATAAATAAAATCTTTCCAAATCATAACTGCAGGAAAGAAGAGAAATGGATGCTCCACTAGATCAAAAGTTAACCTGGACATTTACAAGTAAATTGAGTTGACCTCCTGCTTCTTCTAGCCACATTTATTCCACTGGAGTTTTATTTTACTTCAGAGGCTACCAGGAAACACAGAACAACAAAAGTGATTGTTTACCAGCTCAACATTAAAGGATTTCGCTTTGACAAACCTATAGGGTAGCCAGCTCAAGGCCTTAATTCACCCATAATATGGAGAAGATGGTATCTGCCAAAACACTATGCAAAGGGAAGCAGGCCACAGTTATGTGATGCCCACAAAATCCAGATTTCAAGGTGTTCAGTGTCTATATTGTGAAGTTACCTTCCTCTTTTCTCCCTCCGATGCAGGGAGCTGAATGAAACTGCATCCTACAACAACTGAACTGGACATTATTAACCTTTCTCCTTCAAACCAGCCATCCTACTGGCTTGCGATTTCAAAAAGAGCAAACTTGCCTTGCAGATCGTCCATCAGTTCAAACATCCCAGGATAGTTAACTTGAATTTCATCAGTATCCTAAAAAAAGTAAAGTTTACATTTTCAATGCACTTAAAAGCAACGCATTTCTCAAAGGCAGACTAAAAACAGCTCCTGCCTACTTGTGCGCCTGCAGTGCTCTGCTGCCAGCTGAGTCCAACATTTCCATGTGCTTGTGGGAGAAGCCAGGAGCAACAGAACGCTGCCCACACAGACCAATGTCACTGGTGAAAGGGAGCCATGACAGTTAGAAGACAGAGAGAAACAGGAAAGGATGGCAGCTGGTCACTTCAAAGATAGGCTGAAAGGGAACCCAGAGGCTGGGTCAGCAAAAGAAAGAGAAGCTGCAAATCAATGCAAAACTTTTGCTGCTTTCAGTGTACTGATGCAACATAACATCCTTTTGGGTTTTGCAATCTGCCCAGATGACTCTTCCAAGTCAACATCTACTTAAATTGCATTTTCCTCCATTCCAATTGAATGCATGAATCACCTTAAGATACATTCAATGTAACCCCCAAAGCTTACAGCAAAACTCTTTGAGATTCAGAGCTTGCAGACACATTTGCTACAAAGCAAAAGACGGAGCAACTGATTGGCACCTGTGGTAGTTTCCCGTGCTGTTCCTTTCTCGCTCCTGATAGTTACCACGGTCAGTGTGTTGAAGCCAGCTCTTCCCAGCAGATGCCCCAAGTCATTGACAGCCGTGAAAGGAGACACGTGTGGAGAAAATCCGCCTTCTCTTTCCAGCTCTGCCAGCTGCAGAGAGCAGCGAAGCTCATAAAGGGTGTCTCCCCCAAACATGGCACCAACAAACACTCCGTCGGGCTTCAGCACTTGGTGTATCTGGAACAAGTCAGTAAAAGTCACCCGCTGAAGCTTCTTCTGCAGTAAGTCCAGAGGGGCAGGATGGGTTAGTCTACTGCAGCAAAACAAACTGGAAATCAAATGCTTAGAGATGGGGAACCCAATTCCAGATTGTTCTTTCATGAGTCAGAGTGTGTCTCCTCCCTAGCCCCACCCACAAGATGTAGTGGATTTTGTTGTTGTTGTTAGGTGTGAAGTCGTGTCCGACCCGTCGCAACCCCATGGACACTTTCACAGTGTTAGGCACCCCAAGCCCTACGCTAGGGGAGAGGCAAGATAAAATAATCTAATCATGCAATCAATAACTTAACTAAATAAACAAGAATTAATATATACATATTCACACATATGAAACTCAAATACTTTGGCCACCTCATGAGAAGGAAGGACTCCCTGGAGAAGAGCCTAATGCTGGGAGTGATCGAGGGCAAAAGAAGAAGGGGACGACAGAGAATGAGGTGGCTGGATGGAGTCGCTGAAGCAGTAGGTGCAAACTTAAATGGACTCCGGGGAATGGTAGAGGACAGGAAGGCCTGGAGGATCATTGTCCATGGGGTCGCGATGGGTTGGACACAACTTCGCACCTAACAACAACAACATACACACATATGCACATATATGTATCTACCTATGTCCCCACAGTAATCCACTCCTTTCATCTCTAGCTGTTGAGAGAAGACTGGAGCACAGTAATGGAGGGGCCATACCAGCCTCCCTGCAAGGACAGCAAGACTTGTGCTTACCTCATGCAAGGCTCTGGGAAGATCATTCACCCAATGCAAACTGGAAACAGATGGAGAAAATAAGTGAAAGAGTCGGCATGCACATTTCCAGCTGGCACATAGCTCGGGTCGGTTTATTGACACAGTGGCCAAAATGCCAAATGCAAAGGGAGGACAAAGGCTGGGCTCTGGTTATTTGAACTCTCCAGCAGTGCCGAGCGAGGAAGCAGCAGGACCCCAAGACAAACAGACAGCCCTGCAGCAAAACTGATGCAATATATAAAGGAGAGTTAGGAAAAACAAGACAGACCATCCCAGAAGCGTCAGCAGTTCCGACACTCTGAAATGTCTGACATCAATCCTAAGACTTGGTTTCAAATTTGTGGTATGAGATCCCAGGCAAACCGCCACTCCATGCTTACGCTATGTTCGTGCGCAAGATGCTGTCAAGTTGCTTCTGACTTGTGGTGACCCTCTGAATTAATGGCCCCCCCAAACATCTTGTTAACAGCCTTGCTCAGGTCTGGCAACCCAAGGACTGCGGGCCCCTTTGACTGAGTCCCCCCATCTCCTGCTGAGCCTTCCTCTTTTCTGCCATCTTTAACTTTTCCCAGCATGACTGTCTTCTCCAGGGACTGTTGCCTTCTCATGGCACAACCAAAGTACCATGGCCTCAGTTTAGTCTTATTAGCTTCTAGGGGGAAGTCAGGCTTTATTTGATATCAAAACCACCAATTTGTCTTTTCTGACAGTCCTCACCACCGAGCCGCGGCTCCCTGTCCCTGCCCCCCCCCCCCCCGCAGTAAGAAACTTCCCAGGCCACAAGCTTGCGGCCCGGCAAGCTTCTTACTGTGGGAGGGGGGGGGAGAGGGAAGCAGGGCCGCTCACGAGCAATGCGCATGCGTGGCATCGCACGGCCGGGCAATCGCCCTCCCTGCTGCCGCCGGTCCCCAGCCTGAAAAAGGTTGGGGACCACTGCTCAACACTACATTATTCTGGCTCCCCTCCAGTGGAACTGGATTTACAAGGCCTTCCCCTACTCCCTGCCCAGATATTCCATGGCAGAAGACAAGGGCCTTGTACCCCCAAACTGGCCTCCGGAAAAGCAGCCAGATTTGTCTTCCCCTAGTGACCCAGTGGGAGGATGCTGTGCCACTTTGGCAAAACATGGACACCTGAGCCTCACACAGAGGCTCAGCCACCCAGAGACCACTGGTATGAGACAGATGGCCACATCAAAGAGGGCACAGACCTTCCCCTGCAACAAGGAGTCTCCTGTCAACCTAGCATGACAGCCAAACCCACCACACTGACAGCCAGGAGCCAAGGGCAGAGAAGGAGCAAGTCCGATTGCATAGCAGGGAAGGTGGCAGTCCTGGCTGGGAGAGCCCGGTCCCATCCATGCCGCCGGCCACAGAACCAAGCAATCAGGGAGAGGCCACAGCTGAGCAGGAGACAGGATCTTTTGTCACCTCGGAGGAAGGGGAAGCAGGGGGAGCGGCTAGGCAAGAGAGATGGATCCAAGGCATAGGGCTGGAACAGAAAGGAAGGCAACAGAGGGCTGATGGGGGGGGGGGGGCTGGGAGAACTACTGCGACAGAGAACCCAGCAAGGAGGAGGCTGGAGGAGAAGTAGTGAGGGAAGAGCCTAGAGGCAGAAGGAGACAGTGTGCTGTCAATGAACTGGAGGTGGAAGCAAGCCAAAGTGGGTGGTCAGGGTGGGAAGAGGCTGGCACAGCATATGGAGCACCCAGACCCCCCCCACCTCCGACACACATACACACTTTTCAAATGACTGTCGGCTCTCTTCATTTTCACAGCCATACACAGCGATGGCACACAGTGTGGCACAAACCATTTACCTCAAACTGCTGACAACAAGTTCAAATGTGTTTTCTTTGAAAGGGAGGAATTCTTCATCTGCTACCACACTAAATGTGGGTATCTCTGATTCTGTGGTATTTTTCTAAATTGGATCAGAAGAGAAAAGGTTCTGCATCAGCGGTTGTTTCACTTTTCAGTGCCAGAGATTAAACAGCAGGCAAATGCAACACGGCCACCTACCAATGCATTTTCCGCAAGGTCAGCTTGACAAAACCTTTCGACCACATCCTGAAACAGAAGTGGATCAACAATTTCACATTACTGGGGGGGCAAAGGCATGCTCAAACTCTTATCTGCAAGGGATTCATTCCGAAGCAAACGACTCTTCTGTATTTAATGAGGCTTCATCCGTTGGGCTAGAACAATGCTGTTGTTCTTAAGAAAAATTACCTTGGAAATGCATTTCTAGAACAGCATCAAATATTCCTCCTGATAAAATAGAGGACATTTCACTGCACTTAACTTATTTTTCTGCCAGGAAGATTAATGAATTGTTATGTACTTATTCCCACATTCCATGCCCACCACCCTCAATTAATTATATTTAAATACCGCCCTCCCTTGAAGCTCAGGGTGGTTTACATGGAATGTAGGAATAAGTGCATTACAAATCTTCAAATAACACAATAACAACAGTAACAGTAGTTTCAGCAGCCAGGAACAAAGTTTTGATGTTAACACTGGCCTCAACACAATCCGAGGCTAAACTCAAGCCAGAATCACCCCCTCGGGCCCTCCGCAAACAGAAAAGATACTCAGAATTATGTTGCAACCTGAACCTGAACTGACGCTCTCCCCTTAGATTAATTGTCCCATCACCTCCCTGAGCTTCATAGGCCAGACTAGCCTGATCCCGTCAGATCTCAGAAGCAGGGTCAGCCCTGGCTGGCATTTGGAGGAGAGAACACCAAGGAAAGTCCACGGTCATGATGTGGAAGCAGGCAGTGGCAAATCGCCTCGGAACACCTCTTGCCTAGAAAACCCTATGAGGCCTCCACAAGTCCCCTGCAACTTGACAGCACTTTCTGCCACCACCAGAGGGCAGCAGAGGAAAAGCCCAAGACTGGCGTCCTTCCTTTCATTTGTGCAACTTTTAAGTTCACATAAATGTCAGGAGGGAGGAAGCACAATACCTTGCTTAAATGCTGAGCGATGTAGCTTCGCCCGCAGCCAAGGTCCAAAGCAAGCGAAAAAGTCCTGTAAGCAAAGTAAAAAGGAATTAACATACAAGGAGGCAGCTGTGGAAGTACAGCATATATTATGCTTTGATGAAGCGGTAGCTTTTTCCAACAAGACCCAGGCTGAACTTACTTAGGGGTAAGTCCCTCACAGCTTAACAAAACTTAGGTGAGAAAAAACATTTCCCTTGATGTCTGTCTGTCACTTTGAAAACAGAGTCCAGTAGCACCTTTAAGACCAATGAAGAATTATTCAAGGCATGAGCTTGTCTTAAAGGTGCTACCAGACTCTGATTTTATTGTGCTACTTCAGACCAACACGGCTACTCATTTGTGTCTATCACTTGTATTTATGTACCACCCTCCCCTTGCAGCTGAGAGCTGTTTTAATATAAAATATTAATATTAAACATATATTTTATTGGCACCAACAAAACTGCAGGTGCCAGAAATTAGCTGCCTCATTTGAAATTTTTCGCCAAATTTATGTAAACCAAACACAAACCTATGAATGGCACACAATAGTACTTTGACCTTAATTTACAAGCCATCTTCTTTGAGAGAAACACAGGCCCTACTGTAGAGATGGGAGAAGGCAAATACAAAAGGAAAAAAGTTAAACTTCTGCTGTCTTCCCATCATTTCACAAGGTACAAAAGGAAGCAACTTTTAACTCCTACACATGAACAACAAAAACACTATGCCTAAGGTATTAAGTTACTATGAAAGAAATCCACGTTCCTCCTTTCTATAGGTATAAATATCAATACCGCACCGTAAAATTCAGCAGGGAACTTTTTAACAGCTACCCCTATTTTAAAGCTTTACATTATAACTTACTAAGATAACGTGCATCCGATATGCCAGTACTTTACCTAGAAATGTCAAAGATGCGGTCTGCTATTCTCCCACCAACCTGTAATAGAGTAAAAATTAGCAATTACTACAAAATCAAATGCCTAAACTAACCTTGCTATTACATTTAACTCAGAAATCGCTTTGTTTTCCTCAAAAGATAAGGTGCAACAGCAGCTCAGTTCTGGCACAGCACCAAGCCCGTTGAAGTTCAGATGCAGAGGCCAGAATCCTCACAAAGCCATGATAAAAAAAACCCTGGTCCCACATGCACTCAAGGCAAAGCAAAGTTACAATCTGAAACTCTGCATAGACTGCGGCCCTCCAGATGTCCATGGACTACAATTCCCATGAGCACCCTGCCAGCATTCGCTGGCAGGGGGCTCCTGGGAATTGTAGTCCACGGACATCTGGAGGGCCGCAGTTTGACCCCAGTCCGATAAGAAAAGGGATGCATTTATCTTCATATTGCATTGCTTTTAGAAAGGAATGGGGCTGAAAGGGGGGGACCCTCCGGGAGGCGCCTTCTCCTGCATCAGGAGCCCCCCCCCCCGCCTCCCCGCCTTCCCTGCAGCTGCTCTCCAGGGTCCCCTGCCGGGGCTGGAGGCGGAGAAGGGCGGGCGGCTCACCTCCAGGCGCAGGTAGTCGCGGCTCTCGGGCTCGGCCTGCGCGGCCGCCCAGTTCTTCTGCTTCCTCTTGAGCCGCCGGTCGAAGGGCTGCAGGGCCCCGGGGCCCCCCCCGGACCAGCGCCGGCCCCCCCAGCGCGCCCGCCAGCCCCGCGCCGCCCACGCCGCCATCGCTGCTCGGCCTCCGAGGGGCCTGACCGGCGCTTGCCCAGGGGCTCCTCGCCTGGGCACGCTAAGTGACTGCCCATAAAGCAGGGGGAGTCCAACTGCGGCCCTCCAGAGGTCCGTGGACTACAATTCCCAGGAGCCCCTGCCAGCATTCGCTGGCAGGGCCTCCTGGGAATTGTAGTCCACGGACCTCTGGAGGGCCGCAGTTGGACTCCCCCTGCGCATAAAGGAATACAACTGCACCAGAGAAGTTTCTTTTTCAAGACTAAAATGTATGAAAAAAATCTGCTTTGTAGTGCAATGGGGCAGCGTCCTTAAAGCTGACTTTCACTCGTGCACATGGAGAATTGCATCCTCTACCATTGACTTCAAGCCAGCAACAAAACAATGCTCTGAAAAGAAATGCTGCAAATGCTTGTTATTATAAATGAGACGTTTGTAGTAATTTCATACTGTGCCATCTAATCCGGGTGGCTTTTCAAGGCTTGTGTATTCTTCAAATGTTTATCATGTTAATTAATTGCTGCTCTACAGCATGTTTTTAACGTTTTGACAGGAGTTTTGTTGAAGTGTGTAATACTTTGTTGAAGTATTTTGAAGTGTTTTGTTGAAGTGTGTAATACCCTTTACTTTCTATTCCTGAGAATGGTTGTGGCAGGGGCCCCAGCACACTGGCTTGCCCATCATGCTGTTAAGATGGTTCTGCCTCCCAGGAATGGTCCCCTTCCACAAGCCTCGATAATGAAAAACTTTAGTCTTCTAAGCTGAATTTCCCTGCCTGCTCACTGGCTTTTAATTGGGCACAGCATTTCTCTCTGTATTAAAAAACAATACAGAGCAGTGAGCCCAGAGGGGCTTTGAGCCGCAGGGAGAGAGAAAGGAATCCAAGGAGTCATGGGGTGCAATGCATTGATGCAAGACAACGAATGAGGCTCGATTCGGGTAAGTCGCCCTGTTGGTCCGAAGCAGCAGAACAGAGTTGGAGTCCAGGGGCTTAACCCTGGGCAGAAGCTTCGGGGAGTCCCTGATGGTGGGCCTCCTTCTGCCCAGAACGAAGCTGGGTTGGCCCTGGGCTCCAGCCCTCGGATGCACAGACATGCACCCCAGCAGCGTATGTGCACGTCGTAGGGCAGGGGTAGTCAACCTGCGGCCTTCCAGATGTCCATGGACTACAATTCCCAGGAGCCCCTGCCAGCGTTCGCTGGCAGGGACTCCTGGGAAATGTAGTCCATGGACATCTGGAGGGCCGCAGGTTGACTACCCCTGGCCTAGAGTCTCGCGTATTTATTTGCGCGGGGCTTGTTCTGGCAACAGTTCCCGGGAGTCCCTGCAGGGGCGGCTGCTGGGCAGGCGCGCGGGTCTGAAGCCGCAGAGCCAGTTCACGCACGCGCGCGAGAGAGAGAGAGGAAGAGAGAGGAGGGGGGCAGCTCGGGCCCCGCCCACACGCGTTTGGCCCTCCTGCGCCGCCGCCGCCCGCGTCGCGGGTGTGACGTCGTTTTCCTGAGCCCGGAAGTTCGGAGGGAGGTGGTGCCGCGCGCGTGGAGAAGCGGCGGAGGAGCCGAAGGCCTGCGGGTGGGTGGACGGGCGCTGCTCCCGGCTGCAAAGCCGCGTCCCCCCCCCCTTGGTCGCTACGGGGCCCCAGGCGGGAGTGTGAAAGGCAGGGTTGCCAGCTCCCGGTCGGGGGGTTTGGGGGTGGAGCCGCGGGAGGACAGAGACTTGAGCGGGGGCCGCATCCTGAGGGCTCTGGAGGGCGAGATCTCTGTCCAAACAGGAGGCCGGTGGGCAGCTGGGCCCTTCTTAAGCGTGGACGTGCCGAGAGTCATGAACCCGCGTGTAGGGACTGACTGGCGAGTTCCCTTTTAGCGCACCTGAAGAAGTTCGTGCACGTGGAAGCTTATGCCCGGAATGACACTGATGGGATTCTGAAGGTGCCACTAGACTCAGACTTTGCTCTGCTTTAGACTAGGGGTAGTCAAACTGCGGCCCTCCAGATGTCCGTGGACTACAATTCCCAGGAGCCCCTGCCAGTGTTCGCTGGCAGGGGCTCCTGGGAATTGTAGTCCACGGACATCTGGAGGGCCGCAGTTTGACTATCCCTGCTTTAGACCAACAAGGCTGTACACATCTGAGTGTAACTTTGTGATAGCCTAACCATCCCTTGTTATGTACACTGTGTCAATCTGCTTGTTTTTCATTGAGCATTTGAAAGGAGGGGGAAGTTTCAATATAAAGCATGGGGGTGGCAGGGGGTTAGAATTATACGTAGTGCCATCCTAAGCAGAGTTGCACCATTTTGAGCCTACTTTGTTTCAGTGGGACTTAGAAGAATGTATGTCTGTAAAGGACTACACAGTTAGAAGGCTGCTGCTAATCTGACAAATGTCGTTATGCATGAAACTGTCTACATTCTCAGTTCCCTTGTACTGTAAGAGAAGGTTCTTTTTCATCTGTTAACTTTTTATAATTGCCTTTCAGTTTAGTATAAAGGAGTTGCTGGTCAGAAGATAATACAAAAAGAGTCCTGCAAAAAGAGACCAGGGGTCTCCAGCATGATGCTTGTAGTTGTCCTGATGCCTGCAGGCATCTTTTCTTGTGCCTGTCAAGTGTTTTTAGGAAGGGGGTGGGGCCAGGTGGGCATTTGCCCAGCAAGGCTTCTGAATGGCTATTGGATATTTGATTGGTTCCACAGATTTTTTAAAAAAATTCTGCATTGGCAGCAGTTGCCACCACGGCTCAAGAATCTGTATGACTGAAGTAAACGTTGGCCTTTATAGCTGATTCCATCTTCTGTGGCAGCCATTTTGTGACTGCAGCCACCATGCCCTGTGAGAATTCCAAAGGTACCTACAAGCTCCAGACGGTTGAGGACCCCTGGCTTAGATCACGTTATGTGCACTGAAGCAAATAATATGCACACACCCATCTCAAGTATAGTGTGAAATTATTAGACTTTAATCACATTTGCCACTTCACAAGAATTTACAGTGAAATCTTGTTCTTTTCCTTATGATGTAGACACTTTGTGAATTTAATCATTCTTCTCTCCATAGTTCAACCTTGGATATATTTCTTAAAAGCCTCAAGATGTCACTGAAGAAAGAGCTCGTGAATGACCAGCGGTTTAGTCGCATTAACAAAGACCCTCGATTTTGGGAAATGCCAGAAAAAGAGCGCAAGGTCAAAATCGATAAAAGGTTTCAGGCTATGTTTCACGACAAGAAATTCAAGCTGAAATACACCGTGGATAAGCGAGGCCGCCCAATTCATCGCAGCTCCACAGAAGATATGAAGCGCTTCTATGCGTTGTCTGATTCCGATTCTGATCTTTCAGAGGACGAGAAGAAAACTAAGGTGGAAAAGGCAAAACTGAAAGGAGAAGGTGACTTAGGGAAGAACTCTGAGGAGGAAAAGAAAGTGACATATGACTCGTCAATTTCAAAATTAGAGTCTTCCAAAAACAAAGGCCAGAAAAAAAAATCCCTCAAGTCCCAAAAGAATATGAAGGGGACAAATGTAGCCAAATTGCCACAAGATAAAGAGGATGTTGCATCTAAAAAGCAAAGAGGAATTTCTGTGAGGAACACAGGCTTACCTCCTAGGACTTCACAGAGGATGCTAGAAGAGTCTGCTAAGGCAACAGGAAGTGGCAGAAGAAGAAGATGTTTAGACCCAGGGAGAATTGAATTAGGTTGGTAGAATGCAGTTAAACTTGTCTGTGACACAGGCCCTGGCTACGTTTCCTTGGAAGTAAGTTTTACTCTTTTCAGTGGAATTTACTTACAAGGAAGTTTAAGATACTGGTAATATTGAATAACCTCTAATGCGCTTTAATAAAGTTTCTGCATGTGGAATCCCACTTTAGGGTGGCTTCCATCTTCTGCCCACAACGACCTTGTGAAGTAGATTAGGCTGAGAGACTGAGCCCAAGGTCAGCCAATGAGTTTTATAGCTAAACGCATAATTGAACATGGCTGTTGTGGTTTAAACCTATGTACTCTGAAACGCTATGCGTGAAGTGCCATCCAGTCACTTCCTCTGAATCTTTCTTACTTACTTTTTCTTTTTAGAGTTCCTATAATCAGATGATCTTGAGCAATGACTAAAAGAATAATGCCTTATTTATGAAAGGAAAATAAATTCAGGTGTGTAGCCATGTTGGTATGAAGCAATAGAACAAAGTTATCAGCTAATGACTTTCTTCTTTGCCTAGCAAAGGAAGGTGATTTTTCTGCTGCTCCCATCGACAAAAGCTGTGCAGAAAGTAAAACTTGTCAAAAGGAGGAAAGCTCAGAGAGTGAAGAACTAGCTGTCAGTGGTCAAAGCGAAGCAGAAAGCCTGTCGGAAGACAGCACAGATCTGGAAGAGGAAAGCAGTTTGGGAGATAAAGGCGAGGAGAGCGACTCAGAAGATGGAGGAGAGACAGGAGATGAAAGCGAGGCAGATAGTGATGAAGACGCCAGCGGGCCAGATTTGGCCAGGGGGAAAGGCAATGTAGAAACAAGCTCTGAAGAGGAGGAGGAGGAGGAGGAGGATTTGGCAGAGATAATGCTGAAGGAGCCAGAAGTTGTACATGACTGGGGAGAACTGGCTAAAGATGCTCCGCGTACAGACAAGGTAGGACTCTTGGTAAGATAATAAAGCAAGAGGCCAGCTTTCAAGATGCTTTCATGAGCCAGAGGTTGCTTCATCCAGATGTGTTGGAGTGTGCATTGGTTAGGGCAGTGCTAATGTCTGGAGGGCGTGGCGGACTGGCTCAAGCAAAGTCGGCTGAAGTTAAATCCAGCCAAGACCAGAGGAGGTCCTCTGGTTGGGTCGACGTGCTGCGGGTGAGACAGTGCAGCCCTCAGCTCTTGTCGGGGTTCAGTTAAGACCACTGGCTTCTGGATGCCTCATCTTTGGAGGCTCAGATCACAAATGTCACCCGCCAGACATTATACCGTCTCCGCCAAGCACAACCACTTTCACCCTACCTGTCAATGTCTGACTTAGCCACTGTAATCCATAAAATGGTAACCTCTGGGCTGGACTACATTAAGTCACTCTGTGCAGGAGCATAAAATTAGCACACTGGCAGATGGAATGTTAATTTTGGAGAGGGGCCCTGGATCATTGGCCAAACATCTGCTCGGCATGCAGAAGGTCCCAGGTTCAATCCCTACCATTTATTTTTAAAACATGCAGGTAAGAGTTGACGGGAACGACCTCTCTCTGCCTGAGACTCTGAAGAGCTGCTGCCAGTTTGAATAGACCAGACTGACCTTGCTGGACTGGGGTGGGGGCTGGGGATTCTCATTCAGTAGAAGGCAGCTTCATGGCTCATGGGTGTCACTGCAGCATGATGGGGGGGGGGGGGTTAGGAGGCATGGCTCAGTAGAAGAACCTCAGCTTTGCATGCAGAAGCTTCCAGGTTCAATCCTCGGCATCTCCAGTTAAAAGTATCAAGCAGCAGGTAATGTGAAAAATCTTTCTCTGCCTGAGAGTCTGGACAGCTCTCTGTTAGTCTGAGTAGGCAGTCCTGCCCTCACTAGTCCAATGGTCTGATCCAGTATGTTAGCTTGACGTGCTTCTGTGATTGCTTTGATTGCTTTTAGGTATCTCTTGTGTTGTGCTTTTAAACTTTGGGTGCTTTTTGTTTTGATTTTTTAAAAAGCTCTTGACTGTTTAGGACCCACTTTTTGGGAAAGACCTTCTTAACAAAGCTGTCTCAATGCCATATTTAACTGATCTTCTAAATTCTGAACAAAGAAGATCTTTTACTCTTCTCCGCTATAATGCCCTCCCTTCCGCTTTCCTGGAAGGAAAGTTCAAGGGGCTACCGATAGAAGCACGTAAGTGTGTCTGTGGCGAAGGTCAAATAGAGACAGCTGAACATGTCCTATTTGAGTGCAGGCTCTATGACCGTAAATAAAATTGAGTCTGAGTCTCTTGAATGGCTGTGGTGACCGTGGGGAACCTCCACATTCAGAGGTGCTAATTCTCAGAATCCGCGAGCTGAGAAGCAACATTGGGGGAATGCCTCAATGCCCTGTTGTTGTTCATTCAGGGGAACTGGTCAGCCACTGTGTGAGACAGGAGGCTGGACCAGATGGACCACCAGTGTGACCCAGCAGGGCTCTTCTCAACTCCTGAATCCTAAAGTTCTTGCTGGCCCTCCAGGTGGGCCAGTGCGTGAAGGAGGATGCTGGACTAGAGGGACCCACAGTGGTCTGACCCAGCCCAGCAAATCTGCTGTTCTTATATCACCCAGCCACATACCGCTGTGAGTGCTGGTGCCCAAAGCTCAGCGCTGTGAAGCAGCAGCATCTGAGCCTCCCTGTGGTTGATTAGGGCTCGCAGATGAGCATTGCTGCTTACCATAAACCAGGTGTAAAGTGAAGGTGCTGTGTCACACTCCTGCCCACTTTCTCCATTTCTCCTTTCTGGCAGTCTTGGAGCCTAACAGTCGATGGACGTTCTTCTGAGTTGTGCCTTTTGGAGTGGGTGTGAGTTGGCCAACAGTCTGGGACTCATGTTTTGTTTCTGTCTGCGTGTTTGCCATGGGGGAGACATACAGCCTCAGTTATATGAAACAGTTCAGAGAGGGAAAACAGGGTGATCCTGGCCCTTATCTGGAGCAGAGGACTTTGCATGTTACACTCAGATCCAGCTGTGAATGCCCCAGTCTGGTCTTGGTTGGCCAGTCTAAAATTGCTGGGCCAGACCAGTGCTCTGCCTAATCCAGCATTCTTTCTCACACAGTGGCTGACTGTGGAGGGCCTCTGGAGGGCCAACAACAGGGTGTAGAGGCTGAGGCCTTCATCTGAACATACAAAGAGCCCTGTTGGATCAGACCAGTGAGGGTTCATCTAGTTAATCATCCCAGCTTACACAATGGCCAACCAGTTCCTCTGGAGGGCCAACAGCAGGGCAGAGATTCCAAGGCCTTCATAAAAACATCAGAAGAGCCCTGCTGGATCAGACCAGGAGTCCATCTGGTTCAGTATCCTGTCCTACACAGTGGCCAACCAGTTCCTCTGGAGGGACAGCTGCAGGAGACAGAGGCCGAGGTTTCCCCCTGAGGTCGCCTCCTCGCTTTGTGATTCAGAGGCTTAGTGCCTCTGAATGTTGACGTTCCCCTCAGCCACCGGCACCAGGAGCCATTGATAGACATGTCTTCCAGGAATCTATCTCATTTTCCAGCTGAATTCCCCTTTGTTTACAGTGGGATGGGATGCTGCATTTGTTTGATCCTCAAGCTTAGGCCTGGTCTGGTTAAGCTGGCAAAATGAAGATTTGGTTCCTTCTCTCCTACACAGATCACATGCAGATTGGCAGTTTGCAACATGGACTGGGATCGGCTGAAGGCTAAGGACCTTTTGGCGTTACTTAGCTCTTTTGTACCAAAAGGGGGCATCATTTTTTCTGTCAAGGTAAGCAAATACCAGCCATGGAGTGCTCCACAGAGGCCGGCAATGGCCAGCCACCTCTGAATGCCTCTTGCTTGGAAAACTCGAAGGTGTAAGTCAGCTGAGATCTGACAGCACTTTCCACGACCACCACAGGTGTTGGCAGTTGTGCAGACCTGGTGTCTAAATGGGACAAAATACACGGTCCTGAATGTGATTGTGGTGTAGCCCGCCAAATATTTCCCATCTTTCACAGGAATGTGAGCATTGTACTTTCTAGGGAGATGTGACAGAGCTCTTTGCACAGGTTGTGGTAGGGATGGCTGAGGTGTTGCACTTCATGGCATCTGTGTGGCAACCTAAGGTGTGCCTGAAGAGTAAATTGAGGCTTGCTACTGGCGAAGCAGAGGTGCTGACCCTAGTCCCAGGACTCAGGCAGAAGGGACCGAGGAAACATGCAGAAATACTTCCTTGCTTGGAGAGGGCTCCATCCAGCATAGCTACTTCCTTGCTCAGTCAGTGCTGCTTGTGCTTACCTGACTATCTTGGTGGCAAAGTTCTAAGCTTTCGGGTAGGCAACCCCCCGAAATGTCTTTCTGAAGATTTTTAGTGCTCTGGTAGAAAGGGGAGGAAGGGGAGACCTAAGCATTGTGCTTGCACAGATGCAAGGGAAGCTGCAGGGGCATTACCATTAGGGTTGCCAACCTCCAGTTGTCACCTGGAGATCTTTTGCTATTACAGTTGATCTCTGGATGACCAGGATAAGTTCCTCTGGAGAAAAGGGCTGCTGTGGAGGGTGGATTCTAGGGCATGGCACCCTCCTGAGGTCACTTTCCTGTAAAAAACCCAGCCCCAACCTGTGTCCTGATTACAAGCAGATAGAACTAGTTAAAATCCCCTGGTGTGTTCCAGGAGGATTCTTGTTCATGCAGGAGCTCTAAAAGATTATTGTAAACATAAAAATGATTCCTAGAGGATTAAGGATAAATAAACCACCTGGCATGTTCCAAATGACGAGGCATTTAAAACCATTCTCAATAAGAGTTCTATGGACCTTATTATCCTGTTAATTGAACCCTTCCAAATTAGAATATGGCATTAAGAAATTTAATGAGGAATTGACAACATCACCGTGATAGAGAATTCTCTGCGAAACTTAGCTTAGACAATGAAATTAGAGAACAGTTCAAAGAACTAAAGGAGATAAAATTTAAAACATTTCAAAGAAATCTTAAAGATAATGAAGATAACAGAGTATACAAGTGGAAATTTTTCCATAGAAGAGAGCAGAAAAAAAACTCTTTCTTTCGATACCTTATTTAACACAAGCTCAGATTCAGACAGATAGCCTCTAGAGCCTCTGGCCTCTGATTTGGATTTATTTTTAAAACCCTTCAAACCCCCTTCCTCGGAGGTTCAAAGGGTGACTGGGGAACAGAACCCCTTGAAAGGCACAGCAGCTTTTTAAAAAACCCCAAAGGTATAACATAACTCACAAACAAATTAAAAATGGGGGGGGGATCCACCACAGGCTCAAGAAGGTCTGCCCAAGTTGTGAATTGCAGCATAAGGCAACATGCTGCATTTTCGTAGTTTAGTAGCATCTTAAACCTGCACATATTTTTATGATAATAAATTGTGGAGAATGGTTTCCCCCCCCCCCCACCCCCTTCCAGTATAGACCTTCCGCTCTCCCCTCATGGCCTTCCTGGGGGGTTTTGTGTCCCCTTTCTCAGCCTCCTCTCACTGCTGGCCCTGGCATTTCTACAGGGCATTTCCCTGCTAAAGTGCTTCATCCCTTGGAGGCCAAGGTTGCAACCTGATAACTGGCACCATTTTACATCTGCAGGTCTGTTCAGCAATTCACGCGGAGTACTCAAAGATGAGGCCTTCAAATCATTTCCTCTCCCCCCTTAAAACAGGCCCGCCTGAAGAAGAATTCTGAACATCTTGAAAGCTTGCGCAATTACTAGTGTGTTTGCTGTCTTTTTGAAAATTAAACCATCGAATGTGCTGTGCCTGCGCATTTTCAGGCATTGCTTGCCCCATTTGTTTTTCCTTCACCCCAAATTGAAGGACTGCGTGAATGTGCTCCTTCTGTCACCTCTGGATTTGCAGGTAGGATAGGGAGAGAAGACCTTTGGTGATGGAGCCAGTGCAGGAGGGCCAGCGCGGTGCAGGGGTTAAAGCAGGGGTAGTCAAACTGCGGCCCTCCAGATGTCCATGGACTACAATCCCCATGAGCCCCTGCCAGCATTCGCTGGCAGGGGCTCCTGGGAATTGTAGTCCATGGACATCTGGAGGGCCGCAGTTTGACTACCCCTGGGTTAAAGTGTCAGGCTATGATCTGGGAAACCGGGTTTGAGGCTCCCCTCTGCCATGGAAGCTTCCTGGATGGCCTTTGGCCAGTCGCACACACTCATCCAATGGCACAGGGTTGTTGTGGGGATGACATGGGGGAGAAGAGAATGTTGCAAGCTGCTTTGGGCATCACGTCACACTGGGGAGAAAGGGGGTGGCAGGTGACAGTGGATGAGCGAGAGGGCTGTGAGAAAGGCCAGAAATTAAGTCCCCTTGGGGCACCGAGAGGCAGTTGCACTGGCTATGGGGAGGGGTGATTGATAGTTTTATTGCCAGCTTTCTGGTTCAATTATTAATGGGGATTTTTAACAGGGATTGTCGCTTTTATGTGGGGTTTTACTAGGTAACCCACCATGAGACGGCTTGCTGTGAATGGTGGGAAATAAATTAAATATAAATAATAATAAAAAGTAAATCAATAAATACGATGAGCTGAATAATCAGCATTCTTAAATATGGAGACCAGCGGTAGGATTCCTGTTTAACTTTCACACGCTACAAGTAACCTTTTGTCCCCTCAGTTGGTTCCTTTTCATACTTGCAGAAGGGGAAGTAACATCCTGCGGAGAATCTGAAGTGATATATCCCAGAAGAAGCTTGATGCAAAACTCGCATATATTAAAGATTCTTTCCCTACAAGCACCATTTTTTTTCTTCTGTTTTCTTTGTTGGACTTATTTGGCACTTTTCTTCTTCCCATTCCCATTGCTTGTACACAAGATTTTTTAGGCAGATTTTTTAGGCAGAACATGCCTTTTGTTTCTGGGAAGCCCTCAAGGTATTCAGTGTTGTGGGGTTCTGTGGTCCTCCATGGAAAGTGCCGGAGAGGCTGGCTTGCCTTTCCAACAGAGGCACAGGGGAGAGGAGCAGGAGGGAAGTGGCCTGGTGCTGTTCTTTAATTCAACCAACTGGCTGGTACAAAACTGTAATCTTTTGGGCTATAATTATTCCAATTTATTTTGTAGATATTGTCTTCATATCTATGATGAACAAACAAACCAAAACGGGTTCTGGATAAACACAATTTTTTTCCTTTTTCAATAGCCCGTTTTCAAAGTTGTTTGAAAACAACCAACCATAGAGCAGCAAAGAAACCTCCAGGAAGTCCTGAGCCTGAGGGACCATTTATATGATAAAAACCACCGAGGAAGAAAACAACTCTGAAAATGGGCTATTGAAAAAGGGAAAATTTTGTGTTTATCCGGAACCCATTCCGGTTTATGTTTGTACATATGAAGGCAATATCTACAAAATGAATTGGAATAATTGTAACCAAAAAGATTACAATTTTGTACCAGCCAGTTGGTTGAATTTTCCTAGTTTGGACTATTCCATTCGGCCAGTCCCCTTTTGCACGCAGTTCTTTTTCTTAAGGCCACAGTAGTGTTCACTCTCTTTCATTTTCAAGCACTTCCATGTAGGGTTGCACGGTCCAGCACGGTTCGGTCAGTTCGGTGATCACGGAAGGGTCCGGAGTGCGCAGCCCTACTTCCACTGCTTGGGGGTGTCAGGTCTGGCCTCAAGACAGAGGTCAAAAGAAGGGAAGTCCCTGTTGGTTTTGACAATTCTGGTTTAGTAGTGCTGGTTTTTGTGTGATTGGTTTACAATGTGGGTGGCAGGTACTATTTAATGGTGGTTTGACTGATCTGTGTGAGAGAGACCCTCTGAACCTGGTGCACCTTTCAGGTCTCTTTGATGATGCAGTTGGTTTGAACCTTGTTCTGTGGTTTCTAGATATATCCTTCCGAGTTTGGGAAAGAAAGGATGAAAGAAGAGGAAGTGAATGGGCCAACAGAGCTATTAAGCCTTCCTGCGGATGTCACAGAGAAAGACAGGTATTTAATATGACTTGGGTTTCTGTTCCTCTAAGCTTGCAGTCCTATATCTGCTTGAGAGCAAGCTGTATTTGATTCCATGGGATTTACTTCTGAGTAAACACGCACAGTACTAGAATGGCAATCTATGAGGTTCAAGGCAAGGAACGTTTTTTTTAAAAAACCTTAAGCATGTTCTTAAAAAGCAGATATTTGTTATCAAGGTGAAGATGGGTCGTGATGTATTCAGACAGATGGGCAAATATGGAAAGTGTTGAGCAAGATAAAGTGTGGTGTTGAGCCTAGATATCAAGCCCTCTGTCGTCTCTCCAGGGCTATGGAGGAAGTCCAGCCCTTCCGTAAGTAGATGTCTGGCAAACTAAAGCTTCCTTCCACCTCATTGGATCAAGGGGTGCTCCAGAAGAGCCCAGGGGCACCTGTTCTGTGACAGATGCCTCCCTCCCAGGAGGAGGTTTGGTTTGCAACCTCCAACCTTCTGGCAGCCATTTTGCAATAGTGTCCACTACCTGGTTTTGAAAACTCGAGAAGTGTCCGGGAGTTCATCAGTATGGGGGAAACACAGGATTACTCCGCACATTCATGATGGAAGCAAACTTCGAAATGGGTTTTTCTTCTTCTTAGAGCACAGTTAAGCCTTTTAGCCCATGCGTAGTCCGGGCAGATCTCATTGTCTCATATTACCTGGCACCCTTCTGAAGTAACAGGTGCTTCTCAACAATGGCCTTTCCCAATTCCTTGTGCTCTCGGGCTTTTGAAAACCCAATAACCTTTTTCTTTGAATTAATTGCTTCAGCCACATCCTCAACATGGCTTGTAGACTGCAGACTTCTAATCTGGCGAGTCGGGTTTGATTCTGCGCTCCCCCACATGCAACCAGCTGGGTGACCTTGGGCTAGTCACTGTTCTGATAAAGCTGTTCTGACCGAGCAGTGATATCAGCGCTCTCTCAGCCTCACCCACCCCACAGGGTGTCTGTTGTGGGGAGAGGAATGGGAAGGCGACTGTAAGCCGCTTTGAGCCTCCTTCGGGTAGAGAAAAGCGGCATATAAGAACCAACTCTTCTTCTTCTAGTGAGGCCTGCCTCGCTCACCAGATTTAATTTGAGCCCTGAAGTTTTTTCTCTTTTTTAAAATGCTTGTGTCTTTGAAACTGTGCAGTGAGGAAGGAATAAATTGAGACCTTAAACAGGTGCCCAGACTCCTGCCGCCCTCCACCTCTGCCCCCTGAAAGCCCAGTGTCAGCTGCAGCTCCTGGCATAGTATGCTCCGTGACGTCTCCCACACAGCTTATCAGCCCCATGCTCCAAGCTTTGGGGAGGCTTTTTCCCCTGCCTGCCCAGCGCATGAAGGTGCTTCCGTGTCCCTGCTGCGGGGTCCCTGGCTCTGAAGCTTTGGGGAAGCCAGACTGGTGGCTGTGTATGGGGGGGGGGGGCGGGATCCAGATCATACGGCTGATGTGGCAGCCATTTTTACTGACCCCTGTCTTCAGGAGAGCCATGAGCTCCCCCCCCCCCATCACATCAGCGCTAGAATACTGTTGCCATTGTCATGAATTCCTGGCTTTCATTAAACAAGTTAGCCTTTCCCCAGGTGAAGATGTGCCTTCCTCCTTATAGCTCCACAAAGGAACGGTCTAGGGAAGTTTTTGAGATGAAAGCTGGAAATTCAAGGAAACTCCTGCACCTATCATGGCAATGTTCTATCATAATAATATTGTAGGGCCAGCGTTTGAAAAAACTGCAAAAGCCGGGGGGGGGAGCGTCTTCTGGCCAGGAGACTGGGGGTTGGGCTGCATCTGAAAGCCCCCTCATCGCTGTGGCTGAAATCCCGTCCTTGTGTGTAAGACCCCTTTGCTTGCAACCAGCAGTCATTTTGCAGTGGTTTCTGCCACTAGATGGCGCTTTCCTCCAAGGTTGGAAGCCGAACGGGACTCTGCTGGCACAGAAACACCTGGCTGGTTCTGCCTGGGAAGTCTGAAGAGGGAACTGGCTTAAGCCATTCCGCTACTTGTTTGCTTAATGCCTTCCACCTGCGAGGTGATGTGGGGAAGTGCAATGTGGCCTGGCCCTTGCCCAGAGAAGCAAGCCGTTCTCAGTGCCGTGACCTCTGTTGACCAGCTGTCATGTCCCGCTTGGAAAGCTTCCCTAAAGAGGGAAAGGGGGCAAAACCGTCATTGCTTCTCATGAAGCCTGACTTCTTTGCCTGGTTAACAAAACGGGACAGAGCAGAGTCCCACGCGTGGAGCAGGCCTTCCTGGCGCCCTCTTCCACTGCGTTCCCTGCATGCGGAGGAGAGCAGCTTCTGAGTCTTAGGTGACCCCTGGACCAGCGTTACGGAGAGGCTGCAGCTCAGTGGCAGAGCATCTGCTTGGCCTGCAGAGGGTCCCCGGTTCAATCCCTGGCATCTCCTTTGCGCCCCCTTCTCTGGGCCCATAAGGCTTTGGCTGTGGGGGTTTGTCCCTTTCAACTTGGCACCAGAATATTGTTCTGTGCTGGACTAGTGGTCCAATTAGGGATGAGGCAGCTTCATTGGGGGAGGGGGGCTGCCACCAAAAGATGGGTGTGGGTATTGGGGCCCCCCTTAATACGGTGGAAATGCCCAGTGCAAGCGGAAGGCAGCACTTAGGGCAACTCACAGAAATTCCTGCTGCCATACAACACGTTGGTTGTGAAGCTCAAGGGAGTCTCAGAATGTATGGGGATCTGGTGCTTAAGGAAGACTAGAAATCCCCATGGGAAAACGTGAGAGCTAAAGAGGACCCCGGTCCTTGAGTCCAGCCTGGAAAGTCCTCCTTGCTGGGGAGTAGTGCTTGTGCAGGTGTCGTGCCGGCCTTGGTGCCCATCAGTGCAGCGATGTCAGCTAAAACGTTGGCATGAATTAGAATCCAGAAAAGAGAGTCAAAAATCGAGATGTGCTCTTCAGCAATCCTGCCCAACATTAGTTTGTTCAGACATGATATTTCTATCCCACCTTGATCTCCATCTCCACTCTGAGTGGGTTCCATCATTCTCTGCTCCAGTTTGATCCTCACAACAGCCCTGTGAGGAAGGCTTGGCAGGACTCGAGTTCACCCACTGAGCCTCCATGGCAGGGTTGGGATTCAAACCTGCAGCTCCTGGGTCCTGGCCGGGCACTCTGATGCCACTCTGGTTCCAGTAAAGGAGTTCAGTTGCTGAGTATCCCTTCGCAGTCTCTTGATTTCTATAACATTGACTCCATCTTCCTCCCATTTTTGCAGCATTTATAAGGAGAAACTGAGAGATTATCAGTTCAAACGGCTGAAATATTTCTATGCCGTTGTGGAATGCGACTCTGCGGAAACAGCCAATAAAATTTACGAAGAATGCGATGGGCTGGAGTTCGAAAGCAGCTGTTCGTTTGTGGACCTGAGGTAGAAAGAACTGATTGCTTAGTTAAAAGTTAGTTGATTTAAGCATCTTCTCAAACTGATGCCAAAGTGAGTGCTTAAGGTTTCCTGCCCGGTGGGAGTCTTCACGTCTTCAGAGAACTCAGCTGTCAACTACGAATTCTGTGCAGCGGAATTCCATCCCCCCCCCCCCAATATAACTTCAAGAAATAGCAGCGTGGAGGTAGGCTTGGCAGGAGCGCACTTAGGTAGGTTTTTCCAAACACACCAATATAAGATGGGGGAGATTTGCCTTGGCAGAGCATGTGCAAAAAGGATCTAGGAGTCTTAGTAGACCATACAAGGAACATGAGTCAGCAGTGTGACTCAGTGGCTAAAAAGGCAAATGGGATTTTGGGCTGCATCAAATGGAGTATCGTGTCCAGATCACTCTGCTCTGGTTCGGCCTCACTTGGAGTCCTGTGTTCGATTTTGGGCACCCCAATTGAAGAGGGATGTTGACAAACTGGAACATGTCCAGAGGAGGGCAACAAAGATGGTGAGGGGTTTGGAGACCAAGACATATGAAGAAAAGTTGGGGGAGCTTGGTCTGTTTAGCCTAGAGAGGAGACGACTGAGGGGGGATCTGATAACCATCAAGTATTTAAAAGGGTGCCGTATAGGGGATGGAGCAGAATTGTTTTCTCTTGCCCCAGAGGGACAGACCAGAATGAATGGGATGAAATAAATTCAAAAGAAATTCTGTCTAAACATCCGGAAGAAGTTCCTGACAGTTAGAGCGGTTTCTCAGTGGAACAGGCTTCCTCGGGAGGTGGTGGGTTCTCCATCTTTGGAAATTTTTAGACAGAGGCTGGATAGCCCTCTGATGGAGAGGCTGATTCTGTGAAGGCTCAAGGGGGTGGCAGGTTACAGTAGATGAGCAACTGGGATGTGAGTGTCCTGCACAGTGCAGGGGTTGGACTAGATGACCCATGAGGTCCCTTCCAACTCTGTGATTCTATGATTCTATGAGGTGCAGATGGCAGCCCTAGTGCCTTGCCTAGTTGTGTGCATCAGCCTAAAGTTCATTTCCTATTTGGTTGGAAGCCGGAGAAGCAGAGGGGTGTGAAGGGTTAATTGTGTATGCCTTCATTTTTAGCCATGAAGCTGTCATTAACTTTTGCGGTCAAGGTCTGACCATGACACAAGAGCTACCACCCTGGGGCCTTTTCTGCATTTGTTTAGCACTGTTTTAACACCATCATTAAAAGTCAACGATATTCTGTTATGGGTTAATGTAATCAGCAACAGTCAATTACAAGAAGCTCAGAAATCAGATCTGACAGCACAGTCTGAGTAAAGTCATCTCGGCGTCAGCCAAAAGGATGGAGAGCTTTAAAAACCAGGTTTAAACAGATCCACAGAGGAGGGGCACATCAGGGCTACAGCCACAGTCAGTAACAGGAACCTCCATGTGCTGAGGCAGCAGAATTTGGTGCCACTACTGGGGGAGAGCAGCTGTAGGGGGAGGGCCTTGGCCTTCTTTCTTTGGCCCTCCAGGGCATCTGGTTGGCCACTGGGTGAGACAGGAGGCTGGACTAGAGAGACCCTCGCTGATCTGTCTCAGCAGGGTTCTTTTTACATTCTCAAAAGCCTCTGAATCCCAGTGCCAGGAGGCAGCATCACGTAAAGGCCTCAGCCTCAGTGTCCTTTTCTTTGACCGCCAGAGAAACTGTTTGGCCACTGGATGAGACAGGAAGCTGGACTAGGTGGACTATTGTTTGATCCAAGAGGGCTTTTCTTATAGTTCTAGAGTGTCTTCACCAAAATGACAACATCAGAGAAGCCATATTGGGTCTGGCCAATGGCCCTTCCAGCTCAACACTCTGTGTCACATAGTGGACAAAACTCAGGGGCCATCAGGAGGTCCACCCGTGTGGCCAGAACTGCAGAAGCACCAAGAAGACAGAGCATTGCTGCCCCAGACAGTGTTCCCTCTGTTCCTTGTGGCTCATAGCCCTGACGGACCTCGGCTCCACCTATTGCAGTTTCAGAGCCTGTGGATTGTAGGTTCGATCCAGAGCACCATCAGCAGAGTGGAGCTGGCAGTGTGGAACTCTCCCCTCCTTCTTCCAGGATACACCAGGGACTGAGGTTTTCAGCTTCATGCCTACAAAGAAAAGGCCGCAATCAGGCCAGCCTCCTCCAAGGCCTTATCACGCCTTCCGGCTTGTGAAGGCTGCTTCCGTTTTTGGTTCAGCATCAGTAAGAGCAACGTCGCCCTTTGCAGGGGAGCTCTTCTGTGGCTGGCCAGACATTTCCCATGGTCGGCAACAGGGGTCCTCCTTCTGTCCCTTACTTAGACTGAACAGCAAGTCTGTGTCTCTGGCAGCTGCTTGATACAGCATTAGTTAGAAAGAAATTAGGCCAGTGGTCGCTTTCTTCCTTTGAAGGTTTTGTCCACACAATTTAAATAACACTTCATTTTCTTTTGCCTTCAAGATTTATTCCAGATGACGTGACATTTGACGGCGAGCCAAAGGAGGTGGCCTCAGAAACGGACGGGGCGCCGTATAAGCCCAAGTTCTTCACGTCTGCTGCCGTAGCAACATCAAAGGTACCTGAACAATGTTTTTCTAGCCCTTCAGAATGGCTTTGGCTCTGCGTGTTCTTAATTTGTCGGTTCTGTAAACACAGCAGTGATTATACTCCAGAGTTGTCAAAAGCCAGGACTGATCTGTTTATAGCCCCCCTCCTCCTCCTCCCGCAAGGGGGGGGCATCTTGTTCCCCCAGTTCCACCGGGCCCATCTTGTCCTCATGCACATGCCAGGGCACAGTTGACAATGCGGACTGGCGATCAGAAGAATTTATAATGAACAAAGGGACGTTATTTTGTTGTTGTCCTGTTTCCTTTTTGGTACGCGTGCTGAAGTGCAGAACTCCAAAGGCATGTGGACTTTCAGGCACGTCTTCTGGACTCACAATCAAGGAGTTTCTGTGCTTGAAAACAAAATAATTTAATCCCCTTGTTTAAAAAAAAACAAAACAGAAGAAGCAGCTTGATGCAGAACACATTCTGAAATTGGCTTCTCTCAAAACTTGGATGGATACCGTTTATTTTCCCCAAAGAATTAAGTTCCCCTCTCGGCGAAGGTGGCTGGAGCTCTCAAAAGCACTTGTCTGTTTGGACCTCAGTTGCTTGTCACTCACTTAGGTCTTTACATTTTGGAAATAAGATAAATCAGAGAAGAAAGAAAAATCTGAAAGAAGGTGTTCTTGATTGCTATCGTGATGTCAGATAGCTCATGATTAATAGTCATGTGGTATTTGGCAGCGGTCCACAACCTTTTTCGAGTTGCAGACCGCCGACAAGGTGTGGGGGGGAGGGCGACCCCGCGAATGCGCAGCAGCCCCTGCGCAAACGTGCATGCACAGACCTGTTGCGCATATGCGTTTGTGCCTGGCAGGGCCGCAAACACGCACACGCAGCAGATTTGCGCATGCGCATTTGCGCCACCGGCATGCCGGCAGCCGCGTTTCCCTCTCCTCCCCCCCCCCACAGCAAGAAGCTTGCCAGGCTGCAAGCTAATCGGCTGCTTCAGCCTGGTGAGCTTCTCGCTGCAGGGGGGGGCGGGGAGAGGGAGCCGCGGCTTGGCACCAGGCTGCGGACCGGGGCTTCGGGACCACTGGTATTTGGGATTATTTGGGACTAGGGACCTAGCTCGTTGCGACGGGCAATAGATTGTGTGTGTGTGTGGAAAACCTGTGTGGACATCTTCCCCCACCCCCCAGGACCTGGAAAGGCTGCAGGCAGCTGTTAGGGAACTCACCGGCAGAGACGGTTCTCACGCGGAAGGGATCTGCAGCCTCCGAGCCTCAGAGGCAAGTGGAAGGAGGAGGGGGTGGTCGGGTGGGAAATGGAAGGCGATTGGCTGGCCACTGGAGAGGCAGGCAAGCCGGTTGGAGGAGAAGGCAATCAGGGGCGGTACAGCTGCCCTGAGTGTGTGTTAAGTAGCCATGAGACATGCTTAAGCCATGAGACATGCTCCTTCTCCAAGGCCTTACCAGAAATATATTATGTGGAACAGATTATTTGGGATTGGTGTTGGATGCGGCTGTGGGAGACCCAGATTTGAATCCCCATTGTTGTGTCACGGAAGCTTGCTGGGCGATCCTGGGCCTGTCTCCCAGTCTCAGCCTAAGCAAGTGTAGAGCCACTTACAGACCTCTTGCTCCTGCTGCCCCAGAGTGAGGAAATGGCTACAGCAGCAAGAGAGGCAAACAGCCCGGAGTTTCCCCCTACCCTGGAAGAGCTACCCTAAGCCTTTTAGATTCTACATCTGCCAGCTTCTTTACAGCAACCTGATTGTTAAGTTTGAATCTTCATGGCCCAGAATCTCTCTCTCTCTCTCTCTGTCTCTCTCTCTCTCTGTCTCTCTGTCTGTCTGTCTGTCTGTCTCTCTCTCTCTCTGTCTCTCTCTCTCTCTGTCTCTCTCTGTGTGTGTGTGTGTGTGTGTGTGTGTGTGTGTGTGTATACTAGAAAATAGGCCCGCTGTCGTATAAATACAGCAGGCGCTAGGTATGACTCGTGCCCCCCCCCCCCGGCCGCGCCACAGGCTACCTGTGGGGGGCAGAGGCGGCAATCGCGGGTTTGGAGGCGGTCACTCCGAGCGCGGCAGCGGTGATGTTGGGGCCAGTGCGGCCGATGGCGGCTCGTCTTCGGGGCGCAGCGATCTCGGGGCGGCGAGTCTGGAGGGCGGCGTGCAGGGAGGAGCTGCAAGGCGTGCCAGGCCACCGGCCAGGGAGCAACTGCGAGTAGCTCCCTTGGCGGCGAGCAGGCAATCGCTTTGCGCCTGCCGATTGGGCCCTCCAATTGTCAGTCCGGAGGAAGGGGCCAATTGGCACCCTTCCTCATCACGGACAGGGCCCGCCTTAACTCCTCCCACTCGCCACTTACCGAATTATTTAGTCCGTGGCGCCCTCATATATATATGAGAGCATTTTAGAGAGGACACACATGGAGCAAAAGTCCATCGGTGGTTATGAGTCACAAGGAATATAGAGGACACTATCTGGGGCAGTGATGCTCTCTATTTTTGATGCTTTGGGGGCCACAGCTTCCAGAGTTCTGACCCTGCTGGTGGACCTCCATTGGCCTGATACAGCTTGGCTTCTCTTACATTCTTAGTTTTATGTGGTTTTCAAAAGCATCTTGAGATTGCAAGATCTCACAAGAGTTCTTTTTTGCTCTCCCTTAAGGTAGACATCACATGGGATGAGACGGATCATGAAAGAGTTACGTCCCTAAGCAGAACTTTCAGGAAAGACCAACTGCTAGACATGGACTTCCAAGCCTACTTGGCTTCATCGAGTGAGGAAGAAGAAGAGGAGCAAGGTACATCTTACTGTCCATCTTCAGTGTTGCTCAGGAGTGCAGTTCTAGTTCTATTCTTTGGCTTACTCTCCCAAAGGAGAGACTTAAATAGTAGTCAATCCTTCAATAATGAAACTGTAAGGGTTTTTAAAATTCCCCAGTCTCTTGCTAAATGATTGCAGTCCAGATTGGCAAATCACACAGACAGATTTAAAACCCATAAAACAGAGGCCTTGGTTAAGGGACTTTCGGCTTCTTAGATGTAATTCTGAAGGAATGCATGTCCACTCACCAATGGTCTGATGAAAACAACTTTTGTGAACATGCTAATGTTCAAAGCAGTCAGGAATTCTCTCCAAGCAGGATGTCTGGGATGTGAGAATTGCTCTACAAATCACCTCTGGGGTAATTTTGCAATTGACTTTCAGGCGACATTTGAATACATGATCTCAAGTTCAAACAAAATAGAAAAGCCTGAGTTTTAAACAGTGTGTTTGTATATATATATTAAACATCAAGACTCAATCATTTGTGGGAAGTGCTCAAAATGTGCTTTTAATAGTTAAAGTAGTTGAAAAAATTCTTAACTGCACGAGAGGAAGCCGGTAGTATTTTGCAGAGCACAAGTAACTGCCAGTGTTGCCTCGAAGCTGAACTGGTGAGCGGCCATTCATTGACCCTGCTGAGCAGCCTCCTGAGATGTCATAGAAACATAGGGGCCCTCCAGGCCATCTAGTCCAACCCCCTGCTCAACGCAGGATCAGCCCTAAGCATCCTAAAGCATCCAAGAAAAGTGTGTATCCAACCTTTGCTTGAAGACTGCCAGTGAGGGGGAGCTCACCACCTCCTTAGGCAGCCTGCTGAACTACTCTGACTCTGAAAATTTTTTTCCTGATATCTAGCCTATATCGTTGTACTTGTAGTTTAAACCCATTACGGCACATCCTTTCCTCTGCAGCCAACGGAAACAGCATCCTGCTCTCCTCCAAGTGATAACCTTTCAAATACTTAAAGAGGGCTATCATGTCCCCTCTCAACCTCCTTTTCTCCAGGCTGAACATTCCCAAGTCCCTCAACCTATCTTCATAGGGCTTGGTCCCTTGGCCCCAGATCATCTTCGTCGCTCTCCTCTGTACCCTTTCAATTTTATCGACGTCCTTCTTGAAGTAAGGTCTCCAGAACTGCACACAGTACTCCAGGTGTGGTCTGACCAGTGCCGTATACAATGGGACTATGACATCTTATGATTTTAATGTGATGCCCTTGTTGATACAGCCCAAAATGGCATTCGCCTTTTTTATCGCTGCATCACACTGCCTGCTCATGTTTAGTTTACAATCCACAAGTACCCCAAGGTCTCGTTCACACACAGTGCTACCTAGAAGCGTATCCCCCATCCAGTAGGCATGCTTTTCATTTTTCTGACTCAGATGTAGAACTTTACACTTATCTTTATTAAATTGCACTCGCCATATCCCCCACAGCAGTTCTGTTCTGCTCAGGATGTGAACTGCTCCACTCAGTAGAGAGAAAGCTCAGAGAGGACTATAGTAACTGCTATATAAAGTGGCAGGCTCTGCTAAAAAGGGGGCCTTTCAAAGAAGACTGGCTTTTTCATTAAGGCTTTCCTTCTTCTTCTGTAGGCTTTCATCATTTGATAGGATTAAGGCCACTACTAACCAGTAAAACCATGTAGCTGCCAGCACTTCATAGAAATGATCCTTTCTTCCTTAAGATGTCCAGTGAAATGCTCGCCTGGTTCTGATGCAGCCTGTGTTGCATTTAGCAGCAGCTTGTTCCTTGTGGATCGGCTAAGCCCCACCGGAAGTGGCCATCCAGCCCAAGGGGTTTCCTTTGATGGAAGAAGCACTCCTAAGAGCTTCCGTTTGCATCCCTGTTCGGGAGCAGTTCCCTGGGTATGCAAGGAAGGGCCACAAGAGACAAACACGGGCACATCCCTTCCTGCCCACCCACTCACAATCTGCTTAAAGTAATAAAATCAGCTTTTCTGTCAGATGACTATCCAGCCTCTGCTTAAAAACTTCCAAAGGTGGAGAACCCACCGCCTCCCCAGGAAGCCTGTTCCACTGAGAAACCGCAGGAACTTCTTCCGGAGGTGTAGCCAAAAATTCTTTTGAATTAATTTCAGCCCATTGGTTCTGGTCCAACTCAGAGTTGGCGACCGTACTCAAGCAGTACAGGAGGAATAGATCATACTCTTTAGGGCCGGAGGAAATGAATGGCCACCATGTCAGTGCTGTAGGGGAAGCCACTTCCAAATTAAAATCCCGCTCCTTTGGCAATATCGAGATGCTAAATTGTGACAGCTAATAAATAAAAATCGTGGTGAGCCAGAACACAGCAGCACCTGCCCTCTTCATAGCAACACTGCCTTTCCCCAATTCAGCCTCTCCACTAGAATGAAGCATTATAACTTAGTACTGGAGGGGCCAAAGCCTTCTAATTTTCCCTCTATTATTTTCATAGTGATCCTGCAGTTAAAAATCCTGGCTTAAACTGTGTCACCGTGCCAGACTCAGGCTGGTGTATTTTCAACCTGGAAAGTTCTGGAATTTAACAATGTTTTCTAAAAATAAGCTTTCAATAGAACGATAGCCATTTCTTTAACATATTCCTGATGTTTTATACAGCAGGATTTTGGGTGTTTATTGTGCCTTTGAGTACAAACAAGAGGGGGGGGGAATCTCAGTAGTTTGACTAAAACTGTGGCAAATGGAAAGAATGTTCTGTATCTATGTGTATTCATAAAATACGTGCTGATATATATATTGTATATAAAAGTGGGGATCCGAAATACATTACACTGTTTTTACTGTATTCTCAGAACCCCTGTGAGGTTAGGTTGAGGCAGTGTGACCGACCCAAAGTCATGCAAGAAAGCTTCCGTGACAGAGTGGGGATTCAAACCTAGGCCCCCTGGATCCTAGGCCATCTCACAATTTTCTATATGATGAATGGTTGACAGTCTGTTCTGGCAGCCATCATGGGAGGACGAGGAGGAGCCGAGGCCCAGTACCGACTGATCTACGGAAAGGTCCCGGTCTCTGGACCGGGGGTTGGGGACCACTGTGGTAGAGAACAGGAAGGCCTGGAGGATCATTGTCTATAGGGTTGCGATGGGCCGGACACAACTTTGCAACTAACAACAACACTAGCTATGGCGGCTGAGTGGAAGCTCCACATTCAGACACAGTCAATCTTTGAATCTCAGTGCCAGGAGGCAACATTTATTTATATTATTTATTAGTTATATTATATACTTTTATGCTGCCACCCGAGTACCAGCCAGCTCACAACAAATATAAAACACAGTAGAACAATAGCTAGTAGCCACTGATAATTTGTCTTCCATAGAATCATAGAGTTGGAAGGGGCCATACAGGCCATCTAGTCCAACCCCCTGCTCAATGCAAGATCAGCCCTAAGCATCCTAAAGCACCCAAGAAAAGTGTGTATCCAACCTTTGCTTGAAGACTGCCAGTGAGGGGGAGCTCACCCATGATGACAAGGTCCTGCCGCTTGGATATTTTCTCAAGCTGCTCACAAAGTGCAGCATCCACATCCTCTCGTTGGTCAGGCGGTCGGTAGCAGACACCAACCACCACACTGTTTGTTTTCCCCTCGCTTATTTTCACCCAGATGCTTTCCACTGTAGATATGCTCTCCTTCACTAGACTATGTAAGACTCCTTTATAAATAAATAAATAAATAAATAAATAAATAAATAAATAAATAAATAAATAAATAAATAAATAAATAAATAAATAAATAAAATAGTGAAAAGCAGGGTATAACCCCCCCTCCCCCCAGTTTGCTGCGACACATTTACTGTCCAGTCAGACAGTCCAGTTATCATCTTGGTCTCACACAGAGCAGAGCCCTAGCCTGTTTCTTGGATGTTTTTCTTTATATTGCTTAAAAGTCCAGTCATATTGCTTAAAACAACCATGGCTCCCTTCTTATCATTCCTTTACAGAGGAGGGTGTGAGGCCCTCAGTAGACCTTGATGGACACAAGTGTCCTCACAAGGATGAAGAAGAACAAATTGCAAAATACAGAGAACTCCTACAGACTATCCAGGAGAAAGAGAAGAAACATCAAGAAACTGATATGGAAATGGAGATTAAGTGGGTTCCAGGTAGGTTGTTTCTATTATTTACAGTGTTAATTTTTCAAGTCTGTTCCCTTTCCAGAACCAAACAACTCCATCTGTAGAAATATGCAATAATTTCTCAACAGGAACTGGCATTGTTTTATTTATTTCTCCATGCCCAATATCCTACCAAGGTTATGCTGAGATTTGAATCCATGACATGTTTGATTGGGGGGAAAAAAGGATTTGAGACAGAAGGTCTACCAGACTTTGATTTGTTACAGAAACTGAGAGCACCTCTTGGCTATTATTTTTTTAGTCAAGATGCTTTTCTCCCCTGAAAGTGGAATAGATTGTCAGCTTTGTGTCTTTTCTTGCATGTGTGGCTGGTGTTCTCAATAAGCATGACTGTTTCCACCATAGTGCTTCAGTTGTTCAGCTTATCCTTCTTGCATCATCTAAGTCAGTGGTCCCCAACCCCCGGTCCATGGATCAGTTGTTACTAGGCTGCAGCTCCTCCTTGTCTTCCTCCCCAGTTGCTGACTCAGGGCTGCCCTGCCACTCTACCGCCAGCTCACCTTTGGTGCTCTCCGGCTGCCGCCATGGCTGGGCTCCCCCTCGGCGTGGCACTGCGCAGGTGCTGCTGGCAGCGCCCCCCAGCAGGCGGTGGGAAGTCAGGAGCGCTGGTGGGAAAGCAAGTGGCGGTGACATCCCTTGGCAAAAGACTACCTCCCGCCCCCCGGGCCTCAGTAAAATTGTCAAGTGTTGACCGGTCCCCGGTGATAAAAAGATTGGGGACTACTGATCTAAGTAACATTTCTTTCTTTGTAAAAGTCAGCATTCACTTGGGCCTTTGGGATTGAATGGCAGAAAATACTTCTAAAGCAGACAAAATAATACAGTGAGAGACACACAGAGACTTCCAGGGAGTATCTTATTTCCCCTTGTCTATCGTTCTCAGCTATTTCTTCTTTACATCCTCCTGGCAGCTCCTGTATCCTCCTCCCCCTCTCAGCTTCCTTCCCTTCTTCCCACCCACCCGCCAGCCAGCCAGCCTACCTTCTGTCTGTTCCCCCCATCTTCAGCTATATATATTACTTATTTAATTAATTTATATCCAATTAATTTATACCCAAAGGGAACCAAAATCTAGAGGCCTACATCATTCTCCTCCATTTTATTTTATTTATTTGTTAGATTAGATTTCTGAGCCTCCTCCAAAGTGGTCTTGGGGTGGCTTACAACAGATGTGAATAAAATCTCCATACAAATAAAATGTTTAAAAGTCATAAAGAATAATCTGTGTAAAATACATAGTAACCGCTTACTCCGTCCTGTATCATAACCTGTGAGCCTAAGATCACAACAGTTGGAAACCCAGTTATGGGCTCAACTTAGATGGGGAGAGTGGCCTGGCCTTTCCTCAGAACACCCCTGTTAAGTAGGTTAGTCATAATATGTGATTGGCCCAAAGTCACCCAGTGGGAAAGTGAGGATTTGTACATTGGTCTCCCAGATCCTAGTCAGAGCCTTTGATCATTACATGACCCTGCCTTTCTTGGGATGGCTTCTGTTGAACAACAGTAGGCCAGCTGGGGCTTTCTGGCTTTAATGAGTCTTCTTTCCAGGGCCAACAGAGCCCTAAAAAGGGCCCTGCCCTGTCTCCCTGCCTTTTCCTAACAGAAATCCAGGCTTGAATGCTGGCAATGCTGTTGTGGTTGCCTAGCAACTCCCACAATTGCCGCTGCTGAGGATATTCATTTATTAAAGGCACAGGTTCTATTATTATTATCAGTAATAAGATGCCATATTTTGCTGCAGAGTTTCATGTTTATAGAAGAATTTCTCTTGTCTGCCCATGGCTCCAGTCCACGGGGACATATTGAGAATTAGATATATTGATGGTTCCCAGAGTCCTTTAGCTCAGCCCATTTCAAATAATTTCAGTCTGAGTCAGCCTCTTCTTGATGCCTCAAGGAAATGCCTTCTAGAGAGAAAAAGATTTAAACTTTTGTGCTGGGCATGGAGGAATTTCACCACACCTTTTGATAAGACCTATTTAACAAAGAAGTATAACCAGTGTAATTGCTGGCTTTGGTAGAAAGAAGTATGCAAGGAAATTAACCATATAATAATAATAATTAAGCACTGTAAAGTTGCACCTGACTTACAGCAATCCCTTGTGGGCTTTCAAGGCAAGCGATGAGCAGAGGTGCTTTGCCCCTGCAGGAAACAGGCTTGCTTGGGAATGTGTTGTGTTCAGAGTTTTTCTTTTCTTGGGTTCAAGCCCTTAAGTCATGAAACTGATCAGTTTAAAGGGACCAGACCAGAAATTGCTTGCATAGCTTTTAATTTGTGCATTGGAAGCTCACTTGAAAAGAGTAGCCTACACTGTTGACCAAATGCCGATATTAAAAGTGGTGTTGTGGAAGAAGAGGGGGTGACGTGTTTGAGGGGAATGACACACACACCTCTTATCCGGGATAATGATTCATCTATAACAGGGGTAGTCAAACTGCGGCCCTCCAGATGTCCATGGACCACAATTCCCAGAAGCCCCTGCCAGCGAATGCTGGCAGGGGCTTCTGGGAATTGTGGTCCATGGACATCTGGAGGGCCGCAGTTTGACTACCCCTGATCTATAACTTCACTCACCTGAAAAATTTGGAAGTGTTGAATTGTGGCACACATTTGAGAAGTCAGGCGCCAGGTTGGACAGCCACCTGATGACTGTCTGTCTTGTGTGAAGCAAAGTTTCGGTCCAGTGGCAAGTTTTATTCAACCAAGTTTTATTTAAGGTATAAGATTTTGTTTAGTAAAGCTTGGTTGGTCTTAACGGTGTCCCTGGACACTGCTGCTTCGGACGAAAACAACAACCAACCTGAATCTGTCTCGTGTGAGGTGGTAAAGGTTTAATATGCCATTGCCTCAGTCTCATGTGGATAATTATTTTTGAGAAATACTCCATGTGGAGGAAAAATGTGAATTGATAGAACATTTTTTGACCTTGGTTTTTTGGGGGTTTTGTTTGTTTTCGTTTTCGCTCTGGAATTCATCACTCCCATTGTCCCTACAGTGAGTGTCTTTCTCTTCTTTGGTTGGGGAAACAAAACAAAAAAATCCTAATTTTGTAGGGAAAGTGACCAAATTTTATGTGCGCTAAAACATTCTGATGTGTCCATTATTGTTCTTTGTTGTGTTTGAACTTCCTCACAAATGAATAAGAGATTTTTTTAGTGAGTTGTTTTTTTAATCAGTGAACATGTGCATATTGTAACCATAAGCTCTGTTGAAAGAAAGCGACTCCTTTTATTTCTTCAGCTATGTACTGCTCAGCCCCCTCAGACAAACCGTTTCATTACTTGGAAATGGTTTGGGCAGCAGTTTCTAAGAGAATCTAATCTGTGGGGGAAGTTGAATTCTTTTCTGGCTTCATTAAAGGGCTCTGTTATCCCCCAAGCTCGACTTTTCCAGATGGAGCAACTGATTTCATTTTCTATGCAGCTGAACAAGAGATCTTGAAAATGTATTTTTTTAATCTAATACTCCCCCATGGTTCAGCACATGAGCACAATAGGAGAGCCCTTTGCATCAGACTAGTGGTCCCATCTCGTCCAGCATCCTTTCTCACACAGTGGCCAGCCAGTTCTTCTGTAGGTTCAACATCAGGCCTTCCCCTGGTAAGAACATAAGAAGAGCCCTGCTGGATCAGACTAGTGGTCCATCTAGTCTGGCAACCTGTCTCTCAGAGTGGCCAAACAATTCCTCTGGACAGACAACAACAGGGCATAGAGGCCAAGGCCTTCCACTGAAAAGAATATAAGAAGAGCCCTTCTCTGTCAGACCACTGAGGATCCATCTAGTCCAGCATCCTGTCTCACTCAGTTCTCATCCAGTTCTTCTAGACAGCCAACCACAAGTCATAGAGGCCAAGGCCTTCCCCTGATGTTGCCTCCTGGCTCTGGGATTCAGAGACTTTGTGCCTCTGAATATGGAGGTTCCCCTCATTCACCATGACTAGTAGACTTATCCTCCATAGGACCTTATTCCTTTGAAGAAAAACATCTCATTACTCAGTTATCACCATGTGATTGCTGAAGAAAGGCCATTGTTATATCTCTACAGTCAACAGCTCTTACTACCTTGCTGTGATGACTATTTATTTGGGTATTTATATCCCACTTTTCCCCTCAGGGGAACAACAACAATCCTTTGAGGTAGGTTAGGCTGAAGGTGTGTCACTGGCCCTAGGTTACCCAAAGACTCTCCCTCAGAACCAAAGAGAGTCAGAACTTAACCTTTAGATTTCAGTCTGACAGTCAAACAACAGAAGTCTTACAGTTGTAGCAGAACAGGAGAGTGAGCTGGGCAAAAAAAGGAGTTTCAAGTTTGCAGAAAAATCTGTTTTGGATTATTTTGGTCCTGATCCACAGATTTAGTTATCCACAGCTGGGGAACCACAGTTTAGAAATAGATACATACATGATTTCTGTGAAATCCCCCTCCCCCCCACACCCCGGTTTTATAAAGATGTCCTTTGCTATGGACAAAGAGGATGTTTCTTTCAACTTGGCATTTAACTTGATATCCAAGTTATTCCAACTGTTGACAGTACACAGGAACTTATACTTCTTCTTCAAGCTCAAACATGACAAAGGGGGACCATAGAGATGAGAACCCGAGAACAATTAGATGCTTTCAGCTCCTTGTGGAGTATACGGTGGTAGAACACAGCAGCCACACGTCCCTTTGATCATTCAGTTCCTACAGCTGCTAAATATAAACTAGTTTATGAAGCAACTTGATAAATTCAAGCAAATGAGAAGGTAATTGTTTGACTTGTTTAATTCTTTCCCCCAGAACCGGGGAACTCGAGAATGATTTATTGGTGTGGGTTTCTGCAATTTCCATAGTCATGCTAACAAATAATTTTTACAGTAATCAAATTACTTCCGAAGCTTTGAATCTTGGATTTCCTTTTCTACAGGAAGTCCTCTGTTTCTAATTTATGAAATGCTCTTCTGTAACCAAAGCAGCTATTAAGGTATAATAATAAATAATAATGCATAATGAACGTGTCATCTTTTCCCCAGTGGAATTGGTTGTTCATGTGCAAGAAAAAGGGTGTATAAGTAAGATGTATCTGGAAAAATTAAAGAGGTTTTAAAATTAGTTATCTGTCCATTCCACCCCATTACAGTGTAAGCTTCCCAATCCCCCTGTGGTTCTTGATATTTTGTTAATTATTCAAACTCACTTTTGTATCTGTGTCAAAAGGACTAGAAACTTCTTTAAAGTGTTGACTAGTCCATTAATTTGAGAAAAATGTATTTACTGAATTCATATGTACCCCACCATTCTCCTCATTGGGGTCCCAAAGTGGCTTACATTGTTCTTCTCCATTTTATCCTCACAACAACCCTATGAGGTAGCTTAGGCAGAGAGTGTATGTCTGCCCCAACTTATCCAGCATGGCACAAGTTGGGATTTGAAACCAGGTCTCCCAGATATCAGTCTGACATATTTAATCCCAGAATAAAATGTACCCCAGGCTTATTCGTAGGCCATAGAGGAGATGAAAAACAAGAGTAGACCCAGACAAGGTAGGTCTAGAGGGGGGGGGGGAGAACTGTGAGCAAGCCATGTATTGGTTGTTCTGAATTCCAGTATTGTCTAATGACCTCATGTTTGTATTGCATAGGGCAGGTAATAAGATGGAATTCTATAGAATTCTGCAGATCAAGTCCTGGGGAGGCAACGGGAGTGGGGGGCGTATTCTGGGACCTCCCTGCCAGGCAAGTCTGGAACTCTTTGCAAACAGCTCTGTGGAAGTTTGCTTGGCAGTGATCAATGTCGCCTTGCAGTGATCAATAGTCATATATTATTTCCCTCCCCACCCTCCATACTTACTATCCCACAGATAATGCATCTCCTCTCCCAGAATTGTAAAAGTTCAGATCTCATTCATTCATTCATTCATTCATTCATTCATTCATTCATTCATTCATTCATTCATTCATTCGGATTTTTATACTGCCCATTTTTACAGCTCTGGACGATTTACACTGAACACTGCATAAATTTACTTGGAACATTATAACAATCTATATTATGATCCCCAACCTTTTTATCACTGGGGACTGGTCAATGCTTGACAATTTTACTGAGGCCCGGGGGGGGGGGGGTAGTCTTTTGCCGAGAGACGTCGCCACCAACGTCTAACCCCCTGCTCCGATTGCTTTCCTGCCAGCGCCCCTGACTTCCCGCCGCCCACTGGGGGCACTGTCAGCAGCAGCTGCGCAGTGCCACGCTGAGGGGGAGCCCCAGCTATGGTGGCTGCTAGAGAGCACCAAAAGTGAGCCAGTAGCAGAGTGGCAGGGCAGCCCCTGAGGCAGCAGCCGGGGAGGAGGACAAGGAGGAGCCGTGGCCCGGTACCAACTGATCCACAGTCCGGTCCCTGGACCGGGGATTGGGGACAGCTGAATTCTATAACATTATACAATTTTCAGGTCTTAATTACTTGCTGGAGCACTTAAATAAATAGCACAGAACTTTAAAAAACAATAGCCACCGTCAGCTTGGTTTTTTCCCTCCTGCTCCTGAGATCCGACTGACTCCCCCGTGCCTTAATTAATTGCCACCTAAACTACATGTGCTTTTTCTGGTTGGCTCTAGGACTTAAGGAAACTGCTGAGGAAATGGTAAGAAACAAGATGGAAGGAAAGGACCAGTTGACTCCATGGGAACAGTTTCTAGAAAAGAAGAAAGAGAAGAGGAAGACGAGGAAGAAAGAACAGAAGGTAGTGTATGTTGAACTTTCCTGAAGTTCATCTTCAGGAAACTCTTGCCACATGTCTCATCTGACAAGAGCCCCAGCATGTCTGTTGTGGAACCCAAACAAGCAGCATATTTTATGGCTCCCCCTGTTCATGCACCAATCTCATTTATGTTGCAGAATTTATGCCCTGCCTTTCTGCCCTCATAGGGACCACCAAGGTGACTGACAGATAGAAACATATACAAAATAAAACAACATTGTAAAAACAACAAGAAAACACCATTAAAAAAACAATACATACAAAAACATAAAAACAAGTAAAACATTGGGCAGGATCACTGAGGGAATGCCAAACAAAATGCTTGGTTATAGTGGTTAAGAGTGCGGATTTCTAATCTGGCATGCCGGGTTCGATTCTGAGCTCCCCCACATGCAGCCAGCTGGGTGACCTTGGGCTCGCCACGGCACTGAGAAAGCTGTTCTGATCGATTGAGCAGTGATATCAGGGCTCTCTCAGCCTCACCCACCTCACAGGGTGTCTGTTGTGGGGAGAGGAAGGGAAGGCGATTGGAAGCCCCTTTGTGACTCCTTTGGGGAGAGAAAAGTGGCATGTAAGAACCAAGTTGTCATCTTCTTCTACTTCTACGACTGGCAGAAGATGGAAACAGAAGGGGACTGACCAGTCTCCTTGGGAGAGACGTCCAGCGTTTTGCTGCCATGACCATACAACACAGGCCATTCAGTCTTCCCATCTCCCCGCATGGAATTTAAGTGTGTTGCAGAACACGGCAAGCTCTCGGCTGTGGCTGTTTGTTGGGTTGGTTCCAGCAGAAAAGCTTACAGAAGGGGTTGTACGAGTGGATTTTTTCAGCCTTCCCCCATCAGCATACTGTTTGTCTTGGAAATACTCTCTCAGGGGTTTGGGAGAACCTCAAATGAAAGAGTCTTGACCTGGATGGCCCAGGCTAGCATACTCTCATCAGGTTTCAGAAGCTGAGCAAGGTCAACCCCGTTCATGACACAGAGGCAGACAACAGCAAACCAGCTCCAAACATCTCTTGCCTTGGAAACCTCTTGATGGGTCACCCCGAGTCATCTGCAGCTTGGTGGCCGTTTCCACTACCAGAAACAAAATATATCCCTTCAACAGGGTCCTGCAGTGAAGAGAGAGAATTGGATAAAATCACCTTCTCCCTGTTCTGCTGGCAGGTTCCATCAGTAAAGTAGATTTAACCTGATTCTCCCCCCACCACCCACCCCTTCCTTGCTGAAGTTGCTTGTCCTGGGGCATATTTCCCTTGCAGGCCTCTACAGTTTGTCAGAGAAGCTTTTCAGGGCAAAAAGCAAACTGCTTGGAGGTCAGCAAGACCGGGAAAAATCTCTTCCACCAGCTTTTTATGTTAGCTTTCCTACTGGATCTAACCCACTGACCAGCCACAATCAAAAAGCTGTCTTTCCAAAGAAAGTCTGTAATGATCTTGCCACTGATCATTATAGAGCAGGAGTCCCCAGCCTTTTGATACCTGTGGTCACCTTTGGCATTCTGATGCAGGGTACTAGATGATGTTACAAAATGGTTGCTTCAGGAAGTGGAGCCAGCCCCAAAATTATTACTACCACTTCCCCAGTGAAGCTCCTTGTGTTGTGGTGGCAGCTGCTGCCAAAGCACTCTATTGAAAAATCCTCAGAGCCAATCCAGTCTCCAGTATTCAGTCACTGGGCAAAAAACCCATCTGGCCCCACCCATATTCAGTTTACCCTTGGCAGTCACCAGCAAGAGAGTTATAGTGGGCGCCATGTTGGGGACCCCTTGTGTAAAGAACCTCAGGAACCCAAGAGTACCCCAGTTTAAAAAAAAACGCTGGCAGGGGCTCATGGGAATTGTAGTCCATGGACATCTGGAGGACCACAGGTTGACTACCCTTGCTTTAGATATCTAATTTTAAAACTCTCCTTTATATATCTAATTTTAAAACTCAAAAATTCTCAGTATATTTGCAAAAACCGGAAAGGTAGACAAAGCAATTGACCTGAGGTAGTGCTAGTTATATTGTGCCTAACCACTTTTTGTTTGCCTTTGGCAGCAAAGCTAAATGAAGGGGGGGGAGTTCTGATTAAAGGAAAATATATGCATTAGCCAATCCAGAGAAATCCTTCTTTGATCTTTGTGTCCTTGATAATTTTTGCATTGCTTAAAGGAATGGTCGTTCATGCTGTTGAAATATCATTCATGTTGAGCTGCCAAGCCTTGGAAAGGGATTATAGCATTACTCAAATAACAATAAAAAAAAGATGAGCAAATTTTGCCTGCAGAAATTTTAGAGATGCTTAAAAAATGGGAAAGTCTTCAAAGAAGTACTTGTTTTGGAGATTCTTTTGGAAGGCTGACGACATTGTCTTCTAGAATGATTGACTTAACCATATTAAGGCTGCCTTTGGGTCCCTGCAGCATTTTGACTCCCTTATAAGATGCCCCTTATTTTAGAACAAGGCTGCCCAAAGGCCTCATTGAACAGACTTGCAGCAGGGACCTTCCTTTTGGAAAAAGCCAGAGGGCATCTTTGTTGTGCGTGCTGATTTGCAGCTGTTAAATAGGATGTCCACTTTCATGACACTATGGCAGGGGTGGCCAACTGTGGCTCTCCAGATGTCCGTGGACTACAGTTCCCTTGAGCCCCTCCATGGACATCTGGAGAGCCACAGATTGGCCACTCCTGCATTACAAGTACAAGCTTGATCTTGACATGGGTGTGCATGGAGCAAGCAAGGAGTTCTTTAAATTGCTGGTGAGTGAATTGGCCATTATGTTGGCTTCCTAGGTGGCTGTTTCTCTCTCACCCCCCCCCCCCCGGAGGCTGATCCCATCTGCTTATCATAGAGCTGTATCCTGACCAATGCAGTGCTTGGGTTAGCCATCTGCCCTTGGCTTCTCAGCAGGCTTCGAGACTGAGCGAGGATCCCAATCTCAAATCAGAAACCACCATTTTGGCTGCTAAGCTGCACTCGGTCCATCTCCACTGTATTTGTTTTGCCATTTATTCATAATTTAGCCCAAAGGGTTTGCTCCCTCAAAAAGTTTGGCCATAGCTGCTGTGAGTTGAAGCAGCTTGGCTTTCTTTTTCTCTCTGCCCAACCAGCGTCTCCACTTATCCCTTCAGGCTGGGTGAGTTGGCTGTGCTTGAGCTGCAAAGCTTTTTCTGAGCCAGAAAGGGCCTTGGTGTCATTGGTTTAGGGGCTGCACTTGTTCAGGCTGAGCTGGCTAGTAACAAGCGGCAGCTGCTCCTTGTCCACTGCAGAGTAACGGTTGTGGATACCAGTCTCACACGTGATTTTTTCCCCCTAAAGCTGAAAACTCATCTGAAGGTTTGTTTTGGCCAAGCCCATCCTGAATCTTACTTGAGTTCTGTTGACTTCCACGAACATGGTAATAGGAATTGTTTTCTTCTTGCGTTCCAGTTCTCTGCCCTGAGGATACTGCTTAAAGCTCGTATGTGGCAGCTTTGTTCAGTGCATGAAGGTCTTCTTTGTATTCCTAACCAATAAAGGTCACGTACTGTGGTTCGTTTTCAGGCTGCTGTGGAGGAAATACCGACTGATGATGAATATCCCTCTGATGTTGATTGGAATGACCCGTTCTTTGCAGAGGAGACAGGGATGCCAGGTTAGACATCATTCTTTCTATCTCATCGAGGGAAGGGTCATTCAAAAGAGCAGAGGTCTTTCCACAAGCTTTGTGGTCTCCAGAAAAGTCGTCTCTTAATCATAGAATCATAGAGTTGGAAGGGGCCATACAGGCCATCTAGTCCAACCCCCTGCTCAACGCGGGATTAGCCCTAAGCTAATCATTGGTACCTGACTGAAAGAGCTGTAATCAGTGAGGTAAAATTAAGCAAAAATGGGGGACAGTGCAGAGGGGGGTCAATAGTGATTTGGGCAGCGGGGGGATTGCAGGTATAGGATAGCAAAACAACCAAAACAAAACCCCAAGCACAAGATTGCAAAAAGGGCAACAGAATTGAAGAAGGTGGTATAAATTAAGTGCAAATTCATGTCTGCTTGGAGAAACGTATGCTGATGGGAGTCTGAGTTGATGGGAGCTGGTGGGAGCCTGAGCCTCCCTACAAGGGAGAAGTCCTGCTGACAGTTGAAAGTGCGGTGAATGCCGGCTCAAGGAACGAGGCCGAACACAAAGTAGCAAGTGCTACAGCCATTATACAAATCTCCGAAGAACCAACACAGGAGTTGCTCCACACCGTTCTAGTCATCCCTATCAGAGAGGACACTGCAAAGGTGGAGGAAGTGCAGGAAAGGACAACTAGGGAGGGAACAGAGGGCCACTTTTGCCCCTTCCCCATGACCGTTCTAAACCAGACCTTAGCCATTTTGGCCCTATTCCAAGTCAGGTCTAGCAATATAGGGTTGGGGTTTCATACAGTGAGTTTCATTCTGTTGAAGAAATCTGGCCATTTCACACAGCATCCTGTTTCCACACACACCTTCTCCCTCTCTCTCTCGCCATGCAGCCTTCCTTGAGCTGTTATTCTTAGTGTTCCCAGTTGAAAGTTCTGGTGCTAGACCAGGGCAGATAGCACTTCTCCGGGCATCTCCATGATGGGACCAAAGGCCTCTCAGTGGTGCCACTCTTTATTGACGTGCTCTCTTGATCTGGCGCTATAGCGCTCAACTTAGAGCATTCCAAAAAACGTTTGAGGAAGACTGTGTAGCAAAAAAGAGTGGGGGGGGGGAGAGCATAGTGCTCTTGGAAGCTCTGCAGACGTTTTCAGCAGCACACGCCAGCCATCCAGAAGCGCAGGGAAGAAGTGAAAATGGAAGAAGGCAGCTGGCCACGCTTTGCTAACAGGACACAACCGGCTTTATAGGAAAAGGCCAATAAAACCCTTGAACAGCGGGTTGCTAGAATGGTTGTGTCCGAGATGACACAAGAAATCCATTAGCAGCTGGCTGCCAGAATGGGTTACAAAGGCTGCCTTAAGGGGGCCTGTGACAAGGAAACACTAAAAGAAAATTAACACCTTTTTAGTTCAGAAAAGGCAATTTGGGAAAGAGAGACTGTGCTTAGCTTCCAAGATCTGATGAGATTGTGCTAGTTGGGGACATCCGTTGTGTGTGATCCCAAAGGCCACAGGTGAACCTAACTTTTGCAGGAGTTTGATTGTGCTGAATGTGGGGGTGTGGAGTTTTTTTAAAACCCAAGTAAAAAATTGAAAGAAAACATAAGAAAACTGGTCACAACCCATTCCCTAAATAACAGTTAGATAAACATTTATAAAGTCGTGTGGCTAACTGAAGGGACATTTGCAGCTTCCTAACACATGCAATGCAAAACACATTCTAGAAAAATCTGGGTCAATAGAACTCCTCTTCCCAAAGAAAATCCAGCTTCCCAGCATGCTGATGTCAGGCTTGGCTTGGGCCACAAGCTTAAAAATATATCCTTAGATCTGCCTCTTACACGGAGCTCCCCTGGTCTCCCATCCAAGAGGCTGCTCATATAAGCGCCTGCTTAGCGTCAGCAGTCCTGTTCCCACAAGTGCTTCTGCAGCCATTCATGCGACCCTTAAACTTACTCATTCCAAATGTTCAGCTTCAGTGAAATCTGAACGTTCTGAAACCGGGAAACAAGCAAAGCCAGAATCGCAACAGGAGAGAGGGGGAGAAAAAAACGGCTGATTAAAAGCCAAGAGACCGAAAAGGAGAAGAGCCCGTGTGCTGCAGCAGGGTCTGAAACAAAGTGCTGCAAGATCCCGGTTCAAATCCCCAGCCTGCTCCAAAGCCTGATGGGTGACCTCAGTCCGCTTCCTCTTTGTTTGTCCATGGTCGTAGCCAGGGTCCCAGGGGGAAGCAAAGGATACCCGGAGGAGTATGGGCGTAGGAAGAACATTTTCAGGACACTATAAGGGTAGGAAAGAAAAGTGGGGCTTCTTTGCCTCAAGTGTGTGAGAAGCAACTGTGGAGGGACACCCAACAGAATTTCTTGTCTCCGAATGCTCCGTAGCGCTGGAATGTGATGGCAGTGGGGGAGTGAAGCCAATGCCTCTTCTTCAGAGTGATTGCACCGCTTGAAGGAGAAGATGAGGAGTTGTCATCTGTTGTTGCTGATCTTCTCCAGATCTTCCAGTTTTGTTGACAATGAGGTCTTGAAGAGATCACCATCCATCCCCCTTCATAGGCAGTCACAGCCACCATTTAGTGACTGCTAAGGTGGTTGCTTGACCCTCATCCACAAAGAAAAAGGAGACCGTTTCTTGAGATGGTAAAGTCACATAACCTGATAAGAGTGGGGTGTGCCTCTATTTTTTGGACATTCCAGGAGGACTCCATTGCTTTTCTTGCAAGGGACCACCTTTATTACTCCTGTGCCCTGTGCTTTGGACTGGCTGTTTCACTCAGGAAGTTTCAAGCAGGCTTGATTTAACTAAAACATTTTTAGCCCCCTTTCTCCCTCTGGAGATCAAGGTAGCCTGCAAACATAGAAAGAAACAGAATAAATGACACGAAATGGAATGACATGAAATGACATGAAATGGAATTGCTTTAGGATGCTTAGAGCTGATCCTGCGTTGAGCAGGGGGTTGGACTAGATGGCCTGTATGGCCCCTTCCAACTCTATGATTCTATGACATGAAAAACCATAAAACCTAAATTTAAAATCATCACTGCTCCTAACCAAATGAAGTCCTGAATAAAACCATCTACACCTGCCTCCAAAGGACCTCCCTGAGGAGCTTGCTGTAATCATGGAGCTGCTACCAAAAAGCCCTATAGTCAGGAGTCAGACTCCAACATATACGCTGTTTTTTACCAAGTCTAAGCTCTTGGGAGGTGTTCATACAGCTGTTTCAACTTGCAGCTGAAAGTACCGAGACGTTTTGTGGCTCAGATCCGTGTCCAGCTACCAATACAATCAATTTGTGTTCCTTCCCAATAATGTCTGAAAAGGTTTCATTCACATGTTTAAGGCACATTTTAATGGTTTCGAGAAAGCAATCTGTTGTGTTCAAAATACCAGGGAAACACGAGAGAACGGCTGCAGCCAAGCACTGCTCAAAAAAATTTCATGACTGTTCCAGCCTAGGTTATTAACTTTTCAGTAGTAAATTTATTTTTGCCACAGAAGGCAGAATGGATATTTCCTACTGGCTGGTGACAATGGAAAACAAATTCAGATGAATGAGCCCTGATGGGCTCATAAAAGAGTCCATACAAATTTAAAAGGGAAAACGCATACTGGAATTCTTACCTGCTCCTTAATATATATTTGGCTCTTTACTATGCCCGAATGGTTGCTTTACAAGATGGTGAATTTGATGGTTGTTCCCCTTTGATTCCTGGAAACAGAGTCTGCTTAGGAAGTGCATACAGCGCTACGGTTGGCTCATTCAAAAAACTTTCTTACTGGGGGTGACTTTTATACTGTTTTGATAAGTGAATGGATTTTCCAGGAGAATTTGTAACAATGAGTTCTGTTGGCTGGTCAAAAAGTATTGCTTTAGTACAGTGAACCTTAAAAATCTAACAGCAGCCATGCTGGATCAGACCCGGGGTCCATCCGGCCCAGCATCCTGCTTCACTCAGTTGCCAACCAGGTACCCTTGGAGGCTTGTCGGTGGAGTGGAAAATCCAAAGGGACAACCCCCCCCCCCCCGGTTGCTTTCACCTAGCATGCTGCTTAGAGGAGCTCTGCCTTTGAATGTGGAGGCTCCACTGAGCCCTTGTGGCTGGCAGCCATTGATGGCCCTAGGTGTATGTCTTAAGGGCCATCAAGTCACTTACAGCAATCCTCTGAATTAATCCCGCTACCCCCACCCCCACCCCCCCAAAAAACCGTCTTGATCACAGCAGAATGCAGAAATCCAGCCCTGGAAACAGCATGATAGCAACATAATCATCAGTGGCCTTCTGTTGTCTCCTTGAGTTGCTTGCAAAGTAAGGGAGACTTGAGGTTTGAAGGGCCTCTTAAATCACTTCCAGGGTTGCAAAAATTTAAATCTGTTGTTGTTTGTGGTCAGGGTTCTGGAGGAATCTGAGCTCTGCTCAAACTAATTTTCAGAGTGTGGTTTTCTTAATAACAGTTTTACCTGCTAAGCTTTAGCTGTGGGTTCACCATTCTTTAATTTCATTTATACCTGAACGTTCTTCCCAGTGGGGACCCAAAGCGACGTACATCATTATCCTCTCCCCAACCCTAATTTTATCCTCAAAACAACAACCATGCCAGGTAGTTTGGGCTCCGTTTGCCGTATTTTGAGAAGCAACAAAAGAGGACATATTTCCTGACTACTTCAAACAAGTGATCGCTGTGACAAATCTCCTTTTAAATCCTCCTCCACTTGAAGCTGAGGTCATTGTTATGAACTAGGGATATTCCTGACCTTCCAACCAACAGAGGACATTTTCACCAGTTTCTTAAAAAGAGCCTTCTAAAAAAAGGAGTACTAGTAAGCCTGGTCTTGGCTGAGAGAGTGTAACTGGCTCCCCCAGGTCACCCAGCCATCTTCCATGGCGGATAGGATTTGAATCTGGGTCTCCCAGATCCTGACTTAGGTACTCCAACCACTAACACTCTCTAGGCCGTAATGGGCTTTCCATGCAGACCCATCCTCCTTTGCTCTGCTCTGGTTCGGCCTCACTTGGAGTCCTGTGTTCAGTTTTGGGCACCCCAGTTAAAGAGGGATGGTGACAAACTGGAACGTGTCCAGAGAAGGGCAAACAAGATGGTGATGGGCTTGGAGACCAAGTCATATGAAGAAAGGTTGGGGGAGCTTGGTCTGTTTAGCCTACAGAGGAGACGACTGAGAGGGGATCTGATAACCATCTTCAAGTATTTAAAAGGGTGCCTTATGGAGGATGGAACAGAGTTGTTCTCTCTTGCCCCGGAGGGACAGACCAGAATGAATGGGATGAAATTAATTCAACAGAAATTCCATCTAAACACCCGGAAGAAGTTCCTGACACAGCGGTTTCTCAGTGGAACAGGCTTCCTCAGGAGGTGGTGGGTTCTCCATCTTTGAAAATTTTTAAACAGAGTCTGGATAGCCATCTGATGAGGAGGCTGATTCTGTGGAGGCTTAAGGGGATGGCAGGTTACAGTAGATGAGCGACTGGGATGTGAGTGTCCTGCCTAGTGCAGGGGGTTGGACTATGAGATCCTTTCCAACTTTATGATTCTATATAAGAAAGTTCTGTTAACGTCATAGCAACTTACACCCAAGTAAATGTCCCTTTGCCAAAGAATTATCATATGGCTGTATTTGGATGTGTGACACAGTTTACTAATTTAACAGAATTAATTTTTGCTTTATATTCCCACTCTCATGATGGTCAGTTTATAGTCTGAAGAAGAGTGCTTGCACTCAAAAGCTCACACCCTGAATCAATCTTTGTTGGTCTTAAAGGTGCTCCTGGACTCTGATTTTATTGTGCTACTTCAGACCAACACGGCCACCCATTTGAATCTATCCCAATGGAAAAATGTTATCCTGGCATATTTTAATCCTCCTCCTCTTTTGCACTGTGTTTGTACTCAGGTTTGAATAAGAAGTCAAAGAAACTTGAGAGAGAAGATGATGCCCAAGAAAAAGGAGACAGGGAAAAACACAAGGTAAAAGACTGAATAAGCTGGAGTCGTGTTATGGTTGAGACATAGGAATGTGGTCCTGTGAACACCCATTTTGCATCAGTGTTGCATCAGGCTCTCAGGTGTGCAGATATCACCATTTTGAAACCTGGAGACTGACAATTGTATTGGGTGAAAAACTGACCACTTGTAAATGGATAGCTATTCTTTTAAAATATATCTTTATCACCTACTTTTAGGAATCTGAGGATGGCCAGGGAATCCCAGTCCTCTCCCACCTGCTAAAATCTTCAGCGGTTTAGTTTTTCCAGTGCTGTAGAATTAGTTGTTCCCATATCCCTGAAGATGCTCCAAGGGGGGCAGCCATCTTGGTTCGCAGGAGAACACCTTTGAGTCCAAAAGCAGCAACAAGATGTTTGAGGCAGGAGCTTTAGAGAGTCAGAATATCTGATGGAAGGAACTGGGTTTTGGCCACTGGGTCAATCAGTCAAATTTATTGCATATAGCCAAATGTCATTGTAAATATATAAACAAGCAAGCAATCATCAACAACTAAGCATTTACCTTACACAAAATAAAATCACTATTATTATCAGTTACAAAGAATTTGACCAAATCAAATTCTTTTCCTAATTTTCATTGCAGGTAAGGTGAATAAAGCTACACTATGAATTATACAAGAGTCCAAATCTGACAGTAGCAAGCATAATATCTCTGGCTTTGTGTACCCTCTGTACTTAACAAGAAGCTTTCCCAGAAATTTGAATCTTGGCTCTGAATAAAGGGAGCAGCAGAGTACATAACGAATTATGCCTTCTGCTGCTGGTTCTCCACAAATGCAGGTTTTTCTTTCAACTGGTATCTGTGCATATCCACCTTCCAAGTAGGTTATCGGCATAGTCTAAGAATGTAGGGCCGTAGAAGCCTTTCTAAGTTTAGAGTTACTGATGTTTCTTAAGTATGATGAACAATCAAAATCTGTTTTCAACATGGCTTGTCTTATGTTCTTCATGGCTACTCTGCCGGAATACTTGTAACCATATTTACCCTTATCCATGTGATCTCTGGTGTGGTTCAAAGTATTCCTCCAGCATATGGACTCTACATGCTCTGAGTCATAGGGACTAGTCCTGGCTTGCAACTGGAACCCCCTGTTACGTTCTAATTGCTCCATTGGGGTCACGTTTAACCTTTTGTGAGTGAGACTCATGCATCATCCTTTGCAGTCTAAGCTAAGTCATTCAGATTGAGGGACATGTGATAAGATGGTTAAAATTAAACAGATTTCCCACCTAAGCAGTGCCTGGACCGAAATTGACCTGATGATCCTGGTGCAGAAAAATGTGAAAATATACTAAATCACAGAGATTTGGCTAAGAATTGTTGGCCCAGCCTTGATGTAGTGAGAGGGATGCTCTTAATTGCTGCGCAGTGCAAATAAAGTGGTCTGATCTTTGCCAGTGAAAATGTCTTGTAAACAGAGGCCTGTTGCAGTGGTTCGTGTTGTGCATTTAGTAACACAGACCTCGGGATGGGACAGAGCAGCATCTGCAGCTCCTATTGAATGAAACGTTGCACCGACAGAGTCCTGTCCCTTTTTGGTCATCACAGGCTGAGATGGCTCTGCTGCTGATGGACGAGGAGGAGGGCGGAAGGAGGCACTTCAATTACGACCAGATCGTGCAGCAACAGAATCTGAGCAAGAAGAAGAGGAAGCTGCTAATGAAAAAGAAGGAACTGCTGACAGATGACTTTCAGGTAACGCTGAAGGGTTCTGCCTCCTGGAATGCAGTGGGGAAACACCACTTGTTTTTACTTAGTGGATCAATAACTGCATGGCCATATGTACAAAAACACTGTTCCTTTTTCTCTTTTTGCCATACTTTGGAATGTACAAAGTGTGTTTGTTTCCCATCATCAGACTGGGAAAGTTGAAACAATGTTCTGCATCTAGTGGGGTTCACTTGCAAAAGTGTTCTTACCCGTCCCGTCCCGTCCCCCCCCCCGTCCCCCGCCCCAAGTCCCTTTGAAATCTGCCTGGTATCCACGGGAACCACCCACCTTCCGTGGGGTCTGCAAACAGCTTTCTGCCATGTAGTTTTAGAAACTGGCCCTGTGGGGTCTTCTCCCTGGCAGAGCTGATTGGCCACTGGAGATTGGATAGACTACGCAGGATTGGAGGTAAGGAAAGACACCCATTTTGTGGCTGGTACTACCTCCTGCAACAGCCATTCTGAGGCAGACATTCTGTGTCAGAATTCCCAAGTTCCCTGCAGGCTCAAAAAGGTTGTGGGCTCCTGTTATGAACTATAGTTTCATGTGATGTCTGAATTGAGCTTAGGTAGTATATATGTTAGGGGAACTGCATGTAGGGGATAATATAGGCTGTCCCCCAAAATGAACATTTTCTAAGCCCTTAAGGGCTGGAGCAAACTAATTTACCTTCCTCTGTCTTCTTTATTTTAACCAATGCTCATCATCCCATGCTTTTGAAGCACATTCAGATATTTTAAAACCAGTTTCTTTCTGGCCTATTCACAAAGTTTTATTGTCCAGTATTCTTACACACACACACCCTATAAATTCACGTATAAGCCTAGTTTTTCAGCACCTTTTTTCACACTGAAAAAGCCCTCCTCAGCTTATACATTATTATATAAGGTAATTGAGATAAAATCCTGCTCCAACCAGCCAATCATTGCTCTGGCAGCTTGTAGGACATCAACGGTTTGACTGAGAGACTCTGATCTTTTTTTCCTTTTGCCTTCACATCTTCCTCTTCTTAATCACTTCTTCCAAACTATTCTTTTGGTTTCTGTGGGTGAAAAGCGGGGTACAAAAACCAGCAGCTATTCATCCTCTTGACTTTTCTGTATTTGTTGGGGGCGGGGGCTGGATGGGAGAGCCTGTGATGATGGAGCATTTCCCACCTTCAGCTTATATGCAAGTCAATGTTTGCCCAGATTTTGTGGTAAGATTAGGTGCCTCGGCTTATATGTGGGTCTGCTTATATGTGAGTATATACAGTGTATATGTGTGTGTGTATGTATGTATGCATGTATTTGTATATATGTGTGTGTGTTGTGTGTATGTATGTATATGTGTATGTATACACACACACATGCACATATACATGCACGCTTGCTGTGCTTCATCTATTTATATTTATTTATTTTTGCATTTATACCCCACCCCTCCTGGCAATTGCAAACTCAAGGCAGCTCACAATAAAAACAGTAAAATGGCAATCCAGGTATATTAACAATTAAACGTCCCCAACCACAATTAAAACAATCTAACAATATTAAAACAACATCAAGATGGTGGTACGGTACAACCCCCCCCCCCCATGGCTCTGCTGCTCCGGCTGCCATCGCTTACCACGGTTCTCATCTGGTTGAGATCTTCCATAGGGTGGGACCCCAAGGTTGTAACCCTGGGCACCCTTTCACCAGCCTCAACCAAATGCCAAGCAGGCCCTGTGGAACTTTGATAGCTCCATCAGGGCCCTCAGCTCTACAGGAGCTCATCCCACTAGGTTGGGGCCAAGGCCTTGGTTGACCCGGGACAACCAGTAGGTTCATACCCGCAGAGCTGAGTGCTCCATGGGGGACATAGGCAGACAGGCGGTCCTGCAGATAGGTGGGGCCAAAGCCGCATATGGCCTTGAAGGCCAAAACCAAGTCCTTGAACTTGATCCGGAAACAAACTGGTAGACAGTGCAGTTGTTTCAGCTGAATATGGGCCCTCCAAGGTGTCCTAGTGAGGACCCTCGCAGCTGCGTTCTGTATCAGCTGCAGTTTCCGCGTCAAGGAAATTGAAAACGTGAGTGTTGTTTCCTATAGTGTGATTAAGAAGCTCCAACATAATTGACACCCTTGGATATAATCTTCTGTGTACTTATGGATCAGTGTCACCCTGTATCGATACAGTGCTTTGTTTTAACAGAATTTCACTTGTCTGGAAACTGCTACCTAAAGACGAAGGCAGCTGCATTTCTATACATTGCTAAGAGCGACATTGCCTAGTATTTTAATGCAACAATGAAAAATAATGCTTTATTGTTCTGTTCCTAGGTGAATGTTGCTGATGCCAGGTTCCAAGCCATGTATACTTCTCATTTGTTTAATTTGGATCCTTCTGATCCAAACTTTAAGAAAACCAAAGCCATGGAAAAGATTTTGGAAGAGAAAGCTCACCGAAGGCAGCAGAAAAATGCAGAGGCTCAAAAGACTGTGACAGAGAAGGAGACAGTTGCTAAGAACTCTGTTGATCCTGCGTTGCTAGTGCTGGTAAAATCTGTGAAGAATAAAACCAAACAGTTTCAAGCAAGGAAAAAACAGAAAGTCAAATAAGTGGGGCTTTGTTTTTGCTGACAATATGGATAAACGGCAGCTGTAATTTTCTAAAGGGATCCAAGCTAACTTTGGTCCAGATAGGGGTGGCCAAGCAGTGGCTCTCCAGAGGTCCCACAGTTTGATTTTTATAAATTATTTCTATATTATGGCTGCAAGCATTGGCTCTCAGAAGTGCCAGTGAACATCACAGAAGTTATTTTTTTTAATGTTCTACTTAAAATTCAAGAGTTGAGAAGATTGTAGGGTTCCCTCGAATGTGTCGTAACCATGCTATGGAAAAATGCGGATTTTTTTGAGTCCAGTGGCACCTTTCAGGTGTACAAAGTTTTATTCAGGGTATATCTGAAGGAATATACACAATCCTATACCGAGCCTAAAATGCTGTTGGTCTTCGGGGTGCCCCTGGACTCAAACCAGAGCTTTCGCCATCCTAGTCCCTACCTGGTGGAATGAGCTCCCAGGGGAGATCAGGGCCCTGAACAGTTCCGCAGGGCCTGCAAAAGGGAGTTCCTCCACCAGGCATTTGGTTGAGGTCAACCTAAACCATCGCTTTCCATTGGCCCCCAAGCCCCCCTACTCCTACGACTGCTAAAAATCTGCCCAGCCCACTGGGTCTTAGTGAAAGTTGAACTGAGGCTCTTTGCAGTTTCCACCGTTCTTTAATGTTATTGTTGTTATTATGTTATAATGTTATTTGTTGTTATCACCTTGTTGTTACTATAAGTGGAGCTACCTATATCATTTTCTTGTTTCATGTAAACCGTCGTGAGCCTTCAGGGAGGGCGGCAAGTGGGTGGGTGAGTGGGTGGGTGAGTGGGTGCTGCTTCTGACAAACCCGGCAACCCACCTGGGTGATTGTTGTTCACTTATATTCTTCCCACCTGCCATATCTTAGAAATAATAGCCAAGCAAAACTGTAATACTGTTTTTGGCTTCAGTATCCCTTGCTGTTATCTGAGGATGGGGAGCCTTCTCTATTGCCTGCACACTTATAGTTGACGGTAAAATATGAAAATAAAATATGAACTATTAGCCCTTTGGCCAGAGCTCCCTCCTTTTTTAAGTAGAACAATCCAAACAAGTCTTCTCTTTTCCCTTCATGCTTTCGGTGTACTCTTTGTTTTGCTTATTGATGTGGTGACACCAGTTCTTTAATAGAAAAGCAATGTGCAAAATTCTCTCTGTACCAGACGTAAATCATTTAAATACCATCTCTTCATATAGGCTGGACTGGTTCCTGAATTTGTGGGCACAAGGTTGTACACCCAAGAGGGTTTTAGGGGGAGAGGGAATATGTAGATTTTGTTCTTAGAATATTTATTCCCATTCTAGAGGAGAAGCAAAGGCTCATGATATAGCTTGAAATTAGACTGACAGGAAAGGAACGCCTTGACCTGTATGGCTCAGACTTGCCTGATCCCAACAGATCTTAGAAGCCTAACTAGGGTTGGCCCTGGTCAGTACTTGGGTGGGAGACACCCCCCCCCCCAAGGAAGCCCTATGCAGAGGCAGGCAATGGCAAACCACCTCTGAATGTCTCTGGCCTTGAAAGTAGGGTTGCGCACTCCGGCTGCTTCGGCTGGCTGCCTTGGGCTTAAGTGCTCACCAAAGCAGCCGGGACACACAACCCTACTTGAAACCTCCTAGATGGTCACCATGAGTTGGCTGTGACCTCAAAGCACTTTCCACCACCATGAAACGAACACAATGCTCTTCCATGTTTAGGCCTTTGACTTTATGGTGGCTTACCTGGAACTCCTCTCCACTAAGGCCACCACATGGATGGGCACGAGGCCCCCTGTAAAGCTACACCTCTGACTGGCCCCCAGTTCTGCTTACAGTAGGCTGCCTACCAGCAAAAATGCCAACTCTACACTTGACCGTTCAACTACTTGGCTGCAGGCGAGGTCTCCCAAGTCCTGGCATGGCTAGTATGTCTGTGTGTCTGCACACCTAGCCCACCATCAGTGGACTAGACCACGGCTCACCTAATGGTGACACAGGATGTAGTGATTTGCTCACGGGCATTGACGGCATTAAAAGGTGATTAGAAATGTTCATGGAAGAGAGGTCTAACATTGTCTCCTTGCCATGGTGACTAAAAGAAAATTCCACATTCAGAGGCAACCTCAGAGGAAGACCTTAGCCTCTATGACCTGTTGTTGGCCCCGCAGAGGAACTGGTTGGCCACTGTATGAGAATCATAGAATCACAGGGTTGGAAAGGGCCATACAGGCCACCTAGTCGAATTCCCTGCTCAGTGCCAGAAAAGCCTAAAGCATCAAAGAGGAGGAGGATACAGGATACTGGACTAGATGGACTATTGGTCTCACCCAGCAGGGCTCTTATGTTCTTATATTCATGGAGGATAAGTCTATTAATGGCTACTAGCTATGGTGATTGAGGGGAACCTCCACATTCAGACATTAATCTTCCAAATCCCAGAGCCAGAAGGCAACCTCAGGGGAGGGCCTAGGCCTCTGTCCTGTTGTTGGCCTTACAGTGGAACTGGATGGCCACATTGTGATGCTGGACTATTGGTCTGATCCAGCAGGGCTCTTCTGATGTTCTTCTGAAGGCCTCAATCTCTTGGCCCTCTAGAGCAGTGATTCTAAACCTGGGGGTTTAACGATCCAGAGGAAATGGTTGAGCACTGTGCGACACAGGATGCTGGATAGTCTGATCCCATAGTCTGACACCAAAACGGAGCATATGGTAAGGAAAACTCAACTGACACGGTGTTATGTTGGTTCTTCCACCTGTCAATAAAGACCCAACTCATATTTTGCAAGCCATTTAAAAATAGAATTTACATCTGCAATGCTTTGTCCTTGCTATAGTAAAATGGGTACGCTGCTTCCACCAACAACGCTGCTCACAGTCTTGCATTGTTCTGATCATGCTCAGTTCTCCCCTTTCTGGTGGTGTTTTCTGGAGTATTATGAGCAAAACAAACGGGTGCTGCACCAATGAATATAGGCCTTGATTTGTTTTCAAGTATGTTCTTGGATGGTATCCTTCACAGTGCAGAATGGAGTGCTTGGAAGTTTCTTTTTTAAAGGAATTGGATTTAGAAACTCCGGGGCCCGGTCAGTCATTTGTATCTGGAAATACGAGAATGTTAGAACAACCACAGATATTTGGTTTGGACTAAGCCAGCTTGCAGTGTAGCTGATTGGAACCCTTTCATGGCAGTGATTTAGGAAGAAACTTGACTTTGAGGAAATACATAAAACACACTTGAATCCATGTGCCATTTTTTTCTTTTTTTGGAAGTACTTGCCCTCATCAGCATTTTATGTGATTCCTCATTATCCAGTCCTCCTGTAATTGTTCCATGTTCATATTGTTGGCAATGTAGGGCCTTTGCTTCTCACATATACCTGGAAGGAAATCAGAGTAAAAAAGTCTTTATATAACCCTCGTTCTTCCGTTCTTTATTTGGTTGGAGCCAGGTAGTAGCTTGGGGTGCCAAATTCAGACCCTCCAAGGACCACAAATGAGGAGAAAAGGCATATGAATGGCCATATAATATGGCCCAGGGTAAACTGATCTGGTCAGAGCTCTGAAACGAAGAAGAATCGGCCCTGTTTAGTACTTGGACGGGACACCAGCAAGGCCAGAGGTCTCGAATGCATTTGTTACGTGGGCCAGATCTTACCATAAAATGTAATGCCAGGTACCAGAGATGCCAACTTTATAAAGGAGTAGTTGTGTCCTCACTGCAAAGCCCTGGGGGTGGGAGCGGACATGAGTGGAGAGCCAGCCCTGCGGTGCTGAGCAGTTCCCCCCATACTGCCTGAAGGAGGGGCGGGGCAAACCCCTTTTCTCCAGCCTGGATTTTCAGATGGTTAGGTGGATAGGGAACTGGCTAGAAAACTGCACCCAAAGAGTGGTTGTCTGTGGTATTTCATCCGATGGGAGGGAGGTGAGCAGCAGGATGCCACGGGGCTCAGTACTGGATCTGGTACTTTTCAACATTTGTATCAGTGATTTGGATGGGGGTGGGTGGGTAGAGGGTCTCCTCGTTAAATTTGCAGATGACACCAGTTTGGGAGGAGTAGCGAACTCCCCACATAGATTCAAATGGGTTGCCGTGTTGGTCTGAAGCAGCACAATCGAATCAGAGTCCAGAAGCACCTTTAAGACCAACAAAGATTTATTCAGGGCGTGAGCTTTCGAGTGCAAGCACTCATCCTCAGACTAAGAACTCCCTACATGACCGTGGGAATATATAGCAAAAATTAATTCTGTTACATTAGTAAACTGTCACACATCCCAATACAGCCAATGATAATTCTTTGCCAAAACAGCCAATCGATTCCCTTGAAATTCAGTTGTTATTCACACAAACATGGGATAAATAAAACTGTCTGTGAAAGTGATCAAAGGCTTCCACACCACCATATGCTGCTTGCCCCATCTGTTTCCATACCAGTGTGAAACATTCTTACAAGGTGATTGCTGGTAACTATCTTATCCCAAGGCCAGGGAGTAAACTCAACACTGGTACTAGAGCTTGCAACAAATCCAGATGCCAACTTTGCTGCCATATACACTCCAATGCCACAATTACTGGACCAAACAACGTCACCTATACCATCAAAGGCTTATACACCTGGTCATCTTCAAACTTGGTATAGGCCATCAAGTGCCAACAATGTCCCTCTGTTCTCTACGTAGGGCAAACAGGTCAAACCCTACGCCAAGGAATTAATGGACACAAGTCTGACATCAAAAGCCACAAAATTGAAAAACCTGTAGGGGAATACTTTAACCTTCCAGTACATTCAATAAAGCAGGGGTAGTCAACCTGTGGTCCTCCAGATGTCCATGGACTACAATTCCCATGAGCCTCTGCCAAATGCTGGCAGGGGCTCATGGTAATTGTAGTCCATGGACATCTGGAGGACCACAGGTTGACTACCCCTGCAATAAAGGACCTGAAAGTAGCTGTTACATTACAAAGGAACTTCAAGAACAGGCTAGAAAGAGAGATTGCAGAAATCCAAGTTATTACAACACTCAATATATGCAAGTTATTACAACATATTTATTAATGATCTAGATGAGGGGGTGGAGGGACTACTCATCAAGTTTTCAGATGACACCAAATTCGGAGGACTGGCAAATACTCCAGAAGATAGAGACAGAGTTCAACGAGATCTGAACACAACGTAGAAGGACGTTATTCCGATCTTCAAAAAAGGGAGGAAGGATGACCCGGGAAACTACAGACCAGTGAGTCTGACCTCTGTTGTGGGGAAGATAATGGAGCAGATATTAAAGGGAGCGATCTGCAAACATCTGGAGGACAATTTGGTGATCCAAGGAAGTCAGCATGGATTTGTCTCCAACAGGTCCTGTCAGACCAACCTGGTTTCCTTTTTTGACCAAGTAACAGGTTTGCTGGATCATGGAAATTCGGTTGATGTTGTTTACGTGGATTTTAGTAAAGCTTTTGACAAGGTTCCCCATGATGTTCTGATGGATAAATTGAAGGACTGCAATCTGGATTTTCAGATAGTTAGGTGGATAGGGAATTGGTTAGAGAACCGCACTCAAAGAGTGCCAACATGAAGTGCCAACGATGCCCCTCTGTTCTATACATATGGCAAACAGGTCAAACCCTACGCCAAGGAATTAATGGACACAAGTCTGACATCAAAAACCACAAAATTGAAAAACCTGTAGGGGAACACTTCAACCTTCCAGGACATTCAATAAAGCAGGGGTAGTCAACCTGTGGTCCTCCAGATGTCCATGGACTACAATTCCCATGAGCCCCTGACAGCCCCTGACAGCAATCTGGATTTTCAGATAGGTGGATAGGGAATTGGTTAGAGAACCGCACTCAAAGAGTTGTTGTCAATGGTGTTTCATCAGACTGGAGGGAGGTGAGTAGCGGGGTACCTCAGGGCTCGGTGCTCGTCCCGGTACTTTTTAACATATTTATTAATGATCTAGATGAGGGGATGGAGGGACTACTCATCAAGTTTGCAGATGTCACCAAATTGGGAGGACTGGCAAATACTCCGGAAGATAGAGACAGAGTTCAATGAGATCTGAACACAATGGAAAAATGGGCAAATGAGAACAAGATGCAATTTAATAAAGATAAGTGTAAAGTTTTGCACCTGGGTCAGAAAAATGAAAAGCATGCCTACTGGATGGGGGATACGTTTCTAGGTAACACTGTGTGTGAACGAGACCTTGGGGTACTTGTGGACTGTAAACTAAACATGAGCAGGCAGTGTGATGCAGCGGTAAAAAAGGCAAATGCCATTTTGGGCTGTATCAACAGGGGCATCACATCAAAATCACAAGATGTCATAGTCCCATTGTATACGGCACTTGTCAGACCACACCTGGAGTACTGTGTGCAGTTCTGGAGGCCTCACTTCAAGAAGGAGGTAGATACAATTGAAAGGGTACAGAGGAGAGCGATGAAGATGATCTGGGGCCAAGGGACCAAGCCCTATGAAGATAGGTTGAGAGACTTGGGAATGTTCAGTCTGGAGAAAAGGAGGTTGAGAGGGGACATGATAGCCCTCTTTAAGTATTTGAAAGGTTGTGACTTAGAGGAGGGCAGGATGCAAATTATCAGTGGCTACTAGCTATTGTTCTACAGTGGCTACTAGCTATTGTTTTATATTTGTTGTGAGCTAGCTCGTACTTGGGTGGCAGCATAAAAGTATATAACTAATAAATAATATAAATAAATGTTGCCTCCTGGCACTGAGATTCAAAGATTGAGCTCCCCCTCACTGGCAGTCTTCAAGCAAAGGTTGGATACACACTTTTCTTGGATGCTTTAGGATGCTTAGGGCTGATTCTGCGTTGAGCAGGGGGTTGGACTAGATGGCCTGCATGGCCCCTTCCAACTCTATGATTCTATGATTCTATGATTCAATTGAAAGGGTACAGAGGAGAGTGACGAGGATGATCTGGGGCCAAGGGACCAAGCTCTATGAAGATAGGTTGAGGGACTTGGGAATGTTCAGCCTGGAGAAAAGGAGGTTGAGAGGGGACATGATAGCCCTCTTAAGTATTTGAAAGGTTGTCACTTGGAGGAGGGCAGGATGCTGTTCCCATTGGCTGCAGAGGAGAGGACACGTAGTAATGGGTTTAAACTACAAGTACAACGATATAGGCTAGATATCAGGAAAAAATTGTCCACAGTCAGAGTAGTTCAGCAGTGGAATAGGCTGCCTAAGGAGGTGGTGAGCTCCGCCTCACTGGCAGTCTTCAAGCAAAGGTTGGATACACACTTTTCTTGGATGCTTTAGGATGCTTTGGGCTGATCCTGCGTTGAGCAGGGGGTTGGACTAGATGGCCTGTATGGCTCCCTCCAACTCTATGATTCTATGATTCAGTACTACAACATACCCAGGACTCAACAGGGACAAAGGTTTTTTATCTCACTATTCATGTTAACCTTCAACTTGTGTATCCATATTCCTCACAACTTATTTTGTGATACTGTGATAATGTTACTGTAATTGTAATGTTATGGTATTTTGAGTTTACTCTCTGGCCTTGTGATAAGATCGTTACCATGTTTGTATGAATAACAACTGAATTTCATGGGAATTGATTGGCTGTTTTGGCAAAGAATTATCATTGGCTGTATTGGGATGTGTGACACAGTTTACTAATGTAACTAATGTAATTTTTGCTATATATTCCCACGGTCATGTAAGGAGTTCTTAGTCTGATGAAGAGTGCTTGTACTCGAAAGCTAACGCCCTGAATAAATCTTTGTTGGTCTTAAAGGTGCTCCTGGACTCTGATTCTACCCCACATAGAGTTCAATGAGATCTGAACATGCTGGGAAAGTGGGCAAATGAGAACAAGGTGCTATTCAGTATGCAGAAGTGCAGAGTTCTACATCTGTGTCACAAAAATGAGAATAATGCATACTGGATGTGAGAGAACACCTCTGGGCAGCAGTGCGTGTGAACGAGATCTTGGGGCACTTGTGGACTGTGAGCTAAATATGAGCAGATTGTGTGATGCAGCAGTAAAGAGAGCAAATGCAGTCTCGGGCTGCATCAACAGAGGCATCATGCTGAAATTACAAGATGTCATGGTCTCACTGTATACTGTGTTGGTCAGACTCCACCTGGAGTAGTGTGTGCAGTTCTGGAGGCCTCACTTCAAAAAGGATGTGGACAAAATTGAGAGCATGCAGAGAAGAGTGATGAGAATGGAATTGGCTAGATATCAAGAAAAAACCATTTTTATAGAGTAGTTCAACAGTGAAATGTGCTACCTAAGGAGGTGGGGAGCTCCCCCTCAGTGGCAATCTTCAAGCCTTGGCTGGACAGATACTGATCCTGGATGCTTTAGGTTGATCTTGCACTGAGCAGGGAGTTGACCTAAATGGACTCCATAGCCCCTATGTCTCTGTGATTCTAGTCCACTCAGTGTTGTGAGCCTGGGTCCTCAGAGTAAACAGGAAAAAGGGCCAAGCCAGCATAAAGGAAACTAGGAAGACAGTCTGAACTATTCCCCTCACCTGTGGAACTGGAGTGTTGGTGGCTCAGGTACAAGGTCATGTGCCCCACAGGATCTATGCCAAGCAAAGCCAGAGAAGCTGTAGGCCCCTGTGTGGCAGTGACCACCTCCAAAGTCACCAGCAGTCTTCAGCAAGAGATCCTCGACTTCCCCCCTGCCCCCATGTGCAAACACTGATACTAGTGGCTATTTCTTCTCTTGTTTTTATGATGATGATGCCCTTCCTCGAGGGCTCAGAGTGGTTCACAACATAGTCAATACAGTAAGAAGATCAAACATTCATTCATATTTATTTGATGGAAATTTCTGTGGATATTTGCCTACCACCTTCTTCTGCTTCAGGAAGAGAAGGATCTCTGCTGGTGAGGAGAAAGGACCCTCCATCTTTAAGTTCTCAGTTATCTCCATCTGCTGCTGTGCGGGCATGTAGTCCTGCTTGCAGCCTAGTCATAGGGGTTTGCAATGTGATGTTTTTATAACTGTCTTTTAAGCTTTTGTAGTTCTGCTTCAGTAGAGTCTGAAGCAGATGAATGTGATATCTATTAATGTATAATCTTTCTAGTAAAGATAATTCCTTTTAAACCTCAAAGTGCTGTGAGTTCGATCTTTGCTTAATCCACAAAGGTTACCAATAACTGCAAATGCTCTGTTACTCTGCAGCTCTTTTACTCTGGAGGGACCTAGGGCTAGCTCGTGGCGAGTTTCAATGAAATGGTAAAACACTTCCCTTAAAATCATTCCTTCACAGGTGGCAAAATACAACCCTCATCCCCCCTGCTCAACAACCTCCTAGAAGAGCCTCAGAGATGTCCACGGGGAGCCAGGTGTCATGGCTAATCTGAGGAGGGGGGGGGCTCTGATCTTAACTAATTGCCTGGTAGAGGAGCTCCATCTTGCAGACCCTATGGAACTGTGAAAACTACACTTCTTTTAACTAGTAAAATCGGGTGTACATTAAAACCTCCTCTAGAGGGAGGGAGGGAGGGGGTGAAAGGTGCTATGATGTGGCATGCAATCTGGGGCAGCCTCTCTGGAGCTGCAGGTCAAGGAGAGAGGTATGTCTTGGGACCCAAAGCCAGCATGAATGTGGCTACAGTGGTTCCCAATTGACCAATGAGGCTGCCACTGAAGCAAAAGGATTCCGCTTGAGTGCTTTAGACAAGGTCATTCCACCATGCTGAAACCACAATCGGAGTGACTCGGCCCATCCCCCCAACAGTAAACTGTTATCTTCGTTGCTGAGAGACCAGACAGGATCCCTTCAGGGGCTGGTTCCTGCCCCCCAGGCCTTGTGTACCTCTGAACAACTCTTGCCATGAGGTGTTGCCATGGGTTGTTTGCAATTTGACGGAACTTAATTATTGGACAGCCTAGACTAGCCTGATCTCAACCTGTTCAGACACTAAGCAGATGTAATCTCTGAACCTCTGTCCATTATTTTTGATGCTTCTTGGAGAACAGGTGAGGTGCCAGACGATTGGAGGCGGACAAATGTTGTCCCCATCTTCAAGAAAGGGAAAAAGGAGGATCTGGGTAATTATCGACCCGTCAGCTTGACATCTGTAGCTGGCAAAATTTTGGAACAAATAATCAAACACTCTGTCCTTGAGCAGCTGGAAGCTGTGATTTCTAAGACTCAGAATGGGTTGCGCAAGAAGAAGTCATGTCAGACCAAGTGACTACCTTGCTGGATCAGGGGAATGCCGTGGACATAGTTTATCTGGATTTCAGTAAAGCTTTTGATAATGATATTTTTGTTCACAAGTTGGTAAAATGCGGTATAGATCCTAATTCTGTCAGGTAGATCAATAACTGGTTGACAGGAGAGGGCGGAGCTATGGCACTTAGCTCGAATACTTCGAGCTCCTATTCCACTGAGGGTCAATCGCTGCTGTGATTGACAGAATCGGGTTTTGGGTACGCAAACCCACCCACCATCTACTCAGGAATTCCTTGTGAATCTCTGGGGCCTCTCTGTTCCGCAGGGAAACTAATATTCCCTGGAACGCAAGCTCAGTGTGCACAGGGTCCATTAAGCGCCGTTCGCCATCTTAAAACTTTCATCTTTCCTTACAACTCTGCAATCTACACAGCTCTTACTCTAATCTTCAAAGCTAATTGGATTCCTCCTTGCAAGACTTTTGACTCATCACAACTCCAGAGTGAAAACAACTGGCAGACATCAGATCGAGCCTACAAACAGTGAGTGGGGGTTTCCCCCGGCACCTTCTCTCCTGGAACAAATTCTCGGCATGCAAAGCTGCTTTTTTTAACTTAAGCAAGCTAGAGAGACAGGAAGATAAGTGAGAGAAGGTAAAGAAAGGAATTAAGGTAGCCAGAACATCCCCTCGCCACTGTTTATAAATCGGAGATTGAAAAAATAGATACAAGAATCTCGCGAGAGTTGCTTGCCAGAATGAGAACTGGCTTGGAAAAGCTTCAACAGGTCATTAAAGCGACGGACGACAGCTGGTGAGACAATACTTTAATATCAAAACAGACTGTTGCTCTTCGTTTGGACTCCGTAGGACCTCTACTGGTTATATGCAAAATTGCCTACAAAATGTCCATGCTAAAGAGATTTGCTTATCTACTGGAACTACAGACGGAAGACCTGAAAGCACATATAGATGGCTTGCTTAAAGATATGCTCAAGGAGTTCAAGGGTGGTAAGGAAGAAGTCTCTAACAGGAATGATGAATCAATAACAGTAGCTGATGATAGCTCTAAACAAGGTGAAGATATGCTCAAGGAGTTCAAGGGCGGCAAGGAAGAAGTCTCCAACAGGAACGATGAATCAATAACAGTGGCTGATGATAGCTCTAAACAAGGTGGAAAATTACCAGTAGAAGAGAAATTGGAAACTATGGAGATGGAAAAGGGGATGCCGGAGCTTTGCAGCCTAGATAAGGACTCCCTACCCAAGAAGACATACAGCCACTCCAAAGCAACAGTATACAAGAACCAATCAAAAGATATATGGATCTGAGCTGTTCTGGAGACGACTGAAGATGGCGCCATAAAAAAGCTGGACTTCTGTTCAGCTCTTAAGCCATGCCGAGGGTCAGGAGCTTCTGCACCTGGCTGACCTGAGCAGATACGCAAATCTGCTCACCGGTCGCCCCAGGAACCGGGAACGGCATCCTGAGGGTCCTACAGATCCGTGGGGAGGTAGGAGGACCGAACTCCCCGGATTAATAGCGGCCTGTGCTCAAGGTCACGATGGCGTCTTTGTCACAAACAACTTTACAAGCTTGAAACGACCAGCTGACCTTACATTCTTCCCAGACCATCATTTACCAGATCGACAGGAGCAGAAGCTGACAGAAGCTGGAATCTGCAACAGTAAGAATTGAAAGCTTTCTGGCTTTTCTCTCTCTTCTCCCACAAGCTCTTCCCTCCCCCCCCCCCAACCAATTCACAAGCGAATTCCTTCTTTCGCCGAGTGAGAGACTCCCAGCTAATTATACCCATTAACCAAACAAAGAGAGTGCTTTGAAGATTTATTGGTGAAAGTTCAGTGGGGGAATTTGACTTGATACGGAGATCGACAAACTGATAATTTGGGATTGCTCGTGCTCCCGCGAGACCTCACGAGACTTTCTGTTTATAGTTTGTGACTGCCTAGAACTATGGAAGAATTAACTAAGGCACAGCTTTTCCATTTGTTATGCAAAGGAAACTCAAAGATACTGAAAGCAGCTGGAAAAGGAAATTCGTGGGACTAAGGGGGAGCTTTTGGATGGAGCCCATGGTCCGGAGAGACCAGCTGATGACGTAGCTCAGCTAACAATAAATCAAGTGAAACTTCAATGTCTGGAAGTTAATCAACTGGAGGGAGAGAGTGCCAGAGATGTAAAAACCCAAAGTACCTTTGAAGAACCTGGGAAAACAGATTCAAGGAAGGAAAGTACCGAAAACCTGGAAGTCTATTCAGAGCAGGAAATGATTTGGATCAGCAAAATAAAAAGAGTCTATTCAAAAGCGACAGCAACTAGGAAGCTATCAGGAGATTCCTCTGTGCGACCAGAGGAAGAGATCCAGATTGACAAAGGATTCAGAGCCTCCTCAAAGTTGACTACAAGCAAGAATCAAGTAAGAGATTTCTTTGGCCCTGACAGAAGGACAATCAGAAACACTCTACTATGGAAAAAAACACAATTTCATTTTCTGCGACCACCTGAAAGATGAGTTGAACAATGGAGTATTCTCCTGGCTTCCTGTGGGAAAGACAGCAGTAGTAACTTTTAGGACAGGTCCAATTTATGAAGGGAACTGACTTTATATCATCTAAGACAATAATAGAATATATCCTTATAATAGATTATACCCTCCTGTGTATCAACAACTACTTTGTTAAGAAAGATGGTAATAACTCCTAGATCAGGATTAATATGCGATGGGAATTGAATATGTATGTCAATATGTATGCTAAAAGAGGATGACAAACCATATTTCATAGGCATTAATAAGACAGCAGTAGTAATTCTTGGGTCAGGGCCAATTTATGAAGGAGACTGACCTAATATCATTTAAGATAATAACAGAATGTATTCTTATAACAGATCATACTCTCATATGTATTAACAATCACTTGGCTAAGAAAAATGATAAAAACTTCTAGATTAGGAATAATATGTGATGGGAACTGAATATCTATGTTAAAAGAGATGGCAAACCATATCAGCTGGTCGCTTTTTCTTCACAATTTCTCTGTAAATGCTTTATATAATAATAAACAATAAAATTATTTAAAAAAAAAGATATATGGATCTGCTGTGAAAGTAACCGACTGAAAGGAGCTTCTTGGGGAAAAAACTGTACCGATATTGGAGCCCAGGAGGTGTGAAAGCCCCCCGCCTCCTCCGAGCTTTCCACCGCTCCTTTCCTGACTGTCCTTCGACCAGTAGATGCGGGCTAGTGAGGGGGGGTCCTTGTTAGGGTGGAAGGATGTCAGGATTGTTAGAAACCCTGCCATAAATTAGCCTGAGTTCTTCCATGACAGTTATATTGCTTGGTGCCTGGTTGCTCCAGGTCCTGTAATCATGCTAACAAGTAGAGAGTGAGAAATATGTTATTGTAGCCATTATCTCTTCCTGGGGCCTCTCGGCTGGTTTCACTATCAACAGTGGAAGACAGTCAAGGCCATGAGAATGTAATACTGTTTTTAATTGCAAGTGTCTCTTCTCTCCCTCTCCCCTCCCTTGGGAACTTTTAATTGCAAGTGTCTCTTCTCTCCCTCTCCCCTCCCTTGGGAACTTTCAAGTTTTGGGCGGGAGAATTGTATTGATAAGAAGAAGCAAATCTGCCTTCAAGTCAGATTTGACTTCGCCAGTCTAGATGTTTGTAGTGCTTCTCAATAAAGCTTTCTTATTATTAAGAAGCTAGTTGTGAGTTCTTTCAACATCTGACATTAAGTCAAATCTCACAACACCTTTCGCCTGCCAACATGCAGGACGAAGGCAATATCTATACCGAGCAGGAAGAGGGCCTGGAGTGGGACTTCTCTCAGGGCGAAGTGGCCGGCGCGGGCTCGTTTAGTTCGGGCATGGCCAGAGCTTTGGGAGATGCGACCCCGGGCCACGCGGATTTCCTGGAAAGACACATCACCGAACGCAGGCGTCTGTCGAAGTACGACCACTTGACTGGTGATGAGCAGTGGCCTGATCAACTGCCTGTGGGGGTGTCCAGTCAAGGGATGGCGACCACCCTCGAGGTGCAGGAGTTGCAATAGAGAATCGGCAAGGTGACCAGCTGGTTGCAGGTGGTGTCGGGACAGTTGGATCCTGAGGCGCAGCGTGAGGCGAGAAGCTTGCTGCGAGAGTTGCAAGCAGACTTCTGCGAGCCTGGCAGCCAACAGCTGGGGGACCTCACCACCCTAAGGGAGCGCGAGGAGGCGGCGATGAATGCCGCAGCCGAAGCCGAAGCCGCGGCCCTGGAGGCGGCGAGAGCGGCAGCGCAACTGGAGGAGAAGGAAGAAGACGACGACCTCGGAGTGGCCGACGCCGGGAGAGGCGCGGGACTCCAAGGTTTGGGTCAAGTCGTGGCCCAAGGGCTGGCTGATGGAGCCGGAGCCGGTGGATTACAAATTGCAGCGGCGGCTGCTGATGGAGCGGGAGCAGCGGACGGAGCAGCGGCGGCGGCTGGTGGAGCAGCCAGGGCGGCGGCAGCAGCCAGAGCAGCGGCGGCGGCGAGAGCAGCGGCGGCGGCGAGAGCGGCGGCGGCGGCGAGAGCGGCGGCGGCGGCGAGAGCAGCGGGAGGAGTTGGTCGTGGAGCGTGGGCTCCGATGGATTGGGGTCCGGGACGTCTGCCTCCTCACCTCAGGGGAGTGGAGATGCGGAGCACCTACAAGTTTAAGGCCAAGTTCTCGGGTGATTTGTCAACTTTTCCGTCGTTCCTGGTTCATCTCCAAGCCTACATGATGGACATGGGGTTCACTTTTAATGACGATGCTGAGCGCATTCGTTTCGTGGGAGAGTGTTTGGAGGGAGAGGCGGCAAAGTGGTTCATGGACCTTTACCGTTACAACCCGAGGGCCATTCGTAATTACAACCACTTCCTGAGAAACATGCGCTTGATGTACGTGGAGCCCTTCGAGAAGGAGACAGCGGAGAAGAAACTCAAGGTCCTGAAGCAGGGAACGATGACAGTGGCAGAGTATGCCCAAGAATTTTAAAAACTTTCTTCAGCTGTTCCGGATTGGACGGAACCCCAGAGAGTGCATGCTTTCGTGGGGGGACTCTCCGGAGACCTGTCCAGCAAGTGCCTCCTTCTAGATGATCCTCTGACCGTTTTGGGATGGGTGCAGCTGGCGGGAGAGATGGAAGGACGTCTGGAACGGGCAGCTGAATATAAAGGAATTGCAGACAAGACGGGTGGAAAGACCTCTACCCCTAAGAAAGCCAAGCCCAAAGCTAAACTGGAACCGAGCGAGCGCTCTCGGCGCATGGAAAAAGGATTATGCCTGGGCTGCGGCCAGGCTGGCCATTTCCTCGCCCAATGCCCAGCCAAGACCTCGCCCAGTGCCAAGCCATCGGGGGGAACCCCAGTCAAAGCCTCTACAACCAAGAAAGTGGTCACGAAGAAAACCGCCAAGTCCCTGCTTGCTCCGGCTGGAGCCGCAACTATGGTGAAGGAATCGGAAGGCAGCAGCCAAGATGAAGAAATACAATCGGGGGAGCAGCCGGGAAACGAAGACGGCCTGCTGTGAAGGCGCCCCGCCAGCAGGTCTCCGGTAGGGGCAAACGCGCGGTGAGTGACTCCCCCCTGGTTCTCTTGCCCGCTACTCTCACAGAGCCCAACTCTGGGGAAAAAACTGGGGGTTCGTTGCATAGTGGACTCGGGGTGTACTAAAACCCTAGTTAGCCCAGCGCTAGCCAAGACTTTGGGGGTGGGGAAGGTGCCTCTGGGGGAGCCCCTACCCATTACTCAACTGGATGGGAAATGTGCCCCAGTGTCGGGAACCCGCTTGCTAACTGAAAAAACAGGGTGCCCTTTGAAGAAAACGTCACGCCAGGCCTGGTGAACGATACAACAGGAACAAGCTTTATTTCAGCAACGTGGAGTCCGCTGGTATGGAGTAAGAGCTTCCACCGAACTCCAGGTGGAAGCTCTCTTTTATACAAAACCCACCTCCTTTGGCTGTATTGCCCCACCCAGTACTTCCGGAGGGAACATGCTGATACAATCATGACTCATGCACATATGCGAGGTTTTCCGGGGTTCCCGATGGCCCATTTTCCTGGAACAAAGGGCCATCTCCGGGCCCTTGTCAAAAGGTGGAGGGGGACATTGAGGTTCTTTAGCGGCCATTGCCACCTCAACGATCGGGTGGGGCGCCCAGCTGCCGGCTTGCCTGTGATCACCATGCCCTACCTCCGTGATCGCGGGCGCCTCTGATGGCGGGGTTCGGTCTGGTTCCCAAGCCACCAAGGACCGAACCACGACATTCTGCCCCCCCAAAGGTCCATTCTCCAACCCCCCGGGACGGCCAGGATACCGCTTGTGGAAACGTTCAGTGAGTCGGGGCGCAAGGACGTCCGCTGCCCAGACCCATTCCCGGTCCCCCAAAGCGAAGTCCTTCCATTCCACGAGGTACTGCAACTTCCCCCTGTGGAGTCTAGAGTCCAGGATATCCGCCACCTCGTGGTGCTCCCCCCCCGGCAGGACCTCGGGCGCTGGCGGGGAAAACACGGGGTGCCAAACGTCACCGTCCGGAGTTTTTTTTAGAAGGCTCACGTGAAAGACGGGATGGATGTGCCGGAGGTTCTTGGGGAGCTTGAGCTTGACCGAAACTTCGTTGATCGGGGCCAAGACCTCGAAAGGCCCCAAAAACCGAGGGCCTAGCTTCTTGCTGGGCAAATTCAACCGGAGGTTCCGGGTGGAAAGGTAAACTCGATCCCCCGGTCGGATCTCCTCAGCTGGTCGTCTCTTCCGGTCGGCGTCCTCTTTCTGCGCTGCCTTGACTTTGTGGAGCTGCTCCTGCAGCGACTTCCAGCAGCTCCCGGCACGCTTCCCCCACTCGCGAAGGTCGGCCGATTCCCGGGCGGGGACCTCTCCAAGCTCCGGGAAGTGTCTCAGGTCTGTCCCGTAGACGACGGCAAAAGGCGACATCTCCGTGCTGCTGTGGTCTGCGTTGTTGTACGCGAACTCGGCCAGGGGGAGCAGGGGCACCCAGGTGTCTTGATGATAGGAACCGAAACACCGCAAGTACTGCTCCAGTACTTGATTAACCCGCTCGGTCTGCCCGTCCGTCTGGGGGTGGTAAGCGGAGCTCAGCCCTTGCTCGATGTCTAACAGGCGCAGGAAAGCTTGCCAAAACCGGGACACGAATTGTGAGCCCCGATCGGAAATCACCTTGTCCGGCAGCCCGTGCAGTCGGAACACGTGATCCAGGAACATCCGAGCCAACTGTGAAGCACTGGGGACACTGGCGCAAGGAATGAAGTGGGCCTGTTTGGAAAATAGATCTACCACCACCCAGATCACCGTTTTCCCCTTGCTGGGAGGCAAGTCTGTTATAAAGTCCATGGAGATCACTGACCACGGCCGGGTCGGGACCTCGAGCGGGTGCAGCAGCCCTTTCGGCTTGCCAACCCCCGGCTTGCAGGTCAGGCAGACAGGACAACCACTGACGTAAGCTTTTGTGTCCCGCCGCAGACTGGGCCACCAAAACCGCCGCCGGGCCAACTTCCAGGATTTTACGAAACCGAAGTGCCCGGCGGTCTTAGCATCGTGGCAGAGGCTGAGGGCTTCCCGTCGTAGCCCTTCCGGGACGTAGACAGCCTCCCCCCTCCGCCAGAGACCGGAGTCCAAAATCAAAGAGTCCCGGAGCTCAGCCAGCTCCTCGTCTGTCCCGTAGGCTGCCACTAGGCGGTCTCGGAGCGGGGCGGTCGCCGGGTCGGGCTCCCATTCCCCCCTGGCCCGACGCCTAGTGACGACCCCCCGTCCCAGCTGCTCCTCACCGAACACAGACCTGGTGCAGGGAGCGTACCCCTCCCCATGATGCGGCAGCCGGGAGAGGGCGTCCGCGAGGAAATTCTCTTTGCCGGGGATGTGACCCAGCTTGAAATTGTACCGCGAAAAGAACTCCGCCCACCTCATCTGCTTGGCGTTCAGGGATCGCGGTTGCCGGAGCGCCTCCAGATTCTTGTGATCTGTCCAGACCTCGAACGGCTCCTCTGTTTCCTCCAGCCAATGCCGCCATTCGGTGAGGGCGAACTTAATCGCAAACGCCTCCTTCTCCCAGGTAGACCAGTTCCGCTCCGTTTCGGCGAATTTTCGTGAGAGGTAGGCCGCCGGCCTCAGCTGTCCCGCCTGGTCTCGCTGCAGGAGAACCGCCCCGGCTGCTGCGTCGCTGGCGTCGACTTGTACCACCATCGGCTGGGTTGGGTCGACGTGCAGTAGCGTGGGCTCAGACGCGAAAGCTTGCTTGAGGGCCAGGAACGCTGCCTCCGATTTCTCATTCCAGCCGAGCGCTGCGCTGGGCCGCGTGGCGCGAGGACCTCTCCCCTTGGTACCTAGCAAGTCCGTGAGGGGAGCCACTACGGAGGAGTATCTGGGGATGAAGCCTCTAAAAAAATTAGCAAACCCCAGGAAGCTTTGTAGCTGTTTCCGGGTGCGGGGCCTTTCCCAGTCCAGCACCGCCTGCACCTTCTCGGGGTCCATAGCTATGCCCTGGGCTGAGATGCGGTAGCCCAAATAGTCCAGGGAGGGACGGTGGAATTCGCACTTAGCCAGCTTCACGTATAGGTGGTTTGCCAGCAGGCGCTTTAACACCTCCCTCACCAGGGTCACGTGCTCTTGGGGATCTTGGCTGTAGATCAGGACGTCATCCAAATAAACAACAACCCCCTGAAACAGAAGGTCCTGCAACACCTCATTAATTAGACTCATGAAAACCCCAGGTGCCCCGCTTAAACCGAACGGCATCACTTTAAATTCGAATTGTCCCAATTGACAGTTAAACGCCGTTTTCCACTCATCCCCCTCCCGGATGCGTACCCGGTAGTACGCCTCCCTTAGGTCCAGCTTAGTGAACAGAGTCCCTTTGCCCAGCCGGGCCAGCAAATCCGGGATCAGCGGGAGGGGGTAAGCGTTCCCCGCTGCGATGGCGTTGAGGCCCCGGTAGTCCTGGCACAGCCGTCGGGACCCATCCTTTTTCCGGACGAACAAGACTGGAGCTCCCATGGGACTGGAAGCGGGCCGGATGAAACCTCGGGCCAGATTTTTTCCCAAAAACTCCCGGAGGTCCTTGAGCTCACCCTCACTCATTTTGTAGATGCGCCCTTTGGGCAGTACCGCCCCCTCTGGGATGTTGATAGCGCAGTCCGTGCGGCGGTGTGGGGGTAGCTCGTCCGCTTCCCGCTCGCTGAAAACGGCTGCGAGGTCTCGGTACTCTGGCGGGACCTCGGGCTCTGGTTTCTCCTGCTGCGCCGCCGCCGCTCCCCTGGGACGCGCCGCCGTCCTCTTGTGGCTGGAATTCTCGCGGGGGACCCGATGCCGTGCACCCACCGTCAAGTCGAACTTCAGGGTCCCCGCCCGCCAGTCCACCACGGGGTTGTGTTCCTTCAGCCAATCCAGGCCCAACACCGCCCGATATCCCGCTACGGGGACCTGGATCAGCCACCGCAGCTCTTGGTGGTCCCCTATGTGGATGGCGATAGGACCCACCTCCTCCCCGAAAGGTCCCCCCTGAATCGGGCTGCCGTCCATCTGGACGAAAACCAGGGGAACCTTCCGAATGCGCTTCGGTAGCCCCAAAGCCCGGGCTATCTGGGGGTGGACCATGCTGTGGTCGCATCCAGAGTCCAAAAGAGCCTCCCCCACCCAACTTAGTCCGTTCTCCGGGTTCCGGAGCTCTAAAATTACCACGTTCGGAGGTCGCGCCTCATGCTGTAGGGGTTTCCCCTCGCACCGCGGGACCTGCTGCCCGGCGCCGTCTACAGCAGGTCCTGGCCGTTTCCCGTCGCCTGGACGCTTCCCGGTTCGTTGCGGAGGTCCTCCGCCCGGCGTGCCTGCTGGGGGCGTGTCGCACCTCCCCCCTGGGAGAGCCCGCGGTCCTCCCCCCCTTGCCGTTGGCACGCTGCTGCGAAATGTCCTGACCCCCCGCATTTCAGGCACAGTCCTTCCCGGCGTCTCCTTTCCGCTCGGGGTTCGGGGGTCGTTTGGGGCGAGAGTTGTCGGGGCCCGGTCTTGGCGCCTCGGCTGACCCGCCTTTGGCCTCCCGGGGGGGTGCGGCGGCCCAACCCAGGCTGGCTTCCAGCTTGGCGACCACAAAACACCACCCCTCCAGTGTAGACAGATCTTCTTCCGTCCCCTTGATCACGGCCCATTCCCTGAGCTTCGGGTTAAGGCCCTCCCGGAAGTACTCGATTTGGGTCTCCTCGTTCCAGGAGAACACCTTGCCTGCTTCCCTCCGGAAAATGTCTATATAGTCCATAACCCCCCTAGTACCCTGTCGAAGTCCCTTGATCCGACTTTTTGCCTTGTCCTCAGCCTGGGGGTCCTGGAATCGTCGGCGGAGCGCGACCACGAAGTCCTGCAGGTCCTGAGTTGCCGGGTCGCCGCGCTCGGCCAACCCCAGGTACCACTGACCCGCCTTGCCCTGGAGACACGAGGCCACCCCCCAGACCAAGTCCTCGGAGTCCTCATACCGGTCTCCATATCTCCGGGCATGCGTCAGCGCGTGGAGGAGGAACTGCGGGAGGTCGTCCGGCGTCCCGTCGAAACGCGCCTTAAGCTCTGGGGGGGAACGTTTTGGAGAGTAGTCCGACCCCCTCCGGATCCGGGATTCTCGGCGTCCGCCGTCTCGTCCTGCTCCGCTCCACCGGCTACCAACTTGCCCAACGACGCCGTGCCGCTCCCTGCCTTGCACGTCGCTCCTGCGTTGGTCCGGCTCTCGCCGCCCCGTCGGCTCACCCGCTCCCCCGAGATCCTCTGCTGTCTCGCCTCTCCGCTGGCCGTCTCGCCTACTCGGGACTGAAAACTGCTCCGGGTCGGGGTCCGGGGCCCGCTCACCAGTACCGGGCTCGTCCTCGTCGCTGGAGGCGTCCTCACTCGACGCGATCCCCTCCGCCGTTGTATTACCAGTCCCTCCGGGCCCGGCCCGAGCTTGCTCACGGGCTTCAGCTGCCTGCAAGCGCCTGGCCAAGTCCGCCATGGCCCGCCGCAGGTCCTCTAGGGATTCCTCAGGTCTTACCGGGCGAAGCGCCTGCCTCAGCTGGGTGTCCCAGGTTGGGGCCAACCCCCCAGACCTCGGCGCGCTCCCCGCCGTGCTTGGGAACCCCATGGCCCGGCGCCTTCCCTTGGCCGCCGCTGCCGAGGGTCTCGGGGTCCCGGACAGCTGCTCCTGGCCCCCCGATTTTCGGAGGAAATCTCCCGGGGACATTAAACCCATGTTCCCGGGGTTCGTGGGGGTCGAGACCGCCTCGTTGCTTGAAAACGCCATCTCTGGATCCGTCCCGATAAGCGCTCGGATGCGATGCCGACCCTGGAGTTCGGTGGGAAGCTCTTACGATGTCGGGAACCCGCTTGCTAACTGAAAAAACAGGGTGCCCTTTGAAGAAAACGTCACGCCAGGCCTGGTGAACGATACAACAGGAACAAGCTTTATTTCAGCAACGTGGAGTCCGCTGGTATGGAGTAAGAGCTTCCACCGAACTCCAGGTGGAAGCTCTCTTTTATACAAAACCCACCTCCTTTGGCTGTATTGCCCCACCCAGTACTTCCGGAGGGAACATGCTGATACAATCATGACTCATGCACATATGCGAGGTTTTCCGGGGTTCCCGATGGCCCATTTTCCTGGAACAAAGGGCCATCTCCGGGCCCTTGTCAAAAGGTGGAGGGGGACATTGAGGTTCTTTAGCGGCCATTGCCACCTCAACGATCGGGTGGGGCGCCCAGCTGCCGGCTTGCCTGTGATCACCATGCCCTACCTCCGTGATCGCGGGCGCCTCTGATGGCGGGGTTCGGTCTGGTTCCCAAGCCACCAAGGACCGAACCACGACACCCAGGGGGGGAGGCCACAGTGAAAACGCTCCCGATGGACTTGGACATTGAAAAACATTGGGAGCAGATCCAACCCCTGGTAGCGCCTCACTCCGCATTTCTGTGTGTGTTGGGGCTGGACTGGCTGCGGGAACACGATCCCACAGTGAAGTGGAAGAAAGGGGCAGTGAAGTTTTCGTCTCCTAGTTGCAAGCAGCATGTGCAACCCCAACCCGCTCAGGGCTGTTGAACCATGGCCGCAGTGGGGGCGGCTAGGGCGCCTGCCCTACCACGGGAGTATCGAGATTTTGAGGATGTGTTTGCAGAGATTGAATGCAACCAACTGCCTCCCCACCGCAAAACAGACTGTGCAATTGAGCTGAAGAAGGGGGAGCCGCTTCCCAAAGCCAAATTGTACTCAATGAGCCCGAGGGAAATGAAGGAGCTCAGGGAGTTCCTGGACAAGAATTTAGCCAGGGGTTTTATCAGACCGGCCACTTCCCCCCTGGCCGCCCCAGTCCTCTTCATGAAAAAGAAGGATGGGTCCCTGCGCCTCTGTACGGACTACAGGGGGCTGAATGCTGTTTCCACCTGCAATGCCTACCCATTGCCTTTGATTAACGACTTGTTGGGGCATTTGGGGAGGGCTCGGATTTTTACAAATCTGGACTTGAGAGAAGCCTATTACTGGGTCCGCATTAAGAAGGGGCATGAGTACCTGACGGCTTTCAACACCGCCTTGGGCCAATCTGAATACATTGTCATGCCGTTCGGCCTCGCCGGCGCTCCGGGCGTGTTCATGAACATGATAAATGAAATTATGCATGATTTATTGTATCAGGGGGTGTTGGTCTACATTGATGATATTTTGGTGTATTCTGAAGACCTGGATAAACACACCAAATTGGTCCGCGAGGTGCTCAGCCGGCTGCGGAAGCACCAGCTGTTTGCCAAACTTTCAAAATGCGAATTCCACTGTGAGGCGGTGGAGTTTCTTGGGTTCCGGGTGTCCAAGGATGGAATTGAAATGGACCCGGGCAAAGTGCGAGACTTGTTGGCCTGGGAACCCCCCAGGACTAGAAGGCAGCTCCAGAGCTTCTTAGGCTTTGCGAACTTCTATAGAACGTTTATTCCCAGCTTTGCCAAGGTGGCATTGCCGCTTACTGACTTGTTGAAAACGAAAGAGGGGGGGAAGGCGGAAAATCGGCCGGGCGCCCCACTCCAGTGGACAGAAAGCTTTTGAGAGTCTGAAGCTCCTTTTTACATCTGAACCGGTGTTGGCACATGCTGACCCAACTAAGCAATTTACAGTGCAAGTAGATTCCTCGGATGTGGCAATGGGGGCCGTAATCCTACAAGAGGGGGAGGATGGGAAACTGCACCCCTTAGCCTATCTGTCAAAGAAGTTTTCTGGGGCAGAACGCAACTGGGCGATTTGGGAAAAAGAGGCAGCTGCAGTGAAATTAGCACTTGCCACTTGGAGGCATTGGTTGGAAGGGTCTGCCGTCCCGTTAGTAGTTTGGACAGATCATAAAAATCTCCAAGCACTCAAGCAGCCCCGTTCACTATCTGCCAAACAAATGCGGTGGGCGGAGTTTTTCTCACCGTTCAACTTTTCTCTTAAGCATCTGCCAGGCAAAATGAACTTTTTGGCGGACGCCCTCTCCCGCTTGCCGCAGTACAATAGTAAACGCGACCCATTGGTGGATACGGTGTTCACCCCCGCCCAGTTGGGGATGGCAGCAGTGACGCGCAGTCAAACAAAGAAAGGAAACCCGATTCCCGGGGGGTGGGTTCAGAAGGAGGCGTTACATGACTCTGAGTTCGCTTCACTCCGCCCTGCCCTAGTCGACAAGGGGGGCTTGTTTTTCAAAGGGGAGCGCGTCTACGTTCCAGCGGCGGCGCACGGAGACGTTTTAAAACTGTGTCACGATGCAAAAACTGCAGGACATTTTGGCTTTGTGAAAACTCTGCACTTGGTCAGAAGACATTATTGGTGGCCAACATTAAGGATAGATGTGGAGAAGTATGTGCAGGGCTGCCCTACGTGCCTGGTTTCAAAACCCCCAGGAGGAAAGAAGCAAGGGCTGCTGCAGCCCCTGCCCACCCCTGCCAGTCCTTGGTCCGATGTCACCATGGACTTTATCACAGACTTGCCTCCCAGCCAGGGCAAGACGGTAGTTTGGGTAGTTGTGGATGCGTTTTCAAAGCAAGCCCATTTCATTCCCTGTGCGGGGCTGCCCTCAGCGGCCAAACTGGCCTCTATGTTTGTGACTCACATAATCCGCCTACATGGAATTCCTAGAGATTGCTCACGGATCGGGGCCCTCAATTCGTTGCCAAGTTCTGGCGGGAGCTTTTGAAGTTGCTGGGGATAGAGCAAGCCCTGACATCTGGCTACCACCCTGAGTCCAACAGGCAGACAGAGCGGGTGAACCAAATTCTTGAACAGTACCTGCGCTGCTTCATTAATAACCAACAAAATGATTGGGTTGCCCTTTTGCCTCTTGCTGAGTTTGCCTACAACAACGGGGTCCATGCATCCACTGGTGTGTCTCCCTTTAAGGTGGTGTATGGGACTGACCTGATTGCTGCGCCCACCTGGGAATTGGTTTCTGCTGAAGCTCCTGAGGTTTCAAAATGGGCCGCAACTATTAGTGCAGGTTGGCCTGACATTGTCTCCAGCCTTGAGGAGGCTAAACAAGCTTATCAGTCCCAGGCAGACAAGAAACGTGCACCTGCGCCAGCCTGGAAAGTAGGGGACCTTGCCTACCTGTCCACTAAAAACCTACGTTGTCAGCAAGTCCAAGAAACTGGGTCCCAAATTTGTGGGGCCCTTTCCCATTGTGAAACTAATCAATGATGTGACTGTGGAATTGGGTTTGCCTAAAACTTACAGGAATGTGCATCCGGTTTTTCATTCCAGCCTGCTGCGGCGAGCCCCTGTGCCGGATGTGTGGCACCCTCCGCTCTCAACGCCAGTGCCTGTCTTTATTGACAAAGACACTCACTACGAGGTCAACCAGATCCTGGACTCGCGTGTACACAAAGGCTGACTCCAATATTTGGTGGATTGGAAAGATTTCCCTTCAGGGGAAAGGGAGTGGGTGGAGGCGGTGAATGTGAAAGCCCCCCGCCTCCTCCGAGCTTTCCACCGCACCTTTCCTGACTGTCCTCGACCAGTAGATGCGGGCTAGTGAGGGGGGGTCCTTGTTAGGGTGGAAGGATGTCAGGATTGTTAGAAACCCTGCCATAAATTAGCCTGAGTTCTTCCATGACAGTTATATTGCTTGGTGCCTGGTTGCTCCAGGTCCTGTAATCATGCTAACAAGTAGAGAGTGAGAAATATGTTATTGTAGCCATTATCTCTTCCTGGGGCCTCTCGGCTGGTTTCACTATCAACAGTGGAAGACAGTCAAGGCCATGAGAATGTAATACTGTTTTTAATTGCAAGTGTCTCTTCTCTCCCTCTCCCCTCCCTTGGGAACTTTTAATTGCAAGTGTCTCTTCTCTCCCTCTCCCCTCCCTTGGGAACTTTCAAGTTTTGGGCGGGAGAATTGTATTGATAAGAAGAAGCAAATCTGCCTTCAAGTCAGATTTGACTTCGCCAGTCTAGATGTTTGTAGTGCTTCTCAATAAAGCTTTCTTATTATTAAGAAGGTAGTTGTGAGTTCTTTCAACGTCTGACAGGAGGTTCAACTGTTTCAAGATTCACTGATGTATACTCCAAGGGAAAGACTACAACTCCACTCGAACATGGGGCAGTGGGAACAACAAGATGCGGCAGGCCTCGATATGAGACCCCCTTAAGCCTCCTCCTGCTTTCTTCAGTAGCCATATAGGCAAGCTGAATTTGAATTAACATATCTCTGTAGTGACTCTCAGCTTAAACTTAAAGCATAACTAACAGGAGGCATCTAACTGAGGAGGTGTAAATGTAACTAACGAAGACCTTATTTTACAAACCAATGAAGACTCTATTTTATCATTTTTTGTATTTAATAATGTACACCTATATAGCTTACAACCTTAACAACCTATATATATCTTTTTCCGTACAACTAAGTAGGCTTTTATTCTTTTGTTTTCTTTTCCCTAGTGGAAATGAGGATGGCTCTAAGACAACGTTAAGTACAAATTGTTTATGATTGTTAAAAGTGTTAAAAACTATGCAAACAAATGCTGAAACTTCTCTTTTTAAATGTGGTGGAAAGGTGAAAAAGTTTATAAGCTTTGGGTAAAAGTTTATAATATTGTAGCCATGTGGAGTCTTATAATTTAAATGAAGAGAAGAGGCTTCTCAAGAACAATGCGGCTCTTATCTGATCTACCCAAGAAAATAAGTTAAAAGGGGATTGAAACGGGGTATCAAGTGTATCAAACGAAGAACATAATCTTTTTCTTTCTGTATCAATAATGTAGATTATTTGCATTGTATTATCTTTAAATATTACAAAAGGGGATTGAAACGGGGGACTAAATGTATCAAATGAAAAGCATAACCTTTCTTTTTCTGAATTAACAATGTAGATTGCCTGTATTTTATTATCTTTAATCTTGGAAAACAAAAATAAAAATCTTATTAAAAAAAATAATAACTGGTTGACAAATCGTACCCAGAGGGTACTTGTTAATGGTTCAGCATCTTCTTGGAAAAGAGTGACAAGTGGAGTACCCCAAGGATCTGTCCTGGGGCCTGTGTTGTTCAACATATTTATAAATGATTTGGATGAGGGATTAGAGGGGATTTGCAGATGATACTAAACTGGGAGGGGTAGCAAACACAACTGAAGACAGCAACAGAATACAGGATGATCCTGATAGACTCGAGAAGTGGGCGAAACTGAATAAAATGAAGTTCAGTAGGGACAAATGTAAAGTTCTGCATTTAGGTAGGAAAAACCAAATACACCAATATAAGATGGGGGAGACTTGTCTTGGCAGAGCATGTGCGAAAAGGATCTAGGAGTCTTCGTAGACCATACATTGAACATGAGTCAGCAGTGTGACTCAGTGGCTAAAAAGGCAAATGGGATTTTGGGCTGTATCAAACAGAGTATCGTGTCCAGATCATGGGAGGTGATGGTACCACTTTACTGGGCTCTGATTCGGCCTCACTTGAAGTACTGTGTTCAGTTTTGGGCACCCCAGTTGAAGGACGTTGACAAACTGGAACGTGTCCAGAAGAGGGCAACAAATATGGTGAGGGGTTTGGAGACCAAGACATATGAAGAAAGGTTGGGGGAGCTTGGTCTGTTTAGCCTAGAGAGGAGACAACTGAGAGGGGATCTGATAACCATCTTCAAGTATTTAAAAGGGTGCCATATCGAGGATGGAGCAGAATTGCTCTCTCTTGCCCCAGAGGGACAGACCAGAACGAATGGGATGAAATTAATTCAAAAGAAATTCCATCTAAACATCCGGAAGAAGTTCCTAACAGTTAGAGCGATTTCTCAGTGGAACAGGCTTCCACGGGAGGTGGTGGGTTCTCCATCTTTGGACATTTTAAATCAGAGGCAAGATAGCCATCTGACGGAGAGGCTGATTCTGTGAAGGCAAAGGGGTGGCAGGTTACAGTAGATGAGCGATTGGGATGTGAGTGTCCTGCATCATGCATGGGGTTGGATTAGATGACCCATAAGGTCTCTTTCCAACTCTATTATTCTATGATTCTATGAGGTGAGAGTGAGCTAAGATTGGCCAGGGAAGCCCATTGTAACAAGAAAAGATTTTTCAGTTACGTGAGGAGCAAACGTAAAGTAAAGGAGGCAATAGGCCCGCTGTTGGGTGCGGATGGACAAATTCTAACGAAAGATGCAGAGAAAGCAGAAAGGCTTAGTGCCTATTTTACATCTGTTTTTTCCCACAGGTCAAAGTGTTTAGGCACATCTAGAGATGGCTGTAGCCAAAGGATAGTGTCTGGGTGGCAGGTTAACATGGATAGAGAGGTGGTCGAGAGGCATTTAGCTGCACTGGATGAGTTCAAATCCCCTGGTCCAGATGAAATGCACCCGAGAGTACTCAAAGAACTTTCCAGAGAAATTGCACAGCCCTTGTCCATCATCTTCGGAACCTCTTTAAGGACTGGAGATGTCCCGGAGGACTGGAAAAGAGCAAACGTTATTCCGATCTTCAAAAAAGGGAGGAAGGATGACCCGGGAAACTACAGACCAGTGAGTCTGACCTCTGTTGTGGGGAAGATAATGGAGCAGATATTAAAGGGAGCGATCTGCAAACATCTGGAGGACAATTTGGTGATCCAAGGAAGTCAGCATGGATTTGTCTCCAACAGGTCCTGCCAGACCAACCTAGTTTCCTTTTTTGACCAAGTAACAGGTTTGCTGGATCAGGGAAATTTGGTTGATGTCATTTACTTGGATTTTAGTAAAGCTTTTGACAAGGTTCCCCATGATGTTCTGATGGATAAGTTGAAGGACTGCAATCTGGATTTTCAGATCGTTAGGTGGATAGGGAATTGGTTAGAGAACCGCACTCAAAGAGTTGTTGTCAATGGTGTTTCATCAGACTGGAGAGAGGTGAGTAGCGGGGTACCTCAGGGTTCGGTGCTCGGCCCAGTACTTTTTAACATATTTATTAATGATCTAGATGAGGGGGTGGAGGGACTACTCATCAAGTTTGCAGATGACACCAAATTGGGAGGACTGGCAAATACTCCGGAAGATAGAGACAGAGTTCAACGAGATCTGAACACAATGGAAAAATGGGCAAATGAGAACAAGATGCAATTTAATAAAGATAAGTGTAAAGTTCTGCATCTGGGTCAGAAAAATGAAAAGCATGCCTACTGGATGGGGGATACGCTTCTAGGTAGCACTGTGTGTGAACGAGACCTTGGGGTACTTGTGGATTGTAAACTAAACATGAGCAGGTAGTGTGATGCAGCGGTAAAAAAGGCAAATGCCATTTTGGGCTGTATCAACAGAGCCATCACATCAAAATCACAAGATGTCATAGTCCCATTGTATATGGCACTGGTCAGACCACACCTGGCGTACTGTGTGCAGTTCTGGAGGCCTCACTTCAAGAAGGACATCGATAAAATTGAAAGGGTACAGAGGAGAGCGACGAAGATGATCTGGGGCCAAGGGACCAAGCCCTATGAAGATAGGTTGAGGGACTTGGGAATGTTCAGCCTGGAGAAAAGGAGGTTGAGAGGGGACATGATAGCCCTCTTTAAGTATTTGAAAGGTTGTCACTTGGAGTAGGGCAGGATGCTGTTTCTGCTGGCTGCAGAGGAAAGGACACGCAGTAATGGGTTTAAACTTCAAGTACAACGATATAGGCTAGATATCAGGAAAAAGTTTTTCTCAGTCAGAGTAGTTCAGCAGTGGAATAGGCTGCCTAAGGAGGTGGTGAGCTCCCCCTCATTGGCAGTCTTCAAGCAAAGGTTGGATACACACTTTTCTTGGATGCTTTAGGATGCTTAGGGCTAATCCTGCGTTGAGCAGGGGGTTGGACTAGATGGCCTGTATGGCCCCTTCCAACTCTATGATTCTATGATTCTATGATTCTATGAGTAGTATACCTGATGGTCATCTGAATTAAATTCACCCATTCTTGTCCGTTTGAGTTCACTGATTCCTAAAATGTCGATGTTCAGTCTTGTCATCTCTTGTTTGACCACATCCAGCGTGCCTTGATTCATGGATCTGACGTTCCAGGTTCCTATGGAATAAAAATCTTTACAGCATCGGACTGTCTTTTTGCCTCCAGTTACTTCCACAACTGAGCGTCCTTTCGGCTTTGGCCCAGTCACTTCATTCATTCTGGCGCTACTCGTACCAGCCGTCTGCTCATCCCCAGTAGCATATTGGACACCTTCTGACCTGAGGGGCTCATCTTCCGGCGTCATATCGTTTTGACTTTTGGAACTGTCCATTGGGTTTTCATGGCAAAGATACTGGAGTTACCAGTGCCCCTGTAAACATCTTATCTGCGGTTTGCGGCACCGAGCTGACCAAGGCCGCGCTAACAGAGACACTTTGTCAGGAAGCCTGGGAGGGCACCTGGGTGGAGGATGACACCCCTCCCCTTGGGAACGGGTCTGGTTTAGGCGGGAGAATTGTATTGATACCTGCTTGCTTCCCCGATATCGAACTGTCTTGACTTCAGATGTTTGAGTATTCAGATCTACTTCCAATTAAAGCTTTCTTTCTATAGAAGCCTTGTTGTGAGTTTTGTCTGCTCCTGTCAGCAAGCCCCTTCACCATGACAAGGCAGCAAACCTTGAAATGGCTTCAATGCTTAGAAAAGATAAAAGGAAGCTCTTCTTCATCCAAGGTAATTAATGCATGGAATTCAATGCTGCAGGACGTGGTGGTGGCTACGAGCACCACTACGAGATGGATTGGATAAACATCTGGAGCAGAGGTCCCTGAGGGGCTATTAGCCACAAGGCATAGATGGAATGCTCTACCTGCGGCTGTGATGTCCTGTCTTCTTGATAAATATTTATTTAGGATATACACAGATCTCCTTTGGCCTTAATATCTTCCGAGACAGTTTATAAGAACAAGCAAATCAAAGCTTCCTAGTTAAAATCACGATAAAGTATATTGGTTGTGGCAGGCTGAGGAAGGCTCTGGAGATTCATGTTATTGGATATTTTTCCAGGTCTTCTAAAACAGGGGCGCCGTTGGCCTGGTTGATATGGACGCTGCCCTTAAAATCTCCGTCCCATCCCCAGGTTTGTGGGGGAGAGGGCTAGGGTGGAACCGGTGTTGATCTTATGCAACGCCAGGTCAATTAATAACAAGTCCTCTACCTTGCAGGAATATTTTGCAAGGCATGAGGCGGACCTGGCTTGTGTGACCGAAAGATGGGTGCGCAAATGCGAGACAGTCGCCTTGAAAGAACTCACGCCACCCAGCTTTTCGATCCTACATCAACCCCGGCTCCATGGGAGGGGAGGGGGGTGGCAATCTTGGTCAGAGAGTCCTTCTCCTTCAGGGCCCTCCCTGCGCCTTCGATCCCGGGGATTGAGAGTGTCGGCCTAGAGTGGGAATGGGTTGAGAACGTGGCGATCTGGTTAGTGTACCGAGCACCCACTGCCTTGCTGGACTCCCTGCCAGACCCACTGGAGGCGGCAGCTGCCTGGACATTGCAGTACCCAAGACTTCTGGTCCTGGGGGACTTCAACGTCCATGCAGATGCGCTGCCTTCAGGACATGGCCTGGACCTGGTGTCTGCCATGGAGACACTGGGGTTCTTGCAATTTGTTGCTGGTCCCACTCATCAGGTCGGTCACACCCTCAATTTGATCTTTGGTGCAGGAGTAGCAGTAATAGTAGTAATGTTGGCGGCCATCTTCTGAGGATGCTGGGGCCGCGTGTGCAAACGTTGCCGGGGAAGTGTGTGGGCGGCCGCGATCGTGTGGCCGGTGCCGTCGTGGAGCAGCGGGCCTGGGTGCAGCAGCGTCGTCGCAAGGGCGGTGTGCGAGGAGGTCTGGAGGTGGAGGCGGCGGCGATGGGCAGGAGGGGAAGCGTGGTGGACGCGGTGGAGATGTGGAGCCGGGCGGAGAGGCGGTGAAGCGGCACACCGGTGAATGGGAAGTGTGGGAGGGGGGTGGGAAGGTCGCGGGCGCTAGCAGGGTGCGAGGGGCGTTTGGGGTGGGGGTGGGAAGGGCGGGGATGGGTGGCTTGTTGGGAGAGGGCGTAGGTTTAGGGCAGGGGGTGGCCGGAGGGGAAGCAGTTTCTCCAAGGCCAGTAGTGTGGGGCGAGCCTCCTCCGTGGCGGCCATCTGGCAAGGATGGAGGCTCGGGAGGACTGCACAGTTGGAGGCGCGGTGTTCAGGAGATGGGCCGAGTGTCCAATAGGGAGGCGCACTTTGCATAGTTATAGCAATATGTGGACCGAGAACTTCCAGAAGTACAGGCAGGATTTAGAAGAGGCAGAGGAATTAGAGATGAAATTGCCAACATACGCTGGATCATGGAGAAAGCTAGGGAGTTCCAGAAGAACATCTACTTCTGCTTCATTGACTATGCTAAAGCCTTTGATTGTGTGGAGCACAACAAATTGTGGCAAGTTCTTAAAGAGATGGGAATACCAGAGCATCTTATTTGTCTCTTGAGAAATTTATATGCAGGTCAAGAAGCAACAGTGAGAACTGAACATGGAATCACTGACTGGTTCAAAATTGAGAAAGGAGTTCGGCAAGGCTGTATACTGTCGCCTTGCCTATTTAACTTGTATGCAGAGCACATCATGAGAAATGCGGGATTAGAGGAGTCACAAATTGGGATCAAGATTGCAGGGAGAAATATCAACAACCTCAGATATGCAGATGATACCACTCTAATGGCAGAAAGTGAAGAGGAACTAAAGAGCCTGTTGTTGCGGGTGAAGGAGGAGAGTGCAAAAGTTGGCTTGAAACTCAACATCAAGAAAACAAAGATCATGGCATCCGGCCCTCTCAATTCCTGGCAAATAGATGGGGAAGAAATGGAGATAGGGACAGATTTTATTTTCCTGGGCTCCAAGATCACTGCAGATGGGGACTGCAGCAAAGAAATTAAAAGACGCTTGCTTCTGGGAAGGAAAGCTATGGCAAATCTAGACAGCATCCTAAAAAGCAGAGACATCACCCTGCCAACAAAAGTGCGTTTAGTCAAGGCTATGGTATTCCCAGTTGCAATGTATGGCTGCGAAAGTTGGACCATAAGGAAGGCCGAGCGTCAAAGAATTGAGGCTTTTGAACTCTGGTGCTGGAGAAGACTCTTGCGAGTCCCTTGGACTGCAAGGCGAACAAACCGGTCAGTCCTAGAGGAGATCAACCCTGACTGCTCTTTAGAAGGCCAGATCCTGAAGATGAAACTCAAATACTTTGGCCACCTCATGAGAAGGAAGGACTCCCTGGAGAAGAGCCTAATGCTGGGAGCGATCGAAGGCAAAAGAAGAAGGGGACGACAGAGAATGAGGTGGCTGGATGGAGTCACTGAAGCAGTAGGTGCAAACTTAAATGGACTCCGGGGAATGGTAGAGGACAGGAAGGCCTGGAGGATCATTGTCCATGGGGTCGCGATGGCTCGGACACGACTTCGCACATAACAACAACAACAAGACCTGGTCACCCATAACCCACGCCAGAGCGGGAGCATGGCGTTTGTCTGCATGGGATTTATAAGAACGTTTAGCCTCTTCCAGGCTGTAGACAATCGACGGCCAGGCTTCACAAATGTCTTTAGCCCATTTGGTCACATCAGGGGCCTGGGGGGAAACTAGCTCCCAGGTGGGAGCCGCGAGTAGGTCCGTTCCATAGACCACCTTGAACGGGGACACCCCAGTGGACGCATGAACCACGTTATTATAGGCAAACTTGGCCAAAGGCAGGAAGGAGACCCAATCGTTCTGCTGATGGTTAATAAAGCAGCGCAAGTACTGTTGCAGTATTTGATTCACTCGTTCAGTTTGCCCATTGGATTCTGGATGGTAGCCTGAAGTAAGGGCCTGCTCAACCCCCAGGAATCGCAAAAACTCCCGCCAGAACTTGGCAACGAACTGGGGGCCCCGATACGAGAGCAATCTCCTAGGGATACCATGTAGTCTAAAAACGTGTTTAATGAACATGGAGGAAAGTTTGGACGCTGAAGGCAATCCCACGCAGGGGATGAAGTGAGCCTGTTTCGAGAAAGCATCCACCACGACCCAAATCACGTGTTTTCCCTGGCTTAGGGGCAAATCCGTTATAAAGTCCATTGTCACGTCGGACCAGGGACAGGAGGGGGTGGGCAGGGGCTGCAGTAACCCGTTTTCTGCCCCCCAACGGTTTGGAAGCGAGGCAGTTGGGGCACCCTTGCACATATTTCTCTACATCCCCCCTCAGGGATGGCCACCCTGACCAAGTGCAGAGTTTTCACAAAACCAAAGTGCCCTGCGGTCTTTGCATCGTGGCACAACTTCAAACCCCCCCCCGCGCTGCGGCGGGGACGTAAAGGCACTCGTCTTTGAAAAACAGGCCCACCTTGTCGACCAGAGTGGGCTGAAGCGAGGTAAACTCCCCGTCCTGTAGAACCTCCTTCTGGACCCACCCACCAGGTACTGAACCGCCCCCTTTTGTTTGGCTGCGAGTTACGGCAGCCAACCCCAATTGAGCGGGCGTGAACACCGTGTCCACCAATGGGTCTCGTTTGCTGTTGTACTGCGGCAAGCGCAAAAGGGCATCTGCTAAGAAGTTCAGTTTGCCAGGCAGATGCTTGAGGGAGAAGTTGATCCGGGAGAAAAACTCCGCCCACCGCATCTGTTTCGCGGACAAGGAGCGGGGTTGTTTGAGTGCTTGCAGGTTTTTGTGATCCGTCCAAACCACGAACGGAACCGCAGACCCCTCCAGCCAATGCCTCCAGGTAGCGAGGGCCAGTTTCACCGCCGCCGCTTCCTTTTCCCAGAACGCCCAGTTGCATTCGGGACCCGAAAACTTCTTAGATAAATAGGCAAGCGGGTGCAATTTTCCGTCCTCCCCTTCCTGGAGGATCACGGCCCCCATGGCTACATCCGAAGAGTCTACTTGCACCGTAAATTGCTTGGCTGGGTCAGCGTGGGCTAGCACCGGTTCAGACGTAAACAGGCGCTTCAGTTTCTCAAACGCCTCCTGGCAGAGCGGAGACCACTGGAGTGGGGCGCTCGGCCGACCCGCCGCTTTTCCCCCCTCCTTGGTCTTTAACAAGTCTGTTAGGGGCAGGGCCACTTTGGCAAAGTTGGGGATGAATGTTCTGTAAAAATTGGTGAACCCCAAGAAACTCTGGAGTTGTCTCCGAGTCTTGGGCGACTCCCAGGCCAATAGGTCCCTTACTTTCCCCGGGTCCATTTCAATCCCTGCCTTGGAGACTCTGAACCCCAGGAACTCCACCGCCTCCCGATGGAACTCGCATTTCGACAGTTTGGCAAACAACTGGTGCTTCCACAACCGACTGAGCACCTCCTGGACTAATTTCACATGCTCAGCAGGCTTGTCTGAATACACCAAAATGTCATCAATGTACACCAACACCCCCTGGTACAGCAAATCATGCATAATTTCATTTATCATATTCATGAACACGCCCGGAGCGCCGGCGAGGCCGAATGGCATGACAGTGTACTCAAATTGGCCCAGGGGGGTGTTGAACGCCGTCAGGTACTCGTGCCCCCTCTTTATACGGACCCGGTAGTAAGCTTCCCTCAGGTCTAATTTTGTAAAAATCCTCGCCTTTCCCAAGTGCCCCAGCAAGTCTTTGATGAGCGGCAAGGGGTAGGCGTTGCAGGTGGAAACGGCATTCAACCCACGATAGTCCGTGCAAAGGCGGAGGGAACCGTCCTTCTTTTTCACAAAGAGGACCGGGGCCGCCATGGAGGAGGTGGCCGGCCGAATGAAATCTCTAGCCAGGTTTTTGTCCAAAAAATCCCTGAGCTCCTTCATCTCCCATGGGCTCATGGAGTACAATTTGGCTTTGGGCAAGGGCTCTCCCTTTTTTAGTTCGATCGCACAGTCTGTCTTGCGATGGGGAGGCAGCTGATTACATTCCGCTTCCGCGAAAACATCCTCAAACCCTCGATACTCCTTAGGGAGCGTTGACACCCCAGCCCCCGCCACCGCAGCCACGACCAGCCCGTCCGGGCCCGGTATGGGCCGTTGGTGCTGTTTGCATCCCGGAGAAGAAAATTTTACGATCCCTTTCTTCCATTTCACTGTGGGGTCATGCTCCCTTAGCCAGTCCAGACCCAACACGCAGGGAAAAGCGGTGTGGGGGGCTACCAAGGGCTGAATCTGCTCCCAATGTTTGTCAATGTCCAAGTCCATGGGGAGCGTTTTTACTGTCGCCTCCCCTCCCGGGGCGCACTCCCCATCCAGCTGGGTAATGGGTAGGGGCTCCCTCAAAGGCACCTTCCCCACCCCCAAAGTCTCGGCCAACGCGGGGCTTACCAGGGTTTTGGTGCAGCCCGAGTCCACAATACAGTGCACCCCCACCTGTTTCCCCGAGTTGGGTTCCGTGAGGGTGGCAGGCGAAAGAACCAAAGGAGAGTCACTCACCGAGCGTTTGCCTCTGCCTGGGACCTGCTGGCGGGGCGCCTTTACAGCAGGTCGTCTTCGTTTCCCGACGGCTCCTCGGATTGCTGTCCTTCTTCCTGGCTGCTGTCTCCGGAGTCTCCTGCAGCAGGCACCCCTCCGGCCGGGGCCAGAAGGGACTTGACGGACTTCTTAGGAGCCGGTTTCTTTGTGGCCGATCCCCGAGCAGGTGCGCTACTCGCCGGCTTGGCCTCGGTCGGACTGGTACTCCCTGCCTTCGCGGGGCACTTGGCAAGGAAATGGCCCATCTGGCCGCAGCCCAGGCACAATCCTTTCTCGAAACGGCGGGTCCGTTCGCTGGGATCCACTCTGGGTTTAGGCTTGGTCTTCTTGGGGGTTGAGGTCTTTGCTCCCGCCTTTTCCTTGCCTCCACTGAACTCCATCGCACGGAGCAGCCGGCTTTCCATCTCTCCAGCCAGGTGCACCCATCCCATCACGGTCGCTGGGTCGTCTATCAGGAGGCACTTGCTAGCCAGGTTCCCGGAGAGTCCCGCCACAAAGGTGTTCACCCTCTGTGGTTTCGTCCAGTCTGGAACCGCTGCAGACAGCTTCCGGAACTCCCGCGCCTACTCCGCTACCGTCTTCGACCCTTGTTTGAGTGCCTTGAGTTCCTTTTCGGACATTTCTTTCTCGAACGGCTCCACGTACATCAGGCACATGGTTCTGATGAAATGGTTGTAGTTACGCACTGCTCTCGGGTTGTAACGGTAAAGATCCATGAACCACTTGGCTGCTTCTCCTTCCAAGCATTCACCCACGAACCTGATGCGCTCTGCGTCATATTGGAACGTGAAACCCATGTCCATCATATAGGCTTGCAGGTGGACCAAGAATCCTGGGAAGGCCGTCGAGTCGCCAGAGAAACGAGCCTTGAATTTGTAAGTGCTCTGCATTTCCACTCCGCGGAGGTGCGGGGGTAGATGGCCAGGGCCCCAATCCCCCAGCGCTCTCGCATCTTGGGGATGCGGGCGCATCCCGCGCCCGACGCCCGTAGCTGCTCCAGCCGCCGCTGCTCCTCCCGCAGCACCCGTCGCTGCTGCTCCATTGGCTGCCACCACTGCTCCGGCCGCCGCCGCTGCTCGTGCTGCTCCAGCTCCCTCTGCTCTTGCCGCGGCATCTCCTTGAGCCTCCGCCTGAAGCGCCTCTCTCCTGGCGGCTTCGGCGGCTTCCAAGTCGCCGTAGTCTTCGTCTTTGTCCAGGAGGAGCGCGGCTGCTTCTGCAGCCGCCAGCGCCGCGATTTCGGCCTCGGCCCTGGCGCCCTCAGCCGTCGCCATGCGTTTTCGCAGGGTTGGAAGTCCCGCCGACCATCGGCCGCTCACCCCTCGGGGCTCCACCTGCATCTCTCGCAAGAGGCGTCGCGCTTCACGCTGTGATTCCGGCGCCAGTTCTCCCGACACCGCCTGCAACCAGTCGGTCATCCGGCTGATCCATTGCTGCAGCTCCTGCACCTCTAGGGTCGCCACCATCCCTCGGTCTGGGACCCCCGCGGGCAGCTTGTCTGGCCACAGCTCGTCCCCGGTCAAGCGGTCATATTTCTACAACCGCCTGCGCTCAGTGATGTGCCTCTCCAGGAAATCTGAAGCCCCCGGGGTTGCTTCGCCCAGAGCTCTGGCCATCCCCGAGCCAAAGGAGCCAGATGCACCCAGGTCGTCCTGGGTGTAGTCTCCGTACAGGTCCTCGTCCTGCTCACCATAATTGTTGCCTTCGTCCTGCATTTGGGCAGGCGAAAGGTGTTGTGAGATTTGACTTAATGTCAAGCGTTGTAAGAACTCACAACAAGCTTCTTTATTAAAGAAAGCGTTTATTGAGAAGTTACTTCATACATCTAAGCTAAAGAAGTCAAATCTGCCTGAGGACAGATTTGCCTTCCCTTATCAAGGCAGTTCTCCCGCCTAAAACTTGAAAGTTCCCAAGGGAGGGGGAAAGGAGTCAACAGGTGCCATAAAACACAGTGTTACAATTCGCACGTCCTTGGTCTTCTCCGGAGACAAGATAAGATGTTATGGTTACAAAAGGCAGACCCGGCCAAGAGGTTCAAAAGACAAATAATTCACAGCTCTGTGAGATAACAGGGCGCACAACATAGTTTCAGTTTCAAGCAAGCATGCAAGCATAATATATGGGCCTGGGGCCTAAAATACAAAGCAAGGAAAAGGTTAAACAAATAATCGTGCTAACCCATGGCAGGATTCAGCAGCAATCCTGACAGAGCTGCTTCGCGGCTCCTGATTCGCTCCTCCGAGTTTTTATCCTGGACAGAGCCCGCCCTAACTCCTCCCCACCAGCCCTTACTCTTTTATTTAGTCCGCAGCGCCCACGGCACCGCAGGCAGTTTAAGATGGGGTATTTATGTGATTTTATGTGATTTTACTTTGATTTTATATTTTATTGTGAACCGCTGTGAGACCTTTTGGCGAACGGCTATATATAAATCCAATTATCTTAAAACCGCCCACAGCGCCATGGGCGCCGTGGACTAAATAAAACACTAAAGGCTTGGGGGGAGGAGTTAGGGCGGGCTCTGTCCGGGATAAAAACTCAGAGGAGCGAATCCTGAGTCGCTCCTCCAAGTGTCAATCCTGGACCAAGGAGGCAATGGGGAGGTGCGCAAAGCGTGCCTCCCCATTGCCTCCTTTGCTGCCATTGCCTCCACTTCGATGCGGGGAAAGGAGCAGGGATGCTGCGTCGAAGACGCGGCGGCCCTGCTCCTTTCCAGCCGCACGCCCGCCCAACTTTGCCGCAAACTCCTGACCTTCTGCCGACGCTTCCACAGTTCCCGACCGCTCCGACAACTGACTTCACCCGCCTGAAATGCCGGCGCCGACTCCGACGCCGCCAGCCAGCCGAGGCACGCTCGCAGCACCGCCGATGCCTCGCTACCGCTACAGACCGCCGCACCATCACCTCCTGCTCCAGAGCCTCTGCTGCCCAGCCATCGCGCCCCGGCCAAAGGCCGAGGACACGACCGCAACACAGCCGCGCCGTCGCCACCGCCGCGCCTGACCCACCGCTGTACCCAGCCAGGTCACCGCCCGCCTTGGAGCAGCCTGCCATCCACCGGTGCCTCACCAGATACGGGCCGACACAGACGGTAGGCCCCCTTCCCGTTCTGAAACTCCGGCCCTGCCCAACGCTTCCCCAGTCCGGGGGTGGGGGCCACGCAACAACGCTTCTGCCGCCTCGCACTCCCGCCCCAACCCATCTAGCGCCCATTTTATTTTGAGATAAAATGGGCTTTAATTCTAGTAACAAAATAAAAAAATAAATATGTCCTGGTAATTGGGGATTCCTTGCAAAGAGGTGTAGAGGCTGAAGTGTGTGGACCAGACTTGTTGTCTTGAGAGGTCTGTTGCCTACCTGGTGCACACATCAAGGATGTGACAGAATCGCTGGACAGGCTCGTCAAGTCCTCAGACCATTACCTTTTCCTTCTCATCCATGTAGGAACAAATGATACTGGCCAGCATGGCATGGAACATATTAAAAAAGACTTTGTGGATCTGGAGAAAAAGGTGAAGGACCTGGGAGCACAGGTTGTGTTTTCATCAGTCCTTCCTGTAAGTGTCTGTGGTTTAAGAAGAGAGAGAAAAACCATGCAAGTACATGACTGGCTACGTCAATAGTGTCAACGGGAACAATTTGGATTTCTGTATCATGGTTAATGATGTTGGTATGAGGGGCTATTATTAGGAGACCGTGTGCACCTCACAAGGGATGGAAAAAATATTTTTGGAAGAACGCTTGCACACCTGGTTAAGAGGGTTTTAAACTAGACACAAAGGGGGAGCGAGATGTAAATTTAGAACTTGGTGTGATGGCAAGATCTGAACATGAAAAGACCTCAAATCTACAGGGAATATTACATAAGCAGGGAACTACTAGCTTACAAGCAAGTTCAAGAACCAAAACCATGAGGCATACAAAGGATGGTCTACGATGTCTCTATACTAATGCACAGAGTATGGGAAACAAGCAGGAGGAACTAGTAGTCGTAATAGAGGAAGGGGGCTATGATCTAATAGGAATCACAGAAACTTGATGGGATAATACTCCTCATTGGAATACTAAAATTGAGGGGTACAATCTATTCAGAAGGGACAGACAAGAAAAGAAGGGGGGAGGTATAGCAATATATGTTAGGAATCTTTATACTTGTGAATACAGGAAAGTTCGTGTATTTGGGTAAGGATAAGGTAAAGGTATCCCCTGTGCAAGCACTGAGTCATGTCTGACCCTTGGGGTGACGCCCTCTAGCGTTTTCATGGCAGACTCAATACAGGGTGGCCTTGCCAGTGCCTTCCCCAGTCATTACCGTTTACCCCCCAGCAAGCTGGGTGCTCATTTTACCGACCTCTGAAGGATGGAAGGCTGAGTCAACCTTGAGCCGGCTGCTGGGATTGAACTCAACCTCGTGGACAGCTTCAGACAGCATTTCGGCAGCTTACCACTCTGCGCCACAAGAGGCTCATTTGGGTAAGGATGAGTATAAAAAAAAGGTGGGAAGGGACTTCATGGGTCATCTATTTATTTTATTTATATTTATATTTATCTAGTCCAACCCCCTGCACTACGCAGGACACTCGTATCCCAATCGCTCATCTACAATTATTGGTTATTTGTTTATACTCATCCTGGGTAAGGATGAGTAGAAACAAATAACCAATAATTGTAGATGAGTGATTGGGATACGAGTGTCCTGCATAGTGCAGGGGGTTGGACTAGACGTCCCATGAGGTCCCTTCCAACTCTATCTTTAATCCGCTCCTGTGGAAGCCGCCACCCGCACCCCAAAATGGCCGCTCCCTCAGGTACGCCTTACGCTGCCCTATACGCTGTCCTCCCTTCCTAAACCTTACCTCGCCTCTTCCTCGCTCTGCCCCCGGCACCCCTCGCTTACTCCGCCCTGCTGGTACAGGGCCACTTCCCGGGACCCCTGCCAGCACCCCACGCAAAGGCGCACCGCCTGCTAGCGCCCATTGTATTCCCACTACAATGGGCTTTATTCCTAGTTATTCTATGATTCTAAGTAATCAATTGGTGAACAATTACTATGGCTCAACAATTCAGTAATATTGTAGACTATGCACTTGGTCTCGGTTCACCGTGGCACGGTAAGTAACATAGTTTAACAATTAAATGTGCACAAACTTCCCCCTGAAGCCATAAAGAAACAGATTCTTTCCAAAGTCTGGAAACAGACAAAAAATAATGGCTGTCTTGACCTATTAATACATACCTGTTTAAAAATTTAGTAAAAAGCAACTTGGCCCATGTTAAACGGTATCTGTGAGGCGTGTGCGTGTTCTGAAGGTGATTTGGTGTACAGCCGTTTCCCTCCACAGTTGGCAGCCATTGTGGCGATTACTCAATGAGTAAGTCAGGCATTGAGACATCTCATGTTACTTGTCGGAATCCGCAAGAGGTTTTGATTTATTTAATAACACGAAGAGAAAGATCAGATGATCAGAGATAAACAGGGATGCATGTTTTCTATTATTTCTGATCTTCAGAATTAAATGTATTATTTCCAATCAACAGCGACAGTTGGTTTTTATTTCTTTTTATATTGCTGCAACCTCCAAAAATAACATTGCTAAGACCTGCTGACACATAGTTTAAATAAACGGTGCTATTGAAGGATTTAAAAAAACACACACAGAGAGAAACTAAATATGTTGTTGTACCTGGCAATCTGCATTTTACATTTACTCACAGTTTTATATCAGATTAATAGATATATGTTTCATGCTCAATTTAAGTAACTTTCAAAATTCTTAACATTTATTTCAGATCTGTGATTCTAATATTTTGAATTGTAAGGTCTTTAGAGTAAAAATCTGTATTTTTGTTCTCTGTAAAAATCCATGAACAATGGCAATTTATTATTATTATTATTGTAGTAGTAGTAGTAGTCTGAAAGGAGTGATGTAGTGACTAATAGTAGCAACTTCTAATCTAGTGAGGTGAGTTTGACTCCCCACTCCTCTTCCACAGGCAGCCAGCTGGGTGACCTTCGAAGAGTTTTAGAGCTGTTCTCACAGAACAGTCGTATTAGATCTCTCTCAACCCAACCTCCCATGCAGGGTTTCTGTTGTGAGGAAGGAAAGGCAATTGTAGAATCAGAATCATAGAGCTGGAAGGGATTTCCACGGGCATCTAGTCCATCCCCCTTCAGAATGCAGAAAATTCACAACTACCTACCTACCACAGTGATTCCAATTCCATGCCCAGAACCTACCACCCCCAAAACCTGAATTTCTGGCCAGTTTGGCCTGGAGGAAATTCACCTCCTGACCCTAAAGTGGTGATCGGCATTTTCTTGGGCATGCAAGAAAGGGCCACAAGAGCCAAGCACCAATACAATCCCTTCTTAAAATCTGTCACAAAATAATTCACTTTGAGACTATGTCTGGAAGAAAAAAGCAGGGTATAAAAACCAATCTGTCATCTTCTTTTCACAGACAGATATTTGACTAGTCAGATGGTGTTCTGCAATTTGAGGTCTAATCAAGTTCTTGGGAGTTTTAGAGCTGTTCCAAGCAACACTATCTTGGAGCTGAGTTGGTGTTATTTGCTCAATGCCCACAACATCCAGGTGTTTCTTGAGACTTCTAGGCACTGTTTCAAGGGCTCTAAAGACAACTTACATGTTGGTATCTTTAGCTCCCAAGCATACTCTAACTCAGGGGTAGTCAAACTGCGGCCCTCCAGATGCCCATGGACTACAATTCCCAGGAGCCCCTGCCAGCATTCGCTGGCAGGGGCTCCTGGGAATTGTAGTCCATGGACATCTGGAGGGCTGCAGTTTGACTAAGGTAAAGGTAAAGGTATCCCCTGTGCAAGCACCGAGTCATGTCTGACCCTTGGGGTGACGCCCTCTAGCGTTTTCATGGCAGACTCAATACGGGGTGGTTTGCCAGTGCCTTCCCCAGTCATTACCGTTTACCCCCCAGCAAGCTGGGTACTCATTTTACCGACCTCGGAAGGATGGAAGGCTGAGTCAACCTTGAGCCGGCTGCTGGGATTGAACTCCCAGCCTTATGGGCAAAGCTTTCAGACGGCTGCCTTACCACTCTGCGCCACAAGAGGCGCAGTTTGACTACCCCTGCTCTAACTCTATTTGGAGGTCTATGTATTTGGTGATCTTCTTATGTTCCTTCTTTTATATTCTGCAGTTTCCTGGAATTGCAATGTCATCAATCCTGTTCCTATTTCTCATTTTGTCTACAATTGTGATATTTAGTATTTAGTATTATGAAGAAGAAGAGTTGGTTCTTATATGCTGCATTTCTCTATAAGAAGGAGACTCAAAGCAGCTTACAATCACTTTTCCTTTTCTCTCCCCACAACAGACACCCTGTGAGGTAGCTGAGAGAGCCCTGATATTACTCCTCAGTCAGAACAGCTTTGCCAGTGCTTTGACTAGCCCAGGGTCACCCAGCCGGGCACATGTGGAGGAGCGGGGAATCAAACCCAGCTTGCCATATTAGAAGTCGGCACTCCTAACCACTACACTTCTTATGATCCAGGTGTTCGTTTGTCAATAGAAGTCCCCAAGAATCCTTGTCTCATTGTTGTCCATGACTTTATTTTTAAATTTTGTGACCTTTAGGCTGCTGCTCTCCAATAGGTTTTGGGGCAGTTTACAACAAAGCATCGTGTTTGTTTTGTGCGTCCACAGATTTCTGGCTGATGGTAAGCCATACTTCTTACACAGATCCCAGTGCAACATAGCTGCTACTGTAACACTCTTTATAGTCTGAAAAGTATTACTGCGGGCACTGACCATATGGTTTTCTAGTTCATCCTTTGCCTTCCAGAGTTGACATTTTCTGTCATACCTTCTGGTCTTCTGAATCTTGGTTTCATACCAATATTTTCAAATGTGTGCTCTTTATGCTCTTGTTTCCCTATGAAGTCAACCCAACTACATGAGGAAAAAAAGACTCAATGTCTATATTTTGTCTTATCATGATGACTGAGAGCCAACTTGCGTAGTGGTTAAAGTTCGGTGGCCTCTAATCTGGAGAGCCAGATTTGATTGCGTAGTCCTCCTCCAGATGCTGGACCAGTCACAGTTCTCAGAGCTCTCCTAGCCCGACCTACCCCCACAGGGTGTCTGTTGTGGGAAGAGGAAAGGGAAGGTGATTGTAAGCTTCTTTGAGATTCCTTCTCTTCTTCTTCTGTAATCTCAGGGCTCTCACAGCCTCACCTACCTCTCTGGGTGTCTGTTGTAGGGAGAGGAAAGGGAAGGCGACTGTAAGCCACTTTGAGACTCCTTTGGGTAGAGAAAAGCAGCATATAAGAACCAACTCTTCTTCTTCAGTAATCTCAGGCCTCTTTCAGCCTCACCTCCCTCACAGGGTGTCTGTTCTGGAGAGAAGAAGGGAAGGCCAATGTAAGTTGTTTGAGACTCCTTTGGGTAGAGAAAAGCGGCATGTAAGAACCAACAGGGCTCTCTCAGCCTCACCTCCCTCACAGGGTGTTTGTTGTGGGAAGAGGAATGGAAGTTGATTGTAAGCTGCCATGAGACTCCTTTGAGTAGTTAAAAGATACAAAACAAAAACAAAAAACAGCTCTTCTTCATCATCTTTGACTAAAGATAGTATGATATTCCACCATTAAGATTTATAAAGGTTTATGACTGACACAGTCAATAAGCTCACCTTTAAAATATTGTCTGTGCATCCTGTACACCTAAAACCTTGCAGCCAAAAAGAATGTTTATCAGCTTTTGTTTGTATTTTGAACATATCACACCAGCAGCATAAACTATATCTTACAGATAGATTTCACTGGCAAAACTTGGCCGCTGCTGTATTTAAAATCTAAAATATACAGTGGGGAAACCAAGTGATTCTCAAAATGAAAGCTCATTTTATAGGTATGTCAGAAATCAATGAGCAGCTTAATGTGTCTGACTCACTGGAAGACACAGTGAAAAATACTCCAGGGTGGCAACTCTAATCTAAGATAGCCAAGAGCTGCCACAGGCCTCCAGAAATAGGTGTCTCCTCTGGGGCTAGGATTGGGCTACAGAGATGAGTTCCACCGAAGAACATGGCTGCCTTGGAGGGTGGACTCCACACCTCAACACCCTGCTGCAACCACTTCCTCAAACTCTTCCTCCAACCCAGAAACTTGGATCTCCTCACTGCATCTATATGAACTGTCTGATCCTGAAAAGCTATACTGGTGCTCTTCAGTGATGTTCCAGTAAATCTTAAAATATTGGTGACTAGTTGGTGGATGGGTGGAGCCACAGATTAGGCAGATGTTATTTAGCTTTGTTGTCCTCTCAGAGTTGTGGAGATCCCCAAGTGCCACCTGGACACTGACAACCCCCCTAACAGTTCTAATACCCCCAGGCTGTCTGGGCCCCCAGGATTACTCACCTGCAATCTCTGGCTATTGCATTTGATCTCCACATGACTGAGATCAGTTCCCCAGACAACATTGCTGCTCTGGAGGGTGAACTACGGCATTGAGCCTTGCTGATGCCACTCCCCTATCAAGCCCCAACCTCCCCACCACCAAAATCCAGGTATTTCCTAACCCAGGCATGGCACCCATACACCCCCTCCCAGTTTTTCTCTTATGATGTCACCTAAAGCATTCTGATCTCACCTGCAGGCACAGCTCCTGGTTGGCCTTTGACTGGTGGACAAGGCTGAGGAAGAGGCTTGCTTTCAGCCATCGCCTGCCTTTCTGATCACTGGCCCCATGGCGGATGGAGCCATTGCTTGCATTCCAGGAATGTCTCCTACTTCCATGGTACAGATACTTTATTTCATTTGCTTTAAAAACAGCAATGTAGAAAGCTTTTTTCCTAAGAGGATACGGTCATCATCAGAATTGTCTAGCAGGGTTTCATGTCCCTGTTTGCTGAACTCCTCCTCCTGAAAGGCAAGTATGGAATTTGAGAAATATATAATGTAAAGCTCTGATTAAAATGGGTAGCCATGTTGGTCTGTTTGATTGTTAGATTTGTATACCACCACTCCCAGCAAGCTGGCTCACAGTGGTTAACAATAAAATATCATATAATAATTTAAACATATAACAATTTAAACAAATAAAACATCATATAACAATTTAAAACACCCCCCCCCAAAATACAAATCTACCAATTCAACAATGTAAACACCTCATAAACAATCACAATACTCCCAAATATTACAATTACAATGAAGACGGCGAATATAATAGCACAATAAAACCAGAGTCCAGTAGCACATTTAAGACGAACAAAGATTTATTCAAGGCATGAGCTTTGGAGTGCAAACACTAAAAAGTCTGAGGAAGAGTGCTTGCACTGGAAAGATCACGCCTTGAATAAATCTTTGTTGGTCTTAAAAGGACTCTGATTTTAATGTAAAGCTCTGAAATTTCCCAAAAAGTGGAAGCAAGCGAGGTGGAAGTCTTGCCTAGGGTCTCCCCCCCCCCCCTGGGATTACAACTGATCTCCAGAGATCAGCTTTGTGAAGAAAATGGCAGCTTTGGAAGGTATGCTCTAGGGCAGGGGTAGTCAACCTGTGGTCCTCCAGATGTCCATGGACTACAATTCCCATGAGCCCCTGCCAGCAGTCGCTGGCAGGGGGCTCCTGGGAATTGTAGTCCATGGACATCTGGAGGACCACAGGTTGACTACCCCTGCTCTAGGGGCAGCCAAACTGTGGCTCTCCAGATGCCCACGGATTACCATTTCCATGAGCCCCTGTGGACATCTGAAGAGCCACAGTTTGGGCACCTCCCGGTATCCCCCCCCAGAGCTGGCCCCTCCACGCACATGGCGGCCGCGGCGTCCCCGTGGCAACCGGAAGTGCGGGCCCCGCAGTGTGGGCCGCTTCCCTCCCGCGCGCCCTGATTTCTCGCGAAGGAGGGAGGCGGCCCCGAGGGGGAGGGGGACGACGCCGGCGGGGAGGGCGGGGTCCCCAGCGTGACGTCACGCGCGAGGCGCCTCTGCCGCGCCATGAGAGTGCGACTCCCTCCCCGCTGGTTGCCCTGGTAACGCTCTCCCGGGGCCCCGAGGGGGGCGGAGCCTAAGGAAGGGTAGGTGCAGGGGGAGGGTGTCACCTGGCAGGTGGAGGTGGCCGGGGTGGGGCCGGGGGGCGGGGCTTCAGAGGCAAATCTCGCCGGGTGCCGCGGGAGGAGCTGGCCGGGACCGGACAGGTCAGGAGAGTGGCTGTTGCCATAGCGATGCGTGCATGGGGTTGCCAGTTCCAGGGTGGAGAATTCCTGGAGGTTTGGGGGCGGAGCCCCGGGAGGGCGGGGGCCTCAGTGGGGCACCCTGCAGCATAGGCCGCCCTCCAAAGCGTCCCTCTTCTCCAGGGGGACTGGAGAGGAGCTGGAGCTGCAGCGGGTCCCTCCTGGAGGCTGGCCTCCCTGGAACAAGCGCGGACCGAATAGCTGCCCAAAGGGGGTCTGTGGGTGGGGATTTGCTGGTTTCCCTGCCAGGTGCTGGAGGGTTTTGCTCCTTCCTTGTCTTCTGTGAGTGTTAATCTGAATTATGTCGCCCCTCCCCCAATTAACTGCTGCCTGCTTTTAACGTGGGTTAATGTCCCATGTGGTTAGTGTGCAGGTGTTGTAAGGGTGGGGAAAATTAACATTTTTGATCGTGCTTTAAAAAGTGATGCCCACCTGTGGTCAGGTGATGCGGGGTTATCACAAAAGCACTTTTGCTTCCTGGATTGTCTTGGAAGTTGGACCCGGCCCTGTAATTTTTGCATCATTTAATGTGTCGTGTTAAGACTTATGCTTTCTTTCAGTTCTTGTTTTAGACTTTTGGTTGGTTCCATCACTCTAATTCTTACTGCACAACAAAACAAAATCAGAGTCCAGTCAGGCACCTTTAAGACCAACAAAGATTTATTCAGGGCGTGAGCTTTCGAGTGCAAGCCCTCTTCCTCATACTTAGTCCTTTTGTAATAATTATGCTTTTTAGTCTGCAGCTCCTTAGAAGGCCAGATCCTGAAGATGAAACTCAAATACTTTGGCCACCTCATGAGAAGGAAGGACTCCCTGGAGAAGAGCCTAATGCTGGGAGCGACTGAATTCAAAAGAAGGGGACGACAGAGAATGAGGTGGCTGGATGGAGTCACCAAAGCAGTCAGTGCAAGCTTAAATGGACTCCGGGGAATGGTAGAGGACAGGAAGGCCTGGAGGATCATTGTCCATAGGGTCATGATGTGTTGGACACGACTTCGCACCTAACAACAACAAAGTCTGCAGAAGAGTGCTTGCACTCAAAAGCTCACACCTTGAATAAATCTTTGTTGGTCTTAAAGGTGCCACTGGACTCTGATTTTGTTTTGTTGTGCTGCTTCAGGCCAACATGGCTACCCACTTGAATTTTTCTTACTGCATTGTTTGCTGAATGTCTCATCCTGTGAATTATACAGACTCACTCTGTGGAATCTGTTTTGACTCCAAGTAGGGATGCCAGCATGGGACCTGGGGATACTCTGGCAACCCTTCCCCCCTTCATTCCCTGCTGGTGGCCCGAGTGGGGGGGCTGGTGACCTGAAGTCCATGTGAGAAAGACCAGCTATAAATAATGTTCATAACTTTTCAATGTATTTTATTTTATAGCTGCCATTGTGCTGATACCCAGAATTAAAAGATATGGGCCTTAAAGTTGCCACTGGACCCTGTTTTGTAAAATCAAGTGGTCTGTGACTACAGCCAAAGTAAACTTGGCCAACCCTTGGTGATGCTGCCACGTTGCTCTCCTTCTCTTCGTCCTATACGTGCCAACTTTAAAGCGTTTGGGGTTTCTATGACTTAAATTCAGCCTCACAGTTACACATGCAGTAGGGATAATGCACTTTCAATGTGCAATGCACATGTAAAGTGCATTTACCTAACATGTGTGGAATGGGTCACATGTTGCAATTCTTGAACTGATACCATTTAACTCAGTGGTCCCCAACCCCCGGTTCGGGGACCGGTACCGGTTCGTGGATCAGTCAGTACCGGGCCGCCGCTCATCCTTGTCCTCCTCCCCGGCTGCTGCCTCAGGGGCTGCCCTGCCACTCTGTCTCCGGCTCACCTTTGGTGCTCTCCGGCGGCCACCATGGCTGGGGCTCCCCCTCGGCATGGCACTGCACAGCTGCTGCTGGCAGCACCCCTCAGTGGGCGGTGGGAAGTCAGGGGCGCCGGTGGGAAAGCAAGTAGAGCAGGGGCTCAGGCGGTGGTAGACTACCCTCTCCCCCGGGCTTCAGTAAAATTGTCAAGCATTGACTGGTCCCCGGTGACAAAAAGGTTGGGGACCACTGATTTAACTGACTGACCACCTGGATTGTTGCTTGAAGTCCCACAGACTGACAGTAATTGCAAATAATCTGTGGTAGAGTTGTCAGGATTTTTGAGGTTAGCCTTTAGAGATTTTTCTAAATGAATGCTCTGCTGGCTTTTTGTCACTGTACTTTGTGTGCTTTTCTTTTTCTACCTACAGAGCAGTTATCCATGATGTATTTTTCTTCCTGAATATGGCTACGATCCACTCTGACCTTGCTTACAGAGATACAGAACAACAATATGAAAAATGGTTTTTGAGATGTATAAGTAACTGAACAGTAAATCTTAGCTATTGCTTATTAATATTTATATTTATATTTTGGTTACTTATGCATCTTGATTCTCATTATCTCATCATAGAATCATAGAGTTGGAAGGGACCATATGGGCCATCAAGTCCAACCTCTTGCTCAATGCAGAGTTAGCCTAAAACATGCAGGATAAGTATCTGTCCAGGCGTTGCTAGAAGACTGCCAGTGAGGGGAAGCAACATCTTCCCCAATAATTACCTACATGTAATTAGTGACTTTAGTTTCAATGTGTCTGAAGAAATGTGCATGCACACAGAAGCTTATAAGCTAGAATTAAACTTTGTTTTTCTTAAAGGTGTCACTGAACTCAAACTTTGTGTTGCAATATATTAAGTTCTCGTTAATTTAATAAAGCTTTAACCCATTAGAATTTATCCTGCTATTTGGCTTTTTTCAAGCTTTTTAGGCTGCCTGCTATTTTATTTAAACCTGTTTTTTTCTCTCTGTGTGATTTATTGGGGCTGGGTAAAAGAAACCTAATTTGGCTGTTTGGCTATCACTGTGTTATTATTGGACTCTAGCAGTTATTTGCTACTTGATTATCTTATCAGTAAATTGCAAACTACTGGTATAGCGTTACTGTAGCACAATATGCAATGATGCTTGACTGCACACTTTTATAACCTGGTCAATGATATGCAATTGAGAGACTTTCCTAAGAAGGAAATTGTAATTTAAAAAAAACTCACAACTGGCAAATATTGTTTTGCATCTGGTTGTTTTGTATTTTTCTTCAGGGAGAGTACAACTCTGTGTCTTCCTCTGAATGGGAGCATGCTGTCTTCTCCAGAAGATGGTAACCTTGAAGTACGATCATGGAAAAGGGAATAAGCTCTGTGGAAGTTTTACCCTCCAGGTCCTCTCCTGCTGCTTCAGTAAAGGCGATGGTGAAAGAACATGAAACAAAGCAAACTCAGAAAGTGAGACGGGTCGGATTTGTACTTGTACACGCAGGTAAGATTGAATGGGCAGTGCGGAGCAGGTACCACAGCCTCATAGAGGCAGACTGAAGCATTGGTAATGTATTGGTTGATCTGGCAAGCGCCTGTGCTGTTCTCCAGAGACTTGCTGGTGGCATACAGCTGTAGTAATGAAACTATTCGAATTCTGTCACCAAGAAACAAATTGGGGCCATTAAACAAGCAATGGCATATCTGTACACAGCCCGTGGCGCCACGGGCACCACGGACTGAATAAAAGAGTAAGGGGTAGTGGGGAGGAGTTAGGGCGGGACCGGTCCGGGATAAAAACTCGGAGGGGCCAATCAGGAGCCGCGAAGCGGCTCCTGATTGGCCCCTCCAAGTGTCCATCCCGCCCGAAGCAGGCAATGGGGAGCTGCGCAAAGTGCGGCTCCCCATTCCCTGCTTCACCCGCACAGCCGCAGGTGAGCGGTCGCCCGCGCCGACTTCTCCCGGCCGCCGGAGCGGCCTTGCGGCATCGTAGACACCGTGAGGCTGCTCCGCCGGCCGAGAGAAGGCTGGGGAGAGCTTTGGGGGCCGTTCGCCGTTTGGGGAGGGTGGGGGTGGTGGGAGCCGGCCTTCTCTCGGCCTCCGGAGAGCCCTCGCTGCAGCGAGGGCGCTCCGGAGGCCGAGAGAACGCCGTTCGCCGTTTGGGGAGGGTGGGGGTGGTGGGAGCCAGCCTTCTCTCGGCCTCCGGAGCGCCCTCGCTGCAGCGAGGGCACTCCGGAGGGCGAGAGAACGTCGTTCGCTGTTCTCGGGGGGAGCTGTCTAGCGCCCATTTTATGACAGTATAAAATGGGCTTGAAATCTAGTAATAAAAATAAAACATGCATAATGCAGTGGAAAATGATATTGATAAATGATATTGATAAAGTGGGAAATGATATTGATAAATCATTTCTTGGAGTAGGAGAGCAGTCCGTAAAACAGCTAAAACCCCTTACTTAGTTACTTACTTGGTGGGAAAGGGCCGTCAATCCGCAGTTGACTTACAGCAACCCCAGGGTTTCCAAGGCAAGCGATATTTGGAGGTGGTTTGCTATTGCCGGCATCCACATCATGACTGTGGTGTATCTTGGAGGTCCTTCAGCAAAATGTGAGCTTCCAAGATCGGATGAGATTGGGCTATGCATCCTGGGCCAGCCAAGTCAAGGGGGGTGGTTGTGGTGGAAAGTGCTGCCAAGTCACACCCAAGTTATTGTGACCCTAGTGGAGTTTCAAGGGAAAGACGTTCAGAGACAGTCTGCTATTGCCTGCCTCTACTTTGCAACCCTGGACTATCTCGGTGGTCTCCCATCCAAGTACCAACAAGGCTGAGTTGCCGTATATGTTCAAGGAGGGGGGAATTAGTGCAATCCTAAGAGGAACGACACACTTCTGAATCCGTTGATGTCAAGAGTGTAACTCTGCATATGATTTCATTGCAATTCCTTTAATTTTGGGAAGGAATAATGAACACTGGACTTGATTCTCTTTCCTCCTGAATCTTTTTTGTTATTAGGTGCAGGATATCATTCTGAATCCAAAGCCAAAGAATATAAGCATGTGTGCAAACGAGCTTGTCGGAAGGTAAGAGTTTGTCAGTTTTAATGGTATTAATTGGGTGGCTTTAAAAAAAATGTTATTCTCCCCCCCCCCCAAGTTAATAGTAAATGTGATGTGTTCAATCTTTTTGGGAAACGTGGATGTTAGCACAGACGTTAAAATAGTCAGTTGGTAAACTTGAGAATGGCACAGTTCTCTTGCAGTGGGCAGGCAAGAGTCCGCGAGTAGGCCTATATCTGCCATGGTGGTGCAACAGGCTGTCAAGTTACAGCTGATTTGAGGCAACCCAGTAAGGCTTTTCAGGCAACAGATGTTCAGAGGTGGTTTGTCGCTGCTTGCCTCTGTATAGCGACCCTGGCCTTTCCTCGGTGGTCTCCCATCCAAATACTGACCAGGGCCATCTCTGCGTAGCTTTCCAAAGCTAACAAGATCAGGCTCGCCTAGGCCATCCAGGGCTTATTTCACACATGTTGGATAGTGCGCTTTCAGTGTGCTTTTTCAGCTGGATTTTTGTATGCGAAACAGAAAAATCTACTTCAGAAATGCACTAAAGTGCATTATGCAATAAGTGCCAAATGTGTGCAGGTCAGGGCTGCACGTTCTCTCAATGCAACAATATTGTGCCCTGCATAAAGGCAGCCTAGTATTTCTGTACAGAAAGATGTATTGTAGGACACCTCAGGTTTGTCACCTTGCTTGCAAAAAGAATTACAGGCTTGTTGTGTTGTGTTTCAGCAGTGTAGAAATTCTAGGCTTCAGCTTAATGCAGCAATCAGGGTTGCCAGAGGTTGGCCATCAAGATTATGAGATTGGAGCACCTTCCCTAGGAGGAAAGGCTGAAGAGTCAGAAACATTTTTGTTAAGAAAAGCGATGATGAAGGGGAGAGAGGCTTATAAAATTATACCTGGGGTAGAAAGAGTAGACAAAAGTCAATTTTTCTCCCTCTCCCAAAAGACTAGAATTTGAGGGTTGATGGGCGGCAGGTTCAGGATGGACAAAAGAAAATACCCCTTTGTACACTGTGGGATTCGCTGTTAGTGATGGCCACAGGAATATACAGTTTGAAAAGGTGTTTGGACAGAGTCATGAAGGATATGTCTATCAGTGGCTTCTAGCCATGGTGACTGAGGGGAACTTCCACATTCAGAGTCAGTCAACCTCTGAATGTCAGCCAGGAGACAACATCAGGGAAGGCCTTGGCCACTATGTCCTGTTATTGGCTGTCCAGAGGAAGTAGGGTCCCAAAACATTTCCTGGAAAGGTGACTGACTACACAGCCATTTGAAGTGCAATCCTATACAGCGTTGCACCCTTTTAAGTCCATCGATGTCCATAAATTTAGAAGGGTGTGACACTATTTAGGAATGTACCTTCAGTGGGCATGTACCTGACAGAAGGTTAATCCTGTCTCCTAGGCGATTGAAAAACTACAGAAGGTTAATCACGTGGAAATTCTGTTTCCTAGGCGATTGAAAAACTACAGGCTGGTGCGCTCGTAACAGATGCAGTGACTGCCGCGCTGGTTGAACTAGAGGTACTTCCGGTTATTCAGACATTTGCCCTCTTGCTTGTAGCTTTCCGGCCACAGTTTGGTGGGTTTTTGCTATTATGGGGAGGGGGGGGGGTGTCCTGCATTTGATGCAGTAATCCAGTAAATTATATTAGAAATCTTCCATGTGTTAAAAGGGCATTTAACAACTGAGCAAACTCCAGAACTGTTCTTTTTCTATCACCTTGTGCATTTTTCCTGAACATGGCAGCTACATTTTTTGTGGAGATGGCTATTTGCTCACTTTTCACACTGGATTACCTTTCAGGTGTCTTCTTTTCTCTTTGACAGTTGGGTTTCCTGTCTCTGCCTTAAAATATATTCGCAGGAGGGTCCCCAGTAATCCTGAGCTCATTGTATAGAAAAGCACTAATTCCTTTTCCTTTTCCCCTAGATGCCACTCAGGACAGTTCCCCCCCCCTTTCAAAAAATTTTATGGGTTTTTAAAAAAAGTAATCTTAAAAATTCCAGCATAACAAATCAGAAATGTCAATAGCCACAAGTGGATCTAGAATTATTCCCCTCAGAGTCCCGGTGATGGTGTTGGTGATGCCAAAGAGCGAGTGATAAAACCACCCAAAGCAAGTTTACTCCTATTCCTTTGGAGGTCTGTTTAGGGAAGCTTACTCCAGGGAACATGTTTTTAGGATCACACCACTAGCCTCTGATCTAGTGACCCCTCTTTTCACCAAGGGAGCAGGCTTAATCAGCTTTCCTCAGATGCCCACTCGAGTCCATTCAGAAAGGTCCTGCTCCCAGAAGAATGTTTTTTTGGATTATTATGTTGATCACTTGGTTGCAGTTCGATAGCAGGTGTAAGAGCTTCCCTGCCTCCTTTTATAATAATTATGCTCATTAGCAAAATGTGTGCCAAGGAGTTGGGATGCATGTGGAAACACAGCCATGTAGATAGGAAAGGTGGTGTCTGACCATCTGTCTCACATATGGCTTGGGGAAGGACCCAATGATTGAGTAGTAGGAATGGATAGAGAATGCAAGAATGTAGGTGGCACCTTGTTGGATCAGACCAGTGGTCTGTTTAGTCCAGCCCTGCATTTTACATGGGGGCAAGTGGTTGCCCTGAATGGTCAACTAAGAGGCTATGGCTTTCCCCTGATGTTGCCTCCCGGCACTGGTATTCAGAGGCTGACTGAAAGTTCCCTTTAATCACTACAGCTAGTAGCTACTGGTGAACCTATCCTCTGTGAATCCCCTCAATTTTACAGCATTCTCTGTGGCTTTAGACAGAATAGGGATTACTGCTGGTAGGAAAAAGCATATTGGCTAGATTGGAAAGAGATTCTGCCGTTTCATACCCTCCACAACAGAGCTGAGTCAGGAAGGTGGTCTAGGAAAAAACCCAGATTGGTACCTTTATCTTTCTGCTCAAACAAATGCTGTGGATAAAAAGGGGCTATTGCATGCCGTGAAACTCATAAGCAGTATCTGTAGGGGCGTGAAATATTTGAATACTTTTATACAGAGATCCTCAAATTCCAAAAGGGATTTTCTCTTTGTGCAATCCTGCAAAATTAAAGGTAAAGGTAAAGGTATCCCCTGTGCAAGCACCAGATCATGTCTGACCCTTGGGGTGACGCCCTCCAGCATTTTCATGGCAGACTCAATACGGGGTGGTTTGCCAGTGCCTTCCCCAGTCATTACCGTTTACCCCCCAGCAAGCTGGGGACTCATTTTACTGACCTTGGAAGGATGGAAGGCTGAGTCAACCTTGAGCCGGCTGCTGGAATCGAACTCCCAGCCTCATGGGCAGAGCTTTCAGACTGCATGTCTGCTGCCTTACCACTCTGCTCCACAAGAGGCTCCCTGCAAAGCTACTCCAGTGTAAATTCAGTATTCTGGAATAACTCTGCATAGGATTGAATTTGGAGCGGCCCATAAAAATCATTTTAAAATTTAAAAACTATCCAGTTTATTCTGGTGGATACAAGAGGGTTGGAGAGAACCATCTTTTCTCCTCCCATCTGTTCTGCATATTCCCCCCTCCCCCTGCCTTTCATTTCTGCTGAGTTTACACATTGCCAATTACACAATTTCTGCTAGTCCAAGAGGCATCACTTCAAAGACTTGTCAAAGAGCAGGGGTTTCCATTGATCTTTTATGAGCTAACTGACAGTTTGCTTGTGATATGCTGGCTGTCCGTCCTTCATCTTCTGGGTGGAAAGAACACCCGCTCCTCCTGCCAGACTGGGTGGACTTCACAGAGGGGTCCGCCAGATACCACATCCCTGAGAGCTCAGAGAGTAATTGCGTATGTAGGGGAACATGTTGCAGCACTTAGCTGCTCTATCCCTTGCTATTAACACTGTTGCTCCTAGGACAGCAGGTGCTGGCCAGATGGGAGCACAGTTTCCATACATTTCCTGGAGGTTGCATGCACAGGATGTAGGAGAGTTGCTCTGTGGATATGGTCTTAAGAAGGCTTGAATCCAAAGGATAGGGTAGGCAACTCAAATGGAAAAATGAGTGCCAGAAATCTGAACGAAGCATGACTCCATGTGAAGAGTTGCATTGTGCATGCCCTAAAACCTGGTTCAATTGTAAATTGAAAATTGTAGTGAGATTTAAAAAATCACAAAAGTATATCATTGTAGTATATATCATAAATGTCCGGTAACAAACAATGAGAGCACAATATCTGAAAAGCACTAGTATGCAACAAACTAATCATTTACACAAAAGAATTAACAAAATTCAACCCCCTTTAACAAATATTGTCCAAGAAAAGTTCGCAGGCTCTAATGCACACACGTGATGTGATTTCATGGAAGGACACTTCCTTAGGCTACAATAGAAGAAAATTCCTTTGATGTTGCGAAGTCAGAATGGCAGTGGCACACTGCCTGCCACGTTTCCAAAAAGGCTGTCACTGAGTGAATAGAAGATGGTCAGTTTAAGGATGAGAATATTTCTGTGCTCCCAATGTCTGATAAAACCATGCACAATTCAAATTTTGGTCGAATTTAATCGGTGTTTGGTTGAATGTAATCGGTTTGCCATTCTGCCATCCTGGCAGCCCAGGCTAGTCTGACCTCATCAGGTCTCAGCTATTAAGCAGGCCTCACCCTGGTTAGTACTTGGCTGGGAGACCCCCGAAGGAGTCCAGGGTTGCTCGGCAGAGGCAGCCAATGGGAAAACCATCCCTGAAGTCTCTTGCCTTGTCATTCACTGTAAGCTGGCTGTTATTTGACTGCAGGCTCCACCACCACAAGGGGACCTGCAGCTCCATTTGTCAGAAGTGAAGATGTTCTGATCTGGTTTCCAGAAGGCCTTTTTAGTGGTTGGTGCACTCAGTAGAGGCTAAAGAGGTTACGGCTCTTTGCCTTGGAGAAATGATGATTGAGGGGTGACATGATGGAGATTTACAAAATTATGTATGGGATAGAGAAGGTAGAGGAAGAAGTACTTTTCTCCCTTTCTCACAGGACAAGAACTTGTGGACACTCAGTGAAATTAATGAGCAGAAAGCTTAGAATAGAAAAAGGAAGAACTTCACTCAAAGAGTAGTTAACATGTGGTATTCGCTGCCACAGGAAGTGGTGGCGGCTACAAACACAGTTTCAAGAGGGAACTGGATAAACATATGGAGCAGAGGACCATCATGGGCTGTTAACCACAAGCTATACATGGAACGCTCTGTCTGGGGCAGGGATGCTCTATATTCTCTGTCCTTTTACCTGGCAGGGGGACATTGGCCAGATCCAACATGGCTTCTCTTATGTTTGTAATAGGAAAAGTCAGTCCACAGAGAGTAGTCTCCGCTGGGAGTGAAGAGAGCAACTGGGAGAAAGAAGCTGATTTGATTGGAGCTAGTATGAGAACCAGCTTCAAACCCAGTTCTGTTACATCAAGTCCTTTGAATTGCTCAGCTGGTTTTGGTTCCAGCATAGTGGGAAAGGACAGTGAGAGCAAGACTTCATGAAATCGAAGCAAAACAAAACAACCTATGTGGACAAAATTGAGAGGGTGCAGAGAAGAGTGATGAGGATGATCCAGGGCCTGGGGACCAAGCCCTATGAGTAAAAGCTTGAGGGACTGTTCCGCATGGAGAAGATGTGGTTGAGAGGGAACATGATTGTTCTCCTTAAGTATCTGAAAGATTGTAAATTGGAGCAGGCCAGGAAGCAGTTCCTGTTGGCAGCAGAGGATAGGACCCACATTAAAGTAATGGCTTTAAACCACCAGCAAGATATCAGGAATTTTTTTTTCACAGAGTAGTTCAGTAGTGGAATAGCCTGCCTAGGGAAGTGGTGAGCTCCCCTTCACTGGTGGTCTTTGTCCAGCCCCTGCTTAGATACTTCTCACCAGGGGTAGTCAAACTGCGGCCCTCCAGATGTCCATGGACTACAGTTCCCAGGAGCCTCTGCCAGCATTCGCTGGCAGGGGCTCCTGGGAATTGTAGTCCATGGACATCTGGAGGGCCGCAGTTTGACTACCCCTGCTTCTCACGGATGCTTTAGGCTGATCCTGTGTTGGGCAGGGGCTGAACTAGATGGCTTATATGGCCCCTTCCAAAGCCATGATTCAATTCTGTGAAAGAAATGGCATTAAAAAAATGTGACTGGGAATTGTCTCTGAAATGCAAGACTGATGGTACTTCAGCGGATAGTCTGTAAATCAATACTCATTTGTAGTATGGGAAATTTAGAAACTGGGGTTGGACAGAAATGGAGTGACATGTACCGCTGGCCCCTTTTTTGTGTTGCAGGAAAGTTAACAGCTTGCTAAAATTCTGGTTGTGTGACTCTGTTGGTGAATTAAAAGAGATTTCTTATTTAGAAACATATAGCTATTTGTATTGAAAGAAGTGGACCCCAGATTCAGTCTTTCTCACAAGTTCCAGATTTCTGCTTTAGATAAAATTTAGAGTCCAGTGGCACCTTTAAGAGCAACTAGGTTTTGTTGGTCTTAAAGTTTGTTGGTCTTAAAGGTGCCACTGGACTCTACATTTGTTCTGCTTCAGACCAACATGGCTACCCACTTGAATCTGTCTGCTTTAGATAGTTCTGTTTTGATTGCTTAATATCAAGAGAGAGAAACAACCGTAGTTATTTGGTAGTGATTGGTGGGCAATTCAGTTTGTAGTGGGAGCAAACTAGTATCCATACAAGATGGACAACTGTGCCAATCTGTCTATAGCAGTAGAAAACAGCAAAAGTCCAGGAGCACCTTCAAGACTAACAAAATTTGTGGCAGGGGAGGAGCTCTCTTGAGTCACTGCTGACTTCTTCAATGGCCATCCAGTTGCTGAAATGTTGCTTACCGCTTGGTGGAAGTGGAAAGTCCAATCACAGTAGACCTGTGGCGATCCTAGAGGGTTGCCAAGGCCTGAGGTAATCAGAGGTGGTTTGTCACTGTTTGCCTCTGCCTCATGACCCTGGGCTTCCTTGCTGGCCTCCCATTCAAATTCTAGGCAGAGCTGGCCCTGCTTAACTTCCAGGATTTGTCAGAGTAGGGCTATGGGCCATCTAGGTCATGGCTATTTAGCACCTATTGAAAATAATTATTTTGGCTTTCAGTGACCCTTGAATGTCAAGAGTTTAGCGACATCTCTAGATATCCCCTTTGTGAGCACAGCTGGAAAATGTTGCATGTTTGTGAAACATCCGCTAGTTGTGCAAATGTGTTTTGGAATTGTCATAGTCCAGAAATTAAGATATAGAACAGGGGTAGTCAAACTGCGGCCCTCCAGATGTCCATGGATGACAATTCCCATGAGCCCCTGCCAGCAAATGCTGGCAGGGGCTCATGGGAATTGTAGTCCATGGACATCTGGAGGGCCGCAGTTTGACTACCTCTGATATAGAGTAACCCACAGGATGGGATGAAATGAGGTTGACCATATAGGTTAAAATTAGCAGAATTTTAGGTTCTTGCTCCACTCTAGTTGTCAAAAACATTGTACTGGAGTTGTGCAGGTATGTCTGGCCAATATTTTGGGAAGTTTCTCCTTTTCACATTCTCTCGGATGGAGTGGTCTTTCTTAACAGATTAGCCCGTGATTGTGCTTTTTATATCTGTCACATGTTACCCGAATCGTGCTTACATGTTCCCTGAGACACATATATTAAGCCTTGGGAATTAGCTGAGCAGCGGGGGGTGGGCTAAAGCCATTGTTTATATAAGGTATGGGGAAGCTGGCCTACGTGTGCAAGCAAGGTGGGAGGCTAGTTGGAAATTTCTAAGCCTGGTGTTGGGCAGTGCTCTGGCCAGGTCCGGAGATGGACGTTGATGGGCATAGGCAAAGGTGTTATTGGGTCTAAGAAAAGGGAGCCATCATGTCTCACTTGGAGTACTGTGTTCAGTTTTGGGCGCCGCAGTTGAAGAGGGATGTAGACAAAACTGGAGCGTGTCCAGAAGAGGGCAACAAAGATGAGCTCCCGTTTGCAGGCCCTGTGGAATTTTGGGAGTTCGGACAGGGCCCCGATCTCTTCAGGGAGCTCATTCCACCAGGTGGGAGCCAGGACAGAAAAAGCTCTGGCCCTTGTTGAAGACCAACGTGCTTCTCTGGGGCCAGGGATCACTAGCTGGTTTGCATTGGCAAAGCGTAATGCTCTTTTGGGGGTATAGGCGGAGAGACGGTCTCTTAGGTACACTGGGCCCAGACTGCGTATGGCCTTGAAGGTAAGAACCAAAAACTTAAGCCTGATCTGGAATTCAATTGGAAGCCAGTTGAGTTGTTGAAGTACAGGCATCTTGGACTTTACCCTTCTCTATAAAGGGTAAATGAATTTTGATAGAATCTCTGAGGCCTGGTGAAGTGCAGTTTACTCCCTCCTTTTCCAGTTGCTGCTTCTCACCCCTGTCTTGTCTTTGGTTTCTCTCCTCCTCTTCCTGAGCCATTCAGATTTCCTGTAGGGAGCTGTCCTTCAGGGAGCCCATGTTGCCCAGGCAGCCATTGTTTGACCCCGTCCTATGCTATTGTGATCATGGATGCTTGGTATTTATGCTATTTTTCTAAACATTTCTTTGTAGGATTCACCCTTTACAAATGCAGGAATGGGGTCCAATCTGAACCTTCTGGGCGAGATAGAATGTGATGCTAGTATTATGGATGGGAAATCGCTAAATTTTGGAGCAGTTGGAGCACTCAGTGGTATGTTGATCAAGCTCTAAAAAGTAGAATGTTGAAACTGAAGGTGACGTTTTAAATATGTGCCGCTGGAATGCTATCAGAAATGGTGTGCAGAAATATCTCATGTCTCCTTAAAGGGGTATGACATAGTTCATGGCAAACACATGCTTTTTATGTACCAGGTAAATAATACCAGGTGAATAATAGCTTATGGGTTGGATTCCATTATTCTTATGACAGCCTTTTGTTAAATAAGTTCTGCTTCAAGGGGAGAATGACATCCTCTGATGAAGAAAGGCTTTGTTGAAGGAAGTCTCTGATGGGGGAGGATTTGATTTAGGAGGGGGGTCTCCCAAGATCCAGCACAGCTGCAAGGAATTATGGGACCCAGCGCTGTCCCTGCTTGAGCCTTTGCCACCCTTACTTAGTCTACCCCCTCAGCTATTCAATTCTTGAGCTTTGTGTCTCCATTTCTTTAGTATTGGTTCTAGTCTGAATGACTTGGGCTTCTCAGAAGCGGGAATGGTACAATATAGCTTATTTTGAGATTCTGGTTGAAACACCAGGTACCAAGAAAGATTTCCCCCCCCCTGCTTATTGATAATTCATCCATATTCTTAATGGTGCACCGCTGGCTTGCCATAATGGGGATTTTTCCCCCTCCTTAGCCATTCTTAAACCTTTATGGAGCTCAAATGCCACAAATCATTATGGTGGATAAGGTAGGTTTTTAGTCTAGATGTCCAGTGTCCACAATATGCTGCTGTCTTCTGGGACACATTCACATTTGCACATATTTGAAACAAAACCATGGTTTTGTTAGTTTTGTGAAATATCTAGTGACTAGGGGAAAACCCATTTTATTTTAAAATAAAATGGGCGGTAGGCCCCCTCCGCGGCCATGGGCTGCTGCGCGTGGGTGGGAAAGGAGCAGGGCCACCGCATCTCCTTTCCCGTGGCCCCCCTCCCCGGCCCAGCCGGTTGCGTGGCCGGCGGGAAAGGAGTAGGGCTGCCGCATCAAAGACGCAGCGTCCCTGCCCCTTTCCCCTGCATGAAGGGACCCCGGTCTTCGACGTGGCGTCCCTGCTCCTTTCCCAAGGGCGAGGGTAAGCCGGTCGGAGGACTTACCCGTGGGGAAGGCAGCTTCCTCAGTGTGGCAACTCCCCGTCCGGCCCAGCCTATTGGCTGCTTGGCCCTCGAGTGACACTCAGAAAGGAGAATCAGGAGTCGCTTTGTGGCTCCTGATTCATCCCTCTGAGTTTTTATCACAGATGGGGCCCGCCCTTTCTCCTCCCCTTTGCCCATTAGGCTTTTATTTATACCGCTCCACAGGAGCTGTTTAAAGTTCTGAATGGCATATGAAATGTGGAAATTTCGGAAAAAAGTGTTAAAGCTACCTTCTGTCTTCAGAACAACACTTTTGCAATATTTTGATTAAACATTAATTTGAGTAAGTTATGCATTTACTCCAGCTCATTTCAGTTTCTTCTGTTTTTCTTCCCCTAAATCTTTTAAGTTTCCAAATATACGCAATTCAACCCTCTAAACCTGATCCTTGTGTCTATTCCTGCTTGTTGTCAGTCTCTGTTTTGGTCACCATTTATTGGTTAAACCATAATAAATGTATAGGTACCCTCTTAAATTTCGATGGTGCCAGGCTATTGAACAAAAATTAGTCTCCATTGGCATCGTTCTGAACTCCCTACTGCCACTGGAAGAAAAATGTATCTTCCGGATTATTAAACAGAGAATATTAGACCATGAGCAGCAGGAACTCATACCTACCCAGCCTCGAGTCTGCTCACCAGCATTCTTTGGCATCACTGTGCAGAGAAATATTATGCCTACATATTTGCATCTTCTTGATGTCCCACCCCTGAGAAGAGCTTTCTCCTGGCATGAATGAATACTTTCCCCTCAAAGGTCTTAGAGGGAAGATTCCACCGTATCCCATACCATGCGAGACTCTGTCCGTGTGGTTCTGGCTGCCCTGACTCTGTCTCACACATTTTGTTAGATTGCCCCTTATATGAGCAGTGTCGGGATGACAGTTTTGTTGCTTTGCTGGGAAACAAGCCTTCTGTAAGTAAATCTATGACCTTGCAATTTCTGCTCTCTGACAAAGACCCAGAGGTAACCATTTTAGTTGCCAGAGTTTTAACTAAGATGCTTTTATAATATGCTGCCTACCTTGTATTTTATCTTTTATAGTTTATTTAATCATTTTAAGATCTGTTTGGTTATGTAACCCCGTGGCCTATTTTATTATTTTGTTGAAATTTTAAACCCGATTTTTATATGTCTTATACATATTTTATGCCAATAAAAGGTTACTGACTGACTGACTAGTATAGGTAGTATGTAGAAGTTAGGGATGCCAGTCTCCAGGTGGGACCTGAAGACCCTCCTGGATGGGATGAGATGCATGACTGCTGCTGCCTTGTTTTTGTTTCTGATAAATTGGGAAGGTTTTTATTGGGTTTATGTGTTTTTACTGTTTTATCATGTAAATCACTGCGAGCTCTTTGGGAGAGCAGCGGTCTATAAATTGAAGAATAAATAAATAAATAAGTTAATCACCAGATTACAGCTAGTTTCCCTGGAGAAAATGTTTGCTGTGGATGTGAAGTTTATGGTGTTGCGCCCCACTGAGGTGCCTGTCCTCCCCAGGGTCCTTACCTGAAGCTCCCAGGAGCTTCCAAAACTGAAACTGGCAACCCTACCCCTCCAACTCCCTGCCGGGGGCCAGGCCCGGAAATCCCAGTAGAACTTCCCTTATTGAAAACACCAGCTTCACCATCATAAGAGCATTATCATCATTATGCATAGCTGAACTGTGTTGTTCATGACATTGTAAATACTCTTTTTGTGTATCAAAGAGCAGATGGGAAAAGGTCTCTTTGCCAGGTCCATGGTCCTTAAAAGAACAGTGTCTTGTCTTAAATTCAGTGAGAGTGCTACTATCAATTTTCTACTGCAGGCTTCTAAATAACTGTCTTCTGTTCAGGAATCAAGAATCCTGTTTCTGTTGCAAACAGACTGCTGTGTGAAGGGCAGAAGGGAAAACTCTCTGCTGGCAGAATTCCACCTTGGTAATTGCTTTACTCTTGTTTGTTTTTCCTTTTAACCTTTTTATTCTTATCAGAAGGAGCCTTGTGCTACTCGTCATTGATCAGACTTTTAAGGAGGAAGGACAGGCTTTGTTCATTGATCTTGGAACATCTTGCACACTTAATTGTGGATATAAATAGATGGAATATTGAGGATAAAAAGAGTCTGTGCTTTTTTCTCTGTGGTTGTTTGCATAAATATTTATGCTGTTTCTAAGCTTTTATTTCTGATGTTTTGGCTGGAAGTACAAAAGTCTGATAAATCAGACTTCAGAGGTAAACATAAGTTGTTGTTAAGAAATGTTCCATTTGTAATCTCGTTTTACTTCCAGTAATAGGCTGGATCCAGCTGGCATTTGCACTGGTGTAAAACAGGAGGCTATCCTCTTGACCACCAGAAGGGCTATGCTAGGAATCATGAGACTTGTCTGGATAAAAGTCATGTGGTATGAGGGCTGGAATAAAAAAGGGACCTACAAGGACCTCACTCACCCACTATTTTTTCTCTCTTTTCCAAGACCCCCCCTCCCTAGACTCTTCCCTATTCCTTTTTTCTTCTGTCCTCCCCACTCGCTGGCCAGCAGACCTTTCTGCTCCCTTGAGTTCAGCTTTCCCTCCTTTCCTACCCTTGGCAACCTCTCCCCAGAAACACTCTGGCCCAGTTGTGCAGCACTAGCTGAGGTAGCACCAGCTGCATAGTAAGGACTTGTGTCCCTTGTTTCCTTCTTCACACCCTATTTCTTCTTCCTGGCAGCCCCCATGTCCTCACTTTCTCCATCTACCAGTCTCCCTTTGTTCTCCTTCAGTGCGGCTGAAGTCATCCAGGCTGGTTAGGTCATGCCTCTGCTGGCTCAGGTAGGCCAATTGAAATGTAAATTTTTGCACCAGCCCCTCTAGTGACCAGGAGCCTGACTCTCCAGTCTGGATTGCCCTATTGCTTGGGTAGGAGACTCGAGCCCCGCTCTATATCTTGGAACAAGAGAAATACAAAAAAACAAACCAAAAAAACACAACAATTCAGAAAGAATTCGGGGTGAATTCTGCCTATGCCCCACTTACTTCTAAGAAGCAGCCACATGGCTACATGTACTAGATCCAACAGAGCTGTGGCTGGTCACCTGCTTCCAGCGTAGCAGAAGGAAAGTCTCTCAGGAGGAACAGCTTCTTCGACCCTCGAGGAGCAGCCCGGGGCTCCGGAGCCCTCTCCTCGCATTGGGCTGCACACAGTGCAGGCGGGTCAAAGGAAAAGGCACCCCACTCTGGGAAACAAGCTGAAAGGAAAAAAGGGAAAAGAACAATGTGGGGATGGGCACAGCGAAAGCAGCAAAGCAGTAGGCCTGGCCAAAAGACACAGAACGGAGGAAGCGCTGGGACCATCCACTCCGAGCCCAGCTCAACACGCTCTGGGGCTCCGGAGCACATGCACAGAGTAGCGGCAATGACCCAGGAGGCAGCTGAGAAAGAGGTTGAGGGGCAGTGCGGGGCACATGTGGGTCAGGAGAGCCCCGCTGGTAAGCAAAACATTCCGATTCCCCCCTTGCTACAGCGAGAGGCGGGGGGATCACGGCCGCCCTGGAGCCCACGAGGCAAGCTCTGCCGATTATCTCTACCCTCCACAATCACGAGTAGGAGAGGTCAAAGATGGTGCCGGCCACGGCAGCAACGGCTACAGCCTCGCTGCCCATTCAGCTTCTCATAATTGCGCCGACCATGGAAGTCTCGACCCAGCTCCCCCCCCCCCCCCGTCCTCATCCAATATGGTGCTGCCCTTCATGGCCAGGTCTGAAACAAGAGGCAGGAGTTGGAGGGCAAATAACGGGGGGCCCCACAACAACAACAAGCACAGTTTCCAGGGGAATGGAAGGGAAGGGAGGATGCCAACACATATCGGGGAGAGTATAGAGGAAGAGGAACAGGCCTTCATGGAGTTCCTTCAGTGGAAGGAAATCCAGGCTAGACAGGCCCGAGCAATGAGTGCCGTAAATAGCACCTCAACTCACTATGCAGCAAATCCCCTTCAGCACAGGGCCCACAGTGAGATATGGGACCAGGAGCAGGAGGAATGTGTATCTTCTGTATCATTCGCATCTCACCCTTGGAAAAGATGCTAGGTATCCTGGACCAATGAATCAATCCGTGCCAAAAATGGACAAGGGAAGAATATTGAACACTTGACGCTGCAGGGTTCAGAAATGACTGGAGAGTCAGGCTCGTGGTCACTAGAGGGCTGTTGCAAATATTTGCATTTCAATTGCCCTACTTGAGTGAGCAGAGGCGTGACCTAACCAGCCTCACTGAAGAGAAGAAACCTTCAGGTGAGTCCAATGTTTCGATCTGCCCCCTATTTTCAGCTATATTATTTAATTTATTTATATCCTGCCTTTCTCCACAACAGGAACCTCCTCTTTTCAATTTTATCCTCATAGTAACCTTGTGAAATCAGTTAGGCTGAGGATGTGTCCCTGGCCCAAGGTCACCGGAGAGCTTCCATAGCAGAATGGGGATTGAAACCTGTGTCTCCTATATCGTAATCCAAAACTCTAATCAATGTGTCATGCTGGCTATTGTGGGGTGACTGCTGTTGAGTGAGTCATGCAAGGCATGTGGTGGCAAGGCAGCTGGGGGTTGCTGCCTGCCTTGGGTTGCTTCCTCTCCCTTCCCCTGCCTGTTATTGACAGAAATCAAGGCTGGCAATACTCTGGTGGTTGGTGACCACTGAGGCATCTGTTTCTTAAGAACATAAGAAGAAATACAGTTGCTTCATTTATATTTTGGGGAGGTTTTAAACCCCTCCCCCAGTTTAGGGGATTTTTTTTTTGATATTTCAGATTTTTTCACAAACCTGGCGTTTGTCTCAGGTTTGTAAAAAGATCTGCCTTTTCTGTCCATAGCCCTAGCATTTGGATTTAGTGGTCCACAGATAGGACCTTGTTGAGAATTAGATATATAGATTGAGTGAGAAAACTGGTTGGATCCAACCCAGTGTTTTAAATATTATTCGGTATATAGTCAGAATGAGCAGTTCAAATTTAGCCCTTCATGGGATTTATCATTTATGTGCATGAACACTCTAGAATACTTGTTTGTTATGGAATGTAGATGACTTAAAACTGAAGATACTTTGTGAATGCTTTTGAATTCTTGGCAGTTTCAAATGTTTTGTGGACCAGGTTAGTCTATGAGATCCCCCTACCTTTAGATTTTCAGTAAGCTTTTGGTAAAATCAAGTGCTTTTGAAGAGACATGGTGTCTTAGTATAAGAAGATCATTCCCAGTAGTCCCAGTTGTGAGGGCCCTGCCCTCCATCCAATGCCTTCAGAGGCTACTTAGCAGCCAGCTTGCCATGAGAGAGATTAAAGCAAGGAAGAACAGTTTGTCTGATAATCTGATTGGAAGAACAGAAGAGTTGGCTTGTTGCAAGCCTGGAAGGCCACACTTGCCAATAAGGTTTCTTAGCCCCTGTTGCATATACTAGTTTGTCTCTTGAACATTGATCTGGCCACTTTCCTAGAGAAGAAGCTATTCATAACTAAGAGTGCCAACCTCCAGGTGGGACCTGTGGATCCCCTGGAATTACAATTTATCTCCAGATCACAGACATCAGTTCCCTTGGAAAAAAACAAATGCTTTGGAGGGTGGACTCTATGCCGTTGAACCCCACTGAGGCCCTTGTCTACCCCAGGCTCCATCCATTCCATCCATCCAATAGGAACATAAAAGATGTCATGTTGGATCATGTCAGTGGCCCATCCAGTCTATCATGCTATGTCACCCAGTGGCCAAAACCCAAGTGTCATCAGGAGGTCTGCCAGCAGGAGTAGAACTCAAGAAACCCACCCCCAGTTGTCCCCCAATCACCAAGAATATGGAGCATCACTATCCCAGACTTCAATAGCTTGTGGCTAATACTCACTGATGGACCTCTTCCCTGTTCTTTTATCCAATCCCCTCTGGAAGCTGTGCTTGTACCCACTACCCCTTCTTGCAATGGAGAATCCCACATATTAACTACTTTTTGGGTGAAAAAGTACTTCCTTTTATCTGCTCACAAATTTCCATCCAAATAGGAGTTTCCCAATCTCAACCCTACCTCGCCATCTCCAGCGAAAGCCAGGGAGTACCTGGCAACCCTGTTTATAACTAAACAGTATCTGGGAAACGAAGGCTAGAAACAAGTAGAAAATTGGCAGGGGCATATTCTCCAGTATTTCATAGATAAGCAGGGTGATGGACTGAGCTTACAGCAGAGCAACAATGTCTGGGGGGGGGGGGCAATAGTCTAATGCAGTGAAAGCAGAAAATAGGGGCAACCAGATAGCTCCAGGTGACCAAAGCAGTGTGGCAAATCAAATAGATGGAGTATGCATGAGCACTGAATCCAGGAGAGCAGCTCCATTTGCGTCCAGTGACACCTTGGGGACCAACAGCATTTTCAATCGTCTGAGATCTCTTCATCAGATAAGCAGAATGTTTTAAACCTCAAAAGCTTATGCCCCCCAAATTTTGTTGGTGCATAAGGTGCTACTGGATTTGAATTTAGCTGCTCTATGGCAAACCAAGATGGCTGTCTTCAGAAACTATATCCAATAGCTTCCTAATGTCATTTCTGCCAATGGTTATCACATCCTGCAAAAATCAATTCTGCCAATTATTAATGTACTTTCTTTCCCTTAAAGCCCCCCTCCTGCCAATTTTAATGGTGGAACTCAATTTCTTGCATCTTGCAAGAAAGGATCAATATATCTTAAAGGTAAAGGTATCCCCTGTGCAAGCACCGAGTCATGTCTGACCCTTGGGGTGACGCCCTCTAGCGTTTTCATGGCAGACTCAATACGGGGTGGCCTTCCCAGTGCCTTCCCCAGTCATTACCGTTTACCCCCCAACAAGCTGTGTACACATTTTACCGACCTCGGAAGGATGGAAGGCTGAGTCAACCTTGAGCCAGCTGCTGGGACTGAACTCCCAGCCTCATGGGCAGAGCTTTCAGACTGCATGTCTGCTGCCTTACCACTCTGCGTCACAAGAGGCTCTTTCAATATATCTTGGAAGTACATAATTGACCTTGCTGGTGGAGTTAAAAAGGAAAAGAAATAGTTCTCATGTGTTTCCTGAGAAATAGTTTATTTTAATTAGGCCACAGTGCCTGCTTGATTTTCTTAAGAATTTTAGAAAGGCAGGTAGGAGTCCAGCTCCTCTTCCCTAGTCGAAAGGATTGGTAGTCTTATTTTCCAAGTTAACTCAGACTTGTAGACCACTTTGTCTTGGTTGCAGTACAAAACCCCCCTACCATATTCCATTTTTAAGAAGTACTTCCTTTCATAAAACAAAGGGCTTGCAATTAAATTTAAAAAAATATTCTGAGTACAAAAACTAATGGTTTAAAATGCTCATTCTTACTCCTTGCTTAGTTTTTTAGTTGGCGAAGGAGCTTTCCGATGGGCAGTCGATCACGGGATCCCAGCCTGTCCTCCGGGTGTCATGGCTACAAGTGAGTAAATGTTGTTGCCAGGAACTAAGTAACTGATTTTTATGTTTTTGGAAGTGTGGTGCATTCCAGCATGACCATCAGCCATGTCTAAACCATATTCAGATCACTGGTATTTAAATCTACGGTTAAGTACTGTGGAAGTCCTCGTTTTTTGCCATGCCTTGTTTCCTGCTGCTGGCATTCTAAATATCTGTGCAGCTGTGCCTCATCTTAAAGTACTGGCTGTGCACACCATTGTAACAGTATTTTGAATTTTTTTCAATGCCTGCTGGAAGCAAATTGTCTATAGGAATCTAGCGTAAAGGCTCGAGAAGCGATTGATGATAGTAAGCAGGTGGCTGGAGGGGTGGGGGAGGACAAGCAGATAGCCTGCTTTCAGATGTCACATTTCGCCACTGTGCAAACAGACCTGGCTGGATGCCAGGCTTTGGTACACACCTTGTTCTCCCTTCCCCCTGCAAATCTGTCAGGACCAATCCCCTGATCTCTGCCATGTTTTGAGATTGACAAGAGAGACTCCATCTTTTGTAGAATGTGTGTTTGTAGAACCTTTGTAACCTTTTTTATGACCCTGAGGTATTTCACACTGCAATGTGTATTCTCTGCTGCTGTGACAGTTGCAAATGTTGCTCTGTACTTTGTTATCTACAAAGAAGGGTGCCGATTGTCCCAAGGATGCCGGAGCCAGAGATGGTCTGGCAGGAAGCCCAGGATGGCACCTGGAAGCGGGGGGGGGGGGAATTCCACCCGGGTAAAGTGGGGACATTTGGGCGGGAGAAATGCATTGATAACTGCTTGCTGACCATGTATCAATTAGATTCGACTTCAGACGTTAGAGTGTTCAGAACTACTTCCAATAAAGCTTTCTATTAATCCAGAAGCCTAGTTGTGAGTCTGTCTGCCTTTGACAAAATCCCAGTTGCAAACAAACTCTGGTTTGAGGAATCATCTTTCGCATGCATGCACATTTTTTATTTATTTAGATTTATATACTGCCCTCCCTTATGGCTCAGGGCATACCTCTGCAGCACTGGAAAGCTTATGTCTTGAAGAAAATTTCGGTTGTCTTAAAAGTCCTACTGGATTCAAAATTTGTTCTGTTGCTTCAGACAAACATGGCTGCAACCTCCTGAATGAATCTGGCTTCCCATGAGATAGATATGCAGTTGCCAAATTTACGGACCGTGGCAAGAAGACCAGATTCTCCCCCGCCCCCCCCTAAAAAAAAAAGCCTGGTAAAAAAGTATGATGCTCTGCAAATTGTTAAAATTGACTGCTTTGTGACATTTTGGAAACATAAAATACAAGGAAGAAAGTTGATATCTTTAGTTAGATATTTAAATTTAGTGGTAGAGCAGTGCATAAAGGAGTGTGATTTGTTAGATTCAGGTAGGTTGCCATGTTGGTCCGAAGCATCAGAGCAAAGTTTGGGTCCGGGGTCACCTTTAAGGCTGAAAAAGTTTTATTCAAGGTACATTGAAATGAAAGCTGCAAGTTGAGGGTGGGCAGCAATTTTCATTAGCATAAAAGAAATAATGAACAACCATATATGTCAACTGGAGCTCAATGGAATATACTGTATTTGCTGGCGTATAAGACTACTTTTTAGAGCCTCTTGTGGCGCAGAGTGGTAAGGCAGACGTCTGAAAGCTTTGCCCATGAGGCTGGGAGTTCGATCCCAGCAGCCGGCTCAAGGTTGACTCAGCCTTCCATCCCTCTGAGGTCAGTAAAATGAGTACCCAGCTTGCTGGAGGGTAAACGGTCATGACTGGGGAAGGCACTGGCAAACCACCCCGTATTGAGTCTGCCATGAAAACGCTAGAGGGCGTCACCCCAAGGGTCAGACATGACTCGGTGCTTGCACAGGGGATACCTTTACCTTTAAGACTACTTTCCCCCCCTGAAAAACATGCCTCCAAGTGGGAGGGTCATCCTATACACCGGGTACACTTCAGTTGGCATAGACATAGCTGCCCAAAGTGGTCTCCCGATGCCCACCCGGTGCCCATAGTGGTCTCCCGATGCGCGCCCACCTCATTCTACATACCATCCAATATCACGCGGTATCCAGCGCAGCCGCAGTGGGTCGTCAGTGTGGCTGTGGAGAGCATCAGCAGCAAGACAGGGTTGCCAGCCTTTTTGGCGTGACCAGCCCGTTCTGCTTGGCGGGAAGCAGCGGTGCTCCGGCCCGCCCCTTGTCTACGCAGAACTCGCACATGTGCACTAGTGTTGGTCACAGGGAGATGCAGGGGCAGGCCGGGTATATAACAAACTCTATATTTTGAGTGGAAATGTTGGGGGATCGTCTTATACGCCCAGTCGTCTTATACCCCAGCAAATACGGTAGTTGAAGTGGGGAGCCTTTGGTCTTGAAGGTGCCACTGAACTTGAACTTTGTTCTGTGATTTGTTAGTTAGAAATAAACACAGATCAGCTGGTTTTCAGACGGAATATTGTTTTTCACAATTTTAATTTATGTAATGACTAGATTTAAAGCCCATTGTATTTTTTAATACAATGGGTACTAGCCTTGGAGCCCTGCTGGGCCCCACCCCCTGAGGTGCCAGCCTGGCCCCCTCCCCCCTGGCTTCTCTGACGCGGAGGGGCCTGCTCCTTTTGCCGGGCTGAAGCCTTTCCCCTCCCCAGGCCCCGGCTTCAGCTTCCCTCCCCGAGGCCCTGGCTTCAGCAGGGCGAAAGAAGCAGGCCCCCCGCGTCTTTAACTGCCCTCCTGCTCTTTTCGCCGCACTGAAACCTTTTCCCTCCCCAGAGCCCGGCTTTGGCTCCCCCCCCCTTGAGGCCCTGGCTTTACTGCTCATTCCACCAGATTGGACCAGGACTGAGAAGGTGGTCTCCCTGGTCCTGGCTGAGGCCAGGCAGACTTTTCGTGGGCCGGGAGCCACCATCCTCTTTCAGTTCGCAGAAGGCTCTGCTAGGGGCATAGGGGGAAATATTAAATATAATTTTCAATATATATGTGTGTATATAAATATTTACATATATATCTGTGGGTGTATCTGTATGTCAGTTTGTGTGTATGTATAATTTATATGTATGTGCATATACAGATTTAAAAGAAGTCACTGATGCCAAACACCCCCCCCAAAAAAAAACACACACACACACACAGGTATGTGGCTATCCCCTCCCAGACTGCAGTTCTAAATACTTGTTTATCATGTGTGTCAGTATAGAGCTATGTTTGTCTGTCACAGCAGAATAAAACAAGACTCCAGTGCAGGCTTTCTCAACCAGGGTTTCATGAAACCCTGGGTTCCTTGATGGCCCTGAAAGGATTTCCTAAATGGGTGGGTGCCAATTAATTTTAATATATATTTTTAAGTTTGTTAAACATTTATTATGTGATAGGACCATATGTGATCATGTCGACCTGCCCTCCTTTCCCAAAATGGCCAGTGATGGGCCTGGAGGGGGAGGGAAAGGGAGGGGCCCTGGGTGGCCTTGTCCACTGCTCTGCTTCCCAACCATATTCTGCATGATTGCACCACTTCTGGGGTTTCTCGAAGCCTGAAAAATGGTTCAGGGATTTCTCAATGGTAAAAAAATTGAGGAAGCCCAACTACGTTTATTCCAGCTTAACTTTTTATGAGTTGATTTTGTCAGTTGTATTGGGGTAGTGTTAGTCTTTGTATGCCTCCTCATACGGTGTGGGTTGTTGTGTTAGGTTTCTCACTGGGATTTCTTCATCGTGTTCTGCATGAGGAGAAAGAAGGAGGGGAGCTTCAGGTGTGAGTCCAGCAACAGGCTGAATTCTTGTACATGCCAGCTTAGTTCTTCGTGTCATCTGAATACAGCCATACAATGTTTCCATGGTAAAATGAATGTGCCCTTATAGATAACTTGTCAGTTCCTCTAAATATGTTGGTAGTTAGTGCACTTACCATCTTATATAGGTTAACGTAATGCTGTACCAAAACCAAAAAAGGAACACAACCCAACCTTAACAGGTAGGAACTCAGAAGTTTAACTGTACAATAAAATAATGTAAAAATGTTGATTATTTATTATAGTGCAGAATTAAAAAAATAAAAACTACATAAAACTATACAGAATGCACATGAGATACACTCTCAGCACAGAATTATATCATTGTGAAGAGTGGTGACCCAAGGTATATGTGATAGGAGGTAGTCTCCAAAAAGTCTAAAATTTACATATATTGGTTGGAGCCATAATTTACAGACCCCATTCAACCACTCAGCTACACTTTATAATGAGTTTTGTATAAATATTTTATATAGAGTGTATTGTCACAGTTCTGACCACTGAGGAAGACCCAGTAGGGTCGAAATGCGTTTGGTCTTGTGTGCTGTTAGTTCTATATAGTTTTTTATGTATTTATTCTGTTTTAATTGTGCACTATAATAAATAATCAAAGTTTTTACAATTATTTGATTGTACAGCTCAACTTCTGAGTTCCTAACGTAATCCTGTGCCATGGGCTCCTGTTCTTTCTTGTCTTCTATTCAGAGAACCAGTAGGGTATAATGGTTAGAGTCTAAGATTAGGATCTGGGAGCTCCAGGTCCCAGTCCCCACTTTGCCACCTGACCTATTTCACAAAGTTGTTGTGAAGATAACCTGGCAGAGAAGAGAATGACGTAAGCTGCTTTCGGTTGTAAATGAAATAAATAATTCAATGAGCTACATTTTTCTAAATGCCCCTACAGACCTATTAGTGATGCTTGAAGCTACCTTTAGCACCTCAGTTTATGATCCAAATGATACCTGACATGGCAGATATCCTATAAGGAGTTATTTCAAGTTCCACCAGAAGTAATGGGGAAATGTTGGCCAGCCTTCTCTGTAACATAAAACTTTGGTACAGAATTCCCCTTTCAGCTGATTGCTTTATGCAACAAACAGGGCACCGTAAGGGACTGTGCAATAAGCTTCACTCATTGAGCTGCATCTTCATTCTGACCAATCTGCATTGATGGGACACACTGCTGTCCCCTAAGTAGAAAGATTCAAATGGGTCGCCGTGTTGGTCTGAAGTAGCACAATAAAACCAGAGTCCTGGAGCACCTTTGAGACCAACAAAGATTTATTCGGGGCTTGCACTCAAAAGCTCATGCCCCGAATAAATCTTTGTTGGTCTTAAAGGTGCTCCTGGACTCTGGTTTTATTGTGCCCCAAGTAGAAAGGCATTATGAACATCTAAACTTTAGGGTCGATTCCAGTTGCATCTTAAGAGACCAGCATCATTTTGGGGGTGTCAGCTTTTGAGGATCAGTGCGTCCTTCATCAGATTGGCTCTCAAAAGCTCATACCCCCCAAAATCTTGTGGGTCTCTTAAGGCGCTCCTGGATTCGACTCTGGCTGCTCCACCATAGAACAGCGTGGCTGCCCTCCGAAACTGTTGAAAAGGCAGACAGTGTGCAGATCAGGAGGCCGGTAGATCAGCATGATTTCATTTCCAGACACTTAAGCTATTTTCCACGCTTTGCATTTGATCTAACGGCAGCTCATTGAGGGGCTGCTGAGCTCATCGTGTTGCTTCCTTCGGGCTGCTTCCAGCATAGCCCTTTGTCGATGTGCCCTTGCCAGTAACACCCCCTCCCCCCCCCCCCCGCCATTCTGATGGAAGAGAGAAACTGCAGTGAGTGTTTGTCTTCAGAGCCTGTTTCAGTTCACTCCAAGGAATGACTGCCAGGGGGTGCTGTATGATTGGCCAAAGACTGGGAACTTGTAATTTTTCCTTTTTATACTTATAGTTTCTTCTGGATCTCATGACTTGTTTTTGCTCGTGTCTCTTAGGCTTGGGCACCAGGGCACTGGTCTAATTCGGTTTTGGCGCCCGTTATCAGGGAGGAGCTTTCCGTAGCTCCGGAAGGCTCCTCCCTGATCCCCCAATGAATTTTACCGTGATTGGACCATCCAGGGGTTCCAAAAGAGGGTGTCCCCGTCTCTCCTATCCAGTCGAGAGTCCGTCCCATTGGATAGAGTGGAGTGGATGGTGCACCCACTTTTGGAACCCCTGGACATGGACCCTGTGGGCCAATCATTGTGAAATTCAGAGGAGGGGGTCAGAGCTCCTGTAGCTAACCTGAAAGTTTGGAAGATATAACTGAAACCCCTACCCCTCCAGGCCCTGGGAAAGGTGGGAACTCTGGAATTCCCATTAAAGTCAGTGGCACCATTGACTGAGCAGTGATATCTGGGCTATCTCAGCCTCACCTCCCTTGCAGGGTGTCTGTTAGGCGGAGAGGAAAGGGAAGGCAACTGTAAGCCGCTTTGAGACTCCTTTGGGTAGAGAATAGTGGCATATAAGAACCAATGCTGCTTCTTCTGTTCTGACCAACCAGTAATGTCAGGGCTCTCTCAGCCTCCCCTCCCTCACAGGGTATCTTTTGTGATGACAGGAAAAGGAAGGTGATTGTAAGCTGCTTTGAGACTCCTTTGGTTAGAGAAAAGCGGCATATAAGAACCAACTCTTCTTCTACTCTGACTAAGCAGTAATATCAGGGCTCTCTAAGCCTCACCCACTTCACAGGGTGTCTATTGTGGGGAGAGGAAAGGGAACGTGATTATAAGCCGCGGAGACTTCTTTGGGTAGAGAAAAGTGGCATATAAACAACCAACTCTTCTTCTTAATCATAAATAAATAAGTCTATTTTTCTAATCCCCCCTTCCCATGAGGAACAGGGTAGGCTATGTCAATTAGACTTTAGACTTTAAAAATCATATTTTACATTAAAAACCTTTCACTATCCCAACCTATCCACCAACTGATTAAGTATTAAATAACAGTTTCACCAACACATACTTAAACCAAAGAAGTACGGGCAATCTTTTTTTTAAATTTAAATTGTATAGGAGACTTTTCTCTCCAATGGGAATCAAAGTGTTTCATATATACAGAAATAAAAAGAAGAAACATAAAAAGACATGATAATAATAGTAATAATAATATATAATAATTTTATTTTTGTGTCCCACCTTTCCCTGGTAGGCTTAGGGTGGTTAACAACATATTTAAAAAAAACCATACAAAGATTTGATTATGAAAACATTCTAAAATATTTTAAAACTGCCTCCTTTTAGTCATTTGGAACCTTACTGAGGGGTTAGTCAGAGATGGGAGGAGTTTTTTTGTTGGATGAGTACTTCAGTGGGGACCAGGGCACTGTAGGTGTTATTTCCTGGCCTCAGCTACAGGCCTGGTGGAACAGCTGTGCCTTGCAGGCGCTCCACAGCTGTTAAAAGTTCCAGAGGGCCTTTATCTTACTAGGCAGTACGTTTTACCAGGCTGGGACCAAGACTGAAAAAGCCCTGGCCAAGGCCAGTTTTACATCTTTGCAGTCTGGGACCCTGAGCAAGTTTTGGTTGCTCGATTTTAATGCTATTTTGGGGGCAGACTGGGAGAGGTGGTCCTGTAGATACACAGGTCCCAGACTGTTTAGGGCTTTGAAAATATGAATCGGAGCCTTGAACCTGATCCAGTCTCCAATCTCTAGCCAGTGCAGTTGGGAGAGCACAGATGTCATATATGCTCTTCATTGGATCCCAGTAAGGATCCGAGCTGCTGCTTTTTAGATCAGTTGGAGCTTCCAGGGCAGGCTTAAGTGCAGCCCTGTAGAAGAAGAAGAAGAAGAGTTGGTTCTTATATGCCGCTTTTCCCTACCCGAAGGAAGCTCAAAGCGGCTTACAGTCACCTTCCCATTCCTCTCCCCACAACAGACACCCTGTGGGGTGGGTGAGGCTGAGAGAGCGCTGATATCAATGCCCGGTCAGAACAATTTTATCAGTGCCGTGGCGAGCCCAAGGTCACCCAGCTGGTTGCATGTGGGGGAGCGCAGAATCGAACCTGGCATGCCAGATTAGAAGGCCGCACTCCTAACCACTACACCAAACTGGCTCTCCAGGGCAAGTTACAGAAGTGTAGGGCAAGTTACAGAAGTGTACCTTGGAGGTGACTGCAGCTTGGATCATGATGGCTAGGTCAGGCGTTGATAGGTAAGGTACAAGTTGTCGTATTTGGCAGACCTGGTGAGTGATGCTTGTGATCTGGGCCTCCATAGATAAGGAGGCATCCAGGATCACGCATCCTCTTGACAGTGGTTGAAGGTGTTACATCAACCCAATCAAGAGCCCGGAGTTGCACCACATTGCCCTGTCACCCTAACCAGAGGTTTCAGCTGGATTTAACTTCAGCTGACTCCCTTTGAGCCAGTCCACCACAGCCTCCAGACATTTGGCCAAAGAATCCAGGGTGTAGATGGATGACTGCCCATCAACAGAAGTAGCTGGGTGTCATCAGCATACTGATGGCCACCCAACCTGAAACTCTGGTCTAGCAGGGTGTGGGGATGCATGTTGATGTTGAAAAACATTGGGCAGAGAATTGCTCCCTGTGGGACCCACATACTAGGGACTTCTGCTAGGAGGTGCCCGAATTACAGGGGCGGCCAAACTGTGGCTCTCCAGATGTCCATGCACTACAATTACTTGCAAACCCTGCCCTAATGCCACTTTCTGTCCCTGACATTGGATAAAAGACTGCTGCCCGTTTAAGGGTGTGCCTTGATACCTCAGGTCAATCACTAGTTCAAACATATAGGTAGGGTGAGCAGCAAACTGGCATACAGGTTTTTTTTTAACCCTTGAGAGGGTATCCAAGATTGTGAAGAATATGTAGGCCTGCCATTTTTCTCTCTAGGACCACCATTCTGTCCCCCTTCTGCACTCAGGCTCGGTATGGTGGTCCTGGTAAGCTACAATCCACTGGAGAGGCAGTGTTGTATAAGCAGGTAAGAGTGGTAAACTTTGGACCCTGAGCAATCTTGGTTTGGATCTCGTCCTCTATCATGGAAGCTGGCTGGGTGACCTTGGGCCCACTCTCAGTCTGGCTTACCTCACAGGGTTGTCCTTGTGAAAAAAGCAAGAAGGGGAGCATGATATTCTAAGCCTCTTTGAGTCCCAGCTGTGGGGGAGAGAAGACGGCTGTGAATAAATAAATGCAGATGCACAATAGTGAGGAGGATACAGCCGACAAAAAAGTTATGGACACTTCGCTTGTTACACAGATTGTGGGTAATGGCAGTTTCTGAGCTGAGCCACCTGCTTCTCCTGTGTATTCAGCAGGTCCAAACAGCCAAGCAAAGGGTTAATGAAGTGATTTGCATGTGGAAAGTCCTTAAATAACATTTATTCAGAAAAAAATTGATTTCCGCCATATTGAAACAAACATTCTTCTCTCTTACACTGTGATTTTTAGCACAAAACTCAGATAACTAAGGTCACGTTGCCATATTGCCATACAACTTGAATACTCTCTAGTTGCCTCTCAAATTGTGGAGAACAAAAAGATTGCTCTGCCGGACTTGGCAGATGTATCTGCAAAGCTGTCCGTAAACTCCTGACTTCAAACAGAGCAGCCTTTCTCTTCCACAGCACCATTCCTTTGAAGGTGGAATAACCTCATGCAGCTCAGGGAGGAAATGTCCTTAGGTTTCTTTGAAGTTCTCATCGTTCTATGAAAGTTCTTGTTGCATATTTAGTAGGGCGTAAACCTCTTCATTTGTAGGAAAGGCAAGGTAAAGGTTCTTTAGATAGTCACAACACTACATGATTAGCATGAAATTATTTTCAACACTTGTGAAAATGTCTCCCAAAGGAGAAATTATAATTTTAAAAAATCATAACTAGTCAGGTAAACAGTGATTGCTGATTTAGATATTTCTGGAAAGTAGTATTTATCTGGTGTTAAAAAGGTGGATTTTTAAATTCAGTGACAAGATGTACAGGTGCCAGCAGGGAAAAATGTTCTGCCACTTTAACAAGGCTTAATATGTGGAAATGGGCAGCTGAAGCTTTCTATGGCATAGAGGTAAAGGACATCACTTACACTTTCACATACACTAGATAGCACACGTTCAGTCCACATCCAATGCACTTGGCAACTCGATTTTACTGTGTGAAATGGCAAAATTCACTTTCAAACTGTTGATGAAGTTGATTAAGACTGTATTATTGAACATGTGCTTCTGGTAAGAGGGCAGGACCTTTTTTCTCCAGGTTGTTGGCAACCCTAGGAACATGGAAGACTTTTTGTTATAAGTTAAATATGAAAAAGCACACCACACTTAGATGCTTATTTATGTGACAAGTATAACCAGTTGAGCTGGCCCCTGTGAACTCCAAAAGAAAACACCAAATCCATGTAACACCTTTTATTCGGCCCAACCTTAAAGGGATTGCATGCATTTTGCATTCTATTCATGGGACAGCTTGAATGCAGCAGTTCCTTGAATACAGTTTTGGAGATTGGCTCTCTTGGTTTGCAGCACACGGCTGGCTTTGAGTCGAGTAGCACCTCAGAGACCAACAAGATCTTGAGGGGGTCTAAAACTAGTGAATACTTATTCTTATTTATTGTATCATTATAGAAAATAGAAAGTACAGAATTGCTCTATCGTAGCTGCGGCCTAGGATGCTATAGCTGGAGGGGCGCCCAAAGACTCCGATACCTAATAGTAAAATCCAGTAGCACCTTAAAGACCAACAAAGATTTATTCAGGACACGAGCTTTCGAGTGCAAGTCTATGAACTCCTTACATGACGGGGAATATATAGCAAAAATTATTTTTTATAATTTTTATCCAGCTGGTTAGGGGTGGGGCGGCCGTGCTGGTCCTTCTACATCTGTCGGCTGCTTTTGACATCGTGGACCACAAACTGTTGGTCCACCGCCTTGCCGGCACGGGGATACAGGACACAGCCTTACGCTGGATACGCTCCTTCCTCCAGAACCGGACCCAGAGGGTTGCCATGGGGGATGAGTTCTCGCTTTCCTATAGACTCCCTTGTGGAGTCCCTCAGGGTGTGGTTCTCTCCCCCACATTGTTTAACATCTTCATGCGCCCACTGGTCCAGCTGGTGCGGAATTTTGGGTTGGGCTGCCATCAGTACGCTGATGACACCCAGCTCTATCTCCTTATGGATGGCCACCCAGATTCTCCCCAGGAACCATTCGCCAGAAGTTTGGAAGCAGTGACAGAATGGTTTGAGCAGAGTCGCATAAAACTCAACCCCTCCAAGACGTAGGTCCTGTGGTTGGGTGGTAGGGGGTGGGATCAGGAAGCACATTTATCCAGCCTGGCAGGGACGCAACTTACCATCACGTTCCCAGGCCAGGAACTTGGGTGTGACCATCGACTCCTCCCTGACTATGGAGGCGCAGGTCAAGAAAGTAGCCGGCCAAGCAATTTTCCATCTTTGCCAGGCTCTACTACTAGCGCCCTAAACACTTGGCCACAGTGATTCATTCAATAGTCACCTTCCAGAATAGATTTCTGTAACTCACTCTACGTGGGCCTGCCTTGTCCTTGATCTGTAGACTTCAGCTAGTGCAAAACGCAGCTGCTAGGCTCCTCACTGGCACATCTTGGAGGGCCCACATCCAGCCTGTGCTGAGGCAGCTGCATTGGTTGCCAATTGCTATCCAGATCAAGGTTTTGGTTTTACCTTTAAGGCCTTACGCGGGTTGGGAACCACATACCTGAGCGACCACCTATCGCCCTATGAAAATTTGCTGGTCATTCCTGGCCCCAGGGAAGCGCACCTAGCCTCAACCAGGGCCAAGGCCTTTTCAGTGCTGGCCCCTACCTGATGGAACGAGATCCCGGGTTAGCTGCAGGATCTCTCAGCGTTCTGCAGGGCCTGTAAGACAGAGCTCTTCCGGCAAAGTAGATTGACGCCCACCTCCCCAGGCGGGTTTGAGTAGTACATCATCAGACCTCCTTCTCCACCCTACTATTAGTGGGGGTTGGGAGTGGGTTTTCCATCATGTTGGGTTTTTATGTCTTTTGTTTTATAAGACGCTGTAACCCGCCATGAGCCAGCCAGGGAGTGGCGGGGAATAAATCGAATAATAATAATAATAAATAATTCTGTTACATCAGTAGACTGGGCCACACAACCAAATACAGCCAATGATAATCCTTTGTCAGAACAGCCAATCAGCCCCCTGGAATTCAGTTGTAGTTTACACAAACACAGGAGAAACCAAACTGCCTGTGTCAGTGATCAAAGGCTTTCCCCATCACAACTGTGAAACATTCCTACAAGGGAATTGCTGGTAACTATCTTATCCCAAGGCCAGGGAGTAAAACTCAAAATTTCATTACATTGCCCTAACCTTACAGTCACATTATCACAAATAAAATAAGTTGTGATACCTGACAGGCCAGCCCTCCCACAGCTTTGGGTGCCACCTTCCATGGGCTGGACACAACATACCTGGGACTGGTAGGACTGCAGCTCTAACTTTGGCATCCTACCAATCCAATAATATTGAACTGGGTGATTCCATGCACACTGAATAATGCACTTACAATGCTCTTTGCAACAGGTTTGTATTGTATTGTGTGAAATGGCAAAACTTGCAAACAATTGCTGAATTGAGAGAGCATTGATTCAGCATATTTTAATAATCTTATTGGCGGTGGGAAGATCAATTCTCCCACATCCACCCCTGGAGGTCTTAGTTTGGGGGTTTTAAGTCATTTTTTATCTTGCCACGTTAGATCTTGGCTTTTTGTATAGGTTTTGTGGATTGTATATTGTATGTTGTTTTTAGGGGAATTTTATTGAGGTTTTTATATGTTGTAACCCGCCACGAGCCTTTTCGGGTGTGGCGGGCTATAAATCGAATTAATAATAATAATAATAATAATAATAATAATAATAATAATAATAATAATAATAATAATAATAATGTGTGAAACCACCCTACAGCTTGCCTTGGGCACCAAAAAATCTTGGACCGGCCCTTACAATATAGCCGGCTAAGTTAGACTGAACGGAAATATAAAATTGTAGCATTGACTGACATTGTCGCTTCTGTATGGATTTAAATCTTCAATGTTTTGTAGGACTTAGCTTAGCAGCTTTCAAGAGGAACAAAAGGAAACTGGAGTTAGCTGAAAAGGTAGAAACGGATCTTTTTCAGCTGAAGAAAAGGCGACAATCAAGTGAAAAGGTCAGTAGCTGTTCAGAAAATGCTGGATTACTCTTAAGCCATCTCACCTTAACAGATACAGGACTAGATGGCCTGTATGGCCCTTTTCAACTCTATGATTCTATGATTCTATGATGTCAAAGGTAAAAAACTTGATATCAGAATATTTTACCTCTCATGTAAAGTGTTAACCTGATGAACTGTAATATTCTTTGAAGTTTAATGGCCACGGTCAAAAAGGACCTGTGTCTGCCACATGTGTGTATGTGTGTGTGTGTGTATTTGTGTATATGTGTCATTGTTTCTTCTCTGGTACCAGCTCTGTCTTTTTAATTGAATTCAGTTCCAGCATTTGGGGAGGACTGCCAGAGGAGAAAGTAACAACTATTCCTGGACTTGTAGGGTGGATTGGGCATTATTCTTTGAGTACAGGCAGTTTAATGGCTTGGATCCTTAAGGTGCCATTTTGCCAGCACAGTTGTAACTCCCACAATGGTTGTTCCATCTGTGGAGGTGGTTAGGAAGTACTGGTTAAAATAAAATCAATTGCTACAGAAGCACAGGAGCTTTATACAGAATTCTGGAGCAGGAAAAATGCTGTTTAAACAAATTACAAAGAGGAACAAATTTTACTTGCCAAAATAGAAGCAAATCTTACATGACGTATTTATGTAAGTATATATAACTGATTGTGAACAGATTAACTTCAGAAACGTTAGTTCGCTACAGCTCCAAGCTAAGGTGTGAGAGAGAAGATGATGAAATATAAGATGAAATGCAGAAAGAGGCTCAACATTTAGCAGATGAGAGAGGGTGGGGTCAACTGCCAAGGGTACCCCAGTAAGAGAGCTCTCTTAGGACTTGCCCTCCCAGGTCCTCTTGCCTGCAGTTACAGTATCCAACAAGAAGATCCATGTCTATTCTTCCCTCCTGCTGTGGACTCCGGATTTAACTATATGCTGTTCCTCTGAGCACAATTTGAGGGGCCATAGAAGGTTGTGGTGTGCTGGAGGAGGGGAGGAAGGAAAGCACTTTGAAGACCATCAACCTTCTCCACTGCATCAGTTTTCATGAGTCACTTGGAAAACGATGTTGGTCTTTAAGAAGCTACTGGTCTCAAATGTTATTGTGTTACTAGCTCCTAAGAACGGGCCTTGAAAGGGTCCCCTCCCCTGGCCAGGCAGCTTAAGGTGGCTTTGGGCCGCAGCTTGCAGCCAGATCAAGTGAGGCGGGTGGGGGCTGGGCAGCTTGTTAGCAGGCCCGGGACAGAGCTCCTTAGCAGGCAGTCAGCAGGCTGGGAGGCCCTCATCAGCAGGCCCTGCTTAGCTAGCCAAGAGGCCCTTGTTAGGAGGCCCTCCACCATGATCCTTTGCCCGGGGCCTCTCCCCTTACCTGCTGTTGGCTCCAGGCACTGAGGCATCTGATAGCAAAGAGGCTGGAGTCCAGGGACGGAGGACAGGAGCCACAGGGGCAGGGCCAATCAGGGCAAAGCTGGCTGCACCCTGATTGGCCCTATTCCAACTTGGACAGCCGGACACGTCCCACCCCCTAGGCTGTTTCATAAATATATAGAGGAACAACAGTAGATAAGGTTTAGAGGCTAGCGAGCCTGTCCACCTGAGATTATCTTCCTCTAGCATGACACAGCTCGCATCAGTAGGTGTAAGATTGTTCATGCTCCTCCCCAAACCCCCCTCAGCAGGACCTAAAAACCCCAACCGAAGGGACAGCAGGGTCTTTACTTTGCAGAACAAACTGGTCTACTGCTGTGGTTTGATTGATCTCTCTTACTATTCATTTTCACTTTCAGAATGTGCATAGCAAAAGGCAAACATGAAAAGATAAAATATTTTCCTCCAGTTTAAGATTTTGGTGAACATTTCTCACTTTAGAACACACTGTGGATCTGGAGCAGGATGAGATTTGAAATACCAGGTAGGTAAAAACGTGTCTGTGCATTTACCTAGCATTGACCTGGCCCATATTGCTTACTGTTTCTTTACTGGTTTATATTTCATTATGAATGTCATTTCCGTATCTCAGTAGTTGTTTTTCTTAACAAAAATCTCTGCTGCCAAATATATTTTGTGCAGTTTTAGCTGTTGAGGATTAAAAGAGGCGCAGCTGTGGTTTGGACTTCTCACTTTGTTTTGTTTTTTCTCCTTCTGGAGAGAGGATCACACTGTAGGAAGTTAATGAAGTTGCAATAAGTTATATACAATGGGTAATGTTTAATAACTGCGGTATTTGGGGAGGGGAGGGCGTTCCTTTTAAATGTTAAAGGTATCTTTAGGGAAGAGAGAGACTGTAGCAGGTATTAATTCATGTAATAAGGGGCAAGTCAATGCTTGACACATGCCAGAACATGAGCTTACCAACCTGTTATTTGAAATATTGAAGCTCCTGAGTAGCACTTGGAGGATCATTTAAAGTCCGAGAGGTACTAGGTAGAGGAGTTCTCTTACTGGTCATCGCCACTGAATGGTAAGTCATTCTTAGTGCTCCAGAGTCATTTTCATGTTGTTAGACATCAGTATATTCTATATCTTGCCAATGGACACTTGTTTACATTCCAAACCCCAATTTTATTGCAGGGGACCCCAGTTTGGCACCCATGGACACCATGGCACCCACTGACACCTTTTTGGGTGCCTGCAAACTGTTTTCAGGAAGTGGGTGAGACCAGGTAGTACTTTTGTCCAACAAGGCCTCAGATTTACTTTTGAAAATTAGACTGGCTGTGCAGTTTCTAAAAAACCTGTGCCTTGACAGCAGCTGCCATCACAGCACAAGGCTGTACACTGTGTGATGGAAGCTAAGCTGTGGCAGCCATTTTGTGTCTGGCTCCGCCTCATGTGGCAGCCATTTTGTTTCTGTGCCCACCATGCTGCATCAGGCTTCCAAATATATCATGTAGTTTCAACAAGGTTGAGGATTGCTTCCAGTCTTGGAAGGGTGGTTTAGAAATTGAATAAATAATCATGATAATTGTGCAAATCACAGTGGAGTAAGACTGGGTAGAACAAAATTGCGCTGTCTCTGAGTTCCGGGAGTCTTGGTTCCTGCTTAACTAGTTTTCTGTCATCACATATTTGAGGCAGCATCACCACTTTGTCTCCGGGCATGACAGAAGCATCAGTAGTGCTCTTCACATTGTATTGGAACCAGTATAGTGCCAATTGCATGCCCCGGCGTGGATCTCTCCTGCTTCCTCTTCCTCCAGCCACTCAGGCTCCATAGCAGAGCATCTGCTTGGCAAGCAGAAGGTCCCAGATTCAGTTTCCAATTAAAGCTTATAGGTGATTCAAAAGACTCAGGACCTTGTAGAGTTGCTGCCAGACTGTGTAGACAGTGAAGACTTTGATCGACCAAAAGGTCTATTCCTGTATAGGGCAGCTTCGTGTGTTTGGTAATTCCTGTTGTTGGCTGTCCAGGAGTTCTGCAGTGAGGAGAGCTAAACAAAATTGCCCCCACTTCCTTCTCTCACCAGCAGGTGGTTTTGCCTGTTTCCATGTCTACAAGTGCCCGTGTGCTTCCATGTTGCTTACATCCCATGGGTTTCTAGTTCTTCATCTATGTTAACAAGCCTATCGCTTGTCCTTTAGACTCCTCCATTTTGGGGACAGAATCTAATCCTATTTTGTGCCAGCATGATGTAATGGTTCACATCCTTGTAACTTGTTGGGGGGCCTGGCTGTGGTTTCACCCATTGCATTGCCTCTAGTCTGGATAGCCACATCAGCTTATTGGCTTTCAGCATTTAAGCAAATAGAATAATCTCAAATACAAATAGAGTTCCATTTCTGGGACACATTTCGTATTTAGGTGGTGTTTTCCTTGGGTGTTAATTTGTTACCCTACGTTACTTTGACTTTTCGTTCTGGGAGTGGGGTGAAAGACTACCAATAAATCCTACTTTTTCCCTCCAGCACTCTAAATCTCAGGCACAATTTGGTCTCAATAGTTTGCTTTACTTGGTCTGTGTATGATGGGTAGGTGTCCCTGGCTGTGGCTCCAGCCCTCTCATTTGGTCTTGGTGTTTTGGGTGGCTGTCACTGAATAGCCAAATCAGATTATTGGCTTTCAAATTTCTTTTTCTTCTTTCTACCCCTCCCCATGCCCCCATCACATGTGGCTCTACCTTAAAGTATCACCCTTACCAGTCAAGTTCTAATTTTCTGTGGCTTTCTCTTAGAGCACAGTTTTTGTTCCTCTTCACCCTTTCCCCCCTGCTCACATTCCATTGACACACTTGGAGGCCAGTCAGACATTACTGTTTTTGCCACATCCGGGTGCGTTTACAGTTCCATGCCTTCCTGACCATGTCACGGGGCAAAAACGTGGTTCCAAAGTATGGATCCACACATCAGAATGATTTCTATCCTTACCTATTCACAGAATCATAGAGTTGGAAGGGGCCATACAAGCCATCTAGTCCAAACCCCTGCTCAATGCAGGATCAGCCCTAAGCATCCTAAAGCATCCAAGAAAAGTGTGTATCCAACTTTTGCTTGAAGACTGCCAGTGAGGGGGAGCTCACCACCTCCTTAGGCAGCCTATTCCATTGCTGAACTACTCTGACTATGAAAAGTTTTTTCCAGATATCTAGTCTATATCATTGTAGTTTAAACCCATTACTGTGTGTCCTTTCCTCTGCAGCCAACGGAAACAGCATCCTGCCCTCCTCCAAGTGACAACTTTTCAAATACATAGCTCTTAAAGAGGGCTATCATGTCCCCTCTCAACCTCCTTTTCTCCAGGCTGAACATTCCCAAGTCCCTCAACCTATCTTCATAGGGCTTGGTCCCTTGGCCCCAAATCATCCTTGTCGCTCTCCTCTGTACCCTTTCAATTTTATCTATGTCCTTCTTGAAATGAGGCCTCCAGAACTGCACACAGTACTCCAGGTGTGGTCTGACCAGTGCCGTATAAGATGGGACTATGACATCTTGTGATTTTGATGTGATGCCCCTGTTGATACAGCCCAAAATGGCATTTGCCTTTTTTACCGCTGCATCACACTGCCTGCTCATGTTTAGTTTACAATCCACAAGTACCCCCAAGGTCTCGTTCACACACAGAAGCGTATCCCCCATCCAGTAGGCATTCTTTTCATTTTTCTGACCCAGATGCAGAACTTTACACTTATCTTTATTAAATTGCATCTTGTTCTCATTTGCCATTGTGTTTAGATCTCGTTGAACTCTGTCTCTATCTTCTGGAGTCTTTACCAGTCTTCAGATTTGGTGTCATCTGCAAACTTGATGATTAGTTCCTCCACCCCCTCATCTAGATCATTAATAAATATGTTAAAAATTCCCTATCCACCTAACTGTCTGAAAATCCAGATTGCAGTCCTTCAATTTTTCTATCAGAACACCATGGGGAACCTTATCAAAAGCTGTACTGAAATCCAAGTAAACGATATCAACCGAATTTCCACGATCCAGCAAACCTGTTACTTGGTCAAAAAAGGAAACCAGGTTGGTCTGACAGGACTTGTTGGAGACAAATCCATGCTGACTTCCATGGATCACCGAATCGTCCTCCAGATGTTAGCAGATAGTTCCCTTTAATATCTGCTCCATTATCTTCCCCACAACGGAGGTCAGACTCACTGGTCTGTAGTTTCCCTGTAGTCTCCCTTTTTTGAAGATCGGAATAACATTTGCTCTCTTCCAGTCCTCCGGGACATCTCCAGTCCTTAAAGAGGTCCCAAAGATGATGGACAAGGGCTGTGCAAGTTCTCCGGAAAGTTATTTGAGCACTCTTGGGTGCATTTCATCCGGCCCAGGGGATTTGAACTCATCCAGTGCAGCTAAATGCCTCTTGACAACCTCTCTGTCCATGTCAACCTGCCATCCAGGCATTATCCCACATCTCTAGATGTGCCTAAACCTTTTGACCTGTGGGAAAAATCAGATGTAAAATAGGCACTGTGCCTTTCTGCTTTCTCTGCATCCTCCGTTAGTTTGTTCATCTGCACCCAACAGTGGGTCTATTGCCTCCTATACTTTACATTTGCTCCTCACATAACTGAAAAATCTTTTCTTGTTACAATGGGCTTCCCTGGGCAATCTTAGCTCACTCTCAGCTTTGGCTTTTCTGATGATTGATCTACAGCAGTGGTCCCCAACCTTTTTATCACCGGGGACCACTCACCGTGGATCACTCAACATCTTTTACTGAGGCCTGGTGGGGGGGGGTCGTTTACTCTTCTACTTTCAACCACTGTCCTAGCGCTCTGTGATCGCTATGGTAATGTTTAAACATCCCTTCAAAATAAGATACAGACTCGCCAGAACAATGAAGTATGTTGTAAAGGGCGGGGGGGATGAAGTAAAGGGCCGGGGGGGGGGGAGAAGGCATCCTTCGGGGCCCACCTCCAATTAGTCAAAGGACCACATGTGGTCCGCGGCCCAAGGTTGGGGATTGCTAATCAACAGTGCCTAGTAACCTGTAGGTACTCTTCTTTAGAGCTCTGTCCTTCCCTCCATTTCTTGAATATTTCCCTTTCTTAGTTCCTCTTGAAGTTCTCTGTTCATCCAAATAGGCTTCTTAGAGCTCCTGCAGTGTTTCGTCTTTCTGGGATAGTCATTGATTGAGCATGCAATAGCTCTTGTTTGAGTAGCGCCCACCCTTCACATGCTCCCTTCCCTTCCAGCATTCTCGTCCATGGTATGACACTCAGCATATCTCTGAGTTTATTAAAACTCAGGGTTTTTGTATTCAGTCACCCAAAACTCTCTGTAAGATCATCTATTCTATCAATAACCACAGCATACACCACAAAAATAACAAAGCCACACCTTCATGGCAATGCCACGGGGCAAAAATATGTTTCCCAAGGTTGGATCCTCACAGATACTCACTTTTTTGCATCCATTCACCTCAAACTCAATGTAAGATCATCGTCAGTGTCGGTCTGATGTGCAGCCCCACATTGGGACCGCGCAAGTGCAGGTCTGCCGCGGAACATGCTTTCAAGCTTTAGCCCGGTACGGAGTGCTACTGTTCCGACATGGTGCTCGTGCATGCGGATTCCTTCCGGAACACCCCCGTGAACTCTGATTTTATTTTATTGTAAATGTCGTAAATCACCATAAGCCAGAATTTCTGGGAATGGTGGTATATAAATTATAAATAAATAAATAAGATAGAGCTGCCCGGGTTCCCATACTAACACCATGGAGAGCCCACACGAGATGTGTCTTGTGGCAGCTGCATTGGCTTCCAGTCAAGTTCTAGATCTGATTCAAGGTTTTGGTTCTCACCTCTAAGGCCTTATGCTGGCTGGGCGAGTGCGCTTTGATCTTGTAACACCCACCAATTGAGGACCCCTGGCCCTAAGTAAGTACATTTGGCCTCAACCAGAAGGAGCTCCTCAAGAAGTTCAGAGCTTGATAGAACTAGCCAGCAAGATGAACTGGATGGAACATTGACCTGATCCAATATGGCTTCTCAATTGTTCTTATGAATTGCACAATTGCATTCAGGGGGGGGGGGGGTCATCTCTTCTTAGGTATCAATTCTTCCAGCATCATTGTCAGCCTCCCTTCATTGTCATTGTGCTTATTGTGCACCCATCAAAGGAACAAAGATGGTTTGAACCTATGACCTTCTGTTGTGCTGTCTCTCATATTGTCCTTGATGCTGTCCCTTAAATTCTTCAAATTAGTTTCTGTGCTAGGCATTCTTCTGCATGTTTCATTTTGGTTTTTACTATGCTTTCCTGAATAGAGACCTTTCTTTGTCATCTCTGCTTCTCTTGGGAATGTTAAGATTGGCAAAGATCTCCCTTTCTTCCCTAGGTGACACTTGTGATCTCTCCTGATGAGTTTTGTGGTGGCTTTCTAATGTGAGAAGTACAGTGTGCCTTTGGCTACAGATAGGGGGTCCTTTTAGAATTACTTTTTGGAACCCCTTGGGAAGGCTTGGTTGATAAATAACGGTTTGGGGGATCCTAGAGGTTATTACTGACAGAATGACCTTTCCTTCAGCTTGTGAGTGAAGACAGTCACTTTTGGGTGTGAGACATGTTTGTAATCTGTGTTGTAAGCTAGTAGGCCGGGGGTCCCCAACACCTTTGACCCTGTGGGCACCTTGAGAATTCTGTCTCAAGTTGGAGAGTGTAGACTACTAAATGGTTGCCACAAGAGGTGGAGCCCAGCACAAAATGTCAGGAAGTGATGTCATGCGTAACGCTATCAGTAGCTCTACAGGATTTCAGCCAGAAGACCAGTTGAACAGGATGCCTTTTAAAATGAACATATTAGTTAAAAATATTTTTCCTGCATACATCTTCAGTCATACTGAGAAGCTCCTTGTGCTATGACGGCACTGCTGTTGAAGCAACTTTCTAAACATCTGCATAGCTGGTCAGATCTCCAATGTGCCCATGAGAAGCCCTGCTGGGCAAACACCCCACCTGGCCACACTCATTTTTTACAAACTACAAGTGCCAGGAAAGGTTATTCGTGGGCATCACATTGGGGACCCCTGTAGTGGACTCTGAAGATCAATTTGACTGTAATCCTTAGAAGCCTAATATGATGTCCACCTTAAGAATGTGCTTTCATTGCCCTCATCTTTCTGCCACTCAGGAGAATGACTCAGGAACCCTGGACACAGTTGGCGCAGTTGTGGTCGACCAGGAAGGAAACGTTGCTGCTGCGGTCTCCAGTGGAGGCTTAGCCTTGAAGCATCCTGGAAGAGTTGGTCAGGTGGGTTGAATCGGGATTTGTGGGGTCATTGGCATCTCAGCTTTGTTGTATCAAACCTATTGACTGAAAGGAAGAGCTTGGGAAAAGGAGCATTCCTCCATAGTACGCCTATATATGAGTTCTATGTAAGGACTGAGAACTTGATAACATAATAGGAACAGCTCATCTGCGCATGAGGCTCAAACTTTGTTGGTCTTGAAGAAGAAGAGTTGGTTCTTATATGTCGCTTTTCTCTATCCGAAGGAAGTTCAAAGCGGCTTACAGTTGCCTTCCCTTTCCTGTCCCCACAACAGACACCCTGTGAGGTGGGTGAGGCTGAGAGAGCCCTGATGTTACTGCTGGGTCAGAATAGCTTTATCAGTGCTGTGGTGAGCCCAAGGTCACCCAGCTGGTTGCATGTTGGGGAGCATGAAATCAAACCCGGCTTGCCAGATTAGAAGTCCTTACTCCTAACCGTGACACCAGGCTCGGTGGTGGATTCACACTTTGTTCTCCTGCTTCAGACTAACACAGTGAATCTATACATAGGAACAATGCATTTTATTAGGGCAGTGGAGAGGGGCCTTCAGTTTTAATCTTAAGCTTTTGCATCAAACTTTCATACTATCTACTAATGTCATCATACTGCGAGCTGGAAACATCTACTGATGTGCTCTGTAATCTTTAAACCCCGCCCCGCGGCGCGGTGCACTGCGCCGCAGGACAAATAAAAGAGTAAGGGCTCTGTGGGAGGAGTTAGGGCGGGACTCGTCCGGGATAAAAACTCGGAGAGGGCCACTCAGGAGCCGCTTTGCGGCTCCTGATTGGCCCTCTCCGAGAGCCACTCAGGGGCCAAGTGGCATAGCGCGCCTCCCTATTGGCCACTTGGCCCGCCCCGGACTCCTCACACATACCACTGGCAGCACACACCTCAGGTAAGTGTGAACCACCATTCTCTCCCGGCTTTTGCCGGCCCCGAAGGAGCGCCCGGGGCCGGCAGAAGCCTTGCCCGCCCACCGCTGCCGTTCTCCCGGCTTTTGGGAGGGTGGGACGGGCGGCGCCTGGCCTCCTCTCGCCCCGGGAGGGGCTTTGCCGCTCCCGGGGCGAGAGGAGGCCGTTTTGGCCTTTCGGGAGGGTGGGGGTGGGGCCACAGCTAGCCTCCTCTCGCCGCCTTCGCCGCTCGCAGGGCAACAGAACGGTGTTCTCCCAGACTTCTCTCGGCCCCGGGAATGGCCTCGCCGCGGTGAGGCTGCTCCCGGCGCCGAGAGAAGACAGGCTCCTAGCGCCCATTTTGTTCAGAAATAAAATGGGCTTTATTTCTAGTTTAACCATAATGCATTTCCTGATCACCTGTCATGAAACATAGGTATGTCCTGAAAATATATGCAAGGCTTGCTAGATTGTGTCTTAGCTTTCCCCCCATCATCAGAGTGCATTGTAGCCTGGAGACCTTTCTCAGTGGGCCAATAGCCTGCTCCTCACCTTTGAGGCTCAGTGGAGTCCTGCTTAGTCAGGGAAAGGAGGTGCCTGGCCTGGGCTATGTCAGCACACCTGATGCTTCCTTGCTGAGAGTTAAGGGATTTTTTTTGCAGCCTAAGAAGAAAGAAATATTCCTCAAATTATTCACCAGTGTTTTCAGAAGTATTGCTATTGGGGTTTTGGAGGTGTCAGGAATAGAAATGTGCTTCATGGTTTCTTTCTCAAACCATGTTTTTGTTGTTGTTGTCAGGTGTAAAGTCGTGTCCGACCCATCGCAACCCCATGGACAATGATCCTCCAGGCCTTTCTGTCCTCTACCATTACCCGGAGTCCATTTAAATTTGCACCTACTGCTTCAGTGACTCCATTCAGCCACCTCATTCTCTGTCGTCCCCTTCTTCTTTTGCCCTCGATCGCTCCCAGCATTAGGCTCTTCTCCAGGGAGTCCCTCCTTCTCATGAGGTAGCCATAATATTTGAGTTTCATCTTCAGGATCTGGCCTTCTAAGGAGCAGGCAGGGCTGATCTCCTCTAGGACTGACCGGTTTGTTCGACTTGCAGTCCAAGGGACTCACAAGAGTCTTCTCCAGCACCAGAGTTCAAAAGCCTCAATTCTGTGATGCTCGGCCTTCCTTACGGTCCAACTTCCACAGCCATACATTGCAACTGGGAATACCATAGCCTTGACTACACGCACTTTTGTTGGCAGGGTGATGTCTCTGCTTTTTAGGATGCTGTCTAGATTTGCCATAGCTTTCCTCCCCAGGAGCAAGCGTCTTTTAATTTCTTTGCTGCAGTCCCCATCTGCAGTGATCTTGGAGCCCAGGAAATTAAAATCTGTCCCTATCTCCATTTCTTCCCCATCTATTTGCCAGGAATTGAGAGGGCCGGATGCCATGATCTTCGTTTTCTTGATGTTGAATTTCAAGCCAACTTTTGCACTCTCCTCCTTCACCCGCATCAACAGGCTCAAGTTCCTCTTCACTTTCTGCCATTAGAGTGGTATCATCTGCATATCTGAGGTTGTTGATATTTCTCCCTGCAATCTTGATCCCAATTTGTGACTCCTCTAACCCCGCCATTCTCATGATGTGCTCCACATACAAGTTAAATAGGCAAGGCGACAGTATACAGCCTTGCCGAACTCCTTTCTCAATTTTGAACCAATCAGTGATTCCATGCCTGGTTCTCACTGTTGCTTCTTGACCTGCATATAGGTTTCTCAAGAGACAAATAAGATGCTCTGGTATTCCCATCTCTTTAAGAACTTGCCACAGTTTGTTTTGCTCCACACAATCAAAGGCTTTAGCATAGTCAATAAAGCAGAAGTAGATGTTCTTCTGGAACTCCTTAGTTTTCTCCATGATCCAGCGTATGTTGGCAATTTGATCTCTAGTTCCTCTGCCTCTTCGAAATCCCGCCTGTACTTCTGGAAGTTCTTGGTCCACATATTGCTGGAGTCTAGCTTGTAGGATTTTGAGCATAACTTTGCTGGCATAAGAAATGAGTGCAATGATGCGGTAATTTGAACATTCTTTGGCATTGCCCTTCTTTGGGATTGGAATGTAAACTGACCTTTTCCAATCCTATGGCCATTGTTGAGTTTTCCAAATTTGCTGGCATATTGAGTGTAGCACTTTTACTGCATCATCTTTTAAGATTGTGAACAGTTTTACTGGAATGCTGTCACCACCACTAGCTTTATTGTTTCTCAGACTTCCTAAGGCCCATTTGACTTTACATTCCAGGATGTCTGGCTCCAAGTCAGTAACTACCCCATTGTGGTTATCAGGGATGTTAAGCTCGCTCTTGTATAGTTCTGTATAATTTTGCCACCTTTTTAAAATCTCCTCTGCTTCTGTGAGGCCCCTACCATTTTGGTCCCTTATCATACCCATCTTTGAATGAAACATTCTCTTCATATCTCCAATTTACTGGTCCTCCCCATTCTATTGTTTTCTTCTATTTGTTTGTACTGTTCATTTAAGAAGGCATTCTTATCTCTTTAGCTTTTTTCTGGAATTCTGCATTCAGTTGGGTGTATCTTTCTCTTTCTCCCTTGCCTTTCACTTCCCTTCTCTCCTTAGCTATTTGTAAAGCTTCCTCAGACAGCCATTTTGATTTCTTGCATTTCTTTTTCTTTGGGATGGTTTTATTTGCTACTTCTTGTACAATGTTGCGAACCTCCGTTCATAGTTCTTCAGGCACTCTATCTATCAGATCTAATTCCTTAAATCTATTGGTCACTTCTTCTGTATATTCGTCGGGGATATGATTTAGTTCATACCTGAGTGGCCTAGAGCTTTTCCCTACTTTCTTCAATTTAAGCCTAAATTTTGCAACAAGAAGCTGATGATCTGAACCACAATCAGCTCCTGGTCTTGTTTTTACTGACTGTATAGAACTTCTCCATCTTTGGCTGCAGAGCACATAGTCAATCTGATTTCTGTGTTGACCGTCTGGTGATGTCCATGTGTAGAGTTGTCTCTTGGGTTGTTGGAAAAGAGTCTTTACTATGACCATTGTATTCTCTTGACAAAATTCTACCAGCCTGTGCCCTGCTTCATTTTGTATTCCAAGGCCAAACTTGCCTGTTATCCCAGTTATCTTTTGGCTTCCTACTTTAGCATTCCAATCCCCCATGATGATAAGCACATCATTTTTTTAGCATTGCGTCTAGAAGGTGTTGTAGGGCTTCATAGAACTGGTCAACTGCATCCTCTTCAGCAGCAGTGTTTGGGGCATAGAGCTGGATTACTGTGATGTTGAATGGTTTGCCTTGGATTCGAACTGAGATCATTCTGTTATTTTGGGGATTGTATCCCAAGACTGCTTTTACTACTCTCTTATTGATTATGAAGGCTACTCCATTTCTTCTGTGAGATTCTTGTCCACAGTAGTATACCTGATGGTCATCTGAATTAAATTCACCCATTCCTGTCCATATTAGTTCACTGATTCCTAAAATGTTGATGTTCAGTCTTGTCATCTCTTGTTTAACCACGTCCAGCTTGCCTTGATTCATGGATCTGACATTCCAGGTTCCTATGGAATAAAAATCTTTACAGCATCAGACTGTCTTTTCAGCACCAGTTCCCTTTCACAACTGATCGTCCTTTCAGCTTTGGCCCAGTCGCTTCATTCATTCTGGAGCTACTCGTACTAGCCGTCTGCTCATCCCCAGTAACATATTGGACACACTTCCGACTTGAGGGGCTCATCTTCCGGCATCATATCATTTTGTCTTTTGGAACTGTCCATAGAGTTTTCATGGCAAAGATACTGGAGTGGTTTGCCATTTCCTTCTCCAGTGGATCACCTTTTGTCAGAGCTCTCAGCTATGACCTGTCCATCTTGGGTGGCCCTGCACGGCATAGCTCAATACTTCACTGAGCTACGCAAGCCCCCTTGCCTCGGCAAGGCAGCGATCCTTGAAGGGGGCAAACCATGTTAAGTTTGTTGTAAATACATTTGCTTGAAATACATACTTTATTTTTTTTTCTATTTTTTTTGACAGGCAGCTCTTTATGGATGTGGTTGCTGGGCTGAAAATACAGGAATTCAGAATCCTTATTCTACAGCTGTGAGTACCTCAGGTATTTGCTATTCTTATAAATATTCATGATATGATTAGCATATAATGATAGAAGCTATGTTGTTGATTAACATAAATGCATAAAAAGTCCTTCGTTTCAGCTTGAATTAGCCCTGCCTGTGACCGCTATCTTCGAATATATTAAGAAACACAGAGTAAAATAATTGTATTTACTTTTAATGGTTGTGGTTCTTCATTGCAAGGTGCGTCAAGCAGAACTCTGAAGAGGTGGCAAAGAAATATATTCTAAATAAATTAATAATTTGGTTAGTGGATAGACATGGTCAAAACTTCCACTTGTAATTATTTCCTTGTAAGCTTTAATTAGTGTTGCAATATATATTCCATGGGCTAATGAGCCTGATTGTTTTAGTCTGTTCAATGGTTTTGCAGAGAAAAGACAGAAATACATTTGTGTGAGGTCCATAATGCCAGCTGTGCTTCCCTTGTCTGTGCAAATGCAACCCACATAAAAGACATACAGAAAGCAGTCTTTAGCAGGTCTACTCAAAATCCTAGTGAGGTCTGTTCAGAAGGGCTTATTGTCAGGAAAGTGTCTTTAGGACCCCACTGATGAAGTCTGGTAATTATCAAGATGGTTGTGGACACAGCCTGCAAATTGGTAAAGATACCTAATATGCGTATTCCTTATCCATTGTTGTTCCTCTATATCAGGGGTCATCAACCCCCGGTTCGTGGCCCGGTACCGGTCCGCAAAGGCCGCGCCTGCCTCCCCCCCCACAGCGAGAAGCTCGGGGAAGAAGCATGCCTGGCATGTCGGCGACGCAAACGTGCAGTTGCTGCACTTGCGCATTTGCGCCCCCCTGGTGGAGAATACGCACACGTGCAGTTGCTGTGCATGCGCGTTAGCACCCCTGGTGGCGAAAACTCGCATCCGCGGCACCTGCGTTTGCGTGCAGCTACCGTGCGGCGCCCGGGCCGTTGGCTCCCCCCTCACCCCGGAGGCGGTCCCTGACCAAAGAAAGGTTGGGGACCGCTACTCTATATATTTATGAATCAGCCTAGGGGGTGGGACGCGTCCAGCTGTCCAAGTTAGAATAGAGCCAATCAGGGTGCAGCCAGCTTTGATCTGATTGGCCCTGCCCCTGCAGCTCCCGCCCTCCGTCCCTGGACTCTAGCCTCTTTGCTCTCAGATGCCTCAGTGCCTGGAGCCAGCAGCAGGTAAGGGAGAGGACCTAGGCAAAGGGTTGTGGTGGAGGGTTTGCTAACAAGGGCCTCTTGGCCTGCTAGGCTGGCCTTGCTAATAAGGGCCTCTTGGCCTGCTAGGCTGGCCTTGCTAACGAAGGCCTCTTGGCCTGCTAGGCTGGCCTTGCTAATGAAGTCCTCTTGGCCTGCTAGGCTGGCCTTGCTAACGAGGGCTTCTTGGCCTGCTAGGCTGGGCCTGCTCATGAGGGCCTCTCGGCCTGCTGATTGCCTGCTAAGGAGCTCTGTCCCGGCCCTGCTAACGAGCTGCCCAGCCCCCACCTGCTCCACTTAATCCGGCTGTGAGCTGCCACCCAAGGCCATCTTACGCTGCCTGGCAAGGGGCCAGGGGAGGGGGCCCTTTCAAGGCCCGTTCTTAGGAACGGGCTTTGAAGCTAGTATATACAGATTGCAGAGTTAGGTTTACTGAAGTTTGATTTTTATAGATTGCAAATTGGTGGGACTGCTAAATACCAGGCAATACCAGGTTGCAGAATACTGGGCAATACCAGTGGAGCCTGTAGAAGGACCTCAGCTGGGTATAATGCCATCGAGTCCACTCTCTAAAGCAGACATTTTCTTCAGGGGAATTAATCTCTAGGTTGGAGTTTAGTCGCAATTCTGGCTCCACCTGGAGTGGAGCTAGTCTATTTTCCTGTTACCAGCTAGTCTATTTTCCTGTTTTCAAGAACTCTCAGCATAGGAGAGCATTCAAAACTGATTCCTCACCTACAGTTTGGAGTGCTAAAGCAATTTTGATCACTTCATTCTGCTGCGTGTTTTGACCAGGCCTAAGTTTTCTGGTCTGTTACTTTTTCAAGTTAGATTATTTCTGGACTAGGCATTTACTTTGGTTCTACAAAATGTGCTTCTCATTCAGTATATGAAGCCACTGCAGCTCCATATCATGTCTACTTTACCTCTTACATTACAGGATTTAAAATAATGATCAGTAAGGCTTGAATATCTGCTATCCCTACTTCAAAGTGGTAGGCTGAGCTAATTGTTATAGGCCTGTTTTTTTAGAATATGAAAACATCCAGTTGCAAGTTTTACAAATCAAGCTTTTAAATGCACCTATTGATTTTGGAATTAGATATGATAGACTATTTTAAAAACTTCTGAAGAAAGCTTATACCCATAATAATATTTTATTGGTTTTAATAATAGTGCTACTGGACTCAAACTTTGTTCTACTTTTAAAACACTCCATTTATAATTTATTAACTTGAATCTGAAGGATTCACTTTAACATGTACATGTATCAACTGAATGTCATAGAAATTTTGCTTGCACACAGAGGAAAGCACGTTGTGCAGATTCATGAACTTAATGGATGGAGTCCAAAGGATGCATAGAAAAATGTTTTTGAATGATCTGTGGCCTGGGGCCCAAGTCCTATGAGGGAAGGCCTCGGAAACGTTCAAGCTGGAGGAGGTTAACAGGGAGTATGATTGTTCTCTTTAAGTATTTAAAAGGTTGTCACTTAGAAGGGGGCAGGGAGCAGTTCTTGTTGGAAGGAGAGGATAGGACCCTCAGTAATGGGTTTAAACTATGTATAGAATGATATCGGCTAGATATCAGGGGGGAAAAATTCACAGTAAGTAGTTCAGCAATGGCATTGGCTGCCTAAGGAGGTGGTGAGCTCCCTCTCACTGGCAGTCATTAAGTGGCAGCTTGACAGATTTAGGCTGATCTTGCACTGAGCAGGGGGTTATACTAGATGGCCTGTATGGACTCTTCCTATTCTATGATTCAATATTTATTTACGGTCATTCAGACCAAAATTCAAATACATGCAATTAAAAACTAAGACAATTTAAAAAGAGAAAAACCAGTAATAGTATTATAATTTTTAAAAAAAGATCTGGCGACATAAAAACTTTAAGATGTTAGATTGAATATTTAAGACATAGTTTAAGTTGCCAGTGAGAATTGGCTCCTTCTGAAGTTGGATCAGAGAGAAATTTTCTGATCCACATACATAGTACGCAATTTCATGGTGGCAGTGCAAAATTTAGCTGTTGTCAGGATCCCATAATCACTGCCATGATTTATGCTTGACCTGAGTGGTTCCATCTTGTATTAATGTGTGTCTGTTTCACTGATTCTGTAACAACCCTGACCTGTCTATGTAGTGATTTAGTTTTCTGTAACAATTATGCTAGACTGAGTTATCTCTGGGAAGGGTAGCTGTGTAACAAAGCCGAGAAGACCTAACTATCTTTCCTGGACACGAGCCCAGGCTGGCACCTGCAGGAGGAGGCTATTTGCTCTCTGGGAAATTTACAGCTTTGGGCGGGAAAATGAACCAGTAAAAGTGATTGCCTTTTGTGTATTGATTAGATTCAACTATGAACGTTGAGGTGTTCTGATCTGCTAAGCAATAAAGCTTTCTATTAATTCAGAAGTCTAGTTGCTAGTCTGTCAGCCCTGATAGTTAGTCAAATCTCACAACCATCCTCCTCGTTCTGAGATGTCGGACCAAGAGGGGGAACCAAAACCTAAACCCCCGCCGAAGAACGAGCCGACGAGGCTGCGGGGGAGCAGGTGCCACGGCCAGTAGTAGAGAGGTGCCGCCCCAATTCTGCTACTCCCTTGGGCACCCATTCTCGGTCTTCCTACCCGGTCACAGCCAGATCAGGTTTGGCTAGAGCTTTGGACAGCCGGGGGGTGGATTACTACTTGTCACCGATCACCGGAGACGGTCCAAGTATGATGACCCTGTGGTGCCTGATTGGAGTTGTGAGTTGTGTAGAGGGGTCCCGGATCAAGAGACTGCGATCCTTCTCAAGAACCTCGAACTCTGTGACATGATGGATCGAATGGGAGACTGGCTGGTGACAATGGCTGCAGATCCCGATCCTAACATCCAGAGAGGTGCTCAGTTTTTCCTGGCGTAGATGGGGTGTCTCATCTTGCGTCCCGAAGGGATGACTGCACCTGCTCTTGGAGCAAGGAACACGCCTGTGCTGGCTGGAGACCCGGCGGAGCCTCCTATCCCAGCACAGCTGGCGCCTAATCAGCCGCCGCAGGACCAGCCTGCAACAAACCAGCCGCCGCCCCACAACGAGCCGGCGGCTCCTGCAGTGCCAGCACCTGCTCCAGAGGGGGACGGACAGCGCCATCGCCACTTCCACACTTGGTTTGTAGGTGATCCAGAAGAGTTCCATGCCTACCTGATCCAGATCCAAGGCTGTATGGTGGAGCATGGACACACATTCCAGGATTATGCGGAGTGAGTGCGATTTGTTCATCAACCTGTACAAGTATGCGCCGATGGAGGTGAGAAATTATGACTGTGTTGTCCGCTGCATGAGAGAGCGTTTCGAGGATCCTTTTGAGGCAAAGACAGGGCTGGAGAATTTGAGGAGCTTGAAGCAAGGGTCCATGTCGTTGGCTCAATACACTCATGAATTCAAAAAGATCGTGGCCTTGATCCCGGACTGGGTGGAGGCAAAGAGGGTTCAAGCTTTTCGAAAGGGCTTGCGCACGGATCTGGCAAAGAAATGTCTGAACCTGGACAACTCAGAGATGGGTCTGGTTGGCTGGCAAGGTGGAGAAGAGGATATACCTGGTTACTCACTTGGAAGGCGAGAAGCCCAGGGATGGGAAGAAGCTGGGTACTCCGAAGAAACCCATTCCCACCAAGACCTGATGCGGCTGAAAGAGCCAGGTGTCGTGAGAAGGGTCTGTGCCTGGGATGCGGGGGCCACGGCCATTTCCTGCTGACTGCCCGTCTAAGAAGCCCAAGACACCCGATTCTGGACAGGAGAAATCCACTGGAAGACCAGCAAGAAAAGACACTCCGGGAACAACCAAGACGCCGACTACGGGAAAGAAGACAGTGAAGGCGCTTCTGACTCCTCTGCTGGGACCACTGAATTACACTTCCTCTTCAAGTGGCACCGACGACGGGAATGAATCATCGGAGCCGTCAGGAAATGATGAAGACCTGCAGTGAGACAGACCCATCCCCCTACTTCTCCTCCCAGTTACTTTGACTGTGCCAGGGACAGGGAGGAAAGTGGGGGTTCAGGGCATTTCAGACTGTAGGTGCACCCGGACTATTATAAACCTGTCATTGGTGCAAGCCCTGGGTGTGGGGGAAGAGCCACTATGGAAACTGTTCAGATTTGCCCAAATGGACGGAAAGTGCGCAAAAGAAGAGGAGGCAGTGTCTCATATGCTCCCTATAGACTTTTGAACACTGGGAGCGGATCCAGCCTGTGGTGGCACCCCACGTCACCTTCCCTTTTGTCTTAGGAACTGGAGTGGTTACATAAACATGATCCCAGCATTCGTTGGGGATCCCGGTTCCTTCGTTTTGATGATCCGGGATGCCGACACCGTTGTCGCCATGCTGCCCTAGGGTGTCCCGTAGAAGGGCGGAGTGAGCATACCGTCCTATGCAGCCAAGGGTTGCCAGGCTTGCCTAAGGAGTATTGAGACTTGAAAGAAGTGTTCGAGGAGAAAGAATGTGACGAACACCCCCCCTTTCAAAAAACAGACTGTGCCATCGAATTAAAACCAGGGAAGCTGTTACCCAAGGCAGAGAGATGATTGAATTGCCTTTTTAGACAAGAATCTGACACAGGGTTTTATTCAACCAACGATGTCCCCTATGGCCGCGCCAGTACTGTTTTTAAAGAAGGAAGGCACTCTACAATTGTGTACTGATTATAGGGGCTTGAATGCTGTGTCTATTTCTAATGTCTACTCCATTCCCTTGATCAAAGACTTGTTGGGCCCCTTGGGGAAGGGAAAGATCTTTACAAACTTGGATCTTCGGGAGGCTTATTACAGAGTGAGGATTAAGAAAGGACATGAATATTTGATGGCAATTTGAATGTGCCATTATGCCATTCGGGTTGGCCGGCGCGCCCGGCATGTTCATGAATGTGATTAATGAAGTCATGCATGATTTATTATATAAAGGAGCCCTGGTTTTCTTGGATGATATTTTACTGTATTCAGAAAATCTAAAGGACCATGTGACTTTGGTGAGGGAAGTTCTAAGGCGCCTTAGGGTGAACCACTTATATGCCAAACTGTCAAAATGTGAATTCCATAAGCAGAGCATGGATTTTTTGGGGCATAAAAATGGAGGGCATAAAAATGGACCCTGGCAAAGTCAGGGACTTACTGGCATGGGAACCTCCCAAGACACGTAAGCAGCTGCGAAGTTTCCTAAGGTTCGCCAATTTTTATAGAACGTTCATCCCCAACAGTGCAACAGTGGCACTGCCACTCAGGGACTTGTTGAAAACCAAGAGAGGGGGGCAGAAAGTGAGTACGCTGAATACGCCATTGCATTGGTCAGGAGACTGTCAAGCAGCATTTAAGGCGCTCAAGGCACTATTTACGACTGAACCCATTTTGGCTCATGTAGACTTCCAGAAAATGTTTACGGTGCAAGTAGATTCGTCTAATGTGGTGATGGGGACGGTGATTCTGCAGAAAGGGAATGATGGCCACTTGCATCCGCTAGCCTATATTTCAAAGAAATATTTATACCGCCCTTCCCTACGGTCCTGAGAAGAATTGGGTGATTTGGGGAAAAAGAGGCGGCAGCAGTAAAACTTTCTTTGGCAACCTGGTGGCATTGGCTGGAGGGGTCTGCAGTCCCTTTTGAATTATGGACTGTCTACAAGAATTTGCAGGTTTAAAACAACCCTGTACCCTTTTGGTAAAACTAATGTTTTGGGCTGTTTTTCTCCTGCTTGAACTGCCCCTGAAGCATTTCCCTGGCAAAATGATTTTTTTGGCTGATGCACTGTCGCACCTCCCACAGTATGAGTGCAAGAAGGAGCCATTGGTGGATACAGTTTTTACTCCATCCCAATTGGGGCTGGTTGCAGTGACACGCAGGCAGGCCAAGGGAGGGGCTCCCTCCCCTGGGGGTTGGTTTCAGAAGTATGTCACCACTGATCCTGAGTTTGCCCGCCTCCAGGAATATTTGCAAGAGGAGGGCTTGTTTTGCAAGGGGGGAAATTCGTATGTGCCAGCGGCTGCCAGAAAAGACAATTTCAAACTCTGCAGTGATTCAAAAGCCGCGGGACACTTTGGTTTTGTGAAAACTCTGCATCTGGTATGCAGGCTTTATTGCTGGCTGGATGCAAACATATGGGGCCATTCTGCACAACTTAAATTTATTTATTTTTATTTTATTTTATTTATTTAGATTTTTATACCGCCCTTCCCTACGGCTCTGGGCAGTTTACATAAAACATTTTGGAACATTTACATAGAACACTATCAAAATCAATATAATAGTCTAACAATAATAACAACACAACAACTGGAACAATTAGAACTGCACTTCAACAGTAACTTTTAACAATCCCTCAGTAGGTTCGGTCCGTCAGTCTGGGGGGGCACCTGTAGATGTTATGGGTCAGTCGGCCCCACCAAATGCCTAGTGGAAGAGCTCCTTTTTGCAGGCCCTGCGGAATTGTGGAAGTTCGTCAGGGCCCTGATCTCTTCGGGGAGTTCATTCCACCAGCTGGGGGCCAGGACTGAAAAGGCCCTGGCCCTTGTTGAGGCCTGACATGCCTCTTTAGGGCCAGGGATCCGTAGCCAGTTGGAGGTGGCAGAGTGTAGAGCTCTTCTAGGGGTATAGGCAGGGAGGCAGTCTCTTAGATACACTGGGCCCAGACCACGTATGGCCTTAAAGGTGATTACCAAAACCTTAAACTTAATCCGGAATTGAATTGGGAGCCAGCCGAGTTCTTGGAGTACTGGCCGGATATGAGATCTCCATGATGTCTTAGTGAGAATCCTGGCCGCGGCATTCTGCACCAGTTGTAGTTTCTGGATCAAGGATAAGGGTAGGCCTGCATAGAGCAAGTTGCATTAGTCCAGTCTGGAGGTTACCATCGCATGGATCACTGTGGCTAGGTGCTCTGGTTCCAGGTAGGGCGCTAGTAATTTGGCTTGGCAGAGGTGGTAAAATGCCAGCCATGCTACCTTTGTGAACTGGGCTTCCATTGTAAGGGAAGCATCCAGGATCACGCCCAGGTTCCTGGCGGAGTGAGTCGCTAGGAGCTGCACACTGTCCAGGGTGGGCAGGCACGCTTCCTCCCATGTTCCCTTCCTACCCAACCACAGGACCTCCATCTTTGAAAGATTGAGCTTCAGATGACTCTGCTTGATCCATTTTGTCACTGCTTCCAGGCATCTGGCTAAAGATTCTGGGGGGGGGGAGTCAGGGCAGTCATCCATCAGGATGAAGAGCTGGGTGTCATCTGGATACTGGTGGCAACCCAGCCCAAACCTCCACACCAGCTGAGCAAGAGGGTGCATGAAGATATTATAGAATCATAGAATCATAGAATCATAGAGTTGGAAGGGGCCATACAGGCCATCTAGTCCAACCCCCTGCTCAACACAGGATCAGCCCTAAGCATCCTAAAGCAAATAGGATTAAATAGGATAGGAGAGAGGACTCCTTGTGGGACTCCACATGTGAGCTGGTGACAGCTAGATACTCTCTCTCCTATTGCTACCCTCTATCCGTGACCCTGGAGGAAGGAGATCAGCCATTTGAGGGCTGTCCCCCATATCCCAGTGTTGGCAAAGTGGTGAGCTAGGAGCTCATGATCGACTGTGTCAAACTCTGCCGACAGGTCTAAAAGTATCAGCAGCGCTGACCCGCCTCTTAGTCCAGTTGGCGGCCGAGGTCATCTGTCAGGGCGACTAGCGCTGTCTCCACCCCATGGCCAGGCCGACTGAAATGGGTCAAGGGCTGAAGTTTCTTCCAGGAATGCTGATATTTGGTCCACAGCAGCCCTTTCAACCAACTTCCCCAGAAACACCAGATGCGAGATGGGGCGGTAGTTGTCAGGCTCCTGTGGAGCCAAGGATGGTTTTTTGAGCAATGGGCGTACCACTGCTTCTTTTGATCCCTCCAGGAATTCTCCCGTTAAAAGAGAGAGGTTGATTATTTCCAGGAGGGGGGCTCCTATTTTTAGGTCTGTTGTTTTTAGGAGCCACAATGTTTTAGGAGCCACAATGGACACAGGGCTAGAGGGCAAGTGGTTGGCCTCGTTGTTGCTAGCATTCTGTCCACTTCATCTAATGAGAGTCGTCTGAAGTAACTCATTGTTCTCTCCAAAGACGGCCAAGAATTCTCCAGTTCACTTTCTGTGTCCAAAGTTGGAGGGAGGTCATGGCGGAGAGTCAAGATTTTGTCTATGAAGTGACTCGCAAATGCCTTACAGGTAATGTCCAATTGGCTATTGTTTTGGCATCCTTCATCAAGGGCGGTGAGAGATCGGACTACCCTAAATAGTTGTGCTGGGCGTGAGCGCGCAGATGCGATGCTAGTTGAGTAAATGTTGCATTTCACTAACTTCATCACCATCTCATAGGCTCTTAACTGCGTTCTATAAGATGCTCTCGATTCTTCGTCGCAAGTCTTCCTCCAAACTTGCTCTAGAAGTCTCAGTTCCCGTTCCTTCTTGCGGAGCTCCTCGGTGTACCAGGGGGCCCGCTTGAGATGGGGATGGAGAGGATGTCTGGGAGCTATCTCATCAATGCGGCCAGCAATCTGTCGTGCCAGTCGCTGACCAATCCATCTAGAGAAGTGCCAGGAGACATTGTGTCCTGCAGAGCATTCAGGAATCCAATCAGATCCATAAGTCTCCGTGGGTAAGCTAAAATGTGCTCGGTGCCAACTGAGGTGGAGGTGGCAGCCTAAGCCAGGTCTTCAGGGTATAGTGGTCCGACCAAGACACGGCAGTAGCTGTGACCGGATCCACGCTCAGCCCTGCACCGAAAATTGGATCCAGGATGTGGCCTGCCTGGTAGGGAGGGCCAACAATAATTTGGGAGAGCCCTAGTGTCGCCATGCTGACACCAGGTCCAGCCCATTGTTAGAGGACATTAAAGTCCCTCAGGATTATTAGTCTAGGAAACTGTAATGTCCAGGTCGCCGCTGCCTCAAGCAGGGCTGGCAGTGCATCTGGAGGTGTGTTGGGCGCCCGATACACCAGCCAGATGGCCACACGCTCGGTTGTGCCCTACCCGAGCCAACACATTCAATTCTTGGGATTTTCGGTGCAGAGAGAGCCCTGAAAGAGATGTTGTCACGGATCAGGATTGCCACTCCCCCTCCCCGCCCCATAGTCCGTGACTGATGATGGACGGAGAACCGAGCAGGGGTTAGCTCTTTAAGCGTGACTGTTTCGCCGTTTCCATCAGGCACGCCAGGTCTACCCCCTGCTTTGCGAAATACACTTGCAGAGTGGAGGCTTTGTTGTTGATGGACCTAGCGTTGCACAGCATCAGTGTTGGTGGTGGGTTGTTCACCTTTGCCTCCACCCAAGTGGCCCGAGAGATGGGGCGGAGGTTAGAAGGAGTTCGAGCATGGTCATTTCTCAAGCCCCTTCTATTGTCCAGCCCTCCTTCCACCACTGTCCCTACCTCTTCCCCTTATTATTGGGATCCCTGACCCCCTTGTTGTTACTGTGCTTTTATTTGGGCTCAATGATTGAAAGGTGTCCATGTCAGATGTTGTGTTTCTCCTTGGGTTGTCAACTGCTTAATCTCTAGGTTTGTGCCCTGGTTCTTGTTTCTTGTTTGGTTGCTTTGGCTTTGGATGCTTTAGCTTTTTCTGTTTCAGGTGGTTGATTGGTTTTGGTTGTTTCAGGTGTGTTGGATTCCAGAGAGATGACCCCGATCGTCTATTATGACACCTCAGAGCTACCCAATCTGGAATTAATTTGTTACTAGGGTGTTGTGTACATTCTATTGGGTCCCATTCAGGTGGGATGGAAGGGGGAAGGGGCACTTTTAAAGGTTGAATTTCATTTCAGGTTATTATGGTTATTAATTGGGTTATGATTGGTAGGGTTAGGGGCATGATTTGTGGTGATTAGACAGGGCCATGATTTGGATGATCAATTTAGGTTGTATTAATTTGGGTCATATCTGTGGGATTTGATTTGTATTGATTTGGGTGATATCTGTGAGATTTGATAATGCCTAATTCCCCTTCCCTCCCCCCTTACTTTTTTCTCCCCCATTACTATTTTCTGCCTGATTTCATGTTTATCCCCTCCCCCTGTAGTCGAAGTCTTACCTTTTGTAAATACTATTAATTTAACGTTCCGCATGACGTTGTAAACAAACCACAGAACTAACGCCAAACTCCAGCAACAATCGAAATTTTATAGCGCTTAGGGGGAAATCCAGAATAGTGGATTCCCCCCCGAAAAAAACGCTACACTTCTGAGCACAAGCCACAACACATCAGCAAAAGACATGTGTGTTCTCAAAATAGCGGTAGAAAGAATGTTCCTCCTTAGCTCTTGCGCACGACCTTCCGGAGACACAATCACCATTTTTTCCCCCTTAAACCGGCGAAAGCAGCGAATAAGTGAGGCTTCTTCCGCTGAAGTCCCTCCACAGAAGTGCTTAACAGTAAAACAAAGCTTCCTTCTGCAATTGTCTTTAAAGTTTCCGAGCACAATACAGCCCCCTGTTCGACACTGCCCATAATTTCGGCCAGAAATTGCACCCATTGTGTGTGGGGTTTTTTTTTTTAAGAGCATGTAAATGATTAAGCGCCTTTGGTGTGCGCAACACCAACAAAACCCAAAAGACTCTTGGGGTCTGGATTAAATCATAATACTCTGTAAGGAGCCAAGAGGACTCTTAACGGTTGGCTTTTCGCCTGAGGATCAAGCCGAAGGTTTTAGTGAAGTGTAGGACTGTTTGTGGAGCAGTTCAGATGAATCAAACAGGCATGAAGACTGAAGAAGGTTGCATAGTGACATGTACCATCTGCAGAATGTTTGTCTTTTTACCTCAGGGGGCCAATATTTACAAATGCAGCAAGTGCAAATTAGTGCCTCTGCTGGAGGAGAAGGTCTGGGGATTAGAGAAACGATTGATTACACTGCAGGACGAGGGAAATCTATCAAAACAAAATCAGGAGCACATAATGCAGGAGGGTAATAATTGGAAGAATGTTATACATAGGAGTAGAAGAATGAGAAAGTCTGACCCACTGATGCTCAGCAATCGGTTCCAAGGTCTGTCTGAAGAGGTTGATTCAGGAATCCAGGGGCATATGCAATCCCCCATGAAGAACAAGCACCAACATAGACCAGGAAAAAAGTCACATTCCCCCGCAGGTGAGAGTTCTAGGTCTTCTCCCTCACCGACCCCACAAAGCTCAGGAAACACTTCACAGTCCTCCACAAGAAAGAATTTTAGTTCTGCTCCCAAGGGTACGAAGAAACAGGTACTGGTAATTGGGGATTCCTTGCTAAGAGGTGTAGAGGCCGAAGTGTGTAGACCAAACTTGTTGTCTCGAGAGGTCTGCTGCCTACCTGGTGCACGCATCAAGGATGGGACAGAATGGCTGGACAGGCTCATCAAGCCTACAGATCATTACCCCTTCCTTCTCATCCATTGTAGGAACAAATAATACTGCCGAGCAGAACATTGAACATATTAAAAAAGACTTTGTGGATCTGGGGAAAAAAGTAAAGGCCCTGGGAGCACAGGTTGTGTTTTCATCAGTCCTTCCTGTAAGCGGCCGAGGCACAGGAAGAGAGAGAAAAATGATGCAAGTAAATGACTGGCTATGTCAGTGGTGTTGACAGGAACAATTTGGATTTCTGGATCGTGGTCGACGATGTCAATATGAGGGGCTATTATCAGGAGACGGCGTGCACGTCACAAGGGGCAGAAACAGTATTTTTGGGAGAACCCTTGCACACCTGGTGAAGAGGGCTTCAAACTAGACAGAAAGGGGGAGCAAGATGTAAATTCAGAACTTGATGTGATGGCAAGATCTGAAAATGAGAAGATCTCAAATCTACAGTGAATGTTACATAAGCAGGGAACTACTAGCTTACAAAGAAGTTCAAAAACAGAATCACAGAATCATAGAGTTGGAAGGGGCCATACAGGCCATCTAGTCCAACCCCCTGCTCAACGCAGGATCAGCCCAAAGCATCCTAAAGCATCCAAGAAAAGTGTGTATCCAACCTTTGCTTGAAGACTGCCAGTGAGGGGGAGCTCACCGCCTCCTTAGGCAGCCTATTCCACTGCTGAACTACTCTGACTGTGAAAATTTTTTTTCCTGATATCTAGCCTGTATCGTTGTACTTGTAGTTGAAACCCATTACTGCGCGTCCTTTCCTCTGCAGCCAACGGGAACAGCATCCTGCCCTCCTCCAAGTGACAACCTTTCAAATACTTAAAGAGGGCTATCATGTCCCCTCTCAACCTCCTTTTCTCCAGGCTGAAAATTCCCAGGTCCCTCAACTTATCTTCATAGGGCTTGGTCCCTTGGCCCCAGATCATCCTCGCCACTCTCCTCTGTACCCTTTCAATTTTATCTACGTCCTTCTTGAAGTGAGGCCTCCAGAACTGCACACAGTACTCCAGGTCTGGTCTAACCAGTGCAGTATACAATGGGACTATGGCAACTTGTGATTTTGATGTGATGCCCTTTGGATGCCGTCCAAAATGGCATTTGCCTTTTTTACCGCTGCATCACACTGCCTGCTCATGTTTAGTTTACAATCCACAAGTACCCCAAGGTCTCGTTCACACACAGTGTTACCTAGGAGCATATCCCCCATCCAGTAGGCATGCTTTTCATTTTTCTGACCCAGATGCAGAACTTTACACTTATCTTTATTAAATTGCATCTTGTTCTCATTTGCCCATTTTTCCATTGTGTTCAGACCTCGTTGAACTCTGTCTCTATCTTCTGGAGTATTTGCCAAAACCATGAGGCACACAAAGGATGGATTACAATGTCTCGACACTAATGCACAGAGTATGGGAAACAAGCAGGAGGAATTAGTAGTAGTAATAGAGGAATCTCTGGTCCAGGTTTCCGTCAGGCACGCCAGGTCTGCCCCCTGCTCTGCTAAATAGGCTTGCAGAGTGAAGGTTTGGTTGTTGATCGACCTGGCGTTGCACAGCATCAGTCTCGGAGGTGGGTTATTCACCATTGCCTCCACCCTAGTGGCCCGAGAGATGGGGCGGAAGTTAGAAGGGGGCCGAGCTTGATCGTATCTCAAGCCCCTTCTTTTGTCCAACTTCTTCCCACCGCTGTCTCTGCCTCTTCCCCTTATTATTTGGATCCCTGAAGCCCTTGGGTCCCCCTGTTGATGTTGTGACTATGATTATGCCCGATGTTTGTGGGCCATCCATGTCTGAAGTTTTGCTGGCAGTATGTTTAATGGCAATATGGCCAGAAACACTAATTTAGGTCCTTCCGCCATTACCGGTCCTACCTTGACTGTTGAAAAGAATAATTCGGCTGAGAGCAGAGATAATTGTAATTGCAAGAAGGCCATGGTTTTTAACACTGAAACCATTAGCGACAAGACAGCCATTAAGGCTACAAGTATATCCAGATCTACTAACACAAGGGCCAGTCTGGCTCACCCAGAATGGCTCATTTTAACGCTTGGATATTGAGCGGAAAGGTTTATAAAGTTAAAGTGAAATTAGCAATATTTTGGCATTCAGATGTTAATCTGTAAATAAAATCTACAGTTATACATGGAATGTCTTTGTAAGTTGGTGTAGGAGAAAGAAAGTTATTATTTGAGCCCAAAAACTTGATTTCCTCCTCCGACATGGAGTGAAACAGAGATTAAAAGCAGCATCCTTATGGAGACAGGTAGCGGCATTCACATCAGCGCTGCCATTAGTAGATGAGAAGTGTTCATCAAGGCATCTACATATTATCAGGTTCCTGAAGGGAGTGGCAGTGAGAGGTCGCCCAGTGGTTCATCGCTTTCCCACCTGGAACTTAGATGTGGTGTTGCAAAACCTCACCAAACATCCGCTTGAGCCATTGTGAAAGGTATTGCTGATATTTCTTAGGCTAAAAACCTTGTTTTTGGTAGCCATCACCTCAGTCAGGAGACTCAAAGTTGGCGGTGATGTCAGCGAATAAAAATTTCTGCCTTGTGCACAAAGACAGGAGTGGTGCTTAAACTGGATCCTTTGTTTCGGCCTAAGGTGGCATCGGGCTTCCACATAAAGCAAGAAGTAGCCTTACCAACCGTTTCCCCCTTTCCAAAGACGAAAATGGAAAAAATGTGGCACTCGCTTTGAAGATTTTCCTGAAACAGTCAAGTCAGTTTAGGAAGGATCAAGCATTGTTTATAAATATTTCACAGCCTAACAAGGGTTCCAAGATGTCTGCAACAGCCATTAGCAGAGGATTGAAAGAGTGTATAAGAGAAGCATACAAGTGTCAAGGAAGGCAACCTCCAGTAGGGGGGATGGCACATCCAGTGAGGAGTGCAGCCACACATGCAGTGTTGTGCAATAGAGCAGGGGTAGTCAACCTGTGAGCCTCCAGATGTTCGTGGACTACAATTCCCATGAGCCCCTGCCAGCGTTAGCGTTAGCTGGCAGGGGCTCATGGGAATTGTAGTCCACGAACATCTGGAGGCTCACAGGTTGACTACCCTTGCAATAGAGCTTCCGTGGAAGAAATCTGTAAGGTGACAGTTTGGTCATCTATTACGACATTCTTAAGGCACTACGAGATACATTCATGCAGTGTGGTGCAAGCTGCCTTTGGACAGAAAGTGCTACAAGTACAAGATAGTTAAATGATGATCCTGCCCAGAAGAAGGGACACAGCTCAGGGAAGTCCCAGAGGATGTCCTCTCCCCCTCAGAGGGAGAATGACGATTAGATATTTACTGTGAAGAGTCCTTCCCCTCTGAGGGGAAAAAGAGGATTTTTCTCTTATTTCAGTTTCTTTCTTATGGAAAAAGCCACACAAAAAGCCCACACTGGACAAATTGGACAGGGGGGGAGGGAGTATGCCAGAAGGGCCTGCACAATGACCGAGCCTAACTAAACTACACAACAATTCTTCTCTCCCCTCACACCGTCCCCCCAAATTGAATCTAATATATGATCTTTCCAGTCAAATTACACCTACAAATTAAGCCACCAATCAATCAATTATACCTCCCTCAGTGAGAGCTAATTAACATACTTGCAACTAAATCGGGAAACAAAAGTTGAAATAACTATTACTGGTTAAATTCCACACAGAAACCAACCCACCCAAACAAATCTCCCTTACAATTACCCTATTTACTCGCGTGTAAGCCTAGTTTTTCAGCACCTTTTTTCACACTGAAAAGGCCGTCCTCGGCTTATATGCAGATATATGGTGATTGAAAAAATCCTGCTCCAGCCAGCCAATCATTGCTCTGGCAGCTTGTAGGACATCAACGGTTTGACTGAGGGACTTTAATCTTTTTTTTCCCTTTTGCCTTCACTTCTTCCTCTTCTTAATTACTTCTTCCAAACTATTCTTTTGGTTTGTGGGTGAAAAGTGGGGTACAAAAACCAGCAGCTGTTCATCCACAACCAGAACTGCTCGGGGCAGCAGGAGCGCTGGTGGGCACTGGCTCGCCCCCTCCCCCCTGCTCCCGCAGCACCACCGAGGGGGCTCCCTCCCTCCCTCCTTCTTCACCCCGACCCCCACGAGGCTCGCAGTCCCAGGCCCGGCCCCCTCCCTCCAGCTCCCACTCACCAGCAGGGACTTCTTCCACATGGAAGAAGCTGGAGAGGCATGTGGCCAGGGGTGGGACACCCTTCCTAACTGACTGTTGGTTGGCCAATCAGGGATGGGACCGCTTGGACAGTGTGCACAAAGACAAACCAGCTCAGCCAAATCCATGGTAGTCCTGAGGGTAGGAGCCTGAGGTTCACACAAGATTTCCATTCCTACATGTTTTTCTGACTAACCGAGGTGAGAAGAGCTGCCTCTGTGCAGCTGGCAATGCCAGAAGTGTGCAAAAGCAATTCGGCTGGAATCTATACATATTACAGATGGGTTTTGGCGCAATGGCCATAACTTGGCTGTTGGACTGAAATGAAAAAAGCCAGCACTAACCTCAGTCTGGGCTGCAGCTGGAGGTGAAGGCTGAGGGGCCGGGCTGGCTGAGAATCTACACCCACAGAACTGGATTTGTTTGCATTCACCCATTGCACCATTTCCCTACTCCTGTCATTCCCTCCTCTCCCTCAGACTGTCGCTTGGGAAGTCAGGAACCCAAAGGTTGAGCTGCAACAACAATATTCAAAAATCTTTACAAATATGTATTAAACAAAGTGCACTGATTCGGTTATTAAAAACATAGTAACAACAACACATATCTAACTGCACATGACAGAATGGACCAAACACATTTCGACCCCGAAAGGTCTTCCCCAGCGGTCAAAATATCATGTGGAATGCTCTTTTGTTCAAGATCCAAATCTAAAGGCTTGCTGTGGGGCAAAGAAAAATCTGTTAGGCGGAGCTCCACTCCCAAAATATGTACTATCTGAGGCCACCACTCTCAGCTTTTGCCTTGCTGTACATCAAGAGTGCATTCCCATGTAGGGTTGTCCAGAGCGGGGGTCTGAATCGTCTGTTCCAGGCCGACGTAGCCAGCGTGTGCCACGGAGGGGAGGGGAGGCGCATAGTGTGTGTGCGTTGAGTTACAGATTGGTGCCCATGCCTCCCCTCGTAGCACGGTGCTGGCTGCATCAGCCTGGCTGATTCAGACGCCGCCACACACAACTCTATTCCTATGTGTGCCAGAGAAACCTTTTGTCATTGGCTCTCAGACTTCGTTCTGTTGCTTCAGACCAACACAGCTACCCACCCTAATCTATTCACAATACGGGATGGTTATGGCTGGGTTTTGTGTCACAGCTGAAACACATAGGCTTTGCCTTCCCCACCTGTTTGCCATTTCCCCAGCCTGGGGTGTGCTCTTCTACGCATTGGAGAAATGCATCTGTTTGGCTACAACCACGACCTAACCGTCACCATGTACATAGGTGGTTTTTTATTGGGTCTTAATTGCTCTGAATTTTGACATAGCTCTTAGAAAAGGTTGCTGACCCCCCCTCCACAGATTGTAGCTCTATAATCTAGATTTTTTCCATCCCCTCTCCCATGGCCAGTGGATATTCCTTGAAATGCTGGAGTCGCTTCCATATTTACTGTACTTATTTAGAAACCTTGGACAGATCTACATGTTATGGTGATTTTAAAATGCTGAGCATCCGAATGGCTTTTCAGCAGTGACAGGTTTTTGAAACGTGAACAGGAGAAGAGAATGGTATTTTTTGGGTCTTCCCTAACGCTGTGCATTCGGTAACTTGTTTTTTAATAATAAAACCCCCCAGTTCTAATGTCTGCATGTAAATTCCCATCTTTGTTCGTGGATTCCTGAGGCCCACAATAGCTTGTAAGGTTTAACACGAGGCCTGACTTTCTCCCTCAGAGGCTTGTTGCATATGGTTGGCAGAAAAGAGGACTGGGTTTTTCATTTCTCCTCTGCTTAATAGGAGTCACTTTCATGTTTGTAAATTGAAAACGCGTGGCTCCCCCCCTCTATTTTTCCAGTGGGGTGGATGAATGTGGATGCCCTCTGATACACCTGCTTCTAATTTCCTGACTTGAAAGGAAAAGCCCATCAAAAGAATATTAAAAAAACCCTATTTCTTTGACACGCCGTTCTGAAGCCCCTTGCTTTACAGCAGCCCCATGCTTTGCCAATATTGATAGATGACAAGTGATGTTTTCAGTTTATCCTTTGCTGAGGTTTCGTTTTCTTTCTTTCTTTTTTATGGCTCTTGTTGTGGTTACTTTTAATCTTCAGAAATCTTCTTGTAAAGTTCCTTTACGTAGGGGAGATCATGGCACACTTCCTGAGTTTTGTGACCCACTGAAATGAGAAATGATATTTATTGCGCTTGCCGATGGAACAAACAGGGATGCTAGAAGGTCCATGAGCCTTGCAGGGTGATCCACAGTAGAGATCGCCCTTCTGAGCCCATCAACGTCAACAGGCTTAGGCCGTCAGTCTGCACACGACTGCGCTCCCTGCGTGGTCTGTTGCCCTAACAAAAGAACTGCAGACATCCAGTCTAAAGCTTTCCAGGCTTAAAAGAAAAGAGGATACAGAGATTTTGTCAGGCTGTCTTGGAACACACCATTCTATGAAAGTGACAGCTAGGTTTGGAAATGGCTCATTAAGCTGTCATGGGTGGCTCACGGGGAGGGGCCGTGGCTCAGTGGCAGAGCATCTGCTTGGCATACAGAAGGTCCCAGGTTCAGTTCCTGGTGTCTCCATTTTAAACAGTGGTTCTTAACTTTGGGGTCCTGACCCCAAGTGGGGTCGCCAGATTGGTGGCGGCGGCAGCTGGCAGCAGTGGTAGCAGGCAGTGGGTGGTGGTGGTGGCAGAGCCATGGCACTGGCCACCTCCAGATTGTTGCACGCATGTGTGCCCGGGCCGCCACCATGCGTGTGCATGCACCACAGTTGGGGTCGCGGCGTTACGGCAGTTGAGAACCACTGATTTAAAACAATCTGGTAGTAAGTAATTTGGAAGGCCATTGCTTTTGTGGCCGTTCAGCTACCCACTTGGAGGGAGAGCTGCTGGCTCAGGATCCTCAGAATGGTTCTCTGCTTCAGCATTTCCCAATTTGTGGATTGGTGTAACGAAGCTTCTGAAAGTGGCTGCCCTTCACTTTCCACTGCTCTCTTTTGTATTTGGAAACCAAAGTCTGACCCAGGAAACTGTATCTTCTGTCATACATTAGTTATTAGTTCTTTTTCTTCACTGTATGTATATGCCGATCAAGTAAAAAGTGTCCTGATAGAGACTTGAGTAGGTTCCTTAGAATTTTAGTGGGGTTAGAGGAAGCCATGGAGAAAGAGAGGGCAGCCCCTTGCTTGGGGTTCATTGTTAGGCAGCTACATCCTTTGTGTAATGTTTATTGGTGTCTCAAAAACATGCAGGAAATAGCATCCTGAACTAGATGAATGCCTAGGAGGTGCCTAGGGTGCCAAAAACTTTGGGCCAGCCTTACATGGGTCACCATACCATTTGGACTTGTGGGTCACCATGCCAAAAAGAATGGGAACTGCTGCTCTAGTTCAGGGTTAGTCAACCTGTGGTCCTCCAGATGTCCATGGACTACAATTCCCATGAGCCCCTGCCAGCATTTGCCCCTTCCATTTGGCTCTGGGCAGTTTTACAAGTACTTTATTAAATATTTTTAGTCCTGAAGTTTAGAATACAGTCTCAGATATTCAACCATTCTGTAGAAATCAAGGCTTTTAAGAGTTTTGTACCTTTCATGGCACTTTAGAATACAGTCTCAGATATTCAACCATTCTGTAGAAATCAAGGCTTTTAAGAGTTTTGTACCTTTCATGACACTTTCCTGTCTTACTAAATGCTGGCTGCCTTGGTGCTCTAGGATTTAGTCCCTCTAAAAAGGGCTACAATAACTGCATAGGATTGTACTCTAAAACAGCGGTCCCCAACCTTCTTGTAGTCGAGGGTGGGAGAGAGCCGTCGGCCTGGCCACATTAGCTGCACGTAAACGCGCACGCGCAGTTGCCGCGCATGCACATTTTTGCCACTAGGTGGCGCTAACGCGCATGCGCAGAACAGCCGCACGTGCGTGTTTTCACCAGCAGGGGGCGCAAACACACATGCGCGGCGGTTCCGTGCGTACGCGTTTGCGTCGCTGGCGTGCCAGCGGCCGCGCCTGCCTCTTCCCCCCCTCTCGCTGCGGGGGGACAGGAAGGCAGGCGCGGCCGCTGGCGGCCCGGTACCATGGCCTTAACGGCCCGGTACCGGGCCGCGGACCGGGGGTTGGAGACCTCTGCTCTAAAACAGTGGTCCCCAACCCGTGGGCCTTGGTGCCGGGCCGCGGCTCCCTCTCCCCGCCCCCCCCCCCCCCCGCAGTAAGCTTGCGGCCTGGGAAGCTTCTTACTGCGGGGGGGGGGGAGAGGGAATCAGGGCCGCGCCCGCGCATTACGAATGTGCGGCTTGCGCAGTCGGGCAGTTGCCCTGCCAGTCCCCAGCCTCAAAAAGGTTGGGGACCACTGCTCTAAAGCACCAATTACTGATCTGTAACTTAATTATTCTAAAATAATCATCAGTGATGATGAAAATGTTCTGAAAATTTATTACTAGAAAATTATTACCTTCGAGCTCCCATTCTCCACCTTGTGCTGGCCTGAATGACTCCAACTTTGCTACATGCTGGTACTTAGTTGTCCTGAGTTCTGAGAGAGGACTGTATTAGCTGCTCTCAGGGGAGCCTTGTCTCTCATATTTGTTAGCAGTGCTCATCTTCAAGCCCTGGGTTGTTTCTTCTCCCTTTGGGATGATGATGTCATCCGTTCAGTCGTGTCTGACCCTCTGCGATTCTATAGGAAAGTTTCCGCCATGCGCCCCTGTCAATGACCACTTCTGTCAGTTGGTTCATGGTCGTCACTGTATCGGCTTTGATTGTGTCGAGTCAGTGGATCCTTTGGTGACCACGTTTCCTTTTGCCGCTGACCAAGCTGAACATATTAATCCGACGAGTTTGATCGCATAATGTGTCCAAAGTAAGTGGGATTTAGCCATAATATCTTCCCTTCTAATGACATAGTTGGTTTGCTCCTCTCTAAAACTCTCTTGTTGGTAACTTTGGCTGTCCATGGTATTTGCAGCATTCGTCTCCAACACACTAATTCGAAAGCATCTATTTTCCTCCTGTCTTCTTTCCCTCCGGAAGTCAGATGCAAAATGGCCTAGCTCAGCTAAGTGTTTAGTATAGCTTGATTAATCATTCTTTGACTCACACCCAGCATTTAGGGGATAAGATGTCTAGTTTTAGTTATGCTCTTCGTGTCGAGGTTTGGCCAAGCTTTCCTCTGTGTGTGTATGTGTCTGTGGCACTCTTGGGGCTATCAGATTGAAGCTTAGCCTGCATCTTCTTTGTTAACTGTGGTGGATTATTAAAGATCTAATAATTGTAAGTAAACCCAATCTCTCATATCATTTCTTTGGGAACTTCTGTGAACCTATGTAGCCCCTGGTGTCCCCATCTGTAGTCTAGCTATCCTGTTTCCTTTATGATCTCCTTGCCTGCCTGATCTCTTTTGTCCTGTGATGTCATAGACAACTTGTGTTGTCAGGAAGTGTCATTAGCATAGTTGCCTTCATTTGTCTTGTTTTTTAAAGTACTACATGATTTGTAGGGAAAGGCTGTCAGTTATAGTGAATAAGGATCTTTTTGATGGACTTAGAGTGGATACAGCCTCCAGGTGGGACCTGGAGGACTTAGAATGGATACTGTCGTGGTTCGGTCCTTGGTGGCTTGGGAACCGGACCGAACCCCGCCATCAGAGGCGCCCGCGATCACGGAGGTAGGGCATGGTGATCATAGGCAAGCCGGCAGCTGGGCGCCCCACCCGATCGTTGAGGTGGCAATGGCCGCTAAAGAACCTCAATGTCCCCCTCCACCTTTTGACAAGGGCCCGGAGATGGCCCTTTGTTCCAGGAAAATGGGCCATCAGGAACCCCGGAAAACCTCGCATATGTGCATGAGTCATGATTGTATCAGCATGTTCCCTCCGCAAGTACTGGGTGGGGCAATACAGCCTAAGGAGGTGGGTTTTGTATAAAAGGGAGCTTCCACCTGGAGTTCGGTGGAAGCTCTTACTCCATACCAGCGGACTCCACGTTGCTGAAATAAAGCTTGTTCCTGTTGTATCGTTCACCAGGCCTGGCGTGACGTTTTCTTCAAAGGGGCACCCTGTTTTTTCAGTTAGCAAGCGGGTCCCCGACATCGTAAGAGCTTCCCACCGAACTCCAGGGTCGGCATCGCATCCGAGCGCTTATCGGGACGGATCCAGAGATGGCGTTTTCAAGCAACGGGGCGGTCTCGACCCCCACGAACCCCGGGAACATGAGTTTAATGTCCCCGGGAGATTTCCTCCGAAAATCGGGGGGCCAGGAGCAGCTGTCCGGGACCCCGAGACCCTCGGCAGCGGCGGCCAAGGGAAGGCGCCGGGCCATGGGGTTCCCAAGCACGGCGGGGAGCGCGCCGAGGTCTGGGGGGTTGGCCCCAACCTGGGACACCCAGCTGAGGCAGGCGCTTCGCCCGGTAGGACCTGAGGAATCCCTAGAGGACCTGCGGCGGGCCATGGCGGACTTGGCCAGGCGCTTGCAGGCAGCTGAAGCCCGTGAGCAAGCTCGGGCCGGGCCCGGAGGGACTGGTAATACAACGGCGGAGGGGATCGCGTCGAGTGAGGACGTCTCCAGCGACGAGGACGAGCCCGGCACTGGTGAGCGGGCCCCGGACCCCGACCCGGAGCAGTTTTCAGTCCCGAGTAGGCGAGACGGCCAGCGGAGAGGCGAGACAGCAGAGGATCTCGGGGGAGCGGGTGAGCCGACGGGGCGGCGAGAGCCGGACCAACGCAGGAGCGACGTGCAAGGCAGGGAGCGGCACGGCGTCGTTGGGCAAGTTGGTAGCCGGTGGAGCGGGGCAGGACGAGACGGCGGACGCCGAGAATCCCGGATCCGGAGGGGGTCGGACTACTCTCCAAAACGTTCCCCCCCAGAGCTTAAGGCGCGTTTCGACGGGACGCCGGACGACCTCCCGCAGTTCCTCCTCCACGCGCTGACGCATGCCCGGAGGTATGGAGACCGGTATGAGGACTCCGAGGACTTGGTCTGGGGGGTGGCCTCGTGTCTCCAGGGCAAGGCGGGTCAGTGGTACCTAGGGTTGGCCGAGCGCGGCGACCCGGCAACTCGGGACCTGCAGGACTTCGTGGTCGCGCTCCGCCGACGATTCCAGGACCCCCAGGCTGAGGACAAGGCAAAGAGTCGGATCAAGGGACTTCGACAGGGTACTAGGGGGGTTATGGACTATATAGACATTTTCCGGAGGGAAGCAGGCAAGGTGTTCTCCTGGAACGAGGAGACCCAAATCGAGTACTTCCGGGAGGGCCTTAACCCGAAGCTCAGGGAATGGGCCGTGATCAAGGGGACGGAAGAAGATCTGTCTACACTGGAGGGGTGGTGTTTTGTGGTCGCCAAGCTGGAAGCCAGCCTGGGTTGGGCCGCCGCACCCCCCCGGGAGGCCAAAGGCGGGTCAGCCGAGGCGCCGAGACCGGGCCCCGACAACTCTCGCCCCAAACGACCCCCGAACCCCGAGCGGGAAAGGAGACGCCGGGAAGGTCTGTGCCTGAAATGCGGGGGGTCAGGACATTTCGCAGCAGCGTGCCAACGGCAAGGGGGGGAGGACCGCGGGCTCTCCCAGGGGGGAGGTGCGACACGCCCCCAGCAGGCACGCCGGGCGGAGGACCTCCGCAACGAACCGGGAAGCGCCCAGGCGACGGGAAACGGCCAGGACCTGCTGTAGACGGCGCCGGGCAGCAGGTCCCGCGGTGCGAGGGAAAACCCCTACAGCATGAGGCGCGACCTCCGAACGTGGTAATTTTAGAGCTCCGGAACCCGGAGAACGGACTAAGTTGGGTGGGGGAGGCTCTTTTGGACTCTGGATGCGACCACAGCATGGTCCACCCCCAGATAGCCCGGGCTTTGGGGCTACCGAAGCGCATTCGGAAGGTTCCCCTGGTTTTCGTCCAGATGGACGGCAGCCCGATTCAGGGGGGACCTTTCGGGGAGGAGGTGGGTCCTATCGCCATCCACATAGGGGACCACCAAGAGCTGCGGTGGCTGATCCAGGTCCCCGTAGCGGGATATCGGGCGGTGTTGGGCCTGGATTGGCTGAAGGAACACAACCCCGTGGTGGACTGGCGGGCGGGGACCCTGAAGTTCGACTTGACGGTGGGTGCACGGCATCGGGTCCCCCACGAGAATTCCAGCCACAAGAGGACGGCGGCGCGTCCCAGGGGAGCGGCGGCGGCGCAGCAGGAGATACCAGAGCCCGAGGTCCCGCCAGAGTACCGAGACCTCGCAGCCGTTTTCAGCGAGCGGGAAGCGGACGAGCTACCCCCACACCGCCGCACGGACTGCGCTATCAACATCCCAGAGGGGACGGTACTACCCAAAGGGCGCATCTACAAGATGAGTGAGGGTGAGCTCAAGGACCTCCGGGAGTTTTTGGGTAAAAATCTGGCCCGAGGTTTCATCCGGCCCGCTTCCAGTCCCATGGGAGCTCCAGTCTTGTTCGTCCGGAAAAAGGATGGGTCCCGCCGGCTGTGCCAGGACTACCGGGGCCTCAACGCCATCGCAGCGGGGAACGCTTACCCCCTCCCGCTGATCCCGGATTTGCTGGCCCGGCTGGGCAAAGGGACTCTGTTCACTAAGCTGGACCTAAGGGAGGCGTACTACCGGGTACGCATCCGGGAGGGGGATGAGTGGAAAACAGCGTTTAACTGTCAATTGGGACAATTCGAATTTAAAGTGATGCCGTTCGGTTTAAGCGGGGCACCTGGGGTTTTCATGAGTCTAATTAATGAGGTGTTGCAGGACCTTCTGTTTCAGGGGGTGGTTGTTTATTTGGATGACGTCCTGATCTACAGCCAAGATCCCCAAGAGCACGTGACCCTGGTGAGGGAGGTGTTAAAGCGCCTGCTGGCAAACCACCTATACGTGAAGCTGGCTAAGTGCGAATTCCACCGTCCCTCCCTGGACTATTTGGGCTACCGCATCTCAGCCCAGGGCATAGCTATGGACCCCGAGAAGGTGCAGGCGGTGCTGGCCTGGGAAAGGCCCCGCACCCGGAAACAGCTACAAAGCTTCCTGGGGTTTGCTAACTTTTTTAGAGGCTTCATCCCCAGATACTCCTCCGTAGTGGCTCCCCTCACGGACTTGCTAGGTACCAAGGGGAGAGGTCCTCGCGCCACGCGGCCCAGCGCAGCGCTCGGCTGGAATGAGAAATCGGAGGCAGCGTTCCTGGCCCTCAAGCAAGCTTTCGCGTCTGAGCCCACGCTACTGCACGTCGACCCAACCCAGCCGATGGTGGTACAAGTCGACGCCAGCGACGCAGCAGCCGGGGCGGTTCTCCTGCAGCGAGACAAGGCGGGACAGCTGAGGCCGGCGGCCTACCTCTCACGAAAATTCGCCGAAACGGAGCGGAACTGGTCTACCTGGGAGAAGGAGGCGTTTGCGATTAAGTTCGCCCTCACCGAATGGCGGCATTGGCTGGAGGAAACAGAGGAGCCGTTCGAGGTCTGGACAGATCACAAGAATCTGGAGGCGCTCCGGCAACCGCGATCCCTGAACGCCAAGCAGATGAGGTGGGCGGAGTTCTTTTCGCGGTACAATTTCAAGCTTGGTCACATCCCCGGCAAAGAGAATTTCCTCGCGGACGCCCTCTCCCGTCTGCCGCATTATGGGGAGGGGTACGCTCCCTGCACCAGGTCCGTGTTTGGTGAGGAGCAGCTGGGACGGGGGGTCGTCACTAGGCGTCGGGCCAGGGAGGAATGGGAGCCCGACCCGGCGACCGCCCCGCTCCGAGACCGCCTAGTGGCAGCCTACGGGACAGACGAGGAGCTGGCTGAGCTCCGGGACTCTTTGATTTTGGACTCCGGTCTCTGGCGGAGGGGGGAGGCTGTCTACGTCCCGGAAGGGCTACGACGGGAAGCCCTCAGCCTCTGCCACGATGCTAAGACCGCCGGGCACTTCGGTTTCGTAAAATCCTGGAAGTTGGCCCGGCGGCGGTTTTGGTGGCCCAGTCTGCGGCGGGACACAAAAGCTTACGTCAGTGGTTGTCCTGTCTGCCTGACCTGCAAGCCGGGGGTTGGCAAGCCGAAAGGTCTGCTGCACCCGCTCGAGGTCCCGACCCGGCCGTGGTCAGTGATCTCCATGGACTTTATAACAGACTTGCCTCCCAGCAAGGGGAAAACGGTGATCTGGGTGGTGGTAGATCTATTTTCCAAACAGGCCCATTTCATTCCTTGCGCCAGTGTCCCCAGTGCTTCACAGTTGGCTCGGATGTTCCTGGATCACGTGTTCCGACTGCACGGGCTGCCGGACAAGGTGATTTCCGATCGGGGCTCACAATTCGTGTCCCGGTTTTGGCAAGCTTTCCTGCGCCTGTTAGACATCGAGCAAGGGCTGAGCTCCGCTTACCACCCCCAGACGGACGGGCAGACCGAGCGGGTTCATCAAGTACTGGAGCAGTACTTGCGGTGTTTCGGTTCCTATCATCAAGACACCTGGGTGCCCCTGCTCCCCCTGGCCGAGTTCGCGTACAACAACGCAGACCACAGCAGCACGGAGATGTCGCCTTTTGCCGTCGTCTACGGGACAGACCTGAGACACTTCCCGGAGCTTGGAGAGGTCCCCGCCCGGGAATCGGCCGACCTTCGCGAGTGGGGGAAGCGTGCCGGGAGCTGCTGGAAGTCGCTGCAGGAGCAGCTCCACAAAGTCAAGGCAGCGCAGAAAGAGGACGCCGACCGGAAGAGACGACCAGCTGAAGAGATCCGACCGGGGGATCGAGTTTACCTTTCCACCCGGAACCTACGGTTGAATTTGCCCAGCAAGAAGCTAGGCCCTCGGTTTTTGGGGCCTTTCGAGGTCTTGGCCCCGATCAACGAAGTTTCGGTCAAGCTCAAGCTCCCCAAGAACCTCCGGCACATCCATCCCGTCTTTCACGTGAGCCTTCTAAAAAAAACTCCGGACGGTGACGTTTGGCACCCCGTGTTTTCCCCGCCAGCGCCCGAGGTCCTGCCGGGGGGGGAGCACCACGAGGTGGCGGATATCCTGGACTCTAGACTCCACAGGGGGAAGTTGCAGTACCTCGTGGAATAGAAGGACTTCGCTTTGGGGGACCGGGAATGGGTCTGGGCAGCGGACGTCCTTGCGCCCCGACTCACTGAACGTTTCCACAAGCGGTATCCTGGCCGTCCCGGGGGGTTGGAGAATGGACCTTTGGGGGGGCAGAATGTCGTGGTTCGGTCCTTGGTGGCTTGGGAACCGGACCGAACCCCGCCATCAGAGGCGCCCGCGATCACGGAGGTAGGGCATGGTGATCATAGGCAAGCCGGCAGCTGGGCGCCCCACCCGATCGTTGAGGTGGCAATGGCCGCTAAAGAACCTCAATGTCCCCCTCCACCTTTTGACAAGGGCCCGGAGATGGCCCTTTGTTCCAGGAAAATGGGCCATCAGGAACCCCGGAAAACCTCGCATATGTGCATGAGTCATGATTGTATCAGCATGTTCCCTCCGCAAGTACTGGGTGGGGCAATACAGCCTAAGGAGGTGGGTTTTGTATAAAAGGGAGCTTCCACCTGGAGTTCGGTGGAAGCTCTTACTCCATACCAGCGGACTCCACGTTGCTGAAATAAAGCTTGTTCCTGTTGTATCGTTCACCAGGCCTGGCGTGACGTTTTCTTCAAAGGGGCACCCTGTTTTTTCAGTTAGCAAGCGGGTCCCCGACAGGATACAGAAGATGGACTTAGAGTCCTCTCTTTCTGTAGTTTGTCTCTTGTCATGAGCATTGATATTTCAAAGATTATTAGTCATTATTTGGAGGCACTAATTGGCCAGTTTTTATAACAGGCCTGTAAAACTTGACGTAGGCTGTCCGGCCTGGGGCAGTATACGTGAATTGAATTCCATGCAGAACTTCCAGTGATGCAGAATATGATTGGTTAGCTGTGTATATGCCCATCTAGGGCCCCACCCATACCCTTGCCCATTGGCCATTTTGGGAGGGGTGGGGCAGGGCAACATGACCATATATGGTCGTATCACCCGATAACTGAAAAATTTTAAAACAAACATAAAAAAAATTAACTCCCATCCATTCGGGATGCTCCTCCAGGGCCTTCAAGAAACCCCAGGGTATCCCAAAGCTCTGGTTGAGAAAGCCGTGTCTAGTGGTTAAGAGCAGCGGACTTTAATCCAGAGAGCTGGATTCAGTTCCCCACTCCTCCTCCACCTGAAATCTGCTGGGTGACCATGTGCAAGTCGCAGTTCTCTCAGCCTCATCTGACTCACACAATGTTTGTTGTGGGGAGAGGAAGAGAAGGTGATTGTCAGCTGCTTTGAGACTCAGGGTAGAGAGATGTGGAGTATAAAAACAAACGATACTTCGCCTTTTGGGTATAAAAATCTTTCTCTTTGTCGTCTTCTTCATCTTTCATCTTTCACCCTGCCCTAAACTCACGGAAACATGAGAGAAAGATACAGTTCTTGGGAATATGGTAGACATGGGCTATATGATAGCCAGTTTCCTCGTTTTGTACATTTCCAAAATACATCTGTTACCTTTTAAAATAGGGTAACTCCTTCCGATGACTTCTTAACTTGTACGGGCATACTATGATCCTCCTCTTGGAGGGTTGCCAGACTCCGTTCCCTGGAAATGTGTATGACCTTCTCATTTGAGCTACTTTTAATGGCCAGAATTAAGTTGGGCCTGTGAAGTTTGAGGTGGATTTTGTGTAGATTAAGTGGTGTCTTTTAAGCTTTTAGTTTCATGCAGAGTTCAGCATGACCATTTATGCACTGGGAACTTCACTACCCCAGCTCCCATGCAGGAGGAAAAATCAGGGAAAGATTAGGAGCACCGGGCCAAATGCTCCCCCATGTGGGTGCAGGAAGAGGTGGGGCTACCTGACACGACTAAAACTCCATCCTGCAGCCTGGCATGAAACCTCCAGTGCATAAACGGCCTATGTGGTGATAAGAATGAATCAGAAAACAGCACTGGCCTGGTAATTCTCTCTCCCCCCATTCATGGTTCCCCCCTCCAAGCTAAAAAAAAAAAGCCTAACCAGTTTTCATACATGCAAAATGGCAGTCCATATTTCTCTTTAATCATTGCTCACTTGCTTTATACAAACATACATGCTACAGTTCTCAGTTGTCCTGTATTTTACAGTTTCTGCATATCACTGACAATGACAGTGTCTCTAATCTAAAGAACCAAGGCCCGACTTTTGGCCTGCTGTCACATGCACCATGGCTAACAAATCAGGCACAGGGAGTAGCACACTCAAAGGTCATCAAAACCATTGAGCTTCACCTATCACCTCTTGGGTTGTAAGTCAGGTTCCTAACTCCAGTTTGGGAAAGTCTTGCAGAGATAGGGGTCAAGCCTAGGGAAGGAGCTCAGTGGGGATGCAACACCATAGAGCAGGGGTGGCCAAACTGGTTCTCCAGGTGTTCATGGATACAATTCCCATGAGCCCCACAGAGGGTCATGGGAATTGTAGTCCATGGGCATCTGGAGAGCCACAGTTTGGCCATCCCTGCCATAGAGGTTGTTGTCTGAATTTGCCATTTTCTCCATGGGAACTGATCTCTGTGGCCTAGTGTTCAGTAGTAATCCCAGGAGAACACCAGGTCCCGCCTGGAGGCTGGCAACCTTAATTGTAACCCATGCAGTTGAGATGAGTGAGACAGCTAACAAAAGTAAGCATTTTAGTGAAAGATGGTGACTAGGCTAGGCTTTCACCAACATACGTTATTTATTTTTGGAGCAATCTATCCAGGTGTGCCTTCCAAAGGCTCTGTGAGAGAGACAGATGGATTCTTAGACAGAGCCAAACAAGATGATCCATTGGTGATCCTTCATCCATCTCTTTAAAGCTTTCTGAATGTCTCTGATGTGGGTCAGGACTGTGGATCTGGGGAAGGGGGTCCCCTTTGTGCAATTTTCCTGATAGAAATCATTTTCCACGATGGCATCCAGATTTCCTCCGATGCCGTTGCTATTTTAGAAAACTTTGTGAATTTAATCTTGTCTAGTGTGGTTCTGGGCAGACTGTGCCATTTCAGGGAGAAGGGCTTGTCCTCTGGGTTGAATTTTTCTTCCATGTGTTATTTTCTGTCCATAGAAAATTAGATGACAGAGAAAAACTGTAGACTAGCATCTTTCTTCCCAATACCTCGTATTATCTATTTAGATTCCCCACCCCACCCAGGAACTGTGCCCTTTCCTCGCGTGGCATCAGAAATAGTACAACCCACAAAAAGGTTTACCATCTCAGTGGGAACCAAATCAACACTTTGTCTTGTAATTTGTTATTGTAACCCACCATGAGCCCCTGGAGAAGAGTGGGCTAAAAGTCAAAAATAATAATTTGTATTACTGTACTCTTCTCTCTCAATATGTACATAGCGTGTAATTTTTATTTATGGCAGGGATGTTTTCAAAATTAAAAGAAAATCCAATAGCCAAGCAACAAAAACCGGGTGCTGGTGCCATCAGCAGGTATCTTCGATGCCCAGCCATATTCAATATTCCTCAAGGCGTGCCAGCAAGCACTGGGTGTATCACAGCTGAGTTCATAGATCTTGAAAATGGTGACATTTCTGGGAGCATGGCTTTGTGGCATTTAACTTCCAGAAAGAGTTATTAAGTAGGCTTGGAAGTGGTCCTTCACAAGGGCGCAAAATGGCAATTTGCATCCCCCTCATCAACACTTGTAGTTTAGAAGAGAACAAGAGTCCAGTAGCACTTTAAAGACTAACAAAATTTGTTGCAGGGGAAGATCTTTTATGAGTCACTGCTCACTTCCTCAGAACTGTGCACAGTTCTGGAGGCCTCCCTTCAAGAAGGACGTGGACCAAATGGAGAGGCTGCAGAGGAGAGCGATGAGGGTGATCTGGGGCCTGAGGACTGAGCCCTGTGAGGAAAGGCTGAGGGACTTGGGAATGTCCAGCCTGGATAAGATGAGGCGGAGAGGGGACAGGATGGCTGTCTTGAAGTAACTTGGAGGAGGGCACTTGTCACTTGTCACTTGGAGGAGGGCAGGGAAAGGTTGCTGTTGGTAGCAGAGAAGAGGACCCACAGTAATACGTTTAAACTACGTGGAAAATGATATTGGCTAGATATCAGGAAAAAATGTTCATAGTCAGAGTAGTTCAGCAGCGGAATGGGCTGTCTCAGGACGTGGTGAACTCATCCACACTGATGGTCTTCAAGCAGTGGTTGGACAGATACTTACTCTGGGTGTTTGAGGCTGATCCTGCATTGAGCAGGAGGTGGGACTAGATGGCCTGGATGGCCCCTTCCCACTCTAGGATTCTATGAGTCTAGTTCAGCATTGGAATGGGCTGCCGAAGGAGGTGGGGAGCTCCACCTCACTGGTGGTCTTCAAGCAGCAACTGGACAGATACTTATCCTGGATGCTTTAGGCTGATCCTTCACTGAGCAGGGGGCTGGACTAGGTGGCCTGTACATCTTCATCCAACTCTATGCCTCTGTGACTCTTCTGTGATTCTATTTTATATCTGAAGTATCTGAAGAAGTGAGCAGTGACTCACAAAAGCTCCTTCCCTGGCACAAATTTTGTTAGTCTGTAGGTGCTCCTGGACACTTGGCTACCCAGTTTGATCTATAAATAATGGAGAATTAAAAAAAATAAAGCACTACTCTTCAAGATGTAGTGGTATCACCAAAAAAAGATGTAGTAGCATTACCAAAATGTATTAAAAAGTAAGATTAAATGGTGTGTAAACCAGTGATTACCCTATCATAGATTGTTTGCCTTTTACCTAGGTGTAATCCTGGGATTACACCTCTTGTGGTGCAGAGTGGTAAGGTAGCAACATGCTGTCTGAAGCTGTCTGCCCATGAGGCTGGGAGTTCGATCCCAGCAGCCGGCTCAAGGTTGACTCAGCCTTCCATCCTTCCGAGGTTGGTAAAATGAGTACCCAGCTTGCTTGGGGGGGGGGGGGTAAACGGTAATGACTGGGGAAGGCACTGGCAAACCACCCCGTATTGAGTCTGCCATGAAAACGCTAGAGGGCGTCACCCCAAGGGTCAGACATGACTCGGTGCTTGCATAGGGGATATCTTTACCTTTAATCCTGGGATAACTTTTAAACAGCCACCTTGGTCCTTGCTTATAAAGGTTATCAATCTTGTCTGGTTGCCACTATCTTAATCAAGGTATAACTATATATCTATAGATATTCTCCTCTAAGAGTCGCTGCCTTTAGAGACCAATCTGAGATCCCCTGGTGGACTGGCTAACCAGAGAGCTTGAAGTTAACATCTAACTCACTGAAATATATGCAAGGAGAGAACAGTAATACTAGAATGGAGTTTCCTCTGTATGCTATTTCAGGGTACTGGGTTTTGATTGTTTGCACATCTGTTCACTATTTTTGCTGATTCTTGTGTTTTCTAGGTTGTGGAGAGCACCTTGTACGGACTTTACTGGCCAGAGAATGTTCATGCGCTTTGCAAAACGAAGATGCTCATCAGGCTCTGCTTGAAACTATGCAAAACAAGTTTATTAGTAAGTATGTAGTTAACTGCAGTAAGTATGTAGTTAACTTCATGGTGCTTCCACAACTCTGTTGACGAGACGGCTCCAATCTCTTCTAGTTCTCCCTTACCAACATGGTGGCATTCTGCCTTGGAACTCTCTGTCCTTGTTTCTGGTAAACATGCTTACAACACTCTAAAGTCATTTTATTTACCCCTGGAGGAGAAGATTTGGGTGTTGTGTGTGGGCTAGCTTTGCTTGATCTGGTCTCTCCCCCATACATCTCTAGAGCAAGCAACTTCACTGAAATCCAGATTCAAATATGAGCTTGGGCTTGATGACTTGTTGAGTCCTTAATGTGGAAGCACCTTTTCTGACAACCAACAAGTGTTTATAGAAGGTGGGTGGAGCCAGATGGGGCTTTTGCCCAACAGTGTTTCTGATTGGCCCCTGGATATTGTATTGGCTGTGCAGATGAAAAGGCATCTACCTTAAAAAGATCTTCTCCCTGGAATGCCGAAGTGTTACTATTGGAGCTATGCATAACCTCACTCTTTGGCTTTTTGTGGTTGGCATTGCTGCTGTGGCAGCTGTTTAGTAGCTGGCTCCGCCTCTTATGGCAACCATTTTGTTGTTGTGTCCATCACTCTGTGCCAGAGTTCTAGAGTTTGGGGATCCCTGATGTAGCTGATAGACTGTTCATCACATCCATGAAGAAGACTAGTAAAAGATGACAAGGAATTTGATACCTTGATAAGGTTAATAGATTTCCATTTCAGACAGCTATACCGCAGAATCGAGGGAAGGAACTGGGCACTGATTTCTACTGAGCCATTTTCTCTTGAACTATAATTCTGACCCCACTTTCCCATCCATCTATTTCTCTTAACACGTGTCTTTCAATAATAAATGTGTGTCATTCAGTAACAACATATTTGGTTCATGAGAGCTTCAGAGGGTGGCCTTCTTGGTCTGCAGTAGAACAATTAAAAAGGGCTGCTCCTCGCCTGTGGCTCTTAGCCTGAGGTTCTTGGCCGAGCAATTAGAATCAGTAGATTATATCAGTAGATTATATTTCCCTAGTACTTCCACTGCCTAGATATTACAATGGACCTCCAGGACACTCATCCCATCATCTGCAGTGAGTGTGACATGATTGCCTTCCTCCCAGAAAACAAGATGGACTACAGCTGCCCCAAGTGTAAGCTGATAAGACTTTTGGAGGAAAGGATTAGGGGATTAGAAAACAGAATTATTACTCTGACCCAAAGTAAGAAAGGGGAAGAGTTCATAGACCAGAGCCCTGCAACTCGAAATAAAGAGAATACAACCAGTCCTGAAGAGGATGAGATTGACCACAATAGGGAGCCTCTGCAGACAGTTCGGAAAAAGACTCAACAGCGAAGAGTTCTCGGGGCCTTTGGAGCTCCAGAATAGATTTCAGGCCCTTGCAGAGGAGGTGCAAGGGTCAACAAGGGAAGAGGTCCCAAAACAAAGGGAAGACAAAGAGAAGAGGCCACGGGATAGAAGGAAATGGAGTTGAGAAGAAAAAAAAAAGGAGAGTACTGGTAATTGGAGACTCCCTGTTAAGAGGAATGGATCGCCATGTGGCTGGGCCTGACCCCCTAACCCGAGAGGTGTGTTGCTTGCCAGGGGCAAAAATTAAAGATGTTTCAGAACAGCTGCCCAAACTCCTCAAATCTACGGATCACTACTCATTTGTGATGGTCCATGTGGGAACGAATGACATGTCCCTGAATACTATCGCTCCTATTAAAAAAGACTATCAAGATCTGGGGAGGAGGCTCAAGCAAATGGGGGCACAAGTGGTATTCTCTTCAATCTTGCCTGTCAAGGGAAGAGGAATGCATCGGGAGAGGAAGATAATGGAGGTGAATCAGTGGCTGCGTAGTTGGTGCCGGCAGGAGAGATTTGGTTTCTGGGACCATGGGATAGGCTTTCTTGAGGAAGGCCTACTAGCACCTGATGGACTGCCCTTATCAAAACTGGGGAAGAATATGTTTGGCAGGAACCTGGGGAGATTCATCAGGAGAGCTTTAAACTAAAGCCACTAGCGGAAGGAGACGATCAACATAGGGAGTATATGGAAGGAAAACAATCGAGGGCAGCCCAACCGGCACGGCCAGCTCATAGGGAACCAAAAGTAAAAGGATTCAGATGTCTTTATACTAACGCCCGAAGCATGGGCAATAAAAAGGAAGAGCTGGAACTTCTCATGCTGATGGAAAGGTATGATCTAGTAGGCATCACAGAAACTTGTTGGAATGATTCTCATGACTGGAATGTAATGGTGGATGGATATGAACTGTTCAGAAAAAACAGAATAGATCGAAGAGGTGGAGGAGTGGCACTGTATGTGAGGAAAGGGCTTACCTGTCAGGAAATTCTAGTGAAGGAGAGCATATCTACAGTGGAAAGCATCTGGGTGAAAATAAGCGAGTGGAAAACAAACGTAAAGTAAAGGAGGCAATAGGCCTGCTGTTGGATGCGGATGGACAAACTCTAACGGAAGATGCAGAGAAAGTAGAAAGGCTTAGTTCCTATTTTACATCTGTTTTTTTCCCACAGGTCAAAGTGTTTAGGCACATCTAGAGATGGCCGTAGCCAAAGGATAGTATCTGGGTGGCAGGTTAACATGGATAGAGAGGTTGTCAAGAGGCATTTAGCTGCACTGGATGAGTTCAAATCCCCTGGTCCGGATGAAATGCACACGAGAATACTCAAAAGATGATGTCCATCATCTTTGGAACCTCTTTAAGGACTGGAGATGTCCTGGAGGACTGGAAGAGAGCAAACGTTATTCCGATCTTCAAAAAAGGGAGGAAGGATGACCCGGGAAACTACAGACCAGTGAGTCTGATCTCTGTTGTGGGGAAGATAATGGAGCAGATATTAAAGGGAGCGATCTGCAAACATCTGGAGGACAATTTGGTGATCCAAGGAAGTCAGCATGGATTTGTCTCCAACAGTTCCTGCCAGACCAACCTGGTTTCCTTTTTTGACCAAGTAACAGGTTTGCTGGATCGTGGAAATTCGGTTGATGTCATTTACTTGGATTTTAGTAAAGCTTTTGACAAGATTCCCCATGATGTTCTGATGGATAAGTTGACGGACTGCAATCTGGATTTTCAGATAGTTAAGTGGATAGGGAATTGGTTAGAGAACCGCACTCAAAGAGTTGTTGTCAATGGTGTTTCATCAGACTGGAGAGAGGTGAGTAGCGGGGTACCTCAGGGCTCGGTGCTTGGCCCGGTACTTTTTACCATATTTATTAATGATCTAGATGAGGGGGTGGAGGGACTACTTATCAAGTTTGCAGATGACACCAAATTGGGAGGACTGGCAAATACTCCGGAAGATAGAGACTGAGTTCAACGAGATCTGAACACAATGGGGAAATGGGCAAATGAGAACAATATGCAATTTAATAAAGATAAGTGTAAAGTTCTGCATCTGGGTCAGAAAAATGAAAAGTATGCCTACTGGATGGGGGATACGCTTCTAGGTAACACTGTGTGTGAACGAGACCTTGTGGATTGTAAACTAAACATGAGCAGGCAGTGTGATGCAGCGGTAAAAAAGGCAAATGCCATTTTGGGCTGTATCAACAGAGGCATCACATCAAAATCACAAGATGTCATAGTCCCATTGTATACGGCACTGGTCAGACCACACCTGGAGTACTGTGTGCAGTTCTGGAGGCCTCACTTCAAGAAGGACGTAGATAAAATTGAAAGGGTACAGAGGAGAGCGACAAAGATGATCTAGGGCCAAGGGACCAAGCCCTATGAAGATAAGTTGAGGGACTTGGGAATGTTCAGCCTGGAGAAAAGGAGGTTGAGAGGGGACATGATAGCCCTCTTTAAGTATTTGAAAGGTTGTCACTTGGAGGAGGGCGGGATGCTGTTTCCGTTGGCTGCAGAGGAGAGGACACGCAGTAATGGGTTTAAACTTCAAGTACAACGATATAGGCTAGATATCAGGAAAACAATTTTCACAGTCAGAGTAGTTCAGCAGTGGAATAGGCTGCCTAAGGAGGTGGTGAGCTCCCCCTCACTGGCAGTCTTCAAGCAAAGGTTAGATACACACTATTCTTGGATGCTTTAGGATGCTTAGGGCTAATCCTGCGTTGAGCAGGGGGTTGGACTAGATGGCCTGTATGGCCCCTTCCAATTCTATGATTCTATGATTCTAACCAAGGGCTGTCAAGTCTGTAACATCTTTGATAACCATAATCTTTTTGTCTTCATTCCCTGTGAGTGCAGCCTTATGCAGATTTACCCCAGTCTGCACCCACTGATTCAGACTGGAGCAACTCTACACAGGATTGTATGGTCACTCACCAACATGAACATTTAAGGGATAGAAAAATTGCTCTTTAAAAGAGATTAAGACTTCGATAGTAATTTCACTACATCCTTGATCCTCCTAACAGGTGTCTCACAAAACATGACTGTCTTTTTTCACTATTTTAAAAGGAGTGTAAATAACTGTGTTAATGTGTAACTTGTGCCTTTTTGTGGTGCTGTCTTACAGAGCAGGAATTGCTGTGTTTTGCCTATTTGGGTACAGGGTATTAGTATTATTATTAGCAATATTAGTAGCACTGGAAGCATGCCGCCAGACCGAAAGAAGCCTGAAATCCACATGGACGGTTTGGTAAAAAGCTGCAATTTCTTGGAATTTGCTCTCTTTTGGTTTTGGTTCTTGTGAAAAACACCTTCAGAGGATTATGCAAAAAGACTGGGCATATGCTGAATAGCTCTTTTCTTATGAAATTTCCTGCTGTTGATTTTAAACGATGCAAAAGTTTGTTTGAGCTTGTACTGTGTGAATTAGGTTTTCCCTCTTTCATGAAAGAACCGTGGATAAACTAGGTTAATAGCTTGCCGATGACAGTATGACTTGTTCTCTGGAGCTTTTCATAAAAAGCAGCATGCTTTGTGGTCACATTAAAACTTCTCATACTGGAACTTTCCAGAAATAATAGCTTGGCAAGAGAGAACCGACAGGAATTGTCCAAACTGAAAACATCTCTTTGTTACTTTTACCTCCAGAATAGCTGAATTAGGTGCATGCCACTAGATTCTTGCTTCTATTTTATAGATGTCAGTTTTCTGCAGAGATTTGGAAACACTTTTTCTTACCAAAGAATGCTCAACTTGGACATTTGCAGTCATTTTAAATAATGGCGATGAACAGAACTTAACAGCAGATGTACTTTTCCACATCTCTCTTTTTTAAAGCAAAATTTTAGGGAAGATGCACAAAAGATGCTTAAGTTAGAATACATGAATCACAAGTGCAAAGGAGGCAACCGAGGAGATAAAAACACCTTCATTCAGGTTCCAAAGTAAACAGCATCCTTTGAACAGCTGCACAGCTGGCAAGACAATTGCCATAAGGCGGTGGTCCCCAACCCCTGGTCCGGAGACTGGGACCGGTCCGTGGATCAGTCGGGACCGGGCCACGGCTCCTCCTCGTCCTCCTCCCCGGCTGCTGCCTCAGGGGTTGCCCTGCCACTCTGCCGCCGGCTCACCTTTGGTGCTCTCCAGCGGCCGCCATGGCTGGGGCTCTCCCTCGGCGTGGCACTCCACAACTGCTGCTGGCAGCGCTCAGCAGGCAGGGGCGCCAGCGAGAAAGCAAGTGGAGCAGGGGCTCAGGTGGCGGCGATGTCCCTCAGCAAAAGACTACCCTCCCCCACCCGGGCCTCAGTAAAATTGTCAAGCGATAAAAAGGTTGGGGACCACTGCCATAAGGCATGGAACGTAATCACCTAATTAAGGCTGAGTTCCAATGCCTTGCTGTATGGTAAGCCAAAAAGGCCAATACAGTACAACAAGGACTTTGCAGAAAAAATTTAGGACAATATACACAGCAGGCCAACATGGCGTGTGAATGATACCCTGTAAACACAAGCACCTTTCCTGTAGAACACTAGGTTTTAGAAATCATCTTTTCATATTCAGCCAAGTTTATTGAATGCAGACTTCATAGTAAATGTTTATTCTGCTATGCAGGCAGGCAAATCTGGGAAACTAACAATGGAAATATGTGTTGTGCTTAAAAATTTTGTTGTTATAAACCACAGAGATGAGCATTGGTGTACAAAGTGTATTCTGCTTAGTCATTGCCTTGCCATTTTGCATTGTGAAATGTACACATATACATCACAACGTGGACTGTTCTAGATTCTAGATCTTTGATAGGAACAGTGAATGTCTGTTCTTTGGCCTTCTAAGTTTCTTTGTTGGATTGTGAGCTAGAAGTTGGGGCAAGAACTTTTCAACTTGGCTTTTCTTCCACTCTAGTAGAATTCAGCAGCAGGGAAATCTTCTCCTGGAATCACTTCACCCAAGCACAGTGAGTCTTGAGAAATTGTCTCTTCTGATGGCTACTGCCTGTACCTGTCTTGGCTTGGAAAGGCCCATCTCATAGATATCTCATAGAATCATAGAATCATAGAATCATAGAATTGGAAGGGGCCATACAGGCCATCTAGTCCAACCCCCTGCTCAACGCAGGATTAGCCCTAAGCATCCTAAAGCATCCAAGAAAAGTGTGTATCTAACCTTTGCTTGAAGACTGCCAGTGAGGGGGAGCTCACCACCTCCTTAGGCAGCCTATTCCACTGCTGAACTACTCTGACTGTGAAAAACTTTTTGATGATATCTAGCCTATATCGTTGTACTTGAAGTTTAAACCCATTACTGCGTGTCCTCTCCTCTGCAGCCAACGGAAACAGCATCCTGCCCTCCTCCAAGTGACAACCTTTCAAATACTTAAAGAGGGCTATCATGTCCCCTCTCAACCTCCTTTTCTCCAGGCTGAACATTCCCAAGTCCCTCAACCTATCTTCATAGGGCTTGGTCCCTTGGCCATCACACTGCCTGCTTATGTTTAGTTTACAATCCACAAGTACTCCAAGGTCTCGTTCACACACAGTGTTACCTAGAAGCGTATCCCCCATCCAGTAGGCATGCTTTTCATTTTTCTGACCCAGATGCAGAACTTTACACTTATCTTTATTAAATTGCATCTTGTTCTCATTTGCCCATTTTTCCATTGTGTTCAGATCTCGTTGAACTCTATCTCTATCTTCCGGAGTATTTGCCAGTCCTCCCAATTTGGTGTCATCTGCAAACTTGATGAGTAGTCCCTCCACCCCCTCATCTAGATCATTAATAAATATGGTAAAAAGTACCGGGCCAAGCACCGAGCCCTGAGGTACCCCGCTACTCACCTCTCTCCAGTCTGATGAAACACCATTGACAACAACTCTTTGAGTGCGGTTCTCTAACCAATTCCCTATCCACCTGACTATCTGAAAATCCAGATTGCAGTCCTTCAATTTATCCATCAGAACATCATGGGGAATCTTGTCAAAATCTCTAAAGTTTGTCAAGGGTTTTGTGAGAAGACGCAGCAAAGTAAATCAGTGATTCTGTGGGTGAAATTCTGGGGATGTGAATTAGCTGTTGCTAGACAGACTACAGCCAGTGTAAAACTAGGGGAGATAAAAGGCCTGCTAAAATTATCAGTGTATGTTGTGGCACTTCAAAGTCTCCTGGTCCACTTTCGGAAGTGAAATTGGGAGGTTGCTATCATAGGAACCTTCTGACTATAGAGTTTATAATTCTCCTAAGTAAGGGCCTGTGTCAGGTGCATGGGGCAGAAAACAACAATCTTGGCCTCCCACAGTTATTCCCAGAATGTGCAGTTGTCCAACCTAACCTTCTTTAGAAATCTTATTCAAAACCCTTTTCAATTGTCCTCTGCTGTAGTTCGGGTGGAAATGAGCAGGAAACTGCCCAATCATCTCTCTCCATCCTACCTCTTGAATAAAGTACAAAGGAAGAAAGGTGAACCAGGGTAAGGTTCCAGTTATTGTGGGAGACACTTGGAGAACACTAGGTAACAAGCACAGACCCCTGTTTTCTCCCCCTTCCCCCAAAATTCTTGCATTTCTTTGATGTACATTCAGTGTACATTCAGATCTTACCTAGATGACCCAGGCTAGCCTGCTGTTATCAGATGTCAGAAGCTACGCAAGTTTGTCTTGGCTAGTATTGGGATGGGAGGCCCCCAAGATAGCCTTCTCAGGGGTGGCCAAACTGCGGCTCTCCAGATGCCCATGGACAACAGTTCACATGAGCCCCTGCCAGTAGGCATGCTTTTCATTTTTCTGACCCAGATGCAGAACTTTACACTTACCTTTATTAAATTGCATCTGGTTCTCATTTGCCCATTTTTCCATTGTGTTCAGATCTCATTGAACTCTGTCTCTATCTGGAGTATTTGCCAGTCCTCCCAATTTGGTGTCGTCTTCAAACTTGACGAGTAGTCCCTCCATCTAGTCTAGATCATTAATAAATACGTTAAAAAGTACCGGACCCTGAGCTAACCCGCTACTCACCTCCCTCCAGACTGATGAAACACCCATTGACAACAACTCTTTGAGTGCGGTTCTCTAACCAATTCCCTATCCACCTAACTATCTTAAAATCCAGATTGCAGTCCTTCAATTTATCCATCAGAACATCATGGGGAACCTTATCAAAAGCTTTACTAAAATCCAAGTAAACGACATCATCCGAATTTCCTCAATCCAGGAAACCTGTTACTTGGTCAAAAAAGGAAACCAGGTTGGTTTGACAGGACCTGTTGGAGACAAATCCATGCTGACTTCCTTGGGTCACCAAATTGTCCTCCAGATGTTCCCTTTAATATCTGCTCCATTATCTTCCCAACAACAGAGGTCAGATTCACTGGTCTGTAGTTTCCCAGGTCATCCTTCCTCCCTTTTTTGAAGATCGGAATAACGTTTGCTCTCTTCCAGTCCTCCGGGACATCTCCAGTCCTTAAAGAGGTCCTGAAGATTATGCAAGGGTTGTGCAAGTTCTCCGGAAAGGTCTTTGAGCACTCTTGGGTGCATTTCATACGGGCCAGGGGATTTGAACTCATCCAGTGCAGCTAAATACCTCTCGACAACCTCTCTGTCCATGTCAACCTGCCACCCAGACATTATCCCTTGGCTACTGCCATCTCTAGATGTGCCTAAACCTTTGACCTGTGGGAAAAATCAGATGTAAAATAGGCGCTGTGCCTTTCTGCTTTCTCTGCATCCTCCGTTAGAGTTTGTTCATCTGCATCCAACAGTGGGCCTATTGCCTCCTATTCTTTAGGTTTGCTCCTCACATACCTGAAAAATCTTTTCTTGTTACAATTGGCTTCCCTGGCCAATCTTAGCTCACTCTCAACTTTGGCCTTTCTGATGATTGATCTACAGCAGTGGTCCCCAACCTTTTTATCACCGGGGACCACTCACCGGGGACCACTCAACACCTTTCACTGAGGCCCGGTGGGGGGGTCGTTTACTCCTCTACTCTCAACCACTGCCCTAGCGCTCTCTGATCGCTATGGTAATGTTTAAACATCCCTTCAAAATAAGATACAGACACCAGTCCCTTTTGAAACAAAAGAGGAATATTCTTGTGGGTTTGGGATTAATGTGGACTGGTCACAGAGGCGAAAGTGGTGAATCATGGTCACATATGTGCACCTGCTTTATGCAGAATCAGTCTCTTGTTCCATCGGAGTTAGTTTTATCTACTCAGATATTCTCCAGAATCTCAGGCAGAGGTCACCTACTACCATATTCTTTAACTGAAGCTGCTGAGGATTGAAAATGGGATTTCCTGCATGCCAGCAAATGCTCTTTCACTGAACCTTGACCTGTCAACATCCTCCCTGTCCCCTATTGCAGAGTTCTGACCTGCATGGATCATCAAAATCCACTCACACTTGGGGTAAATTCTCCTGGATCAAAAGGGGAGTGCAGGGGAGGGAGGAATGCAGGGGAACTCTTCGCTCCTTTGTCACCTCTCAGCCGAGTTTCTATTAAGCAGGCTCTTGGTTGAAGAAATCTCTTTATTGAAGGTTTAACAAAACAGGAACAGGAAACTCTTTGCCAAATGGTTTCGCCCAGGCTTGGTATGAAATCTTTTTGGCAGTGTGGCTTGGGGGGGGGGGTGAGATTCCTTTTCAAGAAACATAGAACCAAAGTGCCTTTGGTTTTGTTGGCTGATCTTTGATTCAAATGTTTGCATCCAAGTTTACGCTTTTAATACTCATCTTACTCTTTGATTCAGTTTCCTATGGGGATTTCTTTTCAGTGTCCAAATTGACTATAGATGTAGTCCAAAGAAGCAAAAACTTGAGAGCATTATATTCCTGAAAGTTTTTAGCATGTTGCAACTATAGAGGCAGGCCTCCTTTGAAGCTTGAATGATGGCTTATCTCTTCAGTAGTGTTAGCTATTATGATCGAAATGGTAGCAAAGGTATACGCTGTGACTGCAGGCATATTTTGTTTGTTTGTTTGTTTATTATTTATTATATTTATATACCGCCCTCCCCGGAGGCTCAAGGCGGTTTACATTGAACTTATGAACCATACATGAAACAATCTGCATTAGTAACCATACAATAATATTAATAACACTGGTTGTAACAGTATAACAATATAATATAATAGTACAACAATGCAACAGTGCAATGGCACACCAGGTCCAGAGCGCTCTGGTGGAGTTCTGGGGGGGGCGGGGAGCAGGGACCCTTCATTCGCTGTTGGTTATGCCTGGCCTCAACCAAATGCCTGCCGGAAGAGCTGCCTTTTGCAGGACCTGCAGAACTGTTTAAGCTCCGTCAGGGCCCTGATCTCCTCTGGGAGCTCATTCCACCAGGTGGGGGCCAGGACAGAGAATGCTCTGGCCCTGGTTGAGGCCAGGCGGACTTCTTTACCTATTTATAGTTCAAAATCTATATCAGAAAATGACATATTGCCGTTATTATGGATTATTATTATATTCTTAAAAGTTGCGTGATTTCTCCAAGACAGAATCACACATGCTTAAAGCATTACATCTGGATAAGTGCAATTTGCCAAACAAAATATGGAAATTACAGTGCAATCCTAAACAGAGTTACATTCTTATAATCCCATGGCTTTAGAATGTTGCAACTCTGTTTTGGATTGCACTGTTAGGTAAACACATTGCCTGAGTGTATCTTTGAGTAATTTATGAATCAGCTCATCTGCACTTGACAATTTACAAATGTATTAAAAATATTTACATTTCAAGCTTCAAAGTCTTAAAATACCACTAGTAAAAACTGAGAGAAATTGAAAAATGAAGTGTCAAGTACCCTCCAACTGCTGTTCGTTTTCTCAATGACATCCTTTTTGCCTTGAATGTTCCCTTGTGTCATGGTTGCACTTCATTCCATTTTCACAGTTAATGCTAGGCAAATATCTGAATGTATATGGTTTAGTAAGAATTAGGGCCTGTTTACATATGATGGCTTTTCTGCTTCCTTTTCTGTGTAGATAAAACAAATGATTGCACAATCCTAAATGCATGGTGAAGTCCTGTCTCCATTTGGTTGCCCCAGATGCATGAGTTTGGGTCATGGTGGTTGCAGCCTTAAATGTGCATTCCTGGGAGTAAGCTGGAACAAATAAAACGATCTGCTAAGGATTGTCCCAATTGTTCTGTTCCCTATGAGGAGGAGAGATCTGGAGTAGGAGAATATCATGTGTGAAATAATCTTTCAGCTGGGAAGCTGGAATGAAGGGGGAATTGGATTTTGTTACTGGATCTTTAAATAACCTAAACAATATTTCATATTATTATTATTATTTACTAGCCTTCAAGCCTGTTGCATGCAGGAATGCAACAGGCGATAGCGGCGGCTCCCCCCCCCAATCGAGGGCGAGCGCAGCACTCAGGCAGACTGTCCAGAGGCGGCTGGGATGAAGGGGCAGGAGTCGGCTCGCCTGACGTCTCACGTGGGTAGTGGCGGAGCAGTTGGCGCGGGGCTCATGATAATTATCGCTGGGTGGGCGAGCCCCTGTTTCAGCAGGCTGGTGGGTGGAGGGCTTCGCAGCCACTCAGGCTAGTGTGCAGCGGGAGGCGTGGTGGGCAGGCGCACAGCTTGTGGCTGCTGATGCCGCTGGGCAATCTGCTTCTTCGCCAGGCTGCTGGGTGGGTGGCGCTGCGGCCATTCAGGCTGGAGAGAGGCAGGAGGCGTGCTCTGTCCTCGGCTGCCAGGCAGGGTCTGCACACAAGGCTGTGAGAGTGTCTCGCAAGCGGCTTCTGGAGGTGGGTGATCCAGGGGCTGGGCCAATGCAGTCGGATGAGCCCGTGCAGGTGGAAGTGCAGGCCGGACAGGAGATCTCGTCGCGAGCAGCGCTCCTCCTACAGAGGCTTTTCACAAATATTTAGGAGAACATATGGTAAGGATTTTATTTTTCTGCTGCCCATCTCCGAGACCTCAGAGCAGCTTACAATATTAATAGTTAACAATTAAAAAATTGAAACGCGTTGTTGTTGTTGTTGTTATTATTATTATTATTATTATTATTATTATTATTATTAATGCAATTTTTTATTGTTTGATCATATCAGGAATTAAATCATTTTATGCCTTCTCAGTACACTAAGTCCTGGGTGGTATCCTGCAAGGGTGTTTTTGTTCAGCCTTCCCTCAGTACTCCTTCCAAGGCTCACCAGGTCAGCACATGCTCCATATGTCAAAAGTCATTTTTCTGACCCAGATGCAGAACTTTACACTTATCTTTATTAAATTGCATCTTGTTCTCATTTGCCCATTTTTCCATTGTGTTTAGATCTCGTTGAACTCTGTCTCTATCTTCCGGAGTATTTGCCAGTCCTCCCAATTTGGTGTCATCTGCAAACTTGATGAGTAGTCCCTCCACCCCCTCATCTAGATCATTAATAAATATGTTAAAAAGTACCGGGCCGAGCACCGAGCCCTGAGGTACCCCGCTACTCACCTCTCTCCAGTCTGATGAAATACCATTGACAACAACTCTTTGAGTGCGGTTCTCTAACCAATTCCCTATCCAGTTAACTATCTGAAAATCCAGATTGCAGTCCTTCAACTTATCCATCAGAACATCATGGGGAACTTTGTCAAAAGCTTTACTAAAATCCAAGTAAATGACATCAACCGAATTTCCATGATCCAGCAAACCTGTTACTTGGTCAAAAGAGGAAACCAGGTTGGTCTGGCAAGACCTGTTGGGGACAAATCCATGCTGACTTCCTTGGATCGCCAAATTGTCCTCCAGATGTTTGCAGATCGCTCCCTTTAATATCTGCTCCATTATCTTCCCCACAACAGAGGTCAGACGCACTGGTCTATAGTTTTCCGGGTCATCCTTCCTCCCTTTTTTGAAGATCGGAATAACGTTTGCTCTCTTCCAGTCTTCCGGGACTTTTTAACATATTTATTAATGATCTAGATGAGGGGGTGGAGGGACTACTCATCAAGTTTGAGGTGACACCAAATTGGGAGGACTGGCAAATACTCCGGAAGATAGAGACAGAGTTCAACGAGATCTGAACACAATGGAAAAATGGGCAAATGAGAACAAGATGCAATTTAATAAAGATAAGTGTAAAGTTCTGCATCTGGGTCAGAAAAATGAAAAGCATGCCTACTGGATGAGGGATACGCTTCTAGGTAGCACTGTGTGTGAACGAGACCTTGGGGTACTTGTGGATTGTAAACTAAACATGAGCAGGCAGTGTGATGCAGCGGTAAAAAAGGCAAATGCCATTTTGGGCTGTATCAACAGAGGCATCACATCAAAATCACAAGATGTCATAGTCTCATTGTATACGGCACTGGTCAGACCACACCTGGAGTACTGTGTGCAGTTCTGGAGGCCTCACTTCAAGAAGGACGTAGATAAAATTGAAAGGGTACAGAGGAGAGCGACAAAGATGATCTGGGGCCAAGGGACCAAGCCCTATGAAGATAGGTTGAGGAACTTGGGAATGTTCAGCCTGGAGAAAAGGAGGTTGAGAGGGGACATGATAGCCCTCTTTAAGTATTTGAAAGGTTGTCACGTGGAGGAGGGCAGGATGCTGTTTCCGTTGGCTGCAGAGGAGAGGACACGCAGTAATGGGTTTAAACTTCAAGTACAACGATATAAGCTAGATATCAGGAAAAAATTTTCATAGTCAGAGTAGTTCAGCAGTGGAATAGGCTGCCTAAGGAGGTGGTGAGCTCCCCATCACTGGCAGTCTTCAAGCAAAGGTTGGATACACACTTTTCTTGGATGCTTTAGGATGCTTCGGGCTGATCCTGCGTTGAGCAGGGGGTTGAACTAGATGGCCTGTATGGCCTCTTCCAACTCTATGATTCTATGATTCTATGACATCTCCAGTCCTTAAAGTGGTCCCGAAGATGATGGACAAGGGCTGTGCAAGTTCTCTGGAAAGTTCTTTGAGCACTCTTGGGTGCATTTCATCCGGACCGGGGGATTTGAACTCATCCAGTGCAGCTAAATGCCTCTCGACAATCTCTCTATCCATGTTAACCTGCCACCCAGACACTATCCTTTGGCTACGGCCATCTCTAGATGTGCCTAAACACTTTAACCTGTGGGAAAAAACAGATGTAAAATAGGCACTAAGCCTTTCTTCTTTCTCTGTATCTTCCGTTAGAGTTTGTCCATCCGCACCCAACAGTGGGCCTATTGCCTCCTTTACTTTACGTTTGGTCTTCACATAACTGAAAAATCTTTTCTTGTTACAATGGGCTTCCCTGGCCAATCTTAGCTCACTCTCAGCTTTGGCCTTTCTTATGATTGATCTACAGTACCTAGTAACCTGTAGGTACTCTTCTTTAGAGCTCTGTCCTTCCCCCCATTTCCTGAACATTTTCCTTTTCTTTCTTAGTTCCTCTTGAAGTTCTCTGTTCATCCAAATAGGCTTCTTAGAGCTCCTGCAGTGTTTTCGTCTTTCTGGGATAATAATTGATTGAGCATGCAATAGCTCTTGTTTGAGTATCGCCCACCCTTCACATGCTCCCTTCCCTTCCAGCATTCTCGTCCATGGTATGACACTCATCATGTCTCTGAGTTTATTAAAGTTTGCCCTACGAAAATCCAACATCCGCGTCTGGGTACAAGCTTCCTTGCCTCCTACAAGCTTCCTTGCCTCACCCATGATAAGTTGCCCATTCGCACATCTAAGCAAGGTCTAAGCATGTCTAATGCAGCCAGGCATGCTGCAGATGGAGCTGCTAGATCTAAGGTGTCAGCCTGGTTTGTTCTCCAAGCAAAATGAAAGAAGGTGACAAATGACTGTCTCCTCCTCCAAACACAAATCAATAAACAAATGTTTTTGTTCTTCAAAACTTCATCAGTGATTCAATGATTCAAACGATTATCACTCAAAAATTCTCCTGTGGTTACAGCAGTAACCTACCATGCTGGATCATGGAGAAAACTAGGGAGTTCCAGAAAAACATCTACTTCTGCTTCATTGACTATGCTAAAGCCTTTGATTGTGTGGAGCACAACAAATTGTGACAAGTTCTTAAAGAGATGGGAATACCAGAGTATCTTATCTGTCTCTTGAGAAACCTATATGCAGGTCAAGAACCATGGATACCAGAGTTCTGAAAGCATTTGATTAAGGAGTCAACATAGAAGTTAAGTAGAAAGGGGGCTAGGATACAATCCTATCTCACGGCTTTCTGAGTGTTCACTGGTTTTGTTAGGCTACCCTCGTTACTAAATCTCACTTGTAATCTGGTGTCCTTATGTAACATGACTATCAAATGAAGCAGTCAATGGAGGAATTGGCCAGCTTGGCCCACAATTGGTTTCTTGGGATGGTATCAAAAGCAGCCTTGAGATCAATGAAGGCTGCATAGTTGTTGTGACATGTCTATGGATTAAGTATTGCAAGATAAGGCAGTGATCCATGGTTGATCTCCCTGGTTTGTTCATCTTCTAAGATTTTTTCTTGTTCCAGCCACTTGCATAGTTTAAGGCATAGGTATACAGTTTAGAGATGACATTTATCAGACTAATTGGTCTGTAGTTAGATGGTTCAGATCTGAGGCCTTTCTTGAAGATGGGTATAATTATGGCAAGTCCCCAATCATATGGGATTTGTGCAGTTTGATCTATATATGTAAAAACTGATGTAAAGACCAAAGTAGGAGTCCTCCAATAAATATTAGATTTTAATAGGTCTGGGGAGATAAAGTCACTGCCAGGAGCCTTACCACATTTTAATTCTTGTATTAGTTGTTTGATTTCAGAAATGGCGACCTGTGGCCATTGAAGAGTTATATCTAAAGGAGATTCAAGTGTAAACATTTCAGATGGGGAATCATTATACAGAACAAAGAAAAATTGCATCCATTTAGTTGCACTAATAGTATTGGATGCAAGAAATATGAGGAAGTCAGTCTCCAGAATTCTGCAGTGTTATTGGATTTAGCGGCTTCAATTATGATCCTCTAATTCTCCATCATCTTCTCCTTTTTTAAAATAATGATTTTAAAGGGTCTTTTATTTTCCAATACTCTTATTTTTAGCTGAGGAGATGGATTGAGTTTGAATTCATTAAGTTGTCTTAATTTTTTTTTTTTTAGCTACCACACATTCTTGGTCAAACTATTTTGCTGGTTGGGGCTTATATTTTGAGTTGGCTTTAGAGAGCAAAGGGTTTAAAGTTTGTATATGTTCCCCACATGCATCAAGGATAGAGTCGTTGTTGTCAATTTGGCATGAATCAGTCTGGCTTGACGAGAATTTAACCACCCATTTACGTTATCTTTTAGCTGGCAGCTCCATTTGATTTTTTGTCTTCCCAGTACGATTGAGTCATCTTCATGCCCTAGTCTGGCGTTTAAATCACCTCGTATAAGAGGCAGTGCAGTAGGATATTTGTTTATGAGAGCGGTTAAAAAGACTCCACTTCCTTCCAGAGAGCCTCAATTTGGGAGTGAATACTTAGAGGTGTATTGTTTGTGTAAACAAAGATCATGGCATCCGGCCCTCTCAATTCCTGGCAAATAGAAGGGGAAGAAATGGAGATAGTGACAGATTTTATTTTCCTGGGCTCCAAGATCACTGCAGATGGGGACTGCAGCAAAGAAATTAAAAGACGCTTGCTCCTGGGGAGGAAAGCTATGGCAAATCTAGACAGCATCCTAAAAAGCAGAGACATCACCCTGCCAACAAAAGTGCGTTTAGTCAAGGCTATGGTATTCCCAGTTGCAATGTATGGCTGCGAAAGTTGGACCATAAGGAAGGCCGAGCGTCAAAGAATTGAGGCTTTTGAACTCTGGTGCTGGAGAAGACTCTTGCGAGTCCCTTGGACTGCAAGGCGAACAAACCGGTCAGTCCTAGAGGAGATCAGCCCTGACTGCTCTTTAGAAGGCCAGATCCTGAAGATGAAACTCAAATATTTTGGCCACCTCATGAGAAGGAAGGACTCCCTGGAGAAGAGCCTAATGCTGGGAGAGATCGAGGGCAAAAGAAGAAGGGGACGACAAAGAATGAGGTGGATGGATGGAGTCACTGAAGCAGTAGGTGCAAACTTAAATGGACTCCGGGGAATGGTAGAGGACAGGAAGGCCTGGAGGATCATTGTCCATGGGGTCGCGATGGGTCGGACACGACTTCGCACATAACAACAACAACACTTAGAGGTGGTAAATATAGGTTGATACATAAGATTGTTAGTTCTTTCATGGAGAGCAAAATAGCCACTGCCCAATTGGGGTATGGAGCTATACTGGTGACGTGTGCCTCTAGATGGGTGGAAACTAAAATACCCAATCCTCCCAAGGGTCTCCCCCCCCCAACGCTTGGGATTGCCATCTTAGTTATAGATTGAAAATTGGGAATGTTAAGCTCCCCAGCTAACCAAGTTTCTTGGAAGAAAAGAATATCAAATTTTGAAATAAATGTTCTAATGTCCAGATCTGAACACTTGTTTTGCCACCCCGCTATGTTCCAACAGAGTAAAGATAGGGAGGGGGGGATCTTCTGTAGTCATTTTGCAGAACCAACACTGGAATTTAGAATCATAGAATCATAGAGTTGGAAGGGGCCATACAGGCCATCTAGTCCAACCCCCTGCTCAACTCAGGATCAGCCCTAAGCATCCTAAAGCATCCAAGAAAAGTGTGTATCCAACCTTTGCTGGAAGACTGCCAATTTATCACTGCTTTTATCTTATCTTGCAGAGGCGAATCATTTATGCTCTCATCCTGTTGCGATCTTCTATCTTTTAAGGCAGCGGTCTGCAACCTTTTGGTGGCCGCGGACCACTGTGCCGGGGTGGGGGGAGAGAGCGAACTGGGGCCCCGCGCATGTGCGGCAGCCCCGGCGCAAACGCGCATGCGCGGACTTGTGCACTTGATTGCGTCCAGCGGGGGCGCAAATGCGCACATGCGGTAGCGATGTGCGTGCGCAAAACTGCCGCATGTGCACGTTTGCGGTCCTACCGGACGCAAACACGTATGCGCGGCAAGTCTGCGCATGTGCGTTTGTGCCGCTGGCATGCCGGCATCTGCAGCTCCCTCTCCCCGCCCCTCCAGGCCACGAAAATTGGCCAACAAAGCGGACGATTAGCTTGTGGCTCAGCAAGCTTCTCTTCCCCCCCCCCCCCCCACTCCCAAAGCAAGAAGCTTGCCGGGCCGGAAGGTAATCGGCCGCTTTGGTGGCCGATTTGCTCACGGCCTGGCGAGCTTCTCGCTGCGGGGAGGGGGGGCGGGAAGAGGGAGCTGCTGCCTGGCGCAGAGGCTTCACGGCCCAGCACCGGGCTGCAGCCCAGGGGTTGGGAACCACTGTTTTAAGGAACTGTTAGTAGAGATAAGTGGATCGAGGGTGGAAATCTTCTCTAATTTCCCAGCAGAATCTTGAAAAATGCAACCATTCAATCGTCTCAAGTCGGGTTTTGTAGGATCCTTTTTATGCATAGGGGAAGAGTATTTTGTGGTGTTCTTGGGCAACTCATCCCTATTTGGTAAGAGTAGTATGTCTGGAGCAATGGACCTAATGTCAAGATTTGCGGAGGGAGTGCATGTTGCATTACAAGAAGAGATTAATTCTCTTTCATTAAACACCGTTTGTTTGGAGGAAGTAATATTCAGTTTTATTTCTTGTTCTTGGGACAAGGGATCCTTAGACACTTGGGAGCTCTCTCTTCTGTCCTGTACTGCTGGTATGACCGAGATGTTACTGTCCATAAGATCTGAATAGTCAGGAAGTTGGTTCATCTGGATGTTGCACAGCTGGGCAGAATGAGTAATTTGTAGTTTATGTTTCACCAAATCCAACCTTTCAATAATTGCCTGCTGTTCAGGTAAAGGTAGATTCCTAAAAGTGAGAAAGAGTGTTTTCCAGTGGTGTTTTCAAAAAGGTTATGTTCTTGATTATCTGGTGGAGGTCCAGTCATCTCCTCATCTCCCCACCATTAACTCCAGCAGTGCTGGCAGGGCATCAGGTGATACACTGGGTGCACAGTACACCACCCAGATAGCCAAGCTCTCAGCTGCATTCCACTCAATGCCAACACATTCCTTGCCTGGGATCAACAGTGCAGGAAGGGCTCTGAAAGAGTAATCCTCCTGGATTAGAATTGCCACCCCTCCTCCCCTCCCCACTGTCCGCAACTAATGAAGGACAGAACTCAATGGGGGTCAGTTCTTTTAAGGCGACTGTTTTGCCCTTCCTGACCCAGGTTTCCATTATGCATGCCAGGTTTACTTTTGTGTTCTGCAATGTAGTTTTGTGGCATGGTGGTTTTGTTACTTATAGACCTGGCTGATACTGATACATTTCCTTTCTATGCATGGTCTTTCTTGTTTGTCTCCCATCCAAATAAGAACAAGGGTGACCCTACTTAGTTTCCACATTCTGGTGAGGGCAAGCTATTCAGGCTTGTCTTTGCCAAAGAATTGTACCATCTGATTCTCGTTTTATAACTTTCATAAGCAGCTTTCTGTAGGAGTGATTATTAAATGTTCATTTTCTCGGGACTAAAGAGCCCATGTGTCAGGAAGACAGACTCGAACCAAAACACTTCATTAAAGTAAGAAAGAGTTTATTTCTTGCAGATCATTCCAAGACGATACAAAGCTCAGAACTGGGGGCAAATTAAAAGAGCAGTTCTTTTACCCCAGCATTTCCCGCCTAATTCCCTTCTCACGGTTTTTACCAAAACAGAAAGTAATACCAGGTGCCCTCTGGGCCCACATCCTACCATGATAACATGTTCAGCTCTGGCCTTGGTGAGGCCAGGCTACTTCTTCCAAGATAGCGCTAGTTACAAACTACTGCATGGCACACAGGTCAAGGGTAAAATACAGACAGGCAAAATGGCTACAGACAGGCTAAGCAATTACTCAGGACAGAAGAAAGTATAGAATGGTTACACAGATAGAATAAATCACGGCAGTAATCAGCAGATTCTGACATTCCGCTCCTCCAAAACAATTCAACACCAATCTAACCCCCACTAGCTGGAGAGGGCTTATGAGGGAAAGACATAAGAAATTTACAAACAAGCTGAGGGGCTTTTACATTCTTGGTGTCAACCCACTCCTTGTGGAATTCTTTCCACATAGGTAATTCTTTCCAGTCCACCAAATACTGCAGCTTGCCATGGTGCCATTTAGAATCCAAGATTTGCTTTACTTCATAGTGAGTATCTTTATCCACAAAGACAGGAATAGGAGCAGCAGAAGCTGGATGCCAGTCATCAGGAGGCAGGGCTTTCTTGAGAAAGCTGAAATGAAACACAGGGTGAACATGTTTATAGAAGAAGAAGAAGAGTTGGTTCTTATATGCCACTCTTCTCTACCCGAAGGAGACTCAAAGCGGCTTACAGTCGCTTACAGCGGCTTACCCTTTCCTCTCCCCACAACAGACACCCCATGAGGTTTTTTCAGTGCCGTGGCGAGCCCAAGGTCACCCAGCTGGCTGCATGTGGGGGAGTGCAGAATCGAATCCGGCATGCCAGATTAGAAGTCCACACTCCTAACCACTACACCAAACTGGCAATTTGGCAATTGTAATTCCACATTAATGACTCGAGTCACTTTGAAGGACCCCACATATTTGGGACCAAGCTTCTTCGATTGTCGTTGACACCGCAAATCCGCGTCACCGCTGCCAAACCCAACTGAACAGGGCTGGAAACAGTGTCCACCAACGTCACGTGCTCTTCCATTGTCTCTGAGTATAATAAGATATCATCTAAGAAACCAGGGCTCCCTTATACAACAAATCATGCATAATTTCATTGATTAAATTCATGAACACGCCCGGCGCGTCAGATAATCCGACAAGCATCACACAGTACTCAGATTGCCCCAAAGGGGTGTTAAATGCCGTCAGGTATTCACGCCCCTTCTTAATTTGCACCCCGTAATAGGCCTTCCGTAAATCCAACTTGGCAAAGGTTTTACCCTTCCCCAAATGCCCTAACAGGTCTTTAATTAGGGGAAGGGGATAGGCGTTTGATCAAGACACTGCATTCAAGCCTCTATAATCTGTGCACAGCCACAAGAAGCCGTCTTTTTTCTTTACAAACTACACTGGAGCCGCCATGGGGGAGGCCGGGCTGATAAATCCACGAGCCAGATTCTTATCCAAAAAGGCTCGTTCAGTCATTTCCCAGGGAATCATTGAATACAACTTGGACTTAGGCAGGGGCTCTCCTGGTTTCAGTTCAATGGTACAGTCAGGCTTTCTATGGGGAGGCAATTGGTCACATTCCTTCTCCTCAAACATCTCAGCCAAGTCCCAGTACTGTTCCGGCAAACCAGGCATGCTCCTTCTGCACACTGCTGCAAACTCCCGCCGCTCCTCTGAGGTGGTGGTCAGGGCGGCTTGCCAGCAGTGGTGCCTACAAGCAGGATCTGAGAACATTAAAACCCTGGAGAGGCCAGGCTACTTCTTCCAAGATAGCACTAGTTGCAAACTACTGCATGGCACACAGGTCAAGGGTAAAATACAGACAGGCAAAATGGCTACAGACAGGCTAAGCAATAACTCAGGACAGAAGAAAGTATAGAATGGTTACACAGATAGAATAAATCATGGCAGTAATCAGCAGATTCTGACACCATGAAACTTCATAGCAGGAGATGTTGGGTTGGATCCTGCAGTTTCATTCTTGCAATACAGCCACTTTCCTCCAGCTCAAGGAACTGTGTTCTGTTACAGTTCAGAGGGCAACCATGTTGGTCTGTAGTGAAACAGCTAGATTTGATTTTAGTTCCTCTTTGGAGTCCCACAAGTGTTTCAGGGTATATGTCTTTGAGACTCAAAGTTCCCTTTTTTGGATATAAGTTGGAATTAGAGGTGGGCACGAACCAGAAAAATGGAAGTCCGTTGGATTTGTGGGTGTTCTCAGGTCAGGGGAAAATCACGAACTCCGAACTTTTATGGACCTCCCCATGTTTATGAACCTTTGGATTCACTTGAGTTTGTTAACTGTTCCCCAACAACTCCCACACCAAGGGCCTAGTGTTGAAATATGAGGCAAAGAAAACAGTATGTGGAGTTGTGTTTTGGGTGATGTAACACAAACGTTTGAGGTTCCATGAGATTACCATGGATCAGTGGTCCCCAACCTTTTTATCACCATGGACTGGTCAATACTTGACAATTTTACTGAGGCCTGGGGGAGGTGTAGTCTACTCCTCTCCGCTCGATCACTGCCCTAACGCTCTCCGACTCTGGTCTCTATGACACCGTTTAAACATCCCTTCAAAATAAGATACAGATATGGGGGTTGGGGACCTCTGACCTAAACAACAACAAAACCAGCCTGTCAGGCAAGGAAGAGAAGACTGAGGATCACCCGAGAGCCCAAAAACAGCACTGGAAATGAACAAGAACCCACTATCACCCCGAAAGGCTGGCCAGATTTGTGGCAAGGGAGGAGCTTTCATGAGTCACTGCTCACTTCTTCAAGGGACTCCCCAAAAGCTCCTCCCCAGCCACAAATTGCCTTAGTCTTGAAGGTGCTCCTGGACTCTGGTTCTTTTCTCCTGCCATAGACAGACTCCCACGGCCACCCTCAAAAGCATCACTTCCTCCCAACACTATTGCCATCCCCATAGCCCTCCTCGTGACCAAGGGAGGTTTGGCAAGTGCCTATGACCAGTGCCAGGGGAACACACTGCCTCTTCCCCCCCTTCATGCTCCTGAGACACTCAAGACTGTGCCACATGCAGGGTTCTGTGCCACAGATGGATTTGGCATAAGCATCAACCTCCCTTTCCCCAAGGAGCAAGATCATTTCCCGTGTTTTATAATTAAGGATGCTTTGGGCTGATCCTGCGTTGAGCAGGGGGCTGGACTAGATGGCCTGTATGGCCCCTTCCAACTCTATGATTCTGTGACTCTGTAATCTCAGAAGGGGACCTGGCACAGCTTGTCCTCCACACAGTTTGTTTGTATCTTCCAGCTTCAACACAGTTCAGGGATGTCTCTATGTATTCGCATCCAACGCCAGGAACAGGTCACACTTCTAAAAGTAAGCACTGACCCACCAGTTCTCCTTTGTGCTTCCAACTCCCCCCCCCCCCAGGTTTCTGCTTTTATGAACTTTGGGGAAGTAAGTACTGCGGAGAGTGGGGGGGTGGGGGTGGAACCCAGCACCAGTACAGGCCACCTTCCCCTGAAGGTACAGGCTGGACCCGCCATGGCCTTATCTGGGGAGAAAGGGCTTCCCCAGGGGGTCTCTTGGCCGACTTGGCAGACTGTTGTGCACCTGTGCGCACGCACACGCTGTCTTTCCACCACCGCAATTGGGGTCGCTGTATTAGAGCGGTTGAGAACTGCTGCCATAGATGAAACTTGTTCTGTCTAGCATTACTGTTACAGTTTGGACTTTAGTAGGGCTGGCATGACAGCAATAGTCAGTGCTTTGAACCCTCTTTCCTACACAATTGCCAGAGCCCTTAAGATGCAAGAAATACGTCTTCTGCTCTGAGGTAAAATCCCCTGTCATGTAAGGAGAGCACAGTCTGAGGAAGAGTGCTTGCACTCAAAAGCTCACGCCCCGAATAAATCTTTGTTGGTCTTAAAGGTGCCACTGGACTCTGATTTTATTATGCATGCATGCATATATACATCATCACTTTAAATAAATGGAATGCTTGTCTTCCAATACTGTTGCTTGATATGTTGGGTAACAAACAGTGAGAAGATGTGAGATCAAAGGCTTCTTGGCCTTAACTAACTTGTTACATTTGTGTTTAATTCTGTGGCTTAAGATGTTTAGGTCACATTTAAACCATAAAATACTTTCCACATTTCAAAATGTATGAGATTAATTTTGAGGCACCCATAAAGGGGAGTGCTGAAGTTTTATTTGGCTAATTTAAAAATAATTACAGCTTCTGGTATAGCACCTTTTTGAAAAAAAAGATGTTTTAAATTTTAAAGGAAGCAATTCATAGAGCCCTATTTCATCTCCTTCATTATGCCAATGTTCTAGAGAAACTTCAACACGACTGAAATGACAGGCAAACAAAAATGGCTTTTGTCAGCTCTCTTCAGTAGTTTATACCACCACTAAGTAGAAATCCTTTTTTATTACTTCTTTGAAATATGATTTCATGGGGTATTGCTCTTTTTTAAAAAATACAAGGAGTATCTCCAAACACCTTCAAAAGGAGTCAAAATGCCTAAATATTAATGTGTGTTCAATTCCCCATACTTAGACTGGACGAGATCCTGTCCTTTTTCATTGGGATTCCCTTTTACTCCATGTGCCATATTCTGAAGGGTGTAGGGGTACACATTCAGCATAACATTACTGTTGTGCATCACCCTTGGCCTGCAAGAGAGGGCAGTATACAAATTAAATAAGTAATTAAAAAAAACACACAGTAACCTGCATTACATGGTCCTGAAGAGGATGGCTGGATCTACATATGAAGGGTATGCATGGGTCACCCATGGAAGGTTATGGCCATATACATTGGCATGTGTCCCACTATGTGATCCTAGCCACATATATATCAGCTCTGATATCAAACTGGTGGACCTCAGCCAATCTTTAGGGCAGCAAACAAAACCAAGAAGAGGAAGCTTTAATACATCACTTTTCTGCACTTTAAGGAGTCTCAGAGCAGCGTACAATCACAGGCCAGTAAACATTGATGAGAGAGCTCCCCAGTGTCCTCTCCGCCCCTGTCTCAACTGGGCCCCCTGGTATACCCAGGAGCTCAGCAAGAAGAAATGGGAATTGAGACAACTAGAGTGCGTTTGGAGGAAGACTCATGGCAAAGAATTGAGAACATCTTATAGAATGCAGATGAAAGCCTATGAGATGGCAGTGAAGTCAGTAAAATGCAACTTTTACCCGAATTCCATCGTTTCTGCTCATTCACACCGAGCACGTTTAGGATAGTTTGGTTCCTCACTACCCTTGATGAAGGGCACCAGCTGTGATGCATTTGCAGACAAAATCTTGACACTCCGCTGTGACATCCCTCCAACCTTAGACTCAGAAAGTAGTTGGTTGAAAGGGCTGTTGCAGACCAAATATCAGCATTTCTGGACGAAACTTCAGCCCTTGTCCCATCCCAGTCAGGTTCTGGCCTGGCCACAGGGTAGAAACACCACTAGTCACCCTAACGGATAACATCCACCGCCAGCTGGACTAAGGCAGGTCAGCACTGCTTGTGCTTTTAGAACTTTCAGCAGCATTTGACACAATCAACAATGAGCTTTTAGCTCACTGCCTTGCCAATACCAGGATATGGGGGACAGCCCTCAAATGGCTGATCTCCTTCCTCTGGGGTCACGGACAAAGGGTAGCAATAGGAGAGAGACTATCAAGCCACAGGGAGCATTCCTCTCTCCAATTCTATTTAACATCTCCATGCACCATCTTGCTCAGCTGGTGAGGAAATTTGGGCTGGGATGTCATCAATACGCAGATGATGCCCAGCTCTTCTTCCTGATGGATGGCCACCCTGATTCTCCCCCTGAATCCTTAGCCATATGCCTGGAAGCAGTGACGAGATGGCTCAAGCAGAGTAATCTGAAGCTCAGCCCTTCAAAGACAGAGGTCCTGTGGCTGGGCAAGAAGGGTCCAAGCGTGGAAGCGCACCTACCTAACCAGGATGGATTGCAGCTATCAGTAGCTCACTCCACCAGAAACCTAGGAGTGATCCTTGATGCCTCCCCTCTCTGTGGATGCCCAGGTCATGAGAGTAGTGTGGCAGGCTTTCTACCGTCTATGCCATGCCAAACTCCTAGCACCCTACTTGGCCTCGGAACGCCTAGCGTCAGTGATCCATGTGCCAGTCACCTCTAGACTAGACTTCTGCAGCTTGCTTTATGCAGACCTTACCCTTATTCATGATCTGGAAACTACAACTGGTCCAGAATAGGCGGTGTGGCGGTGTCCTAATTAGCCATTTCAGGCCGATGCAGCCAGCGCCGCGCTGCAGAGGGGGGAAGGGCAGGTGCGAGTGCGCGGAGGTGCGGAGCTCCGTGCCTGCATTTTTGCACTGATTGATGAACTGGTGGCTGCACCTCCCCCCCCCCCCCCGCATCCACCCCCACATCGCAGCTCTGGCTGCATTGGCCTGGAACAGCTGATTCGGACACCGCCACATACAACCCTAGTCCAGAATGCCGCAACTAGGATTCTCAAAATACACCTTGGAGGTCCCACATCCAGCATGCTCACCAACAACTGCACTGTCTCCCAGTTGAATTCTCGATCAGGCTTAATGTGTTGGTAATCACCTTCAAGGCCATCTTGGCCCAGTATATCTGAGAGACTAACTCTCTGCCTGCATCCCCCAAAGAGCTCTACGCTCCACCACCTCCAGCATCCGTTGGTTCCCCAGACAACCCCTCCATGGTTGAACCCAAACTGGCCTCCCTATGGGTTCGTGTTTAGAGAGGTATTGTTATAATACTGTTGTTCAATTGGAACCCACTGTTATGACTGTTGTTGTTATGATTGCGATCTGTATCCCTACGCTTTGTGTAAACTGCCCTGAGCCTTATGGGAGGGCAGTATAGAAAAGGAAGGGAAGGGAAGGGAAGGGGAAGGAAGGAAGGAAGGAAGGAAGGAAGGAAGGAAGGAAGGAAGGAAGGAAGGAAGGAAGGAAGGAAGGAAGGAAGATTATTCTCTTGGACTGATAGCCTTCTCTGGTGATTTCTATCTATTATACCTTGTTTCTTGTCTTTTGGTGAAACAGCATATATGTAATTTGTTCATGGTACTGTTATTCTTTGGAATACCCTCATCTAGTTCAGAAGGAGATGGTGGTAGACTTTAAACAATCCATCTGCAAATTCATTTCCCTGTGTTCATTCTTAACCCTTTTTCTACTTAGGTTCACCTTTTCTAGCCAATGAGGATGGTGTTCTTGGAGGAGTGATTGTTCTTCGATCGTGTAGATGTTCTGCAGAAGCCAACTCCTCTCAGGATAAGCAGTCTCTGCTAGGTAAGAAGGTGACAGATGCCCTACATAAAAAGACTTTGGGAAAGAGTTGACATCCAGCTTTTGACAAGATGTATTAAATATTATATAAATAAGTTCAAATATATTTGGACATTTACCATTGCCTCACATGGACCAATTATGCACAGGCCAGGAAAGGTGGGCCAGTGCCTGCATGCCAACAGGGTTAATCTTCGCTTATGGATGACTCCGGTGCCACCTATGCCACCTCTGGTCCTGGCCTGCATTATGCCCTCTAATGGCCCACAGCAAGGGAATATGGATTCTTCTGCTGGCCATGGTGACCAGCAGAGGCCCGGCCAAGGCAGGCCAATGCACAAGGGCCTGTGGTGTCCCTGTGGGGACACAAAATGCCCTGTTTGGCTTCGCAGTGCTGGGGAGCCGAACGGGGTGTTTATACACCCCCCAACAGTAGTGGGATAGCAGCATGCTGCTATCCCACCGTCATGCCCCCCGCCCCCTTGATACTTGCCGCCACTGTGAGGCGTAGTGGACCCTTCCCATCCTGGAATTGTGCATGCGTGCACACAACTTCAGGCGGACTGTGTGCGCTGGGGGATTCCGTCCCCTGTTCGTACGCATGAAATGGTGTAGCATGCAGCCCCGCTGCTAGAAATCGACAGCCCGGCGCACCTGGCCGCATACATAATTGGTCATGTTGAGTTAGTGTCAATTAAGGGTGACACATAACACAGGAATTTGAAAAGCTGAATTTTGCTTTACCTTAAACTTGTCACCAGAAATTTGAATCATTCTTGACTTACTGAGTTTGCGAGTCATATTTGTATCTGGAGTCTAAAATACATGTAAAATTATTTAAATTTATTTTATTTGTAAAATTTATATCCTGCCTTTCTTCCTAACAAGAGTTTCCGAGTTTGCTAACAATTTATAAACCATTAAAATCCCACTTAAGAACGTGAGGAGAGGCCTGCTGGATCAGACCTATGGTCCATCAAGTCCAGCCTCCTGTCTCACATAGCAGCCAACCAGTTTCTCTGGAGGGCCTGCAACAGGGCACAGAGGCCAAGGCCTTCCCATGATGTTACCTCTCCTAACTCCGGGATTCAGAGGATTAGTACTTCTGAATTCGGAGGGTCCCCTCAGTCAGTATAGGTAGTCACCACTGACAGATTTATGCTGCATGAATCTCTCCAATCTCATTTTCGTGCTGCTTATTCCCGTGGCCATCACTATGTCCTCTGGCAACAAATGCCATATAGTACAAGAGCCTCTTGTGGCGCAGGGTGGTAAGGCAGCAGAAATGCTGTCTGAAGCTGTCTGTCCATGAGGTTGGGAGTTCAATCCCAGCAGCCGGCTCAAGGTTGACTCAGCCTTCCATCCTTCCAAGGTCGGTAAAATGAGGACCCAGCTTGCTGGGGGGTAAACGGTAATGACTGGGGAAGGCACTGGCAAACCACCTGTATTGAGTCTGCCATGAAAACGCTGGAGGGCGTCACCCCAAGGGAGCTTTACCTTATGTGTAAAGTAGTATTTCCTTTTATCTGTCCTGAACCTACTGCCCTTCAGTTTCATTGGATGCCCTATTTTATCCTTATGGGAATGCTGACATGCTAGCAGCTTTCTACATTTTTTGTATGAACAACTTTGGGATCTAAACTTAGCTATCACTGTAGGATTTTGAAAGTTTTTGCATTTGCTAATTTTAATATCTTAATAGAACAAGGAAACGGAGGTGCTTCAATCCACTTCAGCCACCCTTTGCAAATGGATTTTGCTGTTCCACACAGTAAAATCCACTTGCAAAGTGGCTTGAAGGTACATTATTTAGTATATGTTGAAGTGTCCTCACAGTAGTTGGGGAAACACATAAATCTTAGCTTGTCTATATGTATTTGTTAGAATATATATACGCCATCTTTTCAACTGATCGTGGTGGTTAAAAATGGCTGACTTCTAACCCACAGGCAACAAGTGACTTTTTTTTATAGCTATTCAGCTTTCTTTCAAGATGATGCCCTTCTTATGGGGGTTCCTACATAAAAAGAATATGTTTGTACTTTGAAATAAAGGCAGGCCTCTGCAGGGTAGGGACTGCCTGCCCCTTCTTGGGAGAAGGAGCTCCATCACTGAAATCCGATGGGTCCGCACTAAGGCAGATTTGAGGAAAATTCACCTCAGAAAACTCTGTGGGGTGGGGGTGAGGACTGCAAACAGGCTCCAGAAGGTAGATTTGACCCTTCAGTGGATGGTAGAATGGTGACTCTGACAGTAGGGGGAAGTGTTCAAATAAACGGGACATTTTACACAGAGACATTCAGTTCCTCTCCAGCACTGGAAATGTTTTTTTTTCTATACTAAAAGCATTTGCAAGCAAAGATATTGAGTACCTGTAACTATTAATTAATACCTACATTCCATTGTCATTTGCACCATTGTCATTTGTCCCGGTATCTTTCTTAGAGTAGGTTTGCCAAACTCGAGGTTGTACCTGGAGGTCTCCCACTGTTACAGTTGAGCTCCAGATGGTTCCTTTTAGGGTGGGCCCTAAGACTCTGTACCTGACTGAAGTCCCCTCCCCAGTTTCTACCTCCCCCTCCCCCCAAAAAATCTCTTTACTTTACAGCAGGGGGACAGCAGAATCTCTCACAATGGATCACAAGAAAAAAAATTCACCTCCTAATTAATTAAGTGTGCATTTTAATCAAGATAGTTGTGCTCTTTTTGCACTCAGAGTTGTTTGTGTTCACATCTGTAGTAGAGTTCCTGTGGAGCCACACAACAGAGAGCATGTGCGTGGGATATATGTCGGCACAGGATGGGAAAGCTAAGGTAAGTTGTAAATAATGAGAGTTATCATTTAAGAATTATACTGATCATTTTTGCCTTTATCCACACAACCAGTGTTACCTTATCTTTACCTCAAAGCAAGAAGAGAGGCAGAAGGAGAGCAACCTGTCTGGTGACAATCAGTGCGTATCATGGTTGAATCTTGGTATGTGGGTCTCCCATGTCCGTAAGGAAGTCTGGCCTAGTACAGAAGTCATGTATGAATTTATGGTTCAACAATCTGTTTGCATGCCACTTCCCCCTCCTCCTTACTCCAGTTTGCTCAAACTATCATTTATCCACGGGGCAAAACATGGACACAACTTGCCAGTACCTGTCTCCAAATCATACTTTACAAAGCTACTTCAGGAATTTGATATATATTCATCATAGATAAAATCTTAAGCCCTTATATATGCAGTCCTGGATTGTATCAACGGAGGCATCACATCGAAATCACAAGATGTCATCGTTCCGTTGTATACCACATAGGTCAGACTGCACCTGCAGTATTGTGTGCAGGTCTGGAGGCCTAAGTTCTGGAGGCCTCACTTCAAAAAGGACATGGACAAAATTGAGAGGGGGCAGAAGAGAGTGACGAGGATGATCCGGGCCCGGGAGACCGAGTTCTATGAGGAAAGGCTGAGGGACTTGGGAATGTTTGGCCTGGAGAAGAAGAGATTGAGAAGTATTTGAGTATTTGAAAGGTTGTCATCTAGAGCAGTGGTCCCCAACCCCCAGGCCATGGCCAACACCTGGTGCCAGGCCACGAAGGCCTCAGCGCTGGGCTGCGGCTCCCTCTCCCTGTCCCCCCCACGCCACAGCGAGAAGCTTGCCAAGCCGCGAACAAATTGGCCGCCAAAGCAGCCGTTTAGTTTGCGGCCTGGCAAGCTTTTTGCTTCGGGGGGGGGGGGAGAGGGACCCGCGGCCGCCGGCATGCTGGCGGCACAAACGCGCATGCGCGGACTTTGCCGTGCATGCGCGTTTGTGTCCGGCGGGGCCGCAAACGCACTGCCGCGCGTTTTCCATGAGCATTCCCACATCTGCTCTTGCTATTTGGTCAGGTTGAAAGTATTCTCCCAAACTCTGACCACAAAATACACTTTTCTTTGGAATAAAGGAGAAGAAAGCGGATTAAAAGTAGATGCATAAATACTGGGAAACTTAAGATCATGAAATTTCTACGAGTTTGAGGGAAAGAGATTGGAGGAAGCAACATGAAGCCTGCCTTGAAGGAAGCCAGGAAGCAAAGCTTGTCCACTGAATGACCTTGAAAACAGAGTCAAGCAAGCTGATTGCAATGAGGTTCGTGAGATGATGAAACTTGGGGGAATTGGCATTTCAGATCTAAACCCCCCCCCCCCAAACTTTGGTTTAATCAGTCATACTGCAAGCCCTTCAACTGTTGATTTTTCCATTTGGTCATTTTATAGTCTTTTTCTCATTGAGTTTAATGTGCCAAAATGCAATGTAAGCTTTCATTATTCAGGCATCTGTAGTATAAATAACATTATATTCTGGGTGTCTGAAGGTACGTTGAGGAAAAGAAGACACAGGGGGGGCTCTTGTTAGCATATTAGACCACAGGGGTCACCAGCATGCATCACATGGGCACCCTGGTACCTGGTAGGTATTTCTGGAAAGTGTAGGGGGCCAGTGGGGCTTCTGCCCAACTAAGCTACAAACTGGAGCTGTGATTAGCTGTGCAGAGTTTTTAATATGTTGTTTTGGCAGTAGCTGCCCCAAAGCACAAGGATTGTAACTGTGACAGCCATTTTGTGGTTAGCTCCACTTTCTGAGACAGCCATTTTATGACAACCTTTTTGTGGCTGCACCTACCACACTATATCAAAATTTCAAGAGTGCCCACAGGCTCAAAGAAGATTGGGGACCCCTGCTATAATCTGACTCTCTTATTGCCCTCTACTTGCCTGAATCCACATTGGGGGGGGGGGGAGGGATAACTTCCTGCACAGCGTGTGGGGGGGAAGTGGAGTGTTCCTGCTCTAGTGCTAGGCCAAGTAGATGTTAGATTAGGTGAAATGTAACCTCAAAGGTCAGAGTAACAGTAGGGCTGCATCTGACTTCAGTGTAGCCTCTAAGACCTGGATGCTTGGAAGGTGAACAGTTCACTGGCCTAGCAAGAGATATTTTCCAACTTGGGATTTTGTCCTTGGACATCTGGTGCACATGACTACTGGTACTACTGGAACATTCTCCAGCTGGCAGTCTTGAGTGAGCCAGCAGACACAGCTGATCTTCTCAGTGCACTATAAATTATGTTTGTGACTTGAGCAGAGTTAATCTCTCTCCCCTTCTCTTTCCTTTGCAGCTGACTGCAAATATAGACTAGTGGGACGGTTTATAGTGAATACAATACAAGAGAAAAAACCTATCCCAAGGCTACTATAGATGTAGTAAAATTATACAGAATACATGAAATAAAAGGTTCTTCTTTCTTATTTATTCTTATATAGGATCATAGAATCATAGAGTTAGAAGGGGCCATACAGGCCATCTAGTCCAACCCCCTGCTCAACGCATCCTAAAGCATCCAAGAAAAGTGTGTATCCAACCTTTGCTTGAAGACTGCCAGTAAGGAGGAGCTCACCACCTCCTTAGGCAGCCTATTGCGCTACTGAATTACTCTGACTGTGAAATTTTTTTCCTGATATCTAGCCTATACTTGTAGTTTAAACCCATTACTGCGTGTCCTTTCCTCTGCAGCCAATGGGAACAGCATCCTGCCCTCCTCCAAGTGACAACCTTTCAAATACTTAAAGAGGGCTATCATGTCCCCTCTCAACCTCCTTTACTCCAGGCTGAACATTCCCAAGTCCCTCAACCTATTTTCATAGGGTGTGGTCCCTTGGCCCTAGATCATCCTCGTCGCTCTCCTCTGTACCCTTTCAATTTTATCTACGTCCTTCTTGAAGTGAGGCCTCCAGAACTGCACACAGTACTCCAGGTGTGGTCTGACCAGTGCCGTATACAATGGGACTGTGACATCTTGTGATTTTGATGTGATGCCCCTGTTGATACAGCCCAAAATGGCATTTGCCTTTTTTACCGTTGCATCACACTGCCTGCTCATGTTTAGTTTACAATCCACAAGTACCCCAAGGTCTCATTCACACACAGTGTTACCTAGAAGCGTATCCCCCATCCAGTAGGAATGCTTTTCATTTTTCTGACCCAGATGCAGAACTTTACACTTATCTTTATTAAATTGCATCTTGTTCTCATTTCCCCATTTTTCCATTGTGTTCTCATTGAACTCTATCTCTATCTTCTGGAGTATTTGCCAGTCCTCCCAATTTGGTGTTATCTGCAAACTTGATGAGTAGTCCCTCCACCCCCTCATCTAGATCATTAATAAATATGTTAAAAAGTACCGGACCGAGCACCGAGCCCTGAGGTACCCCTCTACTCACCTCCCTCCAGTCTGATTAAACACCATTGACAACAACTCTTTGAGTGCGGTTCTCTAACCAATTCCCTATCCACCTAACTATCTGAAAATCCAGATTGCAGTCCTTCAATTTATCCATCAGAACATCATGGGGAAACTTATCAAAAGCTTTACTAAAATCCAAGTAAACGACATCAACCGAATTTCCACACATTCTTCCCCAACTTCGATAAGTGCAGTCCATCAGGTGCTAGTAGGCCTTCTTCAAGAAAGCCTATCCCATGGTCCCAGAAACCAAATCTCTCCTGCCGGCACCAACTACGCAGCCATTGATTCACCTCCATTATCTTCCACTCCTGACACATTCCTCTTCCCTTGACAGGCAAGATTGAAGAGAATACCACTTGTGCCCCTATTTTCTTCGGCTTCTTCCCTAGATCTTGATAGTCTGTTTTAATAGGAGCGATGGTATTCATGGACATGTCATTTGTTCCCACGTGGATCATCACAAATCGGTTGCGATCCATAGCTTTGAGGCGTTTAGGCAGCCATTCTGAAATGCCTTTAATTTTCACCCCTGGCAAGCAACACACCTCTCGGGTTAGGGGGTTGGGCCCAGACACATGACAATTCATTTCTCTTAGTAGGGTGTCTCCAATTACCAGTACTCTCCTTTTTTCTTTCTCAACACCATTTCCATCTATCCCTGTGGCCTCTTCATTATGTCTTAGACTTTGTTTTGGGACCTCTTCCTTCGTTGACCCTTGCACCTCCTCTGCAAGGGCTTGAAATCTATTCTGGAGCTGCAAAGGCCCCGAGAACCGTCTCGCTCTACGCCGTTGAGTCTTTTTCCGAACTGTCTGCAGAGGCTCCGTAATGAGGTCAATCCCCTTATCCTCTTCAGTACTGGTTGTATCCTCTTTATTCAGAGTTGCACAGCTCCTGTCTATGAACTCCTCCCCTTACTTAATTTCTGTCAGAGTAATAATCCTCTTTTCTAAGCCCTTAATCCTTTCCTCCAAAAGTCTTACCAGTTTACACTTGGGGCAGATGTAGTCCATCTTGTCTTCAGAGGGAAGGCAATCATGTCACACTCACTGAAGATGATGGGATGAGTGTCCTGGAGGTCCATTGTAACTTCTAGGCAGTGCAACTACTAGGAAAATATTATCTACTAGTTCTAATTGCTAGGCTAAGAGCCACAGGCCAAGAGCCCTTTGTCTCTCGCCCTTGTCAAGGAGCAGCAATCATCTCACTCAGCACCACAATAGCCTCACCTGGTCAGCAGCAACAGCTCTCTCCACGTGTTCCTAGTTGTCTGAGCTCTGCCTCTGGCGAGGAGCAGCCCTATTTAATCCTCCCAGCAATCACCTATCTCAGCAACACAATAGCCTCACCTGGTCAGCAGCAGTCGCTCTCCCCAGCAGCTCTCTCCATGTGCTCGCAGTTGTCTGAGCTCAAAATGAATTCCATCTAAACATTTGGAAGAAGTTCCTGATAGTTAGTTTCTCAGTGGAACAGGCTTCCTCAGGAGGTGGTGGATTTTCCATCTTTGGAAATTTTTAAACGGAGCCTAGATAGCCATCTGATGGAGAGGCTGATTCTTTGAAGGCAAAGGTGTGGCAGGTTACAGTAGATGAGCGATTGGGATGTAAGCGTCCTGCATAGTGCAGGGAGTTGGACTAGATGTCCCTTCCAACTCTGATTTTATGTGTCTGCTATGAATAAAGCCCATTGTAGCAAAAATACAATGGGCGCTAGCAGGGGTTGTGTGGGTGCGGGCAGGGCTCTGTGGAAGTGGGCATGTAGGCTGGCGGCGGAGCGGCCCCCCCGAGTGGATAGAAAGGGAGAGGGGTGGCAGATGTGCGGCAGCGGGTGCAGTAGGCAGGGATCCCGGGGGGCAGAGCAAGGAAGAGGCAAGGGCAGCGCGAGGCAGGGGAGCTTACTTCTGGCTCGGCTCCTGCGGCTTGTCGGGGGCCTCGTGGTGTTGCCGGCCATTTTGGAGGGCGGGCCGCTCTTTCGGCAGCTTGGCGGCAGCCTCGTATTGTTGGCAGCAATCAAAGAGCGCGTGCGGCGACTCATCAGCGCCACCGTGGTGTCGGCGGCAATCTCGCAGTGGGGCCCGGAGCGGCGGCGGCGAACATGTGGGAGAGGAGGGCAACTGGGTATGAGGCCATTGGATGTCGGTGCATGTCTGTGGCGGCGGCGGGGAAGGTCGGGGACAGGCGGGAAAGCGGCGAGGCACAAGTGCGGTGGGGGTTGGGGGGAGTGCGGGCGGTGGCGGCCGTGGCTGGACGGTGGGGATCGGGGGTGTCGGGGAGGGAGGGGGGTGTGAAGGGCGCAGTCATCAGCGGGCGTGGGCGGATTGAGGTCCGTAGGCGGGGAAGGGCATTCGCTGGGCCGAGGGGAAGCTATTTTTCCCGAGCCCAGGGAAGTGTGGCGAGCCTCCTCCCTGGTGACCATCCAGTCAGGATGGCAGCTCGGGAGGAGAGGAGTCTGTGGCGCGGCGTTCGGGAGATGGGCCACGTGTCCAATGGGGAGGCACGCACAATTGGATACTGGGCCCTGAAGTGCCACTCGGAGGAGCGAATCAGGAGCTGCCGGTGGTGGTAGCAAAAGCAGCAGCAGCCGATGGAGCGGTGGCGGCCGGTGGTGCTGGAGCGGCGGCGGGAGCTGGTAGTTGGGCACGCCCACGACCCCGAGGAGCACAGCCTCCAGTGGATTGGGGCCCGGGTCGCCTGCCTCCCCATCTGAGGGGGGTCGAGATGCGGAACACCTACAAGTTTAAGGCTCGTTTCTCGGGAGAATCGTCGGCTTTTCCTGCTTTCCTGGTCCACCTCCAAGCTTACATGATGGACATGGGCTTTACATTCCATGACGACGCCGAGCGCATTCGTTTCGTGGGGGAGTGCCTGGACGGAGAGGCAGCAAAGTGGTTCATGGATCTCTACCGTTACAACCTGAGAGCCGTTCGAAACTACAATCACTTTCTGAGAACCATGCGCCTGATGTATGTGGAGCCGTTTGAGAAGGAGACGGCGGAAAAGCAACTCAAGGCCCTCAAACAAGGGGCGATGACTGTGGCAGAGTACGCCCGAAAATTCAGAAAATTATCGGCGGCCGTTCCGGATTGGACGGAACCCCAGAGGGTGCATGCCTTTGTGGGGGGCCTCTCTGGAACCCTGTCCAGCAAGTGCCTCCTCCTGGACAACCCGCTGACCGTGATGGGCTGTGTACACCTGGCGGGAGAAATGGAAAGCCGTCTTGAGCGGGCCGCTGAATTCAGTGGAATCAAGGAAAAGGTGGGGGGGAAGACCTCCACACCGAAGAAACCCAAACCCAAAGCCAAGCTGGATCCTAGCGAGCGAACTCGCCGCATGGAGAAAGGACTATGCTTGGGATGTGGCCAGGCCGGCCATTTCCTTGCCCAGTGTCCAGCAAAAGCAGGGGTGGGGAGCCCGGCGAGCACCAAACCAACGGGAGGAGCGCCAGCCAAGGTGGTGACAACGAAGAAACCGGCTCCCAAGAAGACCGCCAAGTCCCTGCTAGCCCCGGCTGGGGTGGCGACTTTGGTGGAGGAATATAGTGGCAGCAGCCAGGAGGAGGAACTGCAATCCGGAGAGCAGTCGGGAAACGACGACGACCTGCTGTAAAGGCGCCCCGCCAGCAGGTCCCCGGCAGGGGCAAACGCGCGGTGAGTGACTCTCCCCTGGTTCTCTTACCCGCCACTCTTACAGAACCCAACTCGGGGAAACAGTTGGGAGTACGTTCCATAGTGGACTCGGGCTGTACCTAAACCCTGGTGAGCCCAGCACTGGCCGAGACTTTGGGGGTAGGGAAGGTGCCTCTGAGGGAGCCCCTACCCATCACCCAGTTGGATGGGAAGTGTGTCCCGGGGGGGGAGGCGACAGTGAAAACGCTCCCCATGGACTTGGACATCGATAAACATTGGGAGCAGATCCAACCCCTGGTGGCTCCTCATTCTGCATTCCCGTGTGTGTTGGGGCTGGACTGGTTGCGCGAACACGACCCCACAGTGAAGTGGAAAAAAGGGACAGTAGAATCATAGAATCATAGAATCATGTAAAGTTTGTGTCCCCGGGTTGCAAGCAGCACTCACGGCCCCTACCCACCCTGGGCTTCCAGACGGTGGCCGCGGTGGCGGAAGCGGGGGCACTAACCCTCCCACGGGAGTATCGTGAATTTGAGGATGTGTTTGCTGAGGCTGAGTGCAATCAGTTGCCCCCCCCCATCGTAAGACAGACTGTGCAATTGAACTGAAAAAAGGGGAGCCACTTCCAAAAGCCAAATTGTACTCCATGAGCCCGAGGGAAATGAAGGAGCTCAGGGAGTTCCTGGATAAAAATTTAGCCAGGGGCTTTATTAGACCGGCCACCTCTCCCCTGGCTGCCCCAATACTCTTCGTGAAAAAAAAAGATGGATCCCTTCGCCTCTGCACGGACTACCGGGGGCTGAATGCTGTTTCTACCTGCAATGCCTACCCCTTACCATTGATTAAGGATCTGTTGGGGCATTTGGGGTGGGCACGGATTTTTACAAAACTGGACTTGAGGGAAGCTTACTACAGGGTCCGCATAAAAAGGGGGCACGAGTACCTGACGGCATTCAACACCCCCTTGGGCCAGTTTGAATACATAGGGTCATGCCGTTCGGCCTCGCCGGCACTCCGGGCGTGTTCATGAACATGATCAATGAAATTATGCATGATTTGTTGTACCAGGGGGTGTTGGTTTACATTGATGACATTTTGGTGTATTCAGACAACCTGGTGGAGCACGTGAAGTTAGTCCGGGAGGTGCTTAGCCGGCTGCGGAAGCACCAACTGTTTGCCAAACTGTCGAAATGCGAGTTCCATCGAGAGGCGGTGGAGTTCCTAGGATTTCGGGTGTCCAGGGCTGGGATTGAAATGGACCCGGGGAAAGTGCGGGACTTATTGGCCTGGGAGCCGCCCAGGACAAGAAGGCAACTTCAGAGTTTCTTAGGCTTCTCCAATTTCTATAGAACTTTCATCCCTAATTTTGCCAAGGTGGCATTGCCCTTAACGGACTTGCTGAAAACTAAAGATGGGGGAAAGGCGGCGAGTCGGCCGGGCGCCCCGCTCCAATGGTCCCCGCTTTGTCAGGAAGCTTTTGAGTGTTTAAAACGCCTTTTTACATCCGAACCGGTGTTGGCACATGCTGACCCATCCAAGCAATTCACAGTGCAAGTAGATGCGTCGGATGTGGCAATGGGGGCCGTGATCCTGCAAGAGGTGGAGGACGGGAAGTTGCATCCCCTTGCCTACCTGTCCAAAAAATTTTCAGGGGCGGAGCGCAACTGGGCAATTTGGGAAAAAGAGGCGGCTGCGGTGAAATTGGCTCTCGCTATGTGGAGGCATTGGCTAGAAGGGTCTTCCGTCCCATTCGTGGTTTGGACGGACCATAAAAACCTCCAAGCGCTCAAGCAGCCTCGCTCCCTGTCCGCAAAGCAAATGCGGTGGGCGGAGTTTTTCTCCCGGTTCAACTTCTCCTTAAAGCATTTGCCTGGCAAAATGAACTTTTTGGCGGACGCTCTTTCTCGCTTGCCACAGTACAACAGCAAACGAGACCCATTGGTGGACACGGTGTTCATGCCCGCCCAGCTTGGGTTGGCGGCCGTGACGCGCAGCCAAACAAAAGGGGGGAGCCCGGTCCCCGGAGGGTGGGTACAGAAGGAGGTCCTACAAGACACAGAGTTTGTTTCACTTCGTCCCGCCCTGGTCGACAAGGGGGGCCTGTTTTTCAAAGACGAGCGCCTTTACGTTCCAGCAGCGGCGCGGGGAGAGGTTTTGAAATTATGCCACGACGCAAAGGCTGCAGGACATTTTGGTTTTGTGAAAACCTTGCACCTTGTCAGGAGACACTACTGGTGGCCAACTTTGAGGGGGGATGTGGAAAAATATGTGCAAGGATGTCCCACCTGCCTTGTTTCGAAACCCCCAGGGGGAAAGAAACGGGGGTTGCTGCAGCCCCTGCCCACCCCTTCTTGTCCCTGGTCCGATGTGACAATGGATTTTATCACAGACCTGCCTCCAAGCCAGGGTAAAACAGTGATCTGGGTGGTAGTGGACGCGTTTTCAAAGCAAGCTCATTTCATTCCCTGCGTGGGTCTGCCCTTGGCGGCCAAACTGGCCTCTTTGTTCGTGACTCACATATTCAGACTACATGGTATCCCTAGGAGACTGCTCTCGGATCGTGGCCCCCAGTTCGTTGCCAAGTTCTGGCGGGAGTTCCTAATGCTGCTGGGGGTGGAACAAGCCCTGACCTCTGGCTATCACCCTGAGTCCAATGGACAAACGGAACGGGTGAACCAAATTTTGGAGCAATACCTGCGCTGCTTCATTAACCACCAACAGAACGATTGGGTCGCCCTCCTGCCTCTGGCTGAGTTTGCTTACAACAATGGGGTTCATGCCTCCACTGGTGTGTCTCCATTCAAGGTGGTGTATGGGACTGACCTCATTGCTGCACCCACCTGGGAACTAGTTTCTGCTGAAGCTCCTGATGTTACTAAATGGGCCAAAGACATTAGTGCAGACTGGCCAGCCATTGTCTCCAGCCTTGAGGGAGCGAAACAAGCGTACAAGTCCCAGGCAGACAAAAAAACGTGCGCCTGCCCCAACATGGAAGTTGGGGGACTTAGCCTATCTCTCAACAAAAAACCTTCGTTGTCAGCAGAAGTCTAAAAAATTGGGTCCCAAATTTGTGGGACCTTTCCCCATCGTAAAGGTGATCAATGATGTGACTGTAGAATTGGGTTTGCCTAAAACTTACAGGAATGTGCATCCGGTTTTTCATTCCAGCCTGCTGCGGCGTGCCCCCCTGCCGGATGCGTGGCACCCTCCACTCTCAACGCCAGTGCCGGTCTTTATTGATAAAGACACCCACTACGAAGTCAACCAAATCTTGGACTCTCGCATGCACAAAGGCTGGCTCCAGTACCTGGTGGATTGGAAAGACTTTCCTTCAGGGGAGAGGGAGTGGGTAGAGGCGGGGGATGTAAAAGCCCCTCGCCTTCTCCGTGCGTTCCATCGAGCTTTCCCTTTGTGCCCACGGCCTGTGGATGCGGGGTGTGGGAGGGAAGTTTGTTTTAATGCGGAGGAATGTCAGGATTGTTAGAAAACCCTGCCATGAATAAGCCTGAGTTTCTCCATGACAGTAAGACTGATCTTTGTAGCTCTGTGCCTGGGGGCCCCAGGCCCATATATTATGCATGCTTGCTTGAAACCGAAACTATGTTGATGTAGCTATTATCTCTAGAAGCTGTGAATGTTCTCTCCTTTGAAGCCCTTGGTTGGGCCTGCATTTTGTAACCATAACATCTTATCTGGGCCCGGAGACAGCCAAGGACATGTGAAAAGTAACACTGTGTTTTATGGTACCTGTCTCCTCTTCCTTCCTCCCCTCCCTTGGGAACTTTCAAGTTTTGGGCGGGAGAACTGTATTGATAAGGAGAAGCAAATCTGTCAGGAAGATTTGACTTCTCTAGTCTAGGTGTATGAAGTATCTCTCAATAAATGCTTTCTATTCAAAGAAGCTTGTTGTGAGTCCTTGCAACGTCTGACACACATGAATGAATATAGAAACATTCTCTTTCTCTAAGCAATCTATTAAAGTCCATTCTTTGATGAGGCTGCTGTTGTTCAATGCCAAAAAATTGAAGTTGATCCGGTGTGTGTCCTGCTTCAATGAAGTGGTCAACAAGAGGAGCTTCAGGGACATGATGTTTAAGGCAGGACTTGTGCTCCTGGATTCTAGTCCATAATTGGCAACAGCTAATTCCAATATAAAGCTTATCTCATGCACATTTAATACAGTAAATTACATTTTTTCTTTGACAATTTATGTAACTGTTAATCTTTACATGAAACCCAGTGTTGGGTGCTGTAAATTCTTTAACAGGTAATAAATGTTTACAAACAGCGCAAACACCACACATATAATTCCCCTTTGGAAGGCTGCCTCAGCAAGAGGAGCCTCAGCAAGAGGTCCCTTTATCTAAATAGGGTGTGGTTGGGAGCAGGGGTATTACTAGCATCCCGATATTGAAGATCCAAAGGCCAATACATATATTATTCAATAGAGGTAAGAACTATATTGAATTAGGGAGCATTTATATACATTTTGAAATTCAAAAATGAATATTTAATGACTTTAGGACTATATACTTTTTAGGTTGAATTTCACAATTTGGACATTCATAACATTCACATTCAAAAATGAGGTAGAGTATGGGTTTACTTGAATATGTATAATTGCTTTCAATTTTGTAAGATATTAATTTTGAGTATGTTTAGGACAACCATTGAGGAAGATTATTATTTGAAAACTGGACATATCTAGATACCGTTCTAGTTGGATCCTATACAAGAATAAACAAGAATGAAGAACCTTTTATTTTATGTATTCTGTATAATTTTACTACATCTATAGTAGCCTTGGGATAGGTTTTTTTTTGGAGCTGACGGTTGCAGATGTTTTTCAAAAAGTTTATATAAATACCACAGCCGCTTAGTTTAAGAAATGAGGTATTATGCTGATCTCAGAAGCTTAGCAGTGTTGACTCTGGTTAGTATTTAGTTGGGAAACCACCAGGAAAGTCCACGGGTTCCTATGCAGGGGCAGGCAATGGCAAACTACCTTTGACCTCACATGGATGGGCCAGGCTAGCCCACTCTTGTCAGATATCAGAAGCGACAACAAACAAACAAAAACTGGGGAACACTGTAAATGGAAAACACCAGGAGAAAAGGGGCCATGTAATCACAGTTCTGAAACGACAGCAAATAGTGCCTCCAAAAGTGCAAAATAGTCATTTATAAAGCATCATAGACAGTCATCAGCAATAACCATACAATACTGTAAATTTGTGTACAATAATATGACAGGTGTAATACAAAAAATAGTTCAGGCAAAAGTCCAACAGGTTCCAACTGCAGTCCAAATGAGAATCCGGTAGTTCTCCCGTTATGCAGGGTGGCTCCTACAGAGGACCTAAGCAATTGAAGTAAAATGGTATAATAATACAAAGTCTCTAAAATTGCAGTTTATTAGTAAACTAGCTTCAAAGCCCGTTCCTAAGAACAGGCCTTGAAAGGGTCCTGGCCCCTGACCAGGCAGCTTAAGATGGCCTTGGGCAGCAGCTCACAGCCAGATCAAGTGGGGTGGGTGGGGGCTGGGCAGCTCGTTAGCAGGGCCGGGAAAGAGCTCCTTAGCAGTCAGCTAGTCACCTCCTTAGCAGTCCTTAACGAGCAGTCAGCAGGCCGGGAGGTCCTCGTCAGCAGGCCCAGCCTAGCAGGCCAAGAGAGAGAGCAGCAATCCGTCTGTTAGTCTCTTTCCCCTCCAGGGTTGCGATGAGTTGGCTGCCACTTGGCAGCGCTTCCCACCCTCCCCACAGCCCCTCCCCATCCGTTGTTCAGTTGAGGGAGAAGAATTGATTCAGATCAGGGTCCATAATAGTGGCCTCCCCCAAACTCAATAAATATTTTCTTATCAGAATGTTTGTGATAAAGATATCTCTCAAAATCATGTAAAAGAAAAAAATGCGCCCAGGCGGTCCACAGGAATGATCTGAAAATGATCTTTTGTAACCCAAAGTTGCCAGGTTTCATATTTGCTGCAGCTTCTATATAATGTTCAAGGGTAGTGATGGCCGGGTGGTAAAGAAAATGATTGCAATCTTCTGATTGACTATACAGTTATTAGGGATTGGCTATAATTCAAATCTTTGGTTCTTACCAGGCAGAGAATACGGCCTGTTCCTCTCTGGAATGCAGATTTTGATAAGCGCTCTCATAGTCCTTCTCAAGGCGAGAGAAATGGAAGCTGTGTGTGTCACTACTGTTTATGTAAACAATTGCAGGCTGGGGCAGGGGGGGGGAGCATGGGAGCAGCTTTTTGGACCTGTCAGCAGTTTCTGGAAGGCTGGCGCAAGGGCTGAAGGGTGTTTCCGGGGGGTGGAGTGGGGAGGTAGAGACCCCAGGCTCATCCTGCAAGAAGCATCATCTCTTCCCGCCTCCAAGGAAAGTGTATTTAACACTTTGTAACCCTATTTTTTCTGCATAGATTTGGGAACTCCCCTGTGTCTCTATTTCTCCTGCAATACAAATATAAAAAGGTTTTCCTCTCAGAGTGATTAATTGGGGCTGGACACAAGAACCCTAATTTGGCCATTTGGCTATCAGCAGAGTGCTTGTTCCTTGAGGTTTCAGCATGAGCAACAGTCATGAGCCCCCCCCCCCATCCCCAACTAATTAAAAGCACAGCTAGTCCTCATGGAACAGGGTCCCCAAGATTCTTGATGATGCAGCTTTTTGATGAGTACTCCTACCTCTGGAAGGTAAATCACTCTACGCTCATAATGCCTCAGGTCCTTGGCTATGAAGAAACTGAGCTTAATAACCATGCAACAAATTCATGGATCGCTCTGAGAGCCCACATTGTCCTTCCTTGAATCAGTCACTCTGTAGCCAGTATGAATGGTTCATTTCTGGTTCCCCCAACATATGGGTTGGATTCTCTAGAGTTGTATTCTGGTCCTCTGTTACTGTTCAGCCAAGTTTTTGTTTGGAGGCTTGGCAGGACATTTGCACTTAAGAAAATATTTTGCATCACAGCTAATTCTGTGCAATTTGCTTAGCATTGCAGTACCAGCTGACTTCTGAAAGCTGCAGTTGAAAAAATACAAATTGCTCAGCAAGAGCTTGCGGATGGACATTCCCTTTAAAAAAAATGGTTGTTTGCCTGTAAAATTAGCATCTTTTCTTGTGAGACATGTTCTCTGTAGGTCTTCATGTGTCCATTGTGTGGTTTTTACAGTTTACAAACCGTCTAACATTAAGAAATACCTGGACTGCCAATTTATTCGTTGGCAGTAGCTGCTTCTTGAGAAGTCTAAATAGAGAGAGTCGTAGCTGAGCCGCCTGGCCATACGTGGCTCAGGCTCAAGTCTCCGATTCAAAAATAGTAGTTTGCTGAGCTTAGAACACCTCTGTCTTTTCCACCGACCTTATTTAGTCTGCCTTAAAATACACTTTTGAAGAGGAAGATGAGAAATGAGTTGGTTGGTCGGAAACAACCTATTTGCCCATGGAAATGTTATTTTAGGCCTCCATTCAGCACAACTCTTGTCCATGTCATTTGTGTCATCCTCCTAAAAGTAGCTCTGCACTTCTTTGAAAACAACATTGAAATAGACCTCCACAGAGAGGTTTGATTCTGATCTTCTTGGAGATTATAGAGAAACTTAAGTGAGCCCCTGAGAGAGCACAATTGCAGTGCAGTTTCATTGTGGGTTTGTGCATGGGTGGTAGGAACGCAAGTGCTTGTTATTGTGGAGTGGGCTTTTTCTTGTGTATCTGTTTGTTTTCTTAAATACGCAACATGCTTGCCAGCGGTAGAAATGCAATCCATTCTTTTCATAAGATGTGATGTATCGTGAACTGGGCAGTTTAGCTCATCTTAGTCTAAGTTTGAATCACTGTCGATCTGATCCTAATCGTGCCGGACCTTTTCCCCATGCTCAGGTTGCTCCTGATTTTCTTGGGAGTCAATCCACAAGCACCGGAATTGGTTTGGGCTGGGTTCTTCTGTATGACTGCCTCCCCGGGCATTTTTATTGTTGTAGAGTCACCTTATTTTCTTCCATACGTGGCTTAAATAATGAGGATTTTCATTATTGGTGCCATCACAGCAGCTCCTCTCTTTTTGAAAATAAATGGCTCTAAAATAATAACAGCACTATAGTGTTGCAGTGATAATTTCAGCAGGTTCTTGAATTCCTGGCTTTCATTTAAACAAAGTAAGGCACTAGCTCTTTTTCTCGTGGAGATAATGACTTTTCCTTAAATTTGTATGAATGAAAAGAATCAAAACATACTTTAAAAATAAATCATTGACAGCCTGACTCTCACTAGGTATGTGGAACACGTACCTGAGCCTCTGAGACTTCTTGTTCCCTCTCCCACACACACGCGAACACACACACACAATCCTTCCCCCCATTCCCCCTGCCCTCACCCCCATAACTCTTGCCTGACCTCCCGAGTCCCTCTCTTTTTCTTCCCATCCCCCACTGAGACTTCCTCCCCTCCCCCCTCCCCCCAGACTCCCTCCCCCCTCCCTCCCCCCTTCTTACCCTTGTGGTGGTGCTGATTGGGCTGCCTCCCACGCTCCACGCATATCCCAAGGCCACGGGTAGGACGGCTTTGCGCTAGGTGGGCTGCCCGCTGTGCTCCACGAGCATTCCAAGGCCACAGGTGGGGTGTCGCTGCACTGGCTGGGCCACCTCCCGTGCTTCATGCCCATTCCCAGGTTTCAGACAGGGTGGCACTGTGCTGGCTCAGCTGGCTCAGCTGCCTTGTATACTCCCTGAATGTCCGAAGGCCTCAGGTGGGACGGTGCTGGCTCAGCCACCTCTAGTGCTCCACATATGGCCCTAGGCCTTGGACAGTCACAGCACTGACCAGATGCCTCCAATACCACCACACAGCTGTCCCAAACTCTTCTGACATGCTCTCTGCGGCCGTTCCCATTTACATCCCAGGGACTGAGCCAGAAGATTGTTCCATATCAAAAATGAAATTAGAGGATTCAGAGAACCTGCTCAATATTATATCAATATTTTAAAAATATCGAAACCAGTCATCGGGGGGAGGGTGTGGTTTAATGATGACAATAGTTCTGTCATTAAAAACTGGGCTGGAGGGTACAGAGGAGAGTGACGAAGATGATCTGGGGCCAAGGGGCCAAGCCCTATGAAGATAGGTTGAGGGACTTGGGAATGTTTAGCCTGGAGAAAAGGAGGTTGAGAGGGGACATGATAGCCCTCTAGGTTGTCATTTGGAGGAGGGCAGGATGTTGTTCCCATTGGCTGCAGAGGAAAGTACACGCAGTAATGGGTATAAACTACAAGTACAATGATATAGGATAGATATCAGGAAAAAAAATTTCACAGTCAGAGTAGTTCAGCAGTGGAATAGGCTGCCTAAGGAGGTGGTGAGCTCCCCCTCACTGGCAGTCTTCAAGCAAAGGTTGGATACACACTTTTCTTGGATGCTTTGGGCTGATCCTGCGTTGAGCAGGGGGTTGGACTAGATGGCCTGTATGGCCCCTTCCACCTCTATGATTCTATGATTCTAGATGACACAAAGAAAACCAATACACACACTATGAAAAAGCCAATCAGAATTTGCTTCCAGCAGAAAATTGGGGTGATCTTAAAAGAGTTTGGAAAGGGGAGGAGAGCAAAAATTAATGGCACATAAATGCATGCAGGAATCAGGGGGTGAACTGAACCAGTATGGATCCAGAACCACCACCACCACCCCCGAATGAAAATGCCCCTTTTTGATGGTCCATGCAAGTGATAAGTTTTTCAAAAGCATAACAAATGGTGCATTGATCTTGAGAAATCCCTACAAGAGACAATATTTCTTCACTCCTTTTAGATTGCAGAATAATTGGCTAGAGCAATTTGATAGGGGAAGGTTGGACCCCCTGCTGGGGGGGGGGGTCCTGAGAACACAGCACCCATTGGGTGCTGGCAGTCCGTCCCCCCCTCTCAGCCCTCCCAGCCCTCCTTCCACTGGGAATCTCCATGGCATCCATGGAGGAATGAAGACTGCGAGAAACTCTGTAGGAATACCTCCTTGCAAAGCCTGGGTTTCTTCTTGACAGAAAAAGACCAACTCACCAGGCGGGGAGCAGCAGATAAAGCGGGAAAAATCATCTTTGCGCCCGCAGGCTCCAGGGTCTTCGGGGGAGCTGGCTGGCTTGGAGCGGCATAGTGGCAGAGCGCTGCTTGCAGCTGGTGGGCTGATCTGAGGACCGGGAGCTCTAGCAGGAATGCGTCCCGCCTTCCATCTAGTGTCCTGTGGTCCTCCTGGCTGTCCCCGGTGGGGGATAGGACCGGGAGGAGCTGTGAGAGATTTGCTATCAACCCGGTAGCTGTGGGAACTGCCGGACATGAAGAGGCGGAGTTCTTTAAGATCAGGCTGGGAGCAAGGAGAAGAAGCGATTGTACTTCAGCACCACCTGCTGTTGACTGGAAGAACTGGCGGCAGATCTACAGGAAAGCAGGATTTCTTTGCCACCTCCACCATCTGGTGGCGGCGTGGAGAACTAACTCTCCAACGTGATCTCTCTGCTTGGCTACTTTGTAGGGTCTGGTGCATGTGGAAGGGAAGGGTGGGGGGAGTGCTTGAGGAGAGGCTAGTAGGGGGGTTGGAGGGGCCAAGGATTTAGAGTAGTTGACTGGAGTTGGCTGGGGCAGTGAGCCTGAGATCCCCAATTGGCGGGATCAGGCTGGTTCTGCCCCTGTGAGCGTTAAGTACCACTAGCTGTTAGGTGAGGGGTGGGAGAGGGAGGTTGGGTAGGGGGGAATTTTTGTAAGGGAGGGAGTGGGCTGGGTGGGTTACGGTGGGTATTTTAGAACAGCTAGGGTGGAATTTTATTATTGGCTGGATTAATTAGGTTAGGTGTTAGGTAGTTGGGCTTTCTTTCCACAAACATGGTTAAGGAAGAGGTGCTGCCTAGGGGGGTCTGCAACGGGGCCGGGATCCAGACCATCTTGGGCCAGGAGCGATATGGCTGGGGGAGGAGGTTGGACAAAAGAAGGGCAGGGAGTGCTAGAGTTGGTTGTGCTGGCTATCCTTCTAACCTCCGTCCCATCCCCAGGCATACGAGGGTGGAGGCTAGGGTGGACCTGTCCTTGGTCCTCTGCAACACAAGGTCCATTGATAACAAGGTCGCAACCCTGCAGCAGTTTTTTGCAGGGTCAAGGGCTGACCTTGCTTGTGTGACCAAGACCTGGGTGAGAGAGGGCAAAACTGTCGCCTTGAAAGATCTCGCCCCACCTGGGTTCTCGGTCGTGCATCAACCTTGGATCCATAGTAGGGAAGGAGGATGGCTATCTTGGTTTAGGAGGCTTTCTCCTACAGGGCTCTCCCTGCGCCAGTGATCAGTGGAGTGGAATGTGTTGCCGTTAGGTTTGGACTCAGTCGAAAGCTTGGCCATCTGGTTGGTATACTGTCCGCCCAACGCTCTGCCAGATGCCCTGCCGAGCCTGCTGGAGGCGGCGACCATTGCAGTTCCCAAGATTACTGATTCTTGGCGATTTCAATGTTTATGCAGACGCGCTGCCCCCAGGACTTGGCTCAGACCTAGTTGTGTCCATGGCGACACTGGGGCTTTTGTAGTTTGTTGCCAGGCCCACTCATCATGCTGGGGGGGGGGTCTTAATGTCAACATTGATTACAATTGTTTTTTGTAAAAATCAGTTCTGGTTATTTAATTTAATGGATCTGGCTCCTTTAAATAATTGACTACAGCTGTAACTGCCAGCTTCTCTATAAATACTAACTGAAGGTAGCCCACATGGGCACTTTGTGAAAATCCCCAGATGATTATGAGCATTTTGCCAATGTGATACTATGATTACTATTACTATTACGAGAATATATTGGAAGGTATGTTACGGTGCTTTGTAAAATTATGAAATATGTTTTTTGGAAAGTTTACATGTATATATTTTCTACTTATCTATTCACTCTGCAGAGCAACCACTGACAAAGATAGAACAGAAAGCGGGTCACTTAACCTAGGATCCCATTTTGGTTGACTCTTTATGTTTGACCATTTAGACTTTATGTTATAATCTTTTTCACTTATAAATACAGAGATGGCTTCAGGCAGCTCTCTTAACCCAAAGTGGACTGGTTGCTGGGGAAGATGAAGGCCACCACTTGGCCCCTTGATCCCTGTCCGTCATGGCTCCTCAAGGGAGGTGGCCTGCGGATTGGAGGTCAGCTCATAGACATTTTTTAAAAACATTTTTCATCTAAAGTTTTACACAACCACAAAAAAGTCACAAAACCTATAAAACACTACCACCAACATCACTGCTATAACCGCCAATAACAAATAATAATAAAACACCTCCCCCAATAACCAAAAATACATTTAAAATACATTTAAAAAAGACCTCCAACCATCTACAAATCAAGTTCTTTAGTTTTCGAATACCACATGCACAAAAATATTATCGGAAATCAAAATTACACAATTAAATTTTCATTAACCATTCATAATTATAATATACTAGGGGCAAAGCCTGTTGTATCCAAGAATACAATGGCCACTAGAGCTTGGCAGTAGAAAGAGGAAGGGGAAGAGTTGTCCAGTCTGTAAGGGCATGGGATTGAATGTGTGTGTTGTGTGGGAGGTTGTGGTGGTAAATGAAGGCATGGGTGTGAAGATATGGGTGTAAAGAATCTGTGGTTTGGAATGTTTGTTGAGTGTGGGACAGGACTGACCTTTGGGAATTGTGGCATAGTGGTTAAAGATGAGCTTTCCCGAGCCATGTCTTCAAATATGTGAAGGGAAAATCAGACTGGAGACTCTTCTTAGGGGAAGATTACAAGGTAACCAATTCCTCCCAGTTCTGTGTCATTTCCCTTCTTGTGTGAATTAGGCTACAGACCCTGAAATGCCCCTCTGCTCTAATACACATGGGGTAGTCACAGTACACAGGTGTCCACCCTGTTCCTTCTTCTCCATTTTTTCACTGTTGATAAAATGTTATGTGCCCACATGCTTCTTTCATGATTGCTCCTTAGAAGAAGAACGGATTTTTGTACCCTGTTGTTTACTACCCAAAGGAGTCTCAAAGCGGTTTACAAACACCTTTTCCCTTCGTCTCCCCACAATAGACAACCTGTGAGGGATGTGGGGCTGTGAGAGGTCTGAGAGAACTGGGAATGGGCCGCAGTGACCCAGCAGGCTTCAGGCGTCTCAAAGAATTTTCCAATTGTCTTCCCTTCCTCTCCCCAGACTCCCCAGGAGGATGGTGGGGTAGAGAGCCTCACAGGGAAGCTGGCAACCCTAAGAGGAAGACTCTCTGTGCACAGCAGTCTTGACCTTAGTAAGGTTTTTTATACTGTTTTTTTATTTGCCAGGCCAAGGTTGAAAACAGTTATTGCAGTTCTCATTTCTCTCCAGCCACTTATTTGTTCACTATTTACAGTTTCAGTACATATTTATTTAGATCTCACAGGACTGATGCTAGTCTGTCTGTCTGCGCCCCAGAATACAAACAGTTGCTGGTAAGGGCTGGCCATAGCCCATAGACCAGGAGGGACACACCTGCACCACTCCCTCCCTACTGCAGGCAAAAATGGCTCCTTTGAAGACTGGACTCTGAGGCATTGTACGATTTTGAAGTCCCACCTCCAAACCTCCAGGAATATTTCTGACCCAGGGGTAGTCAACCTCCAGGTGGGGCCTGGAGAGCTCCTGGAATTACAGCTCACCTGCAGAGTATAAAGAAAGGCAGAAAGGACTACTTTGGACAGGGTTGTGGTAGAGAAGAAACATTTAAGGTCTCCCACACAGGTTGTTGTTGAATTTAAAGACTTGAGGCCTACTGCGCAGGGTTGTTGTGCAGATGAAACAGGAGACAAAAGAAACTCTGCAACAGCATCCAATTTCATCTGCAGAATAAAGCTGTGCAGTAGGCCTCAAATCTGCAGAGAATTGCAAAGAAGAAAGACACATGGCTTGGCTGTGTCTAACCCCCGGCCACAGCAGTATTTTAAGTGAGAAGGGGCTTTTCTGTGGCCTCCCTGTCAGCCAACTGTTTGGCAGAAGGGGAAAGTTCCCCCCCTCAAAAGGAAGGCCCTCAGTCTCCCCTGCTTTGCTCTTGGAAATGCCTCCCTCCCCTCAGTCAGGGCCTGTCAGAGGCTCCTTCGCAGCAGGCCTGAAGGGGGGAGGGGGAGCACTCTCCAGCCCCCCGCTAGCTCTGTCAGGGTTCTGAGGCCATTTACAGTTGGACATGATAGTTAGGACGGCCTTGGTGCGAAAAGGGTCGGCGCATCCTGTCCCAGCCTCTGTTCTCATTCCCCTTGGCAGCCCTAGTGACCTCCTCTCCTTGCGGTGGTCAGGGGCAGAGTTGCAGCAATGTCTCCTGATTGCCCTGGAAATCTGGTCTGTCCTGGTGAGGGCCCAATCGGAAGGCACAAAGCGTCTTCCAATTGGCCCCTCCGCTTATCAATCCGGGGCCAAGAGGCCAATCCATGAGTTTTGATCCCAGACTCAGTCCAACCCAACCCTTCTTACTGTTTTATTAAGAGGGACAGATATCCTTAATTCAAAATAATATGATGAAATACATATAAATCTTTACTTTAGAATACATTTCATCCTTGTCTTAACTAATTTATTCAACATAACCAATAGTAATACTCTCAATTATCTTATTACTTTTAAGATAATTTACAAATGGCTCCCAGTTTATTATAAAGCTATCTAGCATTTGGTCTCTCATTAATATTGTTAACTTATCTAATTCTGCATACTTTATCCAACCATTCATTTACACTTGGTATTTTTTCATTCTTCCAGTACTGAGCATAAATTATTCTTGCTGCTGAGATCATGTAAAGTAATAATGTAAAGTAATCCTTGTGTTTACTATTTCATGATCCAAAATATTTAATAAATATAATTCTGGTTTAGGTTTCAAGTCTAGCTTTGTTATTTTCCAAGTATATTGATGGATCTGTATCCAAATTTTTAGCCTCTGGACATGTCCACCAAAGGTGGTAAAAAGTATCATCAACCAATTTATTTTTCCAACATTTTGTTAAACCATTTTTGTATATTTTGGACAGTAATACCAGAGTCAAATAACATATATGAAGAGTTTTGTAATAATTTTCCCTTATATTAGTTGCTAATGTAAATTTTATATCTCTTTTCCATATCATCTCCCATTGCTGAAGATTAATAGTGTGCCCTATATTTTGTGCCCAACAAATAATTGATTCTTTTATCACTTCTCAATGTCTTTTTTAAATAACATATTGTAGATCTTTGCATTTAATTTCTCTTCTTGTTCATATATACACAGATCAACCTCATTTTTTAAATTTTCAGACTGATAAATCTATCAGTTTTAAGTTTGTCATATAATTGTCTGTGTAGAAACCAATTGTAGGTACCACTTGCTACTGTTATATCTTCCCTCTGTTTAAATTTTATTTCCTGTTGAGAGTAATCTAACAGATCTTTATATTTTAGATAGTCCTTTCAATGCAATTTTCCCCTATAATGCCTCATGTGCCGACACCCAGTATGGAATTTGTGGCCACAGTTCTTATATTTAGACCAAACTCTAAACAGTGCCCGCCTTATACACTGATTTTTAAATGTTTGGTGAGTTCCTGCTTTCACAAACGAAAAGTATGCAGGCCAACCAAATTTTAAATCATGACCTTCTAACTTCAAAATATAATTATTTCTTAACGTTAACTAGTCCTTGATCCAAACAAAACTTGCAGCATGGTTATCCATGGTTTCCTTCTCTGCCAAATAAAATTTGATAGTTACTTTTGCCAATCTCTAAATGGTTTTTCAGAGGATATTATAGGGATTACCTGAAATAAAAATAACCTGGGTAAAACATTAATTTTACCCAGTTACAATTCTACCTGCAATTCTACCTAAAAGCTGCAATTCTACCCAGCTGCAATTCTACCTAAAAGAGACAGTGGTGAATTCCTCCATTTATCCAAATCTCATTTTATATCACACCAAGTTTTCCTATAATTATTATCAAACAATCTATTATTTTGCCAGAAATTACTACTCCTAGATACTTAATTTTCTTCTCTATTTTGAAGTTTGTTTTTGCCTCTAAAGTAATTTGATCATTCTTTTGCATATTAAGTACCAAAATTTTAGGTTTCTGATTATTTATTTTAAGCACTGATACTAAGCTAAACTTCTTAAATGTTGACAAAACTTTTTGAGAAGATGATATTGGATCTTCTAATAACAAAACTATATCATCTGCAAAGGCCCTAATTTTAAATTTTCTTCCTTAATTTTATCCCCTTGACCTCATTATCTTCCCTTATTTTATTCATTAATATTTCCAAAACCAAAATAAATAATAATGCTGAAAGAGGGCATCCCTGACGTGTAAGTTTTTGTATATGACACATCTGTGAAAACTGTCCATTAATCTTACTATTTGTTACTTCAGAATATATCACTCATACCTTTCATAAATTTCTCTCCTAATCCCATCTTTTCTGAGCATTTTTGCATGAACTTCCAATTAACGTTGTCAAACGCCTTTTCTATATCTAAGAAAATTAAGGCTATATCTAAGAAAATTAAGGTAAATTCAAATATTCTATCACAACTATCTGAAAATCCAGATTGCAGGATTCAATTTATCCATCAGAACATCATGGGGAACCTTATCAAAAGCTTTACTAAAATCCAAGTAAACGACATCAACTGAATTTCCACGATCCAGCAGACCTGTTACTTGGTCAAAAAAGGAAACCAGGTTGGTCTGACAGGATCTGTTGGAGACAAATCCATGCTGACTTCCTTGGATCACCAAATTGTCCTCCAGATGTTTACAGATCGCTCCCTTTAATAGCTGCTCCATTATCTTCCCTACAACATTACCCAACAATTTATTAATTAACAAGTTACTATTATTTTTCCTAATATGTGTCTCTAACAAACAAGCTACATCTATCTTTTGGTTCTTTAAGTAATGGGAAACTTTTTACCTTTTCTGTGGTATATTTAAACCATTACTGTTCCAAAACCAAATTTTATAACATCATTTAAGATTTAAAAAAATACGTTTTGAGTCTTATCCTCTTGATTCTTGATTTTCCTCTTGTCTTTTCTTCTTCAGTTGAAAAGTCTCAAATTTCTGCCAAAATTCTCTTGCCTGTTGTAACGTTGTCAATCTATATGTTTTGTCTTCCATTTGAAGGAGACTCTTTTTTCCCATTTGAAAGTTATTCCATTCTTTTTCAAAGCTTCTATAATGAACCCATATTCTCTCCTTTTTAAAATACTAAGAGAGATTTCCTTCATGATAGGTATCTCCTTTCCTTCATAAACAAGTCGGCCAACTACCGACCATTCTCACATTTAGTGTTTCTGGGCAAGGTAGTTAAAAGGGCCGTGGCAGACCAGCTCCTGGCATTCCTGGAAGAAACTTCGGCGCTCGATCCATGTCTGTCTGGCTTCCGTCCTTGTCACAGGGTGGAGATGGCATTGGTCGCCCTGATGGATGATTTCCGGCGCCAGTTGGATCGGTGTGGCTCGGCCTTGTTGGTTCTATTAGATCTGTCAGCCACGTTTGACATGGTCAATCACAAACTGCTGGCTTGCTGCCTTGCCGGTACAGGGATAAGGGGCACAGCGCTCATAACCGGATCCAGAGGGTGGCAGTGGGAGAGGAGTTATCAAGTCCGTATCGACTCCCTTGTGGGGTCCCTCAGGGCTTGGTTTTCTCTCCCACGCTATTAACATCTTTATGCGCCAGCTGGTATGGAGTTTCGGCTTTGGGTGTCATTAGTATGTGGATGACACCCAGCTGTATCTCCTTATAGACGGCCGCCCGGACTCCCCCTCAGAACCATTTGCCAAATGTTTGGAAGCCGTGGCTGAATGGTTAGAGCGGAGTCGCCTGAAACTCAGCCCCTCCAAGAAGGAGGTCCTGTGGCTGGGGAGGAAGGGGGCAGCCTAGGAAGCGCGTCTCCCTACCTTGGCAGGAACACAACTGACCATTGCGTCCCAAGCCAGGAATTTGGGAGTGACCTTTGTTTCCTCCCTAACTTTGGAGGCTCAGGTCAAAAAGGTAGCTGGCCAGGCATTTTTCCACCTTCGCCAGGCTCGACTACTAGAGCCCTACCTGTCCCCTGAACACCTAGCCACAGTGATTCATGCAACGGTCACCTCCAGAATAGATTACTGTAACTCGCTCTACCCTTAAGCCTGACCCGAAAATTGCAGCTGGTAAAAAATGCAGCAGCTAGGTCCTCACAGGAACACCATGGAGGACCCATATCCAGCCAGTGCTGAGGCAGCTGCATTGGTTGCTGGTTGAGGCCCGGATCCGGTTCAAAGTTTAGGTTTTAACCTTTAAGGCCCTATGTGGTCTGGGACCTGTATACTTGAGGGACCGCCTGTCGTCCTATGCCCCCCACAGGACACAGATTTGTTGATCATTTCTGGCCCTCGGGAAGTATGTCTGGCCTCAACCAGGGCCAGGGCCAGGGCCTTTTCGGTCCTGGCCCCCACCTGGTTGAATGAGCTCCTGGGAGAGCTATGGGCCCTGCAGGAGCTTTCAGCATTCTGCAGGGCCTGTAAGACGGAGCTCTTCCTCCAGGTTGAGGCTGGTGCGCTAAGGAAGATCTGCTGACCCCAGGATAAAACACTATCAGCATACGGTGGACTGGGAGTCATTGACCTTTCCTTGCCCCCTCTAGGGGATAAATAAATTGAACTGGGAATCTAATGATTTTACAATCTCTGGGATAGATTGGAGAACCTATTGGCTGCCACATCTTGTGCTTTTACTGTTGTATTGCTGTTTGTGATTTTAACCGGTATTGTATTGGGGTTTTAAACAGACTTTGTAACCTGCCATGAGCCGTATAGGAGTGGTGGGTAAGAAATCTAATAAATGAATAAACAAACAAACAAACAAATAAATAATAGGCTTTATACATTGTGTGCTACTACAATATATTAAGTTTTGGGATGGTGGAATAAATGTTGCTGTTCTGTTAGCTTTTTCAAGTAGAACATTTAAGATTTCTGTTTGGAATTTACTTAAATTCTTAAAATGCAAGACGTTCTTGATTTTCCATCTTCCTTTTTTGCTGATATTTATATCTAAAACAACACTCTTTTGGTCTGTAAAATACTAGAAATTAATACACTTTTCTCCCCTTTCTTATTTCTTTTCTGCTGTCTTATTTCTTTTCTGCCAGCATTCAGAAACACACTGGTTTTAGTTTGTTCAGAAATATTTTGTTCATATGCTATCAGTGTCTGTGTTTTAGAAAGCCAATATAAGGAAGTGTGGTACAGAGTGGGGAGCTTCCTTTGTGTATATGACCTTCTGCCTTTTGGCTGTAGAGTTTGCCAGTATGGCCATGAACTGTGTAGCTTCATAATGTCACACGTCCATTCTTGCAGACCATTTTTTATTAGCGTGTTTTTTTCTACAGCATTTGTGACTTCAGCATACAAGCCAACAATCCTCTTTGACACATGGAACTATCTAAAAAAATTCCAAGACGGAAATTTCTTATAGGCTTTTGACTTCAAGACTTCTGGATGCTATCCAGGTCCCACTGAGAGTTGTCTTGTTAAAATCAATGAAGATTGACTTAATAAATACTGGTGATTATCAATCCCAACTTTAAATTGATAGTATAGATCAGGGGTAGTCAAACTGCGGCATTCGCTGGCAGGGGCTCCTGGGAATTGTAGTCCATAGACATCTGGAGGGCCGCAGTTTGACTACCCCTGGTATAGATTATGTCAGTTCAATGCCATTCTTTGCATGCCAATCAAATTAATTGTGGCTCGTTTAATGGGTAGCTGTTGTGAAGGTGGCTCTCTAGGATCCACAGAACAAGAACCACTAGGTTAATGGGAAATCCATTATCATCCTTTTATCTACATTCTCTTAATTTCCCCCCACAGACTCACATTTCCAGACTTCCACCCGGAGCCGTGGCAGGGCAATCAGTGGCAATCGAAGGAGGGGTTTGTCGGCTGGAGAGTCCGGCAAGCTGAAGAGTTCTTCACCTGGTCAACCGAGAGAGAGAGAGAGAGCGCGCAATGCCATTTTGTATAATAAGCTCTTTTGCGTGTGTTTTAACAGATGTTGTGGATTTAACTCTCCTTTTATACTCCTTATTGTAACCATGTGCACCCTATCTTGGACCAAGTGCTGCTTTAGCTTTCTACCCGGACACTCTTGTGTGAACGTATGCAGATTTGTCTCTCGGTGGAATAGTCACGCTATGCCCAGTTGTGCAAGTAAAGATAACGTAGGGATAATTTAAATGTTTTAAAAGGTATATTTTTATGTCTTAATCAATGAACCTATAAGATGATGATGCCCTGAAATCCCACAGGGGTATTATTCATCAATGTTGCTTTTTCATTAGGGAAAATGCAGGCTTCAGAGCTAGGTGGAATGCACACGTGATTGAACACGCTTTACATTACTGAACGATTTTGGAAGGTCCAGCGGCAGCGAAGACACATTCTTCTTTCCCAGCCTCCTTTTTAAAAAGTTTTTTTTTTCTTTTTGACAAAGAGCAGTTGGTTTCAGTGAAATGATTGTGGACAGTTATGAACTGGCTTTCCCCCCCTCCTTTTTCCGCTGTGTTAATTATTCAGTTGGTGGTACTTTTCCAGCTTAAACGTTCCATAGCTTCAAGCTGTTATGTATCCTGAATGGCTCTGTAAAGATAATGTGAAATCATAAACATCTTTACTTTGTGTATAATGGAATATCGGAATGTAAATAAGAAGAAAGTTTATGGAAAGAGTCACTATTATTCTTTGGTTTAAATATATTTTTGCAAGAATGGTGCCGAAATAAACATGCTATTGCTGGATGAATAATACAACGTTGAGGATATTGAGGATCCTAATTCTGGTGTGTTTTTTTCTTCTTCCCAGTATTCCACATGTATAGCAAACATAGGTTGTGGCTATATTTACATTTTATGCATATAGTCTTATTAGTGGTCTTTTAAAACTATAGACCAGGGGTAGTCAAACTGCGGCCCTCCAGATGTCCATGGACTACAGCGAATGCTGGCAGGGGCTCCTGGGAATTGTAGTCCATGGACATCTGGAGGGCCGCAGTTTGACGACCCCTGCTTTAGACTCTAGCCCTGTGGTTCTCAACCCTCCTAATGCCACGACCCTTTAATACAGTTCCTCATGTTGTGGCGACCCCATCCATAAAATCAGAAGTGTTCTTTCACAAAAATTAAACCAAAACTGACCAATGGCATGAAGAACCATTGTTCATGATTGTATATAAATTATTTTCTCAGTTCCAGGGATTTCTCACTACATTTCTGCCTCTTGTCCCACCATGCCGATCTTGCTCTTTTCCGCTGCTCCAGACAGATCAACACTCTCTCGATCTACCCCGCAAGGCTGTTGTTTGGATGGTGCCCCCCTGCCAAGCTGCTTGCCCTGTAAAAGGGTCATTTGACCCCCAAAGGGGTCCCGACCCCCAGGTTGAGAACCACTTCTCTAGCCCCATGATAATACTTAATATACAGTGTCATCCTAAGCACACTTTTACCCTTCTAAGTTCATTGAAGACAGCGGGCCTAGAAGGGCTTAATTCTTCTTAGGAGCATAGTGTTGAAGAAGAAGAAGAAGAAGAAGAAGAAGAAGAAGAAGAAGAAGAAGAAGAAGAAAGTTGGTTCTTATATGCCGCTTTTCCCTACTTGAAGGAGGCTCAAAGTGGCTTATAGTTGCCTTCCCTTTCCTTTCCCAGCAAGAGACACCCTGTGGGGTGGGTGAGGCAGAGAGAGCCCTGATATCACTGCTTGGTCAGAACAGCTCTATCAGTGCCGTGGCGAGCCCAAGGTCACCCAGCTGGCTGCATGTGGCGGAGTGCAGAATCGAATCCGGCATGCCAGATTAGAAGTCCGCACTCCTAACCACAACACCAAACTGGCTCTCACTTGCTTTATGTACTTGCTTTGTTAGGGGTATGATCCTCTTTATCCTCTGATTGCATTTCAGGATCACTGCTTCGCTGATCTATAGATCTCGATCGGTCAAGCTTAGCTAAAAATAAAGGGAAGGAAGAATTCAAGCCAGAGAGGGCAGACTATATCACATTAGAGATGTAAGCCACAAGCTACTTGAACAAGGAATTTATCTTTCAAAAAGGGTATTTGCCAGCCTAGGATCCATTTAAAATGTTTATCACAGTGGTCCCCAACCTTTTTATCACTGGAGACCGGTCAACGTTTGACAATTTTACTGAGCCCCCCCCCCAAGGTCTTTTGCCATTGGACGTTGCCGCTGCTGCCTGAGCCCCTGCTCCACTTGCTTTCCCACTGGCGCCCCTGACTACCCACCGCCCACTGGGGGTGCTGCCAGCAGCAGCTGCGCAGTGCCACTCTGAGGGGGAGCCCCAGCCATGGCAGCTGCCAGAGAGCACCAAAGGTGAGCCGGTGCCAGAGTGGCAGAGTGGGAGGAGGATGAGGAGGAGCCGTAGCCCGGTACCGACTGATCCACGGACCGGTACCGGGGGTTGGGGTCATCTCTTGTCCGGGGAGCCTACTCCACGCTACCCCCCACGTGCCTCTCTACCTCGCCCATCTGGCCACGTTGCGCTCACAGCCGCTGCCCGCCTCTCCAGACCCCACCACCCCTGCGCTTCCCACCCCTTTGGCCACCCGTGCACCTTTCCCCTCGCACCTACACATCCTTCTCCGCTGCGCCCACTTTGCCACCCCTTGAGCGAGCTTGCGGCCAGCCCATGCGACCCGCATGGCTGGCGCCACAATGTGGGACTGAACCACGCATGCGCAGAGTGCCGTGCATGCCTGGTGGCACTCGCCGTTACACCCCTGCCCGCTCCGCCCCCCAGGCCTCACCACACCGATCTACTACGCATGCGTGGAGCTCCACGCATGCCTGGTTGCGCGCCCACACCACGCAGTGCGCCACGCCCCCAGCCCTACTCGCACCGCTCGCTGCCACCGCTCTCCTTGACCGCCAAGCCGGATGCTTCCACCCCCCAGGTAACTCTCTGCCGCCAGGAGGCTGCGCGTGTCGGCCCTGCTCTGCCCATTTTTAGAAACGGGCTTTACTTCTAGTAGATAATAAAAGTTATTAAACAGATGCGAGTAGTGAGTGAATCAGCATGTGTAGTGAGATAAGAACCCTCTGTTAAGCCCCAGGGGGGTTCCATTGTCCGAAGTTTTGTAATAACTTGTAATTCAGCAATGTCCCGCTCCAGCTTGTTTCTGAAATTCCAGCTGCTTTGAGGTCCTCCATCGAGTGCCCTGGGAGGCTGAAATGTTCCCCTGCAGGTTTCTCAGTTTTGTGATTCTTGATTTGTATCTGTCATTTGGCATAGGGTTTGACCTGTTTGAAATATAATCAGGTATGATTTGTTGCAGACATTTTAGGAATAATTTGAGCACATCAACAAAAACCTACCTCAGGGTTTCTTACGAAGAATTATATTTAAAGACGGTGTTCCTCAAGCATAATAGCATTTATGTTTGCAGTGCTGCATTTTTGTTGTTAGTGGAGGTGAGTTATTATTTTTGCCAAGTTCTGACTCCCATTGCAGGCCCTCCCTTTACCCACCACTCCTTTTGGGATAGTTCCCTGACCTCCTGTAACAGAATGGGATAAGGCCCAGTAGGTTGAACAAGGGGGCTCAAGGTGAGAAAGTCATCTTTTATGCACTTCATCCTTTGGATATAACCCAAAATGTGCCTGAGGCGGGTCGAAAAGGGGGGCCTCTTGATAAGTAGATTTAAAGATGAAGTTTCCAAACATTTATATTTATAGACCGCCACTCCTGGCACAGCTGGCTTGGGGCAGTTCACATAAAGAAAAAGCAACATAAAACCCATAATACCAGGGGTAGTCAAACTGCGGCCCTCCAGATGTCCATGGACTACAATTCCCAGGAGCCCCCTGCCAGCGAATGACTACCCCTGCCTAATACAATCGACCAATGGTGGCAACAGTCCACATACTTCCTCAATGCGACCCTCGGACCTTCTGAGCACCTGTCGCAGTTGACCACGGCCAATGTTTGGCCTGGAAGGGCTACAGAAACAAGAGGTATAAAAGGGCACATAGGGGAGGGACTAGGCTTGGGCGCTTCGACGTCTGAAGTAGCTGCTCACGCTTGAAGCAGCCAGTGCCGCATCGCAGGGGGGGAGGGGAGGCGCGGGCATCGATGCCCATGCTTCCCCCCCCCCGCAACGCTAGCTGCTTCAGGTGCGAGCAGCCACTTCGGATGCCAAAGCGCCCAACCCTAGGAGGAACCCGATCTTACTACTACAGCCTTAACCAAACCAAGAAGAGCTCCATCTTGCAGGCCCTGCGGAACCCAGAGAGCTCCGTCATGCCTTTTTTCAAAGATGGCAGCTACTACCAATCTTTGTCTGGGAATCACCGTCTGCCTGAAATACCTACCTTTCCACCCTATGCCTACAAAATACACTTGGTGGTGGTCTGATCTATATCCAGCCTCATCTAATCTATTGGTTCGCAGCAGATGAAACATGTAAGTCAGTTTATTATTGTTGCAGTCTTATGTGCTATCTTCGGCTGACCCTGTTTGTCAGGGATTATTCATTGTGCTTCTGCAATATTTTATGCCCTTAAAGCTTAATGTAGATGATAAGTACAACAGAATGGCTGTAAATATCAAGGTTCTTCCTGGAAAAACTGGATTTTTTTGTATCTATGATCTTGTTACCTGGGTTTTTAGACAGAGCGATTGGTGAGGCATAAGATGCAAAAGGCTAAGAACCAATGATTTAAGCATTGTAAACAATACACAGGAGGTAGGTTGATCTAGAATGAAGTTAACCTAATCTAGACTCAGTAGCATCCATCAGAATGCCTTTTCATAGAAGCCCAAAACTGGTAATCAAAACAATTCTCCAGCTTAAGCCAGTAAGCAGTCCACTCTAGACTGAGAAGGGCAGAGTATTCAGGATTCACAACATTTGAAAGAGGTTTATTGGCGTTGTGTGACTGCAGCTCTTAAAATCTTGCTGGCTTCTTTGCAGGCTGTACAGATTTCATGCAGACCTCCAGAATGTTAAAGGAGGGGGCAGAGCTGAAGTGAAATGCGTGGGCTGAACTTCTTCACGTCCCCAACTTGAAGCAATTGGCAAATTGACATTGGCTTTGCTTCTGCTGAGAAACAGCCCCCAGAGCATGCCTGTTAATTTTAAAAACAAGACAGGGTAATCAAAGATAAATGAAGTCCAACAGAAGCAAGTCCCAGCACCACTGAACGTTTGGCTCTAGGCAGTGCCTGATACAGCCCAAGAAGAAATTATATACTTGATGGTTGAAATGATAAAGGAAGTGCAATAGATGAAGAGCACATAAATACAAATTACTAGGCAACTTTTGATTTATATTAATCAAACACACAATTAACACTCGTTAGGCTATTTCACCGTAGACAAGTTGGAGCCATACGATCCCCCTTTCTTTTACTTAATGAGGCTGGCCGTGCTTGGTATGCTATTACATTCTGCTTTATTCCATCCATGTGAATAAAGCAGGAACTTTTGGGTTTCATATTGAACTGTTTCTAGTGTGGACGAGCAGAGCAGCCAGGTTGGTGCAATGGTTTTGGGGAGGAAATTCAGGGCTCTGACTTCACGGTGTATTTTATCTGGTATGAAGAATCCATTGCAATTAGGAATCCAGGAAATGCTATTTCAGTGAGGATGGCATGATACTCTATAGCAGTGGTCCTCAACCTGTTTATCACTGGGGACCGGTCAACGCTTGACAATTTTACTGAGGCCCGGGGGGTGGTAGTCTTTTGCCAAGGGACATGGCCGCCACCTGAGCCCCTGCTCCACTTACTTTCCCGCTGGCACCCCTGAATTCCCACTGCCCGCTGGGGTGCGCAGTGCCATGCCAAGGGGGAGCCCCAGCCATGCCGATCGCCGAAGACCACCAAAGGTGAGCCGGTGGCAGTGTGGCAGGGCAGCTCCCAAGGCAGCAGCCGGGGAGAAGGACGAGGAGGAGCCGTGGCCCGGTACCACCTGATCCACAGACCGGTCTCAGTCCCCGGACCGGGGATTGGGGACCGCTGCTCTATAGGACAGAAGAAAAGTTGGTTTTTATGCCAACTCACATCACACCAAAATCACAAGATGTCATAGTCCCATTATATACGGCACTGGTCAGACCACACCTGGAGTACTGTGTGCAGTTCTGGAGGCCTCACTTCAAGAAGGACATAGATAAAATTGAAAGGGTACAGAGGAGAGCGACGAGGATGGGGGGGGGGCGGAAGTAACCATGTCCTCCTAGAATTCCTTATAAGATGGGTGGCCAAGGAAGATCATACTCAGATGTGTCTATTAGACTTTTGTAGGGCAGACTTTAATAAACTCAGAGATATGATGAAAGTCATCCCATGAAACAGAATGCCTAAAGAGGTGGTGAGCTCCCCCTCACTGGCAGTCTTCAAGCAGCAGCTGGACCAAGCCCTATGAAGATAGGTTGAGGGACTTGGGAATGTTCAGCCTGGAGAAAAAGGAGGTTGAGAGGGGACATGATGGCCCTCTATAAGTATTTGAAAGGTTGTCACTTGGAGGAGGGCAGGATGCTGTTTCTGTTGGCTGCAGAGGAGAGGACACGCAGTAATGGGTTTAAACTTCAAGTACAACGATATAGGCTAGATATCAGGAAAAAAATTTTCACAGTCAGAATAGTTCAGCAGTGGAATAGGCTGCCTAAGGAGGTGGTGAGCTCCCCCTCACTGGCTGTCTTCAAGCAAAGGTTGGATACACACTTTTCTTGGATGCTTTAGGATGCTTTGGGCTTATCCTGCGTTGAGCAGGGGGTTGGACTAGATGGCCTGTATGGCCCCTTCCAACTCTATGATTCTATGATTCTAACCGCAACAATGAGAACGGACAGGTCTTTTTCGCTAGTGTTGCAGATTGTTCGCAAGAGTGTAGTGCTTTTCGGAGGGTGAATCCACTTTTCCCGATTTCCCTAGAAGCGCTACAACAAATTGCTTTTTGCGGAACAGTTGCAGGAATGTTGCAGATTGTGTGCGACGTCTTGCGGAACTGCAAATTAGTAGCGTTTACAATATGAAAGCCTTCTGCTACATTAAACTCGTGCGGAATGGCCCTTCATTTAGCCCAAATTGAAGGTGTCAGGATACCTTCAAGAGCAGTCCCACCTACAGCACATTGCAGTAATCCAGTAGAAAAGAGCAAGAATCCAGTAGCACCTTAAAGACAAACAAAATTGGTGTGGAGGGGGGAGCTTTCATGAGTCATTGCTCGATACATATCTTGCCATAAATTTAGTTAATATTTAAAGAGTTGTGCTCAGGGCTAAGTAATGTCTTCACACGCTCCCGGTATCCCAAATGGCTTTGCTCTTGTTAAAGCCTACCTAAGGAGGGGATAGGTAAGAATATTTTTAAATGCTCTATGAATGAGCCTTCCCCTGAAGCCATCCCATCAGGAGACAAAGTCTGGCAAATTACATGTAAACAGGCGTAGATGTAGGCAATAATCAGAGGGCAAATCAGACTCGCATTTCCCCTGTTCTTTTCCTCCTGCCTTTTAAAATAGACTCACTTTAATTACAACAGGACTCAATAAGACAATCACAAGGTTTCCAATTTCTACCACACCTTTCATGGTGGGGACTTAAAATCAGTCGGCAAACTTTTATCCAAACTTGAAGCACTGGCTTCTGCTAATTCTTCAGTGGAAAGTGTTCAGTCTCTAAACTCAGCAATGCTGCTGTCGTTCAAAATGTGTTTAACCCTAATGTATGGCATCAGATTATGTGATTTTCTGATTCTGTGGGTGTACATCTTAGGCAAGTAATGAATTCCAGGGCAAACTTGAAAGTCTAATGTGGTTAAGGAAACTGAGAACTCTCCTGTTTCTTTCCTGGCTTGCTTCCATTTTCACTGAAAGAACCAAGATGCAAGGAGCAGCAATTCCACACTGCTCACATAATGTAGGCTTTTTTGACATCAGATGTGTTTCTCTATTTCTGCTTCAACAAAATAAAAAAAGCCCTGCAAAGAAACAGCCTTTTATGATCAGTATGTAAAACCGCCCTGAGCCTCCGGGGAGGGCGGTATATATAAATATCTTTAAACCTCCCCCCCGCTCTGGAGGAGCGGGAGGAATAAAGGAGTAAGGGCTGGTGGGGAGGAGTTAGGGCGGGCCCTGTCCGTGATAAAAACTTGGAGGGCCCAATCAGGAGCCACGAAGCGCGGCTCCCCATTGGCTGGTTGGCCCAGCCTCGCCTGGCCCGGCCGGAGAGTCACCGCTCAGAAGAAGAAGCCTTCCCCAGCAGTAAGTCGTCCAGCCGGCGAGGGCCCACGGAGCCTTCTGCCGGGCCCTGAGGCAGGCTCGCCTGCCCTTGGACCCGCCAGAAGGCCACAAAGCCCACTCCCGCTGTCCCGAGCCTTCTGCCGGGCCCTGGGGCAGCCGAGACTGCTCCTCGGCCCGGCAGTAGGCCTCAAAGCCTGCCGCCCCCGTCCGGAGCCTTCTGCCGGGCCCTGGGGCAGCCGAGACTGCTCCTCGGCCCGGCAGTAGGCCTCAAAGCCTGCCGCCACCTTCCCGAGCCTTCTGCCGGGCCCTGGGGCAGCCGAGCCTGCCCCTGGCCCCAGCAGAAGGTCCCAAGGCCACCTACCTTCCTCTGTTCCTCCCTTCCTCCCAGCATTCCCTTTGTCCTTCCCTTCCTCCCAGCATTCCCTTTGTCCTTCCCTTCCTCCCAGCATTCCCTTTGTCCCTCCCTGCCTCCCTCTCTTCCATCTGCCTCTTTCTGCCTACCTGTTTCTCTCCCTCTTCTTCTGTCTCTATCTTCCTCCCTTTCTTTCTGTCTTTCTCTCTCTTTCTCCTTTTCCTCCTTCCTTTGCCCCATCCCTCCACCCACCCATCATGCTAGGGCCTGCTGTATTTTGCCCACAGCGGGCTTAATGTCTAGTAATAAATATAAAAGGTAAAGGTAAAGGTATCTCCTGTGCAAGCACCGAGTCATGTCTGACCCTTGGGGTGACGCCCTCTAGCGTTTTCATGGCAGACTCAATATGGGGTGGTTTGCCAGTGCCTTCCCCAGTCATTACCGTTTACCCCCCAGCAAGCTGGGTACTCATTTTACCGACCTCGGAAGGATGGAAGGCTGAGTCAACCTTGAGCCGGCTGCTGGGATCGAACTCCCAGCCTCATGGGCAGAGATTTCAGACTGCATGTCTGCTGCCTTACCACTCTGCGCCACAAGAGGCTCATATAATAAATAAAGTCTGGCTCATACACCTTGGACTATTACAGTCCTAGCTAGTAGTCTATAGCAAGTTCCAGACTCACTAGAACTCCCCTGCTTCTTCTGATTGACATGTTGGAGATACCAGCCTTTTCAAATGTCACATGCAGGGAGTCTTTGGGATGACCTGTTGGAGCCTCAGTCCATAGATCCTATCATGAAGTTACTCTTCACTCCTGACTCAGGACTGGTGGCCCTGCCTCTGCTACAAGAAGTAGTTATGGGTGTCTGGGCCAAGTTGTCATCCGCTGTAGCTTCAGCTAAGGAATTAGAAAAACTCTACAATATTCATAAGGACAATGCAGTTGAAACAATTACTGTTTCAATGCCCATAAACTAATTTTGGGGGTGCTCCCTTTGAAGGGTTGGGCAAGACTCACTCAGCAGAGAGGGCAGACGCTCTCGAGATGGGGAGCTCTTTGTTTACAACGGGCTGTGAGGGGGTCATTGGTCGCTTAGAGAATCAGCCCTGCATATAAATGTCCTTGAGTTGCGAGACAATAAACACACTCTTTCTTCCTTCACAGATCTAGTGCTCATAACATGTGACAACATGGCTGCCATACGCCACATTTGAAAGCAGGGGGGTACAGAGTCCTGCAGTTCATGCCTCCATGTGACACAGATTTGGCATTGGGCCATCAGCCACGGGACATTCTTATCAGCTGTTCATGTAGCAAGAAATCTAAACGTCCTAGCAGATGTGCTGAGCAAGGAATTCACTCAGGTCCAAGACTGGTCACTCAGTCTAAAAGACCTCGCTCTGATTGTTCAGTACTGGGGAGATTTGTTTGCAAATGGCATGAACACCAAGTGCTGCCAGTTCTGCTGAGGGGGGGTTGCAGATCCAGTGTGAGACTTCAATGTCTAAATAAGTAAACTCATAGAAATCAAATTTCTTTATTTTGAGAAAATGCAAGCGTCCACTTTGAAAGCATAGTCAGGACTGAGTTACAAAGCACAGGGCAAACAATATAGGGCTTTGTCTCTCTTCCCTTGGGAACTCCAACCAGGCACAGTTCAAAGAAGTCAAAACATTTGGCCATCCGGGGCGGGAAGGTCTGGGAAACTACAGGGCACTAACAAGGGAGAAGAAGGGATGTGAAAGGCGGGTGAGAAGGCATAAAACGTAGTGGCAGGAAATTGGGGTGTCAAACCAAAGCAGCCAGTGCTGCGGTGGGGGGGGAGGGGTGGCACTGATGTGTCAGTCGGTGCACCCACGCAGGCGCAGAAATTGCACCTGCATGCAGGCGCTGGGTTGCGTGCTGCCACTGGAGCCTCCTTTCCCCGCCGCCTGTGCCACAGAGCCAGCTGCTTTGGCCTGGAACCGCTGATTCAGACACTGACGTGCACAACCCTAGATATGACCCTCCACAGAAAGAGAGGCATTGAAGATCATGCCCAAATTCCTGGTGGCTGGTGCTGGTGTTACGTGCAGCCCTTCCAGGAATGGTAAGTGAGCTGCCTGATCCTTGCCCTTCCTACCCAGCCACAGGACCTCTGTCTTGAAGGGGTTGAGTTTCAGACGGCTGTCCCTGAGCCACCCAGCTGCTCCTTCCAAGCAGCTGGCAAATGTATCCGGGAGGGGGAGTCTATCTGTTCGTCCAACAGGAAGTGAAAACCAGCCCAAAGCTGGTTTAGAGGGGACATATAGATGTTGAAAAGTATGGGAGAGTGGATTGCCGCCTGAGGAATCACACACGGGAGCGCCATGGGGGCTGACAACTCTTCTCCCACAGCAACCATCTGTGACCAATTCTGGAGAAAGGAGGTCAGCCATTTAAGCACCGTCTCCCTTATCCTGGTCACGGCAAAGTGCTCAACCTGCAGGCCCCCCACCCCTCCCTCCCAGCTCATTCACTGGCCAGCACACCTCTGAGCAGGCAGGCACTTCCATCATGTGGAAGAAGTTTGAGGACATGGTCATGGGCTTTTGGACACATGGACAGCCAATCAGGTTGGAGGAGGAGGCAATCAGTGGTGGGACAGACGACCTGATTGCTGAGGCTCAACTCCTCCTACCACTCCTTACCGGCTTTATTAATGGTTCAGATTAGATAGTAGAGAGTTTGGGACCATCCCCGAATGGTGCTTCTGAAGTCAATCCTTCCTGTCTTGCAGACTGAAAGAGTTGCCATCCATACGAGATACAAAAAAGAATCTGGATAGAATTACGTCCCCATGGTGTAAGACTACAGCGTTCCTCTGACGTTTCTCTTTCAAGGCAAATGCCAAGAACTACAAGGCTGCCAGTTGCTAGTCTGTGCAAGTCCACAGAAATCCTACTTAGGAAATTCATAACATTTTCATATGGGTTAAAAATGTAACCCATTGTGTATTTTCCATATGGAGTGCGGCCAGCGGCTATGCAGAGCATGTCATTTTTAAAAATACATATATTTTTGGTGGCATTTTAATGATTGAAACACACACCTGTGGCAAAGAAGATGGTGTGAGAGGTGATACAATATCTATCCTGGAACACATGTTTAAAATTTATTTTTTCAACATGTTCATAATGTAGGTAGCTAAAGTTGCCCAGTAAAGAAATATTTTTACCACACTTTTGTAAGGATGGATCAAAGGAAATCTTACTTTACACAGAGTGTCAATAAAAGGTGGAATTCTCTGCCAGAGGATGTTGTGATGGCCACAGGCTGTAGTAGCCATGGTGGCTGAAGGATACCTCCACATGCAGAGGCTCCTTATCCCAGGGTCAGGAAGCAACCTCAGGAGAAGGTTTCAAAGTCCGTGCCCTGCTGCTGGCCCTCCAGAGGAACTAGTTGGCCGCTGAGTGGGACAGGAGGCTGAACTAGATGGACCTCTGGTCTGATTCAGCAGGGCACTTCGGATGTTTTTCTGAGGAGAGGGCCTTGTCTTCTCTGTGTCAATGATGTTTGAAGTTGTGGGAATGATCATCATTCCCACCATTTTTAGAATTCTGCCGGCGGCAGCATCTGTCCCAGTTGTTATGTCAGGAAAATGCCTTTGCACCAAAACTGTTGGGTGGAAGATAGATAAGGGGGCTAAATCTTTAGTCTTAGTTTGCGCCCCATGATAATCAGTTCGCTATTATTTCAATAAAAAGATTTCTATATAAAAGTATCCCATAGCACTACTAAGGGAAGTATAGTTCTTATCAGTGTGAACAGGCTTGGCTTATAATGTGTTTTGTGTCAAAGCTAGTGGGCACACTTGGTAGCAGCGACCATGTGCTTTGGAATTTTCAATCGTGGGAAAGAGAAAACCTTTACGTAGTCGTATATATAGATTGGATTTCAGGAAAGCTGATTTTCACAGACCTAAAGGTATGTTGCATAGAGTCCCATGGTCAGAAAGCCCAAGAGGGCTGGGAGTTTCTTAAAAGTGAAATACTGAAGGCTCAATCACAAAGAATTCCCTTGAGAAGAAAAGATGGAAGGAGCCTAAGGAAGCCAAGTTGGCTCCATAAGCAGTTGTCAAAAGATTTGAGGAATAAAAAAGAGTCATTTAGGAAATGGAAGGAAGGCCTTATTACCAAGGATGAGCATAAACAAATAACCAATAATTGTAGGGGGAATGTTAGAAAAGCTAACGTTCAATATGAGCTTAGGCTAGGAAGAAATGGTAAACATACCAAAAAAGGCTTCTTTAGTTATATTTCCAGCAAGAAAATGAATAAGGATACCATAGGACCACTGCGAGGACAAGAAAGTGAAATTATAACAGATGATGAAGAGAGGGCTGAACTGCTTAACTCCTATTTCTCCTCGGTCTTCTCTTGTGAGGGAAATAGTGATCAATGTGGCAAAAACGTAACACAACATGGGGGACGGGACTGGTGGCCTAGGATCACTGTTGGAACAGTCCACAAACACCTAGTTTCTGGGCCAGATGAACTGCATCCAAGGGTACTAAAAGAACTTGCAGATGTCATCTCTGAACCTCTGTCCATTATTTTTGACACTTCGTGGAGAACAGCTGAGGTGCCAGATGATTGGAGGCGGTCAAATGTTGTCCACATCTTCAAGAAAAGGAAAAAGGAGGAGTTGGTAAAATGCGGTATGGATCCTAATTCTGTCAGGTGGATCAATAACTGGTTGACAAATCGTACCCAAAGGGTACTTGTTAATGGTTCAGCATCTTTTGGGGAAAGAGTGACAAGTGGAGTACCCCAAGGAGGTCTGTGTTGTTCAACATATTTATAAATGATTTGGATGCGGGATTAGAGGGGATACTTATTAAATTTGCAGATGATACTAAAGTTGGAGGGGTAGCAAACACAACTGAAGACAGCAACAGAATACAGGATGATCTTGATAGGCTCGAGAATTTGGCTAAACTGAATAAAATGAAGTTCAATAGGGACAAATGTAAAGTTCTGCATTTAGGTAGGAAAAACCAAATACACCAATATAAGATGGGGGAGATTTGTCTTGGCAGTAGCATGTGTGAAAAGGATCTAGGAGTCTTAGTAGACCATACATTGAACATGAGTCAGCAGTGTGACTCAGGGGCTAAAAAGGCAAATGTGATTTTGGGCTGTATCAAACGGAGTATCGTGTCCAGATCACAGGAGGTGATGGTACCGCTTTACTGTCCTCTGGTTCAGCCTCACTTGAAGTACTGTGTTCAGTTTTGGTTATCCCAATTTTCAAAGGATGTTGACAAACTGGAATGTGTCCAGAGGAAGGCAACAAAGATGGTGAGGTATTTGGAGACCAACACGTATGAAGAAAGGTTGGGGGAGCTTGGTCTGTTTAGCCTAGAGAAGAGATGACTGAGAGGGGATCTGATAACCATCTTCAAGTATTTAAAAGGGTGCCATATAGAGGATGGAGCAGAATTGTTCTCTCTTGCCCCAGAGGGACAGACTAGAACCAATGGGATGAAATTAATTCACAGAATTAGTCTGAATCCAATAAATGACAAATAGGCAGAGTTGGTGGATGAGGTGGAGGTGGGGACCCTAGGGGGAAGTGACCATGTCCTCAAAGAATTCCTTTTGAGATGCGGAGGCAAGGAAGCTTGTAGCCAGATGCGGATGTTGGATTTTCATAGGGCAAACTTTAAGAAACTCAGAGACATGATGAGTGTCATACCATGGATGAGAATGCTGGAAGGGAAGGGAGCATGTGAAGGGTGGGCGCTACTGAAACAAGAGCTATTGCATGCTCAATCAATGACTATCCCAGAAAGACAAAAACACTGCAGGAGCTCTAAGAAGCCTATTTGGGTGAACAGAGAACTTCAAGAGGAACTAAGAAAGAAAAGGGAAATGTTCAGGAAATGGAGGGAAGGACAGAGCTCTAAAGAAGAGTACCTACAGGTTACTAGGCACTGTAGATCAATCATCAGAAAGGGCAAAGCTGTGAGTGAGCTAAGATTGGCCAGGGAAGCCCACTGTAACAAGAACAGATTTTTCAGTTATGTGAGGAGCAAACGTAAAGTAAGGTAGGCAACAGGCCCACTGTTAGGTGCGAATGGACAAACTTTAATGGAGGATGCAGAGAAAGCAGAAAGCCTTAGTGCCTATTTTACATCTGTTTTTTCTCTCAGGTCAAAGGGTGTAGGCACATCTAGAGATGGCAGTAGCCAAGAGATAGTATCTGGGTGGCAGGTTGACATGGACAGAGAGGTTGTCGAGAGGCATTTAGCTGTACTGGATGAGTTCAAATCCCCTGGACTGGATGAAATGCACCCGAGAGTGCTCAAAGAACTTTCCAGAGAACTTGCACAACCCTTTTCCATCATCTTCGGGACATCTTTAAGGACTGGAGATGTCCTGGAGGACTGGAAGAGAGCAAACATTATTCAGATCTTCAAAAAAGGGAGGACGGATGACCCGGGAAACTATAGACCAGTGAGCCTGACCTCTGTTGTGGGTAAGATAATGGAGCAGATATTAAAGGGAGCAATCTGAAAACATCTGGAGGACAATTTGGTGATCCAAAGAAGTCAGCATGGATTTGTCTCCAACAGTTCCTGTCAGACCAACCTGGTATCCTTTTTTGACCAAGAAACAGGTTTGCTGGATTGTGGAAATTCGGTTGATGTCGTTTACTTGGATTTTAGTAAAGCTTTTGATAAGGTTCCCCATGATGTTCTGATGGATAAATTGAAGGACTGCAATCTGGATTTTCAGATAGTTAGGTGGATAGGGAATTGATTAGAGAACCACACTCAAAGAGTTGTTGTCAATGGTGTTTTATCAGACTGGAGAGAGGTGAGTAGTGGGGTACCTCAGGGCTCGGTGCTCGGACCGGTAATTTTTAACATATTTATTAATGATCTAGATGAGGGGGTGTAGGGACTACTCATCAAGTTTGCAGATGACACCAAATTGGGAGGACTGGCAAATACTCCGGAAGATAGAGACAGAGTTCAACGAGATCTGAACACAATGGAAAAATGGGCAAATGAGATGCAGTTTAATAAAGATAGGTGTAAAGTTCTGCATCTGGGTCTGAAAAATGAAAAGCATGCCTACTGGATGGGGGATACGCTTCTAGGTAACACTGTGTGAATGAGACCTTGGGGTACTTGTGGATTGTAAACTAAACATGAGCAGGCAGTCAGAGTAGTTCAGCAGTGGAATAGGCTGCCTAAGGAGGTGGTGAGCTCCCCCTCACTGGCACTCTTCAAGCAAAGGTTGGATACACACTTTTCTTGGATGCTTTAGGATGCTTAGGGCTGATCCTGCGTTGAGCAGGGGGTTGGACTAGATGGCCTGTATGGCCCCTTCCAACTCTATGATTCTATGATTCTAAATAAATAAATCGCCTTCTAATGTGAATTTCTTCCACTTTGACGCACTTGAACTTCATATAGGATAAAACTTTAATTAGGGCAAAACCTTAATTTTTGTTTGCTTTTTCATTAAGTACCAAGTATTAGTATTTTGGGGGAATGTAATATGAATTTTCTTTATTTTGTCATCGTGGTTTTCAAGACATTTTAGCTTTTTGTATTATAAATCCAAAACACTGGTCTGAAAGTACTACTTTTAGTACTATTTTAGTACTATTTTAGCCAAAATACACCATGGGGATGTAATTCTATCCAGATTCTTTTTTGTATCTTGTTCTCAAAATTACGCCAAATATATTTGAACTGAAAAGGTTCAGTGGGTTTATAGATCTCGAAGCCATGAAATGCTTATCATTTCCTGCTTCCAGTTATTCTGTCAGGAGGAGACATTGTCTGGACTGTTATTTCAGAATGTGGATATGGAGAGTCCTCTTGGATCAGACCAGTTCCTCTGGATGGCAAACAACAGGGCAGAGAGACTGTGACATTTTTGTACCCTGCTTTTAACTACCCAAAGGAGTCAAAGCAGCTTACAACTGTCTAAACTTATGAGGTAGGTGAAGCTGAGAGAGCTCTGAAAGTACTGTGACTAGCCCAAGATCATCCAGCATTCGCTGGCAGGGGCTCATGGGAATTGTAGTCCATGGACATCTGGAGGACCGCAGGTTGACTACCCCTGGTCTATACTACCTTTATAAACAGTATGATGAATTAAAAAAAAATTATTGACCATTTCATATTTCAACAATTTAAATAGTCTACTGTATCAGTTTGATATTTTAAGTACTGCTTTGGTCTAAATAACCATATTCATTCATTCAAATTAGGAATTGCTATAAGGTTGCCAGAAGCTGTTTAATCTTGACCTTGCTATCAAGGTTTCCTGGATTTACAGATGATCATCTAATTAACATCTTGCTTGCAGATAAAGATAATTCTGTTTCTTACATGGTGGCAAAGTTTTGCTATACTGCCAGCAGAGTGCGGAAATCTTTGGCTACTGTTGATGCTGAATGACCTGACTGTCAAAATGCTGTATTCATGTTTTGTTCCTTTGTCAACTCCCTGATGCTGAATGTCCTGTTAAAACGCTGTAATAATGTATGTCTGTAGATACTTTGATGCTGGTCAATGACCGTAATAAATAAATAAATAAATAAATAAATAAATAAATAAATAAATAAATAAATAAATAAATAAATAAATAAATAAATAAATAAATAAATAAATAATGGCTTCAGCATAGCCAGGGACAGCGTGGGGAGAGTCAGCAAGGCGGGCCGTGAAAGGCTTCTGCGGGGCCGGGCTTGGATTGTTATAAGTCGGCCTACCTTCGTTCTTTGCTCGCGGCTCCTGAGCGGGCGGGAGCTGCGGGGGCGGTGGGTCGCGGCCAGCTGTGAGGGGGGGGTTGGGAATGGGGAGGGACCAACACAGGATCTAAGGCCATACTGTTCTCCAAAGCAAATCAATCCCTGTCTCTGGAGATCCATGGTAATTCTGGGAGATGACCAGCCCTCACTTGGAGGTTAGCATCCTGGGTGCCATCTAAAGTCTTTCAGCTTTGTCAGGTGTCCAGTGTGCGTGTGGTTGTGTAAAGTGCTATCAAGTAGCTGAAAGCGTATGGGTTTCAAGGCAGGAGACATTGCCTACTTCTGCATGGCAACCCTGGACTTCTTTGACAATTGCAGATCCAAATATTGACCAGGCCTGACTTTGCTGAGCTTCTGAGGTGTGATGAGATCAGGCTAGTCTGGATGTTACTGCATGGAGGACCTTACACCACGCTGTCCCCTGGTTTTTGGTCTGGGCCTAGTTGCTATGATTCTTCCCACTACCACACAGGAAGCCCTTGCCCTGCTCTCAGTTTGTCCCAAGAGTTGGGTATAAATGAAAGAGCCAAGGGACAAGAAGGCAAATCTTCCTGCCATTTGTTCTATGTGTCAAACACTGTCACATGGCGAAAACCACCTATCAACTGCCAGTGGCATTTTGTTGCATTTGAGCACCCTCCCTTCCCACTTCCTCCTCTTCCAAGGCTGAAATCAATTCGAGGTGCAAGGTGCAGTCTTTCCACAGCAGGGCTCCCCAATGCGGTGGCCAGGCACCTTCCTTGGCACCAGCCAAATGCCTTTAGAAAGTGGGTGGGGCCACGTGGATCTTTTGCCCAGAGAGGTTTCTTATTGGCCTTTGGAGATTTGATTGGCTGTGCTGATTTTTTTTTAAATGATGCTTTAGCAGCAGCTGCCACACACCAAAAGGACCTTCAACATGTGACTGAAAGTAAGTTGCAGGAGCCATTTTACCCTGACTCCGCCTCTTGCAGCAGCCATTTTGTGGCTGTACGCATCACACGAGCTCAGAATTCCAAATGGCTCTGATGGCTTAAAAAGGCAGAGGAGCCCTACTCTCCAGAGTTCTTCAGGCTTGCTGGTTGGAGAGACTCTTGCTCTGGCCACAGCTCTCTCTTCTGGACGTCTGGTCTCTTTTCTAAAACAAGCATGGAAGAGGCAGTTCTGTCCGTTAACTTCTCTGGCATGGTTTTTTGAGCACAGCGCATTAAAAACCCAGAATGAGTCAGTTCATTCGTATGCAATAAGGAGAGTTGGAGGCTGTGTTTATTTTGTTCATTTAGATTTTAATCTTCAGCAAGCCGCAAGAGATGGCATTCGACCAAGACTCCAGCTACCCTCGGAGCACATTTGTAGATTATGGAAGGATGGCTCATAAAAACGGCCAAACAGTGTAGTATATTTTACAGAGTAAACCTTCTCCCCTGCCAGTATTTCTTATTTGGAAGAAATTTTAAACCCATGCCCTTCTCTGTCCTCTAGCAATACCATTTTTAAACTTCCCCCATTTCAGGACTGATGGTTTGCAAAACAAACATGCTTGCCTTGAATGTACTGGGGACACGTTTGGAAAGTTGTGGCATTGTTTTTACATGGGAAGCGAGGGTTTAGGAAACAGTATGGCCCTGTGGTTGGTAAGCCTGGTACATGCTGCCCTGTAGTCAACTCTGAATATTTCAGACGGAGCACCTAGATGTGAGTCCCATAACACCTTGGAAAACAATTTTTGGGGAGGTATGAGCTTTTGAGTCTCTAACAACAGGAGCGTTGACTCTCAGAAGTCCCTCTTCCCCCCAAATCTTATTGGTTGCTTAAGACTTGAGACTAGCAGCTCTTTGAGAGATCTTTGTAGTGCCTGAGACTAATCATTTGTGAAATGAATGTACATTTCCTGGACCCAGCTTCAACTCCATAGGCTTGGGTTGGGGACCTCCTTTCTCTGTGTAGGGACCCCCCACCCCCACAATGATCATCCTCTCCTGTATCCTGTCCAGACATGTTTGAGTTTTGAAGATGGGCACATGAATGGGAGGGACAGAACTGCTTTTTTTGGAGGATGGGATCACCCTCTTTATGAAAATCTCTTTCTAGGGTAGATTCGATAAGTCTTCCCCTATTATCCTTAGAAGACAGAAAATGGTGAAAAGGCAAACTCAGTGTTAGGGATTATTAGGAAAGGGGTTGAGAATAAAACAGCTGATATTGTAATGCCCCTGGATAGGTGCATGGTGTGCACAATTCTGCTAACTATATCTCCAGAAGGACATTGCAGAGCTGGGGGAAAGTGCAGAGGAGGACAACCAAAGTGGGAGGAACATAACAGAAGTTTATAAAATTGTGTATGGTATAGAGGGAGTTGACAAAATCAGTTGTTGAAGATGTAGTGATGGCCACAGGAATAAACAGTTAGGATAGGGATTAGATACATTAGATACATTATTGGCTCTTAAACATGGTGACTGAGAGGAACCTCCACATTCAAAGGCACTAATCCTCTGTATCCCAGTACCAGGAGACAACGTCAGGAGACCCCAGCCTCTCTGTCCTGTTGCTGGGCCTCTAGAGAAACTGGTTGGCCACTCTGTCAGACAGAGTGTAGAAAGATACATTTGTCTTTTCATGGCTCCAGTTTCTAGATTTTAGTATCCCTGGGTGGGACCATGCTAAGAATTAGATACTTATACTCTGGGTTTCCTTTCTTCTTCCAATTTACTTGCATTTTTGTCTGCTAAGAATGAATTTGTGCCCAGTAAATTAGTTGCCCCCAACACCTTGGGCCTGTCCAAAATTTCTGCAGATAGAAAGGTTTCCTTCAAGTACCTTGACATCACTACCTCCTCATAAATGGACTTTGAGTAATGATAGAGGACAGGATGGCCTGGAGGATCATTGTCCATGGGGTCGCAATGAGTCGGACATGACTTTGCACCTAACAACAACAACAACAACAACAAACTCCGATCTGCTGCCATCCAAAAGTCTCCTTAAGAGCTTCTTCCTCGGACAGAGGAGAAGTTGAAATCTTCTGTAGGAGGGCAGGGCAGGGCAGGGTCATTATAAAGAACCGGAGAGACATACTATCCCATGGAATGTCCATCCTTAAGCAGCATTCTTCAGCTGCGGGATGTTTCTCTTTGTAAGCGCTGAAGAGTCTATGGCTGTAATGGAAATCTGGGGTGTTCTGAGAACATGGAGTTCTCTGTAGCTCAGACCGTGGCCTGCACTTTCCGGATCACTCAAAGAAAATCCAAAGCTATTTATGCCTCACTCCTGCCCCCCCCCCCCTGTACAGGCTCAAATATAGAAACAAGAAAATGCCACATAACTCATGAAGTAAAAGCTGGTCAATGCCAAGGGTAATATTTGTGTTTGGGAAACATGACCCACATTGTATGAAACAGCAGTCTTCTTACTGCCTCCAAGGTTTCTTTTGGCGGGATATTTATGTGGGCGGTCTGTGATCTTCATTCATTTAATGGCAGTGGAGAGTTTTTACGTGGAGGGAATGGAATACCTCAGTTCTTTACTTTTTTTGACCTGCTCTGAATGCAGACTTCACTGTTGTGCGGGGAATGGGGCAACATAAACCCAGGCCTCAAACGCATAGAAACAGTGAGGCTGATGTGTTCATTACAGACCAACCACTGACCCTTGTGTATTATGGTTCCTGGATCAGTTTCTCCATAGTTTGAGCACCACTGAGATGCATTTGTTTACCCTGGGTGCTGCCGGAATCTGGTTGATGGGCAGGGGAATGCAGTATCTTTGATAAGTAAAATATCTTTGATATTTTAATGATGCAATGGCTTCTAAGGAGAAATTGAGAAGCAGTCTGAGAATGTGGCCATGTGTGAGGGGAAGGGGGAGAGCAATTGTTGGTTCATGTTTGAAAAATCAGAAGAGAGAGCAATGGAATGAACATTTTCTTAAAAGAAAAACATAAGAAAGGTTGCTGTAACAGTTGTTCATCGACTGGTCTTCTGTGCAGTCACACATACGCCTGTCATGGAGAAGGAGCTAGCAAGTGATGTAACACCTTTTAAAGCTCCCCAGAGTGCTCACTCCTCGCTTACCCGAAGGTGACTTTCCCACCCAAAGTCACGTCAAGTGGGAGGGGTTAGCACTATCCCCTCAGTTCTCCTTCCTGCCACTGGAACAGGTACACAAATCTGTTATTAGTGGCCCACAGTGGGGAAGGAGGGAGATTGTGTGACTGGACAGAACACCTCTAGAAGAACAACAGATACAGGTAAGTGCCACCCTTTTTTCATCTTCATGGTTTCTATTAGGGTTGTGCATGATGGTGTCCTAATTGACTGTTCCAGGCCAATGCAGCCAGCGCCGCACCGCTGGAGGTGAGGGGAGTTGTGGGCTCCAGTGCCCATGCCTCCCCTACTCCTATGGAGTGGCGCTGTCTGCATTGGCCTGGGATGGCTGATTCGGTTGCCTCCACGTACAACCCTAGTTTCTATGCTGTCCCGCATGGGAGAATTGCAAGATCACTCACCCTGGAGGAAGGTGTGGACTTATACAGCAGAAAAATAGATTGAAGTCCTGCTCTACCCACTATAACTTCTCTCTCCAGGAGTTGACATCTATGGCATAGTGGCGGACATCTGCAGATGTCTATTACAAGCTATCCAATCATGAAGGCTGCAGAAAAAACTCTAAGGACATGTGTAATGCCAAGAGGACAATCTACCTCAGGCAGAGATTAAGTCAGCCTAATGGAAACATAATTCAACATGAATGGCTCTACTGAGGCCATCCGCAGCCTGGGACCCACTTCTCTGAGGTATCACTTGTCTCCTTATGCCCCTTGCAGGGCTCTTCGCTCTGCGGATAGGAATCTGCTTGTTGTCAAACGTGAAGAGAACTCACAACAGGCTTCTTAATTAAAGAAAGCTTTATTGAAAAGTACTACACGCTCTAGGACTGCAAAGTCAAATCTGACTAGAGTACAGATTTGCTTCTGCTTATCAATACAATTCTCCCGCTCAAAACTTGAAAGTTCCCAAGGGAGGGGAGAAGGAGGGAAGAGGCACAGGCAATTAAAACAGTGATACATTCTCATGGCCTTGACTGGGTGATAGCGAAACCAGACCCAGGCGAGAGGCCTCAACAGGTGATAAGAGTTACAACAACATAATTCACTTATAATTGTTAGCAAGAATATAGGACCCGTGGCAACCAGGCACCAAGCAATAAAACTGTCATGGAAGAACTCAGGCTAATTTATGACAGAGATTCTACAATCCTGACATCCTTCCAGCCTAAAAAGGACCCCCCCCACCCTAGCCCGCATCCACTGGACGAGGGCAATCCGGAAATGCACGGTGGGACGCCCGCAGGAGGCGCGGAGCTTTTACATTCGTAGCCTCCACCCACTCCCTCTCCCCCGACGGGAACTCTTTCCAATCCACCAAATATTGGAGGCGACCCTTGTGTACACGAGAGTCCAAGATCTGATTGACTTCGTAATGGGTGTCCTTATCAACGTAGACAGGCACAGGTGTTGAGAGCGGAGGGTGCCACACATCCGGCACCGGGGCTCAGCGCAGCAGGCTGGAATGAAAAACCGGATGCACATTCCTGTAAGTTTTAGGCAATCGCAATTCCACAGTCACCGCATTGATCAGCTTCACGATGGGAAAGGGCCCCACAAATTTGGGACCCAGTTTCTTTGATTGTTGCTGACAGCGTAGGTTTTTTGTAGACAGGTAGGCAAGGTCACCTACTTTCCAGGCTGGTGCAGGTGCACGTTTTTTGTCTGCCTGGGATTTATAAGCTTGTTTAGCCTCCTCAAGGTTAGAGACAATGTCAGGCCAACCCGCACTAATAGTTGTCGCCCATTTTGTGACTTCAGGGGCTTCAGCAGACACTAATTCCCAGGTAGGTGCAGCCACAAGGTCAGTCCCGTACACCACCTTAAAGGGAGATACTCCTGTGGATGCATGCACCCCGTTATTGTAGGCGAATTCAGCCAGTGGCAAGAGGGCGACCCAATCATTTTGTTGGTGGTTAATAAAACAGCGCAGATACTGTTCAAGTATTTGGTTCACCCGCTCAGTTTGACCGTTGGACTCCGGGTGGTAGCCCGAGGTCAGGGCTTGCTCTATTCCCAGCAACTTCAAAAGCTCCCGCCAGAACTTGGCAACGAACTGGGGGCCCCGATCCGTGAGCAAACGCCTAGGAATTCCATGTAGGCGGATTACGTGGGTCACAAACATAGAAGCCAGTTTGGCCGCTGAGGGCAAGCCCGTACAGGGAATAAAATGGGCTTGCTTTGAAAATGCATCCACCACCACCCAAACTAGTCTTGCCCTGGCTGGGAGGCAGGTCCGTAATAAAATCCATGGTAACATCGGACCAGGGACGGGCAGGGGTGGGCAGAGGCTGCAGCAGCCCTCTTTTCTTTCCTCCCGGGGGCTTGGAAACCAGGCAGGTGGGGCAGCCTTGCACATATTTTTCCACATCGCTCTGCAACATTGGCCACCAATAATGTCTTCTGACCAGGTGCAAAGTTTTCACAAAACCAAAATGACCTGCGGTTTTTGCATCGTGGCAAAGTTTTAAAACGTCCCCGCGCGCTGCCGCGGGAACGTAAAGGCGCTCCCCCTTGAAAAACAGGCCCCCCTTGTCGGCTAGGTCAGGGCGGAGGGAAGCAAACTCAGAGTCCTGTAACACCTCCTTCTGAACCCACCCACCGGGAATCGAGTTCCCCTTCTTTGTTTGACTGCGCGTCACTGCGGCCATCCCCAGTTGGGCGGGGGTGAAAACTGTGTCCACCAATGGGTCGCGCTTACTGTTGTACTGGGGCAAGCGGGAGAGAGCGTCCACCAAAAAGTTCATTTTGCCTGGCAGATGCTTAAGAGTAAAGTTGAAACGAGAGAAAAACTCCGCCCACCGCATTTGCTTGGCAGAGAGTGAGCGGGGCTGCTTAAGTGCTTGGAGATTTTTATGGTCTGTCCAAACTACAAACGGGACGGCGGACCCTTCCAACCAATGTCTCCATGTGGCAAGCGCCAATTTTACTGCAGCTGCCTCTTTTTCCCAAATTGCCCAGTTGTGTTCTGCCCCGGAAAACTTTTTTGACAGATAGGCTAAAGGGTGTAGCTTCCCATCCTCCCCCTCTTGTAGGATCACGGCCCCCATCGCCACATCCGAGGAATCTACTTGCACGGTGAATTGCTTAGCTGGGTCAGCATGGGCCAACACGGGCTCAGATGTAAACAGGAGCTTCAAATTCTCAAAAGCTTCCTGACACCGGGGGGTCCACTGGAGTGGGGCGCCCGGTCGATTTGCCGCTTTTCCCCCTTCTTTTGTTTTCTACAAGTCAGTGAGCGGCAATGCCACCTTGGCAAAACTAGGGATAAACGTTCTATAAAAGTTTGCAAATCCTAAGAAACTCTGGAGCTGCCTCCGCGTCTGGGGAGGTTCCCAGGCCAGCAAGTCACGCACCTTGCCCGGGTCCATTTCGATCCCCGCTTGAGAGACCCGGAAACCTAGAAATTCCACCGCATCCCGGTGGAATTCACACTTTGAAAGTTTAGCAAACAAATGGTGCTTCCGCAGTCGGCGGAGCACTTCGCGGACTAATTTGGCGTGCTTGCCCACGTCTTCTGAATACACTAAAATATCATTAATGTAAACCAACACCCCTTGATACAACAAATCATGCATAATTTCATTTATCATGTTCATGAACACGCCCGGAGCGCCGGCGAGGCCGAACGGCATGTCGGTGTATTCAAATTGGCCCAGGGGGATGTTAAAAGCAGTCAAATACTCATGCCCCTTCTTTATTCGGACCCGGTAATAGGCTTCTCTCAATTCCAGTTTTATGAAAATCCGAGCCCTCCCCAAATGTCCCAGCAAGTCCTTAATCAAAGGCAGCGGGTAAGCATTGCAGGTGGAAACAGCATTCAGCCCTCTGTAGTCCGTGCAGAGGCGCAAGGACCCATCTTTCTTTTTCACAAAGAGGACCGGGGCAGCCAAGGGAGAAGTCGCAGGTCTGATAAATCCCCGGGCTAAGTTTTTGTCCAAAAACTCCCTAAGTTCCTTCATTTCTCTAGGGCTCATAGAGTAAAGTTTGGCTTTGGGAAGGGGCTCCCCTTTCTTTAACTCAATGGCACAGTCTGTTTTACGGTGGGGAGGAAGTTGGTCGCATTCGGCCTCTGCGAACACATCAGCAAAGTCTCGATACTCCCGAGGGATGGCCGCCCCCCCGGCGGTCCCTACTGCGGCCACGGCTCTGCAGCTTTGAGCGAGTTGGGGCCGCACATGCTGCTTGCAACTAGGTGAGGAAAACTTCACTGTTCCCTTTTTCCACTTCACCGTGGGGTCATGCTCCCTCAACCAGTCCAAACCTAGCACGCATGGGAAAGCGGAGTGGGGCGCTACTAGGGGTTGAATTTGCTCCCAATGTTTCTCAACGTCCAAGTTCATCGGGAGCGTTTTCACCGTAGCCTCCCCCCCCTGGGGCACATTTCCCATCCAGTTGGGTAATGGGTAGGGGCTCCCCCAAAGGCACCTTCCCCACCCCCAAAGTCTCGGCTAGCGCTGGGCTTACTAGGGTTTTGGTACACCCTGAGTCCACAATGCAACGAACCCCCGCTTTTCATCCAGAGTTGGGCTCTGTGAGGGTCGCGGGCAAAAGAACCAGGGGGGAGTCACTCACCACGCGTCTGCCCCTGCCGGAGGCCTGCTGGCGGGGCACCTTTACAGCAGACCGTCTTCGTTTCCCGACTGCTCCTCCGATTGAACTTCTTCGTCCTGGCCGCTGCTGTCCTCCGATTCCTCCACCACAGTTGTGGCCCCAGCTGGAGCAAGCAAGGACTTGGCACTTTTCTTCGGGGCCGTTTTCTTAGTGGTGGGCGCTTTGGCTGGGGTTCCTCCCGTTGACTTGGCGCTGGGTGACGTCTTGGTTGGGCATTGTGCGAGGAAGTGGCCAGCCTGACCACAACCCAGACACAATCCCTTTTCCATGCGCCGAGTGCGCTCACTCGGCTCCAGTTTCGCCTTCGGCTTGACTTTCTTGGGGGTAGAAGTCTTCGTCCCCGCCTTGCCCGCAACTCCTTGATATTCGGCCGCCCTTTCCAGGCGGCTCTCCATCTCTCCTGCCAACTGCACCCATCCCGCCACCGTCAGTGGGTCTTCCAGGAGGATGCACTTGCTGGACAAATCTCCGGAGAGCCCCCCCACGAACGCGTGCACTCTCTGGGGTTCAGTCCAACCCGGGACCGCTGATGAAAGCTCCTTGAATTCTCTGGCATATTCGGCCACCGTCATTTTCCCTTGCTTCAGGGACTTGAGTTTTTTTTCCGCCGTCTCCTTCTCGAAAGGTTCCACGTACATCAGGCGCATGGTTCTCAGGAAGTGATTGTAATTACGGACCGCCCTCGGGTTGTAACGATAGAGGTCCATGAACCATTTCGCTGCCTTCCCTCCCAGGCATTCTCCCACAAAACGAACGCGCTCGGCATCATCGTTAAAAGTGAAACCCATGTCCATCATGTAGGCTTGGAGATGCACCAGGAACGAAGGGAAAGTTGATGGGTCCCCCGAGAATTTAGCTTTAAACTTGTAGGTGCTCCGCATTTCCACTCCTCTGAGATGGGGAGGCAGCCGTCCCGGTCCCCAATCCATCGGAGCCCCCGCTCCTCGGCCCACATCACGACCTGCTCCTGCCGCTGCTCGTGCCGCCGCCGCTGCTCACGCCGCCGCCTCCGCTTGCGCCGCCGCCGCTGCTCGCTCCGCCGCCGCCGCATCCGCTCCGTCAGCATCAGCCGCCGCTCCGTCCGCCGCCCCGGCATCTTCGGCAGCTTCCGCTCCACCACCAGCCTCGGCCCCACCAAGGCCGGCTTCTTCTTCCTCCTGCAACTGCGCTGCCGCCCTCGCCGCTGCCAAGGCGGCGGCTTCGGCCTCGGCGGCAGCCTGCATCACTGCCTCCTCGCGCTCCCGCAGGGTGGGAAGATCCCCCAGCCTCCGACCGCTGGGTTCGCGAAAGTCTCCGTGCAACTCGCGCAGCAGGCGCCGCGCTGCTCGCGGCTCTTCCGGATCCAACCGGCCCGAGACATCCTGCAGCCAATTGGTCACCTTGTCCAGTTTATGCTGCAATTCGCGCACCTCCAAGGTGGGCTCCATCCCGTAGCTAGGCATCCCTAGTTGATCCGGCCACTGCTCATCCCCCGTCAGGTGGTCGTACTTTGACAGACGCCTGCGTTCGGTGATGTGCTTTTCCAGGAACTCTGCATGACCCGGAGTCGCCTCTCCCAAGGCTCTGATCATGCCCGAGCTATAGGGACCCGCACCGGCCCCGTCGCCCTGAGAGTGGTCCCAATCCAGGCCCTCTTCCTGTTCAGTATAGATATTGCCTTCGTCCTGCATGTTGGCAGGCGAAAGTGGTTGTGAGATTTGACTTAATGTCAAACGTGAAGAGAACTCACAACAGGCTTCTTAATTAAAGAAAGCTTTATTGAAAAGTACTACACGCTCTAGGACTGCAAAGTCAAATCTGACTAGAGTACAGATTTGCTTCTGCTTATCAATATAATTCTCCCGCTCAAAACTTGAAAGTTCCCAAGGGAGGGGAGAAGGAGGGAAGAGGCACAGGCAATTAAAACAGTGATACATTCTCATGGCCTTGACTGGGTGATAGCGAAACCAGACCCAGCCGAGAGGCCTCAACAGGTGATAAGAGTTACAACAACATAATTCACTTATAATTGTTAGCAAGAATATAGGACCCGTGGCAACCAGGCACCAAGCAATAAAACTGTCATGGAAGAACTCAGGCTAATTTATGACAGAGATTCTACAATCCTGACACTTGTTGTCCCAGGCCTCGATTAGGGCCAGGGCCTTTTCAGTCCTAGCCCCATCCTGGTGGAATGAACTCCTGGAAGAACTGTGGGCCCTGATGGAGCTGTCAACATTCCACAGGGCCTGCAAAATGGAGCTCTTCCATCAGGTCTTTGGTTGATGCTGGGCTAGGAAGAGCAGATCCCTCCCTATACAGGCCTCATAAGACCTGTTTGGCAAGATATTGCTTGAAATTGCCCCCTTGGAAGGCTGTTGGCTACGTGAATGGGGGTTGGGGGGTGGGAGTGGGGATGTCCCGAAGATTGGGATTTTTGCCGATGTCTTGGATTCTTGAGCATTGTTTTTATGTGAGGTTTTTAGATTTTTATGTAAACTGCCACAAGCCAGCTAGACCCGGGAGTGGCGGTTAACAAATACAAATGCAAACAAACAAAAATAAATAGCTAAATAAATAAATTCTACCCTTTCCTGGGTCATTGCCTGGATCAGCCCACTCAACAATGACAATGACAATGACAATGACAATGACAATGACAATGACAATGACAATGACAATGACAGACAATGACAATGACAATGACAATGACAATGACATTGACAATTAAAGTTGAGCCCTGAGACCATCTCCTGGGATCCAGAAGTTTAGTGCTTCTGAATGTGGATTTTCCCTCAGCCTCCATGGCTAGCATCCTTCAGAGATCTATCTACCTGTACCTGAGAGTGGAAGATGTCTGGACTGAAGCACTCCAAACTGCAAGTAGGGATAGCGTACATTTGTTCAAAATGTTCTGCTTTGTGAATAACCCCTTCTATGTACCCATGTACCAACAGAATGGTTTAGTGAGATTTCCTTCTTAGTTAAAGTAAGGTTGCGAGATTTATATGTAAGGAGGCATTCAACCCCCCTCCCCTTTCTGCAGTGGCATAGTCCAGATGTTTAACATCTTTCTCCGACTTCATTCTACATTTATGGTTTATGCCGACAAAGGGACCCAACTCCTCCCAACCAGTCGTGCTTGTGTTTTCATGTATTCTACTCAGTTTCAATCAATCCTGCCCCATTTGATCTGACAGGGCAATGACAGTTCTGGGTGTTCACGCTCAAAGTGAAATGTTGACATCAACAGAAAAAACAAGACTGGTGATCTCTCCTCCACAGTGAAACTGAGGAAGTGAATAGTCATAGCTGTCCAGACTATCATAGGGCTTGGCAAATCAGCCCTCATAGCAGTTCTTGTTTCTGAAAACATTGCACATCCATAGGAACCAAAAACAAATAGACTTGGCTCCTGGTCTGTTTTCTGGGCACATCAAAACTGGTTAATTCCATGGTGTGTGTTCTTTTTCCTAATGATTTTTCCTAATGATTGAAGGGAAGAACTGTGTGTTCTATGACAACAGTTGTTCTCTTCTCCACTGCATTACTGCAGAACAGGGAGTAGTGGTGATCTAGAGCAGGGGTAGTCAACCTGTGGTCCTCCAGATGTTCATGGACTACAATTCCCATGAGCCCCTGCCAACATTCGCTGGCAGGGGCTCATGGGAATTGTAGTCCATGGACATCTGGAGGACCACAGGTTGACTACCCCTGATCTAGAGGAGAAGGAGTCCCAAAGCAGCTTACAGTCGCCTTCCCTTTAGTCTCCCCACCACAGACACCCCATGAGGGAGGTGAGGCTGAGAGAGCCCTGATATCACTGCTCGGTCAGAACAGAAGAAGAGTTGGTTCTTATATGCTGCTTTTCTCTATCCGAGGGAGTCTCAAAGCAGCTTCCAATCACCTTCCCTTTCCTGTCCCCACAACAGACACCCTGTGAGGTGGATGAGGCTGACAGAGCCCTGATATTAATCCTTGGTCAGAACAGAAGAAGAAGAGTTGGGTCTTTTATGCTGCCTTTCTCTACCAGAAGGAATCTCACAGCTGCTTTAGGTCACCTTTCCTCTCCCCACAACAGACACCCAGTGAGGGAGGTGAGGCTGAGAGAGCCCTGAGATTACTGCTCAGTTAGAACAGCTTTCTCAGCGCTGTGGGGAGCCCAAGGTCACCCAGCTGGTTGCCTGTGGGGGAGCGCGGAATCAAGCCCGACTCACCGGATTAGAAGTCTGCACTCCTAACCACTGCATCAAACTGGCTCCTATGCAGGTTTTCTTCCACCACTATCTCTCCCAGCTACTTTTGTCCTGCATAGGAGAGAGACCTGTGTTTCAATACTACATATAGATCTAGGAGGGAACAATAGAGAGGAGTGTGTAATGGGCAAAGGATTAAGACCCTTCCAGCAAGTGGTGCCAGTCTTCTCCTTCCAGGGATGGTATTGAAAGATGTGGGATTGCATTGATGGATTTAGCCAATCAATGTACTTCTCTTCTGAAGTATAAAGGTAAAGGTAAAGGTATCCCCTGTGCAAGCACCGAGTCATGTCTGACCCTTGGGGTGACGCCCTCTAGCGTTTTCATGGCAGACTCAATACGGGGTGGTTTGCCAGTGCCTTCCCCAGTCATGACCGTTTACCCCCCAGCAAGCTGGGTACTCATTTTACCGACCTCGGAAGGATGGAAGGCTGAGTCAACCTTGAGCCGGCTGCTGGGATTGAACTCCCAGCCTTATGGGCAAAGCTTTCAGACGGCTGCCTTACCACTCTGCGCCACAAGAGGCCCTTTTCTGAAGTATAGAATCATACAATCATAGAATCTTAGAGTTGGAAGGGGCCATACAGACCATCTAGTCCAACCCCCTGCTCAACGCAGGATCAGCCCAAAGCATCCTAAAGCATCCAAGAAAAGTGTGTATCCAACCTTTGCTTGAAGACTGCCAGTGAGGGGGAGCTCACCACCTCCTTAGGCAGCCTATTCCACTGCTGAACTACTCTGAATTGAGAATTTTTTTTCCTGATATCTAGCCTATATCGTTGTACTTGTAGTTTAAACCCATTACTGCGTGTCCTTTCCTCTGCAGCCAACGGAAACAGCATCCTGCCCTCCTCCAAGTGACAACCATTCAAATACTTTCAAAGTACCCTGCTGCATGCAACATGGGGTTTTCTGTTGAAAATCAATGCCAATAAGTAAGCAAATACGTTTGACAATACTGTAGAACAGTATTGTTCTGATAGCTGTCAAGCTTCTGCCGAACTCCCAATAAGTAGACTTGCTTGTTGAAAAAAATATATTTATTGAAGAAAATAACCAACAGAGAGCAGGGTGTTTCCTTACTAGCACTGCTTTCTCCAAATTCCTTACCCCAATTTGAAAACAGGCATACTGGATGAGATGCCAGGCTTGGACAGCTTCTTCCCTTCAAAAGTGTGCATAGCAGCTTAGAAGCTACAAAGGCATTCCCAAGTGTTGGTGGATGAGGTGAAGGAGGTGGGGACCCTAGGGGAAAGTGACCATGTCCTCATAGAATTCCTTTTGAGATGGGGAGCCAAGGAAGCTGGTAGCCAGACGCGGATGTTGGATTTCATAGGGCAAACTTTAATAAACTCAGAGAGATGATGAGTGTCATACCATGGATGAGAATGCTGGAAGGGAAGGGAGCATGTGAAGGGTGGGTGCTACTCAAACAAGAGCTATTGCATGCTCAATCAATGACTATCCCAGAAAGACGAAAACACTGCAGGAGCTCTAAGAAGCCTATTTGGATGAACAGAGAACTTCAAGAGGAACTAAGAAAGAAAAGGGAAATGTTCAGGAAATGGAGGGAAGGACAGAGCTCTAAAGAAGAGTACCTACAGGTTACTAGGCACTGTAGATCAATCATAAGAAAGGCCAAAGCTGAGAGTGAGATAAGACTGGCCAGGGAAGCCCATTGTAACAAGAAAAGATTTTTCAGTTATGTGAGGAGCAAACGTAAAGTAAAGGAGGCAATAGGCCCACTGTTGGGTGCGGATGGACAAACTCTAACGGAGGATGCAGAGTTCAAATCCCCTGCACTAAATGAGTTCAAATCCCCTGGTCCGGATGAAATGCACCCGAGAGTACTCAAAGAACTTTCCAGAGAACTTGCACAGCCTTTGTCCATCATCTTCGGAACCTCTTTAAGGACTGGAGATGTCCCGGAGGACTGGAAGAGAGCAAATGTTATTCCGATCTTCAAAAAAGGGAGGAAGGATGACCTGGGAAACTACAGACCAGTGAGTCTGACCTCTGTTGTGGGGAAGATAATGGAGCAGATATTAAAGGGAGTGATCTGCAAACATCTGGAGGACAATTTGGTGATCCAAGGAAGTCAGCATGGATTTGTCTCCAACAGGTCCTGTCAGACCAACCTGGTTTCCTTTTTTGACCAAGTAACAGGTTTGCTGGATCGTGGAAATTCGGTTGATATAATTTACTTGGATTTTACTAAAGCTTTTGATAAGGTTCCCCATGATGTTCTGATGGATGAATTGAAGGAGTGCAATCCTAACCACTGCATCAATCCTAGGGAATGTTCAGCCTGGAGAAAAGGAGGTTGGGAGGGGACATGATAGCCCTCTAAGTATTTGAAAGGTTGTCACTTGGAGGAGGGCAGGATGCTCTTCCCGTTGGCTGCAGAGGAGAGGACATGCAGTAATGGATTTAAACTACAAGTACCACGTTATAGGCTAGATATCAGGAAACAGTGTCCTCCAAGATGTTTGAGTGAAGACCCAGGCAGCTGCATATAATGGAAGGCCCACATAGAGCCAGTTACAGTAATCCAGCCTAGAGGTGATCACCACCTGGCCTGGTAGTCTGGGGCCAGGTAGGGCGCTAGTAGCTTAGCTTGGTGGAGATGACAAAACTCCAGCTGAGCTATTCTTGTGAGCTGAGTCTCCATAGTTAGGGAGACATCAAGGATCATTCCCAGACTCCTGGCTGATTAAGGAGCTAAGAGCCGGGCTGGGAAGATGTGCTTCCTGGTCTGATCCTATCTCACCTAGCCAGAGGACCTCTGACTTTGAGGGATTGAGCTTCAAGAAACTCTGCTGGAACCACTCTGCCATGGGCTCCAGCATCTGACCAAAGAATTCAGGGGGGTACCTGGCTTATTGTCCATCAGCAGATAGAGCAGGGTGACATCCACAACTTGGTGACATGCACGCCAAAAAAACTTCTGAACCAGCTTGTTGAGTGGATGCATAAAGATGTTAAATAGCATTGGGGAAAGAATTACACGGTGTGAAAGTCCACTTTGGAGTTGGCATCAGTGTGAATTATTCTCTCCAATGACCTCCTTGAGAAAGGCTGTCCCCTGTATCCCTGCATCGACAAGGAGGCAAGCAAGTCGTTCACGGCTGACCCCATCAAACAAGGGCAAGTGGAAACTTCCTGTGTTCATGTAAGCCTGCAAGTGCACTGCTGAGTGGATCCCATCCGACACGTGATAGGTTTACGATGGAGTTTCATGGTGCCTGATAGAAAAAAACAGTTCCCTTGACTTGGGATGTACAATATTAGAGTGCCTTCCGTGGTGGCCTGGCCACTCTCCAGATCAGGGGTAGTCAAACTGCGGCCCTCCAGATGTCCATGGACTACAATTCCCAGGAGCCCCTGCCAGCATTCGCTGGCAGGGGCTCATGGGAATTGTAGTCCATGGACATCTGGAGGGCCGCAGTTTGACTACCCCTGCTCCAGATGAAGAACAGCCATAGGGTAGGTTTACATGCTATCATTCTAACTGGCACCTTGTCGTTTGTCTCCCTTTGGGTTATTTGGGAGGAAAGAACTGGTGGTGGCTCAGGGAGATCTGTGATGTATGCTTTGGGGAAGGGCCACAGTGGGAGTTGAAGGTGCAGGAATTCGGTCATGACTCTTAACATTGTCTGAAGAACAGGGCAGCCGTGTTGGCCTGAAGGAGCACAATGAAATCAGAGTCCTGGAGCACTGTTAAGACCAACAGAGATTGATTCAGGGCGTGAGCTTTCGAGAGCAAGCACTAAAAGTCTGGGGAAGGGTGCTTTCACTCGAAAGCTCACACCTTGAATAAATCTTTGTTGGTCTTACCGGTGCTCCAGGATTCTGATTTTATTGTCTGTAGAGTTTAGCAGTGTTGCAGTATTATTTGGGAAGAGACGTTATTTTTTGCCTACGCTCCTGCCAGGACCATGAATGGAGAAGATTTGCTTCCTTAAAGAAATTGCATGCGGTTGCCGTGCCAGCTTTGCACGAGGGAGTTTCAGTGAAATCATTACCAGATGCTGTCGCTTTAAAATCATGGTTTCAGATGACGCCGTCAGCCTCCCGTCCCAGTTTTGCTCCATCTGCCTATTTGTAGCGGAAGCAGGGAAATCGGTTAAACTGCATTCCCCTGGTCAAAATCCGACAGATGGCACAATCACCCGTTAGGTTTCAGTGAGGAGGTGTCATTGGTACTCATTTCGCCAGGGAGATGTCCCTCCCCTGGTCCCACCTCCATGGCTTCCGGGGGAAGGGAGGTGGATGTTTTTTAAAAGTGGAGAATGTTGAATAGCAACGCATAATTGCAAGTCTCTTCAGAACCCTTTCAATTATCTGACTTCCCCCTTGCTCTATACATGAGCGCCTGTGTCACATTGTATTTTTTGCTCTTCTTCATTGGGGGGCACATGTAGAACTCCAGTAAAATACCCCCCCCCCCCCGTTTTTTGTTTGTGAATGGCTGGAGACCCCCCACACACACACACACACACTTCTGGAAGGGGATGGGGGGCGGTGAGGTTGCCAGATCCAGAAAAGTTAACTGCCAGGGAAGGGCAGAGACCACAGTTGGAACCAACTATCCAAGGCATAAATTTTCCCTATCACTGACAAGTATTTTGGCCCCAAAGCATCACCTCTTTGCTTCTGAGAAGGGGCTGCTGTTTGGGAAAATTTGCTCAGCCGTCTCCAAATATAAGTTTACGCTATGAAACTATCAAAACTTGAAGACGGAGCTGTGACAGATAACCAATGCCTCTGTGAACAAATGAAATTGCCTTGCAATGATTACTTCAGTGTTTTGTTTTTTTTAAGGAGGGGGCAGGCGGGCTTTGTGTAGCTAGCCGAGGGTGATTGGTTGTCTGGTTGATTGGCAGGCTCGAGGTGGGAGGGGGCGAGGGAAGTTTGTGGTGTTTTCATTGCTCCTCGGGGCAAGAACCGGAAGTAGGTGAGGAATGCTGGAGGAGAAACAGTCCCGCTAGGAAAACAGAGGGCCTTTCCGCACAAGGACCAATGTTGCTAATTGGTTTCACAATGTGGAAACACTATTTTAAATAGTGGAATCTCGGCATTCCGCATTCCTGCATTTGTAGTGGAATCCAGTAGCATTTCATTCGTTCCCCACAGGTTTCCGGTCTAGCAAAAATCACTAGATCACTAGCAAATGAAGTGAATGAAGCCTCGTTGGTTCGTTGCTTTCCCCGCTCTCTCCGAGGGGAAAAAAATGATGATCGCTTTGCTGGAAATTCAGAGGAGAGAGCCAGGGGGAGGGACTTTGTTGCAGCTGCTACATTGAGAACGTACAGGTCTTTTTCGCAAGTGTTGCAGGTTGTTGGCAGGAGTGTAGCGATTTTCGGATTCACTGGAAATAGCTACACACTGGAAATAGCTACACCAAAGCAATTTTAGCACTAGTGTTGCAGGACTGTTGCAGATTGTGTGCGACATCATGCGGAACTGCAAATTAGTAGCATTTACCATTTGTAAGCCTTCTGCTACTTTGAACTCATGCGGAATGGCCCAGAGTTTTTGGCCAGGTGGGAAATGACAATGGAACACTACAATACACAGCAATGGAATATTCAGTGTTGATTACAGATTTCTACCAGCTGTGAGGAATGGCCCTTGCTCTCCTCACATTCTTGTGTGTTTACTCGACTTCTTTTGCTCCAGATGGGTTTCTGCGCTCTAATTATCCCCTTGCCAAGAAAGCATCAGAAGACACGGATCCTCAGAATGCCCAAGTCCTCAAGAATGCAGCCCCTGGGGCCAGGAATGATTTAATCAAAAGTGACTTTCCAGCCACTCTGGAAGCTTTCAAGTCTCTTGTGAAATCTGCTGTCTTGAGCCAAACACAATCAACTGCCAGATGATTGTCATAAATGTTCAGATATTTCAGCAGCTTAATGGGCTCATGATTTTTATCAATGCAGGCATTGTTACTACCCTTATTGGGTATGAAGCTGCTAGATGTACACAAGAAACTTTGCTATGTGGTTAAAGATCTAAGAAGCATTTGGAGTTATGGTGACAAATTTATTTTTTTTTATTTATGATATTTATATACCGCCCTCCCCGGAGGCTCAGGGGAACTTTGCGTTCCTTATGAACTTTGGGCAGATGCTGCTCTTTGTGCCATGCACGGTAGGTGCTGCTAGAATTTCTCTCAAATGGAAGAGGTGACTTTGACTCACTGTGAAGGCATTAGATGGAAGGGGCCATGGAGGCCATCTAGTCCAACCCCTTGCTCAATGCAGGAGCATCCTCAAGCATCCAGGATGAATATCTGTCTTGCCATTGCTTGAACACCGCCAGTGAGGGGGAGCTCCCCATATCCTTAGGCAGCTGATTCCGCTGGTTCCCTTTGCCCATGAAAAAAGCTGTGCTGGAGATCACATAGGACTGGCATGGGTAGTGACGGTGAGGACCAGAGGTTGTAGTACTGAGGGAGAATTGGGCAAGACTGAATTAAACAGTTGGCCAGATTGAACCCAAGTAGGTTGCTAGGGAGGAAAATTCAGCCTATGGGCTAGTCAAAGGCGAAGCCCCTGATATTTCAGGAAATCCTGGAAAATAATTTGAGGTCTCATGAGGGAGGTTTTACTTCTCTACAGTTCCTTAACATATAAAATAAGTGCAACCAGACTGAAGGGGAGATCTTGTTTTGCGCAGAGAATAATAGTCATTTGGAATGTCCAGTGTATTCTCTGCCAACTGTCTGTGTAGAGGGTGAATGGGAAAACCCTCTCTCCCTACCATGTTGGATAATTAATCTTTTGTTAATTTGCCAGGCTTGTTGGCTTGAATCTACTTGTAGGGGGGTCCTTTATGCCTGCAACAGCTGTGTAGCTGTGGGAAGTTTATTTCGCTAAAGTACCTCCTCTGTTAGCAATGGCACAATCATTTAAGAAAGTTCACCTTCCAAATAGGATTGCTGGTTGGCTGACTAGGATTTCTTTCTTTTTAGGTGGGTTTTTAATAGTCTGGAATGATGCGCATCTCTGAGAAGGCAGAGCGCACTGAACCTAGAAAAAGTGTGCAACACAAATTTTGGGTCCCAAATGTATTTCTAGACCACCCTCTCGGCCAAAGTGGACTCAAGAACATATGAAAAATTTGAGCTTTGGCCATGAGTTATATGCAACACAACACAACCTCCTACTGTGTAGCCTCATTGCCAAACATAGCCTGAATTTCCCCTGAGGATCTGGAGGTTGTATTTATTTTTGCAACCCCCCCCAACAAAAACTAAGATTGGAGCTCTGAGCTTTAGTTCTTAAGTCAGCAGCAGGATTAATTTATCCTTCCATGCTCTGTGGGGTTGCAGGCAGACCTCGTGGAATCATAGAATCTGTAAACCGCCCGTGGCGCCGCATTCAGGTCTGTCCCTCTGGGGCAAGAGAGAACAATTCTGCTCCATCCTCTACATGGCACCCTTTTAAATACTTGAAGATGGTTATCAGATCCCCTCTCAATCGTCTCCTCTCTAAGCTAAACAGACCAAGCTCCCCCAACCTTTCTTCATACGTGTTGGTCTCCAAACTCCTCACCATCTTTGTTGCCCTCCTCTGGACATGTTCTAGTTTGTCAACATCCCTCTTCAACTGGGGTGCCCAAAACTGAACACAGTACTCCAAGTGAGGCCGAATCAGAGCACAGTAAAGCGGTACCATCACCTCCCGTAATCTGGACACAATACTCCGTTTAATACAGCCCAAAATCCCATTTGCCTTTTTAGCCACCGAGTCACACTGCTGACTCATGTTCAATGTATGGTCTACTGAAGAAGCCTGGGGAGGGAGGGACCAGGTTGTTTGAGAAGAAGCTGGAGGTCTTCTTCCTTTTGCTCATCCTGGCCACTCCTCCTTTCGCAGAAATAGTGTGGAAAAATACTAGCTCATTGTGGAAGACAGCTCCACACAAAGGCATAGAGCAGCTAGAGAGTTTGAAACTGTGGGATGGCCATGGCTCACTGACAGAGCCTCTGCTTTGCATGTGTGGGTCCAAGGTTTAATCCCTGGAATCTCGTTAAAAGGCCCAGGTTGTATGGGGAAGATCTTGGAGAGCTGCTACCAGTCTGGGTAGACAATGAGTAGACCTTGAAAGACTAATAGTCAGTATAAGGTACTTCCACATCTCTGTTCCATTTACTTTTAAATTTTTTATTCAGGATATTTTGATGCTGCTTCTTGACCCATTATGCACGGGGGGAATAACGCACATTCAGGGTGGAATGGCGGCGACTAAAATCACCGATAACGCACGGTGCCGGCTGGAACCGGCCGCAGCTTCGGTGCATGCCGCCAAAAAAGCCACATTAGCGAAACGCGGAAGAAAGCGCAGCTTCCGGGTGACCGGGGCGCAACCAGAAGCGGTGCCCGGATCGCCTCGTGCATAATCGGTTACTTTGGGTTTTGCCGCCATCGCGCCCCCTCCTGTGCATAACCGGTGTGTGTCGTGTCTTCCCCCTCTGCGTTTTCCATGTGACCCGAAATCGCCGATTCGGCGGCCTTGCATAATGGGCCCTTCAGAGTCCTACTCAGACAAAGTTGCCAAGTTCAGATTTGGGGTGCAGACCTTGGGGAGGGAAGGGTGCTCAGCAGGGGTGGGATGCCATCAAATTCACCCTCTGATGCTGCTATTCTCTTGGGGGAATGTCTGTTGGGGGAAGTGCTCTCTGCAGTCTGGAGAATAATTGTAATTCCAGGAGAACTCATACCTTACCGGGAGGTTTGATTCCCCTCAAGTGTTAGGGGTTGAAATCTGTTTTCCTTCAGTGTTGTGGGTTACCAAGGCAACTCTTGGATGGATTCTTCCCCAGTGACCAAATCCAGGACCCACTGTGATGTCAGCTCAGAACGTTGCCTGGCTTGTCAGTTGGGAGCCCAATCCAGGTTGGTCAACTGACGATTGGGCTAGCATCTAACAGGCAAGAAAACTTAATATAACAACTTATTAAATAATAAGTAGTACTACTTCAGTTGTACAACTAGGAGAAAGTGTTCAGAGCTGAGCCCAGACTAATGGCTGAGAAAATGGTGAGGAAGATTTCCTTTCTCTTTTTGTTGATTGGGAGGCTGTGGTGGGGAGGCAAATACACAAATACAAATGGGGGGGGGGTCAAGATGGCTCACCCTCAAGTGGGGAAAACATTTCTTCTAAATCCGTTATCTCACAATAAGTATTCTTAGAGGGTAGCTGGATTCTACTGATCTGCTGTTCTACTGCAGATCATGTTTGATATGTTAAAATTAATAAACTGTCCAGCAAAATAGTGGGCAGTTTGGTGCCCTTTCAAGGTACCCAGTAGTCTAGAGAAGACCACCTCTTGAAAAAGCGTAAAGTTGGTCCCAATCTTTAGCAATTATGTTCTTTTTTCTGAGCTGTGCCTCTGAGGTGAACAGCCAGCTTTTCTGCTGGAATCAGCAACCCCCAAACCCCACAGGGCCTCCTCTCTAGACTTCCCAAAAGCTACTGGCTTCATCCCCTGACCCAAAAGTGTCTGCTTCAGGTGACCAGTCCCCTGGAGATCTCCTGGAATTACAACTGATCAGTTCCTTTGGAGAAAATACCTGATTTGGAAAATAGCCTCTACAGCAGAGAAAGTGTTTGCTGGCAGGGGCTCCTGGGAATTGTAGTCCATGAACACCTGGAAGACCACAGGTTGACTACCCCTGCTCCAAAGCATTTTATACCCTGCTGAGGTCTCCCCCCAAGTTCCACCTTTGCCAGGATCGAACATCCTCCCCAAATCTCCAAGAATTTCTCAAACTGCAGCTGGCAATCCTAGGCAATATACAAATTAAATCATCATTAATTATTAATATAAAAGCAAATCAAGCCATTAAAAACAAAACAGGAATAGAAAAAACTATAAAAATAGCCACAGAACAGATTCTAGGCCAGAAGCAGAGCATAAAACAGAATAAAAGATAGCTGTACCTGTTGTTTCAGGTTGTTTTTCTTTTCTGTATGTGTTTCACTGTGGTATGTTTCTCTGCAGATTTAAAATGTAGGATGTTGTGCTGGATCAATGTAACATCACCAATGCAATATTGAATTGATCACTGGGTAAAGGTAAAGGTATCCATTGTACAAGCACCGGGTCATGTCTGACCCTTGGGGTGATGCCCTCTAGCGTTTTCATGGCAGACTCAATACGGGGTGGTTTGCCAGTGCCTTCCCCAGTCATTACCGTTTAACCCTCAGCAAGCTGGGTACTCATTTTACCAACCTCGGAAGGATGGAAGGCTGAGTCAACCTTGAGCCGGCTGCTGGGATTGAACTCCCAGCCTCATGGGCAAAGCTTTCAGACAGCTGCCTTACTACTCTGCACCACAAGAGGCTCTAGAGGGAGTAAAAACATGTAAAACAGGAGCTTCAAGCCAGGAAAATGATCATTAACCCCCCCCCCCAAATTTGCATAGGTTTAGAAAAAAGGAAAAGAGAGAAATAACCATAGAATCAACAATGTTCGAAAAATGCTCTGTTGTCATGGTCTTTGGCGAGGAATTTGTCCTGCAGAAACATTTTATGAAGACCAGCCAGCGCATCAAAAAGATGATTCCTCTGGCTGTACAGATACCAGAGAACATTTTTTTGCGGATGAATGGGCCCCATCTGATTCATGATTCTCTGATCCTTTGGGACTGTGGCTCAGTGACACAGCTTGTCACGTGGAAGGTCCCAGGTCAGTCCTCTGCATCTTCAGTTAAAAAGATCAGGTGATGTGAACAACTTCAGGCTGGGACCCTGAAGACAGACTTTGATGCACCAGGAGTGTGATTCAGTAGAAGGCAGCTTCATGTATGTTCATGAAAGTGGATCACTTAAAAAATGAGTATGTGTTCAAGATGGACTTCACAGAGAAGGACTCCAAAATCTTAACTAAGTTTCACTCCTGCCTGTGTGCTGCCAAATCCCCCTCTATAAAGTGTAATATCTGCTCTGTTTACTAACAGAAATAACAGGCAACCTGCCACAACGACTTGCCCAATCTCAGTCCTTCATTGTTCTCCTTTTTAGAATCATAGATTCAGAGTTGGAAGGGGCCATTTAGACCACCAAGCCCCTGTTTAGTGCAGGATAAGCCTCAAGCATCCATGACTATCCCAGAAAGACGAAAACACTGCAGGAGCTCTAAGAAGCCTATTTGGATGAACAGAGAACTTCAAGAGGAACTAAGAAAGAAAAGGGAAATGGAGGGAAATGGAGGGAAGGACAGAGCTCTAAAGAAGAGTACCTACAGGTTACTAGGCACTGTAGATCAGTCATCAGAAAGGCCAAAGCTGAGAGTGAGCTAAGATTGGCCTGGGAAGCCCACTGTAACAAGAAAAGATTTTTCAGTTATGTGAGGAGCAAACGTAAAGTAAAGGAGGCAATAGGCCCGCTGTTGGGTGCGGATGGACAAACTCTAACGAAAGATGCAGAGAAAGCAGAAAGGCTTAGTGCCTATTTTACATCTGTTTTTTCCCACAGGTCTAAGTGTTTAGGCACATCTAGAGATGGCTGTAGCCAAAGGATAGTGTCTGGGTGGCAGGTTAACATAGATAGAGAGGTGGTCGAGAGGCATTTAGCTGCACTGGATGAGTTCAAATCCCCTGGTCCAGATGAAATGCACCCGAGAGTACTCAAAGAACTTTCCAGAGAACTTGCACAGCCCTTGTCCGTCATCTTCGGGACCTCTTTAAGGACTGGAGATGTCCCGGAGGCCTGGAAGAGAGCAAACGTTATTATGATCTTCAAAAAAGGGAGGAAGGATGACCCGGGAAACTACAGTGAGTCTGACCTCTGTTGTGGGGAAGATAATGGAGCAGATCTAAAGGGAGTGATCTGCAAACATCTGGAGGACAATTTGGTGATCCAAGCATGGATTTGTCTCCAACAGGTCCTGTCATGTCAGGATCAGTTCCTGTTCTCTGCCATGATCTGTTCAATGGGCCTGGGTGACTCCATCTTGCCTATTTCTTATTGTGCCTTCCTTTTGCATATTGTGTCTTATCCTTGTAACCCATGTCTATTCACTGTTCCCATGTAACCATGCTTTGTAGTTGCCTGCTTTGATTTGTTTACTTTGATCTCTGGCTGCTCGGTCTGCATATTTTCTCCCCTTTGAGAAACACAAGGACCCTGCGGTGCCTGCGAAAGGCTTTATCATCTCGCTGGCGCCGGCTGGCTCAAGGCTGCGCAAATTTCAACACCTCTGGCAGGAAGCCTGGGATGGCACCTGGGAGAGGGGGCACCCCTCCCCTGGGAACACTCAAGTTTTGGGCGGGAGAATTGTATTGATAAGTGCTTGTAGTTCTGTTGTTTGGCAGATTTGACTTCTCAAGTTATAGTGACTAGAACTAACTTCCATTAAAGCTTTCTTTCCATAGAAGTTTTGTTGTGAGTTTTTTCAGCACTTGACATGTCAGACCAACCTGGTTTCCTTTTTTGACCAAGTAACAGGTTTGCTGGATCGTGGAAATTCAGTTGATGTCGATTATTTGGATTTTAGTAAAGCTTTTGACAAGGTTCCCCATGATGTTCTGATGGATAAATTGAAGGACTGCAATCTGGATTTTCAGATAGTTAGGTGGATAGGGAATTGGTTAGAGAACCGCACTCAAAGAGTTGTTGTCAATGGAGTTTCATCAGACTGGAGAGAGGTGAGTAGCGGGGTACCTCAGGGCTCGGTGCTTGGCCCGGTACTTTTTAACATATTTATTAATGATCTAGATGAGGGGGTGGAGGGACTACTCATCAAGTTTGCAGATGACACCAAATTGGGAGGACTGGCAAATACTCCGGAAGATAGAGACAGAGTTCAACGAGATCTGAACACAATGGAAAAATGGGCAAATGAGAACAAGATGCAATTTAATAAAGATAAGTGTAAAGTTCTGCATCTGGGTCAGAAAAATGAAAAGCATGCCTACTGAATGGGGGATACGCTTCTAGGTAACACTGTGTGTGAACGAGACCTTGGGGTACTTGTGGATTGTAAACTAAACATGAGCTGGCAGTGTGATGCAGCATTAAAAAAGGCAAATGCCATTTTGGGCGGTATCAACAGGGGCATCACATCAAAATCACAAAATGTCATAGTCCCATTGTATACGGCACTGGTCAGACCACACCTGGAGTACTGTGTGCAGTTCTGGAGGCCTCACTTCAAGAAGGATGTAGATAAAATTGAAAGGGTACAGAGGAGAGTGACGAAGATGATCTGGGGCCAAGGGACCAAGCCCTATGAAGATAGGTTGAGGGACTTGGGAAGGTTCAGTCTGGAGAAAAGGAGGTTGAGAGGGGACATGATAGTCCTCTTTAAGTATTTGAAAGGTTGTCACTTGGAGGAGGGCAGGATGCTGTTTCTGTTGGCTGCAGAGGAGAGGCCACGCAGTAATGGGTTTAAACTTCAAGTACAACGATATAGGCTAGATATCAGGAAAAAAAATTCACAATCAGAGTAGTTCAGCAGTGGAATAGGCTGCCTAAGGAGGTGGTGAACTCCCCCTCACTGGCAGTCTTCAAGCAAAGGCTGGATACACACTTTTCTTGGATGCTTTAGGATGCTTAGGGCTGATCCTGCGTTGAGCGGGGGGTTGGACTAGATGGCCTCTATGGCCCTTCCAACTCTATGATTCTATGATTCTAATGTGAGCGTAGGCTAGCAAGAATTGCTAAACATAGCAAAAAAGGCTTCTTTAGTTATATTTCAAGTAAGAAAAAAGAGTAGGAACTCTATAGGACCACTGCAAGGGAAAGAAAGTGAAATTATAACAGATGATGAAGAGAGGGCTGAACTATTTTTCCTCAGCCTTCTCTTGTGAGGGAAATAATGCTCTATGGCCCACTATGCATGGCAGAAGCTATGCCAGGCTGCCGCCGTTCACCATGTATGCACAGGGTTGGGGCTCCGCGGAGCATGCTAGCTGCACTCACACAATGGCCCCATGTATGCAATGTGGGGCCGGAAGTGTTGGGAGTGCTCCGCTGCCATGACAGTAGCAGCTGGGGCGGATCTGGGGCATAGGGCCCCCACTGCATGATGGTGGGGAGCAGCATGCACCATGGTGGGAGTGGGGGGGACGCCTTTGTCAGCTCCGCAGAGCTGCGGAGCTGGCAGGGGTGAGAGGCATCCCTGCAGGGATGCTGTATGTCGGGGGAGGTTATGCACAGGGCTAGCCCGACTTAGCCCTCGCCTGCACCCGTGGTGGTTCCCGGCCAAAGGAAGAATCCATGTTTCCTTAATGCAGGTCTTCCGAGGGCGTGGGTTGATCCAGGCCTCGGTTGGCGGTAACATCATGCATAATCAGGGATTTTCCCCACAACCCTGTTGCCACCATCAGGTGCATAATCAGTCAATATTGCAAAAAACATATCACAACAGGAGGGATGGGAATGGTGGCCTAGGATCACTGTTGGGGCAGTCCACAAACACCTAGTTTCTTTAAAGGAAACAAACTCTTCTGGGCCAGATGAACTGCATCCAAGGGTACTAAAAGAACTTGCAGATGTCATCTCTGAACCTCTGTCCATTATTTTTGACACTTCTTGGGGAACAGGTGAGGTGCCAGATGATTGGAGGCGGGTGAATGTTGCCCCCATCTTCTAGAAAGGGAAAATGGAGGATCTGGGTAATTATCGACCCGTCAGCTTGACATCTGTAGCTGGCAAAATTTTGGAACAAATAATCAAACCATCAGTCCTTGAACAGCTGGAACACAGAGCTATGATTTCTGAGACTCAGCACGGGTTTTGCAAGAACAAGTCATGGCAGACCAACCTTACCTCTTTTTTCAAGACAGTGACTACCTTGCTGGATCAGGGGAATGCTGTGGACATAGTTTATCCAGAGCTCAGTAAAGCTTTTGATAAGATTCCACATGATATTCTTGCTGACAAGTTGGTAAAATGCGGCATGGATCCTAATTCTTTCAGGTGGATTGATAACTGGTTGACAGATCGTACCCAAAGGGTACTTGTTAATGGTTCAGCATCCTCTTGGAGAAGAGTGACAAGTGGATCTGTTTGGGGCCTGTGTTATTCAACATATTTATAAATGATTTGGATGAGGGATTAGAGGGGATACTTATTAAATTTGCAGACGATTCTAAACTGGGAGGGGTAGCAAATACAACCAAAGACAGAATCAGAATACAGGATGATCTTGATAGGCTCGAGAATTGGGCTAAACTGAATGTAAATGTAAAGTTCTGCTTTTAGGTAGGAAAAACCAAATACACCAATATAGGATGAGGGAGTCTTGTCTTGGTAGGGCCTGGGGACCAAGCCCTGTGAGGAAAGGCTGAAGGACTTGAGAATGTTCAGCCTGGAGAAGAGGAGGTTGAGAGGGGACAGGATTGCTGTCTTTAAGTATTTGAAAGGTTGTCTCTTGGAAGAAGCCAGGGAGTAGTTCCTGTTGGCAGCGAAGGATAAGACCCACAGTGTAGAACGGTACTGGCTAGATACCGGGGGGAGGGGGGAATCATAGAGTAATTCAGCAGTGGAATGGGCTGCTTCAGGAGGTAAGGAGTTCCTCTTCACTGGCAGTCTTTAACCAGCGGCTGGACAGATACTTATCACAGAATCACAGAATCATAGAGTTGGAAAGGGCCATACAGCATCACACTGCCTGCTCATGTTTAGTTTACAATCCACAAGTACTCCAAGGTCTCGTTCACACACAGTGTTACCTAGAAGCGTATCCCCCATCCAGTAGGCATGCTTTTCATTTTTCTGACCCAGATGCAGAACTTTACACTTATCTTTATTAAATTGCATCTTGTTCTCATTTGCCCATTTTTCCATTGTGTTCAGATCTCGTTGAACTCTGTCTCTATCTTCCGGAGTATTTACCAGTCCTCCCAATTTGGTGTCATCTGCAAACTTGATGAGTAGTCCCTCCACCCCCTCATCTAGATAATTAATAAATGTTAAAAAGTACCGGGCCAAGCACCGAGCCCTGAGGTACTCCGCTACTCACCTCTCTCCAGTCTGATGAAACACCATTGACGACAACTCTTTGAGTGTAGTCTGTAACCAATTCACTATCCACCTGACTATCTGAAAATCTAGATTGCAGTCCTTCAACTTATCCATCAGAACATCATGGGGAACCTTATCAAAAGCTTTACTAAAATCCAAGTAAATTACATCAACCGAATTTCCACAATCCAGCAAACCTGTTACTTGGTCAAAAAAGGAAACCAGGTTAGTCTGGCAAGACCTGTTGGAGACAAATCCATGCTGACTTCCTTGGATCACCAAATTGTCCTCCAGATGTTTGCAGATCGCTCCTTTTAATATCTGCCCTTTTTTGACGGAATAACATTTGTTCTCTTCCAGTCTTCCTGGACATCTCCAGTCCTTAAAGATGTCCCAAAGATGATGGACAAGGGCTGTGCAAGTTCTCTGGAAAGTTCTTTGAGCACTCTCGGGTGCATTTCATCCGGCCCAGGGGATTTGAACTCATCCAGTGCAGCTAAATGCCTCTCAACAACCTCTCTATCCATGTTAACCTGCCACCCAGACACTATCCTTTGGCTACTGCCATCTCTAGATGTGCCTAAGCCCTTTGACCTGTTGGAAAAAACAGATGTAAAATAGGCACTAAGCCTTTCTGCTTTCTCTGCATCTTCCGTTAGAGTTTGTCCATCCGCACCCAACAGTGGGCCTATTGCCTCCTTTACTTTACGTTTGCCTCTCACATAACTGAAAAATCTTTTCTTGTTACAATGGGCTTCCCTGGCCAATCTTAGCTCACTCTCAGCTTTGGCCTTTCTGATGATTGATCAGAAAGCTCAGAAATATTGAGCTTTACCTTTTCTAACACTCTTCCTACAATCATTGGTTATTTGTTTATACTCATCCTTGATAATGAGGCCTTCCTTCCATTTCCTGTACTCTTTTTTATTCCTCAAATCTTTTGACAACTGTTTATGGAGCCAACTTGGCTTCCTTAGGCTCCTTCCATCTTTTCTTCTCAAGGGAATTGTTTGTAATCGGGTCTTCAGTATTTCACTTTTAAGAAACTCCCTGACTCCTATCTCTTTACGTCTTTCTGACCACAGGACTCTACCCAACGTGCCTGTTAAAATCTGCTTTCCTGAAGTCCAGTCTATACGTCCGACTATATAAAGGTTTTCACTTTCTCACAATTTAAATTCCAAAAGCACATGGTCGCTACTACTAAGTGTGCCCACTACTTCCACCTCATCTACCAGTTCTTCCCTATTGATGAGAATCAAGTCTGAGCCCCTGGTTCCCCTCTCTACGTTCTGGGAAATGAAGCTGTTGGCAAGACAAGTTAAGAATTTAACGGAGTTTGCATTTTTATCAGAGTTGGTGTTCCAACAGATATCTGGGTAATTGAAGTCACCCATGACCACTATTTCCCCCTGTTTTGAAAATTGTGTAATTTGGTCTAGCCGCAACTCATTCAAGTCCTCTGACTGGCTTGGTGGTCTATAGCAGACCCCCACAATAATACCACTCTCATTTCCTACTCAACTGAACTTTCATGCTTTGGTACCGGCATTTCTTCACAAGTATAAAGATTCCTAACATATATTGCCACACCTCCTGCCTTCTTTTATTTTCTGTCCCTTCTGAATAGATTATACCCCTCAATTTTAGTTTTCCAGTTATCCCACCAAGTTTCTGTGATTCCTATTAGGTCATAGCCCCCTTCTATTACAACTACTAGTTCCTCCTGCTTGTTTCCCATACTCTGTGCACTGGTGTAGATCTTTCAATCTGATGAAATACTATTGACAACTACTCTTTGGGCACAATTTTCTATTTCCCTGTCCATCTAACCACCTGAAAATCGCCAGTTTACCCATCAGAACATCATGGGGAACCTTGCTTTATAGAAATCCAGGTATACGTCAATTGATTTTCCACGATCTAATAGGCTCGTCACTTGGTCAAAGAAGGAAACTGAGTTGGTCTGGCAGAACCTGTTGGAGACAAATCCATGTTGTCTTCCTCAGATCACCAAGTTGTATTTCAGATGTTTGCAAATACCCCCCCCCCTTTAATATCTGCTTCATTATCTTTCCTGTGACAGATCAGACTCACTGACCTGTAGTTTCCTGAGTCATGTCTCCTCCTTTTAAAAAAAGATTTGAATAACATCTGCTGTCCTCCAGTCTTCTTACATTTCTCCAGTCCTCCAAGAGGTCCTGAAGATGATGGACAAAGGTTACACAAGCTCTCCATAAAGGTCTTTGAGTACTCTCGGGTGCATACCATCTAGGTCAGGAGATCTGAACTCATCCAGTGCAGCCAGGTGCCTCTTGTCAGCCCACCACCCAGACATTATACTTTGCCAACTACCATTCCTAGATGGCAGAAAACCAGGAAAAATAGAGGCAAAATAGGTACTGAGCCTTTCTGCTTTCTTTCTCTCCTCTGTCAGATTTTCTCCATCTTCACACAACAGCTGGCCTATTGCCCCATTTACCTTACATTTGCTGCTCACATATCTGAAGAAGCTGTTGTTGTTGTTGTTGTTGTTGTTGTTGTTGTTGTTGTTGTTGTTGCTGCTGCTGCTGCTGCTGCTGCTGTCCCTGACCAGTCATAGGTCACTCCCAGCTTTGGTCTCCCTAATGGGCGGCCTATAAGGCCTGGTAACCTGCTAAGTCTTTCAGCATCACTCCACCTCCTCTTTGATCTTTTCTATTTCTTTTGAACATCTACTACTGCATTCCAGTCATGGGAATCATTCCAAGTTTCTGTAATGCTTACTAAATCATCTTTCTGTCTACATGAGAAGTTTGAGCTCTTTCTTTTTATTGCCCATGCTTTGGGCATTGCCTTCTGTACTTGTCTGTCCCTTTGGAATAGATTATACCCCTCATTTCTACCACCACATTTAGTATGCCACCACATATTATCCCACCACATTTCTGGGATTCCTATTAGATCATAGTCTCCTTCCTCTATTAGGATACTAGGTCCTTCTGCTTGTTTCCCGTACTCTGTGCATTAGTATAGAGACATCATAATCCATCCTTTGTGTGCCCCATAGTGATGGTTTTTGAACTTCCTTGTAAGTTCATTGTCGTTGTGAGGTGCGAAGTCGTGTCCGACCCATCGCAACCCTATGGACAATGATCCTCCAGGCCTTTCTGTCCTCTACCATTCCCCAGAGTCCATTTAAGTTTGCAACTACTGCTTCAGGGACTCCATCCAGCCACCTCATTCTCTGTCGTCTTCTTCTTCTTCTGCCCTCAATCGCTCCCAGCATTAGGCTCTTCTCCAGGAAGTCCTTCCTTCTCATGAGGTGGCCAAAGTATTTCAGTTTTATCTTCAGGATCTGGCCTTCTAAGGAGAAGTCAGGGCTGATCTCCTCTAGGACTGACCGGTTTGTTTGCCTTGTAGTCCAAGGGACTTGCAAGAGTCTTCTCCAGCACCAGAGTTCAAAAGCCTCAATTCTTTGATGCTCAGCCTTCCTTATGGTCCAACTTTCACAGCTATACATTGCAACTGGGAAGACCATAGTCTTGAATAAACACACTTTTGTTGGCAGGGTGATGTCTCTGCTTTTTAGGATGCTGTCTAGATTTGCCATAGCTTTCCTCCAGGAACAAGCGTCTTTTAATTTCTTTGCTGCAGTCCCCATCTGCAGTGATCTTGGAGCCCAGGAAAATAAAATCTGTATCTCCATTTCTTCTCATTGTATTTGCCAGGAATTGAGAGGGCCGGATGCCTTGATCTTCGTTTTCTTGATGTTGAGTTTCAAGCCAACTTTTGCACTCTCCTCCTTCACCCGCATCAACAGGCTCTTTAGTTCCTCTTCACTTTCTGCCATTAGTATCATCTGTATATCTGAGGTTATTGATATTTCTCCCTGCAATCTTGATCCTAATTTGTGACTCATCTAAACCCGCCTTTCTCATGATGTGCTCCGCGTACAAGTTAAAGAGGCAAGGCGACAGTATACAGCCTTGCCAAACTCCTTTCTCAATATTGAACCAATCAGTGATTCCATGCCCGGTTCTCACTGTTGCTTCTTGACCTGCATGTAAGTTTCTCAAGAGACAAATAAGATGCTCTGGTATTCCCATCTCTTTAAGAACTTGCCACAATTTGTTGTGCTCCACACAATCAAAGGCTTTAGCATCGTCAATGAAGCAGAAGTAGATGTTCTTCTGGAACTCCCTAGCTTTCTCCATGATCCAGTGTATGTTGGCAATTTGATCTCTAGTTCCTCTGCCTCTTCGAAATCCTGCCTGTACTTCTGGAAGTTCTCAGTCCACATATTGCTGGAGCCTAGCTTGTAGGATTTTGAGCATAAGTTTGCTAGCATGAGAAATGAGTGCGATGGTGCGGTCGTTTGAATATTCTTTGGCATTGCCCTTCTTTGGGATTGGAATGTAAACTGACCTTTTCCAATCCTGTGGCTATTATTGAGTTTTCCAAATTTGCTGTAAGTTTATAGTTCCCTGCTTATGTGCCGTTCCCTGTAGATTTATAATCTTCTCATTTTCAGTTCTTAACATCACACTAGGTCTGAATTTACATCTTTGGATTTAGTTTAAAGCCCTTTTCATCAGGTTTGCCAGGGTTCTCCCAAAAATACTTTTTCTGACCCTTGTGAGGCACACTCCTGATAGTAGCCCCTCATATTGACATGATCCAGAAATCCAAACCTTTCCCGAATACACCAGTGACGTAGCCAGTCATTCACTTGCATAATCTTCTCTCTCTTCCTGTGCCTCGGCCACTTAACAGGAAGGAGTGATGAGAACACAACCTGCGCTCCCAGGTCCTTTACCTTTCCCCCCCACAAAATCTTTCTTTATACCTTCCATGTCATATAAGCCGTGACTTCTTCGGGATTATACCTTCCATGCCATGCTGGGCAGTATCATTTGTTCCTACACAAATGAGAAGGAAAAGGTAATGGTCTGAGGACTTGATGAGCCTGCCCAGCCATTCTGTGACATCCTTGATGCGTGCACCAGGCAGGCAGCAGACCTCTCGAGACAACAAGTCTGGTCCACACACTTTGGCCTCTACACATATCATCAGGGAATCCCCAATTACCAGTACCTGTTTCTTTGTCCTCTTGGAGCAGACCTAGAACACTCACCTGTGAGGGCCTGTGAAGTGTTCTTTGAGCTTTGTGGGGACTGTGGGGGAGAAGACCTAGACCTCTCATCGGTAGGGGACTGTGACTTGCTTCCTGGTCTTTGTGCGAGCTTGGGGAAATTCTCTTGCTCCTGTATTCTGGAATGAACATCTTCAGGCAGATGCTGGAACTGATTGCTGAGCATCAGCGGGGCAGACCTCCTCCTCATTCTTCTATTTCTATGTGTAACAACCTTCCATTCTTTGCCCTCATGTGTTAGGTATCACTCCCCCTGTACTTGCTCTCTCAAGAGCACTTCATGAGTTCTGTCTAAGAACTCTTCACCCTCCTTTATATGTTGCAGGGTATTCAAGCATTCCTCTAAACCCCATACCTTCTCCTCCAGCACAGCTAGTGATGTGCACTTGCTGCATGTGTAAAAGCCTTTACCCTGAGGTAAGAAGACAAACACGCCACAGACAGTACATGTCACTACCTCAGCTTTTTCAGATGTCATGCCACTTTTGATCTATTCCAAATGCTTATCAAGCAGTCCTGCATTTCACTGAATCCTTTGGCTTGATCCTCTGGAAAAAGCCAACAGCCAAGAGTCCTTTAGCTCTTGTCCTTTGACACCATGTCTTCTGGCTTGATACGGAACCCGAGAGTCCTCTGAAGTTTTGCCTCTGGCAAGCAAGAGTCAGCTCCTGAAGTGCCACTTCCTCCTTCTCCCAGCTCCAAGTGGGCTCTCTGGAAACAAGAGCTATTGCATGCTCAAGCCATGACTATTCCAGCAAGACAGAAACATGGTAGGGGATCCAAGAAGCCTTTATGGATGGACAGAGAACTTCAAGAGGAGCTAAGGACAAAAAGGGATATGTTCAAGAAATGGAGGGAAGGACAGAGCTCTAAAGAAGAACACCTGCAGATTACAAGCACTGAAGGCCAAAACTGGGAATGAGCTGAGACTGACCATAGAAGGTCACTATAACAAGAAAAGCTTCTTCAGTAGATCATACATTGAACATGAGTCAGCAGTGTGACTCGGTGGCTAAAAAGGCAAATGGGATTTTTGGCTATATCAAACGGAGTATCGTGTCCAGATCACGGGAGGTGATGGTACCGCTTTACTGTGGTCTGGTTCAGCCTCACTTGGAGTCCTGTGTTCAGTTTTGGGCACCCCAGTTGAAGAGGGATGTTGACAAACTGAAGCATGTCCCAAGGAGGGCAACAAAGATGGTGAGGAGTTTGGAGACCAAGACGTATGAAGAAAGGTTGGGGGAGCTTGGTCTGTTTAGCCTGGAGAGGAGATGACTGAGAGGGGAACTGATAGCCATTTTCAAGTATTTTAAAGGCTGCCATGTAGAGGTTGGAGCAGAGTTGTTCTCTCTTGCCCTGGAGGGTGGACCAGAACCAATGGGATGAAATTAATGCAAAAGAAATTACATCTAAACATCTGGAAGAAGTTTCTGATAGAGTGGTTTCTCAGTGGAACAGGCTTTGCTCAAGCTTTTAGCAAGTTACAGTGGATGAGCAATAGGTTTGTGAGTTTCCTGCATAGGTCAGAGGTTTTGGACAAGAATTATCATTTACTGTATTTGATTGTGTGACACAGTCTACTGATGTAACAGAATCAATTTTTGCTATATATTCCCTGTCATATAAGGAGTTCATAGTCTGACAAAGTGTGCTTGCACACCCTGAATAAAGCTTTGTTGGTCTTTAAGGTTCTACTGGATTCTGATTTTAATGTCCAACTACAAACTTCCTTCACCCCCCATCTCAAGCGGAATTCTAGGAGAACATGATCACTCCCCTCAGGGTCTCCACATCCTTCACCCCATCCACCAGCTCTTGCCTGTTGGTCAGTATTAAGTTGAGTATGGCCAAGCCTCTCGTAGATAAATGAAATTATTGGCTAGGCAAGTCAGAAAATTGCATGACTCTGAATGCTTAACAGAATTGAACTCTCCTCCTCTAGTATTTCTTGACAGGCACTCCACCTCCTCTTTGAATTTTTCTGTTTCTTTTGAACATCCACCCTCTACTGTAGCGATCCCCAACCTGTGGGCTGCGGACCACATGTGGTCCTTTGACTAATTGGAGGTGGGCCCCGAAGGACGCCTCCCCCCCCGGCCTTTTACATCATCCCCCCCCCCGGCCCTTTACAACACACTTTGGGTGTCCTTGTCTCCCATCACTCCCAGATGGGACTATCTCGTTGCAGAGAAACAAGCTCAGGGTTCCCACTGATTTGTCATTGTCATGAGTTAAAATTTCCATGAAAATAAAATGTTCCTTATGTTCATTGCTGTGGCGTGTCTGTATCTTATTTTGAAGGGATGTTTAAACATTACCATAGCGATCAGAGAGCGTTAGGGCAGTGGTTGAGAGTAGAGGAGTAAACTACCCCCCCCCACTGGGCCTCAGTAAAATTGTCAAGCGTTGAGTGGTCCCCAGTGATAAGAAGGTTGGGGACCACTGCTCTACTGCATTCCAGTCATGGGAATAATTTCACCAAGTTTCTGTAATACCTACTAAATCATCTCTCTCAGTCTACATGAGAAGCTCAAGCTCTTCATTATCTTCAGCTTCTGACTCGTTCCTCTTGCCCTGGCAGGCAGGATCAAAGAGAAAGCCACTTGTGCCCCATTAGTTTCAGCTGCCTCCCAAGATCTTCATGGTTAGCCTTAATACATGCAGTTGTGTTCATGGCCATGTAGTTCATTCCCATGTGGACTGACAGAAATGATCTAAACAGGTTTGATCCATGGGTTTGATGAATTTCAGTATCTGGTCCATATGTCTCTCCCCCCTCCCCCCTGTTTACAACTTTCCCCTCTTTACAACTTCCTTCTCAAAACAGATATATGTTGTGTAACAATAACACAACTATAATGTATAACGTACAGTACAATGTTAGAATCCAATGATTCTAACATTGGGGAGGGGTCAAGAAATGGAGAGATCTTGCCTCCTATAGGGTCACCACCTTCCAGGTGGGTCCTGGAGACCTGCAGTTCCCCTGGAGAACAAGGCTGCTTTGGAGGGTGGACTCTGTGGCATAGCACCCCACTGAGCCCCCCCCCCTCTCCCAAGCCCTATCCTCCTCAGGGTCTACCTCCAAAATCTCCAGGCATTTCTCAACCCAGAGGTGGCAACCCTGTCAATAAGTCTCATGGTTTTGAAGGGTAGATCTGGACACAATATGTTGTTTTGGGAAGTAAGACTGTCTAAAAAAGAAACAAGCGAACATTTTCCATTCTGTCCCTTCCTCTGGCAAGAGCTTTGAAAATTATTTCCAGGGATGACATGTCTGCTTTGGAGAAATCAAGGAACACAACAAGGATCCACATGAAATCAGACATGAGATTGACATGATGCAGAAAGAGGAAAGGGAAGCTTTGCCTTTTGAAGCAGGGCTTCTTTAAAATGAAAATACTAATCAACCAGTTAGGCAAAACAGAGTACACCAGAGAGAACCACTTATTTCCCATCATATCTGGTGTTTCTTGGTGGTTTTTGGATTATAATTACCTGAAACTATTTGCAGTCTTAATTGTAGTATGGTATGTTGCTTTAATTCCCAGCGTTCCTCTATTTGGGGGGAGTTAATTCCCCTCAGTGACGCTGGCAAAGGGTGAGGTCCGGCAGCAGGAGACACCTGTCCCCACTGGGGGAGTCTGGCATTCCTAGTTGCCAAAATTCAGTTGGGTCCAGAATATCTCTGAGAATCACAATGGAGTTCCAGATGAGAAATCAGATCCCCTGGGAAAACGGTTCCTTTGGGAGCATATCATGAGAAAGGCGGGGTTAGATGAGTCACAAATTGGGATCAAGATTGCAGGGAGAAATATCAACAACCTCAGATATGTAGATGATACCAATCAAATGGCAGAAAACGAAGAGGAACTAAAGGAGGAGAGTGCAAATGTTGGCTTGAAACTCAACATCCAGAAAACGAAATTCATGGCATCCGGCCCTCTCAATTCCTGGCAAATAGATGGGGAAGAAATGGAGATAGTGACAGATTTTATTTTCCTGGACTCCAAGATCACTGCAGATGGGGACTGCAGCAAAGAAATGAAAAGATGCTTGCTCCTGGGGAGTAAAGCTATGGCAAATCTAGACAGCATCCTAAAAAGCAGAGACATCACCCTGCTAATGAAATTGCGTTTAGTCAAGGATATGGTCTTCCCAGTTGCAGTGTATGGCTGTGAAAGTTGGACCATATCACAAGCCAAGCATCAAAGAATTGAGGCTTTTGAACTCTGGTGCTGGAGAAGACTCTTGCGAGTCCCTTGGACTGCAAGGCGAACAAACCGGTCAGTCCTAGAGGAGATCAGCTCTGACTGCTCCTTGGAACGCCAGATCCTGAAGATGAAATTGAAATACTTTGGCCACCTCATGAGAAGGAAGGACTCCCTGGAGAAGAGCCTAATGCTGGGAGCGATTGAGGGGGAAAAAAGAAGAAGGGGACGACAGAGAATGAGGTGGCTGGATGGAGTCACTGACGCAGTAGGTGCAAACTTAAGTGGACTCCGGGGAAAGGCCTGAAGGATCATTGTCCATGGTGTCGCGATGGGTCGGACACGACTTCGCACCTAACAACAACAAGATAGCTGTCTGTCAGAAATGCTAACTCTGTGAATTTAGGCAGATTGTGAGTCGGTGGACTTGTGTTGGTGCCTGGCTTTTGTTGACCTTTCTTGCATGCCCAGGGAAATTCTGATCGCCACTTTGGGGTCAGGAGGTGAATTTCCTCCAGGCCATATTGGCCAGGTATTCTGGTTTCTTTGGGGGGGAGGGGGATCTGGGCATGGAATTGGGGTCACTGTAGGTTCACATCAAAATCACAAGATGTCATAGTCCCATTGTATACGGCACTGGTCAGACCACACCTGGAGTACTGTGTGCAGTTCTGGAGGCCTCACTTCAAGAAGGACGTAGATAAAATTGAAAGGGTACAGAGGAAAGCGACGAAGATGATCTGGGGCCAAGGGACCAAGCCCTATGAAGATAGGTTGAGGGACTTGGGAATGTTCAGCCTGGAGAAAAGGAGGTTGAGAGGGGACATGATAGCCCTCTTTAAGTATTTGAAAGGTTGTCACTTGGAGGAGGGCAGGATGCTGTTTCTGCTGGCTGCAGAAGAGAGGACACGCAGTAATGGGTTTAAACTTCAAGTACAACGATTTAGGCTAGATATCAGGAAAACGTTTTTCACAGTCAGAGTAGTTCAGCAGTGGAATAGGCTGCCTAAGGAGGTGGTGAGCTCCCCCTCACTGGCAGTCTTCAAGCAAAGGTTGGATACACACTTTTCTTGGATGCTTTAGGATGCTTAGGGCTAATCCTGCGTTGAGCAGGGGGTTGGACTAGATGACCTGTGTGGCCCCTTCCAACTCTATGATTCTATGATTCTATGATTCTATGATTCTGAGGTAGCTGTGAATTTCCTGCAATATGTAGAGGGTTGCAATAGATGACCCTGGAGAGCCCTTCCAATTCTATGATTCTATGAAAGTTAAGCATGTTCTTAAATTTCTTCCATTGAAATCAATGAGCATAGCAAGGATTTATCGTAGGGTGATTTCTATTTATGAGAGTATGCTGTTCTGTGGGTAATTTTTTCCTTTCTCAAAAAGGGCTCTGTAGAAAAGCCTCTGTTTTTCATGCAGAAGGCCCTGACATCTTTGGTTAAAAGCACCAGCCTGTAGGCGCTTTGTGTAAGGCAGCTTCACGTGTGTTCCATTTGAAGGAACTGGGGAGCTGTGGATTAGTGGAAGAGCATCTGCCTGGCATGGAGATGTTTCAATCCTTATCGTCTCCAGTAGAAAGGGGTCCAAGTGATGGAAATGACCTCAGCCTGAGACCCCGGATAGCTGCTATCAGTTTGAATAGACAATACTGACCTTGATAGACCAAGCAGCTTCATGTGTCTGTATATACCTTTTGAAGAAAAGCAAGTGCTTTGTCTGCATCTCTAGTGCACTGTGTTGGTCTTCAGTCACATAACAAAGTTTGAGGCTTAAAGATGCTACTGGACTCAAACTTTGTTCTGGAACTAGCAATGGCATTGACCTAGATCCAAGTGGAAGACTCCTGAGGCAGATGGAGCCACAGAACCCATGCTCAATAAAGGACCTCATGCAATCATCACCCACTATTCCTCCTCACATTGCTATTTTCTAAGATGTGCTGAAGCGTCAACCTCTTATTGGTAGGCTACCAGTAAGCCATAGAATGTGCAGTTCCCACAAGTTATCCATTGTTGTTCCTCTATATATTTATGAAACAGCCTAGGGGGTGGGACGTGTCCGACTGTCCAAGTTAGAATAAGGCCAATCAGGGTGCAGCCAGCTTTGCCCTGATTGGCCCTGCCCCTGCAGCTCCTGCCCACCATCCCTGGACGCTAGCCTCTTTGCTCTCAGATGCCTCAGTGCCTGGAGCCAGCAGCAGGTAAGTGGAGAGGCCCTAGTCAAAGGGTCGTCGTGGAGGCCTTGCTAACGAGGGCCTCTTGGCCTGCTAGGCTGGGCCTGCTAACAAGGGCCTCCTGGACTGCTGCCTGCTAAGGAGCTCTGTCTCAGGCCTCCTAATGAGCTGCCCAGCCCCTACCTGCCCCACTTGATCTGGCTGTGAGCTGCGGCCCAAAGCTACCTTAAGCTGCCTGCCCAGGAGCCAGGGGAGAGGGCTCTTTCAAGGCCCATTCTTAGGAACGGGCTTTGAAGCTAGTAATTATATAGTTTTGGAGGGGGTCTCAGTGTGCTGGTTTTCTGATCTGAACAAGGGGGCCCTCCTGGTTTCATTAAGAATATCTAATTGCACACTATCACTTACAAGACTGATCAATGTACTCTGCTGTTCTGGAGCCAGAAGTAAAATTGGATTGTGTTCTTTCACAGGTGTAAATGGCACACTAAATCTAGCGAGCCATAGAATCATTTTTCCAAGCAAAAACGATAACATTATTCTTACATTAAAATGACCTTACTGTGGACCACAGAGGAAGAATGTTTTCTTTTTCCTTTGCCTTGCACTCCGTTCCAGGACTTGTCCTGGGAAACAGCTTTCGTGAGCTGGAAAAAACAGATTGTTGTGGTTTGCCAAAGTCTTTCTAGCCTTGGCAGGTCAGAAACAACAGGACTGTGACAAATGAGGTGAGAGATGAACTCTGAAATAATTCCCCTCCTTCCACTTTGATGAAATTTTTGTAGGGATAGCCCACGTTAATCGTGTGTTACTTGAACTTTGCCGTACAAACTGAATTTTGATTCCCTCCCAATTTATCTCCCTCTGTTGCCCAAAATCAGGGAGGTAGATTCGGTCCCAAGCTGTTGATGTGGCAGTACCTTATTGAAACCATTAGCATGTAAGAATAATCCTTAACTATTCTACTTAACTGTACAAGCAGTGGGTGGGCGTCAAGGTAGCCATGTTCAGTCCTTGTCCCCCCATCACCAACTCTGCTACACTCCCCACTTGAGTTCTCATCCATGTTTCATTTCTTCCATCTAATGAGAATGCATCTGAACAGATGTTTTGCCCTGGCTTTATTTATAAACCTGAGTCAGACTTCTTTGTTCCTCCTCCATGGAACGCACTCAGGCCTTTAAAGAAGACAATTGCTCCTCTTGCATGCAGCTGAAACTTTCCAGATCCACATTGTTATCTTCACTTTTGATAAACACACCACAAGACCCACCTCGGTTCAGTTTCAAGAATTCACTTATGCGGAGATACTTTTGAAGAGAAATAGGTTTCCTTTCATGTAAGGCTGCACATTTGTGTACAGGCTTGATGGAAAGCAGGATTTGCAACAGGCGCATTCCCACCCCCAAGATCTCCTTACAGTGTGTCCTTCCACATAGAGCTGATGCTGGCTGCTCATGGGGGCTGTTTCAAATTGCTCTCTTCGACTGAAGCCAACGGTGCTGCTGTGCATTGGATGCCGGAGGCAGAGCACTGATCTATAGTTTCTGCAGTGAGCTTTACGTGCTCTGAGCCCCTATGAGAGCCCGTTTGCTCTTGTTCTGCAGTACAAAAAGAATGCTCGGCCTTACACCCAGCAATCACCACGGAGGAGGCTTCTGTGCTGCCCCCCCCCCCAAAAGAAGGCTGTGTCATATCAGCCAGAAATCAGAAGGCAGGCTCCAACATCCAAACAACGAGAACAGAAGTCAGCCATGAAAGTCTCCGTGCAATTCTAAGCAGATCATGCTGGGCCACTACGTATCCTCATCATGTAGTAGGGATGTCATCCTCCGGGGGGACCCGGAGAGCCCCCAGAATTGCAGCTCATCTCCAGACTACAAGGATCAGTTCCCCTGGAGAAAAGGCTGCTTTGGAAGGCGGATTCAAGGGCACTGTGCCCCACTGAGGTCCCTGTCCTCCTCAGCCTTAATCCCCGTCTCTCTAGGATTTTCCCAGCCTGGAGCTGGCAATTCTACCAGGGGGGCTGGCAACCCTGCTGTGTCGAGTTCTACCAAGGTTTGCCAGCCAGTTCCTGGACCCAGTCTTCTACATTCTCAGAAGTGTCCCTAAAAATGTCATGGGTGGATCCAACCATCTCCCAGAATGCTTTCCTCCAGCAAAGGGACCCTGCCTCCTACTTAGGAGATTTCATACTTTTCTCAGTAGAGTGGTGGAAGCAGGGAAAGCATCCAGCCCATCATGTGAACATTTAAAACATCCTGCCCAAATGATTCTAGGCTTAATCTTCAGGAAGTGGCACAAAAAAGAGACCCCCCTTCCCAGTTCTGACCATCTCCTTAGGGTGACATTGTGGGCACCCTTGGAATTCTGCCGCACAGGGAATACAGCCACAAAATGGCCGCGGTGGGTGGGAGACGTAACCACAGCATGGCAGGGAGTGAGGCTATGAATAACTCTGAGAGCCACTCTGACATTTCAGACAGAAGCTCTGTTTATTAGGATGCCATTTAAAATGCACATTTTCCTTTAAAATATTTTATGTTATACACACAACTTACCTTCAGTGCTTGTGCTGTGGTAGCAGCTGCTGCCAAATTCATTTTCCAAATCTGCGCAGCCTATCCTATCTCCAATGGCCAATCAGAAACCCTGGTGGGCAAGAGGGTTTTGGAATGCACGTTCCAAAAATTCCTGGCAAGCACCAGGAAAGGTACTGGCGGGCACCACAGGAACCCTTGGGGACCCTTGGCTTAGAGCAGGGGTAGTCAAACTGCGGCCCTCCAGATGTCCATGGACTACAATTCCCAGGAGCCCCCTGCCAGCGAATGCTGGCAGGGGGCTCCTGGGAATTGTAGTCCATGGACATCTGGAGGGCCGCAGTTTGACTACCCCTGGCTTAGAGCTACTCAGAGCTCTCTGCAGCTAACCACATGCTAGGTGAAATACAAAGCAAGTGTGACCCTTACAGTGAATGAAGGGAGCATTGTTTGAGTTGCTGTGCTCTATTTACCTGCTGCTGCTTCTGCTCAAATAATTACAGTTCCCCACTTAAAATAATTTTCTCTTAAATATGTCTAAATATTTTCATTAATATCTATGTATAGAGAGAAATTATAAGGAAATTATAACAGCTGCATTTGTATTAAATAATTTATGTTCGGAACCTCTCTTTGTAATGCTCTGCCCCCTGGACTTTGCACAAGTATCTCAGGGGAACTGACATGCTTTTCTAGGGAAAGGGCCCTGGAATGGGAGGTAATGTTTTGGAGATCGCCAGCTTTGCTTGTGGAAGTCAATCTGGAGCCCACCTGTTGCATAAACAAAGGCCACCTGATAATAATTTCTGTCCTTGCTACAACTTGTGTGTGGGGAGGGGCAGACATCCTAAGGCCAGAGATTATGCTGTCAAATGAAGGCCCACAGCTCAGAGCATCTACTTGATATGCAAAAGGTCCAAGGTTCAATCCCTGGCTCGTCCAGTGAAAATTACCAGGTCTTAGGCGATAAGGAGGACAGCCGCTGCCAGTTTGCCGCTGTGATTCTCTGATTCTGTGGACAAGACTGTCTTTGGACTGACAATCTGATTTGCTACAAGGAAGCTTGCGTGTGAAGCGGTCCTGTCTGGAAGGCCTTTCCACTACCCGAAGCGCCACTTAAATCAATTGGGGAAGGGGGGGGATCTGGCTCTTTGGCAATTCTTTGGCATTTTCTAGGGGATCCAGAAGGATCCACTCTCAGGTCTAATTTACAGACAAGAGATCACAATCCAGCCTCTGACTCAGCCTAATTTTTTTTTAGACAGAACAGCTTCCTCTGAGGCTGAATGCACTTTTACTATTGTGAAGACCCGTTGGCACAACTGCAGGTCTGTTTGGAAAAAGGCCCACATGAAGTCTTGCATGCGTCTTGTGTATAAATCACATCGCCCATATAAAAATGTGCACCCTATACAAATATATACCATTACTAGAAAAGTGGCTAACACCGTTGGCCAAGAGCTTATTTGATTTTGCATCATGTCCCTCTGCCATGCCCTGACCCCAAACAAACCCTCTGCTGCCCCTGTCCCCTGAACACATGGTTTCTGGATGCAATTGGCTGCCCTTTTCAGTATTCCCTTGCCTCCTGAAACTGTTTGTAATAGTCCCCCTCTGAAGGGTTCTCTGTACATTTCTGCCCATTGTTTGGAGGGCGGGCTTCATTATATCGGCTCCAGTCCCCCTTGCAGATAATCCAGGGCAGGACATCTACTTTGTAATGTAGCTCTGCCGAGAACTCGATGCTGATCAGGTTGGGTGTCCCAGCTCCCTTCCCGCGCGTGATGAGCCTCAGGCTGTCATCGTAGCAGCAGTGCTGCGCTGCCAGGGTGGTGCTCTCCAGGGACAGCAGGGAGCGGATGCAGTAGCGGGCAGTGGGCTTGTAGATCTCCAGCTTCTCCTTTGGCCCACTGGCATCTTTCCAGCGGAAGGTCTTCCGTTTAATCCGGTCGTAGATGTCTGCGGTGCTGTAGGCTACTTCTGTGGGGTATGCGCAGGGACAGGCTGGGAGGTCGTTGAGCACTTTGTGCATGTACTTCTTCAGGAATTCACTCTTGCAGCTCATCCACCGCTCACAGTTGTCCGTGTCTAGGGAGGAAGAGGGATGCGAGAATTGGCAGCTGGTTGGGTCTAAAAATGCAGCCATCTTGGAACAATGCAGGGGTCCCAAGACTTTCTGAGCCCTCGAGCACCCTGACCCAGGGTGGTGGGCACAACTTAAAAGAACCATGTTGGATCAGGTCAACAGCCCATGCAATTTGGAATAGTGGTTAAAGTGGGTAAGGGGCCGTGGCTCAGTGAAGATTGGAAGAGCCTGTCCATACAGAAAGTCATAGGTTCAATCCCTAACAGCTTCATATAAAAGAGTTGATGTGAAAGACCTCTACTGGGAACCTAAAGAGCCGTTGCTATTCCGAGTAGGCCTCAAGGGACCAATGCTCTGATTCAGTATAAAGCAGCTTCAGTATAAGGCTGAGCAACTGGGCCCAGAAGGCGAGGAGCACATGGAGAGCTGTGGCATGGTAAGGGGCTTCTCCCCCTTCTTTTGTCTCTTCAAATTGAGGCAGCCCTGTGTGTGTGTGAGGGAGGACAGTATTTGTGGGTGAGGGGAATTTTTGTAGCCTGTTAGAGAGTACTTTGTTGAATTAAATATTGTTAAGAACTGTTCCTGTGCCTGATTGAGCAAATGTGTGCTGGGGGTGGTGAGCAATAGAGGCATTACAAGTCCTGCCCTGTGCCTGGCTGTGACCTGTGAGTTAAAGGCTCCTCCTCACGAGAGGCATGAGCCTTTGGTGTGAGCTGAAGGGATTTGTTGGGGGGTCACTCTGACTACTTTATCCTGAAGATCAAGATTCTAGAGTCAAGGAGACTCAATGCCCACATCCAGTCACCTGCAAGGAATGTGCCATTTTTCTCCTTCCTGAAGAGAAGATGGACTACACTTGTCATGTGTAAATTGGCTGGGCTCTTAGAAGAGAAAACTAGGAGGAGGAGAGGATTTAAACACTGCATGAAATCTAGCAAAGAGTAGATTTTATTGATAGGAGCAGTGCAAACCTGCATATAATGGAGGAGAACAGTCCAAAGGAGATTTATTTATTTATTATAATTATATTTGTATACTGCCGCTCTCGGACTTGCTGTCTTGCGGCGGTTTACAAGATGCAATAAAACTTCTATTCATAAAACAGTCAGAATCCAAACAATAATAAATCCCCAATTACAAAAACATAAAAACAAGGACATAAAAACAAGACGGCGGATTAACGTAAAAGCTTATCCCGACCTCACAAGCAGCTGAACCAGTATGGGCTGGCAAGCCGGAGATGTAAAGTTAGAAATAAAAAGATGGGCTAATTCAGAGTGGATCAACCAGTGCATGCAGGCCGATCTAATAGCTAAGCCTGGAACCAGGGGAGGGGGGATACTGACTTCCCGATGGAGCCTCCCTTCACTGCCGTAACACGAACCTTAAGGTGTTGAGCGAGATGGCACTTGGCACCATTGAAGCTCAAGAACAGATTTCAAGCCCTTGCAGAGAAGATGGAAGCAGCACTGAGGGTAGAGGGAGAACCTAAACAAATTGAAAGATGGAGTGAAGAGGGCAAGGGGACAGGAAGAAATGGCATTCGAAGGAAAAGGTAAGTGTTGGTCTTCAGTGACTTTCTAGTGGAGGCAAACCGCTGGTTGCATTGATGGTGCCAGCAGGTGAGGTTTGGATTCTGCGACCATGGGATACATTTTCTAGAAGAAGGCTTCACTTATCCATGTTCGGGAAGAATGTGTTTGGCAGGAACCTGTGGAGATTCATCAGGTGAGCTTTAGACTGAAGTCACAAAGGGAAGGAGATGTACAACATAGGGATTCTAATGTAGGAGAGCAAATACTGATGGGCCCACCTGGGAAGGATGGGTCAAACAGAACCAAGGGTAAGAAGCTGCAGATGCCTATATACTAATGCTCAATACATGGACAATAAAAAGGAAGAGCTCAAGCTTCTCATGCAAACAGAGAGAGGTGATTTAGTAGGCATTACAGAAACTTGGTGGAATGATTCCCATAACTGGAATGCAGCAGTGGATAGGTATGAGTTGTTCAAAAGAAACAGAAAAAGAGGAGGTAGAATAGTGCTGCATGTGAGGAGAAGGCTTGCCTGTCAAGAGAGGAGAGTGATATTTCATTGGAAAGTATCTGAGTGAAGATAAGGGAGGAAAAACAAAGAGTATAATGTTTGGCATCTGCTATTGCCTACATAACTAGGGTGAAGATATAGACACTGTCCTCCTTAAGCAGACTGACAGACTTTCCACGCAACAGGACCTTGTAATTAAACCTTCAATTTCCCTGATGTGTGCTGGGAAACAAACTCTGCTAAGCGTCCTGAGTCAGGAAATATTATGACCTGCTTGGCTGACAATTTGATTTATCAAATGCTGGAAGAACCTACAAGAGGCTTGGCCATACTTGACTTAATACTGACCAAAAGGCAAGAGCTGGGGGATGGGGTGAAGGAGGTAGGGACCCGGGGGGGGGGGGGCGGAAGTAACCATGTCCTCCTAGAATTCCTTATAAGATGGGTGGCTAAGGAAGATCATACTCAGATGTGTCTATTAGACTTTTGTAGGGCAGACTTTAATAAACTCAGAGAAATGATGAAAATCATCCCATGAAACAGAATGCCTAAAGAGGTGGTGAGCTCCCCCTCACTGGCAGTCTTCAAGCAGCAGCTGGACCAAGCCCTATGAAGATAGGTTGAGGGACTTGGGAATGTTCAGCCTGGAGAAAAGGAGGTTGAGAGGGGACATGATAGCCCTCTTTAAGTATTTGAAAGGTTGTCACTTGGAGGAGGGCAGGATGCTGTTCCCATTGGAGGAGGGCAGGATGCTGTTCCCATTGGCTGCAGAGGAGAGGACACGCAGTAATTTGGTGATCCAAGGAAGTCAGCATGGATTTGTCTCCAACAGGTCCTGCCAGACCAACCTAGTTTCTTTTTTTGACCAAGTAACAGGTTTGCTGGATCGGGGAAATTTGGTTGATGTCATTTACTTGGATTTTAGTAAAGCTTTTGACAAGGTTCCCCATGATGTTCTGATGGATAGGTTGAAGGACTGCAATCTGGATTTTCAGATAGTTAGGTGGATAGGGAATTGGTTAGAGAACCGCACTCAAAGAGTTGTTGTCAATGGTGTTTCATCAGACTGGAGAGAGGTGAGTAGTGGGGTACCTCAGGGTTCGGTGCTCGGCCCGGTACTTTTTAACATATTTATTAATGATCTAGATGAGGGGGTGGAGGGACTACTCATCAAGTTTGCAGATGACACCAAATAGGGAGGACTGGCAAATACTCCGGAAGATAGAGACAGAGTTCAACGAGATCTGAACACAATGGAAAAATGGGCAAATGAGAACAAGATGCAATTTAATAAAGATAAGTGTAAAGTTCTGCATCTGGGTCAGAAAAATGAAAAGCATGTCTACTGGATGGGGGATACGCTTCTAGGTAGCACTGTGTGTGAACGAGACCTCGGGGTACTTGTGGATTGTAAACTAAACATGAGCAGGCAGTGTGATGCAGCGGTAAAAAAGGCAAATGCCATTTTGGGCTGTATCAACAGAGGCATCACATCAAAATCACAAGATGTCATAGTCCCATTGTATACGGCACTGGTCAGACCACACCTGGAGTACTGTGTGCAGTTCTGGAGGCCTCATTTCAAGAAGGACGTAGATAAAATTGAAAGGGTACAGAGGAGAGCGACGAAGATGATCTGGGGCCAAGGGACCAAGCCCTATGAAGATAGGTTGAGGGACTTGGGAATGTTCAGCCTGGAGAAAAGGAGGTTGAGAGGGGACATGATAGCCCTCTTTAAGTATTTGAAAGGTTGTCACTTGGAGGAGGGCAGGATGCTGTTTCTGCTGGCTGCAGAGGAGAGGACACACAGTAATGGGTTTAAACTTCAAGTACAACGATATAGGCTAGATATCAGGAAAAAGTTTTTCACAGTCAGAGTAGTTCAGCAGTGGAATAGGCTGCCTAAGGAGGTGGTGAGCTCCCCCTCACTGGCAGTCTTCAAGCAAAGGTTGGATACACACTTTTCTTGGATGCTTTAGGATGCTTTGGGCTGATCCTGCGTTGAGCAGGGGGTTGGACTAGATGGCCTGTATGGCCCCTTCCAACTCTATGATTCTGTGATTGTGATTCTGTGATTCTATGATTCTGTGGACAGGTACTTATCCTGGATACTTTAAGCTGATCCTGGATTGAGTAGGGGGTTGGTCAAGATGACCTTTATGGCCCCTTCCAATTATATGATTCTATAAGTTGGATTAGTGTATAGGAGACCCTGGTTTCAACCCCCCCCCCATTGCCATGGAAGTTCACAGAGTAATCTTAGGCCAATCATACTCTCTCAGCCTGACTTCACAGAGTGGTTATAAAGCTAAAATAGAGGAGTGGAGACCAATATATCTTCCCTCAATATGATCCAAGCAATGGTTACCTCTAGATTGGCTTCTCTGGGGCTTCCTTCCATCCCTTCCCAACTTTCGCCTCGGTCTGCCCCTTTTCAATGGCGGGTCTTCTCTTACGCTGTAGGGGGCTGGTGTGTGCATCATCTCCATCCCATACAGCATCTCTGGGGCTCCCTTCTACCAGCATGCTCCCCTTACCAGCCTCAGCCTCCCTCTGCTCCTTTTGGTAGCGCAGCCTCTCCTGTGTCATAAGAGGCCAGTGTGCGTGACACCTCCCTCTCGCACGGCTTCTCCGGGACTCCCTGCTCTCTGTGCAGTCCTTTTGCCAGTCTTCCCTACCCCTTTTGGTGGTGTGGCTCCTCCTTGGCCTTGAAGGGCCGATGAGCGCGCCACCTCCTTCCAGCACCCCTTTCCCTTTCCCCGGCCCATTCTGCAGTGGAACAGCTTGTCCCAAGTCGTCCTAGGAAATTATTCTCTACTGCTGCTTACCCACTTCAAATAGTTTCGTAGCGTTGAACTCTTCACTGCCCACAAGCAAACTCACTTCAGTGGCTGCTGTTCTGAAGGTGTCTTCAATCCCTAAAAGCAATTAAAAAAATTGTCATGGACAATACCCAAGGTGGGAGAAAGAACATGACCCTGCATCCTTACGCCATCCCTGCTCACTGTTCCTTATAGTCTTTACATTTGTGCTTTCATAGTTAGTAAAATAAATCTCAAGGGGATAAAATTTACTTGTGGGTCCAACAAAGACAGGAAAGCCTAACAAGCAGAAGAAAGGGCAAAGCTGATCTGACCCCCTCTCTCTCGTCGTAGAACAGGATCACAAAGTTGGAATGGGCCATAGAAGTTATCTAGTTCATCCCCCTGCTTAATACTGGATCAGCCTAGAGCATCCCTGACAAGCTTTTGTCTAGCCACTGCTTGAAGACTGCCAGCTGAGGGGAGCTCGCCACCTCCCTAGGCAGCCCATTCCACTGCTGAGCTGCTCTTGATTAAACAAATATTTCCAAATATCAAGCCAGTACCTTTCAGCCCATGATGCAAGCCCCCATGGCTGCAAGTCCTCTCTTCTGCTGCCAATAGGAACTACCCCCTGCTCTTCTCTAAGGGACAGCCTTTCAAAGACTTCACAAGAGCCATCCTGATCCCCCCCAGTCTCCTCTTCTCCAGATTGAACATTCCCTCATGTCCCTCTGCTTTTCCTTCTACAGCTTGCACCCCTCCCAAAAAATCTTCTCTCCATCAAGTAATAGTATTTATATGGGGAAAGTTTCTGAGCCTTCATAAAACATCAGCAACAATTCTTGCATTGTCTAGAAGCTAATTCGTAGGACAGGATTTCCCCCATTATTCTATGCTCACAATGCCAACAAGTAGATTCTGAGCATAAAAGTTTGCCAGCTACTGTGTCAATGGATTTCTGCAAAACACAGGATATTCTACTGGCATTCTTTTGACAACATGACTAGAATATAAGCCAATGGATAGAATATAAGAAATGGACGTTAGTGCCCGAAGAAACCGCCAATGGAAGAACAGCAAAAGCTCATCCCAGTTAATGGGACATACTGATGATGGAAGCGTGTCTCCGTGATCTATGCAGGTAGGGACGGCTCGTGGGTGTCTTTCCTACACAGTTGGATCATTTGTATGTTCTCTGAACAGTACAGGAACTTCTTGTGGAAGTTCCTGAGCCATATGGAAGGCGGTATAGAAATCAAATCAATCAATCAATAAACGGCTCCCATGCAGCAATGCTTTGCCTGGAAGTCACCATGTACCAGACTGGATCAAGGCAACTTGAATCACCACTCAGCCACATAAGTTTCCTAGATGACTGTGGGGCAGTTACGCTCTCTCAGCATAACCTGCCTCCCAGCGGCATTAAAGAAGACAATGGTAGAGAGATGACAAGAACAGTAAAATATTCTTTCATTTCCCATTGGGGAGAAGACTAAATGAAAACGAATGCAAAAGATCTCTTCCGGAAACCCTGGGAAGCAACTGCCAGTGTTCTGACACTGAAAGGCAGCTTCATGTCCAACTAAAGTGCATAAGTGGAACATCAAGAGTGCCGCACTACTTCTAGAGCATGGCCAATAATCTTTTGTTTTAGCTGGCTACATGCAACAGGAGAGCAATAGGCTTTTCAAACGAAACTCAACATTCAGAGGCACTAAACCTCTGAATCCCAGAGCCAGGAGGCAACATGAGGCCTCAGCCTCTTTGATCTATGGTCGTTCCTCTAGAGCAGGGGTAGTCAAACTGCGGCCCTCCAGATGCATGGACATGCTGGCAGGGGGCTCCTGGGAATTGTAGTCCATGGACATCTGGAGGGCCGCAGTTTGACTACCCCTGCTCTAGAGGAACTGGTTACCTACTGTGTGAGACGGGAAGCTGGACTAGATGGAACACTGGTGTGAGTCAGCAGGGCTCTTTTTAGGCTTTTATATATCTCTGAATCTCCAATCCAGGAGGTAACATTTATTTATGAGATCTTTATACCGACCTCCCATACGGCTCAGGGTGGTTCACAAAAAACATTGCAGGAGTAATACATAGAACAGTTTAAATGTATAACACAGTCATGACTAACATATCAACAGTGAACTAACTGGCTTCAGACAGAATGGCAGTCATGACCAGTGCTCCAGTGGCACTGGATCATGCAGTGCCCTCTACCTCCAGCCCTGAAGGCTCTCCAGAGCACCAGTGGCACAGTTGAGCCAGTTTGAGAGCATGCTGGCAGAGTGTGCAGCTGGCGGCTCACTGTCAAGCTAGATGGGGCACAGCTAAGGATCCTTTGTCTGATGATGACTGAGCTCAGGTATAGATACAGGAGGGTGGCAAAGCTGCATTTAAAGGACAATGGGACCTTGAGAGCGTTGTAGGAGCAACACATGTGTTCCCTGCCCCTAGGCCCAGACTTCGGTTTCTTGTGATCCTACAGTAAAGTTCTGCTGGACTGAACTTCTGGATTTTGATCTTGGCTTACTCTACTGCAGCGGTTCTCAACTGCTTAGTCTTGTTGACCCAAACTGTGGCTATGGTGGGGTCACCACACGCACGCCGGCAGCGTGCGCATGCGAGTATGCGCGTGCGTTCACCCGCGCGTGTGGGCACACAAAGTTTGGGCGCAGCATGGAGGTGGCCATGGCTTCTCCGCTGCTGGCTGCCGCTGCCTGCCACCTGCTGCCGCCGCCGCTTTCCGGCCACTTCAGAGCGCTGCGGGTGGCTGGCAGGTGGGCGGCGAGGAGGGGCGGGTGAGGAGGCGCCGCAGCACCCGGAGCAGCCTCTGGAGAGGCCCGCTTGAGGGCAAGGCTTGGCGGCAGCGCGGGACCCCAAGGTTGAGAACTACTGCTCTACTGACCTATGACGCTCTCTCAGCACCCGGTAACCTGACTCCTGAGCCCTTGTTCCTGCAACCTGCTCTGGCACCTTCTCAGGCCCGACTCTCCTGCTCTGGCACCCCGCTCTCCAATTGCCTTCCTGACTTGAGGACTGCCCCCCCTCCCCGGTACCAACCTCTGACATGCTCATGGATTTGGCTCTGCCTTTCTCTCCCTAGCTTGACTATGGACTCTTTTGTGGCTTTTCTTTCAGTCTGTGTTTTGATTGTGGCTTTCTGGCCACAGGTGCAGAGACTCGACTAAGTGCAGCCTGGCAGAATGGCACACCTTCCTCAAGGGCAGTCAAAACTCCCTAAGCACTTGGGCCGGGTGTGAGCTAGCAGATTTGTTGGAGAGTGTGTATTAATCTCACTTTGTACCACCATCTCATAGGCTTTCATAAGGTCTTATAAGATGTTATCAAAGCTTCATCGCGAGTCTTCCTCCAAACTCTCTCATTTCCCCTGTGGACCAGAGGGCTCATTTGAGGCAGAGGCGGAGAGGCCATCAGGGGTCAATCACATAGATGGCGGCTGACATCCAGCTATGCCAGTCATTGATCTGCTCATTTCGTGAATTGCCAAGAAGCACCGGGTCCCGCGGCGCATTCAGAAATCCAACTGGATCCAAAGTCTCCAAGGGCGACAAGGTAATCTCCCCAAAGCTGCAATGTTACAAAACAGGAGATTGCCCTGCCAGAAAACCCTATCTAAACAACACGTTGGCAAAACACCTTCCAAAACACAATAATCTTACAGGCCCTCTACTTGAGTGGGAGCCAGGAACACATCACCTGACATGCTGTTCTCCAACTGTGGGGCAACAGGGGCAGTGCTGGATGGCTTCTCATGTTCTTATGTCTGAGGCAGTGATGCTCTGTCTTCTTGGTGCTTGGATGGCAACAGCAGGAGGGTTCCTGGAGTTCTGGCCCTGCAGGCAGACCTCCTGATGGCAGCTGAGTATTGGCTACTGTGTGACCCAGTGCTGCACTCTATGGGTCATTGGACTGATCCAACATGGCTTCTGTAATGTCCTTATGTCTAAAGAAGTGATGCTCTGTATTCTTGGTGCTTCAGAGGCAACAGTAGTTGAAACTCCTTATGGCATCAGAGTATGTTCAAGGTTTTGGTTTTTACCTTTAAAGCCACCCACTACTTGGTCCCTACCTATCTGAGGGACCACTTGTCTGCTTATGCCCTCTGCAGGAGCTAATCTCTTGGAGGTCCCTGGCCCCAAGGTGATACACCTTGCCTCGACCCAGGCCAGTCCCTTTTTGGCCCCAACCTGCTGGAATGAGCTCCTGGGAGAGCTGAGGGCCCTGACAGAGCTTGCACAGTTCTGCAGGGCCTGCAAGACTGAGCTCTTCCACCAGGTCTTTAGTTGAGACCAGGACTAAGATCTACTGGTCCCCTCCTTAGATTCCAAGGAGGATGGCTGCCAGGCGGGGAGGGTGTTATGGAGTATGTTGCTAATCTTGTTAGATTTTTATACTGGTTTAATGGGGTTTAAATGGGGTTTTATACACATTGTAACCCGCCTTGAGTCTACAGAGAGTAGCAGGCTGTACATGTAACAAATACATAAATAAATATGTGACACAGAGTGATACTCAGTATTCTTGGTACCTGGAGGGCAAGGGTGAGAGGGTTTCTGTAGTTCTGGCCCTGCTGATGGCACCTGAGATTTAGTCATTGTATGACACAGAATGTTGGCCTGGATGGGCCATTGGCTTAATACAGCATAGCTTCCCTTATGTTTTTACTGGCTATTATTATAATTTATGGATAAGATTCATTTAAAGTTTTTTTTAATTGCATGGAGTTTGAGGTTTGCTTAATCAATATTTTTGGCTATTGTTTTTCAAGTTCCCTTCCCTCTTTTCTTATGGGTCCCATTATGCACACCCCAACCCTGTGTCAAGATCCTGTGTACCTGTTTTCATGATCTTGCCATGTAATGTTTTTTGGCCTGATTATATGTAATGTTTCCTTGAACGATTTTATATTTTCTGGTGTCACATGCTTCTAAGCTTTGGCTATGTAATGTTCCCTTTGACCTGGGTGTAAACTGCACGGAGCTTTTATTCTAATCCCAGGTCAATTCAGTCCCTGCCATCTCCACTGAATGCGATTTCCACTTTGATTTTGTCAGATTTAAATTTTCCCTCTGCAACAAGCATGATAGATCCAGAGTGACCCTACCTTTATCCTGCAATATCCTAGAGTGGATATAACGCCTCAATATTTGAAGAATCAGATTGAGAAAGCATGAGAAATCATGCGGAGCTCTGGCTGCTTCGAATTTGTTGCTGACTCCATGGTAGAGAAGCCCTGATTGGCCAAGGCTGCCCAGGTGAGAAGCTTGCCTTAAAGGGAAAGCCCCTAATTTCTCTCAGCAGAAGCTCCCAGAAGTCCTAACTTCTGTCGGTAGAGATTTGCCTCTTGGGTTTTTTTCTCCCTCCTCTGCTGTCTCCAATCCTCTCTCCCCAACCCTTCAAGAAAAGAACGAGAGGCTCAGGTTGTGCTTGGCTCCTCTGCTGTCTCGAATCCTCTCCCCCCCCCTTCAAGAAAACAAAGAAAGAGGCTCTGGCTATACTTGGCTCCCCCTCCCCTTCTGAACTCCCCTACCCACGTGCAGAACACTTTTCTCTTTCAATGGGGGGCGGAGAGGAAGACCCGAGTTCAAAGCGATCTGGATTCAGCAGGATCCACACCAAAATAAGTGCAGAGTCAGCCCTGTTTTCAACCTGTGCTTTAATGGTGCAGTCTGTGTTTTTTCACAGCTCTTGCTTGCAGGTGTTTTATTCTGACCTTGCTGGATTTATCTATGCTCTTTGAAATGCCTGTAATGTCTAGAAGTTGGCATGCAGTTTACTCTGGGAAAATTGAGAGCCTGGCACACTGATGAGCCTCAGAAGATTCGAATTTGGGGGAGGGGTTGTGAGGGTAACATAAAAGTAGGTTTGTTGTTTTGTTTGTTAGTTCTAGCAAGGAATGTCCTTACTTCTGTTTGCCATTTTCTTCAATAAAGAGAATTCTTGTTTACAATGGATCTGCATATTGGGAACTCAATGGAAGCTCGACAACCCTGCTCCACGCCTCAAAGTTGTCACTTACTCACGGCAACCCACTCAGGAGAAGTGAACACCAGCACCTGTCCACGTTTTTTGTTTGAGCAACAGGGTAGCAAAAAAGCTCTCTGATAAGCCACCCAGGCTAAACTGCACAGTCTGAAATGGTTAGTTTAAGATCGCTATTTCACACTGGCCAACCCTGTCGACTAGAGCAGTTCATGACAAGGTAATTCCCCAAAGCCACAATGTTACAAAACAGGAGATTGCCCTGCCAAAAACCCCTGTCTAAAAACATGTTGGCAAAATGCCTACCAAAACACAATTATCTTACGAGCCCTTTAGTTGAGAGGGAGCCAGGGGCACATCACCTGACACACTGTTCTCTAAATGCAGGGCAACACAAGGGCATGCCCAATTTCTCACAGAGGACAGGCGTGTGAGCTACAGGCATGGAACAGTCAGGAAAGCCTGCTGGGCAGATCTAAGAGGGTGCATAGAGTTTGCGGACTTCACGCGTTTAAGGCTTGAACTGGGAGGTAAAAATGAGAAAAGAGAGCCTTGGGGAAGGGTGGAACAAACTGGCAGGTGTTCTTCACTGACTTATTTTCCAGGATGCACAGCCACATAAACAAACAGCAATCAAAAATAGAAAAAAAACTTTAAAGGTGAAAAAGTTGGTGTCGATTACATACAGATGCCCTTGAACAGCCTTATAGGTTGGATCCAATTAGCTTTTCTACTAGTGAAAAAGAGAGGAAGGTGTCCTGGGACGTGGGTGCCTGCAGGAAAACAGAACGAGGGACAGAGCCACGCTGGTGCAAGTGGTCTCTAAAATGGTGGGCGCAACTTCAAATGCAAGAATAGAGACTGGGGATGACATAGAAGACAGGAGAAAAGAAATAGGGACTTCCCTGGACTTAGGAAAGAAACCGGGGCCACTCTGGAGAGTGAGAGGGGAGGGGAAGGGAAGGAAAACGCACGCCTCCCCACTCAGTTGCAGGAGCGGAGCCAGCGTGTGAGCCCTTGGAGAGAAGCTGTGGGACGACTGCGAAAGAGGAAAGAGTGGCAGGCAAGGAGATGGAACGTCTGAGAACCAGAGAGAAGGGGGGAACGGGACCAGGAAGGGAGGAAAAGAGGGCGGAACTTTGGGAAACGGGCAGTTAGAGAGAGGGGAGGAGAAGGAGGAGGGAGAAAGGTTGATGGATGGTGACAAATAAACTTCATTGAAGCCAATACGCCTGGAACTTTTCTCCTATTACCAAAAAACAAAACGGTCCAAAGGGGTGGGGTGAAGGGACAGGGTGCGCAACCCACTACAGGAGGTAGTCCCTTTTGAACACCAAAAGACCATGCTGAGGCTCATGGAACCTGCTTGGACAAATGCCATATGGGACGGGGTTGTAATAGGGTGGTGGTGGAATTGTTAGGTGATTGGGAGACAATCTGGCTGGATCCAAGCCAGTGATTAGAGCAGGAGTGGCTGCTATCAGCAAGTTCCTTTCAGTAGCACCTCTAAGACCAACAAAGATTTATTTAAGGCATGAACTTTCGAATGCAAGCACTCTTCCTCAGACCCTTGCACTCGAAAGCTCACGCCTTAAATAAATCTCTGTTGGTTTTTTGTGCTAGTAGACTCTGATTTTATTGTGCTAATTCAGGCCAATACGGCTACCCATTTGAATCTTCTTTTCAGTATGCTATGTAGCCTAAAGGAAACTCTGATTGTCTATGTCCACCTGTCCCCAAAAGCAGGCCAATGCCCCCAGCATGCCACAGCAAGGCACAACAGTCGTGCGATACTTTATCTGCCTTTTGTACCTGGCCTCATAAACTTTGGAGCAGTCCCATTCACAATAAACGGCTGGCCTTCCCTCCCACAGGATGTGCGAATGGCTCATGAAACTAGAAACCAGGTTCTGGCCCTCTGCCCGGCACACTATCTAAGCTTTGAAGTTTCAGAAAGGTCAACGGATCCTTAGTGGGATCCTTAAGTGAGCGCCACCCGTTTTTCTCAATTTGGGCTTCTGTTTAGTGCTCTGGGGGGAAACGCTTGGACAAACTTTTAAAAAAACTTTCCACATCGGAGCATGATTTCTAGATGCATCTTTTATGCATTTAATGCAACATGACGGAGCTGTTAGAAAAGAGCAAGGGTCCGGTATCTCCTTAAAGATCGCTAAATCTGGAGGACAATTTGGTGATCCAAGGAAGTCAGCATGGATTTGTCTCCAACAGGTCCTGCCAGACCAACCTGGTTTCCTTTTTTGACCAAGTGACAGGTTTGCTGGATCGGGGAAATTCGGTTGATGTCATTTACTTGGATTTTAGTAAAGCTTTTGACAAGGTTCCCCATGATGTTCTGATGGATAAATTGAAGGACTGCAATCTGGAATTTCAGATATTTAGGTGGATAGGGAATTGGTTAGAGAACCGCACTCAAAGAGTTGTTGTCAATAGTGTTTAATCAGACTGGAGGGAGGCGAGTAGCGGGGTACCTCAGGGCTCGGTGCTCGGTCCGGTATTTTTTAAATTATTTATTAATGATCTAGATGAGGGGGTGGAGGGACTACTCATCAAGTTTGCAGATGACACCAAATTGGGAGGACTGGCAAATACCCCAGAAGATAGAGACAGAGTTCAACGAGACTAGATGACCCATGAGGTCCCTTCCAACTCTATTATTCTATGATTCTGTGAGGTGAGCAGTGGGTGCCACAGAGGTTGGTACTGAGTCTGAGAATTTACAACATCAATGATCTGGTTGAGAAGGTGGAGGGGCTACTCATTAAATTTGCAGATGGCACCAAACTGAGAGGAGTAGTTAACACCCCAGAAAATATGGAGTTCAACAAGATCTGAACACTTTAGAAAAGTGGGGAAATGAGGACAAGATTCAATTCAATAAGGATAAGTTCAGATTTCTGCATCTGGGTCACAAAAATGAGAAGCCTGCCTAATGGATGGGAGATACACTACTTGGTAGCAGTGTGTGTGAACAAGATCTTGGGGCACTTGTGGACTATAAGCTAAATATGAGTAGATAGTGTGATGCAGCGGTAAAGAAGGTGAATGCAATCTTGGGGAGTATCAAGAAAGGTATTATGTCAAAATCGTGAGATGTTATAGTTTCAGTGTATACTGCATTGGTCAGAACCCACCGGGAGTATTGTGTGCAGTTCTGCAGGCCTCACTTCAAAAAAACGGTTGTGGACAAAATTGAGAGGGTGCAGAGGAGAGAGACAAGGATGATCCGCAGCCTGGAGACCAAGGTCTATGAGGAAAGGCTGAGGCACTTGGGAATGTTCAGCCTGGAGAAGAGGAGGTGAAGAGGAGACAGGATGACTCTCTTATCTTGAAGTATCTGAAAGGTTGTCACTTGAAGGAGGGCAGTGAGCAGTTTCTGTCAGCAGCAAAGAATAGTGCCTGCAGCAATGGATTTAAACCACATGTACAATGGTACTGGCTAGATATCAGGGAAAAAATGTTCACAGTCAGAGTAGTTCAGCAGTGGAATCGGCTGCCTATTGAGGTGGTGAGCTCCCCCTCACTGGCAATCTTCAAAACATAGCTGGACAGATAGTTAACATGGAAGCTGCATTAGATGGCCTATATGGCCCCTTCCAACTCTATGATTCTATAATTCTATGATCTGTGAACCAGGATAGTGGCTCATCCAGTCCAACACTCTGTGTCACACAGTGGCCAGAAACCAGAGATGATGAGGAGGTCTACGACTGGGGCCAGAAGTAGACCTCCTACTGTGGTCCTGCCAACACCAAGGATACAGAGCATCACTACTCCAGACATACGAACAAAGCCATGTCTATTGCCCATTCAGTCCCAGACATTGTGTAAGAGACCTCCAGAGGACCTCACATTGTTATCCCCCAAGCGCCAAGAATAGAGCATCCCTGCCCCACACAGAATGTTCCATCCATACCTTGCAGCTAATAGCTACTCATGGACCTCTGCTCCATAGGTTTATCCAATTCCCTCTTCACAGTCTATGACTGTAGCCGCCACCACTTCATTACTATTTGAATGAAGAAGTAATATTGTAAAGTGCTTGGAACACTGAAAATGCTATATTGATATTCAATGTATCCCACATTTTTCTACAGTTCCATGTTGCTTGTTGTTTCATTTCATTATTGTTAATCTAAGTTATCTGTATTGTTTCTGTTTTATGTGAACCGCCCTGAGCCTTCGGGGAGGGTGGTATATAAATATAGTAAATAAATAAATATGGAAAAGGGAAACGTTAAAAGGAAAGTACAATGATGAGCAAGGGTGTGGCTCAGCGGTAGAAGGTTCCACGTTCAGTCCCCAACATTCCCAGTTATGCGGACTAGGCAGTAGGTGGGGGGATAGACTTCTGCTTGAGATACTGGAGAGCTACTGGCAGTTTGTGTAGACAAGACTAATGTCAATTGATTGATGGTCCGATTCAATATGAGGCAGCGTCATGAGTTCATCTGGTTCCCAGAATGATTAAATCTAAGCAAAGTCTCGTTGACCAAATTCAATAAAAGCACACATCTCCTATCTTGGAGTAGGGATGGGCACGAACTTAAAAATTATGGTTGAATTCAGGATTTGTGGTGGCCCTTGAATTGAACCCCAAACCAAGCCTTGAACCAAATTGGCCAGTTTGGGTAGGGTAGGGTAGGGTGGGGTGGGGTGGGGTGGTGGATTGCCTGCCTATTTCATTTTAAAGCAGGGGGGGTGAAACATACAGGCTTAATGGCTAGCAGCCATGTAGACTGAGCTGCTGATGGGCAGTCCTTTTCTCCGCCCATTCCACTGGCAGTCATTTCACTGGTCCATTTCTCTTCCCACTGCTTTGAAACAGAGGGAAGAGAAACCGGCTGTTGAAATGGCTCGCTATCATTTTAACTGAGGTCAGCTTGCGGATCTGAACTGCGTAAATAGTCTGAGCAGCTGAACAGAACCATGCCAAATTTTGGCTCGTGCCCATCTCTCTCCTTGAGGCTTCAATACCATGTAGGAGGCATTCTGTGGAGAGCATTTGTCTTAAGTGAAAGAAGGTCCTGAGTACCTCCATTTGCAAAACCTCGAATGCTGCTATTTTTCCCGGTCTTCTAATTCCAAGGCATTTTTTCCCAATAGTACCCAAAAGCAATTAGAATGTCAGAATCCATAATTTCCTTAATTTCCCCATCACCCCACCTAGTGCATATTGCAAGAAATGCAGTCATTTTCTACTAAATGGTCATCATTTGGCCAACTTTGGGTTGGGAACCTCCTGGAACTTTGGGGGCAGAGCCAGGAGGAGGAAGGGACCTCATCAGGGTTGTGCCGCCACACAGTCCACCCTCCGAAGCCGCCATGTTCTCCAGGGGAACCAATCTGTAACCTACAGGTCAGCTGTCATTCCAGCAGATCTTTGAGCTCCAACTGGAGCCTGGCAACCCTAGATCATGAGATTACAGGGCATGTAGAATCAACAACATAGTCCAAAGTCCTGCAGGGAAAAACCGAAAGCTGACATTCACAGTTGAAAAGAGCAAGAGATCAGTAGTACTTTAAAGACTAACAAAATTTGTGATAGTATATGAGCTTGTGTGAGTCACTGCTCACTTCTTCCGATATTATTTGAAGTAAAGATCAGTGATGCGGGAAAGCTCATCCCCTGCAACAAATGCTGTTAGTTTTAAAGGTGCTCCTGGACTCCTGCTCTTTTCTATGATTACAGGCATACTAACATGGCCACCCATCTTGATCTGACTGAAGAAGTGCGCAATGACTCACAAAAACTCATCCCCTGTCACAAATTCTGTTAGTCTCTAAGGTGCTCCTGGACATTTGCTCTGTTCTACTGCTGCAGACAAACACAGACACCCATCTTGACATTCACAGTCTTGTAGAAGCACAACAAAGTTCCAGAAATCAGGTGGCATCTACTGCTACGTTTTGTCACTAAAGGTAGTACTCTTTATCAGTCAACTGGGTTGTACCAGTTTTATCATTCCAGTACAAGTCATTCAGCAGAGCCTTACCGGGACAATTGGGCCTGTCGCATGTTCGTGATTCAGTTGCTGTGCAGGCGTAGCCACAGGCCCGGGTGCGCCTCTGGTTGCCACTGCCACAAGTGACGCTACAAACAGACCATGAACTCCAGTCTCCTTCCCCCTCTATATAATCTGCAGGTAGAAGAACAAAGGTATGTCCTAAAATAGACAGGCAAAGAGCAGAATTCGTTTTGCTATTGATGGGTTGGCCACAGTAAGCACTGTGGGAGGGCTCGTCGTTCAGTGGTAGAGGCTCTGCTTGACATGCAGAAGGTCTCAGGTTCAATCCCTGGCAGCATCTCTAGTTGCAAAGACCAGGCAGTAGGTGATGCAAAAGACCTCAGTCTGAGTCCCTGGAGAGAAGCTGCCACTCTGAGTAGATAATACAGACCTTGACAAATCCTTATGCATTGTTGTTCCTCTATATATTTCTGAAACAGCCTAGGGGTGGGGCATGTCCGGCTGTCCAAGTTAGAAAAGGGCCAATCAGGGTGCAACCGGCTTTGCCCTGATTGGCCCTGCCCCTGCAGCTCCCGCCCTCCGTCCCTGGACTCTAGCCTCTTTGCTCTCAGATGCCTCAGTGCCTGGAGCCAGCAGCAGATAAGGGGAGAGGCCCTGGGCAAAGGGTTGTGGTGGAAGGCTTGCGAATGAGGGCCTCTTGGCCTGGTAGGCTAGGCCTGCTGACGAGGGCCTCCCAGCCTGCTGACTGACTGCTAAGGAGCTCTGCCTCGAGCTGCCCAGCCCCCACCCACCCCACTTGATCCGGCTGTGAGCTGCGGCCCAAAGCCACCTTAAGCTACCTGGCCAGGGGAGGGGACCCTTTCAAGGTCTGTTCTTAGGAACGGGCTTTGAAGCTAATAAAATTTATTTTATTTTATTTTATTTTATTTTATTTTATTTTATTTTATTTTATTTTATTTTATTTTATTTTATTTTATTTTATTTTATTTTATTTTATTTTATTTTATTTTATTTTATTTTATTTTATTTTATTATTTTATTTTATTTTATTTTATTTTATTTTATTTATATACCACCCAATCCCCGTTAGCTCAGAGTGGTTCAGAACATTTTAAAAGAATACATAGTAAACAATAAAACAAAATCTTTCCTAAAAACTGCCTCCTGTTACTTGTCTCCTTGTTGGGATTAATCAGATTTTGAGGGGCTCCTTTTGATGGATGCTTTGAGTAGGGAGACTAGCATCTCATGATGTTATTACCTGGCCTCAACCATAGGCCTGTTGGAACAGCTTGATTTTGCAGGCCCTCAGGAACTGTTTGACATCCCAGAGGGCTCTGACCTCTTCAGACAGAGTGCTTCATCAGGCTGAGGCCAGGGCCAAAAATGGACCAGAATGGCAGGTTCGTGTGCACGTGAAAAATTTATACTTGCCTTCCCTCAGGCAAAAGGAATCTTCACTAGAATTAATTAGATCAAAATACAGGGTTGGATCCAGCCAGCTTTTCCATTTAATATTTCCATTTAATAATACTTTATCCCCCTCCCATGTGTCTTTTGTCCATGAAGGTCTCATATAAGACACATTAAGATACATGAAACTGCCTCCCACTGCATCAGGCTCCCTTGGTCCATCTAAGTCAGTATTGTCTACTCAGACAGGCAGTGGCTTTCCAGGGTCTGGAGCAGAGGGCCTTCAAATCATCTCCTACTTGATCCTTTAACTGGAGCTGTCGGGTTGAACCTAGAACCTTTTGCAGATGCTTTGAGCCATGGTCCCTTCCATGATCCTCGGCATATCCTTTTTTGGTGGTCAAAGAGGAGCCTCCTCTTTTCTTTTTCACCAGCAGAAAAACCCAAGGATCCCCTCTACAGGATTCCCTTATCTGAATTCTACTGTTCAAAGGGAAGGGCCGTGGCCCATTGCTTGGTCCGCAGAAGGCCCCAGATTCATTCCACAGCATCTCCAGTTAAAAGAACCAGGCAGTATGTAGTAGGAAAGGCCTCTGTCTGAGACCCATGGAGAGCAGCTGCAAGTATGAGTAGACTATACTGACTTTGATGGACCAAGGGTCTGATTCAGTGTGAGGCAGTTTCATGTTCTTCATGTGTCCTTTTCACATTCCCATTCTTTAGCGTCAGACCTGCCACAACTGTTCTCACTTCTCATTTCCAAACGCTCACAAGAGATCTTGAATTCTTACCATATTCTGGCTGTTCTTTGGATTCAAATGTCCGGTGACTGGGAGCATGCCTATCCCATCCACCAAGGGGATTTAAGAAGTTGCTGTCCTTAGCTGTGTGATCGTACTTGTCACTACTACTCATGCGGGTGACGGTGGGTGCTGATCTCTGCCACCAGTTCCTCCAGTCTGGTGAGGGGACAGGCCAGCTGGGTTTACTGCTTTCTTTTTGGAGCTCCTTCTCTGATTCGGTGTCAGGCCCATCAATGACTTCTATAGTAACCTGAAGAATTGGAGAAAGATGGTCAAGAAACATTCAGAATACTGAAGATTCCCCCCCCCCCCAAAGGGCTTATGTTGTCTGGAAATGGCCGCCTAAATCAGGGGTAGTCAACCTGTGGCCCTCCAGATGTTCACAGACTACAATTCCCATGAGCCCCTGCCAGCATTTGCTGGCAGGGGCTCGTGGGAATTGTAGTCCGTGAACATCTGGAGGAGCACAGGTTGACTACCCCTGGCCTAAATGGCTTTGTGGAAAAGCCATGCCAATGATTTATGTCAAATAAAGGATGGCTTTAGCACTCTGTGGCCAATCCAAGTTGGGACCCATCAGTAATCCCACTGCTATGTTCAGGGGAGGAAAAAGGGAGACCATATCAGATGCAAACATTCCTTCATGTTTAGGCAATTATTTAAAAATATTATTGTAAGCTTTGTAGAAATGTTTAGTCAAATAGATATTATGTTTAATGACTGTATACAACAGGGCTCCCCGACTTTTTTGAGCCAGCGGACACCTTTGTATACTGACATAGCATGGCAGGTGCAGCCACAAAAGAAGAAGAAGAAGAAGAGTTGGTTCTTATATGCCGCTTTTCCCTACCCGAAGGAGGCTCAAAGCGGCTTACATTCGCCCTCCCTTTCCTCTCCCCACAACAGACACCCTGTGGGGTGGGTGAGGCTGAGAGAGCCCTGATATCACTGCTCGCTCAGAAGAGCTTTATCAGTGCCGTGGAGAGCCCAAGGTCACCCAGCTGGCTGCATGTGGGGGAGTGCAGAATCGAACCTGGCATGCCAGATTAGAAGTCCGCACTCCTAACCACTGCACCAAAATGGCTGCTACAAAATGGCCTCTGCAGCGCACCCTTAGTTGCTCAGGGAAGAGCCTTGTGGTGTGGGGCCAGCTCCTCCTGAAACAACGCTTTAAGAAAATTGGCACAACTAATCAAACATCCAGTGGGCCATCAGAGGCCTCACCTGGTCCAACCCACTTCCTAAAAGCACTTGGCAGGCCCTGGGACAGGTGCTGGTGGGCACTGTGTTACGGAGCCCTGAGGAAGAAAATCTTTTGGGAGATGCAGCCTTTTGCCTCTATGAGACACATTAACCCTACAAAGAGTACCTTCTCTTGATTAAAAAATATAGAAACTTGTTGTCCTATGCACATACAGAGAAAAGAAGGAAAATCGGCCTATACAGTTAAGAAAAAAAATGAAGTGACGTGGTCTTTGTTGCAGTTCTGGGTATTAAAGTGGGTCTGTAATCCAAATAAGGTTGCTGTTGATGGGAATGGGGGAAGATAGAGCTTTAGAAAAAGCTGGAGGGAAAAATGAAAACCAGGCCTGTCTGTGAGGAATCTAGCTTGAAGACAACTCTACACTGGAAGAGGAAGAAGAATGGGTGTATCTCCCCCCCTCACAGCTACACCAACACATCTCCTTGGCCTTTTGTGTGGAAGCAGGGGATCTCTCAGGACGGCTACTCATCTCCAGACGACAGAGATCAGTTTCCCTGGAGAAAATGGTTGCTGTGGAAGGGGGCGGACTCTATGGCATTCTGTCCCACTGCGGTCCCTCCTCTCTGAACGGTGCCCTTCACAGGCTCTCAGGATATCTCAATGTCCCACCCGACCCTGGCAACCTTAGGGAAACTAAAGAATAGAAGGAATGGTTTAAACAGGGTAACATGAGGCTAAGGTGACCAGATTGTCCCAATTTTGGAGGGACATCTGGGGGTACCTGGCAAATTGTTGAAATTAAATATATATATATATATATATATATATATATATATATATATATATATATATATATATATATATATATATTACAATATTATTTTTGCGTTCTATGAAACTTTTTGTTGCTCAATATTGTCTCGGGCATCCCTGATTTTTGCCATGATGGTTTCAAGCCGACCAGAGAGACTCCATCTTGGTGTGTGTGTAACCTCTTTTGCTTTATGACTCTGTAACTGCTCTTCGAACCTCTGTCCCCCTTTGATGACCCTGAGCTTTTCACACTGCATTCTCCCCTGCTGTGATACGGTGTTGCAAGTACCCCTGTAAACATCTTATCTGCAAAGAGAGGCGCTAGTTCCACCAAGGCCGCAGAGCCAGGGAGGGTCTGGGAGAAAGCCCAGGATGGCACCTGGTGGGGGGAAGATTCCTCCCTGGGAACCGGGCACCGTTTGGGCGGGAGAATTGTACTGATAACTGCTTGCTTTCCCGATATCAAACAGTCTTGATTTCAGATGTTAGAGGGATCAGAACTACTTCCAATTAAAAGCTTTCTATTAAACCAGAAACCTTGTTGTGAGTCTGTCTGCCTTTGACACATATAGATCAGATTTTTAATCAAGAAAGCCCCAAATGCCCACCATAAACTGACCCACAATTTTGTTGTCCATCTGCATGACACTGAAGCTGTGGTGTCTGTGGACAAACAAAAGAAGGAAGATAGATATCTAAATTCATACTCCACTTTCCTCTGTGATCACTATTGTTGTCCCCTTCACTTTATTTTCATAACAACAATCCTGTGAGTTAGGCTGAGAAAAAGAGAGAGAGATTAGCCCAAGCTCATCCAAGCTAGCTCCTGAGGAGGAGCTGCAGCTCATTGGTAGAGCATCTTCTCAGCATGCAAAAGATCCCCGGTTCGATCCCCAGCATCTCCAGTTAAAAGGATCAGGTAGGAGGGGATGTGGAAGACCTCAGCTTGAAATCCTGTAGAACTGGTGCCTGTCCGCGTAGACCAGTGGTTCTCAACCTGGGGGATGGGACCCCTTTGGGGGTCAAATGACCCTTTCACAGGGGGTTGTGGCAGGGCAAGCAGCTTGGCTGGGGGGGCACCATCCACACAACAGCCTTGCAGGATAGATCAAGATAGAGCATTCCTCTGTCTGGAGCAGTGGGAAAAGAGTGAGATCGGCATGATGGGGGGCAAGAGGCAGAACTGAACTGAGAAACCCCAGGAAAAAAAACAGTTTATATACAATCATGAACACTGGATCTTCACGCCATTGGTCAGTTTTGTTTCAATTTCTAAGAAAGAACCCTTGCATAATTTTATGGTTGGAGGTCACCACAACATGAGGAGCTGTGTTAAAGGGTTGCGGCATTGGGAAGGTTGAGAACCACTGGTGTAGACAATACTGACTTAAAGGAAGGGGGGGGGGTCTGATTCAGTAGACGTCTGATTCATGTCTATGTGGCAGAAGGGTGGTTCAGTCCTGAGTCTCCCAGATCCTGATAGACACTCTTAACTACTATGCCATGCTGGATCCTACTTTAAGCCCAGTTTAGGCCATATTTATTTATTTACTTACTTACTTAATATACACCCCACCTTTCTTCCCAAGGGGGACCCAATGCTGCTTATTTTGCTTACCTCTCCTCCCCTGTATCCTTACAACAACCTTGTAAGATGAGTGTGACCAACTGTTATGGGTTAAACAGGTTCTGGGTCTGTTCAAACAGAATTCTGTGGAGAGGGTCAGTTAAGAAATGACCGCTGGGAACTGACAGTTGAGGAAGGTTAGCACTGACTGAGGACTGGGAAGGAGGCAAGGAGGAATGAGAGTGTCACAGAAAATCCCCACTCAAGCCAAAAAGGGACAGCGTCTAGTGAAGAGACGTGGTCACTGCCTAGTGGAAAGGGAAATAGCTCTAAAGAGAGGAATGATCCCTTGGTTGGTTCATACAGGAGGATTTTGGAACTTTGTTGTCTGTTCCTACCATCTAAACATGAAATGTCAGTGAAACTCAGAAACCTACACTTGAGTGTTAAAGCAGACGCCGAAAAGAAAGCCGATCTCCTCAAAGCTTCACATTCTTTGGATAAAAGCAAAAACACTTGTTGGCATTATATCAACTGGATTTAGTGTCATTACAAAGTTACCTCAGTTTTTATTACCTGTTTGCCTCATACATCCTTCCCCTTATTCCACCTGACCTTTTATCTTCCAAGTTAAATAAAGCATTGTGTTTATTTTAAACTCCCAAAGGCCTCTCATGTCCCATTTCAGAAGTAGAAGATAGGAAAGTGAGTTTGCCCCTCCCTCCCCTACTCGTCCTCCCCCTCTTTCTTGCTGCTTCTGGGCACTTACCAGGGTGGGAGAAGAGCCAGCCCCTAGTCTGTGGCACGATATTAAGGGTGAGACAGGACAGCAGGCAGAGGGCTGGCCCCGGCTGCCCAGCCACTCTGGCCCCACGTGTCCTCCCGAGAGTGGGGGGAAGGAGGGCAGTGGCCGGGCAAGGGGAGGGCTGGGCAAAACCTTTGAGAAATGGCCTGCTGGGGGCAGTAGTTAATGGCGTTGACGCTTTCTTGACACCTCGCAAGTGGGGACCCAGGTTGGTGGAGCAAGTTCTTCACTCCTCATGGTGTAGAAACAGGCACTGCACTGGACATGGCACCCCAACGTAGCCAAGCAGGATCAGTCCAATGGGAGACCACCAAGGCAGACTCTGAGGGGAAGGGAATGGCAAATGGCCTCTGCTTCACACTTGCCTTGAAAGCGCCTTGCTGAGGTTGCCATAAATTGGTTGCAACTTGATAAATGTTATGCAACATGTTCTGCTGAATTACTATGTGGGAAGGATCAAGCTGGGTGGCTGTGTGAGTGTCTGTAGCAGTAGAAAAGAGCAAGTGTCCAGGGGCACCTGAAAGACTATCAAGATTTTGGGCAGGGGGGGAGCTTTTGCGAGTCACTGGTCACTTCTTAACTTAGCTTCCATCCTGCCACCAATTTTGTTTGTCTTCAAGCTGCTCCTGGAACTCTTTGCTCTTTTCTACTGGGTGCAAAAAATGTGGCTGGGAAAAAGGGAGGCAGAGGAGAGCTCAGACAGAAAAGGGGAATGGTGTCCTTTGAGAGCTGGAAAGAGTGAAAAGTATATCACAAAGAAAACAGCGGAGGAACCCTGTCACTTGACATGTGACTTCACTCTATTTTGGAGGAGGAAGAAAGTGAATCTGTTGTGCCCGGAGTAATCCCACAGGGCTGGCATGGCTGCATGCATTGGCATGTGTCAAGTGAGTGGCGCCCAACAAAGGAACCTTTCACCAAGAGGAAGAAATCTCTGCCCCTCACGGACATATGCCTGCTGGTTTTCTAAAGCACCTGCTTTTCAAGAGCGGCCTAAGCAGAGTGGTGCATTGCCACTGTGTTAGTCACAAAGCACAGAACTAAGAGCTGCTTATTTTACCCTTGTCTTGTTAACAGTTCAGCAATTGGAGGTTGAATGAAAATATTTAATTCCTGAGGGGAATCTGGCCATATCATAAGGGACTGAAATAGAACCAGAAATCCCATCCTAAGAAGGGAGCCGTAAGCTGTTGTTTTAAGTATATTACTGCACAGGCCAGGGGCCCCTTTCCCTCTGTACTGTGCCAGGGCAGCCTTGATCATGCACATGGGCAATATCGAGGACTGCCTGCACACATTCCTTCTCTGTTGTGGTTCCTACCTAATGGAGTAGTCTATAAGAAGATCAGGAAGGTTCCTCCTCTTTGGCTTTCAAAAACTGAATTATTCAGGAGAGCCTTTCTGCACAGGCCATAGAGTTGTGCCGTGATTCACAGAGTTACTTGGATGAATGATTAGGGATGGTGATCTGTACAACTGTGCATAGTGGACAACCTTTCAATCAATGGACAACCTTTCCCGGCCTGAGTGCCACCTCCTCCCCACAATGTCTATCTCCTTTCCAATGTTGCTGCCTTTGCTGTATTCCACTCCCCACCCTGAATGGCTTGGGCCAGGAGGAGGCTCAGTTGCAAAAAAAAGGGGAAGTCCACAATTATTGATTCCACATTTAGAGCTCTGTATCCAAATCTTGGCATTTTCTTTTCCACTGCATATTCCATTTATACTATACGATTGTATATAGGAAAAGGCTGCTTTGAAGGGTGCTGGCAGGTGAATCATAGAATCATAGAGTTGGAAGGGGCCACACAGGCCATCTAGTCCAACCCCCTGCTCAACGCAGGATCAGCCCAAAGCATCCTAAAGCATCCAAGAAAAGTGTGTATCCAACCTTTGCTTGAAGACTGCCAGTGAGGGGGAGCTCACCACCTCCTTAGGCAGCCTATTCCACTGCTGAACTACTCTGACTGTGAAAATTGTTTTCCTGATATCTAGCCTATATCGTTGTACTTGTAGTTTAAACCCATTACTGTGTGTCCTCTCCTCTGCAGCCAATGGGAACAGCATCCTGCCCTCCTCCAAGTGACAACCTTTCAAATACTTAAAGAGGGCTATCATGTCCCCTCTCAACCTCCTTTTCTCCAGGCTGAACATTCCCAAGTCCCTCAACCTATCTTCATAGGGCTTGGTCCCTTGGCCCCAGATCATCCTTGTCACTCTCCTCTGTACCCTTTCAATTTTATCTACGTCCTTCTTGAAGTGAGGCCTCCAGAACTGCACACAGTACTCCAGGTGTGGTCTGACCAGTGCCGTATACAATGGGACTATGACATCTTGTGATTTTGATGTGATGCCTCTGTTGATACAGCCCAAAATGGCATTTGCCTTTTTTACCGCTGCATCACACTGCCTGCTCATGTTTAGTTTACAATCCACAAGGTGCTCATGGGAATTGTAGTCCACAGACATCTGGAGAGCCACAGTTTGGCCACCACTGCTTAAAATCATTTAATATACCATCAAATCTGTTTTTTCATATTTATGGTGAGAATATGAATTTGCTTCCATGCCAGGAGACTTGGTCTGGACCGTATCTTCAAATAAGATTTCAAATGTACAGTCCTGGGCAGAGTCCCGAGTCCAGGGTTTCCCAACATGGCTGTCATGCCCCCGCTGTCACCTCTCGTCTCCCAGGAGTTGCCATAGCAACCAGGGCCTGCAGCTGAGCCAGCTCTGGCAGAAGAGAGAGGAGCCTCTGAATGTGCGGCAGGGGAAAGCAGCACAAGTCAGCCAGTCTCTTCCCAAAAGGCATCTTTGGTGCAGCCACAGATGCATTCCAGCCCTGACAGGTCACCTGAACAATGCAGACGAAGCAGAAGGGTGGTGTTTGCTGAACAGCAAAGGAGCCAGAGACTGCAGGCATGCTGTCAAAGTAGCTGGGATAGCTCCTGGGGAGGATGAGTGAGTCATCCCCCAGGTGCAGCCAATTAGCTGGGCTGCTTTTAGGAAAGACAGCAGCACCTCTTCGGCGTGGATACAACCTATGCAGAAATCCTCCTGTCCGGCTTGGATTCCTTGCTCTCCGAATGTCTGACTCCCATCAGCTTCCCTGACTCCTGGCAAACGGCTTTTGACTATGCACCTGGTAACTGGACTGGCTTTGTTGAATCTATGCTTATGTGGACTCTGACCTTGGCTTTCCCTCGACTACTCTTTGCTTCGCCCTTAACTCTGCTTGCTTTGATTCCTAACGACTTGGACTGGACTTTGACTTTGCTCTGGTGTGGACTCCGGCTAGGCTCTGCAGCCCAGGCACCTCCTGCCACTGGGTGTCGCCAGCTAGGGCAGCAGGAAGTCTTTTGATTGGCCACAGGAGATTTTATGAGCTGTGCAGATTTTTTAAAAGATTGTGTGACTGACGGTAAGCTGTGGCAGCCATTTTGTGGTCACGTCCACCATGCTGTGTGAGAATTTCAAAGGCCTTTGCTTTCTCATAAAGGTTGGAGGACCCCTCCTCTAGTCTAATCTCCTGACGTCAACGAACATAAATGGGAAAGATTCTGCACAGGAATACAATAGTATGGATTTACTGCTTTATAGCACAGATTTACTGCAAAGCAGTTTTACCTGGATGTTGGGATTTTGCCCATTGATGTCTGCTTTGGAGAGGTCAGGGAAATTTGGGAGATCCAGAAGGAAAGACTGCGGTCCATCTCGTTGCAAAGATGTCTGCCCATTCTCCTGTCTGAATTGTTGCTTGACAATGTGAGCCCCTTGGGAGTCGGGGTAGCTCCTTCTGTCCTCTGGATTTAGAGTGAAGCTGGAGTCAGGAGACGAAAGGCTATCTGTATGGAGTGTGTCCTGGATGAATAAAAGCAAACGAAGCAAATGCAACATGAAACAAGAGTCTGTCTGGCATACAGCAACTGTCAAAACTCCTGAATATTGCAAATGATGAAACATTTGTCTGTTCCTCTCCCCCACACATCCGTTACCAAACACAACACATTCCTGGAAAAAGTCTTTTTCCCAGTGTGGGAGAATCATTCTGCTCTAACCTGCAGGCCAGATTCCACCTCTCCCTCTTGGTTTCCCCAAGACCTGGATGAGCTTTTCTCCCTTTCATTTCAACCTCTGTCACCACATGAACTTTGCAGGAATGGCCTACTGAAGGTTCAGAGATCTCAGCTTCCCATCCATGTTTTGTGTCTTTGCCTCTGTGTCTCCTGCTGCATGGAGACCACTTACTAACTTTTTCACCACTAGTCTCCACTTGCCAACTACCTATCCTCCTCTTCCTCTTCCTCTTGGTGCTCCTTTGAAGATAGTAGGTCCAAGAAAGTGGAAGTTTTATGTGGCACAGAGAACCATGACCAGGATCAAAACTTACAAAGCATTTCTTTAAAATATTCACAAACATACTTTTAGCACAGCACCAGATTGAGCAAGGTTCAAAAGAATAGGGTAAAATACAATGCCCTACCTGTTCTCTGTTGTTAAATATAAGGCAGGTTCCTTAGCTTAGAAAGTTACAGATTTTTCCATTACATTCAAGCCTCTTTAAAGTGTGCAGGCCAGCACATGGCAATGGTGGCCTGCTCCAGATGTTACTTAAGATTTCTGCCTGCTTTGATGGAATCAGTACCCAACAGTCCTTCCTCTCTCATCCCAGGACTTTTATCATACTTTCCCCACCCACTGACCAAGTCAGGCAGGGTCAAAGAAGCTTTGCTTGAAGTATCCAGATGTTTCTTTCTGAAGTTCTTCTAGGATTTAATGCCTCCAAATCTCAATACCCTGGGGAGGGGGGTTGACCATCCCGTTGTCTAGACCTATTAGCATTTGTACAGAGGCAGGGTGATGTAAATTTAGAAAGCATCCCTCCTTCCTGCCTGTTCTTTGCACACTCGCAAAGAATAAAAATAAACATTTAAAACTCAAAGTGAAGCTTTTACTCATTTTAAACCCCCAAAGAAAAAATGCATTTCTTCTCAACCAGGACAGCCACTAGAATTTTTACCAAGAACCTAAAGGCAGATTAATACAGGAGAAGTCTATCAGCAGCTAACAGCCATGGAGACCAAAGGGACTCTGCAGGTTCAGATGCAGTCAACCTCGAGGGAAGGTCTCTATCCTGTTGTTGGCTTTCCAGAGAAACTGGTTGGCAACTGGGTGAGACAGAATGCTGGACTATATGGACCACTGGTCTGATTCAGCAAGGCTTTTTGTGAGGCTCTTAGCGTCAGGAGTATGCCTCTGTTGTTGGACTGCCCTGTTGTTGGACTGCCAAAGGAACTGACTGGGTGAGAATGAATAATTGATCTGATCCAGCAGGGCTATTCTTATACTCTTACAGAGGCATGATATTTAAGGCAGGTATTGTTGAAGGTGCATTATGGTTTAGTCCTATGCTCTACTACTGTACACAAAACTAGTTGTAAACAGTGGCCATTTATACACTGGCGTTTTCCCACGATTTTGTAGTGCCTGTCCACGTTTTTTTTTCCTTTTCAATTCTGCATTTCCTCTTGATTTCACTGTGCACCTCCATTAGGTTTTATATTTCATTCTATGTAGGTTTTACTTCTTTCAGTACTCAGTTGCTGTTTCCCCAGGGTCTCAGGGAGTGCTATTGTGGCAGTTTTTCCACTTGCTTGGCTCCCAAGCCAAAGTTCATTCAAAAATATAAAGATTCTGTTAGCTTTCCATTAAGGTCTTCTCCTGCCCCCCAGAAGCCACTCCTCCACTGCCCACATTGAGGTTGTTCCTTCCACTCCACACTTTCTGCCATTCTGCCCTTTTACAGCCTGGCCATGACGCCAAAGAACACTACGACAAAATCATTAGCTTGATCTGTTTATCAACAATAAACCTTTAAAGCCATTTGTTGTTGTTGTTAGGTGCGAAGTCGTGTCCGACCCATCGTGACCCCATGGACAATGATCCTCCAGGCCTTCCTGTCCTCTACCATTCCCCGGAGTCCATTTAAGTTTGCACCGACTGCTTCAGGGACTCCATCCAGCCACCTCATTCTCTGTCGTCCCCTTCTTCTTTTGCCCACAATCACTCCCAGCATTAGGCTCTTCCCCAGGGAGTCCTTCCTTCTCATCAGGTGGCCAAAGTATTTGAGTTTCATCTTCAGGATCTGGCCTTCTAAAGAGCAGTCAGGGCTGATCTCCTCTAGGACTGACCGGTTTGTTCGCCTTGCAGTCCAAGGGACTCGCAAGAGTCTTCTCCAACACCAGAGTTCAAAAGCCTCAATTCTTTGACACTCAGCCTTCCTTATGGTCCAACTTTCGCAGCCATACATTGCAACTGGGAATACCATAGCCTTGACTAAACGCACTTTTGTTGGTAGGGTGATGTCTCTGCTTTTTAGGATGCTGTCTAGATTTGCCTAGATTAAAGCCATTATCCTACCCTAATAATGGCTGGTTTGACCCAGAATGTAAAACCTTCAGGAAAAAGCTAGTCAAATGTATGAGGCTGACCCGTCGTAGTAGAGAGGATGACAGTATGTTAGAGCTCATCAGATTAAGATCCCATTATAAGAGTCTCCTCTTATAGCTGACTATGCTAAACATACGTGGAACAAACTAAATCTGGCAGTAAAGGAGAAAAATGAGTCTCAATTCTGGAACCTTGTCTCTTTCAGGCTTGCAAAATCACCCCAACAGGTTGAAGCCCAAATATCTGGAAACACTTGGTTTACATATTTTTTGAAAACTTTTGGAGCCTGAACACCTTCTTCACCATCCACAGAATCAAATACCCAGGTTATTTCCATTTATTCTCTAAATTTACCAGCTTGGCCCCCAGTCACAGAGGCTGAAGTCAGAGGCCTTATTACATCCTTAAAGGTAGGTAAAGGTATCCCCTGTGCAAGCACCGATTCATGTCTGACCCTTGGAGCGACGCCCTCCAGCGTTTTCATGGTAGATTCAATACAGGGTGGCCTTGCCAGTGCCTTCCCCAGTCATTACCGTTTTACCCCCCCCCCCCAGCAAGCTGGGTACTCATTTTACCGACCTCGGAAGGATGGAAGGCTGAGTCAACCTTGAGGTGGCTGCTGGGATTGAACTCCCAACCTTATGGACAGACAGCTTCAGACAGCATTTCTGCCGCTTATCACTCTGCGCCACAAGAGGCCTTCGCCTCCAATAAATCACCTGGAGTAGACCTGATTCCACCTGATTTATTCAAAGCATTCCCTAACTGGTGGACCCCAGTCTTAGCCACTCAGATAAATGAATCAGGCATTTTCTCCAATGGCTGGAAGATGAGCATAGTGGTTCCTATCCACAAAAAAGGCAACAAGATCGACCCACAAAACTACCGCACCATTAGTTTACTAAATATTGCATCTAAACTCTATGAAAAATTCCTCCTACATAAACTAGAGGATTGGGCTGCTGACAACCATATCTTACACCCACACCAAGCAGGATTTAGAAGAGGCCATTCTACCATGGCCCTACGAGAGCTCTATATGCAGCTTTCATTGATTTAGCCACAGCTTTTGACTCCATTGACAGAGACAGACTCTGGTCAAAGTTGAGGGAAACTAATATCAATAAACGCCTACTGTTTCTCAGGCACCCACACAAAAATTAGGGTAGGTGCTTCAGGCTAACTAAAGAAATTGCAGTAAGGAAAGGGGTAAAGCAGAGGTGTGTATTAGCCCCTCTGCTTTTCAATATTTACATCAATGACATAGTGCAAAGACTATCGGGCCCAGAATTTGTACCCCCTTCTGTTGGTCAGCAAAAGGTTTCTACTCTGCTTTATGCAGATGACATGGTCCTGGTTTCCCTTACAAGAGTTGGTCTGAAAAAGCTACTTAACAACTTGGGTACTTATTGTAAGGAAGAGTCCCTCTCCATCAATTATGCAAAAACAAAAGTTGTGGTTTTTAGGAAATGACCAAAAAGATTTATTTGGAGTATACACAATATTCCTATAGAACAATGCAGTACATTTAAATATCTTGGAATCACTTATAGTGAGACCCTAAACTGGAATGCCCACCTTGCAACTATAAAGGCCTCTGGTCATTGGAGGCATTCTGAGATTTTACTACACCAGAGCCATTCTGAGATTTTACTACACCGATACCGGGCCGCAAAGGCCATCGTGCTGGGCCGCCAGCGGCCGCGCCGGCCTCCCCCCCCCTGCAGCGAGAGGGGGGGAAAGAGGCCGGCACGGCAGCCGGCGTGGCAGCTGGTGCGCCAGTGACACTAACGCGCACGCGCGGAACTGCCGCACATGCGTGTTTGCGCCCCCTGGTGGCCAAAACGTGCATGCGCGACAACTCTGCGCATGCGTGTTAGCGCGTTATAGGCAACTGCGGCAGCCGGGCCGCTGGCTCTCCCCCACCCCCGGAGGCGGTCCCCGACCAGATGAAGGTTGGGGACCGCTGCTCTATGGCATCGATATCTGGGGCTGGAAAGAACAAATAACCAACAGCTTGGAGCCCATTCAGAACTTTTTTTCAGATGTATCCTGGCTCTTCCAAAAGGGTCTCTCACAGCCCTGATGAGGGCAGAGCTTGGTTTCCCCTCACTCAAATCCCGTGCCTACTTAGCTATTCTGAAATCTTGGAAAAAAGACACAACAACCAAATCAGATTTTTTAAGCCATCAAAGTTTTAAGCTCTTATTGAGCATAGACAGGACTCGGTCTGACTTCTTTAGCTCCATTCTTTCATGCTATATCTTACCAGACGACTTACTGCATACATCAGCCAATATCTCTCATGTACGTGACTGGGTGCTTAAAGCTGATTCATTGATCACTCTTCAAGTCTCCTATCACAATCAGCCCCATGGTATAAAACAATTTAAAAAGATGACTCTAGAGCATCATATTTAGTAAACATAACAACACATAATCTTAGAATGGCCCTTTGCGGTTTGAAATGATGCCATCAGCCATGCTCTTTGGATGATATCTCCAAATACCCACAGCCCAACACCTGTGTATATGTGGAAATTCATCTGTGGAGGACCTGCCCCACTATGTTTTGGCTTGTCCCCTGTATGAACCCAGGGGCAAATTCCTTGCCAAGTTACTACCAAACTCACACCCCACTTCTGATTTTGATAAAGTCACCTATCTGTTATCAGATGTTGACCCCTATATTTCATATAGAGTAGCACTATTTGCTCTGGCTGCCAGTAAGATCCTAGCCAAAGTTTTATCCATATTTGCACCATATTGTTTTTATTATGTTTTGTAATGGCCTTTGGCTAAACACAATAAATGTTATCGTATCGCATCGTATATCTCTTTCTCTCTTTCTCTCTTCTCTTACTCTTTCTTTCTCTCACTCTTTCTATCACTGTGTTACTTTTCCTTTCTCTCTATTTCTCTCTGTACTTCTCTCCCCCTTTCTTCCCCTCTCTTCCCTTACTTCTGTCCCTCTCTTAATTTCTCTTTAATTTTCTCTCTTTCCCAGTAATTCTCTCTCTACATTGCTCCCTGCCCTTTCTATCTCTCTCTCTTATTTAGTTTCATTCCTTCTACCTATATTTCTGGCTGACACTCTCTTTCCCTTCTCTCCTTTCTTTTCTTCCTCTTTTTCTATCCTCTTTCTCTCTTTCTATCTCTCTTTCTTAAGCACTCTCTTCCTTTCTACCTCCCTCTCTACTTGCTATTTCTCCCCCTCCCACCATGCTAGTGCCTGTTGTATCAGCTACAACGGGCTTTAATTCTAGTATAAGCTTAAGAAAATAAGAGCTCTATCTCCTCATGGAGATAGAGTCCCAGTTAGATTTGCCAGATGTTTGGAAGTGGTTACTGGGCAATTGAACAGAGTCACCTGAAACTCAACCCCTCCAAGACAGAGGTCCTGTGGCTGAGCAGAAAGAAGGCAGATCAGGAAGCGTGTCTAACCAATCTGGCTAGGGTGCAGCTAAACATTGGCCTTGGCCAGAAATTTGGGTGTGATTCTGGATGCCTCCCTTTCTTTGGAGGCCCAGGTCACAGGTGTAGCCCACACAGCATTTTCCCATCTCCACCAGGCTAGGCTACTAGCGGCCTAACTGCCTTCGGACTGTCTGGCTACAGTGATCCATGCAATGATCACCTCCAGATTAGATTTCTGTAACTCTCTCTACATGGGGCTACCCTTATCTTTGACCTGGAAATTACAGCCAGTACAAAATGCATCTGTCAGGGTCCTCACTGGTACATCTTGGAGGGCCCACATTCAGCCTGTCCTGAAGCAGATGCACTGGTTGCCAGTTGTAGCCTGGATCAGATTCAAGGTTCTGGTATTAACATTTAAGGCCATCTACAGCTTGGGCCCTGCCTATCTGAGAGACCGCCTGTCTGCCTATGCCCCCCGCAGGGTTCTTCGTTCTGCAGGTTTGAATCTACTTGCGATCCCAGCCCCAGAGAAACGCACCTGGCCTCAACCCAGGTCTGGCCCCGACCTGGTGGAATGAGCTCCTGGAAGAGCTGTCTCAGTTCCGCAGGGCCTGCATAATGGAACTCTTCTGCAAGATCTTTGTTTGAGGCTGAGTTCTCTAGGGACAACTGGGGCCCATCCTCCAGCCAGTGCTATTACATTCTCTGTATCCCGTACGTGTGGTGGCTTGATTGTAAATTGAGGAAGATATGGGGGATTGTGCTACCATTTTAGGTGGTTATGGGTTTTATGGGGTTTTATGGAATTTTAACGAGGGATTGTGATTTATTTTATTGGGGTTTATTTCTGCTTTGCATAACCTGCCACAAGTCGCCGGAGAGTGGCGGGATAGAAATCTAAGAAATAAATAAAAGAGAAATAAAAGAGAAACCATGTTGGACCAAGCCAAAACCCTGGTGTCCTCAAGAGATCCATATGTCAAAGTATATTCTTAGAAACCAATGCATCATACAAGATTTATTTATTTATTTATCATACTTCTATACCGCCCTCCCTGGAGGCTCAGGGCGGTTTACATTATAACAGAGAACAATACAGTCTGTAGAACATGTATAACTGATAACTAATAATTGTAACCAAATAACAACACAGTATAACAGTAAACAATATAGTAATACAAACAGGTCCAGGGCTTATTGATGGGATTCTGAGGGGGGGGGGGAGCAGGGGCCCTTGGTCGCTGATTGATTATGTCTGGTCTCGGCCAAATGCCTGGTGCAGGAGCTCCTTTTTGCAGGCCCTGCAGAACTGTTTAAGATACACATGAACAATGCCGTTCATTAACCTGAACGTGAATATGAAGAACAATTTTGCCTGCAAATACATATTGGCAAGATAGTCGGTTTGGTCCTCTTTTCTATATTTTGTGGGTCAAAAACTTACAATTTATACACAAAGGCACCGCTAACAAGAGGGACTCTAAGCACATGCTTTGGATACTTTGGTGTGAATAGAAAATATAATTAGTAGCCAAGGTTCATTCTCCTATCTGCCAATTAGATTGAACCATATTTGTCCAGCCTACTCATTTCAATAGGTGGCTGTACTGGTCTGCAGTAGAACAGCTAGTTCTGAGCCCAGGAGCATCTTGTTCCCTGCACCCATAACCAGGGTTGCTGCGAGGACTGACAAGAAGCAGGTTGGCTGGAGCAATGGAACCATTAAAATGGGTTTCATTAATCATAGCTTCTTGCAAGTTATTATTTCACTGCACATTTTCCATTCTGAAATTAATGTCAGCAATTGGGCTCCTGATAATAAACTGGTACTTATTTGACAACTAAAAAGCTACCGATGAAGGAAGTATCTTGGCTTCTAAACTGACTTGTTGCCTAGTTTTTCTAAAATAGCCCTGGCTAGCCAGCTCAAAGAAGCCCAAAGTGGGAAAAGGAAGGCCTGTTCACAATCCACTGTCCAGGTGGCCAGAGCACTCGGATGCCGTCCTCTAGGTGGGACCGGAGAATACCCTAGAATTACAGTTCATCTCCAGGCTACACAGATCAGTCCCCCTGGGGAAAATGGATGTTTTGGAAGAGGGACTCTATGACATTGTGCCCCACTGAAGTCCCCTGAAATCTCAAGGCTGCATCCCCACAACTCCAGGAGTTTCCCAAGGAGGGTGTGGCAGCCTTCCAGGGACAGCTGGTTTATCATGCAATGTTTACCCAGTCTCTAGACTACTGAGGGCCGACCTGAAGTGTGATTGTACACAGCCCCTCCCAGCAAAGGCAGCAGACTCCTGCCACACAGTAGAAGCCCCTCGCTTTAAAACTAATGCACGCCTCCTCCTTCCGACATTCTTCAGGTCCTCACACTCTCCTCGGCCTATGCTCTATTGTTGCAAAACCAAAGACGGACTGCTGGTTCCAATACAGTCCCTAAGAAAAGAGCAAGCTCCCTACATTTACCACCTGACTGCATTCCCTTTAAACGGAGAGCTCCGTGGTGCTTTTTCAAAGAGCTATCACAGGCATAGATCTTCTTTACAGGACACCGCTTACAATCAACGGTTCTGCAACTTAAAAAATAAAGGGGGAAAAAGCGACAAACAACTAGAAGCACCTAGAAAGAATCCCCATGAGGTGAACATTCCTCCTTCAAAAATATTGCTGTGGTTACCGCCTTTTAAAAACACTCGGGACATTTCAGCGTTCACATACCTTTGGGCTATTTCGTTTATTCCCACCAATTAAGTGGTTACATTATGAACTAGGTTGTGTGATTAATGTTCAGTGGGCAGAACATCTCCAAAACAAGAACCTGAAAAGTTTAAAATTTGGTGTTCAAGAAACAAAGTCCAACGTAAAACAGCAACCCTTTCCCTAGTTGACTCACATCTACTCTGAACCTCTACCCTTAAAATCCACCCACCGAAAAACAGATCCCCCCCACAGTGTCTTCTAATTTTCAGACAATATACTGATATATAATGCTTGGAATCCCTACACAAGCAGGGCCTTGCTGTGAAAAACAACCCTAGTGAACTCTTTGGTTTCTAATCTGAACTGCATGGACCAAATAACGCTTGAGATCAGCAGCATGTAAGACCGCCAGAATATTTGTCTTCATTCACAACAAGACATTTAATCTGTCCTTGTTACAGAGCCACTTTAACATTTGCAGATGCTACATCTCTGTGGAGCCATTGCAGGCTTTGAGGTTAATGAAGGGCATGCACTTAGAAGCATAAAAAACTTTCCCCAGAACCATATAAAAGGTGTCCCTTTGGGCCTGATCAACACAGAGAATGAAGACAGATGGTGCAGTCTAAGGCTGATGGCAGAGCTATATTCTATGTTGCAGTGAAAAGTGGTGTGAACAGATTTGATGGCCTTGGAAAGCAGCAAATGGATGCTGAAACTATTTCAATCACATTTTCACATGTACATAAGAGCCCACTTGCCCAGCATCCTGTCTCACAGTGGCCAACTAATTCCTCTGGGCAACGAACAACAGGGCATGGAGGCTGAGGCCTTCCCCTGATCTGGGATTCAGAGGTTTAGATCTCTTCCTGGATCTGGGATTCAGAGGTATAGTGCCTCTGAATGTAGAGGTTCCCCTCAGTCACAGTGGTGAGTAGCCATTGAATCTATCTAACCCCCTTGTAAAGTAGTTTATTCCTTTAGTCAACACTACATTCTCTGTCCATGAATTCCACATTTTAGCCAGTCTGTGTAAAGTAGTATTTCCTTTTGTCCATCCTGAACCGACTGCCCACCATTTTCATTGGAGTTCTAGTATTTCAGGCGAAGGAGAGAAAGTTTTCATTGTCAACTCTCTCTACCCCATGCATCACAATCTAGGCCCTCACCAAGACAGGCCAGAAAGCCACTGGGAAGCGGCAGGACACCGATTCCCAGTGGATTTCTGTAAAGACAGTAAAGACAAAGACCTTCCCCTCGGGCCTAGAAGCACACCCGGGGCCTCAATCAGGGCCAGAGCATTCTCTGTCCTGGCCCCCACCTGGTGGAACGAGCTCCCAGAGGAGGGCCCTGACAGAACCTAAACAGTTCCGCAGGGCCTGCAAAAGGGAGTTCCTCCACCAGGCATTTGGTTGAGGTCGACCCAAACCATCGCTTCCAATAGGCCCCCAAGCTCCCCCCCCCACTACGACTGACTACGACTGACACTAATCAGCCTTACCCACTGGGTCCCAGTAAGAGTGGAGCTGAGGCTCTTGCAATTTCTATCTTCTAATATTGTTGTTATAATCATGTTAATACTGTTATGACCTGTTACTATATGTTATCTTTTCCGGTTTCCTGTAAACTGCCCTGAGCCCTCGGGGAGGGCGGTATATAAATATAATAATTAAAAATAAAAAATAAAATAAAATAAATTGCGGCAAGTTCTTAAAGAGATGGGAATACCAGAATACTGATTGGTTAAAAATTTAGAAAGGAGTTCGTCAAGGCTGTATACTGTCACCTTGCATATTTAGAATCATAGAATCATAGAGTTGGAAGGGGCCATACAGGCCATCTAGTCCAACCCCCTGCTCAAGGCAGGATCAGCCCTAAGCATCCTAAAGCATCCAAGAAAAGTGTGTATCCAACCTTTGCTTGAAGACTGCCAGTGAGGGGGAGCTCACCACCTCCTTAGGCAGCCTATTCCACTGCTGAACTACTCTGACTGTGAAAATTTTTTTCCTGATATCTATCCTATATCGTTGTACTTGAAGTTTAAACCCATTACTGCGTGTCCTCTCCTCTGCAGCCAGCAGAAACAGCATCCTGCCCTCCTCCAAGTGACAACCTTTCAAATACTTAAAGAGGGCTATCATGTCCCCTCTCAACCTCCTTTTCTCCAGGCTGAACATTCCCAAATCCCTCAACCTATCTTCATAGGGCTTGGTCCCTTGGCCCCAGATCATCTTCGTCGCTCTCCTTTGTACCCTTTCAATTTTATCTACGTCCTTTTTGAAGTGAGGCCTCCAGAACTGCACACAGTACTCCAGGTGTGGTCTGACCAGTGCTGTATACAATGGGACTATGACATCTTGTGATTTTGATGTGATGCCCCTGTTGATACAGCCCAAAATGGCATTCGCCTTTTTTACCGCTGCATCACACTGCCTGCTCATGTTTAGTTTACAATCCACAAGTACCCCAAGGTCTCATTCACACACAGTGTTACCTAGAAGTGTATCCCCCATTCAGTAGGCATGCTTTTCATTTTTCTGACCCAGATGCAGAACTTTACACTTATCCTTATTAAATTGCATCTTGTTCTCATTTGCCCATTTTTACATTGTGTTCAGATCTCGTTGAATTCTGTCTCTATCTTCCGGAGTATTTGCCAGTCCTCCCAATTTGGTGTCATCTGCAAACTTGATGAGTAGTCCCTCCACCCCCTCATCTAGATTATTAATAAATATGTTAAAAAGTACCGGGCGGAGCACCGAGCCCTGAGGTACCCCGCTACTCATCTCTCTCCAGTCCGATGAAACACCATTGACAACAATTCCCTATCCACTTAACTATCTGAAAATCCAGATTGCAGTCCGTCAATTTATCCATCAGAACATCATGGGGAACCTTGTCAAAAGCTTTACTAAAATCCAAATAAATGACATCAACCGAATTTCCACGATCCAGCAAACCTGTTACTTGGTCAAAAAAGGAAACCAGGTTGGTCTGGCAGGACCTGTTGGAGACAAATCCATGCTGACTTCCTTGGATCACCAAATTGTCCTCCAGATGTTTGCAGATCGCTCCCTTTAATATCTGCTCCATTATGATGTACAAGGGCTGTGCAAGTTCTCTGGAAAGTTCTTTGAGCACTCTCAGGTGTATTTCATCCAGCCCCTGGGATTTGAACTCATCCAGTGCAGCTAAATGCCTCTTGACAACCTCTCTATCCATGTTAACCTGCCACCCAGACACTATCCTTTGGCTACTGCCATCTCTAGATGTGCCTAAACACTTTGACCTGTAGGAAAAAAAACAGATGTAAAATAGGCACTAAGCCTTTCTGCTTTCTCTGCATCTTCCGTTAGAGTTTGTCCATCTGCACCCAACAGTGGGCCTATTGCCTCCTTCACTTTACGTTTGCTCCTCACATAACTGAAAAATCTTTTCTTGTTACAATGGGCTTCCCTGGCCAATCTTAGCTCACTCTCAGCTTTGGCCTTTCTGATGATTGATCTACAGTGCCTAGTAACCTGTAGGTACTCTTCTTTAGAGCTCTGTCCTTCCCTCCATTTCCTGAACATTTCCCTTTTCTTTCTTAGTTCCTCTTGAAGTTCTCTGTTCATCCAAATAGGCTTCTTAGAGCTCATGCAGTGTTTTCGTCTTTCTGGGATAGTCATTGATTGAGCATGCAATAGCTCTTGTTTGAGTAGCGCCCACCCTTCACATGCTCCCTTCCCTTCCAGCATTCTCGTCCATGGTATGACACTCATCATGTCTCTGAGTTTATTAAAGTTTGACCCTCGTTGACCCTTGCACCTACTCTGCAAGGGCCTGAAATCTATTCTGGATTCTGGAGCTATTCTGGAGCTCCAAAGGCCCCGAGAACTGTCTCACTCTATGCCGCTGAGTCTTTTTCCGAACTGTCTGCAGAGGCTCCGTAGTGAGGTCAATCTCCTTATCCTCTTCAGGACTGGTTGTATCCTCTTTATTCCGAGTTGCACGGCTTGGTTTATGAACTCCTCCCCTTTCTTACTTTGGGTCAGAGTAATAATGCTGTCTTCTAATCCCCTAATCCTTTCCTCCAAAAGTCTTACCAGTTTACACTTGGGGCAGATGTAGCCCATCTTGTCTTCTGGGAGGCTTATATGTGGAGCACATCATGAGAAAGGTGGGGTTAGATGAGTCACAAATTGGGATCAAGAATGCAAGGAGAAATATCAACAACCTCAGATATGCAAATGATACCACTCTAATGGCAGAAAGTGAAGAGGAACTAAAAAGCCTTTTGATGCAGGTGAAGGAGGAGAGTGCAAAAGTTGGCTTGAAACTCAACATCAAGAAAATGAAGATCATGGCATCTGGCCCTCTCATTTCCTGACAAATACATGGGGAAGAAATGGAGGTAGTGACAGATTGTATTTTCCTGGGCTCCAAGATCACTGCAGATGGGGACTGCCCCTTTGGCTGGCCGAGGCCCCGGTGACGAGCAGCCGGGGGGGGGGAGGCCTTGGCCCGGCCAAAGGGACAGGACTGCCTCTTTGGCCGGGCTGAGGCCCCAACGACGAGGAGAGGCTGGGGGGAGGCCTTGGCCTGGCCCAGGGGACAGCCCTTGGGCCGGGCCGAGGCCCCGCCGTCCAGTGGGAGGCTGGCGGGGGAGCCTGACCCAAGCCTAGCGCAACTTCCTGCTCCAAACACCCACCCTCACACCTATGTTTACCCTGCCCTCTTCCCCCACCCCCTCACAAATTCCCTTCCTTACCCCCCTGCCCCATCCTCTTTCCTTTCGCCTTCCTACCTTTGTCTCTCACTCTCTCTCTCTGCCGTGCTCCACCGCCACTCTCTCCCAAACACCCACCCAGCCAACTCTTTCCCCGCCACCCCACCCCTCACAACTCGTCCCCCCCTCAACCACCCAGCGGACCCTTCAACTCCCCGTGCCCTCTCCTTCCCCTCCTGCCCCTTTCATTGCACCTCCCTCCTTCCATTTCTCTCTCTCCTTTCTGTCTCTCTCTGCCTCTGTCTCTTTCTCTCCCTCTCGCTTGCTCTCTTCCTGTCTTCCTGTCTTACTTTCTGTCTTCCTTTCTTTCTCCCTTCCTTTTATCCATCCAGCTATCCCTTTATCCCCTATCTCCCTCCCATCCATTCATTTCTCTTCTGCCTTTCTTCCTTCCTTCCTTTCTCCCATTGCTTACTCTCCTTTCTCCCCTTCTCACTCTTTTTCTCCCTTTCTCTATGCCTGCCTGCCCTCCCTCCCTCCCTCCAGTGTTCTGGTCACTGCATCTTTCTCCTCCCTCCCTCCCTCCCTTCAAACTCAGGACTTCTCAGCCAAACATTCCACCATCACACCATGCTAGCGCCCGTTGTTTTTCAACGTACAATGGGCTTAAGTTCCTAGTTTTTATATAATATTTTAGACAACTTCTAAGTCAAAATTTGTTGCCTGTTTGCATACTGACATTGTCCTTCATCCACAGGAGACTGGAATGGGGGAGAAAGAGGAAGAACTGCTCAGTCCCATCAGAATCAAGGGGATATTATGCATGGCAGGAAACATTGCAAAAAGTCTTGAAAAAAGACCCTGCTCAGCTTCAGAGACCCAGGTCAGCTTTGGGCCCTCCAGATCAAGGCTCTCTGTGTTTAGTGTATTTTGGTATGAGGCAGGGACAATGGATTGAGTTTGGTAGCAGCAAAAAAGATTCAGGGCCACTGTCGAATACTCACTTTGGGGGAGAGAGCAGTGTCTTGCCATCTGGCAATTTGACCTCAGCTGCCAGTTTGCTGAGACTTTTTAAATGTCTTTTTTCAAGACTTTTTGCAATGTTTCCTGCCATGCATGTTCCCTTGATTCTGATGAGACTGAGCAGTTCTTCCTTTCTCCCCCATTCCAGTCTCTTGTGGATGAAGGACAATATCAATATGCAAACTGGAAACAAATTTTGAATGAAAAGTGAGAGACCACCAATGAAGTCCAGGGTTGCTATGCAGAGGGCAGGCAATGGCTAACCACCTCCGCTTGTCTCTTGCCTTTAAAAGACTTTGGAGTTGCCATAAGTTGGCGGCCACTCAATGTCACTTTTTGCCACCAAACATTCTTTTGTATTTAGATGAAGAAGAATGTGCCATTGAGCCACAGCCAAATCCTGGGGCATTCCAGGCAAGAGACATTCACAAGCAGTTTGCTATTGTCTCCCTCTGCATAGTGATCCTGGACTTCCTTAGTGGACTCCCATCCAAGGACTAACTTTGGTTAGCTTCTAAGAATAGGTAAGAGCAAGCTAGCTTGGGTCATCCAGTTCAGGATAGAGGTGGTCTACCACTGCTTGCATCTGTGTAGGAACTCCAGACTTCCGTGGTGGTCTCCCATCCAAGTACTAACCAGGGTGACCCAGCTCAGCTTCTGGGATCTGACAAGCTCCAGTTAAGCTAGGCTCTTGGGGCTGCTGTTACCTTTTTAAACACACCCTAATTTGTCTCACTCTTTTCCTCATCCATTTGTCAAAAAACTCTGATAACCTTCTGAAGCACGGTGGTTTCTCCTCAGGGTAAAGGCTGATGATTGGACAAGGTAGCCCAGAATAGCTGTAACAATCTGGGTGTGTGCCTTGAGAACTTTTAGAAGTGGTGGTGGGGAGTTTCCAAGAAGTAGATTTACATGAAATGTTGATAGATTTGCAGAAGCGTTAATCACTTAGTAATAATTAATTATATGACCCAGAGTGCAATTTGCAAACAGCTGCAAGCACATATTGCCAGAGAACCAACTTGGTTAGAAATATCCTAAGCTTGGGAGAACAACCTTTCCAAGCAAGCATCTGGTTCTCACCACTTGATTTTAGAATGAGAGGCAATATACTGATGCTCCATACCCTCTATGGTTATCTACCTCAATAAAATTCCCAAAAGTACCACTCCCTGTTTCTTCCATACTGAAGACATCCCCTGATCCACACTCCTGTTCTTTCCAGTCTCCAAGCACTGGGTTTTATTTATTCTTGGTCTGGAGAGGGACCTCAGAAGGGTGGAAGACCAGAGTCCACCTTCCAAGGCAGTCAGAAAAGAGGTTTAATAGCAGGATATCTCCAAGTGCCACCCTATATGGAGGGCATGATTTACTTGCATGTTCCCAGGTACAGGGACATGGATAGAATGACCAAGGGAATGGCCAAGGAATGTGTTAGATCTGTGATGGATCTTGTGGGTCAATGACTCACAAACACTGGAATCATTGCAGCTCTTTATTGGTGCCAGAACAAGAAGTACTAAGACTACACTGAATCCCCCCCCCCCCCGCCAGAAAACCCCAACTTATATACAGTTAGCGAACAATACATCTCCTGGCCATGCGCACCATTGGCTAGAATGCCAAAGATTGATTTAAGCTGATTGAAGCACAGCACTGAGATCCTGGCTGGGCATTGGTTTATAACATGCTCACTTCGGTCCTACCTCAGACCTTAAGCTCAGTCCTCCGAAGGATTGTTAACAGAGCCACAAACATAACAGAATGGCATGTATTCACTGTCTAGGGAAGGTCCATGACTAATGGGTTTGGTCTTCAACTGTAATTGTTTTGAGTCATTCAAGCTGGTCATCCCCTGATAAGGGGAACACGGCACAATCTGTAGCACTACCCTGCACAAGGCTGCAAAACTGTGCCCACTTCCTTCCAAGTGAGCCCGCTTGAAACCTGGGGAACTAATTTTCTAATGAACCTGTGCAACGGGCTCCATGCTTCAGGTCAGCATTAAAAGTGGAAAGCAGGTTTGAAAAGGCCAAAAGGTACTACCCTATGGCAAATGCTATAAAAAGTGACAGCTGTATTGTTAATTGAGTTCATAAATGTGCAATATCTTCATGCTATAAAAAATTTTTTTTTGGCTTAGCACCAAATTCATTTCAAAAGTTCACACAGTGGTAGCATTTTTCAGAACCTCTGTAGTAAAGAAAGGGAAATATAAGTAAAAGTATTTTTGTTTTTTGTTCGTTTTTTAAGGGAAGATACAAGATTTAAGATGCACCTCACTCAATTCTGCATCCATTACTCTAGCATTCAGAGTTCTTCCTCATGGGAGAAAGGAGGGGCTATGCTTTTCAGATGCCCACAGCCTAAGAACATGTTGGATCAGGCCAAGGGCCTGTCCAGTCCCACATTCTGTGTCACACAGTGGCCCAAACCCACAGGACATCAGGAGGTCCATCAGTGGGGCCAGGACTCCAGGAGACCGCCTGCTCTTGCCCCCAACCCCCAGTGCCAAGAATCCCGAGCATCACTGCTCCAGACAACGTTCCCTCTATACCTTGTGGCTAATATCCCCTGATGGATCTCTACCCCATAGATAGGTGGCATATCTAAAATTCATACTTGGCTCCTGAGCCACTGAGAATCACAGCATTAACCTATAAAGATGCCTTATACTTAATCAGACCCTGTGGCTAATAATCACTTGCAGACTTCTGTGTTCATCCAGTCCCCTTTTAAGCCTAAACATTTTACAGATGTCTTCAGTAAATAAAAATAAAAATAATGACAGACTTGTCACTTTACATGAATGATCTGCACCATATTTTCCTCAGGGAAGGAAACTTTTGTGATGTGAATCCATGCATACTGGGCGGGCAGGCAGTCAGGATGCGTTTAATCACAGTGGGCTTGGTTAGCGTCCGCATCGGAGCCCTTCAGAAGGGCAGTCTGCTAATTCTTTGGCTGATTCAGAATGCTTGCAGCTCCCATGGAGAGGGCAGAACTCTGCCTGGAGTCGTGAAAGATGAAACCGCCTTACGCTGAGTCAGACCCTGGGTCCATCAAGCTCAGTCTTGTCTACTCACTCTGGCAGTGGCTCTGCAGAGTCTCAGGCTTTCCCATCACTACTGCCAGGCCTTTTGCCTGTAGATGCAGGGGCCTGAACCATGGACCTTCTGCATGCCAAGCAAGTGCTTTATCACTGAGCCAGGACCCAGTTGCCTGCCTCTAGGCAAGCATATACAAAAGACGAGGAATATCCTTCTCTTGGATGCAAGACACCTCAGGACACACTTGACTGGGTCCAACTTTCTTGATGATTAATGGTCCATAAAGGGATTTCTAAGTAAAACACTATAACAGTCTTTCTCTTCAGATTTCAAGAAACCCTAGAAGTGGGGTGAGCATACAGAATATTGTTGAGAAGCACAGCTGTGTACATGCCCACCCTGGGCCGCTCCCCTTCCCACCCCTCCAGGTCCACCATTGGCCATTTTGGGGGGGGGGTCAACAAAACCATATATGGTCATATCTCCTGATTAACAGATTTTTTAAAAATATTAAATTTAATAATTGACGCACCTATTTGGGAAACCCTTCCAGGGCCGTCAAGAAACCCCAGGGTTTCATGAAACCCTGGTTGAGAAAGCCTGCACTACAGGAACAGTTTCAGGATAGTAACAATCCAGTCATGAACTTTGCATTGGAGAAACCAAGGTTACCTGCTCTGGTTTGGGAAATACCTGGAGACTTGAGGATTGGAGCCCAGGGACGGACCTCAGCAGCTTATAATGCTGGACAGTCCACTTTCCAAGGCCACTCACTGGTTTCTCCAGGGGGATCTGATCTCTGCTGTCCGGAGAACAGGAGATCTCCAGCCACCACTTGGAGGTTGGCAAACCTAGGAAGAATGGTGTCTGCTTCTGCACATAAAACCAGTTTCTGGGATTTGCAGATGGAAGCCCATATGTTGTGCTGGTGGTCTCTTCACATTCGCCTGCTGCCAGTCAAAAGGTTGCTCACTCACCCATTTTCTCAACACTGGTAATCCATGATTTAAAAAGGGAAATTGTGGCTGTGGCCACCCTTTGTGAGTTCATCCATGCAGGAAGGTTATGGAGCCAATGAACGCCATCCATCAAGGCTGCTGTACTTGCAAACCGCCTTTCCTCCCTGAGCATTAGTGCACTCACCTCGGCAGGACAAACAGGCAGAAAGGTGGACAGCAAGAAGCCTCCATGAGCAGCTGTTTTAAAAAGTGAGCTGTGTCTAAAGCATATTGTACTCATGGCCTATTTTGCAGAATTCTAATCCCACAGAACAACTGTTTTAAATGTTACTGGGAGATCGTCTGCATTTCGTTATGGATAAATGAAAAACTGCCATCAGTGCTGTACGCAGCTGCCAATAGTTCCCACGAAACTTCCAAGAAAGGGTATTAGTCATCTGACCTCTTTGAGATGTTTATACCTGAAGCTGAAGTCACACTGTCATTTTCTGACTTCTTAGTTCAAGATGAACTCAAATGAACACGTTATTGGGTGTGCATAAGTGGGGAAGCCATTTCAATTGTGACATTCCTTCATCATTGGATAGATCACATACCCTCAGTGTGTGATCTATCCAAAAGCAGTTCATGCTTCCCTGCACGATATCCCTGCCTGATGTCGTGATAAACCATGGCTGATTAAATAATGTGATGTCTTCATGCAAAACTTTTACTTTGCTCTGTAGCATTACCCAACTCTTGCACAAAGAGAGGGGAACAGATTGTGGAGGCCCCTTCCAACTCTATGATTCTATGATTCTAGAGAGCAACCGAAAACCTTGCTGCTCCACCTGTGTACAACTATTATTGATAGCTCTTCCTTCCTCCTAATTTTTCTCTCCATGGCCACCCCTTCCTGGTAAGTTACCAGGAAGGAATCTGCTTCTGTGACTTCATGTTTCTTATTTAAAAAGCAGTGAAATAGCAAGAGATAAGTGGGAAAAGAAAACAGAGTTGCAGTTACCTGTGTCAAATCTCTGTTGAGCTCTCAATAAGCAGGCTTAGAGGAAATCTCATTATAAAAAAAAATAATGAATAGGGAGCAGGGTGTTTCCTTGCTAGAACAAATTACAAGCCTAACTTTGCGTTTCCTTTCCAATCCTCCCCCCTAGTTCAAATTCTGCACACTGAACAACATACTAGGCAAAAGCCTTTCCCAGGCAGGTATTCCCATGCAAGGTATGCCCTGGGCTTAGACTCTACAAAGCATTCCTACCCTATCTGTCCCTCTTAACAAAACAGGAAGAAGGGTTGGGGTGGGCTGAGTCCAGGGGTCACTAGGGCTGCCAAGGGGAATGAGAACGGAGGCTTGGACAGGCTGCACCAGCCCTTTTTGCCCCAAGGCCGTCCGAACTATCATGTCCAACTGTAAATGGCCTCAGAACCCTGACAGAGCTGGCGGGGGGCTGGAGAGTGCGCTCCCTCCCCCACCCTCCCTTCAGGCCTGCTGCGAAGGAGCCTCTGAGAGCCCCTGACTGAGGGGAGGGAGGCCTTTCCAACAGCAACGCAGGGGAGCCTGAGGGCCTTCCTTTTGAGGGGGGGGGACTTTCCCCTTCTGCCAAACAGTTGGCTCACAGGGAGGCCACAGAAAAGCCCCTTCTCACTTAAAATACTGCTCTGCCCGGAGGTTAGATACAGCCAAGCCATGTGTCTTTCTTCTTTGCAACTCTCTGCGGATTTGAAACTGGGTTTTTTTGTCTCCTGTTTCATCTGCACAACAACCCTGTGCAGTAGGCCTCATGTCTTTCAAATCAACAACAACATGTGTGGGAAGCCTTAAATGTTTCTTCTCTACCACAACCCTGTCCAAAATAGCCCTTTCTGCCTGGGGAAATGATCTTTATACTCTACAGGTGAGCTGTAATTCCAGGAGCGCTCCAGGCCCCACCTGGATGTTGGCTACCCTTGGGTTGGAAATATTCCTGGAGGTTTGGAGGTGGCACTTCAAAATCGTACAATACCTCAGAGTCCAGCCTTCAAAGGAGCCATTTTTGCCTGCAGTTGGGAGGGAGTGGTGCAGATGTGTCCCTCCTGGCCTATGGGCTATGGCCAGCCCTTACCAGCAACTGTTTGTATTCTGGGGCGCAGACAGGCAGACCAGCATCAGTCCTGTGAGTCTGGAAAGTGCAGGAAGATCTAAATAAATATTTACAGCCTGAAACTGTAAATAGTGATCAAGTGAATGGCTGGAGAGACATGGGAACTGCAATAACTTTTCAACCTTGGCCTGGCAAATTTTAAAAAACAGTATAAAAAAGGTCAAGACTGATGTGCACAGACAGTCTTCCTCTTAGGGTTGTCAGCTTCCCTGTGAGGCTCACTACCCCACCTCCCTCATGGGGAGTCTGCTATGGGGAAAGGAAGGGAAGACGGTTGGAAAATACTTTGAGACATCTGAGACCTGCTGGGTCACTGCAGCCCATTCCCAGTTCTCTCAGACCTCTCACAGCCCCACATCCCTCACAGGTTGACTATTGTGGGGAGACGAAGGGAAAAGATGTTTGTAAACCGCTTTGAGACTCCTTTGGATAGTAAACAACAGGAAGGGAAATGATGCAGAACTGGGAGGAATTGGTTGCCCTAAGAAAATTGGTTTTCCCCTAAGAAAAGTCTCCAGTTTCATTTTCCTTTCACATATCTGAAGACATGGCTCTGGAAAGCTCATCTGTAACCACTATGCCACAATTCCCAAAGGTCAGTCCTGTCCCACACTCAACAAATATTCCAAACCACAAGTTCTTGACACCCATATCTCTACACCCATGCCTTCATTTGCCACCACACCACCACAACCTCCCACACAACCCACACATTCAACCCCATGCCCTTACACATTGGACAACTCCTCCCCTTCCTCTTCCCCCTGCCAAGCTCTAGCACCCATTCTATTCTTGAATACAACGGGCTTTTCCCCTAGTGCATCTATAAGGTTGGAAAAACAAGCTTTCAGAACAGAAGAGGCTCTTGAGCCTCTAGTCTGTGGAAAAGTACTGGAACATGAAAACAGAGAAAAGGTAGAACAAATAGGCAGATAACCTGTGAGCATGGTATGACTCATGGCAAGACCATGGGAACAGGTGAGCAGATAACGTGGACAAGACCTTCACAGCCTGTGTTGTTCGTTAAAATCTTCAGTACAGGGACACACAAGGACTGTGCACACAGAGGCCAGCCATGAACATCTTTTCCTATTTTAAAAAACAGTTCTAAAAAAACTCCAGCAGGGGCACTCTGCACCCTCAGGTCTGGTGCATGTGCTGATCTTCCCAATTCAGGTGTCATTTGGATTAGGCAGTGCACACCTTCTCCCTCAGTTCCCATTCACCACTGAGAACTTTATTATAATAACCAGTAAATCTCAGTGAGAGATCACAGCAGAGTAGGAGGGAGGGAATGTGAATCTGCACTAAAGATGACTGTGAAAAATAGTTACAGGTAAATGCAACTCTATTTTCATCTTCTGCCTTCATGTGCAGTCCCACACTGGGACATTACTGAGCTACAGGAAGCGCATTTACCCACCCTGGCAGGGGCGCATCTTACCATCGCGTCCCAGGCCAGAAACTTGGGTGTGACCATTGATGCCTCCCTGACTATGGATCCGGTTCAAGGTTCTGGTTCTAACCTTTAAGGCTTTACGCGGGCTGGGACCCACATACCTGAGGGACCGCCTAGTGCCCTATGCCCCCCGCAGGGCTCTGCGCTCTGCGAGTGAGAATCTTCTGGTCGTTCCCGGCCCTAGGGAAGCACGCCTAGCCTCGACCAGGGCCAGGGCCTTTTCGGTCCTGGCCCCCACCTGGTGGAATGAGCTCCCGGGTGAGCTGCGGGCCCTGCGGGACCCTTTAACGTTCCGCAGGGCCTGCAAGACGGAGCTCTTCCGCCAGGTCTATGGTTGAGGCTGGGGCTGCCGGGGTACATCGACTGCTCTCCCCCGGGCTTCTTGAACATCGTTGACCTCCTTCTCCTCCACCCCCCCTTTTTTAGGAATGGGGGTAGGAAGGGGATTTTATTATTGTGCTGCCATGTTGTGACATTTTAAAGTCTTTTAATGGGAGTTTTAATGGGTTTTTTAAGACATTGTAACCCGCCGCGAGCCATTTAGGAGTGGCGGGAAATAAATCGAAATAATAATAATAATAATAATAATAATAATAATAATAATAATAATAATAAATAATAATAATAATAATAATAATAATAATAATAATAATAATAATAATAATAATACTTACTGAAGAAGGCCGTCCAGACCTCTCATTGGAAGAAAGTATGTAAACCTGCTCTCCCCACCTTTTCATCCCTTCTAGACTGTCAATCTACCACCTTTGCAATCAATCTACAACTTGCAATCTACACTTTACAAATGTCCACCAGGGAAACACGTTGATGAAAAGCAGCAGAGGAACCGACCGCTCTCATGGAGTGCGTCGTAAGCTCCAATGGTCACTCCTTACCGGCTGAACATAGCAAGACCAGATAACATCTACCACCCAACATAGACTATGACATGGCTGCCCTTCCCTTCCATAGACTGCAATAACAAAGATTTATCTTGACAAAAAGGTTTGGTTCTTTCCAGATAATATAAGACATTTCTCTTCATGTCCAAGGTGTGAAGAGCAGACTCCCCTGTTGAAGTAGGTGATGGAAAATATGCATAGAGTACAATCCCCTGCGCCAAATGAAATTTTGTCACCACCTTAGGGAGATATTTCAAGCTTGGGTGTAGGAACACCTTATCCTCAAAAACGTTCATAATGAACCACCATGGCATGAATCTCTGAGCCTCTATCCCCCAGGAGAAGCATCCTTGTACTGTAGCATTGAGAGTTGTCCCAATGAACTGGACCACCCGAGTTGGGAGTTGCCCTGACTTTTGTTCATTCACTACCAGATACAACCTATGGCACATCTCAAGGGTAACATCTGCATCTCTACATAAAACCTGGGAATCATGATCCATCAGCAACCAGTCATCTAGGTAAGGAAAAATAGTGCAGAACTGGATATGCAAGAAGCCACGACTATGGCCATACACTTAGTAAAGATGAATAGTGGAAAACTGGAGACCATTTTTTTGGAATAGGAGAACCTTCCTATGCAGGGATGAACAGAAATATGGAAGTATACATCTTTTAATGTCAAGGTCCACAAACCATACCCCCAACTCCAGGAAGAGAGACCATCTTAAACTTAGGAACTTTTTAAAAATTATATAAACAGCTCAGATCCAGAATGGTTCTGTGGCCCCCAACATTTTTGTCCAACAGAAAAACCCTGGAATGAAAACCCAAAGAATTTAAACTGGAGGCTACCTCTTCAACAGAACCTTTCAGGAGAAACTCCATTAACTGGGAAGTTAACTCAGGGAACAGGTTGTCAACTGCAAACTGAGACAACGGACACAGAGGTGATGAGCAGAGGTGGCCTGCCATTGCCTGCCTTAAGACACTTTGCTATTTATTTTTATAGCTTGCCTTTCTCCCCAATGGGGACCCAACGTGGCTTACACCATTCTCTTCTCCATTTATCCTTACAACCCTGCGAGGTAGATTAGGCTGAGAGGGTGTGACTGGCCCAGGGTAACATGGCACAGTGGGGGTTCGAACTGGGTCTCCCAGACCATATTCTGACACTTTAATCACGGTACCACACATGAACAGAGGCATTTCCTCCTATAATTTTATTTGGGAAGCAATTAAGTAGGCAGTGCTAGAACAATGCATAGTTTAAATGGCCTCATAGATGTAAACACCATTTTTATTGTCTGAAAGGAAAGGGGAAGAAGATGGCCACATTCTTAAGTGCAGACAGAGTGATTAAAATGCTGCCAGAGGATGTAGTGACGACCACAGAAACACACAGCTTTAAAAGATTCATGGAGGATAAGTCTGTAGATGGTTATTAGCCATACATAGTTGAAAGGAACCTCCACCTTCAGAGGTACTCTCATTATCCCAGTGCCAGGAGGCAACCTCAGGAGAAGGCCTTGTCCTCTGTGCCCTGTTCTTGACCAGATTTGTCCCTGTGTGAGAGAGGATGCTGGACTAGATGGACCACTGGTCTGATCCAGCAGGGCCCTTCTTATGTTCTTATTTTAGCAATGCAACAAAAAAGATGTCAAATATGCCAGCTTTTAAAAATAAAAACCATCCTTTTGTTATGAATTATGTTTTCCACAGGATGTTGGTGAACTCAGAAAGTAAGCCAATTAAGGGGGTGATCCTGAAAGCACCCCACCCTGTTTGCAGGAGAAGGCATGGATGTGTTGTCCTCACTTATGTGAGCAAAAAGCTGCTGGAACATTTGCTAATGTGAGCCACCTGCGGTGGAGAGTCTGACTGAACTAGCAAAGAGAGTGAGCAAGAGAAGGGGAGAGGCAAAATAACACTCTTTTCTTAGTTGTCTATGAGAGAAACGATGTCAAACCCCTGTACAGATATTGCTCTATGTGGCTGAAATCAATATTAATTCAGGCACAAAGATCATGCCCGAACCACATGAAAGAGTTTGATCCTTCCCGTTCCTTTGCCTTTGTAGTTCATCACAGCACTTCTGCATTTCATGTACATATATTTTAGATGCAGGCTCCATACTGTCTGACTCCTTCTGGGATTAAGAAGCAGTCTTTGTGGGGGATCTGGCTGAAAAATTCCAAGAGAAGCACTCACCTGCTGTTTGTGGCAGAACACATCAGCCGAGAATGAACAAGGATGTATATTTAAAATTCCAAAACAGTGACAAAAGAGAGAGAAGTAGAAAAATCCAGCAACTATTTGTGTCAGGGTAAACTTGGGTCACTGGGGATCCTTCTTTAAAGGCAAGGATTCCTAGGCCTGTATGCTCTGCTGTTGGCCCTCCAGAGAAACTGCTTGACTGTTGTTTGAGAGAAAATGCCGGACTAGATGCACCACTGGTCTGACCCAGTAGGGCTCACCTAAAGTTCTTATCAGGAGAAGACCTTGGCCTCTGTGCCCAGTTGTTGATCATCCAACAGAAGAGGAGCTTTCCTGAGTCATGGCTCGCTTCTTCAGATACAGGTATCTCCGTCAGGGAATGGGCCATGACTCATGGCAGTCCTTCCTCGCACTATGTGTTGGTTTTGGCAGGAAAATGTTGTCTTGTGCATGACAAGGAGTGCCTTTGACCAGTAGAAGTTAGAAAGTGCTCTCCAAATCATCCAAAGCTGCTTTGTAAATAATTTACAAGGAGAAAGAGAAAGGCCGAAGTCTTTCAGGGGCTCCTGGACTCTTGCTCTGTTCTGCAGCTGCAGGCAGACTCAGCCACCCATCTTGATCTACCTGAAAAAGTGAGCAGCGACTCATGAAAGCTCCTCCCCAGCCACAAATAGTCTTGAAGGGGCTCTTGGACTCTTTCTACTGCAATTTTGTTTGCAGTCCTACAGAGTAATCCTACGCTGGATTTTGATGGGCTGAGTGGGGAGTAATTCTGCACTGGATTGCCCTGTTCAAAAACTAAGACTCAGCAAAGCATTCAAAGACCTGGAAGCATCCCTTGAGTTGTACTTGGAAATGCATATCTAGGTCACATTACTCTACCTCAGGCTGGAGAATAAGTGCATTTGCAACACACACATATCCATCTGTTTAAATGCTTAGCATGACACCTGATACACTGTTTGCCAGTAATGTATTCAGGATTCGTCTTTCTGTAGCTGCAAAATCAATTGAGTGAGGAAGTATAAAACTTCTACAGGACTACTTATGGTAGAATACGATGGAGACCTACTAGGCGGGTAGCTCTACAGTGACAAACACAATTGAAAATATAAACTTATGAGAAATAGTCGATAATTCTTGAAACTGGGAGCCTATACTATGAACTGCTGCAAAAGAAGAATGTGATTTTTAATTCTTCCCCTAGAACTAGAGAATCACCCTCAACCCCTGCCCCAGTAATTTATGAAGTACCCCTCTGGGAAAGAATTTCTCCTGGAGTTTGCCCATCTGTTTTGCTCATTATGTTGCTTCTCTGTCAAGAGAGCCAAATTCTGATGGTAGCAAATGCCTCATTTAAAAAAAATCCTTCTTCCTATTTATTATTCTATAGTATATCATTTTAAGGCACTTTGGGAACTCATAAGGAAAAAAAACATCATGCATAGAAATGTTGTAGCTAAACACTTTGAAGATACTTTACAGAGAACCTACAGGAATGAAAAACTGTTGTACAACCACAAGTTCCAAGAAAAGCGGCAACTAAAACCCAGGAGTATTTGAAATCTCCGTGATCCATTCTTCTTTAATTGCCAAGTCCATGCCGAGAGAGGCCAAGTTCCTCTAAGGATTCAAGTGTGGAGAGACTGGTCTAGATTACTCTAAGATGGTGGGAAGGGCTGTCGCAAACCAACAAACAGCATTCCTGGAAGAAGCTTCAGCCCTGGACCCATCTCAGTCAGGTTTCCGCCCTGGCCATGGGGTAGAGACAGCGCTAGTCGCCCTGACGGCTGATACTGCTAGACCTTTCAGCAGCGTTTGACACAGTCAACTATGAGCTACTAGCTCACCGCCTCATTGATGCCGGAATACGAGGAACAGCATTCAATGGCTGATCTCCTTCCTCTGGGGTCGAGGGTTGCAATAGGAGCGAAAACCTCAAACCACCCACTACTCACTTGTGGAGTGCCACAAGGGGCGGTCCTCTCTCCTATCTAACATCTTCATGCACCCTCTCGCACAACTGGTATGGAAATTTGGGCTGGGCTGTCATCAATATGCAGATGACACCCAGCTCTTCCTCCTGATGGATGGCCGCCCTGACTCTCCTCTAGAAACATTTGCCAGCTGCCTGGAAGCAGTGACGAGATGGCTCAAGCAGAGTCATCTGAAGCTCAATCCTTCAAAAACGGAGGTCCTGTGGCTGGGCAGGAAGGGCCCATGTGAGGAAGTGCACCTCTCCACCCTGGATGGAGTAGAGCTCATTACGGCTCATTCCTCTAGGAACCTGGGTGTGATCCTGGATGCTTCCCTCACAATGGAAGCCCAGGTCAGGAAGGTAGCACGGTTGGCATTTTACCATCTCCGCCAAGCCAAGCTACCCTTAGCCTTGACCCAGAAACTACAGCTGGTTCAAAACGCAGCGGCCAAGATTCTCACAGTGACACCGTGGAGATCCCACATCCGGCCCATTCTCCACCAGCTGCAGTGGTTGCCAGTTAAATTCTGGATCAGGTTAAAGGTTCTGTTAATTACCTTCAAGGCCATACACGGTCAGGGCCCAGTGTACCTGAGGGACTGCCTCCCTGCCTATGCCCCCAAAAGAGCTTTACGCTCCACCGCCACCACCCAGCTACTGGTCCCTGGCCCAAAAGAAGTTCGCCTGGCCTCAATCAGGGCCAGAGCATTCTCTGTTGTGGCCCCCATCTGGTGGAATGAGCTCCCAGAGGAGATCAGGGCCCTGATAGAACTAAAACAGTTCCGCAGGGCCTGAAAAAGGGAGCTCTTCCACCAGGCATTTGGCTGAGGCCAGGCCAACCAACCAACATCTGCAGAGTCCCTCCCCCCACTCCCCCCAGAAACCCACTACTGGACCTGTTTATCTTACTGCCACTGTTTATCTTACAATGTTATACTGTTATGTTATGTTCCTCATTCACTTGGAGAGGTAATATCACTCAAACACAAGTACAAGAAGAAAACCAGATATGTTTGTTCCTTGGATACAGTTGGATACTAAGAGCAACCAGACCAGTGTGAACCTTCAAAACGGCAGAGCGTGATTAAGACCGGGGGTCCCCAACTGCTTTGTGCCTGTGGACACCTTTAGAATTCGGAGAAGGGCTGGCTGCCACAGGAGGCAGAGCCACAGGGGACGCCTCCCTCCTCACACCTGGGAAGAACACAAACCTAAGGGGGTAATGGAACTCCACACTGACTAAGAAAACCCCAAGTGTTTACTGGGTTGTGAATGTCCAGTAAAAAAAACTCTTTCATTTGCATGAGGGCAGCCAAAAACGAAACGAAACAAAACACCTGCCTTAGAATGTCCCCACCCATTTTCTGAAAAGCTTGGTGAGCATCAAAGGAAGGACTGGCCAGAGCATGACACCCCGGGGCACCGCACTGCAGAACTGTGGTTTAAACTGAATCTGGCCTCCCAAAGATTTACATGAAGCCCACCCTTCACATCTTTGCCAAAGGGGGGAAAGCACAGAGAGCACTGAGCATGCCTAAAGTTTGGAGTGATGTGTGTGGGATCATTCTATCTCTACCCTGCCTCCTTGGAGTCCAACTTACTGGACTAAAGAGGGAAGATGGGGAGGGGATGTTATAAACCTCTTAGAGGTTGGACAGACCACCGGAACCTATGCAGCTTCTCCCAAGGAGTTTAGCAGAAGAGCAGCTGAAAGGGATGGTGTCTGAAAGCTACGTAAAGACATGAGAATCTTTCTATTCCCGCCGTCAATCAACCTTTGGAGGACATTATGTTGGGATGAGCATCCTGGAGAGCCAGCATGGAGCAGGGGCTAAAGAGTACCTGGGAGACCCAGGCTCGAATCTCCTGCTATGGAAGCAGTCACCCATCCTCAGCCTAACCTACCTCAAGAGGTTGTTGTGAGGATTAAACAGAGGAGAGGAGAACAATGCAAGCTGCTCTGGACTCCCCACTAGGGACAAAGGTGGGATGTAAATAAGATACCTAATCCTGCTCAGGGCCCCTCAGAGAGATGCCCTCAGATGTAGCCACATAAATACGCCTGTAAAAATTCCTCAAGCAAAGAACTACCTGCTATCAGAACAGAGACATTATTTTCTTGTGGGTCACGTTCTGAGGGAGAGCTGTGACTGGATCTTCCAAAATGAACATGAATAACCAGCCAAGTGGACCCCCAGTTTGGACTGGGGCCACAGCATGGCCGGAATGATAATCTCCCCCACCCACAAGCACCTGCACTACTTAAGCCAAGTGTAGGACCTCTCCCAGTCCACCCCAGTGCCACGGAGGTAGCTTCAAAGCACATAGCATGTACCTGAAGCAGCACTATGCTGCGCCCGCCTGAGGCCCTGGAGAGCGGCTGCTGGCCAGAACAGGCAATACCAATGTGCACCTGACTCCGCAGCTGGCAGCTTCCAGGATCCCCTACTCACCCCCCAGTGTAACCAGGATGCCGCATGAACGTGGCTTCCACTCCTTACCTCCCACGGTTGCCAATTCAGGGGTGGGGGTGGGGTGCAGCTTGGGGAGGGTGGGGTTTGGGGAGGGGAGGGGCTTCATCAGGGTACAAAGCTGAACAAATCAGAATATCTCTTTTATCCTGGGGAGCTGAACTATATCATTTAGAGGTCTATTGTAATTCTGGGGAATCTCCAAAGCCCGCCTGGTGGCTGGTAGTCCTATTTTCTCCATGGAGGGCCATTACAGAAACACACTCTAGTTGGCCATGATGATCTGGGGGCAATAAACCACTGGATCCACCTGTACTTTTTGAGCTAACACTCGTGTCTCCTGGGACACTGAATGATTCCAACCACTCATCTCCATGCTTATCAGTGGTCAAGCTTTGTGTATGCAAAGGGAAAAGGGACACAGGCCACAGCTGTGGTTCTCTCCGCATGCAAATGCTCTGCCTAACCCTTCAGGAGGCTGACAGGGAAGCACGCAGTCACTGTAGCCCTTCTGCCTCACCTTTCCAGCCTCACCTTTCCAGATTGGGAAACCAAGGAGGCCAGCCTTGGTTGGTGTTGGAGGAGGGGTGTGTGGAGAGCAGACAGAGCATTCTGCCCAACAGGTACACTACTCAAGGTTTGGTCAATGGATGCTGGCAAAAGCCATGTGCTTGATGGATGAGTTTTAAAACAACGCTGCAAGCATCACGGACAGGACGGAAATCAACACAAACAGGACACTATAGATGTCTACTGTTCTTTCCCATCCACAAACAGGCAGACGGCCAGCTCAGTGGAACGGTTAGGAACGGTGGCTTCTAATCTGGCGGGCCCAGTTTGATTCCCTGCTCCTTCACATGCAGCCAGCTGGGTGGCCTTAGGTGAGTCACAGCATTGACAGTGCTGTTCTGACCGACTGCTCTCTCAACCTCACCTACCTCACAGGGAGGGTGTTGTGTTAAGAAGGGAAATCAATTGTAAGCCGTTTTGAGACTCCTACAGGCAGTGAAAGGCAGGGTATAAAAACCAATTCTCCTTCTACTCTTCTTCTTCTAATGAGAAGCAGAGATTCCCCCCATCGGCACATGTATCACTCCCAAGAGTCACTCTCCTTTCCTCCGCCCCTGGCTAGAACTGCAAGCAACCCCCTTCCCCTCTATTGTGAATCCATCTCTCCTTGCCAAGGGCTCTTACCTGAACAGCTGCGTGCCAGGCAGTCAGATCCAGGGCAGCTTCGCCAGAGGCGCAAGGACTGACTTTTCACATGGGTTGGGATTCAAAGGCCTCTGCAGGAAGACCTTCTGGACAAAATTTGACAACTGGGGTGTGGACAAGATATTGCCACTTCCTGGTGGGGCTGGAGGGCCTCTGGTCACGGAGGAGACAGGATCCTCAATTGTAGCAGACTGGCTGCCCCATGAGGAGTGTGACAGTTCCCTTTGCAGCACGGGGGGGTGGGGGGGTGGCACAAGGGTATTTGGAACCCCCTTTCCCTTATATATAAGAGCCTCTTGTGGCGCAGAGTGGTAAGGCAGCCGTCTGAAAGCTTTGCCCATAAGGCTGGGAGTTCAATCCCAGCAGCCGGCTCAAGGTTGACTCAGCCTTCCATCCTTCCGAGGTCGGTCAAATGAGTACCCAGCTTGCTTGCTGGGGGGTAAACGGTAATGACTGGGGAAGGCACTGGCAAACCACCCCGTATTGAGTCTGCCATGAAAACGCTAGAGGGCGTCACCCCAAGGGTCAGACATGACTCGGTGCTTGCACAGGGGATACCTTTACCTTTACCTTTACCTTCCCTTATATAATGGTCGTAATTGCTTTTCAATATTCCTCCCAAATGGAACCCCATTGGGACCCCATTGGGACACTGGAACCTCAAACTACTACCATTTAGGGTGAACATCCTAACCATTTAATGTTTCCTAACCATTTCCAATAAGGAGTGGGGAAATTGCTGTCCAAGTCCTCTGTTTTTCTCACCATCCAAACTGCCACCTATCTGAAAAACACAGCAGCTAGAACTTTGTTGGTGTTTACCACCAAATGCATTCATAACATCTACCATGTTTGCATTTTCTAACCCCTTTTTGAGTTTTTGATTCAGTTGGGGAGGGTTAATTTTTTTTCGTTGGGTGTTTACATACACCCCGTTCCTCTAAGAAGGGAGATGCTTCAGGTGCTAGTACGTTAGATCTCAGTGTACAGCACCACCTTGCTTGTTCAGTGAAACAAATACAAGCATCCAGGAGCACCTGAAAGACTAACAACATGTGTGGCAGGGGCTGCGCCTTTGTGAGTCACAGTTCACTTCTTTGGATAAGGTATCTGAAGAAGGGAGCTGTGTCTCACAAGAGCTCTTCCCCCACCACAAATGATGTTAGTCTTGAAGGTGCTCCTGGACTCTTGCTCTTTTCTCTTGCTACAGACAGACTAACACAGCCACCCATCCTGATCTATCTTAATGAAAAAAAGATTCAAGTGGGTAGCCGTGTTGGTCTGAAGCAGCACAACAAAACAAAATCAGAGTCCAGTGGCACCTTTAAGACATTCAAAGATTTATTCCAGACGTGAGCTTTCAATTGCAAGCACTCTTCCGCAGGCTATAAACTGGCAGTAGGAATATATAATCAAGTGTTAATCCAGTTAAATTAGTAAATTGTGTCACAAATCCAAATACAGCCATATGAGAATTCTTTTCTAAAACAGCCAATCAGTCCCCCTGAATTCAGTTGTAGTTCACAAAAACATGAGAAATAAATAGATCAGCGGCTTCCACCCCACCATTTGCTGCTGGCCCCATACAAGTATGAAACATTCCTACAAGTAGAGGCTGAGCTGGCAGCTATCTTGTGTTGTGACCAGAGAGTTAAATTCAAAATTACATTATATATTACTAACAGTCACATTGTCCCCATTAAAATAAATTGTGAGGAATGTGGATGCACAAGTTAAACATGGTTAGCATGCATAGTGAGATAAAAAACCTATGTCCTTGTTGAGTCCAGGATATGTCATTGTTTTGAGTATTGTAATGAAACCAAGTTTGACTCCAATAGCACTCTGGGTATAAGTTTTCATGGGAAGAAGTGGGCATGCACACAAAAGCTTACATGCAGAATTAAACTTGGTCTGAAATGTGCCACTGGATGCTATTCTAAGGCTTCAGTCCAACACATGCCTCATGGCAGTCCTTCCTCACTCCAACACAACAGCTCACCTGAATCAACCTAGCATGTTTAATGTTTGTCTTGAAAATCATACGGGGGTCACTGGACGTTGCCTGTGACAGGAGAGCGCACCCACGATAGGAAAGGGACACAATACGACAAGTGAATTCATAATTAAGAACTGATCAATGAAGCTTTTCGCTGCTTTCCTTTAACACAGGGATTTATTATATATGCTGCAGTCCCATATAGAAATTATGGCAGGCAGCGAAGCAGACACTACAAAAGAATCTGTCAGGCCTCTTGCAGGACAGGGGGGCTGTGGCTGCCTTGCACACCCAAAAGTCCCCGGTTTCATCTACAGTATCTGCATTTAAAGCAATGGTTCTCAACCTGGGGGTCGGTGATCGAACAACCCTTCGGTGATCGAACAACCCTTTCACAGGGGTCAAGGCAGGGCAAGCAGATTGGCAGGAGGGGGTGGGGCACTGTGGTTGCTCCTCCTGAAGGCGCCCACCAATTTATAACCAATTTATATACAATCACGAGCAATGGATCTTCACGCCATTGGTCTGTTTTGAAAGAACCCTTGCATGATTTCATGGTTGGGGGTCACCACCGCATGAGGAACTGTATTCAAGGGTCGCGGCATTAGGAAGGTGGAGACCCACTGATTTAAAGGAATCAGGGCAGGGGAAGCACCAGGGTTAGGCGTTGGACTTCCCTCTGCGGGGCCAGCCTGTGCGTGATCGAGGTACCGGAATGAGCCATGGTGGAGAGAGGCAGCACTGCGTTGCGCTTAGAGCACTGCGGGGCGCCTGTTCGACGGAGTCAGGGCGGTGGGGTCCCGCTGAAGGGTCTCCAAGCCACAGACGTCCGGAGGCGGTGGGTCATTGCCAAGCTCTGTGAAGGAGCCCCGGACTTCCTCCCCCCAGGGCTGCCTGCTTAGCTACCGAGAGCAGAGGAGACGGGGCGTCCCGGGCCCGGTTCCGAGGCGACTTAGGTCCAATCCCCGCTGGCCAGGGGAGGGAGGGAGGGGGACCCCTCGTGGCCGGAGCGGGCCTCCCTCGCCGGGCCGTTGTGAGCGGAGACTGGGGGCGGCCCTTCCCCACTCACCTGGCGGCGCTGGCTGCGGTTGCCCGCGGGCGGGTTGGCGTCGGGCCGGCTGCTGCGCAGGACGGTGATGTGGAGCGTGAGCAGGAGGAGACCCAGCAGGAGCAGCAGCTCGGCGGCCAGGCGCACCATCCTCCTGCAGCGGGCGGCTTTAGGGCTCTGCGCCGCGCCGGCCGAAGACGCGGCAGCAGCAGAAGGAGGAGCCGTCGCCGCCGCCGCCGCTACTGGCGCGAGAGCCGGGCTGCCAGCGCCGTTCTCCGCATCGATGGGGCGGGCCGAGGAGGAGCCGCCGCGCCGCCACCGCCACCACCGAGTCCCCCCCGGCGCCGCCACTGCGGGGAGAGGGCCGGCCGGCGGCGGTGGTGGCGGTGGTGGCGGCGGCGGCGGGGTAGGCTGCAGGGGGCGCCGGGGGCCCGCATGCCTGCCTCCGCCGCCTCCGCCTCCGCCTCGACTGCCGCGCTCCGGGGGGCTCCGGGCCTCTCCGGCGCCCCCCACCGCTTCGTCCTCCTCGGGCGCGGCGGCACCATCCAAGGCCCCGGACCCCGAGAGGCAAGGCGAGGCGGCTGCTGCGCCCTCCCGCCGCGGCTCCAACGCGCTCGCCGGCTCCCGCGTGGCGCGTCCCAGCCCGGCCGAGCCGCGACGGCGCCCGCAGTGGCCGCGAGGGGAAGAGGAGGCCGGGCCCGCGGGGCTGTCACTGGGCGGGCGGGCGGCCGGAGGGCTTCCCTCGGGGGCGGCTCCTGCGAGGCCGGCAGCAGGCGGAGGGGAAGCGAGCGAGAGCGGCGGCCCTGGTTTCGCGCCTGTCGTGGCGGGGCTCGCCTTTTATACGACGCCCTTTCCCTCCTCTGCCGCGCTTCTGCCGCTCTTCCTCCGCCCCCCGCCGCCCCGGCTTCTGCCGCTCTAACCGCGCCTGGCCCGCCGCGGCTGCTCTCGCCCGGGCCCTGGAGCTGGCTGCCGAGGGAGGGAGCCGTCGAGGCACTATGGAAGCCCCGGCCTCTCTGCCCTGCGCTGAACAGGCCGCCGTGGCGGACAGGCCAGTGGGACCCTCTCTGGTCTGACTGACCCAGCAGGAGCTTCAGTCAATGTGGGTTACTTCGTTTTAGCCTGCCTTTCTCCCCAGGGAGGACCCAAAAGGGCCCTGGGGAGTCCCCTCCTCCCGGCCAGGGCCACAACCACCCCCCTGCTGTTCGCCTGAGAGGAGGGAACTGGCCCGAGGTCACCAGGTCAGCTTCTCTGTGTGTGTGTGTGGTTCTTCTCTTCATTTATCCCAAGGAGCATCCAACACTCCCCATGTTCTCCTCCCTCCCCTGAATCAGCACAAAAACAATCCTGCAAGGTGGTGGAGGAGGAGGAGGAGGAGGAGGGTGCATTTAACGTCTAGCCTGCCTTAGCTGCTCAGACTCCAGCTGGGAGTGTTGTGACTGGCCCAAGGCCACTGTATAGCAGATGGGCCCATGAGCCAAAATTTGGGCTGAGCTTGGAAGTGATCTCCTGGGGAAATGCCTCCCTTGAGCTTCGCTGCATATTTTGTCATTCTGCTGTTTAATCCTCCACGTTGGGGGAGCAAAACCAAAGGGTTAAGCGAAGCCCCTTCTAGGGCAGCCCCTGCCGTGAGCTGGGAGTGGTTAAGTTTATGCAGGGGTTTGTTCAGTGTCGGGTTTAGTTCATGGGTTGCCCCAAATCAAACCACATTCTTTAGGTTTGTAGCTCAAATTCATGCTACAAGCGACCTCTGAGTTTCTTTTCTCTTTGAGAACCAGCCTCTGATCTGAAGAGCCACTCCTCCACATGCAGCCAGCTGGGTGACCTTGGGCCAGTCACAGTTCTCGCAGAGCTCTCCCATCCTCACCTACCTCACAGTGTGTCTGTTGTGGGAAGAGGAAGGGAAGGCGACTGTAAGTTGCCTAGAGACTCTTTCCAGAGGTTAAAAATTGGGTACAGAAAACCACCTCTTATTCTTCTGTCCTGGTGTGGTTCACTGTTGTAATCTACCCCGAGCCTTTATTTATTTAATTAATATATTTATTTTAATATTATTATTTATTAATTGGACTCCAGAATCAGCCAGCCCAGAGTGGCATATAAATCCTTTGGGGAAGGGCAGAACTAGAAATTTAATAAACAAACAAATAAATCTGTTTAGCTCATGACACCTTATGCTAATGCAGGTCTAAGGGTTTAACCACTCCCCCATCTTGGCTCTTAACTTCTTACTGGTGCTCTGTAGTGGCCCTTATTGGCCCTTTATAACAAGCCTGATAAAGTCATCTCCTGTTAGCTTTTATTTATTTTAAATAGGTCTGTTGCCCACCCTTTCCTCCAAACAGCTCAGAGCTGACATCTGTTCTCTCCCCTCCTCCATTCGATTTTCACAACAGCCCTGAGAGCAGGGTATGGCAGCCATGGCACAGGCCCTGGCACCACTTGATAGGGGCAGGGGATACTCCAGCCAGGCACTCCCATCAATGACCCTACACCAGCCAAATGGCCAGCTCCCCCTCTGCCATACTCTTTGCATGCCAGGACGGCAGCTCCAAAAACTGGCCAACCACACCAAGTGCCTGGTGGATGCGGCATACGGCCTCCAATCCAGAGCCGAGCCGGCCTGGTGCCACAGTAGGAATCAGGAGTCATGGGCCAGGCTGTTGCAGGCCAAACCTGCTCACCTGGAGCCAGGGTGGTAATGGTGAGCATCATGCACCTCCTGCAGTATCCCGATCAAGACACTGCTGGTGGAGCTAAAGCTACTGTCCCATGATGTCCAGGAAGAAGTAGAGCAACACATGACAGATGAAATGTGAGTGCTGCACCAAGGTTATCTGCACTCCTTCCCTGCTACTCCAGCCCCGTGAAGGCTGCTCCCCAATTGCCCCCTTCCCAGTAGCCCCAGTTCTTGGAGTCCACTGCTCTCATACCCTGGGCTGGGTTGGGGAGGTGGTTCTGGGCCCCTGGGAGCTATGATGCCTGTAGGCACATACACAAGGGTAGCGATATTAGCTTGCCCCAGCCAAAGATTATAGTCTCATGACTCCAAAACCATTAATGAATTTCTTTAAGCCTTGAACTGAATGTCAGTTTATACTTGTAGATGCATAAAGTATTACCTTTGGTGGAAATTGCTGTCAGGACACAATGACGCAGGGGTATTTAAGGCAAGAAGTGTTCAGAGGAGGTTTGCCATTGCTTTGCCCCAAGTAATAACCAAGGTTTACTTCCTGCTTACTTCCCCAGTTCTGACAAGATCAGGCTAGACTGGGCCATTCATGCCAGGGCAGAGTTATGGGTCCTCATTCGGGAGGTGCTATCAGACAGCTGTAGGTGACAAGCAGGGGCGTATAAAATGGAAACAAAATGTTGCACTATTTTCAGCTCCCTAAACATAAAGGTTGCAATACTTCTGAGGTCAGGAACTTCTGTTGCTTTGGTATGAACTTCTTCTGATGAATGAGTCAGCTCATGTTCTGATGAAGTGAACTTGGCAATTCTCTCCAGAGCCTGTGCCTCAATAAATTCATTCATTATATATATATATACATACATACATACATACATACATACATACATACATACATACATACATACATACATACATACATACATATATATATATATATATATATATGTTCAGTCTCTGTAGAGACTGTCAAAAATTACCAATTTAAGGAGCCGTGGGGCTTTTTCTTGTGAGAACAACAAAGAATCCAGTAGCACTTTAAAGCCAGAGCTCAATTAACTAATTAAATGAAAAGTTGTCAAAGCACAGGGATGGGTATGAATTGAGAAGTGCAGAACCAAGACTTTAAATACAAGAATGGAAAGATGCAGCCCTTGCTTTCCCCAGTCACCCTTACCTGGCAGCAAATTCCACTGATTCTGCATCATTTGAAGGAAAAAATGGGCATAGGACCAGTTGATCAGGTGTTGAAGATCAACTTTGATCCACAGAAGCTTTTAGGACCAGTAATAAACATTGGAAGCCTGCCTTTAAAAAAATAAACACAAAAATAAAATCAGAAAACACAGTAACTAAGAGCCATTCCGCACAAGTTAAATGTAGCCGAAGTCTTACAGTTTGTAAACGCTATTTTTTTTAACGTTCTGCATGATGTCGCCTACAAACTGCCAAACTCCAGCAACATACGGATTTTTGTAGCACTTCTGTGGGAATCCTGAAAAGTTGATCCCCCCCCCAAAAAAACGCTAGACTTTTGAGCATAAGCTGCAACACATCAGCGAAAGACATGTGTGTTCTCAAAATAGCAGTAGAAAGAATGTCCCTCCCTAGCTCTCTTCCCCAAGCTTCCGGAGATGCGATTGCCATTTCCCCCCCTTAAATCGGCGAAAGCAATGAATAAGCGAGGCTTCTTTGGCTGACGTCTCTCCACAAGTAATTCAGACGTGCTTAACAGTAAAAAAAAGCTCCCTTCTGCAATAGTCTTTAAAGTTCCTATTAAGCAAAGACAGGACTCGGTCTGATTTTTTTAGCTCCATTCTTTCACACTATACCATACCAGATGACTTACTGCATACATCAGCCATTATTTCTGATTTATATGATTGGGTGCACAAAGCTAACTCATTGATTGATCACTCTTCAATTCAGCTATCACAATCAGCCCCATGGTATAAAACAATTTAAAAATACCATTCTAGAGCATCATATTTAGTAAGTATAACAATACCTAATCTTAGAATGGCCCTAACATCTTTGCGGTTAGAAATGATGCCATCAGCCATGCTTTCTGAGCGATATCACAGCATACCCACAGCCCAACATCTGTGTATATGTGGAAATCCATCTGTGGAGGACCTGCCTAGGGTTGTGCAGGGAGGCCCCGATTCGGACCATTTCAGATCCGAATCGGACCGTTTCGGATCCGAATTGGCCGATTTGGACCTGTCCGCATAGATTTGGGGCCAATGCAAGTCAATGGAGGCCACTGACTTTCATTGGAAAGCCTCCTGAATCGTTTCGGAGCTGTCCGAATTGATTCGGGGCCAATGCAAGTCAATGGAGGCCACTGACTTTCATTGGAAAGCCTCCTGAATCGTTTCGGACGATTTGGGGCCAATGCAAGTCAATGGCTCCATTGACTTGCATTGGAAATCCTTCCCCTGCCTTCCCCGGGGGCTGGGGGGAGGGGTGTAAGTTGCACCCCTGAAACTTCTTGCGGAGCTCAGGGAGGGTCTTCCCTGAGTCCCCTAAAAGTTTCAAGAAGATTGGACCAAGGAGTCCAATCCTAGGGGCTCCCAAAAAGGGTGCCCCTATCCGCTCCATTGGTTATAATTGAGTGTCAGATTCTTTAGTCTGAACATGTTTCCCCATAGACTTCTATGGGCAAAGTTCCTTGGGAGCCCCCAGGATGGGACCTCCTGGTGCAATCTTCCTGAAACTTTCAGGGGACTGAGGGAAGACCCCCCCCCCAGAGCTCCCCTGCAAGTTTCAAGAAGATTGGAGCAAGGGGTCCCATCCTATGGGCTCCCAAAACTGTGAGAAAAAAATGATTTCAGCAGGTAAATTGGCAATTTCCTTGTTCTGAAATCATTTTTTTCCCACGCATTTGGGAGCCCCTAGGATGGGACCCCTTGCTCCAATCTTCTTGAAATCGTATTGTATCTTTAAAGTTTCCAAGCACAGTATAGCCCCCTGGTCGACACTGCCCGTAATTTCAGCCAGAAATTGCACCCATCAGGGGGGAATTTTTTTTTTACTTGAAGAGCGTGTAAACGATTAAGCGCTAGCTCCTACGACAGTAAAAAAGGTCTTTCTGAGACAATGAATGAACACATATTCATTGCTACTGGTGTTTTTGGCTTTTTAAAAAAACAGTTTTTAAAGGGAAAGGGGCTTTTCGGGAGCATGAACACAACAGTTCATTGGCTGTTCTGTTTGATTGATGGCCAGGGGTGGGAAGATGCGGGGGGAAATATCGCCTCCTTTGTTGTGATTCCAGCGAGACTGGAAACCTGTGGGGAATGAATAGACCACTACTGGGACTTCAAAATTCCGCTAAAATTGAAGGTGTGCGGAATGACAAAATTCCACTATTAAATATAGCGTTTCTGCATACTGCAAACATGTGGCAACATTGGTCATTGTGCGGAATGGCACCAAGAAAAGAAAAACAGTGAAATGTCATATCTAAAGAAGAAGGAGTCTCAAAGCGTCTTCCCTTCCTCTCCCCACAGCAGACACCCTGTGAGGGAGGTGAGGCTGAGAGAGCCCTGAGATTACTGCTCAGTCAGAACAGAAGAAGAAGAAGAGTTGGTTCTTATATGCCACTTTTCTCTACCCCAAGGAAACTCAAAGAGGCTTACATCCACCTTCCCTTTCCTCTCCCCACAACAGACACCGTGTGAGGGAGGTGAGAGTGAGAGAGCCCTGATGTTACTGCTGGGTCAGAACAGCTTTATCACTGTTTAACCACTCCCCCATCTTGGCTCTTAACTTCTTACTGGTACTCTTACTAGCCCGAGGTCTCCCAGCTTGCTGCATGTGGAGAAGGAGCGGGGAATCAAACCCGGCTTGCCAGATTAGAAGTCTGCACTCCTAACCACTACACCAAGCAGCAGGAAAACAAACCAGGCAGCCGTTGCTAGAAGTACATTTTGGGTGCCAAATGACATCTAGGAGAAATATTCCCAGCAACGGAAATTCAACAGAAAGGGAAGAGCAGATTTCCCTGAGAAGAATTCTAGAACTTGATTCTTCTTTTTCCTTCTGTAATACCACTTCCTGCATTGTTTTAACGCATTGTGCCTATGCTTCTTTTCACCTTCCTGAAATCCTAGTGCTATAACATTGGTTATGGGAGGTCTCATTCTGTTGGCTTTATCCACTTACCCTTTGAACTTACGGGCTTCTTTGCGTTCTCCTTTTTCCTTCTTGTGTGTTCCTGTTATTTCAGGGTGTGTGTTCTCTTCTGCATGTGTTTTGTTTCCTCCAGTGGACGATTCGACATTGCAGCTTTATGTCTGGCATAAAAACCTGCCGTTTAATTCTGTCAGAAGCTATGCTGGACATAAAGCAGTGTAATATTGAATCAAGCGATTGAGGGGGCAAAGTGTGTGTAGAACAGACACCCCGCCCCACCCCCACCCCCCAAAGCAACAGGAGTTCACAAACAAGAAAAACCCATAAGAAAGGTGAGTTATAAATATAGTCAACAAACATAAAAATGAAGTCCTCTTCTTTGTAACCGCTGCTTGTCTGGGTTTCTTAAGAACTGCAACTAGGATTGAGCGCCGCGGCGCTGTTTGGCTGCCTTGGCGATCACCGTAGACTGAGGTGGCCAGCACTGCAGCGCGGAGAGGAGGGGCGTTGGTGGCACACCAGTCAACCGCACGTAGGGGCAGAGCTCTGTGCCTGCGTGCAGCCATCAGCTGCCGCCATCCCTCTTCTCTGTGCCGCGGCGCTGGCCTCCTATGTGCCACCTCAGGCTTCAGAGATCACTGAGGCAGCTGAACCTTGCCGAAGGGCTCAACCTAGCTGCGACCTCTGGAGGGCCTCTGTCCTGAGCCTTCGGGGAGGGCGGTATCCTTATCCATTGTTGTTCCTCTATATATTTATGAAACAGCCTAGGGGGTGGGACATGTCCAGCTGTTCAAGTTAGAATAGGGCCAATCAAGGTGCAGCCGGCTTTGCCCTGATTGGCCCTGCCCCTGCAGCTCCCGCCCTCCGTCCCTTGATTTTAGCCTCTTTGCTCTCAGACACCTCAGTGCCTGGAGCCAGCAGCAGGTAAAGGGAGAGGGCCTTGGGCAAAGGGTCATGGTGGAGGGCCTGCTAATGAGGGCCTCTTGGCCTGCTAGGCTGGGCCTGCTGACGAGGGCCTCCCAACCTGCTGACTGCTCGTTAAGGACTGCTAAGTTGCTCTGTAATGAGCTGCCCAGCCCCCACCCGCAACACTTGATCTGGCTGTGAGCTGCGGCCCAAAGCCACCTTAAGCTGCCAGGCCAAGGGCCAGGGGAGGGGGCCCTTTCAAGGCCCATTCTTAAGAACGGACTTTGAAGCTAGTATAGATATAAAATATATAAATAAATAAAATCTTAAAGGATCAGCCTCTTGTGTGATCCTGGGTGTATCCTGGACTCAGGCTCCTTAGAACTTTGAAAAGGTCATTATTAGCACTAATATGTATGCCAATAAAGGTTTTACAGAATTGAGCTTGAAGCCAATTGCTGGTCAAGGGCGATGGCCAGACCTTATCATCACAAGTTACTCTATTAAGTGGTGAAGCAAAAGTCAAGGATGCAAAATTATTATTGTTGTAATCCTAAACAGAATTACATCCTTTTAAGTATATTTAACAAACTTAGAATGGGGTTACTCTGTTTAGGATTTCACTGCATAGATGTAATCCAATGGTGTTAAGCACCGTAAAACATAATGGAACGTAAGCAGGAATGTATTTACTAGTTCATATAGATCTAAGTGGTGATCCAGGTGCTGAAGCAGGGATCCATGTATCTAGGGAAGAAATAACAACGTATTATTAGAGTATTTATTTATTTAAAAGGCACACCCTGACTTTCAGTCATTACTTGTTTATTTTAAACTTTTCTACTCAGCCCTTCAAGCAGAAAATTGGCTTAATAAATCTTAATAAACAAGCAGAAGAAGATGGTCCCTGAGGTAGATACGCCCTGTATGATTTAGGAGTTTAAAAGCACGAACTCAGAGTAGCAAACATCCCAGAAGAGATAGAGTTCAACAATATCTGAATATGCTGGAAAAGTGGGCAAATGAGAAAAAGATGCAATTCAATAAGGACAAGTGCAGAGGTCTACATCTAGGTCACAAAACTGAAAAGATTGTGTACTGGATGGGAGATACAGTTCTGGGCAGCAGTGTGTGTGAATGAGATCTTGGGATACCTGTGGACCATAAAGCCTGAATGGAAAAATGGGCAAATGAGAACAAGATGCAATTTAATAAAGATAAGTGTAAAGTTCTGCATCTGGGTCAGAAAAATGAAAAGCATGCCTACTGGATGGGGGATATGCTTCTAGGTAACACTGTGTGTGAACGAGACCTTGGGGTACTTGTGGATTGTAAACTAAACATGAGCAGGCAGTGTGATGCAGCAGTAAAAAAGGCAAATGCCATTTTGGGCTGTATCAACAGAGGCATCACATCAAAATCACAAGATGTCATAGTCCCATTGTATACGGCACTGGTCAGACCACACCTGGAGTACTGTGTGCAGTTCTAGAGGTTTCACTTCAAGAAGGACATAGATAAAATTGAAAAGGTACAGAGGAGAGCGACGAAGATGATCTGGGGCCAAGGAACCAAGCCCTATGAAGATAGGTTGAGGGACAACAGGCAAGAGTTGGTGGATGAGGTGAAGGAGGTGGGGACCCTAGGGGGAAGTGACCATGTCCTCATAGAATTCCTTTTGAGATGGGGAGCCAAGGAAGCTTGTAGCCAGACGCAGATGTTGGATTTTCGTAGGACAGACTTTAATAAACTCAGAGACATAATGAGTGTCATACCATGGACGAGAATGCTGGAAGAGAAGGGAGCATGTGAAGGGTGGGCGCTACTCAATCAATGACTATCCCAGAAAGACGAAAACACTGCAGGAGCTCTAAGAACCCTATTTGGATGAACAGAGAACTTCAAGAGGAACTAAGAAAGAAAAGGAAAATGTTCAGGAAATGGAAGGAAGGACAGAGCTCTAAGGAAGAGTACCTACAGGTTACTAGGCACTGTAGATCAATCATCAGAAAGGCCAAAGCTGAGAGTGAGCTAAGATTCGCCAGGGAAGCCTATTGTAATAAGAAAAGATTTTCTCAGTTATGTGAGGAGCAAACGTAAAGTAAAGGAGGCAATAGGGTGCGGATGGACAAACTCTAACGAAAGATACAGAGAAAGCAGAAAGGCTTAGTGCCTATTATACATCTGTTTTTCCCCACAGGTCAAAGTGTTTAGGCACATCTAGAGATGGCCGTAGCCAAAGGATAGTGTCTGGGTGGCAGGTTAACATGGATAGAGAGGTTGTCGAGAGGCATTTAGCTGCACTGGATGAGTTCAAATCCCCTGGTCCGGATGAAATGCACCCAAGAGTACTCAAAGAGCTTTCCAGAGAACTTGCACAGCCCTTGTCCATCATCTTCGGAACCTCTTTAAGGACTGGAGATGTCCCGGAGGACTGGAAAAGAGCAAATGTTATTCCGATCTTCAAAAAAGGGAGGAAGGATGACCCAGGAAACTATAGACCAGTGAGTCTGACCTCTGTTGTGGGGAAGATAATGGAGCAGATATTAAAGGGAGCGATCTGCAAACATCTGGAGGACAATTTGGTGATCCAAGGAAGTCAGCATGGATTTGTCTCCAACAGGTCCTGCCAGACCAACCTAGTTTCCTTTTTTGACCAAGTAACAGGTTTGCTGGATCGGGGCAATTCGGTTGATGTCATTTACTTGGATTTTAGTAAAGCTTTTGACAAGGTTCCCCATGATGTTTTGATAAGTTGAAGGACTGCATTCTGGATTTTCAGATAGTTAGGTGGATAGGGAATTGGTTAGAGAACCGCACTCAAAGAGTTGTTGTCAATGGTGTTTCATCAGTCTGGAGAGAGGTGAGTAGCGGGGTACCTCAGGGCTCGGTGCTCGGCCCGTTACTTTTTAACATATTTATTAATGATCTAGATGAGGGGGCGGAGGGACTACTCATCAAGTTTGCAGATGACACCAAATTGGGAGGACTGGCAAATACTCCGGAAGATAGAGACAGAGTTCAACGAGATCTGAACACAATGGAAAAATGGGCAAATGAGAACAAGATGCAATTTAATAAAGATAAGTGTAAAGTTCTGCATCTGGGTCAGAAAAATGAAAAGCATGCCTACTGGATGGGGGATACGCTTCTAGGTAGCACTGTGTGTGAACGAGACCTTGGGGTACTTGTGGATTGTAAATTAAACATGAGCAGGCAGTGTGATGCAGCGGTAAAAAAGGCAAATGCCATTTTGGGCTGTATCAACAGGGGCATCACATCAAAATCATAAGATGTCATAGTCCCATTGTATACGGCACTGGTCAGACCACACCTGGAGTACTGTGTGCAGTTCTGGAGGCCTCACTTCAAGAAGGACGTCGATAAAATTGAAAGGGTACAGAGGAGAGCGACGAAGATGATCTGGGGCCAAGGGACCAAGCCCTATGAAGATAGGTTGAGGGACTTGGGAATGTTCAGCCTGGAGAAAAGGAGGTTGAGAGGGGACATGATAGCCCTCTTTAAGTATTTGAAAGGTTGTCACTTGAAGGAGGGCAGGATGCTGTTTCTGTTGGCTGCAGAGGAGAGGACACGCAGTCATGGGTACAAGTACAACAATATAGGCTAGATATCAGGAAAAAGTTTTTCACAGTCAGAGTAGTTCAGCAGTGGAATAGGCTGCCTAAGGAGGTGGTGAGCTCCCCCTCACTGGAAGTCTTCAAGCAAAGGTTGGATACACACTTTTCTTGGATGCTTTAGGATGCTTGGGGCTAATCCTGCGTTGAGCAGGGGGTTGGACTAGATGTCCTGTATGGCCCCTTCCAACTCTATGATTCTATCATTCTATGACTTGGGAATGTTCAGCCTGGAGAAAAGGAGGTTTAGAGGGGACATGATAGACGTCTTTAAGTATTTGAAAGGTTGTCACTTGGAGGAGGGCAGGATGCTGTTTCTGTTGGCAGCAGAGGAGAGGACACGTAGTAATGGATTTCAACTTCAAGTACAATGCTATAGGCTAGATATCAGGAAAAAAATTTTCACAGTCAGAGTAGTTCAGCAGTGAAATAGGCTGCCTGAGGAGGTGGTGAGCTCCCCCTCACTGGCAGTCTTCAAACAAAGGTTGGATGCTCACGTTTCTTAGATGCTTTAGGATGCTTAGGGCTGATCCTGCGTTGAGCAGGGGGTTGGACTAGATGGCCTATATGGCCCCTTCCAACTCTATGATTCTATGATTCTATGATTCTATGGACCGCAAGCTCAATAGGAGCAGACAGTGTGATGCGGGAGTAAAGAAGGCAAATGCAGTCTTGGGCTGTATTAACAGAGGCATTGTATCAAAGTCGCAACATGCTTAACGGTTTTGTGACTCAGATGTAGAACTCTGCACTTAAACTTATTGAATTGCATCTTGTTCTCATTTACCCACTTTCCCACCTATTGTTGAACGTTATATTTTTTGGGGTGTTAGCTACTCTTCCCCATTTTGTGTCATCTGCACATTTAATGTGCTTCTACCCCCTATCCAGATTATTAATTAAAATGTTGAAAAGTACCAGACCCAGTATCAGGGCCTGTGGCACCCACTGTTCACCTCCCTCCAATCTGATGAGACACCATTGACAGATACTCTTTGGGTGCAGTTTTGTAACTTGTTCCCTATCTAACCATCTGAAGAACCATCTGAATTGTAATTGCGGGAAATCTCCAGCCACCAGCTGGAGGTTACACAATAGACCAGGGATCTCTGTACTAGAGAACCTTGTATAATCAATCCATATGCATTCAACAACTGTTTTTGATGTGGGAACACATCTACTAACGCATCCCCCTGGGACAGAAATGGGCACGGATGTGATGTCTGTTGTCCTGCCCCAGGGAGTGTGCCAGTAAATGCAGCGGCAGCAGCAACAGCGGTGGTAAAAGTGGCAGCAGGAGCTGCGGCAGCAGTGGCGCAGTGGAGGTGGTGCAGCGGCTGGGGCTCAGCAGTGGCCCTCACCCGCTGTCCCTGCACCCTCCTCCTGCGTCCAAGGGCCCATGTCTCCTTCTGGCTTCATGGCAGGATGAAGAAGCCAGGGTGGTGCCAGGGTGGGAATCAGGTTGTGGGAGATTATGTGTTCCAACATAATCTGCAACAATCTGATTCTTGGAAATTGTTTTACAAAAAAATATTCAAGACTTTTTTTCAGGCTTTTTAGTCACAATTTACATGAAGTGATTCTAACTGTCACACTGTAATCCAGTGATTCCTGGTCTATCGTGATCGCCACCGACTGTGCCACTCCCTGGCACTTGGCTACCACCTGGAGGTTTATTTATTTAGATTTATAGCTTGCCCATCTTGAGGCAGCTCACATCAAGCACGGCCTGTGGACCTCCTTAAAATTATGCAATGGATATTCTGTCATCATCTGAGTCCCTGTGCCCTGGCTTACATAGAATCATAGAATCATAGAGTTGGAAGGGACCTCATGGGTCATCTAGACCAACCCTCTGCACTATGCAGGACACTCACATCCCAATCACTCATCTACTGTAACCTGCCACCCCTTTGCCTTCACAGAATCAGCCTCTCCGTCAGATGGCTATCCAGTCTCTGTTTAAAAATTTCCAAAGATGGCTTTTGAGGGAGCCACTTGGCTGGCCCTTGGCAGGAATTAGTGACAGGGTTCACGTGCCGTTTTAGGGGGAGGGGGAGAGGGGACGGAAGAGGAGTGTGCCAGGAGAGGCAGGGAAGCCAGCAGCCGAGCATACGGGCTCAGGTCACTGTCCTTTTTTTAAAAAAGCCGCCCCCCCCCCAGCAAAAAAAATCTGGCTATGGAGCCGGGGAAGGCTGGAACCATAAAACTTGAATGTCAGTAGATTTTGAGTTATTAAAGAAAACAGAACTTGGTGTATGTTATGCACTATTTTAAGGCTACAAATTAAAGGCTCGAACGATGGAAATATCATAATTCACACCAGCTTAAGTGACAGAGCGATGAAAAAAGAAAAGAAAGACAAACCTTGCACACATGAACTGCAGCTGGATTCTGGGTAATGTAAGTTCACCATGAATTAAGAAACACAAAAGCAAACCACCACCAAGACCTTTAATCCCCCTGAGGCAAGCCTGTTTTTGGCATGTGTTTCCGGATGCAACATTTAACTTTTATGTGTCAAGATGTTGTGCAATACAGTCAAAGACCGTGAAACTCTAATATTGGCAGGGACAAGCTGGCAGGCCAAAACTGGATTCTCTTCTGTTTGGAAAAAGTGCGAGTTCATATTGTTTTGAAACTTATTATTACAAAAAGCTCTCTTCCAGAGGCAGTGTCAATGGGGGGGGGGGGGAATGGAAAAGCACTTAGGCCACAAGAGACGGGATAAATGGGGGGGGGGTATTCTGCCCGGCTGCCTGTTGTATAGCCCACACATGGTGGCTTTTGACTTTGAATCAAAAGCTGTGCACATGATGAATTCATTGACACAAACCAACAGACCAGAGATCACGGTTGAAGCATGTTTTGCCCGTTTTTCCTTTACAAAAGAAAAGAAAAGGCGAAAAGCTGGCAGAAGAAAATCCGCTTTGGTTTAACTGATTCACTGAGGCCACAATCAGCAAACCGGTTACCCCAGAGGATTGGATTAAAAAGCAGATTTGCGTTCCACTTCAACAGATGGGTTTAAATGCAGTTGAAGGCGCTCTTGGCACAGCACAGTGGCTGCAGCCACAAACAGCTGCCATGACACAGCTGCTGTAGCTCACCTTCAGCCACACAGTGAAGATCCTAGTGCTGGGGTGGCTGCCAAAGCAATACTTCTAAAAATCTGAGCAGTCAATCAACTCTTCAATGGCCAATCAGAAGCAAAAGGCCTACTTGGCCCAGCAAGGCTTCAGTTGGGGCCAGGTTAAGATCAACAGGCCCCCTTCAGGCTCTTCTATCCCATCAGGTGAACCCCTGGATAGATGGCTGTGGTTGCTATGAGGGTTTTTGCCAGGGATAGACTTGGTTTGAGGGGATTGGGGGTTTTATATGGATTGATTTATGTGAACCACCTTGAATCTTTGGAGGAAGGCAGCCTATAAATCTAATGATGATGATGATGATGATGATGATGATGATGGATAGAGAGATAGATTGATTTGTATATGGCCTTTACAAAATATAAAATACAAATTTATAAACAGTAAAATAGAATAAAAGGAACTGTATAAAAATATAAATTTAAGACCAAAGAACTAAACTTTGAAGTGCAAGAGAGTTGAGAGGCTGCCTTAGGGGTTGTAACGTTGGCCCTTATTTTCCTTGTGGCCAAAGCAAATAGAGCGGTTTTATATGTTACATTATCAACCTGGTCAGATAGAAGATAGATTGTCTTTTAAGCAACAGAGGGAAGGTTAGAGCCCCGTAAGGTCTCATTGAGGAATTTGACCCTGGGTTGAGCATCTTTAAACCGCTCCTGCAGAGTGGATTAAATAAAAGGGTAAGGGCTCCTGGGGAGGAGTTAGGGTGGGACCTGTCTGGGATAAAAACTTGGAGAGGCCCAATGAGGAGCCGCGAAGCGGCTCCTCATTGGGTTCCTCCAAGTGCCACTAGGGGGCTAAGTGGCCAATTGGGAGGCGCACGCAGCACGGCCGCCCTGCTCCTTTCCCGACGACGGACCATCGCCCTTACCTGTGGAAAGGCAGTCCACGCAAACAGCAGGGCTGCCGTGTCGGCGACGAGCCCAGCGACCAGACTCCACACCAAGACCGCCCCAACACTGCCGGTAAGTCTCTGCCCCGCCCCACCCCATGGCCACACTCCCACCCAGAAACCCCAACCCCCAATCGCCCCCTTGCCCGCTCGCGAGCCACCGCTTTCCCCCTCCACACAAATCCCCCACCCATTCCCACGTGTTGCTGCTGCCGCCCCCATCACCGTCTCCCCCACCCCCAAACAACCCTTGCCACTCCCCAACCCCCAACCCACAGCACCATACCCCCGCCCAGCCACCCACCCATCCCCCTCTCCCCCCAGCACCACCTCGGTTCCACAATCCGCCTGTCCTCGTCTTCCGCCGCCTGCTTGTGCCACGACACCCAGCCCCGCACACTCCCTTCCCTGCGCCCGCCGCCCCCTCGGCCGACCGGCCCCTCGCCCTACTCACCCTTCCACTGCGCCACCCCTTCGCCACCCGGCCCGTCCACTGCTAGACACGGCCGCAGACAAGCCGCACGAACCCAGCTGTCGCAACAAGCCCGGACTAAACCACGCATGCGCACATTTGTGTCCTCCACGCCCGCCCCCCGGACCCACCCCGCTACTCCTACATGCATGCACTGAGTCTGGCGCATGCCTGCTCCCACCCCCCTCGCCCTCTCACCCTCCACCCAGCCCACACGCTGCCCGAGATGGCCCCCCGCGCCCGCAAGCACCCACCCTTTCACCAAACCTCACGCAGACCGGCAAGCAGCCTGCCTGGCAAGACTCCATGGTAGGTCACGCCACGGGGGGGAGGGGACCCGCCACGCTAGGGAAAACCCCACCCTAGCCCACCCCACGACCAGCCGCCGCTGCGCTGGGGGGGCTGCCAAAGCCGCAGAGCCCCCCCCTCCAACACCAAGCCACGCCAGCTAGCGCCTGCTGTATTTGCACTACAGCGGGCTTAATTTCTAGCAATAATAATAACAACAATAATAATCATTGAAAAGAAATAGGAAAGGTGCTGGCGGGTGCCATGTTGGGGACTCTTGTTCAAGGAAAATTTGATGTATGTTCTCAAGCAAAACAAAACAATATCACAACAGCAACTGCAAGTAGAAAATTCACTGAACTGGAAGAAACAGTACCTGACTCATGTAAGAACTTGCCAAACGACACTGTTGAAACTACGAAGATGCCACATGTGCAGAATAGCCATGTGTGGGAGAAGAGAAAGGTGAATTCAAATTCCCACTCAACCACAAAGCTGTTTGGGCAGTCTTTGCCAATCCCAGCCTAAACTTCTTCATAGGGTTTGGGCGAGGAGATCATGAAAAGCTCCAACCTCTGACCTCCAGCTATAAACATAATCCAATAATAAATTTGTTGTTGTTAGGTGCGAAGTCGTGTCCGACTCATCGTAACCCCATGGACAATGATCCTCCAGGCCTTCCTGTCCTCTACCATTCCCCGGAGTCCAAGAATAAATAACTTGCACCAAAACCAAATTTGTCCAGAATCCAGAAGGCTGCCAGTGAATCCAGAAGGCTGCAATCCTATGAGCAGCCACAGTACCTCCATCTTGGAGGGGTTAAGTTTCAGATGGTGCTGCCTGAGCCATCCAGTCACTGCTTCCAAACAGCTAGCAAATGTATCCAGGGGGAAGTCTGTCCATCTGTCCAACAGAAGGAAGAGGTGGGTGTGGGAATTCCAAGGCACTGAAGGATATTAAGAGTAGAAAGGCACCAGGCTTTGACTGCATCCATAATCAATTCCTGACCAACAGTGACATGTTCACAAAACAATGGCTTGCAAAGTTTCTCACTGGCATCATCAAAACAGGTGACTATCAGGGGAATTCAAGAAAGCAACTCTACTTGCTATTACGAAATCTGGAAAACCAAAACATGTGTTGGAAAGTTACAGACCTGTTTCCCTTCTGAGCTCCTGTTATGAACTCCCTGAGAGGCTTATCCTGAACAAAATTATTGACAATGAACCTTGTCCTTCTAGAACGAGCAGGATTTAGACCCTCTCATATTTGTGAAGACCAGGTTCCCAGCTTAACTTTCATGAAGCAGGTTATCAGAAATGTAATAAGGCATCAAAATTTTTCTTCAGTCCGGCTGCCACTTATGACAGCAATGGTCTGCTATGTAAGTTTTTACAATTTTTCCCCTGCAGAATTTTATTTCAACTCCTAAATAACATGCTGAGTGATACAATTTGATTTTTATACTGCCCCAACTGTACAAGCAGACTCAGTGCAGATTACAACAATAAATAAAAACATCATTGAAATATAGTACAAAGGAAACCAGCTCAAACACAACTTTTTATTCAACCACAGCCCCACTGCGACCAACAAGTAAATGAAAGCAGCTGTCTATATAGGCAGCCTTCCCACCCAGAACTCCTGTGCTCAGGAAAAACAGTTAACCCTCAACATGCAAACTTATGATCAGTTCATAACACTCCTCCTCCCTACTCCACATTTTGCTGTAAAAACCCTATCCAGGACCTTTCTCAGACAGAACAATGAACGATGCATCCAGCCGTGCTCACTGTTGAAGGGTTGCTGGCTTCTGGTGCTGGGTGTTCTGTTTGAGCATTGTCCATTTGTGGCACATCTGGAGCTGTCATAACAGGTATGACCCTGGGTCACCATCCCACCTTCATCGCCAACCACCTCTGTCCAGAAATATAGAATGTTCATTGCAATGGTAAATATTTACCAAAGGGGGAGGGGATGCTGGAGAGGAGGGAGGCCTGCACCAGAGGCCTGGTGCAAAAATGCTGTGGAACTTTGATACCTCTGTCAAGGCTTGTATCTGAACTTGGCAATGCATGCCACCAAATTGGAGCCAAGGCTGAAAAGGTCCTGGCTCTGGTTGAGACCAGGCAGGCATCTTTGTGGGCTGGGATCAACAGCAAGTTGGTATTCACAGTGCGTAGTGCTCTTTGGGGAACATATTGGGAGAGACGGTCCTTCAGATATGCAGGACCCAGACCGTCTTATTATGTTATTACGTTATTAAGGGTCAGTCAATTAGCAAGCAGAAGAAACTGAATAATGGTCTATCCCAGGCCTCAGTCCATTTCAATCTATACATCTCTGAAGTTCCCAAGTCAATATCCCGGAAGGTTGCTTACATTGATGATATGGCAATTTGTCAAGGCAGACAGACTAACAACGATACTTCTGGATTAATAGAAAACTTTATTGCTATCAGATCAAGACACCTCAATGTTCATAGTCGATTCTGATCAATACTTGTAAAGCAAGCACTTTTACTCTTTTTCTTTCCTGCCCAAAGCTGCACATTTTCCCAGGGAGCAGAAATCCCCCTCCCACAGGTGCCAGCCTGAGCTCCTTTCCAAGCAATAGCTGAGCCACCTTGGCCTTGGGCGTTAGACAGTTCCTCTCCTCCAAATAACACAGCCCAGCAGAAATATTTGGGCTGATCCTGCGTTGAACAGGGGGTTGGACTAGATGGCCTGTATGTCCCCTTCCAACTCTATGATTCTATTTGCAAAATCTAAATCACAAAATCTAAATTACAGAGCCTCTTGTGGCGCAGAGTGGTAAGGCAGCCGTCTGACAGCTTTGCCCATGAGGCTGGGAGTTCAATCCCAGCAGCCGGCTCAAGGTTGACTCAGCCTTCCATCCTTCCGAGGTCGGTAAAATGAGTACCCAGCTTGCTGGGGGGTAAACGGTCATGACTGGGGAAGGCACTGGCAAACCACCCCGTATTGAGTCTGCCATGAAAACGCTATAGGGCGTCACCCCAAGGGTCAGACATGACTCGGTGCTTGCACAGGGGATACCTTTACCTTTACCTTAAATCACAGCACAAAATCTAAATCACAGCACAAAGCTAAAGCTAAATCACAGCACAAAAATGCTCTCCACCATTCTTTTAAACATCTTCATGTGCCCTCTGGCACAGCTGGTCTGGAGTTTTGAGTTGGGCTGTCATCAATATGCCAAAGACACCCAGCTCTATCTCCTCATGGATGGCCGCCCAGACTCTTCCCCAGAACCATTCATCAGATGTTTGGAAGCAGGGGCTGGATTGCTTGAACAGAGTTGCCTGAAACTCAACCCCTCAAAAATGGAGGTCCTATGGCTGGGTGGGAAGGGGGTGGAAGCACGTTTACCCCCCCCCCCCCGGCTTGGACGCAACTTACCTTCCCGCCCAAAGCTAGGAATTTGGGTGTGATCTTGGATGCCTTGCTGACTATGGAAGCTCAGGTCAAGACAGTAGCCTGCCAGCCATTCTTCCATCTTCACTAGGCTTGGCTACTAGTGACCTACCTGTCTAGCCATGGTGATCCATGCAACAGTCACCTCCAGAATTTCTGTAACTCACTCTACGTGGGCCTGCCCTTGTCTCTGACACGGAAATTGTAGCTAGTGCAAAATGCAGCTGCTAGGGTCCTCACAGGAACACCTTGGAGGCCCTGTGCTGAGGTCTGTGCTGAGGCAGCTGCATTGGTTTCCAGTTGCAACCCAGATCAGGTTCAAGGTTTTGGTTTTGACCTTTAAGGCCCTTTGCGGTCTGGGACACACATATCTGAGGGATCACTTTTCATCCTATGCCCCCGACAGGGCTTTGTGCTCTGTGGGTTTCAACTTGTTGGTCATTCCTGGCCCCAGAGAAGTACGCCTGGCCTTGATCAGGACCAGGGCCTTTTCAGTCCTGGCCCCTACCTGGTAGAATGAGCTCCTGGAGGAGCTATGGGCTCTGGGAGAGCTCTCGGCTTTCCGCAGGGCCTGCAAAACGGAGCTCTTCCACCAGGTCAATGGTTGAGACCAGTCCTAGTGCTAGTAGAAGATCAGATGGGCCTCCCCCTTGGAAGATAGGCTCCCATGCCAGTCCATGGGTGTAGTTGGTTGTCACAGCACTCTCCTAACCACTCCGGTTTTTTCCACTGTATGGTTTTTGGATTTTTCTGTAATTGTATGGAGTTTTAATGGGGGTTTTAATTGGGGATTATGTTATTGTTCTGAACAATGGTGGGCATACATCCAACAACAACAACAACACCGTCACCAATATAGCAGCAAAATTTGCACATGCAAGAACATACTCCAAAAATTATGTGTACAACTTGCTCTGCTATAACACTTAAGTGCTCAACTAAATAGAATCATAGAACCATAGAGTTGGAAGGGGCCATACAGGCCATCTAGTCCAACCCCCTGCTCAACGCAGGATCAGCCCAAAGCATCCTAAAGCATCCAAGAAAAGTGTGTATCCAACCTTTGCTTGAAGACTGCCAGTGAGGGGGAGCTCACCACCTCCTTAGGCAGCCTATTCCACTGCTGAACTACTCTGAATGGAAAATTTCCCCCCCTGATATCTAACCTATATCATTGTACTTGAAGTTTAAACCCATTACTGCGCGTCCTTTCCTCTGCAGCCAACGGAAACAGCATCCTGCCCTCCTCCAAGTGACAACCTTTCAAATACTTAAAGAGGGCTATCATGTCCCCTCTCAACCTCCTTTTCTCCAGGCTGAACATTCCCAAGTCCCTCAACCTATCTTCATAGGGCTTGGCCCCTTGGCCCCAGATCATATGGTACTGTGCAATGTGGTGCTTCAGTCATAGAATCATAGAGTTGGAAGGTACCTCTTGGGTCTTGTAGTCCAACCCCTGCAGAATGCAGGAAATACTACCCCACCATAATAAAATCAGAGTCCAGAAGCACCTTGAAGACCAACAAAGATTTATTCAGCGTGAGTGCAAGCACTCTTCCTCAGACTATGAACTCCTTACATGACAGGGAATTAATAGCAAAAAACGAAGAGCGCTTGTACTCGAAAGCTCATGTCTTGAATACATCTTTGTTGGTCTTAAAGGTGCTACTGGACTCTGATTTTATTGTGCTACTTCAGACCGGCTACCCATTTGAATCTCCCCACTATAATGACCCCAATTCCATCTCCTTCTGCCCACCTATATCCATAATCTGATAAACACCAATGAGAGGCCCACAGGATTGTCACATGAAGTATGGAAGGTGGCCAATAGAACATAAACAATTGCACAGAACTGCTGTTTAAATGGGGCAAAACACCAGGTCCTGAATGTGATTGTGAAACAGCCTGCCTAACTATTTTCCACCTGTCACAGGAATGTGAACATCGTGCTTTACAGGGAGATGTGATGGTGCTCTTTGCACTCTCCCCAGCTGCAATAGAATGGATCGGAAACTTAGATATTAGTATTTAGGAGGATTGTCAAATCTGTCTGCATAACTATGGTATCAATTTGATTACGTATTTTATGTTGTTACTAGTAGCAAAGCCTGTTTCTAAAACAGGTCATGATGGGCAGGAGGGTGGAGGGCACAGCAGGAAGACGGCATGCTGGGCTGGATAGCCTGCCTGAGCTCTCCCTGAAGCCAGGAGGCTTGAGTGCATGGTTCGGCCACCGTGGAGTGCGGCTGGATGGCCTTTCCCAATTTCCTGGTGCCCGCAGGGTGTGGCTGTGGTGGAGTATGACTGGATGGCCATTTCCATCTCTCAGGCTTACCTCCTGGCTATTTTTCCTTCTTCTTCTTCTTTTTTTTTGACTTTTTAATTTTTTATTATATATAAAGCATTTACAGAAAGATGAAAAAAGAAAAGTACGACCAGCCAGCATGAGAATATAGTATGTTATTATCTTAAGAAGTATATAGTCAGGGCCATTCCGCAAAGATTCATTGTAACAGGAGTGTGGCAAATTGTAATCGCTACTAAAATGCAGTTATGCACAACGTCGTAGACAATCTGCCACACTCCTGAAACCGATCCGCAAAAAGCGCTTCACTGTAGCGCTTCCAGGGAAATCCCAAAAAGTGGATTCACCCTCTGGAAAGTGCTATACTCTTGCAACCAATCTGCAACATTAGCGGAAAAGTTCTGTGCATTACCATTGTTGCAGTTTCAGCAAAGTCCCACCCCCTGGCTCTCTCCTCTGTTCTTCCGGCGAAGTGATCGCCATTTTTTTTTCTCGGAGCAAGTGGAGAGCAATGAACCGGCGAGCCTTCATTCACCCAGCGAGGCTTCCCCGGCTGCAGTCCCTCTGTTTTAAGTCACCAAGCACCACACAGCCCCGTTTGCTGGTTCCCTTTATTTTCAGCCGAAAATCGTGCCCATGCAGGGGGGGGGATTTTTTTTTCACTCGGGGGAGCGTGGCCACAATGAAACGGCAGCTCACACGCCACCTGCTAGCTAGATAGGTCTCTCCGTTGCAACGAATCAACGCAGATTCGTTGCAGCAAAGTGTTTTTTTTAAAACCTGCCTTAAAGGGAAAGGGGCTTTTCAGGAGCATGATAACGGCCGCCCATTGGCTGCTCATTTGATTGACGGCCAGGGGCGGGACAAAGCTCAGCAAATATCGCTTCCTGGATAGCGATTTTTGTTGAGACCGGAAACCTCCTATCTACTTCACCCACGGCCTCATTTTATGAATCTTGACCCCTCCCCCCATTGTCTTCTTAGCCAGTGCCAGCAGGGAGAATATGGCCTTTCAGGCCCAAAGGGAAAATGGCAACAGAGAGTATTTTATGCCCAATTAACCCTGAGCAAGGCTTCCTTCTTTTCTCTCCTTCCCAGCCAACAGAGATCCAAAAATCCTATCATACTGTCCTTTCCGGGCTATAGAAGAAGAAGAAGAAGAAGAAGAAGAAGAGTTGGTTCTTATATGCCGCTTTTCCCTACCGGAAGGAGGCTCAAAGCGGCTTACAGTCGCCTTCCCATTCCTCTCCCCACAACAGACACCCTGTGGGGTGGGTGAGGCTGAGAGAGCCCTGATATCACTGCCCGGTCAGAACAGTTTTATCAGTGCCGTGGCGAGCCCAAGGTCACCCAGCTGGTTGCATGTGGGGGAGCGCAGAATCGAACCCAGCATGCCAGATTACAAGTCCGCACTCCTAACCACTACACCAAACTGGCTCTCTATATTATTTAGTTTGTGTGTGTTTGTTTACATCTAGTAATCAAAGAGCCTCTTGTGGCGCAGGGTGGTAAAGCAGCAGAAATGCTGTCTGAGGCTGTCTGCCCATGAGGCTGGGAGTTCAGTCCCAGCAGCCGGCTCAAGGTTGACTCAGCCTTCCATCCTTCTGAGGTCGGTAAAATGAGTACCCAGCTTGCTGGAGGATAAACGGTAATGACTGGGGAAGGCACTGGCAAACCACCCCGTATTGAGTGCAGCAGAGCCACTAATTTGCACTTGCTGAATTTGTAAAAATTGTCCCCCTAAGGTAAAAAGACAAAATTCCACAGATGGTACATGTCACTACGCAACCTTCTTCATTCTTCATGCCGCTTTGATCCATCTGAACTGCTCAACAAACAGTCCTACACTTCACTGAAACCTTCGGCTTGATCCTCAGGTGAAAAGCTAACCGCCAAGAGTCCTTTAGCTCTTGCTCTTGGCTCCTTACAGAATATTATGGACCCCAAGAGTCTTTTGGGTTTTGTTTGTGTTGCGCGCCCTTGGCAGAGTCAATGTTCTCCTCCCAGCTTCTCCAAAGTACTGGCTACCTTTGGCAAGCAAGATCCTTTTATAGCACAAAGGCCTACTCAGCAGAGGGTGGAGCTTGCTGTCAACTCCTGAGTCAATGTTCTCCTCCCAGCTCCTCCAAAGGTATAAAGATCTAATAAGAATCAGAAGCCTTCGATCAATTGAAATGGACTCTAGCTTTTCCCAGAGACGAGCTCTGGAAACAGAGTCAAATGCTGCTTTGAGGTCTACAAAGACAGCATAAGGTGAGGTGGGACTAGTAGAGGTATATTTCTGTATTAGATGCTGGATAGTTTAACAATGATCCAAGGTGGATGCCCCTTCCCGGAATCCAGCTTGTTCCCTCCCAATCAGCTTTTCCTGATCTAGCCAGATAGATTATTTGTCTAAAAGTTGTTTAGCATAGATTTTACTAGGGACACTAAGTAGACTAATTGGTCGATAATTTGTTGGGTCCTTCCGATTTCCTTTTTTTATAGAAGGGTACTATAATTGCTATTTCCGAACTCTTGGGGATCTGTCCTGTTATGTTGATATAGGAAAATAAGGCTGCCCACCAAAAGTGGAGCTCACCAATGTTCATTGTTTCTAATTAGTTCAGGAGGAAGGCCATCTAGTCCTGGGGCCTTTCTGCACCTCAGCTGCTAGATGACTGACTTTACTTTGCTGCAAGAGACTGTAGGCCACTTTGTGAGGTTATGGTTGAAATGTTAACAGATAAGCACTGAATTATTAAATGTTCAATGTTGTTGATGTTGTTGAATTCACGTTGTATCTGTTATATTGGATTTCATGTTTCCTGTGAACTGCCCTGAGCTGCAAGGGAGGTGATGTAAGGAACAAACCAGCCAGCCAGCCAACCAACCAACCAAACAAACAACCAAATAAATAAAAAATAACAAATCACTGTCATCTTCAAACTCCAACTTCAAATCTCCATGAATTACCCAACAAGGAGTTGGCAACCCTATTTAAACTAAAAGTTATATATTCCTGAGGAATTATAAATTCCTATTGTTTTGCTGCAGCCTGAACAAAGAGCCAGTGAGGCCTGGTGGATAGAGTGTCAGAATAGGATGCAAAGGCCCACTCTGCTGTGGAAGTGACTGCGGGGTATAAATGAGGTGAACAAATAAACAAGTAATGAGTCCTGTGGCACCTCCTTTACCATGGTTTAAACAAGACATCTGTGACTGAGTTATAAGACACCTAAGTACTAAGTCTCAATTCAAAAAATGTCTAACAGTTACCCCTCCCATTTTAACCATGTGCTTTTTAATAAATTGGCAGAAGCAGATTGGAGGTGGCAACTGTGAGAAAACAGTTTAATCATACAGAAGTATTGGAATTGTTTCAAATGCCCCTGTAACTAAAATAACCAGCACATCCGTGAGAGATGTGGAGTGAGATGTTCTCCTGACTGAGCTAAAATTCCATTTGTAAGGTGTTTGTATATGTATATATCTATGTATGAATGTATGTACATGGAGAATGACATGGCAGAATTCTGGACTGTCAAAGTGTATGGGTGCTCATGTACTGGTTATTATCTTAACACTGCCCGTGGCGCCGCGGACTAAATAATGCCGTAAGGGCTGGGTGGGAGGAGTTAGGGCGGGCTGTGTCCGGGATGAGGAAGGGTGCTGATTGGCCCCTCCTCCGGACTGACAATAGGAGGGCCCAATCGGCAGGCACAAAGCTGTGCGCGGCTCGCAGTTCCTCCCTTGCCTCCGATGCGTCAGGCCGCCGGCAAAGCGAGCTACCGCGAGCTGCGCTGCCTGCCGCCTCAGGGGCTCTGCACTGGCCCGCTCGAACTCAAAAATGGCCGCCGACAACAAGAACCCGCCAAAGAGCCGCCGCCGCACACAGCACCAGGCCGTCAGGGAGCCGCCGCACGAAGCCACGCCTCCCTTCTCCACTCCTTTCCCGGGCCGCCGCCGAGACAAGGACGCCGCGCCGCCACCGCCCGCCCTCGAAAATGCCTCCTCTTTCAGGTAAGCTTCCTTCCCTCATGTTGCCCTCACCTGTCCCTCGCTCTGCCCCCGCCTGCTAGCGCCCATTGTATTTTTTATACAATGGGCTTTTTTCCTAGTTTCAATAATAATAGGTTAATAGGGGTTATTATTTCACATTTCTCAGGTCTTTCCTGCAAGGAGTTCAGAATGGAATGTGCAGTCCTCCCTTCCACCATTTCATCCACAAGAGTCCTGTGAAGCTAAAGCAGCACGAGGGGTTCAAGGCCACCCAGCAGCCAAGGGCCAAACTTGACACATCTATTAGGATCAAGTTGGGTCAACTTGCCCAACCTGAGGATGTCTGTTCCTGAACAACACACCTGTTTGTGGCAGACATTACATTCAGCCTGGTCTTCAGTAGGAATTTGAGCCCAGAGCTCCCTGTTCTGTGACCAGCATTCAAACACTAACCCCACACTGGAAGTGGGTCCAAAATGGCCCAGCCTCCCAGATGCGACAGGGAGTTGTACAGACCAGAATTCTTTCTCCCCCCCTCCAGTCACTGCAATAACAGTGCACAACCGTTCTGAAACTCAGAAAAGTGCCGCCAGGGCCCCCCTCCGTAGAAGAGTCCATCTGTAATTGATTCTAAAAAGGACTTCACTAGAAAAGTTTACACTTAATTATCTTTTCTCCCCAAAGGAAAGATATAAGAAAATGTATTTGGAACTGCGCCCCGAGAGAAGAAAGATGATGAAAGCAGCATTATTGTTGACTATAAAACTCTTGTTTATGTATCCCCCCCCCCCCCGTGATTACTTAAGGGTATGACTCATTTAACTGAGCGGAACAGAGACATTCAAAACATATGGATAATTGAATGCTTGGATAAACTGATTATGCACACTTAAGTTAGACTGGAACAGGGTAACGTCGGCTTAACACATTTCTAGTATAAGTGAGGGGCAAATTGCACACAAATGAAAAGCAGCCTTGGGTGGCTGCAGTTTTCGAGCAGAAGAGAAAGTTGTCGCTGTGCGGAAAAGAAGTGGAACAAGAGCCAGGAGGGAAAGATCCCTCCCTCTGTCCCTCCCTCACACACACACACCACACACGCACACGGAGTACTCCACTCAATAATCTTTCAACGACTGTTTGTCCTTTTTAAAAAGCACTTCTAAAAGAGCAAAGGGCTGCCATGAATCTGGTTCTCTCCTTTTGCTTCAACAGCCAACTTCTTGAGCCAGCAGCCGGGCACAGCATACACAAAGCTCCCCCCCCCCCCCCATTTTGCACCGTGCTGTGCCGGGCCTGCAACCAAATGGGCCACATAGCGTGAGTGTGCTGCTCCAATCAATTGGCTGCACCTACCCGGCATCTGACTGGCAAGGAGAAGTCCCACCAAGAAACACAGAACTCCAACTTCACTGCATGAGCCTGCTGCCTCCAGCCACTGACACTGTGTGACGTCCAGCAACCATGCCTTCACCATCAACTCCTCCTGGATTGGCCCTAACAAGAAGATCTGTCTGTCAGCGAGCATTCAGAGGGCCCCTTGCACCATAGAGCTGGACACTGGGTCGTCACTATCCATAATCTCTAGTGTGACCCCCAAGTGACTTTGCACTGATGGGGGGCCTCCCCTTTGGCCTTTGATCTTCATCATCAAGAGCTTCCATTGTGCCCTCAGTCCTGTACAGGGTGTGAGTGACTTTCACGTTTGCTTTACAAATGTTTCTGGCACATGGCTGCTCGTCATGGTTGAACATAGGGTTGGGCTATACCACTATACCATTTCACTGATTTCCCTAGCACTTGACCCCCAGGCTTATATGCCTCAAGGCCAGGCACGTGCCCTTTGTGCTTAAGCCCTGTATCAACACAAAGCTAGACAAACTGTTGGCACAGTGTGACCTGGAATCTGTGCCCAATGCATGGTGGGAGGCCCTATCATTACCCCTCATTAAGCCTAATGGGAAGTCTGCATCTGCATGGACTAAGTGCACACTCAATAAGGCATTACAACAGCACTCATATCTACTGCCTGTTACAAGACACCTCTTGGTGCCTCTGGCAGGGGGCAAGTTCTTGAGCAAGTTTGATCTTGCCCAGGCATACCAGCAACTGCCAACTGATGATAACTTGGCCAAGGTCCAAAAGATCATCACCCATCGTGGTGCGTTCAGGGTCAAGTGCCTTCAGTTTGGTGTGAGCATTACACCAGGGATCTTCAAAGCCCTTATGGAAGATCTGCTCAAAAGGATTCCGGGGGTGATCCCGTATTTTGACATTTAGCTCATTGGGAGCTCAGTCCTCAAGCTTGCTGACCATCTTTGAGATGTTCTGCGCTATTTCAACACTGCTGGTCTCAAAGGTAAGTGGAGGAAATGTTTTCTTGCCTCAGGTGGAATTCCTCAGGTTCCTCATCAATGCTGTAAAAAGTTCACCCAACCAAGGACAAGGTGATGGCCATCCAGAATGCACCACTGCACCACTTGGACCACTGTCCAAGCATGACCTGCAAGCCTTCCTAGGCCTTTTAAACTTTCTGCCCAACTAGGCCACTGTCACAGAGCCACTGCACCAGCTCCTAGACAACAAAGTGTCCTGGGTGCTACTCAACAATCTGTCTTTTAGCTGTCCAGCATCTCATCATCTCAGACAGCATGCTGGTACACTTCAATGAGACGCAGCCTGCAACATGAAATTCGAGCCATCCTGAGCCACCCCGTATCGGACAGGTGAGAGGCTCCAGTGTCCTATTCCAAGACTCTGTCTTCTTGCTGAGTACAACTATACACAAATTTACAAAGACATTCTTGCAATATTTGCTGGAATTAAAAAAAATCATGACTACCTCTACGGCCCCCAGTTTACAGTCATCACAGATCACAAATCGCTACCAGGACTCCTCACTACAGATCGGCAAACTCCGCATATCCTGTCTCTGTGCACGTTTTGCTGGTCAGTTTTTCTCCATGGCTACAAAGGCCATCTTGGCCATCGCTCTGGAAGTCCGCTGGCCATGCTGACACTCAGCTACCTGCCCCTGCCCAACAGGGACGTGGATCCTGCTCCTGCTTTGGATGTCCTGCTCCTTGATTCATTGCCAGAACAACTGCTGGGCTTTCACAGGCATTGCTGCCCACTCCACCAAGGGCCACCTCCTCTCCCACGTTCTCAACTGGCCTAAAGGTAAGCAAGACCCAGAGTTCACTCCCTTAATTGCCTGACAAACTGAGTTGTTGTGGAGCCAGAAGTGCTGCATGAGACCTCCTGCATGAGGGCTGGCTTGCAGTTACTTGTGGCAGGCTGGACTAGAAGGAGGTAAAGGTCTGGGTCCACCTGTCGGGAATGCTGGTTCAAGATGCCCCAACCGCCAGTGGAACCATGGGAGTCAGCTAAGAACTTTGCTGCACATAAACTTTGCTGGTCCCTTCTAGGGACACACATTCCTAGTTATCATCAAATCTTTTTTGACGTAGCCCCCGTGATGTCTATGACCTTCGGTCATTAAGGTTTTACAGTGTCGTTTTTCAACACACAGTCTGCCCAGCAACAGGGCACAATTTACCCTGGCAGAGTTTGAAGCGTTCCTCAAGGAGCGCCTGATTTGGCACGCTACCTCTGCGCCCTTCACCCCTCTACTAATGGGCAAGCAGAGTGCAATGGCCTACATGACCAAAGACGTGCTCTCCTGTCTCACCTACGGAGATTGGCAACAATGCAACAATGCCTAATCTACTTCCTGGCTAGGCAACATGTGACACCGTCAGCCACTAGTACGAGCCCTGCTAAACCGATTATGGGCTGGTGAATACAAACCCTCCTGGACTGACTGCACCCAGACCTCAACATGACCAAGTCAACCAGCCAGGAGGCTCCTACCGCACCCTGCACCTTTATCCCAGGTGACCCTGTCTACCTCTGGAACTATGGTGCCGGGCCTGATCATAGAATCATAGAATCATAGAATCATAGAATCATAGAATCATAGAATCATAGAATCATAGAGTTGGAAGGGGCCATACAGGCCATCTAGTCCAACTCCCTGCTCAACGCAGGATTAGCCCTAAGCATCCTAAAGCATCCAAGAAAAGTGTGTATCCAACTTTTGCTTGAAGACTGCCAGTGAGGGGGAGCTCACCACCTCCTTAGGCAGCCTATTCCACTGCTGAACTACTCTGACTGTGAAACTTTTTTCCTGATATCTAGCCTATATCGTTGTACTTGTAGTTTAAACCCATTACTGCGCATCCTATCCTCAGCAGCCAATGGGAACAGCATCCTGCCCTCCTCCAAGTGACAACCTTTCAAATACTTAAAGAGGGCTATCATGTCCCCTCTCAACCTCCTTTTCTCCAGGCTGAACATTCCCAAGTCCCTCAACCTATCTTCATAGGGCTTGGTCCCTTGGCCCCAGATCATCTGTTGAGAAGCCCTGGTCTAAACTATACTGCTGTGTATAGTTTGCTGTAGGTCAGATGCTAGGTCCTAATCTGGATAGTGCTATCCTATAAGCAGTGGTCCCCAACCTTTTTATCACCGGGGACCGGTCAACGCTTGACAATTTTACTGAGGCCCGGTGTGTGTGTGTGGGGGGTAGTCTTCTGCTGAGGAACTTCACCGCCGCCTGAGCCCCTGTTCCGTTTGCTTTCCTGCCAGCGCCCCTGACTTCCCACCACACACTGGGGGATGCTGCCAGCAGCAGCTGCACAGTGCCATGCCAAGGGGGAGCCCCAGCCATGGCGGCTGCCGGAGAGCACCAAAGGTGAGCCAGCAGCAGAATGGCAGGGCAGCCCCTGAGGCAGCAGCCGGGGAGGAGGACAAGGAGGAGCCACGGCCCAGTACCGACTGATTCACGGACTGGGACCAGTCCCCGGACCGGGGGTTGAGGACCACTGCTATAAGAACATAAGAGAAACCATGTTAGATCCAGCCCATCATGTCCAACACTCTGTCAGACAGTGGCCCAAACCGAGGTGCCATCAAGAGCTCTACCATCTGGGCCAGAACTCCAGAAGCCCTCTCACTGTGCCCCCCACCCAAGCAGAGTATTTAGCCCCAGGTATAAGAACACAAGACAAGCCATGTTGGATCAGGCCAATGGCCCATCCTCTGTGTCACACAGTGGCCAAAACCTCAGTCACTGGAAGCTAAGCAAGGTCGACCCTGGATAGTCTTATATGGGATACCTCCAATGAATATCAAGGTCATGATACGACGGCAGGCAATGGCAAACTATATCCGAATGCTTCTTGCCTTGAGTATCCCATAGGATTGCCACAAGTCAGCTGGGATGTGATGAGGGAAGAATATAAGAAAAATAGGTTTTTGTGCCCAGCTTTTCACCAGAAGGAGTCTCAGAGTGGCTTATGATAACCTTTCCTTCCTCTCCTCACAACAAGCACCCTGTAAGGTAGGTGGGGCTGGGAGACCTCGGACAGGATTGCCTTGTAAGAACACTACTATAAGGACTGTGATTGGCCCAAGGTCACTCAGCTGGCTGCCAGTGGAGGAACGGAGAATCAAACCCAGCTTGCTGCATTGGAAATGCTGTTCTTAACCACTACACCAAGCTGGCTCAAATTGGAGTGGCATAATTGAATGTACCATGTACATATTTGTTACTACTATTAATTTATTTGGCTTGTATATTGTCCCTCTCTGAAAATCGGATTTGGGTGTTTCACCATCTGTAACCGCTCCAAGGGAGCAGTATAAATAAAAGGCTAAGGGGGGTAGGGGAGGGCTCTGTCTGTGATGGGCAAAGGGGCACATTGGCCCCTTGCCCATGGACTGACAAGCAGAGGGGCCAACGGCCAGACGTGAAGCGCCTGGCGATTGGCCCCTCCGCTTGTCAGTCAGGGGGCAAGGCCCCAATCTCCAGCCGTGCACAGCGTGGCTGGCGAGTGGTGCCTTGCCCTCGGGCTGACGAATCGGGAGGCAACCTGCCCTCCCCACTTGCCTTTGCCCAGCAGCCGCCATTATGTGACCGCTCGCCTTAAAGGTAGGTCCCAGCTCCCCGCCCTGGAGGAACCCTCCCTTCCTCGTCCCCCTCCCCGACGATACCCCACCCTCCCCCGGCCCCAGGGAGCACATCGCACGTGTCGCTGACGTGGCAGCTGTGCTTCCCAGGCCGCCAGCGACATTCCCTGGCCCTCCCCCTCCCCCATGAACCCACCCCCTCCCGTGGACCCGGGGAGCACGCTTGTCACACCCCCGCTGCCTCCTCCCGAGTTGCCAGAGCAATTGGACCCAGCAGCTGACCCAGATCAGGCCGAAGACTCAGGTGAGTCTGACGAGGACCCTGGGGAGGGCTGCTCCAGGCACGGCAACGGCAGGCTGGATGGGATTCTGACGATTCGCCCGAAAGGCGCAGGCCTTTCCCCAACATAGGTTGGGGATGGCAGAATGCTGAAGGGGCCATTGGCTGCAGGCGAGCTGTCAACTTAGATGGGGCCCAGGTGAAAGCACTTCAGGGGAGGATGGAGTGGGTCATCCCCCGGGTGCAGGGAATTAGCTGGGCTGCATTTAGCTGAAATGGCAAGAGGCTTCTTTGTGGAAGCAATTTTATGCAGACACACCTCGGTCTGGCTCTGAATTCCCGCCCTCCACCGCCCCCCAACACCCACCCAACCACCCATCTCTACCCCGACCTATTCCCCTGCGCCCCTCCACAACTTCCCCCCCTCGCCATCTTCCCCTTCCCCTTCCCCCTCCTTCCCCCATCCCTTTACACTGTACATTCCTTCCTTCCTTCCTTCCTTCCTTCCTTCCTTCCTTCCTTCCTTCCTTCCTTCCTTCCTTCCTTCCTTCCTCTCTCACCTTTCTGCCTCTTTCTCCCCCTGTTGCTTCCTCTCTTCCTGTCTTTCTGCCTTTCTTCCTTTTTCTCTTCCTTCTCTCCATCTATCCACCCATCCCTTACTCTTCTTTCTCGCGTCCATCCATCCTTTTCTCTTCTGCCCCTCTCCCATTTTATCTCCCATTGCTTACTCTCTCTCTCTCTCTCTCTCTCTCTCTCTCTCTCTCTCCCTCTCTCTGTCCATCTACCTTTCTCTGTGTCTCCATGCCTGCCTGCCTTCCTCCCCTCCCTTCAGGGGGTCGGCCGCCGCAGGGTGCCTTCCCACACCCACCCACTGCCTGCTTGCTTTCTAGTAGCAGGATAAAACCATAAGTCAGTTAAAACAGCATAAAATACTAAAATTAACACTTAACTGTCGGCAACTAAGAACACACACACCTCGGTCATCTTCTATCTGACCTGCAGGGTTGGTAGTCTGTGCCAGCAGTGGAAGGCGAGGAAGGAAACAAAGGAGAGGAGGGAGGCCAGGATGGTGCTAAGCCTCCTTGGCCTCAGGTACGGGCCTGGCAAAAGAGTCCCATCTTACAAATGCTGTGGAACCGTAACAGCTCCATCAGGGCCCTCATCTTGGAGACCAGCTCATTCCCCAGAAGTCAGAAAGGCCATGGATTGGCACTTGAAGAACAAAGTGCTCTCTGGAGGACATATTGGGAGAGACGGTCCCTCAGGAGCTCAGACTGTGTGGGGCCTGGTGCTACAATCCTAATCCTATCTCTTCGCCGTCACAAGATTGGTCTCCTACTGCCGTTAGCTATGAGGGCCTCTAAAGAAGGAATTTCTGTCCCAGCAGTTACTATCCCTTTGTGATGGGGATAAGCCACAGATGTGGATTGTTTGCTTTACACTTTGTGTCCTGGAGACATCCCACTTTCTCCTGCTGGAGACAGGCCGCGGAGCTCTGCAGACAGTCCTTGATCTTATCCCAGAAGGAATTTTTAAAATGTTCTCGTAACCCATGGCCAATAGCCGCTCCGTGTCCTCTTCCTAAATCACTGCCTAATGTTGGGTGGAAGCGGTGTTCTCTTTCTCGTTTTGCCTCAAGAATAGCCATATAAAACATAACGTTTGCATCTACTCCTAAACAGATGTTCAGCCCATCAAAAAGTCTCTAGTATCTCCCGAGAGGAGTGTTATCTCTTCAATTTTAACTCCTTGTCTTTGACGCTGATGGAGACCAGAGATGTCTCGGGGAGGCCACCGTTTCAGAGCACCCGACGAGGCTGTGTCTGTGATGCAGGGCTGCAGGAGCCGTCCCAGCAGGCAGGCCTCGCTCAGGGTTTCACTTTCCCAATTCGGTAGAAGGGCCTGGGCGACACCAGGGCAACCGCAGCATGCCCTGCATTGCTTGGGTGTCACAAAAATGACGCAGGCTGGTGGCAATAATCTGACCCATGTCCACAACTAACAAGGCTGTCAGAAATGACAAAATGCATAGTGGACGTCAAACTTCCTAGATTTCTGTTTCACCCATCACTGCTGTAATTCAGAAAAGGATATATACAAGGCCTTTGCTCTGTTTCCGCAAGATAGCGGGATGTTACAGCAGAATTGTGGCAACTTGTGGCAACCAAGTGGGAAGCAGAGGTAGCTTGCAGAGGTGATCTCCCTTCCAAATACTGACCCTGTTTAGCCTCCGAGATCTGACAAGATCAGGCCATACCATGCCACCTCCTCTCTGCTTACACTGGTCTTCCCTCCTTCATTCAGTCATCACAACAGTCCTATGAGGTAGGATGGGCTGGGAGGATGCAAGTTTCCATGGACGAGTGGCAATTCAAACCAGTCCTGCACACTTCTTCTCATGCAGTCCAGCATCTTGTATCCAAACATGTGCTCTTAAAGGCCCACAATCAGAGTTATAAAGTTAACCTTTTGGAAACCCACCCACCCAGCAACTGATATGCAGAGTCTCTGAACGTGCAGGTTCCATTTTGCCATTGTGACCAATTGCATTAGGCAAAATCACATGACCAGTTTTCATCACAGATTTGCCTCATATTCTCCTGAAGTCATCTAAGCTAGTGGCTATAGCTACATCCAACGCTCACTGTGTTGTGCGAACTGCACACTGATTATGCATTGTGTTAGTTAGAATGTTCTTTTCTGCCATACATGCCTATGACTCACATTCAAATACTTTAAGTAACTGTGACCAGTTAATTTTTTTAGAAGATATTTTGAACAGGGAGAAAAACAGATTTACAAAGCAGAGTTATCTGCAACTGCTAGGGAGGGTACCTGATTGCATTTCTTGCTGTCCCTTAGTCTACAGCTAAGGTAATTTAAGCAACGGACAAGATTAGAACAAAACACATGCTTAGCTCCCTAAAGCAATGGTCCCCAACCTGCAGTCCGCGGCCCGGTGCCGGGCCGCAAAGGCCAGGGCGCCGGGCCGCGGTTCCCTCTTCCCGCCCCCCTCCACAGTAAAAACCTTCCCAGGCCGCAAGCTTGCGGCCCGGGAAGCTTCTTACTGCGGGAGGGCGAGGAGAGGGAATCAGGGCTGCGACGCGCATCGCGCATGCACGGCTCGGCCGCGCATGCGCACATGCGTGCTGTGCGGCCAAAATCGTGTGCGTGTGGCACTTGCGCTTATGCGCGATTTCAGCCGTGCAGCGCGCATGTGTGCATGTGCTGCCTGGCCACGCGTGCATGATGTGCGGGCGCGACCATGCATGCGCGCTGTGCGGGCGCGGCCATTGCTCTGCTGGTCCCCAGCCAAAAAAAGGTTGGGGACCACTGCCCTAAAGCATCGCCGTCACGCCGTGACCGTGATGCAAGCTAATTTTTTTAAAGTAAAACTTCTCCATTGCTATGCCTATGCATCTAATCATAGATGCATAGTGCTTACTTTACTGCCGTCCCTTTTGGATTTATGAGCCCTGAAGCTTTAAAAACGTAACATAGTTCCCGATTTTTTTGGACGTTAGAGAGGCATGCTTTGTGTGTTAACTGGTGGGGAATTTTTTTTTTTTTACTCTGCCTGGATGATTTAACGTGTATTAGTTGATCCTGGTGGTTTGCTTAAAGAAAAAAAAAGTCCTGTCCTCAGGAGAAGGGAGAAGGAAGTGGGTGCAAGGATAGGCGCTGGAGGCAGAGATAGCGCTACTTCGCCTCCACACCTTTCCTTAGCATGTGTTTGCTGGTTGCTCTCCTTTCGCTCGTGCTACATGGCTGGGGAAATCCAGGGGCTTTCCGCACTCCTTCAAAATCGCACAATGGTTGCCAATTGAAAACGCTACAGTTTTGCCATTATGCACAACGTTGACAATCTGCCACACACCTGAAACCGATCCGCAAAAAGCGCTTCCTTGTAGCGCTTTCAGGGAAATCCCCAAAAGTGGATTCACCCTCCGGAAAGCACTACACTCCTGCAACCAATCTGCAACACTAGCGGGAAAGTTCTGTGCGTTACCATTGTTGTGGTTTCTACAAAGTCCCTCCCCCTAGCTCTCTCCTCTGATCTTCCGGCGAAGCGATCGCCATTTTTTTTTCTCTGAGCGAGCAGAGATCAACGGACCGGCGAGCCTCCGTTTAGAGGCTTCCCCGGCTTCAGTCCCTCCCCAGAGCTGTTTAGTAACTAAGCACAAACAACAGAGAAGCCCGTTTGCTGATGTATTTTCCCTTTATTTTTCACAATGTTTTCGGCCGAAAATTGCGCCCGTGGGGGGGGATTTTTTTTTCCCCTCGGGGGGAGTGTGGCAACGATGAAACGGCAGCTCAAACACACCTGCCAGCTGGATGGGTCTCTCCGTTGCAACGAATCAACGCATATTCGTTGCAATGGGTGTTTGTGTGTTTTTTTTAAAAACCTTTCTTAAAGGGAAAGGGGCTGTTTGGGAGCATGCTAACGGCCGCCCATTGGCTGCTTGACGGCCAGGGGCGGGACAAGCTCGACAATAGCGCTTCCTTTCTAGCGATTTTTGCTGAGGACGGAAGCTTGTGGGAAACGATGGAAACGCAACTGGATTCCACTACAAAGTCAGGTATGCATAACGACGAATTCCACTATTTTAAATGGCGATTTTTCGTTCAGCAAACAATTTGCTACAAGGATCCCGGTGCGGAAAGCCCCCCACTTTTGTGGATTCCCCAACTAGTGCTTTAAAATGGAGGATGTAGCTGCTGGTTTGCTGTTGGGATGCTGGATGCTGATGACGTGTCAAACACCAAAAAAAAGACATCAGCAAAAGGTAAGTCACTATATTTTCCGAGAGTAGAATCAATTTAAATATTTTCAATCTTCATTTAATAACTTGTTTTGTATCTCTACTTCAAATTTTATTCCAGTCGTTCAGACCAAGTTGTATGAAGTTAATACATAAAAGACCAAAAGAATATGGTCATTTGATATAATGCAATTTAAAACAGATCATAAAATAGAACTTAAAATTATGCTACTTCAGAGCTTCGGAGTTTTATCGCAGCGGCACAAAACGTAGCCAGCTGAGTTGTCACCTGGGGGGACTCATCACTTAGCAGCCTCTTTGCTCGGTCTACATCGTGATGTTCTGCCAACTTTTTAATGAGTGGTTTAATCAAGTTGCTACGAATGTCTACATAAGCAGGGCAGTGGTACAATATATGCTCTCTTGTATCAATTTTGCCACTCCTACAAAAACATTGTCCCAGTGTAAGGGGAATATTCTTATAGCGACCCTCTACAAGAGCTGAAGGCAAGACAGAGCATATTGCAAGGGTAAATGCCCTTCTTTGTTTACTTATTATCAGTTGAGACATATCTTGTTTTAACTGGGGCCAAAAAAGTTGGATCTTTACACAGGTCCAGTTGATATCTATTGTATCTGCTGCTTAACTAATGATGCAGCATGATCATGAGCTAGTTGGCATAAAGCAGTATAGGGATTGGGCAACCAGTTAATAATGGGGGATGCAAGTCTGAATCTTGAAACACTTGCATCAAATCATTTACAGTATTTGCTGGCATATAAGACTACTTTCCCCCCCTGAAAAACATGCCTCCAAGTGGGGGGGTCGTCCTATACGCCGGGTGCACTTCAGTTGCGATAGACATAGCTGCCCATAGTGGCCCATAGTACTGTCATGTAATGTAACAAACTCTATATTTTGAGTGGAAATGTTGGGGGGGTCGTCTTATATGGTCAGTCGTCTTATACCGTATATAGAAGTTGAAAAGGGACTAAGTCACAGCCTTGCTTGACCCCTTTGAAGGTATTAATTGGGTCAGTTAAATGTTCTTGTTTGCTACATCTTACTCTAAGAGCCTCTTGTGGCGCAGAGTGGTAAGGCAGCAGAAATGCTGTCTGAAGCTGTCTGCCCATGAGGTTGGGAGTTCGATCCCAGCAGCTGGCTCAAGGTTGACTCGGCCTTCCATCCTTCCGAGGTCGGTAAAATGAGGACCCAGCTTGCTGCTGGGGGGTAAAGGGGAAGGCACTGGCAAACCACCCCGTATTGAGCCTGCCAAGAAAATGCTAGAGGGCGTCACCCCAAGGGTCAGACATGACCCGGTGCTTGCACAGGGAATAACTTTACCTTTACATTTTACTCTAAGAGCTGTGTTCTGGTATAAAGATCTAATGAGAATCAGAAGCCTTTGATCAATTGGACTCTAGCTTTTCCCAAAGACGAGCTCTGGAAACAGTGTCAAATGCGCCTTTGAAGTCTACAAAGACAGCATATAGTGAGGTGGGACTAGTAGAGGTATATTTCTGTATTAGATGCTGGATAGTTTAACAATGATCCAAGGTGGATGCCCCTTCCCGGAATCCAGCTTGTTCCCTCCTAATCAGCTTTTCCTGATCTAGCCAGATAGATAATTTGTCTAAAAGTTGTTTAGCATAGATTTTACTAGGGACACTAAGTAGACTAATTGGTCGATAATTTGTTGGGTCCTTCCAATTTCCTTTTTTATAGAAGGGTACTATAATTGCTATTTCCGAACTCTTGGGGATTTGTCCCGTTGTGTTGATATAGGAAAACAAGGCTGCCAAAAGTGGAGCCCATCAATCTTCATTGTTTCTAATTAGTTCAGGAGGAAGGCCATCTAGTCCTGGTGTCTTTCTGCACCTCAGCTGCTAGATGAGTGACTTTATTTCGCTGCAAGAGACTGGAGGCCACTCTGCTATACCCGTTAATAAACATGGACTATAATGGCAATTTGGATCTTTATAGAGATTTTGAAAATATGCTACCCAGATATGTGGAGAAATATGGATGTCGATTGGAGATCTATCTCTGGAATCAATGCCAGAGGTCAATTTCCGGAAGAGTTATTTTTATCTTTTTATCTTTTTTTGTACTTTTTCTTAAATTCTAGAACTGTGTCAAATGTTTCTCTCCTACAATGTAATCCTGCCTTAGAATACAGACTAAAGGCTCTAGACAAATCACCTTTTGCTTTGACACATTCCTTGTCAAATCATGGCTTTCTGGCTTTGTTCATTTTCTTGCCATCTGGGTAAGAATCTTTAAATAGGACATGTTTTATCCTGTCCACGAATAAGTCATAAGGGGAGATTGAATTCTGTGAGACATCCACATTTGAAAGGGCCTTACAGATGCTAGACAGATCTTCTGCGGATATGACTTCCTTCAGTTTTAGATTAAGTTGATCTAATACCCAATATGATTTGTTGGAAGAATCTGAATGGGGAGCTCTACTTCAAGGAAACAACGATTACCGGCGGGACATAGTTGCAAAAGAAGTGGGAAATGGTCGCCCTCCAGGAAAGGGAGAACCTGAAACCCCCCGGCTTGATTAAGAGAGGCTCCCTGGAGCAACATGTAGTCAATTGTACTAGCTCTAGTACCGGCCATAAACGTAAATTCACACAGATAATCATTATTTAGTCATCCGTTTAGTATGGACCTTTGGATAGGTGGGGAACTTGCCACATTCCAGGACAGAATTTCCAGTAGTTTGGCCGGGCCTCGGGTGCTGGATCCTGTAGACGTCATGCCATAACATTGTCCTGGGGGGGGGGGGGGAAAGGATCCTCCACAGCTTCTGGTTGGTCAGGATCATCTTCTGGGGGAGCTTGCATGGTGACTGGGGTTGGAAAGAAAGTGTCCTGCCTTCCGGCGTCTTGCAGTTCTGGTGCCAGGGTCTTTGATCTGTTAGTATCTTCCAGGCTGTTGCTTTGGAGTACATTGTGGATTGCACATGAATCTAGTTCAAGATTCTCATTAATTGCTCCTGTTTGTGATATTTATTTTTTTGTATCTTTGTTGCAGTTACTAGGAGTGTTGGAGTGAGAGTTTAGATATTCTTCCTGAACATCTCTATTGGCCAGATTTATATGGGTTAAGTGTTCTAAGTTTTCTAACCATTCTTCCATGATGGAGCAATGTGATGATTCTAAAGAAGGCATAGAGTCGAAAGAGTTGGCATCTCTACTTCTGACTTCTATGACTTTCTGTGTTCTTCTGAAAGTAAAGATAATTGTTTTAAATTCTTGAATACAAGCCAAGTTTTAATTGGAACTGTGAATTGGACCAATGAGTTACCAAGGAGTCATTTTAAAGCTTTTAAATAAACTGAAAATTACCCAGTGGAATATTTGGAACATACAGTGAAAACTACATCATTTTAAAATACACTTCTAACTAGAATTTGTTTATGAATACTCATATTGGCTTGCCTCTGGTTAGTAAGAAATACTGCCATCTACTGTCCTTGTTTAACACTACTACAGGATGAGATTAAGTGATTTAAAAATCTGAGAGGAAAAAGCAGGAAGCTTTAACTCAAAAGCTTTCTGCAGTTATTTTTACACAATTTAAACCTTTAAAAGTGAAAATAAAACAAGAAAATTACAAAATTCATGCTCAGATATTGCAGCTGTCACAACCTTCTTATGAACTGCATATACAAAGACAACAAAACCAAGACGGAGAACTGAGAGAAAAATTACAGATATGCCCAAGGGAAGGTAAAGTGTTGCTATTCCCAAAGTGAATTTGAGAGTTAGCTTCTTGTCCTCACAAGAAATTCTAGATGGGAAATTAGAAAAAAACAAAGAGGAACAAAGAAACACCTCTGAACACAAAAGGGCAAAGAATGACACTTAAAAACTTAGCATATAACCTGAAATTAAGACATAGAAGTTGCTGATTCACTTTGGGAGCAGAAATATTTTTGAACCATCGAGTAACGTACTATTTTTAATATGTAACTTAGATTATACTGGCAATGATGTTATAATTTCTTAGTGATATGTAACACATCACTAGGTGAGGGTCTTTAAGATGAGGAAAGTATTTCTAACATTCAGTTTCTGAAAAAATATATAGGGATTGAAAGATTTGCAATGTAATGGTTCTTAAATTTAAGGTAGAATATACAGATTAAAAGACCAAAATATCTCAGTTTTAGGTACCTGATGTTAAATATTGTAACCATCAACGTTATAATCTAAACCTTATTTTATAATAGATTGATCGCATTAATGGAAGAGAAAAAGTATTGCTACTAGCAATATTTTTGAATAATGGATGAACATACTATTTTCAATATGTAATTTAGATGGAGTGTTTTGCTTTTAGATGGGAAATGTACCCCTAATATACATTTTTGAAAAGTAAGTCTAAATTGTTTAAAGACCAACAATTTAACAGTTTTCTATCTAGAAGATACATATCAAAAGGTCAAGATATTTCAGCTCTAGGTGGTTGTTGCCAGCTATTCTGTCATGTCTTGGTGATCCCATGGCACAGCTGCCGCCATGATCCCCGATCCTGCACTGCCTCCCTCAGCCATGCAGTCTTCTAGCTGGTATCCAACCACCACGCCCCTTGTCGGCCTGGTTTCCTTTCCCCCCCAATTAGTTGTATCGCATTATATGGCCAAATAAGTGAGCTGTAGTTTCATGATTTTGCCTACTAGTGATAGATCAGGCTTTAAGTGCTGTGGTATTTCCTTGTTTGTGACTTGTGCTGTCCAAGGAGCCTGCAGAAGTCTTCTCCTACACCAGAGTTCAAATGAATCAGTTCTTCTTTTACCTGATTTTTTCTTCATCCAACTTTCACAGCCATAAGTGGCTCTTGGAAATCTGATAGATCTAACTAATCTACATTTGGTAGTCAGGTTTATGTCCTTGCTTTTCCACATTTGGTTCAAGCTCATCACTGCTGAGCAATTCAGAGCAATGTAACCTTTTATTTCCATGCTGTAATTGCCACTCATATCTATTTGTGATCCAATTCTTGAACACATTCAGTCTCTTCATGACATGTCTGTTTTTTTGCAGTAGTCATTATTTTTGTCTTTTTAGTGTTTAAGAAAAGGACAAATTTCTTGCTTACTTCATTGACCTTTTTAATCAGCTGTTCTAGGCCTTCCTTAGTTTCTGACAGGAGAGTCGTGTCATCAGCAATCTGAAGATTATTTATATTTCTTCTTCCAGTCTTAATTCCAGTGTTTGATTCTTTGAGTTCAATCCCTCTCATAATAATCTCAGCATACAAGTTAAACAGGAAAGGGGAAAGAATACAGCCCCGGCGCACTCCTTTCTCTGTTCTGAACCAATCAGCGTCACCAAATGGTATATGGAAAATGGCTCTTTGGTTTGCGTAGAGAGACTGCATAAGTTTGATCAAATGCTTTGCCACCCCCACATTTTTCAAGGCTTTCCACAATGTGTGGGAATCCACACAACCAAAAGCTTTCTTGTAGACAATACAGCAGATATAGACATCCTTCTGATAGTCCCATGACTTTTTCAAAATCCAGTGCAGTTTTCCTATGTGATCATGAGTGCCACGCCCCCATCAAAAGCCAGATTGAACATCTGGTAATTCTCTTTCAATGGCTGTTGCTATGCATTGTTGATTTTGACTCTCCAACGAAGAGTCTGTCCCATAGCATATAATGGAGGGATGGGGGCATCCTCTTTGGGAGCCCCTAGATATAGACCCCTTGGACCAATCATTCTGAAATGAGAAGAGCCTTCCGGAGGTACCCTGAAAGTTTGAAGGCTGTACCTCATCCCCTCCGCCAGGCCCCGGGAAAGGCAGAAAAGCTGAAATTCTCATTGTAGTCAATGGAAGAAGGGGATTGCGGCACATATAAGGTGCATTGCTCTCTTCCGCCATTTCCAGCAGCACATGTGGAGGGTGAGACATATAAAAAGGTGGCAGACAACATTGAGATAGCAAAAAGGTGAGGAGGAGCTTTTCTATCCAGCTGGTGAAACATGTTTTTACTCATGTGCAGAAATGCCCTATGACTTGATGATACTATGAATTGCTTCAGTACATGTCCTAACTGGTACCCAATGGATGGCGCATATACAACTGTTTTATGTATTGTTTTCTGTTATAATGTAAACCGCCCTGAGCCTCCGGGGAGGGCGGTATAGAAGTATGATAAATAAATAAATAAATAAATAAATAAATAAATAAATAAATAAATAAATAAATAAACAAATAAACTGGTGCTCTTCCCACTGCATTGGCTCCAGCCTGAGGACTGGATCAAGTTCAAAGTTTTGGTTTGGCTTTAAAATTCTAAATGGTCTGGAACCATCATGTCTACAGAACCATTATATCTACACTAGAAAATAAGCCCGCTGTCAAAGAAATAGAGCGGGCCCTAGCAGAGGGGGAGAACAGACTGTGGGGAAGGAAGGAAGAAGAGGAAAGGAGGAAGGGGAGGGAGAACAAAGGGCAAGGGGTGGTCAAAGGGATGGGTAGAAGGGAGAAAGAAAGAAAGAAAGTAAAGGAGAAAGACAGGAAGCAAGTGAGAGGGAAAGACAGAGAGACAGGAAGGAGATGGAGAAATAGAGGAAGTCAGGAAGAAAGGAAGGCAGGCCGAGAGGTAGGTGTAATGGGAGGGGACGGGGGGGGGTGAATGGGGGGAATCACAGGCGGGGCGAATCAGGAGGGGGAGGTGGGGAGGAAAGAGGGGGTAGACAGGAGTGCATGCGTGGGTGTGGGGTGGGGGAGAAGAAGTCAGGAAGTAAGAAGGAAGGAAGGCAGGCAGAGAGGTAGGTGAAAGGGGAGGGGACAGGGGAGGTGTGAAGGTTGGGGGGAATCGCGGGGCGGGCGGATCGGGAGGGGGAGGTGGTGAGGGAAGAGGGGGTAGAGAGGAGTGTGTGCATGGATGTGTGGGGTGGGGGAAGGGGTGGCAGAGCGCAGTAGGTGGCTGGCTGTGTGTGTGTCTGTGGGGGCGGGGAAGTGGCGGCAGGGCCAGGAGGGGCAGCCAGGGGGTTTTGTGTGTGTGTGTGCGTGCCTATGTGTCTGTGGGGGCGGGGATGCGGCGGCGGGGTAATGGGGGGGTGGCCAGGGGGTTTTGTGTGTGTGTGTGTGTGTGTGCATGTCTGTGTGTCTGTGTTCGGTGGGAAGTGGCAGCAGGGTGAGGGAGGGTGGCCAGGGGGGTTTCGCTGTTGAGGCTGTGTGTGTGCGTGTGTGTCTGGGTGCGGGGAAGCGGCGGTGGGGAATAGCCATCGGGAAGAGACCCCAGACGGGAAAGGAGCAGAGTCAGGGCGTCTGCGACGCAGAGTCCCTGCTCCTTTCGCGAGGGCGAGGGGAAGCCACCGGGAGGACTCACCGTCGGGGAAGGCTGCTTCTCCTCCTGTGCGGTGAGTCTCCAGGCGGGCAAGGCGAGGCTGGGCCAATCAGCCAATGGGGAGCTACACTTTGCGCGGCTCCCCATTGGCTGCTCGGCCCTGGAGTGACATTTGGAGGGCCCAATCAGGAGCCGCAAAGCGGCTCCTGATTGGGCCCTCTGAGTTTTTATCCCGGACAGAGCCGGCCCTTTCTCTTCCCCCTTAGGGCTTACTCTTTTATTTATTCCATTCTGCAGGAGCGGTTAAAGATAACCGCCATTCCCTCTACACTTCTCTGAGGGTGCTATGGCCAAGCAACCAAAATCTTCTGACGATCTCGGGCCCTAAAGAGATAAAACTGGCCTCAACCAAGGGCAGGTCCTTTTCAGCCCTGGCTCCAGCCTGCTTGAATGCTTTGCCTAATGAGATCAGAGACCTATGGGACATTAAAGGACTTCCAAGACAAAGCAGTTCTGCCAGAGCTATGGTTGAGGCCACGGATTCCTGCTAACGTTTGCTGGCCTCCCCACCTGAAATCACCCCAACCTGAACCCACCCACACCTACCCTCCAGCCCCTAGTTATGGTCTTGCCCTGTGATTTATTACCTCTTGTTTCCATAAGTCTCAGCCTATCCTTATGTTCAGGTCGTGGGATGGACCTTTGATCCATCTAGTGGGTTTTGTGTAGTTAGTATTATAATGGAACTCTCTCACACACTAGTTCTTATGCGTTGACAGGCTGAGAGGGTTCTCTTGGAATGTCTTGTTCCCCCAACCCCTAAACCCACATGTGCCCCTGGTTGTCTGCCCAATTTCTCTCTTACCTCTGAAAGACACCCCTGGCTCATCATGTGCTCTTCAGGGCTCACCCCCAGAGATGGCCAAATGTCCTCCTGGGAGTCATAGGCCAAAAGCTCGGCCTGAGCCCCTTCGGGCACATTGTTTGGAGTTGCCTCTTCTTGTTCTTTCTGCTGCTGCAGCTGCAAGGCCAGCTTCTTCTCCATAAGAATGCACATTTCATTTGTCTCTTATCTAGTTCATTACGCCAGCCCCCTTCCACTTTGGGCACTTGCCAACATCTTTCCTGGCACTTGCCAAGTGTTTTAGAAATGGAGTGGAGCCAGGTGAGGCTTCTGATTGGCCACTAGAAACTCTATAGGCTGTACAATTTTTTTGGGGGGGGGGAATTGCTTTGGCAGCAGCTGCTGACACACCATGAGGAGTGTCACAGTATGAGTGAAGAGGAGCTCAGGCAGCTGTTTTGTGGTTGGCCCCGCCTCCTGTGGCTGCCATTTTGGGGTTGCACCCACCATGCGGTGTTAGAGTTACACCCTCCTCTTATCTCCCTGGAATTAGTACAGAGTTTGGCCCTACATGATGCAAAGTGAGCCACTTGGCTTAGAAGGCTTCTAAAGGGAACACAAGGAGGGAAGACAGGCCCACTGGCTTGGAGGTGCTCGTGATTTCTGTGGCCATCCATGGAGTGAGGCCTACCTGACTCCCCCTTCCTGCTGCAGTTCAGAAGGACCCCCTCCCCCCCAGAACGGGGGTCATAAGGCTGCAGCCAGATGGGCTAGTTGACAAATGTGTTTAGAGATAGTCTGCCTGTGAATGCTTGGGAGGACCTTTTGATTTTGCCCAGCAAGAGAACCTTTGTGTTGCAGCTGTTGGAGGCAAGTACTCCTCAGGGTTGCCTCCATGGTCGGTGGGATTCTGCTCTCAAATACTCCCTGCTAGGGAGAAAGAGCCTTGCTGTGTCCCACCTGCGGCCTCCTCATTTTTAGAAACAGGATGTTGAACTAGATATGCTTCTTGGTACGATCCAGCATGGTTCTTCTGAGGTACTTTTAAAGGGTTAGCTAAAATGCATGGTAGATAGTCTTACTAATCCAGTGTGGGCTAGGAATCAGGCATTCCCAGTCCGTCTCCTCACTCTGCGATGGGAGATTATTAGGGAACCTTGGGCACTCACACACTCACCTTCCTTCTAGGGCTGTTGTGAGGATGGAATGGAGAAGAACGATGTATGCTGCCTTAGGCCCCCGTGGGGTAAATGACGTAAATATGTAAGCCTTGTAACTAAGAAGGCTCCATCAGCATCATGTGCAGAGACACGTGACAAAATACTGGGGCCAAATCAGAATTGTGCCTTTATATTTTGTTCTGTTCAAATCTTTGTGAGGGAAGGGAAGGAAGGGAAGGGAAGTCTGTTGAATAAGCAAGCCACTTGCAGGAAATATTCCAGAGATGTAGACTGGGACAGGATCAAACAGAGACCCATTCACTCTTTTTGGTCACTTGAGACAAACCAGGTTGGAACTGTACTTAGCACAGCTACTCTCTATAACTGATTTTTACCACCCAGGGTGAGCCATTTTAGATTTCTTCCCCTTTGGGCAGCCTTCTCCCTACCTTTCAGTGTATGCGAATGGCCTTGTTATGTGTGCCGCCCCTGCCAGCCTCCCAGTCTGTAGAAATAGAGTGAAAATCTTATTTACCTTTCATCTGGGCTCAGCTCCAGACTCTTTCTCCCAGTTGCGTTATTAAAGTAGTGCCATTTATTATTTAATAATCGGTAATACTGATTTCCCTGGCTGTTGGACTACAGCCCAACTGCCAGTTGACTGTTGAACCTGGACTGGACTCACAACGGACCAGGTAGGCCAGGTTCTGTGCTGACATCACAATGGATTCTAGATCGGTTCCCTGGGAAAGAATCCGCACCAACTGGCGTTGCTTTGGTAGCCCACAAAGCTGGAAGGAAACCGATTCAATGAAATAATAGAACTGCTGTTTAAAATGACTTCATTTTGGCAGCAGCTCATTAAATCAGTTTTATTCATCCCGTGGTTGATGGAGAGACACGTCTTCCATCAACCAATATATGTATCGATAAACTTTTCAATTCCCAATGTTCCTCTGGGTGTAAAGGGTTGTCTCCCCTCAACAGCTGTGGAAACGTAGGTGGTTTTTGTGTCTCTGGAGGGAGGAGAGGGGCTGGAGGATGTGGGATTCAGGGAGCAGGGGACCTCAGTGGCAACCCAATCTCTCTTCCTTCCCACAGTAGTTCAGGTGTCCAGAGGGAGAGCTAGCAGGCTATGCAGAAAAGGAACTCAAATTAGCGTCACTCCACTGTGGCCAGTTTGCCTGCTTCCCTGGTGTATGGATGGTGATAACTGAGGGACTCATCTTGTTGTTTACTTGGATTTTAGTAAAGCTTTTGATAAGGTTGCTTTGGGCTGATCCTGCGTTGAGCAGGGGGTTGGACTAGATGGCCTGTATGGCCCCTTCCAACTCTAGGATTCTGTGATTCTGTTAGGAACCGAGAATATGGGAGTTCCCGCAGGATCCCTCCGGGCTAGGAGGGAGGAGCTGTCAACGGTAGGAATTACAGAGGGCCGAGGCAAGCTCAGGGAATATAGTGTGTATTTGGTAATAAACTATTACATGGGCTTGCACTTCCACATGTCCCTCCTGTGGCTGGGCCCTAAGTTTTACCTGGAGCCAGAGCACCAGAGAGATGTTTGAAGCAGGAGTAGAAGAGGCTGAATACTGTGGGCAAGAAGAGCCCCTCAAGCATTTAAAGCAGAGAAGCAACCATGGGGCTTTTGCAGCTGCTGTCCAATCAGCGGATGTCTGGCAGTATTGCAGGAAATTGGCAGAGGGGTGGCTTTCCTGTCTCTTCCTCTGTGGCCTGCCTGCTCTCCTTATGGAAGCCTCCTGGGTGCTGGGCTGACAGCACAGAGGCTGTGGACCCTTGATATCCATCCCTGGCCCACAGCTCAGGGAGGCTTGAAGCGTACTTCCTCCCCCCCCCATTCCCTGTGGACGTGCAACACCCCTCCCCCACGCCCCTCCCAAGCCATCCTGGGCCCTGGCCTTTGCCACTTTTCTGGAAGTTGGGGGGTGGGTCACAAAGGATTGCTATCTCCTGGAAAGGAAGCCTGGGGAGTACAGGGGTCCACCCACTGCCTCAGAATCAGAATCACACCGAATCACAGAACCACCAGTGTCAGAACCACCAAGGGCCATCCACCCCCAAATGTTACCCAAATGTAAGGTTTTATGTTTCTCCCCACTAAAATTAATTGTATTGACTGTGACCTAATTTCCCCATCTATCCAGAACAGTCGTTTATCTATCCTTGACTAGTATTCTTGCCACCCCACCCAGTTTAGTGTCACCTGCAAATTTGATCAAGGGACCCTCTATTGCCTGCGGTGCAGTGCTGGTCACCTCCCTCCAAGGGGAAGCAGATCCATTGATGAGAGCCCTTTGGGTTCAGCTAACCACCTTCCAAAAGTGCTGTTTTCTCCATGGGAGCTGAGGCCAGTCAGCTGGAGACCAGTTATAATTCTTGGGAGATCCCGAGGCCCCACCTGGAGGTTGCCATATTGGTAGCTGGTGCTCAAAAGAGTCATGAGTGCCATGTCAAAGAGTTCAATGCGGCTTGTCTGAGTGAGTATTGCTGGCATAAGCCTTTCCATTTTGAAATTGTCACATGGCCTGGAAATGCCTGGTTAATAATGCTCTGCTTTTTGCAAAGAGGAATGCTAGTAGTGGGGAAGGGGCATTATTGGAACATATGAATTGGGAAATTAATTTTCCCCTTTGTGTGCTAATGGATTGCTGATTTGTGTTTGCAGTGTGTATCGTGGACCCTCTTCATGGCTCCCAGCCCCAAGGATCCAGACCTTTGGGTGCTGCCGTGAATGTGCTCCCATTAGGTTTGCCCCACTGTGAAACTTTGAGGATTACACCACAAGTCCTATTTCCCAATATTAGGAGTAATTTATTTATTTATTTCTTATATTTCTATACTGCCCTCCCTTTTGGCTCAGGGCAGTTTACATAGAACAAGAAGTACCAGGTGATTCATAAATGCAAGTAAACAATAGTAGCAGAGATTATAACTGGTAACAACGGAGTCTATAACGTCCAATTAACTTGAAAAATGGTTCAGTAGGGAGACCGGTGTGGGGTTCAGTATATGGATGGGGATTTTCTGGGGGCCTCAACCAAATGCCTGGCAGAAGAGCTCCCTTTTGCAGGCCCTGCGGAACTGTGGGAGTTTAGGCAGGGCCCTGATCTCTTCAGGGGGCTCGTTCCACCAGGTGGAGGCAAGGACAGAGAAATCTCTGGTCCTGGTTGAGGTCTGACGTGCTTCTTTGGGGCCAGGGGTCACCAGCCAGTTGGAGGTAGCAGAACTTACCTCTTTGGGGGGAGCAGGTCGAGAGACGGTCTCTCAGGTACACTGGGCCCAGAGCGTGTATGGCCTTGAAGATGATTACCAAAATTAATTTAAGCAAGTCTGAAGTCTGCCTTCTCTATGGCTTTCCCTTGAGGAACTCCAGAGGCCTCCTACCCAGAAATGGTTGGCAGCTTGGGACTGGGAAATAGAGGTGGCCAATAATTTTTGAGTGATGGCTCCAAGCTAGCTTGATCTCATTAGATCACAGTAGTTAAGCAGAGCTGGCTCTGCATCGTGCTTGGATGGGGGACCAGCTAGGAATTCTATGAGAGCTATGAGGAGGAAGGCCATGGCAAATCACCTCTGATACAGAGTGGCAAAACATAGCAATACAGCAATATTTATAAACATCTTCCCCTCTTTGGTTGGCACATGCATCTAGGGTTGGGCGCTGCTGGCTGCGGCAGGAGCAAACGGCCGCTATGGGCACCGAAACGCCCAATCCTATATCCTTCCCCCCCATGTGTCTCTCATAGCCTAGTGGCCTATGATTGCCTGGCAGCCAGAAGTTCTAGTTCTTTAGCGTTATCCGGGATGCACCCTGAAGAGGCGAACTAGAATTGCACCCTTTGACAAAAGGTAGAGGAGGACAGCATCCAAATCTGCCAACTACTTGACTGCATGTTTTCTAATGCAATCTGCTTTCTGTGTGTAACGCTGCCATAGGAGAGAGAAATAATCCTTTCCCCACATCTTCCTCTCACCCCTGATTTTGTTCATAGTTAATACTTGACCTCGAAGCCCCGCCACATTGTACAATAATCAAAATCTGCTTTGTCTACCAAGTTTTAGCAAAATCATACCTATCAGTAAAGAATGCCTGCTGGCCTATCAGGATCCCCTCTTTTTGCCTACTGTGGTAGATTTAAGGGTAGAAAGATATTTAAAACAGTGGAATATTTGACAGGCCATTATTGGCTATTCTCCTTGGCCACATTCTTCAAGCTTAATGCCATGGACTTGAAAAAATACACAAAGGATCATTCAGAAATAGTTTAAAGCTTTATTGGAAACAGAAGATTTTTAGTTGCTCAATCAACTCTGACAGAAATCCCAGAGAAGCCTGCAAACAGCACACAGCACCATTGTTCAGGGGGTTTCATTGTTTCAACTGAGCTTCCAAGGGAGTAATTGAGGCCAGGTTTAAGTTGTGCAAATGTTGAGACTCATAATGGCTCAGTGTTCTGGGCATATTTGTGTTTCTGTCAGATCCTGTTTATGTACCTAAGGTGTGGGATAGATTAGAAATGGAGCTGTGGAACTTGCCCAATAAGGTGGTTTGCAGCCACAGGGGAGAAGGGCTGCATTGTTTCTGTATGTGGCATCTCCAGCCACAGATGCCCTTCAAAGCACAATGCAGCTCTAGGTAGAAGAAGGTGGGCCTTTCCTCAAAGAGGGAGCCAGAGCAGACTGGACTGTTGAGTTGACTGCAGAGCTGGAGGCCGGGAACGACATTTGCCTTCTGTGCTGGCGAGTCCTTCCAGACTAAATGGTGGATCTTTCCAGACTAGGCCACTACTTCCTCCCGCTCCAAAACTAATTTAATTCCCCCAGAGTGAAAGGCACTCATACATTTGCTATGAGGAGGCCAAAAACAACACTAAGGAATGGAATATATCAGTGTGGGAACCCAACTGAAGCGACCTTTTTTACCACCAGGGATCCACAGAGACAGAGAGATTTACAAGAGCAGAAGCTAATCTTTGGCCTAAAGACTGATAGGTATGTTGACAGGGTTGTCTCCGCTGATAGGTATGTTGATCCGGGGAAGTCAGCATGAATTTATCTCCAACAGGTCCTGCCAGACCAGCCTGGTTCCCTTCTTTGACTGATTGATAGGCTTATTAGGTTGTGGAAACTCAATGGATGTTAGAATCATAGAATCATATAAGGCAGTGGTCCCCAACATTTTATCTCTGGGGACCGGTCAATGTTTGACAATTTTACTGAGGCTCGGGGGGGGGGGTAGTCTTTTGCCAAGGGACGTTGCCACCACCGCCTAAGCCCCTGCTCCGCTTGCTTTCCCGCCGGCACCACTGACTTCCCACTGCTCACTGAGGGGCGCTGCCAGCAGCAGCTTCACAGTGCAACGCTGAGGGGGAGCCCCAGCCATGGTGGCTGCCGGAGAGCACTAAAGGTGAGCTGGTGGCAGAGTGGCAGGGCAGCCCCTGAGGCAGCAGCCAGGGAGGAGGACGAGGAGGAGCCACGGCCCGGTACCAACTGATCCATGGACCGCTACCGGTCCCAGGACCGGGGGTTGGGGACCACTGATATAAGGGTTCTCCAGGGTCATCTAGTCCAGGGGTAGTCAACCTGTGGTCCTCCAGATGTCCATGGACTATAATTCCCATGAGCCCCTGCCAGCAAACGCATGGGAATTGTAGTCCATGGACATCTGGAGGACCACAGGTTGACTACCCCTGATTTAGTCCATCCCACACACAATGCAGGAACTCACAACTAGCTGCTCACCCACAGTGACCCCAATTTCATGCCCAGGTGACCCCCCCCCCACACACACACCAAAAATCTCCAGAATCCATCCTGGCCTGGAAAAATTCACCTACCATCCCATGGTGGTGATCAGTAATCCCTAGGGCCACAAGGAAGGGCCACAAGAGACAAACACTGGCACATCCCTTCCTGCCCACCCACTCCCAATCTGCCTAAGTTCATAAAATCAGCATTTCTGTGAGATGACAATCTAGCCTCTGCTTCAAAACTTCCAAAGAAGAAGAACTCACCACTTCCGAAGGAAGCCTGTTCCACTGAGGAACCACTCTAACTGCCAAGAACTTCTTCTGGAGGTTTAGCCAAAAATTCTTTTGAATTAATTTCATCCCGTTGATCCTAGTCCTACCCTCTGGGGCAGCAGAACTTGCTTGAGAGTAAACTGTATTGATTATAGCGGGACCTGCCTCTGCATAAACATGCCCAGCATTGCATCATCAGTGAAGATAGGTTGAGGGACTTGGGAATGTTCAGCCTGGAGAAAAGGAGGTTGAGAGGGGACATGATAGCCCTCTTTAAGTATTTGAAAGGTTGTCACTTGGAGGAGGGCAGGATGCTGTTTCTGTTGGCTGCAGAGGAGAGGACACGCAGTAATGGGTTTAAACTTCAAGTACAACGATATAGGCTAGATATCAGGAAAATGTTTTTCACAGTCAGAGTAGTTCAGCAGTGGAATAGGCTGCCTAAGGAGGTGGTGAGCTCCCCCTCACTGGCAGTCTTCAAGCAAAGGTTGGATACACACTTTTCTTGGATGCTTTAGGATGGTTAGGGCTGATCCTGCGTTGAGCAGGGGGTTGGACTAGATGGCCTGTATGGCCCCTTCCAACTCTATGATTCTATAATTCTATGATTCTATGAGTGGTAAATGAAAGTCCACTTGCCTGTTTTCATTTTATTACCTGATTTTCTGAATAATGTTAGCTCTGGTAAGTCTTTTTCTTCAGTACCAGCAAGCTTATATGTGGTTTGAGTTCATTGTTGCTAGTTAGTGATCAGGGAGCCCCTTCAGCTTCTACATGTGGCCAAATGTTAGTTCGCTACATGTTGGCCTGCGACATAGAAAATGAATTCTTATGTTAGGGCTTTTGTGAGTTCAGGATCAAACTGAGACTCATATGTTTCTTGTCTCACATGCTTAGGGATGCTCAACCACCTTCCCCAGGAACTCCAGGTGTGAGACAGCTGGTCACTGGCTGGGTCCTTCTGATCCAAAGATGGCTTCTTCAGCTTCCCTCAGAATGTCCCTGTGGGCAGGGACAGGGACAGATTTATTATTTCTCAGTGTGGCCTTCCAATTTTTCCATTGCCTGATTTAAAGAGCCTTGAGGAGCAGGGGCCGACGGGGCAAGCAGCAGCTCGTCTCTAGCATCTCAGGCTGACGTCTTTCACATCACCTCCTACCAAATTCTTTCAGTTGGAAATTTCGAGAATCGAACCTGGGGTCTTCCGCATGCGAAGCAGATGTCCTGCCAGTGAGCCATGGTCTCAGTCCTCAATCCCAGAGTCAGATAGAATCATAGAGTTGGAAGGGGCCATTCAGGCCATCTAGTCCAACCCCCTGCTCAATGCAGGATCAGCCCAAGATGTGCCTAAACCCTCCAGTCTGATGAAACACCATTGACAACAACTCTGAGTGTGGTTCTCTAACCAATTCCCTATCCACCTAACTATCTGAAAATCCAGATTGCAGTCCTTCAATTTATCCATCAGAACATCATGGGGAACCTTATCAAAACCTTTACTAAAATCCCAGTAAACGACATCAACTGAATTTCCACAATCCAGCAAACCTGTTACTTGGTCAAAAAAAGAAACCAGATTGGTCTGACAGGACCTGTTGGAGACAAATCCTGTTGGAGACTTCCTTGGATCACCAAATTGTCCTCCAGATGTTTGCAGATCGCTCCCTTTAATATCTGCTCCATTAACTTCCCCACAACAGAGGTCAGACTCACTGGTCTGTAGTTTCCCGGGTCATCCTTCCTCCCTTTTTTGAAGATCGGAATAACGTTTGCTCTCTTCCAGTCCTCCGGGACATCTCCAGTCCTTAAAGAGGTTCCGAAGATGATGGACAAGGGTTCTGCAAGTTCTCCGGAAAGTACTTTGAGCACTCTTGGGTGCATTTCATCTGGCCCAGGGAATTTGAACTCATCCAGTGCAGTTAAATGCCTCTTGACAATCTCTCTGTCCATGTCAACCTGCCACTCAGACACTATCCCTTGGCTACTGCCATCTCTAGATGTGCCCAAACCCTTTGACCTGTGGGAAAAACAGATGTAAAATAGTTGCTGAGCCTTTCTGCTTTCTCTGCATCCTCCGTTAGATTTTGTCCATCTGCACCCAACAGTGGGCCTATTGCCTCCTTTACTTTACGTTTGCTACTCACAACTGAAAAATCTTTTCTTGTTACAGTGGGCTTCCCTGGCCAATCTTAGCTCACTCTCAGCTTTGGCCTTTCTGATGATTGATTATTTATCATCTGCCATTCTTGCTGAGAATCCACACGGACGCCTCAGGGTAAATCAAGGCAACCAGTGGGAGGAGACATCTAATATGCAATGGGATTAGGATTATTACAGTACATAAAGGCAGGCCTCCGTTCTTGGAGTGAATCCGATTTACACAGTCTATGCCATTTAGATTATCAGATTGCAGGGAAGAAGCCTGAACTCTGAGCAGCCGACTAACCCGTTCCTTTTTTGAAAGAAGGGACGAGTTTGTTTGTACAAAGAATGAAGATTTTTATCTGTTATGGAGACTCTGTCTGTCCACTCACAAACCCTGTTGACCAATCTGCTTAGCTGTCCTAAGAGGATATCTTCAGCACTAGGGTCAGCTGGTGAATGACAACAGCAGGCGAATGGCAATAGGAAGTGAAGGACAAGCGGTCCTGTTAGGGATGTGCATGGAAGAAAAATCCAGTCAACTTTAGATTTGGCAGGAAACCCTAGTTATCAGTACAGGGATTTCAGTTGGGGTGATTCGAATCAGTATGAACTCAGAGGGTGACTTGGCCGAAGCGGCCGAAGCGCTCAACCCTAGGACAACATCTGTACTCCAAAAAGGCCCTTTTTTAGGCCCATTATTTTATCCTTTTTCTCCCAGAGGAAGCTCAAACTGACCCCCCAATAGGTCAACAGCTTAATTATTATCCTGGAGACAAAGCTACTGTGCACACAGGAAATGAAAGCCCAGCTGAGGCTCTTTGAAAAGAGAGACATTCTCTCTCTCAAAAGAAACTAGCCGAGCACAGCCTGAGATTCTTTCATCTTGACTGGATACTAGCTGATGTGAATCACAGGAAGAAAGGAAATGCACGCCTATATTGCCCCGGGAAGACAAGGACAGAGACAGGGGGACTCCTTTAGGGGGACTTCCTGATAACGGACAGGGAAGGCTTAACTGGCATCGATGTTGCCTTCCGGTCGGCTGTTCCCGACTTGAAGGGGTCCACATAAATGAAACCATTCTCTATCTACATCATTTTTAGCTTCCTGCGTTACCAACTCTGGCTTGGAAAATTCCTGGAGATGTGGTGGTGTTGGTGCCTGGAGAGAGAGAGGGGTTTGGGGGGACAGTGTCAGGATTGTAGAATCTCTGTCATAAATTAGCTTGAGTTCCTCCATGTCAGTTATATTGCTTGATTGGACCTGGCGCCTGCTAGCCCAGGCCTTGTAGTTTGTTAGCTATAAAAATGAATAGTGTTGTTATGCTAACCTTATCTTGTTGTGGGCTCACGGGGTTGTTGTCACCTCCTCAAGGCTGTGAGAGTGAAATCCTGTTTATGTTACACATATGTCTTTTCTCTTCTGCCCCCTCCCTTGGGAACTGTCAAGTTTTGGGCGGGAGAAATGTATTGATAAGCTGGGGCAAATCTGGCCTCTGGTCAGATTTGACTTCTCAGTCGCTTACGTGTAGTGCTAATCAATAAACTCTTTTCTATTAAGAAGTTTGTTGTGAGTTTCCTGTACGTTTGACATTAAGTCAAATCTCACAACTCCTTTCACCTGCCAACATGCAGGGCGAAGGACATACTTTCACAGAGCAAGGTGAGGGCCTGGATTGGGACCTCTCCCAGGGCGACAGTGCCAGTGTGGGGCCGTACAGCTCGGGCATGCTCAGGGCCGTGTCAGGAGCAACTCCTGGGCCCGAGGACTTTTTGGAACGGCATGTCACCGAACGCAGGCGATTGTCGAAGTATGACCGGCCAACTGGGGACGAGCAGTGGCCGGATCATCTTGGAATGCCTAGCTACGGGCTGGAGCCCGTCGGTGAGACACAGGACTTGCAGTACATGTTGGACAGGGTGACCAACAGGCTGCAGGACCTCTCGGGTCGGTTGGACCCGGAGGAGCAGCGCAGAACACAACGCCTTCTGAGGGAGGTGCTCGGTGGAGGTGCGCACGACACCAGCGGACGGAGGTCGGGTGGTCTGCTCAACCTGCGGGAACGTGAGATGACCACGATGCAAGCAGCTGCGGAGGCCGAGGCGATGGCCCGAGAAAGAGCGCAGAGGGAGATCGAGGCCGAGGCGGCGGCCCGGGCGAGAGCGCAAAGGGAGAACGCGGACGAGGAACGCGAGGACGCCGGAGGCGACGGAGACGGAGAAGGAGCCGGAGCTGACGGCGCAGGAGGAGAGGACGGAGCAGCGGCAGCGGCGGCAAACGTGGCGGGGGCCGAAGCAGCGGCAGCGGCGGCAGCGCGAGAGGCGGCGGCGGCGGCCGCGCGAGCGGCGGAGGCGGCAAGAGTGGCAGCGGATGCGAGAGCGGCGGCAGGAATGGGGCGAGGTGGCGGCCGTGGGGGAAGGATCCCGGCCCCGGCGGATTGGGGCCAGGGGCGCTTGCCTCCCCACCTCAGGGGAGTGGAAATGCGGAACGCCTACAAATTCAAGGCAAAGTTTTCGGGGGACCCCGCAGCTTTCCCTACGTTCCTGGTGCATCTCCAGGCTTACATGATGGACATGGGGTTCACTTTTCATGATGACGCCGAGCGCGTGCGTTTTGTGGGAGAAGCCCTGGAGGGCAAGGCTGCAAAGTGGTTCCTGGACTTGTACCGTTACAACCCACGAGCCAGCCGCAACTACAATCACTTCCTGCGTTCCATGCGCCAGATGTACGTGGAACCATTTGAGAGGGAAACCGCGGAGAAGAAACTCAGAGCCCACCGCCAAGGGAAATTGTCGGTGGTTGAGTACGCCAGGGAATTTAAGGAGCTGTCCTCCTCGGTACCAGACTGGACCGAGCCCCAACGCGTGCTTGCGTTCGTGGGGGGTCTCTCGCCAGACCTGGCCAACAAATGCCTCCTTTTGGACGACCCGCTTACGGTCGACGGATGGGTCCAACTGGCTGGGGAGATGGAGAATCGCCTGGAGAGGGCCGCAATGGTCCAGGTGCTTGCAGGAAAGGCGGGAGCGAAAACCTCCACCCCGGTAAAAGCCAAGCCGAAAACGAAGCTAGAGCCGACGGAACGCACTCGCCGCATGGAAAAGGGGCTGTGTTTGGGTTGTGGCCAAGCTGGTCATTTCCTCGCACAATGCCCATCGAAAGCGGTGACCGTGGTGAAAACTACTAGCAGCCCTCCGTCTAAAGCCCAGCCTGCCAAGAAAGCCACCCCGAAGAAAAGCGCCAAGTCTCTACTGGTGCCGGTGGGCGCCGTGACGGCAGTGGACGACTCTGAGGAAGGCAGCGGCCAGGAGGACGAGGATCAAGCAGAGGAGCTGTCGGGAAACGAAGACGGTCTGCTGTAAAGGCGCCCCGCCAGCAGGCCGCTGAAAGGGGCAAGAGCGCGGTGAGTGATTCCCCCTTGCTACTCCTACCGGCCACCCTCTCCAATCCCAAATCCGGGAAAACGGTGGGAATCCGTTGCATTGTAGATTCGGGGTGCACCCAATCCTTAGTGAGCCCAGCGCTGGCCGAGACTCTGGGGGTGGGGAAGGTCCCGTTGGGGGAGCCTTTGCCGATCACCCAACTAGATGGGAAGTGCGCTCCTGGAGGGGAAGCCACAGTGAAGACGCGCCCCATGGACTTGGACATAAAAAAACATTGGGAGCAGATCCAGCCCCTGGTAGCACCCCACTCCGCTTTTCCATGCGTGTTGGGACTGGACTGGCTGAGGGACCATGACCCCACGGTGAAGTGGAAAGAAGGGACTGTGGAGTTCACCTCCCCTGAGTGCAAGCAACATGCTCGGCCGCAGCCTCTCCCGGGCAAAGGGGTAGTGGCGGCGTTGGGGCCCGTAGGGGGGGGGCTCTCCCTCCGGAGTACCGGGGGTTTGCGGACGTGTTTGCGGAGGCTGAGTGCAACCAACTTCCTCCGCACCGTAAGACTGACTGTGCAATTGAGCTAAAGAAAGGGGAGCCCCTCCCCAAAGCCAAACTCTATTCCATGAGTCCGAGGGAAATGGCCGAACTCAGGGAGTTCTTGGATAAAAACCTGGCACGGGGCTTCATCAGACCGGCCACCTCGCCTTTGGCGGCCCCGGTTCTTTTCGTGAAAAAGAAAGACGGTTCGCTGCGCCTTTGCACGGACTACCGGGGTCTGAATGCTGTCTCTACTTGCAACGCCTACCCGCTGCCTTTGATAAAGGAGTTACTGGGTCATTTGGGGAAGGTGCGGGTTTTCACGAAACTTGATCTAAGGGAGGCCTATTACCGGGTCCGGATAAAAAAAGGACATGAGTATCTGACTGCTTTTAACACCCCCTTGGGGCAATTTGAGTACACCGTAATGCCGTTCGGCCTCGCCGGCGCTCCGGGCGTGTTCATGAATATGATCAATGAAATTATGCACGATTTATTGTATCAGGGGGTGTTGGTGTACATTGATGATATTTTGGTGTATTCTGAAAATGTTGAGAGTCATTCAAAATTGGTCTGTGAGGTGCTCCGCCGTCTGCGGAAGCACCAATTGTTCGCCAAACTGTCAAAATGTGAGTTCCACCGAGAGGCGGTAGAGTTTCTGGGTTTCAGAGTTTCCCAGGCAGGAATTGAAATGGACCCGGGCAAAGTGCGGGATCTGTTAGCTTGGGAACCTCCCCGCACTAGGAGGCAATTGCAAAGTTTCTTGGGATTCGCTAACTTCTACAGAACGTTCATCCCCAGTTTCGCCAAGGTAGCACTGCCTCTGACTGACCTGTTAAAAACTAAACAGGGGGGAAAAGCCGCAAGCCGCCCTGGTGCGCCGCTCCAGTGGACCCCCCAATGTCAGGGCGCATTCGAGAGGCTAAAACTGCTGTTTACTTCTGAACCGGTGCTGGCCCATGCCGACCCCACTAAGCAATTCACGGTGCAAGTAGATTCATCGGATGTGGCAATGGGGGCCGTGATCCTACAAGAGGGGGAGGATGGGAAGTTACACCCTCTGGCCTATTTGTCAAAAAAGTTCTCCGGGGCCGAAAGAAACTGGGCCATTTGGGAAAAAGAGGCGGCTGCGGTGAAATTAGCTTTATCCACCTGGAGGCATTGGTTGGAAGGGTCCGCAGTCCCCTTTGTAGTCTGGACAGACCATAAAAACCTCCAGGCGCTCAAGCAGCCCCGCTCGCTCTCAGCGAAACAGATGAGGTGGGCGGAGTTTTTCGCCCGTTTCAACTTCTCCCTCAAGCATCTGCCGGGCAAAATGAACTTTTTGGCGGATGCCCTGTCGCGCCTGCCCCAGTACAACAGCAAACGCGACCCATTGGTGGACACAGTGTTTACCCCCGCCCAACTGGGGATGGCCGCGGTGACGCGCAGCCAAACAAAGTCTGGAATGTCCATCCCAGGGGGTTGGGTCCAGAAGGGGGTGGCACAGGACTCTGAATTCCACTCCCTCCGCCCAGATCTTACTGAGAAAGGGGGGTTATTTTTCAAAGGCGAGCGGCTTTTTGTCCCAGCAGCGGTGCGCGGGGACGTTTTAAAACTCTGTCACGATGCAAAGACCGCTGGGCATTTCGGGTTTGTGAAAACCCTGCACCTGATCAGGAGACATTACTCGTGGCCAACCCTGCGCAAGGATGTGGAACAATACGTACAGGGGTGCCCCATTTGCATCGCTTCCAAACCGGCGGGGGGAAAGAAGAAGGGATTATTGCAGCCCCAGCCCACCCCCTCCCGCCCATGGACTGATATCACCATGGACTTTATTACGGACCTGCCTCCTAGCCAGGGGAAAACCGTCATTTGGGTGGTAGTTGACGCCTTTTCCAAGCAGGCTCACTTCATCCCTTGTGCAAGCCTGCCTTCAGCAGCCAAATTGGCTTCCTTATTCGTAAACCACATACTACGGCTACATGGGATCCCGGGGCGTGTCCTGATGGATCGGGGCCCCCAGTTCGTTGCCAAGTTCTGGCGGGAGCTTTTGAGGCTGCTGGGTGTGGAGCAAGCCCTCACCTCGGGCTATCACCCGGAGTCGAATGGCCAGACCGAAAGGGTTAATCAAATCCTGGAACAATATTTACGCTGTTTTATTAACCATCAGCAGGATGATTGGGTTGCACTCCTGCCACTCGCTGAATTTGCCTATAATAATGGGGCCCATGCCTCAACGGGTGTGTCTCCCTTTAAGGTTGTGTACGGTACTGACTTAGTTGCAGCGCCCACCTGGGAGTTTGCTTCCTCCGATAGTCCTGAGGTCAGTAAATGGGCAGAGACTATTAGAGCAGGATGGCCAGTAATCGTTACTAGCCTCAAAGAGGCGAAACAGGCCTATAAAAGACCCAGGCAGATAAGAAACGGGCACCTGCGCCCGTATGGACAATAGGAGATCTGGCCTATTTGTCCACAAAAAACCTGCGGTGCCAACAGAAGTCAAAGAAACTTGGGCCAAAGTACGTGGGGCCATTCAAGGTTGTGAAACTGATTAATGCTGTGACTGTGGAGCTGGCTTTGCCAAAAACTTACAGAAATGTGCATCCGGTTTTTCATTCCAGCCTGCTGCGAAGAGCTCCTGGCCCGGATGCGTGGCACCCCCCTCCAGATACGCCTGTGCCAATTTACATCGATAAAGACACCCACTATGAAGTCAACCAAATTTTGGACTCTCGTATACACAAGGGTCGCCTCCAGTATTTGGTTGATTGGAAGGATTTCCCCTCAGGAGACAAGGAGTGGGTTGAGGCTGGGAACGTGAAGGCGCCCCGCCTTCTCCGGGCTTTCCATCGAGCATTCCCTGACTGCCCTCGCCCGGTTGATGCAGGCTAGGGGGAGAGTTATTTTTAGTGCGGAGGGATGTCAGGATTGTAGAATCTCTGTCATAAATTAGCTTGAGTTCCTCCATGTCAGTTATATTGCTTGATTGGACCTGGCGCCTGCTAGCCCAGGCCTTGTAGTTTGTTAGCTATAAAAATGAATAGTGTTGTTATGCTAACCTTATCTTGTTGTGGGCTCACGGGGTTGTTGTCACCTCCTCAAGGCTGTGAGAGTGAAATCCTGTTTATGTTACACATATGTCTTTTCTCTTCTGCCCCCTCCCTTGGGAACTGTCAAGTTTTGGGCGGGAGAAATGTATTGATAAGCTGGGGCAAATCTGGCCTCTGGTCAGATTTGACTTCTCAGTCGCTTACGTGTAGTGCTAATCAATAAACTCTTTTCTATTAAGAAGTTTGTTGTGAGTTTCCTGTACGTTTGACAGACAGGAGGGTCTGTGGGGATGTGATGTTGCTCTAGGACACCCATTTCTCCTAGACTCTATGGCCTTCAAAGCTCCCATTTTCTCCAGGGTAACTAATCTGTGTAGTCTGGAGCTCAGCTATATCATACCTGTTTTTTTTTTCTCTCTCTCTCTTTTTTACTCTGAAATGACATACATACAAGGCCAGGGGACATTGTGAGCTGGTGCAGAGGTCGGGTGGGCCAGTGCCTCCATGAAGGTGAGGAGTGGGAGTTGGGAGCCTGGGTGGGGGGAGGGGGAAGGAGCAGGGAGTCTGGGTACTGGGGAGGCCTCTGGGGGCTGGGGCGGAGGCCGAGGCACCAACCCATGGCCACTAGGGGACCCAAAGCCTCAGCCAAAGGGACTGGCTGTGCAGAGCTTGGGGCCTCCAGGCTGGCCAGTCTCTGGAAATTTGGGGGAAGACTCTGAGGAGGGCCAGTATTTGGGGAAGGGAGGGATCTCAGGAGGGCTCTTATACCCTAATCTAGGCCCTTCAAATCCACTCTCCAATCCCCTCCCAGTTGATCACAGTCCGAGTAAGACTGGCTGGTTATGGCTCCCAGGTCATATCTGTGTATTTGGCAGACCTGCTCTAGAAGATTGGAAAGGCCATTTAGCCAAAGAACCTATAAACTGCTTGTCTTCTCCTAATGAAATTACAGTGCAAAAAATCTGCTATTTCTACTTCATGAGCTGTAGCCCTGCAGCAAGGAGAGTGTACTCTCCCAGTCACTGTTACACAGTCCTTACACAAGGCCAACACAGCATCCAGATGAAACATTTGGGTTCATTTTTCTCTGTCAAGTCATCTTTCCCCCTGGCCATGTCCCTGAAGGGCCTTGCAGAGGGACAAAGTATATCTACAATAAAATGGCTAAGATACTTTAAAAACATCATTTGGGAGTTCAAAGGAACTGATGGCTCATGGCAGCACATTGTAAGTTCCCTATACTGGCAGAGTAATTGACATAGCAATGGAGCACAACCTGAATAGAGAGTAGATAAAGGTTTATTTAGGAACTAAATAAAGTTCCTAAATAAAGCCCGTTGTATCCAATAATTCAATGGGCACTAGAGCTTGGCAGTGGGAAGAGGAAGGGGAGGAGTTGTCCAGTCTGTATGGGCATGGGGTTGAATGTGTGTGTTGTGTGGGAGGTTGTGGTGGCATGGTGGCAGATGAGGGCATGGGTGTGGAGATATGGGTGTCAAGAACCTGTGGTGTGGAATGTTTGTTGAGTGTGGGAGAGGACTGACCTTTGGGAATTGTGGCATAGTGGATACAGATAAGCTTTCCAGCGCCATGTCCTCAGATATGTGAAGGGAAAATCAGACTGGAGACTCTTCTTAGGGGAAGAGTACATGGCAACCAATTCTTCCCAGTTCTGCGTCATTTCCCTTCTTGTGTGAATTAGGCCACAGACACTGAAATGCCCCTCTGCCCTAATACACATGGGGTAGTCACAGTACACAGGTGTCCACCCTGTTCCGTATTCTCCATTTTTTCACTGTTGATAAAATGTTATGTGCCCACATGCTTCTTTCATGGTTGCTCCTTAGAAGAACGGATTTTTGTACCCTATTGCTTACTACCCAAAGGAGTCTCAAAGTGGTTTACAAACACCTTTTCCATTCGTCTCTCCACAATAGTCAACCTGTGAGGTATGTGGGGTTGTGAGAGGTCTGAGAGAACTGGGAATGGGCCGCAGTGACCCAGCAGGCCTCAGGTGTCTCAAAGCATTTTCCAATTGTCTTCCCTTTCTCTCCCCATAGCAGACTCCCCATGAGGGAGGTGGGGTAGAGACTCACATGGAAGGTGGCAATCTTAAGAGGAAGACTCTATGTGCAGAGCAGTCTTGACCTTACTAAGGTTTTTATACTGTTTTTTTATTTGCCAGGCCAAAAAAGTCATTTTAGTTACCATGTGTCTCCAGCCATTTACTTGTTCTCTATTTAAAGTTTCAGGCTGTAAATATTTATTTAGATCTTCCTGCACTTTCCAGACTCACAGGACTGATCCTGCCTGTCTGCGCCCCAGAATAAAAACAGTTGCTGGTAAGGGCTGGCCATAGCCCATAGCCCAGGAGGGACACACCTGCACCACTCCCTCCCAACTGCAGGCAAAAATGGCTCCTTTGAAGGCTGGACTCCGAGGTATTGTACGATTTTGAAGTGCCACCTCCAAACCTCCAGGAATATTTCCAACCCAGGGGTAGCCAACATCCAGGTGGGGCCTGGAGAGCTCCTGGAATTACAGCTCACCTGCAGAGTATAAAGATCAGTTCCCCAGGCAGAAAGGGCTACTTTGGACAGGGTTGTGGTAGAGGAGAAACATTAAAGGCCTCCCACACAGGTTGTTGTTGAATTGAAAGACGAGGCCTATTGCACAGGATTGTTGTGCAGATGAAACAGGAGACAAAAGAGCCAGTTTCTGACAGTTTCTGCAGAATAACGCTGTGCAGTGGCCGCAGATCTGAAGAGTGTTGAAAAGACATGTGGCTTGGCTGTGTCCAACCCCCGTCCAGAGCAGTATTTTAAGTGAGAAGGGGCTTTTCTGTGGCCTCCCTGTCAGCCAACCGTTTGGCAGAAGGGGAAAGTTCCCCCCTCAAAAGGAAAGCACAAGTACCCCCACAGACTCCCCTGTGTTGCTCTCTGAAGGAAAATGCCTCCCTCCCCTCAGTCAGGGGCTGTCAGAGGCTCCTTCGCAGCAGGCCTGGAGGGAGGGAGGGAGGGGGAGCACTCTGCAGCCTCCTGCCAGCTCTGTCAGGGTTCTGAGCCATTTGCAGTTGGACTTGTCAGTTAGGACAGCCTTGGGGTGAAAAGGGCTGGCGCAGCCTCTGTTCTCATCCCCCTCGGCAGCCCTGCTGACCTCCTCTCCCTTTGGTGGTCAGGAGCAGACTGGCAGCCAGACTGGGCTGGGTGAATGGAATTTTGGTCTGTCCTGGTGAGGGGCCAATCGGAAGGCACTTTGCCCCTCCGTTTGTAAGTCTGGGGCCAAGGGGCCAATTGTTGGCCCCCCTACACGGACTGAGCCCACCCCAACACTTCTTACTGTTTTATTAAGAGGGAAAAGATTAATATATTTTATAAGAAAAAGGATAGACAGATTCCTAACGACACCTCTAGTGAAGAGAGGGGGTGTTGCACTTCTGAGAGGAAGGGGGAAGTTGCCCTGAGAGTAGCAGTCTGGATACAGACAAGAGATCAGCTGGGTGTTAGGGTCAGGGTTGTGTGCAGCGGCGTCCGAATTGGCCCGGAATGACTGAGTTGGGGTTGTTTGAACAGCCCCCCCCAGCCCAACAAACAGTGGATCCTGCAGAGACTTCTCTCAGTGGGATCAGCTGTTTGGTGACTCCCAAGCATTTCAAGGGACATCTGGGTCCCATTAAATTCCTCTGAGTTCATATTGATTCAGCTGTACTCGAATCACCCAAACTCAAATCCCTGTACTGATAACTAGGGTTTCCTGCCAAATCTAAACTCAACTGAATTTTTCTTCCATGCACATCCCTAAATTCAGGACTATTTGTCCTTCACTTCCTATTGTCATTCGCCTACTGTTGCCATTCACCAGCTGAAATTCCTCTGCTCTTCAAGATAGAAGGACAGAGGGACTCACATTCTAGTTGTGTAGAAGCTAGAACAGCGACTCATGAAAGCTCATCCCCTCTAAAAATAATGTCTTTTAGGTGCTACTAGCCCCTTGCTCTTTCAGCCTCCCAACTGGACAATCCTGTGTCTTCTGCTATGAATTATGTTTGTTCACTTTGGTCTGACTTGCATCAGTCATTCCTTTTCCCTGCTTAACCAGCTTCTTGTTTTTAGGTACTGCTAACAGCTTCAAGGCCCTGTCTGTAGTGTCTCTGCTTCTCAAAACATTGCACTATGGCATTATTCCAGGAAGTCGTACCTGACACGGAGACAGCTCCATGTTATGTCACCCTGACACCCAAGTTACCAGCTGCCCAAGGGAGGGGTGATTGGGTTTTATACTGGTCCCCCCAGACGCCCCCCCCCCCGACTGAAATGATTAACCTCCCAATGTTACTGTTAATTCTTATCTTTACACCGCTCCACGGGACCCCCAACTCTTCCCCCCGCTCCCCCCACAACTCAGCTCCGCCGCCGCCACTTCCCTGCCCCCAAACATCCAGCCACCCACCCTTCTCAACCCCCAACTCTTCCCCCCACCCCCCTCGCCACTCAACTCCGCCACCGCTGGTTCCCCACTCCCAAACACCCAGCCACCAACCCTTCTCAACCCCCAACCCTTCCCCCCTCGCAACTTGCCCCCCCAACGGACCCTTCCCCCCTTCCTTCCACCCCTGCCCTGTCCCTTTTCATGGCACCTACCTGCGTGCCTGCCTGCCTTCCTCCCAGAATTCAATTTCTCCTTCCTTCCTTCCTTCCTTCCTTCCTTCCTTCCTTCCTTCCTTCCTTCCTTCCTTCCTTCCTTCCTTCCTTCCTTCCTTCCTTCCTTCCTTCCTTCCTTCCTTCCTTCCTTCTATCCATCCACACACCCACCCCACTAGCGCCCGCTGTATTTTTTGTACAGCATGCTTAATTTCTAGTTTATATTATAAATGTGGTATTGTAATCTTTTGATGCTTTATTGAAAGTTGCTTTGATGTTACAGTCTGTATAACGTTCCATGTAAGTTATAGAATGTTCAATGTAAACCGCCCAGAGCTACAAAGAAATGGGCGGTATAGAAATCTAAATAAATGATAGATAAATAAATGTTTTTCCTGTAAATTCCAGTTCTGTCTATTGCCATGTTAGATGCTGCAGCTTGAGAATAAAGAAACTTTCCACAAAGATGTTTTCTGATCTACAAGTCTGGAATTCTGACAAGAAGAATGCTTTCCCTTCATCTCTCTATAGGCGGCTTATCCTCTCCATAAACATATGGGGACAGAAACTTCCACTGCTCTTTCCTCCTCCTCCTGCAAGCCTCTGCTTTATGGAGTGAGATCAAAGTCCCACTGGAGAGCCTCAAGACATATTATCTCTTCAGTTGATAACCCAATGAGTGTTTCCCACCAATGAATCCCAGGCGCTTTTCCTCAGTTGTTGAAATACAGTCCTATCCACATAGGCTAAAGCGATTAAGTCTAGGAGGGTTTCTTTCTGAGTAGGAATCCCTAGGTGAGAAAATTGTCAGACATAAGGCTTGTTGGGAGTGGCTCAGGATTTTAAGGCTGCTGTGGCACTCATGGTCCTGCCCTGGTCATTCTGGTCCCTGGGAATACCAATGGGATATATGCTCAATTTTGTTCTCTCTGGAAAGAGTGGGGAGTTTGGCAATCCACTCAGTTGTCTTGGATTGACCAGAGGCATTTGGAATGTCTACCATGAGGAATGGCCTTGGACAGGGCCCATGGCTCACTGGCAGAGCATCTGCTTGTCACACGAGAGGTCCCCAATCCAACCCTGGGCCTCTCCAGGTAAAAGGATCAGGTAGCAGAGTTATGTGGGCTGCCACCCCTCCATCGCAGGCTGGCACACCCATGTCAACCCTTCCTGACACCCCTGCGCAGACCCTGGCACCAGAGAGAGAAAAGCCAGGTCAAGCCTTGCAAAGCATAATGGGAGAGCTCTCAAGCTTGACCATGAGAGCTTGCTCTCAAGCAGGACTTGGAGTTAGGCTTCCCCCAACCCACTTGCCTGCAAACAAAGAGGAGTTTGTCAGCACCCCTGGCAAGTACAGAGAGACAAAGGCACCCCACCCAAGACTCCCCTCCAGCCAGCCAAGCACATTGTCTTGTAAAGGGAACTGGCCACTCTCTTTCAACACCAAATCTAATCCAAGATTTGGCCTTTGTCTTTCCCCTTACCACTATCCCCAGGCACAAGCAATCATCCAGGATTTGCCAGAAATGGGCCATCAGCCCTTCTAGAGAGGAAATATTTCTTCATATTCCCAGCAGCTAGTTTCTTTGTCTCAGCAACCCGTGTCTTTGTTGGGACCCAGCCCCAGCCATCAAACTCTTTGTCCAAGCCCTGGACAAGGTAGGATCAGCCCCCTATCACCTCAGGTCACAAATTTCCTTTAAATATTGAGCTCCCACAGCCACAAAGTGCCGTCAGTTTCCAGGCTACAGAAACTCTGTCCGATGTTCATCTTGGTCCCTCGTCCGTCACCCCAAATTGCTTCCCTGGACCTCCGGAACTCTGCTCCACCCAGAAGACAGGTAGATTCTATCTCAGTGACATAATAGCCCAGTAGACTCTGCAATACAAGGTCCCACGTTACGCCACACTGCCTCTTGCTGGCTCTACTAGCTGATTCCCCACAACTAAATTTAGACACATGTCCTTACAGACACGCATTTGGTGTAACAGCAGGTCTGGTGGAAGACCTCAGCCTGAAGCCCTGCCAGTCTGAGCAGGCCATTCTGACAGTGATAGATCAGTGGTGTGATTCAATATAAGGTAATTTCATGTGCCTGCTTCGGATACTCTGACCCAGGACGACACTGAGGGCCTTTTCGCACGGGGATCTTTGTTGCAAATTGTTTGCGGAATGAAAAATCGCCATTTAAAATAGTGGAATTCGTCGTTATGCATACCTGCCTTTGTAGTGGAATCAGTTGCGTTTTTTAGCGTTTCCCACAGGCTTCCGGTCTCGGCAGAAATCGCTAGAAAGGAAGCGCTATTGCCAAGCTCGTCCCGCCCCTGGCCGTCAAGCAGCCAATGGGCAGCCGTTAGCATGCTCCCAAACAGCCCCTTTCCCTTTAAGAAAGGTTTTTTTAAAAAAAAAAAACGACCCATAGCAACGAATCTAGGTAGATTCGTTGCTACGGAGAGACCCATCCAGCTGCCTAATGTGAGCTGTCATTTGATTGTATGATCGTTTGCACGCTGCCTCGAGTGATAAAAAAAAAATCCGCCCCCCCCCCTCACGGGCCCGATTTTCGGCTGAATTTATGTGTAAAAAATAAAGGGACTTTATTTCAGCAAACGGGCTTTTATGTGGTTTGTGCTTAGTGACTAAAGGTGAAGGACTGAAGCCAGGGAAGCCTCTAAACAGAAAGAGGCTCGCTGGTGCGTTTATCCCCGCTCGCTCGGAGAAAAAAAATGGCGATCGCTTCGCCGGAAGTTTGGAGGAGAGAGCCAGGGGGAGGGACTTTGAAGAACCAGCAACAATGGTAACGCACAGGTCTTTAGCGCTACTGTTGCAAATTGGTTGCAGGAGTGTATCGCTATCCGGAGGGTGAATCCACTTTTCTGGATTCCCCTGAAAGCGCTACAACGAAGCGCTTTTTGCGGGTCGGTTTCAGGATTGTTGCAGATTGTCTACGACGTCGTGGGTTATGGCAAATTAGTAGCGTTTCCAAATAGCAACCATTGTGCTATTTTGAAGCCGTGCGAAATGGCCCTGAGTGCTCTGGAGGATTTTACATCTCTTTGGGGTTTTCGGGCCAAGAAAGTTGCACACTTGTCGAAACCGTGGTTGATCTGTGCAATGCAGAGATGACTCAGGCGGCCATCACCACTGCTCCAGAGCTCCTGCTCCTGCCCCACAGAGTGCCTCTTGGTTTATCAAGGAGAACGGGACAAGGGAATGGTTGGGTGGAAAGAGCACAAGGGGAGGAAATTTTGAAGTGAATGCAACCAAGCACGGATCAGACCCAGGCTTGCTATTTCCCCCCCTGACAGCAGAAGAGCTTCTGCCAGCATGCTGATTTCCCTGGTGGAGCTCCATGGGGTGGGGCAAGACAGAGTCTGTTGATGCCCTCAGATCACTGGATTGTGGGATGCTGTAGAAATCACCAGAAACCCTGCAGTAAAACCCTGGAATGACACAGTCATGCAACTTCACGTTATGTGGCAGGAACTGAGGAAGCTGCTGGTTTAGTAAGCCCTGCCCCTCACAGTCTCCCTCCTTAGAGTGATTATGGTTATTCCATGATGGCAAAGCAAGCTCTTTTCTCTGACTCGGGGATCCTGAATGCCATTGGGCATCTGTTAGCAAAAAGTTCGTTCAGATATGGCATAGACAAGACACCCCCTCATGCATAGCAATTCAAGTTACAAACCTGAGCAGAAAAAAGAGCCCAATTCAAAAACATAAAAAACACAAAAACATTATTTAATCTTCATACAGTAGTTTAACTATAGTGCACAAACACGGCTCTCTTTCATCTCTCCTTTAGTGTTCCTCAAGTTCATGTGCTGAAGTGAACAATCATACAACACTGAACAATTCCACCCCCCCCCCCCCAAATAATAAATCAGATGTCTGATATTCTGGAATGTGTTGTGGTCCATTCTTAACATTATAGCAGCATTGAATTTTATTAACGTGAACAACAACAACAACAACAAGGACCTTAAAAGTAATCAGCCTCGCTTTATCCTCAAAGCTGCTTTAACAAGCAGGGGAGCCCATATACTCTAATTGCTATCCCACAATTTCATTGTTCTGTTCTTAACTCTAATTTTGCAGCTGTGGGTTAAGTGGATACTGCAGCTTTTAAGGACATGAAAGCGGAGTACATCTGTGCAGCAGGAAGCCCACCATCTCTAGAGTGGATGTGTTTATGGTGCCATCCGAGATTGCAGAACGGCTTGCCATTCCCTCAGTGCTACAGAAATGACTTTCAACCCATTATTATTTAAAACGAAACAGAAAGAATTGTAGACAATGAAAGCTCAGGTGCTGAGACCCTTGTTTTGCATGGAGCCTTCTGAGGCAGTCTCTCCTGGTTCGTCTGGGGCAATGGCAAGGGGCACAGGGACATGTCCTATTCAGGTTGCTCGTGCACTTTTAACAGTTGCAACATTTAGAAGACCTGCCACAAACTGTATTGCTATATTAACCTCAAAGCAAAACAAGAACCTTGACCATCAACCTGTGTGAAGTAACCGTTTTAAAAAAATAAACATATAACAAGGAGCCCAAGCCCTTTACAGTCAACAGTTGAGGGGGACACAAAACAGCATGCTCCCTGAGTATTATATTCTATGTAACGAACAGTTAAATAGTATTTAATTCACTATTGTGCTTATCAAACTGACAAGTTATTCAAGAATACGAACAAGCTTGCAAGTGTCAGTTTTGCTTTGTGTGCTTGCAAAAATGTGTGGATACGAAAAAGGCACATCAAAAGCCTATGGCCCTGCGTGAAAGGTCAAGCACATTAATAAAAAAGAATTTCAATTATTATTTATAATAATTCAGTGGGTTAAATGTGAAGGATCAAAACTGCAATGTAGATATCCCTAGGCTTACCCTTCCTTGGCCTGTCTATTGGGAACAGTTAGCATTGGGTCCCAAACAACCATTCTCTCACCTGCAAACACTGGTCATCTTGGAGTCAGGTTGAGAGATGTTTGCCTGACATTTCTTCCGAATTCATGTTCATAACATAGATGCCATGGCCCCTTCACGGGTGAAAGTCAATTCATCAAATGACATTTTACTTCAATATTCTATTTGGCAAGTAATTCCTTTTTTTAAAAAATTATTGTAACCATTATTAAGAACTATCCAAAACCTGCCTGTTAAAAGGCACATAATGGCTGCACAGTAGTAACAAACTTAGCAGAACAAAGTCTCTTTTTTTGCATCAAAAATAATAATATTAATATTATTAATAATAATAAAACACATATTTCTCAGTGGGGATAAGCCTGTGGCAACATTCCAGTCTCTTGCCCACAGAATTTGATCCAGTAATATACATCCAGTGCTTCCCTTGACTGTGTTAACAGAGAAGCAAAATCTGTCATTTCCCCAGTAACGTGTTTTCTTCAAGGGGTGGGGCCTTAATCTTCAAGTTCAAAGCTTGTCTCGTTGGACAGTTCGCGATGAGATCGCCTGGAATTCCGGGAGTATTTCAGATTCAAAAAGTCACCCAGTTCATCCAGAGCTTGCAGGACCTGCAACACAATTGCACTCTGTTAGAAATATTCAAAAGGATGACAATTTCCCTCGTTTCTACTTAATAACTTGAGCAGAGGACTCCAACATGGTGTTCACGGGCACCACAGTACGTACTAACACATTTCCTGATGCCCACCAAGAGTTTTCAAAAAGTGGGTGGGGCAAGGTGGGACTTCTGATTAGCACGGCTTCGGTTTGGCCACTGGAGATTTGACTGGCTGTGCAGATTTTAAAAAATAATATGGCTTTGGCAGCTGCTGCCATCACAAGGATGTTCACTGTGGGGGTCATTTTGTGGCTATCTCCACCTCTGGCAGCAGCCCATCTGTGGTGTTAGATTTCTAAAGGTGTCTGCAGGGGTCCCAAAATGGATTTAAGTATCCACAGATGGGGACATTCTTGACTATCGGAATATATGAGGCATAGCATGTTCTCTGAATCCCTAGCTTTCATTTTCTGAAATAAGTAGTATCCTTTTTGTACAGAGATAAGGGGGAAATCATATATCTCCATAAAAATAGGAGCTAGTGCAGCCTTTTTGAACCTTTTGACCATGGAGTGTCTGCGGAAATATTGTTCAGGTGTCAGGTTACCAGGAAATTATGCCAGCTAGCCACACCTCCCCGCCACATGCCTTTCCCAGGAAGTGGGAGGAGCTCGGGTGGCAAAGGATTAAATGGCTGGGGGCCCTCCCTTCCCCACACCCTTCAGGCCCATCATTGGTCACTTTGGGAGGAGGCAGGTAAAGTAAAAGGTAAAGGTATCCCCTGTGCAAGCACCGAGTCATGTCTGACCCTTGGGGTGACGCCCTCCAGCGTTTTCATGGCAGACTCAATACGGGGTGGTTTGCCAGTGCCTTCCCCAGTCATTACCGTTTACCCCCCAGCAAGCTGGGTACTCATTTTACCGACCTCGGAAGGATGGAAGGCTGAGTCAACCTTGAGCCGGCTGCTGGGATTGAACTCCCAGCCTCATGGGCAAAGCTTTCAGACGGCTGCCTTACCACTCTGCGCCACAAGAGGCTCTAGGAGGCAGGTGAAACTGCCCAAATAAAGGTAGAAATACAAAAAACACAAACAAATAAAACCCTTTTTCTTTCACAAGGCCAGAGCCGCCATTTTGGACCCCCCCCCAAATAAGGGGGGATAAATAGGCCTTAGCCTACCTTGACACTCTGTTTTCTTTATCAGCAACATGTGCATGCAATTGTTATTCCCTTTGTAGTTTAGGGGGAAAAAAAGAACCAAGTGCGAGCCTGCATGCCCCCACTAGCCAGCCATCGCTGGGGGCCAGGGTTCGGCGCTCAGGGCTCCCCCTGTGACCAGTTTTAAGCTTTTAGTTAGCGCCATGGGATTGATTTGTCGCTGCCATAGGGGTTTTTAATGGACTAATACTGTATTTTATTGGCCACAAGCTAGTTTACTGAGAGCGGCAGGATATAAATCGCAACATAAATAAATAAAAAAAACCCAAGTTCCCCCAGCTAAGTATTGATGATGAGACAAATATGAAGCCATTGGTACTATGAATCACCTCCACAACATGTGCAGAACATTATGCTGCTAGGCCATGGGTTGTGCTTACCTTCTCTAACATCTCTCGAGTATGAGCAGCTGAGACACAAAAACGAGCCCTGGATTCTGTGAGCGAAGTCGCTGGAAAGCCAACGATAACCACTCCAATGTTTTTTGATAACATGCGTCTTGAAAAAGCCCTGGGTATATAAATGAGAAGAAGTTAATTCTCTCAAACTGGAGGGTAACCTCCCCAATAGAAATTTTACTGCACAAAATATAATTTGTTTCCCTGCAAATATTATGTAAAAACTTAAGATCTGGGATACATCAAGATGAGTGACCATGTTAGTCTGTCTGTAGCAGAAGAATAGAGCAAGGGGTTTCCACACCCGTTAAATGTAGCCAGTCGAATGTAGGCGTTACATTCCGGCCCCTTCACATGACATCGCCCAAATCCAGCGTCTGACGCTATTTTTACTAATGTGTGGAAATGCCCTCCCTTTAAAAAAGACTACAAAGAGCAAAAATCCCATATGAAAGAATTCCCAGATATACCAACTTTATAAAAAAAATGTGATTACATTTTCAAAGGACATATCACTGTGTGAAAAATCCTTGCAATTCAGCATTTTATGAACTCTGAAAAATTAATCGAACTACCTGGGGTACAAAGAGATACATACCCAAGTTTTCCAGGTACATACACAAGCAGGGGGACAACAGGAGAGTCTTCATTGCCATAAATGATGAACCCTAGTTCATGCAGTCTTCTTCTGAAGTATCTTGTGTTTTCTGCTAGCTGCCGTACTCTGAGAAGTCCTAAAACAGGAACCATGAAGTCAATAACCACAGAAACAATTCTATTTGAAGGCTGAAGACAGAACAGCCCCCCCCCCCCCGCATGTCACCCCACAATTGAATTTTTATACGGCAAACTGATTTCTGAGCACAAAAATAAATACTGTGATGATAGAAGTTATATATAATAGCTGACACATTCAAAACATGGGGGATTCTATGGAGCTCACAAATAAGGTGTCCAAGTCACACAGATGTTCTAGGAATGACATTTTCCCCTCCCCTTTTCAAAGCAAATGCACAGGCTCTGCTTGTTAATAGCTCCTAAACAAGGCATAATGGAAATTTTAGCCCACAACAAGCAACCCCACAATTGACTAGCAGAGTTTTTTCTTCCGCTTTGCTTAGCAGAATTCAATTATATTATTAAACTAGATATAAAGCCCATTTATAAAAATGGGCAAGGGAGTAGAGGGGCGGTGAGGGCGCCGTGCGCCGTGAGGGAGGGGTGGTGGGAGCGCGCTGGGTGGGGACGGGTCGGTCCGGCGGTGGGCAGCGGAGTGCGCACAGCTAGTAGGGGCTGGGGGGGGGGGTAGGGGTAGGGGAACCATGCATGCTCGGGACTCGGCGCATGCGTGGTGTCTCATGGTGGGGGGGTGAGGCTAGCATGAGGGAAGGAAGCCACACATACGCAGTAGTCCGCGCATGCATGGTTCAGTTGGTGGCTGTGGCAGCAGCCGGGTGGGTAGCCTGTCTGTGGCGTCGCTGGGGTGCGGGGGCGCAGAGCGGCCTGGGGGAGAACGGGGCGATCTTGGAGAGGGTAAGTAGGGGCGCGGGGAAGGGTGGGTGGGCAAAGGTTCGTGTTGGGGGAAGGGTGTGTGTGGGGGGAAGCGTGGTGGAGTTGCTGGGCCTTGGGGCGGTCGGCGAGGGAGAAGGGTGCGAGTGGTGGGATGGTGCATTGGCTGTGGGGAGTGGCGGGTGCAGGGTGGGGGGGACGGAGAGTGAGATGCTGGGGGGGGTTGGGTGGGTAGGAAGTTTTGGGGTGGTGGGGGGTGTTTAGTGGCGGGCGGCGGCGGCTTACCTGGGTGGGTGTAGGGCGCAGTTCGGCAGTGGAGGGGCGCTAGGTGCCCCTCTCGGTACGGCGGAGCCAGCAGCTGTCGGGTGCAGGAGCCCGGTGCTGGTGGCGTCGCCGCGGCAAGGCATAGCGGGAGGTGGGAGATTCCGTCCCCGCTCCCCGGGCAAGCTGAGAGGGTGTGCGGCTGGAAAGGAGCAGGGCCACCGCGTCTTTGACGCGGCATCCCTGTTCCTTTCTCCGCAGCGAGGCGCAGTCCATGACGGGGAATCAGGCAATGCCTACTTGGTCCCGGAGTGAGTGACACCCCTCCGAGTTTTTATCCTGGACGTCGCCCACCCCTTTCTCCTCCCAACTTGCCCTTAGCCTTTTATTTAATACTGCGGAGCGGTTTACAGATTGTTCTGACATGCAAACCCATCCAGAGTAGCATTCAAAATGGGGTTGCAAATTGTTTCTCAAACAGAAATGGAGCCCCCCCTTAGTAAGTGGGGTCATAACAGCACCTCCTTCTCTGTCCTGGTTAGTCTCATGACTTGTGCTTAAAGCCCATTGTGGTGTGACCTGGGTCTGGGAAGGCTAAAGACCATGGGTTTGTGGGCTGAAAGGACGGACTGTGGGCAGGGGGCTATGACCTCACTAAGTGAATCTGGGCTAGGCAGCCTGATCTGCCTCCACGCAAGCCTGAAGTTCTGCACTCTTCAGAATGAGCAGAATGGAAAAAGAAGTGTCATGCAAGGGGAAGTAGGTAAGCGGCAAAGAAGCCTAAGAAACCCTATGATGTGGAATAGCAAGAAAGCACCAATGCTGCTGGACTACATATGCTTTTCATGGCGATTTGCTTGTGAGATGGTTAGCAGGACAGCCCAATCTCGGAAGCTAGGTGAAAAGAGTGGCCAGACGACGCAGGCTGCAATGATGAATAAACTGTCTGGGGCAAAAAACAGACAAGCAAACAAAAACCTCCCCGAAAATGTATCAGGAAGTATTTTAAATCATTTTTTTCAAAACGGGAGAATCCTTCCTCCAAAGTAAAGTTTTAAAAATACATTGTTTATAATAAATGTAACAAAACCAGCAAAAAGTCTAACAACTTGCGGTAAAGTTGATTTTGATGCCAGAAGCTCTGGTAAAGAAATATTCTCAAATGAAGCAAAGACACGGCATCTTGTGGCATTTGTTCACCACCTGACTGTGCCATCACAGCACTCTTCAAGGAAGCCTTGATCAGAATCGGCTTTACAATACGCCACTCTTTCCACAGAAACTACCCAAAGCACATCCTGCCCCACCTCACTGAGGATTATTATTATTCTGCAGTGTCTGCAGAGTCCTTTCTAATTAGCACTCCCGCGCACCACTTCAAGCCTGCCGATTTAGCATTTCCCTATTTTAAAAAAGAGAGTAATTACCATAATCCCTTTACCTCTTTGGTTTGAGAAATAAGACCTTTTAGCTTGCCCCCAAACTGGAACTAAAGGAGCTATAAATAGATTTACATGGCTGTAAATCAATGGCCTTTCATCTTGGCTATGTCGCTGATTTACATAAGCAAGCAAATGATTATTGGTTGACCTCTGCACGTGCAGATCCCAGATACAAGGATGGATGGACTCAGATCCTAGCTGTATCTGAAGAAATGAGCAGGCACTTGTAAAAGCTTCTCTCCTGCGCAAATTCTGTTAGTCTTTAAAGTGTTGCTGGACTCTGGCTCTTGCCTTCATTTCCTTCCTTCCTTCCTTCCTTCCTTCCTTCCTTCCTTCCTTCCTTCCTTCCTTCCTTCCTTCCTTCCTTCCTTCCTTCCTTCCTTCCTTCCTTCCTTCCTTCCTTCCTTCCTTCCTTCCTATACCGCCGCTCCTAGTGGGCTGGCTCGCAGCGGTTCACAGAAAAGAAAATACAATGCTATTCAATGAGACCATATATAATAATATTAATAATTCCCTTAAAAACAATGCCCAGCATCATACAAAATGGCAGTATACAGTGTGACCTAAAAAAGAAAAGCTCTCCCCACACTCCAGGGCATTGGTCTTAGTGCTCGTAGGGCTCCTGGAACAGTCTAGCACCAGGCCGAGGAGCCGGGGGGAGGGGAGGACCTGATCACACACCCCAGGATCCCCTGCCTGACCTCAGTCAAATTCCTGGCAGAAGAACTCCACTTTGCAGGCCCTGTGGACCTCAGAGAGTCCTGCAGGGCCTGCAGCTTGTCTGAGAGTTCATTCCACCAGGTAGGGGCCAGGACCAAAAAGGCCCTGGCTCTGGTTGAGGCCAGGCGTGCCTCTCGAGGTCCCGGGACCCTCTTGGAATGTGAATGCACTTCCTTAATGCTCTTTTCTTTCTTTCTTTCTTTTTTTTTACTCTGTTGTTGGGTGAGCATTTCTTTGCATAGGTCTTTGCTTTTGTTGCCGAGACAGCTTGCTTGGATATGTAACAAGGTCTGGGAGCACCAGGTTCAAATCCTTTCCTGCTATGAATGTCCCTAGGCAGTTTCTCTCCACCAGTTGTCCTCACAGTGGTGCTGGGAAAAGGGAAGGATTGGAAAGCAATTTATGCCATGAAAAGGGCAGGATAAAAATGCAATAGATTATAGCAGTTTCACCTCCCTACAAAAAGTGCTGTACTCCCCCAAAGTATTGAGGACACCATGAATGACGGGAGACGACTCATCATTCACATCTGAAACTGTGTAATCATCTGTGCATTCAAACTGTCTCTGCTAGAGTGCTGTACCTGCAAATCTGAACATTGTTCACCATCATCAATCTACACCAAAACCTTTCCCTAGTAAACAAGATTTTGAAATGGACACTTTCACTATTCAGTGTTGTTTGATGGTGAAGAGCCCATTTATCCTGTCTGAGGAAGAGTGCCTGCCTGACTCTTCCTTGGAGTAATTCTGTTTAAACCTCCAGAAGATGTTCCTGACAGAGCGGTTTCTCATTGGAACAGGCTTCCTCGGGAGGTGGTGGGTTCTCCATCTTTGGAAATTTTTAAACAGAGGCTGGAGAGCCATCTGACGGAGAGGCTGATTCAGTGAAGGCTCAAGAGGATGGCAGGATACAGTGGATGAGCGAGAGGGTCGTGAGTGCAGGGGGTTAGAGTAGATGACCCATGAGGTCCCTTCCAACTCTGATTCTAAGATTCTATGATTCTATAAGTCTAGGTCTCCGATACAAAGACTAACCAGGGTTGGCCCTGCTTAACTTCCAAGATCTGATGAGATCTGGCTAGCCCAGGCCACCTAAATCAGGCCTCAGAGTTCATTTCATCTAAGCCAAATGTACTCAAACTTGTGTATTTTAATTTTACAACCCAGGCATAATATTTCCAATGCTCAGGAATGTACTAAGTGTCCTCACTTCCTCTAAGCCAGTGCTCCCCAACCCCCGGGCCGCGAACCGGTACTGGGCCGTGGAACCCTCGATACCGGGCTGTGGCAGGGGGGAGGGAGACGTGGGCACAGGCGTGCCTCCGTCCCCCCCCCCCCACGGCGTGGCACTTGCTGTTCCATGAGCGCCACGCTGTGTGTGGGGAAGGTGCAGGCGCCGGCAGGCACAAATACGCCGGAGCGGTTGCGCCCGCCGGTGCATTGTCGCCTGCGCCTCCCTCTCCCCCCGGTCCCCGGCCCGAAAAAGGTTGCTCTAAGCTATTCAGAGATGCCTGTTACATCCCCCACAATTTCTCCCAGAAAACTGTTCTACCCAAAACTAGTATGTATGTATGTATGTATGTATGTAATTATATTTATATACTGCCCTGCGCGAGGGCTCAGGCTATTTTGGAAATATCCCCAGACTCTTGCTTTTAGCAACAATCGGAAAGCTTTTTATTAAGATGCTTTGAATGTGTGTTTGTGTGTTTGTTACTCTGTCGCAGCTGGTATTTGTTTGAGAACCACTGGAGAGACAGTTAAGTTTTTTTGTGACCCCACTGCTGCTGATTTGTCCATGGAAACTAGGAAACCTGGAGGAGACTGGGATGCCTCCTGAGCAGATTTGCACTTAAAGAGTACCTAAATGCTAGAGAATCTCATTCCATTTCCATTAATTCGGCAAGACACTGAATAAAGGTTGATAAAGATTCTTCATCTGGGGGAAGGTCTCCCTCTGCCAAAGAAGTCTTCTTGGGGCCAGTTCCTTCAAGTAACAGAGTGATGAGATCAATCCTCACTTTGCTTACAAAAAGTCAATTAGCTGGGCTGCTATTCTTCCCTCCTCTCCCCCCTTCTTGTAGTGCTGATGGCTTCAACTTCTTTCTGCCCTTTGCTGGATGATACCGATGGGCAGGTTTAGGGCAGACAAAAGGAAATAGTACTTTACACAGAAGAAAAAGCACATTAGCACCTTAAAGAATAACAAAATTTGTGGTAGGGGATGTGTCTCTTTACATTTTGGAGAGTGGAGTGATTTCAGATACAAAATATAAGGACAGATGGACTCGAATTTACACAGAGAGTGAACAAACCGTACGATTCACTGCCAGAGGATATAGTGATGGCCACTGTAATAAGAGGATTAGACAGATTAATGGAGGATAAGTCTACTAGGCATGGTGACTGTGGGGAACCTCCACATTCAGAGAATCCCAGAGACAGGAGGCAACCTTAGGGGAAGGCCTCGGCCTCTATGCCCTGTTGTTGGTGGTCTAGAGGAACTGGCTGGCCACTATGTCAGACAGGATATTGGACTAAATGAACCACTAGTCTGACCTAGCAGTGCTTTTCTGATGTTCTTATCAGGGCCTCTATGACCTACTTGGCCTCTATGACCTACTGCTGAACCTTCAGAGGAACTGGTTGGCCACTGTGTGAGGTTTCCTAGACAGCAGGTGTCTGAAAAGCACCAAAGAGTCACAAGTTCTTTCAATATGCATTGCCATTTATATTTTGCATCAAAAGTTTCCGAAATGTCTAACACACTCTATTCTTGCCCCCACAGTGAAAAGTGCTGTAGACATATCATTTCCTTCAGCCTCAGGGTTGGGGTGTTCTTGTGGTCTCTTAGTAAGCTGGGGTTTATCTACAAGCAGAATTTAAGTGGAGGGAAACAGAACAGTCCCCTTGCAGCCTATCACCAGGGACATCCCTGGGTGCTCTGATTCAGCCAGCTTGAAGCTCAAAAGAGGGTCAGGCTTCACCTTCCAAACTGTCACCGGCTGTCTCTCATGCGTGATCTGCCCATCTTTCCATCCAGACCCAGGGGAACAAACCTCTGCAAACTTGCAAAATACAATGGCCCACAAAGCAGTTTGTAATTAAAATAAAACACACACACACACACACAAATACATACACTTCAAGCCTAAAAGTGATTCTAACAACCCACAAAGCATCTTACCCAACAGAATGTGCATCTGATCAAGCAGAACTCTTCAGCAAAAAGGAGCTTGCCTACTCGCATTGCTCAAGGCCAGGAGACAAACCGCGCGAGGGAATGCAGCTGAATGCATCAGAGGACAGGAGCTCCCAAAATGGCAGCAGGAGTGGGGCTTCATTGGTAGATGTTAATGGTGCAGAACAGGGCTCCCCAACATGGTGCCCCATGATGCCTGCCAGAGCCTTCCCTGGTGACCACCAAGTGTTCTTACAAAGGAGATGAGGCCAGGTGGAGCACCTGCCCAGCATGGCTTCTGACTGGCCACCAGAGATCCAATCAGCTGGGCACGCAAAATAATGTTGCCATCATTGGATTGGCTTTACTCTCTTCCACTCCTCTTTCCCAATGTTTTTGTCAAATTACCCCTTTCTCTCCTGCACCTGGGCTTCCTCTGTGTGTGTATGTGTGTGTGTGTGTGTGGGGGGGGGCTACACTCACCGTCCTGTAACAGAATTCAAAAGGTGTTCACAAAGGTTCAAAAAATTTGGGGACCCCTGGTAGGGAAATATGCCACTGGGCTTGGTCCTGGGTCCGGTACTTTTAAACATTTGTATCAATGATCTGGATGAGGGGGCAGAGGGGCTCCTCATAAAATTAGGCAGCAGCATACACTGCCATCTAACACAGAACCCCTTTCACCCAAAGTCATTGCCCTCTCCTCTCCTGAAACTTGAAATGGGACCCTCTGCTGGGGTTACGGGCATAAGGTTAAAAATATGGAAGTATGAATACCTTACAGGTATTTTTAAAGCCTGTGCCACTGACTCCCACCTCTACACCGCTAAAGAACTTTGGACAAGATCAAATTAAAAAATACATGATTGTTTGTTTTAGGTCAGCACAAGGAGATAATAGATAATGCACACAATGGATAGTGCACTTTAATTGCACTTTAGAAGAAGATTTTCCTGTTCTGCACAGGAAAATCTAGCTGCCAAAGCACACTGAAAGTGCATTATCCTCTGTGTGCGGAATGGGTCGAGGTCTGGCAGGCAAGAAGGACTCCTTCAAGTAGTTGCCTGAAAGGGTGGAGGTTCTTCCTCCCCAAGCCCCCCCCCTTTCATTCCTGACCTTACTCTTTGCAGTCCAGAGACCACGCACTGGCCTGTCTGCCTCCTCCCCTCCCCTCCCCTCTGCTCTGCCTGCTTCCCCCCCCCCCCAAAAGCGTCTACATACTGCTGAGCTATTTTAACACACACTAACAGATATTATGGTGACAGGTTCTCTGGAAAAAACCTCAGGGCTTGAACACAATTACATGATGCAGCTCTTCGACATCATCTCATGACAACTCTCCGGGGGCATCAGGCAGGGAGAGAAACATCTGGTATCAAACTGGCGTTACAAGCCATAGATGGAAACACCTTAAAAAGTTTTGTGTGAGAACAAAACCAATACTGTGGAAGAGCTAAGAATCTGGTGGGTGGTCATGTTGTTCTGAAGCAGCAGAATAAAATTTGAGATCAGTGACGCCTGGAAAACCGATCAACTTTTGCATGCGTGCAACTGGAGAAGTGTGCAGATTAGATCCATTTCACCCTCACATCATTGCTCCTTACGCTGCAACCTTCTGTGCAACTTCCTAGGACAGGTTCCATGGCATGAATTAGAGTGCTAACTCTACCAAAAAATTAGAGTCCAAAAGCACCTTTAAGACCAACAAAGATTTATTCAAGGCGTGAGTCTCATGTCTTGAATCAATCTTTGTTGGTCTTAAAGGTGCTATTGGACTCTAATTTTGTTGTGATACTTCAGACCAACACGGCGACCCACTTGAATCAGGGCTAACTCTAAAAGACGTTGTGGAGAAGATTCCTCGTGCAGACACTGCTTCTAAGTCTTCTCTCAGGTCTAGAGAAACAATGTTGGGAAAGACAGTGCAACATTGCCCTCCTTAGGCAATAATGTTTAACAAAACCATTCCAGGGATTTCTTGTTTTGCATCAGGCCACGGTATTTGAATAAACCAGAATAATTATCTTCAATTAAGTACCGAGTCTGTACTCTCTCACTGGTGAGGCAGAACGCACTGGGGTGGATCAAGGAAACAGATTTAGGACTTCTCAGCGTACAAAAATGTTTTTCAAGTTATCATTTGTCCTCCTTCTAAACCAACCCTCTTTCCTCTGGTGCTACACTCCTAGAAACAGCACAAACAATTCTACAGGAGACAGAAACTAAATGACAACCCTCTCTTGCCCCTATATCATCTACTTGCATCTCCTAAATCAATACAGTTCATTTGGCTGATGGTAAGCCCTTGATGTGTGACATAGCCCCACTTGCTGGGTTGTGTGAGCCACTGACTTTTTTGGCTGCTTTTTAGAATGACCCACAGCCAGTGTGCATGCAGCAGGAAGGCAAGGCAAAGTTACTCATGTTGGAGTGCACCATGCCAGGGCATGACTTTGTGGGGGGATAGGTGTTACAGTATCCCCTGGAAGACAGGCACAGAAAATGGCACAAAAAGGGCAGAGACTCTCTTCAATGTACTGTTTTTAACACTATTTAGAAATACTCTCGTCTAAGCTCCAAAAACAATATTTTCTTTGAAAAAGAGCACTTGCGTGCCCCAACAGATGGAGACAAGGGCATTCTTGAATGCCAGCTTGATGTAGTGGCTAAGAGCAGCAGCTTCTAATCTGGCAAGTTTGATTCCCCGCTCCTCTGCAAGCAGCCAGTTGGGTGACCATGGGCTAGTCACAGTCCTGTTAGAGCTGTTCTTTCAGAACAGTTCTCTCAGAGCTCTCTCAGCTCCATTTACCTCACAGGTGTCTGTGGTGGGGAGGGGAAGGCCACTTTGAGATTCCTTCAGGTAGTGAAAAGCGAGGTATAAAACCCAACCCTTCTTCTATCCCTCGAATCGCATCAGCATCTGCTTCATCAGGCAGCTTGAGGTACCCCCACAGGGGCCTGCTGATGAGCACAAGCTGCTCCACTATCTCTGAAACCAGACTCGGCCTGTCTCCTGGCATGGAGGATCCTGGGCACACGGGCTGGTGGGCAGTGTGGTTCCTATGGATATCATGGTGCTTGCCAACACCTTTCCTGGTGCCTATCAAGTGTTTTTGGAAAGCAGGTACAGCCACGTGAGGCTTTTGCCAAGAGCAGTTTCCAATTGGTTGTGCAGTGAAGAATCTTCACTGGCGCCCGAAGGGAAGCTGCGGGGGCCATTCTGTGGCTGGCTACACCTCCTGTGCCAGCCATTTTGTGGCTCTGCCCGCCATGCTGTGTCAGAATTCCAAAGGGGCCTGAGGGCTGAAACAGCCTGGGAGGCCCTGGCAGAGTCTAGTGCAGGGGTAGTCAAACTGCGGCCCTCCAGATGTCCATGGACTACAATTCCCAGGAGCCCCTGCCAGCATTCGCTGGCAGGGGCTCATGGGAATTGTAGTCCATGGACATCTGGAGGGCTGCAGTTTGACTACCCCTGGTCTAGTGTTTGTCCAAAACTATCAGGTTCTCCAGTTCAGTAGGTGTTGGGAGGGTGTTATTGGAGGTTTGGTTTTTGCCCAAAACCTGCCAATGAGGTAGGTCCACTCTTACTCTGCTGTCTGCTGGCCAGTACCTCCCATCACTCCTAAATCGCCAAGAACGAGCATCTAGTGAGAAGATAGTGAAGAGTGCTGTGCAATCAGCAGGATCCAGGATTGCCGGAAGTGAACAGAACAAGCAGTTTGAGTAACCACAGGCTGGAAGGACGAGCTAAGTGAGCTGCCAGCCATCAGGGAAAGGACTAGGAAGTTTCAAGATAAGAATTAATTAAAGTAATCATCCCACCGACCAAACCAGCACGGAAAGCCCCAAGTGCAATAATCTATACAATGCCCTAGGTCTGTTATAGAAGAAATGCTGCAATTACACATTTAGTCCAATGTTGCATGCCAGTTCTATGATGCTATGCCAACTGCATCCTGCTATGATAATTCTATTATTGACTCTCATATAATAGTGAGATAATTCGCAAAGGTTATTGAGAAGTTAAAGACAAAGCATCGGTGTGCATCTATCTGACAACATGTACATGTACATGAAAGCTTACCCCCCCCCCCGAATATGGACTCAAATTTTGAACTAATGCTTCAGACCAACACAGCTCCCACCAGAATCAGTCTAGAACTTTTAATGAAATTCACTTGAAAAATGACCAGCCAGAAGATAGTACCACTTCTGGCATATGACCGACAATATAGAACAAGACCCCATTCTAGTGACAAGTGACTGGTGAGAAGATGACACCAGTTCTGGGGTCTCTCGAAGTATGTGTTTAGAAGTAGAGGAGATCAGACTCAAGATGAAGCACTGACAGCTGATAGAGGTGGTATGCTCCCATCCAGCCAAGTGCGCAGACTATCCTAGCCTGCGCAACCAAAAACTGCTGAAATAGCTGGGGTGGGTTAGTCACAATGATGGAAAGGGGAGGGGATTTCAGCTGCTCTCTCCTTGCTGTGACTTCCCAAAATACTGTCCAGAGTAAACAGAAAGACTATGATTGGAGCCCCCTTCATGGATTGCTGCCTTGTCGTGGCGAAGGGGTCTTGTAGCCCAGTGAAGCTATGAGCTATGCCGTGCAGGGCCCCCCAAGACTGACAGATCATAGCAGAGAGCTCTGACAAAAGGTGATCCACAGGAGAAGGAAATGGCAAACCACTCCAGTATTTTTGCCATGAAAACTCTATGGACAGTTCCAAAAGGCAAAACGAGATGACGCCGGAAGATGAGCCCCTCAGGTCGGAAGGTGTCCAATATGCTACTGGGGATAAGCAGACGGCTAGTACGAGTAGCTCCAGAATGAATGAAGCAACTGGGCCAAAGCCGAAAGGACGCTGAGTTGTGGAAGTAACTGGTGGCGAAAAGACAGTCCGATGCTGTAAAGATTTTTATTCCATAGGAACCTAGAAGTCAGATCCATGAATCAAGGCAAGCTGGACGTGGTCAAACAAGAGATGACAAGACTGAACATCGACATTTTAGGAATCAGTGAACTAAAATGGACAGGAATGGGTGAATTTAATTCAGATAACCATCAGGTACACTACTGTGGGCAAGAATCTCTCAGAAGAAATGGAGTAGCCTTCATAATCAATAAAAGAGTAGGAAAAGCAGTCTTGGGATACAATCCCCAAAATGACAGAATGATCTCAGTTCGAATCCATGGCAAACCATTCAGCATCACAGTAATCCAGGTCTATGCCCCAACCACTGTTTCTGGATGATACTGATGGGCAAGTTTAGGCCAGACAAAAGAAAATAGTACTTTACACAGAAGAAAAAGAGTTCATTAGCACCTTAAAGAATAACAAAATTTGTGGTAGGTGATGTGTCTCTTTATATTTTGGAGAGTGGAGTGATTTCAGATCCAAAATATAAGGACAGATGGACTCGAATTTACACAGAGAGTGAACAAAATGTAGGATTTACTGCCAGAGGATATAGTGATGGCCACTGGAATAAGAGGATTAGACAGATTATGGAGGCATGGTGACTGTCTACTAGGCATGGTGACTGTGGGGAACCTCCACATTCAGAGAATCCCAGAGACAGGAGGCAACCTTCTAGAAGCAACACCAAAAAATGACGTGCTTATCATCATGGGGGATTGGAATGCTAAAGTAAGAAGCCAAAAGATAACCGGGATAACAGGCAAGTTTGGCCTTGGAGTACAAAATGAAGCAGGGCACAGGCTGGTAGAATTTTGTCAAGAGAATACAATGGTCATAGTAAACACTCTTTTCCAACAACCCAAGAGACAACTCTACACATGGCCATCACCAGACGGTCAACACAGAAATCAGATTGACTATGTGCTCTGCAGCCAAAGTTGGAGAAGTTCTATACCATCAGTAAAAACAAGATCAGGAGCTGATTGTGGTTCAGATTATCAGCTTCTTGTTACAAAATTTAAGCTTAAACTGAAGAAAGTAGGGAAAAGCACTAGGCCAGTCAGGTATGAACTAAATCATATCCCTGACGAATATACAGTAGAGGTGACAAATAGATTTAAGGAATTAGATCTGATAGACAGAGTGCCTGAAGATCAATGGACAGAGGTTTGCAACATTGTACAAGAGGTAGCAAATAAAACCATCCCAAAGAAAAAGAAATGCAAGAAATCAAAATGGCTGTCTGAGGAAGCTTTACAAATAGCTGAGGAGAGAAGGGAAGTGAAAGGCAAGGGAGAAAGAGAAAGATACACCCAACTGAACGCTGAATTACAGAGAAAAGCTAGAAGAGATAAGAATGCCTTCTTAAATGAACAGTGCAAACAAATAGAAGAAAACAATAGAATGGGGAGGACCAGAGATCTTTTCAAGAAAATTGGAGATATAAGGAGAACGTTTTATGCAAAGATGGCTATGATAAACGATCAAAATGGTAGGGACCTCACAGAAGCAGAAAAGATTTTTAAAAGGTGGGGAAATTATACAGAGGAACTATACAAGAGCAAGCTTAACATCCCTGATAACCACGATGGGGTAGTTACTGACCTGGAGCCAGACATCCTGGAATGTGAAGTCAAATGGGCCTTAGCAAATGGGCCTTGAGTTTAGTCAAGGCTATGGTATTCCCAGTTGCAATGTATGGCTGTGAAAGCTGGACCATAAGGAAGGCCGAGCATCAAGGAATAGAGGCTTTTGAACTCTGGTGCAAGGCGAATGAACCGGTCAGTCCTAGAGATCAGCCCTAACTGCTGCTTAGAAGGCCAGATCCTGAAGATGAAACTCAAATAATTTGGCCACCTCATGAGAAGGAAGGACTCCCTGGAGAAGAGCCTAATGCTGGGAGCGATGGAGGGCAAAAGAAGAAGGGGACGACAGAGAATGAGGTGGCTGGATGGAGTCCCTGAAGCAGGCGGTGCAAACATAAATGGACTCCGGGGAATGGTAGAGGACAGGAAGGCCTGGAGGATCATCGTCCATGGGGTCGCAATGGGTTGGACACGACTTTGCACCTAACAACAATAACCATGATTGGAGCATTTGGAAAAAGAAAGGAGGAAGGTGACTGGACCTCTGACTCATCAAAAAGGCCCTCTGAAGGAAACATGCATGAACACACAAGAAGCTATATTGTCTGAGGAAGTGTGCATGCACACAAAAGCTCATGCCTGGAATATATCTTTGTTGGCCTTAAGGGTGCCATTGGACACAAATTTTGTTGGGCATGAAGCAGAGATATACTGAATCAGGCCATCACGGCCTACCCAGACTGGCACCTGCTCTCTACATCCCAGGCAGAGGCTCTTTTATATTACCATATAAGCCCACCCGCAAATAAGCCGAGGCACCTAATTTTACCACAAAATCTGGGCAAACTTATCGACTCGCATATAAGCCGAGGGTGGGAAATGCAGCAGCTACTGGTAAATTTACAGGGTGGCCTAAGCACTTAATCTATCATCACAGCCTCTCCCATCCAGCCTCCCCCCCAACAAATACAGAAACGTCAAGAGGATGAATAACTCCTGGCTTTTGTACTTCGCTTTTCACCATCTAACCAAAGGAGTCTCAAAGTGGCTACAATTGCCTTCCCTTCCTCTCTTGATGTCAGACACCCTGAGAGAGCACTGACAGAACTGCTCTGCAAGAACAGCTCTGGCAGTAGCACCAAACAGTGCCCCCCCCCCCGCTCCAGGCCAGCCAACCAGAGCAGAACAACAGTACCCGAAGTTGGCAACTTACTACAACAACAGCTACCAAACTGGGGGCTACAGTGCCCCCCCCAGAACAAAACACTGAAATAAAGACCTCTAAAACTGAAAACTGAAAGAAAGAATTGTAAAAATCAACTTTTAAAAGAAACACAACCCCAAGAAGAAAAAGCAAACAATGCTGCCCCTCAGATAAAAGAAGAAAAAAACACTTGAAGAAAGAAACAGTAAATCCCAAAGCACCCCGAAACCCACCCCACCCACAGAAACCAAAAGAATAGGAAAAGAAGGGGGGGGGATATCAAAATCCCTCAAACCATTGATGTCCTACAAGCAGTCTGAGGAAGCTCAGCTTTCAAGATCTTTGCAGAAGGCAATGGTTGGCTGGGAGCAACTATCTCACTTGCAAAAAGTTCAGCTTGCAAAGGCAATGCTATGATTGGCTGGCTGGGAGCAGGCTATTGTTTCAATTACCGTATTTGCCGGCGTATAAGACGACTGGGCATATAAGACGACCCCCCAACATTTCCACTCAAAATACAGTACTATGGGCCACTATGGGCAGCTATGTCTATCCCAACTGAAGTGCACCCGGCGTATAAGACGACCCCCCCACTTGGAGGCATGTTTTTCAAGGGGAAAAAGTAGTCTTATATACTGTACCTGCATATAAGCCGAGGAGGGCTTTTTAGTGCTAATAACTATGCTGAAAAACTTGGCTTATATACGAGTATATACGGTACTTGTTGCCTGGGTCTTTTAACTGGAGATGCCAGGGATTGAATCTGGGATGGTCAACATGCAAAGCAAAGGCTCTTCCCCTGAACCATAGCCCTTCCCCTCATCTCTCAATTTCACCCTCACATCATCCAGTCCTCAGTGGGGAAAAATGCTACTACTACCAGAATAGTATCAGTGGGGGAAACTTAGAGAAAGGCTGGCCAAGAGTGGCTGGATGAACACTTCCATAAAGTGGTTGGGCTCAAGGAACAGAACAAAGTTGGCGTCCAGTGGCACCTTTAAGACCAACAAAGTTTTATTCTGGGTAGATGCAGTTGTGTACATGCATCTGAAGAAGTATGCATGCACATAAAAGCTTATATCCAGAATTAATGTTTGTTGGTCTTAAAGATGCCACTGGACTCAAACTGGCCTGGATGAACACTTGTCTGGGATGCTTTAGGCTAATCCTGCACTGAGCTAGATGGAACTGTTTGGCCCCTTCCAACTCTATCATTCTGGGCTGAGAGGAGGCAGCCACAAGCCTGAAGCTGCTTTGTGTGTAAGATCACTCCCCTCTAAAAACATACACAAACATTTATTGGGCAAAAATGTATGTGCGTTGGCCCCTTTCCCCTGCCTTTTGATGGCAGACCTGGGGAAAAAAACTCTCTTCTTGCATCTGAGTATTTACTGTAGATGGTTGGTATGAATGGAATTTCTTTTACACAACTTCATTGCCAGTCGTTTCACCAGGACCTTTGTAATCCACATTCTGCATTACGGCACGTCACAACTTAGACAGGTATTGGTTTGTTTACATTGTTTTCCAGTTCTGCAAGCCTACTCCCACAGCATCGTTTATGGGATGTCTTATGTTGCCTTGGTAATAAAGGGGGGGGGAACATGATGAAGTGAATGAATAAACGAATAGTGACAGGCACCGGTTGATCCAATATGGGTTGTGAAACTTTCATGCAGCCGTGTAAATAATACGATTTTTACCGTAGGGCAGTTTGAGGATGCAGAAAGGGAGTGGGGAGGGGCTATAGTTGCTTCTCCTTGTGTGCTGTAATTGAAAACATAGAAGAGCTGTTGCGAGGTGCAAAAACTCCTGTTGTGCATAAGAGCCCTGCTGGATTGGACCAATGGTCCATCAAGTCCAGTATCCTGTTTCACAGAGCAGTCAAACTGTTCCTGTAGAGCAGTGGTTCTCAACCTTCCTAATGCTGTGACCTCCTTTGGGTCGCCACCATGGCGGCGGCGGCAGGCTTGGCGACCCCTGGGAAAAGAGTCGGTCAACCTCCCTAGGGGTCGCAACCCCCAGGTTGAGAACTGCTGCTGTAGAGGGCCAACAACAGGGCATGGCGGCTTAGGCCTTCCACTGATGTCAAGAACACAAGAAGGGGTCTTCTGGATCAGACTAAGAGACCAACTGTTAAAAAGCCCATCTAGTCCAGCATCCCATCTCACACAGTGGCCAATCAGTTCAGCTGAATGGCCAAGAGGGGCTATCACTACATCTGCTGGCAGCAATATCGACATTTTAATCACTCTCCGTATCTAGTAATACTTCCTTTTATCTGTCCTGAACCTACTACCCATCAGCTTGATTGATTGCCCTTGAGTTCTAGTATTTTGGGAGATGGAAGAAAAACTATTTGTCTGTTCTCTTCAACACGTCTATAATTCAATAAACTTCTACCGTGTACTTCTCCCAGTTGTCTCTTTTCTCAACTGAAAAGTCCTAGACCCTTCAGTTTTTCCTCAAAGGGAAGGTGTTCTGACCCACTCATCATCTTGGTTGCCCTCCTCTGTACATGTGATACAAAATCCTCATGTAGATCCCCAGCAACAAATACTTGGGTTTTTGTTAGGTTATGGCACCTGACAGAAAAACCTCACAGAGACACCAATTCTGCTACCATTGACTGGTTGTTCTTCCTCTTCTGTAACTTTTGTCCAATCTTGTGCCTGGCAGGAGTTCAGGACTGCTCATGAGAGGCAGAGGAAGGTGTGGGCGGTTGTTTACTTGAGGCCAGTTTTCCAGACAGCTCTGTAGCAGAGGAAGGCGTGAAGGAGCAGTAGGCTACAAACCACGGTTCTGCATTGGCATGCAACTCTGAACCAGAGGTAAGAGGAACTGTGATTAATAAGCTAGTTTCAGATGTCTGTTTCGAATCCTTGTACTGTAGACATAATTCGAGGAGGGTTCTACACCTGAATGACCAACTGATTGAATTAAAATTTGAATTAAACTTTGGTTTGGGCACAAACTGGTTCACAAGACAAAATACATCATGAATTTGGCCCAGTTCCTTTGCATCAAACTAAGCAAACAGTTTAAATGGCTAGCAGCCATTTCAGCAGTTGGTGAAGATGCAAAATAAACCAGCCCAAAGTAGTCAGTTCATTTCATGGCTTGGTTCAGTTTCCTGATTGTGCCCATCTTTAGGTGTTTGTTACGTCCAAACTCAGCCTGTGATTATCAATCTGCAGGTACTCTCTTGAGCAGCTGTGATTATTTGCAGTGCTCAGCAATCAAGTAGGGAGCGCATTCGTGGTACAATAACCCATTTGGGTTAATGAGTAAACCCTGTCCCTCAATCTGATATCTGATCTGAATGCACAGCAGAAATGCTTACATAACAGCACACTAAAGAGTTAGCTGAACACTCATGTCCAGTATCAAATCACACTCTCACATATCTCTGATCAGTCAACAGCAGGTACTAATAGCTAAACAAGTTACAGAATAACATGTAAAAGCAATATTTCCACAGAGATATGAGAACTGTATTTGCTCAAACAAAAGACAAATGGTGATGCTTCAGGTTATAGATTCCAGAAAGCTCTCAAATTAGCCATGGTGAAAGGAGTGGTGGAAATACTGTGTGTAGAATCCTCTTTAGTGGCTGGTGGGAAAGAATCCTTGAAATTTACACCATTAGTTGATTACAAACATCAGCTAGGGCAGTGGTCCCCAAACTTTTTATCACCGGGGACCACTCAACGCTGGGGACCACTCACCGGGGACCACTCAACGCCTTTTACTGAGGCCCGGTGGGGGGGGGTAGTTTACTCCTGTACTCTCAACCACTGCCCTAGCGCTCTCTGATCACTATGGTAATGTTTAAACATCCCTTCAAAATAAGATACAGACACGCCACAACAATGAAGTGTGTTGTAAAGGGCTGGGGGGGATGAAGTAAAGGGCCGGGGGGGAGAGAAGGCGTCCTTCGGGGCCCACCTCCAATTAGTCGAAGGACCACATGTGGTCCGCAGCCCACAGGTTGGGGATCGCTAAGGTAGGGAACCAGGGCTTAACATATTCCAGAAGCCAGGATGCTGTGGGACCTAGCCGTTTCATGGTGGTGCCAAATATTGTTAGCCATGATTTTATGGTAATATATCTCCGCAGTTCCTCGTGTTCAGTACAAAGGTTCGGAGTCAACCAGTTTTTCCACTGGTGAGCACCCAAAGGGCTGCGTTTGAGTTCATGGGACCTGCACTGATAAAAATCACATCAGATGGGACCTGTAATTAGGAGAGAAACTGGCTGCACTGAGCAGACAAGCTAGCTTATTTATCATTTCATATCAGAATGGATGACAAAAATAAATGTACATGAACCTCTTGTCATTACCTGCTTGTGCATCTTCAGCTTTATGCCATTTAGTAGTGGTAGAGGAATTCATTTCTAACAGAGTTATATATCTAAATATATATATTTAATATTATATATATATATATATATATATATATATATAATTAATATACAACTAATGTATTATATCCAATAAATGTTTGTCCCTCTTTCTCTTGCTCCAATTATGGAGTGACACATAATGTCACATTTTGTTTGTACTGGGAAGTGATGTCATTATGCTGTAGGAATTTGCTCTCCTCTATGGTTTTCCCCAGAGACCTATTCTGCACTGGTGCTGCTGTGCTGCTGACGGGGGTTTGGGCCAGGGCAGGTTGCCCACCTCATCCCAGGTCTAGACGAGGGAGCATTTTTGCCACTGCACCTGGTCTGCCCCACACAAGGCAGCTGCGACGGGGAGGTCCCGTCGCACTGCAGTGGCTGATTTTGATTTTTAAGAACCGGGTATTGAGTTACAATTCAATACCCTATACTTAAAAGTTAAAAAATAATTCCCTGGACGGTGGAGCTTTCTGGGGCACTTTTGTCCCTTCCAAGATGTCATAGTCACAGCTGTGGGTGGGAAGGAGATGCCCCAACTCTTCCCTTCCCTATGACCCAGGCCTGACATATGCCCCAGCAGCGCTCAGGGCCCCAGGGCAAATAAGGGCCTGAGTCCGCCATGTTGGGATTGTTTTCAAAGTCTTTTAATGGGTATTTTAATGGGGATAAGACTATTGTGACCTGCCATGAGCCTATGGGGAGTGGTGGGAAATAAATCTAAATAATAATAATAATAATAATAATAATAATAATAATAATAATAATAATAATAATAATAATAATAATAATAATAATAAAAAGTCCTACCTTCTGTGTTGCCGTCTAGTCCCATGACAGATTTCATTGCCCTGATGATTTGCTCTGCTACAGGTGGACATATCGCTGCGGCATATGTGGCACTATGGGAGTGTGTCCGTATGTAGTCCACCAGTTCCTTAAACCAGAGAACAAAAAGTTCAGTGCAGTATCATTCCTCATCCCCGATCTCCCTTTTCTATCAAAGAAGAATGCGGTATGTAAGAACCTATTGGATGCAAAGAAGCTGAACGTTACTGCAGACCCACAGAAAGGCAGAACTGCCAAAACGAGGCTATTTGCCGGCTTCATAAATTCAGTCAGCCCACTAATTGTCCTATTGCACTGGTGAAAATCTGTTTATGGATAGGAACCCCCTATTATGTTTTTATGCAGACAAAATAGTGTGTTCCTATAGACATAAATAATTCAAATCTGGAACAAAGGTATTCATGGCAGTTTCATGAGCAAATAGTCTGCTGCCAAGTGCACTTGGCATCCAATGTAACCCCCCTCCCCTAATACTTTATCTAATCCAGGGGTGGGCAATCTGTGGCCCTCCAGATGTCCATGGACTACAATTCCCATGAGAATTGTAGTCCATGGACATCTGGAGGTCCACAGTTTGCCCACTCCTAGTCTAGTCCTTTGGCATGAATGGCAAGTAAGTTACATACAGTGGTACCTGTTTCATATGTGAATAAAGGGAAATTTCCTCTGTAGACCTGCAGATTTTGGAAGGTACTGTTTATGCCCCCCAGCAGACAGGCTTCTCAAGAACTTTTTAAAATGGCATCCACAAAATGTTTGGGAGCTAGTTATCAGCAAACAAATCTGGTCCTGTGAGCAACTGGCATGCAATCCGGTATAATTAAATCCTGATTTAGCATGCCAGAGTTTGCTGAAAATCAGAAGGTAGTAGAAGCATTGCTTATGACCAGCAAAATCCAAGCTGAATGGTTATGATGGTACTTAAAATCAGTAATACATGAATGGCTTGAAGCCCACTGGGAAAGGAGAAAGGGGGCCCAAAGTGGAATGTTTTCATCTGTGCTGTGCAGCATGTTTTAGGCTGCTTTAGGATGCTTAGGGCTGCTCCTGCGTTGAGCAGGGGGTTGGACTAGATGGCCTGTATGGCCCCTTCCAACTCTATGATTCTATGTTCTATGGGAGGCTATCCAAGTAGAAGTGTGTTGGAGCCATACAAAGCCCTTCACACCAAGCACCAGCAGATGGATTCCCAAGGAGGGGCTCTGCTCCTTGGAAAGAGACTCATAAAAATGGTTGTGAAGGACGAAGTTCCTGGGCCCTAGCAAGATTTTCTAAGAACCAGGCAGAAGAGGAAACTGGATTCTGAATGTCTACAGCCAACCATAACCAAATGTTTAAGTGCCAGGGGCTCCAAGAGAGATATATTTGGACACATTTTATAAGTGTGGGAGCCTCTTTCTCTGTATTTGTTTTACCACCTTAGAGTCCACCTTACTAAATAAAATGAGTGTATTTAAATATTAGACCACAGGAAGACCGCAAGAGGGGCTGAAATACTTGTTTTGTTTTTTGTATCAGGTCATTTATCCATGTGTCAATATGTTCTGGATATGTGCAATAGTGTGAGATTAACATTGATGTTTTTAAATTTTTTAAATGTGCACATGGATGTAATAAATATTTGAATTTTAATATTTAGCTTATTCTGCTGCAGCTCAACCTCTAAGGTTCCTGACTAAGTGCCAAAGGCTATCATGGCCCTGAGTTTTTACTCCACTTGTGAATTTGTAAGATTGTGGTTACCTTTCGGCCAGCGATGTACCCTCCAGATGCTCCAAAGCTCTTGGTGAATGTCCCCATCAGAACATCGATGTCATCAGGGTCCATTCCAAAGTACTCCACAACCCCTCGGCCTGTCGGACCAACAGCCCCGATGCTATGGGCTTCATCCAAGTAGAGGTAGGCTTTGTATTTTCTCTTCAAGGCCACTATCTCTGGCAAGCGTACAATGGAACCTTCCATGCTAGGGGAAACCAACCAAACCAAAACAGGAGGTGAATGCGAACGGCTCATTTGTTAGGTTCAGCTGTAAGTGTGGCCAGGTTTAGGTGAACAGCTGTGTTGATCTGAAGCAACAGAACAATTTTTGAAACCGATGACCCTTTCTCCCTGCACCCTTTTGGGGACCATGCCCTTCATCCCCCTGCAGTGACATTCCCAACCTGCTCAGGGTCTCCTTAACTTTCTAAAAGCCACTCTCTGCAGCTGTCCTTTGGCTGCAGAGAACCAGAACATGCTGCTTGGGCCACAGTGAGTGAAATGCAAGGATCCCCTCCCCCTCAATGCCTTGTTTATTGCCATTTGGCACAAAAAGCACCCTGCTCCCTGCATGTGGCTCAGGGCCATCCAGGAGTAATTTCAACCTAAAGCCCACTATTCTTGATGGGGTTGCCAAGCTACAGGTGGGGGTCTGGAGATCTCCTGGACTTACAACTTATCTCCAGGTGACAACCCAGAATTGGCAACCCTAATTCTTGGTCTCTCTGCATTTTATTGTGCACGTCTTAATCCTGTAGGCAATGAGAGGGCTGCACCACTTACTGAGAAATAACTACATAATTCTTCCAGGGGATCTGCTGATCTTACAGTTTTTCCTTCAACAAGACTCGTGTACTTTGGGTGGTTATGCAGAACAACCAACAGATTCCCCAAGGAAGCCTGCTGGCAAAATGCACAGAGGATTTTTGGCTGCATAACAATATATATATTTCGGTTATGTACACTACTGGCCTTCTTTTATTTCACATCTTAATCTCAACTTGCTTCTTTTGCAAGTCAGGAGGAGCAGAGTTCTTACAGGCAGTTTCCAGAGTAACATAAAACAGGGCTGCCAGCTCCAAGTTGGGAAACTCCTGGAGATTTGGGGATGGAGCCTGGGGAGGACAGGGACCTCTGTGGGGTGCAATGCCACAGAGTCCACCCTCCCAAACATCCCTTTTCTCCAGAGGAACTGATCTCCGTATTCTGGAGATCAACTGTAATTCCAGCATCTCCAGGTCCCACCAGGAGGCTGGCATCTATCAAGCTATAAGATTTCTCCAGTGAAAACATCACCTTTAATTTCTATCACTCCTTACTCTTAATCAAAGATGGGAAGGGTGCAAGAACTGAGCTGTCATTCCCACAGCTTTTCATAACTGATGGTTCTGGAGAGTTGCCAATTGACACAACAGGTCATATGGGTCCATTCCAAAGAGAAAGGAAATATGATGAGCTCTGTCCTGATATTTTTATTTTCTTCCTGCTTTTTCTAGGATTTCAGCCAAATACATACTGTACTAATAGTATCACTGGCTAATGGGCTAGGACCATCCCCCCCCCCCAAAAAAAAATCCCAAAGGACACGAGAGTCTGCTTTCATGAAATCGCTGCCCATACCTGTAAATGCCCTCAACAAGAATAAGGATTTTTTTCCATGCTCTCCGGCTTCGAGGCTGTCCATGTATTACTGCTTCCCTCAGCAACTTTTCTAAACTTTTAGTATCTAGATATTTTAAAAGAAAAAAAATTAAAAGAGTTGTTTCGGAATCTTTTCTTTCTGGAGCTGAAACCAAGTGCATTATGGTTATGAAAACAAAACCAAGTTTCTGTAGAAAAATCACCATTAGAACTGCATGTTCAATCTGGAATTTGACCTGAGAACAGAAGTAAGCTAGAACCTTTTTGCTCTAGAAATATCCAACATTTAGTCTATCAACTGGGCATAGTCATCTGTAAGTAATGATGCTAGATTGGATCCTTGAAGCTCTTTGGCAGCCCACCATCTTCTCAGTCTACCCAAAGAACCACAGAACCATAGAGTTGGAAGGGGCCATCCAGTTGTGTGGGTAAAGAGGGTAGCACCAAATATGCCGCAGCAAATTCTCTGAAAGAAGGGATGTGATAAGAATCAGTTTGTATGCATATTTAAAGATAAGATTATTTTTAGCCAATTCATGGGACCAACGGGTCCCATCCTAGGGGCTCCCGAAGAGGGAATGTTGGCAGACCCTCTTTGGGAGCAGGACCCCCTGTTGCAATTTTCCTGAAACTTTCAGGGGACTCGGGGAAGACCCTCCCTGAGCTCCCCTGCAAGTTTCAAGAAGATTGGACCAAGGGGTCCCATCCTAGGGGCTCCCAAAGAGGGGGTGACACCATTTCCCATAGACTTTAATAGTGGGAAAAATAATTTCAGCAGGTTAATTGCCAATTTCCTGGTTAACCTGCTGACCTGTTCCTCACCATTAAAGTCTATGGGAAATGGTGTCACCCTCTTTGGGAGCAGGACCCCCTGGTCTAGTCTTCTTGAAACTTACAAGGGAGCTCAGGGAGGGTCTTCCCTGAGTACCCTGAAAGTTTCAGGAAAATTGCAACAGGGGGTCCCATCCTAGGGGCTCCCAAAGACCATTCCCCATAGAAGTCTATGGAGAATCAAGTTAAAACCAAAGAATCTAACTGTCCATTATATCCAATGGAGTGGATAGGGATACCTTCTTTGGGAGCCCCTGGGATTGGACCCCTTGGTCCAAACAGTGAGTGTAATGCCCTGCTACGGGCATAAGGAGATAGGCACTCTCTCAGGTATGCTGGACCCAGACTGCAAATGGACTTAAAGATTACAACCAAGACCTTAAATGTGATCCCGAACACCACTGGCAACAAAGGTCTTAAAATAAACTATGATAAGACAAAAGTAATGGTCTTTTAAAAAAGGGCCAAAAAATTATCTTGGAGCATATCTGGAAATTCTGTTAGCCAGTGCAATTAATTTAAATATCACATTTAGTGAGAGCCTGAATTGGAAACTTCATCTGGACACCATTAAAGCCTCTGCAACATGCTTAGTGGGCACTATTCTGAAGTTTTACTATACAAAAGGAGGCTTCCTCATTGATCCAGCCCTCAAATTATACAAGTGTAAGGTTATCCCCCATCTATTGTATGGAGTTGAGGTCTGGGGATGGAAGGAAAACAACCTAGGCTAGAATCTGTTCAAAATAAATTCTTAAGGCAAATTCTAGCCCTACCTAGGGGAACTCCGGCTGTTTTGATGAGGGCAGACATGGGCCTGCCCTCTCTTAGTGCTTGAGTACATTTTGCAATTCTAAAATTGTGGAAAAACCTTAGGTTAGCCAACTCAAACAAATTTAGTCATCAGTCCTTTAATATAATGTTATCAAAGGACCCAGCACGACATAGCCTTATTAATAGCCTTGGTGCACGCTACTCCATCCCCGATGACCTCCTAAACCCATCAGCTAATAACTCTCACCTTAGAGACTGGATTTTCAAAAGTGATGCCCAGCTAGACAGAATGCAAATTTTGAAAATCAACTCAGCAACATGGTTCAAGCGGTTTAAATATGACCACTGTAGATCCTCTCACCTAATTAAGATTACTAACCACAAACTCAGAGCAGCTTTCACATAACTTCGATTTGAAACGATGCCCACAGAGGTTTTAGCTGGCCATTTTAACCGTACGACAAAAAACAGCATTTTTGTATCTGTGGTGCACAAGTTCTGGAGGATTTACCCCATTACATATTTGACTGCCTACTTTACACTCAACCCAGGGCCAAGTTCCTCAACGAGATTTTAAGGGGCTTAAACCTGCTGTCTGTTGCTGAAAAGACAATCTCTTTTATCTGATCAGGTTGATAAAGTATCATATAAAACCGCTCCTTTTGCTTTGGCTGCAAGGAAAATAAGGGCCAACACTGTTAAGGCAAGCTCTTAATACTCTTGCTCTTTGTACTTATGTATGCTGCTTCAGTTCGTTGGTCTTAAATTTTATATTTTTATACAGTTCTTTTATTCTATTTTACTGTTTATAAATCTGTATTTTATATTTTGTAAAGGCCTATGGCTATATACAAATAAATGTATCACTATCACTACTGCTTGGTCAGAACTGAAGAAGAGTTGGTTTTTATATGCCACTTTTCTCTATGTGGAGTAGTCTCAAAGCAGCTTCCAATCACCTCCCTACCTCTCCCCACAACAGACATCCTGTGAGGGAAGTGAGACTGAGAGAGCTCCGATATTATTGCTCAGTCTGAACAGAAGAGGAAGAAGAGTTGGTTCTTATATGCCGCTTTTCTCTACCCAAAGGAGTCTCCAAGTGGCTTACAATCTCCTTCCCTTTCCTCTCCCCACAACAGACGACCCGTGAGGGAGGGGAGGCTGAGAGAGCCCTGATATTACTGCTCGGTCAAAACGGAAGAAGGAGAAGAAGAGATGGTTCTTATAAGCCACTTTTCTCTACCTGAAGGAGGGTTAAAGCGGCTTCCATATTGCCTTCCTTTTCCTCTCTCCACAACAGACACTTTGTGAGGGAAGTAAGGCTGAGAGAGCCCTTAGTTTACTGCTCGGTCAGAACAACGGTATCAGTCCTGTGACTAGCCCAAGGTCATCCAGTTGACTGCATGTGGAAGAGGAGCAGGGAATCAAATGCGGCTCACCAAATTAGAAGTCGGCGCTTCTAACCACTGCACCAATGATCCAAACTCACATGCAGGCTTCCTGTTCTGAATTGTGCCAGGAAAAGGAATTCCAGGACCAGCACAGGAGCCCATTGAAAACCATTTGGTGAAGGCCTTCCTTCAGTTTCTGTTTGGTTAACCAAGTTACTGGGAAACGTCAGCCATTTAGGAGTATGTACCATAAATCATAAAGAGCCTCTTGTGGCGCAGGTTGGTAAGGCAGTCGGCATGCTGTCTGAAGCTCTGACCATGAGGCTGGGAGTTCAATCCCAGCAGCCGGCTCAAGGTTGACTCAGCCTTCCATCCTTCTGAGGTTGCTAAAATGAGTACCCAGCTTGCTGGGGGGTAAACGGTAATGACTGGGGAAGGCACTGGCAAACCACCCCGTATTGAGTCTGCCATGAAAACGCTGGAGGGCGTCACCCCAAGGGTCAGACATGACTCGGTGCTTGCACAGGGGATACCTTTACCTTTACCATAAATCATAGTATTCAAATCCATGAGAATCCATATTAGAGGAACTGTTAGGTCTATTAATTTACATGGAAATCTGTAGTTGGCACGATGTGGGTCAAGAAAGCCATCAGGAGGTCTCAGCAGGCCTACTAGCTATAATGGGGCACTGAATTGTAACTGCTATTTGCAAATGAAATGGATTTAGTAAAGACATTTAACAGTATGAAGTAACAGGAGTATAGCCATATGAAATGCATGGATAATAATAATGCATTATTCAGTCCCTCCAAAACTCTAGCTAATGCAGCAGTCAATGAAGCCTCAGCCAAAGCACTGTGGACTGCACACAAGGACAATCACACATCAACATGACTAGTTCATGGACAGCCCCCTCCCTCCGCAATAGCATTCAGCATGGAAAAGCATCTTCCCCACTAGTACATGTTTTAAACTTATAGATGTTATCTCCTGATATATTCCAACATAAGTAAAAGAAAGCCATGTATTAAATGTGCCCATGAGTTAAATTACATTTCGCTGCAATTCTTGCTGGTTCGACATGTCCAGCAATTAATACTCACTGTTGTGTTTGAAGACTCTGATTGTAGCACCCGAAAGCCTTGCACCAAGAACGAGAGAACTGTGGTTTAACTCATCACTTAAAATAAGACACCCCTGTGGGAGCAAGGATAATGAATGAGAAGAAGAATGCTAATCCACTTCAGAATAACAGAATCATACAGAGCTGGAAGAGACCACAAAGGGTCATCCAGTCCAGACGTCTACCTTCTCCAGGACTTAAAAAAGCACACACTCCTGACAGGTGCTCATCCAATTTCCTTCTAAAAATTCCAACGGAGACTCCACCGCCCTCCAAGACAGCATATTCCATCTATGAATCAGGAAACACTTTCTATTATGTTAGCAGAACATGGCTTTCCTATCAAGTCTTGCCCTCATCCAAGGTACATACACCCAACTCTCTCAATGTCTACTTGTGAGGCATGGATCCCAGCCTCTCAGCTATCCTAGACAAACTTCTTTGACACAATATTCCAAATGAGGTCTAACCAATGCGGAATAGAGTATATTATAACGTCCCTTGCACTAGATTCTATGCTCCTAGCAATGCAGCCTAATGTCACATTAGCCTTCTTAACTGTAGGCTCAACGTTGTCCAACAGAACTCCTAAGTCCCTATTACATTTGCCAGATTTCCTCCATCTTATATTTATGCATAACATTATTATTACCCAAATATAATGCTTTACATTTCTCCCCACTAAAATTCATTTTGTTGGCTATGGCCTAATTTTCCAATCTATCCAGATCTCCTTAAATAGTAGTCCTTTCCTTTGGAGTGTTAGCCACCCTACCAATTTAGTGTCATCGGCAATTCTGATCAGTGTACCCTCCACTGTCTCATCCAAATAATTAATGAAAATGTTACATAATATTAGCCCCAGCAAAGAACCCTGCGGTACACCGTAGGTCACCTCCCCCCAAAATTAAGATGAACCACTGATGAGCACCCTTTTCATTCTATCAGCTAGCCCATTACAAATCCATTTAACTGCGACCCTGTTTTTACTAACTTCTTCACGAGGATATTTGGGGGGGAACTTATCAAAGGCCTCACTAAAATCAAGATATACTATATCCACTGCATTTCCTGCATCTACTAAACCAGTAACTCTATCAAAAAAAGAAATAAGATTAGTCTTATCCATGAGAAATCCATGTTGACTTTTATTAAGTACCACGTTATTCTCCAAGTGCTGACACGCTGTTTGTTTAAGGATCTGTTCCAAAATCTTTCTTGTTACCCATGTTGAACTGACTAGGTAGTAGGTGTTGGGCGAAATCTTTCCCCCCCTTTTTAAAAAACAGGTACCACATTTGCCTTTTTCCAGATAATTGCTAAAGCTTCTGAGATATCCTTGGCCAATTTTTTCAATACTCCTAGATGTAATTCATCAGGCCCTGGATATTTAATTTCATTTAAAGTAACCAAATATTTCTATCCAACCCCCTTTAGAATCCTGTGATTTATTCCTTCCCCAATTTTCTCTGCTTCATTTTCCCCCAGCTGAATAGTTATTATTTATTTATATTATATTTATATACTGCCCTCCCTTTTGGCTCAGGGTGGCTTGCATTAGGAGCTTTCAGATTACAATGCAATACAATAAACAGATATATAATAGCATCTTTAACAATAGGAAGTGTTATTGGATAACACAGTTCATAATTTAACATTTAACACTCAACAATTGTCAACTCAGCTCTTCTGCACTGTGCCTGTTTTTTTCTGTGTGCAGTGAAAGGTGGGAGGGGCCCCTGGGCTCTGCTTGGAAGCTTGTTCATTTGTCTTGGCCAAAAGCCTAGTGGAAGAGCTCCCTTTTGCAGGCCCTGAGGAATTGTTTTAGCTCTGGCAGGGCCCTGATGTCATTTGGGTGCTCATGCCTATTGTTATATATTCAATTCAGGCTGCTATCACATTTTATTATACGTTGAAAGTTCCTGTGTAAACCTCCCTGAGCCGTAAGGTTGGCATAGAAATATTATAAACTAAATAAATAATTCTATTGGGATGCTACACAGTATATATAAACTGAAGAAGGCAAAATGAAAACTGCTTTGCCATTACACTGCATGTTACTCCTAGAATCATAGAGTTGGGAGGGACCTCCTGGGTCATCTAGTCCAACCTCCTGCACTTTGCAGGACAGAGAACTTGCTATGGGTGAGAACTTGCCATGGGTGAGAACTTGCTATGGATGAGGACAAGCAGTGGCTTGGTTATTACATACAGTAGCAAGGGTATGGGTTCCAATCACATCTTGGTGCCTGCTAGAACAGTGGTCCCCAACCTTTTTATCACCGGGGACCGGCCAACGCTTGTCAATTTTACTGAGGCCTGGGGGGAGGGGATAGTCTTTTGTCAAGGGATGGCGCCGCCGCCACCTGAGCCCCTGGCCTCACTTGCTTTCCCGCCAGCGCCCCTGACTTCCTGCTACCCGCTGGGGGGCGCTGCCAGCAGCAGCTGCGCAGTGCCACACCGAGGGAGAGCCCCAGCCATGGTGGCTGCTGGAGAGCACCAAAGGTGAGCCAGCGGCAGAGTGGCAGGGCAGCCCCCGAGGCAGCAGCCGGGGAGGAGGACGAGGAGGAGCTGCGGCCCGGTACCAACTGATCCACGAACCAGTACCGGTCTCCGGACCGGGGGTTGAGGACCACTGTGCTAGAACATTTAGGAATGTACTGGGATACTAACTGAAAGAGCAAATTCAACCAGCTGTGTTAATCTGTTGCCGTGATGACAGAAAAACGCATTGATCATAGCACAGGTTTTTTGGGGGCATAATCCATTGGAAGGATGCTGAAGGGAGATGTTGAATTTTGCTTGAATTGTCCTACAGCAGGTAAGGGAGGGGTGGTCACGGGATAACTGTAAAATGATGTCTCCAATCCTCTTCCACCCACCCACGTTCAAGAAAAGAAAGAGTCTCCTGCTGCACTTGGCTCCCCCCCTGCTCTGAGCTTCCCCAGTCAAGTGCAGAACACTTTGTGTTTCAATTGGGCGGGGGGAATAGAGGAAGACCTCTATTGAATACAGTTCAAATCAATCTAAATTCAGCAGGATCCACAACGGAAAAATCAAAGTAAGTGCAGAATCAGCTCTGGAGAACAGTGTACAACCCCCAGCTCATTTAACCAAATGATCAGCAGTGCTAAGTAAATATGTTAGATCCTCCCCCCCCCCCACCACCAAGAGTGTCCACGAGTTTGGAGAAAGCCATACCACTGACCACAAGAGGTTTTCTCACCTTTCCAACTAGTGCTGGGATATTCATAGAATTCGTAGCGAAGCCCATACCAAATGCCATGGCTGCTTCAACGCCCAGGAATCGTGCCACCAGATTTTCAAGCTCCACATGTTTATCCAGGTTGCCTGTTTTAAATAAATTAAAAAGGTAGTTTTGAAAGTTTCTGCAGAAGCTGAAAAACGACAAGAAACGCAGAGTACCAACAGCTGGAGCCCCCAGCCTTTTTGAGCATGTGAATGCAGGGTGGTGAGGGCAGCTACAAAACCATTACTACAGAAAGTGGAGCAACCAACAACATGGCTGCTGCAGGGGCCAGAAAATATCAGGAAAGTGAGGTTATGCATAATCCTAATAGTAAACATTTCAGGAAGAAGCTCCGCTTAGCAGGACACCTTTTGAAATGAAAAAAACTGTTTAAAATATGTACTTTTAACCACACAATGAAGGTCCATGGTTGTTACTGACAATATATACTTTCAAAATCCCTCGAAATGTTACATCTCTAACAAGGAAACAACATATTCAGCATGATGCCCACGTAGGTCTGAAGCAGCAGAACAAAGTTTGTGTACAGGGGCACCTTTAAGACCAACAACATTTTATTCTGCATACTAGATAGATTTAAAGCCCATTGCAACTGTAAATCCCTGTTTCTCGCTCCCCTTCCCCAGGCAGCCCCCCCGCCAGCCCCCACCACTGCCCCAAAGAGGCCTGTCGCGGCCTCTCCAAGCCTCGGTAGACCTTTTTGGGACTGGGAGTTCCTGCCTGGCCCCCCCTCTGCCCCGAAAAGCCCCAATGAGGCTTGGAGAGGGAGCAGCAGGCCTTTTCAGGGCAGGGGGGAGTCCTGGCGGGAACTCGGTTCCTCCCCCCCTGGCAGCCCTCCTGCCAGTACTCCACCCTTCCCCTAAAAGGCCTGCTGCACCCTCTCTAAGCCTAAGCGGGCAGGGAACTCCTTTCTCCTTTCTCTCTCCCCCCCCCCCACGGCCAGCCCCACTGATCTCCTCTCCTGGCGGCAGTCAGGGGCAGATTGGGGGCCCTAGCATTTTCAGCTAAAAACTCAGGTAGTTATTATTTTATTTATCATATATGGCCGAGTTCTACACAGGATGCATGTGGTTTTACTGGCTAAGTCTTTACAGGTTTACAATTGTAATTATGTATTTAAGACTATACATCGACCCAAGACAGCTGATTTGAGAGTGGTGGTATATAAATAAAATAAATACATAATATAAAATATGCAGGCAAGTAGGTACGAGGTTCAGCAGACAGATTGGGCAATCCTCCCTACATACTAACATCTAATTGGGGTGTAATTTTAGCTCACCTACTCATGGTGCATCCTGGATAACGCTAAAGAGCTGGAACTATTGTGGGATCTCCTGGCTACACTACATACATGGAAACTCTAGAGTTATGGAGTTCTAGCCCCACTCGTGGACCTCCTGATGGCACCAGTGTGACAGAGAGTGTTGGGCTGGCCAGATCCATCATGACTTCTCTTACGTTCTTATGTCTGGGGAAGTGATTTTCTATCTTCTTGGTTCCTGGGGACTTCTGGAGTTCTGGCCCCACTGATGGACCTCATGATGGCATCTGTGTTTTAGCCACTGTGGGATACAGAGTGTCGGACTAGATGGGTCATTGGCCTGATTCAACATGGCTTCTCTTACGTTCCTATGAGTAGACACTACTGAACTTGACAGACCAATGGCCTGATTTAGTATAAAGGCAGCTTCATGTGTTCATTATTACTTGACAGTTGGATATATAACCTGACACTTAAATACCAACTGCATGAAATAGCACTGGATGCTTTTCCTTTACTGCCTCCAGGAGCTTATGGAAACACAGTGTTCACGTCCGATGCTTTGCTATGGACAGCTGGAAGAACAATCTTCACCACAACAGTCCTGTTTCCCAAGAACGTGTGTTTCCAGCTGCATGAGTACACAGCCCCATCAGCATGACAACGGGTCCTGGTTCACAGCAAGCGCCAACTCCTGATTTAAGCTTTGCAAAAGCAAAACCTGACTGACAAGAATGTGCAACACCGCCAGCTCTTTCTTTCCTTTGTACATTCTAATTAGATTGGCACTTCTGTGGGAGGTAGGTGAGGTGTTCGAGCAAAACTATGAAGCATTGCCAGATCTTATCATGGGGAGACTTGTGACCAAGCCTGGCTGGGTGGGGATGACAAGCCCCGTTCAGGCCCATCCAGCTGTTCCTTCTGATTACAGAGCATTAAAAGGAAGCTAAAAGCTGAATGGTTCACAGCTCAATCCCATGGTTTTGCCACAGCCAGATGTCACATCCTTAAGGTGGCCTGCAGTCTCCATAAACAATGTTGTGTGCATCAGCATGAATGCAGTACTGCTTGCCAGCCCAAAACCACCTCAATGGTTTATCAAGGTCTTCAACAGGAGTGTCTTGTCTCCTTGCTCCTGACACAGCTGTTGCCATTAAGGAAGCATCAAGCAGAATCAGGGTGAGGTTACTTAGGCTGGAAGCTCTCCAGAGCACCTGGAATTTATAAACTACTCTGAATTGACTTCTGCTCATTACTTATTTTATCTAAAACATTTTTAATGTTGCCTTTCTATCCAACTTGGGGCTCCTGAGGCAGCAAACAATGAAAACCATGTAAACAGGTCTGAAAAAGAAAGAAAGAAAGAAAGAAAGAAAGAAAGAAAGAAAGAAAGAAAGAAAGAAAGAAAGAAAGAAAGAAAGAAAGAGTTGGTTCTTATGTCACTTTTCTCTACCTGAAGGAGTCTCAAAGTGGCTTACAGTCGCCTTCCCTTTCCTCTCCCCACAACAGACACCCTGTGAGGGAGGTGCAGCTGAGAGAGCCCTGATATTACTGCTCGGTCAGAACAGCTTTATCAGTGCTGTGATGGGCCCAAGGTCACCCAGCTGGCTGCATGTGGGGGAGCGCGGACTCAAACCCAGCTTGCCAGATTAGAAGTCCGCACTCCTAACAGGAAGGAGGAGAAAGAAGAGCTGCTTTTTGTGCCCCACTTTGTACTACTGAAGGAGTCTCAATGGCTTACAACTGCCTAATCCTTCCTCTCCCCACAACAAACACCCAGAGGTGCAGGTGAGGCTGAGAGAGCTCTGAGAAAACTGTGACTGGCCCAAGGTCCCCCAGCTGTCTGCATGGGGAGAGGGAGTGGGGGGATCCAATTGGTTCTCCCGATTAGAAGCCACTGGTCTTAACCATCACACCAAAGTGGCTCTCAATAGAGTGTCAGTGAGGGATCACCAAAAGAAACCAGTTACGTTTTTCTGCCATGGTGGGAGATAGTGAACATGGGAGGATAAATGAATCACCTTGGGGAGAGAATTCCATAATTTTGGTGCCACAACTGAGAGGGCTCCGTCTCTAGCCTCAGACGGCAAGGACATCCAAAGAAGTGACCTTGAAGAGGACTTCAGAGGTGGGGGATGTTCTTTGTTTTGCAATTAACATATGCCATCAGTGCATTTATAGACCTGCTTTTCAATATTATATGTAGGAGAGGAGGTGTGGCTTAGTGGCAGAGCCTTGTTTTCCTGCCTGTTAATGTTCTGCTCACTTTTCAATGAGAAACCGGTACTTGGATCCCTGTCTTGGCTGCTAAATTTGGTTCATGAAATGCTATTAGCCATTTCTGTCTGGCACAGTGATGCTGTATACTTGGTGCTAGGGAGGGGGGCAACAGTGGGAGGGCTTCTGGAGTTCTGAATCTGCTGGTGGACCTTCTGATGGCACCTGGGGTTTGGTCACTGGGTGAGTTTTGGACTGGATGGACCAGGGGTCTGATTCAATATGGCCTCTTAAGTTCTTATATTTAAGGTCTGACTGAGAATAGACAGAAGACTGTGTCTGGTTGCCCTTTTATATCAAACATCAATAATGAAGAAGGTTGTGCAGCCTCTGTGAACAGTGGCAGAGGTGGTTGCCATGTTAGCTAACAACATTTTGGGAACTTGGTCAAAGCAGCATTATTCTTGTGGTCAAAGAGCAGCATGACATCATTAACTGCACTGGTCATCCTAGTAGCATTTCAGCTATTTAAACAGGAACCACAAAAGCATGGTGGCAACTATTAAATACAGAATGGCCTGAAGAAAGTATTAAACTGTTGCTAGCAGACTTGGCTATAACTGCACAAAGCAGTGGCTTTGAGAATTAAAAAGGTACCCTACTTGGGAGGTGATGGTACCGCTTTGCTCTGCTCTGGTTCGGCCTCACTTGGAGTCCTGTGTTCAGTTTTGGGCACCCCAGTTGAAGAGGGATGTAGACAAACTGGAGCGTGTCCAGAGGAGGGCAACAAAGATGGTGAGGGGTTTGGAGACCAAGACATATGAAGAAACTTTGGGGGAGCTTAGTCTGTTTAGCCTGGAGAGGAGACGACTGAGAGGGGATCTGATAACCATCTTAAAGTATTTTAAAGGCTGCCATGTAGAGGATGGAGCAGAGTTGTTCTCTCATGCCCCAGAGGGACGGACCAGAACCAATGAAATTCCATCTAAACATCCGGAAGTAGTTCCTGACAGAGCGGTTTGTCAATGGAACAGGCTTTGTCAGTGGAACATGCGTATGCGCGGGCCGGCACGGGCCTGCAGAGGCAGGGAGCAGCGGCCCAGTGCCAGGGTCTTCGCGGCCCGGTGGTTGGGGACCACCATTCTAGAAGATTCCTGTAGATTTGGCCCCTGATTGGATTGGAATGTCACCTGATGCTATAGGGTCACAAGAATAAGTAAGTTAGTGTTTCTTGGACGGGGGCAAGATTTGATGACCCAACAAGCGAAAGAAGCTCAAGCATGGAATGTACATGGAACTCAATGCTTTGTCTCTGCAGCTCCGTTACTGCATTTTCTGAACTCAGGGATTTAAGTCTAGACAAGAACATTAGTGTTTGAGTCAACAGACTGTGTTGTTTAATGCTAATCTTCTTTTTTCTGTTATTTAATCAATTGCGTTAAAAACCTTTAATGAGGTCTAGCTTCCTCAAGGAATACACTCCTATCTGAAAATCCAACATAAGCAGAGGAATGCAAAAATACAATGCTGCAAGACTAACAACACCAATTAAATAGGACACAAAGTGAAACCAACATAACAACGTGATAACAAGCCGAGGAAGATGCACAAACAGAAAAAAAGAAAAGCCTTCAGAGGTTAGCTCCTGACATTCCCAGCTGATCCTCATATTTCCAGCATCTTGGGGGATCCATTTCCCAGGATGCCATCTGGAGACCCAATGTATCTGGAAAAGACTGACGAGAGTATTTTTCTGATATATATTTGGACTGGACAGATCCAAATGCACATCCCTAACTAGGCCACAAGCAAATTCAACAATCTAGAGCAGCATTTTTCAACCCTTTGACCATGGAGGAGCCCTTGAAATAATCTTACAGAGTTCGAGAAGCCCCGGAAGTGTTGTCAGTTGGTCACATCCCCAGCCACACCCCCAGAACACAATTCCCATGGACTACAATTCCCATGAACTCCTGCCAGTGAACAGGAGCCATTGACCTCTGGAGGGCCGCAGTTTGACTACCCCTGATATATATGTTAGCGATATGGCCCCCTTTCTTAGGGAAGTTGAAGTCCGTGCACTTCCTCTAGTTAACTGCTTCATACCCAGACTACTTTATGTTCATGATGCAGCCTTATGCTCTAGGACTCAGCTTGGATTGCATCATTTATTGAAATCCGCTGTAGCATATTAAAATGAGTAGCTGTGTTACTCTCTGTAGCAGTAGAAAAGAACAAGAGTCCAGGAGCACCTTCTTGTTCAGTTGTGAATTATTTTCGAACATCTGGTGGACAGTACCTTCCAGCAGCCATTACAATTTTTAACATCAAGGTCATTTTCCAGATGTTCTATGGCATCCCTGTGTGGATAGAGGCATGCCATTACATATTCTTATCTTTCCTTCCAAAGGTCGAGTCTGCACTTCGCTTTTTATCCTCTCCCACGATGAATACTTCATTCATTGAAGTATTCAATGAATACTTCACTCACACTTCATTCAATTTCCATTTTGATTTCGGATGCTTTAAATTTTCCCTCTGCAATTCTCTGCAATATCCAGAAGTGGATATAACCCACTACATCTGAGAAAAGCGCTCCAACAGCAAGTGTAGATGTCAGCGTTCTGCGGGATTAACTTCTTTCCCCTTCTCTGGACCACCAACTCTTAAGTAGTGAAGCAGTCTGTCGCTGATTGGTCAGGGCGTCAATTCAAAGGCTGCAGGAAAACTTGTTCCTGGTTGCCCCTCCCCTGGCTTGCTCTGGCTATATCGCTGGGAAACAAAAGGCAGGAAATAAAGCACTCTCCAGCTTTGTGCTCCTACCTACTTAGGGCTTTTATACCCACAACAACCAAACATGTTACTCAGAGGATAATGGGCAATGTTTACGAAGAAGATAACCTGTTGGGAAAAGAGAACTGACTGGCAACAGCCAAAATGGATTGTTTTAGCTTCCATTGTGCTGATTCCTTTATTTACTGACTTTGTTTTATACCCCACTTTCCTCTACTGCAAAGGAGTATGCCTGTGCTAGAAGAGGACATTCTTCTTACCCATTTCTTGTCTTGTGCTGCATACTCCGGCCCCATAGTCATTTAACACAGCACACACAGTTCTTAAAGCGTTAGCATCGGTCTCTGCAAAGCCGAGATAGTTATAGGAGCCCATGTTGATTACATTCTTGATTGTCCTTCCTGTGAACCTGTAGAGAAGGAAAAACGAAGGTAAACATGATAGTGGTAATGATGCCCAATTAATTTTATTGGGTTTTTTTATATGAACAAATGTTCTGGGACATGAATGCATTCTGGACTTCCAATTTTATGCAAACAAACGTATGTTAGTTGGGGTCTCAAGGCTTTCGGAGTCTGCAGGAGCTTTTGGAATTCAGATGCGGCATGGTGACTGCCACTAAATGGCTGCTGCAGGAGATGGAGGCAGCCATAAGATGACTGCCACACCTAACCTTCAGTCACATTGCAGAGATCCTTGGGCCAAGGCAACAGGAAATTTTTTTAAAAATCTGCACAGGCAATCAAATCTCCAGTAGGTTCTAAGAAGCCTTGTTGGCCCCATTCACTTTCTAAAACACTTCGTAGGTACCAAGAAAGTAGGCACTTTGGCACTCATGGGCACCGCATAGGGGTTCCCGGAATTAAAACGAGACAATAGAAAGCAATTAGTGCTTCTTAAGAACAGAATCCCAAATACTATCAACGCATTCCTTAGAAAACCCACAGTGGGTGCTATTTCTCACTTCTTTTTTAGGTTAAATGCTTTATCCTCATGAATGGAAATATATTATCGTTCAATAAAAGCAGTTGTTTTCAAGGGTATGAACATGCCTCCTTTCCTCCTAGGTTATGCAAAAGAAAAATCAAGATCAGCGGGGGCAGGGGAGAGAGAAGAGATACTCCCTGTGCTTGGTTGGAACACTTGTCAGCTCTAGGCTTTGGAATGTGGTACAGAAATTCAATAAATAATCTATTCCACTTAATATTTCTGGTAAGGCCTTGGAGGAGGAGCATGTCTCATGGCTTAAACGCCACTCAGCACTTAATACCCACTCAGGGTGGCTGTCCCACACCTGAGTGCCTCCTCCTCCAACCGGCTTGCCTGTCTGTCCAGTGACCAGCCAATCGCCTTCTGTCCCTCACCCTGACCACCCCTCCTCCTTCCACTTCCTTCTGAGGCTCGGAGGCTGCTGATCCCTGCTGTGTGAGAGCTGCCCCTGCCAGTGAGTTCCCTAACAGTTGCCTGCAGCCTTTCCAGGTGCTGGGGGGAAGGGGAGGCCGTCCACAGAGTTCTTCCACTCCACTCCCCTAATCTAGCACCTGTTGTACTCCTGAATGCAATGGGCTTGGCCCCTAGTAATAATAATAATCCTGGAAGCAGAATTGATAGAAACATGTCACAGCCCAACTGCCTGGTCAAACGTCAGTCACAGCAAATGCCACCATGAGTTACAAAACTCTCCCAGCTTGGCGATTAAGTATGGTGGCTTCTAATCTGGCGAGCCAGGTTTGATTCCCCACTCCTCCACATGCAGCCTGCTGGGTGACCTTGGGCTCGCCACAGTACTTATAAAGCTGATCTGATCAAGCAGGAATCTCAGGGCTCTCTCAGCCTCACTTCCCTCACAGGGTGCCTCTTGTGGGGAGAGGAAAGGGAAGGGAAGGCGATTGGAAGCCACTTTGAGACTTCTTTGAGGCTAGATATCAGGGGGGAAAATTCACAGTCAGAGTAGTTCAGCAGTGGAATAGGCTGCCTAAGGAGGTGGTGAGCTCCCCCTCACTGGCAGTCTTCAGGCAAAGGTTGGATACACACTTTTCTTGGATGCTTTAGGAAGCTTTGGGCTGATCCTGCGTTGAGCAGGGGGTTGGACTAGATGGCCTGTATGGTCCCTTCCAACTCTATGTTTCTTTGATTCTATGATTCTTCAGGTAGAGAAAAGCAGCATATAAGAACCAACTCTCCTTCAGTAATCTCAGGGCTCTCTCAGCTTCACCTCCCTCACAGGGTGTCTGCTATGGGGAGAAGAAAGGGAGGACGATTGGAAGCCGCTTTGAAACACTTTCCGGTAAAGAAAAGTGAGTTATAAAAACCAACTCTTTTTTCTGTCAGGTGGGCCAAATGCAGTAACCTCTTTGCTCTGCCTCCTAAGTGGGGAAGTAGCTGAGCCAGGCCAAGCCAACCGCACACTGCCAAGGCCTTCTGCACTGATGTCATCCCCCAGGACTCCTCATGGCCTCCTTCCCAGGATGTTCCAGCAACTTCTGGCTCCAAGGGCTGTGTTACTGAAGGGTCAATGCAGGTAAAGATTCAGGCTAACCTGGCTAAGGCCAAGTTGCAAAGAGCTAATATAGTAATCTTCCTGCCCAGTTGCGAACTGTTATTTCATGCTCTGAGCTTATTTTAGTGGCAAAATGGGGAAATAGGAAGTGGTCAAAGCTTGTGTCAGAAGACAGGTGAGGGTGAGAACAGACAGAGCAGAGTATGAAAAGGGAAGTTAGAGAAGGCCTGCTTTCAAAAAGGTGACCACAAAGCTCAGCTGATGCGGTCACTAATAAAAAAATTGTCTTAAGCAAAACTTGTGTACTGCATAGATTGTATACATGTAAGGGATGTTATATGGACAAACAATGATGTGGTTATATGACATATGCATATGCAATTGAGAATAATTACTCAAAAGGTATAAAGTATGAACACACGTGTCAAACTCATTTCTGGCCCGAGTTCTAGGAGTTCTCTTCTATTGCAATAAATGTTTTGCCTACCTTCTTTTGACCATTTTTGGGTGCAGCCAGCATAATTTTTGTTACCCAAATAGGCTTGTTTGCCTGGTGTGCTAGTCACAGTTCTCAATGAAGGACACAACAGGGAGATTCCAGAAGCAGGCAGGACTTGACTGCAATAAAGGGGAGCTCAGTGGCAAAGACCAGAGGGTTCTGTTGTTCTGTTGTTAAGGCACTAAGAATAACCTTTTATTCAATGTGACAAACAACTTTTAGACATGGGCAGATGTCTTTTGATTACTGCATTGATACTTCGTATCTGTAAAAGCACATGTTGACAAGTATAAATATACTTTGCTGTCATGTGAAATATTTATGGCTTTCTGTAGACTTGCCAAAAACAAGCCTTGCAGAAAGAGTTCCCCTTTCACATTACTTCAACAGTTCTGCTTATTGAACTTCGTTCCCACATAATTTGCTAGACATCTCAGAATCACACAGAGCTGGAAGAGGCCACAAAGAGACATCCAGTCCAGCCCTCCACCTTCTCGGGTACTTAAAAAAGACACGCTCCTGACAGGTGCTCATCCAATCTCCTTGTCAAAACATCCAACAAAGAAGTCTCCATCACCCTTCGAGGCAGCATATTCATAGAATACATTTATGAGCAGCCCTCACCATCAGAAAACGCTTTCTAGAATTTAAGTGGATCTTCCTCTCCTGTCATTTGAACTCACTGCTCTTGTTGTTGTTATGTGCGAAGTCGTGTCCGACCCATCGCGACCCCATGGACAATGATCCTCCAGGCCTCCCTGTCCTCTACCATTCCCCGGAGTCCATTTAAGTTTGCACCTACTGCTTCAGTGACTCCATCCAGCCACCTCATTCTCTGTCGTCCCCTTCTCACTGCTCACTGCTCTAGTCCTTGTCTAAAGCTGCAGGAAACACGTTGGCCCACTCTTCAACATGGCTACCTACGACGGAATTCAACACAGCTATCACATCACCCCTTTCCCCCTCCTCTTTTCCCTCAATTTCTCCCCTTACCCTCTTACCCACTTTACTACACCCTGCTTTGCACGTTAACTTTTTTGCACAATAGCTGAAATTAGCTAGAGCTGAAGTTGACCTGTGTATTCTTCAAATGGCTCTAGCCTCGGCAACCTTGCTAGTTTGCCTACCGGTTGGTACAGCACAGCAGTACAGCTGTAGCTTGGCTGCTCAGGGAACGAGGAGGCTGCCAGTAGCACCTGCGATGATATCCCCGCTCTGAAGACCACACGGCATTATTACCGCCACCACTCCTCGGGAAGGCAATTGTAAGCCGCTTTGAGCCTCCTTCAGGTAGGGAAAAGTGGCATATAAGAACCAGCTCTTCTTCTTCTTCTCCTCTTCTATGGCCAGCTCACATCTCCACGCCTTTTATGGCCTAGTTCAGTGGCACAGCATCTGCTTGGTCATGTGTGCATCTGCTTAGCACCCTAGTATATTCACCAGCAAATGTTGTGTTTCAGTAGGCAAAGGGAAAAAAAAGATTCTCTAGTAAAAAAGAGCAAGTATACAGCAGCACCTTAAAGACTAACAAAATTTCTGAGAAGTGAGCAAAAGTTCCTCCCCTGTCACAAATTTAAGGTACTCCTGGATTCTTGCTTTTTTCTGCTGCTACAGACAGGCTAAAATACCTGCCCATATTGATCTATCTGAAGATGTGAGCAGTAAGTCATGAAAGCTCCTACTCTGCCAAGAATTCTGTTCGTTTATATATTGCTCTATGACGCTTGCTCTTTTCTACTGCTACAAACAAGTCTAACACAGCTTGATCTAGCACCATTACAGAGAAAGTGGTTCCAGGCTCACCTAAATGTCCAGTTGTAATTATCAGAAACACGTTCCATCATATCAAACTGTGGTCCAGGAACACTGCAGATAGGCCGGTCCCAGTTGTCTCTTATTCTCATATAGAGGTTTCTTTTATAAAAGTTTTCAAAATCTTGATAAAGTGGAACAAAGTCCTAGATTTTGAAAAAGAAGAAGATAGTTCTGTTTGTCTGACATTCATATTGCACAGACTTACAGTATATATATAAAAAAGAAATGTTGCAAAGCAGGGCACCCTGATTTCCCCCCAAGGGTTCGTGTCAATATGAGCTGGCCTGCTCCGTATTTGTAACTCCTTGCCGTCAACGTCCTTACCTTCTTCTAGGCCAGATTCAAGAATATAGTCATTGGCCAGTCCAGATAACCTGTGTTCAGTTCTGTAACTGGTTGAGAGGGGGAAGCAGGAGTGGGTGCTGACATGTTCTGGAAAGTTCCATCAAGCGAGCTCCTTGACTGCGTTTGGGAGACCACCTGGTTGCAGATGGCCATAGACTATAACTAGGCCATGGGGAAATCATGTTAATGTTATGATTGTACAATGGTCTTGCTATGTTTTGCTACATCGCAAAGTCCAACTGCGAAGGAACATTTAAGCATGTAGCTTGGACTCTTGGGCTGAATCTGCATGGAGCTTTTATTCCAATCCCAGGTCGATTCAGTCCCTGCCATCTCTACTGAATGCGATTTCCATTTTTATTTTGTCCGATTTAAATTTTCCCTCTGCAACAAGCATGATTGATCTGGAGTGACCCTACCTTTATCCTGCAATATCCTATAGTGGATATAACCCTCAATATTTGAAGAATTGGATTGAGAAAGCATGAGAAAGCATGCAGAGCTCTGCGCGTTCTGAATTTGCTGCTGAGCAACGTGGTAGAGAAGCCCTAATTAGCCAGGGCGTCCGTTCCTGATTTCCAGGCTTAAAGGGGAAGCCCTAACTTTTCTCAGCAGAAGCTCCAGAAGCCTAAACTTCTCTCAGCAGAGATTTGCCTCTTGGTTTTTTTCTCCCTCCTCTGCTGTCTCCAATCCCCTGCCTGCCTCGTTCAAGAAAAGAGGCTCCTGCTGTGCTTGGCTCTCCCCTCCCCTTCTGAGCTTCCCTAACCACGTACAGAACACTTTTCTGTTTCAATAGGGGGGGGGGGAAGACCCGAGTTCAAATTGATCTGGATTCAGCAGGATCCACAACGGAATAAACAAGGTAAGTACAGATTCAGCCTTGAACAGCCAGTTTGGTGTCGTGGTTAAGAGTGGCAACTTCTCATCTGGCGAGCTGGGTTTGATTCCCTGGTCTTCCACATGCAGCCAGCTGGGTAACTTTGGGCTTACAGGATGTTTGTTGTGGGGAGAGAAAGGGAAGGTGACTGTAAGCCCCGTTCAGACTCCTTCAGGCAGGGAAACGCAGGGTGTAAAAACCAACTCTTCTTCTTCTCTTCTAAGAAAGTGTGCCATCTAATACAAGTCATTGAACGTATTAGGCAGAAAGTTAGCCTTGTTGTTTTCTTCCTACTGAACTGCAGAGTCTGTGGTGCAATAAGTGATATCTTATTTCTTAAAATATTTAATAAACCATTATCTATTTTTATGAAGGTCTGATTTCTTGTGTGCATATAACCTTGAAGTACCCAAAGGTCTGTGGGCTGGTGACTCAGGGAAGGCCCAGGCTTGGATCTGGAAACTTGCAAGTAAACTGTTTCTTATTTAATATCTGGGGGAGAAACATCAGGTCAGGTTGTTGTAGTGCCCCACCTTCTCCCCTACTTCACTGGCTAGTACATGTGTAGATGCAACACCCTGCCACCTTTCCCTGGCTGAGGGAAACAACAAATAAGTTGCTTCCACACACACTGAAGCTGTCAATACACTTCAGTGACCCTTTGCAAGTCGATTTTCCTTTTTGCCCTGGAAAAATCCCGTTGCAAACCACTGCTAAATTGTACTGAAAGTACATTAGCCACTGCACGTGAAAGCAGCCATAGTATAACCACTTCTAGGCTTAACTTCCTCTACCTGAAGAGGAGAACTCTGCAGAATATTAGTTTACCAGGCAGTGTGTGCCATTTTTGCATAAACTATATATAACTCAGTTAATGTTCTTTTTCCAGTTGATATTCTAACCCAGCCACTTTTCACTATGCTTGGGGGCGGTCCCAGTGGTCAGGAAAGGTGATGTTTCAGGTAACGAAGTCTCATTCCAAACAGTTCCTTATAAGAAGAAACAGGAAGGCTAAACTTAAAAAGCACATATAATTAGGCCACCCCCCCCAACCTTTCTGAGCCCCAGGGCACCTTGGAATTCTGATGTAGCATTGGGGGGGGGGGGGCAGCTACAAAATGTTTCCCACAAAATGGCTACTGCAGCTTACTTTTGGTCACTCAGTGAAGATCTCTGTGCTTTGTGGCAGCAGCTGCAGCAGCCAAAGCAGCTTTTTTTTTTTTTAAATGTGAACATTAAATTTCCCTTGACCTATCATGAGCCTTGCTGGGTAAGGGCTCTACATGGCTTCACCTACTTTAAAAAAAAAAAAACATTTGGTGGCCTCCAGAAAAAAAAAACAACCTATGTAGCGCACTGGGGACCCCCCGCTCTAGAACCCCCACTGCTAGCTGAGGAATGCACACTCAGCCCTAACCCCCCCCCCACCCCCACCCCTTCCAACCTCCTACTCCCTGTGACAGCCCAGAGGGAGCAACTGAGTCCACGGCACACATCATGCCCTTCCCTGCAAAAGGAAGGAAATGCCCTGGCCGTTTCAATCCTACGTACTTTCTGTTCTTCTCGTTCTGTAGCGAAGTTGCATCTTTGAAGTCCAAAGCCTCTCAAGAAGTCACGGAAGTAGCCGAATAAAGTCCCTACTGTAAAGCCAATGAATGTAAGGACATTAACGTACATGGGCGCTTGTTCAAAGGATTCTTTAAATGGTCTTTTGTAGAAGCCGCCATTTGCTACACCATTCTCCTGAAAAAGAAAAGGGGAAAAAGAGTCACGGCGAGAATCCTTGCACACAAAGAATTACACAGTGCAGAAACCCTTGGTGTGTTTAGCCTAGAGAGGAGATGACTAAGAGGGGATCTGACAACCATCTTCAAGTATTTAAAAGGGTGCCATATGGAGGATGGAGCAGAGTTGTTCTCTCTTGCCCTGGAGGGACAGACCAGAACCAATGGGATGAAATTAATTCAAAAGAAATTCCATCTAAACATCCGGAAGAAGTTCCTGACAGTTAGAGAGGTTTCTCAGTGGAACAGGCTTCCTCAGGAGATGGTGGCTTCTCCATTTTGGTCTCAAGTCTCAAGGGGGTGGCAGGTTACAGGGGATGAGCAATAGGGTTGCGAGTGTGCAGGGGGTTGGACTAGGTGACCCTGGAGGTCCCTTCCAACTCTATGATTCTGTGATTCTAAAGTGAGTGTCCTGCATTGTGCAGGGGGTTGGACTAGGTGATCCAGGAGGTCCCTTCCAACTCTATGATTCTATGCACAGGCTAGCTGTTTTGTAACAGACCCACAAGATTCTGAATCTGAAGAAGTGTGCATGCACACAAAAGCTTATACCCAGAATTAAACTTTGTTGGTCTTAAGGCGTCACTGGACTTAACATTTGTTCTACTGGGATAGATTCAGGTGGGTAGCTGTGCAGTTCTGAAGAAGGAGAACAAAGTCTGAGCCCAGGGGCACCTTGACGACCAACAAAGTTTCATTCTGGGTATCAGATTTTGTGTCAAATGCCTGAAGACACATGAAATATGCATGCATATACAAGCTTACACCCAGAATTAAACTTGGTTGGTCTCAAAGGTGCCACTAGACTCAACCCCCCACCTATTCAGACAGTGATTTTCAACTGTTAAGCATACACACATGACTTATAGTTGAATCCTAACCAGAGTTAGGCCCTTGGAGACTACCAAGGAAATCTAAGGTCATTGAGGAGGCAAGAAATAGCAGACCACCTCTGTTAATCTCTTGCCTTGGAAAGCTAAAGGGGTTCAGCTGCAAATTGATGACACTTTACACTAGCGATCCCCAAAACTGTGGGCTGCGGACCACATGTGGTCCTTCGACTAATTGGAGGTGGGCCGTGAAGGACGCCTTCTCCCCCCCCCCCCCCCCGGCCCTTTACTTCATCCCCCCCGGCCCTTTACAACACACTTCGGGTGTCATTGTCTCCCATCACTCCCAGATGGGACTATCTCGTTGCAGAGAAACAAGCTCAGGGTTCCCACTGATTTGTCATTGTCATGAGTTAAAATTTCCATGAAAATAAAATGTTCCTTATGTTCATTGCTGTGGCGTGTCTGTATCTTATTTTGAAGGGATGTTTAAACATTACCATAGCGATCAGAGAGCGTTAGGGCAGTGGTTGAGAGTAGAGGAGTAAACTACCCCCCCCCCACCAGGCCTCAGTAAAATTGTCAAGCGTTGAGTGGTCCCCAGTGATAAGAAGGTTGGGGACCACTGCTTTACACCACTATATATCTGCTCAGGATTGCTCTATATATTCCCCCTTCCTCCCCAAGGGGCCCCCAAAGTAGGTTTCATCATTGTCCTCTTCCCCTCCCCACTTTATCCCTACAAAAGCCCTGTAGTTGGCAGGGCTAGATTAAGGCCAATGGATGCCCTAAACACAGCCCAACAATGATGCCCATCAGCACTTTTTTTTAATGAGGTTAGTAATGCGGGATTGAAAATTGGCAGAAATAAACAAAATATGCTTTGCTTGCTTGTTTGATTTGTATACCCCCCCCTGCACTCCCCATCTTGAGAAAGTGAACAACAGAATCAAGTTCTAACGTTCATTACAACAAACAATAAAATGATAAAAATAGTTTAACATTTAAATGATAGATGAAGTACAGTTAGCAGCAATAATAGATGATTTCTGACCTATTGATGTTATAGAATAAGGATAGATTCAAATGGGTAGCTGTGTTGATCTGAAGAAGCACAATAAAATCAGAGTCCAGTAGCACCTTTAAGACCAACAAGGATTTACTCAAGGAATGAGCTTTCGAGCTTTGGATGATGACTGTAAATAGGATCTAACTTTAGCGCTAGATCTTTAATGAACAAGTTACATAATAAGGGAGCTAGAATACAGCCCTGCTTGACACCAATGGTCATCGAGATCTTAGGGCATGAAGTAGACCTATGATGTTTTTGAATAACAAATGCAACTCCAAGGGAAGCCACACGTTTTCAGTTTACAAACATGAAAGTGACTCCTTTTGAGCAGAGGAGAAATGAAAAACCCAGTCCTCTTTTCTGCCAACCATATGCAACAAGCCTCTGAGGGAGAAAGTCAGGCCTCGTGTTAAACCTTACAAACCCAGGGCTTGGCCTATCTTGAGGTTCAAAATTAATTCCTCTACTTAGTCAGCCAATACCGGGGGCCATCGAGGAACACTAGTTGGAAGACCCAGCAGATTTCCGGAGACTGCTGAAACATTAAAGAAGGCAGTAAAATGATCAACCGTGGCAGCCCATTTTTTTGATCATTTCCATTTCTGTTGAGAGGGAAAGGTTGATTATCTCCTGGAGGGGGATTCTTATCCTCTCGTCGGCTTTTTTGAGTAGCCAGGAGGGACAAGAATCTAGTGGCCATGTGGTTGGCCGTGCTGAAGTTAGAAACCTGACCACTTCAGTCAGTGAGAGCTGTCTGAAGTCATTCAAGTTTCTCTCAAAAGGTGGCCAAGGGGCCACTAGTTCATTTTCAGTGTCTAAGGTTGATGGAAGGTGATGGTGGAGAGTTGAGATTTTTATCTGCAAAGTAGCTTGCAAATGCCTCATAGCTGATTTCCAATTGATTATTGTTTTGGTGCTCTTCCTCTAAGGCAGTCAGTGACCAAACTACCCTAAACAATTGTTCTGGGCGCGAGATCACAGATGTAATGAAAATTTAGTAAAAGTTAAGTTTTACTGATTTCACCACCGTCTCATTGGCTTTCATAAACATCCTAGAACAGTGGTCCCCAACCTTTCTATCACTGGGGACCGGTCAACACTTGACAATTTTAATGAGGCCGGGGGCGGGGGTAGTCTTCAGTGAGGCCTTCGGGGAGGGCGGTATATAAATCTAAAAATAAAATAAAATAAATAGTCTTTTGCTGAGGGATGTCGCCGCCGCCTGAACCCCTGCTCCAGTTGTTTTCCTGCCGGTGCCCCTGCTTCCTGCTGGGGGGCGCTGCCAGCAGCAGCTGCGCAGTTCCTTGCTGAGGGGGAGCTCCAGCCATGGTGACCGCCAGAAAGCACCAAAGGTGAGCCGATGGCAGAGTGGCAGGGCAGCCCCTGAGGCAGCAGCTGGGGAGGAGGACAAGGAGGAGACGCAGCCAGTACCAACTGATCCACAGACCGGTCTCAATCCCAGGGCTGGGGGTTGGGGACCGCTGTAAGATGTTCTCAAAGCTTCGTCACGAGTCTTCCTCCAAACTTGCTCTAATCATCTCAGTTTCTGTTTCTTCTTGCAGAGCTCCTTCATATACCAGGGAACATGCTTAGGACGGTGACGGAGAGGACATTGGGGGGCAATTTCATCAATGGCAGCCAGCAACTGGTCATGCCAGTCATTGACCAGTCCATTTAGAGAAGTACCAGGAGGAACTGGGTCCTGCAGAGCATTCTGGAATCCAACTGGATCCATAAGTAACTGCCGGCGAGCTAAAATGTGCTTGCCATTCAAATGAAAAAGTGGTAGTCGCAGCTGGGCTTTCAGGGCGTAGTGGTCTCACCAGTGTTAACCACCATCAGTTCCATATCCAGCCTCATGCCGAATATGAGGTCCAGGGTGTGATCTACCTGATGGGTATGGCTGGTGAAAAATTGCAAGAGCCCTAGTGTCTCTACTGCCAACACAAGATCCGGTCCATTTCCAGAGGACGGCCGCTTGGCATGGACATTAAAGTCCTCCAGGATTAATAGTCTGGGAAATATAGTGCCCAGGCCACAACCACCTCCAGCAGTGCTGGCAGGACATCTGGTGAAGCATTGGGTGGGCAGTATACCATCCAGATGGCCAAGCAAGATGTGCCCCACCAAAGTCGAGCATATTCAACTCCTGGTACTGTCAACGCAGGGAGAGCCCTGAAGGAGTAATCCTCCCGGATTACGATTGCCATCCCTCTTCCCCGCCCTGCAGTCTATGACTGATGGAGGATGGAGAACCCTTCTTTAAAAGACTCCCTTTTTTTGCCCTCCCTGACCCAGGTTTCCATCACACATGCCAGGTCTACTCTGTGCTCTGCGAAATACACTTGCAGAGTTGGGGTTTTGTTATTGATAGACATCAGCGTTGGAGGAGGTTTTTTCACCCTAGCTTCTACTCCAGTGATCCGAGGGATGGGACGAAGGTTAGAAGAAGTTCGAGCATTATACCATCTTACTGCAGATACATGGATTTACAGCTTGTTCATTAAACTTACCTTGTTTATGTGAAAAGTCTTTAAGCTGTTCCTGGACTCTTGCTCTTTTCTGCTGCTGCAGACAAAGTCAGCCACCCATCTTGGTCTGCAGCAGAAGTGACCAAACTGTGGCTCTCCAGATGTCCATGCTGGCAGGGGCTCATGGTAATTGTGGTCCATGGAGATCTTGAGAGCCACAGTTTGGCCTGTATCATTTTCATAACCAACCCTGTATCATTTTCATGACAAAAGACCAATGGAAGTGGTTTGTCATTCCCTGCCTCTGCATACCAACCCTGGACTTCTTTGGAGGTCTCCCATCCAAATACTAATAAGGGTCAACCCTGCTTAGTTTTTGAGATCAGGATAGCCTGGACTGTGGAGGTCAGGGCTTTGCTGCTGTACCTGCACCTCTAAGAGCAACAAAGTCTTATTCAAGATATAAGCTTTCGTGTGTATTCGTTTATGTCTGAATTTATTTATTTGTTTATTGAATTTATATGCTGTTGTTCCTGGCCTGCCAACTCGTGGCAGCTTTCAACAGACACTTCCTCATAACAGTAAAACAGTTCCTAAACAATAAATCATAATAATACATAACCATAACATTTAAAAACAGTCCTCATTTAATTAATTGATGCACACAAATGCTTGTACCTTGAATAACATTTATTTTGTTGGTCTTCAATGTGCTACTTTGTTCTACTTCAGACCAGACCTGGATCTGGCCAAACTGGAGTAACTGCTTTAATCACGAGAAGACAATTTAAAAGCATAAGAGAAAGATGAAGGCCCAGCATGAGATGGACTGACCCCATCAAGGAAGCCGTTTGAAAGACCCGAGCAAGGCTATTAAGGACAGGACGATTTGGATGCTAATTCACAGGGCTGCCATAAATTGGAAGCACCCCGATGGCACTTAACTCACACACACAGTTAAACAGAAGTGTGAAATGAATGATCCCTTTGAGCAACTCACAAAACAAAGTCATCAAAGACAAAATATTCAATAGCAGCAATTTGGGGGGGGGGGATGTGAGTGGAATTCAGACAGGAATCTTGCTCAACAGGGTAGATGAGATATTCCCTCAAGCCATGTGGTTAAAATGATGTCTGGAAAAGCAAGGATTTATACCTATGACTTTTAAGGGTTTTTTAAGTAAATCTGAAATCCCTGAGATTTGTAATATTAGAGTAAGAAAAGGAATGCAGTATTACCAGCAAATCCTTGCTTAGATATTGCAAACTTGGTACATCCTACACAATAAAGGAGACTACACAGTAAAGGAGGAACCTGAACCCAGGCCTCCACCATTCAGTATGTTATTTCCATCTCACAACAACTGTCTCCCAAACTCTACTTAGTTGTTGTTGTTATGTGCGAAGTCGTGTCCGACCCATCGCGACCCCATGGACAATGATCCTCCAGGCCTTCCTGTCCTCTACCATTCCCTGGAGTCCTTTTAAGTTTGCACCTACTGCTTCAGTGACTCCATCCATCCACCTCATTCTCTGTCGTCCCCTTCTTCTTTTGCCCTCGATCACTCCCAGCATTAGGCTCTTCTCCAGGGAGTCCTTCCTTCTCATGAGGTGGCCAAAGTATTTGAGTTTCATCTTCAGGATCTGGCCTTCTAAAGAGCAGTCAGGGCTGATCTCCTCTAGGACTGACCGGTTTGTTCGCCTTGCAGTCCAAGGGACTCGCAAGAGTCTTCTCCAGCACCAGAGTTCAAAAGCCTCAATTCTTTGACGCTCGGCCTTCCTTATGGTCCAACTTTCGCAGCCATACATTGCAACTGGGAATACCATAGCCTTGACTAAATGCACTTTTGTTGGTAGGGTGATGTCTCTGCTTTTTAGGATGCTGTCTAGATTTGCCATAGCTTTCCTCCCTAGGAGCAAGCGTCTTTTAATTTCTTTGCTGCAGTCCCCATCTGCAGTGATCTTGGAGCCGAGGAAAATAAAATCTGTCACTATCTCCATTTCTTCCCCATCTATTTGCCAGGAATTGAGAGGGCCGGCTGCCATGATCTTTGTTTTCTTGATGTTGAGTTTCAAGCCAACTTTTGCACTCTCCTCCTTCACCCGCATCAACAGGCTCTTTAGTTCCTCTTCACTTTCTGCCATTAGAGTGGTATCATCTGCATATCTGAGGTTGTTGATATTTCTCCCTGCAATCTTGATCCCAATTTGTGACTCCTCTAATCCCGCCTTTCTCATGATGTGCTCCGCATACAAGTTAAATAGGCAAGGCGACAGTATACAGCCTTGCCGAACTCCTTTCTCAATTTTGAACCAATCCGTGATTCCATGTTCAGTTCTCACTGTTGCTTCTTGACCTGCATATAAATTTCTCAAGAGACAAATAAGATGCTCTGGTATTCCCATCTCTTTAAGAACTTGCCACAATTTGTTGTGCTCCACACAATCAAAGGCTTTAGCATAGTCAATGAAGCAGAAGTAGATGTTCTTCTGGAACTCCCTAGCTTTTTCCATGATCCAGCGTATGTTGGCAATTTGATCTCTAGTTCCTCTACCTCTCCGAAATCCTGCCTGTACTTCTGGAAGTTCTCGGTCCACATATTGCTGGAGCCTAGCTTGTAGGATTTTGAGCATAACTTTGCTAGCATGAGAAATGAGTGCAATGGTGCGGTAGTTTGAACATTCTTTGGCATTGCCCTTCTTTGGGATTGGAATGTAAACTGACCTTTTCCAATCCTGTGGCCATTGCTGAGTTTTCCAAATTTGCTGGCATATTGAGTGTAGCACTTTTACTGCATCGTCCTTTAAGATTTTGAATAGTTCAACTGGAATGCTGTCACCACCACTAGCTTTATTGTTGCTCAGACTTCCTAAGGCCCATTTGACTTCACATTCCAGGATGTCTGGCTCCAGGTCAGTAACTACCCCACTGTGGTCATCAGGGATGTTAAGCTCGCTCTTGTATAGTTCTTCTGTATAATTTTGCCACCTTTGCTTAATCTCTTCTGCTTCTGTGAGGTCCCTACCATTTTGGTCCCTTATCATACCCATCTTTGCATGAAACGTTCTCTTCATATCTCCAATTTTCTTGAAAAGATCTCTGGTCCTCCCCATTCTATTGTTTTCTTCTATTTGTTTGCACTGTTCATTTAAGAAGGCATTCTTATCTCTTCTAGCTTTTCTCTGGAATTCTGCATTCAATTGGGTGTATCTTTCTCTTTCTCCCTTGCCTTTCACTTCCCTTCTCTCCTTAGCTATTTGTAAAGCTTCCTCAGACAGCCATTTTGATTTCTGGCATTTCTTTTTCTTTGGGATGGTTTTAGTTGCTACCTCTTGTACAATGTCGCGAACCTCCATCCATAGTTCTTCAGGCACTCTGTCTATCAGATCTAATTCCTTAAATCTATTTGTCACCTCTACTGTATATTCGTCGGGGATATGATTTAGTTCGTACCTGAGTGGCCTAGTGCTTTTCCCTACTTTCTTCAATTTAAGCCTAAATTTTGCAACAAGAAGCTCATGATCTGAACCACAATCAGCTCCTGGTCTTGTTTTTATTGCCTGTATAGAACTTTTCCATCTTTGGCTGCAGAGTACATAGTCAATCTGATTTCTGTGTTGACCGTCTGGTGATGACCACGTGTAGAGTCGTCTCTTGGGTTGTTGGAAAAGAGTGTTTGCTATGACCATTGTATTCTCTTGACAAAATTCTACCAGCCTGTGCCCTGCTTCATTTTGTACTCCAAGGCCAAACTTGCCTGTTATCCCAGTTATCTTTTGGCTTCCTACTTTAGCATTCCAATCCCCCATGATGATAAGCACATCATTTTTTGGCGTTGCTTCTAGAAGGTGTTGTAGGGCTTCATAGAAGGATCGCTGCCTTGTTGTGGCAAGGGGGCTTGCGTAGCTCAGTGAAGCTATGAGCTATGCCGTGCAGGGCCACCCAAGACGGACAGGTCATAGCTGAGAGCTCTGACAAAAGGTGATCCACTGGAGAAGGCAATGGCAAACCACTCCAGTATCTTTGCCATGAAAACTCTATGGACAGTTCCAATAGGCTACTTAGTATATATACTCAATATATATACTTATATGAGTCACAGTGCCATTCTAAGCAGAGTTACACCCAAGAGTTGCCAGGGCTGCCTTCTTAAATGCTAGGAGATTTTGAGGGTGGTGCCTAGAAAGCCTGGAGTTTGTGGAAGATCTGACATCACTTTCTGGTGGTGTTCGAGGAATTTCCCCTAATCTATGGTAAAGACCATAGAGATTAGGGGAAATTCCTCATGATGTTCTGAAGGATAAATGGAAGGACTGCAATCTGGATTTTCAGATAGTTAGATGGGTAACGGAATTGGTTAGAGCAGTGGTCCCCAACCTTTTTATCACCGGGGACCACTCAAGGCTGGGGACCACTCACCAGGGACCACTCAACGCCTTTTACTGAGGCCCGATGGGGGGGGGGGTAGTTTACTCCTCTACTCTCAACCACTGCCCTAACGCTCTCTGATTGCTGTGATAATGTTTAAACATCCCTTCAAAATAAGATACAGATATGCCACAACAATGAAGTCTGTCGTAAAGGGCTGGGGGGGATGAAGTAAAGGGCTGGGGAGTGGGGAGAAGGGGCCCACCTCCAATTAGTTGGGTGGGCCTTCGGGGCCCACCTCCAATTAGTTGAAGGACCACATGTGGTCCGCGGCCCACAGGTTGGGGATCGCTAGGTTAGAGAACCGCACTCAAAGAGTTGTTGTCAATGATGTTTCATCAGACTGGAGGGAGGTGAGTAGCGGGTTACCTCAGGGCTTGATGCTCGGCCCGGTACTTTTAAAAATATTTATTAATGATCTAGATGAGGGGGTGGAGGGACTACGCATCAAGTTTGCAGATGACACCAAATTGGGAGGACTGGCAAATACTCCAGAAGACAGAGATAGAGTTCAACAAGATCTGAACACAATGGAAAAATGGGCAAATGAGAACAAGATGCAATTTAATAAAGAAGTGTAAAGTTCTGCATCTGGGTCAGAAAAATGAAAAGCATGCCTACTGGGTGGGGGATATGCTTCTAGGTAACACTGTGTGTGAACGAGATTTTGGGGTACTTGTGGATTGTAAACTAAACATGAGCAGGCAGTGTGATGCAACAGTAAAAAAGGCAAATGCCATTTTGGGCTGTATCAACAGGGGCATCACATCAAAATCACAAGATGTCATAGTCCCATTGTATACGGCACTGGTCAGACCACACTTGGTGTACTGTGTGCACTTCTGGAGGCCTCACTTCAAGAAGGACGTGGATAAAATTGAAAGAGTACAGAGGAGAGCGACAAGGATGATCTGGGGCCAAGGATGATCTGGGGCCTATGAAGATAGGTTGAGGGACTTGGGAATGTTCAGCCTGGAGAAAAGGAGGTTGAGAGGGGACGTGATAGCCTTCTTTAAGTATTTGAAAGGTTGTCACTTAGAAGAGGGCAGGATGCTGTTCCTATTGGCTGCAGAGGAAAGGACACATAGTAATGGGTTTAAACTACAACGATATAGGCTAGATATCAGGAAAAAAATTTCACAGTCAGAGTAGTTCAGCAGTGGAATAGGCTGCCTAAGGAGGTGGTGAGCTCCCCCTCACTGGCAGTCTTCAAGCAAAGGTTGGATACACACTTTTCTTGGATGCTTTAGGATGCTCAGGGCTGATCCTGCGTTGAGCAGGGGGTTGGACTAGATGGCCTGTGTGGCCCCTTCCAACTCTATGATTCTATGACAGAGATATGGGGAAATCCCTAGAACATCACCGTGGAGGCTATTTCCTGTCCATTTTTTCTTTCATCCCTTAATTTCTCAAGGGTGAGGGATTGGCACCACGGATGGGGGGTTTATCTGTTGTGACCAGGGCAAATGACAAACCTAACTGCATGGACTCCCATGGACAAAGGGGTATAACTATAGGATGGAGCTTTTAAAGATCTGTTCCAAATGGGGTTGTGTGTGGCAGCGCCCAAATCGGCCTAGAACAGCAGATTCGGACGCCACCACACAAAACCCTAGTTCCATACTCATACTGGTGCATTATCCCCCACTTAGGGCCAAACACAGCTCTTGCTCAGGATCCCGAACCCCACTCTAAGAACTCCTGACTGAGGCGAGGGAGGCGTTTCCAAGAGCAACACAGGGGAATCTGTGTGCTTTCCTTTGGAGGGGGGGGGGGGAGAGCTCTCCTGCTTAACAGTTGGCTGACAGGGAGGCCACGGAAAAGCCCCTTCTCACTTAAAGTACTGCTGTGGCCGGCCTCACTGCTGGAGGGCAGACGCAGCCAAGCCACGACTTTCTCTTCTCCACCACTCTCTGAACATTTGAGGCCAACCGCACAAGGCTCTTGTGCAGATTAAACTGTTGCAAGAGTTCTTTGACCTCCTGTTTCATCTGCACAACAACCCTGTGTAGTAGGCCTCAAGTGTTTCATCTCCACAACATCCTGTGTTGGTGGCCTCAAATGTTTCTTTTGCACAACAGCCCTGTCCACCCTCCAAATCAGTCATTATGGCTTGAGAGCTGATCATTAGAGTTTGAAGATGAGCAGTAATTCCAGGAGATCTCCAGACCCCACCTGGAGGCTGGTTACCCAGGGTTGGAGAAATTCCTTGAGGACAGGAGGTGGGGCCTCAAAACATTACAATGCCTCAGAGTCCATCCTCCAAAGCAGCAGTTTCTGCCTGCAGAGTAGATCTTTATAGTCTAGAGATAAACAGTGATAGTAGAGACAAGACAGGCTTGCAGGCTGAGGGTGGGGTGGGGTGGCACAGTTGTGTCCAATCTGGGCTGTGGGGTCTGGCCAGCCCTTACTGGCAACAGACATTATTTTTTTGTGCAAACAGAGCAGCAAGGGTCTTGCAAGTCCAGAAACTGCAGGGTGTTCTAAATAAGGAATATGTAAGCCCTTTACCCATAAATGATAAACAAGCAACTAAACAAGAGATATTGGGGCTGACTTTGCTCAAGCCTGGCCTGATAAATAAAAATCAGTATTTGCCAGGATAGTCCTATGAAATCAAAGGCATACGTTTTCCAGAAGTTCAAGTGGCGTTAGCTTGGGAGTTCGCATACAAAGAGTTTACAGGAAACTAAACAGTGAGACTTTGGGGGGGAAGTAGGTTTTCAAGTTTCATTAAGCAATGATTTGGCCGCATACACCCTAAATCACACGCATGCCACCACAAACAGCACAAAATACCCCTGCTAACATCTGCAGTCACGCAAAGAACACCACTCCACTCCACTCTCCCATCCTAATGGCTAGCACCAGTTGTATTCCTGGGTGCAACGGACTTTGCCTCTAGTATATATATATTTTATATATATATAAAACAGACTATAAAAAAGGTAAAGGCATCCCCTGTGCAGGCACCGGGTCATGTCTGACCATTGGGGTGATGCCCTCTAGCGTTTTCATGGCAGACTCAATACGGGGTGGTTTGCCAGTGCCTTCCCCAGTCATTACCGTTTACCCCCCAGCAAGCTGGGTACTCATTTTACCGACCTCGGAAGGATGGAAGGCTGAGTCAACCTGGAGCTGGCTGCTGACATTGAACTCCCAGCCTTATGGGCAGAGCTTTCAGACTGCATGTCTGCTGCCTTATCACTCTGCGCCACAAGAGGCTCTAAAACAAACTATACCTCTTCAGAAAGCTGGTAAGAGACATTATTTATTTCTTGGAGGGGTGGTGGTGGAGAGGATCGAAGAAGGCAGAGAAGGGAGAAACAATCCAGGACCGACAGAAGTTGAGAGAAATTAGGGGCTTCTCCTTTAAGGCAAGCTTGTCACATGACCAGGCAAGCTTGTCACATGATCAGAGGTTCTCTACCACGGAGCTTTCTTTCCCAATCCGGATTTGAAAAATATTGAGCGTTAAAAGCACTCTAAGATATCACACAATAAAGGTAGGAAAATTTAGATCACCCCAAATCCAAACGGAAATTGCGTTCTGTGTAGAGGGCAGGGACTGAATAGACTGGGATTGGAATAAAAGCTCCGTGCAGTTTACTCCCTAGCTTACTTTAACCATTCCTCATAGGGAAAGTGTTCCATTCCCTTAATCATTTTAATTGCTCCTTTCCACACCTTTTCCCATGCCATAGAATCATTTTTAGGCGATCAGAACAGCCTAAGACTTCTGTGAGTGGAAGGGATGCCTCATCATAGTGTTACTCAGTGGGAGGGGGTCCTCCCCATACTCCAGAAGTAGCATTTCAGGAGTCTTTGGAGGCAGCAGGAGGCAAGAAAGCCATGTTCTGCTGACGGAAATCCTTCTCCAAGATACTTTCATCTAGGACTACAATGAAAAGCACACTCCAATCACTACATGATGCTTTAGGATGCTTAGGGCTGATCCTGTGTTGAGCAGGGGGTTGGACTAGATGGCCTGTATGGCCCCTTCCAACTCTATGATTCTATGATTTTGCTGAAAAACCCCTCCAATCACTACATGATTTTGCTGAAATGTCCTCACATCTCCACTGGTGGACAGACACTGTTTCAACTTCCTATGACACCTTGGTCCCCTTATCTGGCTTTTAATACAGACAAACATGTTTGTCCTTTTATGGACAGATTTCTGCTGTATCCAGTATACATTACAGTTAGATTATTTCCATGGGTCATCTTTCATCCAGACTTCCTGCTTGGCTACCGAGACAGGATGCTGATCCAGATGGACATAGGTCTGATCCAGCAGGGCTCTTCTTATGTTATTCTAAATTAGTGTATTATTGATACATTACCAACATTTGGCCTGGACCTAGATAGCCTAGGCTACTGAATCTTGTCTGAGATTCTAAGCAGAGTCCGCCCTGGCTATTATTTGGATGGGAGGCCACCAAAGAAGTGCAGGCCATTTTGAAGAGACAAGTAATGGAAAATCACTGCCTCTTGCCCTGCAAAGAGGGGCCAACAGTTTCCTAGAAATTATTTTATAAAACAATTCAACTGAACAGAGTATTTGCCAGTCCTCCCAATTTGGTGTCATCTGCAAACTTGATGAGTAGTCCCTCCACCCCCTCATCTAGATCATTAATAAATATGTTAAAAAGTACCTGGCCAAGCACCGAGCCCTAAGGTACCCCGCTACTCACCTCTCTCCAGTCTGATGAAACACCATTGACAACAACTCTTTGAGTGCGGTTCTCTAACCAATTCCCTATCCACCTGACTATCTGAAAATCCAGATTGCAGTCCTTCAATTTATCCATCAGAACCTCATGGGGAACCTTGTCAAAAGCTTTACTAAAATCCAAGTAAATGACATCAACCGAATTTCCCCGATCCAGCAAACCTGTTACTTGGTCAAAAAAGGAAACCAGGTTGGTCTGGCAGGACCTGTTGGGGACAAATCCATGCTGACTTCCTTGGATCACCAAATTGTCCTCCAGATGTTTGCAGATCGCTCCCTTTAATATCTGCTCCATTATCTTCCCCACAACAGAGGTCAGACTCACTGGTCTGTAGTTTCCCGGGTCATCCTTCCTCCCTTTTTTGAAGATCGGAATAACATTTGCTCTCTTCCAGTCCTCCGGGACATCTCCAGTCCTTAAAGAGGTTCCGAAGGTGATGGACAAGGGCTGTGCAAGTTCTCTGGAAAGTTCTTTGAGTACTCTCGGGTGCATTTCATCCGGACCAGGGAATTTGAACTCATCCAGTGCAGCTAAATGCCTCTTGACAACCTCTCTATCCATGTTAACCTGCCACCCAGACACTGTCCTTTGGCTATGGCCATCTCTAGATGTGCCTAAACACTTTGACCTGTGGGAAAAAACAGATGTAAAATAGGCACTAAGCCTTTCTGCTTTCTCTGCATCTGCCATTAGAGTTTGTCCATCCGCACCCGACAGTGGGCCTATTGCCTCCTTTACTTTACGTTTGCTCCTCACATAACTGAAAAATCTTTTCTTGTTACAATGGGCTTCCCTGGCCAATCTTAGCTCACTCTCAGCTTTGGTCTTTCTGATGATTGATCTACAGTGCCTAGTAACCTGTAGGTACTCTTCTTTAGAGCTCTGTCCTTCCCTCCATTTCCTGAACATTTTCCTTTTCTTTCTTAGTTCCTCTTGAAGTTCTCTGTTCATCCAAATAGGCTTCTTAGAGCTCCTGCAGTGTTTTCGTCTTTCTGGGATAGTCATTGATTGAGCATGCAATAGCTCCTGTTTGAGTAGCGCCCACCCTTCACATGCTCCCAGCATTCTTGTCCATGGTATGACATCATGTCTCTGAGTTTATTAAAGTTTGCCCTACGAAAATCCAACATCCGCGTCTGGCTACAAGCTTCCTTGGCTCCCCATCTCAAAAGGAATTCTATGAGGACATGGTCACTTCCCCCTAGGGTCCCCACCTCCTTCATCTCATCCACCAACTCTTGCCTGTTGGTCAGTATTAAGTCCAGTATGGCTGAACCTCTTGTGGGTTCATCTACCATTTGATAAATGAAATTGTCAGCCAGGCAGGTCAGAAAGTTGCATGACTGAGGACGCTTCGCAGAGTTTGTTTCCCAGCACACATCTGGGAAATTGAAGTCACCCATGATGACAAGGTCCTGCCGCTTGGATATTTTCTCAAGCTGCTCACAAAGTGCAGCATCCACATCCTCTCGTTGGTCAGGTGGTCGGTAGCAGACACCAACCACCACACTGTTTGTTTTCCCCTCGCTTATTTTCACCCAGATGCTTTCCACTGTAGATATGCTCTCCTCCACTAGAATTTCCTGATAGGTAAGCCCTTTCCTCACATACAGTGCCACTCCTCCACCTCTTCGATCTATTCTGTTTTTTTCTGAACAGTTCATATCCATCCACCATTACATTCCAGTCAGGAGAATCATTCCACCAAGTTTCTGTGATGCCTACTAGATCATACCTTTCCATCAGCATGAGAAGTTCCAGCTCTTCCTTTTTATTGCCCATGCTTCAGGCGTTAGTATAAAGACATCTGAATCCTTTAACTTTTGGTTCCCTATGAGCTGGCCTTGCTGGTTGGGCTGCCTCCGATCGTTTTCCTTCCATACACTCCCTATGTTGATCGTCTCCTTCCCCTAGTGGCTTTAGTTTAAAGCTCTCCTGATGAATCTCCCCAGGTTCCTGCCAAACACATTCTTCCCCAGTGTTGATAAGTGCAGTCCATCAGGTGCTAGTAGGCCTTCCTCAAGAAAGCCTATCCCATGGTCCCAGAAACCAAATCTCTCATGCCGGCACCAACTACGCAGACAGTGATTCACCTCCATTATCTTCCTCTCCCAACGCATTCCTCTTCCCTTGACAGGCAAGATTGAAGAGAATACCACTTGTGCCCCCATTTGCTTGAGCTTCCTCCCCAGATCTTGATAGTCTTTTTTAATAGGAGCGATGGTATTCAGGGACATGTCATTCGTTCCCACATGGACCATCACAAATGGGTAGCGATCCATAGATTTGAGGAGTTTGGGCAGCCGTTCTGAAACATCTTTAATTTTCGCCCCTGGCAAGCAACACACCTCTCGGGTTAGGGGGTCGGGCCCAGCCACATGGCGATCCATTCCTCTTAGCAGGGAGTCTCCAATTACCAGTACTCTCCTTTTTTTTTTATTTCTCAACTCCATTTCCTTCTGTCCCCGTGGCCTCTTCCCTTTGTCTTGGACTTTGTTTTGGGACGTCTTCCATCGTTGACCCTTGCACCTCCTCTGCAAGGGCCTGAAATCTATTCTGGAGCTCCAAAGGCCCTGAGAACTGTCTCGCTCTTTGCCGTTGAGTCTTTTTCCGAACTGTCTGCAGAGGCTCCCTATTGTGGTCAATCTCCTTATCCTCTTCAGGACTAGTTGTATTGTCTTTATTCCGAGTTGGAGGGCTCTGGTCTATGAACTCCTCCCCTTCCTTACTTTGGGTCAGAGTAATAATTCTGTTTTCTAATCCCCTAATCTTTTCCTCCAAAAGTCTTACCAGCTTACACTTGGGGCAGCTGTAGTCCATCTTGTCTTCTGGGAGGAAGGCAATCATGTCACACTCATTGCAGATGATGGGATGAGTGTCCTGGAGTTCCATTGTAATGTCTAGGCAGTGCAAGTACTAGGGAAATATAATCTACTGATTCTAATTGCTCAGCCAAGAACCCCTTTGTCTCTCGCCCTTCGGCTCGCGCCAAAGGCTCGCGCCTCTGGCGAGGAGCAGCCCTTTTTAAGCCTCCCAACAATTACCCAGCAATCACCTCGTCCAGGCAGCACAATAGCCTCACCTGGTCAGCAGCAACTCTCCCCAGTAGCTCTCTCCACGTGCTCTCAGTTGTCTGAGCCTTCACATATCTGAAGACATGGCTCTGGACAGCTCATCTGTAGCCACTATGCCGCAATTCCCAAAGGTCAGTCCTCTCCCACATTCAACGAACATTCCACACCACAGGTTCTTGACACCCATATCTCCACACCCATGCTCTCATTTGCCACCATGCCACCACAACCTTCCACACAACACACACATTCAACCCCATGCCCTTACAGACTGGACAACTCCTCCCCTTCCTGTTCCCACTGCCAAACTCTAGCGCCGTTGTATTCTTGGATATAACGGGCTTTGCCTCTAGGTTCTTATAATCCCATTACCGTTATCAAAAGAGCCCTTTAATTCAGTGTCGGAACCAGTATAGAAAGCAACTGCTGAAGAACTAAAATTATATATACTGCTACTGAATGGTATAAAGTTACATTGTTGTTGTTGTTAGGTGTGAAGTCGTGTCCGACCCATCGCAACCCCATGGACAATGATCCTCCAGGCCTTCCTGTCCATTCCCCGGAGTCCATGCATGCAATGAAAAATGCTCAGGGCTATCCAGTGAAACTGATGGGCAGTAGGTTCAGGATGGACAAAAGGAAATAGTACTTTACACATAACGATTAAAATGTGAAATTCACTGCCAGAGGCTGTAGTGATGGCCGCAGGAATAAACAGCTTTAAATGGGGATTAGACAGATTGATTTTAGCCATCCAGAAGAACTGGATGGCTGCTTTGTGAGTCAGGATGATGGACTAGATACACTACTGGTTTGATCTAGTAGGGCAGGGGTATTCAACCTGTGGTCCTCCAGATGTCCATGGACTACAATTCCCATGAGCCCCTGCCAGCAGGGCTCATGGGAATTGTAGTCCATGGACATCTGGAGGATCACAGGTTGACTACCCCTGCAGTGGGGTTCTTCTTACGTTCTCTAGATGGATTAATGGAAGATAAAATCTATTAATGGCTACTAGCCATGGTGACTGAGAGGAACCTCCACATTCAGAAACATTAATCCTCAAATTCCAGAGTCAGGAGGCAACATCAGGGGATGGCCTCCGCTTCTATGACCTGTTGTTGGCCATCCGAAGGAAATGGTTGGCCACCTTGTGAGATGGGATGCTGGACTAGATGGACCACGGATGTGATCCAGCAGGGCTCTTCTGATGTCCTTATGAAGGCCTTGGCCTCTCTGCCCTGTTGTTAACCCTCCCAATGAACTAGTTGGCCACTGCATGAGACAGGAGGTTGGACTGGATAGACCACTGGTCTGATCCACCAGGACTCTTCTAACATTTTTATGAAGGACTCAGCCTCTTTTCCCTGTTGTTGGCTGCCCAGAGCAACTGGTTGGCCTCTGTGTGAGACAGGACACAGAACTAGATAGGGAGATCCAGCAGAGCTCTTATATTTTTAGATTTGGGGTTGGATCCAGCAAGCATATCTGCGTAATCTCTGCCAACACCTCTCCTAAGTGACAAAGGTGTAGAAACAATGCATACACGGGAAGGGGGGAACTACATTGTTGGCAGGAAGATGGGGTGTGAGAGGAAGGAAGGAAGGAAGGAAGGAAGGAAGGAAGGAAGGAAGGAAGGAAGGAAGGAAGGAAGGAAGCTGTCTGATTGGGAGTATGGCCATTTTAGGTGAATCAAATGGCTGGGATATATATAAAATGGTCTGAATAGTGACTCCAGGTACTCAGGAAAATACATCATGTACTCCAGGTACTCAGGAAAATACATCATGTACTCCAGGTACTCAGGAAAATACATCAATCATGACTGGGTGGAACAAAAGTGACCATACTCCCAATCAGACACAGGGAGGCTTTTGAGAGAATTAAGAGACTAATACTGTGTCTTTGGGGAATTATTAAAATGTGCATTGCCGCAAGTCTATAACAGGCAGATGATAGGCAAATAATAAAGAGTTCCCTTCAACCTCAAGCCCGTTCTGGCTGGATTCCAGGGCTGAGTATTTTGGATTCAAGCACCAAATGCTTCTGGTTGCTGAAACAAAGTGGAAGGTGTCAAATCCTCCTGGAAATTAAATTCAAAACATTCCTTTATTTGCCTTTGAGGGTATAGCATTGCACAACGGAACAAGTATTAGTTGCTAACTTGTGGGATGGGACAGGGAAGGACTAGCAGGCTTTACCATGTGGAAAATCATGACCAGACACCGGAAGGCAACGACACCCCAAAGACCGGTTTTTCAGGGAGAAGGAAACGCGGGAGGTGCCTGCCAAAAAAGGCAGTCAGTTACACGTCACTCTTGCGCTCAATAGATTGGGTTGACATGAAGTTCAGTCAGGACTAAGTTCTGAATCAAAACGGATGACTTGGGAACAGGTGGTTTCAAGATTGTTCATTACAGTAGCCCAATAGGCGTCAAAGAGAACAAAAAAATTGCTCCCAAGAATTCCACAAACCCCGCAAGGCCTGAGTGAAAGTGAAACCTCAGTTCTCTTTTTGCAGTGAGCAAAAGCAAGCACCGTTCAATGATTCTCAGTTCACTTAATGAGGCATTTTATACGTGCATAAATCATCTAAAGATACAACACTTCCAGTTTTGATTGGAATACTAAACAAGGTAGCTTAGAGCAGGGGTCCTCACGGCCTGTGAGCGTCGTGGTGTCACCAAGTGCTTTTAGAAAGTTGTCATGGCTATTGATTGACTGATTTTTTAATATCACACTTCTCCTTGGGCTCAGGGTGGTTTACAACATATGTAAGCAACCTTTAGACACCAAGTATGGCAGTATGGAAGCTGAATGAATAAAATAAATAATTAGCTGTGCAGAGTCAATAAAGCGCTTCTGCCTGAAATGTTGAAGAGGTAATGGTAGCTTTATATGCAATCTTGGTCCCTAACATTTTGGGGTTGGTTCTGCCTCCTGCGGCAGCTATTTTGTAACCGTGCCCACCAGACTGTCATAATTCCAAATTTGCCCACAGGCTCAAAAAGGCTGGGGACACCTTGCTAAGGTGACCAGATTTTAACATTGGTAAAGCGGGACACCATTGACCGGGGGGGGGGGGGTCTTGATTAAAAATTTGATCTATATGGAGCAACAAAATTTTTCATAGAACGCATAGAATGCAAAAATAGTACTGTAATATATATTTTAAATTTCAGCATAAGTACAATTTGCCTCCAAAAGTGGGACAATCTGGTCACCTTACCCTTGGCTGATAGGTCATATTATATTGTATTGTACTGTTGAAATATACAAAAACACCATCCTCTGGCAGCCACAAGCGTTCAATAAATCTATAATTTCCCTCTACTTCCAAATGAAAAAAAAAAAGATTACTAGCATTTTCTCCCTGTTAGGTTCTATAAGTAGGAGGAGATGTTTACTTGTCTGGGGTAAATTGTAAAGAAAACAGACTAGTGTGAGAAGCCCATGTCCAAAATCATCAGTTGACTCAGGAATATAAGGAATGCATCTGAGCATAAACAGAGAAAACTGTCTGAACTAAACGGCTCTAGCCGTCCCAACAGCATGTATCTAATCCTCAACATGGGTCTCTCTGTGGGTACTTAAATCTGGAGATCGGAGCGACAAACAGACAAGACAGATCTTTCTACATGTGTAACAAAAGTTTCAGAAAAAAACTCAGAATAATATTGGGGGGGGAGCGTTAACCCGCTCAAAATAATAGAAGCAGCACTTAAAAAAATGAATGTCATCTGTTGTGGCCATTGTGGAGGATGCTAGGGAATCACAGCAATATTTACAGCCTTCAAGCCTTGGTTTCTATCAGTAAAAGGCAGTGGGAAGGGCATAGCCTTTCCCACATCTGATTCAGCCTTTGCAGGAGAACACTCTGGGGAGAAAAGTGGCAGTAGTACTAGTAGGCCTTGCAGTTTGCTACTATTCAACTACATGAAAACCAGTGTAATATAAAGGTTAGAGATTCAAATCTAGAAGACTCAGGTTGAAATCTCCACTCTGCGATGGAAGCTTACTGAATGTCCTTGAACCTGTCGCACACTCCCAGCACAACCTACCATACAAGGATTTTTGTGAGGATAAAATGGAGGGGAGAGGAATGATGCAAGGAGATGTATGCTGGGAAAGGGGGGAGGACATGGCAAAAGAGGATAAAAATAGGAAACAGGAGGGAAGGAGATACAGACAAAAATGAGATGACCCCCATAAGTCCTTGTAGGTATTTAAGTTTCTGTACCAAACAAACACCATGGAATTCAATATTAGCAACTCTGCCCGATTTCTGTTCCAAATTAAGAAGCAAACCAAGCTTCTGCGTAAAGTGCATACAAACCTATTACAAGAAAAAATAAGCACCATTTAGTGTTGTTTGCCAATGCACACAATCAAAAAAAGATTGCCTTTCCAGAAAACCCACACCAGATGATTTGCAACATTTCAACTGGCACCCCAGTTGAAGAGGGATGTTGACAAACTGGAACGTGTCCAGAGGAGGGCAACAAAGATGGTGAGTGGTTTGGAGACCAACACGTATGAAGTAAGGTTGGGGGAGCTTGGTCTGTTTAGCCTGGAGAGGAGACGACTGAGAGGGGATCTGATAACCATCTTCAAGTATTTAAAAGGGTGCCATATAGAGGATGGAACAGAGTTGCTCTCTCTTTCCCCAGAGGGACAGACCAGAACCAATGGGATGAAATTAATTCAAAAGAAATTCCATCTAAACATCCAGAAGAAGTTCCTGACAGTTAAAGCGGTTTCTCAGTGGAACAGGCTTCCTCGGGAGGTGGTGGTTTCTCCATCTTTGGAAATTAGTAAACAGAGGCTAGATAGCTATCTGACAGAGAGGCTGATTCTGTGAAGGCAAAGGGGTGGCAGGTTACAGTAGATGAGCGATAGGGATGTGAGTGTCCTGCATAGTGTTGGACTAGATGACCCATGAAGTCCCTTCCAACTCTATTATTCTATGATTTCTTGAAGTCTTGTACATATGGGCCATTCAAAACTGCTGACAACAATGACGTAGCGACTCCATTGGTTTTTGCAGGAGCAGGTGGAACTTTTGCAAATTCGGAACAAGCACATTTGGAACCAGCAAGTTTTTCAAGGTTATAAGCTTTCAGGAGTCAAAGCTTCCTTTGTCTGACAAAGCACTGACTCTCAAAAATACACCCTCCCCCTCAAACACCCTCATCTTGTTGGCTCCTAAGATGCTCTTGGACTCAGACCCAGCTGTTCTATTGTAGACCAATGCAACTAATCTCTGAAACTATCTTCTCGAAACATATGCTGATAGTGGCTCATGGGAATTATAGTCCATGGATATCTGGAGAGCTACACTTTGGCCATCCCTGTAAAAAAACAACAACAACAACTAACCAGGCAGGAAGATTGCCTCCAAATCCAAAATTAAAGATATCAAAAGATATCACAGTAATGAGAGATATCAACAGAAATTACAGTAATGAAAGAGCCAGTTTGGTGTAGTGGTTAGGAGTTCGGCCTTCTAATCTGGCATGCGGATTTGATTTTGCACTCCCCCACATAGTCAGCTGGGTGACCTTGGGCTCGCCATGGCACTGACAAAGCTGTTCTGACCGAGCAGTGATATCAGGGCTCTCTCAGCCTCACCCACCCCACAGGGTGTCTGTTGTGGGGAGAGGAAAGGTAAGGCGACTGTAAGCCGCTTTGAGCCTCCTTCGGGTAGAGAAAAGCGGCAAATAAGAACCAACTCTTCTTCTTCTTCTAATAAGACCTGCAATAAGTTTTCTTTGAGGTCCAGATGTTCTTGTCTTAAGAAGCAGACTTGCCAACCAAAGCAAGTAACTAACTGTTGGGCGATTGCCACAGGCATCGAAAATGGATGTAGTTGTTACAGGAGTACGGGCAGCATGTATAATATTAACAACAAAGAAAAGGAACATCATCTAGAAGGATAATTATATAGAATCAAGATAAACTGGGAGGAACTCAATTCAAATGGGTAAGCAGTCAACTGAACAATTAGTAGATCTGGCACATGCAAAAAGAAAAGGTCTCTCAAATTACATGCCATTGGTAACTTTCTATTCCTAATGACACAAAACACAGGAATGCTAGGAAGAGCTTGAGCCACAGGAAAAGTAAGTTCTAGATCAGCCCTTTCCCTTCCTATCTCTCCCCCGGCCTATCATTGACTATTTTGGGATGGGGGTGTGTGAGTCAGCATGACAATATATGGTCATATAACCCGATAAATGTTTAACCCTAGTTAAGAAAGCCTGTTCCGTGTCTGGTCTAGAATTCCCAAGCTTACAAATAGCAACATTCGTAAAGAAAATTGGTATAAAATGTTTTATAGGTGGCATGTGACTCCCAAGGTAATTGCAAATATGGCAAAAGGTTCTGATAATAAATGTTGGAAATGTCTAGATCAAGCAGGTTCCTTTCTTCATATGTGGTAGAAATGTGAAAGAGTTTATAAATTTTGGGCTAAGGTTCATACTATCCTGAAGAAAATCCTGGCTAAAAAATTCCCTTTAAAACCTGAATCTATGTTGCTAAGTTTACCATCACAGTGCCTTCCAACTCAGACTAGAACATTTTTTTTCTACGTGACAACGGCAGCAAGACTGGTACTGTCCAAGAACTGGAAGTCGCAAGTATTACCTTCAATAGACGATTGGCTAGATAAACTGGAAGACCTAGCCAAAATGGCAAAACTAACACTGATTGTGAATGGGAAAACAAGATGTCTTTCGAGAACAATGGGGCCCTTATTTGAACTTCTTAAATAAAACATGAAGAGTCATCACATGGTGGGGGGAGAGCACACTTTACTGTATTGTATAATTTCCAGAAATCTTAAGTCTAACAAGTAGCTGTGTTTTAGAGTAGCGATCCCCAACCTGTAAAAAGAGCCTCTTGTGGCGCAGAGTGGTAAGGCAGCGATATGCTGTCTGAATCTGTCTGCCCATGAGGTTGGGAGTTCGATCCCAGCAGCTGGCTCAAGGTTGACTCAGCCTTCCATCCTTCCGAGGTCGGTAAAATGAGTACCCAGCTTGCTGGGGGGTAAACGGTGATGACTGGGGAAGGCACTGGCAAACCACCCCGTATTGAGTCTGCCATGAAAACGCTAGAGGGCGTCACCCCAAGGTTCAGACATGACTCGGTGCTTGCACAGGGGATACCTTTACCTTTACCTTTTTACCCCAACCTGTGGGCCGTGGACCACATGTGGTCCTTCGACTAATTGGAGGTGGGCCCCGAAGGATGCCTTCTTCTCCCCCCAGCCCTTTACTTCATCCCCCCCCGGCCCTTTACAACACACTTCAGGTGTCATTGTCTCTCGTTGCAGAGAAACAAGCTCAGGGTTCCCATTGATTTGTCATTGTCATGAGTTAAAATTTCCATGAAAATAAAATGTTCCTTATGTTCATTGTTGTGGCGTGTCTGTATCTTATTTTGAAGGGATGTTTAAACATTACCATAGCGATCAGAGAGCGTTAGGGCAGTGGTTGAGAGTAGAGGAGTAAACTAGCCCCCCCCCCCACTGGGCCTCAGTAAAAGGCGTTGAGTGGTCCCCGGTGAGTGGTCTCTGGCGTTGAGTGGTCCCCGGTGATAAAAAGGTTGGGGACCACTGTTTTAGAGCAGTGTTCCCCAACCATTTTATCACTGGGGACCAGTCAATGCTTGACAATTTTACTGAGGCCTGGGTGGGGGGTGGTAGTCTTTTGCCAAGGGACGTCACCGCCGCTGCCTGAGCCCCTGCTCCACTTGTTTTACTGCTGGCGCCCCTGACTTCCCACCGCCCGCTGGGGCGCTGCCAGCTGCGCAGTGCCACGCTGAGGGGGAGCCCCAGCCATGGCGACCACTGGGCAGCCCCCGAGGCATCAGCCGGGGAGGACGAGGAGGCCCGGTACCGACTGATCTACGGACTGGTACCTGTCCCTGGCCTGGGGGTTGTGGAGCATTCCTTTTTTCCCTGTTTTTTGTAAAATGATTTATTTTACTACTGTTTTAGTATTCTTTCTAGGGTTGGGCGATTCGGCATCCAAAGAGACCGTTCCCACCCGTAGCAGCCAGGGCGGTGCGGCGCTGGCTGTTATGGGTGGAAATTGCCACTTTGGCTGCCGAATCGCGCAATCCCAATTATTTCTATCATATATAAGATGATGAAAATAAAAATATAATAATAATAATAAAAAGAAAGCCTGTTCTAGATAAACAACAAATCCCAGAACATCTTTGGCCAGAGCAAAAGATACAAATTGTGCCTTCTTGAGCATTAGCAAATTAGCTGGCTTTGGATAGCAACAGCCACAGCAAATATGCTTATCACTCTCTCGTGGCACGTCGGAGTCCCCGACATGGTACCCATGGGCTCCACGGTGCCTGCCAGTACCTTTCTTAGTACTCGTCAAGCGGTTTTAGAAAATGACGCTTTTGCCCACAAGGATTATAACTGGCCACTGGCAACTTGATTGGCTGCACAGAGTTTTTAAAATGTTGATTATATTCTATCTGTGTGTGTGTGTGTATACATACATACATACATACATACATACATACATACATACATACATACATACATACATACATACATACATACATACAATGAGGGGCTGGACAACCAGACAGCTCTGTGAAAAGTGAGGCAATTGACAAGGATAAATCATGGAAAGGTAAAATTCCATAACAGTCAAATCAAAAGAAAGGAAAGGGGTAGGCGCTCCAGTATTTAGATACCAACATGTCCATGACCATGTCCTCATAGAATTCCTTTTGAGATGGGGAGCCAAGGAAGCTTGTAGCCAGACGCGGATGTTGGATTTTCGTAGGGCAAACTTTAATAAACTCAGAGATATGATGAGTGTCATACCATGGACGAGAATGCTGGAAGGGAAGGGAGCATGTGAAGGGTGGGTGCTACTCAAACAAGAGCTATTGCACGCTCAATCAACGACTATCCCAGAAAGATGAAAACACTGCAGGAGCTCTAAGAAGCCTATTTGGAAGAACAGAGAACTTCAAGAGGAACTAAGAAAGAAAAGGGAAATGTTCAGGAAATGGAGGGAAGGACAGAGCTCTAAAGAAGAGTACCTACAGGTTACTAGGCACTGTAGATCAATCATCAGAAAGGCCAAAGCTGAGAGTGAGCTAAAATTGGCCAGGGAAGCCCATTGTAACAAGAAAAGATTTTTCAGTTATGGGAGGAGCAAACGTAAAGTAAAGGAGGCAATAGGCCCACTGTTGGGTGCGGATGGACAAACTCTAATGGAAGATGCAGAGAAAGCAGAAAGGCTTAGTGCCTATTTTACATCTGTTTTTTTCCACAGGTCAAAGTGTTTAGGCACATCTAGAGATGGCCATAGCCAAAGGACAGTGTCTGGGTGGCAGGTTAACATGGATAGAGAGGTTGTCGAGAGGCATTTAGCTGCACTGGATGAGTTCAAATCCCCTGGGCCGGATGAAATGCACCCGAGAGTGCTCAAAGAACTTTCCAGAGAACTTGCACAACCCTTGTCCATCATCTTCAGGACCTCTTTAAGGACTGGAGATGTCCCGGAGGACTGGAAGAGAGCAAACGTTATTCCGATCTTCAAAAAAGGGAGGAAGGATGACCTGGCAAACTACAGACCAGTGAGTCTGACCTCTGTTGTGGGGAAGATAATGAAGCAGATATTAAAGGGAGCGATCTGCAAACATCTGGAGGACAATGTGGTGACCCAAGGAAGACAGCATGGATTTGTCTCGAACAGGTCCTGTCAGACCAACCTGGTTTCCTTTTTTGACCAAGTGACAGGTTTGCTGGATCGTGGAAATTTGGTTGATGTTAACTTGGATTTTAGTAAAGCTTTTGATAAGGTTCTCCATGATGTTCTGATGGATAAATTGAAGGACTGCAATCTGGATTTTCAGATAGTTAGGTAGATAGGGAATTGGTTAGAGAACCGCACTCAACAAGTTGTTGTCAATGGTGTTTCATCAGACTGGAGGGAGGTGAGTAGCGGGGTACCTCAGGGCTCGGTCCAGTACTTTTTAACAGATTTATTAATGATCTAGATGAGGGGGTGGAGGGACCACTCATCAAGTTTGCAGATGACACCAAATTGGGAGGACTGGCAAATACTCCAGAAGATATCAGGAAAAATTTTTTTTCTTGGATGCTTTAGGATGCTCTGGGCTGATCCTGCCTTGAGCAGGGGGTTGGACTAGATGGCCGGTATGGCCCCTTCCAACTCTATGATTCTATGATTCTAAAAAATCTTATTTAGATTTACACACAACCCTCCCTTGCAGATCAGGGTGGTTTACAGAGAATGTGAGTTTTGTAACAGAATACAATATAAGCTGTGTCATCAATAATATGGCATCGTCTACAGTAATTATAACATAGGCCAACATTTGTTGATGTGGAAACACATCTAATGGTGTGCTCCCTGAAATGGAAATAACTATAGACCTGACATCCATTTGTCCCACTCCAGCAAGTAGACCAGTAGATGGAAAGGAAGATGTCAGGAGTATGGGGCTGGCCTTGCAAGACATGCGGCGGTAGTGCAGCAAGCAGGGCTCAGTGCATGCTTGGCCAGCTGCCACATCTTTTCCTGTTAAACTCGCACTGTAGATGGTGGGGCTGGCCACAGTAGATGGGTGGTGGAGGCAGCAGCTGGGCCAAGCCTGGCGCTGAGCCCCGATCGTTGTGCCGCCTCCGCTGCCCATCAGGAGTGCGGGGCCAGCCTTGGAAGATGGGTGGCAAAGTTGGTGGCAGCAGCACAGTGGATGGGACTCAGTGCTCGCTCTCACCATCCACCACCGCACCCATTTCTCCTGCGGCTGTTTAAGGTGGGAGGCAGCAGCAGATTATGTTTCTACATAATAGCCCTCTAAGTATTTGAAAGGTTGTCACTTGGAGGAGGGCAGGATGCTGTTCCCATTGACTGCAGAGGAGAGGACACGCAGTAATGGGTTTAAACTACAAGTACAACGATATAGGCTAGATATCAGGAAAAAGTTTTTCACAGTCAGAGTAGTTCAGCAGTGGAATAGGCTGCCTAAGGAGGTGGTGAGCTCCCCCTCACTGGCAGTCTTCAAGCAAAGGTTGGATGCACACTTTTCTTGGATGCTTTAGGCTGACCCTGCGTTGAGCAGGGGGTTGGACTAGATGGCCTGTATGGCCCCTTCCAACTCTATGATTCTATGATTTGCAAAAATCTGATTCTCTGAAAAAAAATTTACAGTAACATCACAACCACAACCCTGTGGAGTGAGCATATCTGAATGGGATTCAACTGGTCACCATTATTGCTGTTGGAGCATGAGCTGGATATAGGCCCTCCAAGGTGTTCCTGTGAGAACACTGGCGGGTATGTTCTGGACCATTTGTAGTTTCCAGGTCAAGGATAAAGGTAGGCCTGCATAGAGTGAGTTTCAGAAAGCCAGCCTAGAAGTGACCATTGTATGGATCACTGTAGCAAGGCATTCCATCTTGGAAAATGGCTCTACTTGAGTTATACTGTCATAGCTTCCAGACATCTGGCTAAAGACATTAGGGTGACTATCCATCAGGAGGATGAGCTGGGTATCATCTGTATATTGATGGCACCCAAGTCCAAACCTCCATACCAGATGGCCAAGAGGGTGCATAAAGATGTTAAATCTACATGTGAGTTTGCAGCGGTTTGATTGTTTCTCTCCAACTGTTCCCCTCTGTCCACAACCCTGGAGAAAGGAGATCAGCCACTGGAGATCAGTTCCACATATCCCAACATTGGTGAGGAGGCAAGCTAGGAGCAGATGGTCAACTAAGTCAAATGCTGCTGTGAAGTTGAGTAATATGAGCAGTGTTGACCCACCTCAGTCCAGCTGGCAATGGAGGTCATCCATAAGGGCAACCAGTACTGTTTCGACCCCATGGCCAGGCTAGAAACTAGATTGGGATGGATCTAGGGCTGAAGCTTCATCCAGGAATGCTGATATTTGGTCCGTGGCAGTCCTTTCTACCATTTCCCTCATAAACACTCCATGCAAGATGGGGTGGTAGTTGGCAGGTTCCCATGGATCCAGAGATGGTTTCTTCAGCAATGGATGTTGAGAGAGAGAGGTTGATTATTTCCAAGAGGGGGGCCCCAATCCTATCATTATTATATGGTTAATAATACAATATTTTGTAAGACATTTATTTGACAATGTTTAAATTTTCTTTTGTCTCATGTGTTTTATATTCAAATCTTGATCTGTTTTGTACATTCCTTTTAATCTGTTTGAAATGGCCTATGGCTATCAATTAATTTCAACTCAATCTATAAGATGTTTCTGATAGCGTTTTCTTGGCAGACTCAATACAGGGTGGTTTGCCATTCCCTTCCCCAGTCATTACCGTTTTGCCCCCCAGCAAGCTGGGTACTCATTTTACCAACCTTGGATGGCTGAGTCAGCCTTGAGCCGGCTGCTGGGATCGAACTCCAAGCCTCATGGTCAGAGCTTCAGACAGCATGTCAGCTGCCTTACCACCATGCACCACAAGAGGCTCTAGTGACTGTCAATACCTTATGTGGAGTATTGCATGTGTTTTTAGAAAATTGGTGGATAATTGTCTGTATAACTGACCAACTAACGAAACTGATTGATTGATTGATTATCTACTGCAACGGTTCTCAACGGTTCTCAACCACCACCGCACAGTGACACCTACAGCAAGGGTGGCAGCGGCAGTGTGCACTCACATGTGCGCGCACACGGTGCCATTGCGCCCGCTATAGGGGTCGCAAAGCAGCAGCAGAGGCAGCCAGAGTGGCGGCGGCATGGTGCCTCTTCCGTGCTACCTTGGAGCTTATCAAGGTGGTGCCGAGAAGGTGCCGTGACAGGAAAGGTGGCGGCAGCAGCGGCATTGCGCTGGCCTCTTCGGCGCCACCTCGGTGAGCTCCAAGGCAGCACAAAGGAGACCAGTGCCATGCCGCCTCCACCACCGCCATGACCCCCGGGAAAGGTCAAATGACCCCTTGGGGGATTGCGACCCCCAGGCTGACAACCGCTGATCTACAGGCTGCCCCTCTTGAATCTGTCATCTTGGGGCTGCGTACAGCATTATACAACACTACAAAAACAACAGATATCCTGCACTGAGTCATTGCTTGTTGAATCCCCATAGGAGCCCCTGAGCTGCTGGGGGAGGCCCATCTGGTGTTCTGCTCTTCTAGGCATGCTGGCCTCAACCATATCCCTGGTGGAAGAGCTCCATCTTGCAGGCCCTGCAGAGCTGCACTAGCTCTATCAGGGGTTTGATGTTCTCCAGGAGCCTGTTCTGAAAAGGCCCTGGCCCTGGTCTAGGCCAGTCACACTTCTTTGGGGCTAGAGACAACCAATTGGTTGGCCATAGCCAACCATAGCATTCTTTGGGGGATCTAATCAGACAGGCAATCCCTTAGATGTTGCTTTGGCTGCAGATACCCCAAACACTCTGCAAACTTAAATGGACTCCGGGGAATGGTAGAGGACAGGAAGGCCTGGAGGATCATTGTCCATGGGGTCGCGATGGGTCGGACACACCTTTGCACATAACAACAATAACAACCCCAAACACAAGAATCATCATTGCATATGCACAGGAAGCTGCCGTATGCAGAATCAGACCCCTCCCCTTGGTCCATCAGTCAGCATTGTCTACTCAGAATGGCAGCAGCTCTCCAGGCAAAGATCCTTCACATCACCTGTCAGATCTTTTTAAACTGAAGATGCCAGGGGTTGAACCTGAGACCTTCTGCACGACAAGCAGTGGCTCTAGCACTGAAACACAATGAAGGTAAGCCAGGGCAGCCATTTTTGAGTTGGCTGTCTCCAATGGCAGCCATTTTGCAGCTGCACCCACCATATAGAGTCAGACTTCCAAGGATGCCCACAGGGTAAAAAAAGGTTAGGGTTCTCTGATTTAATTTAAAGCATTCCGAGATAATCTACCCTGATATTAACCCTCTTCTACTAGGGCTGAGTGACTCCAATCTAGGGAATTCTAACAGCAGTGTTGATGGAACTAGCCGTACACAAGGAATTAAAGTTTGTGCAGCACTGAACAGCGAACTTGTTAAAATGATGACAAGTGCAAGAGTGCCCTAAGGTGGTGCAGCTGCCAGAGCCCTGGGAACACTCTGCCTGGGGTCAATTAAAACCTGGTGCTGGGCTTGTTCAGTAGGCATGATACCAACCATGGATATTCACTGAGCATTACTATAAGACCAAATTATTCTGCAGCATTGACAGATGAAACTGGAAAATCTAGCTATACAGACGCTAAAAGGGGCAGGGTACAAATCCCAGCATAAACGAACAAAAATTAGTCTGAGTTGGGAAACTTCTGGAAACATGAGCTGTGGAGCCTCAGGAGGGAAGTGACCTTAGACGAGTATCTTTGCTCTATTATATAATTGTGAAAAGCCCTCCTGGGCGGAGACTGTCTGGGACCTGTCTGGGCCCTGTCCATGTCCGGATAGACCAGGCCCCACTGGCACTCGAACCCAACAGCCAAACTAGCCCAATCAGGCTGCATCTCCCGCCCCTACCTGTCACATCCAACAACTCTGCTCACTTTGACTCTGTTCAGGTTAGGGTAGATAGAATAGGATCCTTTGAAGGTAGTTAAATATTCTTCCACCCTCATTGATTCTTCTACCAGTCATGGTCAATATTTATTTATTTTCTTACCTGTGGCAGGTGGCTGGTGAGTGCACTCTTTCCCCCTCCCTTCAGGCCTGCTGGGAAGGCGCCTCTAACAGCTCCTGACTGAGGCGAGGGAGGCATTTCCGAGAGCAATGCAGAGGAGTCTGTGGGGGGACTTGTGCTTTCCTTTTAACGGTGGGGGGAAAGCTTTCCCTTCTGCCAAACAGTTGGCTGGCAGGGAGGCCACAGAAGAGCCCCTTCTCACTTAATCATAGAATCACAGAATCACAGAGTTGGAAGGGACCTCATGGGTCATCTAGTCCAACCCCCTGCACTATGCAGGACACTCACATCCCTATCACTCATCTCCTGTAACCTGCCACCCCCTTGAGCCTTCACAGAATCAGCCTCCCTGTCAGATGGCTCTCCAGCCTCTGTTTAAAAATCTCCAAGGATGGAGAACCCACCACCTCCCGAGGAAGCCTGTTCCACTGAGAAATCGCTCTAACTGTCAATCGCTCTAACTTCTTCCGGATAGAATTTCTTTTGAATTAATTTCATCCCATTCGTTCTGGTCTGTCCCTCTGGGGAAAGAGAGAACAATTCTGCTCCATCCTCCATATGGCACCCTTTTAAATACTTGAAGATGGTTATCAGGTCTCCTCTCAGTTGTCTCCTCTCTAGGCTAAACAGACCAAGCTCCCCCAACGTTTCTTCATATGTCTTGGTCTCCAAACCCCTCACCATCTTTGTTGTCCTCCTCTGGACACATTCCAGTTTGTCAACATCCCTCTTCAATTGGGGTGCGCAAAACTGAACACAGTACTCCAAGTGAGGCCAAACTTGAGCAAAGTAAAGCGGTACCATCACCTCCCGTGATCTGGACACGATACTCGGTTTGATACAGCCCAAAATCCCATTTTCCTTTTTAGCCACTGAGTCACACTGCTGACTCATGTTCAATGTATGGCCTACTAAGACACCTAGATCCTTTTCGCACGTGCTACTGGCAAGACAAGTCTCCCCCATCTTATATTGGTGTATTTGGTTTTTCCTACCTAAAAGCAGAACTTTACATTTGTCCCTGTTGAACTTCATTTTATTCAGTTTAGCCCACTTCTCGAGCCTATCAAGATCATCCTGTATTCTGTTGCTGTCTTCAGTTGTGTTTGCTACCCCTCCCAGTTTAGTATCATCTGCAAATTTAATAAGTATTCCCTCATCCAAATCATTTTAATCACTTATAATATTGTTCTGACCGACCTCGCTGCTGGAGGGAAGAGGCAGCCAAGCAACTCTCTGTAGATTTGAATCCTACTGCACAGGGTTGTTGTGCAGATGGAACTGGATGCTGTTGTGGAAGTTCTTTTGCCTCCTGTGTCATCTGGACAACCACCCTGTGCAGTAGGCCTCAAGTGTTTCATCTCCACAACATCCTGTGTAGGGGGCCTCAAATGTTTCTTTTGCACAACAGCCCTGTCCACCCTCCAAATCAGTCATTATGGCTTGAGAGCTGATCATTACAGTTTGAAGATGAGCAGTAATTCCAGGAGATCTCCAGACCCCACCTGGAGGCTGGCTACCCAGGGTTGGAAAAATTCCTTGAGGACAGGAGGTGGGGACTCAAAACATTACAATACCTCAGAGTCCATCCTCCGAAGCAGCAATTTCTGCCTGCAGAGTAGATCTTTATAGTCTGCAGATGAGCTGTAATTCCAAGAGCTTTCCAGGACCCACCTGGAGGTTGGCTAGAGTGGGAAATATTCGTGGTGGTTTGGAGGTGGGACTGCAAAATGGTACAATGTCTCAGAGTCCAAAGTCCATAGCTTTTTCTGATGCACATGAGAATATACTCTGAGTACAGAACTTAATGATAGCGAAGAGTGGTGACTTTAGGAACATAACATAGGACTTGGTCTCCAAAAAGGATATGATTTATACATATTGGTTGGAGCCATAAGTTACAGTCCCCACTCAACCATTCAGCTACGCATTATAGAGAGTGCTATATAGTGTATTATTATAATTTTGACCACTGAGGAAGACCCGGAAGGGTCGAAACGCGTTTGGTCCTATGTGTTGTTAGTTCGGTATAGTTTTTAAGATGTTTTTATTCTATATTTAACTGTGCACTATAATAAATAATTAACAAGTTTTACATTATTTTTATTGTTCAGCTCAACTTTTGAGTTCCTACCTGTTAAGGTTGGATTTTGTTCCTTTTTTGGTTTAGTATCAGAGTCCAAAGTAGCCATTTTTGCCTGCAGAGCTGATCATTATAATTATAATCTAGAGATAAGCAGCGATCTGGAGATGATGCAGACTGGTGTTCGAGTCGAGTGGTGCAGGTGTGTCCCTCCTGGGCTTTGGGCTTCAGCAAGCCCTTACCAGCAAATATTTGTATTTTGGGGCTCAGACAGAGCATCAGTCCTGCGAGTCTGGAAAGTGCAGGAAGATCTAAATATAGAATATTTACAGCCTGAAACTATAAATAGTGAACAAGTAAATGGCTGAAGAGACATGGGAACTGAAGTGACTTTTCTCAAGCTTGGCATGGTAAATAAAAACCAGTATTTGCCAGGAAGGTCCTGTAAGGTCAAAGGCATAAGTGGCCCAGAATTTCAAGTGGAGTTAGCTTTACAGGAAAGTAGACTAGGGAAAACTAGGTAATCCACTTCCATTAGGCAACAACTTGTCCCTGTGGACAACAAAAGATACTGCAGTTGCCAGCAGTAGGCCTCAGGCTTCAGAAGGGCAGACATCACCAGCCAAGCAACAGACTGTGTCTGAGGCTGTGGGCATACCTTTTGAAGGGATGCATGTGAGGGGAGAGACCTTTCCCTTCATCCTATCCGCCTGGAGATGAGCTGTACTTCCAGGGGATTCTTATACCCCACCTGGAGGTTGGTATCCCTAAATTTCAGTGGGATACAATGCTACACAGTCACCCCACCAAAGCAGCTATTTTTGCCTGGGGAGTTGATCTTTAAAGTCTGGAGATGAACAGCATTTCCAGGAGATCTCCAGGCCCCACTTGGAGGTTGGCTGTCCATGGTCTAAACATATTCCTTGAAGTCTGGAAGTGGGGACTTCTCACAACCCCACATCCCTCACAGGTTGTCTATTGTAGGGCGAGGGAGGGAAAAGGTGTTTGTAAACAGCTTTGAGACTCCCTTGGGTAGTAAACAGCAAGGTACAAAAATATCCAGCTCTTTTTCTTCTAAGGAGCAAACGTGAAAGAAGTATATGGGCACATAACATTATATCAACAGTAAAAAAATGCAGAAAGAAGGAGCAGGGTAGACACCTGTATACTGTGACTACCCCATGTGGATTAGGGCAGGGGGACATTTCAGTGTGTGTAGCCTAATTCACACAAGAAGGGAAATGAGGTTGAACGCAGAACTGGGAGGAATGGGTCTCCATGTAATCTTCCCCTAAGAAGAGTCTCCAGTCTGATTTTCCCTTCACATATCTGAAGACATGGCTCTGGAAAGCTCATCTCTAACCATTATGCCACAATTCCCAAAGGTCAGTCCTCTCCCACACTCAACGGACATTCCAACCCACAGGTTCTTGACACCCATCTCTCCACACCCACGATCTCATTTGTCACCACACCACCACAGCCCCCCACACAACGCACATATTCAACCTCATGCCCTTACAGACTGAACAACCCCTCCCCTTACTCTTCCCAATGCCAAGCTCTCTCTATCTTAATTACTGTCTTCCTTTCTACCTGCCTCTCTCTTTGCGATTTTCCTCCCCCCCCCCCCCCGCTAGCGCTTGTTGTATCAGCTACAATGGCTTTAATTCTAGTAATGCCATAAAGATCAAAGCAACTATTTTCTGCTATGCTACTGCAATCATGATGGCAGAGAGGATAGGTGTTAAAGCAACTGTTCAGCCTGTTTCCCCTGCAGATGATGCTCCAGTTGCCTGAGCCAAGTCATATGTCAAACCATGTGGGTTGGGCATTTGGACCATCCTCCCCACAAAGGCCAGAGTTTTTCAACCTTGCTCAATATTGGAATACTATTCTTCAGTGGCAGCACCCGCCAATAATGTACAGGACGCTACACACAGGAGAACTAAAGTATGAGTCTGCCAGCTCCTTTAAGATCAACAAAGTTTAATCCTGAATATAAGTTTTTGTGTGCCTGCACACTAGGGTTTTGCGCGACAGCGTCCAAATCGGACGTTCCAGGCCGACTCAGCCAGTGCTGCACCATGGGGGGAGGGGGGGACGTTCCAGTGCCAGCATGCAACTCGGCGCACACATGCAGCCGTGGAGCTCCATCAAGTTGCGTACCAGTGCTCACGCTTCCCCTTCCCTCCTGCGGCGTGGCACTGGCTGCATCAGCATGGAACGGCCGATTCAGACACTGCCGCGTAAAACCCTAGAGTGCAGGCACACGAAAACATATATTCAGGATTAAACTTTGGAGAACTAAGTCTGAGTCTGCCAGCTCCTTTAAGATCAACAAAGTCGGCCTGGAACGTCCGATTTGGACACCACCGCGCCCAACCCTACCACACTTCTTCAGATGCATTGCAAAAGACTTCCTAAAACCTTACACAGAGGCTAGATTTAGATTTATGTAATACGGCTTCCTCCACGACAGCTACAAAAACCCACACAACTTTCAAAACCATGATCTAGCAAATCATGGCAATGCACAAATGCTCAACAGTAAAAACTCTTATAAATCAAACATTTAAAACATTATAAAACTATAAAAACGTATCAGGATTACCTAGGGCCAATTTCCAATGACTCAATTTTGTCATACTTTGCATGCTATGCCACAATATTTGGTTATTTGATTGAATCATAGAATCATAGAGTTGGATGGGATCTCCTGGGTTATCTAGTCCAACCCCCTGCACTATGCAGGACACACACAACCCTATTGGTAACCTCAGTATTTCCCCCAGAGAGGGGGGGCTATGATTTTATTTCAAATTCCCACATAAAGTGAGTATCTGAAAAGGACATGCCCGTTGGGGAGGGGAGGTTTAGTTGCCAGGAAGGGCTAGTTAGAATCAAACGGCATAAGCAGTAAATTAGCATAAAAATGAAAGTGTTTCAATCTATTTGAAGAATTGTGCATCTAAACTTGCTGGGTCTCTCTCAGTTCTTGTTTATACCCAGGAATAAACTCTTAATTTAGACCTTTTCTGAACACACAGCTTATGAGTTGGAAAACCAGAAAGCTCTGTTTGTCAATGAATTCAAATTGGTGTGGCTTTTTTGTGAATCCTGTGCCTCTGCACATTTCCCCCCCCCCTGATTTTCTCTTGGGAATTGCAGAGTATATATTCTACCTTTTGTTGTTGTAAGGTGCGAAGTCATGTCCGACCCATCGCGGCCCCATGGACAATAATCCTCCAGGCCTTCCTGTCCTCTACCATTCCCCAGAGTCCATTTAAGTTTGCACCTACTGCTTCAGTAACTCCATCCAGCCACCTCATTCTCTGTCGTCCCCTTCTTCTTTTGCCCTCATTCGCTCCCAGCATTAGGCTCTTCTCCAGGGAGTCCTTCCTTCTCATGAGGTGGCCAAAATATTTGAGTTTCATCTTCAGGATCTGGCCTTCTAAAGAGCAGTCAGGGCTGATCTCCTCGAGGACTGACCGGTTTGTTCGCCTTGCAGTCCAAGGGACTCGCAAGAGTCTTCTCCAGCACCAGAGTTCAAAAGCCTCAATTCTTTGACGCTCGGCCTTCCTTATGGTCCAACTTTCGCAGCCGTACATAGCAACTGGGAATACCATAGCCTTGACTAAACGCACTTTGGTTAGCAGGGTGATGTCTCTGCTTTTTAGGGTTGTGTCTAGATTTGCCATAGCTTTCCTCCCCAGGAGCAAGCGTCTTTTAATTTCTTTGCTGCAGTCCCCATCTGCGGTGATCTTGGAGCCCAGGAAAATAAAATCTGTCACTATCTCCATTTCTTCCCCATCTGTTTGCCAGGAATCCAGAGGGCCGGATGCCATAATCTTTGTTTTCTTGATGTTGAGTTTCAAGCCAACTTTTGCACTCTCCTCCTTCACCCGCATCAACAAGCTCTTTAATTCCTCTTCACTTTCTGCCATTAGAGTGGTATCATCTGCATATCTGAGGTTGTTGATATTTCTCCCTGCAATCTTGATCCCAATTTGTGACTCCTCTAATCCTGCCTTTCTCATGATGTGCTCCGCATACAAGTTAAATAGGCAAGGCGACAGTATACAGCCTTGCTGTATACTTTCTCAATTTTGAACCAATCAGTGATTCCATGTTCAGTTCTCACTGTTGCTTCTTGACCTGCATATAAGTCTCTCAAGAGACAAATAAGATGCTTTGGTATTCCCATCTCTTTAAGAACTTGCCACAATTTGTTGTGCTCCACACAATCAAAGGCTTTAGCATAGTCAATGAAGCAGAAGTAGATGTTCTTCTGGAACTCCCTAGCTTTCTTCATGATCCAGCGTATGTTGGCAATTTGATCTCTAGTTCCTCTGCCTCTTCGAAATCCTGCCTGTACTTCTGGAAGTTCTCGGTCCACATATTGCTGGAGCCTAGCTTGTAGGATTTTGAGCATAACTTTGCTAGCATGAGAAATGAGTGCAATGGTGCGGTAGTTTGAACATTCTTTGGCATTGCCCTTCTTTGGGATTGGAATGTAAACTGACCTTTTCCAATCCTGTGGCCATTGTTGAGTTTTCCAAATTTGCTGGCATATTGAGTGTAGCACTTTTACTGCATCGTCTTTTAAGATTTTGAATAGTTGAATAGTTCAACTGGAATGTTGGAATGCTGTCACCACCAGCAGCTTTATTGTTGCTCAGACTTCCTAAGGCCAGGATGTCTGGCTCCAGGTCAGTAACTACCCCATTGTGGTCATCAGGGATGTTAAGCTCGCTCTTGTATAGTTCTTCTGTATAATTTTGCCACCTTTTTTAAATCTCTTCTGCTTCTGTGAGGTCCCTACCATTGTGGTCCCTTATCCTACCCATCTTTTCATGAAATGTTCTCTTCATATCTCCAATTTTCTTGAAAAGATCTCTGGTCCTCCCCATTCTATTGTTTTCTTCTATTTGTTTGCACTGTTCATTTAAGAAGACATTCTTATCTCTTCTAGCTTTTCTCTGGAATTCTGCATTCAATTGGGTTTATCTTTCTCTTTCTCCCTTGCCTTTCACTTCCCTTCTCTCCTTAGCTATTTGTAAAGCTTCTTCAGACAGCCATTTTGATTTCCTGCATTTCTTTTTCTTTGGGATGGTTTTAGTTGCTACCTCTTGTACAATGTTGCGAACCTCCGTCCATAGTTCTTCAGACACTCTATCAGATCTAATTCCTTAAATCTATTTGTCACCTCTACTGTATATTCGTCGGGGATATGATTTAGTTCATACCTGAGGGGCCTAGTGCTTTTCCCTACTTTCTTCAATTTAAGCCTAAATTTTGCAACAAGAAGCTGATGATCTGAACCACAATCAGCTCCTGGTCTTGTTTTTACTGACCGTATAGAACATCTCCATCTTTGGCTGCAGAGCACATAGTCAATCTGATTTCTGTATTGACCGTCTGGTGATGTCCACGTGTAGAGTCGTCTCTTGGGTTGTTGGAAAAGAGTGTTTGCTATGACCATTATATTCTCTTGACAAAATTCTACCACCCTGTGGCCTGCTTCATTTTGTACTCCAAGGCCAAACTTGCCTGTTATCCCGGTTATCTTTTGGTTTCCTACTTTAGCATTCCAATCCCCCATGATGATAAGCACAACATTTTTTGGCATTGCTTCTAGAAGGTGTTGTGGGCTTCATAGAACTGATCAACTTCATCCTCTTCAGCAGCAGTGGTTGGGGCATAGACCTGGATTACTGTGATGTTGAATGGTTTGCCTTGGATTCGAACTGAGATCATTCTGTCATTTTGGGGATTGTATCCCAAGACTGCTTTTCCTATTCTCTTATTGATTATGAAGGCTACTCCATTCTTCTGCGAGATTCTTGTCCACAGTAGTATACCTGATGGTCATCTGAATTAAATTCACCCATTCCTGTCCATTTTAGTTCACTGATTCCTAAAATGTCAATGTTCAGTCTTGTCATATCTTGTTTGACCACGTCCAGCTTGCCTTGATTCATGGATCTGACGTTCCAGGTTCCTATGGAATAAAAATCTTTACAGCATCAGACTGTCTTTTCACCACCAGTTACTTCCACAACTGAGCGTCCTTTCGGCTTTGGCCCAGCCGCTTCTGGCGCTACTCGTACTAGCCGTCTGCTCATCCCCAGTGGCATATTGGACACCTTCCGACCTGAGGGGCTCATCTTCTGGCATCATATCGTTTTGCCTTTTGAACTTGTCCATTGGGTTTTCATGGCAAAGATACTGGAGTGGTTTGCCATTTCCTTCTCCAGTGGATCACCTTTTGTCAGAGCTCTCAGCTATGACCTGTCCGTCTTGGGTGGCCCTGCACGGCATAGCTCATAGCTTCACTGAGCTACGCAAGCCCCCTTGCCACGGCAAGGCAGCGATCCTTGAAGGGGGATATTCTACCTACCATTGAGAAAAAACCAGGTAGTGTTACAGCACTGAAATTACTGCATGTGTGTGTGCTTGTGCAGGCGTGGCATGTTTGATCCCTCCTGATTGGATAATTTCATGCTGGATGTGTTTTTTTTCAAATAGGAAGTAGAGATTCTTTCTGCCCCATAGTTATTAATTTCAGATTAAACATATAGAAAAGAGAAAGAAAAAGTACAGAAAGAGATATTACAAAAATGATTATACTCTTCTGTTGCTTCTCTAACCTAATACAAATTTCAAACCTACTTATCCATGTAATCTACACAGAAGTGCCAATGATCCTGAAATTCTTCAGGTCTCCTGTTTACTACGCTCATCAGGTTAGTTCTCCAAATTTGTTGAGCCAATCTGTCACCTCAGGTAACTCATAATGTTTCTAATGCTGGGCTATTACAATTCTCGCCACGATTGTTGCCTAGGAAAATGTTCTTCAGCATTACGAGGGAAATTCGCAGGAATAAAGCTTAAAACATATAATGAGTGTACATAGGGAATTTAATGCTGAACGTTTTTTCTAATATAGCATGAGTTTTAATCCACAATTTCCGAACCATCTTACAATTCCACCACATATGATAAAAAGAACCAACTTTTTATAACACTTCCAACATTTACCATCATGTTGCTTGGACATTTTGCTGATCACTTGGCATTATAAGCCATCTATAAGACATTTTATACAAATTTTCCCTCAATAATTGATGTTTCATAAATTTGACGTTTTCCCTCCAAAGCTGCTCCCATTCCTCGAGAGAGAGATTATGGTTTAAATTCTGCATCCACTTAATCATACAATTTTTTATCTGCTCAGTCTCAGTCTCATATTTCAACAAGAGAGTATGTATTTGTCCTTGGATGTGGGATTTAGCTTGAAATAAAATAGTTTCAAATGCTGTCATTTCACCAATAAGGCTTCTCAAACCCTCTAGCTCTGATTTCAGTTTTGCCATTATTTGCAGACATTCAAACCAGGCAATACTCTTCCCTTCATTTTTGAATAAGTCCCAGCTTTTTAGTTGCCCATAGTAATTAATATATCTTTATACTTTAAACAATCAGTTCTCCTCTATTGAGACTCTGTTGAGAGCCAGTTTGGTGTAGTGGTTAGGAGTGCAGACATGCTGGCATGCTGGGTTCGATTCTGCACTCCTCCACATGCAGCCAGCTGGGTGACCTTGGGCTCGCCACGGCACTGATAAAACTGTTCTGTGAACAAGCAGGAATGTCAGGGCTCTCTCAGCCTCACCCACCTTTGTTTGTTTGTTTATTAAACACATTTATCAACTGTCTTTATCGGACCTGCGGTTCACAATATGGATAAATACAAGAATACAGTAAAAATTTAAAAGCATTAAAAGCATTAACAAAATAATGAAACAACAACTGGTGGTGTCTTCATTGATGTTCTTCTTTGGGGGGAAGAAGGTCAGAGCTATCTAATTTGCTTTCAATTTATGTTGGTGACTCAACCATAGGCCTGACAGAAGAGCTCCATCTTATAGGCCCTACAGAACTGTGATATTTCTGTTAGGGCCATGATGTTCTCTGGCCCTGGCCCTGGTTGAGGCCAGTCAGACTTCTTTGGAGCCAGGAACTACCAGACAATTTGCAGACTCTGAATCCAGTGCCCTCGGAGGAACATATTCAGATAGGCGTCTCTTAGCTATGTTGGGCCTGGTTATGCCTTGTCTGTTCATGGTCCTAATCTCTAGATTTAAGTATTCACAAATTTTGCCATGTTGAGAATTAGATATATTGATATAATTGAGTATGTATTTGACATACTAACTGTAGTCTTGTTATGTTTTTTCAAATGTGTTTTATGTGGCATGGTAGACCCTGATTTCTGTAAGCTTCCTTGATATAAACATTAAATAAATAAGGCAACAGCCAAAAAATTAATTTGTACTACAGCACTGCAGAGACCTGTCACAGTAGGCATAGGCCTATAAAAAGCTTATGCCACTTTTTAAATATTGGTATCCTGTCCTCCCCTCCAGGGAATTTTCAAGAGGCTACAATGTTTTACCTTTAATTAACTTTGAGCTAGATTAGATTGAGACACAGCTGTCGTCCAAAGTTGCCCAGCAAGCTTCTTACTCAGGTTTCTCCAGTCTAAATTAACAATATTCATATTGTGATAGTGGCTTTTAATGTTAGTCTAACATGCCAGTCAGGGTTTTAAAATGCACCAGTACAAATTTGCAGTACAAAACTAGGTCACACAGCCCCAGTCATTTGGATCAGAATGAGAAATTTGGTATAGTTTCACAAGAGCTGGCATAGATGTTTCTGCAGCCCTACTAACCTCTGCAGATAAGATCTACCACTAATTTCTGTAGCATGGTCTTATTGGGCTTGGCCCTACAAAAAGTTACATGGACACATGTCAATGTCACTATTCCCTAGACCTGGCTTTTTCAACCAGGGTTTCGTGAAGCCCTGGGGTTTCTTGGTGGCCCTGGAAGGGTTTCCTGAATAGGTAGAAGTTAATTAATTTTAATGTATTTTTTAATTTGTTAAACCTTTATTGGGTGATATGACCTTATATGGTCAGGTCAACCTGCCCTCTCCATGGCCAATGATGGGCCTGGAGGGGGTGGGAAGGGGAGGGGCCCTGGGTGGGCATGTCCACAGCACTGCTTCTGAACCATATTCTGCACAATCGTGCCACTATGGGGGTTTCTCGAAGCCTGAAGAATGGTTCAGGGGTTTCTTAATGATAAAAAGTTCAGAAAGGCCATTCTATTCAAACTTGCAACAGTTTTCCATTGTTTCAAGTTGAGGTCTTTCAAATCATTTTCTACCTGAGCCTTTTAACTAGAAATGCCAAGACCTTTTTGCAAGGACCTTTTGACCTTTTTGCAAAAAGCCCAGCTCTTCTTTTTTGGCTAGTGAGGTCGACTACTGGAGACTTGATTGGCTGTGCAGATTTTTAAAAACTACTTTGGCAGCACTTGGAGCCAAAACGCAAGGCTCTACCCTGTGTTACTTAAATTAAGCTGTAACTGCGCCCACTGGGTAGCATCAGAATTCCAAATGTCAGGCTGAAGATTTTTTCCCCCATGCAACCACTACAGTAAGAATTGTAACGGCAAAGCTCCGGGAACAACAGGAGATGCCTAAGATTACGGCCTGGTTAGATAAACCCGGAGAGCTATGTCCTATGGCCAAGCTGACAAGTGTAATCAGCAGACCCACAGAAGAATTCCAAGAGCAGTAGCATCATTACATAGACTATATAAAAATAGTATACAAATGTATAAACTAAGGAAATGAAAAAAAACATTGAATTTTGGCAGTGATTTTATTGTAATATGTTATTTCATTTTCTTCTTTTTCTATTCCACTTTTCATATAATAAAAATAAATCTTTTATTTTAAAGGAAGAGGGACATCTGTAAAATGTGAGAAGAGCTTGTTGGAAGCTTTTGTTGTGTGTCATGGTTTGTTACCGCAGCCTCAAAGTACAAGCCAACACTGGGCAGAGGGCTAATAGCCTATTTTGTAAGGTCAGTTGATCAAAATGTACTGCTCAGCATTCTTTTTTGTTAGATGGTTAGTTGGCACAATATGCCTTCTCATCTACATCCAACCAAATTGGGATAGCTATCTGACAGAGAGGCTGATTCTGTGAAGGTTCAAGGGGGTGGCAGGTTAGAGTGGATGAGCTAGAGGGTTGTGTCCCGCATAGTGCAGGGGGTTGGACTAGATGGCCCAGGAGGTCCATTCCAACTCTATGATTCTATGATGTCCCACATTTTCCCCTTCTCTCTCTCTCTCTCGGGTATTATAAAATAAAATAAAAGCTTATGAAAAAAAAAAAGAATTCCAAACGTGGCTGCAGCCTTAGAAAGGCTACCAACCCCTGCAGCAAATGAAGAAACGTTTTAAGCAAGGCCACTACAGTTCTTCTTGGTGTCCCTGCTTTGATTGCCTCTGCCTTCTGACACTGGGGAGATATCAACCGGGGAGAGAGCCTTCTCAGCCCTGGCAGCAAAATGCTGGAATGCTTTTCCCAGTGAGATTCGGCTGTCCTCATCTGTTGCTGTCCGCTTCATCTGGCATTCCCTCAATCATCCCGCCATCCTGTGTTTTAATCACTGTTTGATTGTTTCTTATGTATTTCAATTCTGTGTTTTAATTGTTTTAATTATGTGTATTTGGAGAGGGGTTGGTTTTAATGCGACTTTTAATGATGTAAGTTCTAAACTGTTTACCGCCTAAGTAGCCCTTCAAAAGGACATAAAGATGAGGTACAAATTTTGTAAATAATAATAGTAACAGTGAAAAGTATATGGCGGAAATAGGGATGCCAGCCTCCAGACAGGACCTGGGGATCTCCTGGATTTACAGCTCATCTCCAGACTGTGAAGCTCAGTTCCCCTGAGTTCGACAGCAGAACTGTCCTTCCTTCCCTCTGCAGCCTTCCTCCCAAAATCTCTAGGAGTTTCCCAACCTGAATCTGGCAGCTCTACCCCGACCCTGCCAGTGGCCCAGGGGTACCTGGCAACCTTAGGAGGAAAGCAAAATACCAAGAATTCCATCATGAGGTACACAAGCAAGATCCACTTGTTTTGGGTTTTACAGATTTGGTTGTTCCTATGCATGCAGTTGTTGGAGCACTCCCTGTATCTGTAAAAATCTGTCAGAAGCTAGCATTAAGCAGATTTTCCTGAAGGCATCATGACATCTTGATCAACAAGGCTAGTAGACACCTAGGAATCTGGCTTCCTATCTAGAGGCATGCAGACAGTTCCTAAACATTTTAATTTCCTTGAGATTATTTCTGTGATCTCTCTCAATGCAACACGCTGGAGGTGGTTTACAAAGTGAAATCCGAAGAATATAGAACAACATAAATATTCTAACAAATAAACTTCCATAACAACAGACCATAAAACACATAGAGATTTATACGAGGCTCATAAAACTTTTCTCAGGCTAGAATGAGAAGCAGATCATGAAAACAATTTTTTTTAAATCAGCCCTTTAATTAAAACCTGGGTAAGAAGAAATGTCTTAGTCTGGCAATGAATAGATTGCATTTTCGGCTCCAGCAAGCCTCAGAGAAAGTGTCCTTCCACAGGCAAGGATCCACCCTGAAAGAGCCCTCTCCCTTGCTGGAGGAGACAGTCCTCCAGGTAGCCTGGCCTAAGAATTCAGCCTGGAAACAACCTGGGCAGCAGGCCTGAAGCCTACAGATCAGATACTAGTAATTAACAACGGACAGAAATCCCCAAAAGGCAACAATTATGGGGCTATTTATTACAGAACTCTGGTAGCAGGCACACAACTTTCCCCGCCCGGTTCTTCACGGGATGCTGCGATTAATTCTTACCAAAAAGTGAAGACCATGTTGTCTGGCAAGTATACACTCAAATTGTTTTCCAGCTTTGCATTTCAAGGAACAGCATGTCACAGCAGGCTATTTCCCCTGTCAGTGGCCTTACAAGTGGAGGAAATGGATTTTTTGGGAGTAAACTAACCTGCACATAAGGCTGCCAACCTCCAGGTGGTGGCTGGAGACCTTCCAGAATTATGAGTGAGCTCTGGGGCACAGAGGTCAGTTCCCCTGGAGAAAATGGCTGCTTTGGAAAATTTCCAAGGCCCTTTGGGTTCCCATTGGAGGAAAAGCAGGGTACCACAAACTCATTAAATAAAAGTTTGAACTCAGTAACACCTTTAAAAGACCAAATTTAGCTTAGTAACTGGGATGGAGAAGGGAAATAACTACTCTGGGTGAATTTACCACCGATATAAGCATTTGCTTAGCTATCCAGTTCTTCTCTCCAAGGGGCACCCATAAAAGCATGCAACTGCATTCTCACATCTTCTTGTTAGACCCTGCATTTTTTCCGCCATGGGACTGCAAGCAGTTCAAGCCATTCTCCTCTATTTCGCCCTAACAGCAATCCTGCAAGGCGGGTTAAAGCTGAGGGAGCGGGACTGGCCCAAGGTCCCCCAGTGAGCTAACTTTCATCTTTAAAACGGCACCAACACTACACCCGAGTTGGAAATCCCTTCTGGGCAGTGTGTCTCCAAGGGCCAGCCACTGGTCATCCCTGAGGGTCATTACTCCCTTGCCATTACCTGCTTTGCCGCTTCCTGCTGATGCAACAGAGCTCTTCCACTTCTGCCGTCAAAGGACCCCTCCCACTTTGCTCCCATCTGCTCGGATCGCTTCTGCTCTCCGTTCCCTCTCCTCGGCCCATTCTTCCCGCGGCCTCCCCTCGGCCGCCTGGTCGCGACTTCTCTGCCTTCTTTCCCGCCCAGCGCGGAAGCCACGCCGCCTCTTCCCACGCGTGCAAGCCCTTCCTTCCACGGTTCCCCGGGGGGGGGAGGAGGAGGCGCCTCGCCCTTCGGGTCTGGAGCGCCCCATTTTTCTAATTCTCTCACCCCCATCTGTTTTTTTGATAAAGTCAGAAGGCTTTGGTGGCTGTTCTGCTTAGGCCTGCCTCCTCTGCAGGCGAGTCTCCTGCGTAATTTCCCCTACGTAATTTCCCTCCTTGTGCAAAATGGAGGAAGAGTTCCTCTTGGTCCCACCTCCACACAATGAGAGGAGACTGAGGCTTCCCCTCGCCTCTTTGGCCACCCTGCAGGGGGGTGACTGGCGACACCCCCTTTGGAGGGAAGCCTGCCAGGCCCACAGCAAGGCCTTGAGGAGTTCCCATAGTAACAGGGCCCTGCAGTTGCCAGCCAGGAACAATGAATGCTACAATCCAAGCTTGCACAGAGAAAAGACCCGTTGGCCTAGAACTTTGGCCCAGTGCCTTCTTAGGATGGGAACATTCCTAAAGATGGGGGAGGGGATGCAGGGGGGAGGGTGGTCCGGTCCCTCTAGGTTAAACATTCCCAGATCCAGGTTGAGACAGTCCTGGAGATTTGGAGTGGTACAAAGTCCACTCTTTCTCCAGAAGAACTGCTAGCTATAGTCTGCTGATGAGCTGTAATACACGCGGTCAGTATAATGCCCCCCCCCCCCCCAGACTGGGGCGATGCAGGCGGAGGTGCAGGTTGTCAAGTCCCACCCCATGGGCCACCAGCAGGGCAGGAGGGATCCATGTTGGGGGTCAAGCCTGGGGAGGACAAGGACCGCAGTGGTGTACGATGCCATAGAAGCCAAATTTCAAAGCAACCATTTTCTCCAGGTCCCGCCTGGAGGAAGGCAAGCTTAGATCAAGCTGCTGGTCATCTATGTAACCTTTGAACCCGATTACTTTCTCCCAGCCTAACCCTTCTTCACAACCATGTTGAAAAGTCTAAAAGGAAGGAATTTTGTTTTTAAAGTACCCTGCTTCAAAGGGGTCTTAGAAGAGGCACCTAAATTGAAGGAAGGCACCTTAGTAGGTTGGAAGGCTTTATGTTTCATTCGGTGGAATGAGAAGACAAGAGAAAGATCCACCGGACAGGCTGCTGATGCCATTAATGTATTACCTGCCACTCCAGAGGAAGTGCTCAGAGAGGTTTGGGGAGATATCTGTGAAATGGCGACATCTCCATACAGGTTTGGGGTATTCCATACAAATATGGGAAATAGATAGAAGCTAGCACACTCCAGATATCTGGGGCCCAGAGCGTTTAAGTAACGTTGCCAACTCTGGGTTGAGAAATTGGAGATTTGGAGGTCATGCGTAGAGAATGTGGGGTGTGGGGAGGGGAAGGGAGGGGCCTCAGGGGGGTATCTATCATTCCATACAGTTTACCCTCCAAAGTGGCCATTTTCTCCAGGAGAAACTGATTTTTATGGTCTCCATATATAAAGACAAGAGCCTCTTGTGGCGCAGGGTGGTAAGGCAGCAGAAATGCTGTCTGAAGCTGTCTGCCCATGAGGTTGGGAGTTCGATCCCAGCAGCCGGCTCAAGGTTGACTCAGCCTTCCATCCTTCCGAGGTCGGTAAAATGAGTACCCAGCTTGCTGGGGGGTAAACGGTAATGACTGGGGAAGGCACTGGCAAACCACCCCGTATTGAGTCTGCCATGAAAACACTGGAGGGTGTCACCCCAAGGGTCAGACATGACCCGGTGCTTGCACAGGAGATACCTTTACCTTTACCTTATATAGAGAAAGATTCTAGACAATCTCCAGGCCCCACCTGGAGGTTGGCTATACTGCATGTACAGCTCAGACTCAGTACTAACAATTCAGCCTAAAAACCAATTAGTAGTCAGGTCAGCTTCTCTAGAACAGGTACCAGTCAACAGCCTCAACCTTGCCCTCTGGAGCATCCACACATGCCAAATGCACTGAGAGCAACTTTCTCACTGAATCTGGGGGTTAAGAGAGGCCAACCTGGAGGTTACCAGAGAATGCAGCTGGGGCATCCAGTGAACCAGGGAAAAGACACTCCCGGCCACAGATGCCATCTGGGAGTCAAGTCTCAAAGCTAGTCACACAATACTGTGTGTTGTAATACAGTATTGAGCGATCTTTGCCAAAAGATGAAAGCCGAAGCAGCCTTTCAACATTCCTGCACATCTGCACGGCAAAGTCAGCCACAGGTGACTTCAGTGTTCTTGATGACATGGCCTTCGGGCTTGGCTGATGAAAAGATCCTGACCACAGTGATGTTACAGGTCCCTCCAGCATCTTCAGCCTGTGCAACCGACTAGGAAATGAAAGCAGAGCATGCAAAAATCTCCAGCTCCATTGCAGTCTATTGCCAAGCAGGACATTTCATGTCTAAATAGATTCATGGACGGGGTCATACAGGCCATGTACTGCAAAACCACTGCTCAATGGAGTATCATCTGAACAACAACTAACAACGATGCATTCCTTGATGCTGCGAAGGGATGAATAGGCCAACTGCAGAGGCACGACGATGGGTCTAGTTAGTAGCTGCTGCTTGAAAACTGCCAGTGAGGAGGGTCTCACCACCTCCCTAGGAATCCCACTCCATGGCTCAACTTCCCTGAGAATCATAGAATCACAGGGCCATTCCACACATTTAAAAAAAGTGTTACGCCAGCGAAATGGCATAACACCAAAAAATTACACACCTCCGGCCATTCCTTACCTTCTGGCTCTCTCGCTTTCCTCTAATCATAGATGCATAGTGCTTTTTTTCTTTTGCAATCATGCGCCTTGAACCTTTTAAAAATTAATCTCGACCACGATTTTTTTGGGGGGGACTTTAGAGAGGTATGCTTTGTGTATTAACTGGTGAGGGAATTTTTTTATTTTGCTTTGCTTTTTACATTTCCTTGGCGTGTGGCATGCTGGTTACTCTCATCTTGCTCACGCCAATTTATGCGATTCACCAACTAATGATTTAAAATGGAGGATGTCGCTACCACTTTGCTGCTGGGACGCTGGATATTGACGACATTGTGAGAAACGCCAAAAATATGGTGTCTGCAAAAGATAATCATTTCACTATATTTTTCAAGTGCGGAATGGCCAACAAAGTTGCAAGGGTTCATACAGGCCATCCAGTCCACCTCCTGCTTAATGCAGGATCAGCCTCAAGCATCCATGAAAAGTGCCTATCCAGCTGCTGCTTGAAAACCTCACTACCTCCTTAGGCAGCCAATTCCACCGCTGAACCTTTTTTCCTGATACCTAGCCAATATTGTTCCACACATAGTTTAAACCCATTACTGTGGGTCCTATCCTCTGCTGCCAACAGGAACTACTCTCTGCCATTCTCTAAGTGACAACCTTTCAAATAATTTCCCCTCTCTACCTCCTCTTCCCCAGGCTGAACATTCTCAAGTCCCTCAGCCCCAGGCCCTAGATCATCCTTGTCACTCCCCACCATACCCTCTCAGTTTTGTCCACATCCTTTCTGGAGTAAGGCCTCCAGAACTGCACACAGTACTCCTGGTACGGTCTGACCAATGTAGTATATAGTGGGACTGTGACATCTTGCTATTTCAGTGTGATGCCCCTGTTGACACAGCCCAAGACTGCATTTGCCTTCTTTACAGCTGAACCATATTGTCCTCTCATATTTAACTTATAATCCACAAGTACCCCAAGATCTCATTCACACACACTGCTACCCAGAAGTGTATCTCCCATCCAATATGCACGCTTCTCATTTTTGTGATCCAGATGTAGAACTCTGTACTTCTCTTTATTGAATTGCACCTTGTTCTCATTTGCTCATTTTTACAGCATGTTCAGATCTCATTGAACTTTATCTCTATCTTCTGGGGTGTTAGTTATTCCTCCCAATTTGGTGTCAGCTGCAAATTTAATGAGTAACCCCTCCACCACCACCCCATCAAGATCATTGATTAAAGTGTTGAAAAGTCCCAGACCCAGCACCAATCCCTGTGGCACCCCACTGCTCACCTCCTTCCAATCCGATGAAAAAGCATTGACAACTAATCTTTGGGTGTGGTTTTCTAACCAATTCCCTATCTACCTAGCCATCCAAAAATCTAGTCTGCAGTCCTCCAGTTTGTCCATCAGAACAGCATGGAAAACCTTGTCAACAATTCAGATTACCAACATCAACTCAGTTTCCACAATCTAGTAAATCTGTCACTCGGTCAAAGGAGGAAACCAGATCGATCTGGCGGGACCTGTTTCTCTGGATCAACAAATTGTCCTCCAGACAACAAATTGTGTGTAGATCACCCATTTTACAATCTGCTCATTATCTTCCCTGCAACAAGACTCACCAGCCTGTAGTTTCCCAGGTCACTGTGCTTCAACACGCAAAGGAGTCTTGTCGCATCCTGAAGGCCAAGAAATTATTTTTGTTTCATTAGGGGCATTTATGTAAGGGAAGAGACATGGTCTCCTGCATGGTACCAAGGGACTGCTTGTGGGAGTTCTGTTTTTAACACCCCAAGTCTGCTATCAGTCACTAATAAAGGCTGGAACCCATACTTTTAGACACAGATTTCGATTTAAAAAGCAAGGTTTGCTTACTTGCAATTGAAATAAAAAGATGGTTTCTCTAGCAATTTTGCTTACCATGACTGGAATTTGAAACCAGATAGTGCAGGCTCCACTGTAACCCACAATAAGAACAAAATTTCAGTTCTATTGCTGGTTCTGCAGAACTTGAAAACTGAAAGAATATATTTTAAAGAAGTGTTGCTCTGGTCTAGTGAGGGATAAGAGCAACTCCTCTAAAGCAGTGGTCCCCAACCTGTTTATCACTGGGGACCAGTCAACGCTTGACAATTTAACTGAGGCCCGGGGGGGGGGTAGTCTTTGCCAAGGGACATCGCTGCTGCCTGAGCCCCTGCTCCACTTGCTTTCCCATTGGCACCCCTGACTTCCCGCCACCCGCTGGGGGGCGCTGCCAGCAGCAGCTGTGCAGTGCCATGTCGAGGGGGAGCCCCAGCCATGGTGGCCGCTGGAGAGCACCAAAGGTGAGCTGGCGGCAGAGTGGTAGGGCAGTCCCCGTGGCAGCAGTCGGGAAGGAGGACGAGGAGGAGCCACTGCCCGGTACTGACTGATCTACGGACCGGTACCAGTCCCCGGACTAGGGGTTGGGGACCACTGCTCTAAAGGAAGAGGTCCCCAATATGGTGTCTGTGGGTACCAGAGGGCCCTTTCCAGATGCCTGGGTGGGGCCAGGGGCGGCTTTTGCCCAGCAAGGCTCCTGATTGGCTACTGGAGGTCTGATTTGCTTGCAGATATTTAAGGCTTCCAATCGCCTTCCTTTTCCTCTCCCTACCACAGAAGCCCTGTGAGGGAGGTGAGGCTGAGAGAGCCCTGATATTACTGAAGAAGAAGAAGAGTTGGTTTTTATGTGCCGCTTTTCTCTACCCGAAGGAGTCTCAAAATGGCTTCCATTCGCTTTCCCTTCCCTCTCCCCACAACAGACACCCTGTGAGGGAGGGGAGGCTGAGAGAGCCCTGATATTACCGCTCAGTCAGAACAGCTTCATCAGTGCTGTGGCGAACCCAAGGTATCCAGCTGGATACACATGGAGGAGGAGCGCAGAATCAAACCCAGCACACCAGATTAGAAGCTGGCATTGCTAACCATTACACCAAGCTGGCTCTCTAAGGCAGTGGTCCCCAACCTTTTTATCACCGGGGACCACTCAATTTTACTGAGGCCCGGTGGGGGGGGGTAGTTTACTCCTCTACTCTCAACCACTGCCCTAATGCTCTCTAATCGCTATGGTAATGTTTAAACATCCCTTCAAAATAAGATACAGACATGCCACAACAATGAACATAAGGAACATTTTATTTTCATGGAAATTTTAACTCATGACAATGAAAAATCAATGGGAACCCTGAGCTTGTTTCTCTGCAACGAGATAGTCCCATCTGGGAGTGATGGGAGACAATGACACCCAAAGTGTGTTGTAAAGGGCTGGGGGGATGAAGTAAAGGGACGGGGGGGGGGAGAAGAAGGCATCCTTTGCGGCCCGCCTCCAATTAGTCGACGGACCACATGTGGTCCGCCGCCCACAGGTTGGGGATCACTACTCTAAGGGACAGCCTTTCAAAGGGCCTGGGGAAGACAAGGACCTCAGTGGGGCATGATGCCATAGAGCAGGGGTAGTCAACCTGTGGTCCTCCAGATGTTCATGGACTACAATTCCCATGAGCCCCTGCCAGCGTTTGCTGGTAGGGGCTCATGGGAATTGTAGTCCATGAACATCTGGAGGACCACAGGTTGACTACCACTGCCATAGAGTCCACACTCCAGAGCTTCCTTTCTCTCCTGCGAGGATCTCGGCAATCTGAAGACTCCCACTATTAATATTAATATTAATACTATTAATATTAATAGCATTGCTATTACTTGGTTATTCCCACAGTAATGGAGAACAGCTGTCCCATCCCCTCCCCCTGACTAAGCTGATGGAGCAACCTCCCTTCTGCAGCTCAGTGACAATTGTGTAATCGCCATGGAACGACAGTCACCTCTAGAGAAGTGCATTGTTTTGGGAGGAGATGCTCTCCTTTGCTACTCAAAAGTAGTTCTCTGCCTTAAGCTCAACATTACCCAGTAGCTTCTGACACCTCCCTGGAACAGCTCAGAACACCCACACCTGTTATCGGAAGGTTAGCTATGGAAGGCTGATGCAACGCATATATGTGTTAATAGAAGCACAGGGACCAGCGCTTCCTTAGTCTTCACAGCACATCTGCAGCCCAGAGAAGTTTGCCCAACGGTTGACTAACAGACTGCTCAAGCTACTTAAAAAAAAAACAACAACAACCACTAGCTGAAAATTGGATTACCAGCCCAGTTTTGCATGCTCTGTGCAAGTTCTCAGGAATTAAATCTGCACAACATGTCTGATGCAGTCAGGCGACTGACAGCTTCAAACACTCATTTTCAGGGGGGTAAAATTCAAGCCGCTGTCAGATTTAACTTCGACAATTTGATTGCTGTTCAGAGTTCTAAGGGGCTGTTCAAGGAATAACGAGGAACAAGTTCAAGGAATAATGAGGAACCAGGAACTTTGTTGATGCTTGGATCAGGCTGCCTCCTTTCCCCCCACTATATACAGGTCATTGCTGAACTGTTCCAGAGGGTGTAGAAGGAGATCGCTGCTTGATTATTTCATGCCTGACATTTGCTCCCTGCAAAGCCAAATACCTCAGCACTGCTGTCATTTTGTTACTGAGCTGGGTTGGGGAATGACAGCCTACCGGGCCAGTGTTGTCTACCTCACAGGGTTGTTGTGGGGATAAAATAGAGGAGAGGGAAATTACATAAGCTGCTTTAGGTAGCCATTAGGGTGAAAGGCGAGGTAGAAAGAATGTAAAACAAAATAAATGTTTGCCCTGCATGAGTATTTGCTCATAGGTAGCTTCCCATAGGCTTTCCAAGGGACCTTACTGCCCAGAAGCCAGAGATTGGCTTCTCTGGCAGCAGGGGGAATCCAAAGTAGTTTGGTCCTTCCGTCTGTGATTCCATGAAAACAAGAGGTGCATTTTCCCACAGCTTATAAAGCATTACTCCTTCCTTGGAACTGCTGTACCATCGTGGCTAGATGTAGGTATTGAAAGAGGACCGACAGAAGAGAAGCCAATATATGAGCAAGCAAAACAACTCTAGATTCAATAGATGGATACCCTAATCTATTTAACAGGGTACACATGGACATATAGGAAGATGCATTATATGAATCAGACCAGCAGTCCATCCTATTCGGTACTGTCAACTCAGGCTGGCAGCAGCTCTCCATGGGCTCAAGCCGATCAAGAGCCTCCACATCACCTACTGCCTAGTCCTAGTTTAACTGGAGAAGCCAGGGATTGAACCTGGGGCCTTCTGCATGCAAAGCATGGAGTCACAGCCCCTTCCCCTTGTGCAATGACTTTCCTAGAAGTAAGCCCCATTAAGCATACCATGGTAGGATTACGAGGAGACCTGTTTAGGATGGTACTGGAGCAAAGTGTGTCTAAGAACAACAGTTTAACTCTGGTAGGGTTGCCAGCTCTGGGTTGGGAAATACTTGGGAGACTTTGGGGGTGGAGTCAGAAGTAGGGAGGATTTGGTGCAGGAAAGGACCTCAGTGGTGTACAATTCTATGGAGTCTACCCTCCAAATCAGCAATTTTCTCCCAGGGAACCTGGAGACCTCTCCTCTGTCACCTGGAGAAGAGCTGTAATTCCAGCGGGTCCCCAGGTCCCACCTGGAGACCAGCATCCCTAAATTCTGGGTATAAGCTTTCATGTGCATTCACACTTCTCCAGCTACCTACATGAAAGCTCATACCCCAAATAAAACCTTGTTGGTCTTAAAGATGCCCCAGGATTCAATTTTTATTCTAGTGCTTCAGACCAACATGGAGATCCACCTGTATCTATTAGGATGGCACTGTAAGTCTCCTAATGCAAAGTGCTGCGTCTACATTCTGTTCCAAGTTGTGATAACAGTGGTCCTAATACCCATTATAAAGAGCCTCTTGTGGCGCAGAGTGGTAAGGCAGCGATATGCTGTCTGAAGCTGTCTGCCCATGAGGTTGGGAGTTCAATCCCAGCAGCCGGCTCAAGGTCGACTCAGCCTTCCATCCTTCCGAGGTCGGTAAAATGAGTACCCAGCTTGCTGGGGGGTAAACGGTAATGACTGGGGAAGGCACTGGCAAACCACCCCGTATTGAGTCTGCCATGAAAACGCTAGAGGGCGTCACCCCAAGGGTCAGACATGACTCGGTGCTTGCACAGAGGATACCTTTACCTTTAATACCCATTATGCACGGGGTGGAATGCCTGGGCTGGCAGCGACAGGGCTGCGGGGCTAATCCCCGATTATGCCTGATGTTGCTGCCATACTGGGCGGTGTCCAGCCCTGTCCCGACTCAGACCCTCGAATGGCCCGCAGTAAGGGTACGTGGATTCCGCATTCCCTGAGATGCCGTGGGTGCCTTCGGGGGCTAGGTCAGGCCAGTGTTGTGCATAATCGGAAGACACCACATACCCATCAGCTATGTGGAGCCGGCCAGGGCATCCCACCACCCCCACCTTTGCGGGAGAGCAGCATGCTCCCCGCCATCATGCACTAGGGGCCCCATGCCCCCCGGCTCCTACCCCCCCCCCACTGCCACCACCGGGCAGTGCACTGGGCTTTCCAGCCCTGCCGTAGTGCGTGTGTGTGCTACGCCAGGGCAGTCCACGTATGCCGGGGGATTCCCTCCCCCATGCGTACACGGGGAGCGGTGGGGCATTCCACCCCAGCTTATGGACCCAGCAGCAGCCTGGTGTAGCTGCTGCTGTGCATAGTGACCTTTACCTTCCGTTTTTCACCTTATCTCCATAGGCCAGGCCATTTCTTAGTCATATACTGCAGTGCTCCGCAACCTTTATTACACTGTGGTCCGGTAGGGGGGAGGGCAATCCGGCTGCAGCGCATGCGTGGCAGCCCATGCGCAAACATGCATGTGTGGCAGGTCCGCACCTGCGCATTTGCGCCATGCGCGGCCGCAAACGTGCATGCATGGACCTGCATGGACCTGCCGTGCATGTGCGGACCTGCATGTGCGCCTAGTTTATTGAATTTAGTATCTTATTTTGAGGTCGGTAATTGCCCTTGGAGTGATCATTGTCCTCTGAGACTATTGTTGTATACTAGTGATAATATCCTACTGAAACCAGTACAAGGTTTTGCAGAAGATACCATTCCAGGATTCAGAAGAGTTAAATGGTCTGAACAACTAAACAACAAATTACTTCAAACCTTTAAAAATTTAGAATGGGAGTCCCTGCGATTAACTCTTTTACATCCTAGTAATGACGCTATTAAATGCTATGAGACTATAGTCAATCGCCTCAAACCACTGTTAATAAACAATAGACCAGTAAAAGCTATACCTTATACAAGCAATGGATGGTTTGATCAAGAATGCAAAGCATTCAAAAAAGCCTTGATCTCTTGCATGAGACAGGTTAGGCGTAGTAACTCTGGTGTTTTAATGCCCCATCTTCTTCAACTCAGATCTCAATATAAACGCCTACTTAAACAAAAGAAAATGGATCATGCTAGACAGTTATGGAATGAGTTGGAATTGGCAGTCTATGAAAAGAATGACCCTCGGTTCTGGGAACTGGTCTCTAATGGTTTAAGTAGTTCACTGCGTCAATTTGAAGCACAAATTCCAGGGAAAGTTTGGTTTGAGTATTTTAGCAAGGTTTTTGGAGTTAATTCATCTACACCGAACATGTCACAGATGCAAAATACTTTCCTTGACATCTTAGACCTTCCAGTTTGGCCCCCAGTAACAGAGGTAGAAATTAGGGGATTAATTTTCTCACTGACCTCTGGAAAAGCGCCTGGGGAAGATCTGATTCCCCCAGATTTGTTTAAAGCCTTTTCAGAATGGTGGGCACCTATCCTAGCCAAAGTTTTTACACAAATAAATGAATCAGGTCTAATGCCATCTAGATGGAAGTTGAGTATTATTGTCCCTATTTTTAAGAAAGGTGACAGAACGGATCCACAAAACTACAGACCAATAAGCCTGTTGGATATATCAGCAAAATTGTATAGCAAGTTTTTGCTACATAAACTGGAAGACTGGGTGAATGAAAATCAGGTTATACATCCCCAACAAGCAGGATTTAGAAAAGGTCTTAGCACAGTCAATCACTGCCAAACCTTATATCAACTAGCCTTTTCTGGTATAAATGGCCCAACAAAATCATTATATGTAGCATTCGTTGACCTGGCGGCAGCTTTTGACTCCATTGATAGAAACCGCTTATGGTCAAAGTTAGAAGGAACAAACATTGACAGACGGCTACTCTCTTTATTACGTGAGTTACATACAGATACACTTGCCCAAATCAGGATAGGAACATCAGGATCTTTAACTAACAGAATCCCAACAAATAAAGGAGTCAAACAGGGTTGTGTTTTGGCTCCCCTCCTATTCAATCTGTATATAAACAACATAGTTAAGAGGCTTTCCGGTCCCCATTTTTTTCCACCATCTCTTGGCCAACAAAAAATCTCCATTTTATTGTATGCTGATGACATGGCCCTAATTTCTTTTACTAAAATGGGACTAAGAAGGCTGTTGCAAGAACTAGGTGCATACTGCAAGGAGGAGTCACTCAACATTAATTATGAGAAGACAAAAGTAATTGTATTTAGAAAAAGACCCAAAAAATCACACTGGAGTATACACGGGCACCCTATTGTACAATGTAGCTCTTTCAAATATCTGGGAGTCACATTTAAAGATACCCTGAATTGGAATGCACACCTAGAAACCATCAAGTCCTCTGCACTGAGGTTAGTTGGGTCTATTCTGAGATTCTACTACACAAAGGGAGGACATCTTATAGACCCAGCCTTGAAACTATTTACTAGCAAGGTCGTCCCTCACCTCTTGTACGCTGCTGAAATCTGGGGTTGGAAGGAAGATATTATTACCAGCTTAGAAACTATTCAAAATCTTTTTCTCAGGCGCATCTTAGTCCTTCCAAAGGGAACATCAGCAGCTCTTATCAGAGCAGAAACTGGCCTGCCCTCAATTAGGGCTCGCATACATTTGGCCATTGTAAAAGTATGGAAGAAATGGAAGCATGGAACATCAAGTTCAAATTCACTTAGTGAACAATCTTTTAAGCTTCTGTTGGCCAAAGATCCTTCTCGCTCCAGATTTTTAAATAACATTTTGTCACGTTATTCCATCCCAGATGACCTGTTAAACTCTTCAGGAGATAATAACCAACTCAGAGACTGGGTATTTATCTCAGATGCCTTGATTGATAGATCATTAATCCTGCAATCTAAAAGTTCACCCTGGTACAAATTATTCAAAACAAACCATTTGAGATCTTCCTATCTAGTCTATCTTTCAACTCATAGTCTCAGAGTAGCTTTTACCTCCATGCGATTTCAAACAATGCCAACAGCTGTACTGAGTGGGCGATACCATAAAACACCAAAAGATCAATGCTTCTGTATTTGTGGAGCTTTAGTCCTGGAGGATCTCCCACATTACATTCTCACTTGCCCATTGTATATAGATCCTAGGGCCAAATTTCTAGCTGGCCTACTAGATGGGCTAAATGATAAATCCGAACAGGAAAAACTTGTGTTTTTGTTAGCTGATACTAATTTATTTGTTTCTAACAAAATGTCATTATTTGCCCTTGCAGCAAAGAAAATAAGGGCCAGAGTGGTGCTGCAGAGAGCAAGTACCTAGAGGAGCTTTAGGATAGGTGGACATATGTAGTCTGGAAATGTTTTTATGATGTTAAGTGATTGTTGTCTGAGATTGCACATTCTTTTTATTACTGATTTGAAATGTTTTAAATCCTTTTATATTTTCCTTTTGTATTGTAATGGCCTATGGCTACATGCAATAAAATCTGACTTGACTTGACATGCGCGTTTGCGCTGGCAGCCACACTTCCTGCTCCCCCTGTCCCGCAAAAAGAAGCTTGCTGGGCCGCAAGTTTGCGGCCTGGGAGATTTCTCACTGCGAGTTGGGGGGGGGGGGGGGAGAGAGAGCCGTGGCCCAGCACTGGGCTTCCAAAGATCAGGAAAAAATGGTTGCAAAAAATACACAGATTTTTCCCATCTATCCATCTAAATACCTGACTTTTCTTTACATTTTGCCAAGCCTCCAAGGATGAGGGACGCCAACATTTTACTTTGCAATGGCATAGAACAAAGACGTCCAAGAAATCAAGACTTCAGGCGGGGCCTGGTGATTCCCTGGAATTTCAGTTCATCTCCAGACTATGGAGACCAGTTCTTCCAGATACTTTGGAGCAGTGGTTCCCAGCCTGCGGGCCGCGGCCCGGTGCCGAGCCGCGAAGGCCATGGCGCCGGGCCGCGGTTCCCTCTCCCCGCCCCCCCCCCGCAGTAAAAAACTTCCCAGGCTGCAAGCTTGCGGCCCAGGAAGCTACTTACTGCGGGAGGGCGGGGAGAGGGAATCAGCAACTGGACCCTGTGTACTCAATCAAGGAATTGGGGAAACTTCTTTACCAAGTATGTAAGTGGAGGAGGGAAAACTCATACCACAAACCAGAGTGTGATGGCATTAAAATATGCCATCCTTATGAACCTCTCTGTTTCCCAACGTGTATAGCCTCTAAACCAGTGGTTCTCAACCTTCCTAATACAGTTCCTCAGGTTGTAGTGAGCCCCAACCATGAAATTATGCAAGTGTTCTTTCACAGAAATTAAACTGACCAATGGCGTGAAGATCCATTGTTCATGACTATATATAAATTGGTTTCCCCCCAGGGTTCCTCAGTTCTTCGCCCACCATGCCCATCTTTTTCACTGCTCCAGACAGATGAACACTCTATCTCAATCTACCCCGCAAGGCTGTTGTGTGGATGAAATGGAAGAGGGGCAATGTTGGCCACTTTGGGATCCCCTTGCAGAGAAGGGCTGCTCGCCCTGCCGCGACTCCTGTGAAAGGATTGTTCGACCCCCAAAGGGGTCCCAACCCCCAGGTTGAGAACCACTGCTCTAAACACTCTGGAACTATGAAAGAAGAAGAAGAAGAAGAAGAAGAAGAAGAAGAAGAAGAAGAAGAAGAAGAGTTGGTTCTTATATGCCGCTTTTCTCTACCCGAAGGAGGCTCAAAGCAGCTTACAGTCGCCTTCCCATTCCTCTTCCCACAACAGACACCCTGTGGGGTGGGTGAGGCTGAGAGAGCCCTGATATCACTGCTCGGTCAGAACAGTTTTATCAGTGCCGTGGCGAGCCCAAGGTCACCCAGCTGGTTGCATGTGGGGGAGCGCAGAATCGAACCCGGCATGCCAGATTAGAAGTCCGCACTCCTAACCACTACACCAAACTGGCTCTCAACTTCAAGTAGCTTGCTAACTTCAAGTAGCTTCAAGTGGGGAGCCGCGTTAGAAGCGACAGAACTAAGCCTGTGTCCAGTGGCACCTTTAAGACCAACAAAGGTTAATTCTGGGTAGAAGCTTTTGTGTACATGAGCATGAAAGCTTTTACTCAGAATTAAACGTTGTTGGTCTTAAAGGTGCCACTGGAATCAAACTCTTTTCTCTACATTCACCTTCTATTATTGCTGCAAATTCAAAAAAACGTGAATAATTGTAATCTTTCTTCTCACCCTGCCATTGGTTATATTATCCACCTGCTGAATACCCACAACCTGAAAATCAGGGTGCTTTGGGTGTGGGGATGTGTGGAGTTCTGGTAGTGCCTGAGCTTTGACGTCACTTCTGGGAAAAACTGGACAGGACATCACATTGCTCTAGAACTGACCAGAAATTCTATGAAAAACCCACAGATTTTCCAGTGATCCCAAGAGTGACATGATGTCAGTCACTCTAAGACAGCACAGACTCCAAGGAATTCTGAAGATTTACAAAACGACGAGCCAGTTAGGTGTAGTGGTTAGGAGTGCGGACTTCTAATCTGGCATGCCGGGTTCGATTCTGCGCTCCCCCCACATGCAGCCAGCTGGGTGACCTTGGGCTCGCCACGGCACTGATAAAACTGTTCTGACCGAGCAGGAATATCAGGACTCTCTCAACCTCACCCACCCCACAGGGTGTCTGTTGTGGGGAGAGGAATGGGAAGGAGAATGTAAGCTGCTTTGAACCTCCTTCGGGTAGGGAAAAGCGGCATATAAGAACCAATTCTTATTCTTCTTCTGACTGATAAGAAGGGTGAGTGGCAGACAGAGACTTGCCCATGACTAGCAGGATCAAAGGGAACATCCAGCAGCTTTGTGATCCCAAGCATGGAAGGAATTCTCAAGTGCAGGACAACAGAAAACAAAGAGTTTTAGAATGCAGTCAGTCCAGTGGCACCTTTAAGACCAACAAAGTTTAATTCTGAGTATAGGCTTTTCACGTGCACGTACTTTGGATAGCTGAAGACATGTTCATGTACACAAAAGTTTATGTCCAGAATTAAACCGGACACAAACTTTGTTCTATTGCTTCATGTTAGAATATGCAAGATCTTTAGAGTACATGATTCAAAAACATAGGAAGAATATCCTACTAAGGGCATTAAAAGAGAGATGTATTTAATACAGATTAGAAACTTCCTGATATTGTTCAAATACTCTCCTCCTATGTCCTGGCAGGCTCACTGTGGACTTCCTGCTCCTTTGAGCATATTTCCTCCCTGCTTGACTCCACCACAGACTGAAAGATAACAGAATAATTAGTCGGGCCTCTCTCTCTTCCCTTGCTTTACAAAGTGATTTCTCTTCATAATAAAACTATTTCATTCTTTGAGCAGCTTTGTGTTTCACACTCTTTGTATGTGTAATTCTGCCCACGCTTCAGACCAACACAGCTACTCATCTGAAAGACCTTTGGGTCATTTCTTACCAGCTAATTTCAGCGGTAAATGCTGATCTTTCTCCAGGCAAGTGCATCACAGCCATGAGCCGTCAGGACCTGGAAATTCCTGTCCGGGACTGTAAGTTCCAAAACTACCCACAAAGTTCCAAAACTACCCACAAGCTTGACAAGGCTGGGGGCCTCTACAACAGACAGTCACGGCCCATGTTCAACCACGTACTTACTCAGCCTGCGTAATGGCATTCAGAGGCATTAATGTTGTCCTCTCAGGTTCAGACTCTGACTCAGGAAATGAGACAGGCCTACCAGGGGTGCACCGGCTTGAATGAGAGATGTGGACTATCCTTAACCCACACGAGTGATTGGATAGAAACAGCCCTTAGCCAACAGTAATGGTAGGCAGATGGAATATGGGTTTAAGGTTCACACAAGTTCTCCCCTTCTGAATTGGAGATAGCTAGAGCTCCATAGCAACTAGCCAGGTAAAGCAGGGGTACTCAACCTGTGGTCCTCCAGGTGTCCATGGACTGCAATTCCCATGAGCCCCTGCCAGCAAATGCTGGCAAGGGCTCATGGGAATTGTAGTCCATGGACATCTGGAGGACCACAGGGTGACTATCCCTGAGGTAAAGAACTGATTGTGAGGCATCAAATGTGTGGGGTAGTAACCAGGGAGTCAAAGGAAACAAGATAATGTCAGTTAAGCACTCATTCCCCCTTCCCATTTTTCTTCTGAAGTTATCCTCTACCTAATCCTGCTTTCCTCGGGAGCTAGTTTTAGCCCAAAAATTCATTGTCCAAGAGTTGTTTGTGCAACAAATGTTCATGTTCCCCTTTTATTCTCACTCCACACACTGGCAATAGATCGGGCCAAAATTGTGGTAAAGCAAGGGATAGAAGGCTCTGAGTGCCAAACAGACCTTGCTGGTCAGCCAAAAAACGGGACTTGAATGTATCTTTCCTTATTAGAAGCCAAACATCTTAGGAGGGCCTTCTCATTAGCAAGGGGATTAGTTCTACGCTTTGCGGTCCTGGAGAGATGTTATAAGAAAGTGTCAAGAACAGAAAGACTCTGCTCTTGCAATTAGGCAAATTCTGCCTCTACTTGAAAACATTCTCAGCTGTACAGAAGAGGGGGGAAATTAAACTTCTCCTATGGGAAAGTAAAAGCCTAAACTGTTACACGAGTTGCCAAATATCGTGTCCAAGTATACAGTGTTCAAAATGCTCACTTAAGGATCTATAAAAGGTGACTTACAGGGGGATCTTTTGTTTTACATGCTGTTTAATTTTAACATTGTTTTAACCTAGACTGTTAAGTCTATTTTCTGCTGTATGGCTATTGCACACAACGAAATGTTTGCATTATATTTTATTCTGAATTTTCTACTACCTAATATTTGCTTACAAATTCTATCCCTCATTTATGTGCATGTCATGATGAGGGGCCTGTGCATCCTTCCTAGTCCACGCCAGGCCATGTATGGGGTTTGCCAGCCTCCAGGGGGTGGCTGGTGCTCTCCTGGGACTACAACTACAACCATCAAGCCACAGAGATTAGTTCACCAGGAGAAAAGGGCTGCCTTGGAAGGTAGACTCTATGGCAGGGGTAGTCAAACTGCGGCCCTCCAGATGTCCATGGACTACAATTCCCATGAGCCCCTGCCAGCGCTGGCAGGGGGCTCCTGGGAATTGTAGTCCATGGACATCTGGAGGGCCGCAGTTTGACTACCCCTGCTCTATGGATTCAGACCCATTGAAGTTCCTTCTCCTCCCCAAGCCTTGCCCTCTTCAGGCACCACCTCCCAAAACTGCAGCTTTTTCCTACCTAGAGCTGACAACCCCATGTTTGAAGCTGTTCTCAAGGTATCCAGACAGGGGAAAATGCAACAAGTAGAAGATTTTTTTTTTAATTCCATTTTGGAGCAACACAAACTTATCGGAGGTCCCAAACACTCAAAGTCTGCCTTTCTTCCCACCAGTTATGCAGTGCCTTTTAGTATAGGCCCTATGCAGTATGTTCTTTCACACCGTGGTTACCACTAGAAGGCGTAGAGACAGGAGAGGGAAGGCAGAGCTATCTCCCATTGGCCCCTGCTGGCACTGGCCTTCAAAGGGTTCCTGCCTCCAGCCATGGAAGATCTACTGAGTCAGCCTGGTTTATAGCCGCTAATCCTGCTTGAATTGAACTAACTCCCTTTTAAAGCCAATTAAAGCAGTGGGCATCACGGCTTCACGTCACGCCAAATTCCAAAGTTAATTGCCAACCAGTGAAGTATTTCCTCCCATTTTCAAACTGCCCTGGCATTCCATTTTTGTAACCGGCTGCTAATGGATTTCTTCTGCCATGATAAAAAGGTAAAGGTATCTCCTGTGCAAGCACCGAGTCATGTCTGACCCTTGGGGTGATGCCCTCTAGCGACTCAATACGGGGTGGTTTGCCAGTGCCTTCCCCAGTCATTACTGTTTACCCCCCAGCCTCCCCAGCAAGCTGGGTACTCATTTTACCGACCTCGGAAGGATGGAAGGCTGAGTCAACCTTGAGCCGGCTGCTGGAATTGAACTCCCAGCCTCATGGGCAAAGCTTTCAGACAACATTTCTGATGCCTTAACACATTGCGCCACAAGAGGGTCTCTGCCATGATAGATAGACCAATTTTAGTGCCTGGAGCAATTTATTTGCCTGTTCATACACACACACATCCGTTGGGTTAGCAAAGGGTGGTTGAGTCACTTCTGAGGGAAAAGCTTTCTTCCATTTTCTATCCCTTCTGAACTCTATAACGCTAAACCAGTGTAGCACTTTAGTGCTATAGCGGCACCCTTGAGATGCTGTCACTCAAGTTAAGTCAGTGAAGTCACAGCATCTCAAGGGTGCCACTACAGGTATATTGATTTAGAGCTTATAGTGCTCTGAGCCAGTGTGGTGTAATGATTAAGAGTTTTAATGGCTAATTAATTAATTAATGGTTAAGGGTTTTAATCTTGAGAGCCGGGTTTGATTCCTCCCATCTCCAAATGCAGCCAGCTGGGTGACCTTGGGCTCATCACAGTCCTGTTAGAAGTGTTATCACAGAGCCGTTCTGTCAGAGTTCTCTCAGCCTCACCTACCACACAGGGTGCTTGTTGTGGGAAAAGGAAGGGAAAGGGATTGTAAGCTGCTTTGCGTAGTGAAAAGCAGGATATTAAAAACAACTCTTCTTCTACTTAGAACATTAAAAAAACCCTATAAAGAAGATTGCAAAAAAGGCAGGGGGGAGGGGCACTGTTTGGAAGAACCCTAGTGCTGCAGAGATGCCAAATTAATTGTAGAAAAATTGCTGCATGAACGCCCCATCCTTGTTTCATTTTACTCACAATCTGGCCAACAACAAATAACATTCAGTTTAGAATAGTAATGTGAAAATCTTCCCAATTGGATTACACAGTGCTGGATTCAAAACAGGATTTGAGATTCATTTAAGACTACTGGGGACGGAGAAGGAAAAACAAAGACCAAGACTCCCTTTGCAAACAAAAAGTTGATCCAAATATACAGGTCTCATGCCAAGCAGAAATAAGTAGGGAAATGGGATAACCCTTGTATAAAAATGTGCTGGAGATTTTAGACAGTGTACAAACAAAAGGAGCTCACTTTAGATTAAATGGGGAGCAGCCCCACTGAGTAGCTTGATTCAAGTTCAGAAGTACTTTAGGGCAGTGGTCCCCACCCTTTTTATCACCGGAGACCGATCAATGCTTGAGAATTTTACTGAGGCCCGGGGGGGGGGGGTAGTCCTGCCTAGGGACGCCGCCACCCGAGCCCCTGCTCCACTTGCTTTCCCGCCCTGACTTCCCGGCACTCGCTGGGGGGCACTGCCAGCAGCAGCTGCGCAGTGCCACGCTGAGGGGGAGCTGCTGGAGAGCACCAAAGGCGAGTCGGCAGCAGAATGGCAGGGCAGCCCCCCAAGGCAGCAGCCGGGGAGGAGGATGAGGAGGAGCCGCGCCCCGGTACCAACTAATCCACGGACCGGTACCAGTCCATGGACCGGGGGTTGGGGACCGCTCTTTTAGAAACTAACATGTTTTTTTTCTGGGGGGGGGGAGTTCTTCAAGAGCCAAAACTCCCTTTGTGAGACGCCAGCAGAGTCCCATTTGAAAGAGAGCTGGGGTTTTTTTTGTACTCTGTTTTTAACTACCCAAAAGGAGTCTCAAAGCAACTGACAATCACCACCCATTCCACGCCCCACAACAGATGCCCTGTGACCTATGGGCAAGGGTGAGAGAGCTCTGAGAGAACTGTGACTTGCCCTAGGTCACCCAGCTTGCTGCATGAGGAGTGGCTCTCCAGATCAGACAATGCCGCCGCTCTTAACCACTACAAGCCCAGTTTATGTTTCCACTGCCCCATCAATCTACTTTGTCAGTAGAGCAGCAGATTAAGCCACATCAGGTTCCCCTGTGCGCATCTTTCCTCCAGTTGCACAAGCCCTCTCTCCTCCCTGATTTTCACGCCGCCGAGCGAGGAAGAACCGCCCTTAAGACACCCCTTGGGCCCGGCAAAGGGAGTGGCTCCTGAGCAAGCACAGCCAAGCATGCAGGCCTAATAGGAAGAGGCTGAGGAAGCCTCTGATGTCTGGAGCTTCTCCAACTCAACCACAGTGCATCATCCCACTGGCCTTCGCGGAGGGTTGGGAAAGCAAAAGTGCCAGATGCTGTCTGAGCCCCAGTTAATGAATGAAAGTCACTCCACCAAACCAACCGCGCCGACTTAGAAAACAACAACATCGTCATTTTAAGACAAGAGTGCTAGGGCTACTCCATTCTCTCTCTCCAGTGAGGAAGAAAAGGGAAGCAGAATTTTGTTTCTAGAGAATTATAAGCTCCCCCCCCCCCCCGACATAGCCTGTTTTTCAAAGTTTAACAAAGACCTGTTTTGCCAGGTGACAGAAGAGAAACAGGATGGTCGAGAAGCAGATAAGCCGGAGGAAGAGGATACATTGGAGGAGGCTGAATGAGAAACCTTTCTAACGATCAGATGGATAACCATGTTGGGCCATATCTAGATGCACCTGAAGTTGTAATTTTTTATCCCAGCACAAGCTGTCTCATACGTCAGAGGAAGCAGGAGGAATCAGCCGGCCTCCAAAGTCATGGGCAATCCCTCCCTCTTTCATTTCATATTCACCTTTGGGAACTTTTCCATTTGGACCGAATCATCATTTATTAAAAAAGCAAAACGGAATCACTGTTCAGAATGCCCAGCGCAGTTTCTCTAGCTCCCCTTCGTAAACCCTGCCAACCGGAAGGTTGATTCAGGTGGGTCACCCTGCTGGTCCGAATCAACCAAGACTGCGTCCAGGGGCCCCTCCAGACAACACGCTTTAATTCTGGGTGTACACGTCTCTGGAGAAAGGTACCTACCCAGGCGAAAACCTCGAGTCCAGTGGCACCTTTAAAGCCAACAAAGATTTATTTCAGGTGTGAGATGTAACCTTTGTTGGTCTTAATGGCACCCTGGGACTGTAGCCAGCCCTCCATCATCTGGCAGCGAAATGGAGAGCTTTTATTTTTCCAGCAGCCCATCACCTTTCCCTCTGAGCCAGCGAAACCATTTCAAAACCCAAAGGCATCTTCTCAAACATGTGCGACTTCTGGAAGTTGGCTCTGAAGGGCCACGGCCTTATTTGGGCATGGGGGGGGCACAGCAAAGAAGTCACTGCCTGCTCTTGAGCAAAATTCGGAGGCCTCCAGATGTAACCCACGTGGGGTATGGTGTGTGTGTGTGTGTGGGGGGGGATATCCCAGGCAACTTGAAGGGCTTCCCTTCAGGCTGGTCCGAGCCGAGGATCTCGCCTGAACCGGTTGCAAGGCTAAGCGGTGCAACGGCGGGCAAACCCCCGTTCCCACGAGCCGCGGCACGCGTGAACGCCCAAGCCGAGTGCTTCTGCTGGCCGCCCGCGGAGGTCCGCGCTGGAAGGCAGGAAGCCGGCGCCGCTCACCTTGACTTCCTTGCAAAGCCCGTTCCGCTTGCGGCCGTCGCGCTGGACGGAGCGCTGGTGCTTCTGCCGCCTGCTCAGGTGCCCGTTCGGGAGGGCGGTGGAGTGAGCCATTGGCCTGGCCGGCCGCGAGGCCCCCGATGCGGAGCAGCGTCGCAGTCCCTCCGCCGAGCCACAGCCGCGCCCCTCCTGCCCTGGGAAGGGAGCCACGCGCGCCTCGCACCCCGAGGACCGCTCGCCTGCTGCTGGGAGCCGGCGCGGGCCCGCTGCTGCTGCTGCTCCTGATGCTGCCGCTGCCGCTGCCGCCGCTGCTCCTGCCGCTGGTGCCAGTGCAAAGCCGGCCCGGCAGCCGCGCGATAAAAGGCGGCGGAGGAGGAGGAGGCGGGGAGCCCTCGGGGCACCATCCCGGCCCAACGCCTCCGTCGGCAGCCTGGCCCCGCGCCAGCGGGGAGGGACGCCGACCGAACGACCCACCGAGCGGCGGGCGCGCTGGCGGCTGCGGCTGCGGCTGCATCTGCTGCGCTTGCCCCGGCGTCTTGGTGGCCATCCTGGCGCTGGGGGGTCCCTGGAGGGAAAGGTGCCATGCTCCAGGGAGGCCCTGGCCACCCCCCGGGATGGCAGCTCATGCAGACATCACTAACACGATTCTGGCTTCGGGGGTGGACTCTAGGGCCTCGGATCCCACCGCGGTGCCTGGCCTCCCTGGGCTCCACTTCCAAATCGCGCGGGCATCGGAAGAAGTGTGTGTGGGATGAAAGCGGATTATTACTATTACATTATGCATTGGGATAATGGGGCAGCGTTGCCCGCGATAAAATCAGCCATAGATATAAGATATAATCATATAACTAGCAACTGTTAGAGGGAGCTAGAGGCGCTGTTACCCTAGAAGCATCTGCACTCTCTAGAGCAGGGGTAGTCAACCTGTGGTCCTCCAGATGTTCATGGACTACAATTCCCATGAGCCCCTGCCAGCAAACGCTGGCAGGGGCTCATGGGAATTGTAGTCCACGAACATCTGGAGGACCACAGGTTGACTACCCCTGCTCTAGAGGACCCCAGCAGGGCACAAGAGGTAGGGCGCAAGAACCAACAAGCCCAATTTATATACAGCCAGGGACACGGATGTGTGCTATTGGTCAGTTTCACTTTAAACTGGCTGGATCCAGCAGATGGGATCTAGCTGCACATTGGCCACTAACATTGCTCCGTTTGATCCTGCCTAGGTACAAACAACAGACATCCTTTTCATTTTGGGGGCGGGGGGGACTTCTAGATGTTCCCTGTCACCTGGCCTCATTGAATCATAGAATCATAAAGTTGGAAGGGACCTCCAGGGCCATCTAGTCCCACCCCTTGCAGAATGAAGGAAATTGACAACCATAGTGATCCCAGAATCACAGAATCACAGAGTTGGAAGGGGCCACACAGGCCATCTAGTCCAACCCGCTGCTCAACGCAGGATCAGCCCAATCCCATGCCCATATGATGCCCCCCCCCAACCAGAATCCCTGGTTTTACTCGGCGGAAGAGCTCTGATTTGTAGGCTCTGCTGAAGTTGATGAGTTCCAACAGGGCCCATCTCTCCTCTGGGAGCGCATTCCACCTCTGGGAGCCAGGACCAAGAAGACCCTAGCACTGGTCGAGGCTAGGTGGACCTGCCTTGGGGCAGGAACCACTAACATGTTGGAAGTGACAGAGTATAGTGATCTTTGGGGGATATATTCCGAGAGGTAAACAGAGCCCAGATCGGAAATGACCTTAAGGGTCAAAACCAGCACCTTGAATGTAATCCAGAACTCCACTGGAAGCCAATGCAGCTGCCTGAGCACAGGGCATATATGAGCCCTCCGGGGTGTTCTGGTGAGGACTCTGGAGAAGGGACAAGAAAAGGCCTGCATGGAGCGAGTTACATGAGTCCAATCTGGAGGTGATGGTTGCATTGATGACTGTGGCTAAAGGATCTGGGGCCAGGGAGGGCACTAGTAGCTTAGCCTGGCACAGACAGAAAACACCCACTGAGCTATTCTAGGGACTTGAACCTCCATGGAAAGGAAAGCATTAGTTATCGCTACCAGATTCCCGGCCATCTGCACAACTAAGCTTCACACTGTCCAGACTGAGCAGACGTACTTCCTCGGCTGGTCCCTTCCTACCTAGACACAGGACCTCCATCTTTGAAGGGTTCACTTTCAGGCAACCATCTCGTCTAGTGAATCGCTAGGAGGTTTCGGATCCCATGGAGCATTCAGGAATCCATTCGGATCCATAAGTCTCTGTAGGCCTACAGCACCCCCTGGCTATATAAGGGGGGATATAAGTGGGGTGGGACCCTGAGTTGGGCCCTCAGGACTTAGTGGTCTGACCATCGCACAGCATTAATTGCTATCAGATGCACTTCCAAGGCCACCACAAAGATCGGGTCCAGGGTGTGGCCTGCTTGATGGGTGGAGAGCCCCAGTGTCACCATGGCTGACACCAGATCTGAACTGTGCCCTGAGGCATGCTTGTGCATGTGGACATTAAAGCCCCTCAAAATAATCAGTTTAGTGCACTACGATGTCCAGGCGGGTGCCGAAAATGGTGCAGAAAATGGGCGGTACCCCAAATTACACTTGGTTGGTCATAAAAGTGCCACTAGACTCCATTTTCCCTAATCTATGTTGTCTAGAGATCAGCTGTAATTCGAGAAGATCTCCAGGCCCCACCTGGAGGTTGGTGACCTAGGCAGTAAAAGATTCCCAGGCCTGTTTATTAAGACTGTTCCACAGAGGAGGGGACACAGTTTTGAGATCTCCAAAAGCCTTTGTTGTGTTCTTTCAGCTTGGTTTTAATCAAAGTTATCATCATTAGGGTTGCCAACTCTGGTTTTGGAAATTCCTGGAAGTTTTGGGGTGGAGCCTAGGGAGGGCATGCTTTTGGAGTAGGGAAAGACAAATTGCTGTAAAGTTTACCCTCCAAAGCAGCCATCTTATCCAGAGAAACTGTTGTATTTTGGCTGGAGACCAGTTGTTTTTCCAGGAGATCTCCAGGCCCCATCTGGGGGCTGGCAACTCAATGGATTTTGAATCTGAGAAATAAGGAATATGCATGGTGTTGCCAGGTCCAGGTTGAGAAGCTCTTGTAGATTTAGGGGTGGACCTCAGAGGGATACAGTGTCACAGGGTCCCCCTTCAAAGCGCCTATCCCCCTACCCCCCATCCAGGGAAACTGATCTCTGTTGTCTGGAAATTCCAGGGGATCCCCATGTCTGTAATTCTGAGGGCAATTCCACACAAAGGGCAATGTCGCTAAGTCTGAGCGCTATTGAAAAGCACTTCAGGCAAAAGCGGCAGGTCACGGTAATGCACACAGCCGTTTCTATTGAAAAAAAGGCTCTCCCATTAGCACTGTTCTCCTAACACACAAGTTTCCGGTCTTGCTGAAATCACAACAGAGGAGGCTATATTTTTTCGTGCTTCCTCCCGCCCCTGGCCATCAATCAACCAGAACAGCCAATTAACTGTTGTGTTCGTGTTTACCTTTAAGAACTCTTTTTTTAAAAACTCCAAAACACCGGTAGCAACGCATATTCGTTAATTCCATGTATCAGAGAGACCTTTTCCGCTGGCATAGGAGCTGGCCCTTAATAGTTTGCACGCTTTTAAAGAAGAAAAAAATCCCCCCCCCCCTGCTATTCCTGGCTGAAATTATGGGCAGTGTCGAAGGGGGGTGGCGGGTGGGCTGTATTGTGTTTGGAAACTTTACAGACAATTGCTTGTGGAGTGATTTCAGCCAAAGAAGCAACGCTTATTCGTTGCTTTTGCTGGTTTAAGGGGAGAAAAATGGCGATCGCGACACCGGAAGCGCAGTGTGAGCAATTTGGGAGGGACATTCTTTCTACCGCTACATTGTGAACGCACATGTCTTTTCCGGATGTGTTGCAGGTTGTTCTCAAGAGTCTAGCGGTTTTTGCGGGAGTGTTGCAGGAGTGTTGCTGATTGTGTATGACGTCGTGAATAACGAGAAATATATAGCGTTACACAATGGCAACACTTTGGCTACATTAACGCTGTGCGGAATGGACCTGAGGGATTCCCAGATCTCTGTTGGCTGAAAATGAGCTTAGAGAGGGGCAGAGGTTCAGTGGTGCAGCAGAAGGTCTCAGGTTCCATCCCCAGGATCTCCCGTTAAGTGGGAGATGCCTGAAACTTTGGAGAGCTGGCACTAGTATGAGTAGACCACCCTTTCTCAACTTTATGACCATTGAGAAACCCCTGAAGGCTCTGAGAAACCTGAGAAGTCTCACAATCATGCAGAATAGGGTTGGGAAGCAGAGCTGTACCTGGGGACCTTCCCCTTCCTGCCCCCTCCAGGCCCATCGTTGGCCATTTGGGGTGGGGGGCAGGTTGACATGGCTGCATATGATCATATCACCTGATCAATGTTTAACACACTTTTAAAAATTATATTAAAAATTAATTAATACACACCCATTCAGGAAACCTTTCCAGGGCTCCCAGGAAAAACCCAGGGTTTCATGAAACCCTGGCGTAGACTATTGTGACTTTGATGAACTAAGGAGCATCTAATTCAACAGAAGGCAGTTCTGTGGGTTTATGACCTGTTAAACTCCAGGGTACCTCCAAGTTACACCTGGAGTTGGCATCGCCAAATCTGCAGCAGGGATATTTTGCTCTCCCCTCCCTCTCCTTAAGTTTACACATTTTTCAAATTATGTGTTTTTCCCACCCAGTCAACAGAGGAATCCTCTTCCCCTCCCAAAAAGAATTCCAATCCTGGAGAACTAACTCTGTCCACAGGCTGGTTAAATAAACTCTCCTCCTTTCTCAGGCAAAACTTCTACTGAGTAATTACTCTTTTTAAAGCTCAGGGACAGGAGTTCAGTTTTGGGTTGTAGTGGGCTTCTTGACAATAGGATTAGCAAGATTGCAACATAATGGGAAGGGAATAAAGACTGCTGCTCTCTTCAACGCAAGACCTCATTTGCAGGTCAAATTATTCATTCACTTACGTACCATCCGAACTGTGACATCTCGAGGCAGTAGGCTTCAAACAGACCCCTCCAGTACGTTTGAGGCCTTTATCGTTCCCCCCCCCTTTTTTTTTGTAATAGCAAAGTCTGAGTCCAGTAGCACCTTTCAGAGTTTAATTCTGGGTATAAGCTTTTGTGTGCATACACAGTTCTTTAGATAATCAGACCAACACAGCTACCCACCTGAACTTTTTTTTTAAAGCCCTTCTAGGTGTGAACACGATAACAATTTGGCAATTTCTCAGTGCAATTGCAGGGTTGGAGGCCATTGGTGAGGCCTGGAGATCTAAACCAGGGGTAGTCAACCTGTGGTCCTCCAGATGTTCATGGACTACAATTCCCATGAGCCCCTGGGATATGCAGCCCTTCCCATGATCCAGAGCTGGCAGCCCTAAATAATCTGCTGTGCATGACTCAGGGAGGGGCAAGATCTCAGTGGTACAGCATCTGCTTGGCATGCAGAAGGTCCCAGGTTCAATCCCCAACATCTGCAGTTAAAAGGATTAGCTAGCATGGGATCTGAAAGCTCTAGGCCTGGCTCTCTGCTGACCTTGATGGACAGAAGGCCTGATTCAGTATACTGCAGCTTCCTATGTCCAAGATGTCCTGTGCCAATCACTCTTGTATATTTCAGCTAGTAATCTTTTCCTGAGGAAGTCTCTGTTGAAAGACCCTGGCATTTTGGAGAGGAGGGGTTTCTTTTTCTGGAGGCCACATCTTAAAATGACCAGGGTTAATGCCGTTGTCGGTTGATCGATCGGCTGTGTAAAAGGGACAAAAAAAAAGAATTGTTCTTGAGAAAACAGACCAACTTGTTTGATCACAGTAAAACAGGAACGTGAGGCTGTAGGTCTTAGTAAAATCCAATGCCTGGAGTGAAGAGAATATAAGATTTTAGAATATAGAATTATAAGGTTGCAAGGAGTCACACTGGCTGTCTAGTCCAACCCCCTGCTCAATGAAGGATCAGCCTAAAATAACCCTGACAAATGTTTGTCCAACCACTGCTTGAAGACTGCTAGTGAGGGGGGAGCTCACCACCTCCCCCCATAGCCCATTCCACTGCTGAGCTACTCTTAATGTGAAAAAGATTTCCTAATCTCCAGGTATATTTTCACTCATCATTTAAACTAGCGATCCCCAACCTGTGGGCCGCAGACCATATGTGGTCCGTTGACTAACTGGAGGACACCTTCTCTCCCCCCCCCCCCCCGGCCCTTTACTTCATCCACGATCCGGCAGGCGCACAGGGGACTATCTCGTTGCAGAGAAACAAGCTCAGGGTTCCCATTGATTTGTCATTGTCATGAGTTAAAATTTCCATGAAAATAAAATGTTCCTTATGTTCATTGTTGTGGCGTGTCTGTATCTTATTTTGAAGGGATGTTTAAACATTACCATAGCGACCAGAGTCAGAGAGCGTTAGGGCAGTGGGCCTCAGTAAAATTGTCAAGCGTTGAGTGGTCCCTGGTGATAAAAAGGTTGGGGACCACTGATTTAAACCCATTATTGCAAGTCCTCCTGTACTGCTTACAGGAAGAGCTCCCTGCCCTCCTCTAAGGGGCAATCTTTTGAATAAAGTTTGAGTCCAGTGGCACTGTTAAGACAAACGCGGTTTTGAAACACCATTGACAACAACTCTTTGAGTGCGGTTCTCTAACCAATTCCCTATCCACCAGACTATCTGAAAATCCAGATTGTAGTCCTTCAACTTATCCATCAGAACATCATGGGGAACCTTATCAAAAGCTTCACTAAAATCCAAGTAAATGACATTAACCGAATTTCCACAATCCAGCAAACCTGTTTCTTGGTCAAAAAAGGAAACCAGGTTGGTCTGGCAAGACCTGTTGGGGACAAATCCATGCTGACTTCCTTGGATCACCAAATTGTCTTCCAGATGTTTGCAGATCGCTCCCTTTAATATCTGCTCCATTATCTTCCCCACAACAGAGGTCAGACTCACTGGTCTGTAGTTTCCCGGGTCATCCTTCCTCCCTTTTTTGAAGATCGGAATAACGTTTGCTCTCTTCCAGTCCTCCAGGACAGTGGTCCCCAACCTTTATTAGGCTGGGGACCGGCAGGGCATCAGGCCGCGCCCACGTTTCGGGCCGCGCCCGCGATCCACGCCCGCGGATCGGGCCACGCCCGCGATCCACACCCGCGGATCGGGCTACGCCCGCGATCCACACCCGCGAGCCACGCCCGCGGATTGGGCCGCACCCGCGAGCCGCGCCCGCGGATCGGGCCGCGCGGGCACGGCCTGCACGGGCGCGGCCCGGCCCTAATTCCCTCTCCCCGCCCTCCCGCAGTAAGTAGCTTCCTGGGCCGCAAGCTTGCAGCCTGGGAAGTTTTTTACTGCGGGGAGAGGGAGCCGCGGCCCGGCGCCATGGCCTTTGCCGCCCGGTGCCGGGCCGCGGCCCGCAGGTTGGGGACCACTGCTCCAGGACATCTCCAGTCCTTAAAGAGGTCCCGAAGATGATGGACAAGGGCTGTGCAAGTTCTCTGGAAAGTTCTTTGAGTACTCTCGGGTGCATTTCATCCGGCCCAGGGGATTTGAACTCATCCAGTGCAGCTAAATGCCTCTCGACAACCTCTCTATCCATGTTAACCTGCCACCCAGACACTATCCTTTGGCTACTGCCATCTCTAGATGTGCCTAAATCCTTTGACCTGTGGGAAAAAACAGATGTAAAATAGGCACTAAGCCTTTCTGCTTTCTCTGCATCTGCCATTAGAGTTTGTCCATCCGCACCCAACAGTGGGCCTATTGCCTCCTTTACTTTACGTTTGCTCCTCACATAACTGAAAAATCTTTTCTTGTTCCAGTGGGCTTCCCTGGCCAATCTTAGCTCACTCTCAGCTTTGGCCTTTCTGATGATTGATCTACAGTGCCTAGTAACCTGTAGGTACTCTTCTTTAGAGCTCTGTCCTTCCCTCCATTTCCTGAACATTTTCCTTTTCTTTCTTAGTTCCTCTTGAAGTTCTCTGTTCATCCAAATAGGCTTCTTAGAGCTCCTGCAGTGTTTTCGTCTTTCTGGGATAGTCATTGATTGAGCATGCAATAGCTCCTGTTTGAGTAGCGCCCACCCTTCACATGCTCCCTTCCCTTCCAGCATTCTCGTCCATGGTATGACACTCATCATGTCTGAGTTTATTAAAGTTTGCCCTACGAAAATCCAACATCCGCATCTGGCTACAAGCTTCCTTGGCTCTCCATCTCAAAAGGAATTCTATGAGGACATGGTCACTTCCCCCTAGGGTCCCCACCTCCTTCACCTCATCCACCAACTCTTGCCTGTTGGTCAGTATTAAGTCCAGTATGGCTGAACCTCTTGTGGGTTCATCTACCATTTGATAAATGAAATTGTCAGCCAGGCAGGTCAGAAACTTGCATGACTGAGGACGCTTCGCAGAGTTTGTTTCCCAGCACACATCTGGGAAATTGAAGTCACCCATGATGACAAGGTCCTGCCGTTTGGATATTTTCTCAAGCTGCTCACAAAGTGCAGCATCCACATCCTCTCGTTGGTCAGGCGGTCGGTAGCAGACACCAACCACCACACTGTTTGTTTTCCCCTCGCTTATTTTCACCCAGATGCTTTCCACTGTAGATATGCTCTCCTTCACTAGAATTTCCTGACAGGTAAGCTCTTTCCTCACATACAGTGCTACTCCTACACCTCTTCGATCTATTCTGTTTTTTTTGAACAGTTCATATCCATCCACCATTACATTCCAGTCATGAGAATCATTCCACCAGGTTTCTGTGATGCCTACTAGATCATACCTTTCCATCAGCATGAGAAGTTCCAGCTCTTCCTTTTTATTGCCCATGCTTCGGGCGTTAGTATAAAGACATCTGAATCCTTTTACTTTTGGTTCCCTATGAGCTGGCCTTGCCGGTTGGGCTGCCCCCGATCGTTCTCCTTCCTTACACTCCCTATGTTGATCGTCTCCTTCCCCTTGTGGCTTCAGTTTAAAGCTCTCCTGATGAATCTCCCCAGGTTCCTGCCAAACACATTCTTCCCCAGTTTCGATAAGTGCAGTCCATCAGGTGCTAGTAGGCCTTCCTCAAGAAAGCCTATCCCATGGTCCCAGAAACCAAATCTTTCCTGCCGGCACCAACTACACAGCCACTGATTCATCTCCATTATCTTCCTCTCCCGACGCATTCCTCTTCCCTTGACAGGCAAGATTGTTCTGCAGCTTCAGACCAACGTGGCGACCCACCTGAATCAAGTTTCCGAATAGATTCAGGGGGAACACCTTGTTAGTCCGAAGCCGCAGGACACAGTTTGAGTGTGGTGGCACCATGTTTTAATCTCCATAAAAGCTTTTGTGTGTACGCGTGCTTCCTCAGATACACTGAAACAGAGGTAATCAGCCATGAGGACAAATATTTATTGCTCAGTTATTTATGCATCTTGACTCTTAGCCCTGCCTGGCAGCATCCTCCCCACCTTCTACCAATATGGAATGGTTGGTGAATTCTGTTTCAGTGTATGCATGCACGCAAAAGCTTATCTTCTGTTCCACTTAATATTTCTGGTAAGGCCTTGGAGGCGGTCTCATGGCTTAAATGCCACTCAGCACTTAACACCCACTCAGGGCAGCTGTCCTGAGTCCCTCCTCCTCCTCCTCCAACTGGCTTGCCTGCCTGTCCAGCAGCCCACCAATCACCTTCCGTCCCCCACCCCTGACCACCCCCTCCTCCTTCCACTTCCCTCTGATGCTTGGAGGCTGCAGATCCCTGCCACATGAGAGCTGCCCCTGCCAGTGAGTTCCCTGCAGCCTGCAGCCTTTCCAGGTCCAGGGCAGGGGGAGGAGGCCATCCACAGAGTTTCCCCCCTCCCCCCGCAATCTAGTGCCTGTTTTATTCCTGAATGCAACGGGCTTTGCCTCTAGTACCTTGAATAAAACTCTGTTGGTCTAAAGGGTGCCACTGGGCTTGAAACGTTCAAATACTTAGACAGCAATCGCATCCAGGGGATGCTCTGGTACTTTGGGCAAAAACTCAGAAGGGAGAGGGGAGAGACCTCAGCAGGGTACATGGCCCTGTACATCACAGGGTACATTACAGGGTACTCCCAAAGCAGCCCTTTTCTCCATGGGAACTGATCTATGTCATCTGGAGATCCACTGGGATTTCAGGAGATCTCCAGGCCCCACCTGGAGGTTGGTAATTCTAGGAGGAGAGCCACTAACGAGCTCTGGAAGTGACCCATGTGAATTCTGACGCAGGGATCAAAGTATAGAACAACACACTGTTATTCAGTTCCCCATTATGTGGATTAAAGAAGGAAAGAAACTCAATGGAATGTAAATATATAGATATAGTCCTTTCCTGTGGCACAGTCACTCTTAACGTATGCCAAAGTGGATAAATGGCAGGAAACCTCTGCTGGGCATTTGAGACACACCCCCATCGGGGGCTATTGCCCATGTTGCTTCATAAGATGCCACTTGGACTAAGGTGTCCTGAGGACTGGGATTCTCCCAGCATGATAGCGGAAGGATTCAAGTGGGTAGCCATGTTGGTCTGAAGCAGCACAGCAAAACAAAATCAGAGTCCAGTAGCACCTTTAAGACCTACAAAGATTTATTCAAGGCGTGAGCTTTCGAGGGCAAGCACTCTTCCTCAGACTATGACCCACCATCATGACAGTGGGAATATAAAGCAAAAGTTAATCCTGTTAAATTAGTAAACTGTGTCACAACATCCAAATACAGCCATATGATAATTCTTTGCTAAAACAGCCAATCAGTCCCCTCAAATTCAGTTGTAGTTCACAAAAACATAGGAGAAATAGAACTGTCTATGTTAGTGACTAAAGGTTTACACTTTACATCACTAACAGAGTTTTATTTCTTCCTGTATTTTTCATGACCCACTTACTTGGGTTGCCAATCTCCAGGTGGGGCTTGAAAGTCTTCTAGAATGACAACTGATCTCAGAGGCAGGTGAGATTATACTCTATCGAGGTTCCTCATCTCCCCCAAACCCACCACCCTCCCTAGATTCTGTTTCCAAATCCCCAGAAATCTCATGGCACTTAATGCTGAAGTATTGACATTTTGCCTTTTGTGCTTAGCATTTCCACGTGGCGCAGAAGTAAGCCCAAAGGAATCTCCTCCAGTGTCCTGACTCACTGTTGGGTCCTGATCCATAATTTGAGAGCGATGAGCACACAGCTTTACAAGCTAGATTCCAGCAGGTTCAATAACAATATACACTCCACAGGTATCTGCATAGAAATTATAAGGTCCGAAGGGTCAGTGTTTTAATTGCACTCTGTGAACACTCAGAAGTTAACTTAACATTGCCTGGCAGAGAAAAGGTTACCGATCAAGTTTTCTTGACTGGCCTCTGGGCTGCCAGGGTGTGTTTCATATGTTAAGAATTGCAGTTCAGAAGAAAAGACTGGTTTCCTGTGGCCTTAGGAAATCATGAGGGATGCTCCAAAATCTCTTGGAGGCCAGGACTCAGAGACAAGTAATTTCCCATCCAGTAGGGAAACAGAGGCAGGCTGATGTAGCATGTCAGACCTCAGAAGCTAAGCAGGGTCTGTTCTTTTTGCCTATTGGTTTCATTGGCTTTGGGTGAATCCAGACACCAACCAAATACCAAACAGGGAACACCAGAATGACACAAGTTATATGCAGTTTGGCTAGCCTGATTGGTCCTTAATGGGCACAATTCATAGGTCTGTGAGTTCACACAAATAGTCTCTGATTGGTCGCTCTACAATCCTTCATTGGCATTGTGGCCCATGTTAGCGAAGCTTAGATTGCATACTAATGATTTGGGAGAAATAGGCAACATCTACTGTGCAAATTTATGAAGAAGTGACTGGAAAATCCTGCAGGAGCAGTAAAGGGGGCAGCTAGCTAGAATAGCAAGGTTAAGGATCTATAGAATATCAAGGTGGAGGACCTATTTCAAATAGTTGCCTTTGATTGGCTCATTCAAGTTTTTCCCTGTTCTGAGAACAGTTAGGGGCTTTCCGCACAAGGACCAATTTTGCTGAATGTCTGCAGTATGCAGAAACGCTATATTTAATAGTGGAATTTCGTCATTCCACATACCTTTAATTCTAGTGGAATATTGAAGTCCCAGTAGCGTTGTATTCATTCCCCACATGTTTCCAGTCTTGCTAGAATCGCAACAAAGGAAGCAATATTTTTCCACGCTTCTTCCCGCCCCTGGCCGTCAATCAAACAGAACAGCCAATGAACTGTTGTGTTCGTGCTCCCAAAAAGCCCCTTTCCCTTTAAGAACTGTTTTTTAAAAAGCCGAAAACACCACATGTGTTCAAGATGGCTGCTCACCTCTTCTCTCAAGACCAGGCTCCTTCCCTGATGATCAACAGGCAAAGACCAACAGCAAAAGCCCTTCTTCCTTGTGATAGGATCAGATATATTCTCCTGTTCCCTCCCACAGGAAGCCCCTCACCTAGAAGTTCTGGGAAGAAGAAGTTCTCCCTCCCCTCACTCCAGGCACCTGCTTCCTAGCCAGGTCAATTAACATGTGAAAGGGAAGGTGAACAGGGGCTTAACAGCCCCTTCCCCTCTCTCCCTGGTCCAGAGGAAAAAAACATATTTTGAAATAGCAAGGGAGGCATTTTGTCATTGTTGTTGGTCCTAGTTTGGTGTAGTGGTTAGGAGTGCTAACTCTTCTTCTTCTTCTTCTTCTTCTTCTTCTTCTTCTTCTTCTTCTTCTTCTTCTTCTTCTTCTTCTTCTTCTTCTACCACTATGCCTGAAGGCCCGGCTAAGGCTGCCATCCCCTCCTCAGTTGGGCACCGAGCACATTTTAGCTCGCCCACAGAGACTTATGGATCCAACTGGATTCCTGAATGCTCTGCGGGACCCAATGCCTCCCGGTACTTCTCTAGATGGATTGGTTAGCGACTGGCACAACAGAATGCTGGTTGCCATCGATGAGATAGCTCCCAGACATTCTCTACATCCCCAAGCGGGCCCCTTGGTAAGCCAAGGAGCATCGTAAGAAGAAACGAGAACTGAGACGACTAGAGCGAGTCTGGAGGAAGACTAGTGACAAAGTGGCGAGAGCATCCTATAGAATGCAGTTAAAAGCCTATGAGATGGTGAAGAAGTTGGTAAAACGCAAATTCTACTTGACTGAAATCGCATCTGCTAACTCACGCCCAGCACAATTATTTAGGGTTGTTCGATCCCTTACCACCCTGGAGGAAGGGCGCCAAAATACTAACCAATTGGACAGTAGCTGCAAGGCCTTTGTGAGTTATTTTGCAGATAAAATCTTGTCATTCTGCCACAACCTACTTCAGACAGAATGTGAACTAGAGGCCCCTTGGCCGCCTTTGGAGAGTAAATTGAGTAACTTCAGATGACTCATGCTGACCGAAGTTGCTAAAGACAGCAAAACCAACTTCCCCTCTAGACCCATGTCCATCATGGCTACTAAAAACATCTGATATAAGAGCAGTGCCCCCCCTCCAGGAGATAATCAAGCTCTCCCTTTCAACAGGAGAATTCCCGGGGGGGCTAAAAGAAGCAGTGGCTCGCCCACTGCTCAAAAAAACATCTCTGGACCCATGATGACCATCCAACTTCGGCTCTGTTTCGCACTTAGCGTTTCTGGGGAAGATGCTTGAAAAGGCTGTGGAAGACCAACTAACAGCATACTTAGAAGAAACTTTGGTCCTAGACCCATCTCAGTCAGGTTTCCAGCCTGGCCATGGGATAGAGACAGTGCTAGTGGATGACCCCTGTTGCCACCTTCCTTTAATGTTATTGTTGTTATTGTTATTATATAAATGTTATTGTCATTGTTACCACCTTACTGTTGCTTGAATGATGTTACCTGTACTATTTTGTTGTTTCCTGTTAACCGCCCTGAGCCTTCGGGGAGGGCAGTATAGAAATAAAATAAATAAATAAACAAACAAACAAACCAGGGCCAGAGCTTCCTCCATTCTGGCCCCCACCTGGTGGAAGGAGCTCCCAGAGGAGATCAGGGCCCTGACAGATCTAAAACAGTTCTGCAGGGCCTGCAAAAGGGAGCTCCTCCACCAGGCATTTGGTTGAGGTCGACCTGAACCACCACTTCCCATCGCCCCCCCCCCCAGCCTCCCTCCTCCAACCAGCATTGCAGGCTCACCCAGCCCATCAACAAGCGTTGAATTATTGTTCTCTCCAGTGTTCTATTGTTCATAATGTTATAGTTATTATGTTATTGTATACTGAGTTATTTGTAGTTATCTCTGTTTGTTGTAAACCGCCCTGAGCCTTTGGGCAGGGCGGTATATAAATGTAATAAATAAATAAATAAATTCTAATGTAGACAGATGCTGTTTGAAATAACACATCTTTACAGACTGCAACTGCCTGTGAATATAATGGCTTGCGTGACACATGGTGCTCAGGAATATCTGTGGAGGTGGTTTACGAACAGATATGGATTCAAGGGAAAGTCTAAATTCATTTGGAAAGTTATCACTCTCACCTGTGGTTTATTCCATCCCCATAAGGAGACAGGAGATGGAGTCCTATTTTAGATGCATTAGGGATCGGTCATAACCAGCAAGTTAGGTTTCTCCCAAACCTTACTTGGGATGAAAGAAGGAAGTAAGGCTGTTCACATATCCTATGGCAGCAACTGTGTGTTTACCGTTACATGTCAATGAGATCAGAACAGACTGGAAAAGTAGGCAGCTGTGGACAAGATGCAATTCAACAAGGAGAAGTGTAGAAGTGGGTAACAAAAATAAGATGGGGGATATACTTCAGCGTAGCAGTGTGTGTGTGAACAAGTGGGTGGAGTGTAAGTTAAATATGCAGTGTGACGCAGCAGCAAAAAGGGCTAATGCGATCTTGACATATTTCAACAGAGACATCACATTCAGATTGCAAGATGTCATAGTTCTACTGTACATTGCATTGATCAAGCCACCCCAGGGAGCCGTTCCTGTTGGTTAGGATAGTGGGTTGAAATTACAAGTGGAAAGGTACCAGCAGGATATTAGGATTTTTTTTTTACCATGAGTAGTTCAGCAGTGGAATGGGATGCCTAGGGAGGGGGTGAGCTCTCTCTCACTGGCAGTCTTCAAGCAGTGGCTAGGCGAGCAGTTGCCAGGGGTGCTTTAATCCTGCATTTAGCAGGGGGTTGGACTAGATGGCCTCTATGGCCTTGTCCAACTCTAGGATTCTAAAATTTAAAATTCTAAAACCCTATGTCCTCTTCATAGCCCAGGCCATGAATTTTACTAAGTTCTACTCATACTACTCATATTCCTGCTTTATGAAACAATTCATAAATGCAATGAAACAATTCAAGTATGTTGATTTTCTGAAAAACAAATTTTTGTGCCTGTTACCAACACACTCACATACCAGCAGCTGGATGAACACTTGTCAGGGATACTTTAGGCTGATCCTGCACTGAGCAGGAGGTTGGACTAGATGCCCTCTATGTCCTCTTCCAATTCTATGCTTCCATGTGTTTGCAATAATAAACCATGGCTTCTTCCTCACACTGTGGTGCATGCACCAATATATGACATACACACATGCACAATATGCCCACATGCATATCATCAATCTAGTCTTTATTAGCATGATAAAAGGGACAATAGACTTAATAAAACCATTACAGGCATGTAAATGTCAAAGGACGACAATAAAATTAACCATTATACTAACATATAAATTACGGAAGTAAACAATTCTCAACTTTGAAGTTTAACTACACGCATCCTAATAGCAGCTGACAAAAACATTGCCACCCCTCAAATATGCCCACATGCATATTGTGCACATGCAGGTGGGTGTTTCCCATGCATCTGATAGCCAGTACAGTTTCTTCTTTCCTGGACTCCTATTAAAGGCATGCTTGATTCTTGTACCCCTAGACATGCATAGATGCATTTTCTCAAAAGAACACACTTCTTTACAACAATCACAATTTTCTCTGTCCCTGGGCCCCCTGCATCAAGGCCTGGACTTCCGTGGGTCGACCGACCCAGCCCCACTGCCAGAAGATCCCAGGGAGGAGGGAGCCCCACCCCAACTCATCTGCATACGCAGTGCCTCAAGAGGAGGGCCGCCCAGCCACTGCCAGGGCAGAGGAGGAGAACTTATGACCTCCAGCAAAGGGTAGACCCGGACAGGGCAGAGGGGGAAAACGGAGGCCCAAGAGGCCATTAGGAGTCAGGCTGTGTTGGTGCAGGACAATGGGGGGGGGGGTCAAGAACACCCCATACTCCTTCGCAGTCATAAACTCCAGCCAAGTCCCCCCTGGTTATGCAATGAGATCAGCCCCTGGGCTTATATAAATAAAAAATAAACTAAACTAAATTAAAATATGCCCTGTTGAGAAGGAAATTACAGGGAAAGGGGGTGGGTAAGCAAACGAAAGGACACTGGGACACCTGTAGGGTAGCATAAGACTACTGGATCCAACGTAGCAAGTGGATGCACAAGAAGTTTTCAATCTTCAAAATACAGTTTCTTTAATAAGAAGTATTCCTTTATGATTCACAACATGTTTTGCTAAACAGCACTTTAAGAAGAGATTCCAAAATTTATTTTATTTATTTAGATTTTTATACCACCCTTCCATACAGCTTTGGGCAGTTTACATATTTATTTATTTATTTATTTATTTATTTATTTATTTATTTATTTATTTATTTATTTATTTATTTATTTATTTATTTATTTATTTATTTATTTATTTATTTATTTATTTATTTATTTATATACCGCCCTCCCCGAGGGCTCAGGGCGGTTTACAGAAAACAGGGAGGATACAATTAACACATGGTAACACATATAACATTATAGAACATTGCAACAAATATAACAATCATAACATAACATGTCAACCAGAGCAATATTTAAACAGGAACACTGACACAGCTTTGGGTTGGTCAAATTCTTTGGTCATGGAGGGGTGTCTGGGGGGCAGTGGGTGTTTTGGGGCTGGTCGGCCAAGCAAATGCCTGGTGGAAGAGCTCCCTTTTGCAGGCCCTGTAGAATTGTGAGAGTTCGAACAGGGCCCTGATCTGTTCAGGGAGCTTGTTCCACAGGTGGGGACCAGGACCAAGAAGGCTCTGCCCTTGTTGAGGTCCGACATGCTTCTCTGGGGCCGCAGCCAGTTGGAGGTGGCAGAGTGTAAGGCTCTTTGGGGGGTATAGGCAGGGAGGCGGTCTCTCAGATACACTGGGCCCAGACTGCGTATGGCCTTAAAGGTGATTACCAAACCTTAAGCTTAATTCAGAATTCAACTGGGAGGCAGTCAAGTATAGGTCGGATGTGGGATCTCCATAATGTTTTAGGGAGAATCCTGGACGCAGCGTTCCGCACCAGTTATAGTTTCCAGATCAAGGATAAGGATAGGCCTGCGTAGAGCAAGTTGCAGAAGTCCAATCTAGAGGTGACCGTCGCATGGATCACTGTGGCTAGGTGTTCCGGGGCCAAGTAGGGTGCTAGCAGCTTAGCTTGGTGGAGGCAGTGAAATACCACCAACACTACCTTTGTGATCTGGGCTTCTATTATAACAGAAGCATCCAGGATCACGCCCCGGTTCCTAGCAGGGTAAGCTGTTATGAGCTGCATTCCATCCAGAGTGGGCTGACGTGCTTCCTCCCATAGTCCCTTCCTGCCCAGCCACAGGACCTCCGTCTTTGCAGGGTTGAGCTTCAGACGACTCTGCTTGAGCCACCTCATCACTGCTTCCAGGCAGCTGGCAAATGCTTCTGGGGGAGAATCAGGGTGGTCATCCATCAGGAGGAAGAGCTGGGTGTCATCAGCATATTGATGGCAACCCATCCCAAACCTCCACACCAGCTGAGCAAGAGAGTGCATGAAGATATTAAATAGGACAGGTGAGAGGGACTCCTTGTGGGACTCAACGTGTGAGCTGGTGACGGCTAGATACTCTCCTATTGCTACCCTCTGTCTGCAACCCTGGAGGAAGGAGATCAGCCATTTGAGGGCTGTCCCCTGTACTCCGGTGTCGGTGAGGCGGTGAGCTAGGAACTCATGACTGATTGTGTTAAACACTGCTGAGAGGTCTAGCGCTGTCTCTACCCCATGACCAGGCTGGAAACCTGACTGAAATGGGTCAAGGGCTGAAGTTTCCTCCAGGAATGCTAATATGGCTGTAGCAACCCTTCCAACCAACTCCCCCACTAACACTTGATGCAAGACAGGGCGGTAGTTGAAGAATAAGAAAAAGAGTTGGTTGCCGCTTTTCTCTACCTGAAGGAGTCTCAATGTAGCTTACAGTCGCCTTCCCTTTCCTCTCCCCACAACAGACACCCTGTAAGGTGGTGGAGGCTGAGAAGGCCCTGAGATTACTGAAGAAGAAGAAGAGTTGGTTCTTAAATGCTGCTTTTCTCTACCCAAAGGAATCTCAGAGCTGCTTACAGTCGCCTTCCCTTTCCTCTCCCCACAACAGGCACCCTGTAAGGTGGTTGAGGCTGAGAAGGCCCTGAGATTACTGAAGAAGAAGAAGAGTTGGTTCTTAAATGCTGCTTTTCTCTACCCAAAGGAATCTCAGAGCTGCTTACAGTCGCCTTCCCTTTCCTCTCCCCACAACAGGCACCCTGTTTGGAAGGTAAGGCTGAGAGGGCCCTGATATCACTGCCTGGTCACATCAGTTTTGTCAGTGCCGTGGCGAGCCCAAGGTCACCCAGCTGGCTGCATGTGGGGGAGTGCAGAATTGAACCCGGCATGCCAGATTAGAAGTCTGCACTCCTAACCACGACACCAAACTGGCTCTCTTTTCAGGCCCCTGTGGAGCTAAGGATGTTTTTCTGAGCAATGGGCATACCACTGCCTTTTTAAAACCCTCTGGGAATTATCCCATTGAGAGGGAGAGGTTGATTATTTCCCAGAGAGGGGCTCCTATTCTTATTTCTGTTGTTTTTAGGAGCCACGATGGATATGGGTCTAGTCAGCAGGTGGTTGGCCTCCTTTAAAACATTGGTTAGTAAGGAAGCATGAAATAATATTTGTATTAAGAATAATTGAAGATTAAAGACGTCTTGTGTGTCTCCTTGCTACGTTGGATTCAGCGATCTTGTGTTACCAGAGGGGTGTCCTAAGCCCAATCCGTATTCCTGAGACACCTTTATTTTGTGAGGGAGAAAGGGATTGTGGCTGATGTCAACATCTAACTTTAAAAGGAAATCCCCCTTATCTGTCTGCTCGTGTGTGCTATAGCCTAAAGAATTCAGGTGTGCTCCCTGACAACCAAGATGATGTATTCCTACCTCGGGAAACTACCACGTACAAGAGGCGTTGCAGTATTGAACAAATAAAAGTTTATATAACTCTACACGGGACAAAATAAACGTGTCAGGGCTGGATTATAGGTGTAGCAGTAGATACCAATTCAAATACATTTTCCATATATTTTTTTTGTACCCTGTAAGCCTAGTTTTTCAGCACCTTTTTCACACTGAAAAAGCGCTCCTCGGCTTATACGCAGGTATATACTCTGATCTTTTCCCCCCTTTTGCCTTCACTTCTTCCTCTTTTTAATCACTTTTTCCAAACTATTCTTTTGGTTCTTTGGGTGGGGTGTGGTGGGTTTTGGAAGGGCTTTGGGATTACTTGTTTCTTTCTCCTAGTGTTGCTTCTTTTATCTAAGGGGCAGCATTGCTTGCCTTTTCTTCTTGGGGTTGTGTTTCTTTTAAAAGTTGATTTTTACAGTTCTTTCTTTCAGTGTTTTGTTCTGGGGGAGGGGAGGCACTGCAGTTGTAGTTACAGTTGTCCATAATCACAGTTTGGTGGCTGTTGTACTTGTTGTAGTAAGTTGCCAACTTTGGGTACTGTTGTTCTGCTCTGGTTTGCAGTACTGTCAGAGGTCTTTCAGGGTGTCATCCAGAGAGGAAGGGAAGGCTGCTTTGAGACTCCTTTGGTTAGTGAGAAACAGGGTACAAAAACCAGCATCTATTCATCCTCTTGACTTTTCTGTATTTGTTGGGGGGGGGGGCGGCTGCATGGGAGAGCCTGTGATGATGGAGCATTTCCCACCCTCGTCTTATATGCGAGGCAATAAGTTTGCCCAGATTCTGTGCTAAAACACGGTGCCTCGGCTTATATGTAGGTCGTCTTATATGCAAGTAGTGTTCCCCAACCCCCGGGTCGTGACCCGGTACCGGGCTGTGGAGCCCTCGGTACCAGGCCGCAGCAGGGGAGAGGGAGGAGCTGGCGCTGGCGCTGCCTGGCTGAGGTGCCAGAAGAAATCAAAAAGAGCTCCACCAAGCGGGGGGGGGGCAAACCAGGCGGGCGCGCTCCCTTGCAAAAGGGACATGGCAGACTCCCCTTCACTGGGTGCCTGCCTGGGCACCATCCCCACCTCGAGAGCAGAGGGTTGGGTTGCCTGAGCAGTCCATCCGGCATGCCTGTGAATGAGAGTGGGACGGGTGTGCATGCAGGGGTGTGTGTGTGTGTATGTGTGTGGATGCTCACATTGCTGCGGCCATCCAGATCCTGAGCATCCTGAGTTTGTTGGGGCTGCCCAAGAGTTGGGGTAGAGTGCACAGGCTCTGGCGAGGTGGCCTTGCTCTGCTTTGCCTTGCATCCCCCCCCCTTTCTCCACCCCTCTGGTGAAGAAATCACCGGTGCTTGGTCTCCTGCTGCTCCGACACTTCAGCAAAGAGCACACTGGAGGCAAGGCATGGTGGGTGCTGGGCAAAGTGGCTTGGCAAACACCACACGGGGGCGGGAGAGGGAGGCCTGGGGACCGGGGGGGGGGGGAGAGGGAGAGTGGCACTCCCCACTGGGCACCATGCTGCCACAGCACTGTTAAAACTGTTCTGACCAAGCAGGAATCTCAGGGCTCTCTCAGCCTCACCCACCCCACAGGGTGTCTGTTGTGGGGAGAGGAAAGGGAAGGCGACTGTAAGCCGCTTTGAGACTCCTTCGGGTAGGGAAAAGCGGCATATAAGGACCAACTCGTCTTCGTCTTCGTCTTCGTCTTCGTCTTCGTCTTCGTCTTCGTCTTCGTCTTCGTCTTCGTCTTCGTCTTCGTCTTCGTCTTCGTCTTCGTCTTCGTCTTCGTCTTCGTCTTCGTCTTCTTCTTCTTCTTCTTCTTCTTCTTCTTCTTCTTCTTCTTCTTCTTCTTCTTCAGTTAATTCAGTGAAGAATATACCCCTCTTTTTGAATGGGCATAGTAGTGGCTTCTTTGCCCTGTTATAAACTCAGGAGGTTCATATAGTTCATATGAGTGAACTACCTTTGGGTAAGGAGCAGTTGAGCCAACTCCCTTTTCTCTCAGACTCCAGGATTCTGATCGAATCTTCAGGGCCCAACAAACTTCCTATTTGATCAGGAAAGGGTGTGAAAGGCTGTAAAAGGGAGCTTTAAAAAGCAACATGAACACAGCAAGCAAAACCCCAAACAATCCAACACGGCAGAAGAATGTAAAAATAGGTTCTTGGCAGAGAGTAATTAACGGAGACCCTGCTTTTATGCACCATCCAAAGCTTCTCAGGGATGGAGGCATCCTTGCAGCCTCCTCTCCTGCTAGAGTCCTCCCGAAAATCCTTCCTCCCCCCCCTCCCATCTTGGACAATAAGTTTCCTGCACAGCCAATGATCCTAGGCCAGATTTTGTCCTTAAGAATGATAAAAGAACCAGGTATACCCAAATCCCCACTAGAGAGCCATGCAGAATGGAACCAGCTCAGTTTGACACACACTAACCCTTGAGAGGAAGGATTGGGGGTTGCTTGTCCACACACACACACACACACACACACACACACACACACACACACACACACACACACACGGTCTTCCTGTTTTGGATTGAGGAGAAGCCAAGTAACCTGGAAGAGTTAACTAAATGAGGGTGATGGCCTCATCAGAATTAAACTTGTGTCTCAGTCAGGTAAGATCAAAGCCACCCTGCAGTATAACATCAACGAGGGAGGCAGCACTATGCTTAATTGATCTGGTGTTGTTCGACATCAATGGCGGACCAGAGGAACCTGTGAATTCTCATTCCTAGGGATGGGACAGAGGAAAGAATCCAAGTATTCCCAATATCACGGCTTTTTTACTTACCCTCTAAAGCAGGGGTAGTCAGCCTGTGGTCCTCCAGATGTCCATGGACTACAATTCCCATGAGCCCCTGCCAGCATTCGCTCTAAAGCACTCTGAGATGGATGTCCAGAAAGAATTCCTTAAGGGGGGAATTCAGGCAGCCCTCTGCAGATAACTGAGAGAGCCTGTCATAGCTGGGTACAGAGCTGTGCTCCTGAAATAGCAGAATGCATGGCAGAGACAGCTTAGATTTCCACAGCTAGTGGGATTTGCATGAGCTGAGATGGTTTTACAGTGAGTTTCCTCAGGAGGTAGTGGGTTCTCTGGAAGTTTTTAAGTAGAGGCTAGAGAGCCATCTGACAGAAATGCTGATTCTGTGAACTTAGGCAGATTGTAAGTAGCGGAGCAGAAGGAATGGTGTCAGTGCTTGGCTCTTGTGGGCCTTTTCTTGCATGCCAGGGAAATGCTGATCGCCACTTTGGGATTGGAGGGAAATTTCCTCCAGGCCAGGCTGGCCAGGAATTCTGGGGATTTTTGGTGGTGGGGCATGGAATTGGGGTCACTGTGGGTTGTACTGGATGACCCTGGAGGTCCTTTCCAATTCTGTGTTTCCATTGTTTTTGTTATTGTTTATATTTGCTACCTGCCTTTTTTTCTCCAGTGCAGCACTAATCTACAAGATTCAAATGTATTCTGGAATTTTAAGGCAATTTAGATTTTAGGGTGAATTATATATTTTTATAGAATTTAAGATACGTTATCTGCCTTGAGTCACTCAAGACAGAGCTGAATAGAAATTATTATTATTATTGTCATTATTAATATTATTATCATAACCATCATCCTCATCTCCAATCTCCTTTGTCAGGGCACCATACTTTGAAAAGCAAAAAAAGAAGAGATATTTCTCAACTGGCTACTTCAAACCAGTGACCGCTATGACAAATCTCATATAAGCTGTGGTCATTGCTACGAGCGAAGAATATCCCCAGCCTTCTCACCTCCCCAAAATGAAAGTTATAGCATTTTTTTAAGAGCCCAAAAGAGAATGACCACCGAAAAAGGAGGGCCCGTCCTCTCAAAAGAGGGTGCCTGGTAACCCTGCCTCCACGTTTTCTGACTGTGGCTCAGGATGTTGGCTAATTATCTGATGGTTATCTATATTTATGGCTTTTTTGCATACGAAGGGTTTGATGATTCCTATCTCCAGAATGACTAGCTTTCATGACAGGCAGCAGCAACAAGGTGTGCTGAGCACAAGCCAGCCTGCGATTCGGGGCTGGTGGCTCCCCCCACCCCCCTAGGTAGATCCCACAGGCCCTTTAATAGTTACTTTCCAAGCAGAAGCGCAGCATCAGTCGGGTTTCTGCCAGCCACACGCCTATTAATAGCGTAGAAGCTCTGCCAGGGGAATGCTGGTGATCTTATCTGAGGCCAGAATGCACGAGATCAGCAGCATGCATGATGTTTCTGCTCACAGCCCTTCTGGCAGGTGAAGGGAGGCAGAGCAGACACCTGACTTAAACTGCCTAGCCCCAAATGATGAACTCGGTGCAGCTGAGCTGATTGGTTCAGGGGACTGCCGGGGATCTCAGGCTCAGGAACAGCCTCCTTTTCCAGCAGCAGTGACTGGAGGGCCTTTAAGCGTGGAAACACCTCCCAGCCATTCATGTGCTCTGTCGCTGAGACACCGAGGTTCCTTCTGGAGGCCGTTTCAGAGGAATGTCTCATTTCAAATTGTGCCTCTGCACAGCTTCTTGACATTCCCATGGTGAAGAGGCACCACCTGCCCAAGTGACTTTAAAAAAATCTAGGCAGCCAATCAAATCTCCAGTGACCAGTAAGGAGCTTGGCTGGGCAACAGCCCCACCGCTTCCTCACAACACTTGGTGGGCGACAGGAAAGGGGTTGAGGAAAGCCTTCTTTTCCAGCACGTGTGACTTGAGGACCTTCAAGGGTGGAAACAGGCACCTGGGAGCCTTGTTCTAGGCCGGCACAGGCCCTGTCATTCACTCATCTTTGACACTCCCCTGTCCTGGGCAAGAAGGGGTAAATAACTCTGGTTGTGCCCTGGCCCCTTCCTCTTGGGAAAAGAAAAATTCCATGGTCTTATTCAGAGGATTCTACTGTTGCAGAGCTCAGGGTGTGTCCTCGAATTTCTCTGGCATCTTAGCTGGGCAGGAGGACTTACCGGCTCCTTTTTGCAGCAAGAGCCCAAATAAACTGATCGTTATCGGAGAGGTGGAACTCTCAAGGCCTGTTCTGAGAGCCGTCTCTCAAGGTGTATCACGGAGCTACGCTAACTCGACACAGCGGTGTCAAGACAGCAGATAGACCTGCTGCAGGGAAAATGGTTTCTGGGTCTCCTTTGCCAAATCGCAGGAAGGCTTCTTGCCTTCCCCAAAGGCATTTGCCTGAGATAAACTGGAAAACGCCACAGCACTCCCATTAAATAGATCTGTCTGTTTCACCTTTTTTCTTGGGTGGCGGTGCTGGGACTGCCAGAGGGCAGCCTGTTGAGAAACAATGTGAAACATGCTTGGGCCTGAAAGCGGAGCTCCCTGCACAAGTTTTAGGAGTGCTGCTTTCCTGTTGGTTGGATTTTCCTCTGTTTCTACCTGTCTCCAAGGATGACGGGCAACTTTAGAAAGGGAAGTCCTTGGGAACGAGACACCCTCCATCTAGAACTGACAGCTAGAATGTTTCCAGGTTCCTTTAAAAATATTACATCTGGAGAGGAGGACAAGGTACAAGCTCTGTAGGATTGGTAGCTGCACCTCAGTGCAGTGTAATGGTTTGACTGGGAGACCTGGGTGTAGTCTGCATGGAGCTTTTTACCCATTGCCAGCTTGAATAAATCCCTGCTGTCTACATGGAACTCACTTTCCACTTTGATTTGAGGCACCTTAAATTTTTCCTCTGCAACATGCATGATTAAGCCAGAGTGACCCTACCTTTCCCCCGCAATATCTAGAAGTGGATATAACCCTTGATGTTTCAAAAATCGGCATGAGTAAGTGTGCAGATCTCTGCTTTTTGCAAATTAACTTCCTGCCTCGTGCCTCCAATGCTGCCTTAGCAAAGCAGTCTTCCCTGATTGGCCAGGCCGTCAGTTCAAAGACTTCCTGGTTCCCGGTTGCAAGGCTTGTCTTAAAGTGACTGCCTTCCAGAAACCCTAACTTCTCTCAGCAGAGATTTGCCTCTTGGATTTATTTCCCTCCTCCACTTCTCCCACCCCTCCATTCAAAAAAAGAAAGAAAGAGACTCCAACTGTGCTTGGCTTCCCTTCCCACTCTGAGCTTTCCCAATCGAGTGTACAGCACTTTCTTTTCAATTGGGGGGAGGGGGAGAATAGAGGAAGATCTGAGTTCTAATTGATCTGAATTCAGCAGGATCCACAATGGAAAAAATAAAGTAAGTGCAGAATCAGGCCTGGATTCAAATTCCCACTCTACAACTTGGGGGGAACCTTTAGCCAGTCACTTCCTCTGCCAGATGAATTTCTGCCACAATTTAATTATCTGCTCGTTTATTTAGATTCTGCTTGTCTCCCCAATGAGGACCCTGATCTGCTTCTCCACACAACAACCCTGTGAAGTAGGTATGGCTGAGAATGGGTGACTGGCCCAAGGTCACCAAGCAGGCTTCCATGGCAGAGTGTCCCAGGTTCTAGTCTAACACTTTACCCACAATGCCAAGCTGGCAGAATAGGAGGTACATTTGTTTCTTACTTGCTTTGGACAGGACAGTGCGTCCCATTCACCCTCAAAGGATTTCTTTTGGTACTAGTAAATTTGCCCAACAAACGTCTGGTTTCTTTAGATTTTTAGCTTAATCTTTCCCAGAGTCTCTGAGTGACTTAAATCTGAAAAAGTACTACTCAAGAAGGAAAAAAAAACAGTTTTATCAGTGCTGTGGGGAGCCCAAGGTCAACCAGCTGGCTGCATATGGGGGAGCGGGGAATCAAACCCGGCTCTCCAGATTAGAAATCTGCACTTCTAACCACTTCACCAAGTAGTGCTCATAGGGCTTATTCCTACCCAAGTCTTTATTTTTGGGTCTGGACTTCAGAAGCGATTATTTCCCAAATCTCCCTCAAAATGCCGACTTCTTGAAAAGCTGGCCAGCCCACAGCAGGCAGATCCTCGTGCCCATGATTTGTCTCCAAACAGCATTTCCTGTGATTCCTCTGCATTCTTGCCAGCATTACCTTAAGAGTATGATTGCTACTTTGGATTGCAAAGCTGTCAACAGCCTCTCATTTTTACACCTGCATCACTTCACTTTGGCACTGCCTACGGCACGAGGCATAACACTAATAGCAGGAGGGCTGCAAAAAGCACTTGAAACTTCTCCAAGGGTTCTTGGCTCCCTCTGATTTAGGGATGCCGGCTCTTGGCTGGGAAATGAAATACTATTTCAGACAGATCCCTCCTTACTGCAAGAAGAAGGAGAGAGAGAGAGAGAGAGAGAGAGAGAGAGAGAGCATGCTACTAAGTTGTAACCAACTCATGGTGACCCCATCTATGGGGCTGAGAAGAGGTAGCCATTGCCTTTCACTGCACAGCAACACTAGTCTTCCAAGGTGTTCTCACATCCAAGTATTATCTAAAGTTGCCAAATCCAGGTTGGGAACTAACTAGTAATTTTCAGGGCGGAGCCTGGGGAGGACAGGTTCAGGAGGGGGTTGACCTCAGCACAATATACTATCAGAGCCCCTCCTCCAAAGCAGCCATTTTCTCCAGAGGGACTGGATCAGGAGAGCAGTTATAATAGTGGGAGAGCTCCAGGCCTGGCCTGGAAGCTGGCAACCCTATTCTAATTTGATAGACAAGCAGTCAGCATACCCTATTCCTGAGTATGCAAAGTAGGGCGTGTATAAGAATGTGAGTGAATGAGCTTTTGTTCTGGTGTGAATGATTTTTGAAATATTAATGTCAAAATATAGATTTTCCTCTGGACTACAATGCACACTGTGCCATAAAGAGAGCATAGGAACATAGGCCCAGAACAAAATTACTAGTTTCTGGTTTGTTCATACTCTTTTTGAAGAAGAGAAAGAAGAGTGTGTTTTTATACACTCTTTGTCTCCAACAGGTCCTGCCAGACCAACCTAGTTTCCTTTTTTGACCAAGTAACAGGTTTGCTGGATCGGGGAAATTCGGTGGATGTCATTTACTTGGATTTTTGTAAAGCTTTTGACAAGGTTCCCCATGATGTTCTGATGGATAAGTTGAAGGACTGCAATCTGGATTTTCAGATAGTTAGGTGGATAGGGAATTGGTTAGAGAACCGCACTCAAAGAGACTGGAGAGAGGTGAGTAGCGGGGTACCTCAGGGCTCGGTGCTCGGCCCAGTACTTTTTAACGTATTTATTAATGATCTAGATGAGGGGGTGGAGGGACTACTCATCAAGTTTGCAGATGACACCAAATTGGGAGGACTGGCAAATACTCCGGAAGATAGAGACAGAGTTCAACGAGATCTGAACACAATGGAAAAATGGGCAAATGAGAACAAGATGCAATTTAATAAAGATAAGTGTAAAGTTCTGCATCTGAGTCAGAAAAATGAAAAGCATGCCTACTGGATACGCTTCTAGGTAGCACTGTGTGTGAACGAGACCTTGGGGTACTTGTAGAATGTAAATTAAACATGAGCAGGCAGTGTGATGCAGCGGTAAAAAAGGCAAATGCCATTTTGGGCTGTATCAACAGAGGCATCACATCAAAATCACAAGATGTCATAGTCCCATTGTATACGGCACTGGTCAGACCACACCTGGAGTACTGTGTGCAGTTCTGGAGGCCTCACTTCAAGAAGGACATCGATAAAATTGAAAGGGTACAGAGGAGAGCGACGAAGATGATCTGGGGCCAAGGGACCAAGCCCTATGAAGATAGGTTGAGGGACCTGGGAATGTTCAGCCTGGAGAAAAGGAGGTTGAGAGGGGACATGATAGCCCTCTTTAAGTATTTGAAAGGTTGTCACTTGGAGGAGGGCAGGATGTTGTTTCTGCTGGCTGCAGAGGAGAGGGCACGCAGTAATGGGTTTAAACTTCAAGTACAATGATATAGGCTAGATATCAGGAAAAAGTTTTTCACAGTCAGAGTAGTTCAGCAGTGGAATAGGCTGCCTAAGGAGGTGGTGAGCTCCCCCTCACTGGAAGTCTTCAAGCAAAGGTTGGATATACACTTTTCTTGGATGCTTTAGGATGCTTTGGGCTGATCCTGCGTTGAGCAGGGGGTTGGACTAGATGGCCTGTATGGCCCCTTCCAACTCTATGATTCTATGATTCTATACCCTGCTTTTCACTACCTGAAGGAGTGTCCAATTGGCTTACCATCCCCTTCCCTTCCTCTCCACACAACAGACACCATGTGTTGGGGTCTCAGCCAGCAAGTTGGAAAGCACTGCTTTAAGGGAACACACGCTTCTGCTCGGTGCATTCTGCCTCAGTTGCCTTCCCATTTGGTCATACTAACTTGGGGAAGGAGGATTCTCTCTCCCCTGCCTCCCACCACTGAGAAATGTCAGTAATTGTACTTGAGTGTAGTAATAAGCAGGCCAATAAAATATTGGATTACTATGGAATGTGGAGGCCAGGCCGATTCTGCTTCTGTATCGGTCAGCTCTTTTAATAGATTATATCAATCTGATATTCCCCTGGGGAATATGGGATTATTTTTAAAAAATAAATTGAGGTCTTTGAGATAACTGCCGGAAGGGATCAGCCAAGGAGATCATAGTTGATTATATGCTTCAGCTGAATAAATCACCTGGTCCACGTGGTCTACCATATGATGATGAAGAAGAACAGTTGGTTCTTATATGCTGCTTTTCTCTACCTGAAGGAGCCTCAAACCATCTTACAGTTGCCTTCCCTTTCCTCTCCCCACAACAGACACCCTGTGAGGTGGGTGACGCTGAGAGAGCCCTGATATCACTGCTCGGTTAGAACAGCTTTATCAGTGCTGTGGGGAGCCCAAAGTCACCCAGCTGGCTGCACGTGTGGGAGGAGCACAGAATCAAAGCTGGCGTGCCAGATTAGATGTCCACACTCCTAACCACTACACCAAGCTGGTCTATCATATGAAATATGCAAAATAGATACAAATGTTCTTACTAAGGTTGAACTTTATTTGCATATCATATGTTGGGTGCGGATGGACAAACTCTAACGGAGGATGCAGAGAAAGCAGAAAGGCTTAGTGCCTATTTTACATCTGTTTTTTCCCACAGGTCAAAGGGTTTAGGCACATCTAGAGATGGCCGTAGCCAAAGGATAGTGTCTGGGTGGCAGGTTGACATGGATAGAGAGCTTGTCGAGAGGCATTTAGCTGCACTGGATGAGTTCAAATCCCCTGGGCCGGATGAAATGCACCCGAGAGTACTCAAAGAACTTTCCAGAGAACTTGCACAGCCCTTGTCCATCATCTTTGGGACCTCTTTAAGGACTGGAGATGTCCCGGAGGACTGGAAGAGAGCAAACGTTATTCCGATCTTCAAAAAAGGGAGGAAGGATGACCCGGGAAACTACAGACCAGTGAGTCTGACCTCTGTTGTGGGGAAGATAATGGAGCAGATATTAAAGGGAGAGATCTGCAAACATCTGGAGGACAATTTGGTGATCCAAGGAAGTCAGCATGGATTTGTCTCCAACAGGTCCTGCCAGACCAACCTGGTTTCCTTTTTTGACCAAGTAACAGGTTTGCTGGATCATGGAAATTCGGTTGATGTCATTTACTTGGATTTTTGTAAAGCTTTTGACAAGGTTCCCCATGATGTTCTGATGGATAAGTTGAAGGACTGCAATCTGGATTTTCAGATAGTTAAGTGGATAGGGAATTGGTTAGAGAACCGCACTCAAAGAGTTGTTGTCAATGGTGTTTCATCAGACTGGAGAGAGGTGAGTAGCGGGGTACCTCAGGGCTCGGTGCTCGGCCCGGTACTTTTTAACATATTAATTAATGATCTAGATGAGGGGGTGGAGGGACTACTCATCAAGTTTGTAGATGACACCAAATTGGGAGGACTGGCAAATACTCCGGAACATAGAGACAGAGTTCAACGAGATCTGAACACAATGGAAAAATGGGCAAATGAGAACAAGATGCAATTTAATAAAGATAAGTGTAAAGTTCTGCATCTGGGTCAGAAAAATGAAAAGCATGCCTACTGGATGGGGGATACGCTTCTAGGTAACACTGTGTGTGAACGAGACCTTGGGGTACTTGTGGATTGTAAACTAAACATGAGCAGGCAGTGTGATGCAGCGGTAAAAAAGGCGAATGCCATTTTGGGCTGTATCAACAGGGGCATCACATCAAAATCACAAGATGTCATAGTCCCATTGTATACGGCACTGGTCAGACCACACCTGGAGTACTGTGTGCAGTTCTGGAGGCCTCACTTCAAGAAGGAAGTCGATAAAATTGAAAGGGTACAGAGGAGAGCGACGAAGATGATCTGGGGCCAAGGGACCAAGCCCTGTGAAGATAGGTTGAGGGACCTGGGAATGTTCAGCCTGGAGAAAAGGAGGTTGAGAGGGGACATGATAGCCCTCTTTGTTCTTGGATGCTTTAGGATGCTTAGGGCTGATCCTGCGTTGAGCAGGGGTTTGGACTAGATGGCGTGTATGGCCCCTCCCAACTCTATGATTATATGATTCTATGATTCTATGATCATGTGTTGTGGGAGTTACCCTGCAGACCAGAAATTAATATTTCCCCCCCATAAAATGGAGAAGACCATTGAGAACTTTGATTCATATCTACCAAGTTAATTAATGATTATATGGTCTGAGCTTCAATTATGGCAAAAAGATTGAAGGTTTTCTTGACCTATTTTGAAGATTAAACTTATTTCCTTAAGGCACATCAACTGGCATGGAATGTATGAAAAAGTCATTAATCTTATTGTCCAGCTAGAGAACTCACATTTGTAGAAGCAGCTGGTACCATATTCAAGAAATGTGACATTTTAGTCTGTTCAAATGCTGTAGTGTGCATATTGGTAAATGGTCACTTCTTGTGTGAATACATTTAATCTTCCATCTGAATATGAAATTAAAACCAGCACTATTCGGTATCAGCATAGTAAAAAGATGGCTCAGACAGACCCAATCTCATCAGATCTCAGGAGATAAGCAGGGTTGGCTCTGGTTACTATTTGGATGGGAGACCATCAAGGAAGTCCAGGGTCACCACGCATAGGCAGGCAGTGGCAAACTATTTCTGAATGTGACCTTGAAAACCCAACATGAGCTGCCATAAATAGGCTGCCGCCTGATGATGCATTCTATTCATTCATTCATTCATTCATTCATTCATTCATTCATTCATTCACCACCCTCCCCTCATGGCTCAATGTGGTATACAGAACATTTGGAAATCATACAGGTACAACATGGTTCAATAATAATAACAGTTTTTTAAAACTGATATTATCAAAGGTTTCTTTGGTTGTTATCCTAACTTGTATATGTATATGTATATGTACAATATTAAAACCAGATATTTTTTAAAAAATCACCTCAAAAATGAAGGAGGTTGGCATATAAGAAGACATAAACAAAAGATGCCACCCAAAAAAGTTCTAAAAGATGGTGAAGATGAAAGTAGTGGTGATATTTAGCAGTCTTAAGAGCAATAAGTAAACTAAATAAAGATATAAGTAGTACAACAGATTAATTAATCAAAGAAATAAGGGGAAAATTAACACCTGTAAGAAAGAGCTATCTGCAGATATAGCTTATCTGAAAAAAGTAAGGTGTTAAAAATATTAGCCACTCAGCTTGAAAAAGACAAGCTAATTAAAGACAAGGATAAGTGGTAAAATGGAAAATCTGAAAATACGTATAAATAGTTTAACACTACAGGGAAAAGATCCAAAACTTTTACACAAGAAAGAAAACAAAGCAGATATTATCTGACTCAAGTAACTCATATTAAGAGTCATGAACACCATTTGGTAGTGAAGAAATTAGGAAATCTATATGCAGCTTCAGTTCCCACAAAACACAGAGAGGTAGCTATTTATGTTAATCCCAATCTGTCTGTGCAGGTTCAATTGGTTGATCCCCAAGGAAGGTATCTGATTCAGAAAATAAAATCATTGAATGGTAAGGAATGGACATTAATAAACATCTATGCCCCAAATAACTCAAAGGAGAAATACTTCGGGGAACTTTTCCAAAGTGTCAGGGTCCGCAGGGTCTGTGCCACGCTTCGGGTCTGCCACGTTGTCGTCTCAGAATGGAGTCGGTACTCTCTCTCCCGCCTCCAACCCCGTCTCCTCATTGACGCTTCCTTAAGTAGCCTTTCTAGCCCGTGTCTCCACCCCTGGGCTTCTCAGGAGGACCTCGCCCTTCCGGGACTTCGCGTCTCTCCGCCAACGCCCCACCCTGGGTTTCTCCCTTGCTCTCCCTGCTTGTACTGACTGCCCCAGTGCTTCCTTTTCCCCCACCCCCAGCGAACTGATTCCCAACGTCTCCTTAGGCAAGTCCCTTATCCAAAGAGGGTCTGTCAGGATCTCTTCCTCTGTATCTTCCTTTCCTAGGTTTCTGTTCCTATCTTCATGCTCCTTCTCTGGATTCTCTCCTATCCTATTCAACATCTTCATGCGCCCTCTCGCACAGCTGGTACGGATGTTTGGGCTGGGTTGCCATCAATATGCAGATGACACCCAGCTCTTCCTCCTGATGGATGGCCGCCCTGACTCTCCCCCAGAAGCATTAGCCAGCTGCCTGGAAGCAGTGACAAGATGGCTCAAGCAGAGTCGTCTGAAGCTCAATCCTTCAAAGACGGAGGTCCTGTGGCTAGGTAGGAAGGGCCCATGCGAGGAAGCGCGCCTGCCTACCCTGGATGGCGTGCAGCTCTCTACGGCTCACTCTGCCAGGAACCTAGGCGTGATTCTGGACGCCTCCCTGACAATGGAGGCCCAGATCACAAAGGTAGCGCGGCTGGCATTCTACCATCTCCGCCAAGCCAAACTACTAGCGCCCTACCTGGCCCCGGAACACCTAGCCACAGTGATCCATGCGACGGTCACCTCTAGACTGGACTTTTGTAACTCGCTCTACGCAGGCCTGCCCTTAGCCCTGACCCAGAAACTACAACTAGTTCAAAATGCAGCAGCCAGGATCCTCACGGCAACACCGTGGAGGTCCCATATCCGGCCTATTTTCCATCAGCTGCAATGGTTACCAGTTGAATTCCGGATCAGACTAAAGGTTCTGGTAATTACCTTCAAGGCCATACGCGGTCAGGGCCCAGGGTACCTGAGGGACCGCCTCCCCGCCTATGCCCCCAAAAGAGCTCTGCGCTCTACTGCCTCCAATCAGCTAAGGATCCCTGGCCCTAAAGAAGTCCGTCTGGTCTCGACCAGGGCCAGAGCATTCTCTGTTCTGGCCCCTACCTGGTGGAACGAGCTCCCAGAGGAGATCAGGGCCCTGATGGAGCTTAAACAGTTCCGCAGGGCCTGCAAAAAGGAGCTCCTCCACCAGGCATTTGGCCGAGACCAGATGTAATCTACAGCGACCAAGGGCCCCTGCTCCCCCCCACCCCCCCCCCTCAGAATTCAATCAATAAGCCACCCCCCTCAGAATCCCATCAACAAGCCCTGGACCTGTTTGTGTTATGATTGTTTATTGTTATACTGTGTTGTGTTTGGTTGCAATTGTTGGTTATTGGTGTACATGTTCTACAGACTGTTTTATGTATGGTTCTCTGTTATAATGTAAACCGCCCTGAGCCTCCGGGGAGGGCGGTATAAAAGTATGATAAATAAATAAATAAATAAATAAATACCCCGCGTTGCCCAAACTAGTCGTTCTCGACATCACACACCCCCCCCCTCGGGTAGGGTGTCGTTGTCCTCGAAGACCCTGGAAAGATAATCAGTGTTGGTGTCACGAGATCTGGCTCGGTGACGAATCGCAAAGTCAAAGGGCAACAATGATAAATACCATCGCAATAATCGAGGATTCTGATCTTTAGCTCGATATAACCACAATAACGGGACATGGTCCGTAACAAGCTGGAAGGTGTTTCCTGAGAGATAGTACTGGAGAGCTCCCATGGCCCATTTGATAGCTAAGGCTTCCCTTTCGATCGCGGAGTATTTCTTTTCCGCGGGGGATAATTTCCTGCTAAGAAATAAGATAGGTACCTCACTGTCCTGGGTCTCTTGGGTGAGAATGGCTCCGAGGCCTGAGCCTGACGCGTCTGTCTGCACTATAAACGGCTTCTTGAAGGTGTGGCGTCAGCTAACTGCTTACGTAAGTCTTCAAACGCCTGTAGTCTGTTTGATGTTCACTCAATCAGTTTGGGTTGACCCTTACGTAAACAATCGGTTAAGGCACTGGCCCGGGTCGAAAAATGGGGAATAAACTTGCCGTAATAACCTATCATGCCTAAAAATCTCATAAGATGTTTCTTCGTGCTAGGGCGTGGCAGTTGTTGAATCTGTGTGATTTTCTCTGGTACGGGTTTCAGGATTCCCTTCCCTACGATGTAGCCTAAGTACTGCAACTCCTGAAACCCAATACGACTTTTATTCGGATTTACTCGGAGACCTGCTTGTTGTAAAGCCTCTAGGACTCTCTCTAAATGTTCCAAATGTGTGGGCCAATCTGGGCTGCATATCAAAATGTCATCGATATAGGCACATGCAAAAGTTGGCCAAAGCCCGATCCACCAGCCGCTGAAAGGTAGCCGCCGCTCCATGGAGCCCGAAAGGCATCATCCGGAACTGAAAGAGTCCTTGTGGCGTGGCGAAGGCTGTTTTCTCCTGATCCTCCGAGGCCACAGGGACCTGCCAGTATCCTTTTGTCAGATCCAATGCAGACAAATATCTGGCCTCCCCTAGTTGTTCAATTAGGATCTCAGCTATGGGCATCGGATAGGCGTCAAATTGTGCAACTTGGTTTACCTCTCTGAAGTCCACGCAGAATCGTGTACTGCCATCAGGTTTGGGGATGAGTACAATAGGGCTCCTCCAGGTGCTCTGAGAAGGCTCAATCACTCCCATCCGGAGCATGTCTTCGACCTCAGATTGTACTACCGGCCACCGCTTCCAGGGTATAGGTCTCCAGGGGGCCCATACGGTTACCCCTTTCAGGCGTCCGAATTCTGTGCGTAGCTAAGTGAGTTCATCCTGGAACCTTACTGAACACATCCTTCCATTTCTGGACTAATATATGAGCGTCCTGAGCCTGCCGGGGATTCAGCGTGGTATTTATTACTGGTAGCGAATTTGGAGCGGATTCGGTCCAGGGCCCGGCACCATCTGATAACTCTCCCGGATTCTCTGCTAGATGGACTTGATCAGGTTGTCTCTCGTACCAGCATTTCAAACTATTAACATGTAACGGTCTTCTATTACGGGGATGTGGGCCGCACTGTACCTCACATGTCACAGGTCCCAATATCTTCGTGATCTTATATGGTCCTCTCCAATAGCCTCCCGCAGACATCCCCAAGCTTTCTCTGCGCACTAACACTTCCTCCCCCACTGTAAAATAGAATCATAGAATCATAGATTCTATGTTCGCGTCTTTGCCCCCCTGTCATATCTCTGCTTCTGAGCCTCCTGGGCTTTGAGCAGATTGTCCTTGGCTCGTTGCCGTATCTCGTGTAGTCGCTGCCTCAACTGACTGACATAGTCCTTGGGTTCTCGGCCCGGGGACCTCTCTGTGGGAGCCCATTGATCTTCTACCACTTCTAAAATACCACGGGGGTTGCAGCCATACAGCAACTCAAATGGTGAGAAGCCCATAGAAGCTTGTAGAGTTTCGCAGAGGGCAAACAAAAGCGGATCTAAATACAGATCCCAAGTTCTGGCCTTTTTATAGGCGAGCTGCTGTAACATGCCTTTTATCATCCCATTCATACGCTCTACCAGCCCGTCGGTTTGAGGATGATGAACTGACGTGAAGATCTGTCGTATCCCAAGGGTCTGGCACACTCTCTGCATAAGCTGGGCTGTGAACGGGGAACCCCGATCTGTTAGGATTTCCCGTGGTAAACCAACTTGAGAAAACAAGTGCATTAGAGTGTGAGCCACCCCGGCACTGCGCATAGTCTTCAAAGGCACCGCTTCAGGGTACCGTGTGGCATAGTCGACTATCACTAACAGATACCGATTACCTCTTGGAGTCCGCGGCAGGGGTCCCACAAAATCGATTGCGATCCTTTCAAATGGAACCTGGATGACCAGCAACGAATGCAGAGGAGCTTTCGAGGCCCCTTGATTTGAAGTCCGTTGCCAGATGTCACACGATCTACAATAATCCCGGACGTCGCTTGCCACTGCTGTCCAGAAGAATCGTTGTAGAACTCTTAGCAGCGTACCCCAAGAGCCTTGATGCCCTGCCCAGTTATGTTCGTTGGCACTCTCCAATACCTCTCTCTGGTATGCCAAGGGAACCAACAACTGTCTTCTCTCCACCCCGCGATCCTTCTGCAACCGATACCATACCCATTGTTCCACTATCACCCTTGGATATCTCTCCGCTCGTCTACTGTCTCTTACCTGGGCGTTCTGTACAGCCATCACCTGTCTGAGATCCTCTAAAGCCGGATCGTGATTCTGAGCTTCCACAAAATCTGGATCTCTGGCCCAGATTTGTTGCACATCCGTCTCCGGCTTGTCTGACCTTTGCATGTCTCCATCACCCTCTTCCTCACTGTCCTGTTCTTGAGGTTGGAGGGTAGGTTGAAGCCTCCTCGGTCTCTGCCCGGAAGTCCCCTCCCCAGGATTCTCTCCCTCCTGGGCGACGCATGTCTACTTGGGGCTGTGCGCAGGAGTTCTCACTAGCAGCCGCTGGAACTCCGGAGCATCCCTCCCGAACAGCAGGTCATAGGGTAATTTAGATACCTGGGCCAATTCTATGGTTTGCTCCTTTCCTAAGTAGTGCAAGGTCATCCACTGAATGGGGCATTTCTCCAGGTGCCCATGGAAACATGCCACTCTTGTCCATCTATGTACGGGAATCCCTTCTGGTACTAGGTCCTCGCGAATCATAGAAACTGAGCTGCCACTATCCAGTAAGGCCTGGCGCAGCACCCCCTCCAAGGCTACCGGCACGATCAGGGCTGCGGGTTTCACCGGACTCCTTGTTGTCGCTGCCTGCAAGGCTTCACCCCAGCCCAGATCGCATTCCATGAGGGGGCATTCCTTGCGGAAATGACCCCACTGTCTGCACGTATAACACGGACCTTTAGAGCGACCCGGGTTTAAGGGAAGAGGAGGCATGGACATCTCTCGTCCCCTCCCACTCTCTGGTCCTCGCGTCCGAGCTCGCCCTTCAATACTGGCATATTACTCGAGCAGACACTTCCTCTGCCCGGGGCCCCGGTCTTCATTCTACCCCGAGTGGCAACCTCAACCTCAGTTATTCGGGAAGGAAGTATGGTTAGTAGTTGTTCCATTACTACAGTGTCTACAATTCTCCTATCCTCTTCTGAGGTGGGCAACCGCCACCGAGACGCTAGGTCCCGAAGCCTTGTTACTAGTGTTCTGGGTCATTCAGTGACTTGATAGGTCACAGCCCTGAACTTCTGCCGTTGAGTCTCAGGTGTGATTTGATACCTATCCAATATGGCTGATTTCAAGGCTTCATAGGAGGCGGCATCTTTGCAGCTTAACGCTTTCATCGCGGCCTGAGCCTCCCCAATCAGATAAGGACCCAACACGAAGGGCCATTGTTCTTTCGGCCACTGCCTCCGCGGTCCTCTCAAAAGCATCTAAAAAAGCTTCAATGTCATCCTCTCCTGACATTTCAGTTAAAGAAAAGGTTGGAGGTTTTGGCAATGGGGCCGTACCAGCTGCACCTGTGGCGGTAACGTCTGCTGTCGGGGCTAAGGTAGTTATGGCGTGATGAAATGTCTGCATTAAAGCCTCCTGTGCTTCTTGGTTTTGTCTAGTCATTCGTTCCATTACCTGAGTCTGGTGCTTGGTCATCCAATGCCCAAAAGCCTCAAAGTCCATGCTGTGGCGGGTACCTTGCGTGCCCTGTTCCATGGCCACATCTGTACCTTCCGCCCCCCTCCCAGGGGTTTCTCCTGACTTCGTAGGGTTCTCCCTTCCTGCGGCCTCTTGTGCCGGGGCTTGAAACATAGCCGGCCGTAATAGGGAGCCCGGAGTTGCAGCCGAATGCCGGAGGGGAATGCGTGGAATTACCGGACCAAGCTGAGGCAAACCCCCAGGAATCCCGGTACGGGCCACCAATTTGTCAGGATCCGCAGGGTCTGTGCAACGCTTCGGGTCTGCCATGTTGTTCGGTGAGGGAGACCTGTGACTAGAAGGCTTTATCAGCAGGAAATAGCATCTCAGAATGGAGTCAGTACTCTCTCTCACGCTCCTGGGTTCAGGGTAGTTCCTTCACTACACCTCCAACCCCATCTGCTCATTGACACTTCCTTAAGTAGCCTTTCTAGCCTGTGTCTCCACCCCCGGGCTTCTCAGGAGGACCTTGCCTCTCTACCAACGCCCCGCCCTGGGTTTCTCCCTTGCTCTCCCTGCTTGTACTGACTGCCCCAGTGCTTGCTTTTCCCCCACCCCCGGCCAACTGATTCCCAACGTCTCTTTAGGCAAGTCCCTTATCCAAAGAGGGTCTGTCGGGATCCTTTCCTCTGTATCTTCCTTTCCTAGGTTTCTGTTCCTATCTTCACGGTCCTTCTCTGTACCACCCGCGTTGCCCAAACTAGTCGTTCTCGACACAAAGATATATGGAATCTGTAGAAGGGTTGTTCCAGATTCTCTGTTGTTCCAGATACTCTGATGGATAAGTACAGAAAAGAAAAGAGAAGAAAAGAAAAAAGAAAAGAAAAGAAAAGAAAAAAAGAAAAAGAAAAAAGCAGGGAGTTAAATTACCAAAGATTGCTCCAGAAGTGGCGTGAAATTTAACCATACTCGGGCCCCCTCCAAACTCTGCCCTATCCCTCAAGACACTAGGGTAGAGGCAAAGGTAAACAATCTGCCTCTGACACTGGTGCTGTGCGATGCCAGGTCAATAAACAACAGAACCTTTACTCTACAAAATTACTTAGCAGAAAAAAGAGCTGACTGCCATTGATTAGATAGCTCCCCAATGCCCTCTCTGTCCCCATCTCAAGCAGTGCCCCTGGTTCACCAAGGGTAAGAAACAAGAAAAATGTCAATATACCTTCTAGCAATAGGCTGCCGAAGGAGGTGGTGAGCTCCCCCTCACTGGCAGTCTTCAAGCAAAGGTTGGATACACACTTTTCTTGGATGCTTTAGGATTCTTTGGGCTGATCCTGCGTTGAGCAGGGGGTTGGACTAGATGGGCATCAGGCAAAAGCAAGCTATCCAGATTTTTGGAGTCAAGTTTAGATATTGCTGATACACAAGCAGGAATTAGATCCATCTCTTCCACAGTTGTATAGGCCCATCTCTCTTTTAAATGTGGATTATAAATTTTTTGCAAGAATATTAGCAAGAAGATTTAAAAGGTGTACACTGAATGTTATATATGAGGACCAAACAGTGTTTATTCCTAGGAGATTCATGAAGGAGAATATAAGAATGGTCCTGAGTGTGATGGACTTATTAAAGAATTCAGGAAAAGAGTCAGCTTTTTGTTTTATAGACACCAAAAAAAAAAAGCTTTTGATAATGTTGATTAGAATTTTTTCCACTGAGTTCTGCAAGTGATGGAATATGGAAATACCTTTTTAAGATGGATACAAGCAATTTAATCTTCCCAAGAAGCTTAAGTTATAATAAACAGAATGGTCTCCCAAGAAAAGATAGTAAGTGCCAAAGGAATAAGACAAGACTGCCCTCTTAATAGAATCATAGAATCATAGAGTTGGAAGGGGCCATACAGGCCATCTAGTCCAACCCCCTGCTCAACGCAGGATTAGCCCTAAGCATCCTAAAGCATCCAAGAAAAGTGTGTATCCAACCTTTGCTTGAAGACTTCCAGTGAGGGGGCGCTCACCACCTCCCTAGGCAGCCTATTCCACTGCTGAACTACTCTGACTGTGAAAAACTTTTTTCTGATATCTAGCCTATATCGTTGTACTTGAAGTTTAAACCCATTACTGCGTGTCCTCTCCTCTGCAGCCAGCAGAAACAGCATCCTGCCCTCCTCCAAGTGACAACCTTTCAAATACTTAAAGAGGGCTATCATGTCCCCTCTCAACCTCCTTTTCTCCAGGCTGAACATTCCCAAGTCCCTCAACCTATCTTCACAGGGCTTGGTCCCTTGGCCCCAGATCATCTTTGTCGCTCTCCTCTGTACCCTTTCAATTTTATCGATGTCCTTCTTGAAGTGAGGCCTCCAGAACTGCACACAGTACTCCAGGTGTGGTCTGACCAGTGCCGTATACAATGGGACTATGACATCTTGTGATTTTGATGTGATGCCTCTATTGATACAGCCCAAAATGTTATTTGCCTTTTTTACCGCAGCATCACACTGCCTGCTCATGTTTAGTTTACAATCCACAAGTACCCCAAGGTCTCTTTCACACACAGTGTTACCTAGAAGCGTATCCCCCATCCAGTAGGCATGCTTTTCATTTTTCTGACCCAGATGCAGAACTTTACACTTATCTTTATTAAATTGCATCTTGTTCTCATTTGCCCATTTTTCCATTGTGTTCAGATCTCGTTGAACTTTGTCTCTATCTTCCGGAGTATTTGCCAGTCCTCCCAATTTGATGTCATCTGCAAACTTGATGAGTAGTCCCGCTTCAACCATTGTTATTCAATCTGGTTTTGGAGGTTTTGGCTAATAAAAGTAGGATGGATCCAAGCATCTCTGGCCTACAATTTGAATACAAATAATATAGAATATGTAGTTATGCAGTTGATGTAGCCTTAATGATGACAAATCACAAAATATCCATGTCAAAGCTGTTAAATTGCTTGAATAAGTTTGGGGCAGTTTCTGGATATAAAATAAATTATAAGAAGAACAAATTGTAATGTATGGGCAAGATTAAAAAAGCAAAGCAGATGCAATTAAGTACAGGATGCCAAGTAAACCCGATAAAAGTTAAATATCTCGGAGTGTATCTAGTTAAAGATTTAAATAAGTTATTAAAAATATCTATGAAAAAAACTTGGCAAAAGATAAATAGGGATTTAATTGGCTGGGATTAATCTATTATGGTCATCAAGGATGGTGACAGTTGATTACTGTATTACCTCTGTTGATTTTTTAATTTCTATTAATGCCAATAGAGCTGAGATACAAGATCCTATTAACTTGGCAAAGACATAATAAATTTATATGGAATAATAAAATACCTCAAATTGCTTTTAAAGTATTACAAGATGAAAAGAAGAGAGGTCTGGGAATTCTGTTTATCAAACATTGTTATTATATAGGTGTTTTATCATGGATTACAGACTGGATAAAAAATCCAGAAAAAGATTAATTACATTTGAACAGGGAAGCTCAGTGATGAGGCTTCATAAACTATTGTGGCCAAGCAAAAAGGGCTAGGCACAAAGAACTGAACAACAGCAAATTTGGAGGAACAGTCTTATCAAGGTTTGGATAAAATACAGAGACTGAATAAGTCCCAGACCTTCTCAGCTAATAATATATCAATCAAAGAAGATCACATTCAGGATTTAACGGATGAGCAAAGGAAAATGGGGAGTTGGCTGTAATTGCAACAGGAGGCAAATACAACCATTTGGTTTGTCTATATTTGAGACTCCAGATAGAGAAGAGCGGCATATAAGAACCAACTCTTCTTCTTCTTCTTCTTCTTCTTCTTCTTCTTCTTCTTCTTCTTCTTCTTCTTCTGTAATCTCAGGGCTCTCTCAGCTCACCTCCCTCGCAGGGTGCCTGTTGTGGGGAGAGGAAAGGGAAGGTGACTGTAAGCTGCTTTGAGACTCCTTTGGGTAGAGAAAAGTGGCATATGAGAACCAACTCTTCTTCTTGTCTTAATTTTGCTACATAATTTTTATTTGTTTAGAAACTTGTGCTGCCCTACTGGGCCACACACTGGAACAGAACAAGTATTCTCTTGGCTGGAAAGCCGAGACCAACTTGTTAGGAAAAAGCTATGTCTGGGAGCCAGGCCAGAGAGTCCAGTCCAAGGAGTTCATACCACCTGGGAAGGCAGAGCAGGAGCAGGATGGGGCCTGAAATGCAGTCCTATGTCAAGCTGGAGAGAGTTCCAAAGCTTTACCGTGGTCAGAAGTCAGAGAGACCCAGTGCAGAACCGAGGTCAGGAATCGGAGAAGAAGAAGAGTTGGTTCTTATATGCCGCTTTTCCCTACCCGAAGGAGGCTCAAAGCGGCTTACAGTCGCCTTCCCATTCCTCTCCCCACAACAGACACCCTGTGGGGTGGGTGAGGCTGAGAGAGCGCTGATATCACTGCCCGGTCAGAACAGTTTTATCAGTGCCATGGCGAGCCCAAGGTCACCCAGCTGGTTGTCCAAAGTCAGGAAGTGGATCAAAGTCCAAAGCTAATCCAAAGTCCAGAACCAGAAAAAAACAGACCAACAGAGTTTCGCCAGGAAAGCATAGAAACCAGATGTCCGGGTTGACGGGCAGTGAATGCATATCTTGCACCCACAGATGAGATTCCTAATCAGGGGTCTGCAGCCTTTCCCCTTCTGACTAAATGGACTTGGCTACAAGCCAGAAAACTGGCTGTCTCCACCTGGTGGGTTTGGTGGGTAAAAATCAAAAGGGGGGTGTGTGTTAGTTGTGGCATGGTATGGGGTGTGTGTGTTGTCTTCTCAGCTCTTGCCCGTCTTTCCGGCCTACAAGAGTCAAAGGCATTGTTGCAGTAGTAACACTGGGTGGAGAGAGTGAAAGAAGGGTGAGGGGTGCAGATGTATATGCCTCTTCTGGGAGGGCATGGCAGGGAAAAGGGGCCAGCTGACATCACTTCTAAGGGTTCTTGAAGCCTGAACATTTCTTTCACAGGCTGCTCCATGGTCAAAAGTTTGAAATAGCTGGTTTAGACTGAGTGACCGGCCCAAAGCCACCCAGCAGCTTCCATGGAAAACGGGTTCATCAACCGGGGTCTTCCTCAGCACCGTGGGATGTGTGTGTGCCTTTATGGGAGGTTGTCTCAAGTGGGACTGAAGTACAAGGAGAGAATTAGCCAATGGGAGCAGTCTTGAGATTTGCAGGAGATTGTAATCACTACTAAATTGTAATCACTACTAAAATGGAGTTATGCACAACGTCGTAGACAATCTGCCACAGTCCTGAAACCGATCCGCAAAAAGCGCTTCATTGTAGCGCTTCCAGGGAAATCCCAAAAAGTGGATTCACCCTCTGGAAAGCGCTACACTCTTGCAACCAATCTGCAACACTAGTGGAAAAGTTCTGTGCATTACCATTGTTGCGGTTTCAGCAAAGTCCCTCCCCCTCGCTCTCTCCTCTGATCTTCCGGCGAAGCGATCGCCATTTTTTTTTCTCAGAGTGAGCGGAGAGCAATGAACCGGCGAGCCTTCATTCACCCAGCAAGGCTTCCCTGGCTGCAGCCCCTCTGTTTTAAGTCACCAAGCACCACACAGCCCCGTTTGCTGGTTTATTTTTCCTTTATTTTTCCCTTTATTTTCGACCAAAAATCGTGCCCGCGTGATTTTTTTTTTCACTCGGGGGGGCGTGGCAATGATGAAACAGCAGCTCACACACCACCTGCTAGCTAGATGGGTTTCTCCGTTGCAACGAATCAACACAGATTTGTTGCAACGTGTTTTTTTTTAAACCTGCCTTAAAGGGAAAGGGGCTTTTCGGGAGCATGATAACGGCCACCCATTGGCTGCTCATTTGATTGACGGCCAGGGGCGGGACAAAGCTCGGCAAATATTGCTATGGATAGCGATTTTTGCCGAGACCGGAAACCTGTGGGAAACGCAACTGGATTCCACTACAAAGGCAGGTATGCATAGCAACGAATTCCACTATTTAAAATGGCATTTTTTCATTGTGAAACCAATTTGCAACATTGATCCTGGTGCGGAATGGGCCCCAGAGTTCAGCAGTACAGGGGGATGCATGCATACAACAGCATAGAATCATAGCGAATTGGAAGGGACCATCTGATACTTAGTATCTGTCCAGTCCATGGTTGAAGACCCCCAGTGAGTGGGTCTTGCCACCTCCTGAGGCTCCCCATTCCACTGCTGAACTGGACTCCTAGAATACTAGAGTGGGAAAGGGCCATCCAGGGCATCTAGTCCACCCCCTGCTCAATGCAGGATCAGCCTCAAGCATCCAGGAGAAGGATCTGTCCAGCTGTTGCTGGAAGACCACCAGAGAGGGGTAGCTCCCCGCCTTCTTAGGCAGCCAATGCCACTGCTAAGGCCTCCAGAACTCCACACAGGACTCTAGGTGCAGTCCAGCCAGTGTGTTATACAGAGGGATTATGACATCATAAGATTTCACATTTCAATGTGATGCCTCTGTTGATCTAATGTTCTAAGTCAATGGATATATAAAAAGACTCCTGATGGCACAGAGCTGACTCAGGTCACTGCGGTCATTCGCTGATATTGTAAACTCTGAGCTCAAGGAAACAAAGATCTGCCTCAGAATGTCCTTAGTCATGAAAAGGTTACACCATCTATAAGAAATGCTTTTATACACACCAACTTGGAGCCTTGCAGCCACATGGACTTAAAAGTTCTCTGGAAATATATCGCTTTCTGTAAATCCTGTAATTGTAAATTTGGGCTCCTTAAGATTAGTGCATTTTGGTAGCCGAAATCATTGCACTTGTAGCTAGTCTGCTTCCTTTAAATATGTCTGCCTTTCCTCTCTGTACCAATGGCCTTGAGAGAGATAAGAAACTTTTAGCATAATTTACAATCTATGATGGTTGTGTGGGCAAGTTTCCTCATCCTAAATCTCTTTATAATGGCTGGTGCAATTTAACCTGTCAATAATTCTTCTAGCAAGAAAGCCCATTGCAAGCAGGAATGCAATGGGCGCTAGGACCCAGGGGACACTGGGAGGTGCAGATCTCTCTCTGTTTTTCTCTCTCCCTCTAGCTGCCTCTCTCAATCAATCAATGAATCAATGAATCAATGAATCAATCAAATTTTATTACAGACGTTCAGACCAAGTTATATGAAGTCATTATATAAGAGACCAAGAGAATATGGTCATTTAATGTAAAACAATTTAAAACAGATCATAAAATAGAGCTTAAAACTATACTACTTTAGAGCATCAGATTTTTATGGCGGCGGCACAAAACTTAGCCAGCTGAGTTGTCACCTGGGGAGACTCATCACTTAGCAGCCTCTTTGCTCGATCTACATCATGATGTTCTGGAAACCTTTTAAGGAGTGGTTCAATCAAGTTGCTATGAATGTCTATATAAGCAGGGCAGTGGAACAATATATGCTGTCTTATATCAGTTTTGCCACTGCCACAAAGACAGTGTAAGGGGAATGTTCTTATAGCGACCCTCTACAAGAGCTGAAGGAAGGACAGAGCAAGGGTAAATGCCCTTCTTTGTTTACTTATTACCAGCTGAGACAGATAAGGGGCCAGAACATATCTTGTTTTAACTGGGGCCAAAAAAGTTAGAGCTTTAATCAGGTCCAGTTGACATCGATTGTCCCGTATCCGCTGCTTAACTCATGATGCAACTTGATCATGAGCTAATTTGGATAATGAGTGTATGGAGAAGCCCAGACTTTGGATTCCTTTGTGGACAGCCTTAGTCCAAGATGATTGGAAGTTGTCATTCAGGGTTAAAGAAGCCATACCCTATGGTATAGCTTGAGGGGAGCATGATTTGGGCAAGGAATTGGGGTCACTGTGGGTGGGCAGGTAGTTATGAATTTCTTGCATTCTGCAGGGGGTTGGACTAGATGACCCTGGAGATACAACTCTATGTTTCTGTTAGAACATAAGACTGGGCCTATGAAAAGCTTGCCTTGATGAAAGAGCTCCATAAGTCTTTGAGAACAAGTGGTCCTGTGACAAAGACCTTCCTTTTTAATTCACTTTATTATGATCTATTCACAGGGTGTTATTTTGACTGTTTCATTTTTATGAAGTGTAAACAAACTTGGCTTTATGGAAAGCCCATCCTGTTGCTTCAGTCAACGTTAAAGATTAGGAAAATGCATTCAGCAAGCTTTCGAATTATGGTGTTGGAGACGATTGCTGCAAATACTATGGACAGCCAAAGTTATCAACAAGATAGTTTTAGAGAGGAGCAAACCAACTATGTCATTAGAAGGCAAGATATCACAGCTAAAGTTCACTTACTTTGGACACATCATGCGATCAGACTCATTAGAAAAATCATTAATGCTCAGCATGGTCTGCGGCAAAAGGAAATGTGGTTGCCAATGAATCCACTGGCTCGACATGATCAAAGCCGACCCAGGGATGACCAAGAGCCAACTGAAAGAAGCGGCCATTGACAGAGATGAATGGAGAAAACTTTCCTATAGGATCGCAGAGGGTTGGACACGTCTGAACGGATGACATCATCATTCAGTAAGCTTGTTGGAACTCTACTGTTGCAGTTAACAGAATGATTGTTCTTTTGACTGTAGTGTTGTATTTCCATTACTTTGCTTGTTTCAATTAGGGCAACCAGCACTTTCTGATTCTTTAAAACCACTTGGAAGAGTAAGTTTATTTCCTTTTGTAAATCTGTTAATGATATTGTGGTTGATGTTAGGTGCGAAGTCATGTCCGACCCATCGCGAACCCATGGACAATGATCCTCCAGGCCTTCCTGCCTTCTACCATTCCCCGGAATCCATTTAAGTTTGCACCTACTGCTTCAGTGACTCCATCTAGCCACCTCATTCTCTGTCGTCCCCTTCTTCTTTTGCCCTCAGTCACTCCCAGCATTAGGCTCTTCTCCAGGGAGTCCTTCCTTCTCATGAGGTGGCCAAAGTATTAGAGTTTCATCTTCAGGCCTTCTAAGGAGCAGTCAGGGCTGATCTCCTCTAGGACTGACCGGTTTGTTCGCCTTGCAGTCCAAGGGACTCGCAAGAGTCTTCTCCAGCACCAGAGTTCAAAAGCCTTTGACACTTTGACACTCGGCCTTCCTTATGGTCCAACTTTCACAGCCATACATTGCAACTGGGAATACCATAGCCTTGACTAAACACACTTTTGTTGACAGGGTGATGTCTCTGCTTTTTAGGATGCTGTCTAAATTTGCCATAGCTTTCATCCCCAGGAGCAAGTGTCTTTTAATTTCTTTGCTGCAGTCCCCATCTGCAGTGATCTTGGAGCCCACGAAAATAAAATCTGTCACTACCTCCATTTCTTCCCCATCTATTTGCCAGGAATTGGGAGGGCCGGATGCCATGATCTTTGTTTTCTTGATGTTGAGTTTCAAGCCAACTTTTGCACTCTCCTCCTTCACCCGCATCAACAGGCTCTTTAGTTCCTCTTCACTTTCTGCCATTAGAATGGTATCATCTGCATATCTGAGGTTGTTGATATTTCTCCCTGCAATCTTGGTCCCAATTTGTGACTCCTCTAACCCTGCCTTTCTCATGATGTGCTCCGCATAGAAGTTAAATAGGCAAGGCGACAGTATACAGCCTTGCCAAACTCCTTTCTCAATATTGAACTAATCAGTGATTCCATGTTCAGTTCTCACTGTTGCTTCTTCACCTGCATATAAGTTTTTCAAGAGACAAATAAGATGCTCTGGTATTCCCATCTTTTTAAGAACTTGCCACAATTTGTTGTGCTCCACACAATCAAAGGCTTTAGCATAGTCAATGAAGCAGAAGTAGATGTTCTTCTGGAACTCCCTAGCTTTCTCCATGATCCAGCATATGTTGGCAATTTGATCTCTAGTTCTTCTGCCTCTTCAAAATCCTGCCTGTACTTCTGGAAGTTCTCGGTCCACATATTGCTGGAGCCTAGCTTGTAGGATTTTAAGCATAACTTTGCTAGCATGAGAAATGAGTGCGATGGTGCAGTAGTCTGAACATTCTTTGGCATTGCCCTTCTTTGGGATTGGAATGTAAACTGGCCTTTTCCAATCCTGTGGCCATTGCTGAGTTTTCCAAATTTGCTGGCATATTGAGTGTAGCACTTTTACTGCATCGTCTTTTAAGATTCTTTCTTTTAAGATCATGATATTACAGTATTATTAAAGCTTAGTTTCCAATTGTTTTGAGATATTTAGGATAGCCTTTTCTAATTCACTCAGTCCCAGCCAGGGAATTAAAGTCCTGGTGAAGACATGGAGTCCTGTACTTGGTTCAACTAATGGGTGAGCCTTTCTCCTTTCCCATGGGTAAGCATGAAGCTTCCCAGATTTAGGAGCTGTGAGCTATTTGCCTTTTTATCAGTGATGGCACAAGACGTCTTCTCCAAACTTTATATGCCGCCTTTCTCCAAATCCTATGCATTACTGGCATCTAGAACAATAAGGATATATGTAATTGTATACTATTGTTAATGTTAATGTTATTTATTACGTTCATATGCTGCCCTTCCCTCAGGGTAGCTCACAAAGTTAAAATAAATACAATCAAGTTTTGGTTTTTACCTTCAAGGCCATACACAGTCTGAGCCCCGTGTACCTGAGAGTGTACCTGAGTTTCTCTGCCTGTACTCCCAAAAGAGCATTATGCTCCACCACTGCCAACTGGCTAGTGATCCCTGGCCCCAAAGAAACATGTCAGTCCTCAACCAGGGCCAGAGCTTTCTCCATCCTGGCCCCCACCTGGTGGAACGAGCTCCTTGAAGAGATCAGGGCCCTGCCTGGTCTCCCACAGTTCCACAGGGCCTTCCACAGGGCCTGCATTTGCCTGAGACCGCCCACAGGTCCCTCATGGCCTGAACCGGTCTGACCTCTCTGGAGGACTTTGCTAAGTTACCATTCCTGTTATATTGTTGCTGTTTAAGACTATTGAAATTGTGTTATTCAGAACCACTGTTGGATTAGTGTTGATGTATTGACTATGTTAATAGTTGTGTTAATAGATGTATTAGTACATCAATTATAGGTATAATAGATGTATTAATATATATGTATTAATATGTATTATATGTATTAATACATCTATATTAATAGATGTATTGACTGTGTTAATGTTAACTCGTTACATGCACCCCCCTGTGATGTTATATATAAACCGCCCTGAGGTGTATGGAAGTTTTTATACCTTGCCATGAGAAATCGTGACTGTATTATGGCTAAAGCATGATCTTTGCCTTGGATCCTTTTGCACTTTCTCTTCTTATATTGTACTTTTATATGCTATTAAAGGCTTGTTGTTGTTGTTGTAACATAGCAGTCTAGCCATCTGCCTGAAGCATGGAATCCAAAGTCAGCAGAATCCTGCCATGCCCCCAAAATGCCCTCATCTGCTTTTTTGCTACGTTTCAGTGAGTCAGCAAATGGCATCTTTTCTCTCTGGCAAATTTGTTGGGGACCTTGAGAAATGATGCACCCAAAATATTTCACTTTGAATTTTGCTATTTCTGCCTTGACTTTTGAAACTCAATACCCAGCTTCTCCCAAAAAAATAAGATGAAAAAAGAATTTGTTTGAAGGTAGCAGCAGTGGGCATCAAATCATCAAGCTACTGCAGCAGCCCCGCTCCCTTTTTGTTACGATTAATTTGTACACTGTTGACCCTTCTAGGGGAGCCACCTTCTGTCCAGACCTTGTGATTCTCAGCTTGTAGAACCTCGGGAGGGAATCTGACCTTCCTCCTGTGCTTGATTCCCTTAGATAAAGACATTTGATACAAGCACATTTGCTGCTTTGGGATTTCAAGAGTAATTTGTTCCTCATTCCAAGTGATTGTTTCCTTTAATTTGGACCACAAATCTCATCCCAGGAGAATGACCAACCATTTTGGTGAATCGCCTTCTGTCCTTACAATTCAAATTCAATGGGATTTATTCTTTTGGATTTCCATCAATGCTTGTTATTAGAGTTTGGTCTTTCAACTGGCCATGCCCTAGAGGTGCAACAGGAATTGCTGAACAGGTAGCTCCAGAATCCACTAAACAATTACATTCCTGTCCCCCAACAAGGTCAACTTCACCCTGGGGTCCTGGGGGGACCTTTCAATTTGAGCCATTGTCAATCACTTCCAACTTCTTCTTTTACCTATTGCAACTTTCCTGACCCGCCTCCTTCTCTCTTCCAGCTTGGGGCACTCTCTTTTCCAGCGGCCTTTTTGTTCATAGAAGACACACATTTCTTCCTTCCTCCTCCTTGCAAGGGCAGAAGCCCACACCCTGCCCCGACTTGGTGGCCTCATCACTGCCACAATTAATACTGCCTGTCTTTTTCATTCACCTTTCTTCCTTTTTTCTCCCCTTCCTCCTCTTTTTCTTTCTCTCTATTCACATACAACTTAAAGTTCACACAAGCTCCTGCAACAACTTTGGAATCTAAGCCCTGGTTTGTCTGCAACTCCAGTCCCTCCTGCTGGTCAGAGCTCTCTGCCTATTGAACATCTGGCTGGGCTGAGCTCTCATCCAGCTGAGACTGCCTGGCCACTGCCCCCTCCACCGGCCACCGGCCCTCCGCGCGCCCGCCACTGCTCACCCACCTTCCCGACTTCCTTGCTGCCGACACTGACGTCACCTCCAGTACACCCCCCCTTAGCCCGCTCTACCTGCCGCTGCCCGCTAGCGCTCATTGCATTCCTGAATGCAATGGGCTTTTCGGCTAGTACCTTGAATAAAACTTTGTTGGTCTTAAAGGTGCCCCTGGACCCCAAATTTGTCCTGCTGCTTCAAACCATAATGGCTGTGCACTTGAATCTACTCTATAGGTTGTATGCATAGACTTGTGATGCCGCATCTTCAATGCAGGTTTCTAAAATTAGATTGCTAATGATAAAAGTTCCAACTATAAGCATCAAAGCACAAGCAAAGACAGAAATAGAAGACAAATGCTGGTGAAATGAACTGATGAGCATTCTAAGTCAAGCCTTAGACTTGACTTGAGTGAAAACCAGAAGTAACCGGTGCATGCAGAGTAGGCCTTAGCCTACTGGCGCTTGAGTTCAATGGATGGCATTCAAAATAGCTGCTTTGGGAGACTGAGACCGGGAGATTGAACCGTGATTTATGAAACGACGGTATCAGTTTCATACGATGTCTTGTCCAGCTGGATATCCCAGCTCGAGCTATAGTCATTGCTTTCACTTTCATGTCCTCGGTCTTTCAGAATAACTTGCTAAAACAGTGTCAGCAAATGCAGGTGGTGGCTTGTTAATGGGTCCTAATTACTGGGGTTAGCTCTTTTGGACTTCTCTTGTCTTATTAATTACAGTCAATAAGTAAATGGTTGTGGGGGAGATTCAGACTTCCTTCTCTTCTGCCCTCTGGATGTTGGCTTCAGATGCATACTTGCCCTTAGAATATAATGGCATTCAGTTAATGCACAGTGTGGCCAGGATCCAGGTGCCATCAGGAGGTCCTGAAGCCCTCCCAGTGTTGCCCCCCCCAAAAAAAACACCAAGAATACTACCAGGTTGTTCTTTATTTCTTCTGTCTGCCTTTGTTACAGAGCCATGGAGCGTGTAAGCATGCAGAAACTTCTTATCCCAAACATTCAGGATAACAGCCAGCAGATCACCCTCCCAGGTTACTCTTGTTGTTTGGAAAGTAGCTCCTAGAATTTGAGACTAGTATTTCTGGACACAATTACAGCAATTACACTGAGCAGAGATCAGCTCAGCATCTTTAACCGCTTCTGCGGAGTGGATTAAATAAAGCAGCAAGGACACCTGGGGAGGAGTTAGGGCGGGCCCCGTCCGGGATAAAAACTCGCTGGATAAAAACCCTCCGAAGGGCACTCAACGCCCAAGCAGCCAATGGGGAGCCGCACAAAGCATGGCTCCCCATTGCCTGCTTGCCCCAGTCTCGCCCAGCCCACCAGGGAACTCACAGTGCAGTGGGAACAGACCTCCGGCCCCGTCAGTCCTCCCGGTGAACTCTCCTCCCCAGGGGGAAAAGGAACAGGGACACCGCGTCGACGACGCAGTGTCCCTGTTCCTTTCCCGCCCCCTGCGATCACACTGCCAACAACCCCCACCTAACCCCCCCACTTGCGCGCTGCCACTTCCCGCACACTCAAGACACCCAACCACCGCCAACTACCCCCCTTGCTCCCCCGAACCCTTTCCGCACCCCCTATCACGACACGATGCCCACCGGCTGCCTCTCGACCTGCCGCATTCCTGGCCCTTCCCACACCCACACCCACCCCGACTGTCCCTGTCCCCGGCCCATTGCCACCAGTCTAGTCACCCTGACACCGTTTGCTGCTTCCCCGAGCCTTTTCGCCCCTTCCTGCTGGGTTGCAGGGAGGCCGCGCGGTCTGCACGGCCTCCGCAAATGACCTGGAATGAACCAGGCATGCGCGGACTCTCTCGCATGCCTGGTTCCCCTGCCCAACCCCCAGACCCGCCCCCGCCATTCGCCCCACCCCCAAGCCTACGCTCCCAGACCTCCCTGCCGACGCGCCTCCTGAAAGCTCCCTCACCGCCACTTCAACAGGCATGCGCGGACTACGGCCCATGCCTACTTGCTCTCGCCACCGTCAGCCCGACCCTCGTGCCGCCCACCAGCCTGAGCTGCCCTGCCTACTCGCCGCCGCGCCTGCTTTGCACTACCTCGCTGCCCGCCACTGCGCCCAGGTAAGCCTCGGTGCCGCTGCGCCGAGGACGGGAGAACGCCTGCCTGCGCGGCCCCGGCCCCGGCCTACTAAAACCTCACAATTCAGGTGCACTGCTGAATGTGCTCCGTGTTTGCCACACATTTTGTGAATCCTGAGAAAATGTATTTCACCCTCTACCCTCAGGAGAGAATTTGCATTAACCTAAAGCTCAAAAGTCACACTGGCTTCCTCCACTTTTTCTTGCCTCAAAATGGTGATGTTTGAGATCTGACCAATACTGTGTCTCTGCCCGCCTTCCACTCCCCACTGTATTTTAATTTTTTTAAACATGACTGTGTTATAGCACATTTCCAAAGTAGCACAAGCACAACACACACACCACCTCCCCATCTCCCCCTCATCCAAGCCTCCAAAGCCCTATGCCCCCTGCAGGACGTTACACTCTGTGGGTACAAATCTGTTGGTCATACACGGCCCCCGGGAAGCACGTCTGGCCTCAACTAGGACCTGGGCCTTTTCAGTCCTGGCCCTGACCTGGTGGGTAGCTAAGGGCCCTGCAGGAGCTCCTGACATTCTGCAGGGCCTGTAAGACTCTTCCACCAGGTTTATGGTTGAAGCCGGCGTGCTAAGAAAGATATGGACACCCCCCTCTCTTTTTGCGTTATACTTATGGAGGGTGAATGGTCAGCAACCCTCTTTTCATCTAGCAGCTTCCTCCAGCTGTCTCCGAGTTCAAAAAGCTGTCTTTGTGTTACAAGCTGTCCAAGTTGCTCTGGAAGAAAAGTGAAAACTGAAAAGCTCTTTAAGAGAAATGTAGCATGATGTTTCTGGCTCAAAACTGCAGTGACCAGTGCTGCTGGCAGCTCCAGGCCTGGAATGATATCACACAGTGAACACAGGATGACTATCATTTTGCCATTTCAGCTGGGGTAACAATAGAGGTCTTTGATTCACTGAACAAATTCCTGCCAAGTATCCTGCTCAAGTTACCTTGCCTGGCTTCAAGTTGCCAGGTACTTTCAGGTCCATGTAAGTCTGAGACGGGGACACCTTTAAGAACAACAACTTTTAATTCTGGGTAGAAGCTTTTGGGTGCAGGCACTCTTCCTCATACATGCACACAGAAGTTTATACCCAGAATTAAACTTGGTTGGTCTTCGAGGAGCCAAGATCTGAGATTTTGGACTCAAACTTTGTTCTGCTGCTTCAGAGCAACACGGCTGTGCCCACCTGAATCTATCTTAGTATTAATCAACAATTCTTAACCAGTAGGACTGGCCTTCTGTAAGCATTAAAAATGTAAGGTTTGTAGTGGTTTGTAGGACAAAGCCAAGAATTGATAGTTATCAGCCATACTTTAATTGCTAGTTGTTTTTGGTTAAGTTCCAGGCATAAAGCTGCATGTGGTACACAGTCTGGGATAAGCCGACAATGGCAAATAAATTCTTCCAAAAAGTTTTATTCAATTAAAAAAGACTATCAAGATCTGGGGAGGAAGCTCAAGCAAATGGGGGCACAAGTGGTATTCTCTTCAATCTTGCCTGTCAAGGGAAGAGGAATGCGTCGGGAGAGGAAGATAATGGAGGTGAATCACTGGCTGCGTAGTTGGTGCCGGCAGGAGAGATTTGGTTTCTGGGACCATGGGATAGGCTTTCTTGAGGAAGGCCTACTAGCACCTGATGGACTGCCCTTATCAAAACTGGGGAAGAATGTGTTTGGCAGGAACCTGGGGAGATTCATCAGGAGAGCTTTAAACTAAAGCCACTAGGGGAAGGAGACGATCAACATAGGGAGTGTATGGAAGGAAAACGATCGGAGGCAGCCCAACCATCAAGGCCAGCTCATAGGGAACCAAAAGTAAAAGGATTCAGATGTCTTTATACTAACGCCCGAAGCATGGGCAATGAAAAGGAAGAGCTGGAACTTCTCATGCTGATGGAAAGGTACGATCTAGTAGGCATCACAGAAACTTGGTGGAATGATTCTCATGACTGGAATGTAATGGTGGATGGATATGAACTGTTCAGAAAAAACAGAATAGATCGAAGACGTGGAGGAGTGGCACTGTATGTGCGGAAAGGGCTTACCTGTCAGGAAATTCTAGTGAAGGAGAGCATATCTACAGTGGAAAGCATCTGGGTGAAAATAAGCGAGGGGAAAACATTGTGGTGGTTGGTGTCTGCTACCGACCGCGTGACCAATGAGAGGATGTGGATGCTGCACTTGGTGAGCAGCTTGAGAAAATATCCAAGCGGCAGGACCTTGTCATCATGGGTGACTTCTATTTCCCAGATGTGTGCTGGGAAACAAACTCTGCAAAGTGTCCTCAGTCATACAACTTTCTGACCTGCCTGGCTGGCAATTTCATTTATCAAATGGTAGATGGTAAATGGTAAATGGTAGACCCACAAGAGGTTCAGCCATACTGGACTTAATACTGACCAACAGGCAAGAGTTGGTGGATGAGGTGAAGGAGGTGGGGACCCTAGGGGGAAGTGACCATGTCCTCATAGAATTCCTATTGAGATGGGGAGCCAAGGAAGCTTGTAGCCAGACGCAGATGCTGGATTTTCGTAGGGCAAACTTTAATAAACCCAGAGACATGATGAGTGTCATACCATGGACGAGAATGCTGGAAGGGAAGGGAGCATGTGAAGGGTGGGCGCTACTCAAACAAGAGCTATTGCATGCTCAATCAATTACTATCCCAGAAAGACAAAAACACTGCAGGAGCTCTAAGAAGCCTATTTGGATGAACAGAGAACTTCAAGAGGAACTAAGAAAGAAAAGGAAAATGTTCAGGAAATGGAGGGAAGGACAGAGCTCTAAAGAAGAGTACCTACAGGTTACTAGGCACTGTAGATCAATCATCAGAAAGGCCAAAGCTGAGAGTGAGCTAAGATTGGCCAGGGAAGCCCATTGTAACAAAAAAAGATTTTTCAGTTATGTGAGGAGCAAACGTAAAGTAAAGGAGGCAATAGGCCCACTGTTGGGTGAGGATGGACAAACTCTAATGGAAGATGCAGAGAAAGCAGAAAGGCTTAGTGCCTATTTTACATCTGTTTTTTCCCACAGGTCAAAGTGTTTAGGCACATCTAGAGATGGCCGTAGCCAAAGGATAGTGTCTGGGTGGCAGGTTAACATGGATAGAGAGGTTGTCGAGAGGCATTTAGCTGCACTGGATGAGTTCAAATCCCCTGGTCCGGATGAAATGCACCCGAGAGTACTCAAAGAACTTTCCAGAGAACTTGCACAGCCCTTGTCCATCATCTTCGGAACCTCTTTAAGGACTGGAGACGTCCCGGAGGACTGGAAAAGAGCAAACGTTATTCCGATCTTCAAAAAAGGGAGGAAGGATGACCCAGGAAACTACAGACCAGTGAGTCTGACCTCTGTTGTGGGGAAGATAATGGAGCAGATATTAAAGGGAGCAATCTGCAAACATCTGGAGGACAATTTGGTGATCCAAGGAAGTCAGCATGGATTTGTCTCCAACAGGTCCTGCCAGACCAACCTAGTTTCCTTTTTTGACCAAGTAACAGGTTTGCTGGATCGGGGAAATTCGGTTGATGTCATTTACTTGGATTTTAGTAAAGCTTTTGACAAGGTTCCCCATGATGTTCTGATGGATAAGTTGAAGGACTGCAATCTGGATTTTCAGATAGCTAAGTGGATAGGGAATTGGTTAGAGAACCGCACTCAAAGAGTTGTTGTCAATGGTGTTTCATCAGACTGGAGAGAGGTGAGTAGCGGGGTACCTCAGGGCTCGGTGCTCGGCCCGGTACTTTTTAACATATTTATTAATGATCTAGATGAGGGAGTGGAGGGACTACTCATGAAGTTTGCAGATGACACCAAATTGGGAGGACTGGCAAATACTCCGGAAGATAGAGACAGAGTTCAACGAGATCTGAACACAATGGAAAAATGGGCAAATGAGAACAAGATGCAATTTAATAAAGATAAGTGTAAAGTTCTGCATCTGGGTCAGAAAAATGAAAAGCATGCCTACTGGATGGGGGATACGCTTCTAGGTAGCACTGTGTGTGAACGAGACCTTGGGGTACTTGTGGATTGTAAACTAAACATGAGCAGGCAGTGTGATGCAGCGGTAAAAAAGGCAAATGCCATTTTGGGCTGTATCAACAGGCAAAATCACAAGATGTCATAGTCCCATTGTATACGGCACTGGTCAGACCACACCTGGAGTACTGTGTGCAGTTCTGGAGGCCTCACTTCAAGAAGGACGTAGATAAAATTGAAAGGGTACAGAGGAGAGCGACGAAGATGATCTGGGGCCAAGGGACCAAGCCCTATGAAGATAGGTTGAGGGACTTGGGAATGTTCAGCCTGGAGAAAAGGAGGTTGAGAGGGGACATGATAGCCCTCTTTATTTGAAAGGTTGTCACTTGGAGGAGGGCAGGATGCTGTTTCCGTTGGCTGCAGAGGAGAGGACACGCAGTAATGGGTTTAAACGTCAAGTACAATGATATAGGCTAGATATCAGGAAAAAGTTTTTCACAGTCAGAGTAGTTCAGCAGTGGAATAGGCTGCCTAAGGAGGTGGTGAGCGCCCCCTCACTGGAAGTCTTCAAGCAAAGGTTGGATACACACTTTTCTTGGATGCTTTAGGATGCTTAGGGCTAATCCTGCATTGAGCAGGGGGTTGGACTAGATGGCCTGTATGGTCCCTTCCAACTCTATGATTCTATGATTCTATGATTCTAATAAACCAGGGCCAGAATGAGCCTCAGGTCTTTGAAACTCATTTTCAGGTTTAAATGTCTTCTTCAGTGACTCTACAATTCAAAATGAATACATTACTAAATTAATCCACTTACTCCAAATTGATTAATCCAAATAAATTAATAAATTACTCCATTATGAAGTCTATTGTAATCCATCAGTTGTATATATCAAAGGTAAGTATTATTTCCAATTACTGTTGTTTCTCAAACATAAATCGCTTTCTGTATTTTCAGTCCTTACTGCTTACTGCTCTGTAAAATATCAAATAAACTGTTAATGTATTATAACCCTCATGAGTATATAACAAAGAGCAAGGTTTTGCCTTATGATTTACCTTATGATTATCCAGGTTCATACAATCTTACAGAATGGGGATCAAGTGGCCAGAAGCGTACACAACATCCCACCACATCTACCAATCTTATTTCTTGAAAACTGTGTCTTATTAATACCATATGTATTGTGTTCACAATTTTAAAGCAATACAATACAAAAACAACAACCCTGTGGACAGAAGCAGACATTGCACTTTATCTGTTTATTGTAGTGCAATGTCTGCATTTGTCCACCAGGTGTCAGGGTCTGCATCGTAAATGTCAGTTCTTCTCTTCTCAATAATTTTTGCATCATGTTTGATCTTGAATAGGCATCTTCTTCTGGGTTTTCTATTCCCCCAAATCTCAGATCTTCAGGTTTATGATGATGTCCTTAAAATGGGTCAAGAAGGGGATCTCAAGAATTCTCCTACCCAAGTTTGATTTCTTGTTTCAAGTCTTGCCCTTGCAAGTAAAAGATACGATCTTAAATCGCTCCTGTGGAGCGGATTAAATAAAACGGTAAGGGCTTTCTGGGAAGAGTTAGGGTGGGCCTTGTCGCGGCTCCTGATTAGGCCCTCCGAGTCTTCATCCAGGGCTGAGCAGCCAGCTCCCCATTGGTTGCTTCGCCCGGCCGGGGACTCACCGCACAGACTGAACTGGCAGCCTGCACGGTGAGTCCTCTACCCCGGGTGCTCCTTCACTGAAAGGAGCTGCGTCAAAGACGCGGCATCCCTGCTCCTTTCCAGTCCATGGGGGGGGGGCGCCCTCGATGGAGCTGTCCTCTTGCCGACGCTCCGGGGTGGGGGGGTGCCTTCTCCCACCTGCTCCTGTGGCTGGGAGAAGGCCCAGCAACGCTACGCAGTGGGGAGGTGGGTCGCCGCCTTCTCCCGGTCGCAGGAGCGGCTTCACCGCATCGTCACCGCGGCGAGTCCGCTCCTGCGGCCGGGAGAAGCCCCAGGCACGCTGCAGGGGGGGTGGGGGCTCGCCACCATCTCCTGGCCTTGGGACTGGCCTCGCCGCGTCACCGACACGGTGAGGCTGCTCCCGGGGCCAGTAGAAGGAGCTGAGATGCTCCGGGGTGCGGGGGTCCTCCCCGCCTTCTCCGGGCCACGGCAGACCAGCCCGCAACCGGGGAAACGCCCCAGATCGTGGCCCAGACCCCCGGGAAGCCTTTGCCCTGCGAAGGCTTCCCCGGGTACTGGCCTCTAGTGCCCATTTTATTTAGCGATAAAATGGGCTTTATTCCTAGTTATATATAAATGGCAAAGTGAGGTAAATAAATTAATATGTGCTAATAAGAGACCAAGGATTGCATTCAAAGTCCTACTAGACAAGAAGAAAAGAGGAGGGCAAGGATTTCCGAAAAAATTATTGACAGCACTAGTTGGATCCAAGACCCCTCTTCATGTGACCTGATTATTGAAAAAGCAGGTTGGCCCGAGGGTTTTCACAGTGCTTAGGAAGAAACCAGTCCAAAACTCCTAAAGACTAATGACTAATCTCCTAATGAGTAATATGATGCATATTTGGAATAGATACAAGTTAAAACTCTTGGGTACTTCCACTTTATTGAAATCCCCCATAGAAGTGTATTTCTGCAGATCACAACACAACAAAAATACTTGGTTGTTTAAAATACAAGGACCTAATGCGCACAGGTACATTGAAAAGTTGACAAGCTTTAAACAAAGATTATGAGCCTCTTGTGGCGCAGAGTGGTAAGGCAGCCGCCTGAAAGCTTTGCCCATGAGGTTGGGAGTTCGATCTCAGCAGCCGGCTCAAGGTTGACTCAGCCTTCCATCCTTCCGAGGTCGGTAAAATGAGTACCCAGCTTGCTGGGGGGTAAACGGTCATGACTGGGGAAGGCACTGGCAAACCACCCCGTATTGAGTCTGCCATGAAAACGTTGGAGGGCGTCACCCCAAGGGTCAGACATGATTCAGTGCTTGCACAGGGGATACCTTTACCTTTACCTTTAAACAAAGATGGCATTCATCTACAATATATAATCAACTAGTATCAAGATTTAAATGAGAATTTGGAAAACAGATAGATGTTACAGCACCTCTCTCAGAATTTGAAAACACTTGTAAGGTCAGTTGTATAAACTGTTGTCGAAACAAAGCAGGTAAGAGAGTGTATCATTAAATGGATGCAAAATTTACAGTGTAATACCTGTCAGGATTGCTGCTGAATCCTGCCATAAGTTAGCCTGAGTCTCTCCATCTTTGTTTACCTTGTCTTTTCTCTGCTTTGCTCTCGGGGCCCCATGTAACCCAAGGCCCATATAGTATGCTTGCATGCTTGAAACTGAAACTGTGTTGCTGCATCCTGTTATCACAGGGAGCTGTGAATTATTTGTTCTTTTGAACCTCCCGGCTGGGTCTGTCTTTTGTAACCATAACATCTTATCTTGTCCAGAGACGACCAAGGACGTGTGAGTTGTAACACTATGGTTTATGGCACCTGGTGCCTCCTTTTCCCCCTCCCATGGGAACTTTCAAGTTTTAGGCGGGAGAACTGTATTGAAAAGGGGAGGCAAATCTGTCCTCAGGCAGATTTGACTTTCTCAGCTTAGGTGTTTGAAGTAATTTCTCAATAAACGCTTTCTTTCATCAAGAAGCTTGTTGCGAGTTCTTGCAACGCTTGACAATACCTTGTTGGAACTATGGGAAAGATTTTGGTTTAAGGTACCCAAGCCTACTGAATGTCAATCCTTATGTGAGAACTGGTACAAAATGTTTTAGTGCTGCTATATTACTCCTAAGGTTAAAGGTAAAGGTAAAGGTATCCCCTGTGCAAGCACCGAGTCATGTCTGACCCTTGGGGTGACGCCCTCCAGCGTTTCCTAAGGTTATAAGTAAACAATATTTGTTGGAAATGTAATGATAAACCTGGTTCCTTTTTTCATATCTGGTGGAGTTGTATTAAGGTTTATAAATACTGGTCCAAAGTTCATTCGTTATTAGAATCTATGTTTAATGTTGAATTTCCCATGAAACCTGAGAATATAGTATTAAGCATCTGTCCAGAAAATCTACTGTGTTAAGGGGAGCTTCTCGTCTCCTATGCCACAACATCGGTGAGATCAATACTTGCTAAAGATTGGAAGCTCCCAAGTGCATCATCTGTACTGGCTTGGATGGACAAATTCACAGACCTGTCAAAAACGGCTCAATTAACCAGTTTGGTCAATAGGAGATCAACACATGAATTTCAAGAATAATGGCATTTTTACACAGACTTTTTGTACTAGCAAAGGTCGGGAGACTAGGGCACCTGATTGGGGGTTCAGTTTGTAAAACAAGTATTATTTCTGTTTTCTATTATTCTGTTTCTCATATACTGCAATAAAAGGAATATATATTTTAAAAAAACCAAAAGAGTGCCCATTCTGATTTTTAATGAGGAATAGTCTCACCTTAAGTGGCCTAGAGGAAATACCCACATAAAGATCATATTTGTACATAGCTACAGTGGTCCCCAACCTTTATATCACCGGGGAACGGTCAACGCTTAACTATTTTACTGAGGCCCGGGGGGGGGGCAGTCTTTTGCCGAGGGATGTCGCTGCTGCCACCTGAGCCCCTGCTCCACTTGCTTTCCTGACAGCGCCCCTGACTTTCCACCGCCCGCTGGGGGCGCTGCCAACAGCAGCTGTGCAGTGCCACACCGAGGGGGAGCCCCAGCCATCACGGCCACTGAAGTGCACTAAAGGTGAGCCGGCAGCAGAGTGGCAGGGCAGCCCCTGAGGCAGCATCCGGGGAGGAGGATGAGGAGGAGCTGCGGCCCGGCACCAACTGATCTTCGGACCGGTACCTGTCCCCGGACCGCGGGTTGGGGACCACTGCATCACTACATACACAACATTTTTTGCATTGCAATTTATTAAAGATTTTAACTGAAGGTTCAAACCCATAACAGGGTGCACAAAAGTTTTAGATTCTACTAGAAGCTTACATGCTGAACAACTGTAGCATCTGAAACATCCATCTGGTAATGTCCCAGGTATTCGGGAATTTTTTCTAAATTTCTACCTTTTCTCCAAGCAATGAAATGAGTGAAAAACAGTGAGATGAGATGCCAGTGTCATATAAAATAATATCTTCTCTAAGAACTGGTTGTACTCTCTATTACACAGCCATTTAATTTCAAAAGTATACATAAATAATCAGCAAGGGCTGGAGCCAATAGGCTGCCCATAATTAATTTATTAAATTGCAAATATAAGGGCTCATCAAGCACAAAACAATTTTTCTCTAAGACAATGTCTAGAAAATCTAAAAGGAAGTGCAGTGGCAGCAATTTGGAAGAAGGTTCATTTACAAATTGACCATCTACTTTACAAGGCTTATCTTGGAGTATATCTGTAACTGCTCCTGCGGAGTGGATAAAATAAAACAGTAAGGGCCCCGAGGGCGAGTCCTGTCTGGGATGAGGAAGGGTGCCGATAGGCTCCTTCCCCCGGACTTACAATCGGAGGGTCCAATCGGCAGGCATGAAGCCGATTGTCAGTCCGCCGGCAAGGCAAGTTGTCCCTTGCTGCCAGACTGACGAATCGGGAGGCGCAAAGCACCTCCCAATTCGCCCCCCTCCGACTTCGGCTGCATGTGGCCGACCGCCACCATTTCCTGCCTCGCCATGGAGAGGGCAGGTCACCACCTGGCCGAGCACCCAGGGGGAACCAGGGGCGGCGGCCGTGGCAGCGGTGCCGGCTGTGGCCGTGGCCACCAACAGGATGCCTCGCTGCCGGCCCGCACAGGTGGGAGCGGCCTGTGGCGCCAGCCGGCAGTGGCAGACATGCCAGTGGCATTAGCGGCAGCAGCAGCGGTGCCTGCCCCACCCACAAAGAGGACAGCTCATCCGCTGGCCCATGCAGCCAGCAGTGGCCGGTGGCGGAAGCTCAGGGAGCAGTGGCGGCGGCAGCGGCAGTGCTCCCGCCACGATGGCAGCCACTGAAGACCCAGCCCGTGGACTGTGTCCTGGGCTCCAGCCCACCCGCCGCCATTTCCTGCCTCGCCCCCACCAACACAGGTAGGTGGCGGGGCGGGGGGGCCCAGGACGAGGGGGCGGCTCACAGGCCGCCCCACGCCTGGGCTCGGGTGCGGGGCTGGGGGCAGCAAAGCCAGAGAGGCCCCCCTCCCAACTCGCAAGGCCCGCTAGTGCTCGCTGTATTTTGAGTACAGCGGGCTTAGTTTCTAGTTTGTATATAATGCCTCCACAGTGTCATGAGAGTAGCCTCCAAGGCAGTGGTTCTCAACCTTCCCCTTAATACAGCTCCTCATGTTGTGGTGACCCCCAACCATAAAATTATTTTCATTGCCACTTCATAAATGTAATTTTGCTACTGTTATGAATCGTAATGTTAATATCTGGAGACCAAGACGTATGAAGAACGGTTGGGGGAACTTGGTCTGTTTAGTCTGGAGAGGAGACGACTGAGAGGGGATCTGATAGCCATCTTCAAGTATTTAAAAGGGTGCCATATAGACGATGGAGCAGAGTTGTTCTCTATTGCCCCGGAGGGATGGACCAGAATCAATGGGATGAAATTAATTAAAAGAAATTCCATCTGAAGACCAGAAAGAAGTTCCTGAGCGGTTTCTCAGTGGAACAGGCTTCCTCGGTATGTGGTGGGTTCTCCATCTTTGGAGATTTTTAAGCAGAGGCTGTATAGCCATCTGACGGAGAGGCTCATTCTGTAAAGGTTCAATGGGATGGCAGGTTACTGTGGATGAGCGATAGGGTTGTGAGTGTCCTGCATAGTGCAGGGGGTTGGACTAGATTACCCATGAGGTACCTTCCAACTCTATGGGGCTTTCCGCACCAGGATCCTTGTAGCAAATTGTTTGCTGAATTAAAAATCGCCATTTAAAATAGTGGAATTCGTCGTTATGCATACCTGCCTTTGTAGTGGAATCCAGTTGCATTTCCATCGTTTCCCACAGGCTTCCGGTCTCAGCAAAAATCGCTAGAAAGGAAGCGCTATTGCCGAGCTCGTCCCGCCCCTGGCCGTCAAGCAGCCAATGGGCGGCCGTTATCATGCTCCCAAATAGCCCCTTTCCCTTTAAGGAAGGTTAAAAAAAAAAAAACACCCGTTGCAACGAATATGCATTGCTTCGTTGCAACGGAGAGACCCATCCAGCTGGCAGGTGTGTTTGAGCCGTGTTTGAGCCATTTCATCGTTGCCACGCTCCCCCCGAGTGAAAAAAAAAACCCCACCCCCCTCACGGGCGCGATTTTCGGCCGAAAACAGTGTGAAAAATAAAGGGAAAATAAATCAGCAAACGCGCTTCTCTGTTGTTTGTGCTTAGTGACTGTAAACAGCTCTGGGGAGGGACTGAAGCCGGGGAAGCCTCTAAACGGAGGCTCACCGGTGCATTGATCTCCGCTCGCTCGGAGAAAAAAAAATGGTGATCGCTTCGCCGGAAGATCAGAGGAGAGAGCCAGGGGGAGGGACTTTGTAGAAACCACAACAATGGTAACGCACAGAACTTTCCCGCTAGTGTTGCAGATTGGTTGCAGGAGTGTAGCGCTTTCCGGAGGGTGAATCCACTTTTGGGGATTTCCCTGACAGCGCTACAAGAAAGCGCTTTTTGCGGATCGGTTTCAGGTGTGTGGCAGGTTGTCAACGACGTTGTGCATAACGGCAAATCAGTAGCGTTTTCAATTGGCAACCATTGTGCGATTTTGAAGGAGTGCAGAAAGCCCCTATGATTCTATGATTCTATTCTATGAATCTATGATTCCAGGACTTCTGGAAATTGTTGGGCAGGGCATTGCCTGGGCCGCAGACACTCATTTCCTCCCTCCCCTTCCTTCCCCTCCACACTCAGCAGCCAGTGCCTTTGCATGTGCACCGCCGCGCTCTTCTTCGCTGGGGTGATTTAGATGTGAGTAGCAAATTGCAGATTTTGACAGGCCCTGCTGCAAATCAATGGGTGATTCAAGGAGATCCTTGCTTCGAGACGTTGATTGCCAGCCAACAGGCAGCTTTCCGGCTCTCCTAGCAGCCCTGCATGTCCCTTGGCTCCCTCCTTTTGGGCTAGTGCTGGATCAGACTGTTCAGAGGGGGCCGCTGCTTTTCCCCTCCCCTTCCATCCCGCCTCCCCTTCCTTCTCCCCTCCCCTTCCTTCCCCTCCGCACTCGCTGCTGCTGCTCTTCTTCGCTGGGGTGATTTAGATGCAAATCACAGGTTTTGACAGGCCATGCTGCAAATCGATGGGTGATTCAAGGGGCCATTCCGCACAACCGCCAATGTAGCCAAATGTAAGCGCCATCATAAAGCTCTACTATTAATAGTCTTGATAACACACACAGCCGTTTCTAGCAGAAAAAAGGCTCTCCCACTAGCGCTGTTTTCGTTACCCACAAGTTTCTGGTCTTGCCTGTATCGCTACAAATTTGTGGCATTTCTGCCAGCCTCTCACTGTCAAACAAACTGAAGAGCCAATGAAATCAATATGCTTGTGCCACCAAAAACCCCTTTTTCCTTTAATTTTTTTTAAAACCTAAAATACAAGTGGCAATGAATATGTGTGTAGTCATTGCTCCACAGAGAGGTGTCTTTTGGTTTCTCTTCCCAAAACATTCCTTTATGGGACAAAACATGCTGCACTCGCATGGATTCGTTGACACGAGTTTCCATTTTAAAAAGCCCTTTTTTTCAAGCAATGACTGTGGGTGACGGTGCTTGGAAAGTTTTAATACATTTGAAGAAGGGTGCTTTCTGTTTGGCACTGCTGCATTAGTTGTCCAGGAACTTTGGTTAAAGAAGCCACCTGCTCCAAGAGGTGGATCGCCAGCCAACAGGCGGCTTTCCGGCTCTCCTGGCAGCCCTGCCTGTCCCTTGGCTCCCGTCTTTCGGGCCACTGCAGTTCTCTCCGGCGTTCTCTTCTGTCCACAGCGCAAAGGAGGCGAGGAGGCTATGGCACTGCTGCTGCCGCCGCAGCCAACATCCCTGCAACCCCCGGGAATGGGTCTATCAACCCCACTTGGGATCCCAACCCCAAGGTTTGTGAACCGCTTACCTAGAATGAATTCTAGTTCCCGCCCTATGGAATGGGCTCTCTGAAGAGCAGGGGGTGAGGTATTTAGGAGTTGCTACAAATTTATTCTATGTGCTCGTGCTTTTAATGGCAGGTAGAAAGCAGACATTTTAGTGAGGGACGGTCAGTTGGGTTTTATTGTACTGGGGGGTTAAATTATGAATTTGTAAACCAGTTATGGGAAGAGCAGGGCATAACTATTTTAATAAACAAACATAGAAGAAGAAGAGTTGGGTTTTATACCCCACTTTTCACTACGTGGTCTCCAAGCACCTCACCATCTCCTTACCTTCCTTTTCCCACAACAGACACCCTGTGAGGTAGGTGGAGCTGAGAGATCTCTGACAAGAGTGCTCTGTGAGAATACCACTATTAGGACTATGACTAGCTCAAGGTCACCTAGCTAGCTGCAGGTGGAGGAGGAGCAGGGAATCAAACCGGGCTTGCCAGATTAGAAGCCACCACTCCTAACCACTACACCAAAGCTGGCTGTCTTCTATGGGAAGCACAAAACATTTCCCTTGTACATAGTTCTGCAAGGCATCTTCGCATCCATGAGGTGGAGATTTCCAATGAGGGGCCATGGCCTTGGACCTGGACCTGTGGGGAGGTCTTGGCTGCTGGTTTTCCAGAAACTCTCCTTTATCCAAAGAACTGTCATGGTGAAAACAAAGAGGAACAGCAGTGTCCTTGAAATCTATGGCCTTGCCCTCAGAAGGTGTTTGAAGTAGATAAAATGCAGATGGTAAAAATACAGTTGGGTCCAGGATGAGGTCGACCTGCAGTGAGCAGCACAAATACTTGTTTTATATGTTGTCTAACTCTGATTAATCATTGATAGTAATTACTGCAGTCAATATTACAAGGCCCTGTCCTGATTGGCCAGGCTAGCTGTCTCATCACCTTCTAAGTTTTGCTTTATTGCCAATGCTCCTTGATCTCCTGCTGAGTTGTGGCACCTTCCCTAGCCCATTCAATAGCGCCCCTCCCATCCCCCCTCTCTGCCTGCATTTCAAAGGCTTGTCCAGTTCACACTTATTTATCTCAAGGCTATTCCAGGGGCATTTTTTAAAGATTATGATAAATTAAGGTGTTTGCTTTCCGATACGGACTCATTTGTGCCACAAAGGGCTGCCACCTTTGATTTGGCCGCAAGAAAGATTTGAGCTGGCCGTGTGGCAAAGACTGTGGGCTGATGGGCAGAATGTCTGGGTCAAGTGTAATTTTTATTCTGTTTGTTTTTAACAATTTTATTGTATCTGATTTTGTGATGGCCTAGGGCAATAAGGTTTGTGTTTGAGTTATCTCAAGGCTGTTCTTGCCCATTCTAAGCACCAGATGGCTGGCTTGGCTACTCTGGCACTTTGTAGATCAAAAGAAAACTGTATTGCTCTTTTGGACCATTTATGCATTGGAGGTTTCATGCCGGGCTGCAGGCTGGAGTTTTAGTCATGGCAGGTTGCCTCACCTCTTCCTGAACCCACGCAGAGGAGCATTTGGCCTGGTGGGACTCATCCATCCCCGATTTGTGCTTCTAAGTGATTTTAACCCATCAGACAGCCCAGATAACCATGGTGATTCATGCAACAGTAACCTCAAGGCTCGAGTACTATGACACACTTTACCTGGGGCTTCCATTGGAGAGGATTCAGGAACTGTGGCTGGCTCAAAATGCAGCAGCTTAACCATCATCACAGTGAAGCTATGAGCTATGCCGTGAAGGGCCAACCAAGATGGACAGATCATAGCAGAGAGCTCTGACAAAAGGTGATCCACTGGAGAAGGAAATGGCAAACCACTCCAGTATCTTTGCCATGAAAACCTAATGGACAAGTTCAAAAGGCAAAACGATATGATGCCAGAAGATGAGCCCCTCAGGTCAGAAGGTGTCCAATATGCCACTGGGGATGAGCAGACAGCTAGTACGAGTAGCTCCAGAATGAATGAAGCGACTGGGCCAAAGCCGAAAGGACGATCAGTTGTGGAAAATTGGAGATATGAAGAGAACATTTCATGCAAAGATGGGTATGATAAGGGACCAAAATGGTAGGGACCTCACAGAAGCAGAAGAGATTTTTAAAAGGTGGCAAAATTATACAGAAGAACTATACAAGAGCGAGCTTAACATCCCTGATGACCACAGTGGGGTAGTTACTGACCTGGAGCCAGACATCCTGGAATGTGAAGTCAAAAGGGCCTTAGGAAGTCTGAGCAACAATAAAGTAAGTGGAGGTGAAAGCATTCCAGTTGAACTATTCAAAATCTTAAAAGACGATGCAGTAAAAGTGCTACACTCAATATGCCAGCAAATTTGGAAAACTCAACAATGGCCACAGGATTGGAAAAGGTCAGTTTACATTCCAATCCCAAAGAAGGGCAATGCCAAAGAGTGTTCAAACTACCGCACCATTGTACTCATTTCTCATGCTAGCAAAGTTATGCTCAAAATTTTACAAGCTAGGCTCCAGCAATATGTGGACCGAGAACTTCCAGAAGTATAGGCAGGATTTCGAAGAGGCAGAGGAACTAGAGATCAAATTGCCAACATACGCTGGATCATGGAGAAAGCTAGGGAGTTCCAGAAGAACATCTACTTCTGCTTCAATGACTATGCTAAAGCCTTTGATTGTGTGGAGCACAACAAATTGTGGCAAGTTCTTAGAGAGATGGGAATACCAGAGCATTTTATTTGTCTCGAGAGACTTATATGCAAGTCAAGAAGTAACAGTGAGAACGGGGCATGGAATCACTGATTGGTTCAAAATTGAGAAAGGAGTTCGGCAAGGCTGTATACTGTCGCCTTGCCTATTTAACTTGTATGCGGAGCACATCATGAGAAAGGCAGGGTTAGAGGAGTCACAAATTGGGACCAAGATTGCAGGGAGAAATATCAACAATCTCAGATATGCAGATGATACCACTCTAATGGCAGAAAGTGAAGAGGAACTAAAGAGCCTGTTGATGCGGGTGAAGGAGGAGAGTGCAAAAGTTGGCTTGAAACTCAACATCAAGAATACAAAGATCATGGCATCCGGCCCTCTCAATTCCTGGCAAATAGATGGGGAAGAAATGGAGATAGTGACAGATTTTATTTTCCTGGGCTCCAAGATCACTGCAGATGGGGACTGCAGCAAAGAAATTAAAAGACGCTTGCTCCTGGGGAGGAAAGCTATGGCAAATCTAGACAGCATCCTAAAAAGCAGAGATATCACCCTGCCAACAAATGTATGTCTAGTCAAGGCTGTCTTCCCAGTTGCAATGTATGGCTGTGAAAATTGGAACATAAGGAAGGCTGAGCGTCAAAGAATTGAGGCTTTTGAACTCTGGTGCTGGAGAAGACTCTTGCGAGTCCCTTGGACTGCAAGGCTAACAAACCGGTCAGTCCTAGAGGAGATCAGCCCTGACTGCTCCATAGAAGGCCAGATCCTGAAGATGAAACTCAAATACTTTGGCCACCTCATGAGAAGGAAGGACTCCCTGGAGAAGAACCTAATGCTGGGGGCGATCGAGGGCAAAAGAAGAAGGGGACGACAGAGAATCAGGTGGCTGGATGGAGTCACTGAAGCAGTAGGTGCAAATTTAAATGGACTCCGGGGAATGGTAGAGGACAGGAAGGCCTGGAGGATCACTGTCCATGGGGTCGTGATGCGTCGGACATGACTTTGCACCTAACAACAACCATCCTCAGGGATCCACTGCGGGGATCAACTTTGGCAACCCTATCAGACTCCACTTTTACGTTTTTGCTGTAATTATAATCTTCTCATTCTGAAAATATGCCACGTTGTGCTCGTGTTACTGTTTTCCTCTTTACTGCATCCCTGCTGCTTGGAGAAATGGCAGTTTTACAAACGTTTGGAATAAAAATAAATCCATCCCAATACATAGGTTACGTGTGTGTGTGCATATTGTGTGTTCTGAAAACTGCAAGGATATATTCACAATATTTGTCCCAAAGATCCTGTTGATAATATTTTATTGAGTCTTTTTTAGTGGTTTTGCACTAATTATTAGGACAGAAAAACAGGTAGAAAAACAAAGTTGGGTCAGGATGTTTTTTTGACAAAATGAAGAAAGAACCAGAAGCAAAGGAAAGAAGTTCTTTTCTTTCTATGCTTCAAGATCGAATTTGTCGTGATCTTCCTTGTGATCCACACTGTTTCTTTGTGCCTCCTCTTCTACAGGGATCTAGAAGGAAATACAAATAAGAAATGTATGAGTCCACCCCATTTGATTTGTTTTCCATCCCACTGTAGTTAGGTTCTACAGTGAAAAATGACCTTTCTCTCTCTCTTAGGCAATACATTTAATTGGTAACGGAATAAAGCAAAGCTTTTTTTCTGAGCCAAGGCAGACATTCTAAGTTTGTCTTTGCCAGCTAGGATAAATCTAAAGCTTAAGCTATGAGTCTACAGTTGCCAACCTCCAGGTTTCACTGGAAGTCTCCCACTATTACAATTGATCTTCAGATGAACAAGATGGGTTCCCCTAGAGAAAATGGCAGCTTTGGAGGATGGGCTCTCCCCAGGTCCCCCCCCCCCCCGAATCTCTAGGTGTTTCCCAGCCCAAACCTGGCAACCCCATTAGGGATAGGCACAAATGAGGAAAACGTGGTTCAGATTTACAGGGTCTGAATTATTCCTCCCCAGCAAAACAACAACAACAAAAACAGGTGCCTTCTGGGAAGTGCTTTCTGGGGAAATGACAGGCTCAGGAGATTCAGGAGTGTACAGAATAGATCCTGTACAGTCTAGAGACACCAAACTCACAGGGGATCTCTGGCTTACTCTCCTCTACTTGCCTTCCATGTTTGGTGGCAAATGGATTTACAAGGTCCAAGTCACACCCCCCCCCCCAAAGAAGGTGTCCCCCCAACAGCAAAAAAAGTAGCAATAGAAGCCCAGCATAACTGAATCAAATTCCCTGAGAAATTCTGCAGTAGAAACTGAAGGTGAGGAGCATTTTTGAAAGTCCAGCAGAACCAGTGAAATGTGCCTAGAGGAACCAGTGCAATCCCATCAGAACTAAGATCAAGCCCAGAAAGTAGTTTGGTGTAGTGGTTAGGAGTGCGGACTTCTACTCTGGCATGCCAGGTTCAATTCTGCGCTCCGCCACATGCAACCAGCTGGGTGACCTTGGGCTCGCCACGGCACTGATAAAACTGTTCTGACCGGGCAGTGATATCAGGGCTCTCTCAGCCTCACCCACCCCACAGGGTGTCTGTTGTGGGGAGAGGAATGGGAAGGCGACTGTAAGCCGCTTTGAGCCTCCTTCGGGTAAGGAAAAGCGGCATATAAGAACCAACTCTTCTTCTTCTTCTTCTTCTTCTTCTTCTTCTTCTTCTTCTTCTTCTTCTTCTTCTTCTAGTTTTGGCAGAAATGTCAGGTGCAGGGTCAAAAGTATATAGAATGGACCCCTTACAAGCTACATACACCATACGCCTCACTCTTACACCTCTACAGTCTCTCCAAGTTGGAGATGGACTACATATCTCGTGTCACAGTTATATACCCCCAGAAAAGATTTCCCAGATTTATACCCTCCCACCCCTCCTAAGTGTGAACATCTATGTGTTATGAGGGAGAAAGTGGGTGCAAAGGATGTTTGTTGTGGATCACTGCATACCACAGGCCTCTGTCCCAGGCACCAACCAATCCTGCCAGCCCACTAGAGCTCATCCCATCACTCCCTGGGAGCCTCCTTCCCCGATCCATTCCTAAGGCTCTCCACAAAAGCAAAAGAGTCATTAGCAGTTCCCAGAGATACCAGCAGTTAGGAACACCCTTTGGAGAGTGTTTGGCCCCTTGGACCTTGACTGGGAGCCATTCCACAAAGCGTTAATGTTGCTGAAGTCATACCATTGTGTATCACTATTTTTTTAACGTTATGCAACGTAAATCTGCAACACTCCTGCAACACTCTGATATAGCGCTTTCCGAGGAATCATCAAAAGTGGATTCCTCCTTTAAAAAATGCTAAACTCCTGAGAACAACCTGCAACACATCCAAAAAAGACATGTGCGTTCTCAAAACAGCGGTAGAAGGAATGTCCCTCCCTAGCTCTTGCCCCCAGGCTTCCAGAGACACGATTGCCATTCCCCCCCCCCCCTTAAACTGGCAAAAGCAACAAATAAGCAAGGCTTTTCTGGCTGAAGTCCCTCCAGAAGCAATTCAGAAGCACTTAACAGTAAAACAAAGCTCCCTTCTGCAATTGTCTTTAAAGTTCCCGAGCACAATACAGCAGGTCTTTCTGAGACATCAAATGAACAAATATTCGTTGCTACTGGTGTTTTTGGGTTTTTAAAAACAGTTTTTAAAGGGAAAGGGGCTTTTCGGGAGCACGAACACAACATTTCATTGGCTGCCTCCCTTTCTGTAGAGCAGGGGTGGTCAAACTGTAGCTTTCCAGCTGTCCCTGGAATTCCCACGAAACCCTGCCCTGGCAGTCCATGGAAAAGCCACAGTTTGGCCACCCCTGCTCTCTCTCGAGGGGTACATAAAGTGCATCCTTAACAGTCAGTAGGTGAGTCAGTAGGGAATCTCAGGTAGGAAGCCCAGACATTTTTGGTGGTATTTCTAGGCTTCAACCATAGGCCTGGCTGAACAGTTCTGTCTTACCAGCCCTGTGGAACTGTCAAAGTTCCCACAAGGCCCTGATCTCATTGGGTAGAGCATTCCAACAAGCTGGGACCAGATCTGAAGATGCCCTGGCCTGGCTGAGTCCAGTTTAACTTCTTTGGGACCAAATGGAGGGTGTCACCTAGGATTGTGTGATTCGGCCGCCAAAGCAGCCGTTCCCGCCCATCGCAGTGCCGTGCTGCAGGGGGGAGATGTGGGCACCAGCGCACCAGATGACGCTCACAGGCTCTGGCTGCGACGGGTGGGACAGCTGCTTTGGCAGCCCAATTGCAGAACCCTAGCAGCAATCTAGTCTTATCTTAGCATTAATAAAACCATTACAGGCATGTAGAAGTCAAAAGACGACTATAAAATTAATACCACAATTATACTAACATGTAAATTATGGAAGTAAACAATTCTCAACTTTGAAGTTTAAATAGCAGCTGACAAAACATTTCCACCCCCTCAATCAATACAGGGTTCTGGCTATCCATTAAAAAGGGTACTTTATAATGTAAACAGGAGAGGGGTGACTTTTTTCACATGTGGTGGGAATGTAAGAAAGCAAGACAATATTGGGAGAATATACTTGTGGAATTAAAAAAAATGTTAAAATTTAATTTTGAAAAAAACCCCAGAGTTATTTCTATTGAACCTTTTGGAGGGCAGGGTCCACAAAGATCATAGAGTTTTATTTATGTATGCTACTTCTGCAGCCAGAATTGTTTTTGCTTCTAAATGGAAGAGCCCTGATATTCCCTCCACTGAAGAGTAGTTAAGAAAACTGGCAGACTATGCTGAAGTTGCCAAATTGTCTGCCATCTACAAAGATCCCGATCTTGGAAAATATGCAAAGCAATGGACACTGTTTTGGAATTATATGAAAAAAAAACTATCCAGACTGCGAAAATTTGTAATATTTAACATAACAACAGCAGGTTCTAAGCATAGTTATGTCACAGATTTAGGTTTACTATTTCATTTGTTAGGACTAGGAGAGAAGTCTTGAATGTATATTTGTATTTATGTGTGATTGAATGTTAGATTGATGAATTTATGGATTAGTGATGGATATGAATAATATTTGAATTGGAAAAAATGGTACTTTATAATTTTTTTATTATTATTATTTATTAGATTTGTTACTCACCTCTCCCCAGAGGCTCAAGGTGAGTTACAGCATATAAAACCCCCGTAAAACCGTACAATAAAATCCATAAAACAAGAATACAATAAACAGAATAAAAGTAAAACAGATGCAGCAAAAAACTATACTACCCCAAGATAATCCATTCTAGAGTGGTGGTGGGATTACACTACTGCTGCTAAGGGGGGCCAGATCTTCCTTGCGGCCCAGCCTCATCCAATGACCTGGCGGAAGAGCTCCGTTTTACAGGCCCTGCATAATGCTCCTGCAAGGCCTGCAGCTCCTCCGGGAGCTCATTCCACCAGGTGGGGGCCAACAAATTCGTACCTGCAGAGCATAAGGCCCTGCGAGGGGCATAGGGCAACAGGCAGTCCCTCAGGTACGCTGGGCCCAGAACACATAAGGCCTTAAAGGTCAAAATCAAAACCTTGAACCGGATCTGGGAAATAACCGGCAACCAGTGCAGCTGCCTCAGCACAGACTGGATGTGGGTCCTCCAAAATGTACCTGTGAGGACCCAAGCAGCTGCATTCTGTACTAGTTGAAGCTTCCGGATCAAGCACAAAGGCCAGGCCAGCATAGAACGAGTAACAGAAATCTATTCTGGAAGTGACCGTTGCATAGATCACTGTGGCCAGGTGTTCAGTGGACAGGTAGGGTGCTAGTAGCCAAGCTTGACACAGATGGAAAAAAGCCCGGCTGGCTACCTGGTCAGAAGACATGGCGCACCTAGTTAAAAAGGTGGATACAAATTTGACTCGAAACCATAAAATGGACAATACAATAGAATATGCAAGACATATGCAACACAATTCAATTCACATGGACAGATTCTATTTTCATAGGGAATGTTATTGAATCTCCCGGTTAGCAAGGGGGAGGGTAAAACATTTAACTTCGCTTTCCGTTGTGGATTAATTAATTGATAAAAATACAGGGCTGCAGACTCCAGTCTAGGTCGAATTCCCATACTAAGTGGGGAGCATATTTTATCAGCTACACTAGTTAATTCTTGTAATTCTCCCATTGATCTTGCTTCTCAGAACCAACTGCTGAGGATGCAGGTATAGCAGTTAACGATGCTATGCCTTACTCCTGTAGCAGCAGCAGCAGTCAGCTCCAGGGTTGGGGCCTGTTCTTTCCCTTCCTGGGAAATGCTCGGTTAGTTTCCCAGAAAAGTCTGAAGGGATACTGGAGAGTATCCTGGATTCCTGGCACAATGTCAGGTATGTATGAAGCTTCAAGTATGGGACTAGCCAGATGTTCTATAATAAGCCTTTTAATGGGAAACCTCAAAATGGTCATAATTAAGGGGGTGGCAGGTTACAGTGGATGAGCGATAGGATTGTGAGTGTTCTGCACAGGGCTGGACTAGGTCCCTTCCAATTCTATGATTCTATCCATAAACATATTCCAGGATGCAGTTCTTTGCAGAATGTATTTGCATCTGCACATTGGATGCCAGTGTTTTATCTTCACACTATATCTGCATAACAGACATGCCTGTGGGGTTGATTGTAGTTCTCTTCCAGAACATATTTGGATCCTGTGAGATCTGTGCCCATTTCCTGCCTCCATGTGGAATATTTTCATTAGGTCTTTTAGAAAGAAATGCATATACTGCAAATGGAGTGACTTACAAAGTGACTTTTTCACTTTTCACAAATTACGTCTATGGTTGCAAATTTCTGGTGGAAGTTTTAAGAGTTAAATCTAAGCTTTTTAAGTGTATCCTATTGCAATTTGTTTTGTTGTTGTTGAAATGTATTTCCAGTTGCTTGATCTCTCTTTTATATGCAGTAATGCTGTGGAATGCCAATAAAGGTAATTCAAGAAATACATGTGCCAGTTGTATCCTACCTCCCAATACACCGCGTCGTTATAACAGGTCTGGTCAGGAGGCTGTCCCAAGAAAGGCAAACTCAGAATCAGTCCTGCATCATGGGAGAAAAAAAATTCAGCAGTAGAATGTAAGTGAGCCATCCTTCCCAAAAGGCTCTCTTCAAAATTAACGAGAGAGGGATGCTGTCAATGTTAGAATCCCTTCTGTCCCCCAAAGAGTTTAGGGCGAAGTACTTGATTCTGACTTTTTCATTATCACAACCACGCTGTGAGGCAGGCTCAGAGTATACTTGGTCCAAGGTTACCTAGGTGTAACTGCACGGAGCTTTTATTCCAACCCCAGGTCGATTCAGTCCCTGCTGTCTACACAGAATGCGATTTCCGTTTGGATTTGGGGCGATTTAAATTTTCCTTCTGCAGCAAGAAGGATTGATCCGGAGTGACCCTACCTTTATTGTGCAATATCTTAGAGTGCTTTTAATGCTTAATATTTTTCAAATCCGGATTGGGAAAGAATGCTCCATGGTAGAGAACCTCTGATAGGTCACACCTGGTCATGTGACAAACTTGCCTTAAAGGAGAAGCCCCTAATTTCTCTCAACTTCTGTCGGTCCTGGATTTTTTCTCCCTTCTCTGCCTTCTTCGATCCTCTCCACCCCCCCCCCCCAAGAAAAGAAAGAGGCTCCCACTCTGCTTGGCTCCTCTCCCCCCCTTTCAAGAAAATAAAGAAAGAGGCTTGGCTCCCCCCCCTCCTTCTGAACTACCCTAACCACATGCAGAAGACTTTCCTGTTTCAATGGGGGGGGGGGAGGAAGACCCGAGTTCAAAGCGATCTGAATTCAACAGGATTGACAATGGAATAAACAAAGTAAATTCAGACTCTGCCCCAGGAAGCTTCATGGCCAAGTGGGGATTAGAACCCAGGTCTGCCCACTAGTGGTCCACATTAATCATTACATTGGATGCGTGCTCATGTTCGTTTCAGAGGGCAGCTATGTTGGTGTTCAAAAGAATACGTTTGAATCCATTAGCACCTCACACCCCAACAGGTTTCAGGGCAATAAGATTTCAGGAGTCAAAGATCCTTTAGTCCTCTCCTCTTTCTCTTTGTCTCTGACAAAGGGAGCGTTAACTCTTGAAACCTTATACCTCTGAAACTCTTGTTGGTCTGTGAAGTGATGCTGGACTTGAATCCAGATGCTACACTGGAGAAAGACTCCGAGCATTTTCACAAATGCACTTCCAAGGCACTTTGCAGCAGGATTTTGTTTATTTATTATGGGATTTTTAGGGGCCCCCACTCACAAAATGGTCTTAGCATGAAACAGCTTGAATAAAGATTCTTTCTTTAACCAGTGGAATTCTTATTTACAAGTCTGAGATCCTGACAGGCAGGTTACATCACGGTATAAAACATGTCAAATGCAAATTCAAGTAAAACAAGCTTTAGGCTAAAACAGTCCTAAAATTCTTACTATAATAACTCTGTCCCATGAACAGGCATGTCAACTATAAAGACCGACTGTATGGCGCAAGATGGGGGGCTGGCAACTGGGCAGTAACCCGAGACATGAGGTTGGCAGACAGCCGTGTGAAATGGCAAAATCCACTTGCAAACGGTAGCTGAAGTGGACTGAAATGGCATCATCCAGCATACGTGAAAGTACCCTCATTCTCAGCTTCCTATATGCGGAAGACTAGTTCTATAAAAATGTACCTTTACCCTTTTTTAAAATGCTCCAGGGATTTCAGCAGCTCCTCCTTCATTCATAAATACATTTTAAAAAAATCCAGAGCCAATAAACCAGTTACTTCACACACACACACACACACACACACACAAACAAGCTTAAAGTTAATTTATATGCCTGCCTAGAGCAGGGGTAGTCAAACTGCGGCCCTCCAGATGTCCATGGACTACAATTCCCACGAGCCCCTGCCAGCGAATGCTGGCAGGGGCTCGTGGGAATTGTAGTCCATGGACATCTGGAGGGCCGCAGTTTGACTACCCCTGGCCTAGAGTGTCATTTCGATACCAATGACACTGAAGACCCAGCCAAAAAGTGAAGCAAACTCCTCAGCATACGCGGGTGCTCCACTTTCACTCTCCTCCGAGACCTGCTGGCTCCCATCCAACCATGCACCGCAGATGACACTACCTACGTTGATACGCTCAAGCAACATTCCAAGGCCCGGCCAGTGGAGATGGCCTGATGCAATACTTTCTACTGCCTCAGTCAACAAGAAGGGGAGGCCATCAACCGGTTCCTGGCCGCTCTATGCCTGGCTGCGGGGCACTGTGAGTTTGAGAACCTTGAGATCATGATTCAAGATTCGTTGATCTGTGGCCTTTGTGACAAGCCTTAGAGGAAGCCCTAGCTGTGGAAGCTGCCACTGAAAATACCAATTGAAAAAAGAAGACCTGTTAGCTACAAATGCCCAAAGGAAAAAGTCTCAAGCCAATGATGGCAATTCAATGTACTGGAGTTGTATCACATTGTGTCAAAATGATCTCCTAGGCATACAACCGTTTTCGCAATCTTCTTTGAGAAAGGGAAGACAATTGGAAAATCCTTTGAGACACTTGAGGCCTGCTGCGTCACTGCGGCCCATTCCCAGTTCTCTCAGACCTCTCACAGCCCCACATATCTCACAAGTTGACTATTGTGGGGAGACGAATGGAAAAGGTGTTTGTAAACCGCTTTGATACTCCTTTGGGTAGTAAACAACAGGGTACAAAAATCCGTTCTTCTTCTAAGGAGCAACCATGAAAGAAGCATGTGGGCACATAACATTTTATCAACAGTGAAAAAATGGAGAATATGTATTGGGGCAGAGGGGCATTTCGGCCTAATTCACACAAGAAGGGAAATGACGCAGAACTGGGAGGAATTGGTTGCCATGTAATTTTTCCCTAAGAAGAGTCTCCAGTCTGATTTTCCCTTCACATATCTGAAGACATGGCTCTGGAAAGCTCATCTGTAACCACTATGCCACAATTCCCAAAGGTCAGTCCTCTCCCACACTCAATGAACATTCCATTTGGCTGAAAGTACCAAGGCAGTCAGACAAGCTGCCACAGGGTTTAAAGTGAAACCAATACCAGTTCATTCAGAAGAAGCAGTCATGGAAGATAGTGAACCAGAAGAAGGAATTGAGAAACTTTGATAGTTGCAAGCCAACTATCAGAATTTTTTCAAGCCATGCTCCAGCCATCGCGCAAGCTGCAATGGTCTGCATCTGAGGAAGTTCTGCTAATTCCACAAAACACAATGCCAAGCATGCGGAAAATCAGGCCACATTGCTTGGGCCTGTTGATCCGGGACACAGAAGTGCAAAAATGTGAGTGATGTCAATCAACAACAAAAAATTAACAACTACAGCAGCCAGAATCCATCTGTATCCAGTTGACACATTCTATACAGAAGAAAATCTGTGTCACCATCCAAACTGAAGGGTCCCCTTGCACCATGGAGGTAGATTCCAGGTCTGCCTTCTCTATTATTTCCAAAGAGATCCTGTCCAAACTTATACTCAAAAGAACCACCCATATAGAACCATTGGGCATCAAACTAACAGACTTCCAGGGGAACCGAGTCCCCATCATTGGGATCAGCGCCTTCAATGTCTGACTCAAGTCAATCACACACCAGTTACCCCTTGTCATTGTAGAAGGTCATCACACCAGTTTACTCTGTCTAGAATGGTTCATACCCTTGGGTATAACAATGTTCAGGGTCAACTGGCTGCAGTAAACCCCCCTCAAGGCAACGTGAAGGAATTCCTGGCTACTAGTATCCTTCAGCCTCAACCCCAACGTAGCTCCAGTCCACCTTAAGCACAGAGGGTGCCCTTCACCTTAACACACTGCATTGACCTTGACCATCTTATCAGCTAGGAAGTTCTGGAACCAGTGTCCTACATGAAGTGGGGGGTCCGAGGAGCTCACTGCCAGGTTACACGCCATCCATCAATTCCAGACTGCTGGCCTTCATGTGAAGAAGGATGTGCCAGCTCAGGGTACCATCCGTTGAATTTCTGAGATCCCAGACTGATACCGCTGGGTTTTAAATCAAGGCTATTCAAAAAGTGCGACCGCCCAAGAACAAGCTAATAAAACTAATAAAGAGAGTTGTTTTTGAAGAACTACTGAGTCTGTATTCACCAAACCTACAGACTTAGTACACATCACCATGACAATATCCAACACATATGCAGCATATCAAATAATGTCAAATTGTGCCTTGGTAGAATAAGAAACGGGGTTCCTCAGTTATTTGGGTTTCATTGCCATTCATAAAAACATCAGGGGAATAAAAAGTTTAGTGATTAATAGCAGACGCTTAACCAATTGTGAACAGATTTCTTTTAATTACATGTGTTCACAATTGGGAAAGTGTCTGACATTAATCCCTAACCTTAACATTTTATGGTGTTTTTTGAATAGCAACTGAGCCCGAAGGACTGTTATTCTAGCAAGGCATTATTTGCTCCTCATTAAGCCCTCGTGACCATATAGCAAATTTGCACTGGATTTTGGAAAAGTTCCAGGGTATCACCAAGAGTCGGACATGACTGAAAGGCTGACAACAACAACAAATGCTGAATCGTTGTTGGATATCTTCATGATGCTGTTTTCTTATATACCACCAGTCTTCTCTTTCCTTATATCTGTATTCCGATGATTCCTGTTTCATTGTTTGAGGATGTGTGGTTGGTCTTATCCAAGGTGTGAGAGAGCAGCCTAGACAATATTGAGAATACACTCAATATTGAGTGTAGTGGTTAGGAGTGTGGACTTCTAATCTGGCAAGCCGGGTTCGATTCTGTGCTCCCCCTCATGCAGCCAGCTGGGTGACCTTGGGCTCGCCACGACACTGATAAAGCTGTTCTGACCGAGCAGTAATATCAGGGCTCTCAGCCTCACCCACCCCACAGGGTGTCTGTTGTGGGGAGAGGAAAGGGAAGGCAACTGTAAGCCGCTTTGAGCCTCCTTCGGGTAGGGAAAAGCGGCATATAAAAACCAACAATTCTTCTTCTTCTTCTTACTGACCTGTGAATGCTCCTCCTACCAAAGCAATCCCGATGGAGCATCCAAGAGCTGCAGCCTGCATGCCAACTGATATTCTAAAATACAATGGAATAAAACAAAATGTATTTCTTTCACAGAGATGTTCACTTGCACATAATGACAGAACAGATCAAAATAGTAACTGCATGAAATTGTACATGTAAATGTTCCTGCAAAATTTAAAAAAATATCTTTCCATTTAAAATGGCCCTGTAACAATATGGCTTTCCAAATCTGTGACTGCCCCACTGCAATGCTATGATGACTTATTGTCCCCACACACAACTGTGATTGGTCCACTTAATGCCAATGGCACATGGCTCTTACCTGGTCTTTGTGAACTCACTGACTGCCCCTTCCCTTGAATGCTCATGAAAAGGAGGCCTACAGTTCCTTCTCTGTCACTTCTTGGGACATAATCTGGGAAGCAAATGTCAAGGGAAAGCCTCCAATTTCCCTTGCCTCTGTAATGATCTGGGCAAATCAATGACCCACTCTATGATTCTATGATTTTCTTCTCCAGTGCAAAAAGGTCGCTGGAACTTTGCTACAAGAATTTATTTCAGCTCAATCAGCTAGCAGAAGACAGGTGTGGTTATTTCCCAACTGTCAGAGAATCCTCAAGAATAATAATCTTGGCTCTCTGTGTCACAGGCAACTGAGTTCAGTCTTACCCCAAGTCATTGGTATAAAAGATGCCCATAATTCTCCTACCCCCATTGGTATTTCATTTGCACAATGTTTTAATTATGGTAGACAGTCCGGGCAATCAACTCTGATGGGTCTATGGGTGGTTGTGTGAACTTCCACACTTGGCCCAATTGTATCTCTGTCTCTTTCTACATACCTTTTTCATTCTTCAAAGCTTTCTGAGTATTCTCCAAATGGGTTTTAATTGAACCCTTGTAGGGGAAATGCTATGTTGTGCTGGAGAAGAGGCTGAAGACAGCTCCTGTGGCATCAATAAAGTGTCCCTAACATTTTTGAGCATCCAGAAATCTTTGGACTTCTGACACAGTATGGCGTTTGCAGACACAAGATGGCTGTTCCAGAAGGTGGAGATAGCCAAAAATGGCCACCACAGTTTATCTTCGGTCACACAATGAAGATCATTGTGCTGTAGTGGCAGCTGCTGCCCAAGCAATGTGTATAAATATCTACTCAGCCAATCAAATTTCAAATGGCCAATCAGAAGATCTGCTGGGCAAAAGCCCAATTTCTAAAAGCCCACCCACTTTCTAAAAATTTTTGGTGGGTTCCATGAATGTCAGTAGGTGCCATGGTGCCCACTGGAACTATGTTGGGGACCCCTGGGCTACAATCGTCTCCTGTGGCTGTTGTGTGACAGATTTTAGGATTGGACTAAAGAAAGAAAAGGCATTCTGACAGAGAAATAAAAAAAACATATTTCCCCCCATTCATTCTATGAAGGATGGAAGGTGGGAGGGATAATTTCCGGCATTTGTAAAGACAAAGACTGCAACCTGTTTAAAAGGTTCTTTGGCTAACGGATTAAAAACCATAAAGATATTGTACGGCTGAACAAAAGCTTTTTAAAACTCACACAGTGTTAACCTGTGCAGCAGCAGCAATAATGCTTGCAATTCCCCCAAGAATTCCAGGTAAGCCGTGCAGGTTGTGGACGCCACAGGTGTCTTGAATCCTCAAGAATGAGGCAAAAATGGGCTGAAAGGCAGGAAAGGAGATTAGGGCTGTTTCCACACTAGCAGTTTGGCTCAGATTTCCATTTGCATAGGGTTGAGTTTTTCATCCATTCCCAAATTTAAATTCCCCTTTTCCAGCAAAGACCTGGCTCACCCCCTCAGTTGGCCTGCAACAAGGGAATCCTCAGCAATCCAGTTCTCACTTTTTAAATCAGGAGCAAACAAGGTATGTCTGGCCTGGACAGTCCAGCTTTTGGGGTCTGTGTCCGGCATTGTTCCCAACCGCTGTGGCATCACTGCCATCAACAACCCACCCCATACTCCCCCAAACCTTTTCCTTTCACTTGTCCATCCTGATGAATGCTGGCAATAATCTGCCACCGCCATTTTGCTGCCCTTCCATGACAAATGTCTTTTTGCCGGTTTTTAAAAAACTCAACAACTCTGGCATTATAACATGATTCACTAAAGCACACCCTTTGCCCACACCACCCACCACTGTGTGCCCCTGTTTTCCTGACCGCAATCTTGCAGCAAACGGCGGTTTCCTTTTCATTCCACACAGCAAAGGTGCCCAAGCATTTCCCAGCTGGAATTGTACTCTCTGGGGATGGCCTGAGTTGGGATGCAGAAGGGGGCATACTTGGGGGGGGGGGGTGAATCAGTTCTCTGCATGCCAGGAGGAAATGGGGCCCCAGATGGTCCAATCTTGTCTAGTCTCAGCAGCTAAGCAGGGTCAGCCCTGGTGAATGCAGCAAGATCTCAGTGGAGCCTCCCCAGCACAGCCCACCCCCATGTTGATGACCCAAGGATGCTGCCTATGACCTTCAAGTTTGAAATCATGTTGCCTTTTTTTGAAAATCAATAAAAATTGCATTATAATTTGATTCCAATTAAAAAAAATTATTCCTTCCCCCACCTGCCACCTATTCTCCTGCATTAAATAATTCTGCATAGAACAAGACATGGAAGCAAGGCCCATTTCAACTCCATTTTATGGCAGAATGTAAATCTGCTTAGCTCTGTCTTGATGCTCATTCCTATGCCACTGACACCAAGAGCTCTGATGCCATTCAATCAGCAGCCCCCGCATCCTGTTTTTCGCTTGAGAATTCCTGTATTAATGGAGAAAGTGAATTTCTCTGTTGTAAAGATACTGGCTTCAATTGAAGTGCTAATTGCAGTCATTAGTTACCTATCAGTGTCATCCCCCCTCTCAGCCAAGGGAGACTGAATGACAAGGGAGGGACTAAAGATTCAGAATCTCAAAATGCAGAATAATATATGACAGTTTTTTTGTGAGTGCTGTCAAATGTGCATAACAACGAACGTTATAAAATGCAGTAACTTAAAGGGTGGGGTAAATTAAAACGGGGTTTAGTGCTGCATGCATAAGGGGCCCATGATTCAATATTACGTTGCTGTTTCTCCAATTTATTTATGACCAAGTGGCAACATCATAAAAAGTCTTAATTAATAACCCAGATATGCAGCAATGTAATATCGAAGCAACCAGGGTTTTGTGGAACTTTGGGGTTTCTTGACAGCCCTGGAAGGGTTTCCTATATAGTCAATTATATATAAAAAAGGGGCAAAGCCCGTTGTATCCAAGGATACAATGGGCGCTAGAGCTTGGCAGTGGGAAGAGGAAGGGGAGGAGTTGTCCAGTCTGTAAGGGCATGGGGTTGAATGTGTGTGTTGTCCAATCTTCTTGAAACTTGTAGGGGAGCTCAGGGAGTGTCTTACCTGAGTCCCCTGCAAGTTTCAGGAAGATTGCAACAGGGGGTCCCATCCTAGTGGCTCCCAAAGACCATTCCCCATAGAAGTCTATGGGGAATCAAGTTCAAACTAGAGATTTCCGAATCTTCATTATATCCAATGGAGCGGATAGGGGTACCCTCTTTGGGAGCCCCTAGGATTGAACCCCTTTGTCCACTCTTCTTGAAACTTGCAGGAGAGTCAGGGAACACCTTCCCTGAGCTTCCCAATAAGTTTGAGGGGTAAAACTTACACTCCCTACCCCCAGCTCCCGGGAAAGGCGGGGAAAGAATTTCCAATGCAAGTCAATGGTGCCATTGACTTGCATTTGCTCCGAATCGATTCGGAGTGATCCGAATCGATTCAGCCGAACCTGAATCGGTCAAAATCCGAACCCAAATCGGTGCGAATTGGGTTCATCGGAATCGATCAGAATCGGGCCCCCCTTGCACAACCCTAACACATACACGTACACATACACACACACACACACACACGTATGTGTGTGTATGTATGTGTGTGTATGTATGTGTATATATATATATATATATATATATATATATATATATGTATGTGTATGTGTATGTGTATGTGTATGTGTATGTATATGTATATGTATATGTGTATATATATATATATATATATATGTATATATATATATATATGTATATATATATATATATGTATATATATATGTATATATATGTGTGAGCCTCTTGTGGCGCAGAGTAGAAAGGCAGCTGTCTGAAAGCTTTGCCCATGAGGCTGGGAGTTCGATCCCAGCAGCCGGCTCAAGGTTGACTCAGCCTTCCATCCTTCCGAGGTCGGTAAAATGAGTACCCAGCTTGCTGCTGGGGGGTAAACGGTAATGACTGGGGAAGGCACTGGCAAACCACCCCGTATTGAGTCTGCCATGAAAACGCTGGAGGGCGTCACCCCAAGGGTCAGACATGACTCGGTGCTTGCACAGGGGATACCTTTACCTTTACCTTTTATATATATATGTATTTGATAAGTTCTTGGGCCCTTCAAGACTTTCATGGAAATGCTTTCATCTGACATGGTGAGTTTGGGCCTGGTCAATCATGTCCGACCCTCAGCGATTCTATAGGAAAGTCTCCGCCATGTGCCCCTGTCTCTTATGGGCCATTAAATAGTTTCCACCTTATGGCAACCCTGTACATTTATGACTTACAAAATTACTATTGTTAACAGCCTTGCTCAGGTCTTGCAAACTGCGGACCATGGCTTCCTTGACAGAGTCAACCCAGCTCCCATTTTCCTGATGCCTCCAGCTTTTCCTAGCACTATTGCAGGGGTGGCCAAACTGCCAGCATGTGCCAGCGGTGGCTCATGGGAACTGTAGTCGATGGACATATGAAAAGCCACAGTTTGGCCACCCCTGCCACAACTGTATTTTTCAAGCCATTCTTTCTTGCTTTCTGGTTACTTTAGTCTTGTTTTTCCTGTGCAAGTGGACAGCCCTTGCAACAGAGCTGCAGGGAAGATGCTTAGAAGCCAACCACTGTCTCCCCACCAATTTTCCTTCACCGTTACATCAGGAACCACCCTAATAAGTATTGGGCTGATTTATAATTGCACTCAATTGGTGATTAAGAGGTCTATTAATCCAAGTTTTATTGATTGCCTCTATTACTTTATGGCCTTAAAATGATATCTAATTTATCTTAAGCTGCATTTTACCTATGCTGTTAGCCACCCTGAGACGTTGAGTGAGGGGTGGGATACAAATCAAATAAATAAATAAATAATAAATAATATACATTATTAGTAATTAATAACATACTAAACCAATCTAAAACCATTTAAAATCACAACTGTAACTGACAACAGAATTGGTTATGGCACATTTCAGTGGGTCTGTTTCTAAGTTAAGGTGTTATTGTGGGGGTGTTTTTAAAAGGGGGACCCCAAAGTATGTTGTATAAAGCAAGAAGCCTCCAAACTTAACTTCATTAAGATTGCCCTTTCTCAAAACAAAAAAAAAAACTCACTGTTAAGTATTTGTACCCAAGGACTGTGATGACACCAGCAATGCTGCCGATTAACATAGCCCCAAAGGGCTGGATTTCTAGATCCGCACAAGAACCCACGGCGACTCCTCCAGCTAAGGTAGCATTTTGAATGTGCACCTGGGTGGAAAGGAAATATCAACTGACGAGGGACAATCAGAAATGTGGAGAGACAGCAGTATTCAAGTTCAGTTTGATAAATCCCATCTGATTTTTGAATCAAATTTCCCAAAACTGAAATTTCTAGATTGAATGTTGATACAACACCTGTTAACTTTCCAAAAAGGTTTGACAGACAGGGAGAGGGAAAAAGATCTCTGTATCTCTGCAGAAGGGGTTGTGGGGGTGCTTGGTTCTTGTGGCCCTTTCTTGCAGGCCCAGAGAAACGCAAATCACCACTCTGGGATCAGGAGGCAAATTACTTCCAGGCCAGATTGGCCAGGGATTCGGGGGGGGGGGGGTTGAGAGGGGGCATCATCCAGGCATGGAATTGGGGTCACTGTGGGTGTGCAGGTAGTTGTGAGTTTCCTGCATTCTGCAGGGGGTTGAACTAGATGACCCTGGAGGACCCTTCCAACTCTATGATTCTATGATCTCAGTGGAATATAATGCCCTAGAGGGCACCCTCCATATTAGCCATTTCTTCCAAGGGGACAGATCTCTGTAGACTGGAGATGAGCTGTAATTCCCGTGGAACCCCAGGCTCCGCATAGAGGGCGGCAACCTTAGGGTGACACTACAATAGTATCTTGAACTTCTGCCAAATTCTGCTCAACCCCTGCATGCAGAACAGTACTTGGTTTTGATGGACAGAGCTTTAGAGTGTGTTCCTATATGGAGTTACTCCAGTCTAAATTCACTGATTGCAACAGGCTTAAGCCTGGACCAATGATGCCAAGGATGGAATCGGAAAGGACTTGCCAGAGTTCCAGGAGATGCTTACCATGTCCAGTTTGCCCCTCTTTTCAACCAGGCTTGAGAGGGCAAAAGCAGTGAGAGTGCTCGCTGCCAAAGAGAAGTATGTGTTGATAATTGCTGTTTGCTGATTTTCTTGGTCTGCAATTGCCGAATTAAAACTGGGCCAAAAAAGCCAAAGGAACAGGGTACCTGTAATAAGATCACAAATCACAGCCTGTTATAGACTCCCCTTAAAGCACTGGCAGTCTTCAAGCAAAGGTTGGATACATACTTTTCTTGGATGCTTTAGGATGCTTTGGGCTGATCCTGCGTTGAGCAGGGGGTTGGACTACATGGCCTGTATGGCCCCTTCCAACTCTATGATTCTATGATTTCCACGTTAGGAGTCATGTCTTGTTTTAGACACACTTTGGATTTTCTGTGGATGCAGCGAGTCAACTCTAGCGTTGCCACATTTGGGCTGTTCTCCCCTCAGTTCTTAGGCTGAAATTCATGAGATGCTTTCCACACTGAGTCTGGAGGAAGCAGCCTCCCATCATGCTTGCTCCCTTCTCCAAAAATGTTTTTTTTTCAAAATGGCGCCTGCTTGCACCTTTGTTTTGTTGCACCCTTTAATTGCACCATTCTGTGCCTTTGATTGCCTTCCCCGTTCCCTTCAAAGTAATTTAAAAAAACCCAGAGTTATAATGTTATAACATAATAACATTGCCGTGTAAGACTGTGATGGCTTTCTTAAGCTTAGAAACAGCATCATTGCACAATCACTGTATTATGTTGTGACAATGTTATAACATTATGACGATGTCATAAGTGTTATGATGTTATAGCACTATAATTCAGGGTTAAAAAAAATACTTTTGGGACACTTTGTGGGGGAATGGAGCAATGGTTTTAAAAAAGGCAGGGATGAGGAAAGGGGTGTTCCCAAACAAGTCAAAATAGCAGGTGCAGAGAAAAACCTGATTGCACTCATTTCCCCATTTGGCAGCCCTGAATTATACCCCATCAGCCCCCACTTTAAAAAAATGAAAACCAATTTTCTGGGGATTCCTTTGCTGCAGGGCAGGCAAGGGGACAATTCAGGTTTGTGCTTGAAGAGGTGCATTTCAGTGCAGAAACGGACAAAAAAGTCAACCCTTTAAAATGAAAATCCAAATGATATCCCTAGTGTAGAAACAGTCTTATTATTTTCTTTTTTTTAAGGGCGGGGTTTTCATGGCAGAAAGTGGTGTCAAGTCATATCATTCAGAGGTGGTTTGCCATTGCCTGCCTCTAACCATTTCTACAGGACATCGACATTCTTAAAGATGCAAACATAGCCAAGTTCCACACAAAATTTTGCCTCCCTGGAGGTAGATTCAAATTTCATGCAACCCTGGGCTTTCTTGGTGTTCTCTCATTCAAATATTAGCCAGAGCTGACCCTGCTTAGCTTCTGAAATCTCAGGTCTTGGATCAGAAGCTGGGTGCATATTAGAAGCTAATCAGGGAAAGCCCTGGCTAGCATTTGGATGGGAATATTAGCGGTGGAAAGGGATGTCAAGTCATAACCAATTTGCAACAAACTTGTTTTCAAGGCATGAGATGTTCAGAAATGATATACCACTGCCTGCCTCTGCATACTAACCTGAGTTTTTCTTGATGGTCTCCCATCCAAGTATTAACTAAGGCCAGCTCTGCTTAGCTTCCAAAATCTGATGAGATCAGGTAAGCCTGAGCTGTCCAGGGCAGGCCAGAATTGCAGAGGTAGCTTGCCATTGCTTACCACTATATTGTGACTCTGGACATCCTTAGTGGTCTCCCATCTAAATACTGACCAGGGCCAAACCTGCTTAGTTTTCAAGATTTAATGAGATCAGGCTAACCAGAGCCATCCAGGTCAGGGCAGAGACAGTTTGACATTGCCTGCATTTGTTTGCCATCCAATTTTCTTGGTAGTATCCTATCCAAGTACTAACCAGGGCAGAGTCTGCACTTACTTTAGAGTCTGCACTGCACTTTATTCCATTGTCAATCCTGTTGAATTCAGATCGCTTTGAACTCGGGTCTTCCTCCCCCCCCCCATTGAAACAGGAAAGTGTTCTGCACTTGGTTAGGGTAGTTCAGAAGGGGGGGGGGGAGCCAAGCCTCTTTCTTTCTTTTCTTGAAGGTGGGGGGGGGGGAGTCGCCAGGCAGGGAGCCTCTTTCTTTTCTTGGAGGGGGTGGTGGAGAAGATCGAAAAAGGCAGAGGAGGGAGAAATAATCCGGGACCGACAGAAGTTGAGAAAATTAGGGGCTTCTCCTTTAAGGCAAGCTTGTCACATGACCAGGTGTGACCTATCAGAGGTTCTCTACCATGGAGCTTGCTTTCCCAATCGGGATTTGAAAAATATTGAGCATTAAAAGCACTCTAAGATATCGCACAATAAAGGTAGGGTCACTTTGGAGCAAACCTTGCTGCAGAAGGAAAAGTTAAATCGCCCAAAATCCAAACGGAAATCGCATTCTGTGTAGAGGGCAGGGACTGAATCGATCTGGGGTTGGAATAAAAGCTCCGTGCAGTTTACACCCAGGACTGACTGCCTAGCATCTGTGACCTGATGATCAGAAAACCCTGCACCATCCAGGTCAGAAAATCGGGATTTTAGTTGCTACTTGTTGGAATTGCAATCAGCAAGTGATTTGGTAAAGTTAGCCTTGAAGAGCTGTTGTTAAGCTGTTTATGCAACTGAGCTGTACTAGTGGCATCTCACTAATGGCATCTAAGGATCACTCTGGTATTGCAGTGGGAAAATCCCAGCACATGCCTTGAAGAGCTTTGTTTAAACTGAGTTCCCACCAACTTCCTGTTCCTTCAGGAAGAGAAAAAGCAATTTGGTGTGAGTCCTTTGCTCATTCATGGAGTAGCCATTAGGCTCAGCTCTCTTTCCATTTACTGATGTGTGGCATCTGCTGATGTCTGCCTGCAGCCTAGCCACAAGAGGCTTGCAGTGTGCTGTTTTTCTAATTATAAGCTCTTGTACTCTGCTTCAGTAAGGAGACTGAAGTGAATAAATATGATATATTTTTTAAATAATCTTTCCCAGTAAAGATTACACTCTTTTAAACCTCAAAGTGCTATGTCTGCTGTGCCTCATCCACGAAGATAACTAATAACTGCATATTTCAAAACGCTCTATTACCCCGCAACTCTGTTTCACTCGAGGAACTCAGGACCAAGCCAAGTAAGTCCAAAAGTCCCAACACTACTAAAGCAGGGAGGGGGGGGGGAATTAATTTTTTCACATTTCCTAGTTTTTTTCAGGGAAAGTTCAAAGAGCCATGGACATTGATTAGAGGGAATTTCTGGAATTATGCAATGTACTTGTAAAATCTACCTTTTTATGGCTCAGTAAATGGCTGAAAAGGCAAAGCAGACAATTCAGCTTCATTTCCCTGGGCCTGTATCACCTACACATGATGTGTTATATAATCCCCGATTGGAATGTATAAAGGTAAAGGTACCCCATGTGCAAGCACCGGGTCATGTCTGACCCTTGGGGTGACGCTCTCTAGCGTTTTCATGGCAGACTCAATACGGGGTGGTTTGCCAGTGCCTTCCCCAGTCATTACTGTTTAAGCAAGCTGGGTACTCATTTTACCGACCTCTGGAGAAAATGCCAGCTCCAGGCTGGGAAATTAACTTTGGGGGTTAATGGGCCGATTTGGGTGGAGAGGAATCTCAGTGGAGTATCATGCTATGGAGTCCCCCCTCCAAAGCAGCCATTTTCTCCAGGGGAACTGATTTCTTTAATTTGGACTCAATTCCTGGGGATCTCCAGGTCCTACCTGTGGACTGGCATCCCCAAGAAAATGGCTGCTTTGGAGGAGGGACTTGATGGCATTATTTTCTCCTGAGGTCCTTCTCCTTGCCAAACCTCATTGCCCCAGGCTGTACCCCACAAACCCCAGAAAATTCCAAACATCATTGACGAGATCCCTCCCTCCCCCATCCCCTCCTCCATCTCTGGGCTCCACCCCAGCTCTCCAGAAATTTCCCAACCTGGCAATCCATCTCTCATGTTTCAGCTCAGAGACCTCACATGGTTTCTTGGTTAGGCAACCGTAAGGTCAATGTTCGGCACTGACAACAGTGGTTCAAATACACACATAAGAATTGGTGGAACATGAAAATGCTCAGTGTTGACCATATTGAACCATATATTCAAGTGGGAAGCCGTGTTAGTCTGAAGCAGCAGAACAAAGCAGAACACAGGCACCGCAAAAATCAACAACATTTTATTCAAGGAATGAGCTTTCCTGTGTGCACATACTTCCTCTGATTCAATGCCACGGAAAGGAAGTAATTAATTCAAACTTATAGGCAAAGGTAAATGTACACATAGCATAATGGAAACAATTAACGCATTCCAGAGATAAACAGGGAAAAAACAGCAATTTGGATTTGTTTGTATTCGGTTGAGACTGAATGACTTGGGAAACATGTTGGTTACAATAAAAATGCAAATGTCCACATCTTTAATCCGCTCCTCCAGTGGCCTGGAGATGGCTGAAGATCGCTGCCGTTGGGGGGGGGGGGGCCTGCCACCTTCTCCCAGCCGCTGGAGTGGCCTCGCAGCCTGAGGATCGCTGGCCCGCCACGGCCGCGCTGCACCACAAGGTTGCATGCCTACCGCCTCACCCGCACGCTAGGCCGCCACCCTGCAATGGCTACCACACCGCCTCACACCACCAACGACCGCTGCCACTCCCACCGAACCGCCGCAAGGTCAGTCTCACCGCGACGTCACCCCACTCCCAAGCCGCCAGACCCAAGCCCCGCCGAGCATGCCCGAACCCAGACCTCGATGAAACTCGACCTCCCCCCGGCCCGCCTACGCTCCGGAGACGCACTGGCCAAGGCAGCCTCCAGCCACTTCTTTACTTCCATCCTCGGCCACGCACAAGCCTACCGGACTCGCCAGGGGGGAGGACGACAAAGGCTTCTGCTGCCCCGGCCACGCCGCGGCCCACCTCACACAGCCGACCCCCGCCGTTACCTCCCACGCAGAACCCTTTTGTGCCCGGGGGGGGGAGAGGGCAGAGCCATCTAGCGCCCATTTTATTAACATATAAAATGGGCTTTAACTCTAGTTAAGTGAATAAAGGGCAAGAAGATGGTCAGTTGCTGACAGCAGTTAGATCTGGTCCATTTCTCCCTGCTTGTCTCCCCCCCCCCCAAAAAAAAGCATGGAAGCAGCGAGGATCATCATATACTTTAAAGTAGAGCATTTGGCTGTCTTTTTTACTAGTCATAGTTACATTACAATCTACTTGGTCAAATCAATTAATCCAATTAATAGATGAATTAAAATACAGAGGACATTTGGCCTTTCTGAGGGATTGTTGAGAATGTAGGCTAGCATATGTAGTGAGGTTAAGAAACCAATGCTTTTCTTAAGTAAAAGTACAATATAATTCAAATCAAGTATCCTTAACACTATTTTGCTCCTTATATTTGGGAAACAGGCTTCTGGCAGGAGACTGTCCAGGGCCCTGTCCACCCAGGTCCACTCTGATTGGCCCTTCCCCTACAGCTCCCACCCTCCCTCCTTGCCTGCTAGCCGCACTGCTGCCTTCAGACAGGGTTTTGCCGCTGAACGGGAGGCTGGGCTGCAGAGATGCTGCCGATAGGTAGGAGCCGGGGAGAGGCTGGAAAGCATCTCTGCAGCCCAGCCTCCCGTTCAGTGGCAAAGCCCTGTCTGGAGGCTGCACAGCGCCAGCGCCAGCGCCAGGGCTTTGCTGCCAAAGAGAGGCTGCCCCTGGGGGGCAGGGGGGAAGGGGAAGCTTTCCAACCTCCCTTGGGCTGCAAATCCCTGTTGCCGGTTCACAGAGGGGTTCGTGGCCACCAGGGGCCTTTGCTACTAGTTTCAAAGAAGAAGAAGAAGAGTTGGTTCTTATATGCCCCTTTTCTCTACCCAAAGGAGGCTCAAAGCGGCTTACAGTCACCTTCTCTTTCCTCTCCCCACAACAGACACCCTGTGAAGTGGATGAGGCTGAGAGAGCCCTGATATCACTGCTCGGTCAGAACAGCATTATCAGAGCCGTGGCAAGCCCAAGGTCACCCAGCTGGTTACACGTGGAGGAGTGCAGAATCGAACCCAGCTCTCCGGATTAGAAGTCCGCACTCCTAACCACTACACCAAACTGGCTCTCAGGTTAATTAAAATACAGAGGACATTAGGCTTTCCTGAGGTTTTGTTGGAAGGTCTGTTAAGAATTCAGGTTAGCATATAACCAGTATCCCTGTTGAGTCCTGGGGATTCCATTGCCCTGAGTATTGAAATATATATATTTCTTCTCACACTAATGAAAAGACCACTTTTGTGGGCCATTCTTGCATGGTGCCATGTAGCCCTCTCAAATTGTTTGCATCTTAGTGGTCTACATGCCTGTTCTTTCTGGGGTTGTTTACATTGGTTTACTGGGGCCAGTACACCGCTCCCTCCTTCCTTTGTTTGGTTCCCAAGTGCTGCTCTGCTCTCTGAAGTGTTATCAGTATTTGTTCCTGTGTTATGTTTGAAAGCTCATTGGCTCCATTGGTTCTGTCCTGTTTGCTCTTTGAAGATAAAAGCCTATTTATGGTAGGTTTTGGTGCAGGGGCTCATGGGAATTGTAGTTGGGCCACCTCTGGTCTATATGAATCCTAGTTTTGCTTTAGAGTCTTGTTCTTAGCAATATCTATCTCTTGCAAGGACACCTGTCATGCTCTCTGCGGACTTAAATAAAAAACTTTTAGACTTCTTTCAAGACATGCCTCAGTTTGTTCGTGCATCTAAGTTTGTGACTGCTGGACTTGGCTCAGGGAAACCCAGGTTTGAATTCCCACTCTGCTGAGGAAGCTTGCTGGGTGATCTTGGGCCAGTCACACACTCTCTCAGCCTAACCAGCCTCACAGGGTTGTTATGAGGGTAGAACAGATGAGAGGAGATTGACATAATCCGCATTGAGCCCCTGTAAGGGAGAGTGGCAGGATAGAAATCAATCAATAAAAAGAATGCAGGACAAATCTCCTACTTACCAATCATAGCAAACATGTCGGAGTGGTAGGAGGAACTGTTGTTTTCATGTCCTTTCTTCAGACCGGGGCGGTGCAAGAGTAGAGACACAGCGAGACCAAAGTACGCTCCAAAAGCATGAATGGTCATGGATGCTCCTGTGTCAGCTGCCTGCAACATGACACAATTCATGTCATGACCTGCACAAAACCCATAAGGTGAAGGTGACATTGTAGGAACAAACTCAGCTCCAGATTAAAGAGCCCGCAGACCAGAAACAGCTATGGCAAGTTGTATGTGCCTCTCTCAATCGCACTGTCTTCCAAAATCAGACCATGCTGACCATCTTTCCTTTGAGGGTATCTACATAATTGACATAATCCGCATTGAGCCCCTGTAAGGGAGAGTGGCAGGATAGAAGTCAATCAATCAATAAAAAGAATGCAGGACAAATCTCTGTTTCTTTGGCCCACAGCCACACAGGTAGCCTTTTTCCAGACTATGTCACAGGGACATCCAGCCGGTGGTGGTGGTGGTGGTCGCAAGTGCTGTCAAGTCACTCACGTACACTTCTGAAGGGAAAAGACATTCTGAGGTGGTTGGCCAATGCTTGCCCCTGAGTAGCAACCCTAGAATTCTGTGGGCGTCTCCCACCCATGTACTAACCAGGGCCAGCGCTACTTAGCTTCCACCTTTTGTTGAGGTTGGGCTAGCATGGGCTATCCAGCTCTGGGTTGGGATATAACTGGAGACTTTGAGGGTAGAGCCAGGGGTGGTTGGGAATGTGGGGCAGGGAAGGACCTCAGTTGAGCATAATGCTATGGAATCCACCCTCCAAAGCAGCTATTTTCTCCAAATGAACTGATCTGTTGCCTGGAGATCAGCTATAATTCCAGGGGATCCCCAGGTTCCACTAGAACTGGCACCCTTAAACCAGACTTCCTTGGTGGTCACTTATCCATGTACTAACTTAGGTTCTGTTGTGTATGCGAGGCAGCAGAAGGCTGAGCTTGGAGTCTGGAGCAGGATCCAAACAGCTCCGAAGAACAACCAATGATCTGTCGGGGTCCTGTACATATGTATATATTTGGGGCAAGTCCAGGCAAGTCCCCAGTCTGTGTGGTTACCTGCAACATGCACCCACTCCTGGAAACAATAAACAGCATCCTGATGTATGACTGCATGTCACTTATTTCTTAGCTACCCACTATACAACAGGTTCCAAGATATATTTGGGGGTGTGTGTGTATATATATATATAAATGCTAAGGGGAATAAATGAATGCATGTGGGAGTGGTGTGTCCAGGGTGTCAAGGGCCAACCCGATGTATGTGTATCCACCAGTGTGCTTGCAGAAGTTTACATGTTGGAGGACTTTTCACCCTTTTAAGTGTAACTCTCTTTAGGATTACACTTCAGGTTGCCAGCTTCCATGTGGTGTCTGGAGAGTTCTTGGGATGTCAAACAATCTCCAGATGACAGAGATCAGCTCCTCTGCAGACAATGCTGCTCTGGAGGGTGGATTCTGGGAAATACCTGGATATTTTTGGGGGGTAGAGGAGGGCGGGGTTTGGAGAGGGGGGGTCACCATGGGACAGAATGTCATACAGCCCACCTTTCAAAGTAGCCATTTTCTCCATGTGAACGGATCTCTGTCACCGGGAGATTAGAAGAAGAGCAGCTGTTTTTTTGTTGTTGTTTGGGTTTTTTGGTGCCTGGCTTTCTACAACTTGGAGGCATCCCAAAGGACCTTACTGTTGGAATCGCAAACAGCAAGTAATTGGGTGAAGTCAGCCTTGAAGGGTTGTTGTTAAGCTGTTTAAGCAGCTCAGTTGTATCTGTGTGCTCACAAGTGGCATGAAGTGTTCACAGGCGAGCTTACAATAAAAAAAAACCCGAGCACATGTCCTGGGGATTCCTTTGCATAATGTGGGCTCCTGCCCACTTCCTCTTTCTTCAGGAAGAACAGATCATTGTGTGCTTTGCAGAAGCAAGCAAGGAGCAGCTGCCATTAGGTTCAGCTCTCTCTCAGTCTGCTGATGTGTGGCATGTAGTTGTCCTGCAGTGTAGCAATGTGCTGCTTTTGTAACTACTGTATAATATTTTGTACACTGCTTCAGTAAGGAGATTGAAGCAGAAGAATACGATATATCCCTGTCAATAATCTTTCCTAGTAAAGGTTTTCTCTTTTAAACCTCAAAGCACTGTGAGTCTGGATCGGTTCCTTATTCACAAAGTTTACTAAACACTCTGATACTCTGTGGCTCTAGTTCAATGGACAGACATAGTACCAAGTCCAGTCCAAAACACCCAACACTTACAAACCAATTTTTCCCTTCCTTTCCCCACAACAGGCAGCCTGTTAGGTGCATGGGGCTGAGAGATAAGAAGACCTTTCACTATCAGGAGAAGTTTTAAAGTGGCTTACAATTGCCTTCATTTCCTCTCCCCACAACCAATATCCTGTGAGGTAGGTGGAGCTGAGAGAGCTCTGTGCAAACTGACTAGCCCAAAGACATCCAACTAGCTTCAGGGGTAAGAGAGGTGGAGAATCAAATCCGGTTGTCCAGATTAGAGACTGCTGCACTTAACCAGGAGAGTTCCAGTCACTACCTGGAGGTTGGCAACTTTGGTTGCAGGGCTTGATGGCATAGGCCCATCTGAAAGAGTCCTGAAGAGGGTAGAAGATTTGACAAATATATAATTATCTGTCCTGGCCTACGCAAAGATTTTTGGCAGAAGCTCTGGGCCGAATGCCTATAGTCAGAGCTTCAGACAGCATGTTGGCTGCCTTACCACCCTGAGCCACAAGGCACTGTCTACTGTCATGTAAAGCGAACTCCACTTGAAATTCTGGGCCTTTGAGTTCATAGGACCTTCCTGGCAAATAGTGTTTTTTATTTACCAGGGAAAGCTTGAAAAAAGTCACTTCAGCTATGTTTCTCCAGACATTTATTTCTTCACTATTTACACTTTCGGGCTGTAAAAATTCTTTATTTAGATTTTCCTGCACTTTCATAGAATAATAGAATCATAGAGTTGGAAGGGGCTACACAGGCGATCTAATCCAACCCCCTGCTCAACGCAGGATCAGCCCTAAGCATCCTAAAGCATCCAAGAAAAGTGTGTATCCAGCCTTTGCTTGAAGACTGCCAGTGAGGGGGAGCTCACCACCTCCTTAGGCAGCCTATTCCACTGCTGAACTACTCTGACTGTGGAAAATGTTTTTCCTGTTATCTAGCCTATATCGTTGTACTCATAGTTTAAACCCATTACTGCATGTCCTCTCCTCTGCAGCCAACGGAAACAGCATCCTGCCCTCCTCCAAGTGACAACCTTTAAAATACTTAAAGAGGGCTATCATGTCCCCTCTCAACCTCCTTTTCTCCAGGCTGAACATTCCAGACTTGCAGGACACATGCTGGTCTGTTTGTCTGTCTGTCTGTCCGCACCCCAAAATGCAAACTGTTACTGCTAAGGGCTGGCCAAAGCTCATAGCTCTGGCAGAACATACTTGTGCCACTCCACTCCAATCTCCGTCTGCAGGCCTCCATCATTGTCGCTACTATTGCTGCTCATCTCTAGGAGCCGTTCCGCATTCGTCCAAAATAGCACAATGGTTACTAATTGAAATCACTACAGTTTTGCCGTTATGCACAACATCGCTGACAATCTGCAACACTCCTGAAACTGATCCGCAAAAAGCGCTTCGTTGTAGCGCTTTCAGGGAAATCCCAAAAAGTGGATTCACTCTCCGGAAAGCGCTACACTCTTGCAACCAATCTGCAACACTAGCGGGAAAGTTCTGTGCGTTACCATTGTTGCAGTTTCTGCAAAGTCCCTTCCCCTGGCTCTCTCCTCTGATCTTCTGGCAAAAAGATCGCCATTTTTTTTCTCCGAGCGAGCGGAGATCAACGCACTGGCAAGCCTTCGTTTACCCAATGAGGCTTCCCCGGCTGCGGTCCCTCTGTTTAAAGTCACCAAGCACAAGCAACACAGAGGCCCGTTTGCTGGTTTATTTTCCCTTTATTTTTCACACTGTTTTCGGCCGAAAATCGCGCCTGTGAGGGGGGGGGGTTCACTCGGGGGGAGCGTGGCAACAATGAAATGGCAGCTCAAACACCACCTGCTAGCTGGATGGGTCTCTCCGTTGCAACGAATCAACGCAGATTCGTTGCAACGTGTGTGTGTGTTTTTTAAAAAAAACCTTCCTTAAAGGGAAAGGGGCTGTTTGGGAGCATGATAACGGCCGCCCATTGGCTGCTTGACGGCCAGGGGCGGGACACAGCTCAGCAATAGCGCTTCCTGGCTAGGGATTTTTGCCGAGACCGGAACCCTGTGGGAAACGATAGAAACGCAACTGGATTCCACTGCAAAGGCAGGTATGCATAACGATGAATTCCACTATTTAAAATGGCGATTTTTCGTTCCGCAAACAATTTGCAACATGGATCCCGGTGCGGAATGGCCCTAGATTATAATGGTCAGCTTTGCAGGCAAAAACAGCTAGAAGGTGGACTCTGAGGCATTGTACCATTTTAAGGCCCTCCTCCAAACCTCCGGGAATATTTCCAACCCAGAGTTAGCCCAGGTGGGGCCTGGAGAGCTCCTGGATTACAGCTCATCTCCAGATTATAATAATCAGGGGCATTTCCCACGGCTTAAAAATAGCACAATGGTTGCCGATTGAAAACGCTACTAATTTGCCATAACGCACGACGTCGTCAACAATCTGCAACAATCCTGAAACCGATCAGCAATAAGCGCTTCGTTGTGGCGCTTTCAGGGGAATCCAGAAAACTGGATTCACCCTCCGGATAGCGATACACTCCTGCAACCAATCTGCAACAGTAGCGCTAAAGACCTGTGCGTTACCATTGTAGCTGGTTCTTCAAAGTCCCTCCCCCTGGATCTCTCCTCCAAACTTCCGGCGAAGCGATCGCCATTTTTTTTTCTCGGAGCGAGCGGGGATAAACGCACCGGCGAGCCTCTTTCTGTTTAGAGGCTTCCCTGGCTTCAGTCCTTCACCTTTAGTCACTAAGCACAAACCACATAAAAGCCCGTTTGCTGAAATAAAGTCCCTTTATTTTTTACACATAAATTCAGCCGAAAATCGAGCCCGTGAGAAGGGGGGGGGGGAATTTTTTTTTATCACTCGAGCCAGCGTGCCAACGATCATACAATCAAACGATAGATCACATTAGGCAGCTGGATGGGTCTCTCCAGTGCAAGGAATCTACATAGATTCGTTGCTATGGGTCTGTTTTTTTTTTTAAAAAAGCTTTCTTAAAGGGAAAGGGGCTGTTTGGGAGCATGCTAACGGCTGCCCATTGGCTGCTTGACGGCCAGGGGCGGGACAAGCTTGGCAATAGCGCTTCCTTTCTAGCGATTTCTGCCGAGACCGGAAGCCTGTGGGAAACGCTAAAAAACGCAACTGATTCCACTACAAAGCCAGGTGTGCAAAACGACGAATTCCACTATTTTAAATGGCGATTTTTCATTCCGCAAACAATTTGCAACAAAGATCGCCGTGGGAAATGGCCCTCAGTCTCCCAGGTAAAAATCAAAGTTTTTTGACTGAGCTTAAAGGTGCCACAGGACTCCGGCTTTATTCTTAAATAGAGCACATAGGCCAGATTGATGATTTCATGGCCTGTCCTTTATTTTGCTTAAATGGATATATTATTTTGCTGAACTGCAAGCCTATCATCTTGAGAGCAAAATGCCTTACAGAGGACTGCATGGATGATGAAGAAGAATTGATTCTTATATGCTGCTTTTCTCTACCCCAAGGAGTCTCCAAGGGCTTACAAATGCCTTCCCTTTCCTTAGACTGAGAGAGCCCTGATATTACTTTACTGATTTGTCAGAACAGCTTTATTGCTCTGGCCAGCCCAAGGTCACCCAGCTGGCTGCAAGGGGTGGAGGAGCGGGGAATCAAACCTGGCTTGCCAGATTAGAAGTCTGCACTCCTAACCACTACACCAAACTGACTCTCAGCGCTAATAAGTAAGAGGAGGCCCTGAGGCTTAGAAGTAGCATATGTACCCCTCTGAGATCCATATTCCATGCCTCTTGTCTGAGGTCCACATGAGGGGTTTTATATATGCAATTCACGGATCACAATGCGAATGAAAGACTGTAAAGTAACCGATCAGAGACTCTAGCTGTGTGAATTTATGGACCAATGAACTGTGCATGTTCTTTGGTGGGCTGGGCAGCTGTTTGACTTTACTAAAGAGCTGTTTTCAAAGTATTTCTAGTCTGTGAGTACCGAACCTGCAGACTTATTGGGAGGGGCGGGAGACACAGGTGAGTGATGGAAACCTGTTGATTCTTAATAGAACACGGCTCTTTCAGAGGGCTGCCAGCCTCCATGTGTGACCTGGCGATTTTCCCGATTTATACCTACTGAGATCAGCTCCTCTGGAGAAAATGGCAGCTTTGGAGGGGCGGCTTCTATGATGTCCTCTGATGAGCTCCCCTCCCCAAACTCCACCCTGGCTTTCACCTACCCAGCTTGCCAAACATGGTTTTACAAAAACGCATCGGGGGATGGGGGAATGGAACACCTGGTAGCTTTTCAGTGGGGAAAAAGTTGCTGCAAATTCCTCAAAAGAAGGAAGGTGAGATAATAAGATGCCCATCCCAGCCATTTCCCCAGCAAAGTGATAGTTTCAGGATCAAGGGATTAGAGCAGCTTTTTTCAACCTTTCGACTGTAGGGGGACCCCTGAAATGTTTTTCAGGCGTCGAGGAACCCCAGAAGCGGTGACAAGGGGGTGCGGAAGTAAGATGTGGGAGCCAACCGATCAACTGATTGATCATTTGCCATTTTTCCACATTGGATAAAGAGACTAGGCCTAGAGAACAACCAGGGATGTGGGCTCCAGTGATGATTTGCAGACTGAGGGGCATCTGAACCTTTGGGGAAGGTTGCAGGATCCCTGGGAACTTTCCTGGTTGGGAATCCCTCAAGGGAAAGGAGAGAAGATGGGACAGTCTCAAGTTAAATTATAGCACCACTAGAAAACTTACGGTGGCAACAGAGGTTAGGCAGACTATAGAACTGATCAGAAACTTTGGCAGCCACTGAAGCTGTGCATTCTCTCAAACAGATGGGCCAGCCCAGCCCAGCCCAATCTCAACCCCATCTTGTAAGCTAAGCAGGGTCCGCACTTGTCGGTATTTGGAGCAGAGACCAGCAAGGAAAGCCACGGTCACTATGTGGAGCAGACCTCTGAAAGTCTCCTGCCTTGAAAACTCTGCAGGGTTGCCAAAAGTTGGCTGTGAATTGGCGGCACTTTCTGCAGGGTGGCCAGTCTCAAAGTGGTACGAAAGAGGGCTGGCTGAATGGAATAATCCAAAATAGAAAAATTCAACCAATTGGCTGGTACACAAATGTAATCATTTTGATTGCAATTCTTCCCATTTATTTTGTAGTTATTGCCTTCCTGTCTATGATGTGCAAACATAAACCAAAACGGGCTCTGGATAAACACATTTTTTTTTCTTTTTCCACAGCCTGTTTTCAATTTTTTCTAGTAGCTGGAGAAGCCCTGGCATTGCAGCTAGGTGTGTGCACTTTGGCTCTGTTCGGCCACCTTGGCGCTCATCACAGCCCGAGGTGGCCAGCAGCGCAGATAGGAGGGGCCTCTACCTGCAGGTGCCGAGCTCTTTGCCTGTGTGCCAAACCTCCAGGTATTTCCCAACTCATTGCTGGCAACCCTGCCAACGAAGGTTGTTCATCTCCCTGGGAGAATAAACTGTGCATTGCAGAAGTCATTTTAATCAAGGCAAACAGGGAAGGGAAACGTTATAACAGGAAGCCCTGAGGCAGACTAGAGTCATAAAGATAGCATGTAATCCCCCCTTGTAAAGTAGATTTTGACTAGGATAAAAGGTGACACTTCTGTTCCTTTGACACAAATCGGACCGAAAACTTCTTACCCTGAATACTTTTACGACAAGGTGTTCGTTGCATGTAAAGATGGTAATTTCGAAAATGGTCATGATGAGCATCTGGACGGGGCTTGTTCTCCCCAAAATGGCTCCAAAGGAGATCAGGACTGTTGCTGTGCTAAAGTCTGCGTTGATAATACTTCCAGTTTTAAATGGCAAGAGGGGAGAAAAAGCATAGATCAAAATTGTGGACATTCCAGGAGTAAAGTTGCCAGCTCTGGCTTCTGAAATCCCTGGAGATTTGTAGGTAGCACCTGGGAGGTTGAGGTTTAGGCAAGGGAGGAGCCTCGGTCAGGTATCCTGCCATCCAGCCCCCCCCCCCCCTTCCAAAGCAGCTGGTTCCTCCAAGAGAACTGGAGGAAAGAGTTCAAATAAATATTATGGAAATCAGCTACCTATGTAGCCCGGAGAGCAGTTGTCATTCCAGGGAATCTCCAGACCCCACCTGGAGATTGGCTGCCCAACCTGGGTCCCCAGATACGGCTACCATCTCCAAGTGAGGCCTGGGATTCTCCCTTTTCCACAAGTGACCTCCAGACTACAAAGAAGAAAAGCTGCTTTGGAGATCAGTTCCCCTTGGAGAAAACAGCTGCCTTGTACCCTGCTGAGGGCCCTCGCCGAACCCTGCCCTCCCCAGGCTCTACCCTCAAAATCTGCAGGTATTTCCCAGCCCAAGACTGGCAACGTTCCTTTATTGTATTGTAACCGGCTGAAGTCTCTCTTCTCCCCAACCCTCCCTCCGCCACGGCTCCAGGTAATTCCCAACCGAAGGCTGGCAAGCAACCTTACTCCCGGTGAATGGGATGAAAGCCTGGGATGCAGTTCTGCTGCGGGAATGAAAGAGATCAGCCCCTGTGATCTCTCAGGTGCTAAGAGGCTTTTTTGGAAACCACGGCAAGGACCAAACTCCAAGTACAACCAGGCTCTGTGTCTCACATCCCTCTCTTACTGCCAAGGGGCTAAATGAGCCATTTGGCTTCTTAAAGACTTGGTTCTAGGTCCCCTGGCTCAAGCTCAGGCTCTCCACAGCCACCCAGCCATTGGAGGGAATGGCTTTCAGAAAACAAACAAGAGCCAAGCAGGCTTGGAATGCTGCCACTGGGGGAAGAAGAACTCCTGCCTCCCCCCCTCCCCCAACACCACCCATTCCAAGCAAGGAAATGGTGCTGGGAGGGAATTATTTTCTCATTTTTGCTGCTACAGATAGATGAGTGTGTGTGTGTGTGTGTGTGTGTGTGTGAAGGAGCAAAAATGTTCCAAATAACCCCCCCCCTCACACACACACACACACACCCTTCACTGTTTTGGTACAAGAAAACAGCCTGGGGGAGGAGATGGGAGTGCGCGGTGGCATCTGAAATGGCCAGTAATTTTGAAAATGGTCATGATGAGCATCTGGATGGGGCTTGTTTCCCCCAAAACGGGGCTTGTTCTCCCTGGAACGGCTGATTCGGATGCCACTGCACACATGGAGACAATGGCCTTTTGCTATCCATGAGAAATTTAACTATGAATTTCACCTCCCGGGGGGGATGCTGTGTTAACTTTAGCTACTGTGGAGTCCCATGGGACTTTACAGGCCAAAAAATGTATTGGCCTGCGTAAAGGAGTGGGTTCTTTGCATACATTGGTAAATATCCTCACCAATTTTGGACAGCACTTTACATGTCCAATGCAGGGAACTCGAGGGGACAAAACCTTGGGTCACAATAATTGTATCCTTTGGTCACAATAAATGTATCCATCTTTAAAATACAACAACAAACAAATGAATGAATGAATAAATAAATAATGGTTCTTGATGTTAGTTGCAAAGTAGGGTCCGACCCAATGCGACCTCATGGACAATGATCCTCCAGGCCTTCCTGTCCCTGGAGTCCATTTAAGCTCGCACCAACTGCTTCAGTGACTCCATCCAGCCACCTAATTCCCTGTCGTCCCCTTCTTCTTTTGCCCTCAATTTTACCCATCATTAGACTCTTGCCCAGGGAGTCCTTCCTTCTCATGAGGTGGCCAAAATATTTGAGTTTCATCTTAAGCTCGCACCAACGGCTTCAGTGACTCCATCCAGCCACCTCATTCCCTGTCGTCCCCTTCTTCTTTTGCCCTCAATTTTACCCATCATTAGGCTCTTGCCCAGGGAGTCCTTCTTTCTCATGAGGTGGCCAAAATATTTGAGTTTCATCTTCAGGATGGTGTGTCCATTGGACATTGAAGTCCCCCAGGTTTATAGGCCTGGAAAACTGCAGCATCTAGGTGGCCACTGCCTCCAGCAGGCTCGATAGAGCATCTCATGGGGCCTTGGTCAGGTGTTACACCAACCAGATGCCCAAGCCCTCAGCCACATCCATCCAATACCGATACACTCCACTCCAAAGATCACCAGCACTGGGAGAGCCCTGTAGGTGAAAGACTCCCATACAAGAATAGCAACCCCCCCCCCCCCACTATGGAACCAAGATTGGTGGAGGACTGAGAACCCAGGCAGGGCTAATTCTTTCAGGGCCACTGTTTTGCCCTCCTGTGTCCAGGTCTCGGTCACTTTGAGGGGATGTTTGCCTGAAAACACGCTTCTCCAACACTGCATTGCATTGCCAGGCTGAAATGCATAAATTTATGCCAGTTGCATCCAAACTGACCAAACTGCACTGTCTGCTCCCAAGCAGAAATGGAACTGTACACTCCAGCCAGATACCATGCTTCTAGAATTCACCTGGATTCCTTGAATCATTAGATCATTGTGATTCTACAGAGGTCTATTGCCTCCAAAACTCAATTAGGTAATCAGTCATTATCTTGTCACACAATCTAAGAGTGTCAAGAAACCACTTTCACTTTTAGTTTTATTCAGGCAATGCAATCATGATTTTTATCTCTTTTCTTGGGAGATTCACTGATAATCTCATTGCAATTACAGTTATTCTTATTTTGAGTAACCTCCGGGGTTTCGTCCAAGGGTTTGTCTCAAACTAGACAAGACCATCATATGCCTTCCAGTCTCTGTTATACACATGTAATTGCCACAGATACACCCAACCTTAAAGCAAGGATACAAATAACCTATTTAAGCCTAACACCAGGACTCATCTATGTGTGTGTGTGTCTTCTTAGATCCAATACACACTTGTGGGCTGCCCCTTCTTTTCCAGAGATGCTGGTCGTTTCTACTACAGACTTCACCACATCATAAGTGTAGCTATAATTCTTCCCCATTCTCTCTCTCTCTCTCATACCCATTCAACCCTGTTCTTTTTAGTTTAAATTCGTGTATTATTGTGTGTGCATATAATAATACACTCATTCATTCATTCATATAGCCACAGACCAGAATAATACACTTATCCAATTATTGTGTGTGCTTATAAATCTGTTAGTTGCCCTTAAGTTGTTTTTCTGAATAAAAAACACTTTTTTCAGTCTGGTTCATTTTGACACTTTCTAAGGGAATAACCCTGATATATACTGGTGGGATATATAATATCCCAAAGGGGATATTTTGTACTTGCTGATCTTAAATGGCTAAGGCATTGTCTTAATTACCTACATGGAACATTTTTAGGGCCTTCGTCCTTCTCTGCTATTTCTCTAGAGAGAGCCTTATTACAGGTTCTGAAATGTGTATCCAGTTCATGTATTAGATTGGAAACTGGCATGTTAAGGGTAGAGGCCACAATTGGTATGCTGTGAATTTTTGGCTGTCAGGTTGTTTAAATGCTCAGGGTCTCTTTCCCCTAGTAATGTATGACCAATTCCAATCTAGCTGACAAAAGATAGTCCTGAATGCTCTTCAAAAACTGGGCCTCTGTCCTCATGAATGTTTAAATTTGGGGGTTCTATGCTCAGGTTTGTAATATCAGAAGCCCTATACAAGTCAACCAAGTTTAGAATGGATGAAATGTTATAATCTGGATTTTTAAATGCTCTTATATAAACTTTTATTAATTCTAAAATAGTTTATATGCAGATGTTTTAATATTTGGACTGTACACTTTATACTTTAAACTATTATTGTAATTGTATATTGTTTTTATATTGGTTGAGATCCATTATAAATGACTGATTGATGGACGATGGTAGAGATCCAGTTGTTATCTCTCTAGCAAGCTGAATTCCCCAATCAAATATCTAATTTGGGTAACAGCATTGGTAGGCTGCAAGTGGGACCTGAGGATCTCCCACAATTAGAGCTCATCCCCAAATCACAGAGATCAGTTCCCCTGGAGAAAATGGATGCTCTGGGGGGGTAGATGCTATGGCACAGTACCCCACTGAGGTCCCTGTTTTCTCCAGCCTCTACCCCTAAATCTTCAGAAGTTCTCAACCTGGATCTGGCAACCCCACTCCCCCTCATCCTCTGCTGTTGGACTGGAGAAGGCCCCACAATGTTAGTCAGAGGGCTTCTGGAGGTTGAGCTACCAGGACTACTCTTACCTTTCCATGCCAACATAGATTGTGTTTGCTTCCATATGCCAAAATCCCTGCATCAGGGTGCCCCACTGGAGACCCAAGGCGGCAATGAGCAAGTTGATCCCAATGCTGCTGAAGCCATATTTCTTCAAGAAGGTCATCAAGAACCCAAAGCCAATGAATATCATCACGTGAACATCCTGAAAGACTGTGGACAGAAAAGCCAGAGACAGCCGTGAGCTTGTGAATGGAAGAATCAGGCTAATCAGTGAAATAGGAATCTTTGGGGGCAGACAAAGCAATATATCATATGAAAGGTGCCTTAAAAAATTCTTTGCATGTGTTTTATATCTGTTATATTAAACAAACAAAACAAAAATGTGGCAGTCAGATAACCGTCCTCTTTATCTCTGTTGTCTTATGTCCTCATTACACATTATACAATCCACTTGTGTATTCTCATGTGTTTTCTTTGATAGAGAGAACAGGAGTCACATTACACTGATACAGTGGCTGTCAGTTATCTTTCCTATCATTTCCTCCCCCTGATAAGGAAAATGCTTGCTAAGCCACAGTCAAAAGACTGAAAGAGTAATACACTGAAAGTAATATCTGAGGCAATACCTAAAAGCAAATGTGGGGACACAGAGAAATACCTACAGATACTTTTTTAAAATGGAAGATGGTATTTCGATACCAATATTTCGATACCTTTGGCAGACAAGGAAGGCCAGGGTGATTCAGCACCATAGCAACAAGTCCCTTCAGTGTCTCTAATCTGTACACCGCCCGTGGCGCCGCGGGTGCCACGGACTAAATAAAACAGTAAGTGGTTCTGGGGCGGGATGTGTCCGGGATGAGGAAGGGTCCAGATTGGACCCTTCCTCATGACAGACAACTGGAGGGACCAATCGGCAGGCGCAAAGCGCCTGCCGATTGGTCCCTCCGATTCCCAGCCCTAGCAACTGCGAGCCGCGCCCAGCGCGGTTCGCAGTTGCTCCCGGCCTGACGCGGTGAGAGGCGCAAAGCGCCTCTCGCTGCGTCAGGCCGGCCCCCAAGGGAGCCGCCGACGCAAACACAAGACTCCAGCCGCCGAGAAGCTGCAGAGAAAAAAAAAACACCCCCAGAGGAGCCTTTCGCAGCTCCAAGCCGGCGCCCAGGAGAGCCAGCAGACAAAAAAACTCCTGTAGGAGCCCTTTGCAGCTCCAAGCCGGCGCCCAGGAGAGCCAGCAGAAAAAAAAACTCCTGTAGGAGCCTTTCGCAGCTCCAAGCCGGCGCCCAGGAGAGCCAGCAGACAAAAAAACTCCTGTAGGAGCCCTTCGCAGCTCCAAGCCGGCGCCCAGGAGAGGCAGCAGAAAAAAAAACTCCTATAGGAGCCTTTCGCAGCTCCAAGCCGGCGCCCAGGAGAGCCAGCAGACAAAAAAACTCCTGTAGGAGCCCTTCGCAGCTCCAAGCCGGCGCCCAGGAGAGCCAGCAGAAAAACATTAACCCTGGGGGAGCCTTTCGCAGCTCCAAGCCGGCACGCCCACGAGAGCCAGCAGAAAAAAAAACCCCTGTAGGAGCCTTTCAGCTCAAAGACGGCGCCCAGGAGAGCCAGCAGACAAAAAAACTCCTGTAGGAGCCCTTCGCAGCTCCAAGCCGGCGTCCAGGAGAGCCAGCAGAAAAACATTAACCCTGGGGGAGCCTTTCGCAGCTCCAAGCCGGCACGCCCACGAGAGCCAGCAGAAAAAAAAACCCCTGTAGGAGCCTTTCAGCCCACGAGAGCCAGCAGAAAAACATTAACCCTGGGGGAGCCCTTCGCAGCTCCAAGCCGGCACGCCCACGAGAGCCAGCAGAAAAAAAAACTCCTGTAGGAGCCTTTCGCAGCTCCAAGCCGGCGCCCAGGAGAGCCAGCAGACAAAAAAACTCCTGTAGGAGCCCTTCGCAGCTCCAAGCCGGCGCCCAGGAGAGCCTGCAGAAAAAAAAACTCCTGTAGGAGCCTTTCGCAGCTCCAAGCCGGCGCCCAGGAGAGCCAGCAGACAAAAAAACTCTTGTAGGAGCCCTTCGCAGCTCCAAGCCGGCGCCCAGGAGAGCCAGCAGAAAAAAAAACTCCTGTAGGAGCCTTTCAGCCCACGAGAGCCAGCAGAAAAACATTAACCCTGGGGGAGCCTTTCGCAGCTCCAAGCCGGCAAGCCCACGAGAGCCAGCAGAAAAAAAAACCCCTGTAGGAGCCTTTCAGCCCACGAGAGCCAGCAGAAAAACATTAACCCTGGGGGAGCCTTTCGCAGCTCCAAGCCGGCACGCCCACGAGAGCCAGCAGAAAAACATTAACCGTGGGGTAGCCTTTCGCAGCTCCAAGCCGGCACGCCCACGAGAGCCAGCAGAAAAAAAAAACCCTGTAGGAGCCTTTCAGCCCACGAGAGCCAGCAGAAAAACATTAACCCTGGGGGAGCCTTTCGCAGCTCCAAGCCGGCACGCCCACGAGAGCCAGCAGAAAAAAAAACCCCTGTAGGAGCCTTTCAGCCCACGAGACCCAGCAGAAAAACATTAACCCTGGGGGAGCCTTTCGCAGCTCCAAGCCGGCACGCCCACGAGAGCCAGCAGAAAAAAAAACCCCTGTAGGAGCCTTTCAGCCCACGAGAGCCAGCAGAAAAACATTAACCCTGGGGGAGCCTTTCGCAGCTCCAAGCCGGCACGCCCACGAGAGCCAGCAGACAAAAAAACTCCTGTAGGAGCCTTTCGCAGCTCCAAGCCGGCACGCCCACGAGAGCCAGCAGAAAAAAAAACCCCTGTAGGAGCCTTTCACGAGAGCCAGCAGAAAAACATTAACCCTGGGGGAGCCTTTCGCAGCTCCAAGCCGGCACGCCCACGAGAGCCAGCAGAAAAACATTAACTCTGGGGGAGCCTTTCGCAGCTCCAAGCCGGCACGCCCACGAGAGCCAGCAGAAAAAAAAACCCCTGTAGGAGCCTTTCAGCCCACGAGAGCCAGCAGAAAAACATTAACCCTGGGGGAGCCTTTCACAGCTCCAAGCCGGCACGCCCACGAGAGCCAGCAGAAAAAAAAACCCCTGTAGGAGCCTTTCAGCCCACGAGAGCCAGCAGAAAAACATTAACCCTGGAGGAGCCCTTCGCAGCTCCAAGCCGGCGCCCAGGAGAGCCAGCAGAAAAAAAAACTCCTGTAGGAGCCCTTCGCAGCTCCAAGCCGGCGCCCAGGAGAGCCAGCAGACAAAAAAACTCCTGTAGGAGCCCTTCGCAGCTCCAAGCCGGCGCCCAGGAGAGCCAGCAGACAAAAAAACTCCTGTAGGAGCCCTTCGCAGCTCCAAGCCGGCGCCCAGGAGAGCCAGCAGAAAAAAAAAACTCCTGTAGGAGCCCCTCGCAGCTCCAAGCCGGCGCCCAGGAGAGCCAGCAGAAAAAAAAACTCCTGTAGGAGCCTTTCAGCGAGACCCAGCAGAAAAACATTAACCCTGGGGGAGCCTTTCGCAGCTCCAAGCCGGCACGCCCACGAGAGCCAGCAGAAAAAAAACCCCCTGTAGGAGCCTTTCAGCTCAAAGACCCACGAGAGCCAGCAGAAAAACATTAACCCTGGAGGAGCCTTTCGCAGCTCCAAGCCGGCACGCCCACGAGAGCCAGCAGAAAAAAAAACCCCTGTAGGAGCCTTTCAGCTCAAAGACCCACGAGAGCCAGCAGAAAAACATTAACCCTGGAGGAGCCTTTCGCAGCTCCAAGCCGGCACGCCCACGAGAGCCAGCAGAAAAAAAAACCCCTGTAGGAGCCTTTCACGAGAGCCAGCAGAAAAACATTAACCCTGGGGGAGCCTTTCGCAGCTCCAAGCCGGCACGCCCACGAGAGCCAGCAGAAAAAAAAACTCCTGTAGGAGCCTTTCGCAGCTCCAAGCCGGCACGCCCACGAGAGCCAGCAGACAAAAAAACTCCTGTAGGAGCCTTTCGCAGCTCCAAGCCGGCGCCCAGGACAGCCAGCAGAAAAAAAAACTCCTGTAGGAGCCTTTCGCAGCTCCAAGCCGGCACGCCCACGAGAGCCAGCAGAAAAAAAAACCCCTGTAGGAGCCTTTCAGCCCACGAGACCCAGCAGAAAAACATTAACCCTGGGGGAGCCTTTCGCAGCTCCAAGCCGGCATGCCCACGAGAGCCAGCAGAAAAAAAAACTCCTGTAGGAGCCTTTCGCAGCTCCAAGCCGGCACGCCCACGAGAGCCAGCAGAAAAAAAAACTCCTGTAGGAGCCTTTCGCAGCTCCAAGCCGGCACGCCCACGAGAGCCAGCAGAAAAAAAAAACCCTGTAGGAGCCTTTCAGCCCACGAGAGCCAGCAGAAAAACATTAACCCTGGGGGAGCCTTTCGCAGCTCCAAGCCGGCACGCCCACGAGAGCCAGCAGACAAAAAAACTCCTGTAGGAGCCTTTCGCAGCTCCAAGCCGGCACGCCCACGAGAGCCAGCAGAAAAAAAAACCCCTGTAGGAGCCTTTCACGAGAGCCAGCAGAAAAACATTAACCCTGGGGGAGCCTTTCGCAGCTCCAAGCCGGCACGCCCACGAGAGCCAGCAGAAAAACATTAACTCTGGGGGAGCCTTTCGCAGCTCCAAGCCGGCACGCCCACGAGAGCCAGCAGAAAAAAAAAACCCTGTAGGAGCCTTTCAGCCCACGAGAGCCAGCAGAAAAACATTAACCCTGGGGGAGCCTTTCGCAGCTCCAAGCCGGCACGCCCACGAGAGCCAGCAGAAAAAAAAACCCCTGTAGGAGCCTTTCAGCCCACGAGACCCAGCAGAAAAACATTAACCCTGGGGGAGCCTTTCGCAGCTCCAAGCCGGCACGCCCACGAGAGCCAGCAGAAAAAAAAACCCCTGTAGGAGCCTTTCAGCCCACGAGAGCCAGCAGAAAAACATTAACCCTGGGGGAGCCTTTCGCAGCTCCAAGCCGGCACGCCCACGAGAGCCAGCAGAAAAAAAACCCCTTTAGGAGCCTTTCAGCTCAAAGACCACGAGCCTTTCGCAGCTCCAAGCCGGCATGCCCACGAGAGCCAGCAGAAAAAAAAACTCCTGTAGGAGCCTTTCGCAGCTCCAAGCCGGCACGCCCACGAGAGCCAGCAGAAAAAAAAACTCCTGTAGGAGCCTTTCGCAGCTCCAAGCCGGCACGCCCACGAGAGCCAGCAGAAAAAAAAACTCCTGTAGGAGCCTTTCGCAGCTCCAAGCCGGCACGCCCACGAGAGCCAGCAGAAAAAAAAACTCCTGTAGGAGCCTTTCGCAGCTCCAAGCCGGCACGCCCACGAGAGCCAGCAGAAAAAAAAACTCCTGTAGGAGCCTTTCGCAGCTCCAAGCCGGCACGCCCACGAGAGCCAGCAGACAAAAAAACTCCTGTAGGAGCCTTTCGCAGCTCCAAGCCGGCGCCCAGGACAGCCAGCAGAAAAAAAAACTCCTGTAGGAGCCTTTCGCAGCTCCAAGCCGGCACGCCCACGAGAGCCAGCAGAAAAAAAAAAACCCTGGAGGAGCCTTTCGCCACTTCAAGCCGGCGCCCTGGGAGCCCCAGCAGCCGCCCACAGCGCAGCTGCTGGGTGCTCCCTGCCCTCATGGCCCCAAAACACAATGGAGCCGCCGGGAAAGCCGCAGAAGAACAAAAAAATGCAGAGGAGCCGCCGTCCGCCTCCTCTTTCAGGTAGTCTGTCCCTTGCCTACCGCTCGCTCTGGTCCCCACCTGCTAGCGCCCATTGTCTTCTTCATACAATGGGCTTTTTTACTAGTTACAATATAAGCCACTGGTAATTAGGGGGTTAAAATGATGGCAGCTTCAACTGACTAACACTCCACCGCAGGCAAAACATGAACTGGTTACATTTGATGCTCATTAGTGGGTAATTATTGTGAAATCAGACGCAGCTCCAGGTGGCTGCGGACCCAAGGGCTGCGTACCACGTAAGACCTTGACACTATTTTCTGAGCTGTGCCTCGGTGGCCGAACATCTACTTGGCATGAAGTTCAGTCCCCAGAATCTCCATTTAAAGAATCTGGCCTACACAGTAACAGGAACTGCTCTGTCGTGGGTGTAAGCCACACGTGGGAGTGGACTGGGATGTCAAAAGTGCTTTGGAACAAGCAGAATTGAGCTGTCTCTGTAGCATTCCTCGCATCGAAGCGGCCATTCTATTAAGCTGGCACGTGGTCTCTGATTGCTTTCTGGGTGCGTGGCCCACCAGGAATTTCCCTGAGAAACACATGGACCTTGGTGAGCCCAGGCTTGTGAATTAAGCCCTATTTCCCTACAGAATCGTGAGGAAATCCTCTGGCACAACATTTCTAGTAAGGAAGCTCTTCAACTGGGCAGTCAACTGGATTGGATCCAGAAATCTGCAACTGGAAATGCTCCAACTCACTAAGACGGCTGCAAACTTTTGTGCAACAGCAATCAAATTATGTGAAATAGGTATAAATTCCTAAATGATTTTAAACAAATGTAACCATTTTTTATAATTGTATTAATTATCACAAAATATTATTCTCTACTTAGGTAATCCCCCCCCTCCCCCAAGCTGTTTTTAAACATTTTGACGGGCAGGTGGGCATCCCTGGCCCCAACAAGGATGCAACACTTGGCTTGGCTTAACATGACCATAGCTTTATTATTACCAAACATTGAGTGTTGGCATGGCATAGGAGGAGACCCCGTTACCATTTTATCCTGGCAGCCCTCCAGGGCTCCCCAATTTCCCTGCCGGAAATTCCAAGATCTCTCTGCTGCCAGGATCCCATGCCTGAAGAACCGCAGGGGACACACACCTCCTTCGGTCACCTCCAGGCCTCCTAGCAGTGAAAGCCACTGGTGCCTTCCCCTTAACATCGGCCCTGCTCACACCCTGCCACCTCTTATGGAGGCCCCTGACCCGGAGACTCTGGGCAGCAAGCCTGGCTCCCTCCAAAAGCAGGCTTCTTCCTATGCCAGCCCGCCAGCTGAGATGAAAAAAGCAAGCAAACTTAAACAGAATAAACCTCAAAACACAGGGCGGGTGGGAGGGAAGCTATCCGGCTGCAGCAGCAGGCAAAAGAGGCCAGGCCTATGCATGAGGTACCCTTCAAGAGCCCAGTCTCTCTGCCACAGGTATGCCAACCTGGCGCATCATTCTCACGCTCCCTCTTGCCGCTTGTGCTGATGCCCTTCAACATGCGGCTTCAGTAAGTCAGGGCCTTTATTCTTAATCTTTTTAAATGTTTTCCCCTGTTCCTAGTAACTTTGAGCCTTTTTCTTTCCCCCCTCTATTTTGAGTGGTTATTGCCTTATAATTTCTTGAATTCTTTGTAGTTTTAATTATATGATAAACAAATTTTTGTATTCAATTTTGTATTTGTATTTTTTGTATTACAAACTGGCTAGACAGACTGGCTAGACAAACTGGCAAGGCTGTATACTGTCGCCTTGCCTATTTAACTTGTATGCGGAGCATATCATGAGAATGGCGGGATTAGAGGAGTCACAAATTGGGATCAAGATTGCAAGGAGAAATATCAACAACCTCAGATACGCAGATGATACCACTCTAATGGCAGAAAGCGAAGAGGAACTAAAGAGCCTGTTGATGCGGGTGAAGGAGGAGAGTGCAAAAGTTGGCTTAAAACTCAACATCAACAAAACGAAGATTATAGCATCCGGCCCTCTCAATTCCTGGCAAATAGATGGGGAAGAAATGGAGATAGTGACAGATTTTATTTTCCTGGGCTCCAAGATCACTGCAGATGGGGACTGCAAAGAAATTAAAAGACGCTTGCTCCTCGGGAGAAAAGCTATGGCAAATCTAGACAGCATCCTAAAAAGCAGAGACATCACCCTGCCAACAAAAGTGCGTTTAGTCAAGGCTATGGTCTTCCCAGTTGCAATGTATGGCTGTGAAAGTTGGACCATAAGGAAGGCCGAGCGTCAAAGAATTGAGGCTTTTGAACTCTGGTGCTGGAGAAGACTCTTGCGAGTCCCTTGGACTGCAAGGCGAACAAACCAGTCAGTCCTAGAGGAGATCAGCCCAAACTGCTCCTTAGAAGGCCAGATCCTGAAGATGAAACTCAAATACTTTGGCCACCTCATGAGAAGGATGGACTCCCTGGAGAAGAGCCTAATGCTGAGAGCGATTGAGGGCAAAAGAAGAAGGGGACGACAGAGAATGAGGTGGCTGGATGGAGTCACGGAAGCAGTAGGTGCAAACTTAAATGGACTCCGGGGAATGGTAGAGGACAGGAAGGCCTGGAGGATCATTGTCCAGGGAGTCGCGATGGGTCGGACACAACTTCGCACCTAACAACAACAGACAGATGTAATAAATGAACTTGACTTGCAAGCGGAAATGTAGATTCAGGTGGGTCTGTTGGTGTGAAGTAGCAGAACAATGTTTGAATAAAGTGGCACCTTTTAAGACCAATGAAGTTTTAGTCAAAGTATAAGCTTTGGTGTGCATGTATCTGAAGACATGCGCACACAAATGTGCACACAAAACTTAAATAAAACCTTGATGGTCTTAAAAGTTGCCACTGGACTCAAATCGTGTTCAAGCAGAAATGACAACAAACTTAGCATAACTCCCCTTTTGCACAATCTTGTGGCCCACCCTGTGCTTTCCTCTCTCTATCACACCTGAATCGGTTGCACAAGGTCTTGTGAAAGCCAAAACGCTAGAGCAGGGGTAGTCAAACTGCGGCCCTCCAGATGTCCATGGACTACTGGGAATTGTAGTCCATGGACATCTGGAGGGCCACAGTTTGACTACCCCTGCGCTAGATGATACAGTAAGCTGAATTCCACACACGTTGGATAATGTATTTTAAATGTGCTTTTGTAGCTGTATTTTCCTGTGTGAAACAGGAAAATCTACTTCTAAAGTGCATTTGGAGGTACATTACCCAACAGGTCCGGCAATTGTCTAAGTGTGACTCAGAGCAAGGCCCTGCCAGTCTTTGTCTTGTGTTTCCCCTTGTCCAAGTGCTCTAGTACAAGCTGAAATTTTGCAGTGGATCCAACCCACTGTCTTTAATAATTTTTATTCTGCATTACAATAACAAACAGAAACAACACATCCTTAAGGAAACAGAAAGAAATCACATCACTAGTTGCACTAATAAAAACGGTTTCTCATTGATTAAATTGAAGAAAACTAGACTTAAGAGTTGCAACCATTTAAATCCACAGGTTAAGAAAAGTGTTTAGGGATAATCTGCTAATTAAACATAACAGTTCTAATAAACATGCAAAATTAGCTTTGCCCCTAGCTACCCAGTGCAGCTAAAATTAGCAAACCCCACAATTCTTTGGAAAGTGATTGCACTTAGACAAATACTGAGGGATCACCCCATACTGATCCTCAGATATTCATTCAGGGTTGCCAGTTCTAGATTGGGAAATTCCTGAGGATTTGGAACTGGAGCTTGGGGGAAGAAACAGTTTGGAGAGACGAGGAATCTCAGTGGTTTATAATGCCACAGAGTCCACCCCCCTAAGCAGCCATTTTCTTCAGCGGGACTGATCTTTGTAGTTTGAATCAAGTGGGTAGCTGTGTTGGTCTGGAGCAGCTCAACGAAACAAAATCAGAGTCCAGTGGCAAGGATTTAGGATGCTTTGGGCTGATCCTGCATTGAGAAGGGGGTTGGACTAGATGGCCTGTATGACCCCTTCCAACTCTATGATTCTATGATTCTATGAGCATATATACGCTAAAGTTAATCCTGTTAAATTAGTAAACTGTGTCACAACATCCATATGATAATTCTTTGCTAAAACAGCCAATCAGTCCCCTTGAATTCAGTTGTAGTTCACAAAAACATAGGAGAAATAAAACTGCCTATGTGAGTGACTAACGGCTTACATTTTACCATTTGTTGCTTGCCCCATCTGTCTCCACCCAAGTGTGAAACATTCCTACAAGCAGAAGCTGAGCTGGCAACTATTTTGTCCTGAGACCAGAGAGTTAAATTCAAAAGTACATTGCATATTACTAACAGTCACATTGTCCCAATTAAAATAAATTGTGAGGAACGTAGATGCACAAATTAAACAAGGTTAGCCTGCATAGTGAGATAAAAAACGTATGTCTGCAGTCCTAGGAATCTGCCACACGTGAATCAATCTTCAATTTGGATCTTACACATGTAGATCTCCAGTATCTTAAACGGCATGGAAGAATGCATGGTAACGGTTTGGCTCTGACCCTCCCCCATTCTATGGGACCTTCTTGTCCGAGCTGCTAGGGGAGAGGCAGGGGGATTTGTGCACCCCCCTCCAACCTATAGGCTCCAAGTTTGGAGCTGTCTTCATCTGGTGCCCCTAGGGCAGCGGTCCCCAACCTTTTTATCACCGGGGACCGGCCAACGCTTGACAATTTTACTGAGGCCCGGGTGGGGGGGGGGTAGTCTTTTGCCAAGGGACATTGCCGCCACCTGAGCCCCTGCTCTGCTTGCTTTCCCGCCGGTGCCCATGACTTCCCGCCACCCACTGCCAGCAGCTGCTGCGCAGTGCCATGCCAAGGGGGAGCCCCAGCCATGGCGGCCACCAGAGAGCACCAAAGATGAGCTGATGGCAGAGTGGCAGGGCAGACCCCAAGGCAGCAACTGGGGCGAAGGATGAGGAGGATCTGCGGCCCAGTACTGACTGATCCACGGTCCGGTACTGGTCCCCAGTCCGGGGGTTGGGGACCACTGCCCTAGGGCATCTTCTCACAAGACCCTATTGGTCTCTTATTATCTTGATTGGCATGGAGGAATGCATTTCTTATTTCTTATTTATGCATTTCAATATTTCATATTGAGTCTATCAATGTGACCCCCACATGATTTACAAAAAGGGTCAACGTGATATGGTTGGCTGTCGGGACGAGAGAGCACCAACAAGGCTGGTGGTTTGTAAACAGTGTACTGAAGAATCACTGATGAAGACATTTATTGTCGAAGACGAGTGGTGTTTCTCAGGGCTCATTCTGGCTGTGGCTCAAGCTCTGAAATAAATCTATTTGGTGGAATTTATGTAATCAGTTTGCCATTCTCCTCCTCCAGGGCCTGGAGATCTCTTGGAATTACAGCTCATTTGCAGACTATAGAGATAAGCTCCACAGGTAAACAGTGGCTGCTTGGGGGGGGGGGGCTCTGAGGCGTTGCACTCCACTGAGGTTTAGGGATGCCAGGCTCCAGGTGAGACCTAAGGATCCCCTGGAATTACAGGCAATTTCCAGTGAACAGAGATGAGTCCCCTGGATAAACCGGCTGCTTTGGAAGGTAGATTCTGGGGCATTGCCACTATCATGCCACCCAAACCTTGCCCCTGGACAGGTCTGCTTATAGTTCATGGCCACTCAGGCCCCACTCAGACCTCAGGCAGGTCTTGTGGCTGGAGTTTCGGGATCTTCTGGTTTCCACAGGGGACTGAGTAACGTGACGGCAGTGGCTTCAGGGGGTTCCTGGAGATCTCCTGGCATGACAACAGGTCTCCAGATGACAGAGACCATCTAAAGAAAATGGCCTCTTTGGAAGGAAGACTCTCTGGCATTGTTCTCCACTGAAGTCATTGCCCTCCTCTAACTCTGCCCTCCTGGAGCTCTGCCCCCCTGGAGCTCTGCCTCCCTGATTTCCAAATCCAGAGCTGGCAACCCTAAAACGGAGTCGCACAGTAAGTGTATATTAAGAAAAGAGGTCGAAAAGGGCTTTCCTGATGGGGTAGGGCAGCCCTTCTCAACTTTTTTAGTGTTGAAAAATCCCTGACACCTTCCTCTGGATTCAAGAAACCCCAGAAGTGGCATGATGGTGCAGAATATGGATGGGAAGCAGAGCTGTGGACACGCCCACCCGGGGCCCCTCCCCTTCCCACCCTCTCCTCATTGGCCGTTTGGGGGGGTGGTCAACATGCCCACATATGGTCATCTTACCCAAAAAATGTTTAACAATTATTTTAAAAAATATCTGAATCCCTAGTGTAGAGGGATTTCTGTTTTAGATTATGGGCAAAAGCATCATTTCTGGCAGTTTTGGGAGTGGAACCTGGAGGGGGGGGAGGGCTCTTAGTATAGCATAAAGTCATGGAGTCTGGCAATCAGTTGTAATTCCAGGAGATCTCCAGGCCCCACCTGGAGATTGGCAACCCTATAATGGCTTCAGAGGGTAGGCTCCATGGCATTATAAGCCTGCTGAGATCCTTTCCCAAGCCATGCCCTCCCTAGGCTGGAGGTGGCAACCCTAATGCCCTGTTTAATTGCTCCCCTTTTTAACCATCCATAGAACGGATGATGAGCTAAAGTTGCCATAAGACTTCAAGGCTGATGTTTATTCAGAGTGGAGTCAAAGAAACTGCTGACTCTGCAATCTCCAGGAAGGGGAGGGGGACCGAACTTCACCCACCATATTATAATATGCTCTTTGTTCCTTGTCTCTTGGGTTTCAGTCTGGCTGATCAACCTCCTGGGAACACTCAGGAAAGAGGGCAGGCATTCAACACAGCGAACCAGAATTTTCCATGTTACTGCTCTGAAGTGTGAAGAGTTCAAATATGCTACAATTAGAGGTGCCAACCTCCAGGTTGAGGCTGGAGACCTCCTGGAATTCCAGTGGATTCCCAGATGATTTGTGATCAGTTCCCCTGGAGAAATTGGCTGCTTTGTAGGGCAGTCCCTCCCTCCCAACCAAACCTCCCCCTAGCTAGCCCCCTTTCCTAACATCTCCAGGAATTTTCCATCCCAAGCCAGAGAAGGTACGTTTTCTATTAAGCAAATAGTAGAGAAACAGGAGAATAAAGTTTGAATCAGGGTAAGATCTGATCGGTAAGAAAACTCTATGCCAACCAGTTGTCCTGGAATTATGAGTGATCTCCTGCTTGGAGGGAATAGCAGATTCAAAGGATGGGGCCACTGGTATATTATAGAGTCTTGTAGAAATATCACCCCCCCAAAAAAAAAAAACCTCCAGGAATTTCTAAAGCCAGAGCTGGCATCGATACTTCTAACTGTTCCTTATGTTAAATTCATTTCTCCCTTCCCAACAGAATGCGGACTGATACTGAATTATTTTTTCCACTATTATGCAGATGAAAGTTTATAAAATTAAATTTCGTTGGTCTTAAAGGTAGGGGTGCAAGCCTGGAATTACATTTTATCTCCAGCCTCCATAGATCAATACTCCCGGAGAAAATGGAGGCTTTAGAGCAGGGGTGGTCAACCTGTGGTCTTCCAGATGTCCATGGACTACAATTCCCGTGAGCCCCTGCCAGCAACCGCTGGCAGGGGCTCATGGGAATTGTAGTCCATGGACATCTGGAGGCCCACAGGTTGACCACCCCTGCTTTAGAGGGTGGACTCCATGGCCTAGTACCCCACTGAGGTCCCCGTCCTCCCCAGGCTCCTGCCCCAAATCACCAGGATTTTCCCTGCCTGGATCTGGCAACCTTACTCCCTCATCCCCACTCGTGGCCAGGGGGCACACGGGACTCAGACTCGCTTATCTAAACACATGGTAACCCATGCCAGCTTCGCCAAACACCAAGAGAGGAAGACAAATTGTACAATCTCCAGACCGACCAGCAGCAGCAGCCCACCTTTCGAACAAGCAAAAGGCGCCAGAAATGGATCGTCTTTCAACCTCAAAGAAGAACACTCACATGGGTATAAGTGAAGACTGTTTGCATCCCGCGGCGTGTATCTTACAAACAATCCAAACAAAACAATAATGATTATTTCCAAAAACAATGCTGCGACAGGCAACTTGATCCGCATGTTGGTAGAGAGCATAGTGCTCATGTTGGGCTTCTGGGACACAGGCTGGCACACAGTGATAATAAGAGGCCGGCTCTCACTCAGTCTTCGCCCGGGGTTGTACACAGATGATTACAATGACAGGGCAAAAGCCCTTCCTTTCCCAAGTGTAAAGCTCACGGAAGGAGGAGCCTAACTTCACACATGGGTTCTTTTTCAGATCCCTAAAGCAGACGACAAAAGCAAAAGTGATTTTGACAGCCGGAGCTAGGGTGGAAAAGGCCATGGTTGATTTACAGTAAGACTCCCGCTTGTGGATTGGGAAATTCCAGAAGATTTGAGTGTTCCACAAGGAGAGGAAGAAGAAGAAGAAGAGTTGGTTCTTATATGCCGCTTTTCCCTACCCGAAGGAGGCTCAAAGCGGCTTACAGTCGCCTTCCCTTTCCTCCCCCCACAACAGACACCCTGTGAGGTAGGTAAGGCTGAGAGAGCCCTGATATTCCTGCTTGGTCAGAACAGTTTTATCAGTGCCGTGGCGAGCCCAAGGTCACCCAGCTGGCTGCATGTGGGGGAATGCAGAATCGAACATGGCAAGCCAGATTAGAAGTCCGCACTCCTAACCACTACATCAAATTGAGACCCGGGACAAAGACCAGGAAAGTGTTAGTGTCCCGTGGGAGTCAGGACAAATGGACAGCTTATTCAAGGGTTAACATCATTATTAGAGGGTGTAGTCTTGCTTGCAGGCATTCATGATTTGGACTTATCTGCAGATACTATACTTATCTCTTTCAAGACTGGACTCAAGAATGTGGTAATTGGGTAACACCGAGAATCTGTGCTTAGCTGTATAACCTGATGGGAGGGGGGATTAGGAGCAGATGTTAACAACTTCAGGAAAGTCCCATCAAGAGAAATGACTGACTGGATGTGAGAGGCCACCTGATGCCGGAGGGCAAAGGGATGTATGGGCAGTGGTCCCCAACCTTTTTATCGGGGACCGGTCAACACTTGACAATTTTTTTGAGGCCTGGACGGTGGGTAGTCTTTTGCCGAGGGATGTTGCTGCCGCCTGAGTCCCTGCTCCACTTGTTTTCCCGCCGTCCGCTTATCAGATCTTGGAAGCTAAGCAGGTTAAGAAACCCAAGGGGCCAATGCAAGGAAAGGCAACAGCATTATACCCCTCTAAGGCCCTTCCTAGGGTTGTTAGGCCTGAGCTGGGAGATGTTGGGGGTGGATCATGGGGAGGGAGGGGTTTGGGGAGCAGAGTATCAGAACCCCAAGGTTTCTGCCATGATGTATGTGTCTGATTAGCTGAAGTGTAGACATTGTTGTAATTTATCTTAGCCTGCTGTAACCCTGGAAGCATTCACTGTCTCTGTACTAATTGTAGTATCAATCCTGTAACAAGTGTTGCACTGTCCAAGGTCAATTCCGAGGCATCTATCTGACTTGGATGAGCACCCGGACAGGCACCTGGAATGGGGGGGGGAGGTGTTGTGGCTATGGGGGGATGTGAACTCTGCTTGGCGAGAAGAATTGATGGATAAGAACTGTTTCTTGTGCTCTGGGCCCCAGTTCAGGCTGTGTAAGTCCTGGAAGAGCTGCTTTAAATAATAAACTTTCCTTTCTACAAGAGAAGTGTTTATTTCAAGTCTGTCCACCTGACAGACTGAACACTCAATCTACCGGTCTTACTGAATAGCCAGGATGGCTGAGTATGCAACAGAGACCCCTGCCCCAGATAGGGGGGAGAACACGGGAGCCGGTGATGGAGCAGCAGACACTGCAGGAGCCCGAGTCTCGTTTTTTGAGGACCGCCGGTCTGGGATGGCCCAGATGCTGGGATCCCCGTTGTGGCACGAGACATCCACGGCCCGGTACGTTACATACGTGGACAGTATGTGGTCACTAAATACAATGAGGTCCCGACTTCAGGATGGATGTACGGGACGACTCAAGCGGAGCCAGACATGGAGACTGCGGCCACCCTGGAGCTGAGAGAACGCATGACCCAGATGGGCGACTGGATGGCCAGGTTGATGGCATCCCAGGATGCAGAGGTGCAGTGAACCGCCCGGTACTTCCTGACCGAGATGGATCACCCGATCCTTCATCCGGAGGGTGACATGATCTGCCCAGGCGGGGCACAACCCACTGTGCTGCCTCCACCTCCAGCCCAGCAGCAGCAGTCTGAGCAGCAGGGTCAGCCGGCGGTGCAACCAGAGCAAACCCCCAACCGCCTGTCCAGCCACAGCAGCTGCCAGAGCAAGCAAATCCGCCCTGAAGAGGAACTTTGACACCGGATGCGTCCCTTTCGCACCCACTACCATGGCTCGCCTAATATCTTTGCCTATTTTATGATCCAACTGCAAGGCTACATGATGGACTTTCACCATTTGTTCCACGATGGGGCAGAGAGGGTGCGATTCGTGGGGGAAGCCCTGGAGGGAGATGCAGCTAAGTGGTTGGTGAGTTTGTTCACCTATGCCACAACAGAGGTCCGTGATTTCAATTTGTTCCTGCCAGCCTTCCGGGAGCAATTTGAGGATCCGCTGGAAGCAGAGTCTGCCTTGGAAGACCTGAAACATCTGAAGCAAGGGTCCATGACCAGTGCACCAGGGAATTTAGGCACCTGGTGGCCCAGGTTCAAGAATGGTTGGATATTCACGGGGTTCATGCCTTTTGAGACGGACTCCGACGGGATCTGCTGGAGAAATGTCTCAACCAGGCCCACCCTAACACTCTCATGGGAGGGTTTGCATGGCTGGTGAAATTGAGGGCAGGATGCGTATCCTTACCCACCTCGACAGTAAGGGGGCCCGCGAAAAGACCAAAGAAGCCCCAAGTGGGCAAGAAGACTCTGGTCAGCAAGGCTCCAAGGCCAGACGCAGCGGAGAGGGCAAGACACAGAGAGAAGGGCCTGTGCCTAGGATGCAGCCACCAAGGGGACTTTCTGGCAGAATGCCCATCCAAGAAGGAGAAACCAGCGACCCCAGTGGGGGAGAAGACACCGGGCAAGGCAGTGGCCAAGCCTTCCACCCCGGCAGCAAAAGGAGTGCCGCAGGGGTGAAGAACCGTCTGGGCACTACTTACTCCCCTAACTGAGCCCTTCGCGTCCAGTGCGTGGTTGGAGGATGACAAGGATTCTAATGAGCCATCGGGAAACGGGGCAGACCTGTTGTGAGACAGCCCCACCGACAGGTCAGAGGCAGGGGCAGACGCTCAGTAAGTCCTATCCCCCTTCTACTTATTCCGGTGACCTTGTCCGACCCTGCCACCTGGACTGGTGTCAGAGTAATGGGAATCCTAGACTGTGGGTGCACTGGACTATAGTTAACCCTCAAATGGTGCAATCCTTGGGGGTAGGCGTGGAACCCCTAAGAAAGCCGATCTGTTTTGCCCAAATGGACGGGGAATTTTCCAAGGGGAGCGAAGCCATGTCTCAGACCCTGCCCCTAAATTTAGACATTGAGGACCACTGGGAATGCATACAACCCATTGTGGCCCCAAAGATGGTGTTTCCCTTTGTGTTGGGAATGGAGTGGCTGCATAAGCTTGATTCCAGTTACAGTGGTGGTCGCGAGTCCTATTGTTCACCAATCCTGGATGCCAGCACCATTGTTAAAAGGTCGCTCCGGGTGCCACAATGGAGGGGTGAAAGGACTACGCGGCAATGTGCCAGTGGGCAGTACCGTTGCTTCCCAAGGAATATTGGGATCTGAGAGAGGTGGTCGAGGAATGGGAGTGTGATAATTTGCCCGCCCCCATCGAAAGACTGATTGCAAGACTCAGCTGGGAGATGCTGGGGATGGAGCATGGGGAGGGAGGGGTTTGGGGAGCAGAGTGTCAGAACCCCAAGGTTTCTGCCATGATGAATGTGTCTGGTTAGTTGAAGTGAAGCTAAAGTCTTTGTTTACTACTGAATTCGTATGGCGCCTTGTGAACCCCCCAAAGGCCTTTTTGATCCAAGTAGACTCTATTGATGTGATCATGGGAGCTGTGATCCTACAGAGGGGGGAGGACAACTGATTACACTCCTAGCATATATCTCAAGGAAATTCAGTGGTGCTGAGCATAATTGGGCCATTTGGGAGAAAGAGGCGGCTGCGGTCAAGCTAGCCCTGTCAACCTGGAGGTTGGAGGGGTCCCCCATCACATTTGAGATGTGGACCAATCACAAGAATTTGCAGGCCCCCCGGCAACCCCGCTGTCTTTCGGCCAAACAGATGCGGTGGGCTGAGTTCTTCTCCAGGTTCACCTTCACTCTATGCCATTTGCCGGACAAACAGAATTTTCTCGCTGATGTGCTGTTCCGCCTGCCATAGTACGAAAGCAAGTGGGAGCCATTGGTGGACACGGTGTTTAGCCCCACCCAATTGGGATTGGTTGCAGTGACGCACAGCCAAGCAACCGCAGGACTGCCTTCCCCAGGGGGGTGGATCCAGCAGGAGGTGGCAAAAGACCCAGAGTTTACCCACCTCCGAGACAGTCTTCAACAACAGGAGGGGGCATGACACAATTCTAAGACTTTGCCACGATTCAAAGATGGCAGGCCATTTTGGGTTTGTGAAAACTTTGCACTTGGTGCAGCGGCATTATTAGTGGCCCTCTCTTTGTGGAGAAATATTTGCAGGGCTGCCCAGTGTGCCTCACAGCTAAGAATCAGGGGGGCAAGCAAAAGGGACTGCTGCAACCCCTGCAAACCCCCACCGCCCCCTGGAGGGAAATTACTATGGACTTTATCACTGACTTGCCCCCCAGTAATGGAAAGACAGTAACCTCGGGGGGGGGGGGTGGACACATTTTCAAAGCAAGCTCATTTCATTCCCTGTGCTGGAATGTCTTCTGCATCTGTTTGTTACTCACATGTACAAACTACATGGATTAGATGGTTGTCCGGCAGAGGGTCAAAGTTCATTGTCAGGTTTTGGAAGGAGTTGCTAAAGACTTTGGGTGTAGAGCAGGTACTCACTTCTGGCTATCATCCAGGGTCAATCAGATCCTGGAGCAGTATCTACGTTGCTTTACTAACTATCAGCAGACAGACTGGGCATCTCCCGGTGACTGAGTTTGCGTACAACAGTGGGGTCCATGCCTCCACGGGGGTGTCCCACTTCCACGTGGTGTATGGGACTGACCTGATTGCGGTGCCCATATGGATCTCCCCTACAGACTGCCCCACAGACTTAAAGGGATGGGCTGGTCGTATTGCTAATGCGTGACCAGATATTGTACAGACAATGGAAGCTGCTAAGAAATCCTATAAAGCCCAGGCAGACACGAAACGAGTGCCTGCTCCAGATTGGAAAGTGGGCGGCCTGGTGTACTTATCTACAAAAGATTTGCGTTGTCAAAAGCCCTCACGGAAACTGGGGCCTAAGTATGTGGGCCCTTTTAACGTTACCAGGATTATCAATGGTGTGACTGTGGAGTGACAATTGCAAAAGACATATAAACATGTTCATCCTGTGTTTCATTCTGACTTCCTGAAGAAAGCCCTGCCTCCTGATGAATGGCATCCCGTTTCTACTGCACCTATTCCTGATTTTGTCGATAAAGACACCCACTATGAAGTTAAACAAATCCTTGATTCTCGCTGGCATTGTGGCAAGCTTCAGTATTTAGTGGACTGGAAAGAATTCCCTATGGGAGATAAGGAGTGGGGGGGGGGGTGAGGATGTGTGGGTCCCCTGTTTGGTGTGGGAATTTTATTGTGCATTTCCCTCAAAGCCGGCTCTGGGAGTGGCTGGATGAGAGATATGTGGGATTGGTTTTGGAGGGGCGGAATGTCAGAACTCCAAGATTTCTGCCATGATGTATGTGTCTGGTTAGCTGAAGTGTAGCCATTGTTATAATTTATCTTAGCCTGCTGTATCCCTGAAAGCATTCACTGCCTCTGTTCTAATTGTGGTATCATTGCTGTAACAAGTGTTGCACTCTCTAAGGTCAATTCCGAGGCTTCTATCTGCCTTGGACAAGCACCCGGACTGGCACCTGGAATGGGAGGGTGTCTATGGGGGGATGTGAACTCTTCTTAGCAGGAAGAATTGGTGGATAAGAACTGTTGCTTGTGCTCTGGGCCCCAGTTCAGGCTATGTAAGTCCTGGAAAAGCTGCTTTGAATAATAAACTTTCCTTTCTACAAGAGAAGTGTTTATTTCAAGTCTGTCCTCCTGACACAGAGCAGACCTGTAGCAATGGGTTGTGTGGAAAGAACCCCCTCCTAAAAGTTGCCCCGCCCACTCAGCATCTGCCCACTAGCCTCGTGGTTGTGGCAGCAGTGGGCAAGCTGTCGGAGATGGTGGCAGAGGTGTGGGGAGGGGGGCGGATAGGTAAGGTGTGGTGTGGTGTGTTGGTAGAGGTGGTACATGTGTGGGTTCAAGGCAAATAGTGCAGTGGGTAGTGAGCACCTTCCATGGCCTCCGCCAAGCTCTTCTGCTACTACTGCAAAAGAATTCTGGCTACAGGTCTGGAGCACAATGGGATCAATGGGATATAATGTCATAGACCCCATCTTCCAAAGTGTACATTTTGTCCTGGTTGCCTGGAGAGTGGCTGAATCCCTGCCAGTTGCCAACCGCAGACCCTCCTCAAACCTTGCCCTCTCCCAACCTTCACCCCTAAATCTTCAGACACTTCCCAACCGCAGTTAGCAAGCTCAGGCCTGTGCAATCTTTCGCCACTTCTTCACCAGTTCTCTCACGCTCACCACATGGCGCTGGGGAGCGCACATAGCAGGGAGCTCAGACGGCTGAATTTTTTCAAGAATCCACCCAATGTTGCCCTTACAATCTTCTATACGTTTAAGAGTTGTCATTCTGCAAATAAACTTTGAAGAAATTTGTTAGGATGTGATTATTATCTAGCGACCTCTAGGCACTTTTGCAGTAAAGTGTTTGTTGGGGTCGACTGAGGAAGCATTCCAAAGATGAATGTAGGATTTACCAGATCCTCATTTGGATTTGGGATTTCTAGTGGCATTCCTACCACCTCTTAATATCATTGTAGTATTACTATGGTTTGTTTGTGCTTTAAAAGCATTAGAGAAATCTTTTCTCCATATTGTGCAAATCCTCATTGTGTTGTCTTTACACAGTGCTTTTTTCTTCTTTTGTATAACCTCCAGTTGGTAGCTGGAGATCTCCTGGGATTACAACTGAACTTCAGGTGACAGAGGCCAGTTCCCCTGGAGAAAATGGCCACTTGGGAAGGTGGACTCTATGTTATTATAGCCATTGAAGTTCCTCCCTTCCCCCAAATCCTGCGATTTACAGGCTACACCCTAGGGATGCCAGTCCTTGGGTGGGACCTGGGAATCCCCTGGAATTATAGCTCATCTCTAGACTACAGAGAGCAGTTCTGTAAAAAATAGCTGCTTTGGAGGGTGGTCTCCACTGAGGTCTCTCCCCATCTCATATCCCACCCACTCCTGGTTCCAAATCTCCAGGTATTTCCCAGCCTGGAGCTGGAACCCTTGTGGGTGAAGAATGGGTGAGTGAGCACCAGGAAGGGCATATGGGTGGTGGCCATAAACGTATCAGACCCCTTTCAGTATGCCAGTGCTGGTCCTGTTTCAAGTGGCATGTGAGCATAATGTGTAATAGAAACGGCCTTCCCCTACCCTCTGTACACAATTTGATGGCACTATGAAGTTAGATTTATATAGTCACCTATTTTAAAGTTAATGTTACTTCCGTTTATGATACGTTTATGTTCCCAGTTTACAAGGGAGTTGTGTTCAGGCAGAAGTGCTGCTAACCAATTAAAGCAATGAGTTAGATCATTAACCATTTAAAACAGAGAATCAATATCAGAATTAATTCAAGTTGTGCTTGGAAATGGATCTGGTAACTGTTTCAGCAGGAAATGGAATTTATGGTTGCTTTTCCCCCTCACCCAACTGAAACCAGTTCTACAGGGCATGCAAGACAGAGCTGTTCTACCAGGTCTATGGCAGGGTTGGAAAGTCCAACAGGAAATGCTAGCCTCTGTTTGGGAAATCTGGGTTCCTGTCCCAGTCTGTTTGGTTAATTGGCTGGGAGGTAAATCAGAGGATGGTTTTTTTGGTTAAAATTGATTGTTTTTAATGGTGTTGTCACCTTCCCCCCACTCCCTGAGTTGTATTAGAAATGTGGGTTATAAGCATTAAGATTTGTTTGTTTGCTTATTATGTATTTAACAAGTCTGGTGAAGATCATTATTGGCTTCTCAACTCTGGCCTGAGAAATTCCTGGAGATTTGAGAACAGTGCCTGTGGAAGGCAGGATTTGGGGAGGGATTTCACAAAATGGACATTTCCTTCAGAGGAATGGATTTCTGTAGACTGGAAATCAATGGAGATTTCAAGAGAATTCCAGGACCCACCTGGAGGTTGGCGACCCAACTCAAAGGATCGTCATGCCCTGATTTAAGCTAGGTAGTTTGTCTGTTCTATAGGTAAACAGAAGTCTCACTTGCCAAACGGGCACTGAGCAGTTTCTCTACTTTTCTCAGGGTCCTCCAAAGTGGGCAGGTCTATTTTTAAACAATGTCAGGTAAGCAAAGGTAGAGAAACCCCATCTCCCCTGCCCCCTGCCCTGGTGAAAACATTTTGAAGAAGAAGAGGTTCTTATATGCCGCTTTTCTCTACCCAAAGGAGTCTCAAAGTGGCTTACAATCACCTTCCCTTTCCTCTCCCCACAACAGACACCCTGTGAGGTTTGGTGTTCTAGTCTTCTTCTCTCAGCCCAGCTCTGATACCCAGATTCACTTAGGTTGGCTAAGCCCGCTGAAAGCAAATCACAAAATAGGGGAAACTAAATCTTTCCATTTGAGTCATAATGGTCAAGTTAGAACAAACAAAAATAAAACCTTTATTATATAGTGGGTACATATAACATTAAAATCATGAGTCAGTCAATAATTTATAAACTTTCCTGGTGGATAAATGTCTTATGAACCACAGAAAACCAGATACATTATGGCTTCTACAGTCTTCCTCAGTAGTTACAAATACAGTAAATAGAGAACACATATTCAGGATTATATATTTTTCACAACCAAGTGCTGTTTTCTCATATAAGGCCATAGGCCCCATGATGCCTATATGCATAACACTTCAATCTGGTACGTTTTTAGGAGCTCTGTATATATGTAACATCAACCAGTTGATAGAGTTGAAAACTCCAGAGGAAGAAACAGGCAGGAGCAAGGGTTAAAATTTTAGTGACATAGCCGTTAAGGATATGTACCAAAGAAATATACTCTGGATATATACCAATGTACCAGAAAATGGGAGTTGTAATGTACATTTCTTTAGTAGGATGGTGTTTGGAATGTCAATTGCAAAGATACTAATCTAAGATCAACATACAGATTTCTCCGATAAGAAATCAAAAGTCATGTCAGGAGTAGGCATACGGTTGGATAAAATCAGAGAACTCACCACAATGGCAAAACTTACAAACTTGTTGAATAGAAGACTCTCAGAAGAATTTTATGATCACTGGAATTGCCTTAAAGAATTTTTAAGGAACATATATCAATGACATATCTGACGGAGAGGCTGATTCTGAGAAGTTTAAGGGGGTGACAGGTTAAAGTGGATGAGGGATAGGATTGTGAGTGTCCTGCATAGTGCAGGGGGTTAGACTAGATCAGTGGTCCCCAACCCCCGGTTCAGGGACTGGTACCGATCCGTGGATCAGTTGGTACCAGGCTGTGGCTCCTCCTTGTATTCCTCCCCGGCTGCTGCCTCGGGGGCTGCCCTGCCACTCTGCCACCGGCTCTCCTTTGGTGCTCTCCGGCGGCCCCCATGGCTGAGGCTTCCCCTTGGAGTGGCACTATGCAGCTGCTGCTGGCACCACCTCCCAGCAGGCGGCAGGAAGTCAGGGGCGCCGGTGGGAAAGCAAGTGGAGCAGGGGCTTAGGCGGCAACGTCACTCAGCAAAAAACTACCCTCCCCCAGGGCCTCATTAAAATTGTCAAGCATTGACTGGTCCCCGGTGATAAAAAGGTTGGGGACCACTGGACTAGATGACCCAAGAGGTCTGCCAATTATAGGCCAATAAGCTTAATAAGTAATGTCAGCAAACTGTATAGAATGATAGATCATAGAATCATAGAGTTGGAAGGGGCCATACAGGCCATCTAGTCCAACCCCCTGCTCAACGCAAGATCAGCCCTAAGCATCCTAAAGCATCCAAGAAAAGTGTGCATCCAACCTTTGCTTGAAGACTGCCAGTGAGGGGGAGCTCACCACCTCCTTAGGCAGCCTATTCCACTGCTGAACTACTCTGACTGTGAATGCAGAACTTTACACTTATCTTTATTAAATTGCATCTTGTTCTCATTTGCCCATTACTCCATTGTGTATACCCAACATCTGCTGGATAAACTTATCTTACGCTGGAACAGGAAAGGATCATTGTACCTGTGTAAGCAGGGTTCAGGGAGGGCAGAGGTACTCTAGAGCAGTGGTCCCCAACCTGCGGGCCGCGGCCCGGCGCCGGGCCGCGGCACCCTCTCCCCGCACCCCCCCCCCCGCAGTAAAAAACCCGGGAAGCTACTTACTGTGGGAGGGCGGGGAGAGGGAATCCGGGCCGGCCGCCCCGGGCAGGCCGCGCCCGCGCGGCCCGCAGTTGCGGCCCGATCAACGGGCGCGGCTCGCGGGCACGGCCCGATCCGCGGGTGCGGCCCGTGGGCGCGGCCGGGCGCGGGTCGCGGGCGCGGCCCGATCCGCGGGTGCGGCCCACGGGCGCGGCCGGGCGCGGGTCGCGGGCGCGGCCCGATCCGCGGGTGCGGCCCGCGGGCGCGGCCGGGCGCGGCTTGCGGGCGCGGCCCGATCCGCGGGCGCTGCCCGCAGGCACGGCCCGAAGCGTGGGCGTGGCCACGGGCCCTGCGGCCGCGGCCCGATGCCCTGCCGGTCCCCAGCCTAATAAAGGTTGGGGACCACTGCTCTAGAGCACTGTCTAACACTACAACATCTGGTCAAAAAATATTCCTCCCAGAGTGTGACCTCATTATGTGCAGCCTTTGTAGATTTCAAGGCTGCATTTGATTCCATCTCAAGAAACTGGAAGCTTCCACAATTGATAAAAGACTCAGTTTTCTGATGTGCTCTCTTTACGAGCAGACAACATTCAGAGTCAGATACAATAGGAAAGGTCACCTAACAGAGCAGATAAAAACTCATGAAGGGGTCAGACAAGGCTGTTTATTGGCCCCTTTACTCTTTATTTTTTACATTAATGATTTGGAGAGCCACCTTGAGTCCATAGATTGTCACCCACCTAAATTAGCAGGGCAGCACATTCCTGCTCTCCTTTTTGCTGATGATGTGGTCTTACTGTCCAGAACCCCTGTCGGTCTGAACAGAGTCCTGGCAAGCCTGGAGAAGTACAATGAGAAAGAAGCCCTGGTAATAAATGAATTAAAAACTTCGGCAATCACCCCACTGTTAGGTCCTGGCGCTTAGCTGGAAAGAGGTTAGAACAGGTGAAGTCCTTCAAATACCTGGGAGTTACTTTTCAGGCTTCAGGATCAAGGCACAAACACTGTAGACAGCTTGCGAACATAGGGGAGAGAAGTGCCTTCAATATCCTTAAATTCCATCGCTCCAATGGAGCTCCAATCCAGCGGCGCTCAAACTCTTCCAATCCAAGACAATTGCTCAAATGGTTTACGGGACCTTTTTAGGGCCACCAACCTCTTGCTTTGCCCCACTTGAGCGGGTTCAAACAAAATTTCTTAGATCATTACTTCAGGTTCCAAACTGTGTTTCGAACTCATGGATATGCCTAGAGACAGGGTTTCCAAAATTCAAAGCTAAAGCAGTAACTTCATCCATCTCCCTATGGTTAAAGGCACACTGGACCATAGCTGGTTTACTTCCTTCAATCCTCTGTGACAATTTTAAATCCCAGTGGCTGTTCGCCACCGAGAGGGAAATTATAAAATTAGGCTTTTCCTCACTTTCACTACTTGGGTTAGGTTACGATCAGGCAAAAATTGTAGTGAAACAAAGGATTGAGGACACAGCGTGTCAAACTGATCTTTCTCGCTCCCCTCGGTATGGTACACCACTGTGTTCCAGATATATTCAAGCCTCAGCAGACTATCTGTCCTGTTTGGAAACAAAATACTATAGGAGAGCATTCACACTACCTAGATGCTCTGTGTTACCCTCTGCCATGCTGGTGGGCCGCTTCAAGTAATCTCCAGTAGCTGAAAGACTCTGCCCCTGTATTTCCGGGGAGATAGAGTTAATCGAACACGTCCTCTTAAGGTGCCCTACCTTCAACTCTGTAAGAAATAAATTCATCCTCCCATTACTCATGGATTCCTCCAACACCTCAAACAAAGAAAAAGTTAAATTCCTGCTGTGGAATAGGAGGGGCCATATTATTAAGCAGGTTGCCAAATTTTGTGCTCATGCGCTTAGCATGCGGGAAAGACAACTTAAGCTTAAGTGAAGATTTTAGAGGAATTTTACTATTCGTTTTTTATAATGTACCCATCAATTATACAATTTTATATATTTTAAATTTTGTACTGGCTCCCTGATTACACAGTTTTCTGTTGTGAAATGCTTTTTTTCCCTTGCTATCTGTTTTATCTGGCCGCAGTGCTGTATTACGATAAATTTGAATTTGACTCAAGAGGTCCCTTCCAATATGATTCTATGATTCTACATATCAGATTAATAATTTTACTTTAATGTATTTCCTAAATAATAGAATTGAATATTTTTAAGTAGCTAAGGAAAAATCTGTTGAGGTAGAGATTCATTGTTTACATTTAAGGATAGTTACTTCTCCATCATTTTTTCTTAAGCAAATTTTAAAAATTAAGCATGCAGTTTTCTCTTGCTCTCTCATGTTTCTGTTGGATTGCCAACATGTCATTTCTAAAACAAATAAATTAAGCACTATACATACATTCATTGAATTGAACCATTCCTCACCTTCCTAAAAAAAACTGATTAAAAAAAAGTTTTTAAAGTGTTCTAACCCAGTGGTCCCCAACCTTTTTATCACCGGGGACCACTCAAGGCCTTTTACTGAGGCCCGGTGGGGGGGGGTAGTTTACTCTTCTACTCTCAACCACTGCCTTAACGCTCTCTGATCGCTATGGTAATGTTTAAACATCCCTTCAAAATAAAAGACAGACACGCCACAACAATGAACATAAGGAACATTTTATTTTCATGGAAATTTTAACTCATGACAATGACAAATCAATGGGAACCCTGAGCTTGTTTCTCTGCAACGAGATAGTCTCATCTGGCAGTGATGGGAGACAATGACACCCGAAGTGTGTTGTAAAGGGCCGGGGGGGGGGGATGAAGTAAAAGGCCGGGGGGGGGGGGGGAGAGAAGGCGTCCTTCGGGGCCCACATCCAATTAGTGAAAGGACCACATGTGGTCCACGGCCCACAGGTTGGGGATTGCTACTCTAACCAATTCAGAGCTGGATAGCGCTGGGTTTGGCTGCAGGAAGAATTAATTTCCCCTGACTCCAGTCATATATCTCCTATAAATGAAGGGAATATTCCTCTTTGGCAGCCTCACCAATTCATGGCTGTTAGTCACACCCTCAAAAAATGACTCAAATATAGCAATAAACATAGTTTACGACTAAGGTCTCATTTCCCAAAATGTACCTTTGTAAACAGTTTGATTGGTATGTACTTATAAAGTTATAACTGTTAGACTTTACTGTAAGCTTAACTTTTACAGCCTTAAGATATAATATTCATTCTTACATTTACACCGTGGCAGCCAAGCTTGCAGCAAAAGTGCTATACCTTTTTGATAATGGTTGTGTTTTCCCTCATCTCTGCCAAGGACATTTATTTCCTTTATGTCCATATGAACTGGATTATTCCAGATGTTTTTCTGTCTTCTGTAATTCACTCTTTTAGCAGCCTCTGATCTGTTATGCCTTTTGTCCTTGTGGCTCCCCTAATGCACAGTATAAGCTTTTTGGTGGAGGCTCTGTTTCTGGAACAAGTTACTAACTTTCTTGGTCTAGCAAGGGACTTAGGCCTTAGAAAACTACAACCACAAACCACAGAATCATGGATAAAGTTTAGGAATACCAGTCGCCAGGTAGGTCCTGGGTGATCCCCCAGTTTTGCAGCTCATCTCCAGATGACATAGATAAGTTCCTCTAGACAAGAAGGCTGCTTTGTAGGATAGATACCATAGCCTCATTCTCCATTGAAGTCCCTCCCACACCAAATCCTCCCACTCAGATTTCCTTCCCCAGATTCTCCAGGTATTTCCCAACCCTAGTAAAGCTGCTGATTGATGATTTCTGTGTATAGCTGCCAGGGGAGTTGCCTGCAGGCACCGTCTTGAGTGGTAGAAAGTTGAGGAGGTAGTAGAGACTTTCACAATTGCTGTGTTTCTTTCTCTTGGAGCATAGATGATTTGCTCTTGAATTGCTACTGAATGAACAGGAGGTATCCATCTGGATGACTCCTCCTGGTGGATATTCATCTTTTGAAGTATATGAAATTTCTCAAATAAGGAGTTTCCATCCCGTGACATTATTGTGGTGGTGGAAAGGGCTGTGATGCTGCAACCATTTATGGTGACCTGTAGGGAAGAGATGTTCAGAGGTGGTTGGCTGTTGTCTGCCTCTGTATAATAACCCAGGTATTCTTCAAAGGCCCTTACTTTGCTTCTAAGATTGGGCAACATTGGGCTAGTCTAGGCTACGAGTGTCCAAACTGTGACTCTCCAGATGGTAATTATAGTGCATGGATATCTGGACAGCCATAGTTTGGCCACACGTGGCCTAGGCTATCCCAGTCAAGGCACTTTTTACAAAGTGTTAGGCCATATGATTTATAAAATTATGATACCTGGTAACTGCAATCCAGCAAATTTCAGATGTTTGGGGAACAGGACTGATCAAAGAGTTGTTGTCAATGGTGTTTCATCAGACTGGAGAGAGGTGAGTAGCGGGGTACCTCAGGGCTCGGTGCTCAGCCCGGTACTTTTTAACATATTTATTAATGATCTAGATGAGGGGGTGGAGGGACTACTCATCAAGTTTGCAGATGACACCAAATTGGGAGGACTGGCAAATACTCCGGAAGATAGAGACAGAGGTCAACAAGATCTGAACACAATGGAAAAATGGGCAAATGAGAACAAGATGCAATTTAATAAAGATAAGTGTAAAGTTCTGCATCTGGGTCAGAAAAATGAAAAGCATGCCTACTGGATGGGGGATACGCTTCTAGGTAGCACTGTGTGTGAACGAGACCTTGGGGTACTTGTGGATTGTAAACTAAACATGAGCAGGCAGTGTGATGCAGCGGTAAAAAAGGCAAATGCCATTTTGGGCTGTATCAACAGGGGCATCACATCAAAATCACAAGGTGTCATAGTCCCATTGTATACGGCACTGGTCAGACCACACCTGGAGTACTGTGTGCAGTTCTGGAGGCCTCACTTCAAGAAGGACGTCGATAAAATTGAAAGGGTACAGAGGAGAGCGACGAAGATGATCTGGGGCCAAGGGACCAAGCCCTATGAAGATAGGTTGAGGGACTTGGGAATGTTCAGCCTGGAGAAAAGGAGGTTGAGAGGGGACATGATAGCCCTCTTTAAGTATTTGAAAGGTTGTCACTTGGAGGAGGGCAGGATGCTGTTTCTGCTGGCTGCAGAGAAGAGGACACGCAGTAATGGGTTTAAACTTCAAGTATAACGATATAGGCTAGATATCAGGAAAAAGTTTTTCACAGTCAGAGTAGTTCAGCAGTGGAATAGGCTGCCTAAGGAGGTGGTGAACTCCCCCTCACTGGCAGTCTCCAAGCAAAGGTTGGATACACACTTTTCTTGGATGCTTTAGGATGCTTAGGGCTAATCCTGCGTTGAGCAGGGGGTTGGACTAGACGGCCTGTATGGCTCCTTCCAACTCTATGATTCTATGATTCTATGATTCTATGATTTCAAAGGCATACTGTTGGACAAGCTGTTGGCTAGTAGGGAAGCCAGGGCTGTGATTTATGTTGGCAAAGCTTAAATTTACAAAGAGATTATTTGGAAATATTTATTTATTTATTTGACTTATTGCCCACCACTCTCATAATAGGCTCGGGGCGGGTTACAACAATCCGTTAAAAACCCCATTAAAAACCATCTGGACATACATCGATACAGACTCTCTATAGTCTGTAAGTGACCTCCAATTACAGGAGTTTTCCAGGCCGTACCTGGAGGTTGGCGACCCCTACGTCAGGAATGTTCCTTGAGGTTTGGAGGCGGGGCCTTGAGAGTCAGGAGCTTTTGCCAGGTAGCCAGCCCCCAGGAAGGCCATGGGGCAGGTGTGCATCCTAGCGCCTCTTGTTTCCCTGGGTGCCACAGGCTTTGCATCTAGTGTAAATATAGATTTTTAAAATATTTATAACTGGCTTTTAAGAAATTGATTATTTTAACTTATGCTTTTACCCACCCTGAGCTATCTAGGAAGGGCAAGATACAAAAATTAAGGATGATTATTGTTGTTGTTGCCAATTCCTTTGGTAACTCTGTGCATGCTGAAGGAATCAGATGAGAGATTTGCTATGCTGAGGGATGCCCTGATGCAGCTGATCACCAGCCCCAGGACTGAATGGTTGGTTGTTTCTTTCTGAAATGGCAGAGAATTACAAGCGAACAAATGACCTGGGACCAGTAAGATAATGTGTTTCCTTTCCCCTCTACAATCAGTAAAAAGAACATGCCACAACATAACCAACTGGAAAACATTAATGCTTAAGAGTTTATTTTTTTTTAAATCATACAGATAATTAAAAAGGAGGTGGGGAACGACAGAAGAGGATACTGGTTCATATCCAGTATCAGGCTCATGAACATTTGAATTAGTGATTGATTTAATGTCTAGCTAGCATACTGAACAAAGCTCAGTGTAGGGCAGTTCCTTACCCTTTTATTGAGCACTAAAAGCAAAGGTGAAGTTAGAATTTGGGATAGTGCTGAATATTTTGCAGCATCTATGCATAGGTTTTAAGTGTTCAGCACAACTTTTAATTGCAAAACAACAGAGGAAAACAAACTCATAGGAGCATGCCGAATTCATCTTACCCACTTTAACTTCTGGAAACACCCTCTTTTTGTCATGAATAAATGATAGGCTAACTTTTGAATCGCTGGAGAGAGAGAAAATGTGTCTTCTTGAGCTTCCAGCAGCAACAGTTATCTTGTGACAGGTCTTCTGACGTTTGTGTGCGTATTATTTAATTTCTGCTTGGCAGTTACAAGTGGCCAAACAATTGCCAGTCATAACTTTCTCTGTGCAGCTGAACAGTTGAAGTAGCTGTTGGCAGTGTGGGAAAACATCAACATGCTTGCAGGGATTGGCTGAAGAGAGCCAGAAAAACAGACAAAGTTAGATGTGAACAACAAAAAGAAGAATAAGAAAAAGATTTGGTTCTTACGTGCCGCTTTTCTCCACCCCAAGGAGTCTGAAAGCGGCTAACAATAGCCTTCCCTTTCCTCTCCCCACAACAGATACCCTGTGGGGTGGGTGAGGCTGATATTGCTGAAGAAGAGTTGGTTCTTATATGCCACTTTTCTTATCTCAAAGCGGCTTACCATAGCCATCCCTTTTCTCTCCCCTCAACAGACACCCTGTGAGGCTGTGAGCGCCCTGAAATTACTGAAGAAGAAGAGTTGGTTCTTATATTCCACTTTTCTCTACCCAAAGGAGTCTCAAAGCAGCTTCCAATCACCTTCCCTTTCCTCTCCCCACAACAGACACCCTGTGAGGGAGGTGAGGCTGTGAGAGCCCTGAAATTACTGAAGAAGAAGAGTTGGTTCTTATATACCACTTTTCTCTACCCGAAGGAGGCTCAAAGCAGCTTACGGTTGCCTTCCCTTTCTTCTCCCCTCAACAGACACCCTGTGCGGGAGGTGAGGCTGAGAGAATCCGGAGATTACTGCTCAGTCAGAGCAACTTTATCAGTCTGCACCTGGAGGTTGGGAATCCTAAGGGGGAACAGATCTCTGTTGTCTGAAAACCAATTATAATTCCAGGAGCTCTCTGGGCCTCATCTGGCAACTTTTCAACAAAAACTCTGCTCCTTCCCCCAAGATGCTAAAAGTGGCATAGACTACAGAGATAGGGATACCAGGGCGAGGGGATTCCCCACTTTGGCACCTCTCTCTCCAGGGGTTCAAGAACGTGGGAGCAATCCCCCACCCAAAAAACTTGCTGAGCCATCATTTGCAGCTCTGGCACTCTAGCTGGGGGGCAATATTCTACTTTGGAGTTTTCCCTGAAAGCCAAAGCATCTCCCCCAACTCCTCTGACATCTCCATGTGACATCAGCACATCAGGGAGCCCCCAGTCCACTGCCCAAAATCCCCCCCCCAGCCCAATTCCCCCTGGAAATTTTATACAAAGATCAGTTCAGCAGTTTTGGAGGGCGGACACTGTGGCACCAGGTCCTGCTGAGGTCTTTCTCCTCTTCAAACCCTCCTCCACACAGAGGGCCTTCTCAAATCCCCAGGAATGCCCCAATTCAGAATCGACAGTAGTAGAAGCCATAAAGATACAATCTTCCAGACAGAGAGAGACAGAGAAAGAGAGAGTGTACACCTCTGCATTTACCTTCTGTGATGATTGTTGTTACAACCATGGAAGGGCATGGTACGTATTCTGTAAAATGAATTTCCTCCCTACTCTGTCTCCAAACTTTCTGCACTGAAAGCCAGTCTGGCAGTCTTCAAGCAAAGGTTGGATACACACTTTTCTTGGATGCTTTAGGATGCTTAGGGCTGATCCTGCGTTGAGCAGGGGGTTGGACTAGATGGCCTGTATGGCCCCTCCCAACTCTATGATTCTGTGATTCTATGATTCTAGATGCCTGTAGGGATGCCAGTCTCCAGGTGGGGCCTGGGGATCCTCTGGAATTGCAGCTCACCTTCAAACTACAGAGATCAGTTTCCCTTGGGGGAAATGGCTGATTGGGAGGGAGGACGCCATAGCATTACCCTCCACTGAGGCCCTTCTCTGCCACAAATCCTGGCCACTCCTGGCTCCAGCCACAAAGTCTCCAGGTATTTTCCAACCCAGAGCTGGAAACCCCAGTGATAGTGGTTAAAGACGTGGACTACGGTCTTGAAACATCCAGGTTCAAAATCCCTGTTCAGCTGTGGAACTCTGTGAAATGGGCCCAGGCTACTGTTTCTCTCTGTTTAACGGTCCTCTCTGGGCTGTTGTGAGATGAAAAGGGAGGAGAGCAACATTGTGGAAGTGGCTTAAAGGAAGGATTACAGAGCAAAAAAATACTGTTGGCTATTTCTTCCAGCCCATTAATATTCAGGAGAGCTGCTGACAGAGCGGCCAGGACGTTTTAAGGAGTGAGGAAAAGCTGCACTCCGCACATGTTGGATAGACATGGCTAGAAAGGTAAATAGATTAGTTAGCTAGATAGCTACCTAGTTGATAGATCGATGAAGAAGAAGAAGAAGAAGAAGAAGAAGAGTTGGTTCTTATATGCTACTTTTCTCTACCCGAAGGAGGCTCAAAGTGGCTTACAGTTGCCTTCCCTTTCCTCTCCCCACAAACGACACCCTGTGAGGGAGGGGAGGCTGAGAAAGCGCTGACATCACTGCTTGGTCAGAACAGTTTTATCAGTGCCGTGGCGAGTCCAAGGTCACCCAGCTGGCTGCATGTGGGCGAGCGCAGAATCGAACCTGGCATGCCAGATTAGAAGTCCGCACTCCTAACCACTACCAAACTGGCTCTCTCAAAGCAATGACAGACAGATAGATGACTGATAGATGATTGATAGAAGATATAGAAGACCCCTCGCTATGTGGGTCTGTCAAAGGGGGTTAACCCCCCCCCCCCAAAAAAAAACAAAAACAAATCCCTTGTGTATGGCCTTGGTGTATGTAATTCACAAAGCCATCACAGTTACTTTAGAAGAGGATAAAGGCCGTCCAAAGGGAAAACATTTTGTCACTGGAAACTTACTGCACAGTTTATTTTCACAGTTGTTGGGACAGTCTCCGCAGGATGGACCTTTTTTGTAGGGTGTCACCAACTGGCTTACGATGTTCCCTCTGAAATCACAAAGCATTGCAAAACAATTTGTCACTGAGCAGCTTATGAAAAAGACATGTCAGGTTCCATGCAGAATTCATTCCACAGCATTGACTTGGCTGAAATTAGTATTTAAGCCACCCCGTGTGGGACGGGATTTCCACTGATATTGTTATAGCAGGTGGGGAGATGTGTTTTGACATGTAGGAAGTGAGCAGAGAGGAAGATTTAAGCATTAGTTTTGATCTATAAGTGCTTTTTTAATGGATTGAGACATTGAAATAGCAACTCCTCCAGTTATAGACTGAAGTGGTACATCATTTCATGCAGGCTTAAACTGTTAGCACACCAGAAAATACAGCCTTTTCCACACAGCTTATTTTCTACAGGTTCTGTTGCAGTGAGTGACTTTGTATGCATGGACATTCAGGGGTCTACATCACTAAGTGTGTATGGATATTATCTGTCTTTGTCATAACCTGGGAGCTGCCCTCTGCCTTCTCCCTTTGGCACCTCATAAAGTCACTAGGCCCCTCCTGGAAACTAGCAGGGGATGGGGAGGACTTACCATGAGAAAGAGGAAGGCCCAGGTGATGTTACCAGCAATGCAGCAGTATTATTTCCTGAATGTACAGGAAATGACATCATCATGCTATGGAATCATGTCAGTACTCTGGTATTTGGGCAAAACGTCTATGGCAGTGGTGGCCAAACTGAGGCTCTCCATGGACTACAATGGCCATGAGCCCCTGCCAGCGCATGCTGGGGAGCCACTATTTGACCACCTCTGCTCTATGGTAAGAATGGGTTCTATGATATGTGCCCAGATGCAAGAGCATTGCCCAGCTGTTGTAAATGTGATGATGTAACTTCCTATGCATGCCAGAAATGACATCACCACATCACTGGCAACGTCATATAGGCCTTGGTCTTTCTCCTGCTGGCCAGCTGATCAGCAAGCAATCCCCACCTCTACTGGAGGAGCTGGCAACCCTACATAGAATTCACACTCCCAAACATCTTTTCCCCCCATGGGAATTGATCTCTGTAGTCTGGAGATCAATTGTAATTTCAGAGGACCACCATGTCCCTCCTGGAGGCTGGCATCCCTATAATAAAATAGTTTAAATCAAAAGATTGTGCCAAACCCAGAAAGCTGTCTAAAATAATTAAGTCTTCAGTGGATGCTGAAAAGCTTTGGAAATAAATGTAGCATTTATTTCTTGTCTGAGTTCCCATCAGGAAATATGGAAACTAGGCCTAAAAAGGAATCATAGCCACAACTTTCTGTAGAGGTCTTGTGGCTTGCTGAGCTACAAGATTTCCCACAAATGAGAAATTTGGAACAAACAGTCATAATTCAGCAATTTCTTCCAGGCAATGGGGTTCCAATATGAAAACAGACTTGTCTGTACTCAAAAGCTGTTCTGTCCAGCTGCTGCATCAACAGATGAGCCAATTAATTTGTTCACACAAATTCAAATATAGGGAGCAGTCCGAGTACATAGGAGCTATAGATAAGCCTCTAAAAAAGCACTCAGGGTGGATGAATAACGTTTAATGGAGGGATTATACTTACGCAGGACAGTACTGGCAGACGTAGAAGTAAGGGAAACTCACATGTGGGCAATAAGCGACAGCACATCCAACCTGGTATGAATTATACCAAACAATCTGTGGACATAAGGGGGTGGGGAGAGATGTATTCAATTTGACACACGTTTTGATACAGAGTTCATGTCCTGTTAAAGAGAAGAGAAATTCTTATAGAATCATAGCACTGAAGTGTTTTCTGAAAAAAGAATGACGAATGCCTGGTATGGTTAGATTTGCCAGCTCCAGGATGGGAAATACCTGGACAGAGCCCGCCCTAACTCCTCCCAACCTGCCCTTGCTGTTTTATTTAGTCCGTGGCGCCCTGCACCGCGGGACGTTTAAAGATTTATATACCGCTGTCTCCGGGGGCTCAGGGCCAGAATATCAGAACTGGGTGGCATCCAGTGATGCTGATGGGTGGTAAATTCAGGATGGACAAAAGGAGTTTATTCAATGAGTGAGCAAACTGTGAAATTTGTTGCCAGAGTATGTATTGATGGACTCAGGCATAGAAATGGGATAGACAGCTTCATGGAGAAGAGGACTAAAGGGAACCTCCACGTTTAGAGGCATGTCTGAGTCAGCAAGTTTCTTAGGTTCTTATTTATTTAGTTTGTAAATATTTCCAGTATATGACTGCTATTGTATCACTGGGCTCTTTATGCTATTAGAATTATGGAGTTGGAAGGGACCTCCAGGATCATCTAGTTCAACCCCCTGCACTATGCAGAAACTCACAATTACCTGCCCACCCACAGTGACCCCAATTTCATGCCCAGGTGATCCCCCCCCCACCACCAAAAATCTGCAGAATCCAGTCTGACCTGGAGGAAATTCACCTACCATCCCACAGTGGCAATCAGAAAATCCCTGGACATGCCAGGAAGGGCCACAAGAGCACTATTGTACTCAAACTGAAATGTTAGGTATGCTTCTGTGATCAATAAGAATAAGGGGGGGGGGGAGACTATAGCACTACAAGAGAAAATATTCTGTGCATTATTTTCATGGTTTTAGTCATTGAATTTACAAAATAATGCATTACTTGCTTAACACCACCAGAATTTTGGCTCATACCTGGGTATAACCATAAATGCTCTTCTTTGGGTCAATAGCCCCAACGCCATACTCAAAATTGGATCCTGCATCATGCCACTCTTGGATTGCATTCGACCAGGAGCTGGGATAACTGGCCATGAATACATTCTCGCCACATAAAACTCCTGTAGAAAGAATATATATTGTTGGTCCTATGAGCAAAGGAGGGTCTTGAGGGTTTGTCAGGGAGGCCCTGACTTCCCCAATCTCATTGCATCTCATCTTATGTCTTTCGCAAATGCTTTTCTGCCCTGACAAAGGACACCATTAAGATCAAAACGTATGTGATAAAAATGAAAATTTAAAAGCATTAAAACCAACCACTGCCCAAACATACCCTTACATCACTGAAACAAATTTAAAACAGGGGTAAAATCCATAAAAAGACTACAACCAGCAAATAAAACATGGGAGGGAGGGAGGGAGAGAAGGAGGATCACTGAGAGATCGCCAAACAAAATGAAAAAAATATTCATCCTCTAGCAGAAGAGGACAATAGAAGAGCACAGTTCTTGTTCCATGATGTGCCCTCTTCTTCTACAGCCTGACCTCCTTCTGGCTCTACGTCCTTCCACCCACCCACTCAGCCTTTCTGCCCACCTGGCCAATTTGTCCTCCTGCCAGCCATTGGTCCCACCTACTCATTCTTTTCTCCTGCCCTCTCATGAGTTCTCCCCTCTCTTACAGCCTTCACAGTGCCCTGTCCATTCCCTGTTCCCATTTCCTCCCATGTACTTTATTTTGCTTTCAGCACTGATTTTAACACCTGGAAGCTCCTGAAGCTCGATTTTCTTCTCTGTGATGAAGCCCTGAGAGTTAAAACCAAAACCTTGTACCAGATCCAGACCACAATTGGCAGCCAATGCAGCTGTCTCAGCACTGGCTGAATATGGGTCCTCCAAGATATTCCAGTGAGGAACCTTGCAGCTGCATTGTGTACCAGCTGTAATTTATGGGTCAGGGACAAGGGCAGGCCCCGTAGAATGAGTTACAGAAGTCAATTCTGGACGTGACCATTGCATGGATCACTGTGGTCAGGTGCTCAGGAGACAGGTAGGGCACTAGTAGCCTTGCCTATTGAAGGTGGGAAAATGCCTGGAGAGCTACCTTAGTGACCTCTGCCCCCATTGTATAATGAGGCATCTAGTGTTGCCCCCAGATTCCTGGATTGGGGTGCAGTGGTCAGTTGCATCCGGCCAGGATTAAACAGACTTCCTGATCCTGCCACCTTCCTTCCCAACCACAGGACCTCCATCCTGTAGGGGTTAAGTTTCCGGAAACTCTGTTCTAACCATCCAGCTACGGCTTCTAAACACCTGGCAAATGGATCTGGGGTGGGGGATGTCCATGAGGAGATAGAGCTGGGTGTCATCTGCATATTGATGACAGCCCAGCCCAAAACTCTGCACCAGCTGGGCCAGAGGGCACATAAAGATGTTGAACAAACTGTGGGACCGCCTGTCTCCTTTTGTCTCCTGCAGGGCTTTGCACTCGTGGCCCGAGGGGGGTTGGCCTGGCCTCCATCAGGGCCAGGGACTTTTTGGTCCTGGCCCCTACTTGGTGGAATGAGCTCCCGGGAGAGCTGCAGAACGTTTTCAGTCCCAGAGGGTTTGCAAAATGGGGCTCTTCCTCCAGATTCTCTGGTTGAGGCCAGGGCAAGGAAGATCTGGGTTGTGAGGTCATCAAGCTCCCCCTGAAATTGCTCCCCCCCCCCCCCGGCACTTGCATTCAGAATGTCTGTAGAACCAGGGGGGAGGGGAGGGGGTTAGGGTTAGGGTTATATATATATATATAGGGAGTTCCAGGCCAACACAGCCAGTGCTGCGCCAGTACATAACTGAAATACCGGCGCCCACACCTCCCCCCTCCACGGTGCAGCACTGGCTGCATTGGTCTGGAACGGCCGTTTTGGACGCTGCTGTGCACAACCGTATTAGAGACTGATGCACTTAACCCCTATAACCCCACACTGGCTTTCAATGTTGTGCAATGCTGGAAATTGCTCTTCATTCTACTTAGGTTTGGCCAACAATGTACTTTGTTCAATGTTAACATTTAATGTTTGGGGGTTTGCAAAAATGCTAAACTGTGTCCTCCACCTATGTTCATCTGAGTTGTGGCTATGTGGAACTGCGTGAATTGTTATGCCATTAAAGGCAGGGTGAGTAGTCAACCTGTGGTCCTCCAGCTGTCCATGGACTACAATTCCCACGAGCCCCTGCCAGCGTTTGCTGGCAGGGGCTCGTGGGAATTGTAGTCCATGGACATCTGGAGGACCACAGGTTGACTACCCCTGATTAAAGGTATTCTCAGTGCTATGCAATGCTTCAAATTGCTCTTCATTCCAGTTAGGGTTGCCACCCTCCAGGGAGGGTGGCATAGAGCTCTCCCAGAGTTAAAGCTGATCCGCAGGTGACAGAAGTGGCAGCTTTGGAGGGTGACTTCTTCAGCATTATATCCCGCTGAGTTCCTTTCCTTTCCCAAGCCCTGCCTTTCCCAGGCTCTACCCCCAGATCTCCAGGAATTCCCAAATCCAGAGTTGGCAGCCATACTTACCGTCTATAGTTCGCATTTCGTTGGGACTGACTGTTAAGCTGCAGTTATCGGCCCATTTCTTTGCATTGTCAGCGATGCTCTTGTTCCAGACCTTTAAAACCGAAGAGATATTTCAGTTAAATTGTGGCAAAGACCCTCAGTGGGCATACAGGGGGCATACTATGAAATCCTACTCCGTGGCTATTTGGTGAGGGGTGGGATGAGGACCCATCCTTCATCCTCTCAAGTAGCTGGTCAATAGAAATTTCATTTTTGAAAAGGGTTAGTAGACCAGATACTGAACATGAATCAGTGGCTAAAAAGTGGCTAAAAAGGCAAACTGATTTTGGGGCTATCTTTAACCGCTCCTGCGGAGCGGATTAAATAAAGCCCTAAGGGCTATTAGGGAGGAGTAAGGGCGGGCTCTATCCGTGATAAAAACTCGGAGGGGCGAATCAGGAGCTGCTTCCGAGTGCCACTCCAGGGCCAGGCGGCCTCCCCAGTGGCTGCTTGCCCCAGCCTCGCCTGCCAGGCGACTCGCCGCACCAAAGGGCACACTGTCTTCACCCACGATGAGTCCTCCGGCCTTCCCAGCGCCCTGGGGAAAGGAGCCGGGATGCCAGCTCCTTTCCCACCCACCCCTACCCACGCTACACGCCCGCGACGCGAAAACTGCCCTCTTTCGTCCACACACCCCTTCCCGCACCCCCGCCAATTCCCCCCTTAAAACAACCACACGCACACACAGTCACGCACCTGCACACCGTCCGCTAACCCCCCACCCTCCCCGTGCCCCGCCACTGCTTCCCATGCTGCCCGCACACACACACACACACACACACACACTCACCCGCGCCCACACCGTCCAATCACCCTCCCACCCTCCCCAGACCCCTTCCCATCCTGCCAACGCTTCCCACGCTTCCAGCACCCCTCCAACCACACAATCACCCACCCTGCCGCCGACCAATAACCCCCCCACACTACCCAGACCCCTTCCCACCCCGACACGAGGCCCAAACAACCAGCCGCTGCCTAACTCCCAGCTCCCGTCCCCGACCTTCCCCACCAGCCCTTTCCTAGGCCGATCCAGCCTCGCCACCACCACGCTCACCTTCCCCGGTCCTACGCAGCCTGGTCCCTTCCTTCCCATTTCGCGAACGCTGTCCCCAGCCGCCCCGTTCTGCCCGGCTGCTCCACCGGCCCTGGAATGAACCAGGCATGCGCAGAGTCACGCGCATGCCTGGTTGCCGAGCCCAACGCGCTGCCGCGCCTCCAGCACCCTGCCCCCACGCTCCTGCACGCATGACCGGATCCCCGAGCATGTGTCCTTCGCCTCCCGGTTCCTCGCCCCACCCCCCCAGCCCACGCTGCGCCGCTACCTCCATTTGCACGACTGCCTGCTGCCCAATACTACGCCGCCGCCGCCTCCCTCCAACGCCCTCCGAAGCCCATTCTCACTACGCCCAACCTCTGCCCATTTTTATAAATGGGCCTTATCCCTAGTATTAAAATATTTCAGGTGTCCCTCCATGGTCAGAAGGTTGAAAAAAGGCTGCCTCTAACCCCTTCTCTGCACCAGCTGTCAGGTTTCTGTACCTGCAGCAAAGGTTGAGGAAGGGAGGAGTTGCCCCTGCATCAAAAAATGTGCCAAGATTGTTTGGTAAGCTAGTGTCAATGCTCATGGGCCACTGATCGCAGCAAAAGGACGTTTTTCAAAAACACATCTGTGAACTGCATCTTACCATTTTCAGCATGTTGCTGGCTGTTGGATTCACATTCCTCCTCATTTCATTGTGTGTGTCGACAATTTCCTTCTGGACCTCAGAAGAGACTCCGCTTTCTGATGATGCGCCTGCCTAAAGTTCAATAACAACAAGAACTATGGCTACCTCTGTTTCCTCTGCTTATCATGAGGACGACATGGGGATCACTCTAGATAACAACCAAAATGGTATATACAGGTCTGTTTCTTATGCTTACCCTAAAACAATATTGTAGCATAATTATTGATTTTATTTTATTGATTTATACCCAACCTTTCTCCCCAACAGGGACCCATCAGTCTCCTCTCCTCCATTTAATCTTTCCAACAACCCTGTGAGGAAGGTTAGGCTGAGAGAACGTGATTGGCCCATGGTTGTCTAGTGCCCTTCCATGGGAGCAGTGAGGACCCAGTCCCAGTTCTCCCAGATACTTGACTGACACCATGACACCACTCCTGATCTTCGAGGCTGTTTGCATCAGGGACCAGATTGTCTCACTTTTGGAGGGACATCTGGGAGTACCTGACAAATTGTACTTATGTTGAAATTTAAAAATATACATTACAATACTATTTTCGTATTCTATGAGTTCTATGAAACTTTTTGTTGCTCCATATAGACCAACTTTTTAATCAAGACCCCCCCTCCCCAGTCAATGGTGTCCCGCTTTACCGATGTTAAAATCTGGTCACCTTAACCTCACCCAATGTGACGCTAAGGTTCCTTATACAAATTGTCTTACTTTCACTTGGCCAAGCTTTGAAGCACTTCACATAACTACCCCCTCCTAGAAGGAATGTGTAGAATTGACCTAGGGCCACCCACCTCTAGGTGGGTACCAGAAATACAACCGATCTGCAGACTCCAGGGATGAGTACCCCTGGAGAAAATGGGTGCTTTGGATCATGATCTTTATGGTCCATCCTCTCCCCAAATCCTGCCCTGCTCAGATGCCACACCCAAATCTCCTCCTGAGATCCCGCCCCAAAGCCTCTGTCCCCCAATCTCCAAGAATTTACCAATTTAGTTGGTAACCTATCAATGTTTGGTCTGAAAGCTCAATCATACCTGTTCTAGAGTAGCACATACCTGTAGCCCAACAGCCAAGAACAGGAATAAGGTTGGAAGAAGCATTTCTGTGGGATCAAAATAACCAGCCCATAAGGTTAGGATCATGTGTTGATGTGCTGGAGCACTAAGATTCATGCATATATCTCCCTCTTTCAGGTCTCTTTTTCTTTTTTGGGGGGGGAGTAATATTGAGAATAGTTCACCATATCTAGCCAGACAGGAGGGAGACCACGGCGATAACTGCCACGGACCTCCTACATGGCTCACAACAACTTTTATTATTCATTGAGGTGTTTTTGAATTGCACTTTTCTCTAAGCCCCACGCTGAAGCCGAGAGCTGAGGAGGGAGGGGGTGGGTGGGGGAGGCCGGGGACTCCCGCATCCACCCACTGCCCACTAGCCCCCGCTGTATTTTTGATACAGCAGGCTTAATTTCTACTCTCTTTATATTTTCACTACCTAGAAAGCCCGTTGCACACAGGGATGTAACAGGCGCTAGCGGAGGGAGGACACAGTGGCCGCGGTGTTGCCCTACCAAGGTGGGGTTGGTGTTGGTGAGGTGGACAGCAGGCATGCAGGCTGGTGGGCAGCTGGTGGGCTTTGCTGGCCACAGCGGTCCCGGTCTCCTGGATGGCTGGGCAGGGCGGAGCAGGACCGCCAGCCTCCGCCACCTACCTGCCTGTGGCGCTGGCAGCATGGGCAAGATTGGGGGCAGGCAGCTGGGCAGGCAGCCGGGCTGTCGGTCATCTGGAGTGTTGGCTGGTCACAGGCGCACCACCCTCTGCGGATGGAGAGCATCTGGTTTCAAGGCTGTGAGTGCGCCTCATGGCCAGTTGCTGAGGGCAGGTGTCGTAGGGGCCAGCCCAATCCAGGTGTGGACATTTTTTCTGGCTGTGCCCAGATTGGCCCACTCACTCTGAAGCAGAGTGCAGATATTCGACATGATCTGGACAGCAGCCCGGATAGCGCTCCGCCCTTAGTGCCTTTTCTCAAGTATTAAAGGCACGAATGGTTACAGATAGAATTTCAGACAATTGTAGTACGGCTGGATTGTAAGCCATACTTTTAAGGCTACCTAAAATAGTCAAGGGTAAGTGAATTCAACACACATCATAAGATCAAACAAAGACATTAATGACTGGATCTTCTGAACCAGTTAAAAGGATCTGGTAGGAGGTGATGTGAAATGTATTGACTTTGACGGAGCACAGGTCTGATTCAGTAGAAGGCAGCTTCATGCGTAGGGAGGATCAGGACAGGAACAAGCCGGTGAAGCCATGGCTGCCTCATCTCCCAGGGCAAAGGTGCAGCCTTCCAACTCCACATCCCAGAACTTATTTCATACAGGTGGGTCCCAAATACTGATGACAGAGTGCAGCAAGAAGATACAAGCTGATTCCGTATACGTAACCTGGCTAGGAAGGTCAGCCTCCAGCAGAGTTTGCCCAGAAGAACACCTTTTCCAGAACAGCACCTTATTAACACCTCCAGGGGTATTAATGCAGAGAGCCATTCCCCTGGAGAAAACAGATGCTTCGAAGAGTTGCTTTTTAGACCCCACTTTTCTCTAACAAGTCTCAAAACAATTTACAGTCGCCTTCCCTTCCTCTTCCCACAACAGGCACCTTGTGAGGCAGGTGGGGCTAAAAGAGCTCTGAGAGAACTGTGACTGGCCCAAGGTCACCCAGCTGGCTGCATGTGGAGGGGGGCGAGATTAGAGTCCACCAGCCTTAACTACAACACCATCTGGAGTCCATTTGGAGGGTGGACTCTATGGCATTGTGCCCCACTGAGCTTCCTATCGTCCCCAAGCCCCACCCGCCTATCACCCTACGCCCCCCACAGTGCCTTACGCTCTGCGGGCGAAAATTCGCTGGTAGTTCCCGGCCCCAGGGAAGCTCACCTAGCCTCCACCAGAGCCAGAGCCTTTTCAGTCCTGGCCCCTACTTGGTGGAATGAGCTCCCGGGTGATCTGTGGGCCCTGCGGGATTTGTCAGCTTTCCGCAGGGCCTGTAAGACAGAGCTCTTGAGGCTGGGGATGGCGAGGTAGATCATCGCCCCCCCCCCCAGGTTTGAGCATATTAGCAGACCCCTTTCTCCATCCCACTAGTAATGGGGGTGGGAGTGGGTTTTCCCGTCATGTGGGGTTTTATGTTTTAATGGGTGTTTTAATGGGGATTTTATAAGATGCTGTAACCCGCCATGAGCCGGCCAGGGAGTGGCAGGGAATAAATTGAAATAAAAATAACAACAACAATCCTCAAATTGCCAAGTTTCCCAACCTGGACATGACAAGCTTACACACATCCCATTGCAAACCCGTGGCTGGGGGCGGGGGCGACTACCCTAAAGAGATGCCTGAAACTGCCCCTCTCACTGGAAGGTGGTGTTATAGGGTAGCGATCCCCAAAACTGTGGGCCGCAGACCACATGTGGTCCGTCGACTAATTGGAGGTGGGCCCCGAAGGACGCCTTCTCTCCCCCCCCCGGCCCTTTACTTCACCCCCCCCCCCGGCCCTTTACAACACACTTCGGGTGTCCTTGTCTCCCATCACTCCCAGATGGGACTATCTCGTTGCAGAGAAACAAGCTCAGGGTTCCCACTGATTTGTCATTGTCATGAGTTAAAATTTCCATGAAAATAAAATGTTCCTTATGTTCATTGTTGTGGCATGTCTGTATCTTATTTTGGAGGGATGTTTAAACATGACCATAGCGATCAGAGAGCGTCAGGACAGTGGTTGAGAGTAGAGGAGTAAACTATCTCCCCCCCCCCACCGGGCCTCAGTAAAATTGTCAAGCGCTGAGTGGTCCCCGGTGATAAGAAGGTTGGGGGCCACTGTTATAGTGGACTGCACTTTTCCCACCTGATGTGCTGTTCTCAAGGAACATCACTCTCATTCCCTGTAATACTTCGCTTTAACAATCTAGCAAAGTTAACATTTTAACACATTCATCCAAGACAAATAAGCATTCCTGATTTCAGTGGAAGGAGAAGGGTAGGTTTTTATACTCTGCTTTTCTCCGCTTTAAGAAGTCTCGAAGCAGCTTGCAATCTCTGTGCCTTTCTCTCCCCACAGCAGCCATCTTGTGAGGTAGGAGGGGTGGAGAGAGTTCTGAGAGATCTGAGACTCATTCAGCAGGCTTCAGGTGGGTGAGTGAATCAAACGTGGTTCTCCTGACTGGAGTCTACCGTTCTTCACACCAGGCTGGTACTCAAGAGCAGCTTTTGTACTATGCTTTTCTCCACCTTAAGGAGGTTCAGAGCAGCTTATGACTGCCTTCCCTTCCTCTCTCTGCAACAGGCACCTTGGGGGGCAGAAGGGGCTGAGAGAGCTCTGAGAGAACAATGGACGGCCCAAAGTTACCCAGCTGGGTCATGTGGAAAAGGAGTGGGGAATCAAACCTGGAGGAAGAGTGCTTGCACTCGAAAACTTAGACCTTGAATAAATCTTTGTTTGTCTTAACAGTGCCACTGGTTTCTGATTTTGTTTTGCTGTGCTGGCTCTCTAGATTAGAGTTCACAACTCTTAATGCTACACTGGAACATTACCAATTATTTATATTCATTTAATTAAAATCATTCAAACTCTTTGGGTATTTGTTTGCAACCCAAAACAGTAACGTGTTTAGACTTAGTATCAAATTATCACAATGAGACATCACAATGAGAGACAGTTTATAAATTGCATGAATAAATATTTCCCTTTTTGCCAAGCTATTTAGTTTTAGCTCATGGGAATTGTCTTTTGTAGCCCAATAACACATGACAAAGCTTCATGGATCTCATAGTGGATCCCAATACACCGAAAGAAAACTTCATAGATACCAAGCACTGATTCTTTCATTTTGGAATTGATTGCCAGGTAGCATCTCGGAATATCAATCATTCTGTGTCGGGTAGAATTCCAGATAGTTAAAACAAAGGCTTACCTTACCTTTCCCAGTATGTTCTTTTCTGTGGTTTCTGAAGGTCTAGAGATGGTAAACCTGAGAAACGTGCTGGAAAGGCCATGTATATATGGCCAGAACACTTCCTGCTTTGAGAAGGAGTGTCTTACACACAAATCCAGATCACCACCAGGATGCATTTTTTTAAAGACTTACTTTTTCTCAAATAATGTGGCTGTAAAGCTTCCAGTTTAACTGTGACATTTTATACACAGTTATTTGCTCAAAACACAGTTTTGTTTTGTTTTTAATTGGGATGTTTGGTTAATATAGCAGAGTTTGCCCAGTCATGAAAATGTCATATGGAATGAGGTAAACAAATCTCCCAAGAAGTATATTGCGAAAAATGTAAACTTCAAGTAGATCCTATTTACATTCCGGTTGCAGTTGAAAAGAGAGAGAGAGAAGCCTAATCTAAAGAGCACCTTCCCCTATCATAAATAGCCAGCTTGTCCAGCACCACGTGTGTGGCAGCATGAGGCCATTGTCTTTACGGGAGAGACCGGTCTCCATGGAGGCCATGTAGAATGATGGAGAGGAAAAAGGGAGAGGAGAAGGAGGAGACAGAGGACAGCTACGGAGAGGATTTCAGTTCCGGTCTGAGCAAGGGGACACAATGATAAGTCCAAGGTGGTGAGTTTTACTAAATGTCAGGAACATCCAACATAAATGGGAAATTAATGGTCAAAATTGAGAACAAGTTGAATAATCTCCATATTTGGGTATACTTTTTCAGCATAACTTGCCATGGAAACAACATATCGAGGAGACTATAGTCTATATCAGGGGTCGTCAAACTGCGGCCCTCCAGATGTCCATGGACCACAATTCCCAGAAGCCCCTGCCAGCGAATGCTGGCAGGGGCTTCTGGGAATTGTAGTCCATGGACATCTGGAGGGCCGCAGTTTGACGACCCCTGGTCTATATCATAGACTATGACCATCCCCTTACAGTCACATTGTCCCAAATAAAATAAATTGTGAGGAAGCATTCCGCCGGGCCTGCAAAACAGAGCTCTTCCGCCAGGTCTATGGTTGAGGCCAGGCAGCAAGAAAGATCCGGGGCCCCCTATAGGAGTGGCAGTAGGAGTTTTTTTGCCACAGCATCTTGGTTTCTATGGGGTGGCTTGCATTGTATTGTTGTTTTAAATCGGTTTTAAGGGGTTGTATCCATACGTTGTAACCCGCCTCAAGCTTTCAGGGGGAGGCAGGTAATAAATAAAATAAAATAATAAAATAAAATAATAATAATAAATATGTTAAAAGCCAGCTAAAGGGCCTGATAAAATTTTAAAAAAAAACATGAAATGATAACATCAATATCAAAATAAAATAGAACAAGTTAAAAATATCAGAGCTTAAATGAGAGATAAAAATAAAACAAATAGGATTAAACCCACAGAATTGTCACTAGGATGGGTTCTCCATCTCCCAGCTACTGATATAAAGAGAAAGTTAAAAACACAAGCCAGATATTTAAAAAGTGAGATTAAACAAACTGATACAAAGAGACAAATAAAACAGGGTAAGACAGACGAAGCAGGGAACATAGCCCCGAGATGGCAGTCCCCACCCAGCCTACTCTCCATTTCAAAAAAAAAAAAAAAAAATAGGAGAGAGGAAAGACAGGGTGTAGAAAAAAAACAAACCAAAAGGCCCAGATGAAATAGAACTTAATTGAATAGAGAACAAAACATAAATTAGTACTGAAAGAAGAAATGCCAGATACATTTAAATTAAATTGCCCCAAATGGAGCACAATCCAAAACTAAATAGGATTGCTGACTGGCCTTTGATTCAGTAGGAAACCTCAAAATGCCTTGAAATAACCAGGCAGAAACTGGTAACCTACTCAACTTGTTCAGCTGGCAGATTTCTCAGAATCCCCCAGTCTCTGTCTTCATGGGTGTGAATTACCAGATATCTTACATACTCCTGGAATGTCCCAGTTTGCACAGCTTCGCCATGCCTTGGATAACCACTTGAAGGAACTGAAATATTTATGTTATACTGACGAGGATTCAACATTCATTATAATATTAGCCAAGATTTTCTTACCTGTTTTAAAAGATATCACTTTTTAAATGGAATCTGTATCTAGCTAAAAGGTTCTTTCTTGTTAACTATGCTTATGCCAAAAAAGTTATTCTGATTTGGATACTGGCATATTTAAAATTTTGCCCTGCATATCTGAACAACCTGACAGTTTCTAAATATCACCAAGTCTTTACATTGGCTCACCTTAACTCAATCCCAACAGTAGATCTTTGGAAGGATTTCATTAGCTGTAATAGTTTGTAGCTGTGACACCAGTGTATAGTATGCACAAAGCTTTTTACCTAGTTCCAGTTTGAATGCATCCCTCTCATCTACACTGAATTCAATTTGCATTTTGATTTTGGGCACTTTAAATTTTCCATCTGCAACATGCATGACTGATTCATGGTGACCCTACATTCCCCTCCCTCCAGCAACATTGAGTTGATATAAGCCTTGGAGTTGGTATAAGCCTTGATATTTCAAAAACTGCCATGAGTAAATGTGCAGCTCTCTGCTTTTTGCAAATTAACTTTCTGCCGCATGCCTCCAACGCTGTATCATAGCAGTCTTTCCGCTCACAAAGGGGAACAAATGGAAGACTGCCTTTAACACCCCCCTGGGGCAGTTTGAGTACTGCGTGATGCTGTTCGGTTTGAGTGGCTCACCCGGCGTGTTCGTGAATGTGATTAACAAGGTGTTACATTATTTGTTTTATGCGGGGGTCATTGTTTAACTTGATGACATGTTGGTGAATAGCAAAACAAATCTGACCACATGAAACTTGTGTGGGAGGTACTCCAGAGCCTGGCCAAACACAAGCTATCCAAGTACAAGTTTCACCACCTGCAGGTGGACTTTCTTGGCTAGAGGGCATCAGTGGAGGGGATCCAAATGGACCTGTCAAAGATGCAAGCTGTGCTTGAATGGGAAACCCCAAGCACGCGGCGCCAGCTGCAATCATTCTTATAGTAAGCTAACTTTTATTGTGATTTCATCCCATGCTACTCACAGGTAGCGCTTCCCCTCACTGCCCTCCTGAAAACAAAGGACAAGGATGCTAGGGAGCACCGGCCCGGTGCCGCGCTGCCTTGGATGTCCGAGTGCCAACTGGCATTTTAAGAGTTAAAACGGCTCTTCACCACTGTGCCAATCCCACCACGACACAAACAAACCCTTCGTCATTCAAGTTGACGCTTCGAATTCAGCTGTGAGTGGAGTCCTCCTCCAGAAGGGGAGGGGATGGGAAGTTACGCACCTGTGCCTATCTGTCCAGAACGTCCAGAGGAATTCAAGGTAGTCCACAGCTACACCTTCCCACCATTTCCCACCCTAACCAGTCCTCCGAGTGAAGAAGGGTCCATGCCCCCGAGGGTGGACGAGTGGGTTACCAGGATCCGGGAGGCTTGGGGGGAGGGGATAGCTACCCTTCAAAAGGTGAAGGGGGACTTTAAAAAATTCGCTGACCAATGGTGCCAACCAGCTCCTAGCTTGCAGGTGGGAGATGGAGTGTTTATTTCCACCAAGCATCTGAAGAACTGCCAGCCCTGTAAAAAGCTCAGCTATCAATTTGTGGGTCCCTTTAAGGTGATGGAACTGATCAAGGAGGTGGCCATGCACGTGGACCTCTCGAGGTCCTGCAACAAAGTGCACCCAGTGTTTCATGTAAGCCTGTTGAAAAAGGCGCCTCCACCGGACAAGTGGCATCTTGTGGTTTCTCCCCCCCCCCCGGTGATGGTGGGGGATGAGACCCACTACGAGCTGTTGGACATTGTTGACTCCATTGTTGACGCTTACAATATTCGGTGGCCTGGAAGGAGAAAAGCGGCATATAAGAACCAACTCTTCTTCTTCTTCTACCCTGATTATGAGAATGAATGAGTGGATACGGAGGATGTTGTAGCCCCAATTTTGGTGCGCAAGTCCCATGAACGATTTCCAGAAAAGCCGGGACCCCCAAGTCCCTCCTCCGGGCGTGTGAGGGGGCCCTAGAGGTAGCTGAGTGTCATGAACTCAATTCATGCCCCCTTGTTTGCCTTGCATTTATGCATGTCTGATACCCCTTTGAACCCGTCATCATAAATATGTCAGGACCCTTCTGCTCTTCATCCCTCTGACTGCCTCCCCGGATCCCTCCCTATTTTCCCAACAGGGCACTTCCTTATCTCAAAGCCCGGAATGTCCTTTTAGTGCTTAGAGACATAACATGTAGGTTACATTGTATTTCAAAGCCTGGCCATCTGGCCTGGCCTGTGAATCTCAACAGTTCATTGTCTTTTTTACTCTCCCGCCGAAATGCCACTGACCCTTCCCTTATCAAACATGTACTATAAAGATGTCCATGTGTCTTTGTTCTGTGTCTCTGCCAAAGTTTTTGTTTAGGAACTCTTTGACTGTTGTTTCCTCTGCTGTAATGCCTTCTTAATAAAGCCTTTCTTTGGATTTCATCTGGAAATCTCAGATGCTTCATTTAAGGGGACTTTACCAGTGAACCTCTGCCTGATTCCTGACACCGAGGTCATCTGTCAGGACAACTAGTGCTGTCTCTACCCAATGGCCAGGCCACAAACCTGACTGAAATGGGTCAAGGGCTGAATCTGTGTAATGAATCTGTGTCTATATTGTAATATTGCAGGTGTCTTCGTGCCTATCATGTACCTCTGAATTGTGCCCTGTGTAAGATAATCAAAAGGTCTAAAGTTTGCTATATCAATATTTATTTATATGATCATAGACCAAAATAGAAAAATATAAGAAATATAAAGCTTATGGTACTTAAGAATAAAAGATCAGTTAATTGCTATTATTTAAATGGGAAAAGAAATTCTAAAATATTTAAAAAGAAGAAGAGTAGGTTCTTATATGCCACTTTTCTCTACCCGAAGGAGGCTCAAAGCAGCTTAAAGTTGCCTTCCCTTTCCTCTCTCCAGCACAGACACCCTGTAAGGTGGGTAAGGCTGAGAGAGTCCTGATATCCCTGCTTGGTCAGAACAGTTTTATCAGTGCTGTGGCGAGCCCAAGGTCACCCAGCTGGCTGGCTGCATGTGGGGGAGTGCAGAATCGAACCCAGCATGCCAGATCAGAAGTCTGCACTCCTAACCACTACACCAAACTGGCTCCATACATTCCACCATCCAAAGCTGCCACCATTGTAAGGGGAACTGATTTCTCTCAACTGATAATCAATAGTCATTCTGAGTGATCTCCCGTTGGGGTCTGGAGACTTAAGAGCTTTAAATAGGTCAAAGGATCAGTTTCTGGAACTTTAAGCATGTTCCCTGTTCTTTCGTCAGGCTTGAATAACTTGAGGCTTTTCCTCCAACAGAAGACCTCTAATCCGCTCTGCACTAGACTAATGTGGCCTTGCATCTAATAGGGGGTGAATAACTTTGGCTCATGTGAGATCATATAGCTGGCAGCAGAAGAAAATATGCTCAATCATCTCCTTTTAGGGAGCAGGAATAGTCTTTCTGCGAAAGGGAAACTTAACTATAAATTAAGGTTGCCAGTCTCCAGACCCCAACGGGAGATCACTCAGAATTACTACTGAACACCAATAGACAGAAATCGGTTCCCCTGACAATGATGTCAGCTTTCGATGGTGGACTGTATAGTCTTTATAACCCACTGAGGTCTCACCCCTCCCCAAGTTCCACCCAGTTTGGTGTAGTGGTTAGGAGTGCGGACTTCTAATCTGGCATGCCAGGTTCGATTCTGCGCTCCCCCACATGCAACCAGCTGGGTGACCTTGGGCTCGCCATGGCACTGATAAAACTGTTCTGACCGAGCAGTGATATCAGGGCTCTCTCAGCCTCACCCACCCCACAGGGTGTCTGTTGTGGGGAGAGGAATGGGAAGGTGACTGTAAGCTGCTTTGAGCCTCCTTCGGGTAGGGAAAAGCGGCATATAAGAACCAACTCTTCTTCTTCTTCTTCCTCTCCTTGTGGAACACTCAAATCTTCTGGAATTTCCCAATCCACAAGCGGGAGTCTTACTGTAAATCAACCATGGCCTTTTCCACCCTAGCTCCGGCTGTCAAAATCACTTTTGCTTTTGTCGTGTGATACTTGTGATGTACTTTTACCATGTTCCACTTTTATCATGATATTTTACATTGTGTATTTCTGCTCTGTGATTTGATCCTTGTCCGTGATCATGGCTGCAGCAGCACCTTTGCCTGCATCCCTTTGGGGGTATTCAGGATCTTTTGATTTTCAGTCTTGCCATCTTGGTTTTGAACTTTTGTTATTAACTAGTGTAAGTGTGGATGTATCTGGCCCTGGACCTCAAGCTTCTGCCTCCCCTCTGTGATGCACCTGGGAACTGTCGTCTTCCCTGAGACTCTAGGTCTCAACAGGTGTCCTCACACAGAGACTGTCTGCATGCCCAAACCATTTGGCACAGGAAGGGGCCGGTATTAAAAGGAGTCATTTGATTAGAATCTTTAGTCTTAGCAAAGTAACTGTGATGTATAGTTCATTATTCTTTCAATAAAGAGCTTTCTTTTCATGAAACAATTAATGGTAGTAATCAGAGATCCTCACACCAGCCTGTTGGAACATGCTTCCAGGAAATTCTGTTCCTGGCCAAGGGAACTACTTTCTTGCCCTTTTTCTTTTTCTTTATTCCCTTTCAACTCAGTTGCTGTGAAAACATTTATTGTATATAGCCAAAGGACATTACAAAGCATAATTAAAACAATATGGTACAAATACGAATAAAACAATATTTCTCCAATATTGCGTACATAAAATTGTAAACATGGGCTACTGAGTTACAATAAGAGGGGGGAAATGGTGTCTCAAGGTGGAAACTCCTGTAAAATTGCTTTGGATCGGATCTTCCTGGCGGCCAGAGCGAAAAGTGCCACCCTATATGAAATATAGGGGTCGACATCTGAAAACAGATAGGTGATTTTGTCAGAATCAGAAATGGGGTATGAGTTCAGTAATAACTTGGTAAGGAATTGTTTTAATTATGCTTTCTAATGGCTTTTGGCTATATACAATTTTTATGAAATGTATGCACATTCAGATGGAAACTTTTTCATGTGATTGCTTGGCAATCACACTGCTCAGGTATTTCATTAAGAAGTCTTGCGTACCTATAAGTTGCTGTTAAATCAGTATGGCTATGTGTTTGTCAGGCATTCAGCCTGATGTGAAGTTGAACCAAAAGTGACGGGAAACAAGTTCTTTAGAAATGCTCTCCACGGGAAAGGTGACCTCATGACTCTTGATGGGGAGGTATCTGGGGATTCCAAATCCACGCTTGGAAGAAGGGGGGAAGAATGTGGCAAACAGCAGCTGGGGAGGCCATAGCAGACCGGGGGGGGGGGGGGAGGAAGCAGTGCAAATGCAATACAAGAATGCATATCACAAACCACAACATTTTGGTGGCTATTTCAACCATACTGGTGGCAATTTATGTTTAGGTCATAAACAGATGATGACTTGGATAGCATCAGATCTAGGATTCAAAGCAAGGTTGGTCCTGGCTAGCATTTGGAATTGGAAGGGATGACCTCCAAGGAAATGCAGGGGACATAGGGGAAGGCAATGGCAAAGCCCCTCCAAATGTCTCTTGCCTGGCAGCCAGATAACCTTAGGATCTCCTGGCTATATTGCACACATGTCATATCCAGCCCTCGTCTGCCCCACTTGATCCAACTGCGAGCTGCGGCCCAAAGCCACCTTAAGCTGCCTGGCCAGGGACCAGGGGAGGGGACCCTTTCAGGGCCCGTTCTTAGGAATAGGCTTTGAAGCTAATGACTAATAATAATACCAGAACTGATGGGTGGACAAACATTCATACTTCTCACTTTAAAAGTAGCAGCTCCTAGCTATTGAGGGGAAGCAGCGAGGACACCTGGAGCCGGAGCACCTCTGCACAGCATGGTGGGCGCAGTCACAAAATGGCTGCCACAGGAAGTGGAGCCCAGCACAAGATGATTGTCACATGGCTGTAACCCTCAGTCACATGTCAAAGATCCTTGTGTTGTGACTGCAGCACCTGCTGTCAAGGCAATATTTTACAAAAGTCTACACAGCCCATCATAAACCTTGCTGAACTAAAGCCTTGCCCATCCATTGGACTGAAACACTGGTTAGCTTCTTCTGGAATGGGAGGGAATTAAGACGAGTCATTAACTGACATCAGTAGAGATGAACAATGTATTTATTAGTCAAGATTGATTTTACAGGCAAGAAAATCTCTAAGGCAAACAAGAAGACCATTTCCCCGCTATTGGCTATCTGAAGGAGTCTCAAAGACCCTAACAAAGACATTCCCTCCCTCTCCCCACAACGTCAGGAAGGTGTGGCTGATGAGAGCTCGGAATGAAATGTGACTAAGGATGGGCATAAAGCAGGAAAACGTGGTCTGGTTGGGTTTGTGGCATGCCTGGTTTGGAAACCAAACCATCACGAATGGTTCACGTTTGTGGTGTGGTAGAATAACCGATTGGCATGCTAGAGGCATGCTGCTCTCAGGAGTGGCAGGCTAAGAACCAAGCATAAACAAACAAGCAAATGTGCAAGGATCTGCAGTTGATTCTCCTCTAACTCCAAGTTTGGTGAGGATTGGATTTACGGGGCCAGAGGTAGGGCCTCCCAAGGAAGGTGCTCTCAGAATGGGCATTCTGGGGCAATGACCACCTCTTTTTGACAGGTGGTTATTTTGATAGGAAGGGGTCCTGGAGTATATAGAAAGGATCCTGTGCAAGCTAGAGATGTCAAAGTCAAAGGGAGTATCCCATGAATGCTGCTCTGCATGCCCTCCAAGTTCTGCCCTCCTGTTGCTTTGAAGTTTTAAAAATATTTATATTGACTGGAGACAGTCTGTCTGGAAATGTATCTTTCCATGAACTGCCACAGTCCTGTGATCAGTGCTGTTCCACAAACAGCTGGAAACGTTGTGGAAAGTTCCTGCCAGCTGACATGCCACGAACTTCACTTTGCAAACAACAAACCAGGCAAAATTTATGAAATTTAATTCAGGAGATAGTTTGTGCCCATCCCTAACCATGACTGCCCCAAGGTCACCCAGCAGGCTTCATGTGGAAGAACTGGGAATCAAACCTAGTTCTCCAGACTAGAACTTGTCACTCTTAACCACAACAACATGCTGGCTCTCAGCGAATGGAAGTTAATCAAGTTAAGCCAGTCGTTGCAAGGCAAATGGCATTGCAATGCAGGTCTGCAAGTTGCAAGTGTGTTGCCAAGTTCAGCATAACAACCTTGCTTTCCCCACCCATTGTTTCCCAGGTAACAGGAAAGAGGGGAGGTGGGATTTTGCAAAAGGATTTTAGGTTAGGGAGAAAACTGCTCTTTGGCCAGTCAAAGAAGTTGGCTCTTTTTTAAAATCCTTCTGTGCACAGGGCAGGGAGCATGCAAGCAAGGGTTTGGCTGTGCCTGACTCGGTTTGCTGTTTGCATTGGAGAGAGTTTGGCTACAGGGGCTGTCTCCTATGCAAACCTGGACAAAGAGACTTCTGATCAGTGCTGAAGATCATTTTTTAAAGTTTCCCTCTTTTCTTCTTTTACTGCCAGTGTTCTTTGGGCTTGGTTATGGATGGGGGGGGGGGGGGTGGGAGGCTAAAGCCAAAGGCCTCGAGCTTTTTAAAAATTGTTTTTCTTTCTGATTCTGTTCTGCATATTTCGAGTTACTGTCTGGGGCTGGTTTGGGGGCAGGGAGTTACGGCCAAGGCCACAGGACTTCTTTGTGAGTTTGGCTTTGGTCTCTAGTTTGATTATTTTCCACGGGGGGGGGGGGTGAGTTCTCCTGGTAGGGTGGCCAAAGTTCTGTTCCTGGTCATTAACATATTGATTGGACTGAGTCTGCTGTCCTTGCAGAATGCCCCCTACCCTTCATTTTCTACTGATTTGACCTTAGTCCTTTTGCGTTTGGCAACGTCGCAGTCCCTGGTTCTGTTGGGCACATTGCACTGATTCTGCTTTCCTTGTCACACCCTGCTCCCAGTCCACCAGGATCATGATTCTGAGCTACAGTCCTGTGGAGCTGGCATTTTCCACAATAGGGCTGCTGGGCATTAGAAGAAGAAGAGTTGGTTCTTATGTGCCGCTTTTCTCTACCCGAAGGAGGCTCAAAGCTGCTAACAGTCGCCTTCCCTTTCCTCTCCTCTCCCCACAACAGACACTTTGTGGGGTGGGTGAGGCTAAGAGAGCCCTGATATCACTGCTCGGTCAGAGCAGTTCTGTCAGTGCCTTGGCGAACCCAGGGTCACCCAGCTGGTTGCATGTGGGGGAGTGCAGAATCGAACCCGGCTCACCAGATTAAAAGTCCGCACTCCTAAACCACTAGACCAAGCTGGCATTGGGTTCTGCTGCCCTTGCAGAAATGCCCCCTCCCTCTCCGCTTTACTTAAGAAATCCCCAAATTTGGCCCTAGTCTTGTTGGGTCACAATGGCTCTGGTTCTGCTGAGCTGGGCTTACACAGCTGCCTGTTTATTTTCCCCCATTGGAAACAATGGAGGGATGGGGACACCTTCTTTGAGTTCCCATTAAGTTGGACCCCCCAATCCAATCTTTTTGAAACTTGGGCATTCTTTGGAGGAGAGGCTGCAGCAGGTATGACACAAATTTTGTGCCTGTACCTCTACCCATCCCCAGACCACTGAATAGAATTTGCTAGATTTGCCGTTGATTTTGATGGGCCCATAGGGCATAGTGGAACTGAAAAGATTCAGTTTCCTGAATATTGTCAGATCCGAATACCAACACAGGTATTGGTATTTGGGGATATCAGCCAATACCAATATTTTTGTGGTCCACTATACCTGAATTTTTTTTTAAATACAACATTTATTTTACTTTCGCGTTCCAATTTGTACATGTTTTGCTCCCTCTAGTGGCTGATTCAGCATTCCACCACTTCATGTCTAGCATATCTTCCTGCAGATTAAACTGCTGGTTTTCATGCCAGATATAAAAAGGTGTAATATCAAATTGACAGAGGGTGCAAAACACTTGCAGAGCAAAAAGAAATCCTGAATCAACAGGAATATATGAGTGAGGAAAGGGAGAATGTGGAAAGGCTAGGGCTACACATTTTGACTTATCACAAGTGGCTACCACAATCATTTTCTTGCCTTTCTATTTGTGCAAGACTTCTAATACAAGGATAATTTTTCCTCCTGCATTGACAAACTGATCATCTCTTTGCAAATACGTTCTGGAGATGGTCTTATTTTGCGATACGAATATATGACACAGTCAATATTGACCAGTTTTAGGGAGGAAATTGTGACTTGCCTTTTGATGCAAAGCCTTTGAGACTCTTCCACCAAGTACAGTTGTTGGAGGGTTGATCTTGTGATGTTCATGTGCATGCTATATAATTTCTGTTTTGCACCTACAGGTAGCCCTACATGATCTTTTAATGGATTTTGATTTGCAGGTGTACAGGTTTTTCAGTACTGTGCAGTTGGAGCCACGATTCCGATGCCGGCAGGGGTTGGCTGAAAAGGAACCCAACCAAAACAAAGTTAGGAAACTGACGTTTATTTAAATTACTCTCTTTAGGGTTACCGACCTTTAGGTGAAGCCTGGACACCTCTCCGAATTACAGTTGGTCTCCAGACTACTTTGGTGCTTTGGAGGTGGGCTTTATGATACTACTAGAAGTTAAGCCTGCTGTAGGCTAAATACAGCGGACGCTAGCATCCTCTCCACCCGTCTCCCTCACGGCCATATGGCTGGGCTCACCTGTTGGGCTGCTGCCGATAGAGAAGGAGGCATGCACGGAGGAGGAGGAGGAAGAGGAGGAGGAGGAGGAGGAGGAGGAGCTGTGGCAGGGACTGCGCGGGGAAACGCGCAGCAGGTGGCCTCGGAAAAGCAGAACAGTGCAACAAGTGCATTTCCTCCCCCCATCCCCTCCCTGTTCCTGGCATGCATTGCGCAGGGACGCAATGCATGCTGGGGCTGATAGTCCGGGTGCCGCCGGAGCACAGCAGGTGCTTGTGGGAACCCATGGCGAGCGCTGGGAGTGCTGGGAACTTTGTCCAGCCTGGAAGCTCGCCCAGCCACACCCCCCTCGTGGGTGATTTTCCGGATTCAGGCTGGGCACAGGAGCTGGGGCACTGTGTATCTGACGTGGCAGTGTGGCACCTCTGGCCGCCCTGAAGCCTCTCGCAGCCCTGCCGATTAAGTGGCTGCAGGGTGGGCACAGGAGCCAGGCCGGAGCGTCTCCAACACAGCAGCCAGGCTCCTGGGGGTAGAAGGAGCAGTTCAGAATGCGGTGGACAAGGCGGTGCGTGAAAGCGGCGGCAGAGGTGAGCAGCAATTGCGGGGGCGAGGAGTGGGTGGGTGGGTGGGGGAGGAGCGCGGTGGCTGTGTGGCTGTGTGTGTGTGTGTGTGTGTGTGTGTGTGGTTCTGGGCAGGGAAGCGCCGGTGGAGCGGTGGGAGATCTCAGGCCGCGGGGCCGATTCCAGGGATGTGTGAAGAGCACGTTGGGTGGGTGGGCATGGGGGCCAAGCTGCAGCTGAGCATGGTCCCCCTGAGGGATGAAGGGGACGTGAAGCTGTGTGGCTGCTTACCGCGGTGAGGCTGTCCCTTTAGCTGGCACGGGCTGGCTGCAGGCGGCTTCCAGCCTTCAGGAGCGGCAAAGGGACAGGCCCGGCGTGCCATTGATGCAGCGGGGCTGTTCCTTGGCCGTGGCCGATGGCTCCCGGTGCTGGGCTGGCTGCAGGCGAGCTGCGCAGCTCTGCCTGGTTGCGAGCATCCTCCTGTTGCTGCTTCCACCTGCTGCTGCCTCCAGCAGGCTGCTCCTGGCGGGCGGCTGGCTGGTGCGGCGGTCAGTGTGGTAATGGCGGCATGGGTGGCAGGCGGCAGAGTGGGGGGGCAGGGCGGGAGGTGCAAAGCACCTCCCAACCCGTCAGCTCGGTAACAAGGGGCTGATTGGCCCCTTGGGGCCGGAATGGCAAGCGGAGGGCCCAATCGGCAGGCGCCATTCCAGGGGGGAGGGGCCAATGGCTACCCTTCCTCATCCCAGACAGGGCCCACCTCAAGGGCTCTTAGCGTTTTATTTATACCACTTCCGTGGAGCGATTACAGATACCCCACTTAGATCCCTCCCTTCGCCAAACTCCATTTTCTCCAGGCTTCACCACTGAATTTCCAGGCATTTCCTAACCTGGAGTTGATGATCCTATTTCTGTGTGATTCCCCACTCCTCCTCTACATGCAGCCAGCTGATCTTGGGCCAATCACAGTTCTCTTAGGGCTGTTCTCACAGAGCAGTTCTCTTTAAAGCTCTCTCAGCCCCAGCTTCCTCACAAGGTGTCTCTTGTTGGGAGAGGAAGGGAAAGGTGTTTGTAAACCACTTTGGCATTCCTTCAGGTAGTGAACAGTGGGGTGTAATAAACATCAGCTCTCTTGAGTTAAGAGGAAGAAGAGTTGTTTTTTCTACCCCACTTTTCTCTACCCTAGGGAGTCCCAAAGCAGCTTACCATCCGCCTCCTTTCCTCTCCCCATAAGAAGCAGAGAACTGTAACTAGCCTAAGATCACCCAGCTGGCTCCATGTGGAGGAACAAGAAATAAACCCAGTTTCCAGATTAGACTCCCCTGTTTTGCAACCATTACATCAACCTGGCTCTTCTCTGAAGACCTTCTCAAAAGGCCTCGTTTCATTTTTGGGTTTTGAACCCACAGGATAAGATTGCTAAACAATGAAGGGCTTGGAGCTCTCCTGGAATTGCAACATCTCCAGACTACAAAAATCAGTTGCCTTGGAGAAAATGGCTGGCTATTCGGGAGGACGAAGTCTGGGCATTATACCAACATGAGGTCCCTCCCCTCCTTCAGCTCTACTCTCCCCTGGTTCTAATACCAAATCTCCAAGAGTTTCACCACTTAGAGTTGGCAGACCCATCACAGGGGGCTTCCTTCTGCAGATGCTCATATCACCGTCTAGTCTGAGATGGATCTGCTTGAAGAAATAGACTCCTTAAATCCTACGTAGAATCCCTGTAGGAGGAGGTAATTTTCACAGGTTCTTCCACTCGGGTGACTGTCCAAACATCCCAGAAATATTGATTCTGAGGAATGCTCCCCCCCCCCGCAATAGCTCATGAAAGAAATCAGTGGGGGAGGGGGGGGGGTGGCAGCAAAAGTTGCCCTGCTGCATAACCCCACAGAAATTCCAGGCAGGATTTAAGCTTCAGTTTCAGAGGATCACTTGTCATTAGTCAACAGTGAGCTTTGTGGTAAAAGAAATTTTGCTTTACAAGAAGCTTTTGAAAACTGCTACAGATTATTTATAAGATGTTCATTAGTAGCCAGTGATGCAAATTCAGAGCTTTGGTAACTTACTGCAGAGTCCATCCTCACAGGCCTTAGGGCAGTCTGCGCATGGCGGGCCTGATTTGTAAGGTTTAGCTATGAAGTCTTCTCGGTTCGCTCTGGAAGCACAGAGTAGTACAATAAGCTTCTGAGAACAGTTCTTTGACTGGACACAGTTACTTCTAGTGCTGTCATAGCTAGTTGGTGCTGGTTGTGTTCACATTTTAAAAACAAACTGGAGATCTAAAAACGCGATATGCCCAGTTGGTTCGGGATTATGGGCTAGGGTGCCACCAATATGCGGATGACACCCAGCTCTATCTCTTAATGGGCAGCCGGCCGGACTCCCCCCCAGATACATTCGCCAGTTTGTTTGGAAGCAGTGGCTGGATGGCTCAGGCAGAGTCGCCTGAAACTCAACCTCTCCAAGACGGAGGTCCTGTGGCTGGGCAGAAGAGGGCAGGACCAGGAAGCGCACCTCCCATGCCTGAATGGTGTACAATTAACATCTACACCAGTGGTCAGGAACTTGGGAGTGACTTTTGATGCCTCCCTGTCTATGGAGGCTCAAGTCACGAAAGTAGCCCAGACGGCTTTTTTTCATCTTCGCCAGGCCCGGGTACTAGCGCCCTCCTTGTCCTCGGAACACCTAGCCACTGTGATCCATGCAATGGTCACTTCCAGACTAGACTACTGTAACTCGCTCTATGCAGGCCTACCCTTGACTCTGATCCGGAAGTTACAGCTGGTACAAAATGCGGCAGCTAGGGTCCTCAGTAGGACACCTTGGAGGGCCCATATTCAGCCGGTACTCCGTCATCTTCATTGGTTACCAGTCTGTTTCCGGGTCAAGTTTAAGGTGTTGGTATTAACCTTTAAGGCCATACGCGGCTTGGGTCCTACTTACCTGCGGGACCGTTTGGTTGCTTATGCCCCCCGCAGGGCTCTCTGCTCTGCGGGTATGAATCTATTGACTGTCTCAGGCCCCCGGGATGTTCGCCTGGCCTCGACCAGGGCCAGGGCCTTTTCAGTCCTTGCCCCAACCTGGTGGAATGAGCTCCCGGAGGAACTAAGGGCCCTGTCGGAACTACCATCTTTCCGCAGGGCCTGTAAGACAGAGCTCTTCCGCCAGGCGTATGGTTGAGGCCAGGGCAGAGCCCGGGTTCCATCCAAGATCCCTAATCCATCAGCCAGCCTTTCTCTCCTATCTCTCTTACAGAATTAACGTCCGACCTCTCTCTGAACAAGCGGGGAAAATGGGGAAAGTTATAGAATAGAATGCCATCTTTTTACTGTAATAAGGGGGTATTTATGGGATTTTATGTGATTTTACTTTGATTTTATATTTTATAGTGAACCGCCGTGAGACCTTTTGGCGAACGGCGGTATATAAATCCAATTATAATTGAATGAATGAATGAATGAATGAATGAATGAATGAATGAATGAATGAATGAATGAATGAATGAATGAATGAATGAATAGTCACAGGGGTATCCCAGGGTTGTGTGCGGCGGCATCCAAATCGGCTGTTCAGGACACTGTCAACCTCCAAGTGGGGATATCCTGCCTTTTCAATGGACCTCCAAAGATCAGTTCCCTGGAGAAAGTGGCTCCTTTGAGGGGTGTGAGTGGAGAATCTCAAGGCTTCACAGCTCCATTCAACACCCTCCCTTGCCCAAATTTAGCCTTCCCCAGGCTCCATCCCCAAATCTCAAGGAATTTCCCAGTCCTGAGTTGACAGTCTTCAGTGGAAGCCAGGGGTTGGGATTTTTCAACAGTCTCCCGCCCCAAAGAAGTCCGACTGGCCTCACCAGGGCCAGGGATTTTTCAGCCCTTGCCCCCACCTGGCAGAATGAGCTCCCAGAGAACGTCAGGACCGTCGGGCCTGCAAGGTGGAGCTCTTCCACCAGGCTTATACCAGTTTGGACAAGTGAGTATGCTAAACATTAAAGGGCCTTTAATGAGAAGAACTGTAAGGGGGATGTCACCAATTGTTTGGTTGATTTAAATTGTGTAATGCTTTTATTGATTTTAACTGTTTACTGTATTTATTGAATGCCGTAAACCACCCGAAATGGCAGGTCCAATAGGGGCGGTCTATACGTGTGAGAGTGAATAAATGAATGAATGAATGAATGAATGAATGAATGAATGAATGAATGAATGAATGAATGAATGAATGAGTTTATTGAATGTGATAGCAACTGGGGTCCAGAGAAGTAAGTACTCTCATTCTAACTTAACTGCATTGGGGGCGTATAAGGGGCGACGGGGCGACCAATGCCTGCCCCAGTCCTGTTCTTTGCCCTGCGGAGTGGGCTGCTGGGCCATTTCTGTTGTTTGGGGGTGGGGACAATGGAGTGTGATGTCACATCCAGAGGGAGTGTTTGGGTGATGTCACTTCTTGTGACATGTGACTTCTGGAGGTGTGGCAGGGAGGTGTGGCTTGCTGACATCACTTCTGGGGTTTCTCAAAGCTTGAAGAATGTTTCACAAACCCAGCATGAACCGCCTGAAGGTGCTTGGGTCAGAGGCCTTCACTTACGTTCTCAAGGAGAAACAAAGCAAGATGAACATGAGAACTGAGCAAGGCATTTTTGCAAGATATGCCTTAGGATGTAAAGGATACAGGCTCCTTAACCCATAACTGGAACTATAATGATCTGTAACACAGTCTACATTGACAAGAAGGAAAAACCTACAAATGCAGAAAAGGTAAACTTTAAAGAATCCACACTGATGAAAGACAACAGCAGATAGAAGCAGTGACAGAGCATCACGAACCTTGTAGATGAAGCACCAGAAGAACCCCAAGAACCAGGAGAGGAGTGAACTAGAGCAAATAAGGAAGTACTACCAAGATGACTACCATCTTTTAACTAAATCAGAGGCCATAGTGGAACTTTCCACATGGGAAGACATAGAGAAGATGTCCAACAACCAAGCAAAAGAGTGGAAGAAGACTGTAGAAAGGGAAATTAGAGCTCTGATTGAAAACCAAACATAGACATTCATAGGCCTGCCTCCAGAGAACTGTGCAGCAGGATGCAGATGGGTTTTCTAAGAAGAATCTCAGAAGATTTTACAGAAAAAGATGAACCTGAAGGACTTTGCACAATAGATTTTGAGAAAGGCTGTTTAAATATGCAAAATCTGTAGTGTGCATTATTTAGCAGCATGAGAATATCCCGCAGGGGGAATTAAAGGAGCTGTGCATTTAGCATCATTAGATTAGGAACTTCCTGATGTTTTTCAGATAATCTCCTCTGCTATCTTGATTGATTAATTGACTTGAATACTTCCTGCTCCTTTGAGAACACCTCTTCCTTGCTTGCCTCCAGAACAATCAGAATGAGTGCAGAACAACAGTTAGATGGTTAGAGGGGTCTCTCTCTCTCTCTCTCCTCTCTTTCTATACAAAGATGCTTCTCTCTAAATAATACTATTTTATTTGTTGAAGCAACCTGGTGCTTTACACCTCTTTGCATATGTTAACTCTGCTAACAACAAGACATGTTTGATACTTACGGAGGACAGTATTGACAGACATAAAAAAAGAAAGCATGCTCGGGTCCAGGGCACAAAGAAATTCCACATCCAACCTGGTATGAATTATACCAAATAAGCTGTAAATGACAAACAAACATTAAAATGCTGGTTAATTGTGTCACAAAGTTCAAGACTATGGTCTGAACAGAAATTGTAATTGTAAAAAAAATTACACTTGGGAACTCATTTATTACTTCTTATCACCCTTAGTTAAGACTTTCTAATATCAACATTATTTATTGTTTGTTTCTTGTTTATATTATTTTTATACTGCCCTTCACAACAAGCAGGCTCGAGGCAGTTTATAATACTAAAATACTATAATAAAACACAGTTTTAAACCAATTATAAAAGTATAGAAAGAACCCAGAACATCCAGGAAAGGTGTCTCTCTCCCCTCCCTCCCTCCCTCCCTGCCTAAAAATCCTCCAGTGGCTACCTAGAAAGGAGATGGTGTAGAATGCAGGGAGATGGTGAGACGGAGGAAGGAGCTTCTTCAGTTGCCAAGAAAACACAACAAAATCAAAGTCCAGTGGCATGTTTAAGACCAACAAAGATTTATTCAAGGTGTGAGCTTTCGAATGCAAGCATTTTTCCTCAAAAAACACACTTGAAGCAAAAGATAGGTTTATTCTAGAGCAGTGGTCCCCAACCTCTGGTCCCAGGACCGGTTCCGGTCCGTGGATCAGTCGGTACTGGGCTGCGGCTCCTCCTCGTGTTCCTCCCTGGCTGCTGCCTCGGGGGCTGCCCTGCCACTTTGCCGCCGGCTCACTTTTGGTGCTCTCCAGCAGCCGCCATGGCTGGGGCTCTCCCTCGGTGTGTCACTGTGCAGCTGCTGCTGGCAGCGCCCCCCAGTGGGCAGCGGGAAGTCAGGGGTGCCGGTGGGAAAGGAGGAGGGGCTCAGGTGGCGACGACATCCCTCGGCAAAAGACTACCGCCCCTCCCCCTGGGCCTCAGTAAAATTGTCAAGTGTTGACTGGTCCCCGGTGATAAAAAGATTGGGGACCACTGTTCTAGAGCAAGAAAATGAACTCAACACAAGTTTTGAGGGAACTTGGTTGCAGGAAATTAAACACAGCATATATCCCCTTCTGCTACTTCCCCCCCCCCCACACCCGTGAGAACCCAAATAATGCAAGAAGCTTCAAAGGGAAGACAAACCCAGCAGCTGGATGATAAAAGGGGGCTCAAGGACAGGGAAGAGGGAGGAAGGGGGGAGGTGTGAATGGAGCAGGAAGGGAATGAACAGTACATTCTTTAGAGTCAATCTATACATCTAACCACAGTAAACCAAATAGCATAGGCATGCAGATGAAAAAGAACCAATATTCCACGTGGTTTAGAGACAGTGCCCATACCCAGGAATCTACAGGCGAGAACTGGAAATTTCAAAGCTCTTACAGTCCAATGCGTCAATGAATTCCAATCTGACTTACAACACAAATGCAGTTCTCCACAGGAAGGCAAGGCAATTAACACATCAGTTGGTCACTCTTCAAAGGCCAATAATAGTGATTACATGCAGAATAAAGTGGGTGGTGGGTGGAATGATATACATTGGAGCTACAATTTGACAGAACCAGACTGGTCCTGATGCTATCATTACCAGACATCCCTGACCTCAGCCATAGCCTGGAGGAAGAGTGACATTTTAGGCCCTTAGAACTTTGATAGTTCCATTGGAGGCCATATTTCAGCTGGCAACTCATCCCACCAGGCTGGGACTGTGGCTGAAATGGCCTTGGCTCTGGTCAAGGCCAGGCAGACATCTTTGGTGCCAGAAATGGCCAACAAATTGGTGTGGACAGAGGGCAATGCTCTCTGGGAAATATACTGAGCTAGTCCCTCAGGTACTCTTTCAATACGTTCTTTCTGGGTTCCTGTACTCTTTGCTCTTGTTTTCTTGAGCTAGATCATAGCACCTTAAAGATCAACAAGACTGGGGTGGTGGTGGAATAAGCTCCCTTTGAAAGTGTTGCTGGTGTGTAAGGTGCCACTGGGCTTGATTTTGGCTCTTCTACTGCAAATCAATATGGTTATCTAACACATGCTCTCTCGGTGTGTTCTTTTGGCTTCCGTGGGCTAATTCACAGGGCAGTGCTTTCATGAAGATTATATTTGTATTATTTATTCTTTCTCAAATGGGAAAGTATTTACAAATGGAGCAATGGAGGAAAATAATAGAGAGGAATAAAGCAGGGATTCGTGCTTGCCAACAAAATGTTTGAATTTATACGAGACCAAACTGTGAAATACAAGGCATCAACTGTAGATAAATATCAGACTTGGATTACTGTAACTCACTCTATGCAGGTCTACCCTTAACCTTGACCCGGAAATTGCAGCTGGTACAAAATACTACGCAGCTCCTCAACAGCAGTGGTCCACAACCTTTCTAAGGCTGCTTTCCGGTGTGGGGAGGGAGGGTGATCCGGCGGCTGCGAATGCACGGCAGGACCGCGCATGCGCATTTGCGCCATGCTTGGCCACAAACGTGCATGCGTGGCACTTCCGCGCATGCGTGCATGCGTGAAACTGCTGCACATGTGTGTTTGCGGCAGCGTATGGTGCAAACGCACATGACACCCATATCTCCACACCCATGCCCTCATTTGTCACCACTTCACATTCCAAGATGTCTGGCTCCAGGCCTGTTATCCCCATCATGGTTATCAGGAATGGTAAGCTCGCTCTTGAACAGTTCTTCTGTATAATTTTGCCAGCTTTTAAAAATATCTTCTGCTTCTGTGAGGTCCCGACCATTTTGGTGCTTTATCATACCCATCTTTGTATGAAATGTTTTCTTCATATCTCCAATTTTCTTGAAGAGATCTCTGGTCCTCCCTATTCTATTTTTGATAGAATCATAGAGTTGGAAGGGGCCATACAGGCCATCTAGTCCAACCCCCTGCTCAACGCAGGATTAGCCCTAAGCATCCTAAAGCATCCAAGAAAAGTGTGTATCCAACCTTTGCTTGAAGATTGCCAGTGAGGGGGAGCTCACCACCTCCTTAGGCAGCCTATTCCACTGCTGAACTACTCTGACTGTGAAAAACTTTTTCCTGATATCTAGCCTATATCGTTGTACTTGAAGTTTAAACCCATTACTGCGTGTCCTCTCCTCTGCAGCCAACAGAAACAGCATCCTGCCCTCCTCCAAGTGACAACCTTTCAAATACTTAAAGAGGGCTATCATGTCCCCTCTCAACCTCCTTTTCTCCAGGCTGAACATTCCCAAGTCCCTCAACCTATCTTCATAGGGCCTCCAGAACTGTACACAGTACTCCAAGTGTGGTCTGACCAGTGCCGTATACAATGGGACTATGACATCTTGTGATTTTGATGTGATGCCTCTGTTGATACAGCCCAAAATGGAATTTGCCTTTTTTACCGCTGCATCACACTGCCTGCTCATGTTTAGTTTACAATCCACAAGTACTCCAAGGTCTCGTTCACACACAGTGTTACCTAGAAGCGTATCCCCCATCCAGTAGGCATGCTTTTCATTTTTCTGACCCAGATGCAGAACTTTACACTTATCTTTATTAAATTGCATCTTGTTCTCATTTGCCCATTTTTCCATTGTGTTCAGATCTCGTTGACCTCTGTCTCTATCTTCCGGAGTATTTGCCAGTCCTCCCAATTTAGTGTCATCTGCAAACTTGATGAGTAGTCCCTCCACCCCCTTATCTAGATCATTAATAAATATGTTAAAAAGTACCGGGCCAAGCACCGAGCCCTGAGGTACCCCGCTACTCACCTCTCTCCAGTCTGATGAAACACCATTGACAACAACTCTTTGAGTGCGGTTCTCTAACCAATTCCCTATCCACCTGACTATCTGAAAATCCAGATTGCAGTCCTTCAATTTATCCATCAGAACATCATGGGGAACCTTGTCAAAAGCTTTACTAAAATCCAAGTAAATGACATCAACCAAATTTCCCCGATCCAGCAAACCTGTTACTTGGTCAGAAAAGGAAACCAGGTTGGTCTGGCAGGACCTGTTGGAGACAAATCCATGCTGACTTCCTTGGATCACCAAATTGTCCTCCAGATGTTTGCAGATCGCTCCCTTTAATATCTGCTCCATTATCTTCCCCACAACAGAGGTCAGACTCACTGGTCTGTAGTTTCCCGGGTCATCCTTCCTCCCTTTTTTGAAGATCGGAATAACATTTGCTCTCGTCCAGTCCTCCGGGACATCTCCAGTCCTTAAAGAGGTTCCGAAGATGATGGACAAGGGCTGTGCAAGTTCTCTGGAAAGTTCTTTGAGTACTCTCGGGTGCATTTCATCCGGACCAGGGGATTTGAACTCATCCAGTGCAGCTAAATGCCTCTCGACAACCTCTCTATCCATGTTAACCTGCCACCCAGACACTGTCCTTTGGCTATGGCCATCTCTAGATGTGCCTAAACACTTTGGCCTGTGGGAAAAAACATATGTAAAATAGGCACTAAGCCTTTCTGCTTTCTCTGCATCTTCCGTTAGAGTTTGTCCATCCGCACCCAACAGTGGGCCTATTGCCTCCTTTACTTTACGTTTGCTCCTCACATAACTGAAAAATCTTTTCTTGTTACAATGGGCTTCCCTGGCCAATCTTAGCTCACTCTCAGCTTTGGCCTTTCTGATGATTTTTCTTCTTCTACTTGTTTGCATTGTTCATTTAAGAAGGCATTCTTATCTAGCTTTTCTCTGGAATTCAGTGTTCAGTTGGGTGTATCTTTCTCTTTCTCCCTTGCCTTTCACTTCCCTTCTCTCCTCAGCTATTTGTAACGCTTCCTCAGACAGCCATTTTGATTTCTTGCATCTCTTTTTCTTTGGGATGGTTTTAGTTGCTACCTCTTGTACAATGTTGCAAACCTCTGTCCATTGATCTTCAGGCACTCTGTCTATCAGATCTAATTCCTTAAATCTATTTGTCACCTCTACTGTATATTCGTCGGGGATATGATTTAGTTCATACCTGAGTGGCCACGTGCTTTCCCCTACTTTCTTCAATTTAAGCCTAAATTTTGCAACAAGAAGCTGATGTTCTGAACCTGAATCAGCTTCTGGTCTTGTCTTTACTTGACTGTATAGAACTTCTCCATCTTTGGCTGCAGAGCACATAGTCAATCTGATTACTGTTTTGAGCTTCTAGTGTTGTCCATGTGTAGAGTCATCTCTTGGGTTGTTGGAAAAGATTGTTTGCTATGACCATTGTATTCTCTTGACAAAATTTTTCCAGCCTGTGCCCTACTTAACTTTGTACTCCAAGGCCAGACTTACCTGTTATCCCGGTCATCTTTTGGCTTCCTACTATAGCATTCCCCATGATGATAAGCACATCATTTTTGGTGTTGCTTCTAGAAGGTGTTGTAGGGCTTCATAGAACTTCATACAACTTCATCCTCTTCAGCAGCAGTGGTTGGGGCATAGACCTGGATTAATGTGATATTGAATGGCTTGCCTTGGATTCAAACTTGGATCATTCTGTTATTTTCGGCATTGTATCCCAAGACTGCTTTTCCTACTCTTTTATTGATTATGATGAAGGCTACTCCATTTCTTCTGAGAGATTCTTGCCCACAGTAGTATACCTGATGGTCATAGAATCATAGAATCATAGAATCATAGAGTTGGAAGGGGCCATACAGGCCATCTAGTCCAACCCCCTGCTCAACGCAGGATCAGCCCTAAGCATCCTAAAGCATCCAAGAAAAGTGTGTATCGAACCTTTGCTTGAAGACTGCCAGTCATCTGAATTAAATTCACCCATTCCTGTCCATTTTAGTTCATTGATTTCTAAAATGTGGATGTTCAGTCTTGTCATCTCTTGTTTGACCACATCCAGCTTTTGTTGATTCATGGATCTGACGTTCCAGGTTCCTATAGAATAAAAGTCTTTACAGCATCCAATTCCATCCACAACTGAGCATCCTTTCGGCTTTGGCCCAGTTGCTTCATTCATTCTGGTGCTCCTCATATTAGCCGTCTGCTCACCCCCAGTAGCATATTGGACACCTTCCGACCTCAAGGGCTCATCTTCTGACGTCATATCGTTTTGCCTTTTGGAACTGTCTATAGAGTTTTCATGGCAAAGATACTGGAGTGGTTTGCCATTTCCTTCTCCAGTGGATCACCTTTTGTCAGAACCCAATGCCCTGCACGCCATGGCTTCACTGAGCTACGCAAGCCCCTTCGGCACAACTAGGCAGCGATCCTTGGTTTAAAATGATACCCCCAAATATAAGATGACTGGCCAGATGTGGATAATGTTAGTGCTCATACCTGAGTGTAGCTAGAAATGAGTTTTCCTGGGTCGATAGCCCCGACACCATATTGGAAAAAAGCTTTTCTTTTCTCCCATACATCAATAGCTTTGGTCCAGGTGGTGAGGATATTTGTATAGAAAATATTCTCACTACACATTATTCCTGCAAGGAAAAGAAAATAAATAAGGCCAGTTATAAGGATCAGATTATTTGATGCAGATCCATGAAGACTGACTAGTACTCCGCATACTTTAAAAATACTTGTTTAAAAAGCTGAAGAAAGTTCAAAGCAACCCCTAGGCTGATTCTGCACTTTGTTTATTCCGTTGTTGATCCTGCTGAATCCAGATCGATTTGGACTTGGGTCTTTCCCCCACCCCCCATTGAAACAGAAAAGTGTTCTGCACTTGGTTTGGGAAGTTCAGAATGGGAGGGGGAGCCAAGCACATCTGGAGCCTCTTTCTTTTCTTGAAGGGGGGGGAGGAGAGGATTGGAAAATAGCAGATGAGGGAGGGAAAAAAAACAGCGAGGCAAATCTCTTCCCACAGAAGTTAGGGCTTCTAGAGCTTATGGTGAGAGAAATTTAGGGCTTCCTCTTTAAAAAAAAGCTTACAGTCTTGGCCAATGAGGGATTCTCTACCATGGAGCTTCGGCAACAAATGTGAAACAGCCGGAGATACACACGGTTTCTCATGCTTCCTCAATCCAATTCCTCAAATATTGAGGGTTGAAAGCACTCTAAGATATTGCAGGATAAAGTTAGGGTCACTCCGGATCAATCATGCTTGTTGCAGAGGGAAAATTTAAATTGGACAAAAGCAAAATGGAAATTGCATTCAGTGGCAATGAATCTACTTGGGATTGGGATAAAAGCTCCGTGCAGACTCCACCCTAAACTATAGCATCCTTTCTCTTTTTACCGTTACAAAACTCCTGAAACATTCTCAGGCTTCAAGAAACCCCAGAAGTGGTGCAATCCTGCAGAATATGGTTGGGACACAGAGCTGTGGACATGTCTACCTGGATCCCTTCCCTTCCCAGCCCCTCCTGGCCTATCATTGGCCAGTTTGAAGAAGACGAAAAATTGGTTCTTATATGTCACTTTTCTCTACCCAAAGGAGGCTCAAAGCAGCTTACAGTCGCCTTCCCTTTCTTCCCCCCACAACAGACACCCTGTGAGGTGGGTGAGGCTGAGAGAGCCCTGATATCACTGCCCAGTCAGAACAGTTTTATCAGTGCCGTGGCAAGCCCAAGGTCACCCAGCTGGCTGCATGTGGGGAAGCGCAGAATCGAACCTGGCATGCCAGATTAGAAGTCCGCACTCCTAACCACTACACCAAACTGGAAGGGGTGGGTAGGTGGACATGACCATATATGGTCATAAAGGTAAAGGTAAAGGTATCCCCTGTGCAAGCACCGAGTCATGTCTGACCCTTGGGGTGACGCCCTCCAGCGTTTTCATGGCAGACTCAATACGGGGTGGTTTGCCAGTGCCTTCCCCAGTCATTACCAGTTATATATGGTCATATCACTCAATAAATGTTGAACAAATTTTATTGTTGTTGTTGTTGTTGTTGTATTTATATCCCGCCTCCCCCCCGAAGGCTCGAGGGGGCTTACATAACCCCATCCCCTAAAAACCATAAAAACCATAAGATCCAATAAATTTACAATAGTGGCAACAATGATGGCTTAATCTTACTCATTTAGTCTCCGCATCCTCAACTACAGGAGGGGGGGGGGGTGTGACACTCTCTACCGCCAGTTTGTGAGGGGGGGGCTGATCTTCTTTCCACCCGGCCTCAGCTATAAGCCTGGCGGAAGAGCTCCGTCTTACAGGCCCTGCGGAATGCTGGTAATTCCCGCAGGGCCCTCAGCTATTACGGGAGCTCATTCCACCAGGTTGGGGCCAGGACCGAGAAGGCCCTGGCCCTGGTCGAGGCCAGGTGGGCTTCCTTGGGGCCAGGAACGACCAATAGGTTAGCCCCCGCAGAGCGTAAAGCCCTGCGGGGGATATAGGGCAAAAGGCGGTCCATCATATATTTATATTTATATTTATATTTATATTTATATTTATATTTATATTTATATTTATATTTATATTTATATTTATATTTATATTTATATTTATATTTATATTTATATTTATATTTATATTTATATTTATATTTATATTTATATTTATATTTATATTTATATTTATATTTATATTTATATTTATATTTATATTTATATTATTGAGTAATACAGCTCCAAGAGAGCTACAAAAACCTCACAACTTTCAAACTATAGTGTAGGAAATCATGGGAATGTATTAATGTCCAACAATTTTAAAAAAACTGCCCCACCAGTCTTTCAAGTCTGCCCTCACACTCTGGAGGGTGGGAGCAGCCTCAGAGACATAGTGGAGGTGGCCGCAGCCCAGCGATGCAAAGCGCTGTGTCACACTGGGCTGCCCCTGCCCCTGCCCATGCCCCTGCTCCTGCCCCTGCCCCTGCCAAGGCTCTCAGGTGGGCTGGAGCATCCTTGGAAGACTGGCAGCAGTGGTGACGATGCCAGAGCAATGAGTGTGCCTCAATGCTCTGGCACTGCTGCTGCAGTCCATCTAGTGGCGTGGTCCCTTGGGGTGGGACTGCGGACATCATGTCCATAGACTTCCATTGGAGGGAGCACACTAGTAGATGTTCTACATCAATAACACATGCAGAAAAACCCTCTGACCAAGAATCAGCTGAGGATATGTAGAACACAATTTAAGTTTTACTTTTTCTTCGATGCAAGAGGAGTCAGTGTAATAGACTATATCTTGATTTCTCCATCTTTACTTGACAGGACTCCTCAGTTTAATAGACACAACAGACCTGAGAATGACCATTTGCCTAAAGCTATAGCTTTGTCCCCTTATGTCGAATCAACTTATCTCAATCTCAAAATAGTATTTTCACCAACTAGGTCACACGTAGACCAACAGTATCTAAATCCATCTGATTGACTAAATCTGAGAGAACAGCTGATTGCTGACAGTTCAAATGCTACTAATATATTTTTAAAAACACTGCCTCCCTATTGAGTTGATATCTGACCCAATATGCAGAACAGGCTCATCAAAGATCTGCTGACTTGTACTTGGGGCTCAGTTGGACACAAGCATCCCTTTCCCTGTTCACTTACCTTTGAAAGTTCGATTCTCTGCGGGACTGATGGTTAGTTGACATTCAGAGGCCCATTTCATAGCGCTTTCAGCAGATTTCTCGTTCCATACCTTAGTAAACCCAAGAAAGAAACATCACATGAAACAAGGTATGTCATGCTCACGGGACATCAAATCCTTCTGCTCAGCCGTTTGGTGGGGACGGAGGGCAGAATCCAGACCACCATTCATCACCCCCTGAGGAACCTAACTTGTTAAGAACCAACTCTTCTTCTTCTTCTTCTTCTTCTTCTTCTTCTTCTTCTTCTTCTTCTTCTTCTTCTTCTTCTTCTTCTTCTTCTTCAAAAGTGCTCAGGATGCCCAGCTCCAACTGATGGAGTGGAGAAGATGAACCAACACCAGAAGCATGTTGGATGCAAATATGGTTCTTCATGCAGGTAAAGACAACTGCGGAAAGTGCTGTCAAGTTGCTGCTGACTTATGTCTACCCTGACTAGTTCTGAAGGCACGAAATGAACAGAGGTACTTTGCCATTAACTGCCTTTGCATATCAGCAATGGACTTTCCTGGATGTTCTCCCATCCAGGCCTGACCATGCTTAGCTTCCGAGCGCCGATGAAATCAGACCAACCTGGGTGATCTAGGTCAGGGTCTGAGAGAGATGCGCTTGTGGAAATCATAAGCAAATAACTGTTGCTGAATGCAGGATAGGTAATTACAAGCACTGTGCATACACTTCCCAAAACAATGCTACAAATTATGTATTTGCTTCCAAATTGTGAACATGGTTTTCGAAGCAGTTGTATTTGCTTACCAATCAATCCTATACATTTCAACCTGAAATAATTTTGCATTTGAAAGTTGTAAGTATGGATGAGGCCCTCTTCTGGGTTGTCATCTGCCAAATCTCAGAATCAAGACTTCTAAAGGTGAGTGCAGTGCTTGTGTGGGGGCATGTTTATGTATTTTATGCCTGTATGTTTTTAGATTATTGCTGACAAAAATAGTTCAAGACACAGCGTTGCTTGTCTGATATTGTATTTGTGTGTCAACCTACTGGTATTGCACTTGCATATTAATATTTACTGTTGAAATTTACAGTACTGATTAGTAAACAAATACCACTGTTTACTATTAGTAAACAAATACCAAATACCACATGCTTACAATTTTGCAGTCAATGTATAAATGTAAAGGTAAAGGTATCCCCTGTGCAAGCTGCGAGTCATGTCTGTTCCTTGGGGTGATGCCCTCCAGCGTTTTCATGGCAGACTCAATATGGGGTGGTTTGCCAGTGCCTTCCCCAGTCATTACCGTTTACCCCCCTGCAAGCAAGCTGGGTACTCATTTTACCAACCTCGGAAGGATGGAAGGCTGAGTCAACCTTGACCTGGCTGCTGGGATTGAACTCCCAGCCTCATGGGCAAAGCTTTCAGACAGCTGCCTTACCACTCTGCGCCACAAGAGGCTCAGTAAATGCATAGTTTGTAGCATTGTTTTGGACAGTAGTTTCCTTGAGCTTATAATGTATCTTACCTGTTACTACTGTGCTCTGTTGGTTTGAATGCAGAATAGAGACAGGAAGTCTGAAATGAGCAGGTTGCTCTTTAAGATGACTCAATCCTTCTGATTTTATCAGTTTACCATACTTGATCCAACCAAATGGATTACACGCTAATTTCTATGGGAGACCTTTGAGGATACACCTAAACCTTTTTTACGCTGAAATCTATGTGCCTTAAAATGTTTAGCTTTCCCACTTCATTGACTGCAGTCTGATAGGGACGCAGCATGTATCCTCGTCAACTGGTAGAGAATACTTTAGCCAGGATGTTGAGGTAGGGATTGTATCACTCCAATCTTAGCCCATCTGCACTGGCTTCTCAACCTTCAAAGCTTTATATGGTTTGGGACTCCTCTATCTGAAAGACTACCTACTCCCTTCTGAACCTACACAACTACTGTGAAACCTTTAGTGGCATGCCACATGGCAGTAACCTTCAGTGGCCTTGCTTCAGGTTCCCCCACCTTCTGAGTGTAGGCAGGTGACTGTCCAGGAGAGGGCCTTCTCAGCTGTGGCACCAAAATGCTGGAACTCTCCCACCAAGATAGATTCAAATGGGTCACGGTGTTCGTCTGAAGTAGCAAAATAAAATTTGAGTCCATTAGCAACTTTAAGACCAACAAAGATTTATTCAGGGCATGAGCACTCGAAAGCTCACGCCTTGAATAAATCATTGTTGGTCTTAAAGGCTACTGGACTCTGATTTTATTGTTCTCCCATCAAGGAGATTCACCAATCTCCTGCTGTCGCTATCTTCTTCCAGCATATGAAGACATCTTTATTTTACTTGGCATCCCTTCAGTGACATTGAATTGTTTTTTTTTAATTGTTTCTTTCTATGATTTTATTTATTCCACTTCTGGATTTATTTTAATGATTGCTAGGGTTAATGGCCTTTAAGATGAGATTGTATGTGTGTTTTAATTTGTTAGTTGCCTTGAAGGCAGAAAGATAGGGTAAAAAAATAGAATAAAGGAGGGAAAGTCATTCTAAACCCCTACAGGACTTCCTAAAGGGGCTGGAAGGACAAAGAGAATTACTTTATGCAAAGAGTGATTACATTATGGAATTTTTTGCCAGAGAATGAAGTCATGGTCTACAGCAGTGTTCCCCAACCCCCGGGTTATGGACCGGTAGCGGGCTGTGGACCCTTGGTACCAAGCCGTGGCGGGGGGGGGGGAGGAAGATGTGGGCACTGGCGCCCCAGCAGGGGTACCAGCGGGGGTGCCTCCCTCCCGCCCATGGTGCGGTGCTCACTGCGCCGGGAGCAATGGGCTGCTTCAGCGACTGAATCACTCATGCTGGGGGGAGGCTTGGGCGCAAATGCACAGGTGCAGCAGCTCTGTGCCTGCACCTTTGTGCCCACCAGTGAGTGCCACACTGCAGGGGGGAGGCGCGGGGGCAAACGGGCAATTTCCACCCCCCGGCGAGTGCTGCTCTCCCTCTCCCCCCCAGGTCCCCGGACCTCCCTCTCCCCAGTCCCCGGCCTGAAGAAGGTTGGGGACTACTGATCTACAGGGCATGTTCTCCTTCACTGTCCCTACCATAAAGAGACACTGTCCCTACCATAAAGAGTTTACTCAGCCTTTCCTAGGTAAGCTCCATAACTCCTGAGAAGAGACTCTATCTGAAGGAGTCTCAAAGCAGCTTACATTCGCCTTCCCTTCCTCTCCCCACAACAGATGCCCTGTGAGGTGGGTGAGGCTGAGAGAGTCCTGAGCTCGGTCAGGCTGAGCTTGGTCAAAACAGTTTTATCAGTGCCGTGGCGAGCCCAAGGTCACCCAGATGGCTGCATGTGGCGCAGTATAGAATCAAACCCGGCTTGCCAGATTAGAAGTCCGCACTCCTAACCACTACACCAAACCGATTTTATTTTTATAATTGATTTTAATGGTGGCTCGAGCATATTATGATGCCTAATATTTCATATTCTTTTATGTGATTTTTTTATTCTGGTGGCTTTTCACTGTTTTTACCTATACTTGATATTTAATGGTCTATGAGCATAATAATAAAATACATACATCTTACCATTTTCAACATATTCGCAGCAGTTGGTTTCACATTTCTCCTGATTTTATTGTGCTTGTCAAGGATTTCCTTCTGAACCTCTGGAGTGATACTGAACTCTGGAGTTCCCTCTTCCTCTTCCTCTTCCTCTTCCTCCTCATCCTCCTAAAGATAAAAACATATTTTACCACAGGTGTATTTGATTCTTTCTTTTTCTATCTACCAAGAGTCATTCATCTTGTATATTCAAATATAGGTGTTTCAGTACAGCTCTTCCAGATAATGGGGCATGCTACAGGGTTAATGAGACCAAGGACTGAGGGCAGGAGAGAAATATAGTGCCAGAGGAAGTGGCAGCCACTCTGGGCAGCCTCAGAACAACATGGAGGTTCACAAAGATTAATATTTCTTTCAGAAATCAATTTGTCTGTTCTGCTGTTGAGACCAAGCAACAACAATCTGTCTAGTCCCCTTTACTACATTCATGAGAGCTGCCTGAAAGAATGGACTTGTTCCCAGTTGCTTCAGAATCTGCCCTATTGTGGTACTGGGTGCTTCCTTTTACCCAAAGAGGTAGATGCCTAATTAGTGAGTAAATTAGCCTTAATGGACATATAGCTAGGGGGGGAGGGTTGGAATTTTTCTCCAATGGTTATGAGACACTTAAGACACTCAAAACAAACCAAGCAGATGTTCTACTCAAAAAGTTTTAATTAAAAGAGAATAAAAGGATAAAACTCACATATAAACATGCTGAAAACACATACAAAACTAGCTGAATTGTATGTATACCACGAACTGTAGTCTACCATGAGTGTCCTGCATAGTGCAGGGGGTTGGACTAGATGTTTCTGAGTTCACAAAGATTGGGACAATCCCATAATAAGATCAATCAAACAATCAGAGAGAAGAGAGGGGAAAGCAATTTCAGGAAAGACTATGATAATTTCCTCATGCAAGGGTAAAGCACGAGTGGCTTCCTGCTTGCAAACAGGGGATGGTAAATCTCACATTTGCAGCCCTCCTCACAGGGAGACCCCTCCCACATGTTTCCTCTGCCCCATTGCAGCTTTTTGCTTCCTGATGAGGCTGCAAGGGAAATGGAGAGGGGAGAGCAGGTATGAGGATGGGACAAAGCTGCTGAGACTATCACACATTTCCCCCTCCATACCATCTTATACCTGGTTGTTTACTGATGGTACATGTGATTTGGGTATTAAATCCAGTTTTGCCAGTTCTCAAAATCACGAGTTAAAAATGACCAAATCGCAACCTGGCTAGTAGACAGCCTCAGGATGCAGGCGACATCAGGTGGAGGGGACTCTAAAAGCCACTTTCAAAAGCTCTCCAGAAACATATTCCTCATGCGGAAATGGTCTATAATTACCCATCTCAAAGAAAGCAACGAACATTTCACAGTGAGAAGGATTGTGGGTGCATGAACACACAATGTACAGTTGGCTAAGGATTCTAGAAATGTTCCCTGGAGCAAGCTATTTGGCCCAAAAGTAATAGCTTGATTGGTTTTCCAGAGGTGAACAATGATTGAGAAGAAGCTTGATGCTTTTTTTCTGAGGTGGACTATAACTGTAAATGGAGCTTGATGACACTGTAAGTACTGGATGGGAAAAGCTACCAGGTTTCGTGAATTGAATTAAATGTTGCTTGATTAGGGTAAACGGATGAAGGGAAGTGAGGATCAAAGTTAATGAGATTAGTGCCTCTAAGTGAGAGGTGAGGCCTGACTGCTAACACATGGTTACTTGCCCCAAGTTTGATTCTGTTTGGAAGTAGTTGGGGTTTTCTCCCTGCTTCCCTATAGCAATGTCTTGCATTCATGCACCTCCTGGGGTTTCTCTGATCTCTCTCTGGTTTTCCCTAAACCTGTCCTGCTCTGAAGATTAGTAAAATATTATTATTATTATTATTATTATTATTATTATTATTATTATTATTATTATTATTATTATTATTTTGATTTATTTCCCGCCACTCCCAAATGGCTCACGGCGGGTTACAATGTCTTAAAAAAACCATTAAAACTCCCATTAAAAGACTTTAAAATGTCACAACATGGCAGCACAATAATAAGATCCCCTTCCTACCCCCCATTCCTAAAAAAAGGGGGGGTGGAGGAGAAGGAGGTCAACGATGTTCAAGAAGCCCGGGGGAGAGCAGTCGATGTACCCCGGCAGCCCCAGCCTCAACCATAGACCTGGCGGAAGAGCTCCGTCTTGCAGGCCCTGCGGAACGTTAAAGGGTCCCGCAGGGCCCGCAGCTCACCCGGGAGCTCATTTCACCAGGTGGGGGTCAGGACCGAAAAGGCCCTGGCCATGGTCGAGGCTAGGCGTGCTTCCCTAGGGCCGGGAACGACCAGAAGATTCTCACTCTCAGAGCGCAGAGCCCTGCGGGGGGCATAGGGCACTAGGCGGTCCCTCAGGTATGTGGGTCCCAGCCCGCGTAAAGCCTTAAAGGTTAGAACCAGAACCTTGAACCGGATCCGGACAGCAATTGGTAACCAGTGCAGCTGCCTCAGCACAGGCTGGATGTGGGCCCTCCAAGGTGTGCCGGTGAGGACCCTAGCGGCTGCATTTTGTACCAGCTGGAGTTTCCGGATCAGAGACAGGGATAGGCCCGCGTAGAGCGAGTTACAGAAATCTAATCTGGAGGTGACCGTTGCATGGATCACAGTGGCCAGGTGTTCGGGGGACAGGTAGGGCGCTAGTAGCCGAGCTTGGCGAAGATGGAAAAATGCCTGGCCGGCTACTTTCCTGACCTGCGCCTCCATAGTCAGGGAGGCATCAATGGTCACACCCAAGTTTCTGGCCTGGGACGCGATGGTAAGATGCGCCCCTGCCAGGGTGGGTAAATGCGTTTCCTGTTCCCGCCCCCTACTTCCCAGCCACAGGACCTCCGTCTTGGAGGGGTTGAGTTTCAGGCGACTCTGCTCAAACCATTCTGTCACTGCTTCCAAACATCTGGCGAATGGTTCCGGGGGGGGAGTCTGGGTGGCTGTCCATGAGGAGATAGAGCTGGGTGTCGTCAGCGTACTGATGGCAGCCCAACCCAAAGCTCCGTACCAGCTGGGCCAGAGGGCGCATGAAGATGTTAAATAGTGTGGGGGAGAGAACCGCGCCCTGTGGGACCCCACAAGGGAGTCCATAAGGGCGCGAGAGCTCATCCCCCACTGCAACCCTATGGGTCCGGTTCTGGAGGAAGGAGCGTATCCAGCGCAAGGCTGTACCCCGTATCCCCATACCGGCGAGGCGGTGGCCCAATATCTCATGGTCCACGGTGTCGAAAGCAGCCGACAGATCCAGAAGGACCAGCACAGCTGACCCGCCTCTATCCAGCTGGCGACGGAGATCATCCAGCAAAGCGACCAACACCGTCTCCACCCCGTGGCCAGGGCGGAAGCCAGACTGATATGGATAGAGTGCCGAAGTTTCATCCAAGAAAGCTAGGAGCTGGTCCGCCGCAGGCCTTTCCACCACCTTGCCCAGGAATGCTAGGTGCGACACCGGGCGGTAGTTGGCAGGGTCCTGCGGGCCCAGCGTTGGTTTTTTCAGGAGAGGGCGAACCACTGCCTCCTTCAGCCGCTCGGGGAATTCCCCGGAACTCAGGGAAAGGTTGATAATATCCCTGAGTTGGCCTCCTATCCCCTCTCCGCTCCCCTTGAGAAGCCAAGAGGGACAGGGATCAAGGGGGCAGGTGGTCGCCCTGACCGACCCCAGCAACTTGTCCACTTCGGAAGAAGAGAGCCGTCTGAAGCCATCAAACCTCGCTGCCAAAGACGGCCAACAGGTCTCCAGTTCGTTTACTGTATTAATTGTGACAGGAAAGTCATGGCGAAGCAACAAGACTTTATCCGCAAAAAAGCTCGCTAATGCCTCGCAGCCAAGTGCCAATTGACTAATATTTTGGTGCCCCTGAAGGGCGGTAAGGGATCTAACTACCCTAAATAATTGGGCCGGGTGAGAGCTTGCGGACGCGATTTCTGTGGTGAAGAACTCTTGCTTCGCCACTTTCAGCCCCATCTCATACACCCTCATAAGCGTGCGATAAGATGTTCTTGCAGCTTCATCGCGAGTCTTCCGCCACACTCGCTCTAGTCATCTCACCTCCCTCTTCTTTTCCCGGAGCACCCCCGTGTACCAGGGGGCCCGTTTGAGTCGAGGGCAGAGAGGACGCTTAGGGGCAATCTCATCTATAGTGGCTGTCAGACGGGACTGCCAGTCCTCTACTAACGCTGCCAGTGAGTTGCCAGGAGGCATCGGGTCCCGCAGAGCATTCCGGAAACCAATTGGATCCATGAGTCTCCGCGGGCGGGCAAAAGTGCGCCCGCCGCCCAACTCGGGAGGGGGTGGCATCCCAAGCCGGGCCCGCAGGGCATAGTGGTCTGACCATGGCACGGCCAAAGCTGGCTCCAGAACCACCTCTATCCCGGCACTGAAAATCAAGTCAAGCGTGTGGCCGGCGTGATGTGGGACCGGCAACAAATTGTGAGAGCCCTAGTGTCGCCATGGATGACACCAGGTCCCCACCAAGTCCTGAAGTGGGCGAGTCCGCGTGGACATTGAAGTCACCCAGGATTAAGAGCCTAGGGAACTGCAACGCCCAGGCGGCTGCCACCTCCAGCAGGCGGGGCAGGGCATCTGGTGGCGCGTTGGGCGGACGGTATACCAGCCAGATGGCCGCGCTCTCGACCGAGCCCCACCCAATACCGACACACTCCACTCCACTGATTTCCGGCACCGGGAGAGCCCTGCAGGCGAGAGTCTCCCGAGCCAGAATTGCCACCCCCCCTCACCTCTTATGGGTCCGAGATTGGTGTAGGACCGAGAATCCTGGGGGGGGGGCAGTTCTTTCAAGGCCACCGACTCCCCCTCCCTCACCCAGGTGTCGGTCACGCAAGCAAGGTCCGCCCCCGACTCTGCAAAGAAGTGCTGCAGAGTGGAGGTCTTGTTCTTAATCGACATTGTATTGCACAGGACCAAGTTCGGACCCTCCCTATCACAGTAACACCTGGATGACTGCTGTTTGGATGGAAGAGTCCAGATTTTCTTGTTTTCACCTGCATGGCAATCAATTTCCCTATGGTAACTGTTTCCTCTCCCTACTACAGAAGATTTTCACAGAAATGTAATAGCATTTTCGCCATGTTATACTTAAATATATAGATAGGGTTCTCTGAATTCCCAGCTTTCTTTTTTTTTTTTAAATAACATGAATATATGAAGCTGCCATATTGAATGGGATGATTGATCTATCAGTATTTTATGCTCAGACGGGCAGTGGCTATGCTGTGTCTCACCACAGACTATCTGCATACATAATAGGGTTGAACTGTAAAAAATAGTTTACAAACTTACTTGGACAAACGATTGGAACTGTGGTCTATACTGCAGTATACAGCTTGTAAATTGGATCCTCTTCATGTAATTTCTACACCACTTAATGTGTTGTGTGGATATTTATGCTATGTTTCAGTTCTTTCTAGTGTTTCCAGACATCTAAAATCCTAATGCATCGATTACTGAATGTTGCATTTTGTTGATTATACTGACTTGATATGTGTAATTTGCCTTGTGATAAAGGCGGACTATAAATAACATCTTTAAATAGGACAGGGTCCTAATAAATAAAAGAGTAAGGCCACCTGGGGAGGAATTAGGGCGGGTCCTGTCCAGGATAAAAACTCAGAGGGCCCAATCAGGAGCCGCAAAGCGGCTCCTGATTGGGCCCTCCGAGTGTCCATCCAGGGCCAAGCAGCCAATGGGGAAGTGTGCAAAGTGCGTTCCTATTGGCCCCTCACCAGGACCGACCAAAATTCCATTCGCCCAGCCCAGTCTGGCTGCCAGTCTGCTCCTGACCACTGCAGGGAGAGGAGGTCAGTAGGGGTGCCAAGGGGGATGAAAACAGAGGCTGTGCCAGCCCTTTTCGCCCCAAGGCTGTCCTAACTGCCATGTCCAACTGCAAATGGCCTCAGAACCCTGACAGAGCTGGCAGGAGGCTGCAGAGTGCTCCCCCTCCCTCCCTTCAGGCCTTTTGCAAAGAGCCTCTGACAGCCCCTGACTGAGGGGAGGAGGCCTTTCCAAGACTAACGCAGGGGAGACTGAGGGCCTTCCTTTTGAGGGGGGGGGACTTTCCCCTTCTGCCAAACAGGTGGCTGACAGTGAGGCCTCAGAAAAGCCCCTTCTCACTTAAAATACTGCTGTGGCCGGGGGTTAAACACAGCCAAGCCATGTGTCTTTCTTCTTTGCAACTCTCTGCAGATTTGAGGCCACTGCACAGCGTTATTCTGCAGAGGAAGCTGGCTCTTTTGTCTTCTGTTTCATCTGCACAACAACCCTGTGCAGTAGGCCTCAAGTCTTTCAATTCAACAACAACCTGTGTGGGAAGCCTTAAATGTTTCTTCTCTACCACAACCCTGTCCAAAGTAGCCCTTTCTGCCTGGGGAGCTGATCTTTATACTCTGCAGGTCAGCTGTAATTCCAGGAGCTCTCCAGGCCACACCTGTAGGTTGGCTACCCCTGGGTTGGAAATATTCCTGGAGGTTTGGAGGTGGGACTTCAAAATCGTACAATGCCTCAGAGTCCAGCCTTCAAAGGAGCCATTTTTGCCTGCAGTTGGTAGGGAGTGGTGCAGGAGTGTCCCTCCTGGCCTATGGGTTATGGCCACCCCTTATGGCCAACTGTTTGTATTCTGGGGCGCAGACAGGCAGACCAGCATCAGTCCTGTGAGTCTGGAAAGTGCAGGAAGATCTAAATAAATATTTACAGCCTGAAACTAAATAGAGAACAAGTAAATGTCTGGAGACACATTGTAACTGAAATAGTAACTGGCAAATAACCTTGCCTGGCAAATAAAAAAACAGTATTAAAAACCTTACTAAGGTCAAGACTGCTGTGCACAGAGAGTCTTCCTCTTAGGGTTGCCAGCTTCCCTGTGAGGCTCGCTACTCCACCTCCCTCATGGGGAGTCTGCTATGGGGAGAGAAGGGGAAGACGATTGGAAAATGCTTTGAGACACCTGAGGCCTTCTGGGTCACTGCAGCCCATTCCCAGTTCTCTCGGATCTCTCACAACCCTACATACCTCACAGGTTGACTATTGTGGAGAGACAAATGGAAAAGGTGTTTGTAAACCGCTTTGAGAATCCTTTGGGTAGTAAAGAACAGGGTACAAAAATCTGTTCTTCTAAGAAGCAACCATGAAAGAAGCATGTGGGCACATAACATTTTACCAACAGTGAAAATATGGGAGACAGAAGGAACAGGGTGGACACCTGTGTACTGTGACTACCCCATGTGTATTAGGGCAGAGGGGCATTTCGGTGAATGTGGCCTAATTCACACAAGAAGGGACATGACGCAGAACTGGGGGGAATTGGTTGCCATGTAATCTTCCCCTAAGAAGAGTCTCCAGTCTGATTTTCCCTTCACATATCTGAGGACATGGCTCTGGAAAGCTCATCTGTAACCACTATGCCACAATTCCCAAAGGTCAGTCCTCTCCCACAATCAACGAACATTCCACACCACAGGTTCTTGACACCCATATCTCAACACCCATGGCCTCATTTGCCACAATGCCACCACAACCTCCCACACAACACACATGACAACCCCATGCCCTTACAGATTGGACAACTCCTCCCCTTCCTCTTCCCACTGCCAAGCTCTAGCGCCCGTTGTATTCTTGGAGACAACGGGCTTTGCCCCTAGTACATAAATAAATTTTAAACTGGAGATGCTGGGGAACTGAACCTGGGTAGATGCTGTACAAGCAAGCTACAAGTAAGTCTCTAGCTTCTTCCTTTCAAGGATGTATAAGAAACAGCATATCTCTGCAATGAAATGGGATATAGACTAATTTTTGTTAATTACCAATTCAGAGAATGTGAAACATATTCTTGTATAATGGAAATTGTTGTGGGGAAATGAGCCTGCTCCAGCCTGCAGGCCCTATTCCACCCAGCCCACTCGAAGGTTTTTAATATCACCTAGACCCATTATGCATGGCAGAAGCCACGCCAGGCTGCTGCCAGGCATTGTGCTGGAGCACTGCCGGGCATTCCCGTGTACTCATGGGGGAGGAATCAATGCCAGGGCTGGAAAGCCCAACTCGCTGCCTGAAGGCAGCAATGGCGAGGAGGTATGTGGGGAGGAGTGGGGGGAATGGGGCTCCCATCACACAATGGGAAATTCGGTTGATGTCATTTACTTGGATTTTAGTAAAGCTTTTGACAAGGTTCCCCATGAAGGTTCCCCAGGAAACTACAGACCAGTGAATCTGACCTCTGTTGTGGGGAAGATAATGGAGCAGATATTAAAGGGAGCGATCTGCAAACATCTGGAGGACAATTTGGTGATCCAAGGAAGTCAGCATGGATTTGTCTCCAACAGGTCCTGCCAGACCAACCTAGTTTCTTTTTTTGACCAAGTAACAGGTTTGCTGGATCGGGGAAATTTGGTTGATGTCATTTACTTGGATTTTAGTAAAGCTTTTGACAAGGTTCCCCATGATGTTCTGATGGATAAATTGAAGGACTGCAATCTGGATTTTTAGATAGTTAAGTGGATAGGGAATTGGTTAGAGAACCGCACTCAAAGAGTTCTTGTCAATGGTGTTTCATCAGACTGGAGGGAGGTGAGTAGCGGGGTACCTCAGGGCTCGGTGCTCGGCCCGGAACTTTTTAACATATTTATTAATGATCTAGATGAGGGAGTGGAGGGACTACTCATCAAGTTTGCAGATGACACCAAATTGGGAGGACTGGCAAATACTCCGGAAGATAGAGACAGAGTTCATCGAGATCTGAACACAATGGAAAAATGGGCAAATGAGAACAAGATGCAATTTTATAAAGATAAGTGTAAAGTTCTGCATCTGGGTCAGAAAAATGAAAAGCATGCCTACTGGATGGGGGATACGCTTCTAGGCAACACTGTGTGTAACGAAACCTTGGGGTACTTGTGGATTGTAAACTAAACATGAGCAGGCAGTGTGATGCAGCGGTAAAAAAGGCAAATGTCATTTTGGGCTGTATCAACAGGAGCATCACATCAAAATCACAAGATGTCATAGTCCCATTGTATACGGCACTGGTCAGACCACACCTGGAGTACTGTGTGCAGTTCTGGAGGCCTCACTTCAAGAAGGACGTAGATAAAATTGAAAGGGTACAGAGGAGAGCGACGAAGATGATCTGAGGCCAAGGGACCAAGCCCTATGAAGATAGGTTGAGGGACTTGGGAATGTTTAGCCTGGAGAAAAGGAGGTTGAGAGGGGACATGATAGCCCTCTTTAAGTATTTGAAAGGTTGTCACTTGGAGGAGGGCAGGATGCTGTTTCTGTTGGCTGCAGAGGAGAGGACACGCAGTAATGGGTTTAAACTTCAAGTACAACGATATAGGCTAGATATCAGGAAAAAAAATCACAGTCAGAGTAGCTCAGCACTGGAATAGGCTGCCTAAGGAGGTGGTGAGCTCCCCCTCACTGGCAGTGTTCAAGCAAAGGTTGGATACACACTTTTCTTGGATGCTTTAGGATGCTTAGGGCTGATCCTGCGTTGAGCAGGGGGTTGGACTAGATGGCCTGTATGGCCCCTTCCAACTCTATGATTCTATGATTCTATAATGGTGGAGAGTGGCATGCCGACAGGGGCGTGCGGTGTCCCTCTATCTATGGGCCTGGCCTGACACAGCCCCTGCTGGCACCCGCGGCATCCAAGAATGTTAAAGTATAGGAAAGACTTCTTAAGCTTAGAAAATTACAGGTCTGTACATATTTTCCATCACAAAAAAGTTATCTCCAGGCAAGCACATGGTCAATGGTTGCCTCGGTCAAGACTTCTGATAGACCCAGTACAAAAAAGACCTCTTCCTTGCTGTAAGGAGTTTTTATCACATCTGTTTCTCTACCTACTGACCAGATTAGGCAAGATCAGAGAAGCATTTCCTCAGGAATCCTCTTCCTGGAGTGTCTCTAGCATTTAAAACCTTCAAATCTCCATTCCCTGCTTGAGGAAGATTGAGGGCTTGACCCATCCATTATCTCTTCTGCTAGCTCCTTGAAAGCACTTGCACTCCCCCCCTGCACCTAGAGGGGGCTTTTACCTCTAGTGAAAAAAGGCATTTTTTCACAATCACTATAATACTAATCAGTCACTGACTGAAAAATAATCAGCCAGAGAAACCTGCATAGGGTAAACCTGGAGGTATTCTGCATTATGGAAAACTCACAAAAAGACTGCTAAAAATGATGCCTTATTCCTCAGCTATGCATTTGTGAATGGTTTTGCAGCGCCGTTTTTGATTATGCACTGCAAACACTGCTGGGCATGCATTTAGCGTGTTATCACAAGGATTCTGAAACTTGCTAAACATCGACTTTTCCCATGTCACAGGGCTGAAGATGCTCATTTTGTGATGTAGAAATGCCAGCGTGTTTTTGGTCTCCTCCCCTTTTCTGCCTTTGTCTACCAATGGGAGCTCGAGTGCTCTGCCTTTTTTGTCAGCAATCACATGAACATGCTATTTGCCCTGGTGACCAAGCCATATTGCTATGTAAATGAGTAGAAATTGTGGTATTTATGGCAGTGGAATTCTCCTCAAACTACAAAGCTTGAGGCACCGACTGCTGATTTCTGCTTCCTCCAGCGTCAGTGATCATGTTGTAGTCTGAAAAATATTGCATGCACTCAAAAGCTCACACCTTGAATAAATGAGGGAGAGACTACAGATTTAGCATCTCAAAATGTAGAAGCATATATGACAGCTTTTCTGTGAGTGCTGTATAACCACTAACGTTTTAAAAACGAGCAACTTGAGGGGTGGGGTAAATTAAAACAGTGTTTAGTGTCACATGCATAAAGAGCCCTGGTCACCATTATGCTGCATTAGCATCTTTACCAGCATCTTTACCAGCAACAGGAAAACTACAGAGGGCTATCCCTGTTTGGATTTGTTGACCAGGAAGCTAACAGAAAAAATACAAAGTAGAAGAAAGATCAAAAGGAGGTTGTAGTGTCTCCTTCCGTCTCCCATAGAATCACTGGCTTACAGAGAAAAGGCTGTGCTTCATCATGGAGGTGTTTCCTCTAATGCAGACCAGCTCCTGCATGCAGTAATTGGCTGTGAATTTGTTCAGAGGAAAAGAGTAAAATCTGTGAAGTATCTGTAGCCATGATTTGCAGATGTAGAGTCTTCTTCTTCTGCCCTAGGCTTGAGGTAAAGGTACCCCCTGTGCAAGCACTGGGTCATGTCTGACCCTTGGGGTGACGCCCTCTAGCGTTTTCACTCTGCGCCACAAGAGGCTCTAGGCTTACCAAGTGTTTTATTTGAAGAGGCAACCCCTCCCACCTTCTTCTGACTTGAGCTATCAGGAGAAACAGTGGGGGGCAAAAATTATGTCAAACTACGTGCCAATGTCACATGTGGGCAAAACCCTAGAGGTAACATCAGCTGAGGGTAATACGTCCTTGGACTACAATTCCCAGCAAATGCTGGGAGGGGCTCATGCGAATTGTAGTCCATGGACATTTGGAGGGCCACAGTTTGCCTATCCGTGTTCTAGAGTGTCAGTCAACGTGCTGATGTTACATCCTGGTTTTCTCCAAGATCATTTCTATCACTTTTTAATAGAGAGTTCCAAGTTAAGAGGTACTATCACTTGAATTAGCTCTATTCTTCAGGGCCAATCCCTACAGTTGAGCTGGTCTTTGGAAAACATATATATAGAGGAGCACAGACTCATACCATGTGATTTTTTTGTTGGATAACCCAAGTTTTGTTTGGTTTGGTTTCTTTACTCAGCCAAACCTCTAGATTCATTACAGTCACCACCCCTTGTGGCTCAATGACAAATGCAGTTTCATATTACCATCTTAAGGTGGGTTGTCAAATTAATAAGAGGGGAAGGTTGAGCTGGTGACTAGTTGTGTAAACACTCCAGCATATGTCATGACAAAGACTCCAAAAGACTCCATATGCATGGCTACCAAGTTAAACACAAACTTTCCCTCCTCAAACACAAGCTTCTCAAGTCTCAGGGGTATTTGATAAGACAAAAAGAACCACAAATTTACTTTGCTGATAAATGCAAATATGGCTTGTTTGATGTAATTCAGGTTTCCTTCAGCAATGGGACACCATTCTGTGATTCTGTGATTCTATGCCAGGGATGACCAAACTGTAGCTCTCCAGATGTCACAGAATCACAGAATCACAGAATCATAGAGTTGGAAGGGGCTGTTCACCCCACCCAGAGGCATTCTTAAGTGATTCTGGGCAAAAGTCTAGGTTAGGACCCCATTATCTCTGCACACCTCATGCTCCCTGCTTGAACCAAACAAGGGGCAAGTCTTGACTTAGAATCATAGAATCATAGAGTTGGAAGGGGCCATACAGGCCATCTAGTCCAACCCCCTGCTCAATGCAGGATCAGCCCAAAGCATCCTAAAGCATCCAAGAAAAGTGTGTATCCAACCTTTGCTTGAAGACTGCCAGTGAGGGGGAGCTCACCACTTCCTTAGGCAGCCTATTCCACTGCTGGACTACTCTGACTGAGAAAAAATTTTTTCCTGACATCCAGCCTATATCATTGTACCTGTAGTTTACACCCATTACTGCGCGTCTTTTCCTCTGCAGCCAACGGAAACAGCATCCTGCCCTCTTCCAAATACTTAAAGAGGGCTATCATGTCCTCTCTCAACCTCCTTTTCTCCAGGCTGAACATTCCCAAGTCCCTTAACCTATCTTCATAGGGCTTGGTCCCTTGGTCCCAGATCATCCTCATCGCTCTCCTCTGAAACCCTTTCAATTTTATCTACATCCTTCTTTAAGTGAGGCCTCCAGAACTGCACACAGTACTCCAGGTGTGGTCTGACAAGTGCCGTATACAATGGGACTATGACATCTTGTGATTTTGATGATGATACAGCCCAAAATGGCCATCCAGTAGGTATGCTTTTCATTTTTCTGACCCAGAACTTTACACTTATCTTTATTAAATTGCATCTTGTTCTCATTTGCCCATTTTTCCATTGTGTTCAGATCTCATTGAACTCTGTCTCTATCTTCCGGAGTATTTGCCAGTCCTCCCAATTTGGTGTCATTTGCAAACTTGATGAGTAGTCCCTCCACCTCCTCATCTAGATCATTAATAAATATGTTAAAAATATGTCCATTGCCTACAATTCCCATGAGCCTCTGCCAGCACCATGTATCTGGGGAGCCACAGTTTGGCTACCCCTGATTTATGCTGAGGTTGCCCCTAGTCCACCACCCCCCTTCCCAGGCTCCTCTCCCAGGGCCAGGGCCTTTTCGGTCCTGGCCCCCACCTGGTGGAATGAGCTCCCGGGTGAGCTGCGGGCCCTGCGGGACCCTTTAACGTTCCGCAGGGCCTGCAAGACGGAGCTCTTCCGCCAGGTCTATGGTTGAGGCTGGGGCTGCCGGGGTACATCGACTGCTCTCCCCCGGGCTTCTTGAACATCGTTGACCTCCTTCTCCTCCACCCCCCCTTTTTTTAGGAATGGGGGTAGGAAGGGGATCTTATTATTGTGCTGCCATGTTGTGACATTTTAAAGTCTTTTAATGGGAGTTTTAATGGGTTTTTTAAGACATTGTAACCCGCTGCGAGCCATTTGGGAGTGGCGGGAAATAAATTGAAATAATAATAATAATAATAATAATAATAATAATAATAATAATAATAATAATAATAATAATAATAATAATAATAATAATAATAATAATAATAATATCTCCTGGTATAATATCTCCTGGTATTTCCCAACTAGGACAAAGCACTGTGTTGATGCACTGAATGAATGTCACCTTCTGAACATGAACTACATGGAAAAACAAACAGATGGAAAAATACTCTCTGGGCTACCTTCATGATCTGAGCCTTCATAGAAAGGAAGGCATCAAAGATCACACCCAAATTCCTGATGGATGTTGTCCCAATGTTAATTGCACCCCATCCAGGCATAGGAAGCGCACTGGCTGCTCCTGCCCCTTCCCACCCAGCCACAGGATCTTCTTGGAGGGTTTAAGTTTCAGATGACTCTGCCTGAGCCATCCAGTCACTGCTTCCAAACAACTGGCAAATGTAAAGGGGGGGGGAGTCCATCCGTCCAACAGAAGATAGAGCTGGGTGTCATCTGCTTATGTAGATGTTAAAGAGCAAGGAGTCTGTGGCCTTAAAAGGACCCCAGTATCCTCTATAACAGGATTCCGGAAACCCTGGGTTCACATGGCCAGGGGTTACACAGTTCCCCAGGGGCTATGTGGGACATTTGCATGGCCACTGACACCACGAGATATCACTGGGGCCTACTTTCCTCATTGCTGTTCAGGCCTAATCTCTTTCTCCACAAAGGAAACAGTAAATGATTGATCGATTGATTGATTGACTGGCTCCTGCACCTTACTTCTGCACCTACTTTTCTGAAGGGGCATGGGACCACTTCTGGGGTTCCTCAAAACCTGAAAAATATTTCAGGGATTCCTTCATGGTCAAAAGGTTTTTAAAGGCTGCTCTATAACCTACCTCAAGAGCCTCTTGTGGCGCAGAGTGGTAAGGCAGCAGACATGCAGTCTGAAAGCTCTGCCCATGAGGCTGGGAGTTCGATCCCAGCAGCCGGCTCAAGGTTGACTCAGCCTTCCATCCTTCCGAGGTCGGTAAAATGAGGACCCAGCTTGCTGGGGGGTAAACGGTAATGACTGGGGAAGGCACTGGCAAACCACCCCGTATTGAGTCTGCCATGAAAACGCTAGAGGGCGTCACCCCAAGAGTCAGATATAACTCGGTGCTTGCACAGGGGATACCTTTATCTTTACCTATAACCTACCTCAGTTATGTGATGTGGAGACAATTTCTTGAGCTGTGTATTTTGAAATGTTCTACTTTGGGCATGACAGGAGCCCCACCCCCACCATGAGTTGGCAGGTCCGGATTGGGAAATCCCAGGAGGTTGTGGAGGTGTAGCCTGAGGGCAGTAGGGTCAGGGGAGGGACTTCAGTGGGGTCCAATGCCATTCAGTCCATGTTCTGAAGCGGCCATTATTTCCATGGGAACTGATTTCTGTTGGCTGGAGACCAGTTGTAATAGCAGGATCTCTTCAGCCAATACCTGGAGGTCAACAACCCAATTTGCACTGACTGCTAAGGTTGCCAGATCCAGGTGGGCAAATCCTGGAGATTTTGGTGGTGGAGCACTGAGGACTGCAGTGTTTGGGGTGGGGAGGGGCTTCAGTGGGGCATGATGCAACAGAGGTCACCTTCCAAATGTTGTGGATCTGTACATGATTGAACAGAATATGGGGAATGCCCTGCAGGGGGCATCAGAGGAGACAAATAATGAACATATTTAGAGGCAGTTATGCATTCACAGTTTTTCATCAATTTAATGCTATTAAATTGCCCTTTTTTAAAATGTGTTTTGGGGGTTTTTTTACATGCAATACCAGATTGCAGTAAAGGATTCTGCCTTTGAACGAGCCTTCGTCAAGAGGGAGAGTACTTCATCCATTGTACTCAGAGCTCATTGGTAGGGTGTGGTCAGCAGCAATGTCACCTGACTGACATGCTACTGACAGAGCCTCATGGGAATTGTAGTTAATGGACTTTCCGTTCAGCCATTGGTGTAAGACAGCTCAAGGGAGGAGACAGAAAACAAAGTAATGTTTATACATGCCATAAATAGCGTCCCTGGCCTACAGGAAAGCAGTGTAGCAAATCAAGTTTAAAGGTAAAGGTATCCCCTGTTGAAGCACCGAGTCATGTCTGACCCTTGGGGTGAAGCCCTCTAGCGTTTTCATGGCAGACTCAGTACGGGGTGGTTTGCCAGTGCCTTCCCCAGTCATTTTTGTGGCGAAATCACTGCCACGTGCAGGATCAAAAAAGGAAGCACCTTTTTTCCACAGTCTTTTTGTGAGTTTTCCTGTTGTGCATAATAAACCTAGGTCAGGAATTTCCTGATTTTTTAAAAATAATTTACTTTATGTCCTGATTGGCTCAATTAGAGCTTACTGCATATACTTCCTCCCTGCTTGCCTCTAGAACAGAAAAATTACTGCACACAACATTTAGGCAGCTCACTGCCTCGTTTGTACACAAAGTTGTTTCTCTTCTGGATAAAACCATTTTATTCTGTTAAGCCTCTTGGTGCTTTGGGCCTCCTTGAAAATTTAAACTCTGCCAACACCAAAGGGGCCAGAATTGATCTCTGTCAGGTGAATTGATCTCTCAGTTGGAGATCAGTTGTAATACCATGACATTCCCAGACACCCTACCAAGAGACCTCTGTCCACTACCACTCTGAGTAGTGGAAGGAGAAAAAACCAAATATATGGTAAGAGTTTCTGGAGATCCCTAATTTCCCACTGGGGGTTAGAATGGCTGGGCAACGCTACTTCTGTTTTGGAATCCATACAACGAAACTCTCGTACAAGTTCTGAATACAGCTTGGGGCTTTCCAGGGCCTCCTTACTACATGCTTTTCATTCTTTCCCCTGTGAAGTCGTGTGTGTGTGTACATGTGCACAGTGCTGTCAAGTTGCAGCCAAGTGATGGCCACCCTGGCAGCGGGCCTTCAAGGCGAGTGAGAAACAGAGGTGGTTTGGTATGATCTTTCTCTGCAGAGCTTTCCTTGGTGGTCTCCCTTCCAAGTATCAATCCCGCTCAGCTTTTGAGATCTGCCAAGATTCAGCTCTGCCATCCCACCTTCCCTTCCCTGTGTAACATCCTGGCCCTTGGAAATTTGGTGTCAAATACTGTTGCAAATGAAGGTCAGGAGTCCTAGTGGGAAAATATTTCCATGAACCGTAAGGAATGTTCCAAGTTGCCATAGATTCTTGAAAATGTTCCTAAACATCATAGGTTCTTGATATACATTTCTCTCATAGGCCTGATATATAGGGCTGGGACAGCCATGTTCTATATTCTCAGTGCTGGGGAGGGGCAATAGTGAGAAGGTTTCTGGAGTTCTAGCCTTGCTGGTGGACCCCCTGATGGCAGGAAGACACAGAATGTTGGACTGGATGGGGCAATGGCATGAAACAACATAGCTTTTCTTATGTTCTTATGAGGGGGTTGTAAAAACATACGGAGCACAGATCCATCAGTGGTTATTAGCCACAAAGTCTAGATGAAACATTCTGTCTTGAGCACTGCTGCTTTATATTCTTGGTGCTTGGGGGTAACAGTGGGAGGACTTCTGGACTGGCTGGTGGACTGTCTATTGGTACCTGGGTTTTGATCCCTGTGTGACACAGACTGGATGGGCCCTTGTTCTCATCCAACATGACTTCTCTTATGTTCTCAGGTTCTCATATTCAGCTCATACCTGTCCTAAAGATTGGTCTGGAACAGCAGCCAAGAGCAGAACTATGGTCAGAAGAAGCATTTCTGGGGGGTCTAAGTGGGGGAGAAACAACAAGCAAATAAGATTAGGATATTTATTTGTATAATCTGTTTGAGCACTATTCATGCAACAGTCTGTGCTTTGCAAGTTCCTCATGACAAGCGCCTTACTCTCAGCAGAACTGGGCAAAACTGAAACATGGCTGCTAAGCATACATTCACACCACCGCAATGCCCATGTACCATCACCACTGTCCTTCCCACCCTTTCAAACATTTTCCTGCATTTTCCCTCAGAGGGTTAATATCAGTGTGCGTGTGGGGGGGGGCAGTTATGACTAAGGAAAATGCACTCTTTCCCACAAGCAAAGTAGAGTGACCATTCAATTGCAGGAAAGTCATCTTCTCATAGGAATGGGGTCTACTCCAAGGGCTTTCTACCCAAGTCTCAGAGTGGAAGGGCTTGTTGTTGTTGTTAGGTGCGAAGTCGTGTCTGACCCATCGCGACCCCATGGACAATGATCCTCCAGGCCTTCCTGTCCTCTACCATTTCCCGGAGTCCATTTAAGTTTGTACCTACTGCTTCAGTGACTCCATCCAGCCACCTCATTCTCTGTCGTCCCCTTCTTCTTTTGCCCTCGATCGCTCCCAGCATTAGGCTTTCCTCCAGGGAGTCCTTCCTTCTCATGAGGTGGCCAAAGTATTTGAGTTTCATCTTCAGGATATGGCCTTCTAAGGAGTAGTCAGGGCTGATCTCCTCTAGGACTGACCGGTTTGTTCGCCTTGCAGTCCAAGGGACTCGCAAGAGTGGAAGGGCTAGAGTTGCCAAATTCAGGTTGGGATATTCCTAGAAATTTGGGGGCAAAGCCAAGGGAGTGAGAGTTTGGGAAACAGAAGAGACCTCAACAGAATACAATGCTATAGAGTCCATTCTCCAAAGTACTTGCTTTCTCCAGAGGAACTGATCTGCGTAGTTGGAGATCAGTTGTAATTCTGGGAGATCTTCAAACCTGCCTGCAGGTTGTGTAAAGACCCACCAGCCAAAGGAAATCACAGGTGAGAAGAAAGCTGGCAAACTGGCTAAGTGCAAACAAAGAATCTTCTTTATTCTTAAACAGAAACAACAACTCTAAAACAAGATCCGGTATTAAACTCATTTTCAAGGAGAAAGTTCTTCCTCAGTGGCTATGTTTCCGAGGTAGGCTGTAGACATGCTGATCCCCCACTAAAAATACTGCAATCAAAGTGGATACTTTTTAGATATGGATACTCGTGGGGTCTGATTTAAAATATCCTGTAAAAACCCTGGAACTATAGAAATACAGTCACTGAGGAAGAACTTCCTGCATTCTGCAGGGGGTTGGACTATATGAACTTGGTGATCCCTTCCAATTCTATGATTCTATGAATCTATAAAAACAAGTTTAATACCAGAAATTGTTTTTGTGTTGCTGTTTCTGTGTACAAGCCTCTTGTGGCGCAGAGTGGTAAGGCAGCAGACATGCAGTCTGAAAACTCTGCCCATGAGGTTGGGAGTTCAATCCCAGCAGCCTTCCATCCTTCCGAGGTCGGTGAAATGAGTACCCAGTTAGCTGGGGGGTAAATGGTAATGACTGGGGAAGGCACTGGCAAACCACCCCGTATTGAGTTTGCCATGAAAACGCTAGAGGGCATCACCCCAAGGGTCAGACATGACCCGGTGCTTGCACAGGAGATACCTTTACCTTCTGCGTAAGAATAAAAATTCTTTGTTTGCACTTCGCCTGTTCGTCAGCTTTCTTCTCATCTGTGGGAAATTCTTGAGAGTTTTGGGGTGCAGGGTCAGAGTGTGGGGAGGGGAAGGAGCTTGGTAGGGTCTAAGAGTCCACCCCCCCCCACACACACACACCCTGGAGCTGCCATTTCCGCCATGGAAATTGATCTCTGTAGTCAGGAGTTCAGTTGTAATTCAGGGACATCTCCTGGCCCCATATGGAGATTGGCAACCAAAGTTGATCATCAAGCACCCACAATGTCTGTAGAGAATTAATGGACCCTAAGGAAGATGGATAGCAGGGCACAGAAATGCCACTGGCCTCAATGAAGCCAATCTGAACAATCCTTGTATGGGGACCTCTATTTTATGTTATAAAACCTGCCTAATAGAAGGGCACAAACCTTCTATTGGGCACAAACATAACATCCCACATTACTGATTCTGTGTGAACATTAACCTCAGTTACCTGTTTCTTTGTGAATAAACTTTGTTAACCTTTTTAAAAAGCAAACCAACTTGTTCCTGTTGGTTTGTCTCATCATTCGTGAGACACTGAACCAGGCCTGATGGGTTTTAATATCCAGGCCTGGGTTTTATCCCCCTTTTAAAACCCTTCCTAGAAGGATTCCCCTGTATGGTATTCCTGTAAGTTGGTGTCTAGTTCCCAGAAAATCTCTCACAGACCCCTTTGCTGTCATTTTCCTAGTTCATCCTTTTGTGTAAGATTGCCAACCTCCAAGTTAAGGCTGGAGTCCCATCCCCGCCCCTCCTCCCCGAATTATAACTGATCTCCAAACAACAGAGATCAACTCCACTTGAAGAAAATGGCAAGTTTGGAGGCAGATTCTATGGCATCAGGTCCCTCCTGAACTTTCTTCCCGAATTCTAGCCTCCTCCGTCAATATCTGAACCCTTGCCACCAGGGGATGCCAACCTCCAGGTGGGACCTAGGTGTTTTCCCTGGAGAAAATGGATGCTTTGAACAAATACTTGTCAAATTAAGGTCACTGAGTTCAAGAGAATCAGAGTCTAGTAGCACCTTTAAGACCAACCAAGATTTACTCAAGACACTCACGCCTTGAATATATCTTTGTTGGTCTTAAAGGTGCTACTGAACTCTGATTTTATTGTGCTACTTCAGACCAACATGGCTACTCATTTAAGTTCAAGGGAGCTTGTGAAAGTAACATATTCATGCGAAGGGGGGGAGACCACTTGGAATGTTCCCTGGGGCACAACAAAACAATCCAAACTGGGCCTTTTTTTGAATTTTTTTTATAGCATATTTCTAAAGCCCTTCTGCCAGTGACAGAGGACAACAGAAACTCCCCACACCTTTTCAACACAGACAGCATTTGAGAACATCCCTTATGGAAAACATCTCCCTCGGCCCCTGGCATAGTAATGTTTCTTTCTCTTTTAAGGAGGTTTCATAGAAACAAAGTGTGCACAGCTATATTTTGGGCTTGGGTATATTTGACTGTTAATTTAGATGACGTTTTTCAATCATGGTTTTCCAAGATTTCAGTTAGGACTGGCTTTGAAGGCTGTGGGCTGATAACTATAGGGATGCCGGTGACACAGAATTACAGTTCACCTCCAGAGTACAGAGAGAATGGGTGCTTTGAAAAGTGGACTCTGTGGCCTTGTAGCCCCCTGAGATCCCTGTCCTCCTCGGGCTTCATCTCCAAATCTTCAGGAGTTTCCCAACCTGGATCTGGTAGCCCTATGCCCCCATCCCGTGTGGGTGACCAGGAGGAGTCCTGGCGACCCTACTTGGCCAGCAGGATTTTTTACACTTAAATGAAAGACTTTTTCTACATTACCTTTCCCAGCGTGGTCCTGTCTGTCTTTTCTGAATAGCTGAAGGAGGCAAAACTATAAAAGCACGGGAGGTTTATATATAGCAGGAACACTTCCTGCTTTGGGAAGGACAGAGAAATACCAAGCCAGAAGCAGTAGGCTGTATTATTTTAAAAGGTCCTGAATGTTTTCAGAAAAGATCTTGGTGACTCAAGAGGCTAGTGCAAGTGTTATGTTGTGGGTAGATAGGTCGCCAGCTAATTCCAGACTTGTAGTTCAGGTCATTTCCGCATGGAGACCTACCTTGTCTTAGCCTCACCTTGGGTTTCTTTTCATTTGGGCTTTCCCCCCTTATTCTGCAACCTGAAATTCATGACGTTTCTGCACAGAGTCTGATGGAGACAGCCTCCCAGCAACCTTTTTTTGCAAAACGATGCCTGCTTGTACCTTTGTTTGGGTTGTGCCCCTTAGTCCCACCATTCTGCACTGTTGATCACCTTCCCCCCTTCCCTCCAGTGTCCCATATGACATTTAAAAAAAAACAAAAACATCTGAAGTATAACATTATAACACCATAACACTGCTGTGTAAGACTGGAACTTCTCATACTTCTCATGCTGATGGAAAGGTATGATCTAGTAGGCATCACAGAAACTTGGTGGAATGATTCTCATGACTGGAATGTAATGGTGGATGGATATGAACTGTTCAGAAAAAACAGAATAGATCGAAGAGGTGGAAGAGTGGCACTGTATGTGAGGAAAGGGCTTACCTGTCAGGAAATGCTAGTGAAGGAGAGCATATCTGCAGTGGAAAGCATCTGGGTGAAAATAAGCGAGGGGAAAACAAACGGCAGGACCTTGTCATCATGGGTGACTTCAATTTCCCAGATGTGTGCTGGGAAACTAACTCTGCGAAGCGTCCTCAGTCATGCAAGTTTCTGACCTGCCTGGCTGACAATTTCATTTATCAAATGGTAGATGAACCCACAAGAGGTTCAGCCATACTGGACTTAATACTGACCAACGGGCAAGAGTTGGTGGATGAGGTGAAGGAGGTGGAGACCCTAGAGGGAAGTGACCATGTCCTCATAGAATTCCTTTTGAGATGGGGAGCCAAGGAAGCTTGTAGCCAGACACGGATGTTGGATTTTCATAGGGCAAATTTTAATAAACTCAGAGACATGATGAGTGTCATACCATGGACGAGAATGCTGGAAGGGAAGGGAGCATGTGAAGGGTGGGCGCTACTCAAACAAGAGCTATTGCATGGACTATTCCAGAAATACGAAAACACTGCAGGAGCTCTAAGAAGCCTATTTGGATGAACAGAGAACTTCAAGAGGAACTAAGAAAGAAAAGGAAAATGTTCAGGAAATGGAAGGAGGGACAGAGCTCTAAAGAAGAGTACCTACAGGTTACTAGGCACTGTAGATCAATCATCAGAAAGGCCAAAGCTGAGAGTGAGCTAAGATTGGCCAGGGAAGCCCATTGTAACAAGAAAAGATTTTTCAGTTATGTGAGGAGCAAACGTAAAGTCAAGGAGGCAATAGGCCCACTGTTGGGTGCAAACTCTAACGAAAGATGCAGAGAAAGCAGAAAGGCTTAGTGCCTATTTTACATCAGTTTTTTCCCACAGGTCAAAGTGTTTAGGCACATCTAGAGATGGCTATAGCCAAAGGATAGTGTCTGGGTGGCAGGTTAACATGGATAGAGAGGTTGTCGAGAGGCATTTAGCTGCACTGGATGAGTTCAAATCCCCTGGTCCAGATGAAATGTACCCGAGAGTACTCAAAGAACTTTCCAGAGAACTTGCACAGCCCTTGTCCATCATCTTCGGAACCTCTTTAAGGACTGGAGATGTCCCGGAGGACTGGAAAAGAGCAAACGTTATTCCGATCTTCAAAAAAGGGAGGAAGGATGACCCAGGAAACTACAGACCAGTGAATCTGACCTCTGTTGTGGGGAAGATAATGGAGCAGATATTAAAGGGAGCGATCTGCAAACATGTGGAGGACAATTTGGTGATCCAAGGAAGTCAGCATGGATTTGTCTCCAACAGGTCCTGCCAGACCAACCTAGTTTCCTTTTTTGACCAAGTAACAGGTTTGCTGGATCGGGGAAATTCGGTTGATGTCATTTACTTGGATTTTAGTAAAGCTTTTGACAAGGTTCCCCATGATGTTCTGATGGATAAGTTGAAGGACTGCAATCTGGATTTTCAGATAGTTAGGTGGATAGGGAATTGGTAAGAGAACCACACTCAAAGAGTTGTTGTCAATGGTGTTTCATCAGACTGGAGAGAGGTGAGTAGCGGGGTACCTCAGGGCTCGGGGCTCGGCCCGGTACTTTTTAACATATTTATTAATGATCTAGATGAGGGGGTGGAGGGACTACTCATCAAGTTTGCAGATGACACCAAATTGGGAGGACTGGCAAATACTCCGGAAGATAGAGACAGAGTTCAACGAGTTCTGAACACAATGGAAAAATGGGCAAATGAGAACAAGATGCAATTTAATAAAGATAAGTGTAAAGTTCTGCATCTGGGTCAGAAAAATGAAAAGCATGCCTACTGGATGGGGGATACGCTTCTAGGTAGCACTGTGTGTGAACGAGACCTTGGGGTACTTGTGGATTGTAAACTAAACATGAGCAGGCAGTGTGATGCAGCGGTAAAAAAGGCAAATGCCATTTTGGGCTGTATCAACAGAGGCATCACATCAAAATCACAAGATGTCATAGTCCCATTGTATACGGCACTGGTCAGACCACACCTGGAGTACTGTGTGCAGTTCTGGAGGCCTCACTTCAAGAAGGACGTCGATAAAATTGAAAGGGTACAGAGGAGAGCGACGAAGATGATCTGGGGCCAAGGGACCAAGCCCTATGAAGATAGGTTGAGGGACTTGGGAATGTTCAGCCTGGAGAAAAGGAGGTTGAGAGGGGACATGATAGCCCTCTTTAAGTATTTGAAAGGTTGTCACTTGGAGGAGGGCAGGATGCTGTTTCTGCTGGCTGCAGAGGAGAGGACACGCAGTAATGGGTTTAAACTTCAAGTACAACGATATAGGCTAGATATCAGGAAAAAGTTTTTCACAGTCAAAGTAGTTCAGCAGTGGAATAGGCTGCCTAAGGAGGTGGTGAGCTCCCCCTCACTGGAAGTCTTCAAGCAAAGGTTGGATACACACTTTTCTTGGATGCTTTAGGATGCTTAGGGCTAATCCTGCGTTGAGCAGGGGGTTGGACTAGATGGCCTGTATGGCCCCTTCCAACTCTATGATTCTATGTTTCTATGATTCTATGATTCTATGACTGTAAGAATGCTTTTTTAAAACTCAGAAACAGTGCTGTAACGCTGTCACCACCTTTTAAAACTATGCGGTTTATGATGAGCCCAAGGTCACCCAGCTGGCTGCATGTGGGGGAGTGCAGAATCAAACCTGGTATGCCAGATTAGAAGTCCGCATTCCTACACCAAACTGGCTCCTATCCACTACACCAAACTGGTGGGATTGAGGAGCATGAAAACAAAGGTGCAAAAAAAATCCAAACAATATCCTTAATGCAGAAACAGCCCCATATTCACCCAACAGAGTTGTCCAAAGTGAACTGAATTGCAAATTAGCATAAGTGGAAGATAGGGCACCTGACGGCAACAGTTAGGAAGAAAAGGTATCTTGAACCAGTTTGGCAGCTCACAGCCTTGCTGAAAAGCCAAAATTCTCATCACAGAATTCTCATCATTGACTGAGCTTTGCTCAGTTGTGGATAATGAGGAGTTTCTTGGCCTTTCCAGCCTTGGCCCTGGCCTGGTGGAACATTCTGCTTGGCGAAGATCAGGACCCTTCGGGTTCCCTCACAATTCTGGAGCCAATGGTTGAGGCGAGTTAAAGACACCAAGAATTGTTGGCCTCCCCACCAGAAACATCCACCAACAGGGTGCTTCTCCAAGATTTGATCAATCCTCATAAGGAGACAATAATAGCAAGTGGTTTTTATAGGATCTATTATTTTATTGTTTTACTGTTCTGTTTTTTTAAAAGGCGTTTTAAAGGATAGGACCTTCAGTAATGTGATTAAACTATGGGCAGAACAATATCATCTAGATATGAGAGGAGAAAATCACAGTTTACCAGTGGAACTGACTGCCTAAGGAGATGCTTCCCCTGGATGCTTTGGGCTGATCCTGCATTGAGCAGGGGGTGGGACTAGATGGCCTGCATGGCCCCTTCCAACTCTATGGTTCTATGAAAGTCCTAATAACTGCCTCGAGCTGACAGGGAGGGGTAATACACAAATAAAACATTTATTTATTATTTCCGTCTGCATGGCCAGCCTCCAGCTGGAACTGGCATTCTCCTGGAATTTCCCCGATAGCAATATTATATTAGCAGAGTGCTCAAAGCACACAGCACAGAGGAATAATCTGGTGGGCGTATGTGCTTCTATAGGGAATACAGTTACACATGGAGGCTTTTTAACCTGAGCAATCTGATAGGAGCCCTCTATTGTAAGGAACTCTGTTCTAGACACAATGGTTTAACTAGGTAATTTGGTTTAACTAGGTTTAACTAGGGCCCATTCCGCACACACATGATAATGCACTTTCAATGTGCTTTGGCAGCTGGATTTTCCTGTGTAGAACAGGATAATCGACTTCTAAAGTGCATTGAAATTGCATTATCTAATGTGTGCAGAATAGGCCTAGGTAAGACAGATGATTTAACTAGGTAAGACGGATGGAGTTGCAGGAAGCATGTCTTGCTCTTATGGTTACAAGGAGAGAGAGAATGTGATAAAAGAGATCTGATAAAAGAGATCAGTTCTCCTGGAGCACATGGCTACTTTGGAAGGCAGACTGAATGACAGTAGACCCCTCTGAGGGGTCTCATCTCCTGAAATCCCACCCTCCCCATGCTCAACCCACAAATCTTAAGGAATTTCACAACCCAGCTCCCCCAAGCTTGAGATATATTCGAGCCCCAGCTGAATACCTTTGTTACCTGGAAATAAAAAAATTACAGGAGGGCATTCATGTTGGTGAGATGTTCGGCTCTCCCCTCTGCTGTTTTAGAGGGTCAATATAAGAAAATCCCCAGAGCGGAAAGAATTTGCCCCTGTAATTCTGGAGAGTTGGCAACTGTAGATCAAGTGTTAATCAGATGTCCATTCTATATACTAGCTAGAATTCATCTTATCTCCCCTTTGCTTAGTAAGACTGGTGCTACCTCAGAAAAAGTCGAACAAGTTCGTCCTGTGGTAAGGGAAAGAATCTACTTTCAGGCAGGTTGCTAAATGTTCTGTCTTTGTATACAGAGCACGCGCAAGGATAATGAGCAGTCAGTAATGGGATTGCATTATTTAAAACTATCTTCGATGCATTTCCATTGTTTTTATGCATTTTAAATGTTTTTAATTTTTAATTAATAATTTATGCATATAAATTACATTCTGGCTAATGCTTTTTTAAATAAAATTCATTCACAACCCAGAGCTGGCAACCTTATATCAGTCATGATGAAGATTCCCTGGGAACAAAAACATATGCCTCAAAGTGATGGCATCAGAACAGTAGAAAGGAAGAGATAGTCGGACTCTTTGCTTCGCCCCCGGAGTTATGCTGCAAGGAAACAGGAGGCCGTGCCAATGCTGATGGTTTTAATGGAGTCCTCCAGCGGCCTATCGAGTCTGAAGATACACAGCCATGTTTGTTGACCTTGATTTCAAAACTTGTAGCTTTCCACATTTCTCAGTCAAGCCCAATGTTTCCTGAACTACCTGGAGTTTGCAACTTCTTGAAAGAATCATGTCAAGAGGGCAATGCGGTGGTAGAAGGTTTAAGTGCTGGTTAAGTGCTGCATTGGATAAAAAGTCAAGGAACAGATCTAGCAGCCGTCCTACACAGTTCCATCACTTGGAAGTCAGACTGTGTCACTGTACTTGATCAAAGTTATGCTAGATACCTGGACGCACTCTTGTCCTCGCACATGCTAAAGGGAGACCCATCAATGAATGTCATGTTCTCCGTACTTTTTCTTCTGGAGAATAACGTGCTTGGAGTGGGATAAAAATCTGTTGATATTCAAAATGCATCCCTCCGCTTTCTGCCCTCATTAGGGCCTGCAAGGTTGCTTAGATTTAAAAACTTGCATAATAAAGCCTTGTCTTAACCATCATCAAAACACAACCCAGCTAACATATACATATAAAAACATGAAGACTATGATTAAGATATTGGGCAAGGAGGAGAGGGTCCTTGAGGGAACCCTGAATGAAACAAAGCCTTCTCCTGATGGAAGACGGCAACCTGCCAACTTTTCATTCGAATTGTTCTCCCATAGGGAACTATGACGGTTCTCCGTGAGATTCATAGCATTCTCTCCAGTTGTCTACCTCTCCTGGAACCTCCTCAGTGAAGTGTGATGGGTCCCCTCTGGTGCCCTCTAGAAGATGGTTTGGAAACATTTCCTCTGGCCGACAGGCACTTCCAGGATTTATAAAAGCTTTCATCAGTAGGTCAGGATTTATTCTACAGATCTTGGCCTTCACGACCTCAGGGATCCTGTCAACACTGCTCAAAGAGCAAGCCATCCAAAGATGTTCCTAGAAATGTGACCGGTTCTAAGGACAGATTAGACCAGGGGTAGTCAAACTGCGGCCATCCAGATGCCCATGGACTACAATTCCCAGGAGCCCCCTGCCAGCGAATGCTGGCAGGGGGCTCCTGGGAATTGTAGTCCATGGACATCTGGAGGGCCGCAGTTTGACTACCCCTGGATTAGACAATAGATAGTACATGAGCCAACCTGTCATAACTATTAGCAAATAAACTGTCATTTGGAAAGGGCAAAGATGTCAAATCCCAAAACAGCCAAAATAGTCATGCGGAGTCCAATTCAGCCGGTTTTATGGTTGCCAAACTAGATCGAAATTACGGAGGTTTTTTTTTGAAGTCACTCACAATGAAAAATATAACATAATGGGAAGCAAACAATTAATGATATCCGAATCCCAAGAGTGAATGTATTTCTTTGTTTTATATTTATTGCTTGAAGAAGAAACCTTCATCAGTTTGGTAAATTGATTCGTTTGCCCCATCAAAAACAATTATAATTCAAACACTGGTTACCCAGAACTTTTTCTGTAGAATTTCCATTGCAACAATGAGCTTCACATTTCCAACTGGGCTACACTGATGAGAACAGAACTTTGGAAAGTCTACAATGAGATCAGGATGACTGATCTCCTTGCAGCCTAGCTGGGAATATGAATTTCATTGTTGCAGTGAAAATTTTACATAAAAGGTTCCAGGTAAACAGTGATTGAATTATAATTGTTTTTAAAGTATGGGGTGAATGGGGTGAATGAATTAATGCGATATAAACCAATGGAGCTTTTGAAAGGCAGATAAAAGCATATTAAAAAATATTCACTGTCCCTAATATAGACGGTTATCTGGCACTGGTGCAGTACTTGTGCTACTATTAAAACCCAGCCAATGAAGACAAAACTGATAAAATAAAGGCCAAACTTCCTACAAATTCTTTGGCAAGATGACCTCAGTGGTTAATCATAAAATCATAGACTCATAGAGTTGGAAGGAGCATCTAGTCCAACCCCCTGCTTAACGCAGGATCAGCCCAAAGCATTCTAAAGCATCCAAGAAAAATGTGTATCCAATCTTTGCTTGAGGACTGCCAGTGAGGGGGAGTTCAGCACCACCTATTCCACTGCTGAACTACTCTGACTGTGAAAATTTTTTTCCTGATATCTAGCCTATATCGTTGTACTTGTAGTTTAAACTGCGTGTCCTCTCCTCTGCAGCCAACAGAAACAGCATCCTGCCTTCCTCCAAGTGACAACCTTTCAAATACTTAAAGAGGGCTATCATGTCCCCTCTCAACCTCCTTTTCTCCAGGCTGAACATTCCCAAGTCCCTCAACCTATCTTCATAGGGCTTGGTCCCTTGGCCCCAGATCATCCTCGTCGCTCTCCTCTGTACCCTTTCAATTGTATCTACCTCCTTCTTGAAGTGAGGCCTCCAGAACTGCACACAGTACTCCAGGTTCTCAACCTTCCTAATGCCTTGACCCTCTAATACAGTTCCTCATGTTGTGGTGACCCCCGACCATGAAATTATGCAAGGGTTCTTTCACAGAAATTAAACCAAAACTGGCCAATGGCGTGAAGATCCATTGTTCATGATTGTGTATAAATTGTTTTTTCCCGGGTTTCTCAGTTCAGTTCTGCTTGTTGTCCCCCATGCCAATCTCGCAGCAACAGTGGCGGCAGTGCCCCCCCCCCCGCCAAGGTGCTTGCCCTGCCGCAACCCCCGTAAAAAGATTGCGTGCCCCACAAAGGGGTCCCGATCACCAGGTTGAGGGTCTAGGAGAATATAACAATATCTTTTCCCCTAAAGTATTGTCAGAAGACAATTGCAAATAATTTGGCTTGGTTCGGCTGAACCAAGCCAAACCGCTCAACCCTGCCATTAGGAAGTTGCCATTAGGAAGTTTAAGTTTTTAGCATTCCTGGAAACATTTTTAACATCTCTTTTCTAAGCAGCAAAGGCCGAAAACAGAGGAAGGCACGCTGGTGCCTCATACTTCTCAGACTACAGGCTGCAGAGGCAGTTAAACTAATGCCCAAAGTATTCTTTTTTAAATGCTGAAATGACACAGTCATTTAATGACTAGCCTAGCAGTTCAATCTTATACCTGAGATTCTTCAGTCTAATCAATGGACTTAATCTGTAAGGTTTTTTTGCATTCTCAGTTTCCTTGCTTGTAAGGTCCTATTTCTTGGCGAGTGTGTGTGTCTGTTCTGCATACATTTTGTGCTCTGTAGGGGTTGGTTTTATATTACATCAGTTAATTTCCAGGAAATTTCCTTGCAGGTTTTATTTCAGGCTTTTATATTGAAATTAATCCATGGTAGTATTGAATGAGCCACTAGAGGGAGCAAAATGCATGCAGAACAAGGAAAAGATGAAGCAGGAAATATGGTGCACCGATATGTCTTACTTCCACTGTCTCCACTTGCTACTGAGAAACCACAATTAGCACTTTCAGAGCACTTCTGCATGGAGGGGTAAAATGTGTGTGGATGGTAAGCCTCGCGTTTGCAGCCCTCCATAAGGGAGACCCCCTCCAGAGTTTTCCCTCTGCCCCATCACAGCTTTTTGCCTCCCAATGAGGCTGCAAGGGAAAGCAAAACAAACTTCTCCCACTTTTTGGATTGTCACAAGTCTTCAATCACAGCACAGCACATTATGATGACAGCACAGTCCTGAAGCTGATCACTAAAAGACTAGAAGACCAGGATATTCAGACAATAGGCACATCAACCCACAGGATCTGTTCACCAGGCCACTGGAACATCCCCTGGCCTTATAAATCAATGCCCCTATATCTGCAAGTGTTAGATGACTATTCCCTTAAAAGGGCCTTTCTCCTTGCGCGCCTAAACATCTTCCCTTCAAACCTATCAAGAGGAAGCTTCCTTCAAATCCCTCGAAATGAGAGAAGCTGCCTGCACGGGTGCAATGTACCAGATTCCCTTAGCCACCTATTATTCAACTGCCCAAATTTTAGATGTTCCACCATTATCTGGGGGGGGGGGGGTTATGGGAAAACTGAAGTATCTGTGCATCGATGAGAAACATCCAGTGAAGATGTTGCTGAGTGTAAAGGGGCCCTCTCAGACAGTGGACCCTGCAAGAATCCTGTCAACCATCTCGAGAACTAATCTATCTCTGCTGCAGATCGGCTATACGGCATAAGGCCTTACTACTGTTGTCCATATGTCTATGCCCGGAATTTGTTTCTGTTTTAAATTTTGATTTATGTATATCAAATCTTATGCCAATAAAGGAATCTGAATCTGAATCACAGCACAGCAGTTCTCTCGTGGACTAAAACATTCTTCCTCCACCCAAGCCCCCCAATTGATTTGTTTTTTAAAAAGGCAATTCCACGTTGCTATGTGGTAATGCCACAACACAGACACATTTTTAATACAAAAGTAAGACTTCCGCATTGCTATGGAGAAACCAGAATGATACAGCATTCCCCCTCCTTTTGGGGATTCGTGGTGTTTTGGACTCTATGTATGAGTGGATGCAAATCCACCTTTTTTTCTATTTCCCTCATCCTGAGGCAAATGTGGGCAAATTACAAGCCAGCACCTGGACAGCCTTAGGATGCAGATGTCATATGGAGACATTGGTTGCTGGTTGAATTCCAGATCAAGTTTAAGGGGTTGATTCTAACCTTTAAAGCTATACGCAGTGTGTGCCCTGCATATCTAAGGGACCACTTCTTCCAGGATGGCCCTAGAAGAACTTGAAGAACTTAAAGAAGAAAAAGAAGAAGACTTGGTTCTTCTATGCTGCTTTTCTCTACCCAAAGGAGTCTCAAAGCAGACACCCTGTGAGGTAGGGGAGGCTGAGAAAGCCCTGATATTACTGAAGAAGAAGAAGTTGGTTCTTATATGCCGCTTTTCTTTACCCAAAGGAGGCTCAAAGTGGCTGACAATTGCCTTCCCTTTCCTCTCCCCACAACAGACGCCGTGTGTGGTGGGATGATGCTGAGATCTTCTAGTACCAACATATTGGTGCTCCCCAGCCTGGAGAAAGTGCCAGGGCCCTGTGTGAGGGCCAGGGCCTTTCTTGCCATGGCCCCAGCCTGTTGGACTGAGCTGCCAGGTGAGACCTGGACCCTGATGGAACTACCTAAGTTCTACATGGCCTGCAAAATGGAGCTTTCCCACTAGGCCTTTGGTTGAGGCCAGACCAAGCTTGCCGTGAAGAAAATCTATGGGACTCACTCCATTCACCTCTGGGTTATTTCTTTCACTTATCCAAAACCCGCTTAAAATGGATTGGGATGGATCAATGAGCCAATCAGGAGAAACACTATTAGTTTTAATGCTGTTTTAACTGTGATTTTATAAAGGTTGGATATGCATGTTGTGAGCTGTTCCTAGCCTGCTCATGGGAAGGGGGGTATATCAAAACTAATAAATAGCAATAATAATAAGACTGCCTCCACCAAGTTTGTAGACAAGATGAAATTTGAGCCAGTATCCTTCCGTACTGTAAGACATGAGATGTCAGCTCCCATAGGATTTTGAACACCACAATATTGAAGCGGGCTGTTAAAAAATCCATATCTATCCTGTTTTCAGTCAATAAGTTCAACCATCCCAAGATCCTTTTCCTTGGGACACTGCCAAAAGTATTTTTTGGGGGGTGGGGGGCATGTTTGTGGTCAGTACTCAACGATCTGATGGCAAGAATGAGCAGCTAATGGAGCACAGGGTGGACATGAAGTTCCCGTCACTGGACAGTGTACTGAATACATCAGGCATGAAGAAGGGTTTGTGATAAACAGCTAAATGTTTGCCCACACTTCCTGATGATACTTTTAAATGAAATCAGGGCTCATTCCAGCATGAGAAGTAATTACCATTGTACAGTATAGTAAGGTACAATGAGCCACATTAACTTTATTCAGATTTGTTCAGCAGGAAGAGTGCCTTGCAAATGCAGTCTTCCAGAACTCAGTACAGCTCAGTCTCCTCTCTTTTGACATCCTTGGCCCACCCCCATGCAGAGAGCAATCCTAAACAGGTCTAATCAAAAGTAATTCCCATGGCATTCAATTTGGCTTAGTCCCAAGGAAACATTCTTACAATTGCAGTGCAGTTTATGTATATCCTATCCAAATTTGCCCCCTTCAAGGATCGCTGCCTTGTTGTGGCAAGGGGGCTTGCGTAGTTCAGTGAAGCTATGAGCTATACCGTGCAGGGCCACCCAAGATGGACAGGTCATAGCTGAGAGCTCTGACAAAAGGTGATTCACTGGAGAAGGAAATGGCAAACCACTCTAGTATCTTTGCCATGAAAACTCTATGGACAGTTCCAATAGGCAAAACGTTATGACGCTGGAAGATGAGCCCCTCAGGTCGGAAGGTGTCCAATATGCTACTGGGGATGAGCAGACGGCTAGTACGAGTAGCGCCAGAATGAATGAAGCGACTGGGCCAAAGCCGAAAGGACGCTCAGTTGTGGAAGTAACTGATGGCGAAAAGACAGTCCGATGCTGTAAAGATTTTTATTCCATAGGAACCTGGAACGTCAGATCCATGAATCAAGGCAAGCTGGACATGGTTAAACAAGAAATGACAAGACTGAACATCGACATTTTAGGAATCAGTGAACTAAAATGGACAGGAATGGGTGAATTTAATTCAGATGACCATCAGGTATACTACTGTGGACAAGAATCTCGCAGAAGAAATGGAGTAGCCTTCATAATCAATAAGAGAGTAGGAAAAGCAGTCTTGGGATACAATCCCCAAAATGACAAAATGATCTCAGTTCGAATCCAAGGCAAACCATTCAATATCACAGTGATCCAGGTCTATGCCCCAACCACTGCTGCTGAAGAGGATGAAGTTGATCAGTTCTATGAAGCCCTACAACACCTTCTAGAAGCAACGCCAAAAAATGATGTGCTTATCATCATGGGGGATTGGAATGCTAAAGTAGGAAGCCAAAAGATAACCGGGATAACAGGCAAGTTTGGCCTTGGAGTACAAAATGAAGCAGGGCACAGGCTGGTAGAATTTTGTCAAGAGAATACAATGGTCATAGCAAACACTCTTTTCCAACAACCCAAGAGACGACTACACATGGACATCACCAGACGGTCAACACAGAAATCAGATTGACTATGTGCTCTGCAACCAAAGATGGAAAAGTTCTATCCAGTCAATAAAAACAAGACCAGGAGCTGATTGTAGTTCAGATCATGAGCTTCTTGTTGCAAAATTTAGGCTTAAATTGAAGAAAGTAGGGTAAACCACTAGGCCACTCAGGTATGAACTAAATCATATCCCCAACGAATACACAGTAGAGGTGACAAATAGATTTAAGGAATTAGATCTGATAGACAGAGTGCCTGAAGAACTATGGACGGAGGTTCGCGACATTGTACAAGAGGTAGCAACTAAAACCATCCCAAAGAAAAAGAAATGCAAGAAATAAAAATGGCTGTCTGAGGAATCTTTACAAATAGCTAAGGAGAGAAGGGAAGTGAAAGGCAAGGGAGAAAGAGAAAGATACACCCAATTGAATGCAGAATTCCAGAGAAAAGCTAGAAGAGATAAGAATGCGTTCTTAAATGAACAGTGCAAACAAATAGAAGAAAACAATAGAATGGGGAGGACCAGAGATCTTTTCAAGAAAATTGGAGATATGAAGAGAACGTTTCATGCAAAGATGGGTATGATAAGGGACCAAAATGGTAGGGACCTCACAGAAGCAGAAGAGATTAAACAAAGGTGGCAAAATTATACAGAAGAACTATACAAGAGCGAGCTTAACATCCCTGATGACCACAATGGGGTAGTTACTGACCTGGAGCCAGACATCCTGGAATGTGAAGTCAAATGGGCCTTAGGAAGTCTGAGCAACAATAAAGCTAGTGGTGGTGACAGCATTCCAGTTGAACTATTTAAAATCTTAAAGGACGATGCAGTAAAAGTGCTACACTCAATATGCCAGCAAATTTGGAAAACTCAACAATGGCCACAGGATTGGAAAAGGTCAGTTTACATTCCAATCCCAAAGAAGGGCAATGCCAAAGAATGTTCAAACTACCGCACCATTGCACTAATTTCTCATGCTAGCAAAGTTATGCTCAAAATCCTACAAGCTAGGCTCCAGCAATATGTGGACCAAGAACTTCCAGAAGTACAGGCAGGATTTCGAAGAGGCAGAGGAACTAGAGATCAAATTGCCATCATACGCTGGATCATGGAGAAAGCTAGGGAGTACCAGAAGAACGTCTACTTCTGCTTCATTGACTATGCTAAAGCCTTTGATTGTGTGGAGCACAACAAATTGTGGCAAGTTCTTAAAGAGATGGGAATACCAGAGCATCTTATTTGTCTCTTGAGAAATTTATATGCAGGTCAAGAAGCAACAGTGAGAACTGAACATGGAATCACTAACTGGGTCAAAATTGAGAAAGGAGTTCGGCAAGGCTGTATACTGTCGCCTTGCCTATTTAACTTGTATGCAGAGCACATCATGAGAAATGCGGGATTAGAGGAGTCACAAATTGGGATCAAGATTGCAGGGAGAAATATCAACAACCTCAGATATGCAGATGATACCACTCTAATGGCAGAAAGTGAAGAGGAACTAAAGAGCCTGTTGATGCGGGTGAAGGAGGAGAGTGCAAAAGTTGGCTTGAAACTCAACATCAAGAAAACAAAGATCATGGCATCCGGCCCTCTCAATTCATGGCAAATAGATGGGGAAGAAATGGAGATAGTGACAGATTTTATTTTCCTGGGCTCCAAGATCACTGCAGATGGGGACTGCAGCAAAGAAATTAAAAGACGCTTGCTCCTGGGGAGGAAAGCTATGGCAAATCTAGACAGCATCCTAAAAAGCAGAGACATCACCCTACCAACAAAAGTGCGTTTAGTCATGGCTATGGTATTCCCAGTTGCAATGTATGGCTGCGAAATTTGGACCATAAGGAAGGCCGAGCGTCAAAGAATTACGGCTTTTGAACTCTGGTGCTGGAGAAGACTCTTGCGAGTCCCTTGGACTGCAAGGCGAACAAACCGGTCAGTCCTAGAGGAGATCAGCCCTGACTGCTCTTTAGAAGGCCAGATCCTGAAGATGAAACTCAAATACTTTGGCCACCTCATGAGAAGGAAGGACTCCCTGGAGAAGAGCCTAATGCTGGGAGCGATCGAGGGCAAAAGAAGAAGGGGACGACAGAGAATGAGGTGGCTGGATGGAGTCACTGAAGCAGTAGGTGCAAACTTAAATGGACTCCGGGGAATGGTGGAGGACAGGAAGGCCTGGAGGATAGTTGTCCATGGGGTCGCGATGGGTCGGACACGACTTCGCACATAACAACAACAACAAATCCAAATTTGCTGTGTTTGTTAACTTTGGAAAGGCAGCGTGTGGTGAAAAATGCTGCCATATCTAGGGATCCCAACCTCCTGGTGGGACTTGTGAATCCCCTGGAATTATAGGTCATCTCCAGGCAACAGAGGTCAGTTTCCCTGGAGAAAATGGCTGCTTGGGTGGGTGGACTTCTTAGTATTCTATTCTACTGAGGTCCTGCCCTAATTCACCCACTCCTGGCTCTTCCCCCTGAAGACTTCAGGTATTTCTCAATCCAGAGCTGGCAACCCTAGAGAAGTCACAACTTTGTGATGACCCTGCAGGGTTTCCAAGACAAGAGGCATTCAAAGATAGCTTGCCATTGTCTGTCTTCGTGTCCTGACCCCAGTATTGTTTGGAAGTCTCCCATTCAAATACTAGCGAGGGTCATCCCTGCTTAACTTCCAAGGTCTGACATGATCAGGGTTTCTTGGGCTATCCAGGTCACGTCAAGGACGGCAAATCTGACCAGAATTGTCTCCAGCTTTTGGCAAGACATGGAAACGGTCAAACCCAAACATGATTCTTGGTGGTGATATGTCTGTGACCACCCTGTGCTTCTCTGTTTTCAGTTTCCTGCAGTATCTTTAATTATTATTTTCTGAGAGGAGTGAGGTAGACAGGAAAGGAGGGGAAGGATGTCTCAGTCCTTGTCAAAACACTTTGGTATATTTCCACCTCATAGTTTGGCATTTCTGTGCACATCTTCCCCACTCCCATGACAGTCTTGGTGGGGTGGTGGTGGATCATCTCACTCTATGGCAGAGGTGGCTAAATGGTGGTTCTCCAGATTGGGCCTGAAGACCTCCTGAAATGACAGCTCATTTCCAGACTATACAGATCAGTTCTGCAGGAAACTGCCTTATACTGAACCAGATCATTGGCCCACTAAAGTCAGGATTGTCTACTAAAGCTGCCTCCTTTAGTTTTCATACTGGTGACTTTGGGGGAACCAGACAAGTGGTAGGGGTTGAAGATCCAGGGAGGGTTGCACTTGGACTTTGTTAAATCCTGAAACAGTCTGGAACTTGGGGCTGGGATTCATTTTGCCCAGATGGACAGCCGCTTAGCCCGTGGGGGCAGCCACTCACCTCACTCACCACTTGATTAAACTTGGACTTTGGGAAACACCAAGAACTGGCACAGCCAGTGGTGGCAGTAGGGGCAGTTTTCCCTTTCATGCTGGGGTTGGACTGGCTTTGGTAGCACAAACCAGAAGTGAACTGGAGGGTCAATGTAATGGCTTTCTGGGAATGCTCCAACTTGGTGTAGTGGTTAGGAGCACTGACTTCTGGCATGCCGGGTTTGATTCCCTGCTCCTCCTCGACATGCAACCACCTGAGTGACCTTGGACTCACTACAGTAGAATCATAGAATCATAGAATCATAGAGTTGGAAGGGGCCATACAGGCCATCTAGCCCAACCCCCTGCTCAATGCAGGATCAGCCCAAAGCATCCTAAAGCATCCAAGAAAAGTGTGTATCCAACCTTTGCTTGAAGACTGCCAGTGAAGGGGAGTTCACCACCTCCTTAGGCAGCCTATTCCACTGCTGAACTACTCTGACTGTGAAAATTTTTTCCTGATATCTAGCCTATATCGTTGTACTTGTAGTTTAAACCCATTACTGTGCGTCCTTTTTTCTGCAGCCAATGGGAACAGCTTCCTGCCCTCTTCCAAGTGACAACCTTTCAAATACTTAAAGAGGGCTATCGTGTTCCCTCTCAACCTCCTTTTCTCCAGGCTGCACATTCCCAAGTCTCTCAACCTATCTTCATACGGGTTGGTCCCTTGGCCCCAGATCATTCTCATCGCTCTCCTCTGTACCCTTTCAATTTTAACTGTGTCCTTCTTGAAGTGAGGCCTCCAGAACTGCACACAGCACTCCAGGTGTGGTCTCACCAGTGCTGTATACAATGGGACTATGACATCTTGTGATTTTGATGTGATGCCCCTGTTGATACAGCCCAAAATGACATTTGCATTTTTACCGCTACGTCACACTGCCTGCTCATGTTTAGTTTATTAAATTGCATCTTGTTCTCATTTGCCCATTTTTCCATTGTGTTCAGATTTTGTTGAACTCTGTCTCTATCTTCCAGAGTATTTGCCAGCCCTCCCAATTTGGTGTCATCTGCAAACTTGATGAGTAGTCCCTCCACCTCCTCATCTAGATCATTAATAAATATGTTAAAAAGTACCAGATCGAGCCCTGAGCCCTGAGAGGTACCCCGCTACTTGCCTCCCTCCAGTCTGATGAAACACCATTGACAACAACTCTTTGAGTGTGGTTCTCTATCCAATTCCCTATCCACCTAACTATCTGAAAATCCAAATTGCAGTACTTCAATTTATCCATCAGAATATCATGGGGGACCTTATCAAAAGCTTTACTAAAATCCAAGTAAACGACTTCAAACGAATTTCCACGATCCAGCAAACTTGTTACTTGGTCAAAAAAGGAAACCAGGTTGGTCTGACAGGACCTGTTGGAGACAAATCCATGCTGACTTCTTTGGATCACCAAATTGTCCTCCAGATGTTTGCAGATCACTCCCTTTAATATCTACTCCATTATCTTCCCCACAGCAGAGGTCAGACTCACTGGTCTGTAGTTTCCCAGGTCATCCTTCCTCCCTTTTTTGAAGATCGGAATAACGTTTGTTGACAGAGCTGTTCTGACCGAGCAGTAATATCAAGGCTCTCTCAGCCTCACCTCTCTCACAGGGTCTGTTGTGGGGAGCAGAAAGGGAAAGTGATTTTTTGAGGCTCTTTGAGAAAAGTGGCATATAAGAACCAACTCTTCTTCTGGTACTGCCACAGAGAAAGCCCACCTCTTCCATGCGCTGTCTGGGAACTCTTCCCAATCCTGAGGGAAACTGAGTGGGTGGACTTGGCCTGCAAGATAGAAGATACATTGCCTAAGGATTATCAGGATTTGTATGAGCTGTTTGAGGAGAAGGAATGTGACAAAATTCCTCCTCATCAGAAGACGGGGGAGCCCCTTCTGAATGTGAAAATATAATCTATGAGTCCTGGGGAGATAGGGGAGCTGTGGAAGTTCCTGGACAAAAATCTGACCCATGGATATATTAGGTCAAACATGTAGAGTAAGACCACGTATGCTCTCTTTGTAAAAATGAAGGGTGGTACAATGTGTTTATGCACAGTCTATTAGGAGCTCAACGCAATCTCCACATGCCATGCCACTCATGAAGGACCTCCTCAGGCAACTGGGCTCAGGTTGAATCTTTACAAAATTAGATCTCTGGGAGGCATATTCCAGGGTCTGAATTAAGGATGGGCAGGAGTACCTGACAGTCTTTAACACCCCTCTGGGGCAGTTTGAGTACCTGGTGATGCTGTTTGGACTCAGCAGGGCACCCGGGGTGTTAATGAACTTGCTAAATGAGGTGCTGCATTATCTGCTATACAAGGGGTCCTGGTTTCATTAGATGATGTTTTAATCTATTCAGACACAAGGAGGAGTATGTCCAGTTCGTATGGGAGATGTTGCACCACCTGTTGAAAAATCACCTCAATGCCAAATTTTCTTAGTGTGAGTTCTACAAGGAATGCTTGAATTTTCTGGGGTGCCATGTGTCCTGGCAGGGGTGGGAAATGGACTCTACAAAGGTGTGTGATGTCCTGGGTTGGGCTCCTCCATGCACATGGTGACAGCTACAAAGTTTCCTATGCTTTGCCAACTTCTATTGGGACTTCTTGGCTAATTTCTCCATAGTAGCCCTGCCCTGACTGACCTGCTGAAAATGAAAGGGTGGTGGTGGCTGGGGAAAAACAGCCAAGTGCACCTCTGCAGTGGACACCTAAGTGTCAAAGGGCATTCAAGGAGTTAAAGCAGCTGTTTGCCTCTGAGCTGTTACTCAGGCGCGCCAACCCAGCAGAGCCTTTCATGCTAAAAGTCAATTCAAGTGACGTGATGATGGGGTCAATCTGACTCCAGATGGGGGACAAGGGTTGCTTGCAATCTTGTGCCTATTTGTCTCAAAAATTCAGCCACAGAGAACTAAGCTGGGCTATTTGGGGAAAGGAGGATGCAACCATAAAAATGGCCCTATCAGCATGGAGAGGGGAGCTAAGCCTTTTGAGGTCTAGACTGACCATAAAAACCTGTAGATCCTGAAATAGCCTTGTAAGTTGTCGCCAAAGCAGGTCTGGTGGGTGGAATTCCTTTCCCAATTCTCATTCATGCTCAGTCAACCTGCCTGGGAAGCAGAACTTCCTAGCTGACAGCTTCTCCCGCCTCCTGCAGCACAATAATCAAGCCAAGACTGTGGTAAATTCATTTTTTCCCCTGCCCACATGATTTTTTTTCTGGTGGTGACTGGCTATCAGGCAGCGAAGGCAAGGGCTCGGACAGCAGGTTCAGAAGGATTTATGCAGGGATAAGGAGTCTCAATCTCTCTGCTACAAGAAAATTTCTCCATCACAGAAACTGTGCATGAGCTAGTGGCCAGACAGAAATGACAGAACATGTATTATTGCACTGTCTGGTCTATCAGAGGCAATTTAATACAGCCAATTCTAGATGGACTCCATTTATCCTCATTAAATTTAAGAAACTTAACAACAGAAACAGATGGACAACTCCCCACATTGCTAACTTCTGGGCTGCTGCTATTTGTCAGGAATCAGGCAGAGGTTAGCGAGTAGAGTCTGTGATAAAAGAACTTCCAAGGTCCAGGCATAGTAAGGATCCAAAAGAAAAACTTTATTGAACAGATCTACTACAGCAGCCAATGTGGGCCAAGACTCATTGAACAATCGTCTTTGGAGAAACAAAGATACATTGAATATAGGAGTGTACTTATAGAGGGGACCAAACAGGGGAGAGGGGATTTGAAATGGTGGGAAAGATATATTTGCAAAAGATTCCCAGGCTAGCCAGATGGCCCAGCATTTGATCTAAACTAACAGTCGCTTCTGCAGTAGCCTAGAATCAACAAAGTCAGACAGTTCATAATGGGTTTTGTCCTCCACCATCACTGGAGGTGGGGGGGGGGCTGAGTGGGGTGCCATTTGTCCAGGGTTGGCACAGCTGTCCCCAACCCCCAGTCTAGGGACAGGGACCGGTCTGTGGATCAGTTGGTATCAGGCCACGGCTCCTCCTCGTCCTCCTTCCTGGCTGCTGCCTCAGGGGCTGCCCTGCCACTCTGCCACCAGCTCACCTTTGGTGCTCTCTGGCGGCTGCCATAGCTGGGGCTCCCCCTCAGCATGGCACTGTGCAGCTGCTGCTGGCAATGCCCCCCAGTGGATGGCGGTAAGTCAGAGGCGCTGGCAGGAAAGCAAGTGGAGCAGGGGCTCAGGCGGTGGCAGCGACGTCCCTTCGTAAAAGACTACCCCCCCCCCGGGGCTCAGTAAAATTGTAAAGTGTTGACCCATCCCCGGTGATAAAAAGGTTGGGGACCACAGCTTTAGCAAACTGACATGGAACACCGGATGCACCCTTTTGTAGGCAGCTCAACCTTTATCGCAACCTCATTTATAATCCCCACCACCTTGAAGGGACCCACAAAGGTGTAACTAAGTTTTTTTTTACTGGGGCACCGGTTTTTTTTAAGTGTTTAGTGAAAATAAGCACCATATCTCCCACCAAGTACTTGGGGCCGGCTGGCGCTTCCGGTCGGCTCACCTTTTAAAGTCAGCTTTTGCTTTGTCTAGAGCCTCAGACACCTCCCCCCAGATTTCCTGCACTTGTGCAACCCAATCATTGACCTCTGGGGGGAGGGATGCAGCCTCGCCAGGAGGTTTCGTGAAACTGGGAAAAGGGGGGGGGGCATAGCCTTAGACTACTTCAAAAGGAGCATGGCCCATGCTGACGTGTTCTACGTTATTGTAAGCATACTTTGCCAGCCAAAGCAGTTGGGTCCAATCGTCCTGGTGGTAATTTAGGAAACATCGCAGATACTGCTCTAGAATCTGGTTCACCTGCTCTGTTTGGCCATTGGTGGCCAAGTGATAGGCAGTGCTGACCCCAGGAAACCCCAGGCAGGTCAATGAGAGCTTTCCAAAATTTGGCAATGAACTGACTTCCACGGTCACTGGAATCTTAGAATCATAGAATCATAGAGTTGGAAGGGGCCATACAGGCCATCTAGTCCAACCCCCTGCTCAACGCAGGATCAGCCCTAAGCATCTTAAAGCATCCAAGAAAAGTGTGTATCCAACCTTTGCTTGAAGACTGCCAGTGAGGGGGAGCTCACCACATCCTTAGGCAGCCTATTCCACTGCTGAACTACTCTGGCTGTGAAAAACTTTTTCCTGATATCTAGCCTATATCGTTGTACTTGAAGTTTAAACCCATGACTGTGTGTCCTCTCCTCTGCAGCCAACAGAAACAGCATCCTGCCCTCCTCCAAGTGACAACCTTTCAAATACTTAAAGAGGGCTATCATGTCCCCTCTCAACCTCCTTTTCTCCAGGCTGAACATTCCCAAGTCCCTCAACCTATCTTCATAGGGCTTGGTCCCTTGGCCCCAGATCATCTTCGTCGCTCTCCTCTGTACCCTTTCAATTTTATCTACGTCCTTCTTGAAGTGAGGCCTCCAGAACTGCACACAGTACTCCAGGTGTGGTCTGACCAGTGCCGTATACAATGGGACTATGACATCTTGTGATTTTGATGTGATGCCTCTGTTGATACAGCCCAAAATGGCATTTGCCTTTTTTACCGCTGCATCACATTGCCTGCTCATGTTTAGTTTACAATCCACAAGTACCCCAAGGTCTTGTTCACACACAGTGTTACCTAGAAGCGTATCCCCCATCCAGTAGGCATGCTTTTCATTTTTCTGACCCAGATGCAGAACTTTACACTTATCTTTATTAAATTGCATCTTGTTCTCATTTGCCCATTTTTCCATTGTGTTCAGATCTCGTTGAACTCTGTCTCTATCTTCCGGAGTATTTGCAAGTCCTCCCAATTTGGTGTCATCTGCAAACTTGATGAGTAGTCCCTCCACCCCCTCATCTAGATCATTAATAAATATGTTAAAAAGTATCGGGCCGAGCACCGAGCCCTGAGGTACCCCACTACTCACCCCTCTCCAGTTTGATGAAACACCATTGACAACAACTCTTAGAGTGTGGTTCTCTAACCAATTCCCTATCCACGTAACTATCTGAACATCCAGATTGCAGTCCTTCAACTTATCCATCAGAACATCATGGGGAACCTTGTCAAAAACTTTACTGAAATCCAAGTAAATGCCATCAACCGAATTTCCCCAATCCAGCAAACCTGTTACTTGGTCAAAGAAGGAAACCAGGTTGGTCTGACAGGAGCTGTTGGAGACAAATCCATGCTGACTTCCTTGGATCACCAAATTGTCCTCCAGATGTTCGCAGATTGAATCATAGAATCATAGAATCATAGAGTTGGAAGGGGCCATACAGGCCATCTAGTCCAACCCCCTGCTCAATGCAGGATTAGCCCTAAGCATCCTAAAGCATCCAAGAAAAGTGTGTATCCAACCTTTGCTTGAAGACTTCCAGTGAGGGGGAGCTCACCACCTCCTTAGGCAGCCTATTCCACTGCTGAACTACTCTGACTGTGAAAAACCTTTTCCTGATATCTAGCCTATATCGTTGTACTTGAAGTTTAAACCCATTACTGCGTGTCCTCTCCTCTGCAGCCAGCAGAAACAGCATCCTGCCCTCCTCCAAGTGACAACCTTTCAAATACTTAAAGAGGGCTATCATGTCCCCTCTCAACCTCCTTTTCTCCAGGCTGAACATTCCCAAGTCCCTCAACCTATCTTCATAGGGCTTGGTCCCTTGGCCCCAGATCATCTTCGTCGCTCTCCTCTGTACCCTTTCAATTTTATCTACGTCCTTCTTGAAGTGAGGCCTCCAGAACTGCACACAGTACTCCAGGTGTGGTCTGACCAGTGCCGTATACAATGGGACTATGACATCTTGTGATTTTGATGTGATGCCTCTGTTGATACAGCCCAAAATGGCATTTGCCTTTTTTACCGCTGCATCACACTGCCTGCTCATGTTTAGTTTACAATCCACAAGTACCCCAAGGTACTTGTGGATTGCTCCCTTTAATATCTGCTCCATTATCTTCCCCACAACAGAGGTCAGACTCACTGGTCTGTAGTTTCCCGGGTCATCCTTCCTCCCTTTTTTGAAGATCGGAATAACGTTTGCTCTCTTCCAGTCCTCCGGGACATCTCCAGTCCTTAAAGAGGTTCTGAAGATGATGGACAAGGGCTGTGCAAGTTCTCTGGAAAGTTCTTTGAGCACTCTCGGGCGCATTTCATACGAACCAGGGGATTTGAACTCATCCAGTGCAGCTAAATGCCTCTCGACAACCTCTCTATCCATGTTAATCTGCCACCCAGACACTATCTGTTGGCTACAGCCATCTCTAGATGTGCCTAAACACTTTGACTTGTGGGGAAAAAAAATGTAAAATAGGCACTAAGCCTTTCTGCTTTCTCTGCATCTTCCGTTAGAGTTTGTCCATTTGCACCCAACAGTGGGCCTATTGCCTTCTTTACTTTACGTTTGCTCCTCAAATAACTGAAAAATCTTTTCTTATTACAATGGGCTTCCCTGGCCAATCTTAGCTCAGTCTCATCTTTGGCCTTTCTGATGATTGATCTACAGTGCCTAGTAACCTGTAGGTACTCTTCTTCAGAGCTCTATCCTTCCCTCTATTTCCTGAACTTTTGCAGATGACACCAAATTGGGAGGACTGGCAAATACTCTGGAAGATAGAGACAGAGTTCAACGAGATCTGAACACAATGGAAAAATGGGCAAATGAGAACAAGATGCAATTTAATAAAGATAAGTGTAAAGTTCTGCATCTGGGTCAGAAAAATGAAAAGCATGCCTACTGGATGGGGGATACGCTTCTAGGTAACACTGTGTGTGAACGAGACCTTGGGGTACTTGTGGATTGTAAACTAAACATGAGCAGGCAGTGTGATGCAGCGGTAAAAAAGGCAAATGCCATTTTGGGCTGTATCAACAGAGGCATCACATCAAAATCACAAGATGTCATAGTCCCATTGTATACGGCACTGGTCAGACCACACCTGGAGTACTGTGTGCAGTTCTGGAGGCCTCACTTCAAGAAGGACGTAGATAAAATTGAAAGGGTACAGAGGAGAGCGACGAAGATGATCTGGGGCCAAGGGACCAAGCCCTATGAAGATAGGTTGAGGGACTTGGGAATGTTCAGCCTGGAGAAAAGGAGGTTGAGAGGGGACATGATAGCTCTCTTTAAGTATTTGAAAGGTTGTCACTTGGAGGAGGGCAAGATGCTGTTTCTGTTGGCTGCAGAGGAGAGGACACGCAGTAATGGGTATAAACTTCAAGTACAACGATATAGGCTAGATATCAGGAAAAAAATTTTCACAGTCAGAGTAGTTCAGCAGTGGAATAGGCTGCCTAAGGAGGTGGTGAGCTCCCCCTCACTGGCAGTCTTCAAGCAAAGGTTGGATACACACTTTTCTTGGATGCTTTAGGATGCTTAGGGCTAATCCTGCATTGAGCAAGGGGTTGGACTAGATGGCCTGTATGGCCCCTTCCAACTCTATGATTCTATGATTCTATAACATTTTCCTTTTCTTTCTTAGTTCCTGTTGAAGTTCTCTGTTCATCCAAATAGGCTTCTTAGATCTCTTGCAGTGTTTTCGTCTTTCTGGGATAGTCATTGATTGAGCATGCAATAGCTCTTGTTTGAGTAGCGCCCACATCCTCCCTTCCCTTCCCTTCCAGCATTCTCGTCCATTGTATGACACTCATCATGTCTCTGAGTTTATTAAAGTTTGCCCTACGAAAATCCAACATCCGCGTCTGGCTACAAGCTTCCTTGGCTCCCCACCTCAAAAGGAATTCTATGAGGACATGGTCACTTCCCCCTAGGGTCCCCACCTCCTTCACCTCATCCACCAACTCTTGCCTGTTGGTCAGTATTAAGTCCAGTATGGCTGAACCTCTTGTGGGTTCATCTACCATTTGATAAATGAAATTGTCAGCCAGGCAGGTCAGAAAGTTGCAGGACTGAGGACGCTTCGCAGAGTTTGTTTCCCAGCACACATCTGGGAAATTGAAGTCACCCATGATGACAAGGTCCTGCCGCTTGGATATTTTCTCAAGCTGCTCACAAAGTGCAGCATCCACATCCTCTCGTTGGTCAGGTGGTCGGTAGCAGACACCAACCACCACACTGTTTTCCCCTCACTTATTTTCACCCAGATGCTTTCCTCTGTAGATATGCTCTCCTTCACTAGAATTTCCTGACAGGTAAGCCCTTTCCTCACATACAGTGCCACTCCTCCACCTCTTCGATCTATTCTGTTTTTTCTGAACAGTTCATATCCATCCACCATTACATTCCAGTCATGAGAATCATTCCACCAAGTTTCTGTGATGCCTACTAGATCATACCTTTCCATCAGCCTGAGAAGTTCCAGCTCTTCCTTTTTATTGCCCATGCTTCGGGCGTTAGTATAAAGACATCTGAATCCTTTTACTTTTGGTTCCCTATGAGCTGGCCTTGCCGGTTGGGCTGCCCCTGATCGTTCTCCTTCCATACACTCCCTATGTTGATTGTCTCCTTCCCCTTGTGGCTTTAGTTTAAAACTCTCCTGATGAATCTCCCCAGGTTCCTGCCAAACACATTCTTCCCCAGTTTTGATAAGGGCAGTCCATCAGGTGCTAGTAGGCCTTCCTCAAGAAAGCCTATCCCATGGTCCTAGAAACCAAATCTCTCCTGCCGGCACCAACTACGCAGCCACTGATTCACCTCCATTATCTTCCTCTCCCGATGCATTCCTCTTCCCTTGACAGGCAAGATTGAAGAGAATACCACTTGTGCCCCCATTTGCTTGAGCTTGCCCCCCAGATCTTGATAGTCTTTTTTAATAGGATCGATGGTATTCAGGGACGTCATTCGTTCCCACATGAACCATCACAAATAGGTAGTGATTCGTAGATTTGAGGAGTTTGGGCAGCCTTTCTGAAACATCTTTAATTTTCGCCCCTGGCAAGCAATACACCTCTAAGGGGGTCGGGCCCAGCCACATGGCGATCCATTCCTCTTAGCAGGGAGTCTCCAATTACCAGTACTCTCCTTTTTTTTTTTCTCAACGTGGGAACCTGTGGAGATGTACCACATGGGCGATAAATATCTCTGCTAACTTAGGGGCTAAGGGGAGCCCGGTGCAGGGAACGAAGTGTGCCTGTTTAGGGAACAGGTCCACCACAACACAAGTCACAGTCTTTCCTGTGCTGGTTGGCAGATCGAAGATGAAATCCATGGAAATGACCTCCCAGGGGCATTTGGGAACCTCCAATCATAGAATCATAGAATCATAGAATCATAGAATCATAGAATCATAGAATCATAGAATCATAGAATAATGTTGGAAGGGACCTCATGTGTCATCTAGTCCAACCCCCTGCACTATGCAGGACACTCACATCCCAATCGCTCATCTACTGTAACCTGCCACCACCTTGAGCCTTCACAGAATCAGCCTTTCTGTCTCTCTGTTTAAAAATTTCCAAAGATGGAGAACCCACCACCTCCTGAGGAAACCTGTTCCACTGAGAAACTGCTCTAACTGTCAGGAACTTCTTCTGGATGTTTAGATTTTTTTTTAATTAATTTCATCCCATTCGTTCTGGTCTGTCCCTCTGGGGCAAGAGAGAACAATTCTGCTCCATCCTCCATATGGCAGCCTTTTAAATACTTGAAGATGGTTATCAGATCCCCTCTCAGTCGTCTCCTCTCCAGGCTAAACAGACCAAGCTCCTCCAGGCTTTCTTCATATGTCTTGGTTTCCAAACCTCTCACCATCCTCGCTGCGCTCCTTTGAACATGTTCCAGTTTGTCAACATCCCTCTTCAATTGGCGTGCCCAAAACTGAACAAGTGAGGCCGAACCAGAGCACAGTAAAGTGATACCATCACCTCCCGTGATCTAGGCACGATACTCCGATTGCTACAGCCCAAAATCCCATTTGCCTTTTTAGCCACAAAGTCACACTGCTGACTCATATTCAATGTATGGTCTACTAAGACTCCTAGATCCTTTGCGCACATGCTACTGCCAAGAAGTCTCCCCCATCTTATATTGGTGTATTTGGTTTTTCCTACCTAAATTCAGAACTTTACATTTGTCTCTATTGAACTTCATTTTATTCAGTTTAGCCCACTTCTCGAGCCTATCATGATCATCCTGTATTCTGTTGCTGTTTTCAGTTGTGTTTGCTACCCCTCCCAGTTTAGTATCATCTGCAAATTTAATAAGTATCCCCTCTAATCCCTCACCCAAATCATTTATAAATATGTTGAACAACACAGGCCCCAGGACAGATCCTTGGGGTACTCCACTTGTCACTCTTTTCCAAGAAGATGCTGACCATTAACAAGTACTCTCTGGGTACGATTTGTCAACCAGTTACTGATCCACCTGACAGAATTAGGATCCATACCGCATTTTACCAACTTTTCAACAAGAATATCATGTGGAACCTTATCAAAAGCTTTACTGAAATCCAGATAAACTATGTCCACGGCATTCCCCTGATCCAGCAAGGTAGTCACTTTCTCAGAAAAAGAGATAAGGTTTGTCTGACATGACTTGCTCTTGTGAAACCTGTGCTGATTCTTAGAAATCATAGCTCTCAGTTCCAGCTGCTCAAGGACCGAGTGTTTGATTATTTGTTCCAATATTTTGGCAGCTACAGATGTTAAGCTGACGGGTCGATAATTACCAAGATCCTCCTTTTTCCCTATCTTGAAGATGGGGACAACATTTGTCCGCCTCCAATCATCTGGCACCTCACCTGTTGTCCAAGAAGTGTCAAAAATAATGGACAGAGGTTCAGAGATGACATCTGCAAGTTCTTTTAGTACCGTTGGATGCAGTTCATCTGGCCCAGAAGACTTTGTTTCATTTAAAGAAACTAGGTGTTTGTGGACTGCTCCAACAGTTACATTTTTGCCACGTTGATCACTATTTCCCTCACAAGAGAATACTGAGGAGAAATAGGAGTTAAGCAGTTCAGCCCTCTCTTCATCGTCTATTATAATTTCACTTTCTTGTCCTTGCAGTGGTCCTATGGTGTCCCTATTCTTTTTCTTGCTTGAAATATAACTAAAAAAGCCTTTTTTGCTATGTTTAGCATTTCTTGCTAGCCTAAGCTCATATTGAGCTTTAGCTTTTCTAACACTCCCCCTACAATTATTGGTTATTTGTTTATACTCATCCTTGGTAATAAGATCTTCCTTCCATTTCCTAAATGATTTTTTTTATTCCTCATATCTTTTTGACAACTGCTTATGGAGCCAACTTGGCTTCCTTAGGCTCCTTCCATCTTTTCTTCTCAAGGGAATTGTTTGTGATTGAGCCTTCAGTATTTCACTTTTAAGAAACTCCCAGCCCTCTTGGACTCCCATCTCTGTAAGCCTTTCTGACCATGGGACTCGACGCAGCATACCTTTAAGTCTGTGAAAATCAGCTTTCCTGAAGTCCAGTTTATACATCCAACTATGTAAAGGTTTTCTCTTTCCCACGATTGAAAATTCCAAAAGCTCATGGTCACTGCTACCAAATGTACCCACTACTTCCACCTCATCTACCAGTTTTTCCCTATTGATGAGAATCAAGTCTAAAATAGCAGAGCCCCCTGGTTCCCCTCTCTACTTTCTGGGAAATGAAGCTGTCGGCAAGACAAGTTAAGAATTTAACCGAGTTTGCATTTTTAGCAGATTTGGTCTTCCAACAGATATCTGGGTAATTGAAGTCACCCATGACCACTGTTTCCCCCTTTTTTTGAAAACGTGTAATTTGGTCTAGCAGTATCTCATTCAAATCCTCTGACTGGCTTGGTGGTCTATAGCAGAAACCCACAATAATACCACTCTCATTTCCTGCTCCTTTTATATTTACCCAAATACACTAAACTAAACTTTAATGCTCAGGTACCTGTATTTCTTCACAAGATTCCTAACATATATTGTGACACCTCCCCCCTTCTTTTCTTGTCTGTCCCTTCTGAATAGATTGTACCCCTCAATTTTAGTATTCCCATTGTGAGTATTATCCTACCAAGTTTCCGTGATTCCTATTAGGTCATAGCCCCCTTCCTCTATTACGACTACTAGTTCCTCCTGCTTGTTTCATATACTCTGTAACCAAGGGAGGGCAGAGGGCGGAGGGTGGAAAGCAGAGGGCAGAGCCCGCATTCCTTTTCGCCCTTCCCTATCGACTTTAGGACATTGATGAGGGGAAGAATTACTCAGGAGTAGCACAGCAGGAAGTCATGGTAAAAGTTAACAAAGCCTAAGAAGGCCTGCTGCTAGCAGGTACGAGGGACCTACCACTCCACCACAGCCTGAACCTTGGCAGGGTCCATCTGAATCCCCACTGCGGAGATGCAGGTGAGCCGCTTAACCTGAACGGCATAATGAGGTATTCAAATTGGCCCAGGGGGGTGTTAAAGACCATCTTCTACTCATCTACCTCAGCCAGGTGGTCGGTCAGAGAGATCCTTCCCTGAGTCCTCTCCCGATGCCGCTGCCATGGTGGGGGTGAGGCATCTGGTACCGAGGATTAACAGGGGGATAATGGTCTCTGCCAGCGAGTAGAGTCTGTGATAAAGGATCTTCCAAGGTCTAGGCAGAGTTAGGATCCAAAAGACAGACTTTATTGAACAGAATTACTACAGCAGCCAATGTGGCCCAAGACTCATTGAACAGAGACAAAGACACATTGAAGATCCTTTATCACAGACTCTACTGGATGAGAGTCTGTGATGAGCAGAGAACTTCAAGAGGAACTAAGAAAGAAAAGGAAAATGTTCAGGAAATGGAGGGAAGGACAGAGCTCTAAAGAAGAGTACCTACAGGTTACTAGGCACTGTAGATCAATCGTCAGAAAGGCCAAAGCTGAAAGTGAGCTAAGATTGGCCAGGGAAGCCCAGTGTAACAAGAAAAGATTTTTCAGTTATGTGAGGAGCAAATGTAAAGGAGGCAATAGGCCACCTGTTGGGTGCAGATGGACAAACTCTAATAGAAGATGCAGAGAAAGCAGAAAGGCCTAGCGCCTATTTTACATCTGTTTTTTCCCACAGGTCAAAGGGTTTAGGCACATCTAGAGATAGCAGTCTGGGTGGCAGGTTGACATGGATAGAGAGGTTGTCAAGAGGCATTTAGCTGCACTGGATGAGTTCAAATCCCCTGGGCCGGATGAAATGCACCCGGGAGTGCTCAAAGAACTTTCCGGAGAACTTGCAGAACCCTTGTCCATCATCTTCGGGACCTCTTTAAGGACTGCAGATGACCCAGAGGACTGGAAGAGAGCAAATGTTATTCCGATCTTCAAAAAAGGGAGGAAGGAAGACCCGGGAAACTACAGACCAGTGAATCTGACCTCTGTTGTGGGGAAGATAATGGAGCAGATATTAAAGGGAGCGATCTGCAAATATCTGGAGGACAATTGGGTGGTCCAAGGAAGTCAGCATAGATTTGTCTCCAACAGGTCCTGTCAGACCAACCTGTTTTCCTTTTTTGACCAAGTAATAGGTTTGCTGGATCATGGAAATTCGGTTGATGTCGTTTACTTGGATTTTAGTAAAGCTTTTGATAAGGTTCCCCACGATGTTCTGATGGATAAATTGAAGGACTGCAATCTGGATTTTCAAATAGGTGGATAGGGAATTGGTTAGAGAACCGCACTCAAAGAGTTGTTGTCAATGGTGTTTCATCAGACTGGAGAGAGGTGAGTAGCGGGGTACCTCAGGTCTCGGTGCTCGGCCTGGTACTTTTTAACATATTTATTAATGATCTAGATGAGGGGGTGGAGGGACTACTCATCAAGTTTGCGGATGACACCAAGTTGGGAGGACTGGAAAATACTCCGGAAGATAGAGACAGAGACACTGTCCTTTGGCTATGGCCATCTCTAGATGTGCCTAAACACTTTGACCTGTGGGAAAAAAACAGATGTAAAATAGTCACTAAGCCTTTCTGCTTTCTCTGCATCTTCCGTTAGAGTTTGTCCATCTGCACCCAACAGTGGGCCTATTGCCTCTTTGACTTTACGTTTGCTCCTCACATAACTGAAAAATCTTTTCTTGTTACAATGGGCTTCCCTGGCCAATCTTAGCTCACTCTCAGCTTTGGCCTTTCTGATGATTGATCTACAGTGCCTAGTAACCTGTAGGTACTCTTCTTTAGAGCTCTGTCCTTCCTCCCATTTCCTGAATATTTTCCTTTTCTTTCTTAGTTCCTCTTGAAGTTCTCTGTTCATCCAAATAGGCTTCTTAGAGCTCCTGCAGTGTTTTCGTATTTCTGGAATAGTCATTGATTGAGCATGCAATAGCTCTTGTTTGAGGAGCGCCCACCCTTCACATGCTCCCTTCCCTTCCAGCATTCTCGTCCATGGTATGACACTCATCATGTCTCTGAGTTTATTAAAGTTTGCCCTACGAAAATCCAACATCCGCATCTGGCTACAAGCTTCCTTGGCTCCCCATCTCAAAAGGAATTCTATGAGGACATGGTCACTTCCCCCTAGGGTCCCCACCTCCTTCACCTCATCCACCAACTTTTGCCTGTTGGTCAGTATTAAGTCCAGTATGGCTGAACCTCTTGTGGGTTCATCATCCCTCAGAGCTCGTTCCCTCCAACCCCGCATTACCCCGACCCCACAACAGAAGGGCGGAGGCCAAACCATTCAACCAGAACTCCACTCCCCTTTCGGAGAGATGTACACCATCACTCCGGAAAACTGAAACATCCTTGTACGTGATAGCCGGGTGCTTAATAACAGCCCCACCCAATTCGGCCATCAGCTTCTGGACAGCTCTGTTGACCTTCTCCTTGGCCACATGAACCTTCTCCGGCCGAGAAGCCGACCTCCAGAACTTGCGATCCAGCATCTCAGACCACACCATGTAGGTCTGAGGAAGCCTCCGCCTCAGCAGACGTAGGTCTTCAAAAATCATCCTCCAAAGCTGCAAACCAGACACCAGTGGTAGGTCATTCTCTCCCAGCTGAATCAGCAGGACCGCCGGGGCTCCCCTCAGGAAGACTTCACGGGAGACTACTTCCAGCAGCGCCTGCCACTTCATTCCCCGATGCCCGGACCACCGGACCCGAAGAAGGCCATCCAAGTTCTGCCGCTTCTCCCAGCCAGAGGCCAATGCATATCGTCCTGACCAAAAGACGATGTTGTGCCCCACGACTAAGGCAGTGGGCTGTACTGGGCACAAACCTGTAACGAGCCATAAGTTAATAGTTGCAACCCATACGAACATACAACCGAACGGCTTTCGACCGCCATCTCCCCAGCCTCATGATATCCCCCACCTCCACTCCATCCTGGAATGCCTGGGTGGCTGCCCCAATACGAAAGGAGTGGGTGCCAAACCATTTGGGGTGGAAACCAGCCCCCTTCAAACAGAGCTTCAGCACCGCTGCAAATTGGAACCGGGAAAGGTTCGTCCCGTCCTTGTGAACAAATAACAACCCCGGGGCAGAAGGGCGGACCGCCAAGTACCGTCTCAGGCTTACCACCGGACAGGTCCGACGCTGTCCTCCCCCCCGTAAGAAAACGGGTGCCCCCCTGCCCCTCTGATCGGTCTTAGAACGCTGAAGCCAGAGTTGCACACCCCGTGCTGAGAATTGCACGTCCTCGGAGCGTAGGGCAGGAGAGCTCCTTGCGGTTCTTGAAGAAGCCACCAACTCCCCGCAACGTAAGGCTCCATGGCAAGCCACCAAAAAGGCCGCCCGAAAGAGGGCTTCCTCGTATGCCGAAGTGCAAACTCCGTCCAACTGTTGAAGGATCCGTACAAGAACGTCCCATGTGATGGGCCGCCTGGTGTTTGGACCCGGACCGGTGAGCCTGCCCCAACCCTGTATCGCCCGCTTGGCCAAAAAGGACGAACTAGGGTCCCAAGACCCGTGGGCCTTGCTGAAAAAGGTCAACCCAGCCATTGTGACTCGCAGCGATTTGTGCGACAACCCATGGCTCTTCAAGTGAGCCAAATAACTAAGGAGGGTCTGCTCGACCATCGGCCCGTCCATCCGGTGCTCTTTGCAAAAGTCAAGAAATCCCGAGCAGCCCCTTCATAGCTCCGCCTTGTCGAAGAAGCGACCGACCCGAGCACGCCGTCCCATATCACACGGCTCCAAGGGCCCAGAGGCTCTTTGGAAAATCGTCCGGTTCCTGGCAGGCCTGAGGGGCGAGCAATCAAAATTTTTCGACCTGCAATCGAGATAAACTGTCAGCCAACGTATTTTGCACACCTGCAACATGACGCGCATGGAAGGTTATATTCGCTTCCAAGCAAACGAGGACCAAGCGGCGCACGAGGCGCATGACTCGAGGTGACTTGGCCGTCTGCCTGTTCAGGATGCGGACCGCAGCCTGGTTATCGCACCAGAACCGGACCTTCTTGTCCCGGAATTCCTCCCGCCAAATCACAACAGCGACCAGAATCGGGAAGAATTCCAGGAAGGTCAAGTCACGCCGAACCTCAGCTGACCAGCTGGGGGGCCATGCTTGAGCACACCAGTGATCTCTGAAAAGGACCCCAAACCCAGTTCCTCCTGCTGCGTCTGAGTGAACCTGAAGGTCCGGTCCCAGGTGCAGGTCCGTCTGCCTGATGGCCACGCCATTGAAGCGAGACAAAAACTCCTCCCAGACCAAGAGGTCCTCCCGCATCCCTCCTGAAATGCGCAGGCGATGGTGTGGTTTGGTGACACCCCGTATCGCATGCGTCAAGCGAGCACAAAATGCCCTGCCAGGGGATAACACTTTGCAAGCAAAGTTCAAGTGGCCGAGCAGGACTTGCATGTCCCACAACGTGCATTTCTTTTTCCCAAGCACGCTGCGGATAATACCGCAAAGGGTCTCCAGCTTGTCCCCCGGCAAGCTGGATGTCCCAGCCACCGTGTCTAACTGAATGCCCTGATAAGTCAGCCTGGTATCGGGGCCCTCGGTTTTGTCTAGAGCCAGAGGAACCCCAAGTTCGCCAGCCATTGACTGGAAAACCCCAGGCGCTCAGCACACTTGTTCGTTCCCCCCGGGCCCGCAAAAATAAAATCATCTAAGTAAAGGGCCATTTCGCTAAAATGGCCCTTCCGCTTGGTGGCCCATTCTAAGAAGGAACTGAAAGCCTCAAACGCAGCACAAGCTATGGAACACCCCATTGGCATGGACTTATCCACATACCAGTGGTCTCCAAACTTGATTCCCAGCAGGTCGAAGTCCTCCAGGTGGATGGGAAGCAACCGGAACACCGACTGAATGTCGCTCTTAGCCAAAAGGGCTCCGTGTCCACAGGTACACACCATGGCCACCGCCTTGTCGAATGAGGTATACCGAACTGAGCACAATGCTGGGGGGATGGCATCATTGACCGAACCACCATGGGGATAAGATAAGTGGTGGATCAGCCAGAACTGGCTAGCAGCCTTCTTGGGGACAACCCCCAAGGGCAAGAACCGAAGGCGCTCCAGTGGGGGGGTCGACAAAAGGCCCCGCCATTCGCCCAGCTTCACATTCCTTCTGCAATTTAGCTGTGACGATCTCAGGGAATTCCCTGGCCGATCTCAAATTCCCGCAAGAGGTGGCTACACGCTCCCCCGTGTAAGGGATACGGAAGCCATCTGTGAACCCCTTCGCCAAATAAATGGCCTCCCCCTTTTTGGGGTAACGTTCCAACCAATCCATAAGGGGCCCCAATTTGATCGGAGTAGGGGCCAAGCTCCGCAGGACCCTTGGCAACTCACGATGCCTTCCCCGCAGTAGAGGAACCTGCTGCACCCGACCCGCCATCCTTCTTACCGGCGAGCCGGGTTCCTCGAAAGGGCGGGCCCCCTCCCCCCTGGGTGCCCGCTGGCAGAGAGTGCGCCCCACCGCAGCCTTCGCATTTATGCTCGAAGCGGCACCGCCGCCGCTTGCACCCCATCCTATTATAATCCCAGCAGATGAAGCCCGCAAGCTTCCTGCTGGGCGCGGGGAGTTTCCCTTGTTCCTTCTGCTGCCGTACGCTGGGGTCCACTTGAACCAACCACATATCGTGGTGTTTCAAGTCCCAGTGGGCCAGGGGGTTGTGGGAGGCCAATTCGCGAAACTCCCTATCATATTCGAGGGCTGCTTCATCCCCCGCAAGGTTCCGTGCCTCCAGTACATGCGCCAGGTACTTCCACGAGTGCCACCCTCGTTCCGGGTAAGCCGCCGTGACCAGCGCCATGTATTCCGCAAGGCCACACAACCAATTATCAAAGGACCTCTCAGCAGGTTTGGCTCTCCTGCGAGGCTCCTTCCGCTTCCCTGTATGGGGGGATACAGGGAAGGGGCCCCAATTTGATCGGAGTAGGGGCCAAGCTCCGCAGGACCCTTGGCAACTCAACCCTTGGCCTTTCCCTGACCCCACAGCATGGCGAACACATCCACAAAGAACCCTTCCAGGGCCCGCTCATGGATTTTGGAGGGTAGATGGATGCCTGGAGGAGAATCAGTCGCCGTGTACCATACCGGAGGCCACCGATCGTCTCCGGTTATCCCGGCCTCATCCAAGAGGCGCAAGGCATTCTCCCGACGCTTCAGCCAGCGTGGAAGGCCCGGCATCTAGGCCCCCTCGAGCCAGTACCAGCCTTCCCGCAGATCCTCATCTCCTTCCCAAGAAGACGACTCACCAGATGAGGGGCTCTGCGGTCACCTGCTCCTCCACTCCTTTTTGCGCAGGCGCTCCCGCCTGGACTGCTCCCAATGTTCTGTGCTGCCACCTGGGGAATGACTGGAAACAGTTAAATCCCCGGACCCGGTAACATTCGACGCATGACTGGAACCAGATGCACCACTATGGCTCCCACCTGCCATGTGTGCCAGTGCCGCGGAATACCCCCGCCAGTAGGCGGCATCCTCCGGCGGCAAAGCCGCGGCCTTGCCAGACCGGCCACTGGCCCACTTAGGGGTGGCAAGGGGTGCGGCATCCGCCAGGCCTCGATGCCTTTGCTGTCTCCCCCTGGTGGCAGGGGAGGGTGACTGCCTGCCTGAGGGCCCCGGTCCCAGCCCGGCCCTTCACTGTAGCCCGTCCAGGCCCACTCCTCCTCAACACCCCCGCCCCGGCCCTGCCCCGGGCCCTGCGGGGGCTGGGGGAACCGCTGGAAGACGGGGGTCCCTGGCCAGCCGAGGCCTGCTTGCCCCTCTTAGTCCCCCTCTGCCCCCCTGTCCGGGACCCACTCCGGGCCGGGGGTGACTCAGGCCTGGTGCCAAGGCCCCTCGCCAGAGATCGCGACCTGATGGGGAAGAGGCCCTCCCCATGGGCTCCCGGGCTCGCCCCCATCCCGATCCGGCTCCCCGTCCACCCACACGGGACTTCCCCCTGGGGACAGCCGCGGCCCAGGCCTCCCTGGCCCGTAGAGTGCTGGCCCGGCTGCGGCCCCTGCCTCCAGCTTCCTCCGCCGCGCCTCGCAGGCTCCCGGGCCTGTCCTGGGGTCCCTCGCCGCGCCTGGCTCCCTTCCGCCACCCAGCCATGCCGCCGTGAGGGTTCCCCGAACCCGGAACGCCTCCCAGCTGCCGCTCGCCCCGGCGCCGCTTCCGTCGATGGGCTCCCGCCCGTTGCAGGCCGCTGTGATGCGCTAGCTGCCAGCAAAGAGCCCGAAGCGTCCACCTCCGTCCTCAGCCCCCGCAGCGGCGAAGAGAGCCGCCCGCTGGCCGCATGGCGCTTATAAAGCGCCTGGCCCCTCCCGCCACTGACGAGGATTCCAGGCGACGACGCTCCCAGCTAGAGGAGCGTCGTCGCGTCTTTCCGGCCTCCCCATCGGCCCCGTCGACTGCGGCCCCCTGCCAAGCCAAAATCTGTAGGTACTCTTATTTAGAGCTCTGTCCTTTCCTCCTTTTCCTGAACATTTTCCTTTTCTTTCTTAGTTCCTCTTGAAGTTCTCTGTTCATCCAAATAGGCTTCTTAGAGCTCCTGCAGTGTTTTCGTATTTCTGGGATAGTCATTGATTGAGCATGCAATAGCTCTTTTTTGAGTACCGCCCACCCTTCACATGCTCCCTTCCCTTCCAGCATTCTCGTCCATGGTATGACACGCATCATGTCTCTGAGTTTATTAAAGTTTGCCCTATGAAAATCCAACATCCGCGTCTGGCTACAAGCTTCCTTGGCTCCCCATCTCAAAAGGAATTCTATGAGGACATGGTCACTTCCCCCTAGGGTCGCCACCTCCTTCACCTCATCCACCAACTCTTGCCTGTTGGTCAGTATTAAGTCCAGTATGGCTGAACCTCTTGTAGGTTCATCTACCATTTGATAAATGAAATTGTCAGCCAGGCAGGTCAGAAACTTGCATCACTGAGGACGCTTCGCAGAGTTTGTTTCCCAGCACACATCTGGGAAATTGAAGTCACCCATGATGACAAGGTCCTGCCATTTAGATATTTTCTCAAGCTGCTCACAAAGTGCAGCATCCACATCCTCTCGTTGGTCAGGCGGTCGGTAGCAGACACCAACCACCACACTGTTTGTTTTCCCCTCGCTTATTTTCACCCAGATGCTTTCCACTGTAGATATGCTCTCCTTCACTAGAATTTCCTGACAGATAAGCCCTTTCCTCACATACAGTGCCACTCCTCCACCTCTTCGATCTATTCTGTTTTTTCTGAACAATTCATATCCATCCACCATTACATTCCAGTCATGAGAATCATTCCACCAGGTTTCTGTGATGCCTACTAGATCATACCTTTCCATCAGCATGAGAAGTTCCAGCTCTTCCTTTTTATTGCCCATGCTTTGGGCGTTAATATAAAGACATCTGAATCCTTTTACTTTTGGTTCCCTATGAGCTGGCCTTGCCGGTTGGGCTGCCTCCGATAGTTTTCCTTCCATACACTCCCTATGTTGATCGTCTCCTTCCCCTAGTGGCTTTAGTTTAAAGCTCTCCTGATGAATCTCCCCAGGTTCCTGCCAAACACATTCTTCCCCAGTTTCGATAAGTGCAGTCCATCAGGTGCTAGTAGGCCTTCCTCAAGAAAGCCTATCCCATGGTCCCAGAAACCAAATCTCTCCTGCCGGCACCAACTACGCAGCCAGTGATTCACCTCCATTATCTTCCTCTCCCGACGCATTCCTCTTCCCTTGACAGGCAAGATTGAAGAGAATACGACTTGTGCCCCCATTTGCTTGAGCTTCCTCCCCAGATCTTGATAGTCTTTTTTAATAGGAGCGATGGTATTCAGGGACATGTCATTCGTTCCCACATGGACCATCACAAATGGGTAGCGATCTGTAGATTTGAGGAGTTTGGGCAGCCTTTCTGAAACATCTTTAATTTTCGCCTCTGGCAAGCAACACACCTCTCGGGTTAGGGGGTCGGGCCCAGCCACATGGCGATCCATTCCTCTTAGCAGGGAGTCTCCAATTACCAGTACTCTCCTTTTTTTTTTCTTCTCAACTCCATTTCCTTCTGTCCCCGTGGCCTCTTCCCTTTGTCTTAGAGTTTGTTTTGGGACCTCTTCCCTTGTTGACCCTTGCACCTCCTCTGCAAGGGCCTGAAATCTATTCTGGAGCTCCAAAGGCCCCGAGAACTGTCTCGCCCTTCGCCGTTCAGTCTTTTTCCGAATTGCCTGCAGAGGCTCCCTATTGTGGTCAATCTCCTTGTCCTCTTCAGGACTGGTTGTATTCTCTTTATTCTCTTTATTCCATGTTGCAGAGCTCTGGACTACGAACTCCTCCCCTTTCTTACTTTGGGTCAGAGTAATAATTCTGTTTTCTAGTGCCCTAATCTTTTCCTCCAAAAGTCTTACCAGCTTTCACTTGGGGCAGCTGTAGTCCATCTTGTCTTCTGGCAGGAAGGCAATCATGTCACACTCACTGCAGATGATGGGATGAGTGTCCTGGAGGTCCATTGTAATGTCTAGGCAGTGGAAGTACTAGGGAAATATAATCTATTGATATACTGATTCTAATTGCTCGGCCAAGAACCCCAGGCTAAGAGCCACAGGCCAAGAGCCCTTTGTCTCTCGCCCTTGGTGAGGAGTAGCCCTTTTTAATCCTCCCAACAATTACCCAGCAATCACCTCACCCAGGCAGAACAATAGCCTCACCTGGTCAGCAGCAACTCTCCCCAGTAGCTCTCTCCACGTGCTCTCAGTTGTCTGAGCTCAGTAGAGTTCTCAGTAGAGTACTGGAGTACTGTGTGCAGTTCTGGAGGCCTCACTTCAAGAAGGACGTAGATAAAATTGAAAGGGTACAGAGGAGAGCGACGAAGATGATCTGGGGCCAAGGGACCAAGCCCTATGAAGATAGGTTGAGGGACTTGGGAATGTTCAGCCTGGAGAAAAGGAGGTTGAGAGGGAACATGATAGCCCTCTTTAAGTATTTGAAAGGTTGTCACTTGGAGGAGGGCAGGATGCTATTTCTGCTGGCTGCAGAGGAGAGGACACGCAGTAATGGGTTTAAACTTCAAGTACAACGATATAGGCTAGATATCAGGAAAAAGTTTTTCACAGTCAGAGTAGTTCAGCAGTGGAATAGGCTGCCTAAGGAGGTGGTGAGCTCCCCCTCACTGGCAGTCTTCAAGCAAAGGTTGGATACACACTTTTCTTGGATGCTTTAGGATGCTTAGGGCTAATCCTGCATTGAGCAGGGGGTTGGACTAGATGGCCTGTATGGCCCCTTCCAACTCTATGATTCTATGATTCTATGATTCTATGATCTCGTTCTATGGCGGAATAGGGGGCACGAGGTAGAGTATATGTCACAGGAACCAGTTTGCAGACTGGGACCTGCGGTGGGGGTCTCCTTAAGAGATCGGTGATACCGAGCGTGGCCTTACCCAGCTGGGAAGGCCAGGGGCTCGGAGCCAAGAGGCAGGGGATGGGGGCATGCGGCGGATGCCCAGCAACCATGACTTGCCTCTTCCGACTGGGGGGAAGGGGGACCCAGGGCGCCCCTTGGGCCTGTGGCAGCAGTCGGATGACTGCGCTGGAAATACTCACACCTCGTGCCAGGCCAACCCGCGTTTGTTATGGATAATAAAGGTGTGGCCTGTTTACGCAAAAGCCGACTCAAGTCTTTATTGGCCAAGTGCATCGTGCCAGTCAAAGGGATGGATGAACTCAGCTCGGGCCTCGTCATAGAAAGGACAGCACATAAAAATGTGTTCACGGTCTTCTACCTGGCCAGAATTACTGGGGCATGTTTTCTTAGGGAAGGGGATCCTTGTATACCTCCCTTTCAGTACTGCTGAGGGTAGTGCCATGCATCTAGCCAGGGTAAAGGCTCTTCTGTGAGTGTTACTGTCCAGAGTAAAAAGATATGAGGCAGGAAAAAGAATATATCTGTTACTGAGTGGTGACCTAAAGATGGGGGAACTAGAAAGGTCCGCTTGCCGCTCAATATCTTGAATTCTTTGTTTTATCTTTTTTTTTTTTTTAGCTGAGTCCATATCTGCCAAAAGTTAAGCATGTGAGGAAAAGCCTTCAGTCTTACATCTAACTACCACTAACCAGCTAGATTGAAAACTATACTCTAAAATGAAGGGTAGTAGACCACTGGGGCTGAAAATCAGCTTTAGCCAGAGATGGAGAGAGGAAATTAAAACCCTCGCCTCAACTTTCAGCATTCCAGTCTCCAACCGTACCAGGGAGTTTGACAGACACCTTGGAACTTATAAAACTGTTCTCAGGAATTTGGTTTGTACTCGTTCGACTGGGGTAAAGCAGGTGGGTGGGGGGCCTAGGTATGTGCCGTAAAGCAGTTGGGCTAGAGTCTTGGCCTGATAGACTTTAAGGGCAACTTTCTGACCTGCAAGTTTCTGACCTGCCTGGCTGACACTTTCATTTATCAAATGGTAGATGAACCCACAAGAGGTTCAGCCATACTGGACTTAATACTGACCAACAGGCAAGAGTTGGTGGATGAGGTGAAGGAGGTGGGGACCCTAGGGGGAAGTGACCATGTCCTCATAGAATTCTTTTTGAGATGGGGAGCCAAGGAAGCTTGTAGCCAGACGCAGATGTTGGATTCTCGTAGGGCAAACTTTAATAAACTCAGAGACAAACTTTAATAAACTCCAGAGAACTTGCACAGCCCTTGTCCATCATCTTCGGAACCTCTTTAAGGACTGGAGATGTCCCGGAGGACTGGAAGAGAGCAAATGTTATTCCGATCTTCAAAAAAGGGAGGAAGGATGACCCGGGAAACTACAGACCAGTGAGTCTGACCTCTGTTGTGGGGAAGATAATGGAGCAGATATTAAAGGGAGCGATCTGCAAACATCTGGAGGACAATTTGGTGATCCAAGGAAGTCAGCATGGATTTGTCTCCAACAGGTCCTGCCAGACCAACCTAGTTTCTTTTTTTGACCAAGTAACAGGTTTGCTGGATCGGGGAAATTCGGTTGATGTCATTTACTTGGATTTTAGTAAAGCTTTTGACAAGGTTCCCCATGATGTTCTGATGGATAAGTTGAAGGACTGCAATCTGGATTTTCAGATAGTCAGGTGGATAGGGAATTGGTTAGAGAACCACACTCAAAGAGTTGTTGTCAATGGTGTTTCATCAGACTGGAGAGAGGTGAGTAGCGGGGTACCTCAGGGCTCGGTGCTCGGCCCGGTACTTTTTAACATATTTATTAATGATCTAGATGAGTGGGTGGAGGGACTACTCATCAAGTTTGCAGATGACACCAAATTGGGAGGACTGGCAAATACTCCGGAAGATAGAGACAGAGTTCAACGAGATCTGAACACAATGGAAAAATGGGCAAATGAGAACAAGATGCAATTTAATAAAGATAAGTGTAAAGTTCTACATCTGGGTCAGAAAAATGAAAAGCATGCCTACTGGATGGGGGATACGCTTCTAGGTAGCACTGTGTGTGAACAAGACCTTGGGGTACTTGTGGATTGTAAACTAAACATGAGCAGGCAGTGTGATGCAGCGGTAAAAAAGGCAAATGCCATTTTGGGCTGTATCAACAGAGGCATCACATCAAAATCACAAGATGTCATAGTCCCATTGCATATGGCACTGGTCAGACCACACCTGGAGTACTGTGTGCAGTTCTGGAGGCCTCACTTCAAGAAGGACGTCGATAAAATTGAAAGGGTACAGAGGAGAGCGACTAAGATGATCTGGGGCCAAGGGACCAAGCCCTATGAAGATAGGTTGAGGGACTTGGGAATGTTCAGCTTGGAGAAAAGGAGGTTGAGAGGGGACATGATAGCAGGATGCTGTTTCTGTTGGCTGCAGAGGAGAGGACACGCAGTAATGGGTTTAAACTTCAAGTACAATGATTTAGGCTAGTTATCAGGAAAAAGTTTTTCACAGTCAGAGTAGTTCAGCAGTGGAATAGGCTGCCTAAGGAGGTGGTGAGCTCCCCCTCACTGGCAGTCTTCAAGCAAAGGTTGGATACACACTTTTCTTGGATGCTTTAGGGTGCTTAGGGCTGATCCTGCGTTGAGCAGGGGGTTGGACTAGATGGCCTGTATGGCCCCTTCCAACTCTATGATTCTATGATTCTATGATTCTATAGGAACTTACGAATGTTGTGTGCAGATCTGGTTCCTATGCCAGCTAGATGGTTACTATGGGCAATTTGTGAGCTATTTCCTGCAGAACCATTCCAAGGTATTTAAAACATTTTACCAGTTCTATATTGTGGTTGTTTATATGCCACTTTCTAGTTTTTTCGAAAGTACTGAAAGCCATTATTTTGGTTCTCTGATGATTAATTATCAGTTTCTCTTCTTCACAGTATACGGCACGCTTAACTAAGGCTCTCCTCAGCCCAAGTGGAGTTCTGGATAGTAGTGCGGCATCGTCTGCGTAGAGTCACAAGGGGACGTGCCGTTGTACTAGTTTTGGCGGATGAAATAACCATATTATTTATGTAAAATATGAATAGCAGTGGGGCCAGTATACAACGCTGTCTCACTCCCCTAGTTGAATTAATGGGTTCTGTTGAATGTCCATTCCTGCTGCACCTGACCCTGGAGATGATACGATCATGCAAGGCTCTGATAAGGAAATAAAGCCTTCTGTCCACTGTGGATGCTTCGAGCTTTGCCCAGAGTCGTGGGCAAGAGATGGACTCAAAGGCAGCCTTGAGATCCACAAACCCTGCCTGTTCCTCTGCAATAATATTCTCTTGGTCAAACCATGTCGTGAGCTTATCCTCAAGGTGCCTAGCATAGAGTTTGCTAACAACACTTAGTAAACTGTAACAACACTTAGTCTATAGCATGCAGGGTCGACTCTTTTACCTTTTTTTGAAAAGGGGACCACTACCGCCGTGGTCCACTCTTCAGTCTTATCTAGGAGCGTGAAGAGGGAGGCTAAAAATGGGACCCACCAGTTCTGATTCTCCTTTATAAATTCAGGGAGAATAGCATCTACTCTTTTAAGCTGACCAATGAGTGACTCAATTTCTGTGTGAGAGACTGGGGGCCAGCTTGGCACTTTGTCAAGCTCTATAATGTAGGAGGGCATAGTGGTCCATGTGTTGTCTTTGTACATATTTCTGAAAAAAAAGCTACCCATTTTTCTGGGGGAATAAATATGTCCAGTTTAGATAAGCATAGGGAACTGCCAGAAACTGGATGAATCTTTATCTTTCACAGCCTGGAAGAGTTGTCTCCATTGTACTTTAGTATATTCTTTTTTCTTCTTGGTTACTAGAAGTTTGAATGCTTTCTTTTGGGTGTAGGTATCCTGTCTATCAGAGCCTCCTGTGCTAATATATATGTGGTACGTGGAGATAAGTTTTTTGGTAGTTACACAAAATTTATCAAACCAGGGTTTGGAAGGCCTACAGGGTTTCCCCCCTTCTTTTTTTAGTTCCATCTGATAACTCAGATTTAAATTTTAGAATAAAATTCTGATCCAAACCAGCAAAAGCTGAGCGATAGGCTTGAAGATCTAGGGATGCTAGCATGGCTTTTAGGTTGCTGTCAATCTGAGGTGACCATCTAGCTCGGCAACCTACATGTTTGGTGGAATTAATTGAGGTAGAGTATAAGGATTTGCTGGGGGGTAAAACGGTAATGACTTGGGAAGGCACTGGCAAACCACCCTGTATTCAGTCTGCCAAGAAAACACTAGTAAGTATCACTCCAAGGGTCAGACATGACTCGGTGATTGCACAGGGGATATCTTCACCTTTACTATATGGATTTGAGACAGAAGTGGGCAGACTGTACAAAGGGAATCAGCTGGAGAAAGAGAGGAGAAGATATATATCTAGCTCAGACCAGTAACTAGTAGTTTATGCATTACTTTGATGGGGCGGATGGTAGGCATTTATGATAAGTATTTTACCCCAGTCCCAACAGAGGACCACTGCCATGGCAGATAGACCTAAGCAGGGTTTCTCAATACATTTACAGTTCAGGTGAGTTGCTATGAGAGTGCCCAGCCCCCCTTTTGGTCTGCCAGGTCCCTTGCCTGGGGTGGCTTCCACTTTGAAAGAATGATAACCATTCAGTTCGAAGTCAGCAGACAACTGGACAACTGTGATGTCGAAATCCCACCTGTAGAAAGGGATTTCAGAATGGTTTGCTAAGCATGGAAACCATCCCATGATATTCCAGGAAAGAATTTCTAGCAAGTCTGTCTTTAGGGGTTCTCTGTCCTGGGTAGTCATTCAGATGTAATCAACTCTGGTTGGCCTGTTGGATCGCTGAAGACACACCCATTCAGTGCAACAGAGTCCAGCCTGGGGGGCTTCCGTTCACCTGTTGGGAGTTGTTTTTCTTTTTGAGTTCCCTCTGTCAGTAAGGACAAGATCTCTTCCTTAGATGTTGTAGGAGGCTCAGCCAGTTGAACAATAATTGAGTTCTGCGGTAAGGCTAACTTGGGAAGATCTTTGTGGTTTCCAGTAGTCAAGCACACTTTAGTGTCTTGTAATACCAGAGTCTGAATGATGTTTTTCAATACCTCATAGTTGTCTGTAAAAGTTGTCGCTTGAAACTTTTTCCTCGTTTGCCCCAAATAGTTCATTCATAGCAGCTTCCCCTTCGATTCTTCCAACTTTATGTTTATTCACCTTAGTTAACTCCTCCACTATACTCTTTTGAACTTTATCTGTGCTATCAGTAAGCGGGGCAAAATAGTTAGTGACTGGCATGTTGTAAGAAACCGAAGTCTCTGTTGGAAAAACCCCCTTTATTTTGGTTTGCTTGCAAGCCGGAAGGCCGTTTAGTTCCTCGCTATCTTCCTTATGTTCTCTTCCCAGTTCCCATATTCTGTTTTTAACTTAATTTGGCAGCTGGCCCTTTGCACTGGGAAATATAGTAGGATTAGTTTTCTGCTGGCTGGTAATTAAATGTTAGGCACTAATATTTGTTGTTGTTATGTGCGAAGTCGTGTCCGACCCATCGCGACCCCATGGACAATGATCCTCCAGGCCTTCCTGTCCTCTACCATTCCCCGGAGTCCATTTAAGTTTGCACCTACTGCTTCAGTGACTCCATCCAGCCACCTCATTCTCTGTCGTCCCCTTCTTCTTTTGCCCTCGATCGCTCCCAGCATTAGGCTCTTCTCCAGGGAGTCCTTCCTTCTCATGAGGTGGCCAAAGTATTTGAGTTTCATCCTCAGCATCTGGCCTTCTAAAGAGCAGTCAGGGTTGATCTCCTCTAGGACTGACCGGTTTGTTCGCCTTGCAGTCCAAGGGACTCGCAAGAGTCTTCTCCAGCACCAGAGTTCAAAAGCCTCAATTCTTTGACGCTCGGCCTTCCTTATGGTCCAACTCTCGCAGCCATACATTGCAACTGGGAAGACCATAGCCTTGACTAAACGCACTTTTGTTGGCAGGGTGATGTCTCTGCTTTTTAGGATGCTGTCTAGATTTGCCATAGCTTTCCTCCCCAGGAGCAAGCGTCTTTTAATTTCTTTGCTGCAGTCCCCATCTGCAGTGATCTTGGAGCCCAGGAAAATAAAATCTGTCACTATCTCCATTTCTTCCCCATCTATTTGCCATGAATTGAGAGGGCCGGATGCCATGATCTTTGTTTTCTTGATGTTGAGTTTCAAGCCAACTTTTGCACTCTCCTCCTTCACCCGCATCAACAGGCTCTTTAGTTCCTCTTCACTTTCTGCCATTAGAGTGGTATCATCTGCATATCTGAGGTTGTTGATATTTCTCCCTGCAATCTTGATCCCAATTTGTGACTCCTCTAATCCCGCATTTCTCATGATGTGCTCTGCATACAAGTTAAATAGGCAAGGCGACAGTATACAGCCTTGCCGAACTCCTTTCTCAATTTTGAACCAGTCAGTGATTCCATGTTCAGTTCTCACTGTTGCTTCTTGACCTACATATAAATTTCTCAAGAGACAAATAAGATGCTCTGGTATTCCCATCTCTTTAAGAACTTGCCACAATTTGTTGTGCTCCACACAATCAAAGGCTTTAGCATAGTCAATGAAGCAGAAGTAGACGTTCTTCTGGTACTCCCTAGCTTTCTCCATGATCCGGCGTATGTTGGCAATTTGATCTCTAGTTCCTCTGCCTCTTCGAAATCCTGCCTGTACTTCTGGAAGTTCTCGTTCCACATATTGCTGGAGCCTAGCTTGTAGGATTTTGAGCATAACTTTGCTAGCATGAGAAATTAGTGCAATGGTGCGGTAGTTTGAACATTCTTTGGCATTGCCCTTCTTTGGGATTGGAATGTAAACTGACCTTTTCCAATCCTGTGGCCATTGTTGAGTTTTCCAAATTTGCTGGCATATTGAGTGTAGCACTTTTACTGCATCGTCCTTTAAGATTTTGAATAGTTCAACTGGAATGCTGTCACCACCACTAGCTTTATTGTTGCTCAGACTTCCTAAGGCCCATTTGACTTCACATTCCATTATTCCATTCCATTATTCCATTCCATTATATTAGGCACTAATATTAAAAGTTTAAAAACCTGTAGAGCTGAAGGTGAGATTAGCATCCTTCTCCTTCCTCCTTCCACCGGAACCTCCGATTTTGCCTGCCAGTGATATGGTGCTAGCTTTGGCGAGGCCAACCGTGTGTTCCCTTGACCCCCGTCCAATATGGCTCCTTAAAGCACCAACAAGAGGGTCTGGAGGCCTCTCTAAGAGATTGTAAATCAGTCTCTATCTTCACGGACATTCCCGGAGGTCTCAAGAAAGCAGTGGTTTGGCTGTTACTGGAAAAAATTCACTTGAATTATGAGACCCCATCCGGTGTCTCATTTAGCATTTCTGGGTAAGGCAGCCGCAGATTAACTGCAAGCTTTCCCAAAGAAAGCAATGGTCCTGAACCCATTCCCGTCTGGGTTCTGTTTTGGCCATGGAGTGGAAACAGATTCGGGCACCCTCACAGATGACTTCTGTAGGCAACTGGATCAAGGTGGGTCAACATTGCTTATATAATTTGATCCCATGGTAGCATTTGACATAGTCGATCACAAGCTTTTGGCTTGCTGCCTTGCCAACACAGGGATACGGAAGTCATCCTTGCAGTAGCTGATTGCCTTTCTGCAGTTTGGTGTAGTGGTTAGGAGTGCGGACTTCTAATCTGGCATGCCGGGTTCGATTCTGCGCTCCCCCACATGCAGCCAGCTGGGTGACCTTGGGCTCGCCACGGCACTGATAAAACTGTTCTGACCGAGCAGTGATATCAGCGCTCTCTCAGCCTCACCCACCCCACAGGGTGTCTGTTGTGGGGAGAGGAACGGGAAGGCGACTGTAAGCCGCTTTGAGCCTCCTTCGGGTAGGGAAAAGCGGCATATAAGAACCAACTCTTCTTCTTCTTCTTCTTCTTCATGATCAGGAACAGAGGGGAGCCATCAGCAAAGAGCAGCCATGCTACTGTCCAGTCCCTTATGGCATGATTCTCTCCCCAATGTTATTTAACATCAGTGTGTGCCCTCTTGCACAGCTTGTCTGGAGATATGTGCTAGGTGCCACCAGTATTCTGATGACATCTGACTCTGTTGATAGGTGACTGGCTGGATACACCCCCAGACTTAAGTGGCCAGATGTCTGGAAGCTGTGATCGGATGGCTGTGGCGGAGCCTCCTGGAATTCATCCCTCAGACAGAGATTCTGTAGCTGAGGAAGAAGGATCCCAGAGAGGACATGTGTCTCCCTTGCCTTGATGGAGTGCAACTAACCACTTTATGCACTGTCAGGAATGAAGGCACAAATCACCAAGTAGCTCACGTGTGTTCTACCATCTGCACAAGGCAAGGCTACTAGCACCCTACCTGGCCCTGGAAGATCTAGCCACAATGATCTATACAATGTATTATTGTAACTCACTCTATGTGGGGTGACCCAGAGATTACAACTGGTATAAAACACCACTGCTCAGGTCCTTATGAGGACTCCATGGAGGGCTCATCTTGAACCTGCCCTCCAGTAGCTGCATTGGTCGCCACTAGAGTTCAGGATCAGGTTCAAGGTTTTGATACTGATAAAGTAATCCAGGATTGTGCATCAAACTGGGGTTTAAATCATGAGTCCCCAATGTGATGCCCACAAATGCCATGGTTCCCACAGACTGGTACTTGGCAAGCATTTTCAGAAAGTGAGCAGAAAACATTTTGATGGTCTACTAGAGATGTGATTGACTGTGCAGATTTAAAAAAAAAACAACAACATTGCTTTTGGAGCAGCTGCCCGCACAGGACATGAATGTTCACTGTGTGACTAAAGGAATGCTCTGGCAACCGTTTGGCGGCAACCTCCATTTCCTGTGGCAGCCATTTTGTAGCACCCATCTTGTGGCTGTACCCACCAGCCTCACAAGAATCTCAAAGAGTCTTGCAGGTTCAAAATGTTGGTGATCCCTGGTTGAAACAAACCACACTGTATTCTGTCATCTCACAGTGCCTTGTCTGTAACTCTAATAATTCCCAGTTGGTGGGCTGATGATACAGCAGCCAATGGCAGCTTCTAATCTGGTGAGCCGGGTTTGATTCCCCGCTTCTCCTCCACATGCAACCAGCTGGGTGACCTTGGGCTTGCCACAGCACTGATAAAGCTGGTCTGACTGAGCAGTAATATCAGGGCCCCCTCAGCCTCAACTCCCTCACAGGGTGTCTGTTGTGGGGAGAGGAAAGGGAAGGTGAATGTAAGCTGCTCTGAGACTCCTTTGGCCATCTAAGAAACAACTCTTATTTTTCTTCTTCTCTTCCTCCTCCTCCTCCTCCTTCTTCGTGCCACTTCCAGGCACTTAGCAGGCAGGCAGAAGAGCTGGCAGAAAGGTAAACTGGGGAAGTGGGCAAAAGCCTGGTGAGTCATGCTCCATTGCAGGCACAGCACTGGCTCTGGGAGTGCCTGGCTAAGCTACCTCACTCCAAGGACTCTTGCTCACTGGGGAGCAGGGGAGATTAGATGGCTGCACTCTGCAGTGCCCCCGGCATAGAGCCAGAGCTGGACCACCGCACTCTCAAAACTCCTTTGCCTGCTGGGGAGTGGGGTAGACTGCTTGGCTGCTCTCCATGGTGCTGCTGGTGCAGTGCTGGCCCTAGCAACCCACTCCTGTACCTGCGTCACCCCATTCTGATGCGTCCTGTCCACTGGGGAGCAGGGGATGCCTGCTGGCCACACTCAGCAGTGCTGGACCAATTCACCAGATGGACTGCCCTGCTCAAAAGGAGCCCTCCTTCCTGATGGGGAGCTGGGGAGGGTGGCCTGGTTCACTGGCTGGGCCCCTGCTCTCAGAAGAAGCCACTTGCCACCCTCTTTAGAGCCCCCTTTTAAATGGACTTTGATGCTAGTGCCCTTTCTGACCACCCTACAATAAACAAAAAGTGAAACGTGAACCATTCTAGAGCCAAGAAATGCAACTTTTGTTTAATACCAAATCTCCATTCTCTTCTGCTATCAACAGTGCCCCAAGGTTGATGTGTAGATGTGTGGTTCGTGCACACATTATTTAATTCTGTTTCTACATCTACAAGTGGCATTGCATTTCCCAGTCTTGTTCATTCGCTTACAGCTGCTTATGCTCTTCATATCTTCACAGTTTTTGTAAAAATCCGTATACTTGCAGGGGTTGGCTGAAAGAAACCAAAGCCAAACCAAGTTAGATGCAAAACACAGAAACCTGCCCAAATATTTATATGTCATGCTTCTTTACAACATGATCATCATAACATGATAGTATTTTGTTTTTCTTTAATCCTTAAAAAGGTAAAGGTAAAGGTATCCCCTGTGCAAGCACCGAGTCATGTCTGACCCTTGGGGTGACGCCCTCCAGCGTTTTCATGGCAGACTCAATACGGGGTGGTTTGCCAGTGCCTTCCCCAGTCATTACCGTTTACCCCCCAGCAAGCTGGGTACTCATTTTACCGACCTCGGAAGGATGGAAGGCTGAGTCAACCTTGAGCCGGCTGCTGGGATTGAACTCCCAGCCTCATGGACAGAGCTTTCAGACTGCATGTCTGCTGCCTTACCACTCTGCGCCACAAGAGGCTCTATCTTTAATCCTTATTGATCAGCAATATTTGCTGGCTGCTTCTTGCTCTGGAGGAGAGAGACTAGGCTGCTCTTTCTTACTTACCCTCCTAGCTTCAGACATATTCATATGGACTGGCTTGCCCAACTCCCAGAACTCTCTCCAGTGCTCTTGCCAAAGAATTTCCCCCTCATTTCCCTTCCTGCTTTCCCAGGCTCCAAGAACCACCTGCTGTCCGGTGCCTTATCTCGTCCCTAGTGTTGAGACTACAGGTGTCCAGGGGAAACCTGGCAGCCCCATTCATAAGATCCTCCCAAGAAAGGATATGTAGAGTTCTGACTCATAAGAGGTTCATTCTTCCAGGGTTTAGAATACACCCTTCTTTATGTGACAGAACTCAGTTTCCAGAGAAATCACCCAAACCATAATATCTTGATACAGGGGTTTTCTGCACATATGACTTCCTCCTGATTTTATTGGCAGTCAGTCACAAACACTGGATCCCTTTGGACATGGTTCTTCTGTGTGAATGACCCCTTGCGGGAACTCCGATGGCAAGAGATTCTGAATGGATTTATCATCAGATAGCAGTGAAAAGGATCAGAATTTTACAGGGCAGCAGATTATATTAGTAGTAACTTACTGCAGAGTCCTTCATCACAGTGCTTTGGGCAGTCTCCACAAGGTGGGCCTCTTTTGTAGGGTGTCTCTATTTGTTCTAAAATATTCCCTCTGAAACCACAGAGCAATGGAGGACATTTTTATCACCCAAGTACAGCTCATACAGATCAGATAAAAGCATGTTGTTGACTTCGGTGCCCCGGGCTAACCCCATCTTGTCATTTTCAGAAGCTAAGCAGAGTCAGCCTGGGGTGAAGTCTGCATGGGGCTTTTTGCCCAGGCCCAGTTCAAATGAACCCCTCCAATCTACATTGAATTTGATTTGCATTTTGATTTGGGGCACTTTAAATTTTCCCAACAAGCATAATTGATTCATGGAGTGGATATTTGAAAGACCGCCATGAGTAAATGGGTAGACAGCTCCTTTTTTTTAATTAACTCCCTTCTCCATGCCTGGGAGCAAAGGAGTCTTCCCTGATTGGCCAGGGTGTTAGTTCAAAGACTTCCTTGTTCCCGGTTGCAAAGCTTGTCTTAAAGTGACTGCGCTCCAGAAGCCCTCTCAGCAGATTTGCCTCTTGGATTTATTCTCCCTCCTCTGCTGTCTCTAATCCTCCTCCCCCCTTCAAGAAAAGAAACACCCCCCCCCCCGGTTCAAGAAAAGAAAGAGACTCCTGCTGCAATTGGCACCCCTCCCCATTCTGAGCTTCCCCAGTCAAGTGCAGAACACTTTCTATTTCAATGGGTAGGGGGGAATCAAAGAAGACCTGAGTTCAAATCGATCTTAATTCAGCAGGATCCGCACTGGTATAAACAAAGTAAGTGCAGAATCAGCCCCTGCTTAGTATTTGGATGAGAGACCATCACAGGGTCGCAATGCAGAGGCATGTAATTGCAAACAACATCTGTTCCTCTCTTGCTTTGAAAATCCTGCAGGGTTGCCATAATCCGGTAGCCCTTTGACAGCACTTCCAACACCTAGGTAAAAGTTCTAAAAACTGTGTTTTAATAGATAAGTCCCAACACGGGCAGAAAGGATTTTCATTAGGGAAGCCAATGCCCAGATGGGAGTGAGGGAATCCCCAGACGAACAATTCCCATTTCCAGACTCAGTTCCCCTGGAGAAATGGCTGCTTTGGTGGGTGGACTCCATAGCATTCTACTCCACTGAGGTTCCTCTCTGCCTCAAATTCCGCCCACTCCCATCTGCACCCCAATGTCTCCAGGTATTTCCCAACCCAGAGCTGGCAACCCTAATTTTCAGGCATCTTAGAGCAGAGGTGGTTAGCCACTGCCTTCTTCTACACAGGCTTCCATGGAGGTCTCCCTTCCAAGTACTGTGCTTAGCTTCCGGGACTTGATGAGATCAGGCTATACCGTGCTCCCTTCCTTCCCAAGACAAGTGACATAGGATGTTAAAAAACAACAACTATTCTAGAAGGCTGTTTCTGTTGGCTGCAGAGGAGAGGACACGCAGTAATGGGTTCAAACTTCAAGTACAATGATATAGGCTAGTTATCAGGAAAAAAAAATTTCACAGTCAGAGTAGTTCAGCAGTGGAATAGGCTGCCTAAGGAGGTGGTGAGCTCCCCCTCACTGGCAGTCTTCAAGCAAAGGCTGGATACAAACTTTTCTTGGATGCTTTAGGATGCTTAGGGCTGATCCTGCATTGAGCAGGGGATTGGACTAGATGGCCTGTTTGGCCCCTACCAACTCTATGATTCTATGATTCTAAGTGTGGAATAGAAGGTCTCAGGCTTTTGCGACAAAGTTGGATATGAGAAACCCAGGCAGCTGTTTCCCACAACAATAACTTTGTAGATAGCCCAGGTGGGTATTCATGTTGGTCTGAAGTAGCAGAAAAACATAAACTCCAGCATGTGGAATATGATTTGATATTACAAAGATGTAATAGTATGTTTTTTTTTTCTTTCCTCTTTTTTTCTTAAAATTTGTAATGCTCTTTGGACGATATCTCCAAATACCCAAAGCCCAACGCCTGTGTACATGTGGAAATTCATCTGTGGAGGACCTGCCCCACTATGTTTTGGCTTGTCCCTTGTACTCTGAACCGAGGGGCAAATTCCTTGCCAAGTTACTACCAAACTCACACCCCACTTCTGATTTTGATAAAAGTCGCCTCTTTTATCAGATGTCGACCCCTATATTTCATATAGGGTGGCACTTTTTGCTCTGGCTGCCAGGAAGATCTGAGCCAAAGCTGTTTTACAGGTGTCCCCACCTTGATACACCGTATTTCTTTTAAATTGTAACTCAGTAGCCCTCGTCTACAATTTTATGTACGCAATATTGGAGAAATATTGTTTTATCCATATTTGTACCATATTGTTTTTAATTATGTTTTGTAATAGCCTTTGGCTAAACACAATAAATGTTATCGTATCATATCGTATCTTAAAAGTTGTTTTTGAGAAAAATATTTTTCTTCATTTTTGTATTATAAAATAGCAGCTTAACGCTTTTAAGAAACAGTAGTTCTGTAATGTGCTGTATATTACTTTAAAATAAAAGCTATTATGTTTTTTTTTCAAAAAGATCAACAATTAATGGCAGATATACTCCCAGTTGCAATTTAAGGAGACCGGTTAGTAGCCCCATCCATCCCCGCTGAAGCACAGAGGTATTCCCCCCCAAGCAACAAGCTGTGCTGAGATTGCCTGTCCTAAACCCAGGGAATTGGATCCTAATCCTTCATTCTAAATTACATTACATGCTCGTATTCATTGACTAGCAAGCAGTGACTGTCCAATGAAGATGTGACTCATGCTGGTAGTAGGATGGCTGCAGCCTTTATGGCCCCCTCAACGGAGGGTTGGCACCCAAAAGACCAGATAAGGAAGCCTGAAATGCCTCCAGCTGTCCGGCTGATTACATGTTATACTTCCATGGCCCTCGAGGGCCCTGCCTCACTCCTCGCTGGGAGGGCAGGTCACGCCATGACACGGAAGATTCACTTGGGAGGCGACTTGCTGAGGGCCAGCTGGCATCCGCCTCCACTGGACTCCCCAGCCCCTGACCTCCCAGCTGGGCAGGCTGCACCCTTTTTGTGGCTGGCCTCATTAAGGAGACCCCCTCTTATCGGGAGTCTTGTACACAGACAGGACTCCCTACCAACAGGCTCCTTACTGGTCATAAACCGCAGCTGTGACCATTTAAACAAAGCGTAACAACATGATAAAACCAAACTAGGACGGGGTGGGACGGTGGCTGTCTGGCATGAAGAAGCCGGAAGACCTCGTGCGCAGCCTTAAATAGGCATGCGCACCTCCCCCTCCACGTGACATGGGACTCTGAGGCCCGTGCCGAGCCGGCAGGACGTCGCTCTCTCCCTTGGACGTCACTGTGGCATCAGAGGGCGACCAGGGTAAGTCCTGTCCTTCTTATGTTACATTACAATCCACTATGCAGTTCTATTACCACAAATATCATAAAATGGAAAGGGGATTGTGAGGAATGTAAGGGAATGCAGATATCAGAGCTGAATGAAAGGTTTCCATTTCCTAGTCTGAAGAAGCGTGCATGCATACAAAAGTTCACACCTTGAATAAAACCTTGTTGGTCTTAAAGGTGCTCATTCATTATTTCTCAACCTGTCCTATGTAGTTACCCCGTGATGCTCGATGTAAACCACCCAGAGCTGTATGGAAGGGTGGTATAAAAATCTAAATAAATAAACAAGTGATGGGTGGGTGGTCTTTCCCAAAGAACTGTGGTTAGTCTTGCCCAGAGTCTTTTCACCTCTAGCCTGGAGGAATGAAAACCTGCACCTCCATATCCCTCATGAAATCTGGACAAGATCATAATAGTTTTTGAAAGCAGTCACTGAGTCTCCAACAGGAAAGCTAGAATCCCCCCACATACATGCACACCTAAATTATACTTACGCAGGGCAGTACTGGCAGATATAGATGAACTCAAACTCCTTATCTTGGCACTGAGCAATGCTACATCCAATCTCGTTTGACCTATACCAAACAGCCTATGAATGTAAGAAAACCTGCAATTAAATCCAGAGTACATTTGATGCAGAGTTCAACAGCTGATTTTTAAAGTCATAATGATTTCTGCTTGAATCACCTTCAGAGAAGCAGTATTTTCCATAACCAATATCTTGTAGATTTTGTGCCAAAACACCATCCCCACACCTTTTGTGTTGCCCACCGACTGCTTTTAGAAAGTAGGTGAGGCCAGGGTGTGGCTTTTTTACCAGCAAAACATCCGATTGGAGGTTTGATTGGCTGCACAGATTGTCAGGCATTGTTTTGGAAGCAGCTGCCATGCAAGGATCTTCACTTAGTGGGTAAGCCATGAGAAGCTTTTAGTGGTTAGCTCCACCTGTTGCAGCAGCCATTTTGTTGCAGTCATTTAGTGGGTGCAGCTGCCACACTGTGTCCCAACTCCAGAAGTGCCCACAGGCTCAAAGAGGCGGGAGACGCCTATACTACACAGTGGTAATTCTAAATTCCTGGTAAAAGTGCTTTTATAATTTGGATGGTTATCATATTCCTATATTATGCTTTTAGGCATTTGTGAAACATTTGGGACTAGATTTGAGGTTAAAAGAGAGTAATTTTTACTGGAAAGATTATTTACAAATATGTATTGTATTCATCTGCTTCCGTCTCCTTACTGAAGCAGAGGCCAAAAGCTTTAAAAGTAGTTATAGAATACACTGCATGCTCCTACAGCTGGCTTACATGCCAGGCTTCATGCCCACACATCAGCAGATGGAAGGAACTGAGCGTAATTTTTTTTTTAGATTTATATACCGCCCTCCCCGAAGGCTCAGGGCGGTTTAGATTAAACTAATCAACAATACATGAAACAGTCTTCGTTAAAAACATACAGTAATTAATAACAGGATAACAGTATAACAATATAATAAATAGTTTAACGATGCAACATTGCAATACCACAACAGGTCCAGAGCGCTCTGGTGGAGTTCTGGGAGGAAGGGGGGAGCAGGGGCCCTTCATTCGCTGTTGGTTGTGCCTGGTCTCAACCAAATGCCTGGAGGAAGAGCTCCTGTTTGCAGGCCCTGCGGAACTGTTTAAGCTCCGTCAGGGCCCTGATCTCCTCCGGGAGCTCATTCCACCAGGTGGGGGCCAGGACAGAGAATGCTCTGGCCCTGGTCAAGACCAGGCGGACTTCTTTAGGGCCAGGGACCATTAGCCGGTTGGTGGCAGTGGAGCGCAGAGCTCTTTTGGGGGCATAGGCAGGGAGGCAGTCCCTCAGGTACACTGGGCCCTGACCGCGAATGGCCTTGAAGATAATTACCAGGACCTTTAGTCTGATCCGGAATTCAACTGGCAACCACTGCAGTTGGTGGAGAATGGGCCAGATGTGGGACCTCCACGGTGTCGCTGTGAGGATCCTGGCCTCTGCGTTTTGGACCTGCTGTAGTTTCCGGGTCAAGGCTAAGGGCAGGCCTGCATAGAGCGAGTTACAGAAGTCCAGTCTAGAGGTGACCGTCGCATGGATCACTGTGGCTAGGTGTTCCGGGGCCAGGTAGGGCGCTAGTAGTTTGGCTTGGCAGAGATGGTAAAATGCCAGCCGCGCTACCTTTGTGATCTGGGCTTCCATTGTAAGAGAAGCATCCAGAATCATGCCTAGGTTCCTGGCAGAGTCAGCCGTAGAGAGCTGTACTCCATCCAGGGCAGGCAGGCGCGCTTCCTCGCATGGGCCCTTCCTACCCAGCCACAGGACCTCTGTGTTTGAAGGATTGAGCTTCAGACGACTCTGCTTCAGCCATCTCGCCACTGCTTCCAGGCAGCTGGCTAATGCTTCTGGGGGGGAGTCAGGGCGGCCATCCATCAGGAGGAAGAGCTGGGTGTCATCGGCATATTGATGACAACCCAGCCCAAACCTCCGTCCCAGTTGTGCAAGCGAGCGCATAAAGATGTTGAATAGGATAGGAGAGAGGACCGCTCCTTGTGGGACTCCACAAGTAAGTTGACGACGGTCTGATGTTTTGTCTCCTATTGCAACCCTCTGTCTACGATCCTGGAGGAAGGGGATCAGCCATTGGAGGGCTGTCTCTTGTATTCCGGCATCGATGGTGGATGCTCCTTGCTTTCACAAGCACATAGAGCTCCTCTTCCTGAAGCATGAAATAGGCAGGAATCCATCTTAAATAAAGGAATCCCCAAGACCCCAAGCTTTAGGATGCTTAGGGCTAATCCTGCGTTGAGCAGGGGGTTGGACTAGATGGCCTGTATGGCCCCTTCCAACTCTATGATTCTATGATTCTATGATAAGACATGTATTTAGGATTTTCCCACTGCAACCTCATAAATGACCACTTGATGTCACTAGTGAGCACATAGATGCAGCTTAGCTTCTTCAACAGCTTAACAACAGCCTTTCTGGGCTGACTTCACCAAAATACTTGCTGATTGCAATTCCAACAGTTTTCAAGACATGGGCCTCTTTCACATTCTTGTTCTAAACCAGATGTTGTCCATTGGTTCAGTTCTGAGTACAGTGATGTAGGGATGCGGGTTTCAAACAGCAAACTTCATCTAGTTAATGAGCCATCTCTGAAGCCTTATGGCCATTTCAAACTGCACCATTTTCCCCACCACACACACCCTTTTTCATGGCATGACCTTCCTCATCCCCCCCCCCCCAAATGTTCTAAGTTGGACTAAACCAATATAGCACTAAATCAATATAGCCTCTCAGCAGAGTCAAGGTATCTCAATGCTTTATTGCAGGGGTAGTCAAACTGCGGCCCTCCAGATGTCCATGGACTACAATTCCCAGGAGCATTCGCTGGCAGGGGCTCCTGGGAATTGTAGTCCATGGACATCTGGAGGGCCGCGGTTTGACTACCCCTGCTTTATTGGTTTAGCACTATAAACCTCAGTTTAGAAGATTCAGGGTTGGGAAGGATGCAGAAAACAGTATGGCAAAAAAGGGCAGTAGGGGGAAGTGGCATTGTAGGAAGCGCTGAAGACATCTTACACAGCACGTGACCGCAATTCAGAAGCACAATGAAGGGGTGAAAATAGTATGCCTCAAAAATGGCTCAGACCCACTTTGCCTGTGGGATCCCAGGAGCTTTGTATGAACAGGTAAACAAAATCCATTAGCAGCAGCTTGCTAGCCACCTGCTAGCCACCTGCTACTTAAACAGATTATGAAGGCTGCCTGTGATGGACAGCATCGACAAAATGAGGTTCTAAGTAGCTATCGGTAGACTGTACAAACAGGGCAACAGGCTCTGAGCCCTGTGATTGGCTAGCTGCAGCTGAGTGAGAGCTGTTATACCGGCTGTGGGCTAAAAGGAATTTGACTTCCATCTGGATTCCGTCTGAGACTGAGAGGTCTCATTCAAATCCTTAGCTGAAAAGCTTCTCCGAGGACAAATTTGGGGTCGTGACCCATTTAGGGATCAATCAACCCTTTTCACAGGGGTTGCTGAGGCTGCCACCTAATGCCATGATCCCCTTTGGGGGCAGCAGCCTCAGCAATCCAAAGGGTGCCGCAGCATTAGGAAGGCTGAGAACCACTGCTCTAGTGAGAGTACTGCATTTTCGATTGAGAGCTGATCCACACAGTCTCTGGCACCTAGGAGAGTTATTTGGCAGAGATAATTTGGGAAGTCCAGTGAAAAGTCCCAAATTAGGCCAAAATGTGAGGCAAAACCTTCTAGGGAAGACAAATCAGGGGAGTATTTCCAAAGACAAACGTGTGTGAGGTAAAACTTCAATCACCTGAGAAAGGGAGAAAATTGTGGTACATGCTCAAAGTATCTACTTTCTATGAACTGGAGGGAATGTTCAGGAGGAACTTTATAGAAGACAAAGCAAAGTTAATATGTCTTGGGATAAACACAATGATAGAAACCTCTCAATTTAAAAAGAAACCTTAAGATATTGTTTAAAGCCTGCGAACAACTTAAAAGCCTAGAATTAAGACTTAGAAGCTGCAAAACAGCTGATTTTTGAAAAAGTGATTCCTTCATTCTAGCTCTTTTATTTGTAAAAATGACTCAGTAGCACTACTCCTTCCTAGTAGCCCGAGAGCTGAACAAAACCAAAGAGACTGAACAGTGACAAGGTGGGATAGGGAGCTTCATTCTTGGAGGGGAAATTTACCTCAGAAGGGGGAAGGGTGTGGAGAGTTACTCCTCATAGGGCCACTCGGGGTGGCTTTCCACTGTTTGCCCCTGTGTCGAAACCCTGAATTTTCTTGGTGGTCTCCCATCCAAATATTAACCAAGGCTGACTCTGCTTAGCCTCCAAGTTCTAACATGGTTCAGGCACTTGGATTCCACCCATCTCATGTAAGTCAAGACTTGCCCCTTGTTTGGTTCAAGCAGGGAGCATGAGGTGTGCAGAGATAATGAGATCCTAACCTAGACTGCTGCCCAGAATCACATAAGAATGCCTCTGGATGGGGTGAACAGATTTGTACATAGATTTCTACTGAATTCACATCATAGACATGTACATAGAATTTCAAATGAAACATACATATACGGTACGTAGATTTTAAATTAATTCACATCAAATGAATTCAAATCATACACAGGAGCATGACTATATTAGCCATTTTATTTTCAATCTCTTTCCCAATAAGCTCCAGAATGGTATTTGGCTGTTTATGTCTTAGTGTCAGGATTGTAGAATCTCTGTCATAAATTAGCTTAAGTTCCTCCATGTCAGTTATATTGCTTGATTGGACCTGGCGCCTGCTAGCCCAGGCCTTGTAGTTTGCTAGCTATAAAAATGAATAGTGTTGTTATGCTAACCTTATCTTGTTGTGGGCTCACGGGGTTGTTGTCACCTCCTCAAGGCTGTGAGAGTGAAATCCTGTTTATGTTACACATATGTCTTTTCTCTTCTGCCCCCTCCCTTGGGAACTGTCAAGTTTTGGGCGGGAGAAATGTATTGATAAGCTGGGGCAAATCTGGCCTCTGGTCAGATTTGACTTCTCAGTCGCTTACGTGTAGTGCTAATCAATAAACTCTTTTCTATTAAGAAGTTTGTTGTGAGTTTCCTGTACGTTTGACATTAAGTCAAATCTCACAACTCCTTTCACCTGCCAACATGCAGGGCGAAGGACATACTTTCACAGAGCAAGGTGAGGGCCTGGATTGGGACCTCTCCCAGGGCGACGGTGCCAGTGTGGGGCCGTACAGCTCGGGCATGCTCAGGGCCGTGTCAGGAGCAACTCCTGGGCCCGAGGACTTTTTGGAACGGCATGTCACCGAACGCAGGCGATTGTCGAAGTATGACCGGCCAACTGGGGACGAGCAGTGGCCGGATCATCTTGGAATGCCTAGCTACGGGCTGGAGCCCGTCGGTGAGACACAGGACCTGCAGTACAAGTTGGACAGGGTGACCAACAGGCTGCAGGACCTCTCGGGTCGGTTGGACCCGGAGGAGCAGCGCCGAACACAACGCCTTCTGAGGGAGGTGCTCGGTGGAGGTGCGCACGACACCAGCGGACGGAGGTCGGGTGGTCTGCTCAACCTGCGGGAACGTGAGATGACCACGATGCAAGCAGCTGCGGAGGCCGAGGCGATGGCCCGAGAGAGAGCGCAGAGGGAGATCGAGGCCGAGGCGGCGGCCCGGGCGAGAGCGCAAAGGGAGAACGCGGACGAGGAACGCGAGGATGCCGGAGGCGACGGAGACGGAGAAGGAGCCGGAGCTGACGGCGCAGGAGGAGAGGACGGAGCAGCGGCAGCGGCGGCGAACGTGGCGGGGGCCGAAGCAGCGGCAGCGGCGGCAGCACGAGAGGCGGCGGCGGCGGCGGCGGCGGCCGCGCGAGCGGCGGAGGCGGCAAGAGTGGCAGCGGATGCGAGAGCGGCGGCAGGAATGGGGCGAGGTGGCGGCCGTGGGGGAAGGATCCCGGCCCCGGCGGATTGGGGCCAGGGACGCTTGCCTCCCCACCTCAGGGGAGTGGAAATGCGGAACGCCTACAAATTCAAGGCAAAGTTTTCGGGGGACCCCGCAGCTTTCCCTACGTTCCTGGTGCATCTCCAGGCTTACATGATGGACATGGGGTTCACTTTTCATGATGACGCCGAGCGCGTGCGTTTTGTAGGAGAAGCCTTGGAGGGCAAGGCTGCAAAGTGGTTCCTGGACTTGTACCGTTACAACCCACGAGCCAGCCGCAACTACAATCACTTCCTGCGTTCCATGCGCCAGATGTACGTGGAACCATTTGAGAGGGAAACTGCGGAGAAGAAACTCAGAGCCCACCGACAAGGGAAATTGTCGGTGGTTGAGTACGCCAGAGAATTTAAGGAGCTGTCCTCCTCGGTGCCAGACTGGACCGAGCCCCAACGCGTGCTCGCGTTCGTGGGGGGCCTCTCGCCAGACCTGGCCAACAAATGCCTCCTTTTGGATGACCCGCTTACAGTCGACGGATGGGTCCAACTGGCTGGGGAGATGGAGAATCGCCTGGAGAGGGCCGCAATGGTCCAAGTGCTTGCAGGAAAGGCTGGAGCGAAAACCTCCACCCCGGTAAAAGCCAAGCCGAAAACGAAGTTGGAGCCGACGGAACGCACTCGCCGCATGGAAAAGGGGCTGTGTTTGGGTTGTGGCCAAGCTGGTCATTTCCTTGCACAATGCCCATCGAAAGCGGTGACCGCGGTGAAAACTACTAGCAGCCCCCCGTCTAAAGCCCAGCCTGCCAAGAAAGCCACCCCGAAGAAAAGCGCCAAGTCTCTACTGGTGCCGGGGGGCGCCGTGACGGCAGTGGACGACTCAGAGGAAGGCAGCGGCCAGGAGGACGAGGAGCAAGCAGAGGAGCTGTCGGGAAACGAAGACGGTCTGCTGTAAAGGCGCACCGCCAGCAGGCCGCTAAAAGGGGCAAGAGCGCGGTGAGTGATTCCCCCTTGCTACTCCTACCGGCCACCCTCTCCAATCCCAAATCCGGGAAAACGGTGGGAATCCGTTGCATTGTAGATTCGGGGTGCACCCAATCCTTAGTGAGCCCAGCGCTGGCCGAGACTCTGGGGGTGGGTAAGGTGCCGTTGGGGGAGCCTTTGCCGATCACCCAACTAGATGGGAAGTGCGCTCCTGGAGGGGAAGCCACAGTGAAGACGCGTCCCATGGACTTGGACATAAAAAAACATTGGGAGCAGATCCAGCCCTTGGTAGCGCCCCACTCTGCTTTTCCATGCGTGTTGGGACTGGACTGGCTGAGGGACCATGACCCCATGGTGAAGTGGAAAGAAGGAACTGTGGAGTTCACCTCCCCTGAGTGCAAGCAACATGCTCGGCCGCAGCCTCTCCCGGGCAAAGGGGTAGTGGCAGCGTTGGGGCCCGTAGGGGCGGGGGCTCTCCCTCCGGAGTACCGGGGGTTTGCGGACGTGTTTGCGGAGGCTGAGTGCAACCAACTTCCTCCGCACCGTAAGACTGACTGTGCCATTGAGTTAAAGAAAGGGGAGCCCCTCCCCAAAGCCAAACTCTATTCCATGAGTCCGAGGGAAATGGCCGAACTCAGGGAGTTCTTGGATAAAAACCTGGCACGGGGCTTCATCAGACCGGCCACCTCGCCTTTGGCGGCCCCGGTTCTTTTCGTGAAAAAGAAAGACGGTTCGCTGCGCCTTTGCACGGACTACCGGGGTCTGAATGCTGTCTCTACTTGCAACGCCTACCCGCTGCCTCTGATAAAGGACTTACTGGGTCATTTGGGGAAGGCGCGGGTTTTCACGAAACTTGATCTAAGGGAGGCCTATTACCGGGTTCGGATAAAAAAAGGACATGAGTATCTGACTGCTTTTAACACCCCCCTGGGACAATTTGAGTACACGGTAATGCCGTTCGGCCTCGCCGGCGCTCCGGGCGTGTTCATGAATATGATCAATGAAATTATGCACGATTTATTGTATCAGGGGGTGTTGGTGTACATTGATGATATTTTGGTGTATTCTGAAAACGTTGAGAGTCATGCAAAATTGGTCTGTGAGGTGCTCCGCCGTCTGCGGAAGCACCAATTGTTCGCCAAACTGTCAAAATGTGAGTTCCACCGGGAGGCGGTAGAGTTTCTGGGTTTCAGAGTTTCCCAGGCAGGAATTGAAATGGACCCGGGCAAAGTGCGGGATCTGTTAGCTTGGGAACCTCCCCGCACTAGGAGGCAATTGCAAAGTTTCTTGGGGTTCGCTAACTTCTACAGAACATTCATCCCCAGTTTCGCCAAGGTAGCACTGCCTCTTACTGACCTGTTAAAAACTAAACAAGGGGGAAAAACCGCAAGTCGCCCTGGTGCGCCGCTCCAGTGGACCCCCCAATGTCAGGGCGCATTCGAGAGGCTAAAACTGCTGTTTACCTCTGAACCGGTGCTGGCCCATGCCGACCCCACTAAGCAATTCACGGTGCAAGTAGATTCTTCGGATGTGGCAATGGGGGCCGTGATCCTACAAGAGGGGGAGGATGGGAAGTTACATCCGCTGGCCTATTTGTCAAAAAAATTCTCAGGGGCCGAAAGAAACTGGGCCATTTGGGAAAAAGAGGCGGCTGCGGTGAAATTAGCTTTATCCACCTGGAGGCATTGGTTGGAAGGGTCCGCAGTCCCCTTTGTAGTCTGGACAGACCATAAAAACCTCCAGGCGCTCAAGCAGCCCTGCTCGCTCTCAGCGAAGCAGATGAGGTGGGCGGAGTTTTTTGTTCGTTTCAACTTCTCCCTCAAGCATCTGCCGGGCAAAATGAACTTTTTGGCGGATGCCCTGTCGCGCCTGCCCCAGTACAACAGCAAACGTGACCCATTGGTAGACACAGTGTTTACTCCCGCCCAACTGGGGATGGCCGCGGTGACGCGCAGCCAAACAAAGTCTGGAGTGTCCATCCCAGGGGGTTGGGTCCAGAAGGGGGTGGCACAGGACTCTGAATTCCACTCCCTCCGCCCAGATCTTACCGAGAAAGGGGGGTTATTTTTCAAAGGCGAGCGGCTTTTTGTCCCAGCAGCGGCGCGCGGGGACGTTTTAAAACTCTGTCACGATGCAAAGACCGCTGGACATTTTGGGTTTGTGAAAACCCTGCACCTGATCAGGAGACATTACTGGTGGCCAACCCTGCGCAAGGATGTGGAACAATACGTACAGGGGTGCCCCATTTGCATCGCTTCCAAACCGGCGGGGGGAAAGAGGAAGGGATTATTGCAGCCCCAGCCCACCCCCTCCCGCCCATGGACTGATATCACCATGGACTTTATTACGGACCTGCCTCCCAGCCAGGGGAAAACCATCATTTGGGTGGTAGTTGATGCCTTTTCCAAGCAGGCTCACTTCATTCCTTGTGCAAGCCTGCCTTCAGCAGCCAAATTGGCTTCCTTATTCGTAAACCACATACTACGTCTACATGGAATCCCGGGGCGTGTCCTGACGGATCGGGGCCCCCAGTTCGTTGCCAAGTTCTGGCGGGAGCTTTTGAGGCTGCTGGGTGTGGAGCAAGCCCTCACCTCGGGCTATCACCCGGAGTCGAATGGCCAGACCGAAAGGGTTAATCAAATCCTGGAACAATATTTACGCTGTTTTATCAACCATCAGCAGGATGATTGGGTTGCACTCCTGCCACTCGCTGAATTTGCCTATAATAATGGGGCCCATGCCTCGACGGGTGTGTCCCCCTTTAAGGTTGTGTACGGTACTGACTTAGTTGCTGCGCCCACCTGGGAGCTTGCTTCCTCCGAAAGTCCTGAGGTCAGTAAATGGGCAGAGACTATTAGCGCAGGATGGCCAGTAATCGTTGCTAGCCTCAAAGAGGTGAAACAGGCCTATAAGACCCAGGCAGATAAGAAACGGGCACCTGCGCCCGTATGGAAAATAGGAGACCTGGCCTATTTGTCCACAAAAAACCTGCGGTGCCAACAGAAGTCAAAGAAACTTGGGCCAAAGTACGTGGGGCCATTCAAGGTTGTGAAACTGATTAATGCTGTGACTGTGGAGCTGGCTTCGCCAAAAACTTACAGAAATGTGCATCCGGTTTTTCATTCCAGCCTGCTGCGAAGAGCTCCTGGCCCGGATGCGTGGCACCCCCCTCCAGATACGCCTGTGCCAATTTACATCGATAAAGACACCCACTATGAGGTCAACCAGATTTTGGACTCTCGTATACACAAGGGTCGCCTCCAGTATTTGGTTGATTGGAAGGATTTCCCCTCAGGAGACAAGGAGTGGGTTGAGGCTGGGAACGTGAAGGCACCCCGCCTTCTCCGGGCTTTCCATCGAGCGTTCCCGGACTGCCCTCGCCCGGTTGATGCAGGCTAGGGGGGAGAGTTATTTTTAGTGCGGAGGGATGTCAGGATTGTAGAATCTCTGTCATAAATTAGCTTAAGTTCCTCCATGTCAGTTATATTGCTTGATTGGACGTGGCGCCTGCTAGCCCAGGCCTTGTAGTTTGCTAGCTATAAAAATGAATAGTGTTGTTATGCTAACCTTATCTTGTTGTGGGCTCACGGGGTTGTTGTCACCTCCTCAAGGCTGTGAGAGTGAAATCCTGTTTATGTTACACATATGTCTTTTCTCTTCTGCCCCCTCCCTTGGGAACTGTCAAGTTTTGGGCGGGAGAAATGTATTGATAAGCTGGGGCAAATCTGGCCTCTGGTCAGATTTGACTTCTCAGTCGCTTACGTGTAGTGCTAATCAATAAACTCTTTTCTATTAAGAAGTTTGTTGTGAGTTTCCTGTACGTTTGACACTTAGTATGAATGTGACACTAGATGAATGTCAGTTTATCAGCTGTATTCTACTGCCGGACAACATGCTTCTGATATGTGACCAGAGAAATAAGAGGAGCTGAGACACATTGGGACGTTGCATACAGGATGGGAGATACACTTCTGGGGAACAGTGTGTGTGAATGTGATCTTGGGGCACTTGTGGACTGTAAGCTAAATATGAGCAGACAGTGTGATGTGGCAGTAAAGAAGGCAAATGCAATCTTGGGCTGCATCAACAGAGGCATCCCAAAAAAATCACAAAGAAGTTCCTTTGAATACTTCAACCCTCAAGCCTATACACTGTCTTTATTTTTAAGGAGGCACTGCAGGGCAAATCAGGGAATACCCTGGGTAATTAATTGGACATTATTACTATTATTCTATTGTATAATTAGAATTGGTGTTGGCACTTATCTAACTGCACTTTCTTAATTGTGTATTACTAAACACTATGATATTGTCCTTGCGTTTGGTATCTGATGTATATGTCTGAAAAAAGAGAGAAAACTGCCAAAGACAACTTGTCAAGAAGCAACAGTGAGAACCAGGCATGGAATCACTGATTGGTTCAAAATTGAGAAAGGAGTTTGGCAAGGCTGTATACTGTCACCTTGCCTATTTAACTTGTATGCGGAGCACATAATGAGAAAGGCAGGGTTAGATGAGTCACAAATTGGGATCAAGATTGCAGGGAGAAATATCAACAACTTCAGATATGCAGATGATACCACTCTAATGGCAGAAAGCAAAGATCAACTAAAGAGCCTGTTTATGCGAGTGAGGGAGGAGAGTACAAAAGTTGGCTTGAAACTCAACATCAAGAAAACAAAGATCGTGGCATCTGGCCCTCTCAATTCCTGGCAAATAGATGGGGATGAAATGGAGGTAGTGACAGGTTTTATTTTCCTGGGCTCCAAGATCACTGCAGATGGGGACTGCAGCAAAGAAATTAAAAGACGCTTGCTCCTGGGGAGGAAAGCTATGGCAAATCTAGACAGCATCCTAAAAAGCAGAGACATCACCCTGCCAATAAAAGTGTGTTTAGTCCCAGTTGCAATGTATGGCTGCAAATGTTGGACCATCAGGAAGTCCAAGCGTCAAAGAATTGAGGCTGGTCCATGAGAGTATGACGGCAATATATCTACAGAAGTGATGTTGTGTCTCCATGGAAGTTTATGCAGAAAGAGGGAGAGGACAAAGCAGGAGAGAGGAGGGGTCAGAGGGCAGCTCCCAGACAAAGAGAGATGTGACTTTCAAGGCAATAAGACCTGAGGGGGAGCCCCAACCATGGCGGCCACCAGAGAACACCAAAGGTGAGATGGTGGCAGAGTGGCAGGGCAGCCCCTGAGGCAGCAGCCCGGGAGAAGGGCAAGGAGAAGCTGCAGCCCGGTACCGACTGATCTACAGACCGGTCCCAGTCCCCGGACCGGGGGTTGAGGACAGCTGACATAGAGGATTTTTCTGATTTCAGCCACCCAGTTTGTATGATTTTTCCCACTTTACATCAGTTATCTTGCCTTCATGCTCCAAACAGGGTCAACCCTTTCTAAAAACCTGAATAAAAATAAATAATTTTCCTCTGCGTTTATTCATTTTATTTAAAACACTTTCTCCCTTGCAGGACTATCATCATCAATATGAATTAACAACAATGACAGAAACCTATAAAGTCACAATTTAAAAACTCCCATTGGGACTGTCAATAATAAAATCTAAATCAGTCATATGCAGGCAGGCCTCAATAAAACTGTCTAAAGTTACCTCCTGATGATCACCTAGAAAGAAATTTGTAGTTAATGTGACAGCATTTTGGAGAAAAAGAAGGAGATGGCAGCAGCTGCTAAAGCAAAAAAATAAATAAATAAATAATCAAAGATAAAGATAAAGATAAGCCAAAACCTCAACATCTAGACTTAGAACTGGAATCAGAGGCTTCTGAAGAAGAAGGTTTAGATATGGCAAAAATAGCCCATCACCTCAAAGAACAGTCTAAGGCAGGAGTAGTCAACCTGTGGTCCTCCGTATGTCCATGGACTACAATTCCTGGTCTAAGGAACTCTCCAGAGAAATTCAAAACAGCAAGGAATTATCAGAATAAAAAAGGTAAAGGTATCCCCTGTGCAAGCACCGAGTCATGTCTGACCCTTGGGGTAACGCCCTCTAGCGTTTTTATGGCAGACTCAATTTATATGTCATGCTTCTTTACAACATGATCATCACAACATGATAGTATTTTGTTTTTCTTTAATCTTTAAAAAGGTAAAGGTGAAAGTACTGGGTCATGTCTGACCCTTGGGGTGACGCCCTCCAGCATTTTCATGGCAGACTCAATACGGGGTGGTTTGCCAGTGCCTTACCCAGTCATTACCGTTTACCCCCCAGCAAGCTGGGTGCTCATTTTACTGATCTCGGAAGGATGGAAGGCTGAGTCAACCTTGAGCCGGCTGCTGGGATTGAACTCCCAGCCTCATGGGCAAAGCTTGCAGACTGCATGTCTGCTGCCTTACCACTCTGCGCCACAAGAGATAGAATAGATGGGATCAAAACCCTAATGGATGAAAATACAAAACAAATGGACAAAATTGTGGAACTCCAACAATGGAAAGCAGGAGAAGAAGAAAAAATTGAACAGTTGGAATCAGAATTGCGAGGGAGAAGTATTCATATCAGGGGAGCACCAGAATCATTTGGCAAAGAAGATCTGAAGAAAGATTTGACAACAGCAATAGGAGAATACCTAGAAGACAATGAGATAAAAATTGAAAAAGCATACAGAGTTAACTCAAGAACATCTAAAAGAAATAACCAACCTAGAGACATTTTTGTCAGCTTTGAATCTAAATCTGCTAAAGGCACCTTCCAACAGAAACACAGAGAAGATCCTTTTACCCTTGAAGATCAAGAAGTTAGCATCTTCCAGAATCACTCCAAAAAAAGGGCTGAATTTCATTTCCTCCGATAGATCCTAATTGTTCAAAATATTAGATATTGCTGGAGAATCTCATTTGCACTAGAAGTCATCTTACCAACTGGAAGAAATGCTTTCGAAATTGTCATATTCAGAGATATTACCAAACATCTATGCAGATAAACCATTGCAACTTTATCCGTAAAACAAGTCAGAATGAGGAGGTGTAGAATGAGAGATTACCTTATAGATGATCCAAAAACCCAACAGATATGTGAATCAAGTCTACAAGAGTTTTTCCAGTTAAATATAATACCAGATGTTTCCTTGGCTACTGCGTGGGATGCCAGTAAAGCCTTCATAAGAGGTATACTTATTCGCTTAAACACAAGGGCAAGAATAAGAAAGGAAAAAAGACTAACTGAGGATAAAGAAAAGTTACAACAACTGGAATTTCAACATCAGCAGCAACAAGGAAGTTAACAAAGCAAATAAAATTACTGAGGATACAAAGAGACAACATAGAGGTGGAAGAAATGAGGAAGAAGCTTGACTACCTCAAGCAGAAAAATTTTGAAAGGGCAGATAAACCAAGGAAGTGGTTGGCAAAGAAGCTCTCAAAGAACTTTTTAAAGTACAATATATCCAAACTAAAATTTGAGGAACAAAACTATACTAAAGAAGCAGACATCCACTTAGGTCTTGCTAAATTTTTACAAGGTATATATGAAAAAGTGGAACAGAATAAGGAGCCTACAAGTTTTCTTCAAAGACTATTGTTAAAAGAAATTCACGGACCATCACAGGAAGATCTTAAACCAAAGAATCACCATGCAAAAAATTAACAATGCCATAATTGCGACAAAAGCATAAAGAGCTCTCGGACCCGATGGACTGAATGCAACATACTACAAGAAGATGGGATATGTAATCTCATTTGCTTCAATTGGTATATTAGGTTATAGATTAGTTTGGTAAGTCCTTACCAAAATCCTGGCAACAAGCATCAATAACGCTGATTCACAAAAAAGGGGGAGACAGAATATCACCTCTTATAGGCCAATCTCTTTACTAAATGTGGATTATAAATTTTTTCAAAAATCTTAGCGGAGAGACTGAAAAAGTGCATTGGCGACATAGACCAAGATCAAACAAGTTTTACGCTAAAAATGTTAGTGAGGAACAACATATGTTTTGTATTAAATATAGCAGAATATGTGCGTCAGCAAAAACTGAATGCAGCTTTTATCTTTCTTGATGCAGAGAAAGCATTTGACAACGTTTACTGGGATTCCCTATTCGAAACTTTAAAAACAATTGACTGTGGAGATAATTTTTTTCCTTCAGAGTGCCCATTGGTGGTCTCCCCTTCCGTCTACACATCTTTCCTATTATTTTACTCATTTACTAATTCTACAATGGATAAAACTGGATTGGTAAATGGAGCATCGATAGAAAGGATCGATGTTTCAGATTACTTCCCAGAGGCCGAGTACATTCATGTTCATACCTGCGTATAGCCGTAGATGCTTTGCTCAGTGTCAGTGGCTCCAAAGCCATACTTGAAATGGTGACTTTTATTCTGCCAGTAGTTAAGTACCTCTGACCAGGCGAAGAGGTAATCCGTCTGGAATATGCTCTCACCACAGACTGTGTCTACAAGAGCAGAAATGTAGTTGTTACTAAGTGCTCATACTCATAACCATACTCAAGAGCCATGAAGGACTTGCATCCATGAAGAAATTTGATTGCCACTAACATCCTAAATAAACAGCTTAATATGTCTAAACAAAATTCATATAATATTAGTTAAGCTTATGTATTATTAAGAAAATAGAGTTCTGTGTCATCTAGACACCTTCACATGCTGTCTAGATTAGAACATGGTAGGTGCATGTTAAAATCACCCCAAATAAAAATCAATCAAAAGTATCTTCCATAGTTTGCCAGTATGAACAGATGAGAGGTAGGTTGAGGTGGGACCACTTGATCCAAGCAGGTCAATGATCAGAGATGAGTGATCAGTTTGTAAAGGGGAAAAGCAATTTAGCTATGGGATCCTTTTTGGAACTCTCATTAGAAAGTCCTTCATAAGTCTCCACTCACCATTCTCAACTTTTTTTTACCATTGAGAAACCCATGAAACATTATTCAGGATTTGAAAATCCCCAGAAGTGGTGCGGTCATTCAGAATACAGTTGGGAAGCATAACTGCGTACCAGGAACCCCTCTCCTCCCCCTCTCTAGGCCCATCTCTGGCCATTTGGGAGGGGGGCCAACTTGAACATATATGGTCATATCACACAATAAATGTTTCTTTTAACCACCGTACTACCTTGGCTCTCAGAGTAGCCATTTCATTCATAGGATCTGATCTCTATAGTTTGTTCAGTTGTAATTCTAAGAGAGCTGTAGGTCCCACTGGGAGGATACAACCTTATGGGAACTCCCACACATGACATGCGGTTTGGCTGTGCAAGAAACACAGGTCACCCGAACAAGACCAAATGAAAGATTATATCAGAGAGTATAAATTTAGATCAATGGGAGGGATTGTGGGTCAATTAGTTGAAATTTACTGAAATGTCAGATGTTAAAAGAAAATTGGTACAAAATGTTTTTAGATGGTACATTGCCCCTCAAGATATTGCAAGGATTAATAAGAGCTATAATGTGTGACATGTAAATGTCAAAATATAAATGCATTATTCTGCCATATGTGGTGGACCTGCCAGAAAGCTAGAAAATGCTGGATCCAAAATGTATGTTATTAAATATGGTATGTTATTAAATGTTATTAAATATGGTATTAAATATGGTATCAAATAATATTAACATGTATAATGAGCTTGTAAAATATATGATAGCTATTGCTAGGATCCTTTATGTTATTGATGGTCATTTGTACATTATCATGATTTGCTAGATTATGGTTTTGAAAGTTGTGTGGGTTTTGTAGCTGGCTTGGAGCCATAACAATCTGTAAGTGTCAAGGCAGAAAAAAGAATCATCATAGTTAAATAAGTTGATGGATTACAGAACAATGGCAAAACTTAATATTTCATACACAACAAATCAACATTGGAATTCAGAAGACAATATGATACTATATTGAATAGAAGAATAAGATGTTTTTAAAAGCAGTATTCAGATTGTATATGTTAACTATGGGGGCAATGCAGTATATAGTTTGTAACTACTAGATGATAGGAAAGAACAGGATATGTATTGTTAGATGTAAGCTCTATGATTATTTTTTCTTCTTAATAGTTTTGTAGTATATAAGAAACATAGTGTTTCTTTTTCCTTTCCTCATATCCTTCTAAATAAATAAAAATATATACTTGAAGAAAACACAGTTCACATACAGGCATCAAAGACTCTTGAATGGAAGAAGAAAAGAGTTGGTTTTTATACCCCACATTTCACTGCCCAAAAGAGTCTCAAAGTTGATTACAATTACCTTCCCTTCCCTGACCGTTTATGCACTGGAGGTTTCATGCTGTGCTGCAGACTGGAGTTTTAGTCATGGCAGGTTGCCCCACCTATTCATGCCCCCACACAGGGGAGCATTTGGCCTGGTGCACCTCATCCACTTCCTATTTGTGCTCCTGCACAGGAGCTGGGGCAGTGAATTTCCCAGTGCATAAACGGTCCCTGTGAGGTAGGTGAGGCTGAGAGAGCTCTGACACAACTGGTCTGTAAGAACAGCACTATCTAACTGGCCCAAGGTCACCCACATGGCCAGATGCAGAGGAGTCAAACCTGGCTTGCCAGATTAAAAGCCATTGTTCTTCACTACACCATGCTGGTTCCATATTCTATATTTGTATATTTTGGTGCCTCTTATTTAACTTCACTTACCACCAAATGTACGGTCCTTCAAAGGACTGCTTCGTGATTCGCACTTCTCAGCCCATATTCTTGCGTTCTCACCAATTGTCTCATTCCAGCTCTCACGAGAGCAAAGAAAAACAGAAATGTAAATCACATTAGATTGAGATCATAATTGATTGGGCACACGGATGCTTGAGCTGAGTGTGAATTCTGCAATTTTATATTGATCGCCATGAGCAAATTTTCGACATGCCTTTCTTGCTGAAATCAGCACAGTTTGCCATTCAAACTGTTTACTGATCCCTGCCAGGTTGGGAGTCAGGGAACCAAGAATGCATTTCATCAAAGTTAGCATTCTAATTCCAGAACATAACACCTAACATGTATTAAGTGCTGTGAGGTGAGTAGTAGAAGGAGAAGAGCTGACTTATCTTTAAATGTCCCACGGCGCCTAAATAAAACAGTAAGGGCTGGTGGGGAGAAGTTAGGGCGGGCTCTGTCCGGGATAAAAACTCGGAGGAGCGAATCAGATGCCGCTTCGCGGCTCCTGATTCGCTCCTCCGAGTGGCAATCCAGGGCTAAGTGTCCAATTGGGAGACTTGGCCCTATTGGACACTTGGCCCGTCCCCCGAACGCCATGCCACACACTCCAGTCCTCCCAAGCCGCCATCCTCGCCAGATGGCTGCCAGGGAGGAGGATCGCCCCATGCCGCTGGGCTCCGGGAAAACTACTTTCCCTGCACCCAGTGACTGCCCTTACCAACGACGGGACTCACCCCTACCCTCCCTCTGCCTCCCCATCCTCCGCTGGCCGCACCCTCCCGACCCCGGCCACCCCCCCCACTTACAACTCGCCGTTTGCCCGGCTGGCCCCGGGCTTCGCCGCTGCTGCTGCCGCTCTGCTACAAAGAAGGCCACACCAATGGCCAGATCACCACCAGGCCGCTCTGCCGCTGGGCCGCTCCGCTGCTGAGTCGCTCCGTCACTGAGCCGCTCTGCTGACGGAACACCTAGGTCTCGCCGCCTGTGCCCCGCCAGATAGCTGCGCAGCCCCAGGACCACGTGGCTGACGCCAAGATGGCTGCCCACCAGCCAAAACTGCTGCCGACCTGCTCCGCCACCGAGCCCCGATGCCGCCAGCCCCAGCACATGGCCGCCCACCGCCAGGATCGCCGCCGTCGCCCCGCCGCACACCCTGACCACTCCCGCTGCCAGCCAGGCTCCCGGGGGTAAGTCTGCCCACGCCCAACGGTGGGCCCCGTGCATGCCAGGCCGAGCCCACCCGCCCACGCCCCTCCGTGTGTCAGTGTGCGTGTGTGTGAGTGTGGCTTCTGATGCCAACTCTGCAGACTCAGCCCCCTCTCCTGGATCCCTCCCAAAGGTTGCCTGCCATTCACAGAGGTGTCACAACAGATACATTGGCTATTTGCCATTTGTCTCCCTGCAACTGATAGGTGATTCCGGTGGCCACTGTGTTTTCCTCAGGCAATTGTACACGGTTTGAATCCGGGGCACCTTTAAGTCTGGGGTGTGTTTGTGTGTCTCTTAATATTGCTGGTGAATCTCACTTCAACAACCACCCTGCACACCCGCCCACGACCCCAGGCTCCCGCAGCTAGCGCCCGCTGTATTGACAGCACAGCGGGCTTAATTCCTAGTTCTTTTATAAGAGCGCGGAATCAAACCGGGCTCACCAGATTAGAAGCTGCTTCTCCTAACCACTATGGCTTTATTTATTTTGCGGTTTATTCCCTGCCCTCCCAGCAATGCCAAGAAAGGTGGTAATGTTTTTTGGGGGAAAATACACACACACATACAGACACACTGGTTGCATTTTAAATTTTAGGAGCTTTCTGACCGCTGCCTGTCTTATTCCACAGATGATGGATAAAGATTTTTTTCTTCTCTCATATTCTTATTGGTCAAGCACCAAATCATGATTCTAGAAAAATTTTAATTAACCCAATATAATGAGGGTCAAAATAGGGGGGGGGGGGATGCTCTGATGAGGCCACTGTCAGGACTGAAGAAACCAGAGAACAGAAGGAATTCAGGAACCAGAGGTGCAAGGCCAGGGAAGGGAAACACATGTGCAAAGGCTCTCTGTCTCACTCTCTTACACACGTGCATCCACCCCTACAAAATTAATCAGTTCATTCCTGCATGAACTACATCTTTTCAGAGGACTATGGGGCCTAACAAGAAAACTTTCAAGAACAAAAATGCTATGTCAGGCAGAGAGCCAGGGAAAGAGAAACTTCTCCTGAGGCTTGATCAAAACTTGCTCAGGGTCCCTGGCTCCAAGGAAGGGAAACTGGCCTAGAGCAGGGCCAGAGATTTTTGAGCCCTGCCTGGTGGAACACTCTGCCAAGTGAGATCAGGGCCCTGCGGGACTGTAAAGAATCCAGAGGGCCTTCAAGAGGGAGCTGTTCCACCAGGCCTATGGCTGAGAGTGGCAGGAAATGAGCATTGGCAAGAGAACCAATAAAACCTCCCCGTCCTCCCCAAGGCCCATTATGCACGGGCCATAATGCCTGTGCTGGTGGTGGCAGCGCTTCGGAGAAAATCCCCAATAATGCTCGCCGCCACCGCCAGCGTGGGCACATCCCGGCCCAGGGCTAAAGAAGGCCTGCGTTAAGCAAACATGGGAACTTTCGCAGATTCCTGGGTACGCCGGGGGCTGGCAGGGGCTGAGGCGGGCCGGCGCTGTGCATAAGCGCCAGCACCGGGTCTTTTGGCCCGCCCAGCCCCGACCTGCGGTGTCCCTTCAGGGATACCGCATGCCCCTGTGGGCTCTGTGTAGCCATGGAGCTGGCAGGGGTGACTCCCTGCCACCACCAGTGCACGTGGAGGGGGCCTGTCCCCCCTCTCCTGGCCCCTCCCCCCCTTGCCGCTTTGCTTACTCTGCCAGCAGCGATCTGGCCCTCCTGGCCCTGGCGTAAAGCGGGCGCTATGCCGGGGCAACCCAGCATGCCCCGCTCCCATGCATAAATGGCAAAAGGCGGGGCATCGTGCCCCACCGCAATGGCATGGTGGCAGCACGGGGTAGTTGCCGCCATGCATAAGAGGCCCAAGTGAGTCTTTAGCTACAATGAGGGGGCATTTTTAGTACAATTTTAAACTTCAATGAAATGCATAATGGATTAATGTTTTACTGCATAATTTTATAATATTGTTGTTGCTGTTGTTATTGTTATTATTATTATTATAGAAGAAGAAGAAGAAGAAGAAGAAAGAAGAAGAAGAAGAAGAAGAAGAAGAAGAAGAAGAAGAAGAAGAAGAAGAAGAAGAGTTGGTTCTTATATGCCGCTTTATTTTATGCACATCTAGGTAGTGTGGAATTCCAGAAGATGAATCTACACCAATCTGGCAACCTTACATCTCTGCAATGTTTTCTTGACCTAAAACAGGTCAGGGGTGCTAGGTAGCTGTGGGGGCATTGCACAATTTTGAGGCCCCACTTTCAGACTTCAAGGAATATGTTCACACCAGGGACAGCCAACCTCCAGGTGGGGCCTGGAATTGCTGCTCATCTTACAGACCAGCTCTGCAGGCAAAAATGGCTACTTTGGAGGGGTGACTGTGTAGCATTGTATCCCCCTGAGGTTAAGGAAGCCAGCCTCCATGTGGAGTCTGAGAAGCCCCTGGAAGAACAGCTCATCTCTAGGCAGTTAGTCTGAAGGGAAAGCTCTTCCCCCCTCTCATGCACCCCTTTAAAAGGAATGCACATGGCCCCAGAATCCACTTGGTTGCTTGGCTGGTGTTGTCTGCCCTTCTGAAGCCTGAGACCTCCTCCTGGCAACTGCAGTCCCTGTTGTTTTCTGCAAGGGCAAGTCATTGTCTAATAAAAGTGGAACACTTAGTTTTCCCTAAATTCTCACTGTCTACTTTCCTGTAAAGCTAACTACACTTGAAATTCTGAGCCACTTATGCCTTTGAGTTCATAGGAGTTTTTATTTACCTGGAACATCCCATCCTCTCTGCGATTTATTTGTAATTCAACATTTTTAAACTCTGATGATAGCCACCCAAGGCTGCCTAGGAAAGGGCGGGTATAAAAATATAACCCTTATCCCTGGTTCCTCTATATATTTGTGAAACAGCCTGGGGGGTGGGACGTGTCCGGCTGTCCAAGAAATAGGGCCAATCAGGGTGCAGGATGGTCATATCATCCAATAAACGTTTTTTTAAATATATTTAAAATCAATTAACTCCCACTCGTTCAGGAAACCCTTCCAGGGCTGTCAAGAAACCCCAGGGTTGAGAAACCCTGCACTAAGTGATTGTGTGGTTGGTGGCATTTAAGAAACCATGGTCAGTGATTGGCTCAGCTGGCAGCCTATCTTAGGGGGCCTGGGATAGAAAAAGAAGTCCTAGATGCCCATTTTTGAGCTACTCTGTTCTTAAGTATTGGTTGTTGCATTGACAAAATTGCTCTCTCTAAAAAGGAGCAAATCAGGCCACATGGAAGAGATCTGTGTTGGGAGAAGTGAAAATTTGTGACATAGAGGAAAGGTCTATCAGTGGCAACTAGCCATGGTGACTGAGGGGAACCTCCATATTCAGAGGCACTAAACCTCTGAATCCCAGTCAGGAGGCAACATCAGGGGGAGATCTCAGATCTCCATGCCCTGTTATTAGTCAGCCAGAGGAACGGGTTGGTCATGGTTTGAGGAAGGATGCTGGACTAGATGGGCCACTGGGCTGATCCAGCAGAGCTGTTCTCATGTTCTTAAGCAGGCTTGCCAATCTCCAGGTGGGGCTTGGAGACTTCCTGCTTTACAACTGACCTTCAGACTACAGAAATCAGGTCCCTTGGAGAAAACAGTTGCTTTGGAGGGTGGACTCGATGTAATTGTACCATGCAGAGGTTCCTCCCCTCCCCTCTCCAAAGCCCCACCATGCCTAGGCACCACCCCCAAAATCTCCAGGTACTTTGCAATGCTGAACTGGTCACAGTGAAAGAAAATCAACAATATCCAAAACTTAATATTTGAATCTTACCATTTTCAGCATATTGCTGGCCGTCGGCTTCACATTCCTCCTCATTTCATTGTGTTTATCCACAATTAACTTCTGAACCTTTGGGGAAAGGCCACTTGGTCCGATTTCTTCCTCTTCTTCTTCTTCTTCTTCTTCTTCTTCCTCCTCCTCGTCCTCCTGAAGATTTTAAAAGAGATATCCTCTTGATTTTTGACACCAAATCACTTCTCTTCATAGTAAGCCTAATGCATATACTACCCTATACTTGAAACTGTTTGAAATGGAAAGGGCCACTGAGTTGAAGGCAGCTTATGGAGACACCTCATGGGGTTTCCAAGGCACATAATGTTCAGAGGCGGTTTACTACTGCCGGCTTCAGCATAGAAACTTTGTTTTATTCGTTATTTACTGAACTTATACGCCGCATTCCTGAAACCAGCCAGCCCGTGGCAGTTCTCAACAAGTCACAAACATACAATTTAAAACAATACTAAAAATCCATAACCCTTAACCCTCCTTCCTTCCTCAACCAAACTATCTGGCTAACCTGTGTGCCCAGATAGACTGGTAGAACTTATAGATTAGTGCCAGCTCAACAGCTGGCACGAGGAAACCAGAGGTGGTAGATGACCTCAACCAATCACCTGGTGAAAGAGGTCTTCTCCCCAAGAAGTATATTGCAAAAATGTAAACTGGCAGTTATTCAATAGATCCAGTTCTCACTCAGGTTGCAGTTGAAAGGAGAGAAACTGAATTTAAAGAGTGCTATCCCTATCAGCCCCTTCAAGGATTGCTGCCTTGTCATGGTGAAGGGGCTTGCGTAACTCAGTGAAGCTATGAGCTATGCCATGCAGGGCCACCCAAGATGGACAGGTCATAGCCGAGAGCTCTGACAAAGGTGATCCACTGGAGAAGGAAATGGCAAACCACTCCAGTATCTTTGCCATGAAAACTCTATGGACAGGTTCAAAAAGCAAAACTATATGACACCGGAAGATGAGCCCCTCAGGTTGGAAGGTGTCCAATATGCTACTGGGGATGAGCAGATGATTAGTACAAGTAGCACCAGAATGAATGAAGCAACTGGGCCAAAGCTGAAAGGATGCTCAGTTGTTGAGGGAACTGGTGGTGAAAAGACAGTCCAATGGTGTAAAGACTTTTATTCCATAGGAACCTGGAACGTCAGATCCATGAATCAAGGCAAGTTGAACATGGTCAAACAAGAGTTGACAAGACTGAACATCGACATTTTAGGAATTAGTGAACTATAATGGACAGGAATGGGTGAATTTAATTCAGATGACCATCAGGTATACTACTGTGGGCAAGAATCTCTCAGAAGAAATGGAGTAGCCTTCATAATCAATAAGAGAGTAGGAAAAGATGTCTTGGGATACAATGCCCAAAATGAAAGAATGATCTGAATTCGAATCCAAGGCAAACCATTCAACATCACAGTAATCCAGGTCTATGCCCCAACCACTGCTGCTGAAGAGGATGAAGTTGACCAGTTCTATGAAGCCCTACAACACCTTCTAGAAGCAATGCAAAAAAAAATTATGTGCTTATCATCATGGGGGATTGGAATGCTAAAGTAGGAAGCCAAAAGATAACCGGGATAACAGGCAAGTTTGGCCTTGGAGTACAAAGTTAAGCAGGGCACAGGCTGGTAGAATTTTGTCAAGAGAATACAATGGTCATAGCAAACACTCTTTCCAACAACCCAAGAGACGACTCTACACATGGGCAACACCAGATGATTAACACAGAAATCAGATTGACTATGTGCTCTGCAGCCAAAGATGGAGAAGTTCTATACAGTCAGTAAAAACAGGACCAGGAGACGATTATGGTTCAGATCATCAGCTTCTTGTTGCAAAATTTAGGATCAAATTGAAGAAAGGAGGGAAAGCACTAGGCCACTCAGGTATGAACTAAATCATATCCCTAATGAATATACAGTAGAGCTGACAAATAGATTTAAGGAATTCGATCTAATAGACAGAATGCCTGAAGAACTATGAATGGAGGTTCGCAACATTGTACAAGAGGTAGCAATTAAAACCATCCCAAAGAAAAAGAAATGCAAGAAAGCAAAATGGCTGTCCGAGGAAGCTTTACAAATAGCTGAGGAGAGAAGGGAAGTGAAAGGCAAGGTAGAAAGAGAAAGATACACCCAATTGAATGCAGAATTCCAGAGAATAGCAAGAAGAGATAAGAATGCCTTCTTAAATGAACAGTGCCAACAAATAGAAGAAAACAATAGAATTAGGACCAGAGATCTCTTCAAAAAAATTGGAGATATGAAGGGAACATTTCATGCAAAGATGGGTATGATAAAGGACCAAAATGGTAGGGACCTAACAGAAGCAAAAGAGATTTTAAAAAGGTGGCAAAATCATACAGAAGAACTATACAAGAGAGACCTTAACATCCCTTATAACCACGATGGGGTAGTCACTGACCTGGATCCAGACATCCTGGAATGTGAAGTCAAATGGGCCTTAGGAAGTCTGAGCAACAATAAAGCTAGTGGAGGTGACAGCATTCCAATTGGACTATTCAAAATCTTAAAAGACGATGCAGTAAAAGTGCTACACTCAATATGCCAGCAAATTTGGAAAACTCAGGACAGGATTGGCCACAGGATTGGAAAAGGTCAGTTTACATTCAAATCCCAAAGAAGGGCAATGCCAAAGAATGTTCAAACTACCGCACCATTGCACTCATTTCTCATGCTAGCAAATCCTACAAGCTAGGCTCCAGCAATATGTGGACCGAGAACTTCCAGAAGTACAGGCAGGATTTAGAAGAGGCAGAGGAACTAGAGATCAAATTGTCAACATACGCTGGATCATGAAGAAAGCTAGGGAGTTCCAGAGGAACTTTTATTTTCATTGACTATGCTAAAGCCTTTGATTATGTGGAACACAACAAATTGTGGCAAGTTCTTAAAAAGATGGGAATACCAGAGCATCTTATCTGTCTCTTGAGAAACCTATATGCAGGTCAAGAAGCAACAGTGAGAACTGAACATGGAATCACTGATTGGTTCAAAATTGAGAAAGGAGTTCGGCAAGGCTGTATATTGTCGCCTTGCCTATTTAACTTGTATGCAGAGCACATAATGAGAAAGGCAGGGTTAGATGAGTCACAAATTGGGATCAAGATTGCAGGGAGAAATATCAACAACTTCAGATATGCAGATGATACTACTCTAATGGCAAAAAGCAAAGACGAACTAAAGAGCCTGTTGATGCGGGTGAAGGAGGAGAGTACAAAAGTTGGCTTGAAACTCAACATCAAGAAAACAAAGATCGTGGTATCCGGCCCTCTCAATTCCCGGCAAATAGATGGGGATGAAATGGAGGTAGTGACAGATTTTATTTTCCTGGGCTCCAAGATCACTGCAGATGGGGACTGCAGCAAAGAAATTAAAAGACGCTTGCTCCTGGGGAGGAAAGCTATGGCAAATCTAGACAGCATCCTAAAAAGCAGAGACATCACCCTGCCAATAAAAGTGCGTGTAGTCAAGGCTATGGTATTTCCAGTTGCAATGTATGGCTGCAAAAGCTGGACCATAAGGAAGGCCGAGCGTCAAAGAATTGAGGCTGGTCCATGAGAGTATGACAGCAATATATCTACAGAGAGGTTGTGTCTCCATGGAAGTTTATGCAGAAAGAGGGAGAGGACAAAGCGGGAGAGAGGAGGGGTCAGAGGGCAGCTCCCGGACAAAGAGAGACAAGGCAATAACACCTATACACAGTATGATGTAGTGCTCTCACTCCAACAATTTCAGCTGTTCCTCCATTAGCTTTTTGTGCATGCTTTCTCTCACATAGACTGCTGCTCCATTTCTCCACAGAGACATAAATCACCAGTCAAATAATGCAGACATAAATAAATGTTTTTACAAAAGATGCCAGCTATCATGTTTCTCAGTCATCCTTAGAACCATTAATGACTGGCATTTTCGTACAAACACCACTTTGCAAAAAAACTGAGGGAAGACATGTTGAGCAGGCATGTCTCTTTGGTGACACCCTAAAAGACATAGGTCTGATTGATGGTTGAATGTATAACACTGCAAAATTCACAGAGTCCCTTTCGTTTCCTTAGTTTTGAGGCTGTCAACATCAGGACTGAAGTCACATAGGCCAGTGGTCCCCAACCTTTTTATCACTGGGGATCGGTCAACGCTTGACAATTTTACTGAAGCTCGGGGGGGGGGTAGTCTTTTGCTGAGGGATGTCGCCGCTGCCACCTGAGCCCCTGCTTCGCTTGCTTTCCCGCCGCCATCCCTGAATTCCCGCTGCTCACTGGGGGTTGCTGCCAGCAGCAGCTGTGCAGTACCATACTGAGGGGGAGCCCCAGCCATGGCGGCCACCGGAGAACACCAAAGGTGAGATGGTGGCAGAGTGGCAGGGCAGCCCTCGAGGCAGCAGCCCTGGAGAAGGGCGAGGAGGAGCTGCGGCTCACGGACCGGGACCGGTCTACGGACCGGGGGTTGGGAACAGCTGACATAGAGCAGTGGTCCCCAACCTGCGGGCCGTGGCCTGGTGCCGGGCCGCGAAGGCCATGGCGCCGGGCCGCGAAGGCCATGGCGCCGGGCCGCGGCTCCCTCTCCCCGCCCGCAAGCTTGCGGCCCAGGGAGTTTCTTACTGCGGGAGGGCGGGGAGAGGGAATCAGGGCTGGGCCACACCCGTGCGGGCCGCGCATTGCGCATGCGCATGGAGCATTCACGCATGCACAATGCCATGCTGCGGCCCAATGCGCGGGCATGGCCCGTGGGCGCGGCCCAATGCCCTGCCGGTCCCCAGCCTCAGAAAGGTTGGGGACCACTGACATAGAGGATTTTTCTGATTTCAGCCACCCATTTTGTATGATTTCCCCCCACTTTACATCAGTTATCTTGCCTTCATGCTACAAACAGGGGCAACCCTTTTAAAAACCTGAATAAAAATAAATAATTTTCCTCTGCGTTTATTTAATTTATTTAAAACACTTTCTCCCTTGCAGGACTCAAAGGGGCTATCATCATCAATATGAATAAACGACAATGGCAGAAACCTATAAAGTCACAATTTAAAAACTCCCATTGGGACTGTCAATAATAAAAGCTAAATCAGTCATAAGCAGGCAGTCCTCAATAAAACTGTCTAAAGCTACCTCCTGATGATCAACAACAAGAGGTGCAACAGTTGCACCTCGCTGGGGAGGGTGTTCCACAGTCATGGGGCTGCCACTGAAAAGACTCATGTACCCACCTCTTTAATTTATTGGGCAGTCAAGAGGGTATTTGGCCATGATTTTAATGCCTGGGCAGAAGAATATGGAGGACGAAAATCCTGGACAGACTTCTTGGGTTGTTCTTTTCAAAGGAACACTCCCTCCCCCCTTCTCCAATCATCCTTTGGCTTGTGTCAGATTTACTGTGTTATTATTATTGTAAATGATCCCGAGCCCCCTTGCACAGAGGGGCAGTCTAGAACTGACTTTCTCTCTCTTTTTAACCATTGAGAAACTCCTGAAACATTCTTCAGACTTCAAGAAACCCCAGAAGTGGGGCAATCCTGCAGAATATAGTTGGGAAGCAGAGCTGTGAACATGCCCACCTGTGGCCACTCCCCTTCCCACCATCATTGGCCATTTGCGGGGGGGGGGGTTGTTGACATGACCATTCATGGTCATAGAACCCAATAATTATTTAACAAATTTGAAAAATATGTTAAAATTAGTTAACTCTCACCCATTCAGGAAACCCTTCCAGGGCTGTCAAGAAACCCCAGGGTTTGATGAAACTCTGGTTGTGAAAGCCTGGTATAGAAATTAAATAAATGAATTTTAGAAATAGCACAGCAGCAGGTAGGAGGACCCCGGTATTGAGTTCAAATCACAGGAGGCATGGCTCTGCATAAGAAGCAGCACCCCAGTGAGAGTCCATCCCCTACAGATCGATAGATCGATGGATGGATGGATGGATGGGGGGAGGGGGAGAGAGAGAGAGGGGCAGGCAGGCAGGCAGGCAGGCAGGCAGGCAGGAAGGCAGGCAGTCTTTGGCTCATACCTGTCCTAGAGACGGGTCTGGAACAGCAGTCAAGAAGAGGAGTAAGGTCAGAAGAAGCATATCTTGGGAGAAAAACAACCAGTAAATAGGATTAGGTTCTTCAGTTCCTTAAAGCATTTTAATACTAAGATGCACACATTCCCACCTTCATTCTTTTGCTGGCTGGGTGTTGTGGTTAAGAATGGCAGCCTCTAAACTGGAGAACAGGGTTTCATTCCCCTCTCCACAGTGCAGCCAACTAGGTGACCCTGGGCCAGTCACATTTCCCTCAGCCTCACCTCCCTCACAGGGTGTCTGTTGTGGGAGAGGAAGAGAAGGCAATTGTAAACCACTTTGAGACTCCTTCGGGTAGAGAAAAGCAGGGTACAAAGAAGCTCTTCTGCTTTGTGTTCACTTTTGATGGTGGTATTGATCTCATGAATGATCCACCATTTCTGTTGTATGTGCCAGGGTAAACTGAGCAGGACAGAGTATTCCATACCCAAGGTAGCTTGCAATCTGGACATACCGAGGGCATTTCGGAAGGCCACTGCTCATGAGAAACTGTTGAACTGGCCTTGAATAATTGTCCACTATACTCAATAGAGCTTCTTTAAAACAAAAGGATTTATGGCATTTGGGGCAAAATCCCTCTTGATGCAGCAGACTTCCGCTTAGAAAATTAACATTGCCACTCATGCACTGGCATACCTTTCCATGCAGAAACTAACACTAAATAATGGGGAAGTCAAAAGGGAACAAGCATCTTGCAAGATAAGGCCAAAAAGCCAGTGTTAAAACATGTTGGTGTATTGCAATGGCATTTTGCATGTTCTCTGAAGGAAACAGAGACAGATGGCTGGAAGGCATAGAACATGATTGTATTTCTCGTACCATTTCTGCACAGAGGGGGAAAACGTGAGTGGCTTCCTGCTTGCAAACGCGGGATGGTAAACCTAGTGTTTGTAGCCCTCCTCACAGAGAGGCCCCTCTCACATTTTCCCTTTGCCCCATCAGGGCTTTTTGACTCCTGACGAGACTACAAGGAAAAACAAGCCAAACATCTCCCTCCGCTCCTTGACTTGTCAGTCACAGCAAGCCACCAATCAGAGCACAGCAGTTCTCTTGGGAACAGAAACTTTCTCTCCTACCCCAACCCCGAAAATATTAATTAAAAAAAATACCTTATTCTACTGTTTTAATTGTACTTTGTAATGGCCTTTGGCTACATACAATAAATGTTATCATATTGTAAAAGGCAGAACACAGATGCATTTTTAATAGAAATCAACGCTGCCCTGTTGCTATGGAGAAACACCCAAACTATATAGCATCCCCCCCTTTTTGGGGGGGAATTCGTGTTCTTTTGCAGTTTATTTCTGTTTGGGTGGATTTCTGAGACACTGAACATGGTCCCTGGAGCCCAAAAAGACATTTTGTGCTAATGACTGGCTTTAAGACAGAGCGCTCCAACACCTGTATGATTGGGAGAAGGCTGCCGGATCACCCCCTCCCCTTTGTCAGCTCATTCCCTACCTCTAGAAAACCTGATCCCAAAAAGACACTTTAAATGTAGGTTTGCGGTCGCAACATGGACTGCACCATTTAAAAAAAATTACTTGGAGCAGGAAATGGAGAGGGGAGGGTGGGACAGATCTGCTGAGACTATTGCATGTTACCCCTTCCATACGGTCTTATCCCTGGTTGTTCACTGGTTGCTCACCAATGGGATGCGTGATTTAGGGTGGTAAATCCAGGGTATTTCCGCACATATATAAAAATAGCGTTATGCTAGCTGAATGGCAAAGTGCTACATTTTTCATACTTCCTAGCCCCTGCTCACTTTTTTGTTGTCGTGCCTTTGTCTGCCACCTTTTCATGCGTCTCACCCTCCACATATGTTGCTGGAAATGGTGGAAACAAGCAAAGCACCTGATACGCAACTCGTTTCCACCTGTCAATCAATTCAGGCAACCAATCCCCTTTCTCCAACAATTTAAAGATCCCACAAAGCCCACTAATTTTTTTTAAAATTCAAACTTCTCCATTGCAATGCCTGTGGAATCATAGATGCATAGTGCTTTTTAAATGTCACCCCTTAAAGGATCATGAGTCCTTTGATACATCTAAAAATTAATGTAATTCCTGATTTTTTTTGGGGGGGGGAGAAAACTTTCAAGAGGCACGCTTTGTGTTATAACATTGAAAAAAAAACCATTCTATTATTTCTGGCATTGCCTGCATGCATGTCCGCCTATTCGTTGCTCCAGTCAGTTAGCCATTTTTAAAAAGACTTTCCCATCCCTGGGAACAAGGGAGAGGGAGTCGGGTGTGAGGGCAGGACAAAGCAGGACTTTAGCATGTTTGAGCCCCCTACAAATAGATTCATTCCCCTCCTCAGTTAGGACTATAAGCAATAGTGGGGAGAATTAAATGCCCTTTCCTCAGTGTCATTTTTCTAATCCCCCCAAAAAACCTAAATTATTGTTTTTTATTTAAATGACTGTTTTAAAGCCAGTCAAAGTCCCTTGAAATATGAACCAATTAACATTGAGGCTTTTAGTCATTTGCAGTTAAAAGGGTTCTACAATACCTCTCAAGCGTGCTTCTCTTGCGTCTTCTGAAGAGTTGCAGCCAGAATTGAACTTAATCTGCATGGGAGAAGTGTATATATATCAGGAGGACTTCCTGCTTTGGAAGGATGGGTCATTCCAACTGTTCTGCATTTTCACCAGCTAGCACTTGCATGTGTGCAGGGGGGGGGGCTCCTAAACCTTGTCTGCAAATACATTTTGTTCTCAAATACACCACATCTTAATTGGGACATATTATGGATTTGTGAAATAGAGCCTCTTGTGGCGCAGAGTGGTAAGGCAGCCGTCTGAAAGCTTTGCCCATGAGGCTGGGAGTTCAATCCCAGCAGCCGGCTCAAGGTTGACTCAGCCTTCCATCATTCCAAGGTCGGTAAAATGAGTACCCAGCTTACTGGGAGGTAAGCGGTAATGACTGGGGAAGGCACTGGCAAACTACCCCGTATTGAGTCTGCCATGAAAACGCTAGAGGGCGTCACCCCAAGAGTCAGACATGATCCGGTGCTTGCACAGGAGATACCTTTACCTTTACCTTTATGGATTTGTGAAGAAATTGTTTTTTAAAAACCATGTCATATATGTTCTACAACCATAGAGAGAGAGAGAACTAGAGGTACTATGAGGCAGCTGGAGTGGGCTTCAGTGTCCTAAAGACTTCATGAGTAGGGATGGACTTGCACCAGTTTGCAACAAAATCGGATGGTACATGCCCCCCCCCCCCCCGAATCCAGGTTTGGAGGAGGTGCCTCTCCTGATCATTTCTCCAGTTGAGCTCAGTGAACAGGCTATTTAAACCCTCCATTTTGCTTTTCTCCCTGCCACCTTTCAAATATAGGAAAGTGGAGGTTCTTAATGGTTGGCAGCCATTTCAGCTTCACAGTACACAGGTACATATGACTTGCTGTAAGGCTGAAATGGCTACAAAATCAAGCCATTTCAGGAACAGAATTTTGGCACCATTTCCTTCCCCTCCACACTTCTAAGTGGGGGGAGGAGTGAAAAGGACCAGCCCAAACCCTGCCAGGTCATTTTGACACTGCTATGTCAATTGCATTTGGGGGTCCTGAGTGGGAACACCCCGAACCTCAAAACAAACCAGAATTTTCCAGTTTATGTCTATCCCTATGATGAGTGCTGTGTGGAGGAACTCTTCCTGCCGTTGTAGGCAGTTTTGAGGTTACTTGAGTTTCTCCAGCATTATGCACTGGGGTGGGGGGAATCACCAGAGTTCTGATGCATTATTCACCCAGTGGTCCATTTGGCATCAACATGGCAGCACTGGAGTCGACTGAAGATGGCGCCGTAATTGCTGGACTTCTATCCAGCTCTTAAGCCATGCCGAGGGTCAGGAGCATCTGCACCTGGCAAACCTGAGCAGATACGCAAATCTGCTCGCCGGTCGCCCCAGGAACCGGGAACAGCATCCTGAGGGTCCTACAGATCCGTGGGGAGGTAGGGAGACCAAACTCTCCAGATCAACAGCGGCGTGTGCTCAAGGTCACGATGGCGCCCTTGTCGCAAACAACTCTCTAAGCTTGAAACGACCAGCTGACCCTACATTCTTCCCAGACCATCTTTTACCAGACTGACAGGAGCTGAAGTTTACAACAGTAAGGATTGAAAGCTTTCTGGCTTTTCCTTTTCTTTTCCCACAAGCTCTCCCCCCCCCCTCAACCAATTTACAAGTGAATTCCCTCTTTCGTCGAGTGAGAGACTCCCAGCTAATTATACCCACTAACCAAACAAAGAGAGAGCTTTGAACATTTGTTGGTGAAAGTTCAGTGGGGGAAACTGACTTGATACGGAGATCGGCAAACTGATAATTTGGGATCGCTCGTGCTCCCGCGAGACCTCACGAGACTTTCTGTTTATAGTTTGTGACTGCCTAGAACTATGGAAGAATTAATTAAGGCACAGCTTTTCCATTTGTTATGCGAAGGAAACTCAAAGATACTGAAAGCAGTCGATAAGCTGGAAAAGGAAATCCGTGGGATTAAGGGGGAGCTTTTGGACGGAGCCCATGGTCTGGAGAGACCAGCTGATGACGCAGCTCAGCCAACAATAAATCAAATGAAACTTCAATGTTTGGAAGTTAATCAACAGGAGAGGGAGAGAGCTAGAGATGTAAAAACTCAAAGTACCTTTGAAGAACTTGGGAAAACAGATTTAAGGAAGGAAAGCACCGAAAACCTGGAAGTCTATTTAGAGCAGGAAGTGATTTGGATCAGCAAAATAAAAAGAGTCTATTCAAAAGCGACAGCACCCAGGAAGCTATCAGGAGATATTTCTGAGTGACCAGAGGAAGAGATCCAGATAGATAAAGTATACAGAGCCTACTCAAAGGCGACTGCAAGCAAGAATCAAGTAAGAGACTTCTTTGGCCCTGACAGAAGGACAATCAGAAACACTCTACTATGGAAAAAAACACAATTTCATTTTATGCGACCACCTGAAGGATGAGTACAACAGTGGAGTACTCTCCTGATTTCCTGTGGGGAAGAAAGCAGCAGTAACTTTTAGGACAGGACCAATATATGAAGGGAACTGACTTTATATCATCTAAGGCAATAATAGAATATATCCTTATAATAGATTATACTCTCATATGTATTAACAACTACTCTGTTAAGAAAGATGGTAATAACTTCTAGATCAGGATCAATATGTGATGGGAACTGAATATGTATGCCAATATGTATGCTAAAAGAGAATGACAAACTATACTTCATAGGTATTAACAAGACGGCAGCAGTAACTTAGGTCAGGGCCAATTTATGAAGGGGACTGACCTTATATCATTTAAGATAATAACAGAATATATTCTTATAATAGATCATATTCTCATATGTATTAACAATCACTTTGCTAAGAAAAATGGTAGATTAGGAATAATATGTGATGGGAACTGAATATGTATGTTAAAAGAGGATGGCAAACCATATCAGCTAGTCGCTTTTTTCTTAATTTTTCTGTAAATGCTTCATATAATAATAAATAATAAAATTATAATAATAAAAAAAAGAGGATGGCAAACCATATCAACTGGTCGCTTTTTTCTTAATTTTTCTGTAAATGCTTCATATAATAATAAATAATAAAATTATAATAAAAAAAGAGGATGGCAAACCATATCAGCTGGTCGCTTTTTTCTTAATTTTTCTGTAAATGCTTCATATAATAATAAATAATAAAATTATAATAATAATAAAAAAAACATGGCAGCACTGCATGTGTCTCTGCATGTCTGTGGCTTAAATGTCATCAAGTCATTTCTGACTTGCGGCAACCCTATGAATGGATGACCTCTAAAACTTCCTATTATTAACACCCTTGCTCAGGTTTTCCAAAGGGAGGGTGGTGGCTTCCATTAATGGTGGCTACTTTATTGACAAAGTTTCTTAGTGGTCAGTACACAGACTGGCCCCATTCTCGTGTGATAGCTAATGAGGCCCCAGCATGTGCTCTGGGAATTCTTTTGTTTAAGGTGGACTCTCACCCATTTCCTGCATATTCGGGAAGAGCAGACCAGTGTGTTCCTTTACAGAAGAAACAAGCAGCCATCATTAAGCTCAGCTCTCTCCATCTGCTAATGTGTGGCATGTAGGCTGCCTGCAACCTAGCCACAAGAGGCTTGTCATATGCTGCTTTTATAACTTTAAGCTTTTGTACTCTGCTTCAATAAGGAAACTGATGAAGATGAATATGACATGTATTTGCAAATAATCTTCCCAGTAAATATTACTTGCAAAGCAATCTGTGCCTCAATCAAAAAGGTAGCTAATAACTGCATATTTTCACAATCCTCTGTTACTGTCTGTCTATCTATCTATCTATCTATCTATCTATCTATCTATCTATCTATCTATCTATCTATCTATCTATCTATCTATCTATCTATCTATCTATCTATCTATCTATCATCTATCTATCTATCCATCCTTTGTTTTTATACTACCCCTCCATGTGAGCAGGTTCAAGGTGGTTTACAACAATAAATAAAAACACCATGTAATATGAAAAACACAATATTGCTGCCCTCACAGCCTGATGAACCTCCTTCACCCTAAAATCTGAACTCTGGCTTATACCTGAGCCATGCCTAGGTTAGAGTTGCCAACCTCCCAGCTGGGTATAGTGGTTAGGAGTGCAGACGTCTAATCTGGTGAGCCAGGTTTGATTGCACACTCCCCCACATGCAACCAGCTGGGTGCCACAGCACTGATAAAGCTGTTCTGACCCAGCAGTGATATCAGGGCTCTCTCAGCCTCACCTTCCTCACAGGGTGTTGCAGGGAGAGGAAAGGGAAGGCAAATGTAAGCCACTTTGAGACTTCTGGTAGAGAAAAGCAGCATATAAGAACCAACTATTCTTCTTCTTCTTCTTCTTCTTCTTCTTCTTCTTCTTCTTCTTCTTCTTCTTCTTCTTCTTCTTCTTCTTCTTCTTACTGAGCAGTAATATCAGGACTCTCTCAGCCCCACCTGCCTCACAGGGTGTCTCTTGTGGGAAGAGGAAAGGAAAGATGATTGTAAGCCGTTTTGCACATGGTACTCCGGGTATGGTCTGACCAGTATACAATGGGACTATGACATCTTGTGACATCTTGTGCATAAAGCAGAGTGCGCCAGAGAAGGAAAATCCCTTCATGGTTCAGCTCTATGAAGCTTGTGGCTGGAGTAAAATCTGAACCAATAGCTGCCAAGTTCATTGTTTCCCTCTCCTCCATTTTATCCTCACAACAACCCTGTGAGGTAGGGTAGAGTGAGAATGGGTGACTAGCCCCAGGGCTTGACAAATAAGATTAAAATGAATGGTGGAGTTTGGATCATCCACTTTCTCATTCCGATTTCAGACTATGGTCATTTTAAAGCCTGGCTCATGAGGACTGGGAATATGTCATTGGTCTATTCAGGACCTCTTCGCTTTGCTTTTCTGGATTTGCTGAATGATTGGGGCTCTTGTGGTTCCTCTTGACTGATTTGATGGTGCTCCTTTTCAGTCAGAACTAGTAAGGATGCTTGTTCCGATTGATGGGAGACAAACTGAACACGCAAGTAACTATAGCACAATTGTCAGTAATATAGGGATGCCAGCCTCCAAGTGGGACATGGGGATCCTGCAAAATGGAGGACGTGGATGCTTGGGGGGGGGGTCTGTGACATTGTATCCCATGGGGGTTCCTGTCCTCCAAAGCGTCCGTCTTCAAATTTCCAGGAGTTTCCCAGCCTTATTCTGGCAACACCAACCCCTCCATCCTGCCCCGGCAACCAGTTTGGACACGGCAGCCCTAGCTTGTCAGTTTCTGACATCATTGTATGACCTTTAAAGTTGTAAAGTCTTCTGCATGCATGGTAGAAGCCTGTAACCCTTGAAGTACAATGAGCTATTCTGTAAGCACATGACTTGAGGAAGCAGAAAGATAACTATGCTTTGTTTAATACAGGCTCCATTATTTGTTCCGGCTAATTTTCTACAGTCATAGGTTCGCTAGAAGCAATTACGGAACAGAATGAAGTCAAGATCTTCTCGTTCTCTTAAGAGCTTTTGCTTGTACACCATAGTTTTAAGTCCTTGTCTGGTCATCCATTCAGGAACAATTGGTTATGAACCATCATGGTGATATAGATCAGATATTTATATTAATTCATTCATTTATACCCCACCTACCTCCCAAGAGGGGACCCAAAGCAGCTTACTCGTTTCCCTGTCCTCCGTTTTATCATAACATGAGCTTTCGAGAGCAAGCACTCTTCCTCATCCATTGAATAAATCTTTGTTGGTCATAAAGGTGCCACTGGACTCTGACTTTATTGTGCTACTTCAGACCAACACAGCTACTCAGTTGAATCTATCTTCATAACAAGTTATTGTTTGCGAACAGTATATATGTTGGGGTTTTCCTGGGAGGTTTCTCAGTGAGGTCTTGGTACAATTTGTATCATGTTCTGGTACCATTAAAGAGCTGCAACTATTCCCATGTCCATTTTCCTCCTGAACCCACAGATTTAACACTAGCAACAAGGACAGGATAGTGAACCAAGGCATGCTGCTCTAGTAAGCGTCCTTCAACTGGAATCCCTGTAGATACCCTGCTATCTTCAGAGGGACAAAGGGGTTTCAGTCCATCGGGCAACTCCAGTGCCGCCAACATGGGCAAAACACACAGACATACAAGAAATTTTCAGCAAGGGCTTCAAGGTGTAGCCATACCAGCAACCACCGATGGTCCTCTCATCTGACAATGACCGTCTCATCCATCCACCTCTCTGTCTCCACCACACAGTTTAAGATGGAGCCCAAGATCCAGCTGATGGTCTATGTTGAAGGGTCGCCCTCCGAGATGGAGCTCGACACTGGCTCATCACTCTCCATCATCTCCAGCCGCATGTTTCAATGTCTTTTCCCAAACAGGAGATCACTGCTACATCCCTGCCCATCACCATGAAGGACTTCCAGGGCACCAAGGCACCCTGTCCATAGCATTGGGAATTTCCACATCACCTACAAGTTCTTCTTTGCCCCTATGCAGCTGGTCATGGTCAGCGGGAAGCACACTTGTCTTCTCAGCCTTAATGGCTGGAGCATCTGGGGTCCTCATAATGGACATCACCTGCATCCAAGCTGCCACTCTCGCAGACACGGATGCTATACCAGTCCACAGGTTTCTCTCACTCTTGACATGCGAGTAGCTCCAATCCAGCTCAAGGCCCTTACCTGGTGGAATGAGCTCCCAGAGCAAATCATGGCCCAGCTGGAGCTAGCCCTGTTCTGCAGGGCCTGCAAGACGGAGCTCTTCCGCCCGGCTTTTGGCCAGGGATAATGAAAAGATGAACATCTTCTATCAGGCTCCACCATATTCACATGTTACCATTTACCTTCATTGCAGGAGATCTAAACCACCGTCTAACTTGATTGAGAATGGCAGGAGATGCCAGAGACTTTAGGCAGCTATTTTTGAAATTTTAGCCAAAAGCTGTTTTACTGTTATTTTAATTATTATTATTAGATTTATAGCCCGCCAATCCCTTGATATTTTAACTGTTTTAATCCAATTAAATTCCAATCTGTATCTATATGATATGTTGTACACTGCACAGAGCTGAGCAAGCAAGATGAGCAATATACACATCTAATAAATAAATAAATAATTTAGTATAGCGGGTTGGATCCCACTTAACATTTATCCTGTTTTCACTGCAAATCTCCAGTCCCTCACCTCATGCTTTTCTTCTGGGTCTTCCATTCCTCCAGAAGGAACATTGCAGAGGGGGGAGGGGGCACATTAAGCTGCAGAAAGAGGGGAGAGACATTCGAGTTACCCTCCTATATTTCAACAGGATCCAAGCTATTGTTAGTTACACACAATTTCTGCTTATTGAACTGAAGCATATCCTGGCCCAAACTCCATGCTCTTGAGTTCTAATGCATTATTCCTCAAAGAAGGTCACTTTTCTCATAAATTGGCATGCTTTACCTGACTAATTAAACTCTTTAATCCATTAAATCCAGAGGACACGCAGTAATGGGTTTAAACTTCAAGTACAACGATATAGGCTAGATATCAGGAAAAAAATTTTCACAGTCAGAGTAGTTCAGCAGTGGAATAGGCTGCCTAAGGAGGTGGTGAGCTCCCGCTCACTGCAGTCTTCAAGCAAAGGTTGGAGACACACTTTTCTTGGATGCTTTAGGATGCTTAGGGCTGATCCTGCGTTGAGCAGGGGGTTGGACTAGATGGCCTGTATGGCCCCTTCCAACTCTATGATTCTATGATTCTATGATTAGGACTTGTGGCTCTACCTGGTGTACAGACCAGGATTAGTTGGCCTTGCAATCGTGTGTGTGTGTGTAAAGATACGCTTCTAGGTAACACTGTGTGTGAACGAGACCTTGGAGTACTTGTGGATTGTAAACTAAACATGAGCAGGCAGTGTGATGCAGCGGTAAAAAAGGCAAATGCCATTTTGGGCTGTATCAACAGAGGCATCACATCAAAATCACAAGATGTCATAGTCCCATTGTATACAGCACTGGTCAGACCACACCTGGAGTACTGTGTGCAGTTCTGGAGGCCTCATTTCAAGAAGGACGTAGATGATCCTAGACCCATCCCAGTCAGGCTTCTGGCCTGGCGATGGGGTATAGACAATGCTAGTCGCCCTGACGGACGACCTCCGTCGCCAGTTGGACCGAGGCGGGTCAGCATTGCTGATGTTACTAGACCTCTCAGCAGCATTCAACACAGTCGATCATGAGCTTCTAGCTCGCCGCCTCATCGATGCTGGAATACGAGGGACAGCCCTCCAATGGCTGATCTCCTTTCTCCGGGATCGTGGACAGAGGGTTGCAATAGGAGAGAAAACATCAGACCGCCAGCAACTTACTTGTGGAGTCCCACAAGGTGCGGTCCTCTCTCCTATCCTATTCAACATCTTTATGGAGGACATGATAGCCCTCTTGCACAACTGGTACGGAGGTTTGGGCTGGGTTGTCATCAATATGCCGATGACACCCAGCTCTTCCTCCTGATGGATGGCCGCCCTGACTCCCCCCCAGAAGCATTAGCCAGCTGCCTGGAAGCAGTGACAAGATGGCTGAAGCAGAGTCGTCTGAAGCTCAATCCTTCAAAGACTGTTGCTGGGTAGGAAGGGCCCATGTGAGGAAGCGTGCCTGCCTGCCCTGGATGGTGTACAGTTCTCTACGGCTGACTCCGCCAGAAACCTAGGCGTGATTCTGGATGCTTCTCTTACAATGGAAGCCCAGATCCCAAAGGTAGCGCAGCTGGCATTCTTCCATCTCCGCCAAGCCAAACTACTAGGGCCCAGCTGGCCCCGGAACACCTAGCCATAGTGATCCATGTGACGGTCACCTCTAGACTGGACTTCTGTAACTCGCTCTACACAGGCCTGCCCTTAGCCTTGACCCGGAAACTACAGCTGGTCCAAAATGCAGCGGCCAGGATCCTCACAGCAACACCGTGGAGGTCCCACATCCGGCCCATTCTCCACCAACTGCAGTGGCTGCCAGTTGAATTCCGGATCAGACTAAAGGTTCTGGTAATTATCTTCAAGGCCATTCGTGGTCAGGGCCCAGTGTACCTGAGGGACCGCCTCCCTGCCTATGCCCCCAAAAGAGCTCTGCGCTCCTCCGCCACCAACCGGCTAATGGTCCCTGGCCCTAAAGAAGTCCGCCTGGTCTCGACCAGGGCCAGAGCATTCTCTGTTCTGGCCCCCACCTGGTGGAATGAGCTTCCAGAAGAGATCAGGGCCCTGACGGAGCTTATACAGTTACGCAGGCCCTGCAAACAGGAGCTCCTCACCTCAACCATAGGCCAAGAGAAACAGTTTTGTCTTGCGAAGCCTGTGGGACAATTTACGGCCCTGCAGGGCTCTGGTTTCAGTGGGCAGAGCCCATGGCTGAGGCAATTATTATTTCTTTAGGGCCAGCTAGGGTTGGGCGCTTTGGCCACTGAAGTTGCCATTTTCACCCCTCTGTGCCGCAGCGCTGGCTGCTTCGTGCATGAATGGCTGCTTCAGCAGCCAAAGCGCCCAACGGTACTAGGGACCCAAAGCAGATTGTGGTCACCAGATGCTTTCAGGGGGACATAGTGGGAGAGTCATCCCTGTAGCTATGAGGAAATAGTAGTTTAACCCTGGAAGCAAGCCCTAAATCTCATTAAATAGAAAGTAGGTATATTAGTCTGGGGGTTTCCCGAACAAGGGTGGCCAATACCTTCCTGCAGCTTGAAGAGTTTTTAACTTGAAAGTGCTTCCAACATTTTTCTGTGGTCTACCTGCCTGGGGTCTGACTAGCATCTCTGAAATGGAAAGAGTAGAATCTTCTTTTCTGTATCGCCCGCTTGGCTTACCTAGGTGTGTTGCTTACTCCACCTTCTGTTCTGATGTCACCCAACGCCTCCCAAGCGAGGCTTTGAATTTTCAAATTTTGGCTGCAGCTAAATTTCAGGGCTTCAGCAGGGAGTTTAACCTGTCTGACTTTTAAATGACAATTTTGTCTCTCCTTGGCCAAAAATGATTATCAGTAAATTAAAAAGCCATCAGTCTCTCCACAGAACACCAGGAAAACTAAGAACAGAGACAAGTCGATAATATCATCAGACAAAGAATCCTAGATATTGACTTTCAAGCACCCAAAACGTGCTCCCCCATCTTTTAAAAATATATTCCCATTGTCCGGGAAGGCTCAAAAATACTTCTCTCTGCTAACAGCTCCTGTCCTGAGTCAAAGTTTTATGCTGGCATGTTTAAATGTACTTCCAACGGCCATAACTAAGGGCCAATATTTTAAAGTGCCCTTTGCTGAGAGGATTTGCTCCTGTACATTAGAATCATAGAATCATAGAGTGGGAAGGGGCCATACAGGCCATCTAGTCCAACCCCCTGCTCAACGCAGGATCAGCCCTAAGCATCCTAAAGCATCCAAGAAAAGTGTGTATCCAACCTTTGCTTGAAGACTGCCAGTGAGGGGGAGCTCACCACCTCCTTAGGCATCCTATTCCACTGCTGAACTACTCTGACTGTGAAAAATTTTTTCCTGATATCTAGCCTATATCATTGTACTTGAAGTTTAAACCCATTACTGCGTGTCCTCTCCTCTGCAGCCAACAGAAACAGCATCCTGCTATCCTCCAAGTGACAACCTTTCAAATAAAGAGGGCTATCATGTCCCCTCTCAACCTCCTTTTCTCCAGGCTGAACATTCCCAAGTCCCTCAACCTATCTTCATAGGGCTTGGTCCCTTGGCCCCAGATCATCTTCGTTGCTCTCCTCTGTACCCTTTCAATTTTATCTACATCCTTCTTGAAGTGAGGCCTCCAGAACTGCACACAGTACTCCAGGTGTGGTCTGACCAGTGCCGTATACAATGGGACTATGACATCTTGTGATTTTGATGTGATGCCCCTGTTGATACAGCCCAAAATGGCATATGCCTTTTTTACCACTGCATCACACTGCCTGCTCATGTTTAGTTTACAATCCACAAGTACCCCAAGGTCTCGTTCACACACAGTGTTACCTAGAAGTGTATCCCCCATCCAGTAGGCATGCTTTTCATTTTTCTGACCCAGATGCAGAACTTTACACTTATCTTTATTAAATTGCATCTTGTTCTCATTTGCCCATTTTTCCATTGTGTTCAGATCTCGTTGAACTCTGTCTCTATCTTCCGGAGTATTTGCCAGTCCAACCAATTTGGTGTCATCTGCAAACTTGATGAGTAGTCCCTCCACCCCCTATCTAGATCATTAATAAATATGTTAAAAAGTACCGGGCCAAGCACCGAGCCCTGAGGTACCCCACTACTCACTCCTCTCCAGTTTGATGAAGCACCACTGACAACAACACTTTGAGTGTGGTTCTCTAACCAATTCCCTATCCACCTGACTATCTGAAAATCCAGATTGCAGTCCTTCAACTTATCCATCAGAACATCATGGGGAACCTTGTCAAAAGCTTTACTAAAATCCAAGTAAACGACATCAACCTAATTTCCCCGATCCAGCAAACCTGTTACTTGGTCAAAAAAGGAAACCAGGTTGGTCTGGCAGTACCTGTTGGAGACAAATCCATGCTGACTTCCTTGGATCACCAAATTGTCCTCCAGATGTTTGCAGATCGCTCCCTTTAATATCTGCTCCATTATCTTCCCCACAACAGAGGTCAGACTCACTGGTCTATAGTTTCCCGGGTCATCCTTCCTCCCTTTTTTGAAGATCGGAATAATGTTTGCTCTCTTCCAGTCCTCTGGGACATCTCCAGTCCTTAAAGAGGTCCCGAAGATGATGGACAAGGGCTGTGCAAGTTTTCTGGAAAGTTCTTTGAGTACTCTTGGGTGCATTTCATCTGGACCAGGGGATTTGAACTCATCCAATGCAGCTAAATGCCTCTCGACAACCTCTCTATCCATGTTAACCTGCCACCCAGACACTATCCTTTGGCTACGGCCATCTCTAGATGTGCCTAAACACTTTGACCTGTGGGAAAAAAAACAACCGGAGACTGTGGAACACATCCTGCTATACCATGAGCACATTATAAAGCCTTTAATTAGAGAAGTTGACTTCCGTAATTTCACAACACTGTTTCAATATTTATTGAACAACTCGAATCCCCAGATAACTGGAGCCATTGCCAGATTTTTCTATGCAACTCTGTTCAAATATGCTAAAAAGTTATAGCAAATTTGAGTTTTAGCTTGAATGTTTTTAAACTATACTTCTATATGTCCATGTGTATTTTGATTTGATTTAGTAGTTCTACTCGATAAATTCTTCGCATGTGCCTTCAAGACAAATTCCCAGAGGCCTCGCCCAAAAGGTTTTGATGCTGTAGGACAGCTCTGCTCAACTCTTTTACGGTTGAGAAACCCTTGAAACATCCTTCAGGCTAAACCCCAGAAGTGGTGTCATGGTGCAGAATATGGTTGGGAAGCCCACCCAGGGCCCCTCCCCTTCCCACCCCCTCCAGGCTCATGGGCCAATTTAGAAGGGAGAGCCATATCACCCAATAAATGTTTACCAGTTTTTTTAACTATAAAAAGTTAATTAATTCCCTCCCATTTAGGAAACCCTTCCAGGACCACAAAGAAACCCCAGGGTTTCACAAAACTCTCATTGAGAAAGCCTGCCCTAGGGGAATGTATGTGTCCCTGAAGTTGCTACCAAATTGTGATGACCCTATGAATTAATGTCTTTCAAAACTTCCTGTCATTAACAGTGCTTGTTCAAGTGCTGCAAATTTAGGGCCCTGGCTGTTGGGACAGTTTTAAAACAACAACAACAATAATAAAGAGGTGGCTGGAAATAATGGAGTGCCAAGCTGCTTAAAAGAATGAAATAGCTTTATTTAAAAGAGAAACAACTTTGTATAAAAAGAGGAGAGAGAGACCTAACTGTTCTGTGGTCTACATTTATTCTTCTGTTCATTCTCTAGGCAAGCAGGGAGGAAGTGAGCTCAAAGGAGCAGGAAGCCTGCAAAGAGTCAGTCAAGTCAGTGGATGAGATTATTTTGGGGGGGAAAATCTGGAAATTCTTAAACTCTTAATTCTTAAACTAACTATGCTGAATACACATCTCCTCTGATATCCTCTGATATAACATTTTTCAAATGTTTCTGAATCCTGCATGCTACAGATCTTGTATATTCCAACAATGGTTTCAGGTGGGACCTTGGAGACCCTGGAATTATAGCTCATCGCCAGGCAACAAGGATCCCCTTTTTCTGGTATTACTGTCTTTTCATAACGACTTTTTCCCTAATCCCTGTCATGGGAAAGCCATCCCCACTCAAGCTGCCTTCACTAGGCCTTGGACTGCAGCTTGCCTTTACACTAACCTGTGTCAAAACCAAGCTTTTGCCATATGTTGTTATCTTAGCTTTCTCTTGGCTCTTGTCCTGTATAATTGATTATCTTCAGTGTGGATTTTAGCCATTTTACCGTAGTGTCCTTAGTATCCTGCAAGTGCTGCTTTGAACATGCTATCTCTCTCTTTGACTTTGGGACAAGAGGCACCAGTTGCATCTTTCTAGCCGAGATCAACGAAGTCTGATTATTGAAGGTAGTCAGATGGAAGTCTTAGCAGACTTCCCTTTCTACGGTCCCTGAACCCTCACTGTTTGCAGCACCATATCTGACAATGTGGACAAGGAGCTAAAAACAAATTCTGGAAATCTGGGGGACACCAGCCCAAGAATCCACTGACCAATGAGAAAGATGCAAATATCAAGGACCAAACGTGCCACATGTTATATCCTCCATCCTGACCATGGGCAGCCCATCCTGGAAGAATGGGTCTGCCACAATTGGAAATTTCATCTACAATCCCTCATCCCAACAGATGACCATACGGCCCCACTGCAAGTACTCAGCCTACGATCACTGAACTGGGATGACCCAGCCTATGATCACTGAACTGGGACGAAGTGGGCTAGGTGCAAGCCATGCCTGAGCACAGGGGACCTCTTTCTGGAGGGAACTGTAGGAGCTTCAGTACCAAGTATGAGAACAGTTGGATGTCATTATGGCTCTGATGAGGGAAGAGGAACAACCAGTGCCTTGGGCTCAACAGGTGCAGCAGGAGCCTCTGGTGCAGTATGCACCTCCCTATAGCCAGGGTCCTGGGTGTGCCAGGTGTGTCATGAAAGCTATGAGACATGTTCAATGGCTCCACCAAGAAGTTCTTGAATTTTATTATGCAAGTGGTCTCATTCATGGGGGAGCATGGCCCTGCTTTTGAGTCAGGCACCAGCCTTGTCTGGTACATCAGGACCCACCTGGAAATGGCTGGTAGACCTGTATAGCCACTCTGGAATCAAATATCAGAAACATGTCAGCCCTGGTTAATGCTTGGATGCGAGACCACCAAGGAACTCCAGGGTTGCTCTGCAGAAGCAGGCAATTTCAAACCACCTTGGCTCATCACGTGCCTCGAAATGCCATACAGGTTTGCCATATGACTTGCTGGCAGTTTCTACCACCAATGTAAAAATGATATACCATGTACATGGAGTCCTTATTAATGAATAGGAATGTGATGCTCTCCCCCATGAAGGTTGTGTTGCTCCTGTTTTGCTGTGTGCTTTCTCACAATTGGTGACTTGCAAGATTTCTGATTGGAGAGGAGGGTTCTTCTGTCCTGAACCCTCTGCTTTCATATGCTGCCTGAGTCAGGTCATTCTGTCCCTGCTTTTTGCTATAGTTGAGAACTTTTGGTATGGCATGCAGACAATCAGCTGGGAGGCAGGGAAGAAGCAGGACAGCTGATTGATCAAGGTTTATGGACAGACTATGGTCTGGTTTCATATATCTGAGACTGATCAAGGTGTGTGCATCAAACTGAAGTTTCTACTGCCAAGGCCCATAATTTGGATTGCCAACTCTGGGTTGGGAAATTCCCAGAGATTTGGGGTGCAGCCTGGAAGACCAAATACTTTGGCCACCTCATGAGAAGGAAGGGCTCCCTGGAGAAGAGCCTAATGCTGGGAGCGATTGAGGACAAAAGAAGAAGGGGACGACAGAGAATGAGGTGGCTGGAAGCAGTCAGTGCAAACTTAAATGGACTCCGGGGAATGGTAGAGGACAGGAAGGCCTGGAGCATCATTGTCCATGGGATTGCGATGGTTCGGACATGACTTCGCACCTAACAACAATAACGGGAAGGACAGAGCTTGGTGAAGAGCAGAACTTCATGGATAGGATAGCCAATTCCCCTTCGGCCATCATTGGGTGTAAGGCTTCCAGATCCAGGTTGGGAAACTCCTGGATATTTGGGGTGCGGCCTGGGGAGGATGCTACAGTGCCCCAGCATCCACCCTCCATAGCATCCATTTTCTCCAGAGGAACTGATCACTGTAGACTGGATATAGAGTCTGACATCCCTATTCAAGACGGAATAATACCATTGAGTCCACCCTCCAAAGCAGGCATTCTGTCTGATGGAACTGATCTCTGTAGTCTGCAGATTGGTTGTGAGATTTGGGGGTGAAGCCTGGGAAGGATGGTGTTAGGGAAGGGGAAGGACCTCAGGAGGGTATGATGCTATTGAGGCAACTGACTTTTGTAGTCTAGAGCAGGGGTAGTCAACCTGTGGTCCTCCAGATGTCCATGGACTACAATTCCCATGAGCCCCTGCCAGCATTTGCCCTCCATGGACATCTGGAGGACCACGGGTTGACTATCCCTGGTCTAGAGATCAGCTGTAATTTGTGGGAGCCCAGATCCCACCAGTAGATTTGCAACCCCATTCCACCTTTATGCTCTTTGCAAGTAACTTTTGGGAATTTGTGGGGCTTGATACCAATAAACAAAAGATTAAATGGGGACCATTTTAGGGCAAAAAATGGATATTTCCTTTAATACTCCATCTCTCCATCCTCTTGGGTTAGAAACAGTGATCCAAGCTGATCTTGCAACACGAAGCACACATTATTGAATTGTGTTCTGGCATCTGCAAGAGGCATTGCAAAGTCCATTCTTATTTGCTTTTTTACACCCCATAGCTGATTTCATTTCCTTGCAATTTGTGAGACGATCCACATACTTGCAGTGGTTGGCTGAAATAAACCAAAGCAAAACACCCATTAATCTGAAATGTATTAATCTTTCTTCATTGTCAAACACAATATTTTAGTAATGCAACACTCACTCAAGACAACACATGTATTCCTGGATATATTGTACTCCCAAGCTGCCTTTCACCAAAGTTGTTTTCCTTCCTCTCCAGAAGGAACTTGCAGATTTAACTCCAGATTTAACTCCAGATTTAACGCTACATATATCATTTCCCCTGAAGAAAATGGCTGCTTTAGGAGACGAACTCCGTGGCACTATACCCTGCTGAGATCCCTCTCCTCCCGCAAACCCTGTCTTGCCCAGACTCCAGGCCAAAATCTCCAAGTATTTCCCAGCCCAGAGCTGGCAATCCTACTTGGGCCTGGACCTTTTGAGGCAATGCTGTCTTCCTGTCATGGTCTCCCTGATTATTAAGATCTTTCCAAGAGGTCTTGTGTGGGTTTGTGAACCAGGATGTAGTCTGCATGGGCCTTTTACCCACTCCCAGTTTGAATGAATGAAGCTCCATGCAGTTTACACCCAGGAGAGGTTCAATCCTCAAAGGCTCATAATATGGTCTTTTAAATGATGGAACTGATTTCCCAAGATTATGGCCACACAAAGATGTCATTAGTGACTTACTGCAGAGTTTATTCTCACAGTTCTTAGGGCAGTCTCCACAAGATGGGCCTTCTTTGTAGGGTGTTGCAATTTGTCCTCTTATGTTCCCACTGAAATTCACAGAGCAAGGAAGGGCATTTTATTATCCAAGTATAATTCATAGAAGATAATGCTGCCTAAACTCAAATTGCTTTAATATTTCATTTAAAATACATTTTATAATCTATTGGTTGAGGTGTAAGGGACCTCACCCATGACTGGTGGCCACAATGAATGAAGGAAAGGTTTAATATGAAGATTTTAATGCTGGATATACAATGATGTAATATTGAATTGATCTCTAGAGGGCAAAACATGTGAAGAAAAGCAAAATCCCCAAACCAATATTGAATGTATTATAAAATATATATTGAAAACTAAATTTTGGAAAAAACGGTTCCCTTTCCCATGAGTAGGAATCTGTTGTTCAGAAATTATACTTACGCAGGGCAGTACTGGCAGATATACAGGAACTTAAATTTATTGTTCGGGCAATAAGAAGTACCACATCCAACGATGTATGAATTATACCAAATAGCCTGTGAATGTAAAGAGGACAGGAAATCACAGATTAAATTTGGGGTGCATTTTGTTGCAGGTTAAATGTCTTGATTTGTGTAGAAATTCTTATAGTTCTTGAATCACAGAATGGCTGTGTTTGGTTTTGTGTTTCAGGACCCAGCAGAGAGCCCATATAAGACCAGTGCTTTCCCAGCTGCACTGGCTCCAGACTGAAGACTGGATCAGATTCAAAGTTTGGGTTTGTACCTTCAAAGCCCTAAATGATCTGGAACTGTCGTAACCGTGGGACACCTCTCCTACTACGTCCTCCAGAGTATTAAAATGCAGCAGGCAAAACTTGCTTAGGATCCCTGGCTCCAAGGAAATGAAATTGACCCCAAACAAGCTTGGTGAAACACTCCACTGTGCCCCCAGTGGCAGGTCAGCCTGTAACCCCCATTTCGCTGGCCCCAACTGCAGCCCCTGAGCTTCATCAGTCTGCACGGGCCCACAAAGCCCTCCAATACCTGTAGGACTTCATGCATGGGGAATGTGTCAATACAGACTGGTATCCCCATACCTATGTGGGCCTGTGGCCAGTATTATATTATTATTATATATAAGGACTTGTCACTGATGAAAGAATCTCACTGAAAACAGATATTACCTGGATTCCATTTTGACAGAAGTCCTACAGAATAAAGAAACAAGGAGAACTACAAAAATAGGACACTTTTCTTTCTTTTATGAATATATTTATTGTATTGCCATTGGATAGGTCTGTTTGGTTTAATTATTAGACCGTCCTTCTTATATTCTTGTAGGACTTCATGCATCACCTGCTGAGTGACTATCTTAAAAGGGGCGTTGTATGTGTCAATCCCCTCGGGACTGAGCTTGAGGTCCAAGGTAGGATTCTAGCAGCTTCAGAAGCAGCCAACGTGCTGCAAGGCTTCCAGCCATGGGAGCCAAACCTTTAAAATCAATCAAGTGCCCTGCGGGAGATTCTTTTGTTGTATATGGATGTATATACGTTGGGGGTTTCTGGGGGAGCTTAGCAGAGTGAAGTCGAGATGCTCCTGCATCATGTACTCTCACAATTAAAAGAGCTGCAATGATTGTCATGTGTTTCTTGAACCCACATAGTTAACAATCCTCTAGCTACAAACCTGCTTCATCTTGGGGAGTGGAACCTCCCTCCAGGATAAATTGACCCCACAGTCCCAAAGTAGCTTTTTTTCATTGACCAACAACACCAGGATCATCCAAGACTCCACTATTAAAGAGAAATGGAGCTAGGTGTCATCCTTCAGTGGCACCTTACTCCAAGCTCTCCCCCGCCCTGCCCCACCCCACCCTGGACTACATTGCCCATCTTCAAAAATTGATGGGTAAATAGATTATAGGCAGATATTACTCATGTATATTACTCATGTTTCATGTTTCTTTCCTGATCCCAAATGTGCTTCTGTCCATACCTGTGTATAGCTGTGAGTATTTACAGAGGGATTAGTACGTCCAACACCATACGTGAAACTATTACTTGACTCACGCCAGTAGTCAATTATTTCTTCCCAGGAGCTGAAAATATCAGATTGGGATATAGTCTGACCACAAAAAACACCTACAAAAGAAGGATGATGGTTATGTCGCTAAGAGGTGTATGTCCAAATTTTTACTCAGGTTCATTAATATCAGCTCTGAATTCACCCAGGCATTTGCATCCTTCTGGGCTACACTGGAAATGCCAGATAAATGCCTTAGTGGGTGTAATGAAGATCAGATTTATTTATTTTTATTTTATTACATTTCTATACTGCCCTCCCCTGCGGCTCAGGGCAGTTTACAGTGAGGATTCACAGCTCACATTTGCTGTGGCACAGTACAGTGCAAGATTACCTTGACAATTATGAACTTTGAACTCATAACATTTCAACATTACGTTATAACCAGTAACTGCATAACATTTGACCATTCAGTGCACAGCTGTAGTGCAACTCTTGCTTTAGAGGGTGGCTGGATCAGGAGTTGCCCTGTCTTGTATCTGCTGTTGGTGGTTGGGGGACTTCGGTGAGCTGTTTCATTGGCCTTGAACGAAAATTTGTTGGAAGAGCTCTACTTTGTAGGCCCTGTGGAATTGTTTTAGCTCTGGCAGAGCCCTGATCTCTTCTGGAAGCTCATTCCACCAAGTGGGGGCCAGAATGGAGAAATCTCTGGCTCTGGTTGAAGCCAGATGTCTCCCTGGGTTAGTTAGCTGAGGTTAGAAAATAAAACTTTTAAAATTGAATGCAAAAATTATTGACAACTATGTACTTTTGCACTTCCTCCTACCCAATTTGTCCATGACTTTCAACTTTCCTGCTGCCTTCTCTCTCTGTGCAGCTCAAAATATCCAAGTGTTCTCGGGGGGACACGAGAATCTCAGGAAAGGCAGGGGGAATAAAAGAAAACTCTTTTCCCTGCCGTCTATGGAAAAGTCAGGATCCAAGACGCTGGGTTTTCTTGCGCACAACCCATCAAGAAGGACGTAGATAAAATTGAAAGGGCACAGAGGAGAGCGACGAGGATGATCTGGGGCCAAGGGACCAAGCCCTATGAAGATAGGTTGAGGGACTTGGGAATGTTCAGCCTGGAGAAAAGGAGGCTGAGAGGGGACATGATAGCCCTCTTTAAGTATTTGAAAGGTTGTCACTTGGAGGAGGGCAGGATGCTGTTTCCGTTGGCTGCAGAGGAAAGGACACGCAGTAATGGGTTTAAACTTCAAGTACAACGATATAGGCTAGATATCAGGAAAAAGTTTTTCACAGTCAGAGTAGTTCAGCAGTGGAATAGGCTGCCTAAGGAGGTGGTGAGCTTCCCCTCACTGGCAGTCTTCAAGCAAAGGTTGGATGCACACTTTTCTTGGATGCTTTAGGATGCTTAGGGCTGATCCTGCGTTGAGCAAGGGGTTGGACTAGATGGCCTGTATGGCCCCTTCCAACTCTATGATTCTATTCTATGATTCTATGATTCTATCCTGCCTCACCACCACTACCATCTTTCAGTGTTAAAAGAACGATTAGTTTTTAAACTGAGGCTGGCCAAAGGTCACACAGCAGGCTTCATTAGGAGGAAGAGTAGGGAATCAAATCAAAGAGAGTCTGCCTCTCTTTACCACTGCACCATGCTTGCTCTAAGAGTGTCTCTCATATTAATCAATTCTGAACAGTGCCATTTTGTTAACCTCAGTAAGATGGTTACCAGCCTCCAGGTGAGGCACTGGTGTTACAAATGATTTCCAGAGATCAGTTTCTCTTGAGGAAATGGATGCTTTGGAGGGTGCTGCTGAGCACCCTCCCCTACTGAGCACCCTCTTCTCCCCAAAACTTGCCTTCCTGAGGCTACACCCCTCAAGAATTTCCAGTTGGTATCCTTAATGTAAGTTTCAGTTTTGAATAGAACACATGCTTGAAAACTCAGGTGACATCATAGAATCAAATGCCTTTTATTGGTTCCATGCTGAAAGTACACTTGGTGGTAAAACCAGGTCAGTTTTTGGGTGGGGATCTCACTTTTTCAATTCACTTACCATTCATCGTTCGAAGCTCAATAGGACTGGAGTGTGGAATACATTCATTGGCCCAATCTTTGGCATTCTCTCCCACTGTTTCATTCCATACCTCAGGAAATAAAGAAACAAAGAAACAGACATCACATTTGAGTTACATCATGGTACATTCAGTGTGCGTGGCCCAGTCATGCTTTAATCATGCTTTTGGTGTTTCATCAGACTGGAGAGAGGTAAGTAGCGGGGTACCTCAGGGCTCGGTGCTCGGCCCGGTACTTTATAACATATTTATTAATGATCTAGATGAGGGGGTGGAGGGAGTACTCATCAAGTTTGCAGATGACACCAAATTGGGAGGACTGGCAAATACTCCGGAAGATAGAGACAGAGTTCGACGAGATCTGAACACAATGGAAAAATGGGCAAATGAGAACAAGATGCAATTTAATAAAGATAAGTGTAAAGTTCTGCATCTGGGTCAGAAAAATGAAAAGCATGCCTACTGGATGGGGGATACGCTTCTAGGTAGCACTGTGTGTGAACGAGACCTTGGGGTACTTGTGGATTGTAAACTAAACATGAGCAGGCAGTGTGATGCAGCGGTAAAAAAGGCAAATGCCATTTTGGGCTGTATCAACAGAGGCATCACATCAAAATCACAAGATGTCATAGTCCCATTGTATACGGCACTGGTCAGACCACACCTGGAGTACTGTGTGCAGTTCTGGAGGCCTCACTTCAAGAAGGACGTAGATAAAATTGAAAGGGTACACAGGAGAGCGACGATGATCTGGGGCCAAGGGACCAAGCCCTATGAAGATAGATTGAGGGACTTGGGAATGTTCAGCCTGGAGAAAAGGAGGTTGAGAGGGGACATGATAGCCCTCTTTAAGTATTTGAAAGGTTGTCACTTGGAGGAGGGCAGGATGCTGTTTCTGCTGACTGCAGAGGAGAGGACACGCAGTAATGGGTTTAAACTTCAAGTACAACGATATAGGCTAGATATCAGGAAAAAGTTTTTCACAGTCAGAGTAGTTCAGCAGTGGAATAGGCTGCCTAAGGAGGTGGTGAGCTCCCCCTCACTGGAAGTCTTCAAGCAAAGGTTGGATACACACTTTTCTTGGATGCTTTAGGATGCTTAGGGCTATTCCTGCGTTGAGCAGGGGGTTGGATTAGATGGCCTGTATGGCCCCTTCCAACTCTATGATTCTATGATTCTATGATTCTATGATTCTAATTTCATACTGATTTGTGAGAGGATGTTGAACAGGCTAGGTCCCACCTCTCTCTAACAGCAACCAATGAGAGCTGACAGAATGTTGGAGAAAAACAGATGGAAAGTTAATATCAGCAAGGAGGATTTGGCAGTTGGGGAGCTGAGAGGAAAAAGGAAAAATGTCTGAGTGAAGCTGTGGAGAAGGCTTATTGTGGCCTGAAAATAATCAATTTGTAAGTAAAGGATTCCCATAGCAGGAATACGATCTCAGTTCAGAAGTTCAATGAAAGCAAAACATTGTAAATTCTACCTTACTTTATTCTGTACCATAAATATCTTCTTGCTTCTTGCTGTACCATAAATACACACACACACATTAATATCTCGTACTATATAGTTTTTATAGGATATAAATTAATAGGAGCAGTGTGCAACTGGAATAATGTTTGATCCCCCAAGACCAATAACTCTGTATATGTAGGTGGTTGTTATTAAACAGGTCTTGACTAATCTGTTTGCTGATGAGAGAGAGAGAGAGAGAGAGAGAGAGAGAGAGAGAGAGAGCAGTCAGAACTCTTAACTGAGGTCTGGTGGCAGCAATTGTCATGTGTTGTCCTGGACAGCTGGAGGAAGTGGCAAGAGATCTAGAATATTTTAAGAGATCCTGTTCTATATTTAATGACAGGTAGGGCAAGTATAGAGGGAGGGACAGAGGAATTTCATGTTACCCTTTTCTTTTTGGATAGATTCAAATGAGTAGCCGTGTTGGTCTGAAGTAGCACAATAAAATCAGAGTCCAGTAGCACCTTTGTTGGTCTTAAAGGTGCTACTGGACTCTGATTTTATTATGCCTTTTCTTTTTAACTCCCTGCTCAATCAGGCACTGTACTAAATGTATGCTTGTGAACATTTTCTTCTTAATAAATGTTTTATAACTTCTGATCCTGGTAGTGGTTTTCTGTACTTGCAGGCTACAGCCAGACAATTCTACCACAGTCACCATAATTAAAGGACCTGCCCATACATGAAGTTAAAATTTGTGACAACTGATCGTTGTGAAAGATATATCCAATATCTTGCTGTCTTACCACTTTCAGCATATTGCTTGCAGTTGGTATCACGTTTCTTCGCAAGTCATTGATTTTGTTCACAATTTCCTGTTGTATCTCTGGGGAGAGGCCACTCCCTGGCAGATCAGCATCCTCTTCCTCTTCCTCTTCCCCTTCCCCTTCCTCTTCCCCTTCCTCTTCCTCTTCCTCTTCCTCTTCCTCTTCCTCTTCCTCTTCCTCTTCGTCTTCCTCTTCCTCTTCCTCTTCCTCTTCCTCTTCCTCTTCCTCTTCTTCTTCCTAAGAATTATAAAAATATACTATCGTTTTCCTGCCCTGACCCAGACAGTCCAGTCTGCACTTACTTTCTTTATTCCATTGTCAATCCTATTGAATTCAGATTGCTTTGAACTCGGGTCTCCCTCCCCCCCTCCCCATTAGGCGCTAGCGGGGGAAAAGGTAGGGTTGCGGGAGAGGTACCTTGCGGGAGAGGTACCTTGTAGTCGGCTGGGCAGTCCAGGAGGCCGGTCGGGTGTCGGGGCGATAGCAGCGATCCATGAATGGTGCAGTGGCGGCAGGCCAGGCGCGGCGGGACGCGGTAAGGCCAGTGCTGCGGTGGGGATAAGGCGGGCTCCCCTGCCACCGGCAGCGATCTTCAGGCTTCTCCCGGCCACTGGAGCGGCCTGGCCGCGTCTGGGACGCAGCAAGGCCGCTCCAGCGGCCGGGAGAAGGCGGTGGGTCACCCCCCACAGCGAGGAAGCTGAAGCCTTCAGGCCGCCAGCCTGGGCGGCGGGGAGGCCATCGGAGAGGCCAATCGGCAGGCGCTTTGCGCCTGCCAATTGGCCCCACCGATGGTCTGTCCGGAGGAAGGGGCCAATCGGCACCCTTCTTCATCCCGGACAGAGCCCGCCCTAACTCCTCCCCCCAAGCCCTTACGGCTCTATTTAGTCCACGGCGCCGCGGGCGGGGGTTAAGATACTATCGTTTTCCTGCCCTGACCCAGACAGTCCAGGGCAGAGTCTGCACTTACTTTCTTTATTCCATTGTCAATCCTATTGAATTCAGATTGCTTTGAACTCGGGACTTCCCCCCTCCACATTGAAACAGGAAAGTGTTCTGCACGTGGTTAGGGTAGTTCAGAAGGGGGGGAGCCAAGCCTCTTTCTTTATTTTCTTGAAGGGGGGGGGAGAGGAGCCAGGCAGGGAGCCTCTTTCTTTTCTTGGAGGGGTGGGGGAGAAGATCGAAAAAGGCAGAGGAGGGAGGAAAAATCCAGGACCGACAGAAGTTGAGAGAAATTAGGGGCCTCTTCTTTAAGGAAACTTAGTCACATGACCAGGTGTGGCCTATCAGATGTTCTCTACCACAGAGCTTGGTTTCCCAATCCATATTTTAAAATATATTGAGCATTAAAAGCAGTCTGAGATATTGCACAATAAAGGTAGGGTCAGATCAATCCTTCTTGCTGCAGAAGGAAAATTTAAATTGCCCCAAATCCAAACGGAAATCGCATTCTGTGTAGAGGGCAGGGACTGAATCGATCTGGGGTGGGAATAAAAGCTCCATGCAGTTCACACCTAGGCTAGACTGATCTGGTCATATCTTGGAAGATGATCAAGGTTGACCCTGTAACTAACGTATTTGATTGGGGGACCACCAAGGAATTCTAGGGACACTGCACAGAGACAGCCAATGGCAAACCACTGCTGAATATCTTTTGCCTTGAAAGCACTCTGGGATTACCATAAGTCAACTGCAACTTGATGGACTGAAAATGTCCCTGACTTCTGGGATATCCTTGGGTATCTTAAAGGGTCTACCAAAGGGAGCTCTTCAGCCAGGCTTTCGGCCAAGAAAAATGAAACAAACCATGAAGCAGAGCCCAGAGGCCCCTTCCCAACATCAACTTCACCCACAGTGGAAAAATAGAGCCCAGTGCAGTAAAAACTGAGTTGTTTACTGAATGCTGAATATTAAATTATCAACTGTTTTATTCAATGCAAGTTCTCATTAAAGATGTTAGATCAGTGGTTCTCAACGTTCGGGTCACAACCCCTCGAAGGGTTGGTCGACCTTTCCTGGGGGTTGCAAAGACAGCTTGGCGGTGGCGTGACGCTGGCTTCTCATTGCTGCCTTGGAACTCATGGAAGCCGCAGAGATCACCAAGGCTGTGTGGAGGAGGCTAGCACCATGGCGAACATGAGCAGCGACAGTGCCTGTGTGCCTGCGTGTCTGCCCACACGCACACATGTGTGCACATATGGGCAGGCATGCAGGCACCTGTGCCGCTCCTGCTGTAGGGGTCGCGGCATTAGAGTGGAAGAGAACCGCTGGGTTAGATAGATGTTTATTGTATGTATTGTTTATGACAGTTCTAATGTAAACTGCCCTGCCCTGAGCCGAAAGGGAGGGTTGTATAAAAATATAATGCAATAGAATGAATGAACGAATGGACGAACGAACGAACAAACGAACGAATGAATGAATGAATGAAGGAAATGGTTCAATCTCTACTAAAGAAACCATTGCTCAATCCACAGGACCCCGCCAACTACCACCTGACCTTTCATTTGGCATTTCTAGGGGAGGTGGCTGAGTGGGTAGGTGTGGATCTACTGCAAGCTTTCCTAGAGGAAGCATCAGTTTCGGACCCATTCCAATCTGGCTTCTGACATGGCCATCAGCTTTGTTTGCTCTGATGGATGAACTCTGGAGGCAGCTGGACCAAGGTGGGTTAGCATTTGACACTGCAGATCACAAGCTGTCACAGGCCTTGACCCTGTGACAGGGTGGTTCAGATGAAGCCACTTGAAACTAAACCCTACAAAGACAGAGGTCCTGTGGATTGGTAAGAAAATATTAGAGAATAAAGCGTGCCTTCCCTGCCTGGATGGAATACAGTTAACTTCATGTTCTGTCAGGAATTTGAATGTGATTACAATGAAGGAACAGATCACAAATTTAACTCTATAGTTAAGTGAAGCTACTAGCATCCTACCTGGTCTTGGAAGATCTAACTGCAGTGATCCATGCAACAGTCGCTGCTTGATTGGATTACTGTAACACACTGTATGTGAGCCTACCCTTGGCCTTAACCTGGAAGTTACAGTGGGTACAAAATGTGGCTGCTGGGGTCCTTACAAGGACCTCGTGGATGGCTCATATTCAACCTGCCCTCAACAGTTGCACTAATTGCTGGTGGAGTTCTGGATCATGTTCAATGTGCTGGTGCTAACTCTTAAGGCCATAGAGGGTCTGAGCTCTGTGTATCTGAGGAACTGCCTCCCAAAATATGTTCCCTAAAGAATGTTAAGATCAGCAAATATGAACTTGCTAATGATCCAGAAAGATCCGGCTGGCCTGGACCTGTTCCAGAGGCTTCTCAGCCCTGACTCCTGCCTGGTGGGATGAGCTGCCAATGGAGATCCATGCCCTGAAAAACTTGGCAGGATTCCACAAGATCTGTAAAATGGCACTCTTCCACCACACCGACAGTTAAGGACAGGGTAGTTTAGAGTTACATCTGGCCTCCCTCCTTTCCTACATCTTTTTTGCCCCCATTGCAGGCTCCTTCCCACCTGCCACCACCAAAAGTGATAAGAACCGCCAGCAAGTGGATGGCGAACTGGATTCCCCTCTCCTCCATATGCAGCCAGCTGGGTGAAGATGAGCAAGTCACAGACCTGCTCTGTTCTCACAGAGCAGTTCTGTCAGAGCTCTCAGCCCCACCTTCCTCACAAGATGTCTGTTATGGGGCGAGGAAGGCAATTGTAAGCTGCTTTGAGACACTTTTGGGTAGAGGAAAGTGGGATATAAAAGCCAACTCTTATTCTTCTTTTAGATTAAAGTCCAGTATCACTTTAAAGAACAAGAATTTCCAGTGTCATGAACTTTTTCAGAGTCAAAAAACTCTTCATCAGAGATGAAAACCTTGTTGGTGCTACTGGGTTGTTAAGAATATTATTTATTTATCGTTATTATTTAGCTGATTTATAAACTGCCCTTTCCAGTAAGGCTTGGGGCGGTGCACATCAGTCATCAATTCAAGACTCTAATAAAAACAGTAAAACAGTGAAAACATAAAAAAAGATCCTAGGTACTCCATTAGAGTTAATTTCTTGGGCCTTGCTTCTAGCTCTGTCGATCTGGCCAATACCTGTGGTGGAGAAACAGGAGGGTGGGGTTGCTTGATGTAATTTACCTGCCCTTGGCCTCAACTCCATGCCTGGTGGGATAGGGGCTTGGGCCAGGACTGAAAAGGCCCTGACTATGGTCAAGGCCAGGAGCACTTCTTTAGGACCAGGGACCACCAACATATTAGCATTCAAAAATCTCAATGTTCTCCCAGGGGCATACGAGGAGTACTAGAGGGAAATCATTCACAGAAATTGAGAGATTCCAAGTTATTATGAATCAATATTATTAATGATTAATAAATATTATTAATGAATAATTAATGTTATTAATGAAGACATCTCTGGCACATACAGTATTTGGCTCATACCTCTCCCAGAGACTGGTCCAAAACAGCAGCCACAAGGAGCATCACAGTCAGGAAATGCATTTCTAAGGGGGGGAAACAACAACCAAACAGGTATGGGACTTTCATTTACATAAGGACTTTCATTTACATAAGGACTTTCATTTACATAAGGTATTTCAGTTCCAAGATTCATATTACCTGCTTGCTCCCAATGACTTTTTTGAATTTGTTTTGTGGTGATGATCATGATCTCAAGAAGAAGAAGAAGAAGAAGAAGAAGAAGAAGAAGAAGAAGAAGAAGAAGAAGAAGAAGAAGTTGGTTTTTATACAACCAGGAAAGTGTGCCAGATTTCAGGTGGTACCCGCAAACTCCCCCCCCCCCCAGATTACAGCTCATCTCCACAATACAGAAATTAGTTCCTCTGGACAAAATGGCTGCTTTGGAGGGTGGACTCTATGGCCTGAGGTCCCTGTCCTCCCCAGGCTCCATCCCCAAATCTCCAGCATTTTCTCAGCCTGGAGCTGGCAACCCTATGCCCCTATCCTCCTCCAGTGATTGGAGTAACCCTATATCATGTCCAGGAAACCGGATCCAAGCAAATACCTTGCCAAAAGGTAGAAACTTCTATTGAGGTAGATTCAATTCCCATCCATGTTGCAGGAAGGACAGAGAAGCCTGATCTGCCGGATATTATTCCTGTCACAAATGGCATGCTAGTCTGGTTGCATGTGCGTGTTTGGATGATTGCCTGGCTCTACAGGAGTGACCTGGGGACATAATAGCTTATTGCAAGCCCATGAGGTGAAGCCAAGACCATAAAGGTACAAGAAGAAGGAAGAGTTGCAGAAAAGATTCCAGATTGAACAAAGAGAGACATCCCATTCATTAAGAAGGTAACAAATGCAAACAGCTAAAACAGCCATTCTCTGTGGGATCCATATGGCCCCAGGGGGACCCTGGCACATTTGATGGGGGCCACAGACTGCAAAATATGGGAAGAAGAGCCCAAAGGGGTTGGGGGGCTGAATTGATGTCAAGGGTAAGAAAAAGCAATAATGGAATCCATACTTTTGTGTGTGCTTGAATTAATGAATGTACATGGTTCTCTTGGTTGAATGTTCTCAAAATCTGTCACACAAATACACATATATGAGCACAAATATCTAGTATACGTTCACTCTTAGGCTAGGCCTTTTTTAGCCTAGCTCATTGCACCAGCGGCCATTGCAGGGGGCCCGGGAACCTGAGAAAAGCTCTTATAAGGGCCATGGTCAAAACAAGGCTGAGAATGGATGATCTCCCTCCCATGTTGAGGCATACTTTACTCCAACATGCATACAAAAATGTGTGCAGATGGCTTGAATAATCTCTGCTCTCATTTGAAGCAAACCACTGGTTTAGTCAAGAGATTCATCTCCCTTTGAAAGCCTTATTCCCTCCCCCCCACACACACACACACCAACATCCGCTTGGGAAGTAAACAACTGATTCCGTTTCTGACACTTGGAACAAAGGATTTTCTATGTTACCTTTCAAGTGTGGTCCTTCTATGTCTTCTGAAGAGCTGCTGGTGGAATTGAACCTAGTCTGCACTGGAGCAGAGAATATGTATCAGGAACACTTCCTGCTTCATTAATTAACATGTCAAATTCATAGCTGAAGGAAAGTGGTGGCAGCAACAAAGACAGCCTATCTGTAGCTATTAGCCCCAAGGCTAAATATTCTCTCTGGGGCAGTCTTCTTGGGGGGAGGCAACAGGGGGGGGGCTTCTGGAGTTCTGGCCCTGCTGATGGCACCTGAGTTCTGGCCACCCCCAAAGACTCTAAACTAGCCCAGGGGCCCTGATCCCATCCTTTGATGTGGTTCTTGAACATTTTTTTAATGATTTACATTTATAAACTGCCCCTATCAAACCTGCCATCTCTGGGCAGTGTACATCAGTAATCAGTAATAAAGGTAAAACTGTCAATACAATTAAATCAATTGAAAAATTATTTTTAAAACCATAAACCAGAAGACCAGCTCTAAGTTAAAGGTAAAGGCAAAGGTATCCCCTGTGCAAGCACCGAGTCATGTCTGACCCTTGGGGTGACACCCTCTAGCGTTTTCATGGCAGACTCAATACGGGGTAGTTTGCCAGTGCCCTAACCAAGCTCTAAGTTACTAGCAGCCAATTATTGTAAGTATTTCCCTTCTGGTTAAGGGTGGGGGGAGTGAACTACAATCAGAAGCAGAGAACCCTTGATGTTCTATTCAGTGCTAAGCCTCCAGGCTTGCTTTAAACAGAGCGTATTTCTCCCAATGGGGTCTTGGTGCTATGCACTGATTTAGCAGAAATATAAAGTTGAAGTGACCCTTAATTTTAAACAAACCATTCCCCTTAGCACAGCTTAGTACCAACTCTCCTATATTTTAGTGGACGAGAGATCATAAAACCGGCAGCCTTCCTTAATACAAAGAAGAAAAAGAGATCTCTGCCAATATAGAATGAAGCCAGTTTCCAAGGACCGAGTGATCATCTCCCCATCACCACCTCTGAAGGTCTCTTGCCTTGAAAAACTTTGGCATCGCCATGAATCAGCCATCAATTGAGAACAACAACTCTTAATGGGTTGGTCTGAATGACTTTGCAAATTATGAGGAAGGAATGCAAGAGTTTTTCTAGTTTGAGGTCTCTGCTTATTTCCTTGAGATTATGCTCTAAAACAGGGGTAGTCAAACTGCGGCCCTCCAGATGTCCATGGACTACAATTCCCAGGAGCCCCCTGCCAGCGAATGCTGGCAGGGGGCTCCTGGGAATTGTAGTCCATGGACATCTGGAGGGCCGCAGTTTGACTACCCCTGCTCTAAAACAACAGAAATCACTGGCACATTGATGCAACATTCTCCCATTGGTCCATTTAGTTTCTGTCTATTCCTATCTTTCTGTCCTTTGGCTTAAGGAGAGCTGATATTATTATGGAGCTACCTCTAAGAATTTACTGGGTCAAAAAAAATTTTTCTAGACAGCAGAACAAATGTGAGGATGAAGATGTACTCAATGCACAGTAGGGGGGGGGGAATTACTGCTTGCCAATATTACAGTCACAACTTATTGATATAGCGCCAATTGCAATGAGGTGGCAGGGAGTGGGAACTCTCTAAAGAAAAGGAAACGCCTTATTTATTTATTATTTGCCAAAATGCAAAAGGCGCTTATCTATGTTTTGTGAGAAAATGTGAACACCCTCAGACATGCCAGCAGGAGATGGAGGTAAACTTATTGGGAGAGGAGAGGAATGCAAAAATAATCCTGGCATATGAGGGACATGGGGGGGGGAGCACGGCAGTTTGGTTCTTGGACTTCTACCATAGAGCTTTACCAAAAAAACAGAGCATCAACACACACATACAACAGCCGGGCCACAGAGACACATATATCATGTTTAATTTCTGCATTCTTTCTTGTTTGAGGAGTCATTCCCCCACCGGCCAGGTGGCTGGGGGTGAAGAGGCGGGGCCCAAAAGTAGAGAACCGCCATCTGGCACATCCCTAGTACACAAAGATGTTTTCAGAGGGAAGCCATGTTGGTCTAGAGAAGAACAGCTTGCTTCAAGTCTAGGAGCACCTTGGAAATCAAGATGTTCAGAGGATAAGCTTGCGAGAGTTAAACGTCTGTTTATCAGATACTTGAAATCTGATAAACAGAAATCTGTCAAAATATTATCCCCCCCCCCCAATCTTGGCCTCAAACTGAGCTGTAAGTACAAAGTGATCAACTTTGTGTCCTGATCAGATTGTCCATGTGCCGGCAGGACGTCAAGCTTGAGTGGCTTTTAGAGTTTAATGAGTGAACTCCTAGTGCAGCCAAGATACAGGTGGGTTTTTTTTTTGCTTGGTTTAAATTCTGCTCCAGCTATCTGCAGCAACATCACTGCTCCCTTGCCTGCCCAGCCCGCCTCTGCCCTTTCCCCTTTGATAGTGGCTGGTGTTGTGATACTGCATTCTCTCTCCAGTATTGCTGGAGAAACAAATTAATTCATCCCAAATTGGGAATGTGTGTGCACATGCGCATGCAGCCCTGGGCACTGCATGCCTATCCACATGGGGGCAGGTGGAGGGGGGGGACTGTTCACATGGGGGCGGCTAGGGGGGGACTATCGACATAGCAGCAGGTGGAAGGGGTAACAAGTTTGTTATAGTGGAATCTTGTTATAATGCAATTGGGGTTGAGTTTCAAAAAAAGGCAATGTGGGGTGTTCAGAGGCCTCAAAATGGCAGTGGCAGGTGATTGGCTGTTTTCGTCAGGATGGACAAGTGAAAAAGAAAAGGCAACCTGAATGTTTCTACTTCCTGTCTCTGGGCTTCAGTGCGAAGAAAAATCTGGGGGCTCAAATCAGGGGAAACAGGGTGAAAAGAAGGGCCAAGGCTCCCAATGCAGACATTGGAAACAGTCTGGGGTTCAATCCCAAACTTTAAAAAACAGGAAGCATCGCAACATGACAGCTGGGTGAGACCTCAGTGCGGAAACGGCCCCAGAGAATCTCTGCAATGAAAATGAAGGGGTCCAGGCATTTTTGCAAGGCCAGCCTAGCCCAAAACTACAAAATGGGGTACACAGTATATTGTAGCAGTACAAAGGACAATAACCCATTGTGTAATGACAACTAAATAAGTTCCAGTTGTTGGACTTTTTCTCATATGCTGTAATGCTATGGAATGCCAATAAAGGTAATGAATAAATTAACTAAATAAGAATGTATACAATATAGAAAAGGTTTACGCCATGCTTTAAGAGACCAGATGTAACATTGCAATTCTACGAAAGTGTTGTGTAACTGTAGGAATGCCACTGGAAATTCCAAATCCAAATGGGGAACTAGTAAAGCCTGCAGTTGGCTTCCTTAGTGAACCCCAACCGAAAACTTTACCACTAGATAACATTCGTGTCCTAATGATTAATTTCATGGTTTAATTGCACACTAACAACCCCTAAAACATGCAAAGGACTGTGAGGAAGGTACACTAGTGTCCAGCAGCAGAACCCACTGCCACCCTATAACTGCCCAGCAGCAGAACTCAAGGGTCCCACTGTGGCAAATGCCAGCTCAACAGGACTGCAGCCCAATTTCTCAATATATATATGTTAGTTAGTTAGTTGTGTTGTGTTGTGTTGTGTTGTGTTGTGTTGTGTTGTGTTGTGTTGTGTTGTGTTGTGTTGTGTTGTGTTGTGTTGTATTTATTTATACCCCGCCTCTCCTGGCAACTGCCAGTTCGAGATGGCACTAGTGCTGAACCCAGTGTCCCATTGTGCAGAACCCAGTAGAGCCCATCAGAACCTGGTGCTCCATTGTGACAAATGCAAGTTCAATGGGGCTACAGCACAGAATCACAATCCAAGTGAGGAGGAAGGAGCTTGCAAGGACAGCGGAACCAGTGCAATACTGCAGAAATGCCTCCTTCCCAGATGTGAACTTTGTCCTGTTGGGTTTGGCACTGCCACAATTGTCCTAATGCTGGTCTGGCCTTGCAAAAATGCCCCCTCCCCTTCATTTTCACTGCAGAGATTCTCTGGGACATTCTGCTGGGCTTTTACTACTCCCTAGCTATTTTCCCATTTTGGAAATAACTCAGGAATTATTTTTGAACGGTAGGGATACCCCCAAAATGGAAAACAGGTCTAAATGCAAAGGTTTGGCAATCGATTTCTACATGATTTCTCTGTGATTCCCAAGGGGGGGGGATCAGATTTTCTTACAGATGCAGAATTAAGACTCGAATTCAGTGGTTATTGAAAGTAAGCAGTGAGTGCAGAAAGGGCCATGGTTCCCAACTCCATTTTAGGTGGGAAATAATATTCTTTCAGCACAGGTTTTCACTTTTCCCCCTTCTCAGTGTGTCTACTGTTTTAGTCTAGATGAGAAAAGGATACCCAAATATGAACCTTGATACCGAGGTTGTGATAGGTTGTATAATGTCAGACAGTTTTGATACAGCAGTGGATTCACATTCTTACACTTTCAGTTTCCCTTTGTAGCAACCATAGTGAATAAACTACTGTGACAATGGCCTTCAACTTTGCTACTGTAGCATCTCTACCTTCTTCTCCTTATATGCTCCAAGATGTTTGCATTGGGAAACAGTCAGTGACATGGATGCCCATTAATGTGCTTTGCCCCCTCCACCGTTTGTGGACGTAGGCAGTATGCACCTATCCCTGAGGAATAGTGTCGTAGGAAATGGTTTTTAATGGATTTTGAAGAAGAAGAAGAAGAAGAAGAAGAAGAAGAAGAAGAAGAAGAAGAAGAAGAAGAAGAAGAGTTGGTTCTTATATGCTGCTTTTCCCTACCCAAAGGAAGCTCAAAGTGGCTTACATTCGCCTTCCCTTTCCTCTCCCCACAACAGACACCCTGTGAGGTAGGTGAGGCTGAGAGAGCCCTGATATTACTGAAGAAGAAGAACTGTTATTTTGCATCCCACTTCTCACTGCCTGAAGGAGGCTCAAAGTGGCCCATTCCTCTCCCCACAACAAACACCCTGTGAGGTGGGTGAGGCTGAGAGAGCCCTGATATCGCTGCTCGGTCAGAACAGTTTTATCAGTGCCGTGGCGAGCCCAAGGTCACCCAGCTGGCTGCATGTGGGGGAGTGCAGAATCGAACCCGGCATGCCAGATTAGGAGTCTGCACTCCTAACCACTACACCAAACTGGCTCTCATTTAATATTCTCACTTAAACTTAACTCCCTTGTATTATGTATAGTATTCTCTTATGATGTCAACAGCCCTGAGTCCTTGGGAAGGGCAATATAAACATTAAATAAATAAATCTCCTCCCTTGCCACAAATTGTGTTAGTCTTGAAGGTGTTCCTAAACTCTTGCAGTTTTCCACTGCTACAGACAGACCAACACAGCTACCCACCGGAATCTATCTGCGTGCTATAGTGACAATATCGACCCGAGAGAGAGACTTTGGCACTTGGTCAAGACAAACAGTCTTCCTTGGGAGGTGGTGGGTTCTCCATCTTTGGAAATTTTTAAACAGAGGCTGGAGAGCCATCTGACGGAGAGGCTGATTCTGTGAAGGCAAAGGGGTGGCAGGTTACAGTAGATGAGCGATTGGGATGTGAGTGTCCTGCATAGTGCAGGGGGTTGGACTAGATGACCCAGGAGGTCCCTTCCAACTCTGTTTCTATGATTCTCATCACCTCTCATGGGACATAGCTTGGACTTGAGTCTTCTGGCTCTTCCAAAGCCATCCACAATGTTATGGTGTAAGGTGAGGACTGCAAGAACTACTCACGGTAGGGCTGCCACACCATCTGCATAGTTTTACCAATCACATTTTAATAATTTATTTATGCTTGTTATTTATTAATTATATTTATGTGATGTATCCATTTATATCATGCCCTTCCCATAGGAGCAGAGGAGTGAATTAAGCACTACCAGCATTGCCAGGTTACTACCTGAGGATTAGTGACGACTCTGCAGAATGTCCAAAGGCAACACCTTGATTAGCAGAATACGTCAATAAGTGCACTTCGCTTGATTCTCTGGGGCTGGCTTTCTCAACCAGAGATTCATGAAACTCTGGGGCTTCTTGATGGCCATGGTAGGGTTTCCTAAATGGGTGGGAGTTAATTGGTTTGTTATATATTTTTTACATTTATTCTACATTTATTGGGTGATATGACCATATATGGTCATGTCGATCTCCCCCCCCCCCTTTGAAAAATGTTCAGTGAGGGGTCTGGAGGTTGTTGGAAAGGGGAGGGTCTCCAGGTAGGCAGGTACACAGCTATGCTTCCTAATCATATTCTGCATTACCATGCCACTTCTGAGGTTTCTCGAAGCCTGAAGAATGTTTCAGAGGTTTTTCAATGCTAAAAAGGTTGAGAAGGAGAAGGCGGAGCCATGGCACTTGGATAGCTCGAATACTTCGAGCTCCTGTTCCACTGAGGGTCAATCGCTGCTGTGATTGACAGAATCGGGTTTTGGGTACGCCAACCTACCCATAAATCTTCTCAGGAATTCCTTGTGAATCTCTGGGGCCTCTCTGTTCCGCAGGGAAATTAATCTCCCACTGGAACGTAAGCTCAGTGTGCACAGGGTCCAGCAAGCGCCGTCCGCCATCTTAAAATCTTTTTTCCTTTTCTTCCTTTTTCAACTCTGCAATCTACAAAGCTTATTTTAATCTACAAAGCTAATTGGATACCTCCCAGCAAGACCTTCGACTCACCACAACTCCGGAGTGAAAACATCTGGCAGACATCAGATCGAGCCTGCAAACAGTGAGTGGGGTTTCCCTCGGCACCTTCTTCCCTGGAATGAACTCTCGGCGTGGAGAGTTGCTCTCGCTAATCCAAACAAGCCAGAGTGACGGGAAGACTATTTATTACCACTTAGGGGGTGAAGCTGCCAAACTCCAAGATATTGAGTCATTAATCAACGCAGAGATGCAAGTGCTTTTCCGCTTCTCCGTCTTTACTTTTCCCCCCGTTTCTGGCTCTGCTTGATGCCACCTCATTTTGAGGCAGGCTAATTTTCTTTTCTAAGCAGAAGAAGGACTTAAATCAACTCAAACTAATAAGTAACAGCTCTTATTATATCTGTTTTTTTTCTTCGAAGATAAGAGAGATTAGAGCCGTGGAATCTCGCGAGAACTAAGCTTTAGAGACATTCCTTTAATTAAAAACAGACTGTTGCTTTCGTTAGGACTCTGTAGGACCTCTACTGGCTATTTGCAAAATTGCAATATATTTTGGAAACAACATATGCATAATTGATTAAGTCTAACAAAATTCCAAACCTGGAACATGTTTTCGCTTAAAAAATTTGCATATCTTCTAGACAAACAAACACAAGACCTGAAAGAATCTTTAAATGGTTCACTTAAAAATATGCTCATGGAGTTTAAAGGCATTAAGGAAGAAGTCTCTAACAGGAATGATGAACCAATAGTAGTGGCTGATGATAGCTCTAAACAAGATGGAAAATTACCAGCAGAAGAGGAATCTGAAATTATGGAGATGGAAAAGGGGATGTCAGAGTCTTGCAGCTCAGATAAGGACACCCTACCTGAGAAGATATACAGCCACTCCAAAGCAACAATACACAAGAAAGACATATGGATCTGCGGTGAAAGCAATCGATTGAAAGGAGCTTCATGGAAAAACATCTGTACTGATATTGGAGTCCAGGAGGTACAACTGCTTCAAGATTTATCGATGTATACTCCGAGGGAAAGACTACAACTATACTTTCCCAGCCAAAGACCAATAGGACAGAACATTAGTCAACGGGAGCCACAAGACGTAATAAGCCTCGAAATGAGACCTCCCTAAGAAGCTTGGGGAATGGAAATGCAACACAGTGGTCGAAATTCCTTTCCTCTTTTACCTCCTTTATGTAGCCATATAGGCAATATAACTAGTTAAGAAGTTAATCTGGGGTCTAAGATCTTTTAAGTAAGCTGAATTTGTATTATTAAACCTAATTTCGCAGTGGCTACCAGCCCAAAATCAAAGCATAACTAAAAGGAGACACCTAATGGAATGGGCTTACATTATAGTGTGGGGTTTTAGATTTCCTATGATAGCTGAATTTGAATTATCTAGCATATCTATGTAGTGACTTTCAGCCTAAATTTAAAGCATAACTAAAAGAAGGTTTCTAGCTGAGGAGGTGTATATATAACTAACGAAAAATCTTTTCTATTAATTAATGAAGACTCCATTTTATTATTTCTGGTATTAACAATGTATACTTATATATATTTGTTTCTCTTCTTTCCGTACAACTAAGTAGGCTTATTTTTTTTTCTCCTTTTTCCCTTTTTCTAGTGAAAATGTGGAGGGCTCTAGGACTATGTTAAGTATAAACTGTTTATGATTGTTAAAACTATCAGAAACTATGCAAACAAATGTTGAAATGATGGTAACAAAGTAGACTTCTCTTTTTAAATGTGGTGCAAACGTGAAAAAGTCTATAAAAAGTCTATAAGCTTTGGGTAAAAGTCCATAATATTGTAGCCAGTCTATAATCTTAAATGGAGAGAAGAGGGTTTGTAAGATTGAAACAGGGAACCAAAATGTTTTTCCACAGTGCTTCCTAACCCACATACAGAGCTTCTTCTATTATGCGACGACGGCAACAAAACTAGAATTGGCCAAGAAATGGAAAACGTAAGAACTACCCTCGACAGAAGACTGGGTGAATAAACTAGCTGATCTTACCAAGATAGCCAAACTGACACTAAGAGGCCTTTCAAGAATAATGGGGCCCTTACCTGAACTATTTACAAAAGGGATTAAAAATGGGGAACCAAGTGTATCAAATGAAGAGTATAGCTCTCCTTTTCTGTATTAACAATGTAGATTGCATGTATCTCACTGTTTTCAACTCTGGAAAATAAAATAAAAACTTTCTATAAAAAAAAAATAAAAAGGTTGAGAAAAGCTGCTTTACTGACTTGTCTTTTCTTAAAATCATGTTATACTTTGGTCATGTGATACTTGTGGTATGCTATGTTACTCTTTTACCATGATATTTTACATTGTGTATTTCTGCTCTGTGGTTTGATTCTTGTTAATGGTCATGTCTGCAACAGCACCTTTGCATGTGGCCACCTCATTTTTGATTTTTTGTTATTGACTAGGGTAGGGGTGACTGTAGCTAGCCCCAGACCTCAAGCTTCCTGCCTCCCCACTGTGACGGGAGCAGATGGCTATGATTATGAAGAGTCAGCATGGCTTTCTCAAGAACAAATTATGTCAGATTAACCTAGTATCTCTCTTTTACTGAGAAAGTGACTACCTTGCTGGATCAGGGGAATGTTGTGGATATGTTGTTGTTAGGTGCGAAGTCGTGTCCGACCCATCGCGACCCCATGGACAATGATCCTCCAGGCCTTCCTGTCCTCCACCATTCCCCGGAGTCCGTTTAAGTTTGCACCGACTGCCTCAGTGACTCCATCCAGCCACCTCATTGTCTGTCATCCCCTTCAATTGAGATATTCAATTGAGATTCAATTGAGATAAACTATATCCACAACTTGTCCATTGAAAACCCAATGGACAAGTTGTGGATATAGCTCATCTCAATTTCCATAACGTTTTTGATAAGGTTCCACATGATATTCTTGTTGACATGTTGGTAAAATATGGTTTGGATCCTATTACTGTTAGGTGGATGGAGAACTGCTTGTTAATGGTTCGTCATCCTCTTGGAGAGGAGTGACAAGTGCAGAGCCTGTCCTGGGCCCTGTGTTGTTCAACATATTCATAAATTATTTGGATGAAGGAACAGGGGGGGAGTGCTTATAAAATCTGCAGAAGATGCTAAACTGGGAGGGGTACCAAACACAGTAGAACAGTGGTCCCCAACCTTTTTATCATCGGGGACCGGTCAACGTCTGACAATTTTATTAAGGCCTGGGGGGGGGTAGTCTTTTGCCGAAGGATGTTGCCTCTGCTCTGCTTGCTTTCCCGCTGGCGCCCCTGACTTCCCGCCGCCAGCTGGGCAGGGCTACTACCAGCAGCTGCACAGTGCCATGCCAAGGGGGGGGGGGCCCAGCCATGGCGGCCGCTGGAGAACACCAAAGGTGAGCTGGCGGCAGTGTGGCAGGGCAGCCCCCGAGGCAGCAGCCAGGGAGGAGGAGGAGGAGGAGCTGCAGTCCGGTACCGACTGATCCACGGACTGGTACCAGTCTGCAGACCAGGGGCTGAGGACTACTGAAGTAGAACACAGAATCAGAATACAGGATGATCTTGACAGGCTGGAAAACTGGGCTAAAATGAATTTCAATAATGAAATTCATTTAGGTAGGAAAAATCAAATGTATCATTATGGGATGGAGGAGACCTGTCTTGACAGAAATTTATGCGAAAAGGATCTAGGGGTTTTAGTAGACCATACACTGAACATGAGTCAGCAGTGTGACTCAGTGGCTAAAAAAGCAAACGGGATTGTACAAAGTGATGGTGCCGCTTTACTCTCCTCTGGTTAGACTTCACTTAGAGTCCTGTGTTCAGTTTTGGGAACCACAATTGAAGAAGGATGTAGACAAACTGGAGCAAGTTCACAGGAGGGCAACAAAGACGGTGAGGGGTTTGGAGACCAAGACCTATGAGGAGAGGTTGAGGGAGCTTGGTCTGTTTAGCCTGGAGAGGAGACAACCAAGAGGTGATATGATAGCCATCTTCAAGTACTTGAAGGGGCTGTCACATAGAGGATGGAGAAGAGTTGTTTTCTGTTCCTCCACAGGGTCAGACCAGAACCAATGGGATGAAATTAATTGGAAAGAATTTTCAATTTAACACCCGTAAGAAGTTCCTGACAGTCAGAGCGGTTCCTCAATGGAACAGGCTTCCTCTGGAGGTGGTGGGTTTTCCTTATTTGGAAGTTTTAGGCAGAGACTAGATAGCCATCTGACAGAAATGTTGATTCTGTGAACTTAGGTGGAGTGTGGGTGGGTGGGCAGAAGGCATTGCATTCATCTTTGGCTCTTGTGGCCCTTTGTTGCATGCCCAGGGAAATGCTGATTTCCAATTTGGGGTCAGAAGGTGAATTTCCACCAGAACAGACTGACCTTGGATTCTAGGGGGTTGGGAGGGTTGGGGGGCATCATCTGGGCATGGAGTTGTGGTCAGTGTGGGTAGGCAGGTATTTGCGAATTTCCTGTACTATGTTGGGGTTGGACTAGATGGCCCTGGAGGTCCTTTTCAACTCTATGATTCTATGGTTCTATGTCTTTAAACCTCAGCAGGTACCTTCACAGAGACTGTCTTCGCACCCAAACCATTTGGCACAGGAAGGGGCCAAGGAGAAGGGTAGATAAAGAAGTAGTTCAATTATAATCTTTAATTTTAGCAAAGTTTCTGCGATGCCTAGTTCATTATTCTTTCAATAAAGAGCTTTCTTTTCACAAAAATAATCCTGCTTTTTGGGAGTAATTAGAGATTCTCACATGTATCATACTTCTGCATACCTCCTTAATAAGCATAGGATAATGAAGTGATGGATATATGACAGGCTGGCCATGGCCACCAATATGATGACTACCTTGGCTTCTACAAAGTGTTCCTTCCTGGGCAATATATGCCAGAAACTTGGGGTGGGACTAAAAGTCAGTGCTATCTTCCATAGCTGCTGATGCAGGGGAAGGCTAATAGGGAGCCATTTCCACATGTTTGCAACAATCTTTTGCTTGTGCTCAATTCTGGACTGACCCAGTCAATGGGGTGTCATCTTAGCAATAGTTAAATGCTGTTAGGAAAAATACTGAGCAGCAAAGTTCTGATAATTGGACCAGAGGAAAAAAGATCTGTAAATAAGGGTTTTGACAATTATATGATTTCTTCATTACATTACTGTGGTTGTTGTGGGTACATACATGTTCAAAAAGTGAAGATTTTGTTGTTGTTGTTGTTGTTAGCCCAAACCCAAGTAAGTTATACAGGGATGTGGGTTCTATACAGCAAATTTCCTTCCATTAATTTTATTATTAGACAGAGAATCCGTGATATTGAGAGACAGACCATCGAAGCTGGAATCAATTGTTCCCCCCGCTTCTTGTTCCCCCCGCTTCTTCGGCCTTGCTTCCAATACAGGTCAGGGAGCTACTTATATGCAAAGTCTTATTAACCCACTCCATCGTCGTGCTTTTATGCTTGCTAGATTAAACATCTTCCCATCAGCTGTCCTAGCAGGCAGATACAGCAATGTACCAATTGGGAGCAGACTTTGTAAATTTTGCCAATTAGAGCCGGACTCAGTATTCTGCTCTATTGCCCATATTCTGCTCTATTGCCCATCACATTCTATGCTTAGACAACGACTTGTTGTCCCTATCACGATGGACCTTTCTGGCCTATGGACAGAATAACCAGACATTTGTTAGCTGATAGGTCCCCGGAAATAACGGAACTGGTGGCCGAATTCTTGGCTACTGTGATATAAAAGGACAGTCGACTAGGCAAGAATCAGGTCTAGACCAGGGGCACCTACAACTGGTGGAAATTACTGATTGCTGGGCATTCTGGAGGAATCTACTGTTGGTTACTGCTTATTTTCTTTTCTTTTATTGTTTATATAAACAATATGTAATTTTTATCAATTAATTATAATTATAAATTACCCTTGTTCTTATGATGTTTTATATGCCATTAAAGGTTTTTGAATTTGAATTTGAAAAAAATAAAAGAAAGCAGTTTCCCTCAAAAGTGGCTCAACCACTATTAGCTTGGCCTGTTGCAAATGGGTTTGTATGAAGAAGAGGTGGTTTTTATATCCCGCTTTTCACTACACGAAAGTGTCTCAAAGCAGCTTACAATCACCTTCCCTTCCTCTCCCCACAGCAGACACCCGTGAAGTAGGTGGGGCTGAGAGCTCGGACAGAACTGTTCTGTAAGAACAGCTCTAACAGGACTGTAACTGATCCAAGGTCACCCAGCAGGCTGCATGTGGAAGAGTGGGGAATCAAACCTGGCTCTCCAGATTAGACTTTGCCACTCTTAACCACTCCGGCACCCTGGCTACCAATTAGATGAGGTCTTTGCTCACCATAGAGCCTCTTGTGGCACAGAGTGGTAAGGCAGCCGTCTGAAAGCTTTGCCCATGAGGCTTGGGAGTTCAATCCCAGCAGCCGGCTCAAGGTTGACTCAGCCTTCCATCCTTCCGAGGTCGGTAAAATGAGTATCCAGCTTGCTGGGGGGTAAACGGTAATGACTGGGGAAGGCACTGGCAAACCACCCCATATTGAGTCTGCCATGAAAACGCTAGAGGGCGTCACCCCAAGGGTCAGACATGACTCGGTGCTTGCACAGGGGATACCTTTACCTTTACCTTTTACTTTGCTCACCATAACTAAAATGAAAACCATAACCCATCTCACCACTTGGGAAGTCTGCTTCTGGATTTTAACCATGAACAATTATATCTAGAATAGTTAAGAATTAAGAGCAGCCTCAGTAATATTTTAATGCATTTATTTTGTAAGACTGCCTTTACTTGTGCAATTGGAAGAAACGGTGAGATCTCCAGACAAAATCCAAGCGAAATCATTAGGAAAACTCTGGTTGACACTAGAGAAGAATATACATTTATATCGGAGCCATGTGACTACTTGAAGGAGAAACAAAATCAGTCTAGTTTACTGAACATGCCTCAGAATTAATGTTCCATACTTAGCACATTTTATTATTGCAACCAAGACTAGAATGGAAAGTGAGTTTGGTAAGTTCTTCCTACTATTTGAATTATTAGTTTTGAAGCATTTAAAACTTTTCCTAAAGCAGAACAATAACTTTTTGGAAAAAAATTAACATAAATAAATGTCAGCAAATATTTGACCTCTTTTAGGTGCTGCGTATTGGAAGTCCTTTTTGATGCCAAATCTCTAAGCTCTTCCATGTATCAACAGTTATCTCAAGAGTGGTCTTCCGATGTTCAGGTGCACATTAGATAATCTCCCTTTTGCATCTACAGGTGGCTTTGCAGCCTCTTCTCATTATTTTCTTCTTGCAGGGGTGCACCTCCCGCATCTCCTTGCAGTTGGGAATAGTATCCGTGTACTTACAGGGATTGGCTGAAAGGCACCAAACCAGCAGGAAGTTAGATGGGGAAGGCAGAGAACTAGCCAGGACTTAAAGGGATGGTGTTTATTTTTATTTTTTCTAGAAAACTCTCCTAAGCTTTAAGCTGTTCTGATCTGCATAGCCCAGACCAACTTGATCTCCTCAGATTACAGAAACAAAACAGGGTCAACCTTGGCCAGTATTTGGATGGGGAAACTTCCAGGGAATATCACATTTGTGTTGCAGAGTCAGGCAGGCAATGGCAAACCACCTCAGAACATCTCTTGATTTGAAAACCACACCAGGGGTCTCCATAAGTCATCTGTTGCTTGTCTCCCCCAAGAGAATACTCATTTCCTTCAAGAGGAGGCCGTAACTTAAGGCGGGCTTGCAGGACTGCTGAGGTTGGCTTGGAGGCCATTCTGGAGAACACAGAGCAGCTTTGCCCCAGCTCTGCTGCCTTGGCCCCAGGATCCCCATGGCAGGGGAGAGGAGGCAGGCATTTGGTGCCAACGCCAAAGCTCAGAGCTTTAGCTGAATCCCTGCTCCTAAACGGGATTTTATGGGATTTTAAAATGTTTTTTAACGGGAACTTATTGTACTTATGTATCTTTGTAAACCGTCACAAGACATTTGAGAGTGGCGGTATGAAAATGAAAATGAAAATGAAAATGAAAATGAAAATGAAAATGAAAATGAAAATGAAAATGAAAATGAAAATGAAAATGAAAATGAAAATGAAAATGAAAATGAAAATGAAAATGAAAATGAAAATGAAAATAGCCAAACTGTGGGGTTTCCTAAATTATAGAATTGTCTCACCAAATAATTTCAAAGCAAAGCTCACATCATGACAATAACTTTGGGTAGGAAGAAGAAGGTTCTTATATGCCGCTTTTCTCTGCCCAAAAGAGTCTCAAAGTGGCTTCCATTTGCCTTCCCTTCCTTTCCCCACAACAGACACCCTGTGAGGGAGGGTACGCTGAGAGAGCCCTGAGATTACTGAAGAAGAAGAAGAGTTGGTTCTTATATGCCACTTTTCTCTACCCGAAGGAGTCTCAAAGAGGCTTATAGTTGCCTTCCCTTCCTCTCCCCACAACAGACACCCTGTGAGGAAGGAGAGGCTGAGAGAGCTCTGAGAGGACAACACTATCAGGGCTGTGACAAGCCCAAGGTCACCCAGCTGGCTGCATGTGGAGGAATGGGGAATCAAACCCTATAATAAGCAGAAGGGGAGTTTTGCCACAGATTCTGAATATAACTTGCTGAAAGTACTGTAGCTATATTAGAAGAAAAGTGGCATTATTAAGAAGTTGATTGCATCAACAGTAACTTACTGCAGAGGTTCTTCTCACAGCTTTTAGGGCAGTCTTGACAAGGCTTGCCTTTTTTGTAGGGTTCTGCAATTTTACTCATAACGTTCCCTCTGAAATTGCAGAGTAGTGCAGTACATGTTAGCATCCAAATACAGATCAAAACTGTGATAAAGATGTCGTTGGTTGGCTCATTATTAAGGCCAGATTTCCAAGCAGGGTAGCTCATAGGTCCTTTGAGGGAAAGACTCTTTGGTCTACTCCCACCAGATATGTCTTTCACATGATTAATGGAGAAGTTGCTTCACATTCCATGCGTGCCTTGAGCATGGCTCATTATCTTTTTGATATCGGTTTGATCATTTTTCATTGGTAGGATCATGCTAGGATGCAGAAGGGTACAGGGACCCAAAATGGAGGGTCCCCTGTGAGGGGGAGTCCTGTGGTATTGGCATGGAATGAACAGAACAGCTCTAGAACACACAAGATGGCTGCTGCAGGAGGTGGAGCCAACCACAATCAAATCTCAAATGGCGAATCAGAAAAACTTCTAGGCCAAAGCACCACATGGCCTTGCTGACTTCCTACTAACATTTATTGGTGCCAGAAAATGTGTTTGGTGGGGACTTCTACTCTATGTCAACCAATAATTCTCCATTTGAATGTATCTCTGTGTCTTCGTAAGAGATAGTGGGAGGATACCCACCTCCTATGAGCCTCTTGTGGCACAGAGTGGTAAGGCTGCAGAAAAGCTGTCTGTCCATGAGGCTGAGAGTTCAATCCCAGCAGCCGGCTCAAGGTTGACTCAGCCTTCCATCCTTCCGAGGTCGGTCAAATGAGTCCCCAGCTTGCTGGGGGGTAAATGGTAATGACTGGGGAAGGCACTGGCAAAGCCACCCCGTATTGAGTCTGCCATGAAAACGCTGGAGGGCGTCACCCCAAGGGTCAGACATGACCCGGTGCTTGCACAGGGGATACCTTTACCTTTTACCCACCTCCTCTTCCTTGTGTCTGCGGCTAGGAACTCCTTTGTTTAAGCAAACGCGCACAAGTGGCAAGTCCGCACATGCACGTTTGCGCCGCAGGCATGTCAGCAGCCGCGGCTCCCTCTCCCCGCCCCTCCAGGCCGATTAGCTTGCGGCCCGGCAAGCTTCTCTTCCCCCCCTCCCAAAGCAAGAAGCTTGCCGAGCTGCAAGCTAATTGGCCGCTTTGGTGGCAGATTTGCTTGCGGCCTGGCGAGCTTCTCGCTGCAGGGGGGGGCGGGAAGAGGGAGCCGTGGCCCAGCGCCGAGGCCTTTGCAGCCCGGCACAAGGCCACGGCCCGGGGGTTGGGGACCACTGCTCTAAACAATCAAAGATGAAAGACTATTTTGTAGCAACTGGCTCCTTACTCTCACAAATCCCCACCTCCAATCAATTTGCACCTTAGGCAGATGTTCTGGATGATTCCTCTGGAAACTCTGCTTCAGATACTGCTAGTGGAGATGTTGACTTAAATGTGGAGAACTCAGACCCCCCCCCCCAGATGATGGGAGCGTGAAGGGGGTTAGTGATGCGCCAGCTGACTTGCTCTTACTGACTGCAAAAACAATAGACTATATCTGCAAAGTACTATCTTCATTGCATGAGAAAGTGGACAACCTAATTACTAGGATCTCTGACTTAGCTGCTAAGAGTTCCAAATTAAAAGAGACCACCCTAACTAAAGAGCCTTCACCAGGTACAACTACTGCCCCACAACAAGGTACTTCTGCTTTAAAAATCACCTCAGGGCTGCATGACAGAGGAAGTGAAGCTATCTACCACCTGGTTTTGCAGCCACACAAGGTCAACCTGTTTGTAGCTTTAAAGGCAACATTCCCTCTTGGAGATCTAAGCTACTTGTTTAAAGACACCTGAGAGCCCTTTTGGGTGATCAAGTGAAACATGCTGACCTAATTGCAGTGGAGATGCACAATCCCAATCCCAATCACGCACAAAGGGTTTTACAGCAGCTCCAGCAGCTCCAAAGTACCATCCCTGCTGCTTTGTAACAAATAGCGGCCGCGATTGAGCGCGGCTGCCGTTGACGCGGCGGGGGTGCCCAGGAGCGGTGCAGACCCAGCTGCGTCAGCGGGCCGTGCTATGGCGCGCTGGGGGAAGGGCAGGGCTGCAGGCCTTTAAAAGGCCGTGAGCAAGCGGCCCGCCCTCTTTCCCCTCAGATCACGCGCCCGGACAGCTACCCTCCCATCCCTCCCTGTTGTTCTTGTTTTTCGTCACAGTCGCGGGCTCATGCAAGGTAAGGAGCCTGTTGGCGGGGAGCCCGTTTGCGTATGGGACTCCCCGGAGTAGGGGGTCTCGTTAAGGAGACCGGCCATAACCGGGCGTGGCCTACCCGGCTGGGAGGCCAGGGGCCTGGGGCCAAGCGAGGGGAGGGGGCCCCATGGAGGCGGACGCCCGTGGGGCCCTTGAAGGTCGCTTCCCAGGGATCCCGCGGCGGAAGGCATCCCATCCTCCCGGCTGGGAGTGAGGTGTGGAGCCGGAGCGCCGCGGTCGTGGTGGTCAGCCGGCCGGCTGACAAGGCATGGGCTCTCTTACCTGCATGCGGGCCAAGCCTCCAGTTGGAGGGACCCAGGTTAATAAACGGCTGCGGTCAATTTGTTGCCAAGATTGGGTCTGCATCGTTACTGGGTTAGTCGCCACCTGCCAGTCAAAGCCCTCCTAAGTGAAAAGGGGTCTTTCCAGTGCATGTTTTTAGTAATACAACCTTTTTGCCTTTATTTCCTAATTTTAAATCTTTGAGACAGCACAAGCATATTGAGTTTTCTGAGAAGAGGAAAGAAAAAAAAACCCAACTGACCTAATCAGCTGGATAGACCTGCCTCCTGGTTTAAAAACCTCTTTGGATCTGTCATCAGATAACGGCATCTTAGAGGGAAAATTGTTGGGCTCCGTTAAAGACTTATCTGCCATGGATCAGCAACTGATCACGGACAGTCTGGAGTACCTGAGAAGCAGCTTACTGAAAAGAACAGCCAACACAACTCCCTTATCTACTCCGTCAGCCCACCCATCAAATATGGAAGCACCTAACCCTGACTCCAACATGACTATTATTGCCCCTCATAACAAGGATTCACCAATGGAAATAGCGCCTGAGAGAAATAAACATCTAGGACCGCCAACCAATGCTCTTACGACTCTGGCATAAAAGGGACAATATCGAGACAGCACACAGACACAATTGTCCAGGATTTCTCATGCTAGTAAGATCCTACTTAAAATCTTACAACAGTGCACAGCAACTACCAATGAAAGAGAATTACCAGATGTTCAAGCTGGCTTTTGATGGGGACATGACACTCATGATCACATAGCAAACCTGCACTGGATTTTGAAAAAGTCAGGGGAATATCAGAATGATGTCTGCATCTTCTTTATAGAATATAAGAATGGTTTTGATTGTGTGGATCACAACAAATTGTGGAAAGCCCTATAAAAATCGGTAGTGCCAGTGCATTTGATCAAACTGATGCAGTCTCTCTACGCAAACCAAGAAGCCATTGGGTGACACTGACTGTTTCAAAATAGAAAAAGGAGTGCACCAGGGTTAAATTCTTTCCCCCTTCCTCTTTAACTTGTATGCTGAGATCATTATGAGAGAGAAAACTCAAAGAATCAAACACTGGAAGTAAATAAGAAATTTGGCCTTTTCTTAAATACTAAAAAGACAAAAAGAATTACCACCTTAATAAATAGACATGTCACAATGACAATTGATGGTGAAGAGATCAAATGCATTTAAGAATTCCTTTCTTAAAAGGAATCTCAAATCAATGTGAGTGGCCACTGCAATAAGGAAATAAAATGTTGATTTGCTCTGGGTTGCTCAGCAATGATGAGCTTGAACAGAACATGGAAAAGCAAGGACTACCTGCCTGAATACCAAATGTAGATTAGTTAGATCTATCCTATTTCCAATAGCCACTTATGGCTGTGAAAGTTGGATGATGAAAAGACTGGACAAGAGAAGTATTTATTTGAACTCGTGTTCTGTGGGTTCCATGGACAGTGTCACACCCCCGCTGCCACTTCCCGTCTCCCAGGGGTTGCCAGAGCAACTGGAGACAGCTGAAGAGACTGAGAAAACAGGGGATTCTGACAAGGACGCTGGGGAGGGCTGCTCAAGTCAGCCAGGCTCGGCATATGAGAGATCGTGGACACTGCCACAGCAGGAGTCTGAATCAGATTCAGATGAATCGCCCGAGTGTCTCAGACGAAGCCGTAGGGTGGGGTTGGCAGAACGCCAAAGAAGCCAGAAGATGCAGGCACTCTGCCAGAACAGATGGGGTCCAGATGGGTTAGCTCGGGGGTGGGGGATGGGTGAGTCATCCCCCAGGTGAAGCTAATTAGCTGGGCTGCATTTATTATTATTATTATTATTATTATTATTATTATTATTATTATTATTATTATTATTATTATTATTATTATTATTATTATTATTATTAGATTTATTTCCCGCCTCTCCCGATAGGCTCAAGGCGGGTCACAACAACTAAGACATTAGATAGACATAAGCGACTCTTTCGGCTTGGATGCAATCTATGCAACTACCCCCTCCCCTGGGGGGTAGTCTTGGGTCTGTCTTGGGTCACTCTACATCTGGCTTAAGGCAATTTTAAATTCACAAGGTCTTCTCTCCCCTACACTCCAGGTCTCTTTCCAATCAAGCTGGATTAAAGATAATGGGATCAAGCTGGCAATCTTGGGGCTCACCCTCAATGACCTACTTAGGTTTGGTGAGGCCTAGGCAAGGTGACTCATCAAACAAAGAATTGAAGATACCGAATGATAGAAGGACACTTCTACCTACTTGGCACCAGAATCTTCAAGATATACTCTAACACCAGCTGCCTATTTATCAACTATCAGCTTACATAAACACAGAAGAGCCTTCATCTTGGCTAGATGTTCTGCATTGGCTGCATTGCCTTCTGCAGTCCTGGAGGACAGATCCTCTGTTCCTCTTAAAGAAGTTGAGACAATAGAACACATTCTCCTCTGCTGCCCACTATGATCAAGTATGCTCCATACTTATTTGACCACTAATTGACGGGATGTCACATCAAACCAGTGCAGAGTGGATTAGAGAACTCGATGAAAAGCATCAGAACTCTCTGCAGATAGCAAAATTCTGTACAATTGTGATACAAACACACCAGCTGGACAAGAAATACATTGAATTATTCTGAATTTTTAATCTCTTAAACTTTCATTGTTTTCTCCCTGTTAATTTTTCATGCTAGCTTTTACCTTAATTTTAATACATTAATAAACTGTTTCAAATGCTTGAGTATCACAACCATTATGTTTTTATCCTTTTATCCTTTATATGTTTTTTATCCTTTGTATTCTGGTCTAAGACCGTATGACTAAATAAACTGAAACTGAATGGCTAACAACAACAACAACAACAACAACAACAGTATAAATGTGGCTACCTCCAGTGTAACTGCCAGGAAGACATCTGCCAAAAGAAATTTAATTTGGTCCTCATCTGAACTGGAAATACAAAAATGTCCAGTTTTTGATTCAAACAGTATTTGATTCAAACTAAGGTGAATAGGATAATAAAGTGAACAGTCTAGCAGATAATGTTTGAGATCTTCTACCTGGTTCAGATTGCAAGGGCATAAATGTTTATCTAATAGTAGACGATTAAGTCTCCCATATAAGTTTTCCAATGGAAAGAATTGGGAAGAGGTCCAAGTAAAGGCCTTTCTTAATGTAGATTTGACTAAATCATTCAGCTAGCAGGAGAAGCATCTATTAGGCTTTAGGCTAGGGTACCAGACTGAAGACTTTGATTTTTGTGCATTGAGCATTCTTCTCCTGGACTCCTGGATCTTATCAAACTCCCATGATTTAATCATGCCAGTTGATGGTAAACCATAAGTATGCAAGATGGAAAAGAACAAATCACGCCAACAATTCCTTTCTGAGTAATATTGAAAACTGAGCTTAAATAAATAGGTTGAAGGTTTTATATAATATTTTATTAGTTTTAGATGTGGCCTCATCATGTGGGTCTGTGCCTCATCCACAAAGGTAGCTAATAACTGCAAACTTTCAAAAATGCTGTTACTCCGCAGCTCTATTTTTCTGGAGGGAATTAGAGCTAAGTCCCTAAGACACCCTCAGTCTCTCAAAGACATGTAAAGAGGTTAACAAATGACGAAAAGTGAAGAATGTAAGCCAAAACAAGGCAACACAGTATACTTCCCTATCAAACTTACTGACACTCTAGATCTCCTACCAGGCTTACCAGGTTCCTTCCTATGTGGGGACAAATTCCTAACCCTACTCTCAGGGGCTTTTCGCACGCCTTCAAAATCGCACAATGGTTGCCAATTGAAAACGCTACTGATTTGCCATTATGCACAACGTCGTTGACAATCTGCCACACACCTGAAACCGATCCGCAAAAAGCGCTTCCTTGTAGCGCTTTCAGGGAAATCCCCAAAAGTGGATTCACCCTCCGGAAAGCGCTACACTCCTGCAACCAATCTGCAACACTAGCGGGAAAGTTCTGTGCGTTACCATTGTTGCGGTTTCTGCAAAGTCCCTCCCCCTGGCTCTCTCCTCTGATCTTCCGGCGAAGCGGTCGCCATTTTTTTTTCTCCGAGCGAGCGAAGTTCAACCCACCAGCAAGCCTGTTTAGAGGCTTCCCCGGCTTCAGTCCCTCCCCAGAGCTGTTTAGTCACTAAGCACAAACAACGTTTGCTGATGTATTTTCCCTTTATTTTTTACACTGTTTTCGGCCGAAAATCGGGCCCGTGAGGGGGGGGGGATTTTTTTTTCACTTGGGGGAGCGTGGCAACGATGAAACGACAGCTCAAACACACCTGCCAGCTGATGGGTCTCTCCGTTGCAACGAATCAACACATATTCGTTGCAATGGGTGTGTGTTTTTTTTTTAAACCTTTCTTAAAGGGAAAGGGGCTGTTTGGGAGCATGCTAACGGCTGCCCATTGGCTGCTTGATGGCCAGGGGCGGGACGAGCTCGGCAATAGCGCTTCCTTTCTAGCGATTTTTGCTGAGACCGGAAGCTTGTGGGAAACGATAGAAACGCAACTGGATTCCACTACAAAGTCAGGTATGCATAATGACAAATTGCACTATTTTAAATGGCGATTTTTCGTTCAGCAAACAATTTGCTACAAGGATCCCGGTGCAGAAAGCCCCTTAATTATCCCCGAGCAAACTGAGAAAAAAAAAGGGGGGGGATTGGTCATGTGAGCTCTGATATCAGTTCCAATGGCATAAACATGAAAGGTGGGGAAAAACAAGTACACTCTATAATGGAATATCTATTTTAAAATCTATTTGGAAATGCATTTAAAAATCTATACAATTGTATGGGAGAAATGTGTACGAGGTTAGAAATAAACCCAATCCCTACTTGCAAAAGCCAGCATGGTGTAGTGTTTCAAGTGCTGGACTAGGATCTGGGAAAGCCAAATTCAAAATTTTCCACTTCAACCATGGAAATTCTCTGGCTGACCTTGAGCTTGTCATATGATAGCTTAACTTCCCTCCCTAGAGCAGCGCAGGAGACTTAGCTCAGCGTATTGGCGAGGCTGCTGGTAGCACACATCGGAAGTGACATCATCACAGGGACCTTCTGGTATTTGGGCAAAAACTCTGTGGCTTTGGGCATAGAGTTTTGTCCAAATACCAGAGTTCCCCACACCACCAGTGGATGCAATGCTGTCACTAGAAGTGGGGTCAGCAGCATGACGTCATTTCCAGGGCAGCCCTGGAAGTGATTATCACATTGCTGTAGGATTCTGTGAAAATCCTATGATAAAACCATAGAGTTTTCATGAAATCCATAATCAGTGTGACATTTCTTTCATGTTCGCTTGAGAAATTATATCACTGTGTCAATGCTATGGTTCCCTACCCATATCTTCACACAGTCTCCCACCAGGTGCCATATGCTGGCTGACAACCTTGCGCAAGGGTGGCCATTTGAAAGACCAGTTTCAACCCTGCCCCACCTCTTTGTGACCTCGAACTCCCCAAACATTCTTCAGGCTTCGAGAACTCTCAGAGGTGGTGCAGTCGTGCAGAATACAGTTGGGAATCATAGCTGAGTACATGCCCACCTGGGGCCCTTCTCCAGGTCCATCATTAGCCATTTTAGGGAGGGGTGAGTAGATAGACATGACCATATATGTGAAAATATATTAAAATTAATTAACTCCCACCAATTTAAGAAACCCTTCCAGGGTCTTCAAGAAACCACAGGGTTTCATAAAACCCTGTTTGAGAAAGCGTGTACTACAGAAACACTCCCTACTCCCTACTTCTGCAGTGCCAATAAACTGAGTCTTTATGTGGCCTGGTGCAACACAGAAGCTGATTCCCCTCCTCTCACAAGAGTAGCTCCATTCCTCTTCCTGGCCAGCAGTTTGGCAAATGGATCTGCTTCTTCCCTTGGAGTGGACAGAGTTGTTCTAGGACAGTGGTCCCCAACCACCGAGTTTCATGCAGAATTTAGACTTACCCTGGGCAGTAGTGGCATATAGACACAAAAGAGAAAGTAATTTCTGGGCAATGTGCTATTCCACATCCAATTATGTGTGAGTTATACCAAATAAGCTGTGAATGTAAAAGGGGGAAAAAACAGCATTAAGTCAACTCAAAGTGGTCTGAAATTCTATTCTCTAGATCAGCCTTGCTCAACTTTTTTACTATGGAGAAACCCCTGAAACATTCTACAGTCTTTGAGAAACTCAGAAGTGGTGCAATAGAATATGGTTGGGAAGCATAGCTGTGCCATGGGGCACCTCCCCTTCCCACCCCCTCCCCTTCCCACCCCCATTGGCCACTTTGGGAGAGGGAGGCAGGTTGACATGACCATATATGGTCATATCACCCAATAAATGTTGAACAAACTTTTGGAGGAAAGGATTAGGGACTTAGAAAACGGGATTATTATTCTGACAGAAAAGGATACAACCAGTCCTGAAGAGGATAAGGGGATTGACCTCATTACGAAGCCTCTGCAGACAGTTAGGAAAAAGACTCAACGGCGCAGAGCGAGACAGTTCTCAGGGCCTTTGGAGCTCCAGAATAGATTTCAGGCCCTTGCAGAGGAGGTGCAAGTGTCAACGAGGGAAGAGGACCCAAAACAAAGTCTAAGACAAAGTGAAAAGGCCACGGGAATAGAGGGAAATGGTGTTGAGAAGAGGAAAAAAAGGAGAGTACTGGTAATTGGAGACTCCCTACTAAGAGGAATGGATCGTCATGTGGCTGGGCCCGACCCCCTAACCCGAGAGGTGTGTTGCTTGCCAGGGGTGAAAATTAAAGACATTTCAGAACGGCTACCCAAACTCCTCAAATCTACGGATCGCTACCCATTTGTGATGGTCCAAGTGGGAACGAATGACATGTCCCTGAATACCATCGCTCCTATTAAAACAGACTATCAAGATCTAGGGAGGAAGCTCAAGCAAATGGGGGCACAAATGGTATTCTCTTCAATCTTGCCTGTCAAGGGAAGAGGAATGCGTCAGGAGAGGAAGATAATGGAGGTGAATCAGTGGCTGCGTAGTTGGTGCCAGCAGAAAAGATTTGGTTTCTGGGACCATGGGATAGGCTTTCTTGAAGAAGGCCTACTAGCACCTAATGGACTGCACTTGTCGAAGATGGGAAAGAATGAGTTTGGCAGGAACTTGGCGAGATTCATCAGGAGAGCTTTAAAATGAAGCCACAGGGGCAAGGAGATGTTCAACATGCGGAGTGTAAGGAAGGAGACCAATTGGGGGCAGCGGCCGCGCCTGCCTCTTCCCCCTCCTCGCAGCGAGTAGCTAGCCAAGCCGCAAGCAAAGTGGCCGCTTTGGCAGCCTCTTCGCTCACGGCCTGGTGATCTTCTCGCTGCGGAGGGGGGGGAGGCAGGCACAGCCGCCAGCAGCCCGGTACCGGGCCTCAGACCGGGGGTTAATGACCCCTGCTGTAAAAAGCACCAACTATAAGTGCATCAAGGGAATTCACCAAGCAGACTCTTGTACAAGTAGCCAAATTACAACTTAGAAGTCAGAATTCCTGACAGTTGACTCAAAGAATTCCTTTTGAGATGGGGCGCCAAGGAAGCTTGTAGCCAGACGCGGATGTTGGATTTTCGTAGGGCAAACTTTAATAAACTTAGAGACATGATGAGTGTCATACCATGGACGAGAATGCTGGAAAGGAAGGGAGCATGTGAAGGGTGGGTGCTACTCAAACAAGAGCTATTGCATGCTCAATCAACGACTATCCCAGAAAGACGAAAACACTGCAGGAGCTCTAAGAAGCCTATTTGGATGAACAGAGAACTTCAGGAAGAACTAAGAAAGAAGAGGGAGATGCTCAGGAAATGGAGGGAAGGACAGAGCTCTAAAGAAGACTACCTACAGGTTACTAGGCACTGTAGATCAATCATCAGAAAGGCCAAAGCTAAGAGTGAGCTAAGATTGGCCAGGGAAGCCCATTGTAACAAGAAAAGATTTTTCAGTTATGTGAGGAGCAAACGTAAAGTAAAGGAGGCAATAGGCCCACTGTTGGGTGCGGATGGACAAACTCTAACGGAGGATGCTGATAAAGCAGAAAGGCTCAGTGCCTATTTTATATCTGTTTTTTCCCACAGGTCAAAGGGTTTAGGCACATCTAGAGATGGCAGTAACTAAGAGGTTAGAAGAACTAAGAAGAGTACCTACAGGTTCCTAGGCACTGTAGATCAATCATCAGAAAGGCCAAAGCTGAGAGTGAGCTAAGGTTGGCCAGGGAAGCCCACTGTAACAAGCAAAGATATTTCAGTTATATGAGGAGCAAACATATTGGATTGGATGTTGTAATCACCACAGCTTTTGGTTTTGGACATCTCAGTATCCATGTTGAGACCCCTGGTGCTGGCATGGGTTAGTACTTCAGGGACTCCATGACAACCCAGGGACTCCATGACAACCCAGAACTGGGCTATCCCAGAACTGATGGCATGCATGAAGCAGGTCACATGCTTTTATTTTGCCGAAACTGCTGGTCTAATACTGTAGAATTAGGGTTAAGGTGATTCTTTTTGAAGCCTCTAATATTTCAAAAACAGGCCTCGGTGAAGGCAAGCTCTTTAAATATCCAGTAAGTGTCATATAGTCAGGAGCCAGGCTTCATCAAGAGTATGCCTTAACCTCAAATAGTTTTATCCACAGAATCAACTATAGGTCCATAGTGTCCTGAACAGATCATTTTATGTAGCTATAACTAGCTATAACAATTAGTGTAATCATTGTATATTTTATGTATGCTAGTTCTATTTGATGCCTGACCATAAAGGCAGTGATGCTGAAACACATCTGGTCACTGGAGACATTAGTATGCAATTAGGGATGTTCGCCTCGGCTCAGTTTGGCCATCTCAATGATTCCTCCTCTGCAACCCCTCCTCTTCGTGCCGTGGCCCTGGCCTCCTACATGCTGCCTTGGGCTTCCAGGATCTCTGAGGTGGCCAAACTGAGCCGAGGCACACATCCCTAGTATGCATGTATTCATTTTATTGAGGCTATGTCAACATAGGGAGTGTATGGAAGGAAAACGATCGGGGGCAGCCCAACCGGCAAGGCCAGCTCATAGGGAACCAACAGCAAAAGGATTCAGATGTCTTTATACTAACGCCCGAAGCATGGACAATAAAAAGGAAGAGCTGGAACTTCTCATGCTGACGGAAAGGTATGATCTAGTAGGCATCACAGAAACTTGGTGGAATGATTCTCAAGACTGGAATGTAATAGTGGATGGATATGAACTGTTCAGAAAAAACAAGAATAGATCGAAGAGGTGGAGGAGTGGCATTGTATGTGAGGAAAGGGCTTACCGGTCAGGAAATTCTAGTGAAGGAGAGCATATCTACAGTGGAAAGCATCTGGGTGAAAATAAGCGAGGGGAAAACAAACAGTGTGGTGGTTGGTGTCTGCTACCGACCGCCTGACCAACGAGAGGATGTGGATGCTGCACTTTGTGAGCAGCTTGAGAAAATATCCAAGCGACAGGACCTTGTCATCATGGGTGACTTCAATTTCCCAGATGTGTGCTGGGAAACAAACTCTGCGAAGCATCCTCAGTCATGCAACTTTCTGACCTGCCTGGCTGACAATTTCATTTATCAAATGGTAGATGAACCCACAAGAGGTTCAGCCATACTGGACTTAATACTGACCAACAGGCAAGAGTTGGTGGATGAGGTGAAGGAGGTGGGGACCCTAGGGGGAAGTGACCATGTCCTCATAGAATTCCTTTTGAGATGGGGAGCCAAGGAAGCTTGTAGCCAGACGCGGATGTTGGATTTCCGTAGGGCAAACTTTAATAAACTCAGAGACATGATGAGTGTCATACCATGGACGAGAATGCTGGAAGGGAAGGGATCATGTGAAGGGTGGGCGCTACTCAAACAAGAGCTATTGCATGCTCAATCAATGACTATCCCAGAAAGACGAAAACACTGCAGGAGCTCTAAGAATCCTGTTTGGATGAACAGAGAACTTCAAGAGGAACTAAGAAAGAAAAGGAAAATGTTCAGGAAATGGAGGGAAGGACAGAGCTCTAAAGAAGAGTACCTACAGGTTACTAGGCACTGTAGATCAGTAATCAGAAAGGCCAAAGCTGAGAGTGAGCTAAGATTGGCCAGGGAAGCCCATTGTAACAAGAAAAGATTTTTCAGTTATGTGAGGAGCAAACGTAAAGTAAAGGAGGCAATAGGCCCACTGTTGGGTGCGGATGGACAAACTCTAACGGAGGATGCAGAGAAAGCAGAAAGGCTTAGTGCCTATTTTACATCTGTTGTCTCCAACAGGTCCTGCCAGACCAACCTGGTTTCCTTTTTTGACCAAGTAACAGGTTTGCTGGACCGGGGGAATTCGGTTGATGTCATTTACTTGGATTTTAGTAAAGCTTTTGACTAGGTTCCCCATGATCTTCTGATGGATAAGTTGAAGGACTGCAATCTGGATTTTCAGATAGTTAAGTGGATAGGGAATTGGTTAGAGAACCGCACTCAAAGAGTTGTTGTCAATGGTGCTTCATCAGACTGGAGAGAGGTGAGTAGCAGGGTACCTCAGGGCTCGGTGCTCGGCCCAGTACTTTTTAACATATTTATTAATGATCTAGATGAGGGGGTGGAGGGACTACTCATCAAGTTTGCAGATGACACCAAATTGGAAGGACTGGCAAATACTCCGGAAGATAGAGACAGAGTTCAACAAGATCTGAACACAATGGAAAAATGGGCAAATGAGAACAAGATGCAATTTAATAAAGATAAGTGTAAAGTTCTGCATCTGGGTCAGAAAAATGAAAAGCATGCCTACTGGATGGGGGATACGCTTCTAGGTAACACTGTGTGTGAACGAGACCTTGGGGTACTTGTGGATTGTAAACTAAACATGAGCAGGCAGTGTGATGCAGCGGTAAAAAAGGCAAATGCCATTTTGGGCTGTATCAACAGGGGCATCACATCAAAATCACAAGATGTCATAGTCCCATTGTATACGGCACTGGTCAGACCACACCTGGAGAACTGTGTGCAGTTCTGGAGGCCTCACTTCAAGAAGGACGTAGATAAAATTGAAAGGGTACAGAGGAGAGTGACGAAGATGAACTGGGGCCAAGGGACCAAGCCCTATAAAGATAGGTTGAGGGACTTGGGAATGTTCAGCCTGGAGAAAAGGAGGTTGAGAGGGGACATGATAGCCCTCTTTAAGTATTTGAAAGGTTGTCACTTGGAGGAGGGCAGGATGCTGTTTCTGTAGTCTGCAGAGGAGAGGACGCGCAGTAATGGGTTTAAACTTCAAGTACAACAATATAAGCTAGATATCAGGAAAAAACTTTTCACAGAGTAGTTCAGCAGTGGAATAGGCTGCCTAAGGAGGTGGTGAGCTCCCCCTCACTGGAAGTCTTCAAGCAAAGGTTGGATACACACTTTTCTTGGATGCTTTAGGATGCTTAGGGCTGATCCTGCGTTGAGCAGGGGGTTGGACTAGATGGCCTGTATGGCCCCTTCCAACTCTATGATTCTATGATTCTATGATTCTATTCTATGTTAAAAGCCCTGCATTTTTAACTTGTTTGATAAATACTGGTACTACATTTTTAAAATTGTGTTCTACCCTGTATAGGCTTAAGTTCATTTCTTTTGTGTTGGCCTTTTAATGTTTCATTTATTTTGTTTATTTTATACCCTTGCAGCTCAGAGCAGTTCACAGGGAACATGAAAGCCAATAAGACATATACAACTCGAATTCATTAACTGCATCAAACAACAACAATAACTTCAGTAACATTAAACTTTGGCTTATATATGCCTAATGCTATGATGGTCAATTCTTAGTCTGAGGAAGAGTGCTTACACTCGAAAGCTCACGTTTTGAATAAATCTTTGTTGGTCTTAAAGGTACTACTGGACTCTGATTTTATTGTGCTACTCCAGACCAACACGGCTACCCATTTGAATTAAACATTGAATATTTACTCTTTCACTGTTTAATTATATTAACATTTTAACCATAACCCTGCAGACTGGTCAGATCGGGATGGGTGTTCTAGAGCAGGGGTCATCAACCCCTGGTCCGCGGCCCGGTGCCGGGCCGCAAAGGCCACAGTACCGTGCCGCCGGCAGCCGCGCCAGCCTCCCCCCCACCGCAGCAAGAATCTCACCAGGCCTGGCTAGCTTAGCGCTGTGAGAGGGAAGGGAAGAGGCAGGCGCGGCCGCTAGCACGCTGGCAACACAAAATCGCATGCACACAGTTGCCGCTCGTGCGTGTTTGCGCCCCCTGGTGGCGAAAACGTGCATGTGCGGCAACTGCGTATGCACGTTAGCGCCCCCGGTGGCAAAAACGCGTGTGTGCGACAACTGCTCTTTCGCGTTTGCACGCAGCTGCTGCATGTGTGCGTGGCACCCTGGCCGTCGGCTCTCCCCTCACCTCTCGGCTCTCCCCTCACTCCCCTCAGCCCCTCAGAAAGATTGGGGAACGCTGTTCTAGAGGGCCCAATATATGTTGTTGATTTCACTGGCCTCAACCAAATCCTTGGCGGAAGAGCTCCATTTTGCAGTCCCTGAGGAGCTGTGCTAGCTCTGGCAGGGCCCCGATCTCCTCTTGGAGCTCATCGCAGCAAGGGGGGCCAGGACAGAGAACAACCTGGCCCTGGTTGAGGTTCTTGCCATGAAGGGTCTCCATTAACTCCCAACGATAATGCAGACAATTCAGAGGTTCACTATTGACTTCTTCGCTAGATATTCCACAGATAAAATCTATCATTGGATTTCTGGCCAGACTAAATGATACATCTTTGACAAGTCATATAAGGGAATAATGTGAGGGGTGAAGTCGAAGTCCCTCCCTTCATGCCTTACATTTGAGCTCAATAAGGCTGTCCTGCATCTGGAAATGCTGGATTCTCAATCTAACATCCTTCACAAAACAGGCAAGGGGGGAGGCATATCAACTAGTCTGGTCCATAGAGACAACTAATCTGAGCTCAATATCCACATTTGCTTGGATAAGTCCGGCTGGCCTCAGCAAGAGTCAGGGCCTTTTCAATGGTGGCCCCAACCTGGTGGAATGAGCTCCCCAATCCAAGCAAGTCACTAACGGAACTTAAATAGTTCCATAGAGCCTGCAAAATGGAGCTCTTCCTCCAGGCCCTCAGCTGAAGGCCATCAATGGGAGACCTCCATGCAGCCAAATCCATCTCTGTCAGGAAACTCTATCCAAGTTCATGGTCTCCTCCTCTCCAAATTGCCGCAGTTACTGTTCAGTATTTCCAAATCAGCATGAGGGGTTGTAACAGAAGAGGTGGTCCCACAGGTATGAGGGGTCCCAGACCATTAAGAGCTTTATAGCTTTGGTGTTCAACACCTTGAATTGGATCTGGAAACTAACTGGTAGCCAGTGCAGCTGCTGCAGAATTGGCATACATGAGCTGAGCTTGTATTTTCAGCCAGCAGCCTGGCCATTGCATTTGTGAACTCCTGCAGTTTCCAAAGTGTTTCCAAGGGTAGCTCTATATAGAGCAAATTGCAGTAGTCCAGGCTGGAGGTGACTGTTGCATGTGGTAAGGTCTAAATTGGTCTGTGGCAACTCTCTCACCCTCTAGTAAGTGACAGTTCTGTCATTTTAGGTATTGTTGAATGAACCCATTTTGGTCTGGCTTTTGGTGAGGAGAGGGTGGATCATTCTGATGAATGATCTTTGTTGGGTTCATACCTGAGTGTAGGCAAATATGTTTTTTCTGGGGTCTAGAGCCCCAACACCATACTTGAAAAATTCCTTTCCAGTAAGCCAGAAGTCGATCACATCCTTCCACAACGTGAGCTGATTTGACTGGTATATAGTCTCACCGCACACCACCCCTGTAAAAAGCACAAACATAGTACCTTCTAAGGGTTCCTTGCCAAAACTGATGATTGCAGTAAAAATCATTTATTTATTGGGGGGTTTATCCACCACTACTCTTGGCAGATTGGCCCGGGGCCAGTTTCCAACATTTTAAAAACCAATATATCAAAATAAAATACAATTTATCATAAAACATTAAAAGATAAACATTAAAATCATTTGCACCAGTTGATCAGCCAGATAGTTCATGACACTATATTTAGGCTTTGGGATGGGGTGGGGTTTTAGAGGGAGCCCTGTTGATGTTTTCATCCATTATCACCATGGTGTTCATTGGCCCCAACCAAATGCCTGGTGGAAGAGCTCTGTCTTGCAGGACCTGCAGGATTGGTTCAGTTCCATCATGGTCCTCAGCTCTTCTGGGAGCTCATTTTACCAGTTGGGGGCCAGGACTGAAAAGGTCCTGGCCCTGGTTGGGGGTCAGATTCACAGTCTTCAGGTCAGGGATCACCAATTTATTAGAACTGGCTGATTGTAATGTCCTTTGGGGGGTATAGTCAGTCAAACGATCCCTCAGATAAGGTGGGACCAGACTGTGAATGACCTTAAAGGTTAACACCAAAACCTTGAAGTGAATCAGGAACTCATCTGGGAGCCAGCACAGCTGCCTGAAGGCAGGCTGCATTCTGGACCCATTGCAGTTTCCGGATCAGCGTCAAGGGCATGTTACAGAAATCTAATCTGGAGGTGAGCGTCACCTGGATTGCAGTGGTTAGGTGTCCCAGGGCCAGGTAGAGAACTAGTCGCTTTGCCTGGCAAAGGTGGTAAAATGTCAGTTGAGCTACCTTAGTGACCTGCGCTTCCACTGAAAAGGAGACACTGAAGATCAGGCCTGGTTCCTAGCAGATTGAGCAGCCATCAACTGCACACCATCTAGGTAGGGCAATCACACTTTCTTGCCTGGTCCTCTCCTACCCCACCACAGGACCTCTATTATGGAGTTGAGTTTCAGGTAGTTCTGCTTGAGTCAAACCATCATTGTTTCCAGTGTTTCTGGGGGGAGCTCAGTGGGCCATTCATTAGGAAGTAGAACTGGGTGCCATCAGCATATTTGGGACGCCCAATCTAGCTGGGATAGGCGGCACATAAAGATGTTCAATAAGGTGGGAAAGAGAACTGCACCCTGCAGTACTCAGCAGGGGAGTTGGCAGCCTTGCAATTGGCTCTCTCCCACTGCAGCCCTCTGTCTGAGGCCCCAGTGGAAAGAGATCAGCCACTGAAGGGCTGTCCCTTGTATACCAGCACCAGCAAGCTCATGATCTACCATGAGTCCTAACAACACAAGCAGCACTGACCTGCCTCTGTCCAGCTGCCATCAGAGGTAATCCATCAGGGCAACCATAGCCCTTTCCACCCCATGTCCAGGATGGAAACCAGACTGGAAAGAGAAGAACCGAAGCGTCCTCTAGGTGTGCTAAGAGTTGGTCCATGGCCACTCTTTCAATCACCTTCCCCAGAAATGCCAGGTGCAAGATGGGGCAGTAGTTGGCCAGGTCCTGGGGGTCCAATGATGTTTTTTTCAGCAAAGGCCAGACCAGTGCCCCTTTTAGCCCTCTTGGGAATTTCTTAGTAGACAGGGAAAGATTTATGATCTCCCAAAGAGGACCTCCTATCCTCTGATCGCTCAATTCAGGCAGCCAAGAAGGACAGGGATCTAGTGGGCAAGTGGTCAGCCGCACTGATATTAGCAACCCATCCATTTCAGTCAATGAGAGCCATCAGAAGCCATCAAACACCCTCCTCGAAGGCAGCCAAGGACTCTCCAGTTTCCATTCTGTATGAATGGGGGCAGGAAGGTTGTAGAAGAGCATCAATACCTTATCCACAAAATAACTCACAAAGGCCTCACTGCTAATATCCAATTGGTTACTTTTTTGGCACCCATCTTTGAGAGTTGTAAGCAACCACATTACCCTGAATAATTGAGTGGGACATGAGCTAGCAGGCACAATTAAGACTGGATGCTAAATTAAGGTGACCAGATTTTAACATTGGTAAAACAGGACACCATTGACTGGGGGGGGGGGGTTCTTGATCAAAAATTTGGTCTATATGGAGCAACAAAAAGTTTCATAGAACGCATAGAACGCAAAAATAGTATTGTAATATATATTTTTTAATTTCAACATAAGAACAATTTGCCAGGTACCCCCAGATGTCCCTCCAAAAGTGGGACAATCTGGTCACCTTATGCTAAATTGACCCAAACGTTTATTCTACAATGGCCTCAGGTCATTGCCAAAAGTGATGACTGCAATGCAATTAAGATTAGATACTAAATCAACAGCATGTTTGATAGTGCATTGGATATATCCAAGGAAAAAAATCTTTACATCAATGTTATCTTCTTTGTTTCATGACTAGGTAGTGCAGATAGTCTGAAATGGAGTATTCTTTTTCCTCTTTTCTCTATAATATGGAGAAAATATCTCCATAAAACAGATTTTATATTAAGCTCAACTTCTCTTGTGAATACATTAATGACAAACATGCATTTGTCATGCTACATATGCAGATTATTCTCTGGTTATTACGTAGATTAAATCTGGAAAGCAGTCCATTTTGGATTTTAAAAATTCTGGGGAAGATTCCCCAGATCACAGTTTGGGAAGCTGTCATGATGTACTTCCTGCTGTACCTCAGAGGACAAATGACCTCACCATATAATCATTGAAAGAAAAACAGAAGAAAAATGAGAGTCTAAATTATGACAGGAAACGTATCACAAGAACTCAGGGAAAGTTATGAGAAAATGATGGTCTGCCTTTGATAAAGAAATACTTTACAATGCACAATATTTTACAATGTCTACCATACTGCTAGACAAGCCATATTTGAGAGCGGAAACAAGATGGTTGACTAGAAAACAATTAGATGAAAAAAACTATCCTGATCAAAAATTCTATAGGAAAGACCATCTTGTTTAATAAAAGAAATCACAAGCATATTTGCTTTTCTTTGATATTTAAGGTATGGACTTCCAGTTCTTTTAAGTACCCTTGCAAAAATATAAGGTATGAATATGGAGGGCCGTGTGAAAAGATATACATCAGAGTTGTAATAATTGGGTCCTCACTCTTTATGTGCTCATAGTGGGAAAGCTACAGGAGAACAGGTCATCTCACAGAGACACTGCGAATCCAGGGCCATGGATCTGCAGGTGTTTCCAGCCTGGGGATAACCAAGAGATGCCAGCTCACACCTCAAACAGAGAGTCACACCTAGGAATACAGAGTTCAAATGATCAAATTATCTTTTGGACAGGAAGAAATGGATGACCCAAAGGGAGATGGTACAAGTTCTGCTGAGAGGAAGGGGGAGTTAGCAGCCGTTTTATCTTGAAACAAGAAGCACTCGGCCTTTTCCTAGGGTGTCCATCTGAACCATGCAACGGGGACAATGGGAGAAGCCCCAGCTGTGAGAACTGAGGTCATGAAATACTTTTGGTGACTGCGACTCTGAGAATAAATAGCCAGCCTTATTTTATTTTATTTTATTGTTTGCATTTCTAGATTGCCCTCTCTGCCGAAGTAGACTCAAGGTAGTGAATGACAAGTATAATATTAAATGAACATCCTTTGGGGGAGGTACAGAGGTTCAGGAAAAGAGGAAATGTGGTTTTCTCTCCTCTCCTTGTAAGGTCACTCCACTATCATTTTAAGAAATATCCTTTTATTCTGGACACTGTAGTTTGAACTCTGTCTTCTATCATTTGCCCCAGTTGGTCACATTTCTTCCATGGGAGACCCATCATCCCCTTAGCATGATCTATGCAATGGTCTTCTCCAAGATTTCTGTAATTCTCTCTATGTGGGTCTACCCTTGGCCCTGATTAGAAATTACTGGTCCATGATGCAGTTGACTTACCACCAAGGGTTCGACTTTCCTCAGGACTGTTTGCCAGTATACATTGCTCAGCCCATTTCCGAGCATTCTCACCAGCTGTATCATTCCATGCCTTCATAAAGCAAAAGAAAGTTTTATTTAGACCAGGGAATCTCAAGCATGGGGTCTATGGACCCTCAGGTGTCCACGGGAGCTCTAGAGGGGGTCTGTGGCCTTTCTCTTCCTGCCTTAATGGACTCAGCCATTTTCATTGTTCCACTCCCCCTGCCCAAGCATGAGTTCTCTCGTAGCCTGCACACCCACTCCTCCTGTCTCCCCCCGCCCCGTCCTCTTCGAGCCTGACTGTTAACGTGGGTGGTCATTTCACTTCTGGTGACATGGCCCTGATATTACTGAAGAAGAGTTGGTTCTTATATGCTGCTTTTCTCTACCTGAAGGAGTCTCAAAGTGGTTTACAATCGATTTCCCTTCCCTGTCCCCACAACAGGCACCCTGTGTGTGTGTGTGTGGGGGGGGGAGGCTAAGAGAACTCTGATATTACTGAAAAAGAAGAAGAGTTGGTTCTTATATGCCACTTTTCTATACCTGATGGAGTCTCCAAGCAGCTTACAATGGCCTTCCCTTCCCTTTCCCCTCCCCACAACAGACACCCTGTGAGGGAGGGGAGGCTGAGAGATATTACTGCTTGGTCAAAACAGCTTTATCAGTGCAATCGCGAGCCCAAGGAAACCCAGCTGGCTGCATGTGGGGGTGCAGGGAAACAAACCTGGCTCACCAGATTAGAAGTCCACGCTCCTAACCACTACACCAAGCCTCTCAAGGCATACCGGCTAGACTTGCTAGAATCCCAACCCTATTGCACGGTTGAGTGACTATCCTTTCTTGTTGACTGCACAGACTCTCTCCTTGAAATCCACCTTGACTCCAAGTGATGGACTCAAAATAGCATAAATAAATAGGAAGAAAAACCTCCAGGTGAGGACAGGAGATGTCTCTTATTACAACTGTTTTTCAGGCAACAGAGCTCTTTCCTCTTCCCACATCCCACCTTCTCCACACTTAAAAATCTCCTGGAATTTCAACACACAGTGACATAACTGTTGAGGCCTACAACTGATCCAGAGAAACTATACAAGAACTATACAAGAGCGAGCTTAACATCCCTGATATGGGGTAGTTACTGACCTGGAGCCAGACATCCTGGAATGTTAAGTCAAAGGGGGCTTAGGAAGTCTGAGCAACAATAAAGCTAGTGGTGGTGACCGCATTCCGGCTGAACTATTCAAAATCTTAGAAGACGATGCGGTAAAAGTGCTACACTCAATATGCCAGCAAATTTGGAAAACTCAACAATGGTCACAGGATTGGAAATGTCAGTTTACATTCCAATCCCAAAGAAGGGCAATGCCAAAGAATGTTCAAGCTACCACACCATTGCACTCATTTCTCATGCTAGCAAAGTTATGTTCAAAATCCTAGAAGCTAGGCTCCAGCAATATGTGGACCGAAAACTTCCAGAAGTACAGGCAGGATTTCGAAGAGGCAGAGGAACTAGAGATCAAATTGCCAACATACGCTAGATCATGGAGAAAGCCAGGGAGTTCCAGAAGAACATCTACTTCTGCTGCATTGACTATGCTAAAGTCTTTGATTGCGTGGAGCACAACAAATTGTGGCAAGTTCTTAAAGAGATCGGAATACCAGAGCATCTTATTTGTCTCTTGAGAAATGTATATGCAGGTCAAGAAGCAACAGTGAGAACCAGGCATGGAATCACTGATTGGTTCAAAATTGAGAAAGGAGTTCGGCAAGGCTGTATACTGTCACCTTGCCTATTTAACATGTATGCGGAGCACATCATGAGAAAGGCGGGGTTAGATGAGTCACAAATTGGGATCAAGATTGCAGGGAGAAATATAAACAACCTCAGATATGCAGATGATACCACTCTAATGGCAGAAAGCGAAGAGGAACTAAAGAGCTTGTTGATGCGGGTGAAGGAGAGTGCAAAAGTTGGTTTGAAACTCAACATCAAGAAAACGAAGATGATGGCATCCAGCCCTCTCAATTCCTGGCAAATAGATGGGGAAGAAATTGAGGTAGTGACAGATTTTATTTTCCTGGGCTCCAAGATCACTGCAGATGGAGACTGCAGCAAAGAAACTAAAAGACGCTTGCTCCTGGGGAGGAAAGTGATGGCAAATCTAGATAGCATCCTAAAAAGCAGAGACATCACCCTGCCAACGAAAGTGCGTCTAGTCAAGGCTATGGTATTCCCAGTTGCAATGTATGGCTGTGAAAGTTGGACCATAAGGAAGGCCGAGCGTCAACTAATTGAGGCTTTTGAACTCTGGTGCTGGAGAAGACTCTTGCGAGTCCCTTGGACTGCAAGGCGAACAAACTGGCCAGTCCTAGAGGAGAACAGATGTGACTGCTCCTTAGAAGGCCAGATCCTGAAGATGAAACTCAAATACTTTGGCCACCTCATGAGAAGGAAGGACTCCCTGGAGAAGAGCCTAATGCTGGGGGCGTTCAAGGGCAAAAGAAGAAGGGGACGACAGAGAATTAGGTGGCTGGATGGAGTCACTGAAGCAGTCGGTGCAAACTTAAATGGACCCCAGGGAATGGTAGAGGACAGGAAGGCCTGGAGGATCACTGTCCATGGGGTCGCGATGGGTCGGACACGACTTCGCACCTAACAACAACAACTGATCCAAATTTTCAGGCCTGGTAAGAGCTAGGTTTGCCAGGCCCCTCCTGACCATACTGAAAGGAAGTATTTCAACCACATCCAGAATTGTATCTTACCATTTTCAACATATTGGCAGCTGTTGGTTTCACCTTGGCCCTGATTTCATTGTGCTTATCAACAATTTGCTTCTGTGCATTTGGAGGGACTCCACTCCCCGTTATCTCCTCTTCCTCATCCTCATCCTCATCATCCTCATCGCTATTGTCTTCATCTTCATCCCTGATCTCCCTGCCACCTTTGCTCTCGCTGTCACCCTCCGCATCATCATCCTAAAAAGAAACAAATTATGCCAAATTCTTTTGTGCGGATAAACTATACCACTTCTTTTTACTGTGAATAACACAAAGTCATAATGCAAGATAGAAGAAGAGCTTTATTTCCTCACTTTTTACTACCCAAATGCATCTTAAAATGGCTTCCAATTGCCTACCCTTCCTCTCCCCATAACAGACACCCTGTGAGGTAGGTGGGAGTGAGGGAGCTCTAAGAGAACTGAGACTGTCCCAAGGTCGACCTGCTGGCTGCATGTGGAGGAGGAGTGGGGAATCAAAACTTGTTCTCCAGATTAGAATTCTCTGCTCTTAACCACTATACCAAGCTGGCTCTCGGAGTCTGTATCTCAACGTACTCTTATGTACTCTTATGGAGAAGTTATATACCAGCTCTAGATTTTATTTTTCTTGCAGAGGTACACTTTTTTCTTATATGTCTGGAATAAAAGGAGCTAGAGATTTTTTAAAATGTAAGCTGAGAATTTAGGATACTTGATTTAGATATTGCTATGATGGTACAGAAGAGCCTCTTGTGGCGCAGAGTGGTAAGGCAGCCGCCTGAAAACTTTGCCCATGAGGTTGGGAGTTCGATCCCAGCAGCCGGCTCAAGGTTGACTCAGCCTTCCATCCTTCCGAGGTCGGTAAAATGAGTACCCAGCTTGCTGCTGGGGGGTAAACGGTCATGACTGGGGAAGGCACTGGCAAACCACCCCGTATTGAGTCTGCCATGAAAACGCTAGAGGGCGTCACCCCAAGGGTCAGACATGACTCGGTGCTTGCACAGGGGATACCTTTACCTTTACCTTTATGATGGTACATCGAAAGGGAGGTGAGTAGCGGGGTACCTCAGGGCTCGGGGCTCGTCCCGATACTTTTAAACAAATTTATTAATGATCTAGATGAGGGGGTGGAGGGACTACTCATCAAGTTTGCAGATGACACCAAATTGGGGGGACTGGCAAATACTCTGGAAGATAGAGACAGAGTTCAACGAGATCTGAACACAATGGAAAAATGGGCAAATGAGAACAAGATGCAATTTAATAAAGATAAGTGTAAAGTTCTGCATCTGTAAAGATAAGTGTAAAGTTCATGCCTACTGGATGGGGGATATGCTTCTAGGTAACACCGTGTGTGAACGAGACCTTGGGGTGCTTGTGGATTGTAAACTAAACATGAGCAGGCAGTGTGATGCAGCGGTAAAAAAGGCAAATGCCATTTTGGGCTGTATCAACAGAGGCATCACATCAAAATCACAAGATGTCATAGTCCCATTGCATACGGCACTGGTCAGACCACACCTGGAGTACTGTGTGCAGTTCTGGAGGTGGTGAGCTTCCTCTCACTGGCAGTCTTCAAGCAAAGGTTGGATACACACTTTTCTTGGATGCTTTAGGATGCTTAGGGCTGATCCTGCATTGAGCAGGGGGTTGGACTAGATGGCCTGCATGGCCCCTTCCAACTCTATGGTTCTATGATTCTATGAAATAATGGCTAACAGCAGTCTAAAATAGCTGCCAGCCTTTTGTGGGGTTGGTTGCACTTCCCCCTGCTTCCAAGAGCAGAAGCAAAATGCAGATGCGAAATGGATCAACCTGAATGGGGCCAGTTCATTTCATGGGGCTGAATCATCATGGGTTGGTGGTTTGGTGTTCTGTATAGCCTGAACCAAACAGGAATATTCTGTTCCATGCCCACCCTTAACCAGGGTCCATCATGTACACATTGGATAATGCACTTTACACTTTAGCGATCACCAACCTGTGGGCTGCGGACCACATGTGGTCTTTTGACTAATTGGAGGTGGGCCCCGAAGGACGCCTTCTCCCCCCCAGCCCTTTACTTCATCCCCCCCCCATCCCTTTACAACACACTTCATTGTTGTGGCGTGTCTGTATCTTATTTTGAAGGGATGTTTAAACATTACCATAGCGAGTGCTAAAGGGAAAGTAGTTCTAGAAATTATGGAAGTTCCAACTTATCATAAATTTTTGATCAAGACATCTCTAAGCAACATTGCAAGCATAAGTCTGATACATACTGTATTTAGCTCATACCTCTCCTAGAGAATGGTCCAGAACAGCAGCCAAGAGCAGAACTATGGTCAGAAAGAGCATTTCTGGGGGGAAAAACAACCCATAAATAGAATTATGATCTTCAGTATCCTCTACAGTTTCCCACCAGCAAGCCCATGGCCTGCTGCAACTCCAAGCAGTTCTCCACAGCAGCTCTAAATTATACCTTTAATTTAAATAATTGTGTAAATACAAGTAGGAAATGTGAACCATTAATTCAGGCAGCAACGTTTGTGCTGCTTACAATAAAAGCTTTTCTATATTACCTTTCCAATGTGATGTTTTGCGTCTTTCAAAGAGCTGCAGCTGGAATTGAACCTCAGCTGCGCTGGAGTGGCATATATATAGCAGGAACATTTCCTGCTTTGAAAAGAAGTGCCCGACAGACAAATCTACATTTTAAAACATCCTGAACCTTCTCCACAAACATCTGGCCATTTCCAGGTTCCAATTCAAGCGTGATGTTCTGCAGCTATTATGTAAAAAGCACCAGCCACTCTATGAGTGCATCAAGAGAATTCATCAAGCAGACTCTTGCTATTGTTGTAAGTTGCAAAGTTGTATCCGACCCATTGCGACCCCATGGACAAATGATCCTCCAGGCCTTCCTGTCCTCTACCATTCCCTGGAGTCCATTTAAGCTCTCAACGACTACCTCAGGGACTCGATCCAGCCACCTCTTTCTCTGTCGTCCCCTTCTTCTTTTGCCCTCAATCGCTCCCAGCATTAGGCTCTTCTCCAGGGAGTCCTTCCTTCTCATGAGGTGGCCAAAGTATTTGAGTTTCATCTTCAGGATCTGGCCTTCTAAGCAGCAGTCAGGGCTGATCTCCTCTAGGACTGACTGTTTTGTTCGCCTTGCAGTCCAAGGGACTCGCAAGAGTCTTCTCCAGCACCAGAGTTCAAAAGCAGACTCTTCTACAAGTAGGCAAATCACAACTTAGAAGTCAGAATTTCTGACAGCAGTACCTGGTAAAAAAGGCAAATGCCATTTTGGGAGCAGCGGTAAAAAAGGGAAGTGCCATTTTGGGCTGTATCAACAGGGGCATCACATCAAAATCACAAGATGTCATAGTCTGGAGTACTGTGTGCAGTTCTGGAGGCCTCACTTCAAGAAGGACGTAGATAAAATTGAAAGGGTACAGAGGAGAGCGACGAAGATGATCTGGGGCCAAGGGACCAAGACCTATGAAGATAGGTTGAGGGACTTGGGAATGTTCAGAATGGAGAAAAGGAGGTTGAGAGGGGACATGATAGCCCTCTTTAAGTATTTGAAAGGTTGTCACTTGGAGGAGGGCAGGATGCTGTTCCCATTGGCTGCAGAGGAGAGGATGCACAGTATTGGGTTTAAACCGGGGTCATCAACCCCCAGTCTGCGGCCTGGTGCCGGGCCGCGAATGCCACGGTACCGGGGCGCAGGCAGCTGCACCTGCCTCCCCCCTGCCCACAGTGAGAAGGAAGGGAAAAGGCAGGCGCAGCCACCGGCACGCCGGCAACGCAAACGTGCATGCGCACAGTAGCTGCGTATGCACATTAGCGCTCCTGGTGGCAAAAACATGCATGCGTGGCAACTGCGCGTGCGCGTTTAAGCAGCACCTGGGCCATCGGCTCTCTCTTCACCCCGGAGGCGGTCCCTGACCTGAGAAAGGTTGGGGATCGCTAGTTTAAACTACAAGTACAACAATATAGGCTAGATATCAGGGGGGAAAATTTCAGTCAGAGTAGTTCAGCAGTGGAATAGGCTGCCTAAGGAGGTGGTGAGCTCCCCCTCACTGGCAGTCTTCAAGCAAAGGTTGGATACACACTTTTCTTGGATGCTTTAGGATGCTTTGGGCTGATCCTGCGTTGAGCAGGGGGTTGGACTAGATGGCCTCTATGGCCCCTTCCAACACTATGATTTTATGATTCTACCTTGAAAGAGTACATGAAAGAGTAGCTCTATGTTGGGAGGGAACTGGGGAGGGTTTGACAGCACATGGGCTTGGTAAAAATATTTTGTCTGAGAAACCAGAGTTCTTATGGAAGATTTTGATGCGAAACAGGTTCAATCTTTGATTGGTTTAGAGTTACAGTCTTTGTGAAAAATAGACGTTTGTGTCCAGCGGCAACTTTAATACCAACAAAGTTTGTTTCTGGGTAAAAGTTTTCAGGTGATCCTGTTAGGGTTGCCAACTCTGTGTTGAGAATTTCTGGAGGCTTGGGGGTGGCACCTGGGGACAGCAGAATTTGCGGAGGGGAGGGACTTGTCAGGAACTAAACCTAATGCTATAGGTTCCACCACCAGCCATTGTCTGCAGGGAGGCTGCTGTCTGCTGTCTGGAGTTCAGTTGTAATTCTGGGAGACATTAGTCTTCATAACATTAGTCTTCAAGGTATCAGGACATTCCTTGTTGTTGCTTATTGTTGCTACAACCTTTAAGCAAGCAGGGAATTATTCTGGTTGTTGTTGCTGCTATTATTCCATACTACAGACACGAAAGTCAACAGCTTTGCTAGGGCCGCTGGAGATTTTGGTGTTGTTTTTTAATTATTAACACATGGATGGACATTCAGTTCTCATTTTTGGACAATATACAGAACATCCTGTAGACAAATAATTCCTTGATAAGCACAAATGCTCAATAAGATTTCTATGGTATGCTCTTTCATAATGTCACAGCTTTACCCAAGCATGGCCTAGGACACGATCATGAGGTTAAATAAACTGCGTTTCTTAAAACCTAACTTCCCCAAGCAGTCAATTCCATCATTTGCTTCCTGGAAAGGAATTTCCCATTCTGTGACCATAATTTCGCAATGATCTTCCTGCTCTGTTTAAACCTGTTCCCCATATGCCATGGTTCAGATTCGTGGCTTTCTTGCTGCGAGTTGTGGACATTCACAATTGCCATCAACCCACAAAGCCACATTTATGTCCATCTCTAACACAAGCCTTGCATCAGAGGGAGCTTCCTGGCCTTTCTGTTCCTGGCCTTTCTGGTGGTGGCGGTTTCAAGGTAGAAACCACTATGAGTTCACTTGACTAGTGAAGGAAGGAGTGTGGTTCAGTATATGTTGAAAGAACCTGAAAACTCCAGCTGGTTTCAAAATACTGAGGGTGAGCTCAAAGAACTCGGGCCTGATTACTTTTATAATTTAATGCTGCCAGGATGGGAACACTGAGACATCTGAACATGTATTACTCCAATGTAGGCTATACGATCAATTCAGGGGAGAACTTATATCTTCCCTACAGAATAAGGCCAACTCAGAGGCAATCACAGACATGTTGTCAGACAAAAGCACAGAAATAACTTCTGTTGTGGCCAGATTTGCTTGGAGAGCAATCAAAACAAGGAAGAGCTGGTTGGATTCTGAGCAACTTAGGTAGAGATAGACTCAATTGCTTGAGATAATGCTTGTGAGTTTTAAAACCAGAATGATTCTTATAGCTGGAATGTTTTTATCTTTTATATTATTTAAGTCATCAATGATTCTTTTATCTTGCTAATGCCAGATGTTTTTATGTACCGTATTTGCCGGCGTATAAGGCGACTGGGCGTATAAGACGACCCCCCAACATTTTCACTCAAAATATGGAGTGAGCCCAGTGGGGGGGAGCTGCTCGCCGCCGCTCGCCCAGTGGGGGGGGGAGCTACCACCGCCACCGCTCGCCCAGGGGGGGGATCTACTGCCGCCGCTGCTTGCCGGTGCTGCTCGCCCAGTGGGGGGGAGCCGCTCGCCGCTCGCCGCTCGCCGCTCGCCGCTCGCCGCTCGCCGCTCGCCGCTCGCCGCCACTGTGAGCCCAGTGGGGGGGGGAGCTACCGCCGCCGCCGTGAGCTCAGTGTCGGGGGGGGAGCCGCCCGCCGCCCGCCGCCCGCCGCCCGCCGCCCGCCGCCCGCCGCCCGCCGCCCGCCGCCCGCCGCCCGCCGCCCGCCGCCCGCCGCCCGCCGCCCGCCGCCCGCCGCCCGCCGCATCCAGACTGGTGCACCCGGCGTATAAGACGGCCCCCCCACTTGGAGGTATGTTTTTGAGAGGAAAAAAGCCGTCTTATACGCCGGCAAATACGGTACCTTGTAATTTGACTACTGGTCTAGTACCGTAATAATAAAGACTTGACTTGATTACTTTTATTGACTCTATCAGAGAGGGAGATCTTTTATTGTGTCGGAAAAAAAGGTTAAACATACCAGAATGCCAACAATCAATTCTTGATATCCCCTGAATGATAGGATGGTGATGGAGTGATGATGATGAAGGACACAACTACAAATTTCCAAGGACCATTCAATTATTGGGATGTGGCTTTGTTCTATATGGGAGATCTATCTGCATTTTGAAGGGCTGCCTGTGTCATGACCAGCATAATAGAGGAGAGCTGGTACTAAGCACCTGGGTTTGGGGTTAAGGCGCCTTAAAAAGTGCCATGTGGAGGAGCCCTGCCTCTTGGCCAGAGTCGCTGCCCAAGCAGCTTCCCTCCCACCCACCCTGTTTTGTTGGCTGTTCAACTTATGTCTGTATGACAACTGGATGATGTCCTTATATTGCATTTTGTCACAGCTGGTGGTTTTGGCATGGGATGGAGCCTGTTTGTGGGGAGTTTGGTCTGCCCAGTTTGAGGACTTGCCTTCAAGGTGACAGGTCTGTGAGCAGGGCCAACCCAGCTGGGGAGGCTTGGGGCTTGCAGTGCCAGGTAGCCCAGGTGGGGCCAGGAAAGAGGTGGGCGCCTCTCCTTAGCACCCAAGGGCTTACAGTGCCAGGTAACCTGGGATGGTGCCAAGGGGAGTGGGCGCTTCCTCTAGGCACCCCAGGTGGACACTTCCTTATGACAAGGGGACCCGTGTCCTGGCAGGGGAACCAGGTGGGCCCCAGGATGCCACTGGCTCTTCCCATGGACAGGATCCCAGCAGCAAGGAGATTTGTGTTCCCAGCAAGGATCTGGATGGGCTCCAGCTGCTGCTGGGTCCAGGTTCTCGTGGTCTTCTGACTGCAAGTCAGGCTCCCTCTCCCATGCTATGCCAACACTCCTGGGGAGTATTAGTAAAGCTGTGGCCACGTTTAAGCCAACGGAAATGTGTGCCTTGAGCCCAATATGCCCTCCCGCAAGTCAATTCACATGCAAAATATCAATCAGTAAGAAGCTGAATTATTTAACTTATAATTCTAAATTATAAACTATGATGAAATATCCTCTAAACATCTGCATTGTTCTGATCAGCAATCCTGTTTTCCCTGATTAGCTGAGCTTCCTAACTAAAATGATTTCCATGGTTGTCCCCCCTCCCCAATCACTTCATTTGTACAGGAAAAGGAGGCATGGTAATTCCTTTATGACAGTCTGCTTCATTTCTGGCTTCCACCAGATGTTTCTCCAGATGTTTCTTCGGCTTACCTCCCAGATTTTTTTTTTTTTTTTGCTTTCTCTTAAGAGAAACTGGCAAAGGGCACAGATTAGTGGTGGAAGGGAAGTTACAGCGTCCTCAACTGGAGCACTTTATTGGAGAGACACAGGTAAAATGTTACACAATAACTGGATACCGGCACAGCAACTATCTTAGCACACTAACCACTGAAGCCAGAAATTCCTGACCCAACCCACTTCACACCCAGTCACCCTCTCACCTTTTTTACTTGAGAAATTGCTAATCAACCCATTCTTCAGGCCCAGATTTATGCTTCATGAGTCACACCTGCACTATATCGTCAGTAGGGATAAGATGGCTGGGAGATGGAGATTCTCAGGGGGGAAATTGTAGAGGGAAGGAAGTTTATACTATACTGCTAAGTTTATACTATTATGTAGTTAGTGCGGGGTCTTTGATTTCCTACACAAGCTGAATATCAAATATATCTCCATAGTGACTCCCAGTCTAAATTTAAAGCTTAACTAAAAGGAGGCACCTAATGGAGGAGGTGTAAATGTAAATGTAACCAATGAAGACTTTATTCTATCATTTTTTGTATTAACAACTTTTCTTTTGTATAACTAAATAGGAACAACAATTATTTACATTTCTTACAGGGGACTATTATCTGATAAATGGACATTTCCCATCTGATCCATTTTGATTGATATTGTCATCCCGAAAAATAGTCTTTTTTTTCCTTAACATTATTGATTTGAGTTGTTTAGATTTATAACTATTATTCCATTCTCTTCTCTTTCACAGGCTCCTATATTTTGTTTATTTTACTGGCTGCTTTGTGTATCTTGCATTTTATCAATATGTGTGTCAAAAACCAGACCTCTGAAGAAGATCCAGTGTGGTTCTAAATGTATCCAGTCTAAGGCCTAAGATGGTATGGTGCATATGATATTTTTGGCTCATGGGCTTTGTGAAAGTTTTTAACATTAAAAAAACTTAGCTGCACACAAAAGCTTACATAATTTAATAAGCTATTGTCTAAATTGTGCCGACATTCAGCCTTTCAGATCTTAGCTAATTCCAGGCAGGTTTTCTGTTTTCTCTTCCATGTAGCATTTCTGTTCTTTGTTTGCTTGGATTCCACACCTGATAACAGAGTAGTCCATGGAAATGGGAAGGACTGAGTGAAGAAGAAAAATCAGAAATAGGTTAACTCAAAACTCATGGAAGCCATACTTTAGATTCACCTTAAATCAGGCCCATGGTGCTGTATGACAATATTCATCCATCTTTAAACAGCCCTGCCCGCGGCGCACCGCGGACTTAATAATGCAGTAAGGGCTGTCTGAGAGGAGTTAGGGCGGGCCCTATCTGGGATAAAAACTGCTGCGAGGCCGCTCCCAGGTCCGGCAGAAGCCTCTGGAGCGCTGTCGGGGGGTGGGGGTGGCTGGCGCTCTTCTGCCGGCCCCAGGAGTGGACTCGCCACTGCAAGCCCACTACCAGGGCCGGCAGAACCCTCTGGGCCGCTGCCAGGGGGTGGGGGTCTGCCCGGGCCGCGAAAACACAGGTGGCCCGCCCACCCCAGCCCCTGGGAAGCATTCGCCCTACAAAGTCTTCCTGAGGGAGGGGGGCCTAGCGCCCATTTTATTCCTTCATAAAATGGGCTTAATTTGTCCTCTGCCCCTACAACCCTATCTGCTTTTTTGCTTTTCCTGCTGCCAAATCTCTGCTCTTCTCAAAATGAGATATCAGTTCATCTACTGTTCTTCCTTTGTGAGACTTCTTGAAATGTCTTATTGATGTGGAATATCTGCTGGTGTGCTCCCTCAAACAGAAGTCTACGGATATGACATCTGTAGTCCCCCCCAGGAACCACGCCAGGAACCACGCCAGTAGATGGACTGAGGCAGTGGCACCAAAGCACTGAGGTGCACTCATTGCTCTGGCATCACCACCGCTGCCAGGCTTCTGAGGCCGCTCCTGCCCTCCGGAGAACAGGGCCAGCCTTGGGGGCAGGGGCGGGGCCAGCGCAAAACGCCAGCAGGTAAGGGAGGGTGGGGGGAGTGAGGATGCAGGGAACAAGGATTGTCGTCCCTTATGTGGATGTTCTTGTTGGGTGATTTATTTTTTTTAATGTATGTCATACAGTCACCTTTGGTAGTAAGCTCCCCCTGACTTTTTGCATTCTGTATTTTTGTATTTATGTCTTTGTATTAGTGTTTTAATGGGCTTTTTTTAGTGTTATGGACTATTTTGTAACCCGCCATGAGCCAGTTTCTGGGGGTGGCTTGGAAAAGAGCTCAAAGGGAGTTTTTCACTTATGGCTTCCCTAGGCCCCTGTATAGGAGCTCTACGATAGGGTCTATCTTGCCTGAATCATTTTCCTGGTCTTGGTCTGCAAGTCTTGTGGGACTATTTCTTCGAGCCAGGGTGTAAGCTGCACGGAGCTTTTATTGCAATCCCAGGTTGATTCAGTCCCTGCCATCTACACAGAATGCGATTACCATTTTGATTTTAGGCAGTTTAAATTTTCCCTGTGAAACAAGCAGGATTTATCCAGAGTCACCCTACCTTTATCCTGCAATATTTATTACTGGAAATAACCCTCAATATTTTTCAGAATCGAATTGAGAAAGCATGTGGATCTCTGGCTGTGTCATATTTGTGGTGGTAGACGCCTGTGGTAGAGAAGCCCTGATTGGCCAAGGCTGCCCAGGCTGTAAGCTTTTCTTAAAGGGGAACTCCTAATTTTCTCTCCCCAGAAGTTGCAGAAGCAGTAATTTCTGTGGGTAGAGATTTGCCTCGTGTTTTTGTTTCTCCCACCTCTGTTGTCTTCAATCCTCTTTCCCCCCCCACTTCAAGAAAAGAAAGAAAGAAAGAAAGAAAGAAAGAAAGAAAGAAAGAAAGAAAGAAAGAAAGAAAGAAAGAAAGAAAGAAAGAAAGAAAGAAAGAAAGAAAGAAAGAAAGAAAGAAAGAAAGAAAGAAAGAAAGAAAGAAAGAAAGAAAGAAAGAAAGAAAGAAAGAAAGAAAGAAAGAAAGAAACTCTGTCTGGGCTTGGCTCCCCACTCTCCTTCTGAGCCTCCCTAAACCTCGTGCAGAACACTTTTCTGTTTTAATGGGGGGGGAGGAAGAAATCAATCTGGATGCAGCAGGATCCACAATGGAAAAAAACAAAGTAAGTGCAGAATCTGAGAATTAAAGAGAACACAGGGAGTGAAAAGGAAAAGGGTAAGGAGAAGGGGAGGTGTACAAAATATCTAGATATCTAAGCACTCTCAGCCTTGGCTCCAGTTGCTGGCAGGGGCTTGAAGTATCGAGTTTATGCAACCTGGAGCCTGTCTGAGAATGCTGGAAGACCATGCAGGGATGAAGACTAACTCTGAGGCTTACCCAGTTTTCTTGAGCCCACAGCTATTCTGCTGTTTTCCCCCCATGGAACCAGCAAGTGGCACAGAAAAGAGAAGGGGATTCTATGATTCTATGATTCTATGAAAGGGGGGAGAGAGGAAAGGAGTGGAAAGCTTTGTCGGGGAGGTGGAGTCCAGCTCCAATGCCCAGGCGGCCACAACTTCCTGATGGGTCCTGTCAAATCCTGCTAGTTTCAGTTGTGCCACCCAGCAAAGAAGTGCTGGGGGAATATGGGGCGGGAGGAATTCATGCACCTCCTGCCAATCTGCAGTGCCCAAATCCTGGGTCTGCTTAGCCTGCTTGTGGAGATGAAGGTCCTAACACTCCACCATGTTCCTCTTCTCCCCACCCCCCAGTTCATCTCAAATTCGTGATCAAATCATCCCAGATAGACATTACAACCATAAGTCTGCTGGATACCCTATTAGGCTCCCATCTCTCCTAGAGAAGAGCAGAACTATGGTCAGAAAAAGCATTTCCCGGTGGGGGGGCAACAACCCAGAAACAGGATTACAATCTTCAGTATCGAGATACAGTTTGGCCACCCCTGCTCTACAGTCCCCCACCAGCAAGCCCCACAGTCTGCTGCCAGTCCAATCACTTCCCCACAGCAGTTTTAAATTACAATTTTAGTTTAAATCATTAGGCGGAAGCAAGTAGGAAATATGAACCATTGATCCAGGCCACAACAGTCTTGCCACTTACAATAAAGGCTTTCCTGATTAACTTTCCAGCGTGGTTCCTTTGCGTCTTTCAAATCAAATCATTAATCTACGGTCATTTAGACCAAAATTTTAGAAGCGCTACTATGCAATAGCAGTTTGTAAAAGGAAAGGTTAGCTTTTGCGTCTTTCAAAGAGCTGCAGCTGGAATTGAACCTCAACTGTGCTGGCGTAGATGTAGCAGGAACACTTCCTACTTTGAAAAGAAGTGCCTGACACAGAAAAATCTACATTTATAAATATCTTGAACATTCTTCACAAACACATGGCCAGCTCCAGATTCCCCTGGTGGGATGTTCTGCACCAATTCTGTAAAACAGCGGTCCCCAATCTTTCTGCGGTTGAGGACCGCCTCCGGGGGTGGGGGGAAGCCGGCGCCCCGGGCGCCCCACATGTGCGGCACCTGCATGCAAACGCGCATACGCAGTTGCCGCATATGTGTGTTTGTGCCAGCAGGGGCGCAAATGCGCATGCACGGCAGCTCTGCGCATGTGCGTTTGCGGCTGCCAGTGTGCCGGCGGCCGCACCTGCCTCTTCCGCTTCCTCGCAGCGAGTAACTAGCCGATCCGCAAGCAAAGCGGCCACTTTGGCAATCACATTGGTGGCCGCTTTGGCCGCCGCTTCACTCACGGCCTGGTGAGCTTCTCACTACGCGGGGGGGGGGAAGGCAGGCGCAGCCGCGAGCTGCCCAGTACCGAGGCCTTTGCGGCCCGATACCGGGCCTCAGACCAGGGGTTAACGACCCCTACTGTAAAAAGCACCAACTATAAGTGCATCAAGGGAATTCACCAAGCAGACTCTTGTACAAGTAGCCAAATTACAACTTAGAAGTCAGAATTCCTGACAGTTGACTCAAAGGAGTAGTTCTGTGCAGTGGGGGAACTGGAGAGGGTTTGGCAGCACACAGGCTTAGTAAACAATACTTTGTCTGAAAAAGCAAAGTTACTGTCACAAGTCTTGTAGGAAAATGGATTCATTCTTTGATTGGGTTGGGATGTACTGTGTGATCTGCTTAGTAAAGATACAGTGGGTTCAAGTGGCCAAAGGGTTATCATTCCACTTGGTGGAATGATTCTCATGAATGGAATGTAATAGTGGATGGATATGAACTGTTCAGAAAAAACAGAATAGAACAAAGAGGTGGAGGAGTGGCACTGTATGTGAGGAAAGGGCCCACCTGTCAGGAAATTCTAGTGAAGGAGAGGATATCTACAGTGGAAAGCATCTGGGTGAAAATAAGTGAGGGGAAAACAAACAGTGTGGTGGCTGGTGTCTGCTACCGACCACCTGACCAACGAGAGGATGTGGATGCTGCACTCTGTGAGCAGCTTGAAATATCCAAGCGGCAGGACCTTGTCGTCATGGGTGACTTCAATTTCCCAGATGTGTGCTGGGAAACAAACTCTGTGAAGCGTCCTCAGTCCTGCAACTTTCTGACCTTTTGAGATGGGGAGCCAAGGAAGCTTGTAGCCAGACGTGGATGTTGGATTTTCTTAGGGCAAACTTTAATAAACTCAGAGACATGATGAGTGTCATACCATAGACGAGAATGTTGGAAGGGAAGGGAGCATGTGCTACTCAAAGAAGAGCTATTGCATGCTCAATCAATGACTATCCCAGAAAGATGAAAACACTGCAGGAGCTCTAAGAAGCCTATTTGGATGAACAGAGAACTTCAGGAAGAACTAAGAAAGAAGAGGGAGATGCTCAGGAAATGGAGGGAAGGACAGAGCTCTAAAGAAGAATACCTACAGGTAACTAGGCACTGTAGATCAATCATCAGAAAGGCCAAAGCTAAGAGTGAGCTAAGATTGGCCAGGGAAGCCCATTGTAACAAGAAAAGATTTTTCAGTTATGTGAGGAGCAAACGTAAAGTAAAGGAGGCAATAGGCCCACTGTTGGGTGCGGATGGACAAACTCTAACGGAGGATGCTGATAAAGCAGAAAGGCTCAGTGCCTATTTTATATCTGTTTTTTCCCACAGGTCAAAGGGTTTAGGCACATCTAGAGATGGCAGTAACTAAGAGGTAGTGTCTGGGTGGCAGGTTGACATGGACAGAGAGGTTGTTGAGAGGCATTTAGCTGCACTGGATGAGTTCAAATCCCCTGGGCCGGATGAAATGTACCTGAGACTGCTCTTTCCAGAGAACTTGCAGAACCCTTGTCCATCATCTTCGGGATCTCTTTAAGGACTGGAGATGTCCCGGAGGACTGGAAGAGAGCAAACGTTATTCCGATCTTCAAAAAAGGGAGGAAGGATGACCTGGGAAACTACAGACCAGTGAGTCTGACCTCTGTTGTGGGGAAGATAATGGAGCAGATATTAAAGGGAGCTATCTGCAAACATCTGGAGGACAATTTGGTGATCCAAGGAAGTCAGCATGGATTTGTTTCCAACAGGTCCTGTCAGACCAACCTGGTTTCCTTTTTTGACTAAGTGACAGGTTTTCTGGATCGTGGAAATTCGGTTGATGTCGTTTACTTGGATTTTAGTAAAGCTTTTGATAAGGTTCCCATGATGGATAAATTGAAGGACTGCAATCTGAATTTTCAGATAGTTAGGTGGATAGGGAATTGGTTAGAGAACCGCACTCAAAGAGTTGTTGTCAATGGTGTTTCATCAGACTGGAGGGAGGTGAGTAGCAGGGTACCTCAGGGCTCAGGGCTCGGCCCGGTACTTTTTAACGTATTTATTAATGATCTAGATGAGGGAGTGGAGGGAATACTCATCAAGTTTGCAGATGACACCAAATTGGGAGGACTGGCAAATACTCCAGAAGATAGAGACAGAGTTCAACGAGATCTGAACACAATGGAAAAATGGGCAAATTAGAACAAGATGCAATTTAATAAGGATAAGTGTAAAGTTCTGCATCTGGGTCAGAAAAACGAAAAGCATACCTACTGGATGGGGGATATGCTTCTAGGTAACACTGTGTGTGAACGAGACCTTGGGGTACTTGTGGATTGTAAATTAAACATGAGCAGGCAGTGTGATGCAGCGGTAAAAAAGGCAAATGCCATTTTGGGCTGTATCAATAGAGGCATCACATCAAAATCACAAGATGTCATAGTCTCATTGTATACAGCACTGGTCAGACCACACCTGGAGTCCTGTGTGCAGTTCTGGAGGCCTCACTTAAAGAAGGACATAGATAAAATTGAAAGGGTACAGAGGAGAGCGACGAAGATGATCTGGGGCCAAGGGACCAAGCCCTATGAAGATAGGTTGAGGGACTTGGGAATGTTCAGCCTGGAGAAAAGGAGGTTGAGAGGGGACATGATAGCCCTCTTTAAGTATTTGAAAGGTTGTCACTTGGAGGAGGGCAGGATGCTGTTTCCGTTGGCTGCAGAGGAGAGGACACGCAGTAATGGGTTTAAACTTCAAGTACAACGATATAGGCTAGATATCAGGAAAAAAATTTTCACAGTCTGAGTAGTTCAGCAGTGGAATAGGCTGCCTAAGGAGGTGGTGAGCTCCCCCTCACTGGCAGTCTTCAAGCAAAGGTTGGATGCACACTTTTCTTGGATGCTTTAGGATGCTTAGGGCTGATCCTGCGTTGAGCAGGGGGTTGGACTAGATGGCCTGTATGGCCCTTTCCAACTCTATGATTCTATGATTCTATTTTGGAATAAAGACTTGTTAGCCCTTTAAGTTGCAAATTATTCCTGCTTATTGTTACTGCATCTTGTAAGTTTATACCGCTTTCCTTTCCTAAGTCCACCTAGTAATTTTTACAAGAACTTACGAGAGGTAGATGGACATTCAGTTATCATTTCTGGACAATATGCAGAACATTCAGATAATTTCCTGATAAGCAACAATCCTCAAAAACAGTTCCACGGAATGCTCTCTAATAATGCCACAGCTGTAGCCAAGCATGACAGAAGACTATTACCCAAGGACGTGGCAGTGCGGTCCAATGAACCATGCTTGTTAAAACTTAATTTCTCCAAGCAGGTTGCTTTGAACCCCGTCCCTGCAGTCCATGTAGAATTCCGGGAAGTCATGACCAGAAATCCATGGTGATCTTCCTGCTCTGTTTAAATGCTGCTCCCCATAAGCCATGTTACGGATCACTGGCATTCCTTCTCCGAGGTGTGGACAGCCACATATGCAATGGCCATCAGCTGACTGCCACATTTACTTCCATCCCTACCATGAGGTTTGTGGCTGTTTCTTTGGTGATGGCTGTTTCAAAATAGAAACCACTTGCCAACACTAGCCCCAGCAAGCAAGCGCCTTGCCCACTTTTCTGAAACGTGAGACAGGCACCACGTTGGGCAATTGTGCTTAGATAGCAAAGAGCCACGTATGGCTTTGGAGCCCCTGAGTATCAATGCTATGCAGGGCTATCTAAGCTCCACACAGCAGCAATCGGGGGCTGCTCATGGACTTGCACTGCCCATGGCCATTTTAAGCTTACATTGGTTCTCTTCTGCTCAGGGTGTGAACTGCTCTGCTCAGTAGAGGGGAGAGGGAAATTTACGGGTCTGGTGTCATGTTCCCCACCATGCTAGTGGTCATTGACAAGCACGGTGGTCCCCAACCACAGGGCCGTGGCCCAGTGCCGAGCCGCAAAGGCCCTGGCACTGGGCCGCGGCTCCCTGCCTCCGCAGGGCCGTGCCCGGCTGAGCATGCACGTTCACACCATACATGGCCGCAAACGTGCATGCGCAGCACTCCCGTGCATGCACACATGTGCGGCTGGGTCGTGAATGCGTGTTTGTGCCATGCGCGGCCGCAAACGTGCATGCATGACCCGACCACGCATGCACACATGCATGGGAGTACCATGCATGTGTGGCATGCACGGCCGGGCAATCGCCCTCCCCGCCGCCGCTGATCCACAGCCTGAAAAAGGTTGTGGACCACTGGACTAGCATTCCCCGCAGTATCCTAGAGAGCCTATGGCCGATTGATACTAAAATATTAAAATGGTAATATAAGGAAAGCCAATACGATTTTGCCACCTTTGATACTACAAACTGTTTTTGGAGGATTGGAGGTTTCAATCACTGATGAAGCCAATGAAAACGGGATTTATCTAGAAGCCGTTATGGTTGTTCCTTCTGGTATATAAAAGATGTAAAAGAAACTGAATTTACTTATTGTATACCTGGAGCTGGAGAAGCTTCACAGGTAGTGACCTAAAAAGCCCTCCCTCACCCGAAAATTATATGAACAACTGATCAAAGACCCCCTGTCAGGATTGTAGAATTCCTGTCATAAATTAGCTTGAGTTCCTCCATGTCAGTTATATGGTTTTATATTGTTAGGCGCCTGACTGTCCCAGGTCATGTATTCCTGCTAGTTCTAACAACTTGTTGTGATAACCTTATCTCTTGTTTGAAGCCTCTCGGCAGAGCCTGGGTTTGTTGTCACCTTCCCAAGGCTATGAGAATATATGTCTGCTTTCTTTACACATGTGGTTTTCCTCTTGCCCCCCTCCCCTGGGAACTGTCAAGTTTTGGGCGGGAGAAATGTATTGATAAGCTGAGGCAAATCTGTACTCTAGTCAGATTTGACTTTGCAGTCCTATGCCTTGTAGTAATTTCCAATAAAGCTTTCTTTAATTAAGAAGCCTGTTGTGAGTTCTCTTCAAGCTTGACATTAAGTCAAATCTGACCACTCCTTTCACCTGCCAACATGCAGGGCGAAGAAAACCTTTTTTCCGAACCGGGAGAGGGCCTGGATTGGGACCTCTCCCAGAGCGATGGGGCTGGTGCGGGCCCTTACAGCTCGGGCATGCTCCGAGCCCTTGCGGAGGCAACTCCGGGGCATGCAGAATTCTTGGAAAAGCACATCACCGAACGTAGGAGGCTGTCGAAGTACGACCACCTGACGGGGGATGAGCAATGGCCGGATCAACTGGGGATGCCCAGCTACGGGTCGGAGCCCGGCGGAGGCATGCGGGACCTACAGCAGAAATTGGAGAAGGTGACCACTTGGCTGCAGGATGTCTCGGGCCGGTTGGATCCGGAGGAACAGCGCGAAGCGCGACGTCTGTTGCGCGAGCTGCAAGGGGACGCCCGGGAGGCCGGAGGACGAGCGACGCAAGGGCTCCCCACCCTGCGGGAACGCGAAGAGGCGGCGATGCAGGCGGCAGCGGACGCCGAAGCCATCGCCCTGGCGGAGGCGAGGGCGGCAGCACGACGGCAACGGGAAGAGGAAGCCGACCTCGGCGGAGCTGGTGCCGCGGGTGGCGCCGGAGCGGCGGGAGGTGCCGGAGGAGCTGAAGGAGCAGAGGTGGATGCCGAGCGGGCCGAAGCGGAGGCGGCGGCGGCGGCAGAACAGGCAGCGGCGGCGGTGCGAGCAGCTTTGGCGGAGCGAGCAGCGGCGGTGGCACGCGCAGTGGCAGGAATCGGTCGGGGCGTAGGTCGAGGAGCCGTGGTCCCGATGAACTGGGGACCAGGACGTCTGCCCCCCCATCTCCTACAAATTTAAGGCCAAGTTTTCAGGAGATCCGGCAACCTTCCCGGCGTTCCTGGTGCAATTGCAAGCCTACATGATGGACATGGGATTTACCTTTCATGACGATGCGGAGCGCGTTCAGTTCGTGGGAGAATCTCTGGAAGGGAAGGCGTCAAAATGGTTCTTGAACCTCTATCGCTACAACCCGAGGGCCGTTCGTAACTACGACCACTTCCTGAGAACCATGCGCTCCATGTACGTAGAGCCATTCGAGAGGGAAACCGCGGAGAAGAAACTCAAAGCCCTGAAGCAAGGAAAGATGACCGTGGTCGAGTACGCCAGGGAATTAAAGGAGCTGTCCTCGGCAGTACCAGACTGGACCGAGCCCCAGCGAGTGCACGCATTCGTCGGGGGCCTGTCCGGAGAGTTGTCCAGCAAGTGCCTCCTCCTGGAAGACCCACTCACGGTGGCAGGATGGGTCCAACTAGCGGGAGAGATGGAAAGCCGCCTGGAAAGAGCGGCCGAATTTCAAGGAGCCGCCACCAAGACGGGGGCGAAGACTTCTACTCCAAAGAAAGTCAAGCCCCGCGCGAAGTTGGAGCCGAGCGAGCGCACCCGGCGCATGGAAAAGGGACTGTGCTTGGGCTGCGGCCAAGCTGGCCATTTCCTCGCGCAGTGCCCCACCAAGGTGGTGTCCGGTGCCAAGTCTACAGGAGGAACCCCAGCCAAAGCACCCTCTACCAAGAAACTGGCTCCGAAGAAAAGTGCCAAGTCCCTCCTGGTGCCAGCTGGAGTCGCCTCCGTGGTGGAAGAATCCGAGGATAGTAGCGGTCAGGATGAAGACGGCCAATCCGGGGAGCAGTCGGGAAACGAAGACGGTCTGCTGTAAAGTTGCCCCGCCAGCAGGCCTCCGGAAGGGGCAAACGAGTGGTGAGTGACTCTCCCCTGATTCTTTTGCCGGCGACCCTCACGGAGCCCGAGTCGGGGCGCAGCGTGGGGGTTCGTTGCATAGTTGACTCAGGGTGCACGCAGACTTTGGTGAGCCCAGATCTGGCCAAGACTTTGGGGGTGGGAAAGGTGCCTTTGGAGGAGCCACTACCTATTACCCAACTGGACGGGAAGTGCGCCCCGGGGGGGGAGGCTACGGTCAAAATGCTCCCTATGGACTTGGATGTAGAAAAACATTGGGAGCAAATTCAACCCCTGGTAGCACCCCACTCCGCATTCCCGTGTGTCCTGGGGCTGGATTGGTTGAGGGAGCACGATCCCACAGTGAAGTGGAAAAAGGGAGCGGTGAAATTCTCCTCGCCCCGATGCAAGCAGCATGTGCGGCCCCAGCCTAGCCAGCCTAGCCAGATCGTGGCCGCGCTCTCTCCCGTGGGGGGGGAACCATCCCCCAGGATTATCAAGACTTTGCAGATGTGTTTGCAGAGGCAGAGTGTGATCAACTCCAACCCCACCGAAAAACGGACTGTGCCATTGAGTTAAAGAAGGGGGAACCCCTCCCTAAAGCCAAACTATATTCAATGAGCCCGAGGGAGATGAAAGAACTTAGAGAGTTCTTGGACAAAAACCTAGCCCGGGGATTTATCAGACCGGCGACTTCGCCTTTGGCGGCCCCAGTCCTCTTTGTGAAAAAGAAGGACGGGTCTCTGCGCCTCTGCACCGACTACAGGGGGCTGAATGCAGTTTCCACCTGTAATGCCTACCCCTTGCCGTTAATCAAGGACTTGCTGGGGCATTTGGGGAAGGCACGAGTCTTTACAAAGCTGGACTTGAGGGAAGCCTACTACCGGGTTCGGATAAAGAAGGGGCATGAATACTTGACTGCCTTTAACACCCTTTTGGGACAATTTGAGTACACTGTCATGCCGTTCGGCCTCGCCGGCGCTCCGGGCGTGTTCATGAACATGATTAATGAAATTATGCATGATTTATTGTATCAGGGGGTGTTGGTGTACATTGATGATATTTTGGTGTACTCAGAGGATGTGGGGAAGCATGCAAAATTGGTGTGCGAAGTGCTCCGCCGACTGCGGAAGCACCAATTGTTCGCTAAACTTTCCAAGTGCGAGTTTCACCGGGATTCGGTGGAATTTTTGGGCTTCTGGGTTTCCCAGGCGGGAATTGAGATGGACCCGGGCAAAGTGCGTGACTTGCTGTCTTGGGAACCGCCCCGCACCCGGCGGCAGTTACAAAGTTTCTTAGGATTTGCAAACTTTTACAGGACATTCATCCCCAATTTTGCTAAAGTGGCCTTGCCTCTCACTGACTTACTAAAAACAAAGGCTGGGGGAAAAGCGGCAAGCCGGCCAAGCGCCCCGCTCCAATGGACCCCCCAGTGTCAGGAGGCTTTCGAGAAGCTGAAGCTCCTGTTCACGTCTGAGCCCGTGCTGGCTCATGCTGACCCAAACAAGCAATTCACCGTGCAAGTAGATTCCTCGGATGTGGCAATGGGGGCCGTAATCCTACAGGAGGGGGAGGATGGGAAGTTGCACCCGTTAGCTTACTTGTCTAAGAAATTCTCGGGGGCGGAACGAAATTGGGCGATCTGGGAGAAGGAGGCCGCCGCAGTAAAACTAGCCCTGGCTACCTGGAGGCATTGGTTAGAGGGGTCCGCCGTCCCCTTCGTGGTTTGGACAGACCATAAGAATCTCCAGGCGCTGAAGCAGCCCCGCTCGCTTTCGGCCAAGCAAATGCGGTGGGCGGAGTTTTTCTCTCGTTTCAACTTTACTCTCAAGCATCTGCCAGGCAAACTGAACTTTTTGGCGGACGCCTTATCCCGCCTACCCCAGTACAACAGCAAACGCGACCCATTGGTGGACACGGTGTTCACCCCCGCCCAACTGGGAATGGCCGCAGTGACGCGCAGTCAATCTAAGGCGGGACACTCAATCCCGGGAGGGTGGGTACAGAGGGAGGTGCTTCAAGACTCTGAGTTTGCCTCCCTCCGCCCCGACTTGAGCGAGAAGGGGGGCTTGTTTTTCAAAGGAGAACGGCTTTATGTCCCGGCTAAAGCGCGAGGGGACGTTTTGAAACTTTGTCATGATGCCAAGACTGCCGGGCATTTTGGGTGTGTGAAAACTCTGCACCTGGTCAGGAGACATTATTGGTGGCCAACGCTACGGACCGACGTGGAAAAATATGTGCAGGGGTGCCCCACTTGCCTGGTTTCCAAGCCTGCGGGGGGAAAGAAGAAGGGGTTGTTACAGCCCCTACCCACCCCTTCTCGCCCTTGGTCTGATGTCACCATGGACTTTATTACAGACTTACCGCCTAGCCAGGGCAAATCAGTGATCTGGGTGGTAGTAGATGCGTTTTCAAAACAAGCCCATTTCATCCCGTGTGCAGGCTTGCCCTCAGCGGCCAAATTAGCCTCCATGTTTGTAAACCACGTAATACGCCTACATGGGATCCCGAGGCGTCTGCTCACAGACCGGGGGCCATAGTTCGTTGCCAAGTTCTGGCGGGAGCTCCTGAGGTTGTTGGGGGTAGAGCAAGCTTTGACTTCAGGCTATCACCCTGAATCTAATGGCCAGACTGAAAGAGTGAACCAAATCCTGGAACAGTACCTGCGCTGTTTCATCAACCACCAGCAAGATAACTGGGTGGCGCTTCTGCCGCTTGCTGAATTCGCTTATAACAATGGGGCACATGCTTCCACAGGGGTATCCCCATTCAAAGTAGTGTATGGGACCGACTTAGTGGCAGCCCCCACTTGGGAGTTGAAATCTAACGAAGCCCCTGAAGTCACCAAGTGGTCTGCATCCATCAGTGCAGGCTGGCCTGACATTGTCTCCAGTCTTAAGACTGCTAAACAGGCTTATAAACAGCAAGCTGACAAGAAACGGTCGCCTGCTCCTGCCTGGAAGGTGGGGGACCTTGTTTATCTATCCACTAAAAACCTACGCTGTCAACAGAAGTCCAAGAAGCTGGGTCCTAAATACGTGGGGCCCTTTCCAATTGTAAAATTGATCAATGCTGTGACGGTGGAGTTGTCCCTGCCAAAAACTTACAGGAATGTGCATCCGGTTTTTCATTCCAGCCTGCTGCGAAGAGCTCCGGTTCCGGATGATTGGCACCCCCCCCTGTCCACGCCGGTGCCGATCTACATCGATAAAGACACCCACTACGATGTCAATCAAATATTGGACTCTCGTATACGCAAGGGCCACCTCCAATATTTGGTGGATTGGAAAGATTTTCCGTCTGGGGAAAGAGAATGGGTGGCGGCAGAAAATGTGAAAGCGCCCCGCCTCCTTAGGGCTTTCCACTGAGCTTTCCCTGATTGCCCCCGTCCCGTAGACGCAGGTTGAGGGAGGGGGAGTTCTTTTTAGTGCGGAGGGATGTCAGGATTGTAGAATTCCTGTCATAAATTAGCTTGAGTTCCTCCATGTCAGTTATATGGTTTTATATTGTTAGGCGCCTGACTGTCCCAGGTCATGTATTCCTGCTAGTTCTAACAACTTGTTGTGATAACCTTATCTCTTGTTTGAAGCCTCTCGGCAGAGCCTGGGTTTGTTGTCACCTTCCCAAGGCTATGAGAATATATGTCTGCTTTCTTTACACATGTGGTTTTCCTCTTGCTCCCCTCCCCTGGGAACTGTCAAATTTTGGGCGGGAGAAATGTATTGATAAGCTGAGGCAAATCTGTACTCTAGTCAGATTTGACTTTGCAGTCCTATGCCTTGTAGTAATTTCCAATAAAGCTTTCTTTAATTAAGAAGCCTGTTGTGAGTTCTCTTCAAGCTTGACACCCCCGTTCAATCTCATAACTGGACCTTAGGGTTAACCTTCAGATGAGACTTTCTCAACTTTCCCCCCCTTCCCACTCCTTCTAGGCCCATCATTGGCAAACTTCCCCCCCCCCCCCCGCAGTAAGAAACTTCCCAGGCCGCAAGCTTACGGCCCGGCAAGCTTCTTACTGTGGGAGGGGGGGAGAGGGAATTAGGGCCGCGCATGCGTGCATGCACCATGCACGGTCGAAATGTGCATGCGCAGCACTTTCACGGATGCGTAAAAGTGCAGCGCATGCATGTTTTTGGCCGTACATGGCGCATGCGTGCATGTGCAGCCTGGCCGCACATGCACATTGCATGTTTTGAGTGCGCATGCGCGGTCGGGCAATCGCCCTCCCTGCTGCCACTGGTCCCCAGCCTGAAAAAGGTTGGGGATCACTGAGGTAGCTGACTCTAATGAAAGGTTCACCAATGGTCCCCCATGTCATCCCAACAAATCAACCAACAAGGATTCTTTTCCCTTATGGAACATCTACATAAGGGGCAAGAATCCTTGTCCTCTGCCCACTCCCTCCTCCCTTCCACCCCTCACCCCCTTTCCCTACTTGCGTGTGTGGCTCCTGGATGCACTGGCTGGCACTGCCTCTATGGCCGGGGCCCGCACTGAGGGGGGCTTGCTGCCGCGCCCCCCCCCCCCGTCTCCCGTGACTGCTCCTGCTCCTTGGATGGTGGAAGCGCCCTTGGAAGACCGGCAGTGGCAGTGGCGCGAGAGGAACGAGCTCACTGCTCTGGCACTACCAGTGCTGCTGTCGGGCATCCATTGGCATTCTCGCTAAGCTGGGATAATGGACGTTGCATCTGCCTACATATCTGTTTGAGGGAGTGCAGCAGTAGATGTTCCACATCAAAAACTGAAAGGGGGTAAAGTGGGTGACCATCTGCTAAACCTCTCCAGAGGTCTTACAAAGGGCGATGAAGGCCCCAGCCCTTGCACTGTGGGCTGGGGGAGGGACACCAGTAGGGTAACACTCTGCACTATATATGATCCAGTGCAGCAAAGGACCATATGTTCGCAAATTCACCATAAGCACTCCTTGCGAGTTGATACTGCTTGCTAAACATAGCCAGATACTTCCAGTGATGGTACCTATGATACCCTGATTTCATTAGGCTTCCCTGGGTGGAGGGGGAAGGTGGGCACAAAATATTGTTCAGTAGAAAAAGTGAGAAAATATGCTGGCAGTGTTCTGTGCCCTGGATGCATGGCAAGGGAATCAGATTGGTTCTTTGGTATGGAATTCATGCTCACCATGCTATCTGTGCAATCTGTGTACAATTAGCTACCTGATTTTAACTGTGGTTGATTCCCTCCAAAATGGTAAAGACTTAAGAACAAAGATGAGTGAACATCAGTAACCTTTAAAAATGCATTTATTTTGCAAGGTTGCTTTTACTTCAGCAACTGAAATGTACAATAAGGTCTCCAAATGAAACTCAGGAATAGATGCCTAACATTAAGGGTTCTTACAGTTATTTCCTTTTTTTTTAAGTAGGAAAACTCAGGTTGATGCCAGAGAAGAATACAACAGTTCAAAACTAATGCCAGGAGCACTTACAACCAGAAATAACCCCCCCAAAAAAGTCTAGTTACAATATTCAAGATTAATTTACTGCACAGAACACATTCATTGTAACCAGAACTGGGGTTTTAGTACACCATGAGCCGGTCAGGGAGTGGCGGGGAATAAATCGAAAAATAATAATAATAAAATAATAAAGTAAATTTGGTAGTCAGAGGGAATAACAAGCATTTTCCAGTATTAAATGCTTAGCAGTTTGTTTGTTTGTTTGTTTGTTTGTTTAATTACGTGAACTGATGGCTTAGCAAATTTCTCTTCCCATCTTGGTAAATAACTTTTAGCAGTGTTCTATTTTGCCTCAGTAAATGAAAGGCTAGCATTTGACCAGTGTTATGGGGGTGGAATTGGGAGCCTCTTTTTCATGGTAAATTTCTGACCTCTTCCAATAGCAGTTATATCCTGACTGATGCTGCAGTGTTTATGTACATATTACACAATTGACTTTTTGCAAAAACAGCTGGCTTTGCATTCCTTCTTTACCACACGATTTTTGCAGGAGAACTGCTCTTTTATTAAATTGCATCTCATGGACTTATTCGCATACTTGCACGGATTGGCTAGAAGGAACCAAATTAAAGTTAGACATGTAATGCAGAAAAACATTCTTGATTTTATTACATTCTATTCTGATGTGCTCAGCATATTGTTTCCATAATGCTACAACCCATTCCAAGAATAGTCAGTTTGGAGAGAGCCAGCGTGGTGTAGTGGTTAAGAGCGGCAGCTTCTAATCTGGCAAGCCAGGTTTGATTCCCTGCTGCTCCACATGTGGCCACCAGCTGGGTGACCGTGGGCTCATCACAGCCATGATAAAGCTGTTCTGACCAAGGAAGAAGAAGAAGAAGCAGTTCTTATATGCCGCTTTTCTCTACCCGAAGGAGTCTCAAAGCGGCTTACCTTGCCTCTCCCCACAACAGACACCCTGTGGGGTGGGTGAGGCTGAGAGAGCCCTGATATTCCTGCTCGGTCAGAACAGTTTTATCAGCACCGTGGCGAGCCTAAGGTCACCTAGCTGGCTGCATGTGGGGGAGCGGGGATTTGTTGGCAGGGGCTCATGGGAATTGTAGTCCATGAACATCTGGAGGACCACAGGTTGACTATCCCTGCTTTAGGGCTCCTCTGGCTCTCTCACATTTGCGGCGGGGGCAGCAGCTTCTGCATTTTCATTCCTGGCACCTTCTTTCCTCCTTCCTGTGGGAGGACCAACAACTGCTGCACCACCCCTTGCAGGCGAGGTAAATAAGCACGTGAGGATGACAGGTGGTTTTGCATCCTATTTTGGAGTGAGAAATCTTCTCCCTCGGCAAGTGCCCTCCTTCCTGCCACCCCTTTCAAAGCCCATTTTTAAAATGGGCTGTGATACTAGTAATATAATAAAATAAATAATAAAACAAATAAATTCAGGCTGATTTTCAGGCCAAAAGATATACTGGCCACCTGTTATCCTGGAAGATCTTAAAACAATATTCAAAGCTTGAAATCATATAGAAGGCTGCAGACCATACATTTAAAAAAGTGAATTGACAATGCCGTATGACCGGATATTACTCTAGCTACATTTCTTGATTGATAGTGCTGATACAAGGATTCACATGGCCAAGAAGATGAGCTGGGTTTGTATGCCCAGCTTTTCACTACCTGGAAGAGTCTTACAGCAGCTTGACACCTTTCCCTTCCTCTCCCTACAACAGACCCCTCTGTGAATTAGGTGGGACGGAGAGGACTCTAACAGAATCACTCTGCAAGAACAGCCAACGAGAACTGTGACTAGCCCAAAGTCACCCAGCTAGCTGCATGTGGAGAAGTGGAGAATTGAACTCAGTTCTCAAGATTAGAGGCAGCTGTTCTTAACCCACCACGCTGACCATCTAGCCCATCTCCAACCATGATCTTCTTGAGTACTTGGATCCTCACCTGGACCGTTTATGCACTGGGAACTTCACTGCCCCAGCTCCTGTGCAGGAGCACAAATCAGGGGAGGATGAGGTGCACCAGGCCAAATGCTCTCCCATGTGAGTACAGGAAGAGGTGGGGCAACCTGCCATGACTAAAACTCCAGCCTGCAGCACAGCATGAAACCTCCAGTGCATAAACGGTCTTAGGGATGTGAATCCAAGGAAGATTTATTCTGCACATATTCAAAATATGGCCTACTTTGTGGTGATACCAAATAATGGAATTTATTCCCTAGAGCCAGCTTGGTGTAGTGGTTAAGAGCAGTAACCTGTAATCTGAAGAATTGGGTATGGTTCTTAGTTGTTGTGAAAAAAGTAAAACAATATTCGTTTTATGGTTTTTGGCGGTGGAAGAGATGCCCACACCAGATCCTACCCTCTGCTACCAAAACCTGTTGTGGATCTGACTGTGGGCCCAATTACTTCTGCACTTTCCCAGACATAACAAACCTGCCTGGAAACAATGGCAAAAGTCACCCAACAACTTAGAAAGGAAGATTGCCCTTTCCCCCACTGCATAAGGTTCCATACTTAGCACACCTTGAGAGAGTGCAGTAAATGCTTTACCTTGGATCCATGAGGTATAGCTTCAATGAGGCACAGGAACCAAAAGCAACTTAAGAATATTTTTTGTATACGCAAGAAAATACTTTAAACAATATGTTCATTTGAAAAAGCATAAACAGAGCTTCTGCCCAAATGTTAAACGTTATCAAGAATTCTACATAGCCTTAATCCCTGACATTTTGTGGTTGGCCCTGCCTCCTGAAACAGCCATTTTGTAGTTGTACCACTCAGGTGTGGTTGTATTAGATGAGGGTTGTACTAGTTGTACTAGGTCAGTAGTGGCCAAACTATAGCTCTCCAGGTACCCATGGACTACAATTTCCATGAGCACTGGCAGGGGTTTGTGGGAATTGTAGTCCATGGACATCTAGAGAGCCACAGTTTGGCCACCCCTGCCCTAGAGAATTCAAAGTGCCATAACTATAATAAAGTGCCATAACTATAATAAAAGGCCTAATGACCTTTTGGGCCTCACAATTTAAGGGCCAATGAAGGTTCCTGTCTGTGTCATCCTGTCACCTGAGTAGCCAGCCACCCAATGGCTGGCCACCGATTCAGGCTGCATCTCCTACCATTAATTGTCGCGTCCAAGAACTTCACTCACTTTGCCTCAGCCTACTGACTGAGCTGACGAGTGCCTGCTGAGTAGACTGCCAGGGTTGCATGGGGGCCCTTTGGCTTGGGCCGGTCTAATCTATTCTCTTCTCTCAGGGCTCTCCCGCCTCAGTTCTGCAAGCACAAACCAGGTCTGATTGGCCATTAGGGGTCCAACGCTGTTCTACCAAAGATGTCAGCAAGTTTTGTGAATAACTTAGCAAACATTCTCAGCACTTTTCCAGACAAAACATGGACTTTCCTGATAAAATATGGACTTTTCATAATCCCCATTCTCTGTACTTCTGGCCCTTCACATCCCCTTGAACTTTCTGGGGTCTAATTTCTTCATATCTCCTACACAGAAGGTCTGCCCAGCAAGGAGCCACCCAAAGAAGCGGGCTCCACAGAATAAAAATGGTCCATCCACAACATGGCCCTAAGAAGCTTGAAGGGGCCTTTGAAACCCTGGAACTTGGTCTCAAAGAGGCTCCATGTAACAGATGGCAACGAGAGCCAATGAGAATGTGGGCAAAGGAGAATCAGCCAATCAGAGGGTCAGCCAGAGTCAGCCAATCAGCCGGGCCTTTAAGGCCCGTCCTCTGTGTACTGTGGGAATTCTGAGGAGAAATCCCTCCGGTTGGGGGTGACTTGAAGATTCCTTGCCAAAGATTTTAATATTGGACCTATTTTGGCAGGATGGAACAGCTGGGGGAGGGAGAAAAGCAACTATAGCATTGGAGCCATAGTGGGGTAACAGTTAAAGAACAACAGCCTCTAAGCTGGAGAGCTAGGTTTGATTCCCCACAGGTAGTCAGTCAGGTGACCTTGGGATGGCCCCAGTTCTCTCCGAGCTCTCTCAGCCCTACCACCCTCACAGGAAGTCTGTTATGGAGAGAGGAAGGGAAGTATTGGAAACTGCTTTGAGACACCTGCTGGGTGGTTGTGGACCTTTCCAGTTCTCTCAGAGTTCTCTCAGCCCTACCACCCTCACAGGAAGTCTGTTATGGAGAGAGGAAGTATTGGAAACTGCTTTGAGACACCTGAGGCCTGCTGGGTGGCTGTGGACCTTTCTCAGTTCTCTCAGAGTTCTCTCAGCCCTACCTACCTCACGGGGAGTCTGCTATGGGGAGAGGGAGGGAAGACGGTTGTAAACTGCTTTGAGACAATTGAGGCCTGCTGGGTGATAAGTTCCAGTTCTCTCAGAGCTCTCTCAGTCCCACCTCTATCACAGGGTGTCTATTATGGGGAGAGAACAAAACACTCCTTCATCCCCATACCCTTCAATGCAGGACAACCATCCCCTTCCTCTTACCACCCCCAAACTTTAGCACCCATTGTATCCCTGGATACAACAGGCTTTACCCCTCTTTAACCGCTCCTGCGGAGCGGAATAAATAAAAGAGTAAGCCCTAAGGGGGAGGAGAAAGGGCAGGCTCTGTCTGGGATAAAAACCCAGAGGGCCCAATCAGGAGCCGTGAAGCGTCTCCTGATTGGGCCCTCCGAGTGTCACTCCAGGGCCAAGTGGCTTCTCGCAGCTCCCCACTGGCTGCTTGGCCCAGCCTCGCCTTGCCCAGCTGGGGACTCACCACACACAAGGAGAAGCAGCCTTAACGGTGAGTACTCCCGCTGGCTTCCCTTCGCCCTTGCGAAAGGAGCAGGGACACCACATCGCAGACGCGCGTCCCTGCTCCTTTCCTGCCCGAGCTCATCGCGCCGCTGCCACTTCCCCACACCCAGACACAAAACACACATACAGCCTCACCAGCCAAACCCCCCTGGCCGCCCCCCCCTGCGATCACCCTGCCGCCGCTTCCCCGCCCCCACAGACACGGACACACACAGCCTCACCAGCCAAACCCCCCTGGCCACCCCCCGCGATTGCCCCACCGTCGCTTCTCCGCCCCCACAGACACACACACGCACACACAGCCACCCTCCCACCATGCTGTCCCATCCCTTCCCCCACCCCACACACCCACGCACACACCCCTCTCTACACCCCTCTTCCCTTGCCACCTCCACCTCCCGATTCGCCCCACTCACGATTCCCCCCCACCCTTCACACACACCCTTTCACCTACCTCTCTGCCTGCCTTCCTTTCTTCCTTCTGACTTCCTGACTACCTCTGTTTCTCCATCTCCTCCCTGTCTCTCTGTCTCGCCCTCTCACTTGCTTCCTGTCTCTCTCCTTTACTTCCTGTCTCATCACAGAAACTTGGTGCAATGATTCTCATGATTGGAATGTAATGGTGGATGGATATGAACTGTTCAGAAAAAACAGAATAGATCGAAGAGGTGGAGGAGTGGCACTGTATGTGAGGAAAGGGCTTACCTGTCAGGAAATTCTAGTGGAGAGCATATCTACAGTGGAAAGCATCTGGGTGAAAATAAGCGAGGGGAAAACAAACAGTATGGTGGTTGGTGTCTGCTACCGACCGCCTGACCAACGAGAGGATGTGGATGCTGCACTTTGTGAGCAGCTTGAGAAAATATCCAAGCGGCAGGACCTTGTCATCATCGGTGACTTCAATTTCCCAGATGTGTGCTGGGAAACAAACTCTGCAAAGCGTCCTCAGTCATGCAAGTTTCTGACCTGCCTGGCTGACAATTTCATTTATCAAATGGTAGATGAACCCACAAGAGGTTCAGCCATACTGGACTTAATACTGACCAACAGGCAAGAGTTGGTGGATGAGGTGAAGGAGGTGGGGACGCTAGGGGAAAGTGACCATGTCCTCATAGAATTCCTTTTGAGATGGGGAGCCAAGGAAGCTTGTAGCCAGACGCGGATGTTGGATTTTCGTAGGGCAAACTTTAATAAACTCAGAGACGTGATGAGTGTCATACCATGGACGAGAATGCTGGAAGGGAAGGGAGCATGTGAAGGGTGGGTGCTACTCAAACAAGAGCTATTGCGTGCTCAATCAATGACTATCCCATAAAGATGAAAAGACTGCAGGAGCTCTAAGAAGCCTATTTGGATGAACAGAGAACTTCAAGAGGAACTAAGAAAGAAAAGGAAAATGTTCAGGAACTGGAGGGAAGGACAGAGCTCTAAAGAAGACTACCTACAGGTTACTAGGCACTGTAGATCAATCATAAGAAAGGCCAAAGCTGAGAGTGAGATAAGATTGGCCAGGGAAGCCCATTGTAACAAGAAAAGATTTTTCAGTTATGTGAGGAGCAAATGTAAAGTAAAGGAGGCAATAGGCCCACTGTTGGGTGCGGATGGACAAACTCTAACGGAAGATGCAGAGAAAGCAGAAAGGCTTAGTGCTTATTTTACATCTGTTTTTTCCCACAGGTCAAAGGGGTTAGGCACATCTAGAGATGGCCATAGCCAAAGGACAGTGTCTGGGTGGCAGGTTAACATGGATAGAGAGGTTGTCGAGAGGCATTTAGCTGCACTGGATGAGTTCAAATCCCCTGGTCCGGATGAAATGCACCCGAGAGTACTCAAAGAACTTTCCAGAGAACTTGCACAGCCCTTGTCCATCATCTTCGGAACCTCTTTAAGGACTGGAGATGTCCCAGAGGACTGGAAGAGAGCAAATGTTATTCCGATCTTCAAAAAAGGGAGGAAGGATGACCCGGGAAACTACAGACCAGTGAGTCTGACCTCTGTTGTGGGGAAGATAATGGAGCAGATATTAAAGGGAGCGATCTGCAAACATCTGGAGGACAATTTGGTGATCCAAGGAAGTCAGCATGGATTTGTCTCCAACAGGTCTTGCCAGACCAACCTGGTTTCCATTTTTGACCAAGTAACAGGTTTGCTGGATCGGGGAAATTTGGTTGATGTCATTTACTTGGATTTTAGTAAAGCTTTTGGCAAGGTTCCCCATGATGTTCTGATGGATAAATTGAAGGACTGCAATCTGGATTTTCAGATAGTCAGGTAGATAGGGAATTGGTTAGAGAACCGCACTCAAAGAGTTGTTGTCAATGGTGTTTCATCAGACTGGACTGAGGTGAGTAGCGGGGTACCTCAGGGCTCAGTGCTTGGCCCGGTACTTTTTAACATATTTATTAATGATCTAGATGAGGGGGTGGAGGGACTACTCATCAAGTTTGCAGATGACACCAAATTGGGAGGACTGGCAAATACTCCGGAAGATAGAGACAGAGTTCAACGAGATCTGAACACAATGGAAAAATGGGCAAATGAGAACAAGATGCAATTTAATAAAGATAAGTGTAAAGTTCTGCATCTGGGTCAGAAAAATGAAAAGCATGCCTACTGGATGAGGGATACGCTTCTAGGTAACACTGTGTGTGAACGAGACCTTGGGGTACTTGTGGATTGTAAACGAAACATGAGCAGGCAGTGTGATGCAGCGGTAAAAAAGGCAAATGCCATTTTGGGCTGTATCAACAGAGGCATCACATCAAAATCACAAGATGTCATAGTCCCATTGTATACCGCACTGGTCAGACCACACTTGGAGTACTGTGTGCAGTTCTGGAGGCCTCACTTCAAGAAGGACATAGATAAAATTGAAAGGGTACAGAGGAGAGCGACGAAGATGATCTGGGGCCAAGGAACTAAGCCCTATGAAGATAGATTGAGGGACTTGGGAATGTTCAGCCTGGAGAAAAGGAGGTTGAGAGGGGACATGATAGCCCTCTTTAAGTATTTGAAAGGTTGTCACTTGGAGGAGGGCAGGATGCTGTCTCTGTTGGCTGCAGAGGAGAGGACACGCAGTAATGGGTTTAAACTTCAAGTACAACGATATAGGCTAGATATCAGGAAAAAAATTTTCACAGTCAGAGTAGTTCAGCAGTGGAATAGGCTGCCTAAGGAGGTGGTGAGCTCCCCCTCACTGGCAGTCTTCAAGCAAAGGTTGGATACACACTTTTCTTGGATGCTTTAGGATGCTTAGGGCTAATCCTGCGTTGAGCAGGGGGTTGGACTAGATGGCCTGTATGACCCCTTCCAACTCTATGATTCTATGATTCTATGATTCTATGATTCTATACTTCCTGCCTTCCTTGCTTTCTCCCTTCTATCCATCCCTTCTTCCACCCCTTGCCCTCCTTTCTCCCTCTCATACCTCCTTTCCTCTTCTTCCTTCCTTTCCTACAGTCTGTCTCCCCATCCACTAGCGCCCGCTGTATTTCTTCCACAGCGGGCTTAATTTCTAGTATTTTATATAATTGGTCTATAACAGTAGATCTCAGATTTCAGCAATCTGAGGATTCCCATTTTGATTTGAATTTGTTTCAGAACCATAAGCCTTTCCTTTCTGTATATGAAGCACAGCCCTTTTTCTAAGTAGAAATGGGAGATGGCCAATTCTGGGTTGTAAAATTCCTAGAGTTTGGGAATAGAATCTGGGGAGAGCTATAATCAGCTGTAATAGTAGAATATCTCCCATCCCTAGCTGGAGATTGGGAATAGGGTTGGGCACTTTGGCTTTTTATCCACCCCCAATCCAAATAGATCCCCTTCGTCTACACTGAATTCAATTTCCATTTTGATTTTGGGAGCTTTAAATTTTCCCTCTGCAACATGCATGATTGAGCTGCGGTGACCTCACCTTTCCCCTGCAATATCCAGGAATGGATATAACTCAACTGATTAAGCCACTGAGGTAGAGAAGCAGTCTGTCCCTGATTGGCTGGGTGCCACTTCAAAGACTTCCTGGTTCCCAGTTGCAAAACTTTCCTCCCAAGATTTATTTTTGCCCCCCTTTTGGAATCTGATTTAAAGTGACTGCCTCCAGAATCCCACACTTCTCTCAGCAGAGATTTGCCTCGTTCTCTGAGAGGCTGCTGTTGGCGCCGTTCCGCTCAGCTCCCCCAAACTCCACCGCTGCTCGTTAAGGAAAGAAAGAGATGAGCCGCTTCATGCTGCACTTCTCCACTGGCAGTCAAATGAGAAGAAATAATAATGCTAGCTGGACTTCATATATACCCTTCCCAATCAAATGCTGCACACTTTTTGTTTCAAGTTGGGGGGGGGGGAAGCAGACCTGGGTTCAAATTGATCAGAATTCAGCAGGATGAACAATGGAAAAAAACAAAGTAAGTGCAGAATCAGCCCAACTCTTCTAAAATTATAGAGTTTCCAGCAATTCCTAGAGCTACCAATGACACTTCTGAGTATCCCCTGGGAGTGACATTATCAAACTGACAATGACGCCCCTGTAGGATGTCCCTGCCCCCCTCCCTCCCACTGCTTGATCGGTTCCCCCCCCCCAGCAGATGTTTATTATAAAGGAAGGCAACCTTAAAATTTTAAAACCTAAATTATGCATATGGTGTATAAATAATTTGTTTTATAGAATGTTTTAACTTAGCCAGGGAAGGGCGGGAAGAGCTGCTTTGAATAAACCAACGTTCTTATTTCAAGAGAAGTGTTTATTTCAAGTCTGTCATCCTGACAGATCTAAAGAAAATTATTTTTATTATTATTAGATATTTGGAAACCTTTTATAGAGATTTACGTATAGATCTGCCACCACTTGCATTATATTTGTCTTCTCTACTTTATATAGACTCATTTTCTTCTGTGTTTTGTAATTATTAGTGGCTAAACATTGACTCTTCCCCCCCCCCTCCATTTGTTCTCTAATTTTTTAAAGAACAAATTAATTTTAAAAAAGGAAAATGGCTGCTTTGAAGTGGGAATTGTAGGGCATCTGGCTGGGGTCCCTCCCATCCCAAACTCCGCCCTCCCCAAACTCTCCAGGAATTTCCCAAACCAGAGTTGGCAACCTTGTTTGCAAAAGGCTTATAATTATCCAGCAGAGATTATCTGCATTGCTGATAACTTACTGCAGAGCTTATTATCACACTTCTTACGGCAGTCTCCACAAGATTGGCCACTTTTGTAAGGTTTTGCTATTTCATGATCCAAGTTCCCTCTGAAATGACAGAACAATTATCCAAGTACAGTTAATGAAAGGTAGAGAAGAGGCCATGAAGCAATACTTTGACAGCTTAACATCATAGTAGTGACAGAAATCAGTTGCATTTTGACATTATTTAGTATTTAGTATTTATCATTTATCATTTATCATTTATTACCCACCACTCTCAGCATGCCGGCTTGTGGTGGATTACAACATACATCCCACATCAATAAAACCCCATTAAAAACACATCAAACTCCCTTAACGGAGCGCTTGCCACTGGGCAGCAGAGGCCTGTATCTGCCAGCCATCGTCCAAGATGTTCCAAATCTGTCTTCGGGGGGGGGGGGGGGGGTGCAGCCAGATCTTCTTCCTGCACCAGACTCAACCATAGACCTGGCAGAAGAGTTCTGTCTTACAGGCCCTGCAGAAAGCCGGTAGCTCCCACAGGGCACGCAGCTCTTCCAGGAGGTCATTCCACCAGGTAGGGGCCAGGATCAAAAAAGCCCTGGCCCTGGTCAAGGCCAAAAGACTTCTCTGGGGCCGGGAATGACCAACAACACTGTGTGGGGCATAGGGCAACAGGTGGTCCCTCAGATATGTGGGTCCCAGACCGCAAAGTGCCTTGAAGGTTAAAACCAAAACCTTGAACAGAATTAGTGTGAGAATCAGATTCTTGCGTGTAAGTGAAACAAACATCTTATGTAGCAGCCCTGGTTTGCCTCATGGCCTATCATGGCCCCCCTCAACCTCCCCCCATAAACTGTATAATCCGAGTCTCTTCAGCCTCCCCCTTTAATCATCTTGGTTGGTCTCTTCCGTCCTGTTACCAACACGGTGATGTCCTTTTGGACACATCCAGTTCTAAGCTGTCAGTTTTAGGTGGGAGACATCTAGAGATTTTGGGGGATGCAATGTTCTCCAGGAGAACTGGCCTCTGCTGACTGGAGATCAGCTGTATTAGAGGGAGATCTAGAGGACCACCTACAGGATGGCAACCCAGTCTACTGGGACCACCAAAAAGGCTTGCTGAAACTCGGGGACCATCAATGTGTACTTTAAAAAAAAAATGCTGAAAAGGTATTCCTAGCCTAGCACCTGTCGGGCACAAAAACCTGTACTATTATAGTATAGTTTCAAAATACGGTTCTCTTGAGACTCACAAACAGGGTGATTCATAAATATTATTATTTTTATTTCATATACCATATTTGCCGGTGTATAAGACGACCCCCCCAACATTTCCACTCAAAATATAGAGTTTGTTACATTACAGTACCTGTCATTGTCACAATTGTATGGCTACAGTGCGACCGCAGCGCCTCCGGCCCGCCCCTGCATCTCCCTATGACCGGCACTAGTGTGCAAGTGCGCATGTGCGAGCTCTGCATAGACAAGGGGCAGTCCGGAGCGCCGCTGCTTCCCGCCGAGCAGAACGAGCCAATCATGCCGAAAAGGCTGGCACCCCTGTCTCGCTGCTGATGCTCGCCGCAGCCTCGCTGATGAACCGCTGCGGCCGCGCTGGATACCGCGCAATATTGGATAATATGTAGAATGAGGTGGGCGGGCATCGGGAGGCCACTATGGACAGCTCAGTCTATCCCAACTGAAGTGCACCCGGCATATAGGACGACCCCCCCACTTGGAGGCATGTTTTTCAGGGGGGGAAAGTAGTCTTATACGACAGCAAATACTGTGATTATTTTATAAAGGATACCAAGCCAACAGAGGGTGCAATCGAAGTGGGCACCGGCCAGAACATTGCACAACTAAAAGAAGTGGTGCGGGATCAAGGATCGTAGAGATGCCATCTATGATTCATAAGGATCTCCAAGAGTCAGTCTCAAGTGAACGGCTAACCTCACCATCATCATTTTATAAAGTTCATTATATAAAGACCCAGCCATCATATCCATTCATAAATTCCAAGTAGAGAACTTAGAGACCATGAGGATTTCCACACAATTCACAGAAGCCGGAGCTATTAGTGGCGACTAGTCATGATGGATATCTACTCCCTCCAGTACCAGAAACAGTATAGCTCTTCATATCAGTTGCTAGGCAGAAGAATACTGTTGCAATCCTCCTCTTTTTGGGATTCCTCAAGGCAACAAGTCGGGCACTGTGTGAATGTACTGTTGGTCTTGATAGATCTTTGGTCTGATCCACTCTGTTTTTTTTCATTCATTCATTCATTCATTCATTCATTCATTCATTCATATACCGCCCTCCCCGGGGGCTCAGAGTGGTTTACATAAGAACAAACAACAATACATAAAACTACTGTTCTGAAAGAGCTCAGGATGGTAGACGTGGTTCCCACTAGGGTTGTGTGCGGCGGCATCCGAATCGGCCGATCCAGGCCTATGCAGCCAGCGCCGCAGTGGGCCACGCCGCGGGGAGGGAGTGGAGGTGCAGACGCCAGTGCATAACTCGGTGCACACACGCAGGCGCGCCTGCATGTGTGTGCTGAGTTACACACCGGCGCCCCATGGTGTGGCGCTCTTAAAGAAAACTAAGATTCTAAGAAAGAACATAAAAAACGCCAAACTGTAAAATAACTGATTTGCATAACAAAACGTACATTCCTCAATCCTTTCCTTTTTGTCAAATGAAATCTTTTGTTAATTGATTGATAACAGAAGTCTCAGTGTCATTTTGATAATGAGTTTTAAGGAAAGAGAGCTTTTACAACTTCCAAAAATGTTCCGGGGATGAATTAAGGCCAAAAGATCTGTTTGTGACAGGGTAGAGCAGTCAGCTTCCAATACCAATCTCTCCCTCTCCAAACAACCTCCCATTCACATTTTTAGAAAGCAGCATTAGATGGTCTCATTCTAAAAACTGGACTGTAGTGGATGACAATAGATCTACACATCCGCCCCGCCCCCAGTCTTATCAATAGCAGTTAAGCACAAGGTCATGCACAAGGGGGGGGGGGTTTAACCCCAAAAACAGATTTAAAAAAAGAAATAGTCCAAAAAGCTACTCATTGGGTCAAAGAAAACCAATTAACAATAATATGAGATAGAAAAATAATAGCAAATGAAGAAAAAGTGGGAAAGAACTAATTAAGAAGTTTCATGAAGGTTCTAGAATGCATTGTATCCCTCCCCCTTTTTAAAAACTCTGTTCATGAGCCTGGTTAAGCAGGTACAAAGTGAGGGTACAAAAGCTTGGCTCCCTGTTTACTTTCTGGAGACGGGCAAGTGTCCCCTTTTTTTTGCTCACTGATCAGATTATTCCATGGGAATGAATGGAACTGATCCAGGACACATGTACGTTCTGCACAAGCATCAGATTGTATGTGGGAATCTAGAAAAGAGAGTGTTTTTGGAATGAATACTTACGACGGGCAGTACTGGCAGACGTAGAAGAAAGGGTATTTGGAACCTTCACAATGAGTAGCTGCACATCCCACCCGGTATGAGTTATACCAAATCATCTGTGAGTGTTAAAGAGGAAAACCATCCATATTACACCTGAACATTGTACATTTTGATGCAGTCTTTGACTGAGCACTGAGTTCAGTCTGACACTGACAATGCTTATGTATTTATAGAAGCATAGAGTTGGAAAGGGCCCACCCCCTTCTCAAGGCAGGATCAGCCTAAAGCATTCGGGAGAAGTATCTGTCCAGTTGCTGTTTAAAGACTGCCAGTGGGAGGGAGAGCTCACCGTCTTCTTAAGCAGCAGATTCCATTTTTTTATTATAGCTGATTCTTTGTCTACAGTTTTAATATCTAAACTGCCTGGTGTATTATGACAGTTCTGTTTCTGTTCCCCTTGCTCCTAACTTGTTTTATGCCAATAAAGGCATTGTGCCATTACTGCTGCCAACAGGAACTGCTCCCTGCCCTCCTCTAACGGACAACCTTTTAAGTACTTGAAGAGAGCCATCCTGTCCCCTCTCCACCTCCTCCGTTTCACTTTTATTTATACCCTGCCTTTCTCACCATGGTTTCTATCATTCTTCTCTCCCCTGTTTTACTTTCACCAGGTAGGTTAGGCCAAGAGCATGCAACTGGTCCGCAGTCACTCAGCAAGCTTCCACGGCCGAATTTGAGAATTGAGCCTGGGTCTCCAGCTCCTGGAGGATCTTTGTCCATGGGTCACGATGGATCGGACATGACTTCGCACCTACCAACAACAACACCTCCAGCGCCTTTAACCACTTCAGTTCCTTTAGCCACAACACCACATTTGCCATTATAGAAGCTAATTTCTTCTCCTAATCAGATTCTTAGGGCTTTCTCATTTTTCTCACTTTTGTTCCTGCTATTTTTGGACTTGTGTGGTATTGAAGGGTTTCCAGAATGGGTAGGAGTTGATTAATTGTTTTTTATATTTTTTAAAATTGTCAAACATTTATTGGGTGATATGACCATATATGGTCGTCACCCCCCCCTCCCAAAATGGCCAATGATGGGCCTGAAGGGAGTGGGAAGGGGAGGGACCCTGGGTGGGAGTGTCCACAGCTCTGCTTCCCAGCCATATGCTGCAGGATCACGCTGCTTCTGGGGTTTCTCAAAGCCTGAAGGATGTTTCAGGGGTCTCTTGACAGTAAAAAAAAAAATTGAGTAAGGCTGGTTTAGAGATTAAGGCCCAATCCGCAAACACTGAATAATGCACTTTCAATGCAGTTTAGAAGTAGACTTTCCTGTTTCACACAGGAAAATCCAGCTTCAAAAGGACATAGAAAGAGCAGAATGGCCCCTAATAGCAGGAGATCCATAGCCACCACCTGGCAACCCTACTCTTAGATGTGAACTGACCATCTTGCTGAGGAACAATGGGAACCACTTCTGAGCATGAACCCGTGGCTTGATTATTAGATCAAAGGGATGTTGAGTAGGATTTTCTGGGATAGGGGCTTGAAAAGGCCATATTGTCTATCTTTGTCTATGACACCTACACTCACACATATTCCTGTGTGACTCCAGGCTTTTGTTTATGTATTTATTTTTAAATTTTAACCACAAGGGGAAAGAAATTAAACCGCCATGCAAAAATTAATAGACATATTCATATTCAAAACAATTCTCGCTTCATCCCCTTAATCAGTATAATACAATCTGTCTGAGGAAGTGTGCATGCAAACGAAAGTTCATGCCTTGCGTAAATCTTTGTTGGCATTAAAGGTGCCATTGGACACAAATTTTATATTACTTCAGACCAACACAGCTATCCACTTGAATTTATCATTGGAGTTACAAATATTAGTGTCTGGATATTTACTTAAGTACCCCAAAAGAGTCCCCTATAATTTCTTAACTGCATCTTCAATCTTCCAACCTTGTATCACTCTAATATTATTAGACAATTTTTACAAAATTACAAAGTTATCTCCAATTTTTCAAGAAAATATTCTTAACAATCTTCTAATTGGCCACAATAACCATCTTGGCAGCACCTAAAAGAATATTTACAAGATTTTCTGCTTACTACATTTACAATCACCAAGAAATAAATTAAGAAGTGCAAGCTCCACTTTAGGTTCAAAATATTCATTTGTAATAAAACTAATCTCTGCAAACCCTGTTTTCCAAAAATTATACACCAAATGACAGGACCACCACATATATAGAAAACTTCAAATTTCCCCACAACCTCTCCAACAACATGTATTCTCTGTTTTTGTTATATAACACAGCCTAACTACATTAAAAAGGGAAGTAAGCAAACTATTTCAGCATAAATTCAAATGGGTCGCCGTGTTGGTCTGAAGTAGCACAATAAAATCAGAGTCCAGGAGCACCTTTGAGACCAACAAAGATTTATTCCGGGCGTGAGCGAGTGCAGGCACTCTTCGTGCTACTGGACTCTGATTTTATCATTTCGGGATAAGGCATAGGAAGAGGAAGCGGGCTGCCAGGAGATGCTGGGGCACAGGAACTGGTGCCAGGCTGGAAGTTATATGATCATGCTGTGATGATGCCTCTGCGGATCATAGAGCATCCCTGCAATACCTCTGGTTTTGTGCCAAAAATGAAGTTGTGGTGATGTCAGCAAACTCCCCAAATTCCACCTTGCCAGCCTATCAAGTGGCAATGAAGGAATAGAAAGTCTACCACTATAGGAGGAAACCATTTATTAGATGTCCCATTCTAATAAGATTTATCATGACCCAACATTCAGGACTCAGGAATGAGAAACCTATCCCTTTCTAAAAAGTCTATATACTCTTTTTTTAAACCACATTTTCAGGGTTTTTTCCAAGTCATAAACTCATAGAGCTGGAAGGGTCCATATAGGCCATCTGGTCTAACCCTCTTCTCAGTGCAAGATCAACACAACCTTTCCCCACATACATTGGCTAATGCACTTTCAGTGCACTTTAGAAGTAGATTTGCCAGTTTCGCACATTTAAAGTGCATTATCCAATGTGTGTGGAATGGGTCCTAGTGAAGTCATGTTAAGGGTCTATTACATTGAACTAAAATGTGGTCAAATGCTAAAGTAATGTAAAATTGTTCAAGAAGCTTCCGTGCAACAGAACGTTGGAAGCTCCTTCTACCTGCGGTGAGCTCCCAAAATTTAGGGAACTTTGGAAAGAACCTGTTCTGTGATGTAATGAGCTATGGCCAGAGACTAAAGAACAGGGAGAAACTCCACAGTGCGCAGTGCACAGTGCACTGGTTCACCATTAAGCCACTCTTTGAATCCGTCCCCGACCATTCTGAGCCTTTGGAATTCTGACATGCCATGTCAAAATCTAGAATTCTTTGGACACCTATGGAATTCTGACATGCCACATGTCCTCATGAGGTTGGAGCCATTGTCATAATTGTCAAAACAACTTACCCTTGGTCATACAGTGAAGATCCTTGTGCAGCAGCCAATTGTACCACCAGTGGCCAATCAGAAACTTTGCTGGGCAAAACCCACACTTGGCCCTACCCATTTCTCAAAGCACTTGTCAGACACGGGAAAACCTGTCCACAGTAAGGAGTGACTGAGCATTAAAAAAAAGTTACTTAGCAGATACTTATTGTATTCATACCTGTGTATAGGGATATATATTTACTTGTGGATCAATAGGCCCAACGCCATATTGAAAATTCTCTTTTTTTCTGTGCCAGAATTCCAGTACTTCTATCCAGGAGTTGATATAATTGGCCTGGAATAAAATTTCACCACAAAAGGTATCTGTAAATGAAGAAATGGGAAGGGGGGGAGTCAGTTGTCAAAACTGAGTAGTAAAGAATGAGTGATACTAAGCAGGTATGCAAGATCCTACTCAGTGTGGTTCAATGGGGCTTACTTCCATGGGAGGAGAGAGGGTGGCCAGATGCATGCTGTGAACCTGTGGGAAACTTTTAGGAGGGTACATGAAGAAAAGGGCATTGGTGAGGCATCAACACTGCTTCTAGCTGGAACCTAGAAGTGACGATATTGACACCTTATGGGTTCTGTAGTTTTTTACCATAGATATCAGGAAAATCCCTAGAGTGTTACTAACATCATTTCTGGATTCTAGTGTGAAGTGACATCAAAATGTTGTCAGTGTAAGATTGGGAGAACGGTGTAGGAACGAAACCCTAAGTGCTTTCTCCCAATGCTCCATGGGCCTGATCCTAACTGGATTTCTATGCACCTGAGAAGCTGAGTTTCACCAAGGGATTCCAAGCCCATGTGAGCTTGACAGCACTCAAGGCAGACCCATAAACAGTGCAAAATAGAATTAAGCAGTATTCACCTACATTTATAGAATCATAGAATCACAGAATCATAGAGTTGGAAGGGGCCATATAGGCCATCTAGTCCAACCCCCTGCTCAAGTAGTCAGTTTGGAAACCAGCTGATGCAAGATGTGGTGGCCCATTTAGCATTGGGCCTGGCCCTTGGTACTACATTACACCAGTCCTGGAGTCTCTTTGCTGGCTGTTTGTTTCTGGGTTTGAAGGTACTGATACTTCATGACTTGCAGCTCATGTGTCTTCAGGACCACCTCCCCTGACAGCAATCCATGCCGTACCTGCATTCTTTCCAAGAAGGTCTTCTGTCTCTTGTGATTATGATCTGCGGCAGCTTAGTTCTGGGCCCTTTCTGATGCTCCCCCATGACTGAGAAAGAGCCTTCCAGAAGGGATTTATTTATTTATTTGTTTGTTTGTTTGTTTATTTATCATACTTCTATACCGCCCTCCCCGGAGGCTCAGGATCTATCCAACAAAGATCTATCCAAGGTCTATCCAGTGAGGCTGTAGCCTTCAGGTAGGCCCTGTAGACCTTCTGGAATTTCAGCTACACTCCAAACTGCAGAAACCAATTCCGCTGGATAAAATGGCTGCTTTGTTCTGGCAACTAATTGTGCATGTGTGTGTGGGGGGATCAAGGGATGTAAATATTTAGAGATTTTTAGTGAATTTAAAGAGTTTGTGGCTATGTTAATTATATTTGATGTACACCACCCCAAGACAGCTGGGGCGAGAGGGGCAGTCCAAAAACCCAACTATTTGTATTTGTATTTGTATTTGTATTTGTATTTATATTTATATTTATATTTATATTTATATTTATATTTATATTTATATTTATATTTATATTTATATTTATATTTATATTTATATTTATATTTATATTTATATTTATATTTATATTTATATTTATATTTATATTTATATTTATATTTATATTTATATTTATATTTATATTTATATTTATATTTATATTTAAATATGGGGGTGGGTGGGGGTGGCTGGCGCTCTTCTGCCGGCCCCAGGAGCGGCCTCGCCACTGCGAGCCTGCTCCCGGGGCCGGCAGAAGCCTCCGGAGCGCTGCCGGGGGTGGGGGGGTGGCTGGCGCTCTTCTGCCGGCCCCGGGAGTGGCCTCGCCGCTGCGAGGCCGAGCCCGGGGCTGGCAGAAGCCTCCGGAGCGCTGCCAGGGGTGGGGGGGTTCCTGGCACTCTTCTGCTGGCCCCAGGAGCGGCCTCGCTGCTGCGAGCCTGCTCCTGGGGCCGGCAGAACCCTCCGGAGAGCTGCCGGGGGGTGGGGGTGGCTTCCGCGCTTCTGCCGGCCCCGGGCGCGGACTCACCGCTGCGAGCCTGCTCCCGGGGCCAGCAGAAGGCTTCGGAGCGCTGCCGGGGGTGGGGGGGGGGTGGCTGGCACTCTTCTGCTGGCCCCGGGAGTGGACTCACTGCTGCGAGCCCGCTCCCGGGTCCGGCAGAACCCTCCAGAGAGCTGCTGGGGGGTGGGAGTGGCTGGTGCGCTTCTGCCAGCCCTGGGAGCGGACTCGCCACTGCGAGCCTGCTCCCGGGGCCAGCAGAAGCCTCTAGAGAGCTGTCGGAGGGGTGGGTGGACTGGCACTCTTCTGCTGGCCCCGGGGCCGGCAGAACCCTCTGGGCCGCTGCCATGGGGGTGGGGGTCTGCCCGGGCCGCGAAAACACAGGTGGCCCGCCCACCCCAGCCCCTGGGAAGCATTCGCCCTACAAAGTCTTCCTGAGGGAAGACTCTGCCAGGGCCCTCAGCTCTTCTGGGAGTTCATTCCACCAGGTTGAGGCCAGGACTGAAAATGCAGCAAATTCACACCCGCAGAGTGAAGAGCCCTATGGGGGTCATAAAGAGACAACCAGTCCCTCAGATAAGAAGGGCCCGGGCTGCAGATGGCCTTCAAGGTAAGAACCAGAACCTTGAACCTGATCTGGAAGCTAATTGGTAACCCATGCAACAGCATACACTGGATATGGGCCCTCCAAGATGATCTCGTGAGAACTCTTGCAGCCACATTTTGCACCACGTGCAATTTCCAGGTCAGAGACGAGGGAAGGCCGGCATAGAGCAAGTTACAGAAATCTAATCTGGAAGTGACCGTTGCGTGGATCACTGTGGCAAGTGTTCTGGAGACAGGTAGGGCACTAGTAGCCTAGCCTGGTGTAGATGGGGAAATGCTGCTTAGGCTACCTTTGTGATCTCAGCCTTCATAGACACAGAGGCATCAAAAATCAACCCCAAATTCCTGGCTACAGGCACAGCTGTAATCTGCACCTCATCCAAGCAGGGGAGGTGCACTTCCTGATCCTGCCACCTTCCTTCCCAGCCACAGGACCTCTGTCTTGGAGGGGTTGCGTTTCAGGCGACTTTTCTATGGCTTCCAAACAGCTGGCAAATTATTCCGGGGGGAGTCCAGCCGGCCATCCATCAGGAGATAGAGCTGGATGTCATCTGCATCATATGCGTGACAGCACAACTCCAAACCCCAGACTCGCTGGGCCAGAGGGCGCATGGAGATGTTGAAAAATGTGGGAGAGAGTAGAAACAGACAAACAAATCTAGTCTTGGCAACCCGAAATGCACCACTACCTGTTAAAGTTTATGAGACATGTGAGATCTGACATACCCAATGATCGATTGTAATGTTCTGTTCAATCATTCTTCGTTTTGTATTGTGGTTGAGGGCCGCTTTGACTGCTGCTGTGTCAAGAGATACTCTGAAGGAATGCATAAGCGGCATGCCAAGTAGTTTTGGGGGAGGTGTGCAGTCTGTGAGTCCAGTAGTACTTTAAGACCATCAAGTTTTATTCAAGGTCTAAGCTTTGGTGCCCACAGACACCATGAATTTGTGAACCATCCCTTCCTCTATTCAGAAAACTTACCATTTATAGTTCTCTCACTTTGGGGACTCATGGTTTGCTGACATTTGTCGACCCATTTTTTGGCTCTTTCACCAATTGTGTCATCCCATACCTGTATGGGGTCGGTGGAACAAACAGCACATTGCAGTTAGCCCATGCCAAAGACTTTGCAACGAGATGTCCATGGACTACAGTTATCATGAGCCCCTGCCAACTGGCCATGCTAGCAGGGGCTCATGGGAACTGTAGTCCATGAGCATCTGGAGAGCCACAGTTTGGCCACCCCTGCCATAGAGTCTTTGTCCAAATACCAGAACATCACCCTGACATTGCATCACTTCTGGATCACATTGAAAGTGACGGATACACAGCACTGCAATGTCAGCAGTGCCTCCCGTCCTGCCCTAGTGTCTCCCCATCCCCCCCTCCAGTTGCCAGGAGGGAGCTGGCCACCTTAGATTGAACTGGCTGTGTCTAAATCCGCTTGCTCTTGCTCATCCAGATAGAGATAAGAGAATGAAAAATTAGAACCCTGGGTTGGGTTGGAATTGCACCAACTAAGGGTTTTTCCCCATTCTCATTTTCCTCTGTGAATGCCTGATGCTTCAGGATTCCTTTTTCCCTGTTCTGCACATGGTTTGCTCCCCCTGGTGGTTCATTTTCTATTACATCAGGTTATGTTTGGCATAAAAACCTGCATGTTATATCTGCAGGAGATAAAGCCAAGTAATATCAATTCAACCACTTGGGAGCAAAACACATGCAGAATAGCAAAAAAAGAATCCTGAAGCAACAGGAATATGGAAGTAAGGAAAACGAGAAAATGGAAAATCCGTTATTGCCAGAAGGGTATATGAACATGCTTTAAATGAGTAGACTGCTTTAATCCTAACTATGTTGTTCATTTGCCATGCATGACAACCAAAAGTAATCCACACCAGTTATTGTAGAGAACAACTATAGGGATACCAGGCTCTAGGTGGGACCTGGGAATCCCCTGTCATACAGCTCCTCTCCAGGCTATAAGAATCAGTTTCCCTGGAGAAAATGGCTGCTTGGGAGGGTGGACTGTGATACTGGACACAGTCCTCTCCTGCTTGAATAGCTGCCAGGAGGGCTCGGAGAAGGAATTCTGAGAAGGGGGAAATGGGAGGAGCCAATGGGGGGATGCAGCAGATTCAGCTCTTCCCTCACACGCCTTTCCCATTGTGTGTGACTTCAACACGACCACTGCAGACTAGACAGATAAGCAGAAAACCATTCTGTTCTCCTGACTCCTCCATGGCTTAGTTAAATTTCAAGATTAAAAATTATTTCAAAATTACCCCACCCCCAACTGGAGTAACTCCTCTGGGGTTCTGGAGTAAAACTGGTAACTCCGGTTGAGAATGACTAAAAGTATGGACTCAATCCTTTTCTTTTGAAACCTGTCCATCTTAAAATGGGTAGTTGTCACATTTTGTGACCATTGTCTGGTAGCTTCAGAATGCCTCAATACTGTTCTGCCACAGATGCCTCATTACTCTTCTGCCAGGTGTTTGGTTGAGGCCAGGATAGCGACTCAGTGTCACCTTGGGCCGCTCCTCTAAAACAAGATAACCCTTTGCTGCTAGAGAGATCATACAGCCACAATTTTCATAGAATCACAGAATCATAGAGTTGGAAGGGGCCATCCAGGCCATCTAGTCCAACCCCCTGCTCAATGCAGGATCAGCCCAAAGCATCCTAAAGCAGGGGTAGTCAACCTGTGGTCCTCCAGATGTCCATGGACTACAAATCCCATGAGCCCCAGCCAGCATTTGCTGGCAGGGGCTAATGGGAATTGTAGTCCATGGACATCTGGAGGACCACAGGTTGACTACCTCTGTCCTAAAGCATGCAAGAAAAGTGTGTATCCAACCTTTGCTTGAAGACTGCCAGTGAGGGGGAGCTCACCACCTCCTTAGGCAGCCTATTCCACTGCTGAACTACTCTGACTGTGAAACATTTTTTCCTGATATCTAGCCTATATCGTTGTACTTGTAGTTTAAACCCATTACTGCGTGTCCTCTCCTCTGCAGCCAACGGAAACAGCATCCTGCCCTCCTCCAAGTGACAACCTTTCAAATACTTAAAGAGGGCTATCATGTCCCCTCTCAACCTCCTTTTCTCCAGGCTGAACATTCCCAGGTCCCTCAACCTATCTTCATAGGGCTTGGTCCCTTGGCCCCAGATCATCCTCGTCGCTCTCCTCTGTACCCTTTCAATTTTATCTATGTCCTTCTTGAAGTGAGGCCTCCAGAACTGCACACAGTACTCCAGGTGTTGTCTGACCAGTGCTGTATACAATGGGACTATGACATCTTGTGATTTTGATGTGATGCCTCTGTTGATACAGCCCAAAATGGCATTTGCCTTTTTAACCACTGCATCACACTGCCTGCTCATGTTTAGTTTACAATCCACAAGTACCCCAAGGTCTCGTTCACACACAGTGTTACCTAGAAGCGTATCCCCCATCCAGTAGGCATGCTTTTCACTTTTCTGACCCAGGTGCAGAACTTTACTCTTATCTTTATTAAATTGCATCTTGTTCTCATTTTCCCATTTTCCCATTGCATTCAGATATTCTCTATCCCAAGGAGTCTCAGAGCTGCTTACAATCACCTTCCTTTCTTCTCTCCACAATAGGCACTGTGTGAGGCAGGTGGGGCTGAGAAAGTTCCAAAAGAACCAGCCGTCTTCACAATAGGGAATTAAACCCACCTCTCCAGATTAGAGTCCACCCCTGTTAACCGCTACACTATGCTGGCTAATAAGTCAATGGGCATTTGTGGTCACCTGACCATTATGAAACGCAGCATAACTTGAACAGCATCCTACCATTTTCAGCATATTGCTGGCTGGTGGATCCACATTTCTTCTGATTTCATTGTGTTTGTCAACAATTTGCTTCTGGATCTTTGGACTGACGCCACTTCCTATGTCTTCTTCCTCTTCCTCTTCCTCTTCTTCTTCTTCTTCCTCTTCCTCTTCCTCTTCATTTTCCCCTTCTCCTTCTTGCTCTTCGTCATCCTAATGATCGTAAGAAAAACATCATTAATAACTTTCAATCAATCTTTATTATAGTAAAGGTAAAGGTAAAGGTATCCCCTGTGCAAGCACCGGGTCATGTCTGACCCTTGGGGTGACGTCCTCTGGCGTTTTCATGGCAGACTCAGTACGGGGTGGTTTGCCAGTGCCTTCCCCAGTCATTACCGTCATAGATCACCACAAATCTTATCAGATTATCAGATGTCAATGGTGTTTCATCAGACTGGAGAGAGGTGAGTAGCGGGGTACCTCAGGGCTCGGTGCTTGGCCCGGTACTTTTTAACATATTTATTAATGATCTAGATGAAGGGGTGGAGGGACTACTCATCAAGTTTGCAGATGACACCAGATTGGGAGGACTGGCAAATACTCCGGAAGATAGAGACAGAGTTCAACGAGATCTGAACACAATGGAAAAATGGGCAAATGAGAACAAGATACAATTTAATAAAGATAAGTGTAAAGTTCTGCATCTGGGTCAGAAAAATGAAAAGCATGCCTACGGGGGATACGCTTCTAGGTAACACTGTGTGTGAACGAGACCTTGGGGTACTTGTGGATTGTAAACTAAACATGAGCAGGCAGTGTGATGCAGCGGTAAAAAAGGCAAATGCCATTTTGGGCTGTATCAACAGAGGCATCACATCAAAATCACAAGATGTCATAGTCCCATTGTATACGGCACTGGTCAGACCACACTTGGAGTACTGTGTGCAGTTCTGGAGGCCTCACTTCAAGAAGGACGTAGATAAAATTGAAAGGGTACAGAGGAGAGCGACGAGGATGATCTGGGGCCAAGGGACCAAGCCCTATGAAGATAGGTTGAGGGACCTGGGAATGTTCAGCCTGGAGAAAAGGAGGTTGAGAGGGGACATGATAGCCCTCTTTAAGTATTTGAAAGGTTGTCACTTGGAGGAGGGCAGGATGCTGTTTCTGTTGGCTGCAGAGGAGAGGACACACAGTAATGGGTTTAAACTTCAAGTACAACGATATAGGCTAGATATCAGGAAAATGTTTTTCACAGTCAGAGTAGTTCAGCAGTGGAATAGGCTGCCTAAGGAGGTGGTGAGCTCCCCCTCACTGGAAGTCTTCAAGCAAAGGTTGGATACACACTTTTCTTGGATGTTTTAGAATGCTTAGGGCTAATCCTGCGTTGAGCACGGGGTTGGACTAGATGGCCTGTATGGCCCCTTCCAACTCTATGATTCTATGATTCTATTCTGCAGAGGAAACTGGCTCTTTTGTCTCCTGTTTCATCTGCACAACAACCCTGTGCAGTAGGCCTCAAGTCTTTCAATTCAACAACAACCTGTGTGGGAAGCCTTAAATGTTTCTTCTCTACCACCACCCTGTCCAAAGTAGCCCTTTCTGCCTGGGGAGCTGATCTTTATACTCTGCAGGTGAGCTGTAATTCCAGGAGCTCTCCAGGCCACACCTGTAGGTTGGCTACCCCTGGGTTGGAAATATTCCTGGAGGTTTGGAGGTGGGACTTCAAAATCATACAATGCCTCAGAGTCCAGCCTTCAAAGGAGCACCTGTAGGTTGGCTACCTCTGGGTTGGAAATATTCCTGGAGGTTTGGAGGTGGGACTTCAAAATCATACAATGCCTCAGAGTCCAGCCTTCAAAGGAGCCATTTTTGCCTGCAGTAGGGAGGGAGTGGTGCAGGTGTGTCCCTCCTGGCCTATGGGTTATGGCCAGCCCTTACCAGCAACTGTTTGTATTCTGGGCCAGCATCAGTCCTGTGAGTCTGAAAAGTGCAGGAAGATCTAAATAAATATTTACAGCCTGAAACTAAATAGAGAACAAGTAAATGTCTGGAGACACATAGTAACTGAAATAGTAACTGGCAAATAATCTTGGCCTGGCAAATAAAAAAAACAGTATAAAAAACCTTACTAAGGTCAAGACTGCTGTGCACAGACAGTCTTCCTCTTAGGGTTGCCAGCTTCCCTGTGAGGCTCGCTACCCCACCTCCCTCATGGGGAGTCTGTTATGGGGAGAGAAAGGGAAGACGATTGGAAAATGCTTTGAGACACCTGAGGCCTGCTGGGTCACTGTGGCCCATTCCCAGTTCTCTCAGATCTCTCACAACCCCACATATCTCACAGGTTGACTATTGTGGAGAGACGAATGGAAAAGGTGTTTGTAAACCGCTATGAGACTCCTTTGTGTAGTAAGCAATAGGGTACAAAAATCCGTTCTTCTAAGGAGCAACGATGAAAGAAGCATGTGGGCACATAACATTTTACCAACAGTGAAAATATGGGAGACAGAAGGAACAGGGTGGACACCTGTGTACTGTGACTACCCCATGTGTATTAGGGCAGAGGGGCATTTCAGTGAATGTGGCCTAATTCACACAAGAAGGGAAATGACGCAGAACTGGGAAGAACTAGTTGCCATGTAATCTTCCCCTAAGAAGAGTCTCCAGTGATTTTCCCTTCACATATCTGAGGACATGGCTCTGGAAAGCTCACCTGTAACCACTATGCCACAATTCCCAAAGGTCAGTCCTCTCCCACAATCAACGAACATTCCATACCACAGGTTCTTGACACCCATATCTCCACAACCATGGCCTCATTTGCCACTACACCACCACAGCCTCCCACACAACACACACATTCAACCCCATGCCCTTACAGACTGGACAACTCCTCCCCTTCCTCTCCCCACTGCCAAGCTCTAGCGCCCGTTGTCTTCTTGGAGACAACGGGCTTTGCCCCTAGTCAGAATATAATATAAATATAGTTATGTGCATAAGATAACATTCAGTGAGAAGTACATGTTTAGAAGGGACTATGTCTTAACACCCCCTTCAAAGATCGCTGCCTTGCTGTGGCAAGGGGGTTTGCGTAGCTCAGTGAAGCTATGAGCTATGCCGTGCAGGGCCACCCAAGACGGACAGGTCATGGCTGAGAGCTCTGACAAAAGGTGATCCACTGGAGAAGGAAATGGCAAACCACTCTAGTATCTTTGCCATGAAATCCCAATGGACAAGTTCAAAAGGCAAAACGAGATGACACCGGAAGATGAGCCCCTCAGGTCGGAAGGTGTCCAATATGCTACTGGGTATGAGCAGACAGCTAGTACGAGTAGCACCAGAATGAATGAAGCAGCTGGGCCAAAGCTCAGTTGTGGAAGTAACTGGTAGTGAAAAGACAGTCCGATGCTGTAAAGATTTTTATTCCATAGGAACCTGGAACATCAGATCCATGAATCAAGGCAAGCTGGACGTGGTTAAACGAGAAATGACAAGACTGAACATCGACATTTTAGGAATCAGTGAACTAAAATGGACAGTAATGGGTGAATTTAATTCAGACGACCATCAGGTATACTACTGTGGACAAGAATCTTGCAGAAGAAATGGAGTAGCCTTCATAATCAATAAGAGAGTAGGAAAAGCAGTCGGGATACAATCCCCAAAATGACAGAATGATCTCAGTTCAAATCCAAGGCAAACCTTTCAACATCACAGTAATCCAATGTGTAAACTGCACGGAGCTTTTATTCCAACCCCAGATCAATTCAGTCCCTGCCCTCTACACAGAATGCAATTTCCGTTTGGATTTTGGGCGATTTTAATTTTCCTTCTGCAGCAAGAAGGATTGATCCGGAGTGACCCAACCTGTATTGTGCGATATCTCAGACTGCTTTTAAGCCTGAATATCCAGCTTGGGAAAGAAAGCTCCGGACACGCTTACTTAAAGGAGAAGCCCCTAATTTCTCTCAACTTCTGTCGGTCCTGGATTTTTCCTCCCTCCTCTGCCTTTTTCGATCCTCTCCCCCTCCCCTCCAAGAAAAGAAAGAGGCTCCCTGCCTGGCTCCTCTCCCCCCCCCCTCAAGAAAAGAAAGAAAGAGGCTTGGTTCCCCCCACCTTCTGAACTACCCTAACCAAGTGCAGAAGACTTTCCTGTTTCAATGGGGAGGGGGGGAGGAAGTTCAAAGCGATCTGAATTCAACAGGATTGACAATGGAATAAAGAAAGTAAGTGCAGACTCTGCCCAGGTCTATGCCCCAACCACTGCTGCTGAAGAGGATGAATTTGACCAGTTCTATGAAGCCCTACAACACCTTCTAGAAGCAACGCCAAAAAATGGTGTGTTTATCATCATGGGGGATTGGAATGCTAAAGTAGGAAGCCAAAAGATAACTGGGATAACAGGCAAGTTTGGCCTTGGAGTACAAAATGAAGCAGGGCACAGGCTGGTAGAATTTTGTCAAGAGAATACAATGGTCATAGCAAACACTCTTTTCCAACAACCCAAGACTCTACACATGGACATCACCAGACAGTCAACACAGAAATCAGATTGACTACGTACTCTGCAGCCAAAGATGGAGATGTTCTATACCAGTGGTCCCCAACCTGCGGGCCGCGGCCCGGCGCCGGGCCACGAAGGCCATGGCGCCGGGCTGCAGCTCCCTCTCCCCGCCCCCCCCCCCGCCCCGCAGTAAAAAACTTCCCAGGCCGCAAGCTTGCAGCCCGGGAAGCTACTTACTGCGGGAGGGCGGGAAGAGGGAATCAGGGCCGGGCTGCGCCCGTGCAGGCCGCGGGCCGATCAGTGGGCATGGCTCGCGGGCGCGGGCCAATCCGCGGGCGTGGCCGGGCGCGGCCGGGCGCGTCTCGATGCGCGGGTGCAGCCCGCGGGCGCGGCCAGAAGCGTGGGCGTGGCCCGATGCCCTGCCGGTCCCCAGCCTAATAAAGGTTGGGGACCACTGTTCTATACAGTCAGTAAAAACAAGACCAGGAGCTGATTGTGGTTCAGATCATCAGCTTCTTGTTGCAAAATTTAGGCTTAAATTGAAGAAAGTAGGGTCACTAGGTCACTCAGATATGAACTAAATCATATCCCTGACAAATATACAGTAGAGGTGACAAATAGACAGAGTGCCTGAAGAACTATGGACGGAGGTTCGCAACATTGTACAAGAGGTAGCAACTAAAACCATCCCAAAGAAAAAGAAATGCAGGAAATCAAAATGGCTGTCTTAGGAAGCTTTACAAATAGCTAAGGAGAGAAGAGAAGTGAAAGGCAAGGGAGAAAGATAAAGATACACCCAATTGAATGCAGAATTCCAGAGAAAAGCTAGAAGAGATAAGAATGCCTTCTTAAATGAACAGTGTGCAAACAAATAGAAGAAAACAATAGAATAGGAAGGACCAGAGATCTCTTCAAGAAAATTGGAGATATGAAGAGAATGTTTCATGCAAAGATGGGTATGATAAGGAACCAAAATGGTAGGGACCTCATAGAAGCAGAAGAGATTTTAAAAAGGTGGCAAAATTATACAGAAGAACTATACAAGAGCGAGCTTAACATCCCTGAAAACCATGATGGGATAATCACTGACCTGGAGCCAGACATCCTGGAATGTGAAGTCAAATGGGTCTTAGGAAGTCTGAGCAACAATAAAGCTAGTGGTGTTGACAGCATTCCAGTTGAACTATTCAAAATCTTAAAAGACGATGCAGTAAAAGTGCTACACTCGATATGCCAGCAAATTTGGAAAACTCAACAATGGCCACAGGAATGGAAAAGATCAGTTTACATTCCAAAACCAAAGAAGGGCAATGCCAAAGAATGTTCAAACTACCGCACCATTGCACTCATTCCTCATGCTAGCAACGTTATGCTCAAAATTTTACAAGCTAGGCTCCAGCAATATGTGGACCGAGAACTTTCAGAAGTACAGGCAGGATTTAGAAGAGGCAGAGGAACTAGAGATCAAATTGCCAACATACACTGGATCATGGAGAAAGCTACGGAGTACCAGAAGAACGTCGACTTCTGCTTCATTGACTATGCTAAAGCCTTTGATTGTGTGGAGCACAACAAATTGTGGCAAGTTCTTAAAGAGATGGGAATACCAGAGCATCTTATTTGTCTCTTGAGAAACTTATATGCAGGTCAAGAAGCAACAGTGAGAAAAGGAGTTCGGCAAGGCTGTATACTATCGCCTTGCCTATTTAACTTGCATGCGGAGCACATCATGAGAAAGGCGGGGTTAGATGAGTCACAAATTGGAATCAAGATTGCAGGGAGAAATATTAACAACCTCAGATATGCAGATGATACCACTCTAATGGCAGAAAGTGAAGAGGAACTAAAGAGCCTGTTGATGAGGGTGAAGGAGGAGAGTGCAAAAGTTGGCTTGAAATTCAACATCAAGAAAATGAAGATCATGGCATCCGGCCCTCTCAATTCCTGGCAAATAGATGGAGAAGAAATAGATTTTATTTTCCTGGGCTCCAAGATCACTGCAGATGGGGACTGCAGCAAAGAAATTAAAAGACGCTTGTTAGTGGGGAGGAAAGCTATGGCAAATCTAGACAGCATCCTAAAAAGCAGAGACATCACCCTGCCAACAAAAGTGCGTCTAGTCAAGGCTATGGTATTCCCAGTTGCAATGTATGGCTGCGAATGTTGGACCATAAGGAAGGCCGAGCGTCAAAGAATTGAGGCTTTTGAACTCTGGTGCTGGAGAAGACTCTTGCGAGTCCCTTGGACTGCAAGGCGAACAAACCGGTCAGTCCTAGAGGAGATCAGCCCTGACTGCTCCTTAGAAGGCCAAATCCTGAAGATGAAACTCAAATACTTTGGTCACCTCATGAGGAGGAAGGACTCCCTGGAGAAGAGCCTAATGCTGGGAGCGATTCTGGGCAAAAGAAGAAGGGGACGACAGAGAACGAGGTGGCTGGATGGAGTCACTGAAGCAGGCGGTGCAAACATAAATGGACTCCAGGGAATGGTAGAGGACAGGAAGGCCTGAAGGATCATTGTCCATGAAGTCGCGATGGGTCGGACACTACTTCGCACCTAACAACAAGAACAACAATAACAACAACAACAATGTCTTAACAGTAGATAAAATAATATTAAAATACTATACTGTGTAAATAAAGTCATCAGTAATGGTGCATTCTAAAAGCTGCCACTTTGCAATAAGTGCTGATACAGTAAGTGCTAACCTGAGGATTTCCATCTATCAGCAGCACTTCTGTGTACATTGGATCTGATTACCCAGGGTGCCTACTAAGAGTGGAGAGCTTGGGACATGGCAACAGAAAAGGGGCGACAGAGAAGTATCTTTACACCACTCCACTGGATAGAAGGCTAAGGGCTATAAATAGAAGGCTAACGGCTAAGTGGGCGGAGAGTGGGCGTGAGCTGTCCATGACAAAAACTCGGAGGAGTGAATCAGGAGCCTCAAAGCGGCTCCTGATTCGCTCCTCCGAGTGGCACTCCAGGGCCAACTGGCCAATAGGGAGCTGTGGCTCCCCATTGGCTACTTGGCCCGTCCTAGGGACACCGCGCCGCCAACTCGACAGTCCTCCCAGCCAGCCGTCCTCGCCGCTGCGCCCTCCACACATTTTCCTGCCTCCAACTGACAGCGTTTGCCTGCGGACGAGGGGGGGATGCCGGGAAGGAGCGTCTCCAGACGCCGCTGCTACGCGGAGCCCCTGCTGCTTTCCCTCCACCCAGCGACAGCCCTTGCCCGGGAACCTACTGCACGCTAACCCCCATGCACCTCCCGACCTCTTTTCCTGTGCCCAACCCCGCCACGTCGCACCCACGGCCGCGTCGCACCTCTCCGACCCCTGCCACCCCCTCACTTCCCACCCTGACCCCGACCGTCCCTTTCGCCACCCGCGCACCCTTCTCCCTGACCCTACTCACCATTCTCCGCAGCGCCCGCTTTGCTGCCCCTTGAGCCTGCTCGCGGCTAGGCTGCATGACTCATGCGGCCGGCACCACGACGCGGGAGTCCCGCACATGCCTGGTGGCGCTCGGCTTTATGCTTCTGCCTGCCCTGCCCCCCAGGTGTCGCCGCGATCTACCATGTATGCGTGGAGCTCGGTGCATGCCTGGTAGTGTGCCCCGTCACCCCGCTGTGCACCACACCCCCCAGCCCTGCCCATGCCGCTCACCGCCACTGCTCTGCCTGCCCGACAAGCCGGAGGCTTCCACCCCCCATCTCAGCCGCCTGGAGGCTCCGCACGCCGGTCCTCTTCTGCCCATTTTTAGAAATGGGGTTTGCTTCTAGTATGTTCCATAATTTCTATCTGCACTGATCACAGGGACACAACCTGTCTTCCTTAGGGGACTTTTTGTATCACCCCTCCAAGACCACTGAAGGAAGTACTTGGCCCCTGGCCAAGGGAAAAGCCCTACTTTGAGCATAGTCATAGAATCATAGAATCATAGAATCATAGAGTTGGAAGGGGCCATACAGGCCATCTAGTCCAACCCCCTGCTCAACGCAGGATTAGCCCAAAGCATCCTAAAGCATCCAAGAAAAGTGTGTATCCAACCTTTGCTTGAAGACTTCCAGTGAGGGGGAGCTCACCACCTCCTTAGGCAGCCTATTCCACTGCTGAACTACTCTGACTGTGAAAAATTTTTTTCCTGATATCTAGCCTATATCGTTGTACCTGTAGTTTAAACCCATCACTGCATGTCCTCTCATAGTAAATTGTTATGTGCATTTCATACCACATGATGTTTAAATCCTGAACATGGCTGATGTACATCTACTTCCCCTTGTGACTTCAGTTTAAAGCCCACCTGATGAATCTCCTCAGGTTCTTGCCAAACCCATTCTTTCCCAACTTGTATATGTGAAGTTCATCCTGTGCTAGGAGGCCTTCTAGAAAACTTATCCCATGGTCCCAGAAAACGTATCCCGTGATCCAAGACAAATCAGCATGGATTTGTCTCCAACAGGTCCTGTCAGACCAACCTGGTTTCCTTTTTTGACCAAGTAACAGGTTTGCTGGATCGGGGAAATTCGGTTGATGTTGTTTACTTCGATTTTCAGATAGTTAGATGGATAGGGAATTGGTTAGAGAACCGCACTCAAAGAGTTGTTGTCAATGGTGTTTCATCAGACTGGAGAGAGGTGAGTAGCGGGGTACCTCAGGGCTCGGTGCTCAGCCCGGTACTTTTAAACATATTTATTAATGATCTAGATGAGGGGGTGGAGGTTTGCAGATGACACCAAATTGGGAGGACTGGCAAATACTTTGGAAGATAGAGACAGAGTTCAAGGAGATCTGAACACAATGGAAAAATGGGCAAATGAGAACAAGATGCAATTTAATAAAGATAAGTGTAAAGTTCTGCATCTGGGTCAGAAAAATGAAAAGCATGCCTACTGGATGGGGGATACGCTTCTAGGTAACACTGTGTGTGAACGAGACCTTGGGGTACTTGTGGATTGTAAGCTAAACATGAGCAGGCAGTGTGATGCCGCGGTAAAAAAGGCAAATGCCATTTTGGGCTGTATCAACAGGGGCATCACATCAAAATCACAAGATGTCCCAGTCCTATTGTATACGGCACTGGTCAGACCACACCTGGAGTACTGTGTGCAGTTCTGGAGGCCTCACTTCAAGAAGGACGTAGATAAAATTGAAAGGTACAGAGGAGAGCGGCGAAGATGATCTGGGGCCAAGGGACTAGCCCTATGAAGATAGGTTGAGGGACTTGGGAATGTTCAGCCTGGAGAAAAGGAGGTTGAGAGGGGACATGATAGCCCTCTTTAAGTATTTGAAAGGGTGTCACTTGGAGGAGGGCAGGATGCTGTTTCCGTTGGCTGCAGAGGAGAGGACACGCAGTAATGGGTTTAAACTTCAAGTACAACGATATAGGCTAGATATCAGGAAAAAGTTTTTCACAGTCAGAGTAGTTCAGCAGTGGAATAGGCTGCCTAAGGAGGTGGTGAGCTCCCCCTCACTGGCAGTTTTCAAGCAAAGGTTGGATACACACTTTTCTTGGATGCTTTAGGATGCTTTGGGCTGATCCTGCGTTGAGCAGGGTGTTGGACTACATGGCCTATATGGCCCCTTCCAACTCTATGATTCTGTGATTCTATAATCCAAATCCCACCTGCCGACATTGCTAACGCAGCCAGCGGTTTGCCTCCACTATCATCAGCTCCCAACTCATTCCTCTTCCCCTCACCATCAGGATCGATGAGAAAACCACTTGGTGTTTTGAATGAGTTACATAGGAACTGTGAGGAATGGATTTTTTTGAGTAGAACTAACTCCCCCCAGCACTTTTTCTGTGTGAAACCTTCTTGGGGTGGGGCAAGGCAGGTGTACTTCCTCTCCTTATGGAGAATGTCTGTGGGTATTGGGGGTAGGGGACAGTTTGGATCATAGACTCAACAACAACAAGCCTTTAATAGCATACAAAAGTACAATATAAGAAGGGAAAGTGCAAAAGGATCCACTGCTAGTGAGAACAAAGGCAGAGATCATGCGTTAGAGGAAGACATAATACATTCACAATTTCTCATGGCAAGATATAAAAAACTTTGCAACTGGTTCAATTATATCAGGGTTCTGGGATGTCAAAAGAAACTGGATCTTACGTTCATCCGAATGCAGTTCTCATTTACACAGCAGTGAGTTAAGAAGTGCCTCTTTCTGGGGCAGGGGCATAGTCTCTGAGGAAGGGGCATTTTTAAAATATCGGCCCTCTAGTACTGTCTCTTATGGCATAGAGTGGTAAGGCAGCAGAAATGCAGTCTGAAAGCTCTGCCCATGAGGCTGGGAGTTCGATCCCAGCAGCCGGCTCAAGATTGACTCAGCCTTCCATCCTTCCGAGGTCGGTAAAATGAGTACCCAGCTTGCTGGGGGGTAAACGGTAATGACTGGGGAAGGCACTGGCAAACCACCCCGTATTGAGTCTGCCATGAAAACGCTGGAGGGCGTCACCCCAAGGGTCAGACATGACTCGGTGCTTGCACAGAGGATACCTTTACCTTTACCTGAGTTAAGGAAGTTAGCTCGGATCGAGGAATAAATGGACAACGGAAGAAAATTTGTGTAATTGATTCTATACAGCATTGTCCACAGGGGCACAACCTAGCTGAATGCGGGATCTGTTGAAATCTCCCATATAGAACAGCAGAAGGTAGAGCATTAGGTCTAGCTAACATGAATGCTCTATGCTGTTGTGGGATGATTAGATGGTAGAAAAACGCAGCTAGGGGCTGAGACCTTGGTGAGATCCCCAAGCTGAATGGCGAGCAAACGTTTCCAGCTTTACTGCTAAGTTCCTGCATTTCTATGTCTAACAGTCTGCGTTTAATTGAATTAAATGCAGCCTTTTCAGATACCAGATACAAGGAGTCTAAAGAGATCCCTATAGATTTAATTTTTCCCTCAATGTGTCTTAACCAAGTAGATCGGTGGTCCCCAACCACCGGGCTGTGGCCCGGTGCCGGGCTGCAAAGGCCCTGGCACCAGGCTGCGGCTCCCTCTCTCCGTCGGGCCGTGCTGGGCGGTGCATATATTTTTGCGCCATGCGCGGCCGCAAACCCGCATGCACGGCACTCCCATGCATGCACGCATGTGCGGCTGGGTTGCACATGTGCATTTGTGCCATGCGCGGCCGCAAATGTGCATGTGCGGCACTCCCACACATTTAGGAAATGGAAGGAGGACCTTATAACCAAGGAGGAATATAAACAAATAATCAATGCTTGTAGGGAAAGTGTTAGAAAAGCTAAAGCACAGTATGAGTTTAGGCTAGCAAGAAATGCTAAAAACAACAAGAAAGGGTTCTTTGGTTATATTCAAAATAAGAAAAAGAATTGGGACATGGTAGGACCATTGTGGGGATCCAAAAGTGACAGGTGATGAAGAGAGGGCTGAATTGTTCAATTCCTACTTCTCCTCAGTCTTCTCTTGTGAGGGGAATCATGCTCAATTTCATGTGATGAGGAGTGGGAGTTGTGGCCCTCACTATAGGGTTAGTCCATCGATACCTAGTTTCTTTAAATGAAACCAAATCTTCTGGGCCAGATGAATTGCATCCAAGAACTTGCAGGTCTAATTTCTGAGCATCTGTCCATTATTTTTGACAATTCTTTAAAAACAGGTGAAGTGCTAGAAGACTGGAGGTGGGCAAACGTCCCCATCTTCAAGAAGGGGAAAATGCAGGATCCGGATAAATACCAATCCATCAGCTTGATGTCTATAGCTGGCAAAATTTTAGAACAAATCATCAGACAGTCGGTTCTTGAGCAGCTAGAGCAGATGGCTGTGATTACTCAGCATAGCTTTCTCAAGAATGAGTCATGTCAGACTAACCTTATCTCTTTTTTGAGAAAGTTACTACCTTGCTAGATCATAGGTATGCTGTGGACACTGTTTACCTTGATTTCAGTAAGGCTTTTAATAAAGTTCCACATAATATTCTTATTGGTAAGTTGGCAAAATGTGGTATAGATCCTATTACTGTTAGGTGGTTTGAGAACTCATTGACAGATAATACCCAAAGGATGCTTGTAAATGGTTCATCTTCTTGGAGAGGAGTGATGACTGAAGTGCCTGAGGGATCTTTCCTGGACATGTTGTCCAACATATTCATAAATAATTTGGATGAAAGAATAGAGTAGGTGCTTATTAAAATTTCAGATGACACTAAACTGGGAGGGGTAGCAAACACAACAGAAGAATCAGGATACAAGATAATCTTGACAGGCTAGAAAATTTGGCTAAAATTAATTTCAATAGTGATAAATGTAAAGTTCTGTGTTTAGGTAGGAAAAATCAAATGCATCACTATATGATGCATGAGACTTTTCTTGGCAGTAGTAAATGTGAAAAGGATCTGGGAGTCTTAGTAGACCATACACTGAACATGAGTCAGCAGTGAAAATCAGATTTGGGGCTGTATTAAAAGGCGTATTAAGAGTATAGTGTCCAGATCACAAGAGGTGATCCTCCATATGGCACCCTTTTAAATACTTGAAGATGGTAGAGAAACCATATAAGAACCAACTCAGTCTCCTCTCTAGGCTAAATAGACCATCTGGAGATCAATTATAATAGCAGGAGATCTCCCGGTGCCACCTGGAGGTTGGCAGCCCTACTTTCTCTGGGGTTTGTTTCTCTGGATGACCAAACGCTCCTCTCCTCCCTGGGGATATGCATTCTTTTTGCCCAGGCTTTTGCATTGATTCTGTGACATTATGGCTCCATTCCCATTTTTCTGGCTTCCCCTCAGAATCCTTTACATATACTGAGACCTGTATGGTGACTTTTGTGGTTTGGCTGACGACACCCTACGTCTGAAGTGATGACTTCACCAGTGTTCATAAGCACAGGATAACACAGCCAATGGTATAAGAAGGGCAGTGTAGTCTAATGAAGCCAAGGAAATTGAGAGAAGAAATGTAGTGCCAAACAAAGTTGTCCTCTGGACAGCATCAGGACAATATAGGTGTTCACAGATCAGGGCTACCAACTCTTGGTTGAAAAATCTCTGGGGATTTGCTTAGCCTGAGTTAAAATATAATTTTAAAATGCCACAAGGGCTGCGGTAGGCTGAGGCAGTGTTCCCTCCCCCCATTTTGGTGTTGTGGCGTAGACCCAGTTTGGTGTAGTGGTTAGGAGTGCGGACCTAATCATAGAATCATAGTATCATAGAGTTGGAAGGGGCCATACAGGCCATCTAGTCCAACCCCCTGCTCTACGCAGGATCAGCCCTAAGCATCCTAAAGCATCCAAGAAAAGTGTGTATCCAACCGTTGCTTGAAGATTGCCAGTGAGGGGGAACTCATCACCTCCTTAGGCAGCCTATTCCACTGCTGAACTACTCTGACTGTGAAAATATTTTCCTGATATCTAGCCTATATCGTTGTACTTGAAGTTTAAACCCATTACTGCGTGTCCTCTCCTCTGCAGCCAGCAGAAACAGCATCCTGCCCTCCTCCAAGTGACAACCTTTCAAATACTTAAAGAGGGCTATCATGTCCCCTCTCAACCTCCTTTTCTCCAGGCTGAACATTGCCAAGTTCCTCAACATATTTTCATAGGGCTTGGTCCCTTGGCCCCAGATCATCCTCGTCGCTCTCCTCTGTGCCCTTTCAATTTTATCTACGTCTTTCTTGAAGTGAGGCCTCCAGGACTGCTCACAGTATTCCATGTGTGGTCTGACCAGTGCCATATACAATGTGACTATGACATCTTGTGATTTTGATGTGATGCCTCTGTTGATACAGCCCAAAATGGCATTTGCCTTTTTTACCGCTGCATCACACTGCCTGCTTATGTTTAGTTTACAATCCACAAGTACCCCAAGGTCTCGTTCACACACAGTGTTACCTAGAAGCATATCCCCAATCCAGTAGGCATGCTTTCATTTTTCTGACCCAGATGCAGAACTTTACACTTATCTTTATTAAATTGCATCTTGTTCTCATTTGCCCATTTTTCCATTGTGTTCAGATCTCGTTGAACTCTGTCTCTATCTTCCGGAGTATTTGCCAGTCCTCCCAATTTGGTGTCATCTGCAAACTTGATGAGTAGTCCCTCCACCCCCTCATCTAGATCATTAATAAATATGGTAAAAAGTACCGGGCCAAGCACCGAGCCCTGAGGTACCCCGCTACTCACCTCTCTCCAGTCTGATGAAACACCATTGACAACAACTCTTTGAGTGCGGTTCTCTAACCAATTCCCTATCCACCTATCTGAAAATCCAGATTGCAGTCCTTCAACTTATCCATCAGAAGATCATGGGGAACCTTGTCAAAAGCTTTACTAAAACCCAAGTAAATGACATCAACCGAATTTCCCCAATCCAGCAAACCTGTTACTTGGTCAAAAAAGGAAACTAGGTTGGTCTGGCAGGACCTGTTGGAGACAAATCCATGCTGACTTCCTTGGATCACCAAATTGTCCTCCAGATGTTTGCAGATCGCTCCCTTTAATATCTGCTCCATTATCTTCCCCACAACAGAGGTCAGACTCACTGGTCTGTAGTTTCCCGGGTCATCCTTCCTCCCTTTTTTGAAGATCGGAATAACATTTGCTCTCTTCCAGTCCTCCAGGACATCTCCAGTCCTTAAAGAGGTCCCGAAGATGATGGACAAGGGCTGTGCAAGTTTTCTGGAAAGTTCTTTGAGTACTCTCGGGTGCATTTCATCCGGACCAGGGGATTTGAACTCAATCTGGCATGCCGAGTTCGATTCTGCACTCCCCCACATGCAGCCAGCTGGGTGACCTTGGGCTCAGCACAGCACTGATAAAAATGTTCTGACTGAGCAGTGATATCAGGGCTCTTTCAGCCTCACCTCCCTCACAGGGTGTCAGTTGTGGGGAGAGGAAAGGGAAGGCAACTGTAAGCCGCTTTGAGCTTCCTTCTGGTAGAGAAAAGTGGCCTATAAGAACCAACTCCTCTTCCTTCTTCTTCTTCCTTACCAGCTGACAAAGTGCCACCTGCCCTACATGCAACCTCAATGCAACCTAGTAACACTCTTGTAGCTCTCAATATCACTCTGCTAGCTTTCTGTTGTCCCCCGTATTGAGTCTTGGCCCTTTGAAATTTGATGTGTAGCTTGGTTAATAACTAGGGCATCCTTTTTCAACCTTTCAGAGGAGTCCCTGAAATAATTTTTTCAGATGTGAGGAGCCCTGGAAGCTGTCCATGCCATCCCACACCGCCAGAAGTGCTACCCCCACCCTCAGCCCTCCACCGCTACCCCCACCCTCAGCCCTCCATTTGCTCCCTCCCACTGCCTTTACTACCACTATGGTGGCTGTGCCTCACGTAGGCTGGAAAGAAGAGTAGGAACTGAGAAGACAGTCCGGACCCCCCATATCACACCACTTCAGTGGACCCCCTACAGATATCCTGTTTAGGAATCTCCAAACTAGGGTCGGAAGAGCTGGTTGGAAAGTATTTCCAGAACTTGTGAGAGTACTTGATAAACATCATTGACATATTGCAATCATAGCTCACTGTATTTGGTTTGTACCTCTTCTAGAGATTGGTCCGGAACAGTAGCCAAGAGCAGGAACATGATCAGCAGGTGCATTTCTAGGGAAAAAGACAACGCCATATAGTACTGGGTCTGGGAACTTCACTTCTGTATGCATTGGAGTACTAAAGTTCACCCATATGGACCATTTCCTCTCTTACTTTGTTTCAACATCGTTATGTCTTGAGTTTGCTGCATCTGTTCCTCAATAGGGTGTTTAAGCAAGGATCAGACTGCATTTTTTCAAATGGTGTCTGTTTTGCCTTCCATCATGCCCTTTGATATTAAGAGAGCCACTTTGTTGTTTTTTTAGCATGTCCAATAACATTACAACGCACTTGCATAAAGGCTCATTTTGTAATGGGCAAAAACTAGTGCAGCCTTCCTCAATTTTTTTAACATTGAGAAAACCCTGATACATTCTTCAGGCTTCAAGAAATCCCAGGAATTGTGTGATTGTATCTAGCGTTTTCATGGCAGACTCAATACAGGGTGTTTTGCCAATGCCTTCCCCAGTCATTACTGTTGACCCCCCAGCAGGAAGCTGGGTACTTATTTTACTGACCTCAGAAGAAGAAGAAGAAGAAGAAGAAGAAGAAGAAGAAGAAGAAGGGTTGGTTCTTATATGCCGCTTTTCCCTACCCGAAGGAGGCTCAAAGTGGCTTACAATCGCCTTCCCATTCCTCTCCCCACAACAGATACCCTGTGGGGTGGGTGAGGCTAAGAGAGCCCTTATATCACTGCCCGGTCAGAACAGTTTTATCAGTGCCGTGGCGAGCCCAAGGTCACCCAGCTGGTTGCATGTGGGGGAGCGCAGAATCGAAGTCCGCACTCCTAACCACTACACCAAACTGGCTCCAGGATGGAAGGCTGAGTCAGAAGGATGGAAGGCTGCTTTCCCCCTCTGTTGAGTATGTGGGGACTTCAGTGGAATGGATGAGAGGGGAGTGGGGAAGAATTGCAAGGAGCTGCAAACTACTAGTCCCTGTCATTTGGAGGTCACGTGGAATTCCAGGAGGTCTCCAGGCTCATCCTGGAGATTGGCAACCCTAGCTATACTGACCATAGTCTAGCTAACTGAGCATAAAAGGGTATAGTTCTGCATTGGGTAGCAGTGTTCATGTCCTACTAATAACGTCACATCTTTTTTTCCAAATGGGGCTGAAAGCAATTGGAAGGGGGAGGGGAGTCAGAGTCAAACATTCCTTATTAAGTGGCACTTTCCCAATTTGGAGAACTGTCCTAAACTGTATTTTTGTTTCACTGACTTAAAAAACAAACAAATACACCAGGTTTGAAAGCCAGCAGTTGGTCCTAGTTTGGAATGTGAACTGTTAATTTGGTCCATAGGATTTTGGCACTTACAATAAAGGCTTATTAGAATTTACCTTTCAAGTGTGGTCCCTTTGCGTCCTCCAAGGAGCACCAGCTGAGAATTAAAATTAAACCGCACTGAAGAGGTGTATATATAGCAGGAACACTTCCTGCTTTGGAACAAACTGCAAACAACATCAAAACCCACATCAGGACCCATCTGCATTTTTGGAATTACTGAAAGAACTAATTAGTTCTTTAGAAGTCTTGTACTCACACCTCAGGTTCTAGCAATATGTGCAGAACAAATCTTCATTGGATTCACATCCCGAAGTGAGGACCCTAATAATCAAGAAAATCATTATTGAAGACGGCCTGGCCAGCATGGTAGTGGTTAAGAGTGGTGGACTCTAATCTGAAGAACCAGGCTTGAGTCCCCACTCTTCCACATGTAGACAGCAGGGTAACCTTGGACAAGTCACAGTTCTCTTATTGCTGTTCTCACAGAGTAGTTCTCTCTGAGCGCTCCCACCAACCTCACAGGGTGTCTAGTGTAGGGGGTGGGGAAGGGAAAGTTGTTTGAAGCCTCTTTCAGGCTCCTTCAGAGTGTGAAAATCATAGAATAGAATCATAGAATCATAGAGTTGGAAGGGGCCATACAGGCCATCTAGTCCAATCCCCTGCTCAACGCAGGATTAGCCCTAAGCATCCTAAAGCATCCAAGAAAACTGTGTATCCACCCCCTCATCTAGATCGTTAATAAATATGTTAAAAAGTACCGGGCCGAGCACCGAGCCCTGAGGTACCCTGCTACTCACCTCTCTCCAGTCTGATGAAACACCATTGACAACAACTCTTTGAGTGCAGTTCTCTAACCAATTCCCATCTACATATTTGTCACAGCCAGCGCTCCTTAGCTTCTGAGATCTGATGGTATCAGGCAAGCCTGGCCTAACCAGGTTAGGGCTGAGAAGAAGAAGAAGAAGAGTTGGTTCTTATATGCCGCTTTTCCCTACCCGAAGGAGGTTCAGAGCGGCTTACAGTCGCCTTCCCATTCCTCTCCCCACAACAGACACCCTGTGGGGTGGGTGAGGCTGAGAGAGCCCTGATATCACTGCCCGGTCAGAACAGTTTTATCAGTGCTGTGGCGAGCCCAAGGTCACCCAGCTGGCTGCATGTGGGGGAGTGAAGAATCGAACCTGGCATGCCAGATTAGAAGTCTGCACTCCTAACCACTACACCAAACTGGCTCTCTTGAGACATCTTAGAGCCACACAATAAGCTACTTGGTCCTAGGGATGCCAACCTCCAGGTGGGATTTGAAGGAGCCCTGGAATTGCAGCTCTTCTGCAGGCTATGGAAATCAGTCCCCTTGAAGAAAACGGATGCTTTGGAGCCGTGGTCCCCAACCTTTTCATCACCGGGAAACGGTCAACTCTTGACAATTTTACCGTGGCCCGGGGGGGTAGTCTTTTGCCGAGGGATGTCACTGCCGCCTGAGCCCCTCCTCCGCTTGCTTTCCCGCCGGCGCCCCTGACTTCCCCCCACCCACTGGGGGGCGCTGCCAGCAGCAGCTGCACAGTGCTACGTCAAGGGGGAGCCCCAGCCATGGCGGCCGCTGGAGAGCACCAAAAGTGAGCCGGTGGCAGAGTGGCAGGGCAGCCCCCGAGGCAGCAGCTGGGGAGGAGGATGAGGAGGAGCTGCGGCCCGGTACCGACAGATCGACGGACCGGTACCAGTCCCCGGACCGGGGGTTGGGGACCTCTGCTTTGGAGGATGCACATTGTACCACGCTGAGGTTCCTGCCCTCCCAAAATCTCCAGGAGTTTCCCAGTTGGGATGTAGCACTCTTTCAGACCCCATATCCTGCCAGTTGCCAGGGGGAACCTGGCTACCCAAATTTGATTGACAATGTCACTGCAACTCAGATGTTTCTGTTGGGGTCTCTCCCCCCTTTTTGTGTGATAAACTATACCTAAGGCCCTTTGCAGGGCCTTATTTATTCATATTCATATTCATATTCATATACTTCCCTCCCTTTGAGGCTCAGAGCGGTTTACATAAAACGTATAAACAATACAAGAAACAAACCATAACATATAAATAACCGTAACATTGATACTATAACAGATCATTGTAAAAGTGCAAACAATGCAAACAGTGCAACAGTGCAAACAGGTCCAGAGCGCACTGATGGAGTTCAGGGAGGGAGGGAGGGAGGAGGCAGGGGCCCTTCAGATGCTGTTGGTTATGTCTGGTCTCAACCAAATGCCTGGCGGAAGAGCTCCCTTTTGCAGGCCCTGCAGAACTGTCTTAGCTCTGTCAGGGCTCTGATCTCCTAAGGGACCTCATTCCTCCAGGTGGGGGCCAGGCAGACTTCTTTAGGGCCGGGGACCATTAGCCGGTTGGTGGCGGTGGAGCGTAGAGCGCTTTTGGGGGCATAGGCAGGGAGGTGGTCCCTCAGGTACACATATGGCCTTGAAGGTATAAAAAGCAGATAACAGTTCTTAGTTTTTCATAATAATAATAACATTAACATTAAACTATAACAGAGGTAACAGAATATAACAATGCAAACAGGCCCAGAGCAGAACACATGGGAGGATTTCTGGGAGGGAAGGAGCAGGGGCCTTGTAGATGTTGCTGGTCACCTGGTCTCAACCACTCCCTTTTGCAGGCCCAGCTTTCGCTCTGTCAGGGCCCTGATCTCATCTGGGAGCTCATTCCACAAGGTAGGGGCCAGGGCAGAGAAGGCTCTGGCCCTGATTGAGGCCAGGCAGACTTCTTTAGGGCCAGGGATCATTAGCTGGTTGGTGGTGGCGGGGCATAAAGCTCTGAGGACCTTGGTCTTCATGACCAGTTTGTTGGCCTTCCAAAGCAACAGGGGGATGCTAAATTGGACATTCAGTTCCTGCTCTTGTCATTATCGAATGCACAAAGGCTTCCTAGATAAGGTTTGGCAACTTCCCGAAATTAATTTTTTTTTAAGGGATCAAGGATCAAAATTTTTAATGATGCTTTAAGCATCACTGAAGGCTATAAACCAAGAACATGGTAGTAAGGTTCAGTGAACCATGTGGGTTGAAACATTATTCAGATTGGTTCAGTTGAAAGAGAACAGTGTTTTCAATGCTAATGCTGTAATTTGTTTCAGTTAATGGTTACAAGAGTAAATTACAAATGCAATCTTTCAGAACTAAATAATTGTTCAGCCACTTCTACATGGGTTAAAGGATGTGCATTTCAATTGCAATTTTAAAAAATCAGCATGACACCTTTCATTTGAATGTATTTATTTATTTAGGATATGTCTGCCCTCCCTCTAATTGCACATAGCAGGTCCCTTAACTGGCTTTAACCAAGAGGGATAAGTCAAAAAGGGAGGGGGGCGTTGTTAAAAACATTTGCAGCAGGAAACACGCTCCTCCCCAAGTTTCAGTGATTGTATCATACATGGGCAAAGTGTTCTTTGAAGGAGAGCAGGGCCAGTGCTTTGTTGGTTCCATTTGAATCAGCATCTGGAACATTCTAAATTAGCAATGTCCTTTGACATTGTCCTTTTTACTATGTGACCTCCGATGGGCCGGGACTTGCCTCTTGTGAATTTTTTTTAAGGGAAGGATTCTCCTCCCACCCCACCCCACCCCCAAAAAAATAGGATGCCTGGCCAACAGTAGGACATGCCTAACATAGTTCAAATCAGCAGTTCCCAGGGTGGTGCCCATCATCCCTTTCCTGACACCCACCTAGTTATTTCAAAAAGCGTGTGGGGTCTTTTGCCTGGCAGGACTTCTGAATGTCCACTGGAGAGCCAATGAGCTGTGCAGATAAAAATACCATCGATATAGCTGCTGCTGCCTCCACAGGGCTAGTTTTATTTAGTCTCACTCCTCTTTCAAAGTTGTGTGGCACCTGGGCTTCCTATGTGGGCTTGGCTCTACCTCCTATGGTAGCCCTTTTGTGCTCATGCCCAGCACCCTGTGTCAGGTTTCTAGTGGCCAATCAGAAGCCAAGCTGGACAAGAGCCCTGCATGACCCCATCCACTTCCTAAAATAACTTAATGGATGCCAGGAAAGGTGTTGGCGGATGCCATTTCCCCCACAGGAACCACACCGTGGACCTCTGCCACAGAGTCTAGCCTCCAAAGCAGCCATTTTGTCCAGGGGAACTGATCTCTGCCATCAATCAATTCTGGAGGGGGACAGCTCTATGCCCATCTTTCCTAATGTTACGACTGTTGTGTCTGTAGTTCTGCCAAGGACCGAACTTGAGGTCCAAGCCAGGATCATAAGCCTGCACTGTAATTGACCAATGTGTGGCTAGATCCCATGTGCTGGATCCAGTCAGTTTAAAGTCTAGTCCAACCCCCTGCTCAACGCAGGATCAGCCCTAAGCATCCTAAAGCATCCAAGAAAAGTGGGTATCCAACCTTTGCTTGAAGACTGCCAGTGAGGGGGAGCTCACCACCTTCTTAGGCAGCCTATTCCACTGCTGAACTACTCTGTGAAAATTTTTTCCTGATATCTAGCCTATATCGTTGTACTTGTAGTTTAAACCCATTACTGCGCATCCTTTGCACCCAATGGAAACAGCATCCTGCTGTCCTCCAAGTGACAACCTTTCAAATACTTAAAGAGGGCTATCATGTCCCCTCTCAACCTCCTTTTCTCTAGGCTGAACACTCCCAAGTCCCTCAACCTATCTTCATAGGGCTTGGTCCCTTGGCCCCAGATCATCTTCGTCGCTCTCCTCTGTACCCTTTCAATTTTATCTACGTCCTTCTTGAAGTGAGGCCTCCAGAACTGCACACAGTACTCCAAGTGTGGTCTGACCAGTGCCGTATACAATGGGACTATGACATCTTGTGATTTTGATGTGATGCCTCTGTTGATACAGCCCAAAATGGCATTTGCCTTTTTTACCGCTGCATCACACTGCCTGCTCATGTTTAGTTTACAATCCACAAGTACCCCAAGGTCTCTGCACAGGCGAGAAGATTGATTGAGGGGCTTTTGTATATAAATTGGGGTTGGTTGCAGGTTTCTTCAGTTCCGTTTTGATTCTTGTCCTATAATGCTGGGGTCACACTAGAACTGAAATGAACTCCCAGCGTCCTGAGGTCTATGAACCCATGGATCTAACAAGAACCTAATGTTTCAACAACTCTCAACTGCTTTTTACCTTCATTAATTTTGAGCTGAGTCTTCTACATCGCTTTTTTCAAACACCCATTTAAAAATAACACCTCACAGAATAAAACTGACTTTGTTGAAATTAGCCAATATATCCACCTCTATTCCAGAGGGGTTACCATAGGCATGTCAGTCTGCATCATCCAGAATAAGAAAGAGTTTTGTGATAAGAAAGAGTTTTGTGATAAAATGAATTTATTGCAATATCTAAGTTTGTGAGTCAAGGCCCATTTCCAGCGTCTATATGTCTGTGTTACTTGTCACTTCCATGCTTGGGGCAGTTACCAAAACCCTTTTGGCTTGTCCAGCAGGAAGAAGCCTTTTGCCTTCTCTGAAATTCCCAGCAAAGAACTTTTCGTTGTCAGGCATTAGGTGGAAGGGTTGTGCAAATGGCCACCCTTCACAGTTTTTAAAATCAAATTTAGTGGGTTTGAATGCATAGCTGCAACAAGGAAGGCAAATCAAACCACCAAGGACAACTTTTTGTTCAAATTAAACAGAAGAGAAATACATTCTGCCCTAACTCTCACTGATCCTGTTTCTTCTCATAGGCCCATTATGCACGGCCGCCGAAACGGCGATTTCGGGTCACGTGGAAAACGCGGAGGGGGAAGACGCGACGCATACCGGTTATGCACGGGGCGGGGCGCGACGGCGGCAAAACCCAGAGTAACCGATTATGCACGCGCCGATCCGGGCGCCGCTTCTGGTTGCGCCCCGCTCACCCGGAAGCTGCGCTTTCTTCCGCATTTCACTGATGCGGCTTTTTCGGCGGCATGCACCGAAGCTGCAGCCGGTTGCAGCCGGCTCCGTGCGTTATCCGTGATTTTAGTCGCCGCCATTCCACCCCGAATGTGCGCTAAAACCCCCGTGCATAATGGGTCATAATTCTAACCATCTTGGGTAAAATCAGCTTTCCCTTCTTCAGTTCCCCCCTCCTTCGAACTGTCATTTTCAGCTGTCAATTCCTGTCGCTTTGCTTCCAAGAGAAAAGTGCCTCCCCTCACTCTCACCCAATCCTGCCTGAGACGCTTCATCTCATCCAATCAACACAAAGTTCCTTTTCGATGAGTAACAATTAAGAAAAAGAAAGCATGCCTCGCCCCCCCCCGCTCAAGCTCCTTTAACCTTTCCACATCTGCATGTGGTTTCCCTTTAAATATAGGTTTGTGAAGTCCAGGTGGGAACATATCTGGAGATTTGAAGGTGGAGCCCGTGGAGGGAGGGATTGGGAGAGGGGAGGGGGGGCCTCTGTGTACTGTAATCCCCCTCCAAGGGAAAAGATCTTTGCTGTCGGGAGATCAGTTGTAATTCTGGGAGATCTGAAGACTGGTGTTCCCACGTTTAATTTTTCATTTTATCTACTTCTAAAAATATAACCAACCATGTCATTAGAAGGCAAGATATAACAGCTAAGGCTCACTTACTTTAGACACATCATGTGTTCAAACACTTTAGAAAAAACATTAATGCTCAGCATGGTCAGCGGCAAAAGGAGACGTGGTCGCCAAAGGATCCGCTGGCTCGACACGATCAAAGCCAACACAGGGATGACCATGAACCAACTAAAAAAAGCGGTCATTGACAGAGACGCTTGGGGGAAGCTTTCCTGTAGAATCGCCAATGGCATCATCATCATCATCATCATCATCACCTATTTTCAAGCCCTCCAATATTCCCCTTGTGTTAGTACACATGTAAATTCCTCCAGTTCTGATGCCCAAAGGACAATTGGAGGTTTCTGTGGTTTGGGAACCCTTGAACTCCCACTGGCTGTATGATTGCTAACTCTGGGTTGGAAATACCTGGAGACTTTGGAGGTGGAGCCAGGAATGGGTGGGATTTGGGGCAGGGAGGGACTGCAGCAGAGTAGAATCCTATAGATTCCACCCTCCAAAGCAGCCCTTTTCTCTGGGGAACTGATCTCTGTCGCCAGGAGATCAGCTGTAATTCCAGGGGCTCCCCAGGCACTGGATAGGAGTTAGTTTTTCCTTCATACAATCACAAACCAGGATTCTAAATCTGGACTAATCCTGGTTAGTTTTTTTTTTTTTTTTTAATGGGGGAAAATGGAAGAAAAATGTAAAATGTCACAGTAAACTTGAACATGATTCTGGCCAAGTGACAAATCGTGTTTGCGCCTTTCATGTACAAACCTCTGCTTACTGTGAGGCATGAACGCTGGCCAAGCCTGATAACATCGGATCTGTTTAAAGTATCGTTTCCTAAACATTTAGCTCAAGGCAGATAACAGCTCCGTCTGTGACACACTGGCAAGAGTATGCAAAGCGTTCTCCATCTGAGTGTTTCCATTTTTAATGCCTGAGGCACGTCGATTTAATTGCTCTCATCCAGGTTGTTCAGTGTACATGGCAGTTGTCTACTGCCGGAACATGCAGCGAGGGTACCAGTAAGCACCAAAGAAGGTCCTCCTTGTTCCTGAAGGTTGGGAGGAAACGTCTTCCAGATACTTGATGTTCTGATCTTGCAGGTGGTATGATGCCGGCTGGAAACTATCAAGAATCTGAAGGAAGTTGGCTTGACACCAAACCTTCCCAATGGCAGGAAGTGAACATAGAGAGCCACTTTACAAACCAGCTTAAATAGCTACTCAGGATGTTGCTACGTTAGGGTTACCAGCTTCAGGTTGAGGAAAACGTGGACACTTTGGGGTATTAAATCTGCGGGTTCAGTGATCACAGACTCCAAGTCTTCAGAACAGCTCTTTTTATTCCAGCAACAGACTACAACTACTGAACAGAGAAAAAACAGGCAAACACATGCAATTTTATAACTTTCAGGCAGCCAGCTGCTGCCTCTGATTGGCTCTAAGCAGAGCAATCCGATTGGCCCTAGCAGAGCAATCCGATTGGCCCTAAGCAGAGCAATCCGATTTGCTCTAAGAAGAGCGATCAGGTTCCTTTGATTGGTTAGTTCCTCGGCTGGCAGAAGCCCTCATTTGCATCAGTGGCCAAATGCCCATATACATAACACCTTGGGGGTGGAGCCTGCAGAGAGCAGGGTTTGGGGAGGGGCTCCAATGGGGTATGATGCTAGACAGTCAATCAATCATTCATAGACCAAAAGAATACAACAATAGATAACATAACCTAGTAGCAATAATAACAAACCAGGTATGTGGACTAAATAAGGTTAAAAGTTTAAAAGGCCAGACAAAGAAAGCTGAACACTCAACATTAACCAATTATAGAGGGACTCTATGCTAACAATCCAGTTCCTTCTGATTCTAGCTGCTAGCCAAGCTGATCTAGCAACTTTATTGGTTAATTCATGGTTTGAATCAGTTAACAATAGTTCCAGGCATCAGTTTCTCAGGCCACAGGGGCCAACTATAAGCAACGGTACTAATACTCCTGTATAGATGCGATTATATCATTTGCAGTCTAATAAGACATGCTCAGTGGTCTCAATGTGGCCCTCATTGCAGATACCAAGGCAATCCATGAGTGGGACTCCATTAAATTTGGAGTCTGTTTGGTGTAGTCATTAGGAGATCTGACTTCTAATCTGGCGAGCCAGGTTCAATTCTGCACTCCCCCACATGCAGCCAGCTGGGTGACCTTGGGCTCATCACAGCACTGATAAAAAGGCTCTCTCAGCCTCACCCATCTCACAGGGTGTCTGTTGTGGGGAGAGGAAAGGGAAGGCGAAAGTAAGCCACTTTGAGCCTCCTTCGGGTAGGGAAAAGCGGCATCTAAGAACCAACTCTTCTTCTTCAGTAATACCAGGACTCTCTCAGTCTCCCCTCCCTCACAGGGTGTCTGTTGTGGGGAGAGGAAAGGGAAGGCAAATGTAAGCTGCTTTGAGACTCCTTCGGATAGAGAAAAGCGGCATCTAAGAACCAACTCTTCTTCTTCAGTAATATCAGGGCTCTCTTAGCCTCTGCTACCTCACAGGGTATCTGCTATAAGGAGAGGAAGGGAAAACGACTGTAAGCAGTGTTGAGACTCCCTCAGGTAGAGAAAAGCGGCATATAAGAACCAACTCTATTTCTTCTTCTTCTTCTTCTTCTTCTTCTTCAATGCAGCGGATGGAGGGTAAAAGATATTCTGTGTTTGGAATTTGGAACATTAATTAGGTATGGCATTGATTTGTTCCTAATTAATAGAACTTTCCTAAACAGAAGATCCTGGATTTTATTGCGATCATGCTGCCTTGCTACATCCATCACCCTTGTCTTGAGAAGATCTCTAGCCTTGGCATAGCCCATGGCCAAAATCGGTAGGTGTGAGAGACCCGATTAGCCCAGCTTTGCTGTGAGTGCCATTTGCCAGGGTGCCATCCCATACAGGTCATGTTCTATGCAGCCATTTTCTCCAGAGGAACTAATCTCTGTTGCCTGGAGATGAGGTGGACCCCTTATGCTACATCCTAGAATATAATTTAAGTTGTTTTTCCCCACCCATGGAGATAACCTTTTTGCTGGAAAATAATGTAGCAAGTTGCTACACGCGGGAACGTCCATCTTCCAAGGAAAAATGAACATTCTTACTTGCTTCACAGCAAGGAAAATTGGGTTGGACAAAGCCCACTTTTTCACATAGGCCTATTCTGCACACAATAGATAATGCACTTTCAATGCACTTTAGTAGTTTTTCCTGTTCTGCACAGGAAAATCCAGCTGCCAAAGCACATTGAAAGTGTATTATCTTATGTGTGCAGAATGGGCCTTAGTCCTACTCTTCTTTACCTCCTCCTGATTTAGCATTTGTCTAACCTTGTTTTTTGTACCTGGAGACTTCATAATCCCCCATGTTTAGTCATCAGAGAGAGATTGCCAACTTTCAATTTTACAGTCAGTACTAAACTGGCAAAGGTAGCAAACACAACAGAAGACAGAATCAGAATACAGGATTATCTTGAAAGGCTCGAGGACCAGGCTAAACTGAATGAAATTAAACTGAATAAAATGAAATTCAATAAGGACAAATGTAAAGTTCTGCATTTAGGTAGGAAAAACCATAGACACCAATATGGGATAGGGCAGTGGTCCCCAACCCCCAGGCCATGCCCCGGAAGGCCTCGGCGGGGGGCCGCGGCTCCCTCTTCCCGCCCCCCCCTGCACCGAGAAGCTCGCCAAGACATGAGCGAAGCGGCCGATTAGCTTGCGGCCCGGCAAGCTTCTTGCTTCGGGGGGGGGGGGGGAGAAAAGCTTGCCGGGCCACAAGCTAATCGGCCACCAGCATGCCACCGGCACAAACACGCATGCACAGTGCTGCTGCGCATGCACGTTTGCACCCCCACCGAACTCAAAAGCGCATGCGGGGCAGTCTGCGCTCATCTAGATCATTAATAAATATGTTAAAAAGTACCGGGCCGAGCACCGAGCCCTGAGGTACCCCGCTACTCACCTCTCTCCAGTCTGATGAAACACCATTGACAACAACTCTTTGAGTGCGGTTCTCTAACCAATTCCCTATCCACCTGACTATCTGAAAATCCAGATTGCAGTCCTTCAACTTATCCATCAGAACATCATGGGGAACCTTGTCAAAAGCTTTACTAAAATCCAAGTAAATGACATCAACCGAATTTCCCCGATCCAGCAAACCTGTTACTTGGTCAAAAAAGGAAACCAGGTTGGTCTGGCAGGACCTGTTGGAGACAAATCCATGCTGACTTCCTTGGATCACCAAATTGTCCTCCAGATGTTTGCAGATCGCTCCCTTTCATATCTGCTCCATTATCTTCCCCACAACAGAGATCAGACTCACTGGTGCCCCACCCTGAACAAGGAGGGATTATTAGAGACTATGGTTGCCATTGCATAGTTGGTTAGTGATGTGATTGTATTTTAATGGGGATTTTATTGGAGTTTTATTGTTTTAGAATTGTATGTGTAAACCACCATGAGGCGGTATAGAAATCTTTAACACTTTTTGCTCCCTTTTATATTTTGGAAACAGCCTCCTGGGAGGAGACTGTCCGGGTCCCTGTCCGTCCAGTGCATCCGGCCCTGTCCGTACGGTACATCCCTCCTGATTGGCCAGCAACCATATGGCCCATCCCCGCACGGCCAGTAGCCGCCATTTGGCCACTGGACATCGCCAGAGACAGAGGTCAGGGTCAGGGACACTGGTCTGGAGAGTGGGTGACTGAGGGGCCTGCCTGAAAACCTCTGCTGCTTGGGAGCAGGCAATGAGACAATGACTGTTGCTCTGGTTCGGGAGCTGAGTGACTGCTGGCTGCCCCTCAGAGCTCTCAGCCCCACTTCTCTCCTAGGGTGCCAGTTATGGGGAGAGGAAGAAAAGGCGATTTTAAACTGCTTATAAACAACTGAGGCCTGCTGGGTGACTGTGGGCCATTCCAGTTCTCTCAGAGCTCTCAGCCCCACTTCTCTTCTAGGGTGCCTGTTATGGGGAGAGGAAGAAAAGGCGATTTTAAACTGCTTAGAGACAACTGAGGCCTGCTGGGTGACTGTGAGCCATTCCAGTTCTCTCGGATCTCTCAGCCCCACTTCTCTCATAGGGTATCTGTTATAGGGATAGGAAGAAAAGGTGATTTTAAACTGCTTAGAGACTTCTGAGGCCTGCTGGGTGACTGTGGGCCATTCCCAGTTCTCTCACAGCTCACAGCTCTCTGCTCTCAGGTTAGGTGACCAGATATCTGGCCTTGCAAGGCAGGATATATTTCCAGATATTGTCCACCCCAGAGCTGCTAACTGGTAAATAGCCCGTAGGGCATAATCAGGGCATAATCAGGATTGACTATACATGCATTTATAATGTTCTTGCTTTTACATTCGTAGGCCAGTCCTCCTTCAACAATGCCCAAGAAGCTCAGATATGATTTCCACCAATTTGTTCACTGGCCAGCGCTGTTTTTGCCAGATCCCCTTAACAGGACCTATCGTGGCCTTCATACCATTCAGCATGCTATTGGAAACAGAGTTGGAAAGGATCTCAAGGGGTCACCAAGTCCTGCTGGAAATCCACAACCACCCCCCCCCATCACACACACACACACACACACAGTGACTTCTGCTCTGTGTCCCAAGGAAGGCAAAAACCCTTCCCTGTGTCAATCTGGCCTGGAGGAAGATGCTTTCCTGGCCCCAAGGTGGTGACTAGCATTACCCTGGGCATAGAAAAAGGGCCAAGAAAATCAAGCTCTGGCCTCCCAGTCATGATCAGTCAAAGTTCACAGAATCAGCATTGCTGTCCGATGGCCATCCCAAAACCTCCAAAGGAGAGCCCGCCACCTCCTGAGGAAACCCATTCCACTGTGGAACAGCTCTAATGGTCAGAACATTTTATTTACAGTAGCAACATAAGTAATTATAACCAGAAGTAATATTTTAAGGGTTATTTTTTAATTTGCAGAAAAATAATATGTCTGCGTTGATTTTCATTAGATGACTTGCTCGACAGGCAGGCCCAGAGAGAAAGACAAGGCTGATGATAGCTGTGCTGCAAGATGGTATGACGGTTTCTGAAGAAACGTTCTCCCGAAGGCCGGTGGGCTTCGCTTTACAGCCAGAGTGAACAGCATTTTTGTTGTTTGTTGAAACAGGTTCCATTTGCTTTGTAGAAAAGGGGGCAAATCAAAGTGGCGCAGATGTTGTTATTCTTCCTGCAAATGAGTGTGTCTGACTGTGTACCTTCTGCAGGGAAAAAAGAGAAAGAAAGTCTTATCAAGACTAGCGTGGCATTCAAGAAGGGGCTTATTTGAATGGTGCATTAGCAGATACAGCCGGCACAGAGTATTACAGATTGGCAGGGCCAGTTTTTCATTGTAGCGTATTTTCATTGCAGTACTGAGATTCTAATGGCTCCTCTTAAGCGACTTTCATGGTTGGACAGGATCTCAAAGGGTCACCTAGTCCAACCTACTGCACAATGCAGGAAATTCACAACCATCCCTTTCCCTCACACACACACACACACACACACACACACTCTTCCAGTGACCTCTGCTCTATGTCCCAAGTGTAACTGCTTCCCACGTCGTGATATCAGAAGCATCTGTATTATTTATTTGCATAGTCAGCCTTTCTCACAGGGATTCAAGGCAGATTACCCAGAGTGAGTCAGTACCACCAACAAAATAGGACCTCTGATAACAAATGCTTTAGGCCAGTGGGCCCCAACCTATTTATCACCGGGGACCGGTCAACGCTTGACAATTTTACTGAGGCCGGTACCGGTCTCCGAACCGGAGTTGGGGACCACTACTTTAGGATATTAAAGTATGGAACCAGCTGGAAAAAGAAATAGACGAATAGAGTAAGAATAAACACCTTATTTACTGTGTTTTCGCTCAGTACAATAAATGCTGGGATATCAAAACAAGTAAAATGTTGAACAAAGACACAAGATAAAATGTTAAGAATCATAAAATCACAACTTAAATGATGATCAATGGAAAGTTATAAATGTATGACTATTATAAAAATATGAATAATTCGTTTTCCTGTAAAATTTTTGAACCATTTAATGAGGGCAGCACAACATTTGGTGGTACAGAGGGTGGTTTGGGGGTTCTCACCATTTAAAAGTTTTTTTACCTTATCTTTTGCTATTAGGCCTGAATACCTCTCATAACATATAATGTATGGGGTAGTGGAACAGAAAACACTCCCCTGTTTCATCCTGATTTCTGGGGCAGGGGCATAGTCTCTGAGGGAGGGGCATTTTTAAAATATCGGCCCTCTAGTACTGCCTCTTGTGGCATAGAGTGGTAAGGCAGCAGACATGCAGTCTGAAAGCTCTGCCCATGAGGCTGGAAGTTCAATCCCAGCATCCGGCTCAAGGTTGACTCAGCCTTCCATCCTTCCGAGGTCGGTAAAATGAGTACCCAGCTTGCTGGGGGGTAAACGGTAATGACTGGGGAAGGCACTGGCAAACCACCCCGTATTGAGTCTGCCATGAAAACACTGGAGGGCGTCACCCCAAGGGTCAGACATGACTCGGTGCTTGCACCGGGGATACCTTTACCTTTAGTACTGCCATAGGCAAGGCTGAGTATCTGGCTCTTCTCTGTGTACTGTTCCCAGGGTTCTATAGCTAGGTGGCTGGAGCTGCTACATATTTGATCCTATCAGATGCTAGAAAACTTATGTCCTCTTGCCAACATATATCTTTTGCCTAAAGATGTTTTTGGCCTGCTGTTGGTTTCGCTCCATCAGCATCCCTAACGTTTCTATTTTGGATGTTAAAGTTGTCTTAGAGGAAGCATTGACATGACACATGAAGTCTGTGCTATCAGTCTGTTATGTGGGCTGTCACCCCTCCATCGCAGGCTGGCACACCCATGTCAACCCTTCCTGACACTCCTGCGCAGACCCTGGCACCAGAGAGAGAAAAGCCAGATCAAGCCTTGCAAAGCATAATGGGAGAGCTCTCAAGCTTGACCATGAGAGCTTTCTCTCAAGCAGGACTTGGAGTTAGGCTTCCCCCAACCCACTTGCCTGCAAACAAAAGAGGAGTTTGTCAGCACCCCTGGCAAGTACAGAGAGACAAAGGCACCCCACCCAAGACTCCTCTTTCAACACCAAATCTAATCCAAGATTTGGTCTTTGTCTTTCCCCTTACCACTATCCCCAGGGACAAGCAATCATCCAGGGTTTGCCAGAAATGGGCCATCAGCCCTTCTAGAGAGGAAATATTTCTTCATATTCCCAGCAGCTAGTTTCTTTGTCTCAGCAACCCGTGTCTTTGTTGGGACCCGGCCCCAGCCATCAAACTCTTTGTCCAAGCCCTGGACAAGGTAGGATCAGCCCCCTATCACCTCAGGTCACAAATTTCCTTTAAATATTGGGCTCCCACAGCCACAAAGTGCAGTCAGTTTCCAGGCTACAGAAACTCTGTCCGACGTTCATCTTGGTCCCTCGTCCGTCACCCCAAATTGCTTCCCTGGACCTCCGGAACTCTGCTCCACCCAGAAGACAGGTAGATATCACTTCCAATCAACCCTTAGTATAGGTTCCTCCCCTATAAGCCTTTTCCTTGTGTGCTAGTGGCTAGGAATTTACATTTCTATGCTAGAGTGCGCATCTGTTGTCTTTTGTCTAATTAGTGTGTGTTAATAAAATCCTTCCATGTTTAGATCATTGTCTACCTTGGTTCTATCTCAGTGACATAATAGCCCAGTAAACTCTGCAATACGGTCCCATGTTACGCCACGCTGCCTCTTGCTGGCTCTACTAGCTGATTCCCCACAACTAAATTTAGGCACGTGTCCTTACAGACACGCATTTGGCGTAACAAGTCTGGGAAACAGATGCTCTGCAGTGGTGTTAGGGTTGCCAGCCTCCAGGTGAGGCTGGGGATCTCCTGGAATTACCACTTATCTCCTGAAATCAGCTCCTCAGGAGAAGATGGCTGCTTGAGACAGTGGACTATATGACATTATACCCCACTGAGGCCCCAGCCCAGCCCTCCTCAGCCTCCACCCCACCCTTATATCTCCAGGTATTTCTCAAATGAGATTTGGCAGACCTAAGTGGCTTTGATCTTACAAAGGTTCATCTTGAAACAAGTTCCTAGAATAATGTGGAGTAATACCGATTAAGTTCTCTCAATCTCACCTCCCTCACAGGGTATCTGTTGTGGGGAGAGGAAGGGAAGGTGATTGTCAGTCTGCTTGGGACAACTTTAGGTAGTTCAAAAAAAACAGTTCTTCTCCTTCTTGACATACAATCCTATGCAGAGTTACTCCAGCCTAAATCCATGGAAAGCAATTTGAGTGGCTGCCACCTCCCGTCTCCCAGGAATTGCCAGAGCAACTGGAGACGGCAGCTGAGGTAGCTCTGGCTGAAGAGGCTGAAGAAACAGGGGATTCTGACAGGGACGCTGGGGAGGGCTGCTCGTCAGCCGTGCCCAGCATATGAGAGCTCGTGGACACTGCCACAGCAGGAGTCTAAATCGGATTCAGATGAATCACCTAAGCGTCTCAGACGAAGCCATAGGGTGAGGTTGGCAGAACGCCAAATAAGCCAGAGGCTGCAGGCACGCTGCCAGAACAGATGGGGTTAGCTCGGGGGTTTAGCTCGGGGGGGGGGGGGGAGGATGGGTGAGTCATCCACCAGGTGAAGCTAATTAGCTGGGTTGCATTTAGGAAGACAGAAACAACTTGTCAGGCATGGATGCAATCTATGCAACTGCCCCCCTGGACTCTGCTCCTGTGAACGTCTTGATTGATCTCTGGCAACTGACCCCTGGCTTTGCTCCTGACTACGGCATTGGTAAAGTGAACTGGCTTTGTTTGACTATTGGATTCTCTGGACTCTGACCTTGGAACTGCTTGACTATTCTTTGCCTTGCTCTGCACTGTACTTGTTTAACTCCCGGTGACTTGGACTGAACTCTGACTCTGTTCTGGCTGGGCTTCTCCGAGACAACTGCTACTGGATGTGGCCAGCTATGACGGCATAATAGTATTGTACTGGTAAATCTCATGGAATGTGATTTTGTAAACCATGTGCAATCTTCACAATCCAATTGTATACAGCTGGGAAGTTGTAGGTTGGTAGGGTACGCAACCAACCTACAACTTCAATCGCCCATATACTACCAACCGGTACCCCCTTACCCCTAGTCCCCGCCCTAGTGTTAATTGAAACAGTAAGTAATCTTATTCGCCCTATCGCCCTAGGCCTCCACAGCCCTGGTGTATATACTACTATGCCTACTAACAATCTTAGAAATTGCAGTGGCAATAATCTAAGCCTATGTATTTGTTTTACTTTTAAGGCTTTACCTGCAAGAAAACACTTAATGGCCCACCAAGCACACAGCTACCACATAGTAGACCCTAGCCCCTGACCACTAACAGGCGCCACAGCAACACATCTCTTGGCCTCTGGTCTTACTATATGTTTTCACCAAGGCACCCTATTCATTCTCTACTCTGGCCTTACTCTTACCACCCTAACAATGTATCATTGGTGACGTGATGTAATCCGCAAAAGCACGTTTCAAGGACACCACACAGTACTAGTACAAAAAGGCCTGCACTCTGGCATGTCACTATTTATCACTTCTGAAGTACTCTTTTTCACCGGATTTTTCTGAGCGTTTTACCATGCAAGCTTAGCAACCCCCCCCCCCCAGAACTGGGTGGCTGCTGACCTCCGACAGGAATTAGCCCATTAAACCCATTTGAAGTGCCACTCCTCAATACAGCAGAGCTACTTGCTTCAGGAGTAACCATTACAGGGGCCCCTCACGCAATCATGAATGACCACCGAACCGAATCGATACAAGGACTTATACTAAGGGGCTTTTTGCACGGCTTCAAAATCGCACAATGGTTGCTAATTGGAAACGCTATTGATTTGCCTTAATGCACGACGTCGTAGACAATCTGCAACACTCCTGAAACCGATCAGCAAAAAGCGCTTCGTTGTAGCGCTTTCAGGGGAATCCCAAAAAGTGGATTCACCCTCCGGAAAGTGCTACACTCTTGCAAACAATCTGTAACACTAGCGATAAAGACCTGTGCGTTACCATTGTTGCGGTTTCTTCAAAGTCCCTCCTCCTGAGCCTGTCCTCCAAACTTCCGGCGAAGCGATCGCCATTTTTTTTTCTCCGAGCGAGCGGGGATAAACGCACCAGCGAGCCTCTTTCTGTTTAGAGGCTTCCCTGGCTTCAGTCCTTTACCTTTAGTCACTAAGCACAAACCACATAAAAGCCCGTTTGCTGAAATAAAGTCCCTTTATTTTTTACACATTAATTCAGCCGAAAATCGGGCCCGTGTGAGGGGGGGGGATTTTTTTTTATCACTCGAGGCAGCGTGGCAACGATCATACGATCAAACGACAGCTCACATTAGGCAGCTGGATGGGTCTCTCCGTTGGTAGGTAGATTCGTTGCTATGGGTCTGTTTTTTTTTTTTTTTAAACCTTTCTTAAAGGGAAAGGGGCTGTTTGGGAGCATGCTAACGGCTGCCCATTGGCTGCTTGACGGCCAGGGGCGGGACGAGCTTGGCAATAGCGCTTCCTTTCTAGCGATTTCTGCCGAGACCGGAAGCCTGTGGGAAACGCTACAAAACGCAACTGATTCCACTACAAAGGCAGGTATGCATAACGACGAATTCCACTATTTTAAATGGCGATTTTTCATTCCGCAAACAATTTGCAACAAAGATCCCCGTGCGTAAAGGCCCTAACAGTTATCCTGGGGCTCTGTTTTACAGCCCTGCAAGCAACAGAATACGTTGAAACCCCCTTCACAATATCAGACGCCACCTACAGGTTCACATTTTTTGTAGCTACCGGCTTCCATGGCCTACACGTTATCATCGGCACATCATTCCTAGTCTATTACAACAAACCCTCTTCCACTTCACAACTAAACATCACTTCGGATTCAAAGCCGTGAGGCGTGCTCTGCCAAGTGGGTCGAAGCCGCATTCATGTGTCCTGATACGGACACTTTGTAGACGTGGTCTGACTTTTCCTCTACATCTCAATCTATTGATGAGGTTCTTGCCGCCCTAGTATAGACGTACAGATGACTTCCACCCACCAAGCCTCAATAAAATGAGGGGCAGCAATAAAAATTACCTCACTCATCCTGTCCTCAGCCACACTCCCAATTACCTTAATCATAATCAGCCTCTGACTGCCACAAACAAAGTCATATATAGAAAAACTATCACCACATGAATGCAACTTCGACCCACTTGTCACAGCACGCCTCCCCTTATCACTGCGATTCTTTCTAATTGCCATCCTATTTTTACTATTTGATTTGGAAATTGCCCTCTTACTCCCAACCCAACTCAACAAACTCAACTTCACCAACCACCTCCCTACTGGTCCTAACCCTGCTTATCCTAACCCTAGTATGAGGACTAACTTATGAGTGATTTTGTGGGGGACTCAAATGAGCTGATTAAGGCAGCTAGTCTAATTAAGACAACTAATTTCGATTTAGTTAATCCCAGCATTGCTGGGGCAGCCCAAATGTCCCCAACCCATTTTACAACAATAACCCTATTTGCTTTAAGCGCTGCAGGGCTCATCCTGCACCGCAAACATCTTGTTTCTGCCCTACTATGTCTCCAAGGACTAATCTTAGCCACCTTTATTGCAGTAGCTGTATCCCACCAAGACACGCACATCAGCCCCACAGCCACCTGCCCCATTACACTTTTAGCCCTGGCTGCATGTGAGGCCAGCACTGGATAATCACTACTAACAGCAACCTCACGAATGCTCGCCTCCGACCACATTAAAAACGTAAACCTATTAAAATGCTAAAGCTGCTAAGCATCACCACAATACTAATCCCAACAGCATTACTAACCCCAATAAAATGTTTACTTCTACTATTTACACTAAAATCAATAACAAGAACACTTTTTATCATAACATGATTTTATCACCCACTAAACTTAACACCAGAGCCTCTTGTGGCGCAGAGTGGTAAGGCAGCAGACATGCAGTCTGAAAGCTCTGCCCATGAGGCTGGGAGTTCGATTCCAGCACCCAGCTCAAGGCTGACTCAGCCTTCCATCCTTCCAAGGTCGGTAAATGAGTACTCAGCTTGCTGGGGGGGGGGGGGGTAAACGGTTATGACTTGTTTCAGAACGGCTGCCCAAACTCCTCAAATCTACAGATCGCTACCCATTTGTGATGGTCCATGTGGGAACGAATGACATGTCCCTGAATACCATCGCTCCTATTAAAAAAGACTATCAAGATCTGGGGAGGAAGCTCAAGCAAATGGGGGCACAAGTCGTATTCTCTTCAATCCTGCCTGTCAAGGGAAGAGGAATGCGTCGGGAGAGGAAGATAATGGAGATGAATCACTGGCTGCGTACTTGGTGCCGGCAGGAGAGATTTGGTTTCTGGGACCATGGGATAGGCTTTCTTGAGGAAGGCCTACAAGCACCTGATGGACTGCACTTATCAACACTGGGGAAGAATGTGTTTGGCAGGAACCTGGGGAGATTCATCAGGAGAGCTTTAAACTGAAGCCACAAGGGGAAGGAGATGATCAAAATGGGGAGTGTAAGGAAGGAGAACGATCGGGGGCAGCCCAACCGGCAAGGCCAGCTCATAGGGAACCAAAAGTAAAAGGATTCAGTTGTCTTTATACTAACGCCCGAAGCATGGGCAATAAAAAGGAAGAGCTGGAACTTCTCATGCTGATGGAAAGGTATGATCTAGTAGGCATCACAGAAACTTGGTGGAATGATTCTCATGACTGGAATGTAATGGTGGATGGATATGAACTGTTCAGAAAAAACAGAACAGATCGAAGAGGTGGAGGAGTGGCACTGTATGTGCGGAAAGGGCTTACCTGTCAGGAAATTCTAGTGAAGGAGAGCATATCTACAGTGGAAAGCATCTGGGTGAAAATAAGCGAGGGGAAAACAAACAGTGTGGTGGTTGGTGTCTGCTACCGACCGCCTGACCAACGAGAGGATGTGGATGCTGCACTTTGTTTGAGAAAATATCCAGCTTGAGAAAATATCCAAGCGGCAGGACCTTGTATTCATGGGTGACCTCTTTCTGTTTAATTGCTATTTAAAAAAATTAAAATTTAATTTCCAGGGGGCGCTGAGTAATATTTTTTCTGGAAAGGGGGCGGTAGGCCAGATAAGTTTGGGAACCACTGCCCTAACCCAACCACACACACTCAACCCTATAATATGGCTAGAGTGTATAATAGCATTTATAATCAAAATACCAATCAAAATACCACTATATGGGCTGCACCTATGACTGCCAAAGGCCCACGTCAAAGCACCAATCGCAGGGTCAATAATTTTAGCCGCAGTACTTGTAAAGTTGGGCGGATATGGTATTATTCGCATCTCAACAACCTTAACCCCAACAACACAAACCCTGTGTTACCCATTTATTACACTTGCACTCTGGGGCATAATCATGGCTAGCCTTACCTGTTTGCGCCACACAGATCTTAAAGCCCTCATCGCCTATTCATCAATTAGTCATATAGGCCTAGTTATCTCAGCTACTGTAATTCACACCCAATGAAACATCGGAGGAGCTATAATACTAATAATTGCCCACGGCAATCTCTCAATGCTTTTCCACAGACCAGCGGGAGCTGTTGTGTCTCAGAATGCCAGGCAGGGATACATTTTGTGAAGGCTAATTTTTGTGACTAGAGCGCCACCCACCGTAAGATATTGGTGCCCAAACCATGTTGATATATATGTCACATACACAGCTTCTCCTTTCTGTGGCCTCTGGTACACTTTATCATTGTGGTTATGCAAAGTGGGCAAGATTACAGTCGTCATAGGGGCCTGCAATGGCAGAAAGAAAACAAGATAGTTTCCCTTCCACACCTTCTGAGAGCCAGTTTGGTGGTTAGGAGTGCAGACTTCTAATCTGGCATGCCAGGTCCCCCACATGCAACCAGCTGGGTGACCTTGGGCTCGCCACGGCACTGATAAAGCAGTTCTGACCCAGCACTGATATCAGGGCTCTCTCAGCCTCACCCACCCCACAGGGTGTCTGTTGTGGAAAGAGGAATGGGAAGGCGACTGTAAGCCGCTTTGAGCCTCTGGGTAGGGGAAAGCGGCATATAAGAACCAACTCTTCTTCTTATTCTTATTCTGCCACAGAAAAGCTGTTATTATACCCCACATTTTACCACCCAAAGGAGTCTCAAAGCATCTTCCAATCTCCTTCCCTTCCTCTTCTCACAGCAGGGACCATGTGAAGCAGGTGGGGCTGAGAGAGCTCTGAGAGAACTGAGACTGACCCAAGGTCACCCAGTCAGCTGCATGTGGAGGAGGAGGAGGAGGGAATCAAACCTGGTTCTCCAGATTAGAAGCCGCCACTGTTAACCACTGCACCACACTGGCTCTCTTGCCGCCCACAGCTTGGTCACTCAAATGACACTCCAGGGCAGAGTTTCCCAAACTGCAGGACAGGATCCAGGTCTCTTGCCCAAGTACAAACTCCTACCTGCCTGGAGTTCACAGCAAGGACAGCTGTAGCCTTTAGGATGATGTTTGTTGGCTTCTCAAGGCAGCTGGCAAAAAGCCTAAGTGAAGCTCCTTTTACCCCACCAAGGGGGAAATATAGGGACCAGTTATGATATGCCTCCTATAGGCCCTTTGCTGTGCAAGAAGCAAAAGCAGTGGTGATCCTTCATTTTTATTTCTGGTTCACTATGAGCAACACAGGTATATATGTCAGAATTCTAAAGGCAGCTGCAGACGGGAAAAAGGCTATGGGCCCCTGGCATGGTGTAAGGCACGGGTATAGAATCATAGAATCATAGAGTTGGAAGGGGCCATACAGTTCATCTACCATTTGATAAATGAAATTGTCAGCCAGGCAGGTCAGAATCTGCCTTACACCAGGGGTAGTCAATCTGTGGTCCTCCAGTGGTCCATGGGCTACAATTCCCATGAGCCCCTGCCAGCAAATGCTCATGGGAATTGGGAATTGCAGTCCATGGACATCTGGAGGACCACAGGTTGACTACCCCTGGTGTAAGGCATGGCTGGACAGAGGAATCTCTAAAACAGGGGTAGTCAACCTGTGGTCCTCCAGATGTTCGTGCTGGCAGGGGCTCATGGGAATTGTAGGCCATGAACATCTGGAGGACTTATTTTTGCCCTCATTTTGGGATCTGCGCTCCAAAAGTCCACAGTTCTATGAACAGAGATTTGCCTCTTGGATTTACTTTCCCCTTCTTGTTCTCTGTTAGGCTGCTGCCTCCCCTCCCTCCCCCCCCTCCTGCAGGAAAAGAAAGATAAACAAGAAGCCTTGTGCTCCACTTGCCCCTCCCCTGGCTTGCTCTGGCTGTATCATGCAGGGAATAAAGCACTCTCTAGCCTTGTGCTCCTTCAGTGCCAGGTGGAGCTTCAACTGACCCCCCTGCCCCAAATCAAGTGGGAAGGAGACCAAAAATCAGGACAATGCAGATGCAGAAGTGCAACGTGTTTAGAATTGGGGGAAAAGGCTGTAGATTGACCAGAATTCTGCAAGATTAACAGCGGAAAAAATGTGAGTGCAGATTGGGTCCAGGGGTGCCCGACCTTTTAGGTAGGATGACCCACAAGTCTAAGTTGTTTTCTATGGCTAACCATCCAGGGCTGGCTCAGGCTTTTGGCTCCCATTGGTTCCTGTATTCTGTTTTCGATTGTGCCCAACCAGATGTTTTGAGAAACCAGATTCAGATAAAGGATGCTAATGGGCCATTAGGAGAAGCTAGTGAAAGACTTTGGGTGAGTCCTTGGGAGTGGACTTCATTTGCATTCTAAATTGGAGGAGGAATATAGGTGTGGAGGACTCTCAATGGGAGTTTGCTGTGCCAGTTACTAAAGACACAAGGAAGCTGTTAGAAGCACCAGGAAGACACATTAAGGAAGCCTTTCTCAACATTGAGAAACCCCTGAAACATTCTTCAGGCTTCAAGAAACTCCTGAAGTGGCACAATGGAGCAAAATATGGTTGGGAAGCAGAGCTGTGTGTAAGCCCATCCAGGGCCCCTCCCCTTCCCACCCCCTCCAGGCCCATCATTGGCCATTTTGGGAGGGAGGAGCAGGTTGACATGACCATATATGATCATATCACCCAATAAATGTTTAACAAATTTTAAAAATATATAAAAATGAAAATTCCCATTCCATTCAGGAAACCCTTTCAGGGCCATCAAGAAACCCTGGCTACAGGTGGCAGGTGAAACAGTACAGAATAGTTAATTAGATCTGCCACGATCCAGGTCCAGTCCCATCCTTTCTTCCAGTTGTGCTTAAGTGGGGACAAACATCCTGACCTGCCCTTCTGTGAAAATGATTGCATTACTTCTGTGACAGCCAGGCATCCTCTGGATGAGGATCTTGACTTCACAGAGTTTGCCAGTTGACCTATTTCTGTAACACAAAGCTTTATGCCATGACATACAGCAAAGTAACTTCAGGGCGGATACAGTTATTTGGGCAGAAACTCTATGGTAAATCTGACTTCTACCATAGAGTTTCTGCCCAAATACCACAGCGTTGCCCCAATGTTTCAGATGTGATAATGTCATTTCCGGGTCATACAGGCAGTGACACAGACATGTCCCCCCTGCCAGCCAGCTGATCAGTAGTGGTGGGTGTGGCCTGTCAGTGGGGTTCCCTGCCTTTATCAGGGGTCTGGCATCCCTAGTTTTCAGAACTGGAATCTGAAATTCTAATGACATAATCCAGAAGGGTTAGCCAGAGGAAAAAAAAGTCTTCAGGCAGCCAATTAATTCAGTACAAAGTGGCACTGACCAAGCTGTTTGTATCTCCCTGTGATACCAGGGCTGCCGAGAGCCACCATGGACTCCTGGATAAAGATTCCATCTGCCCCTCCACATGTATGACTCTGATGCAAACTAAATATCAGAACAAAGCAAAGAAGCTCTTACTGGTGCCTCTAATAATAAAAGTTTCCACGTATCCATCTTTCTGTCCACTTGGGGCAAGTACAGCTTAATGGAAAATAAAGCTAGAAAGCTCAAAATTAGCCACCAGCTTACAGATTATTGTGGGAGTTTCAGGGCCAAAAATGATTATCTTCAGATCCCGATGCGATTTGCGATGGGACCTCCAGGTACAGCTGCACCAGGATTTTCCTTTTAAATGCATTTGGTGAATACAGCGTGAAACTGGTTTCAGGGCCTTCTAGGTGACTTGGACCTCCCAAATTTTGTCCCCCCCAATATCCTTCTCTCGATGGCCCTGTGTGCCACAAAATGTGTATAAGTTCCTATTTTGCTTTCCATTCATATCATTCCTCATTTGATGGCTATCGTTTATTCTTTGCACCTTCCCAGTGAGTCTAAACTCGAGGGTTGCAACACAAGGAAAACAATACCAAGTGTGCTGAAAAGGAGGTATCAGGTTTGGATTTCTCTCTGCCTACCTTTTTACCATTGAGAAACCCTCGAAACATTCTCTGGGCTTTGAAAAACCCCAGAAGTGGCTCAGTCATGCTGAATATGGCTGGGAAGCACAGCTATGTATATGCTCACCTGGGGCCCCTCCCCTTCCCACCATCTCCAAGCCCATCATTGGCCATTTTGGGGGGGAGTCAACATGACCATATATGGTCATATCACCAGATAAATGTTTTTTATATTTTTAAAAGATGTAAACATTAATTAACTCCCGCCCATTCAGGAAACTGTTGCAGGGCCATCAAGAAACCCCAGGGTTTCACAGAACACATGAGCCTAGCCTCATGTGAAAAATATCCATGAAATGGAACCTATAGCAAACATTAAGAGCCATTCGGCACAGTGTTAATGTTGCTGAAGTCTTACCATTGTGTAACACTATTTTTTAACTTTATGCATGACGTCGTACACAATCTGCAACACTCCTGCAACACTCCCACAAAAATTGCTTCTTTGTAGTGCTTTTTGGAGAATCCACAAGTGGATTCCCCCTAAAAAAAAACACTAGACTCTTGAGAACAACCTGCAACACATCCGAAAAAGACATGTGCGTTCTCAATATAGCAGTAGCAAGCATGTCCCTCCCTAATCTCTCGCACCCGAGCTCCCGGCGTCGCAATTGCTATTTTTTCCCCCTTAAACCGGCAAAAGCAACAAATAAACGATGCTTCTTCAGCTTTAATTGCTCCACAAGCAATTGTCTGTAAAGTTTCCAAGCACAATATTCAACACTGTTCTACACTGCCTGTAATTTCGGCCAGAAATTGTACCCGGGGGCGGGGGGGGGGTTAACTTTAAGAGCATGTAAACGATTAAGCGCCGGCTCTTACACCAGCGAAAAAGGTCTTTCTGATACATTGAATGAACAAACATGCATTGCTACAAGTGTTTTTGGGTTTTTAAAAAACAGTTTTTAAAGGGAAGCACGAAGACAACAGTTAATTGGCTGTTCTGTTTGATTGATTGCCAAGGGCGGGAGAAAGTGTGGAAAAATTTCACCTCCTTTGTTGCGATTTTGGTGAGACCAGAAACTTGTACATTACGAGAACAGCGCTAGTGGGAAAGCCTTTTTTCCAAGAAAAACGGCTATGTGTGTTACCAAGACCTGCCGCTATTGATTGCAGCGCTTTTCAATAGCGCTCAGATTTAGCTACAATGCCGGTTGTGCGGAATGGCCCTAAAAATAAACCCCAAATGTGTTAATTGTTCAAACGAGTATAAGATTCCTCTGTGTTGTATTGGGTAAGGGAACCATACCATAACATTATATCAGCAGCCCCTCCCAAAGTTTAGAAGTGGGCCCCACTTCAAACAGCCGCCTTCTCAATATCCCCGGCATGGAGGTTATCTCTTACCTGGAACAGCTGGGGACAGTACAAGTGCAAGAGCAAAGAGAAGATAAAAAATCTTCATGGTGATCAGGGTGCTGGTCAGGATCTTGAACTCGCAAGAGAGAAGAGGCTCTAAGAAAGAATGCAGGGCAAAGTGAAAGATTCCACGCCTCTTTATAGCACCTGGCAATACTGAGGAGGTGGCATTTGATCCAGTTAAAGGTGATTAATTTTGCAATATTCTTCTTTGCATAAAATGTCTATTGGCCGATTTAATTCACATTCCAAATCCGGGAAACATCTGCCTTACTTGGAATTCTTAATGGAGTCACTAGAGGACTTTCCCTTCACTCCAGCACAAGATGATGCCACAAACCTTTTGGAACCCTTTCTAATGCGGTATGGGTCCTAATTCTGTCAGGTGGATCAATAACTGGTTGACAAATTGTACTCAGAAGGTACTTGTTAATGGTTCAGCATCTTCTTGGAAAAGAGTGACAAGTGGAGTACCCCAAGGATCTGTCCTGGGGCCTGTGTTGTTCAACATATTTATAAATGATTTGGATGAGGGATTAGAGGGGATATTAAATTTGCAGATGATACTAAACTGGGAGGGATAGCAAACACAACTGAAGACAGCAACAGAATACAGGATGATCTTGATAGGCTCGAGAATTGGGGTAAACTGAATAAAATGAAGTTCAATAGGGACAAATGTAAAGTTCTGCATTTAGGTAGGAAAAACCAAATACACCAATATAGGACGGGGGAGACTTGTCTTGGCAGTAGCATGTGCGAAAAGGATCTAGGAGTCTTAGTAGACCATACATAGAACATGAGTCAGCAATGTGACTCAGTGGCTAAAAAGGCAAATGGGATTTTGGGCTCTATCAAACGGAGTATCGTGTCCAGATCACGGGAGGTGATGGTACCGCTTTACTCCGCTCTGGTTTGGCCTCACTTGGAGTCCTGTGTTCAGTTTTGGTCACCCCAATTGAAGAGGGATGTTGACAAACTAGAACGTGTCCAGAGGAGGGCAACAAAGATGGTGAGGGGTTTGGAGACCAAGACATATGAAGAAAGGTTGGGGGAGCTTGGTCTGTTTAGCCTGGAGAGGAGACGACTGAGAGGAGATCTTATAACCATCTTCAAGCATTTAAAAGGGTGCCATATGGATGATGGAGCAGAATTGTTCTCTCTTTCCCCGGAGGGACAGACTAGAATGAATGGGATGAAATTAACTCAAAAGGAATTCCATCTAAACATCCGGAAGAAGTTCCTGACAGTTAGAGCGGTTTCTCAGTGGAACAGGCTTCCTCGGGAGGTGGTGGGTTCTCCATCTTTGGAAATTTTTAAACAGAGGCTAGATAGCCATCTGACTGAGAGGCTGATTCTGTGAAGGCAAAGGAGTGGCAGGTGACAGTAGATGAGCAGTTGAGATGTGAGTGTCCTGCATAGTGCAGGGGCTTGTACTAGATGACCCATGAGGTCCCTTCCAGCTCTATGATTCTATCATTCTAATGGAGAGGGTTCAAATCAATAAATGACAGCACCTTTATGGCTTGACAAGATGGGAAATTGCTTCCAAAGAAAAGAAACCATTTCAGACATTGAATAGTTTTGAATATAACAATATTCATCATCAACCCCAGAACTGCAAAACTAGATATAGAACAAAATCACAGATGCTATGAGCATAGCAACATTGCTTAGCAGGGTGGCACCTCTGTCAAGGAAGATGCAACTCGCTTTTTGGCGTAAATCTGGCCACAGCCGTTTATTGTATCCCCCTCCAAAGGGTTGGAAGTTTATTGTATCCCCCTCTACGGTAAGAAGCCTGACCCTTCAGCCATCCGGCTGCTCAACCCGAGGGTCCTTGGACACAATGGGACCCGCTCCATTCCAGCTAGGAGAGCCGGTCTGACCATGTCTGGAACCCCCCACTAGGCAACAACCCTGTCGAGGCCCACCTGGCATCCACCTCACTTTGGTGCCCCGAGGATCACTTGACTACGAGCCCCTGGCCAACCCAGCCAGGTAGGCCGTGCCCGATCTCAGCCGGTCTCTTTAAGGAGACCCCCATCCCCAGGGGGTTGAGTATGCAGACTCGACCCACTCCGAATGCGATGAGTGAACACCCAAACTACCACCAACGGCAAACATGGGAGGGGGGGAGGGAAACCGCTTGGCTGCCCAGGAACAATGGTGAGCGGGCCACGCACTCAGCGCGTGATGCTGCGCATGCGTGCCCCACCTCCAGAGCACACTGGCGTTGGCGTGCTCACGCAGCCGCTCACCGCGCTTCCTGGCACCCCTCAGCGTATCAGTGGCGGCTGTGGTAAGTGCCCGGCTGCTAATTAATGGAACAAAAACTTCAGTGTCCTTCCAAAAGGGCACTCAGAACAGAACAATCCTAATGAACCCTGGAAGAAGAAAGTCCAAACTTGAACGTGTAGAAGTGCATGGCTGCTGCTTCTCAACTGCTACTTCAGGAGTTGACTTGCTACGGCTGCTCAGAAGTTCACTCCCTGGCTTGTGCCTGCAAAAGAATTAGCCATTTCCCTCCGTCAAGCTCTGTTCTCTCTCCTGCTGCAGGGCCAGGCAGACTGAGGGGGGAAGAGCCTTATTCTCAGGCACTACACAACTGAAAAGAGGAAAAGGGGAAATTCTAAGGTGCAACCTCTCCCTGGTCATTAGGCCCATCAAGTATGTAGCAGTTTCCCTCCATCTGGGCCTTTGCCTCTGTCCTTCTGCAGGGCCAGACCGACTAAGGCCCCATCCCTTAGTCCAGGGCTAGGCACACTTTGGACCTCCAGATGTCCATAGACTACAATTCCCATGAGCTCATAGGAATTGTAGTCCATGGACATCTGGAGGACCACAGTTTGCCTAGCCCTGGACTAAGGGATGGGGCTTTTGCAACAAATATGTGAGCAACTGACCTTACTGCTCATGCTCAGTAACCTTTGGCTCCCTAGGCCTAAATCCTAAACTGATGGAAATTATTAAAACAAAAAGGATGTGGGTTACATTTTGTTTGTTTGTTGGTTTTTGCCATCAAGTCATAGCTGATTTATGGTGACTGCACATGGCAGGTGAGAGCAAACTGTGGCTCTCCTGAGATCTATGGACTACATGGCATGAACTGGCAGTGGCTCATGGGAACGAGAAAAAAAGGCAAGTTCTAACAAGAAACATTGGCAACTCCCTGATAGACCTTCTGCAGAGACTCGCGATCAAGGAGGCCTTCGGTCTTGAGGTTTCAGCCTAGGACACGGTAGACATGACCTATTTGCCTCACTCCAATGGAGGCCAGATAGTTGCAAATCACTACCGTGCTGTCAATGGGAGAGGAGAGGAACTCTCCGGGAGCCCCCCCCCCCTTGCCTAAATTCAGAACAGTGGCTGGCATGCTGACATAACCCAGAAGTCATGTTGGCATGTTGGGAGTGATGCTCTGGCTTTTGGGGAAACTCTATAGTACAAAAATCAGCATTCAACTATAGAGTGCTTTTCTGCATGTGATAAATATAGTGAAATGCTTCCCATGTGAAGACACTATATTCCAGCCGCTCTGCATGACATCTCCTAGTTGGGGAATCTCATAAAATGGATTCATCAAACTAAAAGTGCTTTTCCCCAGCGGAAAACCAGCAGGCCACCAGCAAAACTCATAGAATCATAGAGTAGTCCGACCCCCCTGCACTATTCAGGACACTCACAACCCTATTGCTCATCCACTGTAACCTGCCAGCCCCTTGAACCTTCCCAGAATCAGCCTCTCCATCAGATGGCTATCCAGCCTCTGTTTAAAAATTTCCAAAGATGGAGAACCCACCACCTCCTGGGGAAGCCTGTTCCCCTGGGAAACCACTCTGTCAGGAATGTCTTCTGGATGTTTGGACAGAATTTCTTTTGAATTAATTTCATCCCATTGGTGATGAAATTAATTCAGTATCGTCCCTCCAGGGCAAGAGAGAACAACACTGCTGCATCCTTTATGTGGCAGCCTTTTAAAGACCTGAAGAGGGCTATCAGATCCCCTCTCAGTTGTCTCCTCTCCAGGCTAAACAGACCAAGCTCCCACAACCTTTCCTCATAAGTCTTGGTCATCAAACCCCACACCATCTTTGTTGCCCTCCTCTGGATATGCTCCAGTTAGTCTACATCCCTCTTCAACTGTGGTGCCCAAAACTGAACAAAGGACTCCAAGTGAGGCCGAACCAGACCAGAGTAAAGCGGCACCATCACCTCCCATGATCTGGACACGATACTCCGTTTGATACAGCCCAAAATCCCCTTTGGCTTTTTAGCCACCGAGTGACACTGTTGACTCATGTTCAATGTAAGGTCTCCTAGATCCTTTTTGCACATGCTACTGCCAAGACAAGTCTCCCCCGTCCTATATTGGTGTAGATGGTTTTTCCTACCTAAATGCAGAACTTTACATTTGTCCCTATTGAATTTCATTTTATTCAGTTTAGCCCAATTCTCGAGCCTATCAAGATCATCCTGTATTCTGATTCTGTCATCATGAAAGGTATTGTCAAAGAAGTGCTACCTCCACCTCCAAGGTCCCGCCCTTGCCCCCGCCTCCCTCTCCCTTCTTCCGGGGGACAAGAAGTGCTTTTTAAAAATGGAGAACTGCCTGGAGCAACTAATAGGAGGACACAGACAATCAGCTGTGATTGTCTGTGCATCTATGAATACTTAGGCATGTAAACGAATAAGTCTTTTTTTAAAATATATTTAAAAACAATGATCGATGGAAGTTCATCTGTCAATCAGTCATGCAGAGAGGGGATTGGCTGGCCAAAGTGATTGACACTGGTAGGCAGGCCAAATTGAAATAAGACTAACTCGGGAAAAGCGGTCAGATACATGCAAGACAACTCGAGAGGTGTGGCATGCCGGTGAGTCACGATTATTTTTCACGCTTCGCAGTACAGCAGGCTTCACGCTCCAATGCCCAACGTGCAGAAAAGCCAAGAGTTTTGCCCCAAACCCAAAGCATTACCCTCTCAATGACCCCAGTGTGCCAGCGTCACTTCTGGGTAACATCAGCATGTCAGAACATTCTTCCTGGTCCTGGTGAGTATGGGGGGAAGTGGGGGTGCAGCTGTTTTTGGAGGATTCCCCTCTGCTTTCTCAAATCCCCAAAGCAGTGGGAACAACATGCTTTCAGCACTGAGTCTAACAGAGGCAACTTCCCATCTCGCTTTCCTCTCTTCCCTTTATTTATTTATTTTTGTGCAAAATGATTCCTGCTTGCATGATTGTTTTCATAGTGCCCCTTAATCCTTCCATTCGGCACCCTTTGTTCCCTCCCCCTTTCCCCCAAAGTGTCTCAAATGCAATTATTGGGGGGGGGGGGGAAATAAAGCTGTTACAATGTTATAAAAACATAACACTGCTGTGTAAAACTGTAAGACTGCTTTTAAAAAAATCTCAGAAACTGTTGTAATGCAGTCATCCTTTTATTTTAAGGCAGATTTTTCGGAACAGCGGGAAGCAGGAGGAGGGAGGGCATCAACAAGGAAAGGGGCGTTCCCAAACAATTCAAAATGAGCATGGGAAAAACCTGATTGAATGTATTTCTTCATTTGGCAGCCCCGAATTAGAAGAAGAGTTGGTTCTTATATGCCACTTTTCCCTACCCGAAGGAAGCTCAAAGCAGCTTACAGTCACCTTCCCATTCCTCTCCCCACAACAGACACCCTGTGGGGTGGGTGAGGCTGAGAGAGTGCTGATATCAATGCCCGGTCAGAACAATTTTCTCAGTGCTCTGGCGAGCCCAAGGTCACCCAGCTGGCTGCATGTGGGGGAGCGCAGAATCGAACCCGGCATGCCAGATTAGAAGTCCGCACTCCTAATCACTATACCAAACTGGCTCTCTTAGACCCCATTAGTCCCCGCTTTAAAAATGCAAACCCGTTTTCTGGGAATACCTTTGCTGTGGGGCAGGTGAGGGGCAACTTGGGCCTGCTCCCGAAGAGATGAATTTCAGAGCAGAAACAAACAAAAACCTCAACCAATTAAAAACGCAAACCTGAATGATATCCCTAGTGCAGAAACAGTCAGTGGGAGGACCTATGAATTGAACAGATCTGGGAGGGGGACATTAAGCCAGAGGGTGTGTGGTGCCTAGAGATGCCAGTCCTCAGGTGGGACCTGGGAATCACCTGGAATTGCAGCTTATCTCCAGGCAACAGAGAGCAGTTCCCCTGGAGAAAATGACTGCTTGGGAGGGAGGACTCCATAGCATTTTACATAGGGGTGCCAGCCTCCAAGTGGGACCTAGGGATCCCCTGGAATTATAGTTCATCTCCAGGTGACAAAGATCAGTTTCCCTGGAGCAAACAGCTGTTTTGGTGGATGAGCTCCATAGCATTATACTCCACTGAGGCTCCTCCCCACTCCAAATCCTACCTACTCAGTTTCACCCGCAAAGTCTCCAGCTATTTCCCAATCCAGAGCTGGCAACCTTAGTGGTACCTGCATAATATGTAAAGCCTAATTGCTGATGTCTCTTGCTGGGTAGTGCGTTGTTCCAATTTCCTACTAGTTTCAGCTGGTGGTGTTGTTTGCTTCCTAACTCCACAATTTGCGTGGCTGAGGAAAGCCAGGAAGGTGAGATAAGCATGTTTCCAGTGGATACTGCCCTCGTCTCCTGTTCCCATGCTACAACATCATTACAGAGAACCCTTCATTAAGGAGGAGGAAGTGATACTGTTCCCCAGCACCAATTATGGCCTCTGCATAGCACGAGGGAAATGGTGACTCAGGACCTGCAGCGTCAATCCTTCTGTATGATTTGTACCAGGTGGACCTTCCCAGGCCAACCAGAATTCTCTGTTGTGGGGTTGTCCAGTGCCTGGCTAGTCATTTATCATATGGCATGTATGTAATGTAGCCAAGGGATCCTAAGATTGTCTGGCTGACTGGCAGGAGATGTTTGGAGGGGGTCTCCTATTGCCTGCCCTAGGGTTGCAAGCTCTGGGTTGGAGACTTTGGGGTGGAGCTGGGAATGGGAAGGATTTGGGCCCGGGAAGCACCTCATTGGAGTATAATGGTACGGAGTCCTCCCTCCATTTCTGTCACATGGAGATAGAATAGAATCATCGAATTGGAAGGGACCTCATGGGTCATCTAGTCCAACCCCCTGCACTATACAGGACACTCACATCCCAATCGCTCATCTACTGCAACCTGCCACCCCTTTGCCTTCACAGAATCAGCCTCTCCATCAGATGGCTATCTAGCCTCTGTTTAAAAATTCCAAAGATGGAGAACCCACCACCTCCTGAGAAAGCCTGTTCCACTAAGAAACCACTCTGTCAGGAACTTCTTCTGGATGTTTAGATGGAATGGATGATCTGTAAAACTGAGGGATCCCCAGGTCCCACCTGGAGGTTGGGATCCCTTGGCTGCCCCATGCTACAAGCTGGGGAACTGGCCAATTCTATCGCTCTCCTCACCTCAAGCATGAGTGGAGCCTGTACACCTACTCCTGCTTTAAACCACCTCCTATCTCTTCCCTGCTCAATTCTCTTCCTTTCTTATTGTAAGTGGTGATACAACTTTTAGCGAAATGTCATTTCCAGGGGTGTGGTACTTACAGGGACTCCTCAGTGCCTGAAAAATTATTTCAAGGGCTCCTCCGCAATCAATAAATTGAAAAAGGCTGCACTAGATACTGCATTTGAAGGCAGAAGCTAGGATTTGTCTTTTATCTCCTACGCTGTGGCTTAAGACAAACCTCAACCCTATGGGTTTGGTTCCCTTAATTCTTTGTGATAACTTTAAATCCAAACAACTAATCCATGGTTCCTCTATATATTTGTGAAACAGTCTGGGGGGTGGGATGTTTCTGGCTGTCCAAGTTGGATTAGGGCCAATCACGGTGCAGCCAGCAAAACTGGCTGCACCCTGATTGGCCCTGCCCCTGCAGCTCCCGCCCTCCATCCCTGGACTCTAGCCTCTTTGCTCTCAGACGGCCTCAGTGCCTGGAGCCAGTAGCAAGTAGGGGGAGAGGACCCTGGGCAAAGGGTCATGGTGGAGGGCCTGCTAAGGAGGGCCTCTTGGCCTGCTAAGCAGGGCCTCTTGGCCTGCTAAGCAGGGCCTGCTAATGAGGGCCTCCTGGCCTGCTAAGCAGGGCTTGCTAACAAGGGCCTCTTGGCCTGCTAGGCTGGGTCTGCTATCGAGAGCCTTCCAGCTTGGTGACTGCCTGCTAAGGAACTCTTTCCTGGGTCTGCTAACGAGCTGGCCAGCCCCATTTGATCAGGCTGCGAGCTGCGGCTCAAAGCCTTCTTAAGCTGCCTGGCTGGGGGCTGGGGGAGGGCTTAGGAACGGACTTTGAAGCTAGTCTATTGAATGAAAGATAACTAGTATGGTTTTTCCCCCTCTGAAGTTTTAGCACTGGATTACAATCATGCTAAACATGCCATTTGCCAGAGAATTATGGATCTTGAATGACAAATGGATCTCTCGAGATTCCCTGAGGTTTTTGTATCTCCTATTCCAGGTATATTCCAACTCCTGATGCTTATCTCTTCCTCCTAGAAATTCCTTGCCAAAGGCAGGCTCACACAATAGCTAGATGCTTTGCTTTGCCATCTGCAATGTTAAAGGATAAATTTAAGAAGATACCTAGAGAGCAGACAGAAACAACTGATCATATTTTATGCTTCTGTTCACCAAATGATTATCTCTTCTGCAGGTGTCTATTTTTTTTAATAATAATTTTATTGTTTATTATTATGTAAAGCATTTACAGAGAAGTTGTAAAGAAAAAGCGACCAGTTGATATGGTTTGCCATCTCTTTTAACATAGATATTTAGTCCCATCACATATTATATTATATTCCCATCACATATTATTCCTAATCTAGAAGTTTTTACCATTTTTCTTAGCCAAGTGATTGTTAATACATATGAGAGTATGATCTGTTATAGGAATACATTCTGTTATTATCTTAAATGATATTAGGTCAGTCTCCTTCATAAATTGGCCCTGACCCAAGAATTACTACTGTCGTCTTGTTAATGCCTATAAAATATGGTTTGTCATCCTCTTTTAGCATACATATTAACATACATATTCAATTCCCATCGCATATTAATCCTGATCTAGGGGTTATTACCATCTTTCTTAACAAAGTAGTTGTTGATACATAGGAGGGTATAATCTATTATAAGGATATATTCTATTATTGTCTTAAATGATATAAAGTCAGTTCCCTTCATATATTGGACCTGTCCTAAAGGTTACTGCTATTATTTTTCCACAGGAAGCCAGGAGAGTACTCCATTGTTCAGCTCATCTTTCAGGTGGTCGCAGAAAATGAAATTGTGTTTTTTTCCATAGTAGAGTATTTCTGATTGTCCTTCTGTCAGGGCCAAAGAAATCTCTTACTTGATTCTTGCTTGTAATCGCCTTTGAGGGGGCTCTGAATCCTTTGTCAATCTGGATCTCTTCCTCTGGTCGCACAGAAATATCTCCTGATAGCTTCCTAGTTGCTGTCGCTTTTGAATAGACTCTTTTTATTTTGCTGATCCAAGTCATTTCCTGCTCTGAGTAGACTTCCAGGTTTTCGGTACTTTTCTTCCTTGAATCTGTTTTCCCAGGTTCTTTAAAGGTACTTTGAGTTTTTACATCTCTGGCACTCTCTCCCTCCAGTTGATTAACTTCCAGACATTGAAGTTTCACTTGATTTACTGTTAGCTGAGCTACGTCATCAGCTGGTCTCTCCGGACCTTGGGCTCCATCCAAAAGCTCCCCCTTAGTCCCACGAATTTCCTTTTCCAGCTTGTTGACTGCTTTCAGAATCTCTGAGTTTCCTTTGCATAACAAATGGAAAAGCTGTGCCTTAGTTAATTCTTCCATAGTTCTAGGCAGTCACAAACTATAAACAGAAAGTCGCGTGAGGTCTCGCGGGAGCACGAGCGATCCCAAATTATCAGTTTGTCGATCTCCGTATCAAGTCAAATTCCCCCACTGAACTTTCACCAATAAATCTTCAAAGCATTCTCTTTGTTTGGTTAATGGGTATAATTATCTGGGAGTCTCTCACTCGGCGAAAGAAGGAATTCGCTTGTGAATTGGTTGAGGGGGGGGAGGGAAGAGCTTGTGGGAGAAGAGAGAGAAAAGCCAGAAAGCTTTCAATTCTTACTGTTGCAGATTCCAGCTTCTGTCAGCTTCTACTCCTGTCGATCTGGTAAATGATGGTCTAGGAAGAATGTAAGGTCAGCTGGTCGTTTCAAGCTTGTAAAGTTGTTTGCGACAAAGACGCCATCGTGACCTTGAGCACAAGCCGCTATTAATCCAGGGAGGTCGGTCTTCCTATCTCCCGACGGATCTGTAGGACCCTCAGGATGCCGTTCCCGGTTCCTGGGGCGACCGGTGAGCAGATTTGCGTATCTGCTCAGGTCAGCCAGGTGCAGAAGCTCCTGACCCTCGGCATGGCTTAAGAGCTGAACAGAAGTCCAGCTTTTCTTTATGGCGCCATCTTCAGTTCTCCAGGTGTCTATTTTTGATCCGGAAGCAGTTTGACTCAGGAAATTACTTTCTGGGACTAACCCCAAGCTAACTAAGACAGCCACAAATTATTTGCAATAGCAATTAAACTACATCAAATAAATACAAAAATCTTGAATTATTTTGAACAAATGTAACAACTTCCTATTGATTTTATTAATTTTCCTTAAATATTATTGTCCAATCAGATACTTAATATTTTTTTAATGCTTAGCTGTTTTAAAAATATTTTCTTTCTTAGTCAGTTTACAAGTTTTGTCCTGTTTCCAATTATTTTCAGCGGTATTCTTTTTCCCTCTGTGGCTATCTTCTTGCTTCTTCTATATACATAAAATCGTGACCGTACAACTCTGACAAAATGCTGAAGGTTCCAAAGCCTCCTATTGGTGAAATCTCCCTCCCTCAGGGCCAATTGCTGCTCTTGCTCAGGATTCCACATCACCCCCATTTCAGGCCTGCTGTGAAGGGAACCTCTAAGAGGAGGGATGCCCAAGAGCAATGCAGAAGAGTCTGTGGGCATACTTGTGCTTTCACAGAATCACATAATCACATAATCATAGAGTTGGAAGGGGCCATACAGGCCATCTAGTCTGCTCAATGCAGGATCAGCCCAAAGCATCCTAAAACACCTTTAAAAAGTGTGTATCCAACCTTTGCTTGAAGACTGCCAGTGAGGGGGAGCTCACCTGACATCTAGCATATCTCATTGCACTTGTAGTTTAAACCCAGTACTGTGTGTCCTCTCCTCTGCAGCCAACGGAAACAGCATCCTGCCCTCCTCCAAGTGACAACCTTTCAAATACTTAAAGAGGGCTATCATGTCCCCTCTCAGCCTCCTTTTCTCCAGGCTGAACATTCCCAAGTTCCTCAGCCTGGCTTGGTCCCTTGGTCCTTTTGAGGACCTCCTTTTCTCCAGGCTGAACATTCCCAAGTTCCTCAGCCTGGCTTGGTCCCTTGGTCCTTTTGAGGAGGGAAAGCTTTCCTCTTCGGCCTTACCGCTGGCTGGCAGGGAGGCTATAGAAAAACCCCTTCTGACTTAAAACACAGAAGAAGAAGAAGAAGAAGAAGAAGAAGAAGAAGAAGAAGAAGAAGAAGAAGAAGAAGAAGAGTTGGTTCTTATATGCCGCTTTTCTCTACCCGAAGGAGGCTCAAAGCGGCTTACAGTCGCCTTCCCTTTCCTCTCCCCACAACAGACACCCTGTGAGGTGGGTGAGACTGAGAGAGCCCTGATATCACTGCTCGGTCAGAACTGTTTTATCAGTGCCATGACAAGCCCAAGGCTGCATGTGGGGGGGGGGGGGGTGCAGAATCGAACCCGGCATGCCAGATTAGAAGTCCACACTCCTAACCACTACACCAAACTGGCTTTGCTTTGCTTTGCCTTCTGCAATGTTAAATGATAAATTTAAGAAAATACCTAGAGAGTAGACAGGAACAACTGATCGTGTTTTATGCTTCTGTTCACCAAAAGATTATCTCTTCTGCATGTGTCTATTTTTGATCTGGAAGCAGCTTCTGGATCAAAAGCTGTGGCCAGCTTTGATGCTGGAGGAAAGCTGCAGCCAAACCATGTGTATCTCTTCTCTGCCACTTGCTGAACATTTGTGGCCTACTGAGGCCTGTGAAGATGAAACTGGATGATTTTGCGGGGGTTGTTTGGCCTCCTGTTTCGTCTGCACAACAATAATCAGAACCAGTTTGATTCTGTCAAATGGTTGTGATTTTAATGTGTATCTTTCCTCCACCACCACCATGTCGGGAAGCAATGAGGAAGAATGACACGGAGAAGGATTTCCTGCGAAAGACCTCTCGAACAGAGGGGAATCCTTTATTTATACATACACGTAAATCATTTCAAATAATCCCGCGAGGTAGCGTGGAGCAAACTGATAGGCTTCAAGTAATCCTGCGAGGTAGCGTGGAGCAAACTGATAGGCTTCAAGTAATCCTTTTTACATATAAGGCAATTGTTGTGCTGTAGTATCCTGATTGGTCTAGGTTAGATGCAGAGGTGCAGCCTCAGGGAGCGTGGTTTGCCAACGCCCTCGGGCCGAATCTCTACATCTCCCCCTTTTTTGTTTTAAGGCAATGATAAGCCCGATACATGTTTTGGCGCTGAAAAGTTTCATGGGATTGGCAACACATTACCCATATTTTATCACTGTGATTTTTGAGTGTCCGATTATGAAATGCCGAATTTTTTGCATGACAACAAAAACAGAGACCTGGCATTGTGCGCTGATATCGAAATTGTTGAAAGCGCTTAACTTGTGAAAAGTTCCCTGCAAATAACTTTGATTTGTCTACATTTTGTAATTCAGCCAGCACCATCTCAGGTGAATTAAAGGGAGTGGGGATAAATGACATAGAAGCTACCGACAGAGGGGATTCATAGATTAAGGACACATTTTTCCCATGAAATTGAAACATATAAGCAGCATGGCGGACCCAGTGATTAGGCGCAGACATATAATGCGGAGTGGCAACCCCACTTGGTAAAAACCCACACATACAACATAACCAAATAACAACAGAATTAAAATGTAAGGCTGTTATAACAGCAGCAAGAAAGTTTTCCAGAGTTTCTGGAAGTCCTTGGTCCTTGAGTTGCTGCTCGGCTTGATCAGACAGGCCCTTTATTGCCCCCCAAGTCACTGAGGGGTTTGTATGTCTTCCCTCCCCGTTTTCTCTTGACCACGGGCTCCATCTCCTGCAGCTGCAGGTTGAACTGAGGAATTGGGTTGCTTAACCCCTGATGCCAACCATTAAGTGCAGGGCGGACACAACAAGCAGGAACCCACCCAGAGGGAAGGGCAACTGCTGCGTAGCCCCAGCCCCAGGTAATCAATGGGACTGGCCCGTACCACCTCGGGTCTGGTAAACGACGGTATTGATCCTGGGGCTGAGGAAGAGGGACGTCGGTCTGGAAATGATGCTGAGTCCTAGCTAAAAATTGAGAATTAAAAGAAATAAGATTAAGATGATTTAGAGTAAACAAAGTACTTGAAAGCAGGGATTCCTTGTCTAAAAGGGAAATCCCAATTCCCCCTTTTTGTTTTAGTTTGTCGAGCATGCGTTTCAGGGTCCCATTGGCACGCTCTACAATAGCTTGACCCGTGGAATTATAGGGAATTCCAAAGACATGTTTGATGTTCCATTGCACACAAAATTGAGCGAATGCTGTGGAGCAATAAGCGGGACCATTATCGGTTTTGAGCGCGGAAGGAGTGCCCATGACCGCCATTGCATGGGTAAGGTGAGCGCGCACATGCTTCTGTGTTTCCCCTTTTTGAGGGGAGGCATATATATAACCAGAATACGTATCAACACAAACATGAACATATTTCCACAGAGAAAACGGGGGAAATTGTGTAACATCCATTTGCCAGATTTGGTTGGCCCCGTACCCACGGGGGTTCACACCAATGGAGGGGTGAGACGCCTGATTAGCGCATAGTGGACATTAGCTTGTACTTCTGCCAAAGGAAGGTGGAATTCCTTGGCTAATGCCTTTGCATTTTGATGATGCAAGGCATGACTCTCAATTGGAGACTGAACAACAAATGAAACAAGAGAATCAGCTCAAGCATTTCCTTCAGTGAGAAAACCAGGAAAAGGCTTTTCACATGAGCTACATACATTGGAGCTGTTCACTGTTGCAGTGATTTTTGTACAGCTAAAAACACACTTAATAGTTGTTCATCACATACTGGAGACAAATATGAATATTCAATTACAGATAAAAGATTACAGAGATACAAACTATCAGAATTTAAATTAAATTAAATTAAATAGTTGAGACTCAGAAAGACCAGGGCCAACACTGCTGCTGCCAGTTCCAACCGGTGGCTGATTATCTGCGGACCTGTAAACTTACAGTACCATATACCAGCTGGTTGTTGCCAGGTTAAGACTCCTGGTGAGGGAGATCCATCGGTAAACACCGTTAGGCCATCTACTGGGACATCAGTAATAACCCTTTTCAAAGAAAATGACAACTGAAAACGTTAGAAACAAGATAGAGCAAATACTCATTTGGAAGGAAACCTGGAGGCTTAGAGCTTTCATAGTGCTCAAGCATTGGACCAAACAAATTCAAAGAAAGAGAGGGACTCCACAAGGCAGTCTCATCTCCTGTTGAGGGCTGGAATGGCTGGAGCGCCAAGAGAGAGCTAATCTCCACACATTCCAGTGACAAAACAAACAATTGACCTGTGAAAGATTAGGGCTGTCTGATATAAATCAGGTAGCCTGAGTCAAAAACAAAATTGCAGGTTCTCCTTTAAATAGACAACCCAAAAAAATTGACCAAAAGAAAATATTCTAACTGCTAATTACACATAAAAAGACTGATAATGTAATAAAAAACTGTGGACACATTCCCCAAAGAGGTTCTGTGCCTTGTTTTTACCCAAAAGGTAGCAAAACATAAAATAAAGACAAAAGGATTTTGTCTTATATAAAAATTTCTACCTCCATCGTAGCCAGGCATTTCCCTGACCTATAAATATTACGCAGCTAGACAGCTCTGACTGATAAAGCTCTATTGAGGCATAGCAGCGTTTCAGTGAGCATACTTCCTAACTGCTGACCAAAAATTTTAAGACAGAACTCCACTCCCCCCCCCTTCTTCCTTGAAGCGGGGGGGGGGGGTCAGGAAACAAAAGCTAAAGTTCTTCCTGGGCTGTAAACAAAGGATCATTCCTGTGCTACGGAAAACCTTTTAGTTGTGTAGATTAGTGGGTGATAGGTAAGAAAGCAAGATAAGTTTCTAACTAAGCTCCTAGCATAGGAACTGGAAAAAGAGAGCCTGATTCCAAATCGCTAAACAGCACTCCTGCTACTGCAGCTGGAGGCTCTATCAATTACAGCCAAATTTTAAATTTTAAAATGTCTTTAGGTGGCTAATCATCAAAACCATGAAAACATTATTTGATACATTATATAAGCCAATTGAAAACAACTGAGTAAAACACAGAAATAAGAAAAGAGGTCATTAATGCAAAGCCAAATACAACAGTTCAGTTCTAATCCACTGGCATGTGCAGTGATTGAGAAAAACAAGCAAATCTCTTTGTGAATGGAATACCATCATTTTAGTGTCACAACTGAAAAGATCCTTTCTCAGGCTGCCACCCATCTAACCTCAGAAGGTGAGGGTGCTCGAGCAAGTACCCTAAAATACTAATGCAGATTGTGGTTTAATGCATATCATTTCTAAAAATGCTTGCTTATAAGAACAAGACCATATAAATCTGTAGAGAGATGGAAAAAACCTGTTCTACAAAATCTTTCCAAAGCACGTTGTAGAAGAGAAGAAAGCTGAAAAACTAGAGAAAATGCATACTTTGTAAGAGGAACAGAAATTTTAATAAGATCAGTGACTAAGAATTAGTGATCCCTGATAAAGATCGTTGCAAGCATCTGGAGAATGAACAATATTCCCGAGGGCTTTACCCTGAGTCAAAAGAAGCTTGGTAGTCACCTATGCCAAAATCCCAGCAAGATTTTATCATGCTTGCAATATCTGGATCACGGCCCAAACCCTGAATAATGCATCTATTTTCTGAAATACAGTTAGCTAATTTCTTGAGCAATTCAGCTTGGGCTTCCTGATTATTAATCTGTGCCTCTGTAAGGTGCTTGATGAAATCAAGAAAGAATTCAGAGACTTTCTGCCTAACATTAGTGATCCCCTCTATCATTCCTTGAAAATAAGAGGATTGTAAACCATTTTCCTTTATAGCCTTGTTCAACTCACGCAGAATTGAATAGGGAATAGCTTCCCACGTTAACGGGATCTGCCTGTTTTCCCCTTCCCCCCGTGGTTCCCCCCTCGTTAAAGGAAAGAACGCTGGGGTTTCTCCCTCCCAGTCCTCAGAGAGATCGAGCTGACCGGCCTGCCGGGCAGCTCGAATCGTGTTAACGATCTGGGAGTGGCCCCCAGTCCTTAATGGCTGCGAGGCGAGAGGTTTGGGAGTGGTCGGTGTAACGGCCACTGGTAAGAGAGTGGGATAGGGAAGGGGTGAAGGTGCAATATCTTTCAATAGCAGATTTCCAGCTTCTGGATTCATGACTTCCAGCGCTTTGTGTACTTTCTGCCATGTCAATAAGATCAGCATGGGAGCATGGGGCTCTGCCTTTAACTCCCTCCCTATTTTTTCCCAGTCTCCTAGTCTTCTGGTCCCCGCTAAAGGGTACCACGGGCACTGGCAAGATATTTCTTGTTTCAGTTCCCGGAGGTCCTTCACTGAAATTGCCTCTCCTGTGCACTGTCTCACTGCCTGTTGCAATTCGTCAGCATGCTTTACCTGTTCCTTAGACAATGATTCCCCCATACTCACCAGGGAGCCGTAGCTGATCGTGCACGAAGACTCTTTTTCTGGTCGCGGTGAGCACAGGGTCTGGAATCACGTCGGGGGTCACCACTTGTCGGGAAGCAATGAGGAAGAATGACACGGAGAAGGATTTCCTGCGAAAGACCTCTCGAACAGAGGGGAATCCTTTATTTATACATACACGTAAATCATTTCAAATAATCCCGCGAGGTAGCGTGGAGGAAACTGATAGGCTTCAAGTAATCCTGCAAGGTAGCGTGGAGCAAACTGATAGGCTTCAAGTAATCCTTTTTACATATAAGGCAATTGCTGTGCTGTAGTATCCTGATTGGTCTAGGTTAGATGCAGAGGTGCAGCCTCAGGGAGCGTGGTTTGCCAACGCCCTTAGGCCGAATCTCTACACCACCACCTTATCCTGTGTATAGTTACCGCTTTGGGTCTTTGATCTGCTATCTACTGATGTGTAAATAGCCTGGCCTTCCTTTGGGGAACTGCTTTTGTATTGTAAATCAGGTTAGAATTCATTAAAGTATTGGTCTATAAAAGCTGTGGAATTTCCAGTTCTCGCCTGGAGATTCCTGGGTCTGGACAAGATCTATAAATTGATTGGAATGCTGGTTCCTTTTTATCTGCATGCCTATCTTATTTGGTTTGTTGTGGTTAGATGATTAGATGGACTCTAGAGAATTTATCATTCCTTCCCATCCTCCTACATTCTCACCTCCCTCGTCCCCCTCATTATTCGTCCTTGAATTCCCAGCTACCTTGATTGTCTTCCCTTAGATACTTCCTGCATTAATTGGATCTTGGGAGGGGGGGGTTACGGGTTTTACACTGTGTAACTGCACTAAAACTCCAGTGCTGACAATGTTTTATGTTGAGTGAACTTGCTTGCTCTAGAATAAACCTTTCTTTCGCATCCAGTCAAAGACTGTGTTTTGGCAACGAAGAAACCTGATGCAGTAGGCCACAAGTGTTTCATTTCAACAACAATCTGTGTGGGAGGCCTCAAATGTTTCTTTTGCAAAACATTCCCAAATCAGTCATTACTGGCTGGAGAGCTGTTTGGAGATAAGTTGTAATATCTCCAGGCCCCACCCAGAAGCTGGCTACCCAGGGTTGGAAATATTCCTAGAAGTTTGGAGGTGGGTCCTCAAAATGGTATAAGGCCTTCAAAGAAGTCCATACTCCAATTTTTTTGCCTGTAGAAGTGATTTTTATTGTCTAGAGATGAGCAGCAATAGTAGAGACAATAGTAGAGGCTTGCAAGCTGATGTCGGAGTGGAGTAGCACAGGTGTGTCCCACCTGGGCCAGCTCTTACCAGGAACAGTTTCCCCCCCCCCCCACACACACACACACACACAGTGGCCCAGAAGGGGCAAGAAATGTCCCGGTCGGCTTTGCGGGGTAGACCGGGACATTTATTTTCCTTTTGCAGAATCCCCCCCCCTTCCTGCAAAAGAAAACCTCCCCACGTTCCCTGGGGGGGGGACACACATTTCAGCGCTGGAGATGTTCCGGTGATGAAATGTGTCCCCCATGGGGACAAAGCACACTGCAGAGCATACTGCTTGACAGCACTGCACCAGCAGCAACGTGGAGCGGCACCACTTGTGCAGAATCACCCAGTAAGACTTTGGAGGGAACTCGATTTCCCAGTTTTATTAGGCTGTGATTTGGCTTTGTGGACAACAGCAGAGACTGCAGTTGCCAGCAGTAGGCCTCAGGCTTCAGAAGGGCAGATATCACTAGACTGTGCTAGCTAAGCCCAGTGAAAGCGGGGATTGCAAGTGGGGCTTCAAAAGGGTACTATGCCTCAGAGTCCACCCCACAAGGCAGCCATTTCTGCCTGAGAAGCTGATCTTTATAGTCTGGAGATGAGCAGTAACTCCAGGAAATCTCCAGGCCACACCTGGAGGTTGGCTACCCCTAGGTTAGAAATATTCTGTGAAAGTTGGGCCTCAAAAGAGTATCATGCCTCCACAGCCACCCAACCATCCACATAGTTCCTTCGGCTTATTTCAGGTTTTAAAAAAACATTCTGGAGAGGAGGTAAGGTTACCTGATAGGTGTAATTTCCTGTTCTGGAATTCCACACTTCTTGGGTGTGCTTGAACCTGACTTGGGTCAAGACTGTTGTACACAAAGAGACCTCTTAGGGTTGGCAGCTTCCAAGCAAGGCACAAAACCCCTGTCAAACCATAGCGCCTGTTGCATTTCAGCACGCTTTACTAACTAGTTGGATTATAATTTCTTGAAAAGATTTGCACTCTTAATTATAGTGTGAACAAATATTATTGTATTCCTTTTCAAACTGGCTAGACAGCTGTGATCAACTGAACTGAAATGTCCTGAGACAGGGATGCCTTTCACTGCCTCCAGGATCCGCAACATGGCCTGTGTCCCAGAATTTGATCTCAGTTGCTTGGGCAGAGAACCAGTGCTGTGAACTGAGCAAAATGTTCTGGCATCTCCTCTTCAACCGGGCATCACCCATCCCTGATAGATACTGTTATTCAAGAACAGATTGAGGTGTGCCAAGGACGCCTGCCACACTCCTGGGCTACTTCACAGCCAGCGCTGCAGAATGGCACATGATGTCACTTCTGGCAAAAATGTCACAAGTGATGTCATAAAGTTATTGGTGATGCTCTAGGATTCACCTGATCTTATAGCATCAGCTCATATGTCATAAGCTCACTGCTGGAGTTTTGCTATAAGTGAACCTAAAAGTGGTATGCCTGTGAGTCTTGCCCCAAACACAAAATCCTCTTGATGGTTGCCTGTGTTAGAGGAAGAGGAGAAGAGCTGTTTTGTTAAATTCTGCTTTTTACTACCTGGAATCCCAAAGCACTTTTCTTTCCTCTTACCACAACAGATACCCTGTGAGATAGATGAGGCTGAGAGAACTCTAAGAGAACTGATCTTCAATATCAGCTTTAAGAGAGCTGTGATTGGCCCAAGATCAACCTGCAGGCTCCATATGGAGGAGGAGGGCAGAATCAAACCTGGCTTGCCAGATTAGAGTCTACCACTCTTAACCGCTACTCCACGCTGGCTGGAGAAGCAACAACCTGCTAAGAGTCTCTAGTTACTATAAAGCTGGAAGACTAGGAGATTGGTACTCAAGGGGGAGCTGTCATGCATTCTCCATCCATTCTTTAGAGTTCATGTAATTTCTCTTCTTGCTGTTCAGCCTCTGCGTCGTATTAGTGGCCTGCAGTCAATGTCTTTTCACAAAAATCCAATTGCTGTAAATTCACTGAGACTCCAAAGCATGGATTGGATTATTTCCTGAACTCTGCCAACATCCCTTCCCACTGTGCCCCTAACCCTGATTCAAATGGGTCGCCGTGTTGGTCTGAAGTAGCACAATAAAATCAGAGTCCAGTAGCACCTTTAAGACCAACAAAGATTTATTCAGAGTGTGAGTTTTCGAGTGCTTTGTTGGTCTTAAAGGTGCTATCGGACTCTGATTTCATTGTCCTAACCCTGATGTAGAACACAGCTCAGCACCGTGGTATGCACAGAGACATATTTTGGGCCACAGCAAAGAGCTCTAAGCCATAATCCTAGCAAAATGTTGAACCAAGGCAGGTCTCTGACAGTCCTGAAAAAGGGTCCTGGGGCTGATGATGGGACGGATGAGGGCCAAAAAAGTGAAGTTCTATCAGATAAAATGGAAGTGCAGCTAGTTAATCATAACATGCTTGGGGACTGAGGGGTCGGCTGGTCCTGGAGGAGCTGGCAGTCTCCATGATGGAACTGGCTCCTGGCTTATGGTTGGAGACTCAGATCTCAGTGCCTTTTAGCAGCTTGATTTGGCTTCAGTGACCAGTGTTCTGAGCCAAGTGAGAGTGTTGTAACATGTTCTGAATTACTTTTGGGTGGGTAGCCATTTCGGTCTCAAGCAGCAACACAAAGTTTGATTCCTGCGGCACCTTTAAGACCAACAATATTTTATTCCACACTGATGAAGTGTGTGTGCACATGAAAGCTTTTACAGTGGATAAAACTGTATGGGTCTTAAAGGTGATGCTGGAATCAAACTTTGTTATGCTCTGAATTACTATTTTTATTTTTTTATTTATTTAGATTTTTTATACCACCCTTCCTGGGAGGTTTACATAAAACATTTTGTTCTATGACATAAGAACATAAGAAGAGCCCTGCTGGGTCAGACCAGTGGTCCATGTAGTCTAGCCTCTGTTTCATACTATGGGCAACTACAGGAGGGCCAACAACAGGTCATAGAGACCCAAACCCTTCCCCTGATATTGCCTCTGGGCACTAGGATTTGGAAGTTGATTGCCTCTGAATATGGAAGTTCCCCTCAGTCACCCTGGACAGTAGCCACTGACAGACCGTCTCTTCATTAATCTACCTCATCCCACTTTGATCCATTTAAATCCCACTGCCTAATCCATTCCTGTGGCCATCACTACAGCCTCTGGCAGTGAATTCCACATTTTAATCACTTTCTGTGTAAAGAAGAGCCATATAAAGCTCTTTATTTTCTAAATAAATAAAAGTACTAAGTTGTGGATTAATGTTAATGTTTTCCATATTTTTCTACGGTTCCATGTTGCTTGTTGTTATCACTTTATTATTGTTAAACTAAGTTATCTGTATGGTTTCTGTTTTATGTGAACCGCCCTGAGCCTTCGGGGAGGGCGGTAGATAAATATAATAAATAAATAAGAATGGGGGCAGAACCAGTTAGAGCAAACTTTCACAACTTTTTTACCATTGGGAAACCCCTGAAACATTCTTCAGGCTTCGAGAAATCTCTGAAGTGACGCAATCATGCTGAATATATTTGGGAAGCACAGCTGTGTATATCCCGCTCCAGGCCCTTCACTGACCATTTTCGGAGGAGGGTGCAGGTCAATATGACCATATATGGTAATATATAATCAATAGTTGACAAATTTTTAAAAATATATTAACAATTATCAAAGCCTGAGTAAGAGGAAGTATCTGGAAGCAAGAGAAAAGAAGCCTGTGGTGAAAGTGGGAGAGGTTTTTAAAATTTTATTATTGTACTAGATTAATAGCCCGTCGTAGCCTGAAATACAACGTACGCTGGTTTGAGAAATGAGCGTGAGAGAAAGGGAAGTAGATAGATGGAAAGGAAGCAAGAATGGGGAGAAAAAATGAGAAAGAGAGTAGGAGAGAGTGAAATATGGGAAGAAAGAGAGGGGGAGAAAGGCAGGAAGAGAATGACATGGAAAGAGAGAAATGGAAAGAGAGAGAGAAAGCCCAATGCCCCCCCCCCCCAGTGACCCAAGCAGGGGCAGGGAGAGTTGGAGAGGAGGCAGCATGTTTTCTCTGAGCAGGGGTGAGGGTTGGCGTGGTGGGGAGGTAGTCCCTACAGGCAGTCCCTAGTGGCCCTCTCTCTTTCTCCTGCCCCCATCTGCAAGTGTCGCCTGGGACTTAAAGCCCATCGAGCTCTGTAGTCGGTCTAAATATCTCCTGCTTTCTCTCTTTCCTTGTGCAGCTCAGCCTTGTTCCTCTGAAGCAGGACGAGTGTGTCATGCTGTGGATTTCTGGGCAGGCATCTCTGGCTCGAGGGGGGGAATCTGGCTGTCTGGGAAGTCGGACAGCAGGGGCTGGGCGTGGCTTTCCAGGACAGTAGGCTCCCCCCCCCCCACCTCACAGCGAAGTCTCCGAATTCTGCTGGGTGTGATAGGCCATCCACGTCAGGCGTCGGTCTGCCTTCTCTCTGTCGCCGGCAATTTCAGGCCCTCTGAAGCAGGGCAAGTGAAGGGGCGTGAGAAGCCCCCCGCCGCCGCCAAGCACACTCAGGAGCCTAGGAAGGGCACGGGAGTGCTCTGGGGACGCGGGGAAGCCATCCCCAGCCCCCTCCCTCCCCCCGGGAAGCAGCGGCCCGTTCCCCCAGCTGCCCCCCCGTCCCTGGCTGCGTCTGAGACACTGTGGGGCTGCTGAAGCCTCTCCTGGCGCCCCCCTCCCCCAGAGTCTGAGGCTGCATCTGGGACAGGCCAAGGGGCTGCGCACCTCCTGATTGGCCCCTTCAAGTTTTTATCTGGACTCGCCCCACCCCTTTCTCCTCCCACCTACCCCTTACTCTTTTATTCTTACTGCTCCCACGGAGCAGTTTACAGATTTGTAGACCGCCACTCTCAGCCCAGCTGGTTTATGGTGGTTTACATAAAAACATAAAATCAGAATAAAACCCCAGTTCAACCAATGGCAGCAATAATCAACCATCTATATTCCCCATGCAAACCTCAACCCTCCTGATAGGAGTTGCCATTGCCTTAGTAGGTGACCATAGGCAATGTTTGACTGGGAGGGCTACGGGCTACAAAGGGGAGAGACCTGGGCCTAGTCTGCACACAATAGATAATGCACTTTCAATGCACTTTAGAAGTAGATTTTCCTGTTCTGCACTGGAAAATCCAGCTGCCAAAGCACATTGAAAGTGCATTATCCTTTGTGTGCAGACTAGGCCCTGGTTTTACTATCCCGGCCTGAAACAAACTCCTGGCAAAAGAGCTCCATCTTGCAGGCCCTGCAGAAACCAGAGTGGTTGGGATAGTCCCAGCTGGAATGCAGCCAATGATGATGTCACAGGAGTATTGTGGTGAAAGTTCTGTTCTGGATCTATTTTGAGTCTAAGTTGATAGTGAGGAGGTGTCGCACAACGTGCCGGGATTACTGTGGTAGGAATACCACCCCGTTCCGGCAGTTCTACACAAATTCCTTGTTTCATGTTGCTTGGGGAAATCCTGTTGGTATAGAGTCATCCCACAGGTGTTAGAAGCAAAACTTAAGGTGAGGATTTGCATCTTCATTATTAACAAATCCACTTCACTTTAATTCTTATCCATTTAGGAATTATTAGGATTCTGGATACCCTATGGAGGAGAGGGTGAGTTCTGTAATCATATCTGAGATGTTGACCTTTTGAGAAATAAAATCCACAGGCAAGAGAAAAAATCTAGTTTTGTAAGGGACCACCTGGCATTTTACATGGTTTTTAATGTGAATATGTGTTCTTAATTTTTCCCCAAATTCTTCTTCCTCTCCCCTGCCCCTTTTTGGTCATCAAGTCGCAGCTGACTTATGGTGACCGAAGGCAAGAGGTGTCTAAAGGTGATTTGCTGTTACATGTTGGTAGAGTTAATAACACAGGAAGGTGCACAACCTGATTAAAGAGCAAATAAAAGTTTGTTTAGAAATAAATATACTTGATAGTGCAGAGGTTAGAATATTATTAAGTTCCTCATTCTAGTATCTCACAGCCTGTTTCAGTCCCTATATGCTCTTTTTCACCTTACACATGAGTTGCTTGTCTTTGGACTGTTCAAATCCTGGGGGCCGTTCCATGTAGACATCTTCTTTTTCTCCATACAGAAAAGCAGTATTTATGTCAGTCTATGTCCAGATGCTCCACATGTATCTTTCTTGCTGCTATGTTCGAGAGCATTCTTATTAAAGTTTGTCTCACCACTGGTGCAAAGGTTTCATCACAGTCTTCTCCATACTTCTGAGAATATTCTTTAGCAACCAATCTGGCTTTGTATGTCCATTTCCCCTTCTGCAACATGCTTGGTTTTGATGATTCACTTGCATCCTCCTGCCATCTTGCCTTGAGGCAGTTCTGTCAGTGATTTTTTAATAGCAATGAAACCCAAAATATGTCTGTTTCCACTAAGGGTTGATGTCTTCATTGGGCCACAAGCATCACTGCATGTCAGTTCCAGAGGGCACCGTGTCTCGTTTGTGCTATATACTGTGTCTTAAACCTGGAACTGGTTCCCTTATCTCTTATACAACACACACACCTGTTTTCAGCAATATATTTGCTTATTTGCATGACTTTAGTTAAATTCTGGCTTTCAAGATCGCTAATTGCATAATGATCTCTGTGACCCAAATGCCTGTGCCACTTTAAGGAGGGATCCTTGTGATCACATTGCTTTGTAAGGTGTGTTCTCTGCATGCAAGTATCAAGAACATACAAATCCTAATGTGTCTTGCCTGTGGCAATAAGCTTCTTAGTTTTATATAACACTTTTAATTATAGTCATGTCCTTTCTTGTAAGAGCTCTGATAGAAATAAGATTACTTGCAAGACTAGGTACATAAAAAGAGCCTCTTGTGGCACAGAGTGGTAAGGCAGCAGACATGCAGTCTGAAGTTCGGCCCATGAGGCTGGGAGTTCGATCCCAGCAGCCAGCTCAAAGTTGACTCAGCCTTCCATCCTTCCGAGGTCGGTGAATTGAGTACCCAGCTTGCTGGGGGGTAAACGGTAATGACTGGGGAAGGCACTGGCAAACCACCCCGTACTGAGTCTGCCAAGAAAACGCCGGAGGGCGTTACCCGATACCTTTACCTTTACCTTTAGGTACATAAAGCTAATCTGTGACTAAGATCGCTTCAGTTTCTCTGTTAGCATGCATTTTACAAGTCCTTCAACCTCTTCAGCTGTCACTAAATTTCCATCCACTAGACTCAAGGATTCTTTCCTTTGTTCATCCAATGTTTCAAAAAGATATTTATGAAGACTCATGTTGGCTGAGACTCCACTGTCTACTATCCACACGTCACTTTTGGAAACATGATGTAATAGTATATAGGTGATAGTATATAGCAGTGGTCCCCAACCTGCGGGCCGCGGCCCGGTACCGGGCCACAAAGGCCATGGTGCCGGGCCGCGGCTCCCTCTCCCCGCCCCCCCGCAGTAAAAAATTTCCCAGGCTGCAAGCTTGCGGCCCGGGAAGCTTCTTACTGCGGGAGGGCGGGGAGAAGGAATCGGGGCCGGGCCACGCCTGTGCGGGTGCGGCTCGCGGGCGCGGCCCGATGTGCGGGTGCGGCTCGCGGGCGCGGTCCGGTGCGGGGGCGCGGCCCGCGGGCGCGGCCCGACGCGCGGGCGTGGCCCGCGGGTGCGGCCGATGCATGGGCGTGGCCCGCGCGTGCCGCGTGCCGCGCCCCAATGCCCTGCCGGTCCCCAACCTCAGAAAGGTTGGGGACCACTGGTATATAGCATTTTTGTAAAGATTTGGCTTTTTTTATGCTTTTCTGATTCTGTCTTCTGGAATGGCAGCTCTGTGTTTGGAAGCGGTGTAGTTTTTCTTAACATGGCCAGGTCCTCCCCAGAGATAACAAATCACTCCTTTCTTATTCACATTCAGGGCTAGTTGAGCTGCATTTGGCTGCTATTCCCTTTCAAAGAGTCTGTTCTTATAACCTCCCTCTAGTAGATTTAAAACTTTTATGAGGGATGGGTTATTTTTAGGTTCAGTCTGAGAGACCACACATTTTTGAAGGATTCTGGCGAGCTTAACAATGGCACAATTAAACCGTGACCCTGCTACTGAATAACGTCTTTCGCAGATACATTTGATTTTTTAATGAGCTAATGTAAAGTCTTTCAAGCTTTGGTGGTAAAGGTAAAGGTAAAGGTATCCCCTGTGCAAGCCATGTCTGACCCTTGGGATGTCATGTCTGACCCTTGGGGTGACGTCCTCTAGCGTTTTCATGGCAGACTCAATACGGGGTGGTTTGCCAGTGCCTTCCCCAGTCATTACCGTTTACCCCCCAGCATGCTGGGTACTCATTTTACCGACCTCGGAAGGATGGAAGGCTGAGTCAACCTTGAGCCGGCTGCTGGGATCGAACTCCCAGACTCATGGGCAGACAGCTTCAGACAGCATTTCTGCTGCCTTACCACTCTGCGCCACAAGAGGCTCTTGGTGGTAGACATGTTTAACATTCTCAAAATATCCCTATGGTTAAGCTCTATTATCAAATCTCTGGCTTTCTGATCCTGGGAGTCTCATGTCTTCTGGTCATCCCAGTTCCCATCTCCTGGCCAAGGATTGTGGAATACATTATTGTATGGTCCAGCTTCAAATAGGTTCATCTTTATTTGTTCCTTCTACATGAGGTAATTCCTCACTCTGAGCCACCACAGTTGTGGCCATCTTTGCCCCTTTGTTCTTACCTTCTCATGCCAAGAGCATCTGGCGAACTTTCTACCTTGAAGCAGAGATGAGCTTAATCTGGGCAACCAGAACTCCTGTTGGCAGAGTAAAGACACAGAACATTTTCCCTGTACATTAAATATTTGTCTTTATATTAGACATAGGTACTTATATGCAAAACCTCAGGAATGTGGTTTTTAAAAGATATTTCGGCACATTTGAATGTTGAATTAAATAATATGTTTTGCATATTACCCTAGGTTGTTTTTTTCCCTCTCAGCCTTTTTAGCTACCTTTCTTATACAATTAAAACAATTGTTCAGGCTGAGGCCTAAAAAAATTGAAAGCTTCTTTCTCTGAGAATTTAAGTTAAACTGCTTGAGATTTGCCAGTCCCCTCTTCTGACCACCACATACTTAGTTGTTTTGGTTTTGGGTTTTTTTTTTGTCTCAACCTTTTTGGTCAACTTTCTGATATAGGGTTGGTCCCCCCCCTTTGGGGGGGGGAGGGTAAATGACCAGATTTGAACGGAGATAAGGGGGCTAGCCCAGAAGGGGGCCAGCTCAGCCCGAAGGTCGTGCGGGCAGCAGGGGCGGCCCTCCCTGCCTCCCTCCAATTGGGATCACCGTCTCCTCCCAAGCACGCCTCCTGCAAGCCCGTCGGTTTCCCACCTGCGTGGCCTCCGTAGATGCAGGTCAGGTGGGGGCCAAGGGCGGGCCTCTGACTGGCGGCCCTGCAGTCTTAAGGGGCTGCAGCAAGAGGTAGGTGGCGGCGGCAGCAAGGAAGTAGGACATTTGAACACTGCTGGGATGCAGGACTTTTATGCCAAAGTCGGGAGTGTCCCACCATTATCGGGACGCTTGGTCAACTTAGGGGAGGGTCACAAAAAGATTAACAAAAGCCTGTCTAAGGAGGCCAGTTTCTTGACAGCCCCTGATCCAAGCATTGCTCTTTTGGCTGTCAAAGGGGACCCCGCTGCCACCACTGGAAGAATTGTTTGGATCCAACCCATGTCTTTTGGTACAGCTGATACCCAAGAAGTACCAACTAAAATGTCACAATGCTGTTATGGGGATGGTAGCTCCAGTAACAATGAAATTATTCTGGTTTGGGTTGACAGGAGGGCGCCCATATTTAAGAATCTCTGCTTGATTTGAACTTGGCTGCTTTCTTCTCCAGGGTGAAATCAGTTCTACCCCTGACTCAGCCAGCATGAAGTTCATGCCCCTCTTTCTGCTTGTATTGTTACTGTTCCACCCTGCCTATCTGGATAAGTCAGGTAAGCATCCCATAGACATTTAACCTCTATGCAGTGAGGAATTTTTTCCTGCAGTAATCTATTGACTATATTGGCTTAGATTCTTTGGAACTTTGCCGTGGGTGGAAGGATTTCTGCACGCAGAACAAAGTTTTCTTGTTACCTCCCTCCTGCTGCAATTCCCAAATGCCCCTGAGAGCTGCTTTGACTCCCTTAGTTTGATTAATCAAAACCAGCCCCACCTCTCCCACTTTGTAGAGGAAATGATTCTAGAAGTCAAGGGCATCCCATGAAGAAAAAGAGCTGGCTTTTTATAGCCCGCTTTTCACCACCCTAAGGTGTTCCAAAGCAGCTTACAAACACCTTTCCCCACCACAGAAACCCTGTGAGATAGATGGGGCTGAGAGAGCTCTAAGAGAGCTGCTTGGCAAGAATAGTTCTAAGGGAACTGTAACTGGCTCAAGGTCACCCAGCTGGCTGCATGTGGAGGAGGAGTGGGGACCCAAATCCGGTTTTCTCTAGTGCTGGGGTAGTCAACCTGTGGTCCTCCAGATGTCCATGGACTACAATTCCCATGAGACCCTGCCAGCATTTGCTGGCAGGGGCTCATGGGAACTGTAGTCCATGGACATCTGGAGGACCACAGGTTGACTACCCCTGCTCTAACGCATGAAGCTGCTTTATGCAGACTTTGACCATCAGTCCATCTCGGCCTGTGTTGTCTACCCAGATTGGCAGCAGCTCTCCAGCGTTTCATGTGGAGGTCTTTCACATCACCTACAAATGGATCCCTTCTTTGAACTGGAGATGCCAGGAACTGAATCTGGAAACTTCTGTGTGACAAGCAGAGGCTCTGCCATGTTGCCAGAGTGCCTCTCAGTTTGAGAGCTTTATGCTGAGCATAAAAGGAAAGATATGACCAGGACAACATGGGACATTAAGGCTGTCGCAGACCCAATGGATCAGGGACCCTTTCGCCACACCAAGTAATACACAGGTTCCCAGCAAGACTTACATGCTGCACTGACAAGAAATGTTGTTGAAAGTAAATCTCAGGCCAAAGCAGTTTGAGAGTTTCATTTTTAGGATCTTTTTTTGCTAGAAATAGTTGCCTAGAAGTTATTTACAAGAGCCAGTGTGGTGTCACGGTTAAGGGAGACGGACTCCCGTCCGGAGAGTCGGGTTTGACTCCACACAAAACCTGCTGGGTGACCTTGGGCCAGACACAGTTCTCTCAGAACTTACTCATCCCCACCTGCCTAACAAGGTGACAGTTGTGGGGACAGGAAGGGAAAAGTTATTGTAAGTCACTCTGAGACTCCTTTGGATAGAGAAAGATGAAAACGAACTCCTCTTCTTCACATGACGTCTACTGAGTGACCTGAGGCTTATCTGTCTTTGTTAGTAACAGATAAGCAAAGAAGGGCATTTACCCACGCTAGATGCTCGGTTATGCCCTCCAGCTTTATTCGAGGGCCAGTATAAGAATATCCCCTTCTCACGGAGACAGTGTTTTTGTGGTAGTGGCCAGATTGAAACTAGAGAATACCTACTTTTCCAATGTTCTGCCTATGCAGATATTTGAAGCAAATTGTTCAACCCGTTACTTAAAAGGTTCCCAGGATCTTCAGATGCAGAACAAGCAAAGAGGCTGTTAAGCAATGAGAGCACTCAAGTGACAATTCAGCTTGCTACGTTTTGTGCCACTGCCATGAAAATAAGATTATCTCAATGACATGTCTCAACTTGCAAGATGCCTGCTCAGGGGAGAAGGGAAGGTGATTGTAAGCTGCTTTGAGACTCCAGAAAGCAGAGAAAAGTGGGGTTTAAAGACCTCCTCTTCTACTAGTAGGGGAATACTTCCATGAAAAAATGTTTTCTGCAAGTTGATATCAGCTGATATAAAAGGTACACCAGCTTGTTGTAGTGTTTAGGAGTACGGACTTCTAATCTAGTGAGCCGGGTTCAATTCTGCACTCCCCCACATGCAGCCAGCTGGGTGGCCTTAGGTTCGCCACAGCATAGGTAAAGCTGTTAGTCAGTGATATCAGGGCTCTCTCAGCCTCCCCTCCCTCACAGGGTGTCTGTTGTGGGGAGAGGAAAGGGAAGGCAAATGTAAGCTGCTTTGAGACTCCTTTGGGTAGAGAAAAGCAGCATCTAAGAACCAAGTCTTCTTCTTCTTCTTCTTCTTCTTCTTCTTCTTCTTCTTCTTCTTCTTCTTCTTCTTCTTCTTCTTCTTCTTCTTCTTCTTCTTCTTCTTCTTCTTCTTCTTCTAAAAGCTATATGGTCTTGACATGAGCAGCTTGCCTGTTAATGCTGCAGCTGTTAATGCTCAGGGCCGTTCCGCACCAGGATCTATGTAGCAAATTGGTTGCAGAACAAAAAAACGCCATTTTAAATAGTGGAATTCGTTATGCATACCTACCTTTGAGGTGGAATCCAGTTGCGTTTCTATCGTTTCCCACAGGTTTCCGGTCTCGGCAAAGATCGCTAGCCAGGAAGCGATATTGCCGAGCTTTGTCCCGCCCCTGGCCGTCAAGCAGCCAATGGGCAGCCGTTATCATGCTCCCAAAAAGCCCCTTTCCCTTTAAGAAAGGTTTAAAAATCACACACACACGTTGCAACGAATCTGCGTTGATTCGTTGCAACGGAGAGACCCATCTAGCTAGCAGGTGGTGTTTGAGCTGCCATTTCATCATTGCCATGCTCCCCCCGAGTGAACCCCCCCCGCCCGCACGGGCGCAATTTTCGACTGAAAATTGAGTGAAAAATAAAGGGAAAATAAACTAGCAAATGGGGCTGTGTGTTGCTTGGTGCTTGGTGACTTTAAACAGTAGCCGGGACTGCAGCCGGGGAAGCCTCGCTGGGTAAACGAAGTCTCGCCGGTGCGTTGATCTCCGCTTGCTCCGAGAAAAAAAAATGGCGATCGCTTCGCCAGAAGATCAGAGGAGAGAGCTAGGGGGAGGGACTTTGCAGAAACCGCAACAATGGTAACGCACAGAACTTTCCCGCTAGTGTTGCAGATTGGTTGCAAGAGTGTAGCACTTTCCGGAGGGTGAATCCACTTTTTGGGATTTCCCTGAAAGCGCTACAACGAAGCGCTTTTTGTGGATCGGTTTCAGGAGTGTGGCAGATTGTCAACGACATTGTGCATAACAGCAAAACAGTAGCGATTTCAATTTGCAACCATTGTGCAATTTTGAACGAGTGCGGAATGGCCCTCAGATCTAGTGCAAGACCTGCACAGGGATTGCTAAACGTCCAGACTGTCTCTTTTCCTCAACACCACAACTACTCCTGGCTACAGGAAATTGCATCACCAAAATAGCACTGTGCAGTTACCCCGCATGTGTGTGGAGGTGACAATGGAGAGGGGAAGGAGTCGACCTGGCCCCCTTTACCATCAGCAGAGTGCCGTTCACAGAAGAGGCCAGTGGAAGCAGTTTGATTTCTTTCTGCAGGCTCCCAATCCACTATCCTGTTACCCTATGCAGGGTCAGCGACTCCAGGAATGACCCTTCCTAGGGTCAGAAACAGCTGATAGGGGGAGCAGAAAGTGGGAAAATCTGGCAAGTGACATTGACTCCTGCTGCTAGATTACAACATCCAGTCCAGCAGGCCGTGGACGTTCACGTCGGAACCAGCTCCCAGTGCGCACGACATTTTCTATGGATCCACACGGGCCCTGTGGTTGGACCCCATGGAGAGAAGCATTGTTGCTGTATACTTAGAGAAGAATTAGAAATTAAGGCAACACTTTAATAAGAGGACAAATCAACAATGTCTGTCAGCAGTTCTCCCTGACAGGTCTCGACTTTGCCAGCTGGTTTCCGGGGATGGTGGAACTGGACTGGCCAAAAGACCTTACCTTCTAGGGTCAGTTGTACATTTATTAGATCAGTGATTCTCATCCCAGGTGTTGGGATCCCTTTGGGGGTTGAATGATCCTTTCACAGAGGTAACGGCAGGGTGAGCAGCTTGGCGGCGGCGGGGGGGAGGGGGAAGGGGCGGCATCACTGTTGCTATTCCTTCTGCAGCCATCTGTCCGGAGCAGGGGAAAAGAGTGAGATCGACATGGTGGGACAAGAGGCAGAACTGAACTGAGAAACCCTGGGTGGAAATTATATTCAATCCTGAACAATGGATCTTCACACCATTGGTCAGTTTGGGTTTAATTTCTGTGAAAGAGCACTTGCATAATTTTATGGTTGGGGGTCCCCACAACATGAGGAGCTGTATTAAAGGGTCACTGCATTAGGAAGGTTGAGGACCACTGATTTAGATTCAAGTAAGTAGCCATGTTGGTCTGACATAACAGAACTCAGTCTGAGTCCAATGGCATCTTTACAACCAACGAAGTTTCATTCTGGGTAGAAACTTTTCTATCTGAAGAAGTGTCCCTGCACACTGAAGGCACACCTTTGTCGGGCCTTAAAGCTTTGTCGGCTTTAAAGGTGCCACTGGACTCAAGCTTCATTCTAAACTTCTTTTGGAGGCTTACACATAAGTAGCCGGTACACTCAACAAAATGCATTCAGCACTTTGAGGTCTGAAACCACCAGGGAGAGCAGAAGCAACACCAAAATCTTTCCATGGCATTCTAAGTGGCACAGAAATTACATGAACAGGATCCTACCTGCAATACGCTCCATGCAGCAGTATCGACCATAGTTCCTTCTCATTGATCCAGCCAAGACTGTAAATCCGTTTCGTGTAATGTGACCTTGTTACCTGCGCAGAAGAACCCTCAACATTTCAGTTTTGCTTCATTTGTGGAAAGCCAGAAAAGTGGGAGCTTTCCTTGTTGGGATACTTGGTTAATATAGCAGAGTTTCGCCCAGTCACAGAAATGTGGTACTGAGTGCAAGCACATAAATCTTCCAAGAAGTATATTGCAAAAAAGGTAAACTTATATTTATTCTAGTAGAGCTGGTTGACACTGAGAATGCAATCAAAAGGAGAGCAAGAGAAACCTAATCAAGAGTCCTTTCCCTCTCACAAATGACCAGCTTGTCTGTCCGCACGTGTGTGGCAGTTTGAGGGCATTGTTTCTACAGGAGAGGCCTGCAGAGATGAGTGTCTCCATGGAAGGCCATGTAGTGAGGGGGAGAGGACAAAGGGAGAGAGGGAGTCAAAGGACAGCTCTCAGGTAAAGACAAGGAGAGGCATCCCATTCAAGGAGAAAACACCTATAAACACTTAAGAGTGATGTAGTGCCCCCAGCATCTAAACATGCCCACTCCAACACTCCTGACTTCCTTGGGCAGGCCATTCCACAAGGCAGGAGCCACAATGAAGAAAGCACATGCATTAGGGATGCCAGTCTCCAGGTGGGAATCCCTTGAGATTTCAATCTATCAGTTCGCCTGGAGAAAATGGATGATTTGGAGGGTGGATTCTCTGGCATTGCACCCCAGTGAGCTCCCTGCGCTCCCTCCACAAATCTCTAGGAGTTTCTCATCCTGGATCTGGCATCTCCATCCCCTGCTGGTGGCCATGGGGACCTGGCAACCCCAACATATACAGGTGGTTGCTGATTTCCCCAGTTTTCAGGTTGGCACCTAAAGACCATGCCATCTTTAGGAACATAAACAACCACATCTGTTAAACATCGCCATCAGCATGTGTGTACATCTTGGGATTCTGGAAATGTGCAGGTCACAACGTCTCTCCCTTTCTCTTTAAAGGCACAGAACGATGTCGAAGACTGAAGGGGGTTTGCCGACATACTCTCTGCCATCCGGTGGAAGTCTACGTAGGCCGATGCAACAATGGAATGGGGAACTGCTGCGTTGATGATGCAGAGGACATACGGAAACGCCAACACTAGAATCCCTCCTGCTCCCAGCATTAAAGCAAGGATAAGCCGTCCAAACAAGGCTTGCAGTTTTGGACTTTAGTGCTCTGCAGGGGGGGGGGGGTATGGATGATTTTACATAGTTGCAATAAACACTGAGATGTATTTATGCATTGTTGGAACTTTTGGATTCAGCTTGATCCTGAATATCTCCAGAAAATTAGAGCTACTGTGTAACTGTGTTTTGAACGTATGTAGTCATGGATTCACAGTGCTTTGAGGTTTAAAACAGAGTAATCTTTATTGGAAAGATTATTTACAAATATATATAATATTCATCTGCTTCAGTCTCCTTACTGAAGTAGAGTACAACTGCTTGAACAATAGTTACAAAAGCAGCACATGGCAAGACTCCCCCCCCCCACATGAGTAGATGGAGAAAGCCATGAGCCTAATGGAGGCTGCTTGCTTCTGCAAAGCACATGGAGCTTCTCTTCCTGAAGAAACAGGAAGTGAGTGAGAGCCCTTAAACAGAGAAATCCCCAGAGCATGTGCTCAGGATTTTTCCACTGCAAGGTCACCAGTGACCACTTGATGCCACTAGTGAGGGCAAAAGTGCAACTTAGCTGCTTTAATAGCTTAGCAATAGCTCTTCACCAAATTACTTGCTGACTTCACCAAATTACTTGCTGATTGCAGTTTTAACATGCAGACTTTTCTTCAATAACTGGAGTTCTCAAAAATTAAAAGTGGCCTTTCAAAACCAGGAAACAGGGCCCGTATTCTCTAGATACAATTACCATGCTGATTGTGGTCAAAGAGACGCTGAATTGGTGGAATGATTCTCATGACTGGAATGTAATGGTGGATGGATATGAATTGTTCAGAAAAAACAGAATATATCGAAGAGGTGGAGGAGTGGCACTGTATGTGAGGAAAGGGCTTACCTGTCAGGAAATTCTAGTGAAGGAGAGCATATCTACAGTGGAAAGCATCTGGGTGAAAATAAGCGAGGGGAAAACAAACAGTGTGGTGGTTGGTCTCTGCTACCGACCGCCTGACCAACGAGAGGATGTGGATGCTGCACTTTGTGAGCAGCTTGAGAAAATATCCAAGCGGCATGTCATCATGGGTGACTTAAATTTCCCAGAGGTGTACTGGGAAACAAACTCTGCGAAGCATCCTCAGTCATGCAACTTTCTGACCTGCCTGGCTGACAATTTCGTTTATCAAATGGTAGATGAACCCACAAGAGGTTCAGCCATACCGGACTTAATACTGAGCAACAGGCAAGAGTTGGTGGATGAGGTGAAGGAGGTGGGGACCCTAGGGGGAAGTGACCATGTCTTCATAGAATTCCTTTTGAGATGGGGAGCCAAGGAAGCTTGTAGCCAGACGCGGATGTTGGATTTTCGTAGGGCAAACTTTAATAAACTCAGAGACATGATGAGTGTCATACCATGGACGAGAATGCTGGAAGGGAAGGGAGCATGTGAAGGGTGGGCGCTACTCAAACAAGAGCTATTGCATTCTCAATCAATGATTATCCCAGAAAGACGAAAACACTGCAGGAACTCTAAGAAGCCTATTTGGATGAACAGAGAACTTCAAGAGGAACTAAGCAAGAAAAGGAAAATGTTCAGGAAATGGAGGGAAGGACAGAGCTCTAAAGAAGAGTACCTACAGGTTACTAGGCACTGTAGATCAATCATCAGAAAGGCCAAAGATGAGAGTGAGCTAAGATTGGCCAGGGAAGCCCATTGTAACAAGAAAAGATTTTTGAGTTATGTGAGGAGCAAACGTAAAGTAAAGGAGGCAATAGGCCAACTGTTGGGTGCGGATGGACAAACTCTAACGGAAGATGCAGAGAAAGCAGAAAGGCTTAGTGCCTATTTTACATCAGTTTTTTTCCCACAGGTCAAAGGATTTAGGCACATCTAGAGATGGCAGTAGCCAAAGGATTGTGTCTGGGTGGCAGGTTAACATGGATAGAGAGGTTGTCAAGAGGAATTTAGCTGCACTGGATGAGTTCAAATCCCCTGGTCCGGATGAAATGCACCCAAGAGTGCTCAAAGAACTTTCCAGAGAACTTGCACAGCCCTTGTCCATCATCTTCGGGACCTCTTTAAGGACTGGAGATGTCCCGGAGGACTGGAAGAGAGCAAACGTTATTCCGATCTTCAAAAAAGGGAAGAAGGATTACCCGGGAAACTACAGACCAGTGAGTCTGACCTCTGTTGTGGGGAAGATAATGGAGCAGATATTAAAGGGAGCGATCTGCAAACATCTGGAGGACAATTTGATGATCCAAGGAAGTCAGCATGGATTTGTCTCCAACAGGTCCTGTCAGACCAACCTGGTTTCCTTTTTTGACCAAGTAACAGATTTGCTGGATCGGGGAAATTCGGTTGATGTCGTTTACTTGGATTTTAGTAAAGCTTTTGACAAGGTTCCCCATGATGTTCTGATGGATAAATTGAAGGACTGCAATCTGGATTTTCAGATAGTTAAGTGGATAGGGAATTGGTTAGAGAACCGCACTCAAAGAGTTGTTGTCAATGGTGTTTCATCAGACTGGAGAGAGGTGAGTAGCGGGGTACCTCAGGGCTCGGTGCTCGGCCTGGTACTTTTTAACGTACTTATTAATGATCTAGATGAGGGGGTGGAGGGACTACTCATCAAGTTTGAAGATGACAGCAAATTGGGAGGACTGGCAAATACTCCGGAAGATAGAGACAGGGTTGAGGGACTTGGGAATGTTCAGCCTGGAGAAAAGGAGGTTGAGAGGGGACATGATAGCTCTCTTTAAGTATTTGAATGGGTGTCACTTGGAGGAGGGCAGGATGCTGTTTCTCTTGGCTGCAGAGGAGAGGACACACAGTAGTGGGTTTAAACTACAAGTACAACGATATAGGCTAGATATCAGGAAAAAATTTTTCACAGAGTAGTTCAGCAGTGGAACAGGCTGCCTAAGGAGGTGATGAGCTCCCCCTCACTGGCAGTCTTCAAGCAAAGGTTGGATACACACTTTTCTTGGATGCTTTAGGATGCTTTGGGCTGATCCTGCATTGAGCAGGGGGTTGGACTAGATGGCCTGTATAGCCCCTTCCAACTCTATGATTCTATGAGTCTATGATTCTATGAATTTCAAGGGTCCCCAACGTGGTGCCCACTGAGTGTTTTTTAAATCTTGGTGGGTCAAGTTGGGCTTTTAGCCAACAAGGCTTCCAATTGGCGGTTGGACATCTGATTTCCTGTATAGGTTTTTTAAAACTTTACTTTCACACCAACTGCCACCGCAGTACAAAGATCGTCACTGTGGGGACCACAGTTACCTTCTCCACCTCCTGGGGCAGCCATTTTTTGGCTGCATCCAGCACACTGTGTCAGAATTCCAAAGATACTCGCAGCTTTAAAAGGTTTGGGCTCCTGTAATAGTGATACAATTTCTTGGTGCAGTGGTGAAAACTGGTGACCTCTGATCTGGACAACCAGATTTTATTCCTCACTCCTCCTCCATGTACAGCCAGTTGGGTGACCTTGGGCCAATCACAGGTCCCTCAGAGCTCTCTCATCCCCACTTACCTCACAGGGCGCCTGTTGAGAAGGGAGGAAGGGTAGGCGATTGTAAGCTGCTTTGAGACTCCTTTGGGTAGTAAAAAGCGGGTACAGTTCTTTTCCTTCTTCTTTTTTTCAATGGGTGGAAACCATCTTGAAATGGACAATGGAACTTAGAACCATATGGACTTACACTGATCTGGGCAAAGCAATCTGGGAATAGGCTCTGTACAGTTGGGAGCTTCAGCCCTTGGGAGGAAGACAAAGCTGCTTCCAGGAAGGCTAACCTGTCTGTTGGTATAGCTGAGCCTGCGAAGGCAGCCTGTGCAGAGGCAGGCACTTGGAAAGGACAGCCAGTCCAATTGCTAAGTGACCAGAAGACAGCTGGTCTATTACAGTCAGCCTCCATTGCATGCTGTCCAACCCTGAGCAGCAACAAGGTTGGGGGGAGCAAATGCTGTGCCTGCTACTACATCACTTCCAGTGAAAAGCCCCAAGTGGCTCAGAGCAGCTCTGGGAACTGCTGGAGACTCAAGGCTTTCTCAAGCAGGCTTTCCTGAATCCCAGAGGTTTCTTGAACGTCCTAAAAGGGCTTCCCAAATGGATGGGAGTTAATTATATAATTGGTTAAACCTTTCTTCAGGTGACATGACCCCCCTCCCCGAATGGCCAGTGATGGGTCTGAAGGGGAGGGGCCCAAGGTAGGAATGTCCACAGCTCTGCTTCCCAACCATATTCTCCATGACTGTGCCACTTCTGGGGCTTCTCAAAGCCTGAAGAATGTTTCAGAGGTTTCTCGGTGGTAAAACAGGTTGCTCTATGGTTTTACAATAGCTTTCAGAGATTCCTAGAGCTACTTTACTCACTTCCAATTTTTTTCAGGAAGCAACATTGCAGTGCACACTGTGCTGTGGTTCTCCTATCCCCTGGCCTCCAGAGCTATCACTCCTACTTAGAAGCACAGAATCATAGAGTTGGAAGGGACCTCCAGGGTCATCTAGTCCAACCCCCTGCACAATGCAGGAATTCACAACTACCTGCCTACCCCACAGTCACCCCAATTTCATGCCCAAATGATCCTCTCCCCCCCCGCCCCCCCCCACACACACCAAAAGTCTCCAAAATCCAGCCTGGCCTGGAGGAAATCCACCTACCATTCCACAGCAGCAATTTCCTAGGTATGCAAGGAGGGGCCACAAAACTAGCACATCCCTTCCTGCCCACCCACAATCTGCCTAAGTTAGATAGATACGTTTATTTGTACATAGCCTTTACAAAATATAAAATACAGATTTACAAACAGTAAAATAGAATAAAAGGAACTGTATAAAAATATAAAATTTAAGACCAAAGAACTGAAACAGCATACATGACTACAGAGTACAAGAGAGTTAAGAGCCTGCCTTAGGGGTTGTAACGTTGGCCCTTATTTTCCTTGTGGCCAAAGCAAATAGAGCGGTTTTATATGTTATAGAATCATAGAATCATAGAGTTGGAAGGGGCCATACAGGCCATCTAGTCCAACCCCCTGCTCAACGCAGGATTAACCCTAAGCATCCTAAAGCATCCAAGAAAAGTGTGTATCCAACCTTTGCTTGAAGATTTCCAGTGAGGGGGCGCTCACCACCTCCTTAGGCAGCCTATTCCACTGCTGAACTACTCTGACTGTGAAAAACTTTTTCCTGATATCTAGCCTATATCATTGTACTTGAAGTTTAAACCCATTACTGCGTGTCCTTTCCTCTGCAGCCAGCAGAAACAGCATCCTGCCCTCCTCCAAGTGACAACCTTTCAAATACTTAAAGAGGGCTATCATGTCCCCTCTCAACCTCCTTTTCTCCAGGCTGAACATTCCCAAGTCCCTCAACCTATCTTCATAGGGCTTGGTCCCTTGGCCCCAGATCATCTTCGTCGCTCTCCTCTGTACCCTTTCAATTTTATCGATGTCCTTCTTGAAGTGAGGCCTCCAGAACTGCACACAGTACTCCAGGTGTGGTCTGACCAGTGCCGTATACAATGGAACTATGACATCTTGTGATTTTGATGTGATGCCTCTGTTGATACAGCCCAAAATGGCATTTGCCTTTTTTACCGCTGCATCACACTGCCTGCTCATGTTTAGTTTACAATCCACAAGTACCCCAAGGTCTCGTTCACACACAGTGTTACCTAGAAGCGTATCCCCCATCTAGTAGGCATGCTTTTCATTTTTCTGACCCAGATGCAGAACTTTACACTTATCTTTATTGAATTGCATCTTGTTCTCATTTGCCCATTTTTCCATTGTGTTCAGATCTCGTTGAACTCTGTCTCTATCTTCTGGAGTATTTGCCAGTCCTCCCAATTTGGTGTCATCTGCAAACTTGATGAGTAGTCCTTCCACCCCCTCATCTAGATCATTAATAAATATGTTAAAAAGTACCGGGCCGAGCACCGAACCCTGAGGTACCCCGCTACTCACCTCTCTCCAGTCTGATGAAACACCATTGACAACAACTCTTTGAGTGCGGTTCTCTAACCAATTCCCTATCCACCTAACGATCTGAAAATCCAGATTGCAGTCCTTCAACTTATCCATCAGAACATCATGGGGAACCTTGTCAAAAGCTTTACTAAAATCCAAGTAAATGACATCAACCAAATTTCCCCGATCCAGCAAACCTGTTACTTGGTCAAAAAAGGAAACTAGGTTGGTCTGGCAGGACCTGTTGGAGACAAATCCATGCTGACTTCCTTGGATCACCAAATTGTCCTCCAGATGTTTGCAGATCGCTCCCTTTAATATCTGCTCCATTATCTTCCCCAAAACAGAGGTCAGACTCACTGGTCTGTAGTTTCCCGGGTCATCCTTCCTCCCTTTTTTGAAGATCGGAATAACGTTTGCTCTTTTCCAGTCCTCCGGGACATCTCCAGTCCTTAAAGAGGTTCCGAAGATGATGGACAAGGGCTGTGCAAGTTCTCTGGAAAGTTCTTTGAGTACTCTCGGGTGCATTTCATCTGGACCAGGGGATTTGAACTCATCCAGTGCAGCTAAATGCCTCTCGACAACCTCTCTATCCATGTTAACCTGCCACCCAGACACTGTCCTTTGGCTACAGCCATCTCTAGACGTGCCTAAACACTTTGACCTGTGGGAAAAAACAGATGTAAAATAGGCACTAAGCCTTTCTGCTTTCTCTGCATCTTTCGTTAGAGTTTGTCCATCCGCACCCAACAGCGGGCCTATTGCCTCCTTTACTTTATGTTTGCTCCTCACGTCTTTTCTTGTTACAGTGGGCTTCCCTGGCCAATCTTAGCTCACTCTCAGCTTTGGCCTTTCTAATGATTGATCTACAATGCCTAGTAACCTGTAGGTACTCTTCTTTAGAGCTCTGTCCTTCCCTCCATTTCCTGAACATTTTCATTTTCTTTCTTAGTTCCTCTTGAAGTTCTCTGTTCATCCAAATAGGCTTCTTAGAGCTCCTGCAGTGTTTTCGTATTTCTGGAATAGTCATTGATTGAGCATGCAATAGCTCTTGTTTGAGTAGCACCCACCCTTCACATGCTCCCTTCCCTTCCAGCATTCTCGTCCATGGTATGACACTCATCATGTCTCTGAGTTTATTAAAGTTTGCCCTACGAAAATCCAACATCCGCGTCTGGCTACAAGCTTCCTTGGCTCCCCATCTCAAAAGGAATTCTATGAGGACATGGTCACTTCCCCCTAGGGTCCCCACCTCCTTCACCTCATCCACCAACTCTTGCATGTTACATTATCAACCTGGTCAGATAGAAGATAGATTGTCTTTTCAGCAATAGTGGGAAGGTTAGAACCCCGTAAGATCTCATTGAGGAATTTGGCCCTGGATTGAGTGTAAAGTAAGCAGTCTAAGATGAAGTAGGGTAGATCCTCCAGAGCTTGTGCACTGCAAATACAAAAATGCTGCTTTTTGGTGTACAGCTAAAAATGCCCGCCAATACCTCTGTGGGCATCGTTTCAAATTGAAGTGATGTAGAAGCTGCTCTGAGATTATGGTTAGTGATCTTAATTAGAGGATCTATGGTGGTCATATTTAAACTGCTTGAACCGTGTTGTTGATTTAATTTTCAAAATTTACATTCTGTCTAACGCCTCGCCGTCCATGCAGTCGCCTGTGAAGTGGATCCGGTCAGCATCATCAGGGAAACTGTGGCCAACTTCCATCATGTATGCCTGGAGCTGGATCAGGAATCTATGGAATGCTTCCGGGTCCCCGTTGAAGCAAGTACAAAAATGGCGGTAGTGGCATACTTCGGCTCCCACTGCTGGCGGTGGCACCTGCGGACTGGCCCAAGCACCTCCAGGCGGCGGGGTGGGTGGCCCAGCCCGGGCATCCCCTCTCAGTGGGGCGGGCGCCGCTCCGTGACCTGGCTGCTGGTCTCCGTATGGCTGTCCTGCTCCCGGGGAGCCTCCAGGCCCATGGCTTGTACACCTGCCTCTCGAGCTTCCATCCTCGGAGCCAGGAGGGCCATGACTACGCCGCCCTCTTCAATCAGGGTTGGCGGGTACAGCTTGGCCAAAAAGAAACAGGTGCCTTGTTGCAAATCTTTGCCCAGCTTGTCCGCCACCGTGGCCAGCCATTCTCGCATGCGATCAATCTGGTCTTGGAGATCCATATTATCCAAGATGACCACCATCTCCTGGTTGGGGATTCCCCGCCTCAACGCTGATCCCCACTCGACCACGGCCGGATAGTCATATCTGGATAGGCGCCGCCGCCCCACTCCATGATGCTCCAGAAAATAGTGTGCCCCTGAGCTCTCCAGGACTATAGTCATCCCCAACCAGATGACAGTCTGGGTCGCTGTCCTGGCTTGCGCCCCGGTAGGGGTGCTCCTCTGATGATCAGCTCGGTTCCCTCGTCTTGGGTGTCCGTGCCTTCCAAGCCATCCTCCTCCTGGAGGTCGCGAAGGATTGGGTCCTCTCCGTGTTTTGCCATTGGCACAGAAAGAGACCGTTGTGAGTTTCAACTTACTGTCAAAGGCAGACAAACTCACAACTAGGTTTCTGTATTACTAGAAAGCTTTATTGGAAGTAGTTCTGAACACTCTGACGCTTTCCGCACCGGGATCCTTGTAGCAAATTGTTTGCTGAACGAAAAATCGCCATTTAAAATAGTGGAATTCATCATTATGCATACCTGACTTTGTAGTGGAATCCAGTTGCGTTTCCATCGTTTCCCACAAGCTTCCAGTCTCAGCAAAAATCGCTAGAAAGGAAGCGCTATTGCCGAGCTCGTCCCACCCCTGGCCGTCAAGCAGCCAATGGGCAGCCGTTAGCATGCTCTCAAACAGCCCCTTTCCCTTTAAGAAAGGTTTTTTTAAAAAAAACACACACACACCCATTGCAATGAATATGTGTTGATTCGTTGCAACGGAGAGACCCGTCCAGCTGGCAGGTGTGTTTGAGCTGTCGTTTCATCGTTGCCACGCTCCCCCCGAGTGGAAAAAAAAATCCCCCCCCCTCACGGGCCCGATTTTCGGCCGAAAACAGTGTAAAAAATAAAGGGAAAATACATCAGCAAACGGGCTTCTCTGTTGTTTGTGCTTAGTGCTTAGTGACTGTAAAGAGACTGTAAAGAGCTTTGGGGAGGGACTGCAGCCGGGGAAGCCTCACTGGGTAAACGAAGGCTTGCCGGTGATTTGATCTCCGCTTGCTCGGAGAAAAAAAAATGGCGATCGCTTCGCCGGAAGATCAGAGGAGAGAGCCAGGGGGAGGGACTTTGTAGAAACCACAACAATGGTAACGCACAGAACTTTCCCGCTAGTGTTGCAGATTGGTTGCAGGAGTGTAGCGCTTTCCAGAGGGTGAATCCATTTTTGGGGATTTCCCTGAAAGCGCTACAAGGAAGCGCTTTTTGCGGATCGGTTTCAGGTGTGTGGCAGATTGTCAACGACGTTGTGCATAACGGCAAATCAGCAGCGTTTTCAATTGGCAACCATTGTGCGATTTTGAAGGCGTGCGAAAAGCCCCTCTAACGTCTGAAGTCGAAACTGATCGATACACTGACAGCAAGCCCTCCCACCCATTTCTAATGGACCTTTTTGCCTATACCCCCAAAAGAGCATTACACTCTGCCACTGCCAATTGGCTGGTGATTCCTGGCCCCCTAGAAGCATATCAACACCTCAACAAGGAAAAGAAAAGGCTATAATTCCAAATTATTTTTTTATTATTATTAAGGTCATTCTTTGGAATTATATGCTTGAGAGATCACTCAACATTTAGCCTTTTCTTTTCCCTTATGTTCAATTTTGGTGAGAAAGGCTGGCCTAGAATATAGAACAGGATTACAGAAACCCTTTTGTGCCACAATTACTTGAAAACCAACATAGTATTGACTTCTTGCAGGTCTGTGCCTTGCATCATTTCAGTCCAGCTGAGAAAATTAATGTGGAGAGAAAATTAGCTGAGAAGTTGTCAGTTATCCTAGGACAGGGGTACCCAACACGGATACCCTTCTCCTAGTGCCTGCCAATTGTTCCTAGACTATGGGTGGGGCCAGGCACTGGAGATTGGACTGGTGGTGCAGAGTATTAAAAATGTTGCTTTGGTAACAGCTGCCATCACAGCACAAGGGTCTTGGCTGCAGCCACTATTTTGCAGCTGGCTCCACCTCCTGCAGCGGCTATTCTGTGGCTGCCATGTTGTGGCTGTACATTCTGTGTCAGAATGCTGGTCGGGAAACCTGTCCTAGGATTATCTCTCTGTCCACCCTCTGCATCAAAGCCCTTCGCAGATGGGGGCATTGAAAGTCCCTCCCTTAGGTACAAGTGCTTCAAGTGCTGACCCCCTTCCCCAGACCCAGAGGTATAGCCCCAGGGATGGAGATGGGAAGTGCTGTCCAGTTGTAGCCACCTTATAGTGACCTCCATAAGGTTTTCAAGGGAATATACATTCAGATCTGGTCTGTCATTGCCTGACTCTGCCTAGCAACCTTCCCAGGCAGTCTCCCATCCAAGTACTAACCAGAGCTAAACACTGCTAGCTTCTGAGTAGGGTTGTGCAATGCGGCCGCCGAACACTATGAGATTTGATAAGATGGGGCTATTCTGGGACATCTGAGTCAGCAGAGCTGGGCTATTCTTGGGAGTAACTTAGGCCCATTCTGCACAAGGATCAATGTGGCAAATTGCTTACAGAAAGCAATAACAGAATTTAAAATAGTGGAATTCGGCGTAATGCATACCTGCCTTTGTAGTGGAATCCAGTTGCGTTTCAATCGTTTCCCACAGGTTTCCAGTCTCACCAAAAATCGCTAGAAAGGAAGCGATTTTTTCCATGCTTTGTCCCGCCCCTGGCCGTCAATCAAACGAGCAGCCAATGGGCGGTTGTTACCATGCTCCGGAAAAGCCCCTTTCCCTTTAAGGACAGTTTTTTAAAAAAAAGAAAAACACACGTTGCAACGAATATGCCTTGATTCCTTGATTCCTTCCTTCCTCCTAACGTAGAGACCCATCTAGCTGGCAGCTGGCGTGTGAGCTGCCGTTTCATCATTGCCACGCTCCCCCGAGTGAAAAAAAAAGTCCCCCCCCCCGTGCATGGCTGCGATTTTCAGCCGAAAATAAAGGGAACTTGCAAACGGGGCTGTCTTGTGCTTGGTGACTTGAGGAGAGCTTTAAAGCAGCTCTGTGGAGGGACTGCAGCCGCTGGGTGAATGAAGGCTTGCCGGCTCGTTGCTCTCCGCTCACTCCGAGAAAAAAAAATGGCGATTGCTTTACCGGAAGTTCAGAAAAGAGAGCCAGGGGGAGGGACTTTGCTGAAACCGCAACAATGGTAACGCACAGAACTTTTTCGAAACTGTTGCAGATTGTTTGCAAGAGTGTTGAGCTTTCCAGAGGGTGAATCCACTTTTTGGGATTTCCCTGGAAGCGCTACAACAAAGCACTATTCGCGGGTCTGTTTCAGGAGTGTGGCAGATTCTGTGTGACGTCGTGCATAACTGCAAATTAGTAGCATTTACTATTTATTTATTTACTTATTTACTTATTTACTTATTTATCATACTTATATACCGCCCTCCCCGGAGGCTCAGGGCGGTTTACATCATAACAGAGAACAATACATAAAACAGTATGTAAAACATGTATAACTGATAACTAATAACTGTAACCAATAACAGCACAATATCTTTAAACCGCTCCGGAGAGCGGTAAGAATAAAGCCCTAAGGGCTGTGTGGGCAGAGAAAGAGTGGGGCCAGTCTGTGATAAAAACTCTAGAGGGGCCAATTGGGAGCCGCCAGGCTCCCGATTGGCCCCTTGGCCCTGGACTGACAGCGGAGGGGCCAATCGGGAGCCGTAGGCTCCCAATTGGCTCCTCCGGCTCCTCTCTGCATTTTGAGACGGTTGGGTGGCACGCAGCGCCTCCCGACCGTTACACCGCTGCCCCTCGCCTCTGCCGCCACTCTGAAGGCACGTGAGCACAATTGAAAACTCTCTTGAGGAGACTGCCCTTCTACTCACTGGTAAGCTCCACTACACCCCCAAGGCCCCGAGCGAGCAAGAAACCCCCACAGGACACACATCCCTGCCGCGCTCCCCCCCATGCCAATTGCCCAACGCGAGCGTAGATCCCCCCCCCCAAACCCACGGCGGGAGCCCATGGCTGCAGAAGCTGACACCAGGCCCATGGGCCTCCACAGAGCTTCCCCCCTCCCCCAGGAGTCCAGGAGGGGAGGGAGGGTGCAGGGAAGGGAGGAAGGATGGACAGGCTGATGGATGGACAGACCCCGACAGCCATGGCCAACCCCCCCCTTTACTCTCCCCAGCACTGATCCCTCTGCTGCCACCAGAACCCGTATTCCTGCTTGCAGGAACCATCACCACTCCTCTGAGTACTTACACCTGTCTTACACATCACAAACACCTGTACTCCTATTCTGACCACAACAGCACTCTGCATGATGCTTTAGGATGCTTTGTGCTGATCTGGCGTACAGCAGGGGGTTGGACTAGATGTCCTGAATGGCCCCTTCCAACTTTATGATTCTATAATTCTATGCCTCTCTCAAGACCTCTGGCCTGACAATGGCCTTAATATACAACGCCACACTACACCTGCTACAATATCCTGCCCCAAGACAACCCCCCCACCCCACCAACTATACCATGATGCCTGACCCATCTTACAGGTCTCTTTTGACCTACTACTTCTCTACGTCGGTTACAATAACATTTGTGAGACTTTCACATAACATACAGCCTCTGGATCATGCACACCTGTCCTTGCATTGCTGCCCATGACACGGCATCTGCTTCCTCTGGTCTGCAGATACCTCTCCAGATCACATACTACGGTTGCCATCGCATACAGTGACACAGAAGCATCACTCTTCAACAACACTGACACAGATGGCTATATCTAATTACCCTTTTCCTCCAAAATCTAATATATGTGCGGAGCATACAGTGATATAGCATGGATTACATCTCTCTGTGCCACAGACCTCCTCCTATCACATCCGAGCCCACCAGCCCATTTACATCTCTCCCTTTCACCCATCCTTACATTCTGCCTTCTCCTTTCACAGACCCTATGCTGTCCGCCTGACATGCCACCGTCGCCAACACGCTCTGCATCTTCACCTAACTCCTGGGACTGCTCACCTGACCTGACGTCTTCCGTTTGCCCTACCCCTTGCAAATCATAGAATCATAGAGTTGGAAGGGGCCATACAGGCCATCTAGTCCAACCGCCTGCTCAACGCAGGATTAGCCCTAAGCATCCAAGAAAAGTGTGTATCCAACCTTTGCTTGAAGACTTCCAGTGAGGGGGAGCTCACCACCTCCTTAGGCAGCCTATTCCACTGCTGAACTACTCTGACTGTGAAAAACTTTTTCCTGATATCTAGCCTATATTGTTGTACTTGAAGTTTAAACTCATTACTGCGTGTCCTCTCCTCTGCAGCCAGCAGAAACAGCATCCTGCCCTCCTCCAAGTGACAACCTTTCAAATACTTAAAGAGGGCTATCATGTCCCCTCTCAACCTCCTTTTCTCCAGGCTGAACATTCCCAAGTCCCTCAACCTATCTTCATAGGGCTTGGTCCCTTGGCCCCAGATCATCTTCGTCGCTCTCCTCTGTACCCTTTCAATTTTATCGATGTCCTTCTTGAAGTGAGGCCTCCAGAACTGCACACAGTACTCCAGGTGTGGTCTGACCAGTGCCGTATACAATGGGACTATGACATCTTGTGATTTTGATGTGATGCCCCTGTTGATACAGCCCAAAATGGCATTTGCCTTTTTACCGCTGCATCACACTGCCTGCTCATGTTTAGTTTACAATCCACAAGTACCCCAAGGTCTCGTTCACACACAGTGCTACCTAGAAGCGTATCCCCCATCCAGTAGGCATGCTTTTCATTTTTCTGACCCAGATGCAGAACTTTACACTTATCTTTATTAAATTGCATCTTGTTCTCATTTGCCCATTTTTCCATTGTGTTCAGATCTCGTTGAACTCTGTCTCTATCTTCTGGAGTATTTGCCAGTCCTCCCAATTTGGTGTCATCTGCAAACTTGATGAGTAGTCCCTCCATCCCCTCATCTAGATCATTAATAAATATGTTAAAAAGTACCGGGCCGAGCACCGAGCCCTGAGGTACCCCGCTACTCACCTCTCTCCAGTCTGATGAAACACCATTGACAACAACTCTTTGAGTGCGGTTCTCTAACCAATTCTCTATCCACCTAACTATCTGAAAATCCAGATTGCAGTCCTTCAACTTATCCATCAGAACATCATGGGGAACCTTGTCAAAAGCTTTACTAAAATCCAAGTAAATGACATCAACCGAATTTCCCCGATCCAGCAAACCTGTTACTTGGTTAAAAAAGGAAACTAGGTTGGTCTGGCAGGACCTGTTGGAGACAAATCCATGCTGACTTCCTTGGATCACCAAATTGTCCTCCAGATGTTTGCAGATCACTCCCTTTAATATCTGCTCCATTATCTTCCCCACAACAGAGGTCAGACTCACTGGTCTGTAGTTTCCTGGGTCATCCTTCCTCCCTTTTTTGAAGATAGGAATAACGTTTGCTCTTTTCCAGTCCTCCGGGACATCTCCTGTCCTTAAAGAGGTCCCGAAGATGATGGACAAGGGCTGTGCAAGTTTTCTGGAAAGTTCTTTGAGTACTCTTGGGTGCATTTCATCCGGACCAGGGGATTTGAACTCATCCAGTGCAGCTAAATGCCTCTCGACAACCTCTCTATCCATGTTAACCTGCCACCCAGACACTATCCTTTGGCTACGGCCATCTCTAGATGTGCCTAAACACTTTGACCTGTAGGAAAAAACAGATGTAAAATAGGCACTAAGCCTTTCTGCTTTCTCTGCATCTTTCGTTAGAGTTTGTCCATCCGCACCCAACAGTGGGCCTATTGCCTCCTTTACTTTACGTTTGCTCCTCACATAACTGAAAAATCTTTTCTTGTTAATCACTCCCATTCCCCTCCCCTTCTCCAACCCTCTCCTATTAACCGGTACCTACCAAACCTCATGAGAACACTCACCCATACACTGCCACGCTACACAAGTCACACTACTCCTGCTTTTTCCCCTTCTGCAGATTGACTCGCCTGCACTCCTGCTTCACACCTCCTTCTGCTTTGCTGCCACAACCCACCCCACTGCGGTTGGCGGTCCCTCAAGACTGCACCCTTGGTGAGTTCGGATCCCCACCTATCCCCATCACTTGACAATCCTTCCCTGCCCTGTCCCAAACCATGCTTCCTAACCCAACTACCCTTTACCCTTGCACCTCTCCATACCTCCTGCCATGGTTTTCCCCAACCGCACCAAACTTCCCTCCTTTATGCACACCTTCCCCCCTCTCACCACAAGCACAATGCCTCATCCTGCCCCTTTCTCTATCCCCCCCCCACAGCTGCATGCCTGCCTTCCAGTCTCTCCAGCTTCTACCCAGCCTCCAGACAATACACAACCTTTCACCAGTTTAATCCCTCTTTTACAAAACACTGCTGCACATTCCCAGCAACTATATCTTCACTTCCTTGCAGCTCTCCCATCCACTCTGCCCAAACACCTACAATACCACTTGCACCAACACCCAGCCACCAACAGCACTCTCAAATCTACACTTTCTAGCGCCCGTTGTATTTAAACATACAATGGGCTTTAAATCTAGTAACAGTATAACAATATAGTAGTACTAACAGGTCCAGGGCTTATTGATGGAATTCTGAGGGGGGTGGCTTATTGATGGAATTCTGAGGGGGGGGTGGGGGGGAGCAGGGGCCCTGTTGATTACGTCTGGTCTCGGCCAAATGCCTGGTGGAGGAGCTCCTTTTTGCACTCCTGCTACATTTAACTTGTGCGGAATGGGCCTCAGTTTAGGATTGTACTGTTAGAGCTGAACAGTTGCCTGGGTGGAGAAAACAGTCCTCTTTTGGTCTCTGAGGCGCTATGAGACTCGAAGCTAGCTGTTGCACTGTTTTTGGAGCTCAGTCATACTGGAGTAGTCCCTGCTTGTGGATGGAGATAGGTAGACTGGGATCAATGTCTTTCTTTAACATCGTGATCAGGGCCAGATTTACATGAAAAGAGGCCCTAGGCTATTCCACTTATGTGGCCCTTTCACCTCCCATTTTAAAGTTTGTAAATTACATTGAGCCTCTTGTGGCGCAGAGTGGTAAGGCAGCCGTCTGACAGCTTTGCCCATGAGGCTGGGAGTTCAATCCCAGCAGCCGGCTCAAGGTTGACTCAGCCTTCCATCCTTCCGAGGTCGGTAAAATGAGTACCCAGCTTGCTTGCTGGGGGGTAAACGGTAATGACTGGGGAAGGCACTGGCAAACCACCCCGTATTGAGTCTGCCAAGAAAACGCTAGAGGGCGTTACCCCAAGGGTCAGACATGACTCAGTGCTTGCACAGGGGATACCTTTACCTTTACCTTTAAATTACATGAGAGATAATAAAATACATCATTACTGTGATATATATATCAATATGTTAAATGAAACATGTTGTGATTGGTACTAACCTTTATAACAAATGTGGAATACAGTCCCCTTTTGATCTTGAGGCCCTAGGCTGAAGCCTAGTTAGGAAAATCCAGCCCTGATTGTGATCCAGCAGAGATCTTGTACAGGCTCCAAGGCTATTATCTTAAGCAGGGCTCATTCCGCATACATAGAATAATGCACTTTCAAGATGCTTTGACAACTGGATTTTCCTGTGCAGAACAAGACAATCTACTTCTAAAGTACATTGAAAGTGCATTATCGATTGTGTGCACACTAGGCCCTGATCTTCTTTAAAAGATATTCGGGCCAAATATTAGAACCTAGCCATACGGGCCAAATTATCAGCAACCTCCTGAGTGCAGTCTAGTGGATTGCCAAATGCCTTGTGCCCTACTGTGGCAGTGGTCTAATATTTCAGCATAAAGTTGTGTTTTGTGGGGATGAAACCAGAGCAACAGATGGTACACCCTGTAATTATACCGCTTTGGCTGGTACACAGCGCAGTCCTTTAGGAGGCTGCGTAGGTCTGTTGGGTTGGGAATCGGGTTCCCACACCACGCAAATGGAATTGGATCCCCAAACCAATGTTGCATATACATGAAAGATGTGAGCCGAGCCTGTTGACTCACCTGTTTATATCTTGAGCCTTTTGGTCTGCTAGAAGAGTAAAATAGTTTTATTTATTGATTTATATTTTTAGTTTCCCTTTCAAGGATTGCTGCTTTGTTGTGGCGAAGGGGCTTGCGTAGCTCAGTGAAGCTATGAGCTATGCCGTGCAGGGCCACCCAAGACGGACAGGTCATAGCTGAGAACTCTGACAAAGGTGATCCACTGAAGAAGGAAATGGCAAACCACTCCAGTATCTTTGCCATGAAAACTCTATGGACAGTTCCAAAAGACAAAACGATATGACACCGGAAGATGAGCCCCTCAGGTCGGAAGGTGTCCAATATGCTACTGGGGATGAGCAGACGGCTAGTACGAGTAGCTCCAGAATGAATGAAGCGACTGGGCCAAAGCCAAAAGGACGCTCAGTTGTGGAGGGAACTGGTGGTGAAAAGACAGTCCGATGCTGTAAAGATTTTTATTCCATAGGAACCTGGAACATCAGATCCATGAATCAAGGCAAGCTGGACGTGGTTAAACAAGAAATGACAAGACTGAAGATCAATATTTTAGGAATCAGTGAACTAAAATGGAAAGGAATGGGTGAATTTAATTCAGATGACCATCAGGTACACTACTGTGGGCAAGAATCTGTCAGAAGAAATGGAGTAGCCTTCATAATCAATAAAAGAGTACGAAAAGCAGTATTGGGATACAATCCCCAAAATGACAGAATGATCTCAGTTCGAATCCAAGGCAAACCTTTCAACATCACAGTAATCCAGATCTATGCCCCAACCACTGCTGTTGAAGCGGATGACGTTTACCTGTTCTATAAAACCCTACAACACCTTCTAGAAGCAATGTCAAAAAATGATGTGCTTATCATCATGGGGGATTGGAATCATAGAGTTGGAAGGGGCCATACAGGCCATCTAGTCCAACCCCCTGCTCTACGCAGGATCAGCCCTAAGCATCCTAAAGCATCCAAGAAAAGTGTGTATCCAACCTTTGCTTGAAGACTGCCAGTGAGGGGGAGCTCACCACCTCCTTAGGCAGCCTATTCCACTGCTGAACTACTCTGACTGTGAAAAACTTTTTCCTGATATCTAGCCTATATCGTTGTACTTGAAGTTTAAACTCATTACTGCGTGTCCTCTCCTCTGCAGCCAGCAGAAACAGCATCCTGCCCTCCTCCAAGTGACAACCTTTCAAATACTTAAAGAGGGCTATCATGTCCCCTCTCAAGGATTTCGAATGCTAAAATAGGAAGCCAAAAGTTAACCGGGATAACAGGCAATTTTGGCCTTGGAGTACAAAATGAAGCTGGTAGAATTTTGTCAAGAGAATACAATGGCCATAGCAACCACTCTTTCCCAACAACCCAAGAGACGACTCTACACATGGACATCACCAGACGGTCAACACAGAAATTAGATTGTGCCTGAAGAACTACAGCAACATTGTACAAGAGGTAGCAACTAAAACCATCCCAAAGAAAAAGAAATGCAAGAAATCAAAATGGCTGTCTGAGGAAGCTTTACAAATAGCTAAGGAGAGAAGGGAAGTGAAAGGCAAGGTAGAAAGAGAAAGATACACCCAATTGAATGCAGAATTCCAGAGAATAGCTAGAAGAGATAAGAATGCCTTCTTAAATGAACAGTGCAAACAAATAGAAGAAAACAATAGAATAGGAAGGACCAGAGATCTCTTCAAGAAAATTGGAGATATGAAGAGAACATTTCATGCAAAGATGGGTATGATAAAGGATCAAAATGGTAGGGACCTAACAGAAGCAAAAGAGATTTTTAAAAGGTGGCAAAATTATACAAAAGAACTATACAAAAGCCGGCTTAACATCCCTGATAAACATGATGGAGTAGTCACTGACCTGGAGCCAGACATCCTGGAATGTGAAGTCAAATAGGCTTTAAGAAGTCCGAGCAATAATAAAGCTAGTAGAGGTGACAGTATTCCAGTTGAACTATTCAAAATCTTAAAAGACGATGCAGTAAAAGTGCTACACTCAATTTGCCAGCAAATTTGGAAAACTCAACAGTGGCCACAGGATTGGAAAACGTCAGTTTACATTCCAATCCCAAAGAATGACAATGCCAAAGAATGTTCGAACTACCACACCATCGCACTCATTTCTCATGCTAGCAAAGTTATGCTCAAAATCCTAGAAGCTAGGCTCCAGCAATATGTGAACTTCCAGAAGTACAGGCAGGATTTCGAAGAGGCAGAGGAACTAGAGATCAAATTGCCAACATATGCTGGATCATGGAGAAAGCTAGGGAGTTTCACAAAAACATCTACTCCTGCTTCATTGACTATGCTACAGCCTTTGATTTGTGGCAAATTCTTAAAGAGATGGGAATACCAGAGCATCTTATCTGTCTCTTGAGAAACCTATATGCAGGTCAAGAAGCAACAGTGAGAACTGAGCATGGAATCACTGATTGGTTCAAAATTGAGAAAGGCTTTCGGCAAGGCTGTATACTGTCGCCTTGCCTATTGTATGCGGAGCACATAATGAGAAAGGCAGGGTTAGATGAGTCACAAATTGGGATTAAGATTGCAGGGAGAAATATCAACAATCTCAGATATGCAGATGATACCATTCTAATGGCAGAAAGTGAAGAGGAACTAAAGAGCCTCTTGATTCGGATGAAGGAGGAGAGTGCAAAAGTTGGCTTGAAACTCAACATCAAGAAAATGAAGATCATGGCATCCAGCACTCTCAATACCTGGCAAATAGATGGGGAAGAAATAGAGGTAGCGACAGATTTTATTTTCCTGGGCTCCAAGATCACTGCAGATGGGGACTGCAGCAAAGAAATTAAAAGACGCTTGCTCCTGGTGAGAAAAGCTATGCCAAATCTTAAAAAGCATGCTAAAAAGCAGAGACATCACCCTGCCAACAAAAGTGTGTCTAGTCAAGGCTATGGTCTTCCCAGTTGCAATGTTTGGCTGTGAAAGTTGGACCATAAGGAAGGCTGAGTGTCAAAGAACTGAGGCTTTTGAACTCTGGTGCTGGAGAAGACTCTTGCGAGTCCCTTGGACTGCCAGGTGAACAAATCGGTCAGTCCTAGAGGAGGTCAGCCCTAACTGCTCTTTAGAAGGCCAGATCCTGAAGATGAAACTCAAATACTTTGGCCCCCTCCTGAGAAGGAAGGATTCCCTGGAGAAGAGCCTAATGCTGGGAGTGATTGAGGGCAAAAGAAGAAGGGGATGACAGAGAATGAGGTGGCTGGATGGAGTCACTGAAACAGTCGGGGCAAACTTAAATGGACTCTGGGGAATGGTAGAGGACAGGAAGGCCTGGAGGGTCATTGTCCATGGGGTTGTGATGGGTCGGACACGACTTCGCAACTAACAACAACAAATGTTTTTAGTTTACTAGATTTTTATACCATCCTTTCCATACAGCTCAGGGCGGTTGACATGGAATGTTTTGGGAAATACAGAACATCATATATCAACAACAGTCATAACATATCATTAATCGTTCTAACAATAAATATAATTTTAGATAACTATAGTAAATTCATTGAACAATTTCCATAGAACAAGTCCTAGGAAGGTTAGAATACATCAGGTTATGGAGGGTATGGCTTAAGGGGGACCACCAGATGTTTTTGGTTATATGTTTTGAGGTTGGATTAAACTCAATCAAATACCTGGTGGAGGAGCTCCCTTTTGCAGGCCCTGCAGAATTCTGAGAGTTCAGGCTGGGCCCTGATCTCTTCAGGGAGCTCATTCCATCAGGTGGGAGCCAGGACAGAGAAGGCTGTGGCCCTGGTTGAGGTCCAACGTACTTCTTTGAGGTCCGGGATTACTAGCCAGTTGGCGGTGGCAGAGCGTAGTGGGGGTATAAGCAGAGAGACAGTCTCTCAAGTACACTAGGCCCAGACCACGTATGGCCTTGAAGGTAATTACCAGAACCTTAAACCTAATCTGGAATTCAATTGGGAGCCAGCTGAGTAGTTGGAGTACCAGCCGGATGTGGGATCTTCATGGTGTATTTTTAAAGATCCTGGCCGTGGCATTCTGAACCAATTGTAGTTTCTGGATCATGGATAAAGGTAGGCCTGTGTAGAGCAGGTTGCAGAAGTCCAGTCTAGAGGTGACGGTCGCATGGATAACTGTGGCTAGGTGTTCTGGGGCCAAGTAGCGTGCTATTAGCTTGGCTTGCCGTAGGTGGTAGAAATTACATAGCCCTATGCACCAAGAGCTTCTGGGTTATCTGAATCAGCTGGGATTATGGGTGGGTGTTCACCCTGGTAAGACTTTGGCAGGATGTTTTTGAAAACATCTGAGCATTATAAGATTAGTGCTAACCACATGTGTGGGTTGCCATTCTCTCTGGATTCTTTGTGGGTTGGGTATCTTGGAGAGCCAGTGGGGTGTGGTGGTTAAGAGCAGCAGACTCAAATCTGGAGAACAGAGTTCTTCCTCCTCATAATGCCAACTGGGTGACCTCAGGCTAGTCATAGTTCTCTCAGAACTCTCTCAGCCCCACCTTCCTAACAGGGTGCCTGTTGTGGGGAGAAGAAGGGAAGGCGATTGCCATATGCACGGCAATATCATCATGCAAGTTCTATTCACTAGCTGTTTTTCTTTTTCTTTTAAAAATAAAATCACTAATACCTGAAGAAAGACGCTGAACTTATTGGGATATTCTGCAGTATTATCTTCCATGTAGAGTAATTGGGGGGGGGGGGATTACTGTCATATTATACCCAAAGCATAATTCACAGTTTATTTGAAGGATTGTGTTTGGGTAAAACTATCATTCAGCAAATCAGTAAGAATTATTAGTGCAGGAGCACAGGCATTGTGCATCACCAGCTTCTAATTATGAAGGTGTGTCACCCTGTTGGCCTGAAGCAGCAGAGCAAACTTGGAGTCCAGTTACACCTTTAAGACCAACAAAGTTCCCCTAGTATGGGAAACAAGCAGGAGGAACTAGTAGTCGTAATAGAGGAAGGGGGCTATGACCTAATAGGAATCACGGAAACTTGGTGGGACAATACTCACAATGGGAATACTAAAATTGAGGGGTACAATCTATTCAGAAGGGACAGACAAGAAAAGAAGGGGAAGGTGCAGTGGAAATTGGACTCAGCACCTGCACGAATCAGCTCATTAGGGGGCTGAGGGGGAGGGACAAGATATGGATAAGAATACGGGCATACTCAAGGCCATCTACGGGGAATTAGATAAGTTAAGGTGCCCTAGCAGGGATCTATTGGAACCAGTGGGGGGCAAGGTCATGAGAACCCCCTCGAGGCGGGATCTGACCAGGGCCTAGCCTGCTGGTGAAATAGGACTGCTGGCTTGCAGAGATAAGGTTATGGAGGGAGGTTAGGGTGGGTCTAGTGGGTGGAATTGAGTTGGGGGAGCTAGGGTGGGATATTTCAGTGCGACCTAGGAGTATTAGTGCTAGGGTTCTAGGGCAGCTAGTTAGCTGAGGGTTTGTTCCCCTGGGAGTATGATTGGAGGGGTACCGCCATGAGGGGGGGCCCAAGTTGGGGCCGGGATCTCGTCCATAATGGGTCGAGGCGATATGGCTGGGGGAGGAGGTTAGACAAGAGAAGATCAGAGAGCACTTGTGCTAGTCCTTGGGCCAAGCTGTGGTTACACGACAGACGCCCGAGGTGTGCTCGCTGCCCTTCTAACCTCCGTCCCATCCCCAGATATACGGGGGAGGAGGCAAGGGTGGACCCGGTCTTGGTCCTGTGCAATGCAAGGTCAATCAACAACAAGGCCTCGACTCTGCAACAATTTTTCATGGAGTCTGGGGCCAACCTTGTGTGCATGACCGAGACCTGGGTGAGGGGTGGCGAAACGGTTGCCTTAAAGGAACTTGCCCCACCCCCAGGGTTTGCGGTCCTGCACCAATCCTGGGTCCATAGGAGGGGAGGGGGGGTGGCAATCTTGGTCCGGGAGGATTTCTCCTACAGGGCTTTCCCGGCCCCAGACATCGGGGGAGTGGAGTGCGTCGGTATTGGGTTGGACTCGGTCGAGAGCTTGGCCATCTGGTTGGTATACCGTCTGTCCAACGCCCAACCAGATGTCCTGCCGAGCCTGCTGGAGGCGGCGGCCACCTGGGCCTTGCAGTACCCCAGGCTTATAATCTTGGGAGACTTCAATGTCCATGCGGACGCGCTGCCCCCAGGACTTGGCTCAGACCTAGTGTCAGCCATGGCAACGCTGGGGCTCTCGCAATTTGTTGCCGGGCTCACCCATCAGGCCGGCCACACCCTCGACCTGATCTTTGGGGCAGGGATAGAGGTGGTTCTGGATACAGCTTTGGCCGTACCATGGTCAGACCATTATGCCCTACGGGCTCGGATCAAGACCCCACCCCCTCCCCAGTTGGGCGGCGGGCGCATTTTTGCCCGCCCAAGGAGACTCATGGATCCAATTGGTTTCCAGAATGCTCTGTGGGACCCGAAACCTCCCGGCATCTCGTTAGCGGCCATGGTGGAGGACTGGCAATCCCGCCTGTTGGCTGCCATAGACGAGATTGCTCCTAGATGTCTTCTCTGCCCTCGACCCAAATGGGCACCCTGGTATACTGGGGAGCTCTGGGAGAAGAAGAGGGAATTGAGACGACTAGAGCGAGTGTGGCAGAAGGCTCGTGACGAGGCTACAAGAACATCTCATCGCACGTTTATGAGAGCGTATGAGATGGCAGTGAAAGCGGCTAAACGTGACTTCTTTGCCGCGGAAATTGCATCCGCTAGCTCTCGCCCAGCTCAACTATTTAGGGTTGTTAGATCTCTTACCGCCCTGGAAGGTGGGCGCCAAAATAGTAGGAATTTGACCATCAGCTGTGAGGCATTTGCGAGCCATTTTGCGGATAAAGTCTTGTCGCTCCACCACTCCCTTGCAGCTACAGTTAATACAGTTAATGAACTAGAGGCCCGTTGGCCGCCTTTGGAGGTAACGTTTGATGGCTTCAGGCGGCTCTCTTTATCCGAAGTGGACGGGTTGCTGGGGAGGATGAGGGCAACCACCTGCCCCCTTGATCCCTGTCCGTCTTGGCTCCTTAAGGGGAGGGATGGACGGATAGGTGAGCAGCTCAGTGATATTGTTAACTGCTCTCTCCAGTCGGGGGAGTTTCCTGAGGTGCTGAAGGAGGCGATGGTGTGCCCTCTCCTCAAGAAGCCATCCCTGGACCCACATGACCCTGCAAGCTACCGCCCAGTAGGGCATTTAGCGTTCCTGGGTAAGGTGGTGGAAAGGGCTGTGGCGGACCAGCTCCTAGCGTTCCTGGAAGATACTTCGGCACTCGATCCATACCAATCTGGCTTCCGCCCTGGTCATGAGGTGGAGACTGTGTTGGTTTCCTTGTCGGATGACCTCCGTCGCCAGCTTGACCGAGGTGGCTCTGCTTTGCTAGTTCTTTTAGATCTGTCGGCCGCGTTTGACGTGGTCGATCACGAGCTGCTAGCGAGCCGCCTCGCCGGTACGGGGATAAGGGGTACAGCGTTACGCTGGATACGCTCCTTCCTCCAAAACCGGACACAGAGGGTAGTCGTAGGAGAGGAAGTATCGGGCCCTTACTGGCTCCCTTGTGGGGTCCCACTGGGCTCGGTGCTCTCTCCTACATTATTTAACATCTTTATGCGTCCTCTGGCTCAACTGGTACGGAGCTATGAGCTGGGTTGCCACCAGTACGCTGATGACACCCAGCTCTTTCTCTTCATGGATGGCCACCCAGACTCCCCCCAGATCTATTTGCCAGATGTTTGGAAGCCGTAGCTGGATGGCTCGAGCAGAGTCGCCTGAAACTCAACCCCTCCAAGACGGAGGCTCTCTGGTTGGGCGCGCTTGCCCTTTCTGGCCAGGACACAACTTAATATCGCGTCTCAGGCCAGGAATTTAGGGATGACCATTGATGCTTCACTAACACTCGAGGCACAGGTTAAACAGGTAGCTAGCCGGGCATTTTTCCATCTTCGCCAGGCTTGGCCACTAGCGCCCTATCTGTCCTCCGAACACCTGGCCACAGTGATCCATGCAACGGTCACCTCTAGACTAGATTTCTGTAACTCGCTCTACACCGGCCTGCCTCTGGGCTTGATCCGGAAACTGCAATTCGTACAAAATGCGGCTGCTAGAGTCCTCACAGCTACACCATGGAGGGCTCACATCCAGCCAGTTCTGAGGCAGCTGCATTGGTTACCGGTCGCCTTCCGGATCAGGTTCAAGGTTTTGGTTTTGACCTTCAAGGCCATCCGTGGTCTAGGCCCAGCATATATGAGGGACCGCCTTTCGCCCTATATCCCCCGCAGGGCTCTACACTCTGTGGGGGCTAACCTATTGGTCGTTCACGGGCCCAAGGAAGCCCGCCTGGCCTCAACCAGGGCCAAGGCCTTTTCGGTCCTGGCCCCAACATGGTGGAATGAGCTCCCGGAAGAGCTGAGGGCCCTGCGGGAATTACCAGCATTCCGCAGGGCCTGTAAGACGGAGCTCTTCCGCCAGGCTTATAACTGAGGCTGGGCGGAAAGAAGATCAGCCCCCCCTCACAAACTGGCGGTAGAGAGTGTCAACCTCCCTCCTGTAGTTGAGGATGCGGAGACCAAATGAGCAGATTACGCCATCGCTGTTGCCATTACTGTAAATTATCGGATCTTATTGTTAATTTATGGTTTTAGGGGACGGGGTTATGTAAGCCGCCTCGAGCCTTCGGGGGGAGGCGGGGTATAAATATAATAATAATAATAACAACAACAACAACAATAACAATAACAACAATAATAATATATGTTAGGAATCTTTATACTTGTGAAGAAATGCAGGTACCCGAGCATGAAAGTTCAATTGAGTGTATTTGGGTAAATATAAAAAGAGTAGGAAAGAATTGTATTATTGTGGGGGTCTGCTATAGACCACCAAGCCAGTCAGAGGACTTGAATGAGATACTGCTAGCCCAAATTACACAATTTTCAAAAAAGGCGGAAACAGTGGTCATGGGTGACTTCAATTACCCAGATATCTGTTGGAAGACCAACTCTGCTAAAACGCAAACTCCGTTAAATTCTTAACTTGTCTTGCCGACAGCTTCATTTCCCAGAAGGTAGAGAGGGGAACCAGGGGCTCTGCTATTTTAGACTTGATTCTCATCAATAGGGAAGAATTAGTAGATGAGGTGGAAGTAGTGGGTACATGTGCTTTTGGAATTTTCCAAAATGTGCTTTTGGACCATGTGCTTTTGGAATTTTCAATTGTGGGAAAGACCTTTACATAGTCATACGTATAGACTGGACTTCAGGAAAGCTGATTTTCACAGACTTAAAGGTATGCTGTGTTGAGTCCCGTGGTCAGAAAGACTTAAATAGATGGGAATCCAAGAGGGCTGGGAGTTTTTTAAAAGTGTCTCTCTCACACTATTTAATAGAAATACTGAAGGCTCAATCACAAACAATTCCCCTGAGAAAAAAGATGGTAGGAGCCTAAGGAAGCCAAGTTGTCAAAAGATTCAAGGAATAAAAAAGAGTAATTTAGGAAATGGAAGGAAGGCCTTATTACCAAGGATGAGTATAAACAAATAATCAATAATTGTAGGGGGAGTGTTAGAAAAGCTAAAGCTCAATATAAGCTTAGGCTTGCAAGAAATGCTAAACATAGGCTTCTTTAGTTATATTTCAAGCAAGAAAAAGAATAGGGACACCATAGGACCACTGCGAGGACAAGAAAATGAAATTATAACAGACTAGGGGCAAAGCCCTTTGTATCCAAGAATACAACGGGTGCTAGAGCTTGGCAGTGGGAAGAGGAAGGGGAGAAGTTGTCCAGTCTGTAATCGCATGGGGTTGAATGTGTGTGTTGTGTGGGAGGATGTGGTGGCATGGTGGCAAATGAGGGCATGGGTGTGGAGATATGGGTGCCAAGAACCTGTGGTGTGGAATGTTCGTTGAGTGTGGGAGAAGACTGACCTTTGGGAATTGTGGCATAGTGGTTACAGATGAGCTTTCCAGAGCCATGTCCTCAGATATGTGAAGGGAAAATCAGACTGGACACTCTTCTTAGGGGAAGATTACATGGCAACCAATTCCTCCCAGTTCTGCGTCATTTCCTTTCTTGTGTGAATTAGGCCACAGACATTGAAATGTCCCCCTGCCCTAATACACATGGGGTAGTCACAGTACACAGGTGTCCACCCTGTTCCTTATTCTCCATTTTTCACTGTTGATAAAATGTTATGTGCCCACATGCTTCTTTCATGGTTGCTCCTTAGAAGAAGAACGGATTTTTGTACCCTGTTGGGTACAAAGGGTGTAAAGATTTATTTAGACCTTCCTGCACTTTCCAGACTCACAGGACTGATGCTGGTCTGGCTGTCTGCGCCCCAGAATACAAACAGTTGCTGGTAAGGGCTGGCCATAGCCCATAGCCCAGGAGGGACACACCTGCACCAGTCCCTCCCAACTGCAGGCAAAAATGGCTCCTTTAAAGGCTGGACTCTGAGGCATTGTACGATTTTGAAGTCCCACCTCCAAACCTCCAGGAATATTTCCAACCCAGGGGTAGCCAACCTCCAGGTGGGGCCTGGAGAGCTCCTGGAATTACAGCTCACCTGCAGAGTATAAAGATCAGTTCCCCAGGCAGAAAGGGCTACTTTGGACAGGGTTGTGGTAGAGAAGAAACATTTAAGGTCTCCCACACAGGTTGTTGTTGAATTTAAATACTTGAGGCCTACTGCACAGGGTTGTTGTGCAGATGAAACAGGAGACAAAAGAGCCAGCTTCCTCTGCAGAATAACGCTGTGCAGTGGCCTCAAATCTGCAGAGAGTTGCAAAGAAGAAAGACACATGGCTTGGCTGTGTCAACCCCCCGGCCAGAGCAGTATTTTAAGTGAGAAGGGGCTTTTCTGTGGCCTCCCTGTCAGCCAACTGTTTGGCAGAAGGGGAAAGTCCTCTCCCTCCCCTCAAAAGTAATGCCCTGAGGCTCCCCTGCGTTGCTCTTGGAAAGGCCTCCTCCCCTCAGTCAGGGCCTGGCAGAGGCTCCTTCGCAGCAGGGCTGAAGGGAGGGAGGGGGAGCACTCTGCAGCCTCCGGCCAGCTCTGTCAGGGTTCTGAGGCCATTTGCAGTTGGACATGGCAGTTAGGACAGCCTCAGAGCGAAAAGGGTTGGCGCAGCCTATCCAAGCCTCTGTTCTCATCCCCATTGGCAGCCCTACTGACCTCTTCTCCCTGCGGTGGTCAGGGGCAGACTGGCAGCCATGTCTCCAGATTGCCCTGGAACTCTGGTCTGTCCTGGTGAGGGCCCAATTGGAAGGCGCTTTGCACCTTCTGATTGGCCCCTCCGCTTGTCAGTCTGGGGCCAAGGGGCCAATCCAGGAGTTTAGATCAAGGACTCAGCCCACCCCAACCCTCCTTACTGTTTTATTAAGAGGGACAGATGATGAAGAGAGGGATGAACTGCTTAACTCCTATTTCCCCTCGGTCTTCTCTTGTGAGAGACATAGTGATCAATGTGGCAAAAACGTAACACAACAAGGAGGACGGGAATGGTGGCCTAGGATCACTGTTGGAACAGTCCACAAACTCCTAGTTTCTTTAAATGAAATAAAGTCTTTTGGGCCAGATGAACTGCACCCAAGGGTACTAAAAGAACTTGCAGATATCATCTCTGAACCTCTGTCCATTATTTTTGATACTTCTTGGAGAACAGGGCCTGTTCTGCACACATTGGATAATGCACTTTCAAAGTGCTTTTGCAGCTGGATTTTCCTGTGCAGAACAGGATAATCAACTTCGAAAGTGCATTGAAACTGCATTATCCAACATGTGCAGAATGGGCCCAGGTGAGGTGCCAGACAATTGGAAGCGGGCAAATGTTGTCCCCATCTTGAAGAAAGGGAAAAAGGAGGATCCAGGTAATTATTGACCCGTCAGCTTGACATCTGTAGATGGCAAAATTTTGGAATAAATAAACACTCAGTCTTTGAACAGCTGGAACTGAGAGCTGTGATTTCTAAGACTCAGCATGGGTTTTGCAAGAACAAGTCATGTCAGACCAACCTTATCTCTTTTTACAAGAAAGTGACTACCTTGCTGGATCAGGGGAATGCCGTGGACATAGTTTATCTGGATTTCAGTAAAGTCTTTGATAAGGTTCCACATGATATTCTTGTTGTCAAGTTGGTAAAATGCGGTATGGATCCTAATTCTGTCAGGTGGATCAATAACTGATTGACAAATCGTACCCAGAGGGTACTTGTTAATGGTTCAGCATCTTCTTGGAAAAGAGTGATAAGTGGAGTACCCCAAGGATCTATCCTGGGGCCTGTGTTGTTTACCACATTTATAAAAGATTTCGATGAGGGATTAGAGGGGATACTTATTAAATTTGCAGATGATACTAAAACTGGGAGGGGTAGATAACACAACTGGATACAGCATCAGAATACAGGATGATCTTGATAGGCTCGAGAAGTGGGCTAAACTGAATAAAATGAAGTTCAATAGGGACAAATGTAAAGTTTTGCATTTAGGTAGGAAATACCAAATACAAGATGGGGGAGACTTGTCTTGGCAGTAGCATGTGCGAAAAGGATCTAGGAGTCTTAGTAGACCATACATTGAACATGAGTCAGCAGTGTGACTCGGTGGCTAAAAAGGCAAATGGGATTTTGGGCTGTATCAAATGGAGTTTTGCGTCCAGATCAAGGGAGATGATGGTACCGCTTTACTCCGCTCTGGTTCGGCTTCACTTGGAGTACTGTGTTCAGTTTTGGTCACCCCAATTGAAGACAAACTAGAACGTGTCCAGAGGAGGGCAACAAAGGGGTTTGGAGACCAAGACTTATGAAGAAAGGTTGGGGGAGCTTGGTCTGTTTAGCCTAGAGAGGAGACAACTGAGAGGAGATCTGATAACCATCTTCAAGTATTTAAAAGGGTGCCATATGGAGGATGGAGCAGAAGTGTTCTCTCTTGCCCCAGAAGGACAGACCAGAATGAATAGAATGAAATTAATTCAAAAGAAATGCCATCTAAACATCCGGAAGAAGTTCCTGAGTCAGAGCGGTTTCTCAGTGGAACTGGCTTCCTTGGGAGATGATGGTTTCTCCATCTTTGGAAATTTTTAAACAGGGGCTAGATAGCCATCTGACGGAGAGGCTGATTCTGTGAAGGCAAAGGGGTGGCAGGTTACAGTAGATGAGCTATTGGGATATGAGTGTCCTGCATTGTGCAGGGGGTGGACTAGATGACCCAAGAGGTGCCTTCCAACTCTATTATTCTACTAGAAATTAAACCTGTAAAAAGGGTGTCTCATGGCTTACGTTCCACTCAGTGCTTAACACCCACTCAGGGTGGCTGTTCCGCCCATGAGTGCCTCCAACTGGCTTTCCTGTCTGTGCAGCAGCCAGCCAATTGCCTTCCATCCCCCATCTCTGATCATCCCCTCCTCCTTCCACTTCCTTCCGAGGCTCAGAGTCTGCAGATTCCTGCCTTTTAAGAGCTGCCCCTGCTGGTGAGTTCCCTAACAGCTGTCTGCAGCCTGGGGGAGGAGGAGGCCATCCACAGAGTTCCCCCCTACCAATCTAGCACCAATTGTATTCCTGAATACCGCAGGGTCATGAGGTGTCCCTATGGGGACACTGTGGGGTCAGGGCTGGGCAGGCCGGCAGGCGATTGTGCACAGCGCTGGCCTGCCGCAGCCCCAGCTTACCCAGGAAGCTACGGAAGAGCCCACATTTGCTTAACACGGGCTTTCCGTAGCTCTGGGCCAGGAGGCGATCACACTGGCGGCGGCAGCAAGCGTTATTGGTGATTTTTCCCGAAGCGCTGCTGCCACCAATTCAGGCATTATGGCCTGTGCATAATGGGCCAGTGAGACACAAACTGAATTAAATGTAGTTATCCGGTCCCAAAGCCCAGGCAGTGAATTGCATTTCATCTTTCTCATGTAATTCTCTAAGAGGCCACTGGATGGCAGTTCAACCACAGGCGTTTCTACTTAAAGGGCAAAGCATGGAAACAGAAGTGGATAACAAATCCATCCTATAATCTGTGCTTAAATTTCCTAATGTTTCATCGCTGCTTAATTTGGGGGTATGGTACAGTTTATTCAGAGGAGTAAATAATACAAAATTCTAGAAGTGACTCCAACTTCTATGGAGCCACAATCCCCCCTGGGTATTTTAAGGTTGAGGAAAGGTTATTTCTATTGGGAAAGGTGGTTTCAAGATACAGCCAATGGTAGCTTTTGTTTTCCACAGTAAATAACCTTATTTTAAGACTAATATGACTAAACCATGGATTTTTTGTGCACAAATCAGACTATTGGTCCATCAAAGGTAGTGTTGCATGCTCTCTCTGGCTGTGGCTCTCCATCATCTCAGGTGGAGCTCTCTCATCACCTGCCACTTGGTCCTTTGAACTGGAGATGCCAGGCCCTTCTGTGATGCCAACTGATGCATCGTTGATTCTGCCACTTGCCTTCTAAATAAATGTTTGTTTCCCAAATAGGCTATTTATTTTAAAAGGATGTCTGGAAATGCCGCTCTCCCAGAACAGTGGTCCTTCTCATAGGGTTAACTCAGCTGAACAATTCCTGGAGTTTTGACATGAAACTCGGGGAGGGAAGGGCCCTCCGTGAAGTATAAGGGACCTGAGGGATGGCTTCTCCAAATATGTCCCCCAAAGAGTGTTATGCTCAACTGGTTCCAACCTGCTGGTGGTCCCTGGCCCATGAGAGGCGCACCTGGTCTTGACCAGGGCCAGGGCCTTTTTGATCCTGGCCCCTACCTGGTGGAATGAGCTCTTGGAGAAGACACGGGCCCTATTGGAACTTACCCAGTTCTTCGGGGCCTGTAAAACAGAGCTCTTCTACTAGGCATTTGATTATGGCCAGACCACCAGTAACCACCCAGCCCTTTAAACACTCTCCCATATGCCATAGAGTCCATCCCCCCAAACACCCATTTTCTCCAGGGGAACTGATCTGTTTCTTTTTAAATAAATAAATAAACATTCAACATGCATACCAGAGTTCATACATTCATGTCAAAATGAGACATACAACCAACACCCAAAATCCAAGAAAAATGCCTCCCCCAAAAGCCATTGATAAAACAGGCACCCAATCCCCCTTCCAGCAAGGTACATTCATCAAGCATTGTTTTAAAAAGGAAACTGTTTCAACAATAATAACAATCAACCCTCCACTGACTTCTGGAATCTGGGATCAGTTATCCAGATTTCCAGGCCCCAACTGGAGGCTGGCAACCCAAAAACCTCAAAACTTACCTCACCCACAGTTCCCTTTGTCCCTCTTCCAAGGGGCCCTGTGTGGTTCCCCCTCCTCATTTTATCTCCACACCTGCCCTCTGAAGTCTCTTAGGCTGAGAGTGAGTCACGGGGTGCTCTTCATGACGGAGTCGGAATATGAGCCAAGTGGAAGTTCTTTCCGAGCAGGGCTTGATGGAACTCAGCTGTGCTGCTGTGGGTAATAACTTGGTGCGTCTGACTCGACGGGTCTTTCCCTTCAGCGGAGCAGCTCTGGGTGATTTCCTGAGCCAGAAAGAACAACGGCTTCTTGTCTGTAATTTCACAGTTCCAGTAGTCAAATAAAAAAAAAGGAAAAGAAGGGCTGATTTATACCCCACTTTCCCTATCCGAAGGAATCCTGAAGCAATTTACAAACACCTTTCCCTTCCTCTCCCCTCAACAGTCACCCTGTGAGGGAGGTGGGGCTGAGAGAGCTCTGAGAGAACAGAGACTTGTCCAAGTTCACCCAGCTGGCTTCTTTTGGAGGAGGAGTGGAGAATCAAATCCAGCTCTCCAAATTAGAGGCCGCAGTTCTTAACGACGCTGGAATCACTTTTAAAGCCCTTGCTTTCTCCGCGTCATAGGCCAGGAATGCAGTCTCATCCAGCCCAGCTGACTGCCCTCTGAACATTTATCCTTTCCACGGAATTCCATAGCCTGCAGGCATCCAAAGAGACATGTGTGCTTCCGTCAAAGAGGAGGAAGATTGTGGTTTGGAGTTTTGTAACTGAGGCCTCTGCTCCACTGTTGAGCAATACGTGAAAATGATTTCCCCACCTAATCTGATAACTTTAAAACCAGCCTTAGGATTTAAAACATGGATACTCAGCAGGTAAGCTACAAGAAGAAAGAAGAAACAGGGAAAGAGTATTTGGAGAAAAGGCAATATTTACCAATCTAGACAGCAGCAAAATGGCCAGCATTTTACAGAAGAGGAAGATGGATGCAACACATTGGGTGTACGTAGAGGTCCCAGAACACACACACTGCTGGCTGGGCTTTCTTGATATAGGGAAAATATTCTCCAGACAGTGAGGCATATTATCCCCAAAACCATGATTTGATGGACTGTCCAGAAGTGGACAAAAGGGTTTGGGAGACAGGGTGAAAGTTCCTGAAGTAAACCATGTTAATGGTTCTTGATGACCCTCTGAGTACCAGATTCTGAGAAAAGTGTAAAGTAATGCGTCATAACTGGAGCCGATGGAGGCCAGGGAAGTGATTGGAAATGGATGAGATTTCATTGCATGTTTCTGGGAGGCCAGCCCCATGGCTGAGGACAGGAATTCAACACTGAGGCATGCTGGCCTCCCTGCCAAAGAATCTCACACTTGTAAAATACTGATCCACTTGTCGTAACTTAATCACTCTTAGTCAGGATAGATTCAAGCGAGTAGTTGTGTTGGTCTGAAGTAGCACAACAAAAAATAGAGTCCAATAGCACCTTTAAGACCAACAAAGATTGAGTCAAGGTGTGCAAGCACTCGTAAGCTCACACCTTGAATAAATCTTTGTTGGTCTTAAAGGTGCTGTTGGGCACTCAGTAAGGTTTTTAAGAGGTGTTTTTTTAAAACAGTAATGCTTTTAAATCTACATATATTAACCATGTAATAATATTATTTGTGTTTTAATATGTTGTGACACCCTGAGCCAACCAAGGAGGGCAAGCTAGAAAAATAAAATTGATAATGATGATGATGATTATCTGTGCGCTGAGAAGATGATAATCTGTGCGCTATTACTACCTTCATTCCAAAACGGTGATTGTTATACCCTGGGTCTTATCTCCAAGCAAAGCCTTTCAAAAAGGCTTGTTTGCCTCAAAGAATGAGTTTGTTTCAGAAAGACGCCACAGGAAATGTCTGTTACTCCCAGGGCCTTTCCTTCTAAGCCAGTGGTTCTCAACCTGGAGCTGGCAACCCTAGCGGGTGAGCGTTTATCTTTCCAGTGTTGTAATAGAAGTGTTTTCAATTGAACGTCAGCTGCTGGTGGAAGGTGCTGTCAACTCTCAAATGACTTGTGGTGACCCCGTAATGTTTTCAAGGCATGAGATGATCAGAGGTGGTTGGCCGTTACCTGCCTCTGCATAGCGACCGTGGTCTTCCTTGGCCAACCAAATACTAGCCAGGGCTGACCCTGCTCAGCTTCTGAGCTCTGACAAGATCCCTTTGGAGGTCGAACAACCCATTCACAGGGGATGCAGCAGGGTGAGCAGCTTGGCGGGGGGTGGGGGCACCGCCACTGTTTCTGTTCCTCCTGCACAGATCTCCCACCAGGCACTCCACGTTGTGGCGCCGCTTGGCAGCCTTGGACTCCAGGCAGTGGCGCCCAGCCTCTCCAGGCGTGCCTGCTTCCTGCGCAGTGCATCCCACTCCAGCACCACCTCCCCGTGGACACGGCTCAGCTCAGTCACCGCCAGCCACAGCTCGGCCACCTCCTCCTCCGTGGCCTGCCGCTCCTGCCTGTGCCATGCCGCTAGCTCCCACGCCAGGCACCCAACCCTGCCCCATGTAGGCACGAAGACGGCAGTTCAGCTCCCGCAGTTCGCCCTCTTCATCCCTCACGCTTGCCTTGCCGAGCACGCTTCACCTGGCAACTAGTGCGCCTGCTCTGCTGTGCTGCTTTGGGTCTGGAGCGGGTGGCCGAGGCCAGATGGCCCAAGGAGGCAGCCAGAGAGTGAACCCTGCTGGACATGAGCCACAGCCCAGCCCAGATGCGACGAGAAGCTCTGATCTTGGGCCCGCCTGTGTTGCCTCCCCCAAATCATGGCTTCTCTCATGGCTTCTTGGCCTCTCTCCCACCCGTCTCTCCAAGGGGGACCCAAAGTGGCCCACATCCAAATAAATTTTGTCTGAGGGATGGTGCCTGCACATGAAAGCTTTGCTAGTCTTAAACGTGCCCCTGGACTCAATTTTTGCTCTTCCAAATCATTGGTTTTCATTACTCAACTCGTAACCCATCCTTCTCTCCAAAGTGGCTGACATCGCTCCTCTTCCATTTCATCCACACAACAACCTTGCAGGGTAGATAGAGAGAGATCATTTGTCTGTCTGGAGCACCGGAATAGAGTGAGATCGGCATGGTGGGACACAAAACTGAACTGAGAAACCCTGAACTGAGAAACAATCATGAACAATGGATCTTCACGCCATTGGTCAGTTTTGGTTTAATTTCTGTGAAAGAACCCTTGCATAATATTATGGTTGGGGGTCACTATAACAGGAGTAACCGAAAGGGTCACGACATTAGGAAGGTTGAGAACCACTGTTCTATAGCAATCTGGAAAGAGTTATGAGACGGATATGGTGTACACAAGCATCTTCCTAGGAGGAGCTGGAAATTAAGCAAGCGAGGCCTACTTTCTTTAGCTGGACCTCTTCAGCAGAGGAATCATAGAATCATAGAGTTCGAAGGGGCCATACAGGCCATCTAGTCCAACCCCCTGCTCAACGCAGGATCAGCACTAAGCATCCTAAAGCATCCAAGAAAAGTGTGTATCCAACCTTTGCTTGAAGACTTCCAGTGAGGGGGAGCTCACCACCTCCTTAGGCAGCCTATTCCACTGCTGAACTACTCTGACTGTGAAATTTTTTTTCCTGATATCTATCCTATATCGTTGTACTTTAAGTTTAAACCCATTACTGCGTGTCCTCTCCTCTGCAGCCAACAGAAACAGCATCATGCCCTCCTCCAAGTGACAACCTTTCAAATACTTAAAGAGGGCTATCATGTCCCCTCTCAACCTCCTTTTCTCCCAAGTCCCAAGTCTGAACATTCCCAAGTCCCTCAACCTATCTTCATAGGGCTTGGTCCCTTGGCCCCAGATCATCTTTGTCGCTCTCCTCTGTACCCTTTCAATTTTATCTACGTCCTTCTTGAAGTGAGGCCTCCAGAACTGCACACAGTACTCCAGGTGTGGTCTGACCAGTGCCGTATACAATGGGACGATGACATCTTGTGATTTTGATGTGATGCCCCTGTTGATACAGCCCAAAATGGCATTCGCCTTTTTTACTGCTACATCACACTGCCTGCTCATGTTTAGTTTACAATCCACAAATACCCCAAGGTCTCGTTCACACATAGTGTTACCTAGAAGCATATCCCCCATCCAGTAGGCATGTTTTTCATTTTTCTGACCCAGATGCAGAACTTTACACTTATCTTTATTAAATTGCATCTTGTTCTCATTTGCCCATTTTTCCATTGTGTTCAGATCTTGTTGAACTCTGTCTCTATCTTCCGGAGTATTTGCCAGTCCTCCCAATTTGGTGTCATCTGCAAACTTCATGAGTAGTCCCTCCACCCCCTCATCTAGATCATTAATAAATATGTTAAAAAGTACCGGGCCGAGCACCGAGCCCTGAGGTACCCCGCTACTCACCTCTCTCCAGTCTGATGAAACACCATTGACAACAACTCTTTGAGTGCGGTTCTCTAAACAATTCCCTATCCACTTAGCTATCTGAAAATCCAGATTGCAGTCCTTCAACTTATCCATCAGAACATCATGGGGAACCTTGTCAAAAGCTTTACTAAAATCCAAGTAAATGACATCAACCAAATTTCCCCGATCCAGCAAACCTGTTACTTGGTCAAAAAAGGAAACCAGGTTGGTCTGGCAGGACCTGTTGGAGACAAATCCATGCTGACTTCCTTGGATCACCAAATTGTCCTCCAGATGTTTGCAGATCGCTCCCTTTAATATCTGCTCCATTATCTTCCCCACAACAGAGGTCAGACTCACTGGTCTGTAGTTTCCCGGGTCATCCTTCCTCCCTTTTTTGAAGATCGGAATAACATTTGCTCTCTTCCAGTCCTCCGGGACATCTCCATTCCTTAAAGAGGTTCCGAAGATGATGGACAAGGGCTGTGCAAGTTCTCTGGAAAGTTCTTTGAGTACTCTCGGGTGCATTTCATCCGGACCAGGGGATTTGAACTCATCCAGTGCAGCTAAATGCCTCTCGACAACCTCTCTATCCATGTTAACCTGCCACCCAGACACTATCCTTTGGCTACGGCCATCTCTAGATGTGCCTAAACACTTTGACCTGTGGGAAAAAACAGATGTAAAATAGGCACTAAGCCTTTCTGCTTTTTCTGCATCTTCCATTAGAGTTTGTCCATCCGCACCCAACAGTGGGCCTATTGCCTCCTTTACGTTTGCTCCTCACATAACTGAAAAATCTTTTCTTGTTACAATGGGCTTCCCTGGCCAATCTTAGCTCACTCTCAGCTTTGGCCTTTCTGATGATTGATCTCCAGTGCCTAGTAACCTGTAGGTACTCTTCTTTAGAGCTCTGTCCTTCCCTCCATTTCCTGAACATTTTCCTTTTCTTTCTTAGTTCCTCTTGAAGTTCTCTGTTCATCCAAATAGGCTTCTTAGAGCTCCTGCAGTGTTTTCGTCTTTCTGGAATAGTCATTGATTGAGCATGCAATAGCTCTTGTTTGCGTAGGGCCCACCCTTCACATGCTCCCTTCCCTTCCAGCATTCTTGTCCATGGTATGACACTCATCATGTCTCTGAGTTTATTAAAGTTTGCCCTACGAAAATCCAACATCCGCGTCTGGCTACAAGCTTCCTTGGCTCCCCATCTCAAAAGGAATTCTATGAGGACATGGTCACTTCCCCCTAGGGTCCCCACCTCCTTCACCTCATCCACCAACTCTTGCCTGTTGGTCAGTATTAAGTCCAGTATGGCTGAACCTCTTGTGGGTTCATCTACCATTTGATAAATGAAATTGTCAGCCAGGCAGGTCAGAAACCTGGAAAAGAAGGTCCAGACTGTGGTGACAGTTCTGTAACCCTTGATGATTCCAAAAAGGCCACAGACGCAAAGGTACTGTCTGATGATGGCCGAGGAGAGGGGAATGCTACAGGGTGCCCCTTGGGGAGAAAGGCAGGGCCCACCCATATGAAATAAAGGAACTTTCGACCATCTTCTGTTCATTCCTGCCTGGCTACTGAGACGGTCTTCAAAAGCCATGTTTGGTATGTCCCCTTATTAAAGAGAGGTGGGCATGCTTCAGGGCCAGGGTTTACTTTTCACAATTGCGAAACCCATAGACTTGCAGTGCCAGATGAAGGAACTGTGATCACTGGATGTAACAAAAGAAAAGGAGTTATTCCAGTGATTTTTTTTTTGTTCGTATTTTTTTTGTTACATCAAAGTCAGTCTTGTCTACTCAGGAATGGCAGTGGCTCTCCAGGGTGTCACAAGGAGGTCTTTTACATCACCTAAAACCAGATGCTTTTAACTTGAGATGCTAGGGAACGGACCTGGGCCCTCCTGATGGACCACCAAGCCCTTCCCTTCCCTTGGTCCATCAAGGCCAGTCTTGCTTACTCAGACCAGCAGCACCCCTCCAGGGGCTCGGGCAGGTACCTTTACATCTTTTTGTTTGACCTGGAGATGCTGAGGATTGAACCTGGGAACTTCTGCATGCCAGGCAGATGCTCTGCCCTTGAGCCACAGCCTAGCACTGCCTGCTTTGATCTATATCCCCAGCGGCCATCTTAAGGGCGCTTTCCAACATGCTAAATAATTTCATTTCGGTCAGAGGCCGTTTGCTGGTGGATTTTCCTATTCTACACCATCAAACAGTGCATTGAAAGTGCAGCGGGATGCTTTTGGTTAAAACATTCGTGTCCTGCCTTTGGTCATGGTTCAGGGCACCCTTTTAAAGTAGTTATTGTTTTAGATCCTCTTTCGAGGGGGGGGTGAAAGTGGTATCTCCCCATAGCAGATTCCAGTGCCCAAATTTATTGGGGTGCCTTTTATGAAAGCCAATCAAAAGAACAGAATATTTTGCAGATATTAAAGGGAGCAATCTGGAAACATCTGGAGGACAATTTGGTGATCCAAGGAAGTCAGCATGGATTTGTCTCCAACAGGTCCTGTCAGACCAACCTGGTTTCCTTCTTTGACCAAGTAACAGGTTTGCTAGATCGTGGAAATTCGGTTGATATTGTTTACTTGGATTTTAGTAAAGTTTTTGATAAGGTTCCTCATGATGTTCTGATGGATAAATTGAAGGGCTGCAATCTGGATTTTCAGATACTTAGGTGGATAGGGAATTGGTTAGAGAACCGCACTCAAAGAGTTGTTGTCAATGGTGTTTCATCAGACTGGAGAGAGCTGAGTAGCGGGGTACCTCAGGGCTTGGTGCTCGGCCCGGTACTTTTTAACATATTTATTAATGATCTAGATGAGGGGGTGGAGGGACTACTCATCAAGTTTGCAGATGACATCAAATTGGGAGGACCGGCAAATATTCCGGAAGATAGAGACAGAGTTCAACGAGATCTGAACACAATGGAAAATTGGGCAAATGAGAACAAGATGCAATTTAATAAAGATAAGTGTAAAGTTCTGCATCTGGGTCAGAAAAATGAAACGCATACCTACTGGATGGGGGATACGCTTCTAGGTAACACTGTGTGTGAACGAGACCTTGGGGTACTTGTGGATTGTAAACTAAACATGAGCAGGCAGTGTGATGCAGCAGTAAAAAAGGCGAATGCCATTTTGGGCTGTATCAACAGAGGCATCACATCAAAATCAGAAGGCGTCATAGTCCCATTGTATATGGCACTGGTCAGACCACAACTGGAGTACTGTGTGCAGTTCTGGAGGACTCACTTCAAGAAGGACGTAGATAAAATTGAAAGGGTACAGAGGAGAGCGACGAAGATGATCTGGGGTCAAGGGACCAAGCCCTATGAAGGTAGGTTGAGGGACTTGGGAATGTTCAGCCTGGAGAAAAGGAGGTTGAGAGGGGACATGATAGCCCTCTTTAAGTATTTGAAAGGTTGTCACTTGGAGGAGGGCAGGATGCTGTTCCCGTTGGCTGCAGAGGAAAGGACGCGCAGTAATGGGTTTAAACCACAAGTACAATGACATAGGCTAGATATCAGGAAAAACATTTTTACAGAGAAGTTCAGCAGTGGAATAGGCTGCCTAAGGAGGTGGTGAGCTCCCCCTCACTGGCAGTCTTCAAGCAAAGGTTGGATACACACTTTTCTTGGATGCTTTAGGATGCTTTGGGCTGATCCTGCATTGAGCAGTGGGTTGGACTAGATGGCCTGTGTGGCCCCTTCCAACTCTATGATTCTATGATTTGCACGAATTCTCCAGCTTGCTTTATTTACTCATTTATGTGTTTATTCATTTACTAGGAATAAAGCCAATTGTAGCGAAAATACAATGGGCGCTAGCAGGTGCGGCGGCTTTCCAGGGGTTGCGGGCAGGGGTCTGTGGAAACACCCCTGTACCCTGCGTGCTCTGCGGGCCCCCCAAGTGGGTAGAAAGGGAGAGGGGTGGCAGATGTGCCGCATGGGCCGCGGCGCGCAGCATGGCAAGGGTCCCGTGGGAGAGTGAGGAAGAGGGAAGGGCAGCATGAGGCAAGGAAGCTTACTGGTGAGACCGGCCATTTTGGAGGGCGGGCGGTGGCGCACCAGCATCCTTGTCGTGGGGGCGGCCAGGAAGAGGAGGTGAGAAGGGAGGCCATGGGCTCCTGCGGTGGCTTCTCGGCGGCCTCGTGATGTCCGCGGCGAAGTTGGAGCACGGACGGCGGCTCTTCACCGGGGTCTTAGTCTCCGCAGCCATTTTGGAGGGTGGCCGGCTCCTTCCGCGGCTCGTCGTCGACCTCCTCGTGTTCGTGCCGATGTTGGAGTGAGGGCGGCTGCTCGTCAGCGGGCACATCGTCTCCGCCACCATGTTGGAGGGCCGGCCGCAGCGGCGGCGAACGTGTTGGAGAGGAGGGCAATCGGGTAAGCGGCCTTAGGAGGTCGTGAGGGGGGCGGCGGGGAAGGCCGGGGAGAGGTGTGTAAGCAGTGAGGCGGAAGTGGAGGGGGGCGTCGGGGGGAAGTGTGCGGGCGGCGGCGGCCGTGGCTGGATTTCGGGGCTCGGGTGTGGCGGGCAAGGAGGGCTGTCTGTGGTGCGGGTGGGAAGGGTGCGGTCGGCGACGTGTGGTCAGGCGGACCATGATAGAGGTCCGTAGGCAGGGAAGGGCATTCGCTGGGTGGAGGGAAAGCGATTTTACCCCAGGCCATGGAAGTGGGACGAGCCTCCTCCCTGGCGGCCATCAGGACAGGATGGCGGCTCGGAAGGACTGGAGTCTGTGGGAGCCGGGAGACAGCATCTGGGAGACGGGCCAAGTGTCCAATAGGGAGGCGCGCTTTGCGCTCCTCCCTATTGGACACTTGGCCCCCGAGTACCACTCGGAGGAGCGAATCAGGAGCCGCTTTGCGGCTCCTGATTCCCTCCTCCGAGATTTTATCCCAGACAGAGGCCGCCCTAACTCCTCCCAAACAGCCCTTACTGCTTTAGAAGCGGATTAAAGATTTGTTGTTTAGACCTTTAATGCTGCCACTTCCAGGGCCACCGGCTCACGGCAGATCACAACATTCAAATGTACAGTAAAACACCCATAAAATATTTTATACCACCCAAGCTTGCATGACCTGTTGGGGGTTTTTTGACTGGCCAGGTATGAAATTGATTTGTGGGCGGGGTTTAAAATACTTGTTTTTATCCTTGGATCAGCTTTCCTGGAGGTTAACTGATGCTTACCTTGATCTGGGTAGCCCTGGCCAGCTTGATCTTGTCAGAGCTCAGAAGCTCAGCAGGGTCAGCCCTGGCTAGTATTTGGATGGGAGACCCCCAAGGAAGACCATGGTCGCTATGCAGAGGCAGGTAACGGCCAACCTTGAAAACGTTACGGGGTCACCACAAGTCAGCTGAGAGTTGACAGCACCTTCCACCAACAGCTGACGCTCAATTGAAAACAGACCCTCTGTGCCCAACACTTCTATTACAACACTGGAAAGATAAATGCTCACCCACTAGGGTTGCCAGCTCCAGACAGGGAAATTCCTGGCGATTCCAGGCTGGAGTCTGAGAAAGGATATCATGTCCTGAGGAGTCCTCCTTGCACACCATCAATTTTCTCCAGGGGAATTGATCTCTGGGAATCAGTTCTTAATTCTGGGAGATCCCAAGGCCCCACCTGGAGGTTAACAAACAATCCTGTCTTAGGCAAAAAATAATTTATTTCTTAAAGCATTAGCAACAAGCTTCTTTACTTAGTAATGGGAGTATTTTCTTTAAACAGAATGATTTTTCTTCACAAAATACTTGAAGGAGTAATGGTGACAGTTGTTTTCCTTGGGAAAGTAGCCCAAGAACTTAAAAGGCTCTTCACCCCTCCCACCTCCCCAATCCAAAGCACTGAGGACCCTCCAGGCTTATTGGCATGCTGACGGCCCTTGTTCGACATATTTCTTAGGTATTTAGAAACCTTTTCCGATAGATGCTTATCTGCAGACTGGCCACCTTTGTCCTATTTTGTAACATTTGTATTTTTTTTCTGTTTGGGTATTGCAACGCTTAAAAAGAATTTCTCCTCGGATTGGTTTGTTAGAAACAAACCAATGGCTTGTTTTGTTAGAAACAAACCAATGGCTTGTTTTGTATCCTCCTCTGTCTCAGGCTTCTGACCAGTCCGGGGCAAGAACTATTCTCCATACTTTTACTTCTCCGGAAACCTTTCCTGGAGGCATGCCTGCAGAGTGGCCAGTGCTTACAGGAGGGCCAGGAGATCTCCCGGAAGGAGAGCAGTTAGTTCCTCAGGAGCAAATGGCTGTGTTGGAGAAAGCACAGTGAGATTAAAAAAATATATGCCCTTGTTGAGTCCAGGGTATGCCATAGTTTTTAGCGTTGTAACAACTTGTATTTCTGCAATCTCCCTTTCTGGCACGGCCAATCCCCTGCAGAAAACATATAATTAATCCCCAAGTCCAAAGCAAACTTTTTAGATGACATAAATTAGTGCAGCAAACTAGTACAATCAGCCATTTGTTCCGATAGACACAAGTTTGCTTTTCCTCCAGACCAAGCAGCCACCTCGGTCCGGGGCCAGCCTCCCAAGCAGCCCTTTTCTCCGGGGGATCGGATCTCCTTCGCTTGTAGACGAGCTCTTACTCCCGGGGATCGCCAGGTCCCTCCTGGAGGTTGGCATCGCGACGAGCCTCCCCCAGCCAAACCTTCAGGACCTTCCCCGCCCAGAGCTGCCCCCCTTTGAGATTAGCAACTGAGGTGATTTTTGCACTTCGTGGCAAGACTAAAGACTCTTGCAAAGCCTTATCTGTTGCAGGGATGAAAGCCCCCTCCCCCCCCCCCCCCGCTTGGCTCGTCTTCCTCCCGGACGGGCGGGCGGGCGGCGCGCACTCTTCCCGGGCGGGGCGGGGCGGGGCGGCGCGGGGCGCGCGTGCGCGGGGGGCGGGTCCGGCCGGCCGGGCAGTGGCCGCTGGCGAAGTTGTCCCGGGGCCGGCGAGAAGTTGGCTCCGGCGGGGCGGGCTGGGCTGGGCTGGGCTGGCTGGGCGGGGGTGCCTGCCGGCCATGGCGTTCCGCAGGCGGGCCAAAAGCCACCCGCTCTTCAGTCAGGAGTTCCTCATCCACAACCACGCCGACATCGGCTTCTGCCTGGTGCTCTGCGTCCTCGTCGCGCTCATGTTCGAGGTGAGCCCCGCAGACCCCCATAGGCGACCCCGACGCGCACCGAGGCGCGCGCCTCTCCAGCTAGCTCGGGAGCGCCCGACCGGGAAGCCTGCCTTGGTGCGCCCCGCCCCGCCTCCGCGCCCGGCCGGGTCGCCCAGAGCCGTCTGCGCCCGGGGACTCGGACCTCTCGGAGGGGGGGGGCGGGGGGGAGGCCCGGGCTCGACGCCCTGAATGGCGGGGCCTGGCTCGGGGTGGCCCCGTCGCGCCGTCTCGGCCCGGCCTGCCTCGCGGGTTTGTTGGCAGGCTTCCTGGGAGCGCCTCGGACCTTTGCGGGGAGATGGAGATCCAGAGAAATCGAATCAAAGGAGTAGCCGTGTTGGTCTGAAGGAGCACAGTCAAATCAGAGTCCAGCGGCACCACAAAGATTTATTCAAGGCGGGAGCTTTCGAGTGTCTGACGAAGGGTGCTTGCCCTCGAAAGCTCACTTCTGGAATAAATCTTTGTGGGTCTTAAAGGTGCTGCTGGACTCTGGGTTTATGGAGAAATCGAAGCCATTGATAACAGGAGTCGTTTTTGCAATGGGCATCCTCCCTGCCCTTTCACCAAGGAGCCCAGGGTGGCACGCCTGGCAGCCCCACGAGCCCCCTGTGGGGTAGGCTAGACTGAGCGGGAACGATCGGCCCAAAGGTTGCCTTGAATGCCAAAGCTGTAGCGCTGGAGTGGAAAGAGTCGGGTTCAGTTCTCCGGCATTTCCAGCTCAAAAGATCCAATGGAAGGTGGTGGGACAGGCCTCCACCTTGGTCCTTGGGGAGCTGCTGCCAGTCTGAGTAGGAAATATTTGATGGACCAAGGCACTAATTCAACATAAGGCAGTTTGCGTGATTGGTGCAGAACAGCTACCAACTTTTCAGTTCTTGTTGCCGGTGTGGTCTTGGGTGATGGGTCTGCTCCACGATGGAGGCCAAATTGCGTTTGGGGGAGTCCAGGAGAAGACTAGCAAGGAAACAAGATCCCCGAGCACCATCATTGAGTCCTTGAGATGCTCAGAAGCCAATGGCCATCACGCCGGATTGTGCCTTAGCTCTGGACAGAATGGTGCTTCTGTGACCTCTTTGGTATTTGATTGTGAGCTCCTCCATCTCTGTAATTATTGTTATTTATTATTCCTTGGAGCGTCACATTTTATCATTCTTATGCCACCAACCAGGTCTCATTGTAATGCTGTATATGTGTAGTAGTGCAATTTATTTATAGATAGCTACGGGCCTTTACAAAATAACATATACGAAGTATATTTGATGTAAAATAAAAGCACTTTGAAATATTTGACAGACTGTGTTATAGAATTGGAAGGGGCCATGCAGGTCATGTAGCTTCAAGGCCGGGTCAGCCTAAAGCAGCCATTCGGCAGCATTCATAGAATCCTAGAATTGCAAGGGACCCCTGGGTCATCTAGTCCAACCCCCTGCACTATGCAGGACACCTACAACCCTATTGCTCATCTACTGTACTCATCTTCACATAATCAGCCTCTCTGTCAGATGGTTAGCAAGCCTATATTTAAAAATTTCCAAAGGTGGAGAACCCACCACCTCCCAAGGAAGCCTTGTCCCACTGAGAAACTGCTCTAACGCCAGGAACTTCTTCCAGATGTTTAGACAGAATTCCTCTTGCATTAATTTCATCCCATGGTCTGTCCCTCCAGGGCAAGAGAGAACAACTCTGCTCCATTGTCTACATCAGTGGTCCCCAACCCCCGGTCCGGAGACCGGTACCGGTCCGTGGTTCAGTCGGTACCGGGCCGCGGCTCCTCCTCGTCCTCCTACCCGGCTGCTGCCTCGGGGGCTGCCCTGCCATTCTGCCGCCGCTCACTTTTGGTGCTCTCCAGTGGCCGCCATGACTGGGGCTCTCCCTCGGCGTGGCACTGCATAGCTACTGCTGGCAGGACGCCCAGCGGGTGGCGGGAAGTCAGGGGCGCCGGTGGGAAAGCAAGCGGAGCAGGGACTCAGGTGGCAGCGGCAATGTCACTAGGCAAAAGTAGAATTGTCAAGCGTTGACCAGTCCCTGATGATAAAAAGGTTCGGGACCACTGGTCTACATGGCAGCCTTTTAAATACTTGAAGATGGCTATCAGATCCCCTCTCAGTCGTCTCCTCTCCAAGCTAAATGGACCAAGCTCCCCCAACCTTTCCTCATACGTCTTGGTCTCCAAACCCCTCACCATCTTTGTTGCCCTCCTCTATCCAGCCAGCTAAGGGAAGCTCACTTCCTCCTTAGGCGGCCATTTTAATATTGTTTTTAATCTTCTTAACATGCACTTTGTAAACATTTGCATTTTAATTTTAGTATATATTTGCTGCTCGGACCTTGAGATTAATTTACAGAATCCAGCTGCTTTTCTCAGCCTCACCTACCCTTCAAGGTTGTTGTGAGGAGAAAATGGAGGAGCGGGGAATGATGCAAACCACTTTGGGTCCCTATTGGGGTGAAAGTCAATATATTGATCAGTTAAATAGAGAGGCCATGCTCTGAGGCAGCCATCTTAGCCTGCCCATAGAACCTCACTGACAGGATCATGCGCTCCTGTGCAACTGCTTATTAAAGATTATTTATTTCCTACTTTTAAAGTGCACACAGGGAGAGAGGGTAGACATTACAGCATTAGCCTAAAGCAGCCCTAGACAATGGGAACCGGATGCCACTGTGTGAGACAGGAGGCTGGACTATGGGTCTGATCCAGCAGGCTGCTTCTAATTTCATGGCACAGAAGTTGGGAGTGTTTTTTCTATGGCCCAAGTAGGTGCAGAGATTCTGGCACTTCCGCTTCCTGTCACAAGACAGAAGAAGTTATCAGGTGTCTCCCTGTCACATATATGCAACCAGGTGGGACTGTGTGAGGTTGGAGGTGGATTCTGGGCCTGGAGAAGTTGAAGACCGCTCTCCTTTAGAGTAACAGGGAGGCCCAAGAGGCCTGGGCGAGGTCCCTTTTGGTGTGCCTTCGATTGTTTCCCAGAATCCTCTGCACAAACAGTGGCATTCAGGCAGGAAAAAGTATGTATTAGAAAGGCTTTCCCAGAGTTGAAAAGTTTGGGTATGATTCACACAGTAAACAATAGAGGTAGCCGTGTCTGTCCATTGAAGATTTCCTTTCCAAAAATTGGGTAGGGGAACAACCAAAATAAGGAATCGCAGATGCTATTTGTGTGAGTTCTGTGTGTGAGATGTCAATCGGTGTGCATAGATGCCCCTCAGAAATGGACAGAGATATCAACAGGGATTGGAACCTCTGAGAAATGTGGAAATGATCCGCTCAGACCGATGACCTTAGGGAACCCCATTGGTTCATGTGTTCCATTTCTTTGGCGCTCTTCCCCCTTTCCCGCTGCACTCTGCTCTTGTCTTGGTGAACTCCCCAACGTGAGTCGGTGTTGTGGTTTCATAGATTGATATACACAAAGGACATGGCGCAAAATTGCATTATGTGGATTTTGACTCTTGGCTGATGCCAGTTGTTTATTGTCGAGATAGAACTGTGCATGTTTGAAACGTGTGATGAGAAAGTTCCTGTGGAAAAATATGTAGTTTGGGTGAGAAGCAGGGAGCTTTGTAAGGGCCTTAATCTTTTGGGTTTTAGCCACACTTTGGCTCATTCCTCCCATAGCTAGAGAGGTTAAAGCATCAAACCGTGACTGCTTTCCAGTTAAGGAGGGTCAGGTGAGGTCACTGTGTGGCATTTGGAAGTCTATTCCATGTCTGTTTATTACCGGCACAAAGAACCACAGACAAATAGATGGGTAATACAAGAGATGGCATGAAGTTGCATTTTTCTTATGCTATCAACCCTGACCTACATGGCACAGGCTAGCCTGATCTAGCTAACTGGGGTCGGCCATGGATTGTACTTGGATGGAAGACCCAAGGGTCGCTACGCAGAGGCAAGCTGGGCAAACCATTTCTGAGCATCTCTTGCCTTGAAAAAGCCATACGTCAGCTGTAACTCAACAGAATTTTACACCACAACCACTGTCTGTACAAATGTATTGGGGGGGGGGGGAGGGGAACCAGTGAGCATGGCCAGAGGGTGTGGGATACTGAGCAGCACCAGTTAGGAACATGGAATTACCACTGCCCATCATATCAGCCAGGCAGTTGTGTGCTGTCTGAATGTGAACTCTAATCTGTGGAACTCTCTGCCACAAGATGTGGTGAAGGCTTATAAGGGTACAGAAGGGATGTTTTGGGGAGGGTAGGTCTGTGCCTATTAGCCATGTTAGCTGAATGTGACCTTCATTTTCCAAGGCAGCATGCCCTGGATTATCAGGTGCTGCCTGTTTCCCCCTGCTTATGGACATCTGATTAGCTGTTGCTCAGAACTGGTCTGATCCAGGTATGGCAGCTCTTACATTTTTCTGTGGGAGTCTTGCTTTTGCAGCTCCACGTGGCAGTATGCAACCGGAACATGGGAAGACATCCGGGAAATGATGGGCACCTAAGTTGGCAGCATGGCAACTGAGTATCCCTACTGCACTTGTGGGCTAGGAGGGTTGCAGTCAGAACCCCCCTGTGTCTAGTCTGCAGTTCCAAACTACTGGGGAGGTAGGAAGAGTTTCCTGTCTTTGTAGGTGGAAAAACCGAGGGGGGGGGGAATTTGATTACACAAATAACCTATGGGGGTGAAGGTGCACTCTCTACCGCCACCAGAACTGCCACAGTGATTGGAAGTTTTAAAAAGTTTTTAAAAAGTTGGTGATGAGTCCCCAGATCTAATGCAATACAGAATCCAGCCTCTCAAGCTTGCGCGAATTCTGCCACGTGTGAAATCACCCCTCTTCCTTCCTGTGTGTTATTTCTGGTTCTTCCTTTCCCACCCCAGTCGCCTTGCTCCTCAGTGGGAGGGTCGAATCCTGGCCTTTTTGGGACAGCCCTGCTTGACTCCTTGGATGCCTCCGAACCCCCCCAGACACACTTTTCCTCTCCCATCTCCCTCGGTGCCCTACTCAGATTTTCTTGGCCTTCATCCCCCTCCCCTCTCCCCTCCCCTGCTGGCCTCCTACAGACCTTTGGGTGCCGCTACTTTAGACTCAGATGCCCACCTCTCTTGCCAAGGTGGCTTTGTGGCCTCTCTCTCGAAGAAGAAGAAGTCCTGCCTGAACTTTTTGACTGTCCCAAATTCCATTCCTGTGACGAGCAGAGGGCAGCATGAATGGAAGCTTTCTCCCCCCCCCCCCTTCTCGGGGTTTCTTCCAAGTCCCGTCTCTCTCTCCCCCTCCCTCTTCGTCTTTGCAGCCCTGGCACTCTGCACAGAAATGCCAGGAATGTCGTGCTCCTCCTCCTCCTCTTGGCTTTCCAGCTTTCTCTTTGCTTTGCTTTCCTTTCCAAGCATGGGAGGGTCGCCAGCCCTTCCAAAACAACTTGGCTCCCTCCAGTTCTCTCCTGACGCTCAGTTTGGTGGGCCCTGATAACCCCCTTGGTGCGTGTGTGGTGTGGGTGTGTGAGAGAGTGCGCCTCTGTGACTCATTGAACTGTGTGATTGAGGGTGTATTTTTTTTAAACTCTTCCCCCTCACTGCTCCGTGCCACGTTTCAAAGCAAACTGAGAGAGAGGCGAGGGGGAAGGCTTTTTTGCACCAGCAAATCAGAGAAAAGGGGATTTGAGCTGCTTTTACTCTGCACCATTCTCATTTCCACATGCTTGAAACTCCCAGTCTATCTTAAATGGCTTGTGGAGTGGAGGGATGTGTGTGTGTGTGGGGGGGGGAGTTACAGAGAAATCTGCACGGGTGGGAGACGCACATTACAAACCCACATGCAAATGCTTTTGTATTCTGGATGCCACTTTGGTTTCTAGAACAGGGGTAGTCAACCTGTGGTCCTCCAGATGTTCATGGACTACAATTCCCATGAGCCCCTGGGAATTGTAGTCCATGAACATCTGGAGGACCACAGGTTGACTACCCCTGTTCTTGGGCACTGCTATGCAGAGGAAAACAGGGGAAATCACCTCCCCTCATCTCTTGCCTCGGCCCCCTCAAGGGGTTGCCAAAAATTGAGTGTGGCTTGAGGGCACTTTATCAGCATCATAAAGAAGGCCAGGATTTTGTTTACCCTGAACTGAAATGCTTAGGACTTTATCTGTTACCACGGGGAGGGGGTTATCATGAGGTAAAAGGACTGTGACCTCTCTTGTCTCTAAAACCTCAGAAGGGCAGGCTACAAATTGAGGGGAGGTCACTGCAAGCTGGTTGTAACTTGACGGTACTCCATTAATGTAAAGATGGCCCGGATTTGGTTTCCTTTGCACTGAAGTGAGAGGTTTATCTGTGATGTTTGCAGTTGGGTTTGGGGAATTATCTGTGAGGTAACCATAGTGAAGCAGACTGGAAGATGGTCACCATTGACTGAGGGTGGACAATACGTTGACCTGAACTTGCTCGGAGAAACTTGAGTTTTAAAACTAGCTTTTTATCTCCCTTTTCACAGCCCTTCCCAAATAAAATAGCTTTTCCCCAACGACAGTGGACTACCCAGCAGAGGCATAGACCCAAGAGCCAAACCTCGAAGCAGACCTAGAAGCAGACCAGCTTTGTCCTTACAGAAATTATTACAGGGCCTCCTGATGCCACTTGCTACCCTGAAAGCATCTTGTTACTGAGGGGGAAATTTACAGCTTAAAACAAACCCAGTTACCCAAAGTCATGAGAGACTGTATAAGTGGAAGAGGCTTAGCACAGGGGACTAATTTTGTGAATCCTAGGTTCACATGTTGGTCTGAAGCCATAGAACAAACGTTGTGTCTGGTAGCACCTTTAAAGATCGACAACTTTTAATTCTAGGCACCAGCTGTCCTGTGCATGCAGCTTGCACACGAAACCTAATACTCTGAATTAAACTTTGCAGGTCCTAAAGTGCCACCAGACTCCAACTTTGTGAAACATAGTTCTCTCTGTCCCAGTTTAACATTCCAGTGAACGGGATTTCCTTCCAAATTTTTACAATTTACATATTAACTTATTTATATTATTTATTTATATTATATTATATTATATTAGATAGATTAGGGGCAAAGTCCATTGTATCCAAGAATACAACGGGTGCTAAAGCTTGGCAGTGGGAAGAGGAAGGGGAAGAATTGTTCAGTTTGTGAGGGCATGGGGTTGAATGTGTGTGTTCTATGAGAGGTTGTGGTGGCATGGTGGCAAATGAGGCCATGGGTGTGGAGAGACGGGTGTCAAGAACCTGTGGTGTGGAATGTTCGTTGAGTGTGGGAGAGGACTGACCTTTGGGAATTATAGCATAGTGGATACAGATGAGCTTTCCACAGCCATGTCTTCAGATATGTTAACAGCAAATCAGACTGGAGACTCTTCTTAGGGGATTTTTGTACCCTGTTCTTTACTACCCAAAGGAGTCTCAAAGTGGTGTACAAACACCTTTTCCCTTCGTCTCCCCACAATAGACAACCTGTGAGGGATATGGGGCTGTGAGAGGTCTGAGAGAACTGGGAATGGGCCGCAGTGCCCCAGCAGGCCTCAGGTGTCTCAAAGCAGTTTCCTATCATACCTTCCTCTCCCTATAGCAGACTCCCCATGAGGGAGATGGGATAGAGAGCCTCACATGGAAGCTGCCAACCCTAAGAGGAAGTCTCTATGTGCACAGCAGTTTTTCCCTTAGTAAGGTTTTTTATACTGACAAACAGTTGCTGGTAAGGGTTGGCCATAGCCCAGGACGGACACGCTTGCACCACTCCCTCCCAACTGCAGGCAAAAATGGCTCCTTTGAAGACTGGACTCTGAGGCATTGTACGATTTTGAAGTCCCACCTCTAAACCTCCATGAATATTTCCAACCCAGGGGTAGCCAACCTCCAGGTGGGGCCTGGAGAGCTCCTGGAATTACAGCTCATCTGCAGAGTATAAAGATCAGCTCCCCAGGCAGAAAGGGTTACTTTGGACAGGGTTGTGGTAGAGAAGAAACATTTAAGGCTTCCCACACAGGTTGTTGTTGAATTGAAAGACTTGAGGCCTACTGCACAGGGTTGTTGTGCAGATGAAACAGGAGACGAAAGAGCCAGTTTCCTCTGCAGAATAACGATGTGCAGTGGCCTCAAACCTGCAGAGAGTTGCAAAGAAGAAAGACACATGGCTTGGCTGTTTCTAACCCCCGGCTAGAGCAGTAAGTGAGAAGGGGCTTTTCTGTGGCCTCCCTGTGAGCCAACTGTTTGTCAGAAGGGGAAAGTTCCCCCCCCCTCAAAAAGAAGGCCCTCAGTCTCTCATGTTTAGTTTACAATCCACAAGTACCCCAAAGTCTCGTTCACACACAGTGTTACCTAGAAGCGTATCCCCCATCCAGTAGGCATGCTTTTCATTTTTCTGACCCAGATGTGTCAGGATTGCTGTTGTATCCTGCCATGAGTTAGCATAAGTCTCTCCATGATTATTTGTTTAACCTTTTTTCCTTGCTTTGTACTTTAGGCCCCAGGCCCATATATTATGCTTGCATGCTTGCTTGAAACGGAAACTATGTTGTGCGCCCTGTTATCTCAGAGAGCTGTGAATTATTTGTCTTTTGAACCTCTTGGCGGGTCTGCCTTTTGTAACCATAACATCTTATCTTGTCTCCGGAGAAGACCAAGGACGTGCGAATTGTAACACTGTGTTTTATGGCACCTGTTGACTCCTTTCCCCCTCCCTTGGGAACTTTCAAGTTTTAGGCGGGAGAACTGCCTTGATAAAGAAAGGCAAATCTGTTCTCAGGCAGATTTGACTTTTTCAGTTTAGGTGTATGAAGTAACTTCTCAATAAACGCTTTCTTTACAAAGAAGCTTGTTGTGAGTTCTTACAACGCTTGACAAGATGCAGAACTTTACACTTATCTTTATTAAATTGCATCTTGTTCTCATTTGCCCATTTTTCCATTGTGTTCAGATCTCGTTGAACCCTGTCTCTATCTTCCGGAGTATTTGCCAGTCCTCCCAATTTGGTGTCATCTGCAAACTTGATGAGTAGTCACTCCACCCCCTCTTCTAGATCATTAATAAATATGTTAAAAAGTACCGGGCCGAGCACCAAGCCCTGAGGTACCCCGCTACTCACTTCTCTCCAGTCTGATGAAACACCATTGACAACAACTCTTTGAGTGCGGTTCTCTAACCAATTCCCTATCCACTTACCTATCTGAAAATCCAGATTGCAGTCCTTCAACTTATCCATCAGAACATCAAGGGGAACCTTGTCAAAAGCTTTACTAAAATCCAAGTAAACGACATCAAACAAATTTCCCCGATCCAGCAAATCTGTTACTTGGTCAAAAAAGGAAACCAGGTTGGTCTGGCAGGACCTGTTGGAGACAAATCCATGCTGACTTCCTTGGATCACCAAATTGTCCTCGAGATGTTAGCAGATCGCTCCCTTTAATATCTGCTCCATTATCTTCCCCACAACAGAGGTCAGACTCACTGGTCTGTAGTTTCCCGGGTCATCCTTCCTTCCTTTTTTGAAGATCGGAATAATGTTTGCTCTCTTCCAGTCCTCCGGGAAATCTCCAGTCCTTAAAGAGGTTCCGAAAATGATGGACAAGGGCTGTGCAAGTTCTCTGGAAAGTTCTTTGAGTACTCTCGGGTGCATTTCCTCCGGCCCAGGTGATTTGAACTGATCCAGTGCAGCTAAATGCCTCTCGACAACCTCTCTAACCATGTTAACCTGCCACCCAGACACTATCCTTTGGCTACAGCCATCTCTAGATGTGCCTAAACTCTTGACCTGTGGGGAAAAACAGATGTAAAATAGGCACTAAGCCTTTCTGCTTTCTCTGCATCCTCCGTTAGAGTTTGTCCATCTGCACCCAACAGTGGGCCTATTGCCTCCTTTACTTTACGTTTGCTCCTCACATAACTGAAAAATCTTTTCTTGTTACAATGGGCTTCCCTGGCCAATCTTAGCTCACTCTCAGCTTTGGCCTTTCTGATGATTGATCTACAGTGCCTAGTAACCTGTAGGTACTCTTCTTTAGAGCTCTGTCCTTCCCTCCATTTCCTGAACATTTTCCTTTTCTTTCTTAGTTCCTCTTGAAGTTCTCTGTTCATCCAAATAGGCTTCTTAGAGCTCCTGCAGTGTTTTCGTCTTTCTGGGATAGTCATTGATTGAGCATGCAATAGCTCTTGTTTGAGTAGCGCCCACCCTTCACATGCTCCCTTCCCTTCCAGCATTCTCGTCCATGGTATGACACTCATCATGTCTCTGAGTTTATTAAAGTTTGCCCTACGAAAATCCAACATCCGCGTCTGGCTACAAGCTTCCTTGGCTTCCCATCTCAAAAGGAATTCTATGAGGACATGGTCACTTCCCCCTAGGGTCCCCACCTCCTTCACCTCATCCACCAACTCTTGCCTGTTGGTCAGTATTAAGTCCAGTATGGCTGAACCTCTCGTGGGTTCATCTAGATAAATGAAATTGTCAGCCAGGCAGGTCAGAAAGTTGCATGACTGAGGACGCTTTGCAGAGTTTGTTTCCCAGCACACATCTGGGAAATTGAAGTCACCCATGATGACAAGGTCCTGCCGCTTGGATATTTTCTCAAGCTGCTCACAAAGTGCAGCATCCACATCCTCTCATTGGTCAGGCGGTCGGTAGCAGACACCAACCACCACACTGTTTGTTTTCCCCTCACTTATTTTTACCCAGATGCTTTCCACTGTAGATATGCTCTCCTTCACTAGAATTTCCTGACAGGTAAGCCCTTTCCTCACATACAGTGCCACTCCTCCACCTCTTTGATCTATTCTGTTTTTTCTGAACAGTTCATATCCATCCACCATTACATTCCAGTCATGAGAATCATTCCACCAAGTTTCTGTGATGCCTTAAAGGTTAGCGACAGTACTTTGAAGCGGACTCGGAATTCAACTGGGAGTCAATGCAGCTGCCTCATGGCTTGCCGGATGTGGCTTCGAAGCAAAAGAAAAAAGTTCATTTACAACAGTAAAACAGTAAAACTATAAGCACTGGTCACATTGGTAGGGAAGAAAACCAGATCTGAACACAATGGAAAAATGGGCAAATGAGAACAAGATGCAATTTAATAAAGATAAGTGTAAAGTTCTGCATCTGGGTCAGAAAAATGAAAAGCAGGCCTACTGGATGGGGGATACGCTTCTAGGTAACACTGTGTGTGAACGAGACCTTGGGGTACTTGTGGATTGTAAACTAAACATGAGCAGGCAGTGTGATGCAGCGGTAAAAAGGCAAATGCCATTTTGGGCTGTATCAACAGGGGCATCACATCAAAGTCACAAGATGTCATCGTCCCATTGTATACGGCAGTGGTCCCCAACCTGCGGTCCGCAGCCCAGTGCCGGGCTGCGAAGGCCAGGGCGCCAGGCCGCGGTTCCCTCTCCCCGCCCCTCCCGCAGTAAAAAACTTACTTACTGCGGGAGGGGGGGAAGAAGGAATCAGGGCCGCGCCGCGCATCGAGCTCACTTTCTCACAGAGGTGCTGCTGGCCTGGCTGGAGCCGCGCGCGGTGCCCAGGGGGCGGCCTCGATGGCAGGGCGCTCCGCCTCGCCTTGGCAGCAGGGCCATGCGGCGCTGGGCGCGGGCAGGCGGAGCTCTGCGCTGCCTTCTGTGCTCTCGCTCGTGGAGCTCGTCTCGGGTCGGCCGGCCTTTCCCCACCAAAACCCTGCCAGGTAGGTCGGCGAGCCGCGCCCATGCCAACCGCCACCAACACTGCAAGGACGGAGAGCGGCGGTGGCAGCAGCGGCGTCTCCACGTGGCGAGTAGGTGCGCAGCCCAGGGACGCGCTCCGAGAGGAGGGGAGCAGCCGGCACGTGGCCGCGGTGTTTGCCGGGAACCGTCCCGCCATCCCCCCTTCCCCCGGAGGCTCTCTCTCTCTCTCCGTCTCCCGCCCTGGGAATGGGTTGGGGTCGGCGGGCCCTTTGTACGTGCTCCGGGGGACACCTTAACGGCGGCTGCAGAAGCCCGGCCTATCTGGACCGTGACCTGTCGCCTGCATTTGGCGTGGCTTGAGCAGGGGGGGGCAAGGCAGGCGCCTCGAGGACTGGAGGGGCCCTGGTCAGAGCCACTAGCTCCTCCCGCCTGGCTCCGTGGCTTCCCCGTGGGCTGCCCCCGTCCCGCTCCCCGCTGCAAACCGAGCCGCATGCTTGCTTGAAACGGAAACTATGTTGTGCGCCCTGTTATCTCAGAGAGCTGTGAATTATTTGTCTTTTGAACCTCTTGGCGGGTCTGCCTTTTGTAACCATAACATCTTATCTTGTCTCCGGAGAAGACCAAGGACGTGCGAATTGTAACACTGTGTTTTATGGCACCTGTTGACTCCTTTCCCCCTCCCTTGGGAACTTTCAAGTTTTAGGCGGGAGAACTGCCTTGATAAAGAAAGGCAAATCTGTTCTCAGGCAGATTTGACTTTTTCAGTTTAGGTGTATGAAGTAACTTCTCAATAAACGCTTTCTTTACAAAGAAGCTTGTTGTGAGTTCTTACAACGCTTGACAAGATGCAGAACTTTACACTTATCTTTATTAAATTGCATCTTGTTCTCATTTGCCCATTTTTCCATTGTGTTCAGATCTCGTTGAACTCTGTCTCTATCTTCCGGAGTATTTGCCAGTCCTCCCAATTTGGTGTCATCTGCAAACTTGATGAGTAGTCACTCCACCCCCTCTTCTAGATCATTAATAAATATGTTAAAAAGTACCGGGCCGAGCACCAAGCCCTGAGGTACCCCGCTACTCACGCCAGGCTGGCTGGCTGGTGCGGCGGCCCCTCGCGCCAGAGCCACGGCTAGCAGAGACCCCCCACGGGCAGCCGGCCGACCGGCCAGCACCCACTCTCTCCCTGGCCGGGGCCTGGTGCGCCCTCCCGACTCCCGCTATCCTTGGCACTGCGCAGTGGCGCGCCGGCCGTCTACGTACCTCCCTCCGCGCCCGGCTTCGCGCCTCCCCCAATCTGGGCTGTGGAGCGGGCGATCGGCTGACGGGCTCGGCCTTCCTCCGCCAGCAGGGATGTGTGAGTGCTGCGCATGCACGATTTCGGCAGCGCGTATGCGCACATGTGCAGCCCGGCCGCGCATGCGTGATGCGCGGGCCCGGCCGCGCATCACGCATGCGCGGGCGGGGCAGTTGCCCTGCCGGTCCCCAGCCAAAAAAAGGTTGGGGACCACTGGTATACGGCACTGGTCAGACCATACCTGGAGTACTGTGTGCAGTTCTGGAGGCCTCACTTCAAGAAGGACATAGATAAAATTGAAAGGGTACAGAGGAGAGCGACGAAGATGATCTGGGGCCAAGGGACCTATGAAGATAGGTTGAGGGACTTGGGAATGTTCAGCCTGGAGAAAAAGAGGTTGAGAGGGGACATGATAGCCCTCTTTAAGTATTTGAAAGGTTGTCACTTGGAGGAGGGCAGGATGCTGTTTCCATTGGCTGCAGAGGAGAGGACACGTAGTAATGGGTTTAAACTACAAGTACAACGATATAGGCTAGATATCAGGGGAAAAAATGTCAGAGTCAGAGTAGTTCAGCAGTGGAATAGGCTGCCTAAGGAGGTGGTGAGCTCCCCCTCACTGGCAGTCTTCAAGCAAAGGTTGGATACACACTTTTCTTGGATGCTTTAGGATGCTTAGGGCTGATCCTGCGTTGAGCAGGCGGTTGGACTAGATGGCCTGTATGGCCCCTTTCAACTCTATGATTCTATTCTATGATTCTATTCTTTTGTTTTTCTGTTCAAAGGCATTGAAGTTTTACTTGGATTTTACTTCCTGTCAAGGCATATGTTTTATTTTATCATATATTTTTGTGGCTAACAGCCTTTGGAAACCAGCTTATCTTTACCAGTGGTGTTTCAAAACCATAACTTCCCAAAATCTGAACTTTTTCACACTGCAGAGTAGAGGAAGCTGAGGAAGCTGATGAATAAGCTTTGACATTTTTCTTCCATTGAGTTAAATGTACTCTTGAAGCATTATTGGAAGTAGAGTTTGCAACAGTTCTGTGTGGGATTAGGATGTGCACTTCTTCATCTACCCAAGTTGCTGCCACAAGAAAATGGGGAATCTCCCCATGCTACAGAAATAGCAACGAAAACTATAGGGATGGGGTCTGCCTTTCAAGGAGCTGCCTGTTAGTTAACAAAGCTGTGTTGGGCAAAGAGTGGCAGCCTCGAATATGGCGAACTGGGTTTGATTCCTCACTCCTCCACATGCAGCCAGTGGGGTAACCCTGGATCAGTCTCAATTCTCTCAGAGCTCTCTCAGACCCCTGACCTCACAGGGGGGCTGCTGCAGGGAGAGGAAAGGAAGGCTATTGTAAGCTGCTTTGAGACTCCTCTAGGTAGTGAAAAGCGGGGTATAAAAACCAACTCTTCATTGTTAAGGACCATTCTACACAGAAAAAAAGCAGAGTTAGGCCAGTGCAATGGTTTAACGCTAAAAAACCCCACTCCTCCGGGAATTTCCCACCTGCTGGCTCCTCTACCTCTCTCTAGTGTGTCTTGCTACTCCGCATGCCTCCTTGAAATGGTGGACGAGGGGAACGTGCTATATAAGCTCCTCTCTTCTGCCTGTCAATCAAGACAGGCGGCCAATCACCTTCCTTGCTCTTTTAAAGGGACTGCGATGCCCGCTATTTTTCTTTTTAAACCTATTAGTTTAAACTAATATGCATTAATTCATGGATGCATTGTGCTCCTTTCACTGTAATTCCTCTTGAAATATGGAGCCTTGAAGCTTTAAAATTATTGGGGGGGGCGGCGATTTTTTGGGGGGGAGCAGGCATGCTTACTGGGCACATTGGTGGGGAACAGTTTATTTTTTGCTCTGCCTGGGCGATTATGCGCCTATTCGTTGCAAGCTCTATAAAATGGAGGATGTTGCAGCCTATTTGCAGATGTCACACTGGATGTTCATGACATCGTGCAAAATGCCCCCAAAATTGGTGTTTACAAACGATAAGCCTCTCACTTTTGAAATCGGGTGCGGAATGGCCCTGAATATCACTGAAGAGAAACTTGAAATAATATCTCTGGTTGTTGAAAGTCAGTTGGGGAGCTTCACTTTGATTTCTGAGAAAAAATCTGTTATTGAATTTGAGGAATTGCATTGCCATAGAGGTACAAAAATATCTATACAGCTGAGCAACCCCAGACAATCTTTCTATGTGACATTATTTTTCTCCACAGAGTTCAGGTCATCATGCATACTTTCCTGGCCCCACCAGTCCCCCCCCTCACAACAACCCTGTGAAGTTGGCCAGGTAGATTCAGAGAGAGTGACTACCCCAAGGTCACCCACAGCTGCTTGGAGATTTGAACCGGGGTCTCTCAGGACCTAGTCATTTGCTCTTACTACGGTGCTCTGAAGAAGCTGGGCTCATCCCAATGACCTTAGAATAAAAGTTCAAAATGACCAGGATGAACTGAAGCATTCTAATCTAATTTAACGTGACAAGGACAAAACATAAACTATGCCCTGTGGGGATTTGGGGATGGAGTGGGGGCTACATAGATGCATAATACGCAGTAATACAGTCGAGGAGTCATGGCACATCTTCCTTTGAACATACTATCTCTCTGCCAGCAGATTTGGCCTGTGGCCCCTTCAGCTGTTGTGTCCTTCACACTCTCTAACTCTATTCCCTCCCCTTCGGCGCCATGACCATATCGTTTGCATTATGTCATGATGCCTATTCATCCAGGCACTCCATTGAGTATCAGAAGCCCCCCTTCCCCCAAATGCAGCTGCTTTGTCCTTTTTAGAACCCTTCATGATCCAAGAGGCTTTTAAATAAAGTCTGTAGAATGCATTTGTACCTCCAAGACAAGAGCCATATTAAAATGCTGCTATCTTGTTGGGAGATAGCAGCTGGTGGTTTGAACGCTTGGCACTGCACCCATGACGGGTGTGGCAGATTGGCTAAGATTGGGAAAGTGTCTCAGGGTCCTCAGTCCACCTGAAAGGAGATAAAGTGATTAATCTAGGACAGCCTTTCTCGGCTTTCCCCCCCCTCACTGCAGACCCTAGTATTTTTTTTTGGTAGCAATAATTTAAAAACATGGTCATGTGGAACCCTGAAAGCTGAAATGGGAGTCCGGCCAATAATGTTTTGGTCTGGCATCTGGAAACAAAAAACTTGTCAGGGCCTGGACTAATGAGACTATTATATATATATATATTAGCCGAAACAGCCATTGCATTCAGGAATGCAATGGGCGCAAGTGGGCAGCGGCAGGGAGAGTGGGCCAAGGGGGGGGGGGGATGTACCGGAGGCAGTGGTTGCGGTGGCGGCGAGCAGGTTGGTGGTGGGCAGGCGGCTGGGAAGCTACCTGAGCGGCTGCAGGCGCACAAAGGGCTGGCGGCTGGGATCTTGGCGGCAGAGAGGGGGTGGCTGGGCAATGCTAATGGTGGCAGGGCGTCCTCAGCGGGCAGCAAGTGGCTGGGGAGCATCGCACTTGCGTCCAGGCCCATTGAGAGCGCTGGGTTTGGCGGCAGGCAGCCAGAGGACGGTGTGGCCACGCTGCGGGGAAGGCCTCTGTAGAGGCGGCTGCTCTGTGGCGGGCGGGCAGAGGGCCACGGCCTCTGGATGCGCCTCTTGGGAGCGGCGGGCAGCCAGAGGGCCACGGAAGAGGGGAGTCGGCCAAGCGCAGCCCACGCTGCCCAGAAGCTGTGTGGCGGCGATGCTGGGTGAGCGCTCCCACGTGGCTTGGGGAGGCGGTCTCCCCGGGGGCCATCCCAATCACCTCCGGATTGGCCTGCTTCCTGTGGTTTTGGAGGGCCGGACAGGCTCATACAGCAGCCCCGAGACCCGGACAACGCCGCCCAGATGGCCCTTTCAAAAATATAGAGAGGAATTGTGGTAAGGATGCATGCTGGATGCAGTACTAGATGGTGATATAATTGCTCCATCCAGAGCTGTCCCTCTTTTTAAACATTTCAAGAGAATTCAATGCAGATCCTCATATCTGGAGAGTTTGCCATCCTTAACACTCAGAATGGCATTTACTCATTTAAGGTTCCAATTCTTACCCATAGCCGTGTGTAGTGGTCGGTTTTTCCATCTTCCCCTATCTGAATGCGTCTGTAAATGTGATAGGGGAGTGATTGAGGACCTCACGCACTATGACTGCCCCTCTAAGATGAACTAAGAGGCAAGTTTATTAAAAGAATACCCCCTACTGCCTCAGGCCTCTCAAAAACTGAATATATGATCTTTCTACTGTCAGATATTGATGCCTGCATTACCAATAGAGTTGCACTGTTTGCTCTGGAAAATCTGGTCTGTATTGTGCAATCAGAATTAAAACCCTAATCATTATGGTTCCTTTTTATGTGTAACCTTTTATTATCATGTAGGAACTCAATCGATAACTTTTAAACTCCTAATGATCTTATCAGTTTTATGTCTTAACTAGAAAGTAAGCCCACTGTAGAAACAATACAGCGGGTGCTAGCGGGCAGTGGGATAGTAGAAAGGAAGAAAGGAAGATAGAACGTGTGCAGGTGAGACGGCTAGAAGAGGGAGAGTGAGAGGCAGAAAGGGAAGGAAGGAAGGAAGGAAGGGAAGAGGGGGAAGGAAGGAGGGAGGGAGGAAGGAAGGAGAAACAGGTACAGACAAAAGGAAGGTGTAGTGAAAGGGATCAGGGCACGGGGGAAGGAGAGGGGTAAAGTGTCCGCTGGGTGGGTGAGGGGGGGTGAGTGGTGAGAGGGGGCAGGGGGAAGAGGTTGAGGTAGAGATGGGTGGGAGGGTGGGTGTTTGGGGCAGCGGCGGCAGAGCGTGGGGGAGAGAGAGAGAAAGGGGGGAAGTGAGGAGACTTGGCTGGGGGGCAAGAGGGGGGAGGTGAAGGGGCAGTTTGGGGAGGTGGGCGCCCATCCCCCATCCACCTCCTGGGGTGTGGCCCCCCCGCCAGGCTGGGTGGTGGGACTGGAGCTTCCTGCGCGGCAAAGGGACAGTCCTGCCGGGCTGTTCCTTTGCCACGCAGGAAGCCCGACGGGCCCGGCAGGCTCCAGGCCGGGTCCGGAGCTTCCTTTGGAGCTGTTCCTTTGCCGATCCAAAGTTCGGGGGAGCACCCTGACCGCCACCTACCTTGCTTGCCTGCAGGGTAATGGCGGCAGTGGGGTAAGGAGGCCAGCGTGTGGGGGAGCCGGGTCGGCAGGCGCAAAGCATAAGTCGAGCTGTCAGTCGGGCAGATTCGTCAGTCAGAGGCCAAGGGGCCGGTTGGCCGCTTGGCAGTGGACTGACAACCAGAGGGCCCAATCCAAGGGAAAGCGGCCAATGGCTACCCTTCCCCATCCCGGACAGGGCCCACCTCAAGGGCCTTTACTGCTTTATTTATACTGCTCCCGTGGAGCGGTTTAAAGATTTTAACTGATTTTGTATATAACAATCAGTTTGTTTGAATTGGCCAATGGCTGACTAATAAACTGAATCTGAATGCATGCATCAAAGGAAGAATTGCGTCTGCTCCTCGTGATGGTGTAATCCTTGGTGTAATCCCTGTTCTGTCACCTCTGGAACCTCAGAGAAGCTGCATGCAGTTCATCTTCCTTGTGGTGAAGCGGCATAATGTGCACCCACACTGCGTGTGAAGAGAACCAGTGTGGTGTTGTGGCTTAGAGCGGCAGCCTTTAATCTGGAGAACTGCATTTGATTCCCCACTCTTCTGCAGCTGCGTGACCTTGAACCAGACACAGTTCTCTCCTTAGAATGACTGAGGAGATCCATAAAAGGCCGTTTGCCTTTTGATTTTGGGGTAGTTTGGTATTTCGGAGAACAAGGCGGGGAGTTTGTGTTTCCAAACACACGCAGTATACAGCCGGAGGCAGGGGAAGTGAAGAGATGAGGGCTTTTTTGGTGGTGGAAAGTTCTGTCAAGTCAAAGTCAACATATAGTGACCCTGAAGGGTTTTTAAGGCAAGAGACAAACAGATTTCCTCGTTGGTTTCCCATCAAAATGATCAGGGCTAATCTTGCTTAGCTTCTGAGAACTGATGAGATCAGGCAAGGGGTTCTAACATTCCAGCTTTTCAAAATGGCTCTAGCAACTTTCCTTTCCAGAAAGCTTGGGGGGGGGGGGAGCCGGAAACTGGGACTTCTTTCTCTGTGAAGAGAAGAGCAGCTTGGAGTGCTTTTGAGAGGGGAAACAGCATTCAGGAGGGGGAGAAGAATGAAGCACCTTCCTTTCTTTCTTGACTGCACAAATTGCAACTTCCGTAGCCAGTTAGTTGCTTGTTTGAACTAGCAAAACAATAATCAGATGAAAGGACAATAATTGTTTGCACTTCCTGGTTCTTCTCAAGTTGTTTTTCTTCGAGTGTTTTGTTTCCTGAAGAGGGAAATCGGCATGCCGAATTGGATGCTGAGCTGCTCCCCTGCCGAGGGATGCATCAGTGGGGCTGTTCTTTAAGGCTTTGTGAGTTATCCCGTTTCAAGAGGGCAGAGAGGGCCCCAGAGCTGAGTGGTGGAGTATGTCAATTGTAAGCCGCTTTGAGACTCCTTCAAGTAGAGAAAAGCAGCATATAAGACCAACTCTTCTTCTTCATCTCCTTAGTGGCTTGTGTTTTGCTAAAACGTCACAATATCTTTTATGCCAAGAGCCTCATTGATTTTTGTCGGCTCAAGCAAACAAAAATGAAATATTACGTAGGGTACTTATATTTATATTTAAACCATTAGGAGTCTGAAGGAGCTCTAAGAAGCCTATTTGAACAGAGAACTTCAAGAGGAACTAAGCAAGAAAAGGAAAATGTTCAGGAAATGGAGGGAAGGACAGAGCTCTAAAGAAGAGTACCTACAGGTTACTAGGCACTGTAGATGAATCATCAGAAAGGCCAAAGCTGAGAGTGAGCTAAGATTGGCCAGGGAAGCCCATTGTAACAAGAAAAGATTTTTCAGTTATGTGAGGAGCAAACGTAAAGTAAAGGAGGCAATAGGCCCACTGTTGGGTGCAGATGGACAAACTCTAACGAAAGATGCAGAGAAAGCAGAAAGGCTTAGTGCCTCTTTTACATCTGTTTTTTCCCGCAGGTCAAAGGGTTTAGGCACATCTAGAGATGGCAATAGCCAAAGGATAGTGTCTGGGTGGCAGGTTAACATGGATAGAGAGGTTGTCGAGAGGCATTTAGCTGCACTGGATGAATTCAAATCCCCTGGGCCAGATGAAAAGCACCCAAGACTGTTCAAAGAACTTTCCAGAGAACTTGCACAGTCCTTGTCCATCATCTTCGGGTCCTCTTTAAGGACTGGAGATGTCCCGGAGGACTGGAAGAGAGCAAATGTTATTCCAATCTTCAAAAAAGGGAGGAAGGATGACCTGGGAAACTACAGACCAGTGAGTCTGACCTCTGTTGTGGGGAAGATAATGGAGCAGATATTAAAGGGAGCGATCTGCAAACATATGGAGGACAATTTGGTGATCCAAGGAAGTCTACATGGATTTGTCTCCAACAGGTCCTGCCAGACCAACCTGGTTTCCTTTTTTGACCAAGTAACAGGTTTGCTGGATCGTGGAAATTAGGTTGATGTCGTTTACTTGGATTTTAGTAAAGCTTTTGATAAGATTCCCCATGATGTTCTGATGGATAAGTTGAAGGACTGCAATCTGGATTTTCAGATAGTTAGGTGGATAGGGAATTGGTTAGAGAACCGCACTCAAAGGGTTGTTGTCAATGGTGTTTCATCAGACTGGAGAAAGGTGAGTAGTGGGGTACCCCAGGGCTTGGTGCTCGGCCTGGTACTTTTTAACATATTTATTAATGATCTAGATGAGGGGGTGGAGGGACTACTCATCAAGTTTGCAGATGACACCAAATTGGGAGGACTGGCAAATACTCCGGAAGATAGAGACAGAGTTCAACGAGATCTGAACACAATGGAAAAATGGGCAAATGAGAACAAGATGCAATTTAATAAAGATAAGTGTAAAGTTCTGCATCTGGGTCAGAAAAATGAAACTTAATACGTAGGTATTAATGTGCTTGATTTTAGCATCAAGTCTGGTTGATCTATATAAAATAATATCTGATTTGTTTTTCTGTCTTGATGTAAGCCACCCTGAGACCACTCTGGAAAGGGGTGGCTTAAAAATCACATACATACATACATGCATGCATACATGCATACATACATACATACATATATACATACATACATGTCTCCACGGAAGGCCATGTGATGTAAGTGAGAGGACAAAGGAGGGAAGGGAGAGACGGGGAGAGAGGACAACTCGGTTGATGTCATTTACTTGGATTTTAGTAAAGCTTTTGACAAGGTTCCCCATGATGTTCTGATGGATAAATTGAAGGACTGCAATCTGGATTTTCAGATAGTCAGGTGGATAGGGAATTGGTTAGAGAACCGCACTCAAAGAGTTGTTGTCAATGGTGTTTCATCAGACTGGAGAGAGGTGAGTAGCGGGGTACCTCAGGGCTCGGTGCTTGGCCCGGTACTTTTTAACATATTTATTAATGATCTAGATGAGGGGGTGGAGGGACTACTCATCAAGTTTGCAGATGACACCAAATTGGGAGGACTGGCAAATACTCCGGAAGATAGAGACAGAGTTCAACGAGATCTGAACACAATGGAAAAATGGGCAAATGAGGACAAGATGCAATTTAATAAAGATAAGTGTAAAGTTCTGCATCTGGGTCAGAAAAATGAAAAGCATGCCTACTGGATGGGGGATACGCTTCTAGGTAACACTGTGTGTGAACGAGACCTTGGGGTACTTGTGGATTGTAAACTAAACATGAGCAGGCAGTGTGATGCAGCAGTAAAAAAGGTGAATGCCGTTTTGGGCTGTCTCAACAGGGGCATCACATCAAAATCACAAGATGTCATAGTCCCATTGTATATGACACTGGTCAGACCATACCTGGAGAACTTTGTGCAGTTCTGGAAGCCTCACTTCAAGAAGGACCTAGATAAAATTGAAAGGGTACAGAGGAGAGCGAACATGGAATCACTGATGAACATGGAATCACTGACTGGATCACTGACTGGTTCAAAATTGAGAAAGGAGTTCGGCAAGGCTGTATACTGTCGCCTTGCCTATTTGGGGTACTTGTGGATTGTAAACTAAACATGAGCAGGCAGTGTGATGCAGCAGTAAAAAAGGTGAATGCCGTTTTGGGCTGTATCAACAGAGGCATCACATCAAAATCACAAGATGTCATAGTCCTATTGTATACGGCACTGGTCAGACCACACTTGGAGTACTGTGTGCTGTTCTGGAGGCCTCACTTCAAAAAGGACGTAGATAAAATTGAAAGGATACAGAGAAGAGCGACAAGGATGATCTGGGGCCAAGGGACCAAGCCCTATGAATATAGGTTGAGGGACTTGGGAATGTTCAGCCTGGAGAAAAGGAGGTTGAGAGGGGACATGATAGCCCTCTTTAAGTATTTGAAAGGTTGTCACTTGGAGGAGGGCAGGATGCTGTTTCTGTTGGCTGCAGAGGAGAGGACACGCAGTAATGGGTTTAAACTTCAAGTACAACGATATAGGCTAGATATCAGGAAAAAGTTTTTCACAGTCAGAGTAGTTGGAATAGGCTGCCTAAGGAGGTGGTGAGCTCCCCCTCACGGGAAGTCTTCAAGCAAAGGTTGGATACACACTTTTCTTGGATTCTTTAGGATGCTTAGGGCTAATCCTGCGTTGAGCAGGGGGTTGGACTAGATGGCCTGTATGGCCCCTTCCAACTCTATGATTCTATGATTCTATGATTCTATGAACTCCCAGGTGAAGACACAGATAGGCTTCCCATTCATGGAGACAATACCAATACAACTTAGAATGATGTAGCAAACACAAATACATACACACAATGTCCAGACATGCTAAGTTGCTCACTCCAACAGTCTAGAGATCAATTGTTATTCTCTTATGTTCTTATGCTAAGGGGAAAGCCCATTTTATTTTAAAATAAAATGGGCGCTAGGCCTCCTCCCCGGCAAAGCCTTTGCGGGGCGAAGGCTTTCCAGGGCCTAGCGTGGAGGCTCTGCACGGCCTGTGCAGGCCTGCCCAATAGGCCCCATTGCCAGCGAAGCCTTCACAAGGTGAAGGCTTCCCGTGGCGTGGCGTGGCGTGGCGTGGCGTGGCGGGAGGCTCCGCACGGATTGCACGCGCCTGGGCGGCGGCTGGGCAGAAAAGGAGCAGGGCCACGTATCTTCGACGCGGCAGCCCTGCTCGTTTACCGCGGCCCCCCGTTTCCCATTGAAGGCGGCTGCGTGGGGGTTGGGAAAGGAGCAGGGCTGCCACATCTTCGACATGACGTCCCTGCTGTTTTCCCCAGTGGGAAGGGAACCCAGGCGGGAAAGGAGCAGGGCCGCTGTGTCAAAGATGTGCCACCCCTGCTCCTTTCGCGAGGGTGAGGAGAAGCCGGCCGGAGGACTTATAATGGGGGAAAGCTTCTTCCTCTGTCCGGCGACTCCCCGGGCGGCCCAGGCGAGGCCCAGCCAAGCAGCCAATGGGGTGCCGTGCTGCACGTGGTTCCCAATTGGCCGCTTGGCCCTGGAGTGACACTTGAAGTTTTTATCATGGTCAGGCCCTGCCCTTTTCTCCTCCCATTTAGCCCTTAGGCTTTTATTTATACCGCTCCGGAGGAGAGGTTTAAATATATGTGTGAGCTCATTTGTGTAGGTGTCAAAAATACAGTCACATGCACGAATCTGCCTTATACCATGTCAGGGCCAATAGTTTGTCAGCATTCCCTACTCTGACCTGCAGCTCAGTTTCCGGGTTCTCAGGCAGTAGTTGCTCTCAGCACCTACTACCTGGTTCTTTTTAACTGGAGATGCTGGGGATGGAACCTGGGACTTTCTGCTTGCTGAGCAAGTGAGCCAGGGTCCCTCCACTAAATTCACAGAAGTTGATGAATGGATAAAGCTGACAATACCATATTGTAACCATCTTCAGAGTAGGACAGTAAAGTGGAGGAGGTTGGGTGATTGGTTGGTTCTTTTCCACACACCCCCCCCCCCCCCCGATATGCTTTGCAATAGGGTTGGGGGCAAATAAGTCTGATAAGAATGTTTCCTTTATTGGGATTTTCAAACCAGCTAACCCAGGAATTTGCTTTCACCTCTGCAGGTTACAGCCAAGACTGCCTTCTTGTTTATCTTACCTCAGTATAACATTAGTGTGCCTACAGCAGGTGAGTGACCCTATGAATAACCCCCAAACACCTCTTCCTGATGACCTATGACAGATGTTCTTCAGGCAGGTCCTTCCCAGCCCTCTGCTTACCTCTAATGCATCATGGGAATGCTGGAACTGCCGTTTTGTATTTTAAAAGAGCTTCATTGGGTTCTGTGCGGCGCCGTCCGAATTGGCCTGGAACAGCCAATTTGGACGCCACCACACACAACCCTAGGAGAGTCACATCCCAAATCATGCTGGAAGGAAAGCCAATCTGATCTTAAGATGGTGGTTGGGCATAGAATTGCCAGGTCTTCCACTGATCCCTGCTTCAACTGGCGGCAGAGAAATAGATATATATATAGTCCACAATAAAAAGGGGAAAATGTCAAGGAACCCCCCCCCCCAAAAAAAAGGATCAAAATAAGGAAAAGGTGCTCAAGCCTCTATAATGTAAAATTGATATTTATTAAGAATTAAAAATGCCAAGGCTTAAAGTATAGTCTCAATAAAATCCATGTGTACATTCGTACTAATGCCTCCACTGACCAGACGTGTTTCAGCATGGCCGCCTTTATCAATTGTCAGGTATAAATAGAACAGCATACATAAAATACAAGAAAATAAATATTAAATATATGCAGTATTGGTGTAGTCAGTTTGGTGTAGTGGTTAGGAGTGCAGACTTCTAATCTGGCATGCCCGGTTCAATTCTGCACTCCCCCACATGCAACCAGCTGGGTGACCTTGGGCTCGCCACGGCGCTGATGAAACTGTTCTGACCAAGCAGGAATATCAGGGCTCTCTCAGCCTTACCTACCTCACAGGTTGTCTGTTGTGGGGAGAGGAAAGGGAAAGCGACTGTAAGCTGCTCTGAGACTCTTTCTGGTAGAGAAAAGCGGCATATAAAAACTAACTCGTCTTCATCTTCGTCTTCTGTTCTGACAGACCAGTAATATCAGGGCTCTCTCAGCCTCACCTCCCTCACAGGGTGTCTGTTGTGGGGAGAGGAAAGGGAAGGCGATTGTAAGCCGCTTTGAGATTCCTTCAGGTAGAGAAAGGCAGCATGTAAGAACCAACTCTTATTTTCTTTTTCAGTAATATCAGGGCTCTCTCAGTCCCATCCACCTCACAGGGTGCCTGTTGTGGGGAGAGGAAAGAACCAACTCATCTTCTTTCTTCTTCTTCTTCTTCTTCTTCTTCTTCTTCTTCTTCTTCTTCTTCTTCTTCTTCTTCTTCTTCTTCTTCTTCTAGGCTCCTTTATATACAATGATATAAAGTGTTTAATATTTAGGACACTTTAATCAGTTCTATGAACCAGAAGGCCAGATATAATTCTGTGAGGCTTCTTCTGTTGCTAAAGCAGGCCCTGGTCCAGATGACCACTCCCAGGTCTAGGGAATGTCCTATAGGAGCCAGCCTATCTCCAAAGTATGCTGAAGTGCTGTACAGCCCATGAGTTACAGCGAGTAGCTCTAGGAATGTCCAAAAACACTATGGTTTTAACATAAAGTTTCAGGCGGTTCCTAGAGCTACCCATTATCACTTTGGGCTGTACCCAGAAGTGAGGTCCTGACTCCTCCCACAACATCTCCCCATGTCCCTCCCTCTTTCGCTGGTTGCCAGGTTGGCCTAGTAACTTTAGTTGGGCATCTGCTGAGGCTTGCCATCTTTCAGAGGGCCAGAATCATTGTAAATTCGGGGCCTCTCATCACAAGCTGGCTTCTGTGTTGGCTAGAACAGCTGACTGGTAGTCTTTGTCCCCTTTCTGGTCTGTGAGAAACAGGTGCTGGCAGGTGCTCATGGCAATAGTACTTCATAGACCTTGGGAGAGCCACAGTTTGGCCACCCCTGGCCTAGACAACTTGATAGCACTTCCCACCACCAAACTTTCCCACCAACTTAAACCTCCCTTTCCAAGAGAATATGCCCTCTCAAGGACTCTAGGGCAGAGTCTGCACTTACTTTCTTTATTCCATTGTCAATCCTGTTGAATTCAGATCGCTTTGAACTCGATTCTTCCTCCCCCCCCCCCCCATTGAAACAGGAAATCTTCTGCACGTGGTTAGGAAGGCTCAGAAGGTGGGGGGGCTCTTTCTTTCTTTTCTTGAAGGGGGGGGAGGAGCCTGGCAGGGAGTCTCTTTCTGTTCTTGGAGGGGAGGGGGAGAGGATCGAAAAAGGCAGGGGAGGGAGGAAAAATCCAGGACCGACAGAAGTTGAGAGAAGTTAAGGGCTTCTCCTTTAAGGCAAGCGTGTCACATGACCAGGTGTAGCCTATTAGAGGTTATCTACCACGGAGCTTTCTTTCCCAAATGAATATTGAGGATTTTCAGCACTCCAGGATATCCCACAATAAAGGTAGGGTCACTCCGGATCAATCCTTCTTGCTGCAGAAGGAAAATTAAAATCGCCCCAAATCCAAGCAGAAATCGCATTATGTGTAGAGGGCAGGGACTGAATCGATCTGGGGCTGGAATAAAAGCTCCGTGCAGTTTACACCTAGGCGGCCAACTTCCTTCCTCTGCTTCTTTTCTTAATCTAAAGCTTAACTCTCCAGAAAATCCTATGACTCCGGAAGAGCAATGAGACACACAGACCTCATCCAGAAATTTGGCAGATGAGGAAGGTTTGGCTTTTTTAAAAAATGAGAGAAATAATGTTTTCCTGCAAACTAGGAAGGTCCTCCGTATAAGCAAAAATCTCTCCCTTGGCTGGTCCCCTGTCCCAGTTTTCCTATCTTCCTGAGAGGTGTTTTACTGTTGGAGAGGTGGTTAGTATTGTATCTGCAGAGCAGTATTGCAATAGGGAAAGCTGAGCAGATTGAGGGGGGAAGCCGGGCTCTTGCCCTGGACGGGCTGAAGGCTGCCATAGCCCCCCCCCCCTCACCAGGGTTTTCCATTAACTAGGCTTGTGCAATGACTGTGACAAGCAGCACTCTGGAGAGTGTGGAGTAGATAGACCTTCTGCTGCCTCTTCATTCCACTGAATTTATCCACCAGTTGCCAAATAAGCGTAGCCAGGAGATCTAAGGCTTGCTTGGCAGCCAGGCACGGGACCGTTGCAGGTGGTTTGTCGTTGCCTGCCTCCACCCCAGTTTTCCTTGGAGGAACTCCACCCAAATCCTTAGAGGTCTCCCATCCAAACACTAGCCATAGTCAGCTCTGCTTATCTTCCGATAGGATCACGCTTGCCTGGCCTGTGCAGGTCAGGGCAGTTTACCTGGAGAAAATGGCTGCTTTGGAAGGTGAATTCTGTGGCATTAACCTACTGAAATCCCTCCCCTCCCCAGGCCCCATTTTCTGCAGGCTCTGCCCCCCAAATCTTCAGGTATTTCCCAACCTGGAATTGGCAACCCTAATGCATCTCCATTTTCCCAGTGGCCCATGAAAGGCCCTTGTCCATAAGGTTGAAAATGCTTCCTCCCCTCCTTCTTGGCATAGTGGTTAGGAGTGCGGACTTCTAATCTGGCAAACTGGGTTCTGCACACACACACACACACACACACACACACACACACACACACCCCGCAGCCTGCTGGGTGACCTTGGGCTCACTACGGTACTGATAAAGCTATTCTGACCAAGCCATAATCTCAGGGCTCTCTCAGCCTCACCCACCTCTGTTGTGGGGTGAGGAAAGGGAAGGTGACTGGAAACCTCTTTGAGACTCCTTTGGGTAAAGAAAAGTGACATAAGAACCAACTCTTTTCCTTCAGTGGGACTGAAGTCATCCAGGATGGTTAGGTCACGCCTCTGCGTGCTCAGGTAGATTTTCAGAGCCGCCTTCCTGAGCGACCTGAGTTTGACTAGCCAGTTTTGGATTGCCCTACTGCTTGGGCAGGATGTTTTGATCCCTGCTCTTCAGCTCATCAGTCATTTTAACAAGATTTTCTATTTAAGATCAAAATTAAGGATCTTTGCCCACCGAAGCCGAGGGGAGCTACAAGCCAGTTCCCCATCAGGATTTTTTAAGGAACCCGATTTTTAAGATGGCTCCATGGCGGAGGCAGCAGCAGCACAGGACCCAGGGGAGTTCTTTGTTCTCAGGGGAGGCGCAGGTTAGGGGAGGCTCCGGGTCCCTCATCTTCTGCCTTGCCACCCTACCAGAGTACCGCAGTGGAGTTGGCGGCGGTGGAACAGACTCCCAGCAGCGGTCTAAGGACGCAAGCTCCCACCCAAAGAAAGCAGCAATGGCTGCGAAGGCCGCAGGGGGCACTGTGTCTGCTGGTGGGAACGGGCATTCCGGAGCCCCAGAATGCTGCCTGCCAGAAGACTGGACCCCAGGAGTCCGGAGCCCGACCGTCAAAACTCTGGACTGACGCGGGAGGCTTTTAGGGCCAGCGAGCCCTACCGATAAGATGGGACTTGGAGTAAATGCGGGGGGGGGGTTAAACCTGGAGCCCCGGATTGTAATCCCCCCCCCACCATAGCCACGGCCCACGGCCACTCCAAGTCAGCGGCGACCACGTGGGCCCGGGCCACCATTCCAAGACTGCGCTGCCCTGTTTCCGGAGCTCAGTTTGCCAGTCTGGATGGGCTCCTCCGCAGGCCTCAGCAAGCCAAGGCCATGCCCCGGCCCGGCGTGGCGCATCCAGTAAGGGCTCCCTCTCACTGGAACCAAGGCACTGACAAGGGGGAGGGGGGAGCAGGAAATCCAAGCGCCACTCAGGCACGGCTAGCCAGGCTGAGGAGGAGGATGAAGAGGAACAAATGTTCCTGGAATACTTACGCTGGCACAGATTTAAGGCCAGGCACCTCAGGACCAGTCCCTCGCCACCGCACAGTGTAAGGGAAGCTGGGAGGGACGGGGATGCCATCCCCAACCTGGGATCTCAGCGGGAGGACTCCCTGCCCCTCTCCTCAATGGGCCTTGAGTCAGAAGACTCAGACACGGGCAACCTAGTTTCAAGGAGGGATAGGGGAGGCTCACCGTGCCATCGGTCCCCAGCTCGCCACTCAAGCCACAGGGGATCCAGGTACCACACTTCTTCAGAGGACAGGTCTTCCTTTCCCAGAGCGGACAGCCTTTCAGACAGGGAGGAGGGGGAACTCTCGGGTGATGAGGCATCAGCCTCAATGGACACTTTAACCCATTTGTTTCAGGCTGAGCACTTCCAGGTCATAGCTACTCTGAAATACGACATGGAAACAACAGAGAAATCCAGATCAAAAGTTTCTGCAAACCTGGATGCGAGAGGCTTCAAGAAGCCCAGACCGGTACAGACATTACTCCCCTTTTCTGACACTTTCGACGAGGTCATCAAATTGGAATGGGCACTGCCAGCAGCTGGCACTACCCTCACTTCTATTGCCAAGAAACTCTACACCTTAACCGAGGAGATCATGGCTGACTTCAAGGTGCCCCTTGTGGATGCTCCAGTGGTCACTCTGCATTCCGGGGCAGTGCTCATCAAGGACGGAGAGAACACTCTCGAGGACCCCATTGACTGCCACAACGAGCATGCACTGAAGAAGACCTAGGAAAGCAGCCTCCATGGCCATCAGGGCATCAGCAGCCCTGTCAAACTTCACTATAGCTATAGTCATCTGGACAGACAGCATGCTACGGTCATCCCACCTTTCAGCAACATCAACTAGGCAGACTATACTAAAGATCAAGAGGGCGGCAGAGTTTGCGGGTGATGCATCCCAAGACACCATTCAGTTTTCGGCCCGGGCACAGGCCGCCAGCATCGTCATCAGGAGCAACATTTGGCTCAAACATTGGAAGGTGGACATCGCATCCAAAAACACCCTGTCGTCATCTGTGTTCTCCGGCCAACTCCTATTGGGGAGTCAAATCTGTACCAGGTCCTCATAAAGACAAAGGATAAGAAGAAGGCCATGCCTGCATCCCACAGCCAAAACAAGGACAGGGAAAAGAGAACCAGACGTCAATAGACCTTTCGCTCCTACAGGAGCCAAGGGGGAGGCAGAGACTTAAGGTCCTTCCAACCCTACACCTCCACCAAATAACGCAATGCCTTCTCCAACAGATAGCCACAGCAGTTCAGGCAAAACAAAGGGCAGCAGCCCAGGAATCAGTCTGCTTGACTCCGCGATCAGGAGCCAGCTCCACACATTCCGGGAGGTGTGTAGCCAATCCACCTTGGACCAATGGGTCCTCTCTATATCATTGCAGATGGCTATTTGATCGAGCTTACCGGAACACATCTGGACAGATACCTAACACCACCAATCCCAAGGTCTGCACACAAACGTCTCCAACTCACACAAGCCATCCAACACTTACTCAACATCGGGGCCATCAAAGAAGTTCCGGAAGATCACTGATACTCAGGACTGTACTCCATCCTTTTCATCATACCCAAGAAATCCGGAGAATGGCAGGCGGTGCTAAACAAAGCGCTCAACGCTTGGGTGCAAAAGAGGAAATTCAGAATTGAGTCACTACACCGCATCCTTCAGGTCCTGCAGAGGGCCAACATGCTGATGTCCCTCGACCTTCGGGAGGCGTATCTACACATCCCGATACACCGGGATTCATGCAAATACCTTCGGTTTTCCCAAATGGAACACCATTACCAATACACAGCTCTGTCATTCGGCTCTCCTCTGCACCCTGGGTGTTCACCAAGTTCATGGTGACACTAGTGGCTCGCCTACGCCAGTGTGGGATACACATCTATCCGTATCTTGGCGACCTGTTGCTAAGGGACAAGTATGCCAGAACCTCAAGCCGCATCACACATGCAACCATGAACTTCCTTGCAGAACACGGTTTCCTGATCAACAGGGAAAAGGGCCACCTGAAACCCTCTCAGCCAAACTGTGCACAGCAACAGCGACTGTCTACTTACCTGCAGACAAATGGGCCAAGTTGATGCTACTCACCTCACAGATCATCAAGGCCCCCCAGACAGAACTCATGCAACTGGCTGCGCTGCATGGCCTTATGATCCCCACCATAGACATTGTACCATGGGCTCGACTTCACTCCAGACCCCTCCAGTGGGCCATCCTTCCCTTCTAACGCAACATCGCCCCACACCCACAGGGAACTTTGCTGGTGGACACAGGCTCACAACCTCCATCTAGGGACGGCCTTTGTTCAGCTGCCCCAGGTAGTCACCATGGATGCCAGCCAACGCGGTTGGGGAGCACATTGCCAGGCAAGAACGGCCCAGGTTCGCTGGTCGGGCCTGGAAGCACAGCACAGCATCAACTGCCTGGAGCTTCGTGCAGCTCACTTGGCACTCAAGGCCTTTCAGGACACTCTGCAAAAACACCACGTACTCATCCACACAGACAACATGTCAACAAAGGCTCACATCACCAGGCAGGGAGGGACTCGCTTGCACACCCTCTACCTAGAAGCTTTCCGGCTGCTCACCTGGATAGAAATGCACCTGGCGACCTTGAGGACAGAACGCCTCCAGGGCCTAGCGAAGCAGCAAGCGGCCTGGGGCTCAGTTCACAGGACCTGGGCCTGGGAGAGTGATCACTGAACTGGGAAGTGTTTGCACAGATCAGCGACAGGTTCGGTTTGCCCCTAGTGAACCTGATGGCGACACCAGGGAACACTCAGTCCACTTCTATCAAGCGCAGGCAGAAGACGCACTTTCATGCGCCTGGCTGCAGGGGTTACTCTACGCCTTCCCACCTCTACCAATGCTTGGCAGGCTCATGAACAAGATCAGAAGAGAGAGAGCCACAGTCATTGTCATAGCCCCTCACTGGCCCAGACGCCCATGGTTTTCCAACCTCATACAGATGGCAGTAACACTACCGTGAACTCTTCCATACAAGCCCAATTTTCTGCTCCAGGAGCCCATTCTCCATCCAGACCCAGAGTGGCTACAGTTGACTGTGTGGAAGCTGAGCGACTACAGCTGAGCGACTACAACGACTAGGCTTATCCTCAGATGTCATCTCTGTCATGATACAGGCCAGAAGACCGTCAATCAGGTGCATCTATAACCACACATGGAGGGCATTCTATGCCTGGGCGGCTGAAAGCAAGATTAGCTCATGCCAACTCTCATACAAGGATATCATCTCATTCCTAGAATCTGGCAGGAAGCTAGGCCTCCGGGCCAGCACCCTGCGCAGACAGGTGGCTGCGATCAGTGCCATCCTAGGACTTGACTGCCCCAACTCCTTTACTACAAATACATATGTCAGGTGCTACCTGAAGGGCGCTTCCCAGCTGGACAAGCTGGTCGTCCACAGATTTCCCACCTGGAGTCTCCCAGTGTTTCTTAGGACACTCACGAAACCATCCTTCGAACCTATCTGTTCCTGGTCGCCATAACATCAGCCAGCCGTGTATCTGAACTCTATCCTCTAGACGAGAACTCTGCGTTTTCGAAAAGGGTGCAGTAACCCTAAGAATTGACCCCAGTTTCATGCCAAAAGTCAGCTCTACCTTCCATCTGGACCAACCAGTGGTCCTACCATCGTTCTTCCCAAAACCAGCAAAACAGAGAGACAAGAAAAATCTGAAAATCAGGATTTTCAGATAGTCAGGTGGATAGGGCATTGGTTAGAGAACCACACTCAAAGAGTTGTTGTCAATGGTGTTTCATCAGACTGGAGAGAGGTGAGTAGTGGGGTACCTCAGGGCTTGATGCTCGGCCCGGTACTCTTTAACATATTTATTAATGATCTAGATGAGGGGGTGGAGGGACTACTCATGAAGTTTGCAGATGACACCAAATTGGGAGGACTGGCAAATACTCCGGAAGATAGAGACAGAGTTCAACAAGATCTGAACACAATGGAAAAATGGGCAAATGAGAACATGATGCAATTTAATAAAGATAAGTGTAAAGTTCTGCATCTGGGTCAGAAAAATGAAAAGCATGCCTACTGGATGGGGGATACGCTTCTAGGTAACACTGTGTGTGAACGAGACCTTGGGGTACTTGTGGATTGTAAACTAAACATGAGCAGGCAGTGTGATGCAGCAGTAAAAAAGGTGAATGCCGTTTTGGGCTGTCTCAACAGGGGCATCACATCAAAATCACAAGATGTCATAGTCCCATTGTATATGACACTGGTCAGACCATACCTGGAGAACTTTGTGCAGTTCTGGAAGCCTCACTTCAAGAAGGACCTAGATAAAATTGAAAGGGTACAGAGGAGAGCGAACATGGAATCACTGATGAACATGGAATCACTGACTGGATCACTGACTGGTTCAAAATTGAGAAAGGAGTTCGGCAAGGCTGTATACTGTCGCCTTGCCTATTTAACTTGTATGCAGAGCACATCATGAGAAATGCGGGATTAGAGGAGTCACAAATTGGGATCAAGATTGCAGGGAGAAATATCAACAACCTCAGATATGCAGATGATACCACTCTAATGGCAGAAAGTGAAGAGGAACTAAAGAGCCTGTTGATGCGGGTGAAGGAGGAGAGTGCAAAAGTTGGCTTGAAACTCAACATCAAGAAAACAAAGATCATGGCATCGGGCCCTCTCAATTCCTGGCAAATAGATGGGGAAGAAATGGAGATAGTGACAGATTTTATTTTCCTGGGCTCCAAGATCACTGCAGATGGGGACTGCAGCAAAGAAATTAAAAGACGCTTGCTCCTGGGGAGGAAAGCTATGGCAAATCTAGACAGCATCTTAAAAAGCAGAGACATCACCCTGCCAACAAAAGTGCGTTTAGTCAAGGCTATGGTCTTCCCAGTTGCAATGTATGGCTGCGAAAGTTGGACCATAAGGAAGGCCAAGCGTCAAAGAATTGAGGCTTTTGAACTCTGGTGCTGGAGAAGACTCTTGCGAGTCCCTTGGACTGCAAGGCGAACAAACCGGTGAGTCCTAGAGGAGATCAACCCTGACTGCTCTTTAGAAGGCCAGATCCTGAAGATGAAACTCAAATACTTTGGCCACCTCATGAGAAGGAAGGACTCCCTGGAGAAGAGCCTAATGCTGGGAGTGATCGAGGGCAAAAGAAGAAGGGGACGACAGAGAATGAGGTGGCTGGATGGAGTCACTGAAGCAGTAGGTGCAAACTTAAATGGACTCCGGGGAATGGTAGAGGACAGGAAGGCCTGGAGGATCATTGTCCATGGGGTTGCGATGGGTCGGACACGACTTCGCACATAACAACAACGAGAGCGACGAAGATGATCTGGGGCCAAGGGACCAAGCCCTATGAAGATAGGTTGAGGGACTTGGGAATGTTCAGCCTGGAGAAAAGGAGGTTGAGAGGGGACATAATAGCCCTCTTTAAGTATTTGAAAGGTTGTCACTTGGAGGAGGGCAGAATGCTGTTTCTGTTGGCTGCAGAGGAGAGGACACGCAGTAATGGGTTTAAACTTCAAGTACAACGATATAGGCTAGATATCAGGAAAAATTTTTCACAGAGTAGTTCAGCAGTGGAATAGGCTGCCTAAGGAGGTGGTGAACTCCCCCTCACTGGCAGTCTTCAAGCAAATGCTGGATACACACTTTTCTTGGATGCTTTAGGATGCGTAGGGCTGATCCTGCGTTGAGCAGGCGGTTGGACTAGATGGCCTGTATGGCCCCTTCCAACTCTATGATTCTATGGTTCTATGAAACGTCACATGCTGGATGTCCGCAGAGCTCTCCACATCTACCTGAGATGAACAGCTGGTATTCGCTGTTCAGATGCACTCTTCGTGTCATAGACGACCTAGAACAAGGGCAAGAAGGCATCGGCATCAACCATCGCGAGATGGGTCAAGACGGCATACATAGTGCAGAAGGCATACGTAGTGCAAAATAAACTACCGCCCAATGAGATCACGGCCCACTCTACCCCTTCCGCCACAACGTCGATGGCATTCACTGCCAGGGTCCTGGTCAAAGTGATTTGTCGGGCCGCAACGTGGTCCTCCTTCTCCACATTCGTAAGGCATTACTGCATAGATCAGACGGTCTTCGCATTTGGAGACAGGTCCTAGCAAATGCCACAGGATTGAGGTACTAGGCCCAGCCTTATGAGAAGCTCTGGTACAGCTAACCACCTTGGATGACTTCAGCCACACTGTAGGAGAACAGAACATTGGACTCACCTGAAGGTTTCTTCTCTTCGGTGGGGCAAAGTCATCCACTTCCCACCCCTGGGAGCTGGACATAAGGACATGGATGTCTATTGACTGAACTTAAATTGCCTTAACACCCACACACGGCCCTCCAGAACAAAGGGGGGAGCCGGGTGACACACACAAACTGACCCACACACAAATCTTTAAAAACTTTTATTGAGTAGCAGGGCTTGGACAAGACTGGCTGGTCAGACTCAGGAAGGCGGCTCTGAAAATCTGCGTCTGAATGCCCTGCCTGAGCGAGCAGAGGCATGACTTAACCACCCGCATTTGTGCGGGCCCCGGATAGCCCTCTCCCTCCACCCCTTGGCAGCAAGAAGCTTGCTGGTCCGCAAGCTAATTGGCTGCTTCGGCGGCTGATTTGCTCGCGGCCTGGCAAGCTTCTCGCTGTGGGGGAGCGGGGAGAGAGAGAAGCGACCCGCTGCCGCAGCTCTCACCGCCCAGCACCGGGCCACAGACTGAGGGTTGGGGACCACTGGTCTACCAGTCTCAGCAATACATTTAGCAACATGATACCTGGCCCTCATGGTAGACAGGTTCTCTTCAACATGTTTTCTGAAACTATTTTGCTGCAGAAACACTGATTTTTTAAAGAGAATTTATCTTGTTCACTCACTCCTCTCCTTGATATATTGAGTAGCTGTTGTGATAGGATTCAAAGTACCTTTTAATATTGTACTCCATTAATACTGAGAGAGTTTTAAGACATATCAGGCAAACTGCTTTATCCTTGTTTAAAACAAAGAAATACTCAGTAGTCTATTTGTCATTAAAGACACGGTGCTTATCTGCAATTTTTTATTTCTTTGAAACAGAACTTCCTTTTGCAGACATCTTAGCAGAGAAGCAGTTGCAGAGTTTCAATGTTATCCTTGAATAAATAAAAATATAAGGGCTAACTCCTCCCTTTCCCATTAAATTCACTCCACTCTAGCTGCTATTAGCTGGGGATTTCCAATTAGACCATGCAGAGAAGAGAAGAGACCCCTGCCTCTCCATCCACTACAATTTTCAGAAGCACTGGGTTATATACCCAGCTAGGAACAAAGAAGAGCCTCTTGTGGCGCAGAGTGGTAAGGCAGCGATATGCTGTCTGAAGCTGTCTGCCCATGAGGTTGGGAGTTCAATCCCAGCAGCCGGCTCAAGGTTGATTCAGCCTTCCTTCCTTCCGAGGTCGGTAAAATGAGTACCCAGCTTGCTGGGGGGTAAATGGTAATGACTGGGGAAGGCACTGGCAAACCACCCCATATTGAGTCTGCCATGAAAATGCTAGAGGGCGTCACCCCAAGGGTCAGACATGACTCGGTGCTTGCACAGGGGATACCTTTACCTTTACCTTTAGGAACAATTTTTTAAAAATGGATTGTGAATCTGGCCTATCAGATGGTAAAGTTGCAATCCTAAGTACATTGACTACTATGAGATTTTTTAAAAGAAACACAGTCCCTTGACGTTTAAATAGACACATGCTAATACATGCTAATACGATTTAATTTTAATATGTTAAAAATTCGGGCCCTCCAAAAAAGTGCAAGTAGACAGAGAGAATGAAGGCAGCCTTCCACCTGGAACAGAGGATATGCCATTAAATTGGCTTCAAATTATATGCAGGGTGCACACACACATTGCTTGCCAGCCAAGCTTTAATCATGAGGAGTGAAATGGCAGGTAGACAGAGGTGAATTTGGATAGAGGAGGATGTGAGAAGGGGAATGCCATAAGCTTCCCTGCTAAGAGAGCGCTCAAGGGGCCACTCGCTGAGTCCTGCTATCACAGATGTAAAAGAAGACTCCTAGCCGGAGTGACGAAGGGAGGAGAGGCAGAAGCAAGCAAGGCCAGAAGTCAGAGCCACCAGCTCTTGTTGTGGAAGGAAAAAAGTGTGGTTGTAGCAGCAACCTCACTGGTACCTTTGGAAGCCACTTGCTTTGATGGGTGGAGCCTCTAGAAATGCTCAGTATGCAAATTACTTTGTATCCTTTTTTGGCAAAAAGACCCTGCCTTTTACTCTCTTTTTTCTGCCTGTTTTTGCAGAAGCAGACCTGACATCTCCTGAACCCATTCACACAGCGACTTTACCTTCCTCTTATACATACATAGCTTCAACATGGCAGTTCATGGAGATGGGGAGTTGAAAAGCTGAGTGGTCTGGGGGGGCTGAGCTTTGCTGGCTAGCAAAGCACCTAGAATGGCCAAAATGCTATTATGGAGGATAAGACCAAGAGGGGGGCTGGCAGAATAGCCATGGAGACCAAAACAATGTTGCTGTTGTCTTTTTTGCAAGAAAGGGACAGGATGAACAGCAGTAGATGGTGCCTCTTGAGGCAGGAAGAACAGTAGTCTAAGGAAAAAGGCCCGGGGGTGATAACAGGTTGGAGGGCCACACAGAAAGGGGCCGTATGCAGCCTATGTGCCTCAGGTTGGGAACCCCCGTTCTAAAGCATCCAATTTCTCCAGGAGAACGAATACCCATATTTTGGAGATAAGTTGTAATTCCAGGGAATCCCCAAGTCCCACCTGGAGGTTGGCATCGCTAGGCTCTGCCCACCTAAAAACAATTGGGCAGCATTAAAGGTGTCAGCAGATGCCATGATGCCTGTGGGAGGACTCTTTCCGTATTCTGTGGTGTTTGGACTTCCATGTCCAGCCTGGTCCTGATCCCTGACAGGCCTTGGAAGAAAAGTTCCAAATGGAAGGGCACAGCAAGCTAAGGAAAGGGAAAGACCAGGTATGAGCACCCTTGTCCTGACACTCCGCTACCCTTAGGGGAAAGAAAAAGTCTCTTTCCCTCACCCATCTCCATGTTGAATACCCATGTTGAATGGGTAGCGTGCATGGGAGCATCCAAATAGGCCGTTCCAGGCCGATTCGGACGCTGCTGCACACAACCCTAGCCGTGAGACCAGCTGTCCCTCTCGTTTGTGTCTAGCTTCACCCTTCAACAAATGCCACGGACAGCTTGGTCCCAAAATTGTTCCATGCTGAATGTTAATGCCACGCTTTGCTTACCACCCTGTCCCTTTCCTTTTCTTCAGACAGCGAGATTGTCCTTTATCACTACGGGCTGAAGGATTTGGTCACAATCCTCTTCTACATCTTCATAGCAATAATTCTGCATGCCGTAGTACAGGAGTACGCCTTGGACGTAAGTTCTACTTTTTGTGCCCCCTAGCCAAGTGAGTTTGACAAACCTTAGTTTGGAATTCTGAAAGCATGTCATCCAGGCAGCAGCAAAAAATGGCTGCTGTAGGAGGTGGGGTGAATTATAAAATGGGTGCCAGTCCATAAAATGGGGTCAGCCACAAAGTTTTGAGTTCTAAACCAGACGTCTTCGTGTCACAGAGAGCTGTTTTTGGAATGGGTGTTTCCCATATCCCTTTTCTGATAGAGATATTTTAAAGAAGCACAGACCCAAACATTTGCTTTAGATTCCTAATTTGCAAAACTGATACAGGCTTGACTTTCTCAGCTGTGTACTCGATGTCCCATCTTGGGGAAGGGGTAACTTTAAATAAATGGACAAATGTCCCAAATAAAGCCTGCATAGATAATTTCTCAGTCTCATTTTCACTTGAAATTTTTATCCTCTTATATATTGCCACAAGGCATATACATTAAAGTTCATAGCATGGGTGATAATCAAGTGGTCAAAAAACAGTCCCGATAAAGCAGAACAGTACAAGTCAAGGAAACTAATCCGTGTGAATTAAAACAAGAACTGACCAGCCATGCCTTTTCGGGCTAGAAGCGCCCTTCCTCAGTTTTCCAAGCCCTTCTATCACCCGACTTGGGTCTATACCGAGATCTAATCAGAAGTGACCAACTGGAAGGTTTTGGTGGTGGTTTCACGGAAATGGTCACCACCCAGGACACCCCTGAACCTCTCAGGTGTGGGTTATGTGAGACTGACTAATCTTTCTGGAAGTGCTTTGGGGAGACTCTCAAATTGTATTTTATCGTTTCAACTTAAACAAGAGCAAGGGATAATATATATGTCTTTCTGTCTCTGGTTTCATTTACCTATGCATCACCACTATCATAGATATTTGAGAATTTGGTTTAGTGGGATGAGTCAGAACATTTTTTTTTTACAGAAATCAATTTTTATACCTATTTATGGTTCTGTTGTTTTCTGACTATGGTTAGCTGACTTTGTAAGAGAAGGGTGGCCTATAAATCCAGTTTTTAAAAGTTAATTTTGTATCATGCACTTCTTTAATATCTTTTCATTCCAAGAAAGATTATGTTGATTTGAAATTAAAAACTTAAAACGGTCTTAAAAGGCAAACATGAGCAAATTCGGCTGGGATAGAAGATTTTCCCTTGGCCCCTGGACTAAATAATCTGCTGATTTCTCTTCTGTCAAAGAATCCAGCCATCTCAATGTAGCCCTGTGATTCAGTGTTGCTTTGGAACAGACACTCTTCATTGTCTTGTGTCTATTATAAAAGAAATGTTTCCCTTGTTTTTGGAGTGGGGTGGATCAGCTTGGTCCACTGGGGCTTCTTTAAAGCCCCTCCTGCTCCAGTGACGTGGGGGAAAAAATCAGGACTGACTTTTTCATTTCATCGAAGAAGGCAGTGGATGCCAAGAAACTCATCTTCTGCTACAAAGTTTGGGAGATCACAATTCTAAGTTATCTTTCTGCTTTCAGGAGCCATTTTAGTGTTTATCAGGTTTTATTACCAAATCCCCATGACACTAAGACAGCATTCTTTGCCGAACCCAACAGTCATTGAACAGAGCTGCAAAGCAAATCCCAGATTAATTTCACCTGAGCCATTGTTGGGGTTTAATTGGCAAATCCAGGACATGGATATAGATTAGGCAGCATCCCCAATAAGGTGCTGTGGGCATCATGGCACCTGCTGACACTTCCTGGTGCCCACCAAGTGTCCTTATAAAGTGGGCAGAGTCCTAAGAGGATTTGGCCAAGCAAGGCCATTGGAGAATTGATTGGCTATGCTAAGGTGACCAGATTTTAACATTGGTAAAGCGGGACACCATTGACCGGGAGGGTTCTTTAAAATTTGGTCTATATGGAGCAACAAAAAGTTTCATAGAACGCATAGAATGCAAATATAGTATTGTAATATATATATTTTTAATTTCAACATAAGTACAATTTGCCAGGTGCCCCCAGATGTCTCTTCAAAAGTGGGACAATCTGGTCACCTTAGGCTATGCAGATGTTTTTAACATGTTACTTTGATAGCAGTTGCCACCACAGTAAAGGATCCTCACTGTGTGACTGAAAGTAAGCTGCCATAATGTAGCTGACAGCCATTTTGAGACTGTCTCTGCCACTTGCGGCAGCCATTTAATGGCTGTCTCTGCCTTCTGCGGCAGCCATCTCGTGGCTGTCTCTGCTTCCTATGGCACATAGCAGCTTTGGCTAACGGTTGTTGTACCAACCGTTCTGTCCCAAGCAAATGGTCCTCTGGCTGGTATCCTTGAGTCACGGGGTCTAGTCTGTTCTACCACAAGTCACCTTGTTCATAGAGGGGAGTTGTCATTTGGGTTTCTTTGGTTTTCTTCTTTTTGTCCAGAAAATCAACCGGAGACTCCACCTGTCCAAGGTCAAACACAGCAAGTTCAACGAGTCTGGACAGCTGGTTGCATTTCATCTCACCTCTGTGATCTGGTGCTTATACGTCATTGTAACGGTAAGGCAGGGAAGCGAAGGTACACGAGATACCTCCTACATCGCTGCTGCTTTCAGGGAGGGAGGGTGGAGACCGGCTGCCATGTCCTCAGCTGTCAGAATTCAAATTATGGAAGACAGCAACTTCCTCCAGTTCAGAATGTCACTCCAGAAAGGGAACTATGACTACGGTCACTCCATATAGAAGTGTGTTGGTGGTGGAAAGGGCCTTTAAGTCACAGCTAACTCGGTGTAGTAGTCAAGATTGGTGTTTTCTAATCCAGGGAGCCATGTTTGATTCCCTGCTCCTCTACATGCAGCCAGCTGGGTGACCTTGGGCCAGTCACAGTCCTGTTAGAGCTGCTCTCTCAGGAGTTCGGTCAGAGCTCTTTCAGCCCCACCAACCTCACAGGGCGTCTGTTGTGGGGGAGGAAGGGAAGCCCCTTTGAGATTGCATCAGTTAGCTTTTCTTCTTATAGGCAAAGACGAGCAGAGGTGGTGTGCCCTTGCCTGACTCTGTGTGGTGACTTTGTTGGTGGTATCCCATCCCATAACCAACCAGGGCTCATCCTGCTTAGCTTCTAAGATACAACAAGATCAGGCTAGCCTGGCCACCCCGTATACGCAGGGCAACTGGGGACAGATTTGTTGGCTGAGGTAATTCTTAGAATCATAGAATAATAGAGTTGGAAGGGACGTCCTGGTTCATCTAGTCCAACCCCCTGCACTATGCAGGACACTCAACCCTCTTGCTCATCCAGTGTAACCTGCCACCCCCTTGAGCTTTCACAGAATCAGCCTCTCTCCGCTAGTCAGTCTGGGGCCAAGGGGTCAATTGTTGCCCCCCCCCCCCATCCTGGACGCAGCCCACCCCAACATCCCTTACTGTTGGCGTGGAACAGATTCTAAGGGCTAGTTGAGGGATATAGTTTTTATTTATTTGTTTGTTTGTTTGTTTATTTGTTTATTTGATTTCTATACCGCACTTCCATATGGCTCAAGGCGGTTTACATACCACATGCGGGATACATGGAACGAATTAATATCTAACATAGACAAATACAACCATAACAATTATCTAAATAACACAATTTCAGTGATCTTAAACAATATAACAGGAACGGAACTTACCTAAGGCCCTTAAAGAGGCCAGACTGGTTCAGGCCATGGAGAGGATGTCTGAGGAGGGACGCGTTGTCGCTCTCAGGCAATGTTGGTCTCAGATTTTTCCATGAAATCTCTTGCCCTGGTTTATATTTGACACATTTTTGCAGTAGGTACTCTTTCCCTTTCCCCAACTCAATAATAAAAAAAAAACCTGCTGGTAAATGTTACGTTTTTGGCCCTTTGTTGACTGGAAAGGTACGAGGACTCAGGGTCCCGATTCAGAATCTTTGTAAATACATGTATTAAAGCCTGTCTCCTGTTCCCTGATTCCTTATAAACCTACCTGAGTACTACAGTCATCTTCAGAGGTTCTGAGATTAGGCCTTATCAGTGGGGGCCCCAAATCTCTGGACCGCTTTCCCCAGAGAGATTCTGCCCCATTGTGCTGCCCCTTTTCACCAGTTGGTGAAGCCTTCGTTTCATTTGGCATTCCTTCAGTGATCTGCCATCTTGCCCAGTGTTGTAATTATTGCTTTTATGCTTCTGTGTACATGAGACCTCTCCAAGATTCATCTTGTTTTGTTAAAATATATCCTATCCCTTTCTGGAATATTTTCTGGTACAGGGAGAACCTGTGCAATTAATGGTACACCAACAAACAGAAGTATTTAATTTTTAAAAACCCAGGTTTCCTTAGAGTCTAAGTCAATGGTGTGCAATTATTAAGACTCCTCCTACTGTGAGAATGGTCTGTTACATTAGGATAGGCACAGGAATGTGGGTAGGCTCTTGTTTGCCTGGAAACTGACTGTTTTTCATTTTTTGTTTCCCTTTTCAGGAAGAGTATTTATCAAACCCAAGGAGCCTGTGGGAGAACTACCCTCACGTTCATCTCCCGTAAGTAGCTACAGAAAGGCCCCTGCACTATCGACACCAAGGCTTCCTTCCTCTTCGGTTCATCTGAGGTCAAGGCAGCCAGTGTTTTAAATTGGACCAAGCTGTTTTGAGAAACCTCTTTCAGCCCCCTTCCAGGAGCACTGTCAATATTGCCGGTAAAATTCTTGTCCAAGCAAGAGGCCAGATTGGCCCCCAACGAACCCAGCGAGGGGCAGTCTGGTGCAATTGGTGCCAGTCTGCTCCTGACTGCTGCCGGGAGAGGAGGCTGGTGGGCCTGGAGGGGGAAGAAGAAGGGAGTTCCCTGGTCCAAAAATACCCGCTGAGCCTTGGAGAGGCTGCAGCAGGCCTTTTTGGGGCAGAGGGGAAGGCTGGCAGGTGGGGTGGGAGAATGGGGATGCTAGCAACCATTGTATTTACAGATACAACTGGCTTTAAATCAAACCAGTAAATTACTGGAATAAATATAGTGAAACATCTCAAATAATTCAATCATTGATTACTTAATTCTATTAAATACCTTGGAAAGAAGGGAGAGGAGGTGGGAAAACCCTGCCAGGCTAAGATGGTATATAATTCAGAGCTTTGACAGTGAGGTCAGAGAATGGTATCTTAGGCCTCAGCTTAGTTTCCGGGGGGAGGGTAACCATGTTGGTTTGCAGAACAACTGCTGGCTTCTGCTGGAACCAAATCAGGCAGGACTTGGGAATGCTCCACCTTTGCCCAGCCAAAGGCTGCTGACCTCCTCCCTTGGTCGGGGGGAACACTTCAGATAGATGGTGAAGAGCTTGCTTGTTGTGGATGCTTCTTCTTTTTCCATGTCAGGTTCCAGGTCAAATTCTTCTACTTATGCCAGCTGGCCTATTGGCTGCACGCATTGCCGGAGCTGTATTTCCAGAAAGTGCGGAAGGTGAGAGCCACGGCATCCAACTTTCTCAGCTTAATCCGGAGTAACTGTTGCTGGCTAACAGCGCACACCTCGGCGACATTTGTCCGGAGTAAGATTCATTGAAACCGATGAACACAGACTGCTGCTGAATGGTGACCCCAAAGGCCAAGAGGAGTCACGGCTGGGATCCAGTGGAGTATTTCTGCTGACAGGGAACTTTCCAGCTGTGGAGTGTAGCTTAGTCCCTATGGGGCATTATGGGCTGCAGCGGGGAAGGGGGGGGGAGGCAAAAAAGGAATGCATTACGGACAGGAATTTCTCTTTCTGTGGAAACGCGTTGGATCCAGCTCTGTGCCTTCTCTGTGGTGGCTCCCACCTTGTGGAATGGCTGATCTGAGGTCAGGAAGGCTCCTGCTCTCTTGGCTTTCAACAAACTAGGCAAAACTGAGTTATGCTTGCTATGCAGGCAATAAAGGTGCACTGCACTAAATGATTCACAAAGTGTCTTGGTTGCCAGCTCTGGGTTGAGAAATACCTGGTAATTTGGAGGGTGGACCCTGAGGAGGGTGGTGTTTGGGGGGGGGGGAGGGAATTCAGTGGGGTATAGAGCCATAGGTCTAACTTAAGAAGTGGCCATTTTCTCCAGGTTTACAGATCTTGGTAGTCTGGTGATCGGGTGTAATAATGGAAGATCATCAGACAGCACCTGGAGGCTGCCGACCCAATGTTTTCCTGCAACAGTATTTTTGGTGATAAAGGAATTCTCATGCTATATTCCATGTAGGAAATCTTTTTAGACAGAAACTTATTTTGATGGAGAAGGGATACAATGTTTTTGGATAAATGAGAAGCCATGTAGAAAACCATCACTACAATGAACTTTTATGCACCTTTCTTTGATGTGGGAGTGGGAACAATTTGCAATCAATGCTGCTAATGCTGCACATGATCCTTTGGTCCCTTTTTATGGCTAACATTGGCTTGCTGTGATCTTTCATTGCTTTCCAGGAAGAGATTCCTCGCCAGTTGCAGTATATAAGCCTCTACCTTGTGCATATAGCTGGAGCGTACCTCTTAAAGTAAGTGCTTCTGGATTCCTTTATTTTCACCCCAAATTATCATCCTGCTTATTCAGAATAGTTCGAAGCACCTTGCAATATTACTAGTTGAAACTGGTGTGGTCGGAATAAGATCTCTGTGATACCATCCCCTAATTGTATCCTTTCCACCCCCCCCCCCCCCCCCGCTTTCCTTTGATAAGACTCAAGGCAGGTTTGAGACGTCATTTTTGGAAAAATCACTCAAAGTACCTTCGTATGCCACCTTTTGGAAGGCCTTGCCCACATGGATGCTGTTTTCCTTGTCTCAGTCCTCAGTGACTGCCATTTCCTTCCATACCACCAGAAGGCAGCGTTCAGTCTTAACAAATATATCTCCAGTATCTTATTACTCTAGGGTTGTGTGTGGTGGCATCCGAATCAGCCAGTCCACGCCGATTCGGACGCCGCCGCATACAACCCTACAATACAGTTGCTATTACCACAATCCAATTGGTGCTTTGAACTTCCAGCCTTTTTTAACATATCATAGTTACTCGAAAGGAAGGTGGCCCAAAATGTAAGGATCCCTCTAAAAGAGAAAGAATCTACAAAATTTAGAGCAAGGTAGGAGCTTCTGTGAGTCTTCAAGGGGTGACTGGACATGTGCTGTCTTCTACCGCCACAGACAGACTAGTATGGCTACCCATCTTGATCTACCCCAGGGATTCCCAATAAGAGTTCCCCAGGGGTTATGTGGCCTTTCCCAGAATTTCAAATGGCCGCTGACATCACTAGACTTCACTGGAGCCCCCTTCCCCTGTTGCGCTACAGGCCTAGTCACTTTCTCCACAGTGGAAACTGTAAATGATCAGTGGGTTAGCTAGTTCCCACAGCTTATTTCTGCGGCCACAAACACACATGAATCTGCCTTGTACCAAATGAGCGAGACAGTTCTCGGGGCCTTTGGAGCTCCAGAATAGATTTCAGGCCCTTGCAGAGGAGGTGCAAGGGTCAACGAGGGAAGAGGTCCCCATAAAAAGTCTAAGACAAAGGGAAGAGGCCACGGGGACAGAAGGAAATGGAGTTGAGAAGAAAAAAAAAGGAGAGTACTGGTAATTGGCGACGCCCTGCTAAGAGGAATTTTTTAATTTAAATTTCCCAGATGTGTGCTGGGAAACAAACTCTGCGAAGCGTCCTCAGTCATGCAACTTTCTGACCTGCCTGGCTGACAATTTCATTTATCAAATGGTAGATAAACCCACAAGAGGTTCAGCCATACTGGACTTAATACTGACCAACAGGCAAGAGTTGGTGGATGAGGTGAAGGAGGTGGGGACCCTAGGGGGAAGTGACCATGTCCTCATAGAATTCCTTTTGAGATGGGGAGCAAAGGAAGCTTGTAGCCAGACGCGGATGTTGGATTTTCGTAGGGCAAACTTTAATAAACTCAGAGACATGATGAGTGTCATACCATGGACGAAAATTTATTAATGATCTAGATGAGGGGGTGGAGGGACTACTCATCAAGTTTGCAGATGACACCATATTGGGAGGACTGGCAAATACTCCGGAAGATAGAGACAGAGTTCAACGAGATCTGAACACAATGGAAAAATGGGCAAATGAGAACAAGATGCAATTTAATAAAGATAAGTGTAAAGTTCTGCATCTGGGTCAGAAAAATGAAAAGCATGCCTACTGGATGGGGGATACGCTTCTAGGTAACACTGTGTGTGAACGAGACCTTGGGGTACTTGTGGATTGTAAACTAAACATGAGCAGGCAGTGTGATGCAGCGGTAAAAAAGGCAAATGCCATTTTGGGCTGTATCAACAGGGGCATCACATCAAAATCACAAGATGTCATAGTCCCATTGTATACGGCACTGGTCAGACCACACTTGGAGTACTGTGTGCAGTTCTGGAGGCCTCACTTCAAGGACGTAGAAAGGGTACAGAGGAGAGCGACGAAGATGATCTGGGGCCAAGGGACCAAGCCCTATGAAGATAGGTTGAGGGACTTGGGAATGTTCAGCCTGGAGAAAAGGAGGTTGAGAGGGGACATGATAGCCCTCTTTAAGTATTTGAAAGGTTGTCACTTGGAGGAGGGCAGGATGCTGTTTCTGCTGGCTGCAGAGGAGAGGACACGCAGTAATGGGTTTAAACTTCAAGTACAACGATATAAGCTAGATATCAGGAAAAAGTTTTTCACAGTCAGAGTAGTTCAGCAGTGGAATAGGCTGCCTAAGGAGGTGGTGAGCTCCCCCTCACGGGAAGTCTTCAAGCAAAGGTTGGATACACACTTTTCTTGGATGCTTTAGGATGCTTAGGGCTAATCCTGCGTTGAGCAGGGGGTTGGACTAGATGGCCTGTATGGCCCCTTCCAACTCTATGATTCTATGATTCTATAAAATTGAAAGGGTACAGAGGAGAGTGACGAGGATGATCTGGGGCCAAGGGACCAAGCCCTATGAAGATAGGCTGAGGGACTTGGGAATGTTCAGCCTGGAGAAAAGGAGGTTGAGAGGGGACATGATAGCCCTCTTTAAGTATTTGAAAGGTTGTCACTTGGGGGAGGGCAGGATGCTGTTTCTGTTGGCTGCAGAGGAAAGGACACGCAGTAATGGGTTTAAACTTCAAGTACAACGAAATCAGGAAAAAATTTTTCAGTCAGAGTAGTTCAGCAGTGGAATAGGCTGCCTAAGGAGGTGGTGAGCTCCCCATCACTGGCAGTCTTCAAGCAAAGGTTGGATGCACACTTTTCTTGGATGCTTTAGGATGCTTAAGGCTAATCCTGCATTGAGCAGGGGGTTGGACTAGATGGCCTGTATGGCCCCTTCCAACTCTATGATTCTATGATTCTAAATCAGAGCCTTGGGTCAGTATTTCCTACTCAGAATGGCAGTTGTTATCTGGGGTTCCAGGTGGATGACTTCCACATTGCCTAATGCCTCATTCTTAGCTGGAGGTACTGGGGATCGAACCGGTGACCTTCTGCATGCTAGGCAGAAGCTCTGTGAGAAGAGGGGGTTTTTTGTACTTTTTACTTTTACTTTTTAGTACCCAAAGGAGTTTCAAAGCGGCTTACAATCAACTTCCCTTGTTCTCCCTACAACAGCCACCCTGTGAGGGAGGTGAGGCTGAAAGAGCCCTGATATTACTGAAGAAGAGTTGGTCAGAACAGAAGAAAAAAAGAGTTGGGTTTTATATGCTGCTTTTCTCTACCAGAAGGAGTCTCAAAGTGGCTTACAGTCGCCTTCCCTTTCCTCTCCCCACAACAGACACCCTGGGAGGGAGAGGAGGCTGAGAGAGCTCTGAAATTACTGCTCAGTCAGAACAGAAGAAGAAGAAAGAGTTGGTTTTTATATGCCACTTTTCTCTACCAGAAGGAGTCTCAAAGCGGCTTACAGTCGCCTTCCCTTTTTCTCTTCACAACAGACACCTTGTGGGATAGGTGAGGGAGAGAGAGCTCTGAGAGAACTGTGACTGTCCCAATGTCACCCAGCTGGCTCGACATAGAGGACAGGTGGGGAATCAAACCTGGTTCTCCAGAATACAGGCCACTGATCTTAGCCTCTCTACACCAAGTTGGCTCCTTGTAGGGCCTTTATGTGCAGAAGGTTCCAGGTTCTCTGGCATCTCCACTTAGAAAACCTGGCAGTAGATGATGTGAAAGACCCTAGAGGGCCACTGCCAGTCTGACAAGACAAGATTGACCTTGGGTATGAATGTGCGCTTCAGCTTGCCTAGGCCGGCTTGGTGATTACTGAAGCCCGAGGCAGCGTGTAGGCCAGTGCCACAGAGAGGAGGGTTGGTGGTGGCCGTAACCACAGAGAGGAGGGTTGGTGTGCCACAGAGAAGAGGGTTGGTGCACCTCAGAGAAGAGGGTTAGTGGTGGGTTGGTGGGGACTAGCGCCTCAGAGAGGAGGGTTGGTGTGCCACAGAGAGGCAGGTTGGTGGTGGCCAGCACCACAGAGAGGAGGGTTGGTCTTGGCCATAACCACAGAGAGGAGGGTTGGTGCACCACAGAGAGGAGGGTTGGAGGAGGGTTGGTGGCCAGCGCCTCAGAGAGGAGGGTTGGTGGTGGCCATAACCACAGAGAGGAGGGTTGGTGGTGGCCAGCGCCACAGAAAGGAGGGTTGGTGCGCCTCAGAGAGGAGGGTTGGTGCGCCTCAGAGAGGCAGTGCGCCACCCTCTGTGCTGTGGCGTTGGCCTTCTACACGCTGCTGCAGGCTTTGAGGCAGCCAATCCAAAGCGCACATCCCTAAACTTGAGGAACCAGTAGTACAATTCGGTACAAGACAGCTCCATGTGTGTTTGTGGTTGCTTGGGGCCCTTGAGGGCAAATATATGTATTTTGGGTGTGGGAGGCACTAATAAGCCCTTGTGTGTTCTCCCAAGTGAAAGATTAATCCTCCATCTTTCTCCAGCCTTACACGCCTGGGACTCATCTTGTTGCTGCTGCAGTACGTGGCCGAATTCTTCTTCCACATGGCTCGCCTCTTCTACTTCACAGATGAAAACAATGAAAAACTGTAAGTGACTCTCCCTGTGGCTTTTCGAGGGGGCAAAGGCGCGGCTTCTCTCTCGTGGGATGCTAAAGCAGAGGTGCTAAGAGATTCTGATAACTACCCCTAGACACTCTGAATCCTGCTAAAGTCTCTTCCCCCAAAATGTGTATGGCGATGCCTTGAAACCGAAAGAAAACTAAGATTCCTTTCCAGGCGCTTCGCATCTCAAGTTACACTGAAGTCATTCCTGAGCCAGTTTGGTGTAGTGGTTAGGAGTGTGGACTTCTAATCTGGTAAGTCGGGTTCAATTCTGCACTCCCCCACATGCAGCCAATTGGGTGACCTTGGGCTCGCCACGGCACTGATAAAGCTGTTCTGACCAAGCAGGAATATCAGGGCTCTCTCAGCCTCACCCACCTCACAGGGTGTCTGTTGTGGGGAGAGGAAAGGGAAGGAGAATGTAAGCCGCTTTGAATCTCCTTTGGGTAGAGAAAAGAACCAACTTCTTCTGAGAGTCTCTAGCCTACCTTGGTTAGTCAGTTAGTCTTCTCAAGCACCGAAGAAGCTCTTCCTGCACATGGTATCTATGTGCCATGCCTATGAACACAGTTTTGAGTCCAGTGGCACCTTTAAGAGCAGCAAAGTTTTGCTCAAGGTATAAGCTCCCATGTGCATTCGTACTGCAGACCCTGTATGCTTGGGGCACAGTGGGAGGACTTCTGGCATTCAGGGCCCCCTGATAGACCTCCTGATGGCCCCAGGGTTTTGGCCACTCTGTGACACAGAGTGTTGGACTGGATGGGCCTTTGGCCAGATCCAACGTGGCTTCTCTTATGTTCCTGAAGACTGATTCAGGAGGGTCGCCATGTTGGGCTGAAGCAGCAGAGCAAGGTTTGAGCCCAGAGGCACCTTGAAGGCCGGTAAAGCTTTATTCAAGGGATGAGCTTTCATGTCTGTGTATCTGAGGAACTGTGTGTGGACATGGATGCTTATCCCCTGAATAAAACTTCGTTGGCCTGAAGGGTGCTTGCTGCTGGCCTCTAATTTTGTTCTGCTACTTCAGACCAATGGGGCTGCCCACCTGGATCTGCCCTGCCTATGAAATGGGATGAGAAGTGTGTGCCAAGCTTTAGCTGGGAGATTCACTTGCTGCATGACAGGCAGTAGCTTGACAAACAAGGTGCTCACATCTCTGTGCACAGACTTTTCCAGGTGGCATGAACTTCCCCGCTATTTCTGTTTGAAGAAAACATACCTAACTGAGGCCAGAATTCAGCGTGCTGCAGGTATTTCTTACAACGAATATGCAATTCAGCTACTGTTGATTCCCATGTGGCCTAAAGCTAGCAGAATTAGGATTTTGTTGGAGTCAGTAAGCCATCATAACGTCATGTAAGATAAGAAGGCTAGCCTGATCTCACCAGATCTCAGAAGCTAAGCTGGGTCGGATGGGAAGTAGAAGAGTTGTTTTTTATAACTCGGTTTTCATTACCTGAAGGAGTCTCAAAGTCATCTTCCCTTCCTCTCCCCACGTTGGACACCCTGTGAGGGAGGTGGGGCTAAGGGCTGAGAGAGCTCTGACAGAACTGCTCGGTCAAGCCCAAGGTCACCCAGCTGGCTGCATGTGGAGGAGCCAGGAATCAAACCCAGCTTGGCAGATTAGAAGCTGCCACTCTTAACCATTCCACCAAGGAAGTCCAGAGGCAGGCAGTGGCAAAACCACCTCTGAACGTTTCTTGTCTTGAAAAACCTGCAGTGTCACCATGAGTTGGCGGCACTTCCCACCACTCCCAAGATAAAAAGTCTTATAAATGGGTACTTCTCTGATGAGTCTTGCGTAATGTCGGGCACACTTCCCATGCAGACGGAGACTTTCTTTACAGTCTTGAGAACTAGGAGGTGGCTCCCTCAAAGCAGAAGAGGGGAGAGATGTTCTGCCTGCATGAAAGAACAGCAGGATGTGTGCCCAGGTGCTCACAAGTCACAGAGGAGTCACCGGTCCAAACATAGGAATTGTGCCAAAGCAGATTCCTAGAAGTCCAATTACAACTCGATACATTATCAGCACCTCTTTGTGCCTAAGTGTGTTACTTGAGCTGCCTAATCTCTTGGTAATGAATCTGGACTACAGTTTTAAGATACAGGTCAGGTGCTGCAGGACCGAGGCCCGCATGGCCCAATGTCAGGGCAGCTGCAGGATTCGGAAGAGACAGGCCTAGCCAGGGACTCTCGCGGTGCTTGTTGGCAAATTTGGTCTCCTGTTAATTTCCACCCAGGTTTAACGCATGGGCAGTGGTGTTCGTCATCTCCCGGCTCTTTACCCTTACCCTTTCCGTGCTGGTCATTGCCTTTGGGCTCGCTCGGGTGGAAAACCAGGTGTTCGACCCTGAAAGAGGAAACTTCAATACGTTGCTTTTCAGGTAAGACTCTGGCAAGCCGTGCTACTTTAGCGGGTGAGGAAAGAGGCCGGCAGTCAATTCTGATCAGAAGAGGGATGTTTGAATTCAGCTACTTGTCAGATAGCAGTTTTAAGGTGGTCTATTTCAGAGCTCTTAAGCATGCACCTGGCTTCCAGGGAGCAGTCAGGTACCACAGTGAAGAGCGGCTTGTAAATGTTGAGCTGGATCCAGCAGTATGTGAACAGAAATACAAACTCACTTAGTACATATTGTAGGGTTGTGCGATTCAGCATCCAAAGCAGCCGTAGCAGCCAGCGCCACGCCAACGGGGGTGGGGGAGGCTGCTGCTATTGGCAGGAACAGCCGCTTCGGATGCTGAATCGCACACCCCTAATTTATCCTGCCTTCTCAAGCAACAGCACTCAGTCCACTGCAACACACACTGATCCCTTTCTTCAAGCCCTTATTTGCATAGAACCGTCCTTTTCATCCTTTTGACCGGGGAGGAGCACCTGAAATAATTGTTTAGGCTCCAAGGAGCCTCGGAAGTTAGGCCAACTGTCCATGCCTCCCTGCCACGCAGGAAATGACATCATCACCTTATGTTGACTGGCAGGCTTGAAGAGAACTAAGTTGGGGGGAGAGACAGGCGGTAGTTGAAGGCGGGAGTAGACATGTAGGCTGTGCCCCCTCCAGAAACCTTGGGAGAGGGAGGGGGAGCAATGGAAGCAGCCCCTTCGCCACGTCTATTAAGGCAACAGGAAAGACCACGGACCCCTTCCAGGGCTCCTGTGGACCCTTAGGAGCTCTTGGACCACGGATGAGAATCCCTGCTGTAGAGTCTTGTGCAAGCAGAAATGCAAGTTGAATACAATGTATTTATTTATGCTATTTATAGCCCCTCTTTTTAAATGGAAATGGGTGGTGTAGGTTTTTCTGGTACATTTTTGCTCGGACAAGCAGAAATCTTCTGCTGGATCCAGTGCATTTCTACACAGACTTGGGTTTGCTGCACAAACCACATTTTAAACAAACCGTGGTTTATTGTGATAAATCAAGATGTTTGCCTAGCAGTAGAAAAAAGCCTCTGAAGAAGAAAAGAAGTATCTGAAGAAGGGAGCCATGACTCATAAAAGCCCCTCCCCTGCCACGAATTGTGATAGTCTTCAGGGTGCTTGTTCTTTTCAACACGTTTATTGTGATGTTGGAAGGAAGCGCCAGTCTCTTATCTATGCTTCTATAGTGGGAAATGTTAAACATATACTAGACCAGCGGTTCTCAGCCTGGTGGTCATGACCCCTTTGGGGGTCAATTGACCCTTTTCCCAGGGGTCGACAAGGCCGCTGCTGCCGCGCCGCTGCCATTGGTGGCAGTCTTGGTGACCCAAAGAGAGTCGCAGCATTAGGAAGGTTGAGAACCACTGTACTAGACGATAACCTTGCTGTGCCCGTTACTTGTAAGGGATGTCGGTATCTGAGTGTTTATAACATATTTATACATCATGATCGAAGAGGCAACATTAATATGGACCTCAAATATCATGGGGTTCCTTGCTTAAAAAACCAGAGGTGGCTGTTATCTTTAAATAACTTTCGAGTAGTGCAAATCAAGACTGCCCTCCATATTTTCAAGAGTTTGCTCACTGCTGGAAGTGCCTTCCAATTGGGCCCTCTCCTGGACAGACCAGAGTTCTAGCCGGTCAGGAGGCGCAAAGCCAAAGTTTTGACAGGGCCAAAGTTCTGACAGGGCCCATCCACCCAGCCCAGCCAGGGGCAATCTGGAGACTGCTGCCAATCTGCCCCTGACAACCACAGGGAGTGGAGGTCAGTAGGGCTGCCAAGGGGGATGAGAACGGAGGCTTGGACAGGCTGTGCCAGCCCTTTTTGCCCCAAGGCTGTTCTAACTGTCGTGTCCAACTATAACTTACTTCACTTTGCCTCAGAACCCTGACAGAGCTGGCAGGAGGCTGGTGTTCTCCCTCCCTTCCCTTCAGGCCTGCTGTGAAGGAGCCTCTGTCAGCCCCTGACTGAGGGGAAGGAGGTGTTTCCCAGAGCAAAGCAGGGGAGTCTGAGGACATATGTGTGGGCCTTCCTTTGGGGGGGGGGGAGCTTTCCTCTTCTGCCAAACAGTTGGCTGACAGGGAGGCCACAGAAAAGCCCCTTAAAATACTGCTCTGGCCGGGGGTTAGACACAACCAAGCCATGTGTATTTCTTCTTTGCAACACTCTGCAGATTTGAGGCCACTGCACAGCTGTTGCAGAGGTTCTTTTGTCTCCTGTTTCGTCTGCACAACAACCCTGTGTAGTAGGCCTTAAGTCTTTCAATTCAACAACCACCTGTGTGGTAGGCCTTAAATGTTTCTTCTCTACCACAACCCTGTCCAAAGTAGCCCTTTCTGCCTGGGGAGCTGATCTTTATACTCTGCAGATGAGCTGCAATTCCAGGAGCTCCCCAGGCCCCACCTGGAGGTTGGCTACCCCTGGGTTGGAAATATTCCTGGAGGCCCCACCTGGAGGTTTGGAGGTGGGACTTCAAAATCGTACAAGCCCTCAGTGTCCAGCCTTCAAAGGAGCCATTTTTGCCTGCAGTTGGGAGGGAGTGGTGCAGCTGTGTCCCTCCTGGTCTATGGGATATGGCCAGCCCTTACCAGCAACTGTTTGTATTCTGAGGTGCAGACAGACAGACCAGCATCAGTCCTGTAAGTCTGGAAAGTGCAGGAAGATCTAAATAAATATTTACAGCCCGAAACTGTAAATAGTGAACAAGTAAATGGCTAGAGAGACATGGGAACTGAAGTGACTTTTTTCACCCTTGGCCTGGCAAATAAAAAAACAGTATAAAAAAGGTCAAGACTGCTGTGCACAGAGAGACTTCCTCTTAGGGTTGCCAGCTTCCATGTGATGCTCCACCCCACCTCCTTCACAGGGAGTCTGCTGTAGGGAGAGGAAGGGAAGATGATTGGAAACTGCTTTGAGACACCTGAGGCCTGCTGGATCACTGCGGCCCATTCCCAGTTCTCTCAGACCTCTCACAGCCTCACATCCCTCACAGGTTGTCTATTGTGGGAAGACGAAGGGAAAAGGTGTTTGTAAACCCTTTGAGACTCCTTTAGGTAGTAAAGAAAAGGGTACAAAGGGTCCTTCTAAGGAGCAACCATGAAAGAAGCATGTGGGCACATAACATTTTATCAAGAGTGAAAAAATGGAGACAGAAGGAGGAGGGTGGACACCTGTGTACTGTGGACACCCATGTGTATTAGGGGGACATTTCAGTGTCTGTGGCCTAATTCACACAAGAAGGGAAATGACACAGAACTGGGAGGAATTGGTTGCCATGTAATCTCCCCCTAAGAAGAGTCTCCAGTCTGATTTTCCATTCACATATCTGAGGACGTGGCTCTGGAAAGCTCATCTATAACCACTATGCCACAATTCCCAAAGGTCAGTCCTCTCCCACACTCAACGAACATTGCAAACCACACGTTCTTGACACCCATCTCTCCACACCCATGCTCTCATTTGCTATCATGCCACCACAACCTCCCACACAACACACACATTCAAACCCATGCCCTTACAGATTGGACAACTCCTCCCCTTCCTCTTCCCACTGCCAAGCTCTAGCGCCCGTTGTATTCTTGGATACAACGGGCTTTGCCCCTAGTCTTCTTATAATAGGATAGCGATCCCCAACCTGTGGGCCGCAGACCACATGTGGTCCGTCAACTAATTGGAGGTGGGCCGCGAAGGACACCTCCCCCCCCCCAGCCCTTTACTTCACACACACACACACCCCTGGCCCTTTACAACACATTTCGGGTGTCATTGTCTCCCATCATTCCCAGAGAAACAAGCTCAGGGTTCCCATTGATTTGTCATTGTCATGAGTTAAAATTTCCATGAAAATAAAATGTTCCTTATGTTCATTGTTGTGGCGTGTCTGTATTTTATTTTGAAGGGATGTTTAAACATTACCATAGTGATCAGAGAGCATTAGGGCAGTGGTTGAGAGTAGAGGAGTAAACTACCCCCCCCCCACGGGGCCTCAGTAAAATTGTCAAGCATTGAGTGGTCCCTGGTGATAAAAAGGTTGGGGACCACTGTAATAGGACAAAGAAGCCTTCCCTCCCCCACCCGCCTCCTTCAGACCTGCTGAGCCATGGATTAATTTTATACCTGTGTGTCTTCTGCCTAGGATGTTTGTGCTGCTTTTAGTCTGCTTCTCACAAGCCTGGATGATGTGGCGCTTCATCCACTTCCAGCTCCGGCGCTGGCGGGAGTACCGAAATGAGCAGAGTGCCAGGAAAAGAGCTGCGGCAATAGCTGTCCACGGCAAGCAGCAGTCCAAGACGGTCAAAAGGGAGTCTGGTGAGCATGCTCCCCTTATGTTAAGCCTGCGACTGATTAAGCTATGACTGCTGTGTATCATCCCCTAATGATCACGTAGATACATGAACCTCCTGGTGAACTGAAAGATGAATCCTTAAGTGTGCATGTGTAAGGGTATGCCCGTGCTACTAAGACAGTTGCCAGCTACTGATGTTGTAAAGGATTGTTGCACTACTGTGGATTACATTTGAATTATTTGCATCTCTTATTTGCACCTCTTCCCCGAGGAAGCATGTTTGGCCTCAAGCTGGCCAGGTAGTTCTGTGTCCTGGCCTCCACCTGGTGGAACGAGCTCACAGAGGAGATCCAGGTCCTGTCTGAGCTATCACAGTTCCTCAGGGCCCACAAAATGAAGCTGTTCCGACAGGCATTTGGTCAGGGCCAATGATAACATTTACTGGGCCCCCGCCCACCTCCCATCCAGATGAACACACTCTATGGGGCTGCAGAAGGAATGTCACCTGAAACAAGCTGCGGACACAAAGTCTGTTGATGCCGTTATTGAACACGTCGTTATGCTATGATTATTGTTAACATAGTAGTTAAAATTGATGCTAAAACTGTTGACAATTACCAAACTTACATGAACTATTTTTATTCACATGCAGATACTGATTTTGTCTTAAACTCATGTAGTTGACTAAAATTGCTGTAGTCTTGTAGTCCCACAACCATCCCAGGTCTCCAGCCGGTGATACTGCCCCGTGCCCTTTCTCCTGAGGGCGCCATCTTCTCTCCACTAGCCAGTATGAACCAGTGCCTCCCACTAAAGGGATTTCAACATCTAGTAGACTGTGCTAAGTTCTGAAGTTGCATGATGCAGCAATCAGGTTTGGCCTAGTAATCTAATCTTCCCTTTCTGGAGAGGAAGGGATGTAATTTTGATAAATAAACCAACCAATGTTTACCATGTTCTGAGACTCCCAGCTTCTTCCGCACCATGTATGGTAGTCTCCTATAAGCTGTAGATACAATCCCCGGAAAGTAACATGGCTCATATTACAAAGTTCTCTGATTTGGGTTTGAGAAATCATTACGGGCAAATGAATTATCCCTTTGGATGCTTGTTCCAGAATCTCCATCCTGAAACTGCAGAATTCTCTCACACACACACACACTTTTAAAAAAGATAACATCGTTTTCTCTGTTTCTTCTCCTGCAGGCTACCATGAAAACGGAGTTGTGAAAGCAGAAAATGGAACTTCACCACGTACCAAGAAGCTGAAGTCTCCATAGAGCCAAAACAAAGCCTGAAAGGAACCTGGAGGGAGAGGGAGAATGAAAGAATCCAGATTCTGGGACTAAGAAGCACCTCCTCTCCCTCCCCCTTTCTGTCCTCACAAGTTCCACCTCAGAAGGCTTCACAGCTCTTCATCAAAATCTCTTGTCTCCAGACAGTTTACAAAAACAACCAAAAGGGGGGGGGTGCTTAGGAACACCAGTTTCTCTATTTGGCATGTATGGCCTTAGTATGCATTCCCCCCCTTTCTTTCCAACTTGTCTTTGCTTATTCTTCACCTCCTGTGAATGTTTTACAAGACGGTCTTCCTCCGAAATCACTCCTTTGCCTCAAAAGTGGTTCTGCCCCTTGTCTCCACCTGGTGCTTTTTTGGCTTGGGGAGATGGCATCTTTAAGACACACAATACCTTGCCATGGGAATAGAAATTGGGGGTAGCTTGTGGACCTTCTGGACTTTTCCAGACACAGCCTTCCTGCAGAAACAAGGGGTTATGGGAAGCACAGTCTGAACCATGGTAGAGGAGTGAATCTGTGGGTCTTCCTTCTCTAACTCTTATCAGGACATGATACATCCCTTCACAAGATGACCAGGATGTAACCTTTGTAGGCTTGTTCTGAGTTGTGTTCTCGTTGTTCTTAGCAGTTGCCACTTTAGTTCTTGGGTGCTGTTGGCTTTCCCGAGACTTTGGATGGATACAGATATCTTCTTTCCAACATTTTGGTTAGAAACCATCAAGTAGCAGAACAGTGGCAGTCAGACTTGCCACCTTGTCATCTGTCCTTCCCTACTGGCCTGGCCCAACCAGGGCATCTCAGTCTGTTCTGACCTACACTGTGCCTTAGTGAAGAGGGGAAACGTCAACATTAGCTTAAATGACCATTAAGGCCATATTGCTAATGGACAGCTGTTTTTTTTTTAACCATCCCCCTTTGCTTACCTGACATTCTTTCCTGTGTCACATGCCCTTAATGTCAATGCTGGTATAATCCAATGGCCCAGATCTATCCAAATCAGAGTTGCTGTAAATCAGGGTGGCCAAACGGTGGTTCTCCAGATGTCCACACACTCCACTGGGCTCATGTTAATAGTAGTCTGTAGACATCTGGAGAGCCACAATTTTGCCACCCCTGCTCTAAATCCTTGTTCATCCTTTGCTGAGAATTCTAAAACTCCCTTCCACAGCCGTCTCTTGTGCCTCTTGAGAAGTCTCCCTCTCCTGCTGAGGCTTCCTAAATTTACAACCACACAGAATCCAGTTCCTAACACATTTAATGTGGATGTAATGAATTGGGAGAGGTGGCAACAAGAGTACTCGACGCATGGAGGGATTGCCCACCCATTACCTGATCCGTCACCTGAGGAGGGAGTCCAAAGTGTATGGATGGAATCAAATGTATAATCTACCTCAGAAGTTGCCCTTTACACTTAAAAATATTATTTTGGAAGCGAAAGCTCGCTGTGGCAACGCTTGGGGAGAGCAGGGGAGTGAATTGGCCCTTTCCACTAGAAGAATGCGTGGATTCTCTGCATCTCTGTTGTTCCTTTGTAATTTTCAGTACCGCCAGGCCTCCTGAAGTGTGCTTTTCACATTGCCTCCCATAGCTGAGTTATTTCTGAGTACCAGAAGGTGGCTTTTAGCCCCTCGGTGCAAATTGACCATTGTGACCATCTTCTCCACAGAGCTCCTCTGGTTTCCGGCCCATAATTTAATCCAAAGAAGGGACTTGAGTCATCCGTATTTATTTTCCCGTCATTGATGCTGTCCTGTGGCATTCTGTGGTGCACCATTGGTTTGCAACAGCATTTCCTCCTGATTGCCTGGGGAGTAAGAGGATGGGTTAGGAAAACGGCAGCTTGTTCTGCAGCCCTTTGTCTGCCGTCTGAGAGGGATGCACTGAGACCGGCCGAAGTTTGGTTTATTCCCATTTGTGCTGTTTCTGTCCCTATAGCAAAGTGTAGATGTTGTAATTCTAGTACTTCTGTCTGTACGCACAGTGCTCCCTCCCCTCCCTTAAATCAGGTCTGTGATATGTGCGACACACTGAATTGGCCCCAGCGCACCAGCCATGGGCGGCGTTCTGCCGGAGGTCCAGTGTGTCTTCTGTGCATCCCGAGTGGTCGTTGGTCTTCCTGGGAGCGTCAACTGGCATGAGGAAGTGTGTCTCTTCTGTCATCTTCGTGCTGGCTGGCAAAGCAGGGATCAACACCCGTCATTCCCAGTGAAATCTCGGAATGCTTTGGATGTGAGCCAAAGCCAAACTTACCACAGTGTGGGCCTGCTTCTTTCTTTCTTCCAATCCTAAAGATACCTCATCCTTAGAATGTTTATAGAGGACTGACAGACTGAACTGAGTAGGCCGTGGTGCTAATCTAGTCCAGGCTGGGTGGGCCCCAGCTGGTAGGCCAAAGCTGCGAAAAACTGATCTCCGGAGCTTGTGGAAACCAGACCTGCCCTACTACTGTGCCTCTCCTGCCTGCAGAAGATTGGCCCCCATTCCAAAGAGAGAGAGACAGTTCTGAGTTGAGACCTTACTTTGACGAGGAGTTGTCCCGACTTGACCACGCAGTCTCCAGCAAGGCTTCCTCACTCCTCACAGTGGCCCACATCATCTGTCTTCCAAGGTAGCTCTCTGGCTTGTGTTTGGGAAGCCACAGAAACCAAACGGCGCTGCTTGCTTGCTCTTTGGCTCCTGTACAGGGCCGTCAACCCATCACCTAGCATGTTACCCTGCAGATAAGTGCCTTACATCGTCATGCAGCCTTTCAACTTTTTAACAGTATTTGATGTCTGAGTGTGAGAGTATGTGTGTCTCAGCATTTCTCACATGTACGTACACTAATGTAGCAATTCACAAAAGGGACAACTTTTGCCAAACAAAGCGCCTCGTGTTTTTTTCTATGCCTTTCTGACTAAGTTGGTGTTCCCTTGGTGAGTCAGCATCCTTCTGCCTCCTCCCCGGCACAGTGTCAGATGACACAGTGTGCAAATGCCCAATGCCCGGTAGCAAACCAGGGGGACTGCCTGTTAATGCTATGTGGTTCTCTTCCACGCAAAAAAACATTTCATGCAAGTGTACAAGAGAATATCGATATTGTTTTGTCCTTGAGACCCTTTCTTCGGCATGAGGGTTAAAAAGAAAGAAGGCAGCCAGTTAGAGCTGCAGTAGGGTTGAGTGCTTCAGCTCGGCTGCCTTGATCACTGAAGCCCAAAGCGGCCTGTGGAGAGGAGGTGCGCCGCCGGATGGCACGCCGCTACCACCCCTCTGTGCCGCACCACAGGCCACCTTGGGCTTCAGTGATCACCGAACCAAGCTGAAGCACTCAACCCTAGGCTGCAGTCTGATGCAGCAAAGGGGATGCGTGATTTCAACTTCTCCGCCATGCCATTTTCTTGCATAGTAAAACAAAATCTCCACCTTTTGCTTCAGAAGGAATGATGGAACTTGACGTAATATACAGTTCTGCCTTTCGCAGCAAAACGGAGAGAATCTAGCTTCCCACCAAGAGAGAAGTGGCGCATCACTTACAGATGTGGCCCCTTTTGAGCTCCTGGACTAGGCGACAGAAAGGCTTTCCTGGAACGTTGCCCGTTTCAAGCATGCCCCCAGAGGAGGGAACAGGGATGAGAGATTATCTAATGTGATTGAACGTGTCTGTGATGTTGGGAGGGGGTGTCTCTCTTGGGGAGCAGGGTTCTTCATTTCCTGCTTCCTTCTGGGTTGAGGGAGAGAGAACTTCCTAGCCCTTCCTTCCCCTCGTTGTGCCCTAGATCAAAATAGATGTAGCATGGTTAAATGAGAGTCACAATACATTTCTCCAGGCTTAGTTGATAGATCTTTGTGTAAAAGGGCCCTGAAAATTTATATTTTGGGGAATAGTATAGGCCTTTAAAAAATTCTAGACAGGCTGTCAGGAAATGCAACCAGTTGTCTTGACTTTACAACTCCTATGTGTTTCTGTGGCTGTTTTTGGAAAGGAAGGCTGATAGAGCATACAAACTAATTGTGAATGTTTTAGGTAGCCTTTTTTCAGACTGGATGGGATGATTTTATTTCTGATGCTGTAGGTGGAAACTTTGTGCTACTCTACCTGATTTTGTGTCTTCCAGTACGACAGTCTACATTTTCCCGATGGTTGAACTACAAGACAATGGTTACTGAGGCTCCCCCCCCTTTTTTTTGGGTGGGGAAAGGTTTCCAGGAACTACATTTGCTCACTATTCTGCAAGCAAATCCTTTGCACAGTAAAGATAGTGTTGGGGGTTCAGCCCCCCCCCCACTCCCGCCCAATTCATCTTTCTAACTATGGACCAAATTTTAGCCAGGAAACAGACGAAAATGCCTGCTCTTCCTTATTTCATTCAGTGTTGTTTCTGGGAATTTCCCCCACACCCAGAATTTCCCCCTTCAATTGTTGTTCCACCCCCACACCATCCGTCATCACAAAATGCAAATTTTGTATGTTTTTTGTAAAACTGCTTTTTTAAAAACAATCTATGATGAAATATTTTCTGAAATAAAAAGGCATAGAATGATCACAGGTCTTTGTGCTTGCCAGTTTGTCATTCCCTTGAATTGAACAAAGGAAGCACAGTCCAGCGGTTGAGGCCGTATGAGTCTTGGGAAGGATATCTCCATCAGGTCTGCTGCAGGTTGGAATTTGCGGTGTCCTCAGCAGAGGGGCTTGGTTCTTTAGAACATGTTGGGAAGGCTGTCCCTTACAAATGGGGGTGTTTGGATGCAGGAGGTCCATTTTGTTTGCTCCCTGATATCTCCCAGCAATCTGACAGTGGCCTTTTAACGACGGGTGTGTGCTTCGGCTCGGCCATCTCGACAATCACCGAAACCCGAGGTGGCCCTGGCCTCCTACGCACAGCTTCAGTGACCGCCGAGTTGGCTGAACTGAGCCAAAGCACCCAACCCTAAACGGAACAACAAAACAAAATCAGAGTGCAGTGGCACCTTTAAGACCAACAAAAATTTATTCAAGGCGTGAACTTTTGAGTGCTTGCACTCACGCCTTGAATAAATCTTTGCTGGTCTTAAAGGTGATTTTGTTTTGTTCTGCTGCTTCAGACCAACATGGCTATCCACCTGAATTTAACAGGGAAGTCTTCTATGAGAAAGCAGCTTCCTATTGCCAGCCATTGAATGAGCTGCACAAATCTACAAAGAGAGTCAACCTAAGAAGCCTCGAAACCAGACTGAGTGTCACGGAAGAGGATATTCCACCAGCGAACACTTTATAGTCCACGTCTCTTAAATTGTGACAGTTTCGGAGAGAGGGAAGCAGTTGCTACAATGAAAGCCCCTTGGTTTAGAACCCAACAGGATAGTGGCACAACAGTCATAGGGATAGTGGGGAGAAGTGCAGATCTTGGCAGCACATACAGCTTAATGCCTGCTTCCTGTACCTTTAGTGACCTCTTGGACTTTGGAAATTTATAGAAAGCCCTGTGAAAACCTCTTGTGCAGATGTGATCCCCAGAGGGATTTGTTAAATGGCAGGCAACTGCAATTTAGAGCCTCTTGTGGTGCAGAGTGGTAAGGCAGCAGACATGCAGCCTGAAAGCTCTGCCCATGAGGCTGGGAGTCCAATCCCAGCAGCCGGCTCAAGGTTGACTCAGCCTTCCATCCTTCCGAGGTTGGTAAAATGAGTACCCAGCTTGCTGCTGGGGGGTAAACGGTAATGACCGGGGGAGGCACTGGCAAACCACCCCGTATTGAGTCTGCCATGAAAACGCTAGAGGGCATCACCCTAAGGGTCAGACATGACCCAGTGCTTTCACAGGGGAGACCTTTACCTTTTAGGCAATTGCAAGCCACTTTGAGACTCCTTCAGGAACTAAAAAGTGGGGCACAAGAAATCCGTATATTTTTCTGACTTGCCCATTTGCTAACAGTACACTCAAGGTGCATGAAGAGATGGTGTTACACCACAGCCTGCAACTCTGCACTTCTCAGTTCAGAGAGCAAAATGTGGTCTAATCCTGCTCTGTGTATTTAACAGTTTCTGTTTTGCTTGTGGCTTAGTGCCTTTTTAAAAAGAATAACCGTAGGGCAGTGATCCCTCATGAAGAGCTTTGAAAGCTAGAAACACGGATCCTTGCCTAGTTCAATATCCAACCCAGGAAAAGTTGAAGGCAGCAGGAAAAGAGGATGACTCAGTGCCCTTGATGGCACTTCATGCACACCCATGAGGGAAATTGAACCAAGGGGAGAAACACCTCCTGCAGAAGGGGGTAGGGTGTTCTCTAGTACAACATTAAATACGCGCATTTGATTTTTTTTTTTTTGCCAAGCACTTTGAAATAATTGACCAGAACCAGTTGAATGTTCAAGAATCAGCACACTTTAATACATTAATACACACTTGATCTATATGGGAAAGTTCCAACCTCTCTCTCTCTCTCTCTCTCTTGCTCACTTTACCTTTCACAGAGATCAGCACTGGAAAGCGCGGAGAAAGCTGGGATACTTTATCTGATTTTCTCCGTGAGAACAAAGGCTGATGAGCTGGAACAGAAAAGCAACAGAGGCCCGAGAGGGTGAACACCTGGAAATGCAGCTGCTAGAATCCAGGTGGTCTTGCGACCCTCACTCAAGATAGGTGGGGCAACGTGTAATAAACCTGCAGTAAAGCTCTGAGCACAGAAGACAGCACTGTGAAAATCACAATGATCAAAAAGGCATCACAAAATTATGTCAGTATAATATATGATACATATTTAGTACTAAACAATGAAAGCACAATATATGAAAATACTCATATGCAGAAAACCACTCTAGACCAGCAATTCTTCTCTAGGTACCAATTTAGCTCTAGCAGCAGCTCTGTTAATGATGTGCTCAAGATAACTCCGAACCTCAAAAATTCAAAGGAATTTCTCTACATTGTATGCTAGAGGAAGTGTCCTTGGAAAGTGTCATATCCAGAAAGCACATGTGTATCAGAGACTGTGTACTCTGGGTCCATATTTGTGAAAGGAGTTTAGATTTTGTTAATTTTTCTTATTGGGTACATTCAAGTGGGTAGCTGAGTTGGTCTGAAGCAGCAGATCAGGGGCACCTTTAAGACCAAAAAAGTTTTATTCAAGGGATGAGCTTCTTCAGATACAATGTCATGGAATGGAAGTAATCAGTTCATACAGGCAAAGTGTGAGGGTAAATTAACATACAGCATAATGAAAATGGTTAAGATTTTAGAGATAAATAGGAAAAGCCAGAAATTTGGAGTGCTGATTTTTCCTATTTAGGAAAGGACATGCAGTAATGGGTTTAAACTACAAGTACAATGATATAGGCTAGATATCGGGGGGGGGGGGGGAATTCACAGTCAGAGTAGTTCAGCAGTGGAATAGGCTGCCTAAGGAGGTGGTGAGCTCCCCCTCACTGGCAGTCTTCAAGCAAAGGTTGGATACACACTTTTCTTGGATGCTTTAGGATGCTTTGGGCTGATCCTGCATTGAGCAGGGGGTTGGACTAGATGGCCTGTATGGCCCCTTCCAACTCTATGATTCTATGATTTATCTCTGGAACCTATTAACCATTTTCATTATACTATATGTTAACTTATTCTCACACTCTACCTATAACCTTGAACATACTTTAATTCAATGACATCATTTCTTATTGGGTATTAGACTGGTTTGCTACATACAAGTTTATTTTCATATACTGCAGTTTTAATAGTTTGGTACATGTACCATGTATTATATCAGCCTTTCCCAACTTTTTAACCTTTAAGTCCCGGAAACATTCTTCAGGCTTTGAGAAACACCCAAAGTGGTGCGATTGTGCAGAATATGGTTGCGAAGCAGAGCTGGGGACATGCCCACCCCAGGGCCCCTCCCCTTCCCCTCCAGGCCCATCCTTGTCCAGCTGGGGAGGTCAACATGACCAGATATGGTCATATCACCCAATAAATGGTTAGCAAATTTAAAAATATAAAAAACAAATTAACTCCCACCCATCTGGGAAACCATACCATGGCTGTCAAGAAAAGTCAGGGTTTCCCTGAGTTTTGGACCAGAGGGCACTTGCAGTCTACAACTACAAAGTTGAATTCTTGAGAAACTTTTCCCATCTCTGTAAGGGTCTTGGCAAGAGTTCAGAAATGACTGATCTGGGCTGGCAAACTCTCTGTTTCTGTTCTTAGCTCACACCATGTCCCAAAGATTCACTCTTATTTCCTACCTATAAAAATATGCTGCCCTAAGCTGGGACCTGAGGCCTCTGTGTCTGAAATAGGGTCACCAGGTCTTCTCTGGCCATTTTTTAACCAGATCCAGGCTGGGAAACTCCTGGAAATTTGGGAGGGTAGACCCTGGGGAAAGGAGGGACCTCAGAAGGACTACAATACCACAGAGTCTACCCCCCAAAGCATCTGTTTTCTCCAGGGACACTGATCCCTGGAGCCTGGAGACGAGCTGTAATTCCAGGGCATCCCCAGGTCTCACCTGGAGGCTGACACCTCTAGTGTGAAACAATGCAAGAAAGAAAAAAAATCCTTTGTGTGCTGCGCAGCCAGGACAGAAGAGTGTCCTTGTTCTCTAGCAAGAGGAAGCAGCCATTTGGGGTTCCTGCAGGTCCCACATGGCCTTCCTTGAATTCTGTAACGCTGCAGGGAAGCTAACAGGAATTATGGAACTCTTTTGAGAATCCAAAGTATTGCCAAGTCAAGATACGTGCCCATCTCTGGCGATCACACTTCCCCCTTCTTCCTTCCCAGCACCTTTTGAGTCTTTGCTTTATCCTCCCCACAGCTGTGAGAAGTAGGCTACTCAGAAGGTCCCCCAGCTGCACGTCTCCTGGTAGAGGGGGGATGGCCCCCAGGCCTAGACACACTGCCTCTCAAACCTGACTGTGATAGGAAAACAAACAGAGAGAAACAGATCTCACTGAAAACGGATATTACCTGGATTCCATTTTGACAGAAGTCCTACAGAATAAAGAAACAAGGAAAACTACAAAAATAGGACACTTTTCTTTCTTTTATGATAGTGGATAGGTCTGTTTCTCTCTGTTTGGGATAGGAAAACGCCCGAGAGCCTGGCTTGGGGGTATACAGACTCAGCCCAAATGGCCAACAGGATTCCCAGGGTCTGCAGCATTTCCCCTCCTGCCTTGATGGGCTTGGCCGCAAGCTAGGGAACCAGCTGCTTCCATTGCTCCTGCTCCCCTCTCCCGGGCATAAGTGAGCTCTCTCGTGGTTTCTGTGCCTGGGAGGGGCGGAACCCACACACCTTCAACTGCCTCCTGTCTCCCTCCGTCTTCCTCGAGCCTGCCTGTTAATTTCCACTAACAGGTCATTTCCAGGAGGCGTGGCAAGGAGACCTGGCCATCCGACATCGCTTCTGGGGTTCCTTGAGGCCTGAAAAATTATTTCAGGGGCTCCTCTGTGGTCAAAAGGCTGGAAAAGGCTGATCAGGGCCATTGGAAACCCATTAGCCCCATCACACTCCAAGGGCAATAAATGCACACAGGATGGGCAGGTTGTAAGTAATATGTGCAATTCAGGGATGGGGCTTTCCTATCGGACCACAGACATGACAACTTTTCTCCTGTGCCATTACCTTCTGGAAGAGCGGGTCATCGACTGGAACTTTAAAGCGGTCGCAGAGATCCAAGAAGTCCGCCTTGTTCAGGAGCCCCAAGCCCTCTTGGTCTTGCTGTAGGAATGCCGCTTGCATGTCACTGTCCAGCAAGTAATTGTGTCGCTGCAGGTGTTCCTGGGTCTGAGCCACAGCTAGGTCGAGTTCCCGCTGCTCAGGCTCACTTGGATCCAGCCTGCCAGAGGGAGAGAGAGGCTTTGACCTGCACCTGAGCAGACTTGGGACAAGAGCCTGTTTGTCCACTTTTTCAACAGTTCATACACTGATTAGGTCTATGAATACAGTTCCCAAACAGCGAAACCTCAGTGGATCTGGAAGCCTTTTTCAATAACTGACACAGGGGAAGCAGTGGTGTACCTGGCTGATTTTGCCCCCAGAGCAGCTGGGAAAGGCTTGATAATGCAGGAGGGTGGAGCTTGGTGATGCAGGGGTGGGGGAACTGAACTCCATAGCTGCCCAAGAGAAATGCCCACCCCATCGCCTGACGCCTTCCCCATGGATGGTGGCAGAGGGGCCAGCCACCTCTGACTGTAAGTTCCCGAACGAATGACATGTCCCTGAATACCATCGCTCCTATTAAAAAAGACTATCAAGATCTGGGGAGGAAGCTCAAGCAAATGGGAGCACAAGTGGTATTCTCTTCAATCTTGCCTGTCAAGGGAAGAGGAATGCGTCGGGAGAGGAAGATAATGGAGGTGAATCACTGGCTGCGTAGTTGGTGCCGGCAGGAGAGATTTGGTTTCTGGGACCATGGGATAGGCTTTCTTGAGGAAGGCCTACTAGCACCTGATGGACTGCACTTATCGAAACTGGGGAAGAATGTGTTTGGCAGGAACCTGGGGAGATTCATCAGGAGAGCTTTAAACTAAAGCCACTAGGGGAAGGAGACGATCAACATAGGGAGTGTATGGAAGGAAAACGATCGGAGGCAGCCCAACCGGCAAGGCCAGCTCATAGGGAACCAAAAGTAAAAGGATTCAGATGTCTTTATACTAACGCCCGAAGCATGGGCAATAAAAAGGAAGAGCTGGAACTTCTCATGCTGATGGAAAAGTATGATCTAGTAGGCATCACAGAAACTTGGTGGAATGATTCTCATGACTGGAATGTAATGGTGGATGGATATGAACTGTTCAGAAAAAACAGAATAGATCGAAGAGGTGGAGGAGTGGCACTGTATGTGAGGAAAGGGCTTACCTGTCAGGAAATTCTAGTGAAGGAGAGCATATCTACAGTGGAAAGCATCTGGGTGAAAATAAGCGAGGGGAAAACAAACAGTGTGGTGGTTGGTGTCTGCTACCGACCGCCTGACCAACGAGAGGATGTGGATGCTGCACTTTGTGAGCAGCTTGAGAAAATATCCAAACGGCAGGATCTTGTCATCATGGGTGACTTCAATTTCCCAGATGTGTGCTGGGAAACAAACTCTGCGAAGCGTCCTCAGTCATGCAAGTTTCTGACCTGCCTGGCTGACAATTTCATTTATCAAATGGTAGATGAACCCACAAGAGGTTCAGCCATACTGGACTTAATACTGACCAACAGGCAAGAGTTGGTGGATGAGGTGAAGGAGGTGGGGACCCTAGGGGGAAGTGACCATGTCCTCATAGAATTCCTTTTGAGATGGGGAGCCAAGGAAGCTTGTAGCCAGACGCGGATGTTGGATTTTCGTAGGGCAAACTTTAATAAACTCAGAGACATGATGAGTATCATACCATGGACGAGAATGCTGGAAGGGAAGGGAGCATGTGAAGGGTGGGCGCTACTCAAACAAGAGCTATTGCATGCTCAATCAATGACTATTCCAGAAAGACGAAAACACTGCAGGAGCTCTAAGAAGCCTATTTGGATGAACAGAGAACTTCAAGAGGAAATAAGAAAGAAAAGGAAAATGTTCAGGAAATGGAGGGAAGGACAGAGCTCTAAAGAAGAGTACCTACAGGTTACTAGGCACTGTAGATCAATCATCAGAAAGGCCAAAGCTGAGAGTGAGCTAAGATTGGCCAGGGAAGCCCACTGTAATAAGAAAAGATTTTTCAGTTACGTGAGGAGCAAACGTAAAGTAAAGGAGGCAATAGGCCCGCTGTTGGGTGCGGATGGACAAACTCTAACGAAAGATGCAGAGAAAGCAGAAAGGCTTAGTGCCTATTTTACATCTGTTTTTTCCCACAGGTCAAAGTGTTTAGGCACGTCTAGAGATGGCTGTAGCCAAAGGACAGTGTCTGGGTGGCAGGTTAACATGGATAGAGAGGTTGTCGAGAGGCATTTAGCTGCACTGGATGAGTTCAAATCCCCTGGTCCAGATGAAATGCACCCGAGAGTACTCAAAGAACTTTCCAGAGAACTTGCACAGCCCTTGTCCATCATCTTCGGAACCTCTTTAAGGACTGGAGATGTCCCGGAGGACTGGAAAAGAGCAAACGTTATTCCGATCTTCAAAAAAGGGAGGAAGGATGACCCGGGAAACTACAGACCAGTGAGTCTGACCTCTGTTGTGGGGAAGATAATGGAGCAGATATTAAAGGGAGCGATCTGCAAACATCTGGAGGACAATTTGGTGATCCAAGGAAGTCAGCATGGATTTGTCTCCAACAGGTCCTGCCAGACCAACCTAGTTTCCTTTTTTGACCAAGTAACAGGTTTGCTAGATCGGGGAAATTTGGTTGATGTCATTTACTTGGATTTTAGTAAAGCTTTTGACAAGGTTCCCCATGATGTTCTGATGGATAAGTTGAAGGACTGCAATCTGGATTTTCAGATCGTTAGGTGGATAGGGAATTGGTTAGAGAACCGCACTCAAAGAGTAGTTGTCAATGGTGTTTCATCAGACTGGAGAGAGGTGAGTAGCGGGGTACCTCAGGGTTCGGTGCTCGGCCCGGTACTTTTTAACATATTTATTAATGATCTAGATGAGGGGGTGGAGGGACTACTCATCAAGTTTGCAGATGACACCAAATTGGGAGGACTGGCAAATACTCCGGAAGATAGAGACAGAGTTCAACGAGATCTGAACACAATGGAAAAATGGGCAAATGAGAACAAGATGCAATTTAATAAAGATAAGTGTAAAGTTCTGCATCTGGGTCAGAAAAATGAAAAGCATGCCTACTGGATGGGGGATACGCTTCTAGGTAGCACTGTGTGTGAACGAGACCTTGGGGTACTTGTGGATTGTAAACTAAACATGAGCAGGCAGTGTGATGCAGCGGTAAAAAAGGCAAATGCCATTTTGGGCTGTATCAACAGAGGCATCACATCAAAATCACAAGATGTCATAGTCCCATTGTATACGGCACTGGTCAGACCACACCTGGAGTACTGTGTGCAGTTCTGGAGGCCTCACTTCAAGAAGGACATCGATAAAATTGAAAGGGTACAGAGGAGAGCGACGAAGATGATCTGGGGCCAAGGGACCAAGCCCTATGAAGATAGGTTGAGGGACTTGGGAATGTTCAGCCTGGAGAAAAGGAGGTTGAGAGGGGACATGATAGCCCTCTTTAAGTATTTGAAAGGTTGTCACTTGGAGGAGGGCAGGATGCTGTTTCTGCTGGCTGCAGAGGAAAGGACACGCAGTAATGGGTTTAAACTTCAAGTACAACGATATAGGCTAGATATCAGGAAAAAGTTTTTCACAGTCAGAGTAGTTCAGCAGTGGAATAGGCTGCCTAAGGAGGTGGTGAGCTCCCCCTCACTGGCAGTCTTCAAGCAAAGGTTGGATACACACTTTTCTTGGATGCTTTAGGATGCTTAGGGCTAATCCTGCGTTGAGCAGGGGGTTGGACTAGATGGCCTGTATGGCCCCTTCCAACTCTATGATTCTATGATTCTATGATTCCCCCGTCAATCCAGAGGGAAGGCCATAGAGATTCACACTGCCTGAAGCAGTTGTCGAGTAGAGCAGTGCACCTCACCTTGGGTCCGTGGCATCTGCCTGAACCCACTCCAGTGGCTGATGTGGAGGCCCAGAGAGGGGCCATTAGGCGGCACACCATTGTGGGGAAGCATCACACCCTTCCTCAGTCCACAGCATCCAGACAGGCAACTGCCACAATATACTGCCTTCTGCTCGCAGGGGCAGGGGTCAGGGACACACGAAGGGGGTGCCTAGGGGCACTGTTGGGCCTGCCATGGGCAGGTCACGAGTCACAGCCTCCCTGGCTCCTTCCCTTGCCCCCCCCCATCATGGCACCCAGGGCCCATATCCTAGCTGCCACCCCTTATAAATATCTCTAAGGGGAAGATAGTCATTTAAAGAACAACATCTGATTTTCAGGATTCATTTTATTTAGACCCCGCCTCCTCTGTCCTCATAAATGCCACCAAGAAGCGAACAAAACATCTTTACACCGCTCCATGGGAGTGGTATAAATAAAAGGCTAAGGGCTGTGTGGAAGGGCTCGGTCCAGGATGGGGGGGGGGGGCAATGATTGGCCCCTTGCCCCCGGGCTGACAAACGGAGGGCCCAGTCGGCAGGCTGCCACTTGTCAGCCCTCCTCCTGACCCGCCCACCCCACAACCTGGCCCGCCTTCGGCGGCCAGCCGCCATTTCACAGCTGGCTTCTGACAAGGCAGGTAGGCAGCCACCCACTCTTCCCTGCCGTGCACCCCTTGGAGGGGGGGGGGCGGCCTGCCCACAGGACCCTTTGTCTCCACCCCAACCTCCTTGCCGCTGCCGCTTCGCTCCTGCACTCCACCAACCCTTTCCCACCCCCCTCCTCCCCCGCCCCATCTACCAAGCCTGCCCCCCCGCAAACCTCCACCGCTGCTTCCCTTGCCCACCTTGACCCCGCGCCATCGACCCAGGCCGCCCCCCCTCCCCGCTAACCTCCGCCGCCGCTTTCCCGCCCCCACCCATTCTTACCCACCCATCGCTACCTCCCCCTCCCCCAACGGAACCTTCCCCCCTTCCTCCCACCCCTGCCCCGTCCCCTTTCAGCCCACCTACCTACCTCCCTTCCTGCCTTCCTTCCTCCCAGCATTCACTTTCTCCGTCTTTCCTTCCTTCCTTTTTTCCTTCCTTTTTTCCTTCCTTTTTTCCTTCCTTCCTTCCTCCTATCTGCCTCTCTGTCTGTCTCTCTCTCCTTCTTTCTTTTTCTTTCTCTCTTTCTTTCTTTCTGATGTAGCTTTGTCCCACAAGTCATTTAATTCTTAGATAATAAATTAAAGCTTTAAGATGCAAACTTTTGTGTGCAAGCACAGTTCTTTAGATACATGCACACAAAATCTTGCTTCAGACCAACACAGTTACTCACCTCAATCTGTCTTTAAGAACATAAGGAAAGCCATGGTGGCCCAGACCAATGCCCCCCACCCAGTCCAACACTCTGTGTCATACAGAGGTCAAAACACAGGAGCCATCAGGACTCCAGAAGCCCTCCCACTGTTGCCCCTCAAGCACTGAGAATACAGAGCGTCACTGCCCCAGACAGAGTGTTCCATCTATACCTTGGGGCTGTTCTGTGGGATTATAAGTCATGGACTGGGTGGTAACCACTGGACCACCTTCCTCCTTGATGCAGTTCAATCACCCCCCTAGACACACACACACAAACACACAGAGTGGCAGTTCTGTAAAGGTGTGTCAAGAACAATGTGTGTCTGGGGGGGGGCAAAATGGGAGTCGTTAATGCCAAAAAAGCCCATGGCAAATAATACATATTTTAGACAACATCTCACTGCAGAATTTCTGGCAGAGAGCTTAGTGCAGCCTTTCTCAACCAAGGTTTAGTGAAACCTGGGGTTTCTTGATGGCCCTGGAACGTTTCCTGAGTGGGTGCAATTTAATCCATTTGTAACACATTTTTTTCAATTTGTTAAACATTTATCAGATGATATGACCGTATAAGATCATCTTGACACCTCCCCTCCCAAAATGGCCAATGATGCGCCTTGAGGGGTTGGGAAGGAGAGGGGCCCCAGGTGGGCATGTCTACAGCTCTGCTTCCCAACCATATTCTGCACCATCATGCCACTTCTGGGGTTTCTCGAAGCCTGAGGAAGGTTTCAGGCTGAGGAAGGTTTCAGGGGTTTCTGAGTGGTAAAATGTTTGAGAAAGGCTGGCTTAATGTATGAAAGGATCTAATATCTACAGAGCTCAAAGACATACTGGTTTGCTTAGAACTACCAAGGTGGCAGCCAACCACACTCAAGGGAGTGAGAGCCAGTCATGGCCAGCTTGTGGTGATGGAGCCAAACTGCCCCCTGGGCCCTGCAGTGAATCCCCTCAACCACCCCTTCCACTGCATAATGTAGGCAGTTGGCTTGAAACCAGCAGGCCCCATGGCCTTCCATTAGCCAATGAAGTGACGGCTTCTGGAAACACATCTGGAAAGGCTGACCTGGTTGCTTCTGGGCCCTGATTCCTGGTCAGGCCCTGCATGTCTCCTCTGAAGGCCTACCTCTGTACTGCCTCTGTTGCTGCCTGGCGAGGAGCGAAGTGATTCCTCATAGATTGTAGGACGGCTTCTGGGAAGCTCCCCGGATTGCTTTCCATGTAATTCAGGACATATATGTCAGCATCGGTGATCACAAAGCGGTGGCCAAAGACTGGAGGAGAGACAGCCCGTTAATCATCACTGGAAACGGTCACTCTCTCTCTCTCTCTCTCTCTCTCTCTCCCCCCCCCCCCCGAACTCTCTGTTTTTGCCAGGCCCTGCAACTGAAGCAGGGCCACCAGCCTCCTTTTAAGCTGGAAGGCACCTGGAGAGTTTTGGAAAAAGGATCATGGGGCCACCACGACGTCAAAAGGCCAAGCACAGGCATATAAGGGAGGAAGTGATACTTCCAAATGGGTACTCTCTGTAGGCCCTGACCTGGATAGACCAGGCATCAGATCTTGGACGCTGAGCAGGGTCAGCCCTGGCTAGTATTTAGATGGGAGGTCATCAAGGAATATCAGGGCAGTGGCGCAGAGGCAGGCAATGGCAAGCCACCACTGAATGCCTCTTGCCTTAAAAACCCTACAGGATTGTCCTGCATCTTATGCAACTTGACAACAACAACAAAACACTCCCTGGAGACTCAAAGGAGGAGGAAGGAGGTCAGGACTGGCCCCAGGCTTCAGGGAAGAAGCCGAGAAACATGGAGGAGGGTGCCATGACACACATGGCTGCGGAACACTGGAGCACCAAACACTGGTGGTAAAGGGGTTGGTGCTGTCTCCTAGTTCCATCTTAATTTCTTTGGACTTGGTTTTCCTTCTCAGTTCCAGGCAGATAGCAAGGACCTTTTTTTTTTACTGGGGCCTTAAAGCTACAGGCTTGGAACCAAGCAATGGGCTCACAACTGCTAAAGTGAGTTTACTGTATGCCAGGAGTGGCCAAACTGTGGCTCTCTTAAAGTCCATGGACTACAGTTACCATGAGCCACTGGGATCATGGTAACTGTAGTCCATGGACATCAGGAGAGCCATAGTTTGGCCACCCCCGAGGTATGCTGTGAGCCACTTGCACAGACAGTTATACCCAACAAGGGTGATATGTAATGGAATACATGAAGGCACAAAGCTGCTTTATAAAGAATCAGACCCCTGGTCATCAAAGTTGGTCTTGTCTACTCAGCTTCGGAGTGGCTCAGGTTGAGGTCTTTCATATGAGCCATTGCCTGGTCCTTTAACCTGGAGCTGCTGGGGACGGAACTGGGACTTTCTGCATGCTAAGAAGATGCTCTTCCATTGAGCCCCAGCTGACCCTTCCCTTACTCCTTCTTTGAGCTTAAGCTCTATTTGTCCCTCTATGTGCTAGACATGAATGTACCCAAAACACAAGATAGACTATTTCTGGATGACCTCCTAAAGAGAACATGGACCACATCCATTTTTTCCAGCTTTTTCACTCAGCCCTGCCAAGTTCCCCTCCTGATTACAGTCTTTTGTCCACTCAGGTCCCATGCAGAGCATTAGGGGGGGACCTCTTATTCCATTCCTACCACCTGAACAGTTGCTGGAAAGTTGTAAACCTACTAAAACAGCACCGAGTGAACTACATCCAGGCTTCTGTGTTTCTGCCTAGGATACTTAACCCTAGCCCTGGTCTTGGAAGCTAAGTAGGGTCAGCTCTGGTTAGCATTTGGATGGGAGTTCACCAAAAGTCCAGGGTTGCTGTGCAGAGGCAAGTGATGGCAAATGACCTCTGGTCACGTTTCATGTCTTGAAAACCCCATCAGGGGGTGCTGCAAATTAGCCACGCGTTGAAAGCATCAAAAAAAATTCCTACTTTGCCTTCCCACTTACCTGACACCTTTGACTCACCTTCCACCGTGGCCCCAATAGTGAAGTCAGCTGGTTCATAGTAAACAGGGTTGTCTGGGTAGGAGCCTGGCTTAGGGACTTTTGTCTTGCCCAGGTATTTGCCCGCAATGACCCCTGAATTGCGCACGGGGGGCTCGTGGATGCTAATCATGTCCGTGGCCAGGCAATACGAGAGGACAAAGCAACGCTTTCGATCTTCTGGATTTGGGGACTCCTGCAGAGATCAAAGTGAGATGCTGGGTCAGGGTTCACATGAAAAAATACACCCCTATTACTGACCATAGCCGCCCGGCTTAGCTTCTGAGATCTGACAGCAGGCTAGCCAGGCCCATCCAGGCCAGAGCCTCTAACGTGCAACTGGACTCAAATACAAAGAGGTCTGCACTCTTAACCACTACACCAAGCAGCAATTTATTCTATTCGTGAATAATATTTGTGTACTAGAACAGTGGTCCCCAACCCCCGGGCTGCGGCCCGGTGCCGGGCCGCAGCTCCCTCTTCCCGCCCCCCCCCCACAGCGAGAAGCTCGCCAGGCTGTGAGTAAATCGGCCACCGAAGCGGCCGATCAGCTTGCGGCCCGGCAAGCTTCTTGCTTTGGGAGGGGGCGGGAAGAGAAGCTTGCCGGGCCGCAAGCTGATCGGCCGCTTCGGTGGCCGATTTACTCGCAGCCTGGAGGGGCGGGGAGAGGGAGCCGTGGCCGCCGGCATGGCGGGGCGCAAATGCGCACGCGCAGACTTGCCGCGCGTGCACGTTTGCGTCCGGCGGGGGCGCAAACACGCACGCACGGCAAGTCCGCGCATGCGCGTTTGCGCCAGGGCTGCCGCGCACGTGCGGGGCCCCGGGTCGCCCTCTCCCCGCACCCCGGCGCAGCGGTCCGCAGCCTGACAAAGGTTCCAGACCACTGTACTAGAACCCCCATCTAATGCATCTAATGCAATGATCCTCATTATGATGGCGGAATGTGCCATCAAGGACTTATGACAAATCCATAGGATTTTCAAGGCAAGAGAGGTTTCAGTGGGGTTTGCCATTGCCTGTCTCTGCACAGGAACCCTGGACTGCCTTTGTGGTCTCCCATCCCAGGACTCACCAGGGCCAAGGACATTAAATGGTAATAATATTGCCCCAATATATTTGTTGACAAACTGAGCACACAGGTCTGCTGCACTGCAGGACCTAAAAAGGTTCTTAAACTGGCACCAAAATCTATGCCTGCATTCAAACTGAACAAGAAGCCACCACCTTCTATCCTGCAGCTCTACAAAAAGTGTTACAATTCTTAACTGGCAACAACTTGCTTGTTTGACAGAATCTACCTTCTGCTGTTCTATATCGGAGATTTCAACAGATCCCGTATTCAGCTAGGTTGTGCCCATGTGGACAATGCTGTATAGAATCAATTACACACATTTTCTTCCATTGTCAATTTTATTCTTTGATCTGAGCCAAATTTCTTAACTCACTGCTGTGTAAAAGAGAACAGCATTCAGATGAACGAAAGACTCAGTTTCTTTTGACATCCCAGAACCCTGATATAATTGAACCAGTTGCAAAGTTTTTATATCTCGCCATGAGAAATCGTGAATGTATTATGTCTAAAGCATGATTTTTGCCTTTGTTCTCACTAGCAGTGGATCCTTTTGCACTTTCCCTTCTTATATTGTACTTTTATATACTATTAAAGGCTTGTTGTTGTTGTTGTTGTTGTGTACTTTTTAAACCTTTTTGTAAACCATCCTGAGCTTCCAGAGAAGGATTCAAAAATAAAATAAATACATTTCCAAAATAAATACATTTCCAACTTGCTTGATGAGAAAAGGTGGCCCGTCTTTACTCTCTTCCAGTCCTCCGGGACATCTCCAGTCCTTAAAGAGGTCCCGAAGATGATGGACAAGGGCTGTGGAAGTTCTCTGGAAAGTTCTTTGAGCACTCTCAGGTGCATTTCATCCGGCCCAGGGGATTTGAACTCATCCGGTGCAGCTAAATGCCTCTCGACAACCTCTCTATCCATGTTAACCTGCCACCCAGACACTATCCTTTGGCTACGGCCATCTCTAGATGTGCCTAAACCCTTTGACCTGTGGGAAAAAAACAGATGTAAAATAGGCGCTGAGCCTCTCTGCTTTCTCTGCATCTTCCGTTAGAGTTTGTCCATCTGCACCCAACAGTGGGCCTATTGCCTCCTTTACTTTACATGTGCTCCTCACATAACTGAAAAATCTTTTCTTGTTACAATGGGCTTCCCTGGCCAATCTTAGCTCACTCTCAGCTTTGGCCTTTCTGATGATTGATCTACAGTGCCTAGTTACCTGTAGGTACTCTTCTTTAGAGCTCTGTCCTTCCCTCTATTTCCTGAACATTTTCCTTTTCTTTCTTAGTTCCTCTTGAAGTGGCTGCTTTAGAGAGAGGGATTTATGGCAATGTACCTCACTGTGATTTTTCACCTCGTCAAAACTTACCTCCCGAAGACTTCACCACCAAAACTCCAGAAATTTTTTAACCCAAAGCTGGTTACCCCCATTGCCACTGAGGTTAAGGAGGAAAAACAGTCTGGGGTCATATCCCTTGCTTCCCTTTGCACCTCTCATGGGCAATCCTTCCACTGTTAAGTGGGTTCTAATGGTATTTGGCAGGCCTGCCCATGGAATGGCAGTGCGCTGGGGTGAGCAGGAAGAAGAAGAGTTGGTTCTTATATGCCGCTTTTCTCTACCCGAAGGAGTCTCAAAGTGGCTTACACTCGCCTTCCCTTTCCTCTCTCCACAACAGACACCCTGTGAGGAAGGTGAGGCTGAGAGGGCCCTGATATGACTTAAGAAGAATCATGGAATCATAGAGTTGGAAGGGGCTATACAGGCCATCTAGTCCAACTCCCTGCTCAATGCAGGATCAGCCCTAAACATCCTAAAGCATCCAAGAAAAGTGTGTATCCAACCTTTGCTTGAAGACTGCCAGTGAGGGGGAGCTCACCACCTCCTTATGCAGCCTATTCCACTGCTGAACTACTCTGACTGTGAAAAATTTTTTCCTGATATCTTAGCCTATATCGTTGTAAAGGTAAAGGTAAAGGTATCCCCTGTGCAAGCACCGGGTCATGTCTGGCCCTTGGGGTGATGCCCTCGAGCGTTTTCATGGCAGACTCAATACGGGATGGTTTGCCAGTGCCTTCCCCAGTCATTACCATTTACCCCCCAGCAAACTGGGTACTCGTTGTATATCGTTGTACTTGTAGTTTAAACCCATTACTGCGTGTCCTCTCCTCTGCAGCCAACAGAAACAGCATCCTGCCCTCCTCCAAGTGACAACCTTTCAAATACTTAAAGAGGGCTAACATGTCCCCTCTCAACCTCCTTTTCTCCAGGCTGAACATTCCCAAGTCCCTCAGCCTATCTTCATAGGGCTTGGTCCCTTGGCCCCAGATCATCTTCGTCGCTCTCCTCTGTAACCTTTCAATTTTATTTACGTCCTTCTTGAAGTGAGGCCTCCATAACTGCACACAGTACTCCAGGTGTGGTCTGACCAGTGCCGTATACAATGGGACTATGACATCTTGTGATTTTGATGTGATGCCCCTGTTGATACAGCCCAAAAGGGCATTCGCTTTTTTTACCGCTGCATCACACTGCCTGCTCATGTTTAATTTACATTCCACAAGTACCCCAAGGTCTCGTTCACACACAGTGTTACCTAGAAGCGTATCCCCCATCCAGTAGGCATGCTTTTCATTTTTCTGAACAAGATGCAGAACTTTACACTTATCTTTATTAAATTGCATCTTGTTCTCATTTGCCCATTTTTCCATTGTGTTCAGATCTCGTTGAACTCTGTCTCTATCTTCCAGAGTATTTGCCAGTCCGGATGCAATTTAATAAAGATTTAATAAAGAAGAAGAGTTGGTTCTTATATGCTGCTTTTCTCTACCCAAAAGTATCTCAAACTGGCTTACAGTCACCTTCCTTTTCCTTTCGCCACAACAGACACCCTGTGGGGTAGGTGGGACTGAAAGACCCCTGTTATCCCTTTATTAGTGCTGTGGTGAGTCCAAGATCACCCAGCTGGTTTCATGTGGGGGAGCACAGAATCAAATCCAGCTCACCAGATTAGAAGTCTGCACTCCTAACCACTACACCAAGCAGGCTTTCTCACTACACCAAGCTGGCTTCCAGCTAGTGCTGGGGAGAAGGCTACTTCCACAACATGGGATAGCTCAGCATAAACTAGAAGCAAGGCAGAGGATGGAAAACAGGAAACATTACTAGCAAAATAGTACAAAACAAACAAACAAAAAAACAAAAAAACCCTGCATGTACATTTCACACACACTGAGTGAATAACATGCTTGCACTCCACTTTCAATGCATTTTAGCCATCGTTTACAAGTGGATTTTCCCATTTCACACAGTGAAATCTGGTTGTAACTTGAAAGTGGACTGAAGGTGAATTACCTGAAGTGTGTGAAAGTTGGGCCCATTATGCATGGCAGTGGCTGCGATGGGCTACTGCTGGTTTCTTGCGGCAGGACAGCATGCCCCACCCGTTCTCATGTACCAAGTGGGGACGATCTCCAACGCTGGACACAGTCTGTCCCGGCTTTTGGTGTGTACACATGCCAGCCAGGGTGGGAAGTTTCCACCACATTTCTCGGCAATGATGGGAGGGCAGGGGGAGGGGGTTACTTCCACGAGGGTGGGATTGCATGATTACACAATCCCATCTTTGTGGAAGGTAAAAAAAAAAGCCCATTCAGCTCCATGGTGCCACAAAGCCAAATGGGGCATTTTCTGTCCCTTCTGGGACACCATAGGCAGGTATGCACTTCCTTGCAAGCAGAGGCCTAGCCCAGTATGGCTACCAACAGCAGCCATGACAAAAAAGCGAATGCAAAAAATCAGCACTCCATTGTCACGGGGCATCAGAGGCCCTAAAGCAGGCCAGGGCAAGGGCAGGGTCAGGCTGGTGTCAACATTGTGCACAAGTGGGAATTTGCCCTGCTGCCGAGTGAGCACCGGCCCAGCCTTCCCCCCCACGCATTATCAGTACTGGTGGGCTTTCACACAAAGCACTCTCATTCAACTTTTAAATACACTTTGCAGTGGTTTTTACTGTGAGAAATGGGAAGATCCACTGGGACGTGATGACTAAAGCACACTGGAAGCATATTACTCAGCATGTGTAAAAAGAATTTGTAGAATAACCAACGTGGCAGGAGCAATCTTTGTTCCCTGTGAGTACCAGGAAAAGCAGTGGCTGCTATGCAGCGGCAGGCAATGGCAAACCATCTCTAACTGTCCTTGGCCCAAAAGTCCTACTGCAACATGACATCACTTTACAAGCACACCAGAGTTCGATCGTGGCCAGGAGCTCCAAGTTCAACACAATGGCATTGCATGAAACACAGTGGAGAATGTAGGTCTGTTCTCATCTCCTTCACCACACTCACGTAACATTTTGGGAGCACCAAGAAACCCGTTTTGTTTTGTTTTTTTAAGGAATTACTCATCTCAGAAGCCTTCTCCCACACTTCCCTCCAGCTTGCCCTGCTGAAATCTCACAGGTCAAATCAAGCCCCACTGCAATCTCAGTTCTTCGCTCAAAAAGGTAAGAGCGTTCTTCAGGAAACACCTCACCAGGGTGACTTTGTAGCGCAACACCTTGCGGTCATTCTGCAGCAGCTTGAGGATGTTCTTCTTAGGAGGCTTTGGAATCAGGCTGAAGCAGTTCTGGAGAGAGTCTTCAAGGAAGCCATAACCGTTGTAGGGAGGGATGACCTGTCATTAAAAGAAACCAAGGGCAAGGGATGGTAACACTGGACCACATGATTTAGGCTGAGCCACTGGAAATGGAACTCTATTCTTTTCAAGATGCTTCAGCTTCCACGGCTGCTGCGTTTTCTAACAGAGGCCCTCCACGTGGTAGTTTGTTCAGGCACCGTGATACCCACCAGCACGCTTACTCATCCTCCTTTGCTCTTTCCCCAAAGCCTCTCTTTGTCAAGCAAACAGCCAAATCTGGCTTTTCTCTAATTTACTGGAATAAGAGGTGTTTCAAAAGAGCCTCCCCTCGGGAATGGGGGGGAGGAGCCCACCTTTGTGCCTGCTGCAAACAGCCATTTGCAAACAAGGGCCTTCATCAAAGGAGGCAACATTCTGTAGAAAGATACAAAGTTTTGTAACTAGATCCAGCTCTCATGGAAACTGTCTTCTAAAGCCAGTGTGGTTTAGTGATTAACAGCAGTGGCCTCTGATCTGGAAAACCGTATTCGATCCTCCATTCCTCCTCCACAGGTAGCCAGCTGGGTGACCTGGGGCCCAGCACTTCTCAGAGGTCTCTCAGTCCCACCCACCTCAGAAGAAGAAGAAGAGATGGTACTGATATGCTGCTTTTCTCTACCCGAAAGAGTCTCAAAGCGGCTTACAACCACCTTCACTTTCCTCTCCCCACAACAGAGACCCTCGGAGGGAGGGGAGGCTGAGAGAGCCCTGATATTACTGAAGAAGAAGAGTTGGTTCTTATATGCCGCTTTCATCTACCCAAAGGAGTCTCAAAGCAGGCTTCCCTGTCCTCTCCCTACAAAAGACCCCCTGTGAGGTGGGTGAGGTTGAGAGAGCCCTGATATTCCTGCTCGGTCAAAGCAGTTTTCTCAGTGCTCTGGCGAGCCCAAGGTCACCCAGCTGGCTGCATGTGGGGGAGCACGGATTCAAACCTGGCTCGCCAGATTAGAAGTCTGCACTCCTAACCACTAAACCAAGTGGCTGTTAGTTGAGGGGAGAGAAAGGGAAGGCAATTGTATACCGCTTTGAGACTCCTTTGGGAAGTAAAGGGAAGTACAAAAAAAAAGGTTCTTTCTTCAGATATTATTAGCTCTGCTCTAGCCATCATTGTGGGGAAGGCACTGGCAAACCACCCCGTATTGAGTCTGCCATGAAAACGCTGGAGGGCGTCACCCCAAGGGTCAGACATGACTCGGTGCTTGCACAGGGGATACCTTTACCTTTACCTTTTTAGCCATCATTGGTGGGTAAAATCACAAAACTCCAACTCACTTACTTTGGTCATATCATGTAATCCAACTCAGTGGAGAAAGCAATTATGCTAGGACTGGTAAGTGGAAAAAGGAAACCAGGCCAACAGGGGGCCCAGTGGTTGGACACAATCGGGATGGGCACCAGTTAGAAGACTGCATGGCTAAGGGAGGCAGCACAGGATTGGGGATCATGGCAACAGCTGTGCCATGGGATCGCCAAGAGTTGGACACGACTGAATGGCTGACAACAACTACAACAGCCATCTGAATTGTCAATTGAAATCATTCCTTGGTCAGCTCTCCCTGAGACTTTGCTTGTGCTCTATAACCAAGGAGAAAACTCATAGATGCATGCATGTAGATCTCACCTTCCAGACATGACCAGGTCAAAGTTGCAATAGGAATGTCTCTCTAGGTCTTATAAGACGCAGGGTTGGACCCAGTGGCAGAAGGGAAATTTCCACCCTCCCCCTCCCATGGAAGATCACTGATTCCCTGCAATGCTGCTCCTTCAGGATAGGGGAGCCTGAAGAAGGATGTGAGGGGGATCTCTAGTGGGAAGGGGCGCTTGGTGGAAATTGCCAATTTAGTCTGCTTCCAGTCTGTAGTATGGTGACAGACACCAAATGGCTAAATCTACTTCTCAGGAAATGTTGCACTAATTTCAACAAAACTTTTGCAGGACAGGACTGGGGATGGAAGTCTTGGCCGTGTGGATCGATAGCTCTGCCATCTTCATCGAAACATTCTCGTTACCTGTTTCACGTCCTCCGGGGGCAGCTTCTTTACATCAACTGGCTGGAAGTTATCAATGCCAAACTTGTCCCGATAGAAATGCCGAGTGAACTCGTCACAATCGTAGATGAAGAAAGAGCGCCCGAGAAGGGTGGTGGACTTGCCCACAGCAAAATCTTTAGCTGTAAACCATTCTAGGACCTCCTGGTCAGAGATCTCCAGCACGCAAGTTGGGAAGGAGTCTTGTGGAAGAAAAGCAGGTTAGTTAGGCGAGGGTGGCCTTTGGGATGTCTACCCCAAAAGAGAAAATCCATTGTCCACTGAAAAGAAGGTTCAGTTTCCAGGGAAGAGAGACAAAACAACAGTGTTCCTTGCTGTGCAACAATAACAAGGAAAACAATATGCAATGGATTCAATCTGATCGTAGGAGATTTAGTGTTTGAAAGTAATTGTCATGATCTCAAAACATATTAGGGTTGCCAGGCTTCTATCTGTGAAAGGAGGCCTCCTACTGGCAAACCTCATCACCCACCAATACTCAGACAGGCCACAGAAGAATTTTGTCGAAGAAACTGGAATTGTGTGTGCAGCTGCTTGTAAATAAAATTAAATGCATCAGGAGATGACTGCCAAATTTCCCACATCTAATCTAGTGGCATCCCTGAAGATGACAATAGGCTGAGTTTTAATACACTTGAATGATAAAGTGGCTTAAATTCTCACTGGTGCTAGAATATGAATTGAAGGGAGATGTCACATCTCTCTACTAAAAGAGGTGTTCTCCCCAATGCAGACTAATGATCAACCTGGGTCCCTTATTCCTGCTTTCCTGGTGTAATGAGCATTACACATTTCACCAATATGTGCTCACTGACCCTCAAATACCTCCTCCTCTTTCACTAATCTGGGCAAACAACCAGAGTGCTCTTACCCTTTTTCTCCACAGTTATCTTGGGCAAGCGCTGACGTCTTATCAGCACGGGGAAAGGGTCTCTGCCGTCATTCCTTTCATGGCATTCCCGCACCTCCACAGTATCGTCCGCCAAGTAGTAATGAATGATAAAACGCCGGCTCTCACCAAACATGTTTACAGTGTCATCCCATATGGCGTAGAAACGAAGGACCTGAGAAAGGTGTGAACCAGAGCCAGAGCTCAGCAATGACACTGATTTGTCACCCCTATAAGGCTCTATCCCTGGCCTCCTCCGTGAAAAGGATCCCAGGTAGGAGGGCTATCAGGCAGACCTTGAAAAGCTGCTGTCAGAGACAGTAGGGGATTGGAGTGGGCTGATGATCTGACTCTTTGCAGACATGGCAGGGTAGGATAGAATGAGTCCGCAAAGCTCATGGGGTGACCTTGGGCCAGGCACTCTCTATCTACCTCATACGGCTGTTGTGGAAGAAAATGGGGGGGGGGGAAGAGTCATGCACACCACTCCAAACTTCTTGCAGGAGTAGGACAAAAACTTATGGATACATTGGCGAATGTGCAGACCAGACTTTTGTGAAGCCCTGGGGTTTCTTGGCATCCCTGGAAGGGTTTCCTAAATGGGTGGGAGTTAATTAATTTTAATAAAATTGTTAAACGTTTATTGGGTGATATGACCATATATGATCATGTTGCCCCACCCACCCCTTCCCAAAATGGCCAGTGATGGGCCTGGAGGGGGTGGGAAGCGGAGGGACTCTGTGTGGGTGTGGACACAGCTCTGCTCCCCAACCATATTCTGCATGATCGTGCCACTTCTGCCAGTTCTCGAAGCCTGAAGAATGTTTCAGGGAGTTTCGCAACAGTAAAAATGTTGAGACAGGCTGGTACAGATGGACAGATGGAAGGAGAAGCAGACAGATAAACAGACAGACAGCTAAGTCTAGCAATGCCAGTAGTTCTCAGCTCAAATAGAACAAAAGAAACAAAAGCACTTCATCCACATGAAATTATCAACAGTATCCATATGCATTTATGGATGAGCAGCAAGAAATTAATAAAGATTTACCAAAAAGAAAATGCAGAGGAAGAGGAAACTGGAAGAATTCCCAATTCTGGAAAGGCCTGTACAAAAAGACAGAGGGATGGGGGATCCTGCTATATAATTTTTTGCATTGTTTAACACGTCATGTTAATGCATGTGCAGTCCTGCAGTTCCGTTTTCAGATGTCTACTTGGTTCCATATGTCAACAGTATAAATTCTACTGGGTTGTCTCTTGGATGTCCCATCCTGTGGACTTACCCTGTATAATCGAACTTCATTCCCAGTGAGAAAAGAGAACAATAAATAACTTACATTTTTATAAAATGGGCCGTGAGGACAAAGCAGACAAGAGGGTGTGTCATACGTTGCAGGGCTGCCCTTGCCAGGGTCCTTGGTGATCCAAAGCAGAGCAAACATTTGCATGGGACAGTGGACACTCAGTGCAGGCCACACCCCACTGCCCTGCTCTGCCTCCTGCAATGCACATCTGAGAGCCTTATCGTCCCAGAATCCCCCAAGCACCAGCCAAGCCCTATGGCCCAGGCCAGAATCCACCCTGACACTCACCTTTTTGTCAAAGGCCAGGAATTGTTTCAGCTGGTCAAAATTCGAGGGCGTGACGTACATGCGCAGAGGCATTTTGCGCAACTCTGTGTAAGGGTCAAAAACCATAGTCTCTGGGGGGTTCAGTTCGATCCCTTGGCTCTCCAGGAAAGTCTAGTAGAAGACAGGGACAGGTCAGAATGTTTGGAGGAAAGAAGGCAAAGGTCAAGGATTGTACTCAGGAGGGGAACCTTCACTACAGCTTCAGCTCATCAGAAATCCACATCTCCCTACAGCAAACACCTGGAGTAATAACTCCACAGCACCCAGTACCAAAACAGAACAAACACAGGCGAGGCTTGACCTGGGCCCTGCTAGGCCATAATCCAACACAACCAGCTACAATATAACCAGTGATAAATGAAACTGCCTAGCATGCCAGAGGTCCTGGGTTTTGCTGAAAGGGTTGTGTGGAAAGTGATGTGAAAGACCTCCACCTGAGACCCCAGAGTAGACAAGACTTACCTTGTTGGACCAGTATAAGGCAGTTTCATGACACTGCATATGTCTTCAGGTGTACTTTACATGATACACTTAAGAGACATTCGTCTAGGCCAGACTTTTTCAGTTTCTTTACCATTGAGAAACCACAGAGACATTCTTCAGCTCCTCGCCTAACCCCTTCCTTCCTTCCTTCCTCCCTCCCTCCCACCCTTCCCCTTTCCTAGCTCCCTTCCTTCGTCCCTCCCTTCCTTCTTCCCTTCCTCCCTCCCTCCTTCCTTCCTCCCTCCTTTCCCCCTCCCTCCCTCCCTCAGTCCTTTCGGGCCCTCTTCTCTATATAAAATTAATTAACTCAACATATTCACAACTCCCCACGATAGGACATCTGGGTTCTCAGTTGGATGGGAATCCCCAGTGCTGTGGCCTTTCCCTACACCAGGGTAACATGAGAAGCCCTGAAGCAAAGGGGAGAAAATGCGCTGCAGTTCCTCCCCAGGCCAGCATTCACCCTTGGGAAACAGACTAAAATCTCAGAGTGTTGGCTTGGTTGCCATGTGATACACGAGGGAACAGTGTAGCTGCACTGTTCAGGTCCAGTAAGAGCCTACACCTGGCTTTCTCAGCTAGGGTATCATGAAACTCGGGTTTCTTGATGGCCCTGGAAAGGTTTCATGAATTTCGTAATTTTTATATATCTTTTAAAAAATTGCTAAACATTTATTGGGTAATATGACCATATTGGTCATGTCAATCTTCCCCAACCCCCAAATGGCCAATGATGGGCCTGGACAGGGTGGGAAGGGGAGGGGCCCAGGGGGCCATGTGTTCAGCTCTGCTTCTCAACCATATTCTGCACAATCACATCATTTCAGGGGTTTCTTGATGCCTGAAGAATGTTTCAGAGGTTTCTCAATGGTAAAGAAACTGAAAAAGTCTGGCCTAGACGAATGTCTCTTAAGTGTATCATGTAAAGTACACCTGAAGACATATGCAGTGTCATGAAACTGCCTTATACTGGTCCAACAAGGTAAGTCTTGTCTACTCTGGGGTCTCAGGTGGAGGTCTTTCACATCACTTTCCACACAACCCTTTCAGCAGAACCCAGGACCTCTGGCATGCTAGGCAGATGCTCTACCACTGAGTCACAGCCTCTCCCCATGTTTATGGAGAAAAGCAGGTGAGAAATATGTTAAATGCATAAAGCAGGCAATAAAGCAGAAAATACATTCCTGGAAATTATTGAAGCAATCCGGCCAACCAAGATTCATGTTTGAAATCATGTTTCAAGGGCTGAAACTGGACGGAGCTCTTATTCCAATCCCAGGTCGATTCAGTCCCCGCGGTCTCCAATGAATGTGATTTCCATTTTGATTTTGTCCAATTTAAATTTTTCCTCTGCAACAAGCGTGATTGACCCAGAGTGACCCTACCTTTTCCCTACAATATCCTAGAGTGGATATAACCCTCAATATCTGAAAAATTGGCATGAGAAAGCATGCAGATCTCTACCAGTTCCGATCTTGCTGCTGAGCCTCCATGGTAGAGAAGTCCTGACTAGTCAAGGCTTCAGTTCAAAGGCTTCCTCATTCCAAGGCTGCAAGCTTGCCTTAAAGGGGAAGCCCTAATTTCTCTCAGCAGAAGCTCCAGAAGCGCTAACTTCTCTCAGTAGAGATTTGCCTGTTGGTTGTTTTTCCCTCCTCTGCTGTCTCCAATTGTCCCCCCCCCCACTTCAAGAAAAGAAAGAAAGAAGCTCCTGCTGCACTTGGCTCCCCCCCCCCCCGAGCTTCCCTAACCACATGCAGAACACTTTTCTGTTTCCAAGGGGGGGGTGTAAACACGAGTTCAAATCGATCTGGATTCAGCAGGATCCACAATGGAATAAACAAAGTAAGTGCAGATACAGCCAAGGTTATAACGGCTAGTTTGATTTCTCAATAACCGCGCACACCTAATTCTGCAACAGAATGACCTAGGAGCATTACCTGTGTGAATGGATCGCAATCAGCTATCCGGAAAGTCTTGCCATATATGGTAATGTTGATGCCTCGGTTTAGGTCCTTCCAATGGTAATGGTCCCCGCGGTCGTTCTTCGGCAGGCGCTGCCGCTTGATGAACTTGCCTTGTGGAATCCCAGAATTTTCCACAATTGGCTCCATGACGGACATGGTGTCATCTTCTAGGTAGTAATAAATGCCCACTTGCCGGACACGGAAATGCTCCTCAGTAGATATGGGGACATCTTCTTGGAAGTAACCGTTGAACTTCAGCACCTGCAAAGGAAGAAGAGCCCCCGAAAAGCAGAAGTTGAAGGACTTTAATGATAACATTGACAGGAGGACCCCTCAGGAAAGAGGCACTGCCCTTAGGCTTGGGAGTGAATGTGTCCCTGCTCCCTTCTAAGAACTTCAAGCCAAGAAAAGACACCATCTCTGGGAATAGGAGGGACACTCTGCTCAACAGCCGGCTAACAGCAGAACAAAGTCACAAAATCTTTGACTCAGCTCTGAAAGTCTAAGAAATATTTTCTCCTTTAGAATGAAAGAAATACTTGTAAAGACAATATGGGTGCTCTGCAGGCATATTTAGCTCAGAGCCAGCTTGGTGAGAGAGACAGAATGGGCGTAGTGTTTAAGAGTGGCTTCCCCTCTGCAATGTAGCTAGCTGGATGACCCTGGGCCAGTCACAGTTCTCTCAGAGTTCTCTCAATCTCACCTACCTCACAGGGTGTCTGTTGTGAGGAGAGGAAGGGAAGACGATTGGAAGCTGCATTGGGACTCTTTTGTAAATTGAAAAGTGAAGTATAAAAACCAACTCTTCTTCTAAAATTCTACAGATAGTTTTAAAGCCATTACTGTGTGTCCCATCCTCTGCTGCCAACTGGAACCTTTCCCTGCCCTCTTCTAAGTGACAACCTTTCAAATAAATTGTGTCTGAAGAACTGTGCATGCACACAAAAGCTCATACCTTGAATGAAACTTTGTTGGTCTTAAAGGTGCTACTAAAATTTGTTCTGCTGCTTCAGACCAACACAGTGACCCAGCTGAATCAAATACTTTCAAAGACAGCAATCATGCCCCCCTCCAAAACTGTTGAAACTGTGGCAATCTTCAGGCAGTGACTCAGGACATCTCTACACTCTTGTTATTGTTGCTGTCATTACTGCTATTATTATATTTGTTACTCAGTCTTTCTCTCTGACCTTGGGGCGTGTTACATCAAACCACACAACACAATTTAAAAAGTGTCAAAATATAGTCTAGAATAAATAATTGAAATCTTAAATAAAATAGTTCTTCAACGCCTGTTTCTAATCTTTCAGCAGCAGGAGGGGGAGAGGGATTTTAACAGCCCCAGATGGGTGAGTGGGGCTTTGACAGGGAGGCTAGTTTTATGCACACGCACACACACACAATATCTTTATTGGCATAAAGCAGATTAGCAAGATAAACAAAGATAGTCAAGATACATCAGTCAGTTTAAATTTAAAAACTGAAGACAGAAATTCAGCCATAATAAAAGTAACATCGGCATCCCTATCACTCAATAAAAATGGCAGATTAGGTCTCTTGAATGGTTTCTCCATTTCGGTATAAAAGGTATAATGTGTCTTCGCTGGATAATGAACAAGGGACAATCCAGCAAGATATGTTGGATGGTGTCAGGAGAATTTGATTCACAAGTGCATAGTCTGTTTTCGGAAGGAATCTTGGCAAATCTCCCTTGTAATACTTTGGATGGAAAGGCGTTCAGCCGAGCAAGTGAAAACGCTCTGTGATAGAAGCGATTTGCCAAGTTATAGACATAAGCCGGCAGCATCCCATGCTTCACTTGGAGATCAAGAGCACGGGGAGAGCAAATTACCAGAACACTAGGATGGATTTTTTGAAATTCCTGATCAAGTAGCCTTTGTTTGATTTGGCACATAATGGAAGATTCATTCAGACATAAGATGTAATTGTAGTCAATACCAATTTGCTGGAGTGTAAGGATGGTAGAGAACCATTTAAATTTAAAAGAGTCTCTCAGTAAACAGGCCTATCTTGATAGACTATCTGATCGAACCCTAAAATGCAGTTTTAGCCAATATTTGAAGATGAAAATCCAGGCCTTAGTTTCAAGAAGATTATGGCCAATTTCAAGACATAAAGGGTCTTGATTTGGAGTTCCCAAAATTTGCCGGAAAAAGGCAGACTGTAACCTTGCAAGTTTTTGTTAAAACCTGAGATCCAGAGAGGGATACCATATAAAATTTGGGGAATAATTTTTGAGTCAAACACACGACAGGCAGCTGGGACAAACTGATTACCTTTAAGGATAGTTTTATGCATTGGTGTTTATTGGGCCTCAAGTAATCCCTCCTCCTGAGCAAAGACACCATCTTCTTTCAGCCACCTACAGCTAAAGGATAGACTTATATCCCTAAACTTTGCACTTAGAATCATAGAATCATAGAGTTGGAAGGGACTCCTGGGTCATCTAGTCCAACCCCATGCACTATGCAGGACACAACCCTATCGCTCATACACTGTAATCTGCCACCCCCTTAAGCCTTCACAGAATCAGCCTCTCTGTCAGATGGCTATCCAGCCTCTGTTTGAAAATTTCCAAAGATGGAAAAGACTTCACTTTCCTACACAGGGCTTGGCCATCACTGACTCAGACATTCTTGGACAATACCTTTTTGTCAAAAGCCACATGTGCTGGGATGAAGTCCGAAGGTGGAGCTTGCTTGGGCTGGCCATAGGTGAGGGTGGGTCGCTTGTTGGACAGCTCATCTAATTCAGCCTGGGACAGCTGGTTGACGTGAAGTCGCTCTCTTCCTATCCCCATCGTCGGCAGCTGCTTAAAGGCAAATCCATTCTTGAAACTCAGAGTCTGAGAGCGATGAAAAGCAGTTTTCTAATGGAGAGGAAAAAATCTACCGTCAGATGCTCTACGTGCTACTAACTACACAGACATGCTTACTCAGATGGAAAAGCCAGACATAAAGAAAAGCTTTAGTTGCTCGTGCTTTTTCTCCCAAGGAGAAACTACACACGGGTTCTCTCCCTGTTTAAATTCAAGCTTTTGAAGCAGACGTATCCAGCAGTGTCCAGGACAGACAAAAGGAAATACTACTTTACACAGAGTCCAGTAGCACCTTTAAGACCAATAAAGATATATTCAAGGCGTGAGCTTTTGAGTGCAAGCTGACGAATGGTGCTTGCACTCGAAAGCTCATGCCTTGAATAAATCTTTGTTGGTCTTAAAGATGCCACAGGACTCTGATTTTATTGTGCTACTTCAGACCAACACGACTACTCATTTGAATCTACTTTACACAGTGGTTTAAATGTGGCATTCACAGCCAGAGGGTGTAGTGATGGTCACAGGAATAAACAACTTTAAAGATTCATGGAGGATGGGTCTATCAATGGCTACGAGCCATGGTGACTGAGGGGAACCTGCACATTCAGTGGCACTAAATTTCTGAAACCCAGAGACAGGAAGAAACATCAGGGAAGACCTCTCTGTCCTGTTGCTGGCCCTCCAGGGGAACTGGTTGGCCATGGTGTGCGACAGGATACCAGACTAGATGGACCACTGGTCCGATCCAGCAGGACTCTTCTTATGTTCTTATGAAGGACTCTATCTCTATGTTGGCCCATCAGAGGAACTGGCTGTCCACTGTGTCAGTCCCAATAGAGCCATCAATACCTTAGACATCAGATATGATTCAAAAGGGAATTCCACAGGCATATAAAGTCAAATCAAATATTCATTTATTCTTCTAGTAGTCAATTCTCATGTGAACACAATCCTGGGTTCCTGGGTTAGTTCCCTGTTTTCCCTGTCTTCTTCATTGATTGTGAGACTTCCAATGTTTTCAAGTTGTAGTGTATCTGTTATCACCTTGGCTCTCAGCTCATCAAATTCTGGAGTCCTTACAATGATGAACCCCATATGGTAAGGGGTCCCCCCTCTCCAAAACATCCATTCTTTCCAAAGGAACCGATCTCTCCAGGCCCCCTTTGAAGGCTAAGCAAACCAATGACCACTCAGTTGTAGGATAATCAAACCAAGAAACAAAACACTGAGAAGAAGCTCCCAAATAAGCTGTGATAGATATAACTGGTTGTTGTTGTTTTCCAAACAGTAGCTGGAAACCACGCTGGTTGAATTGGTTTTTCAATGAACTCCCTCATCAGTCAATATCTGTATTAAATTTATAACATGCAGAATATGTCAAATGTATACAAAATCCAAGAGCAAAAAAGCAAACAAATTACATTCTGATGTTACATTTGGAGGTGGCATATATAGCCTTCTTTTAAAAGCTACAAAACCTGAATTTCTGTGGGAAAACATATTATGCACGACCATTTCAGTCAAGAGTAAGAATAAAAAGAGACACTTACTCAAAAGTAACAAAAACCCCATCCCAGAGTTAAAATGCTATACTGCAGTTTGAAATTCCTTCTGCCATTTCTTTTGTTATGTGCTCATTGCAAGGTTAACTTACATGGTATATTTGTTTGCTTGTTTGTTTAATTACATTTATATACTGCCCTCCCTTGCTGCTCCGGGCAGTTTACAAGGAAAGATTCATGGTACAATACAAAAGCAGCGTCATGAACTTCTAACATTGTTAACCAGGATGGGCACTGACAATTGGGAGGGCCAGAAGCCACTTTGCAGGTGACAGTCTGTCAACAGACCAGGTCCCCCAGACCTGTTCAAATAAAGTTCAAATGTTCAAATAAAGTGAATTTGGTTGAGAGCAGACATAACCAACAGCATCTGCAGGGCCCCTGCTCCCTCCCTCCCTCCCTCCCAGAACTCCATCAGTGCGCCCTGGACCTGTTTGCACAGTTGCACTGTTTGCATTGTTATAACTATCATAAGGTGATCAGATTGTCCCACTTTTGGAGGGACATCTGGGGGTACCTGGCAAATTGTACTTACGTTGAAATTAAAATATATATATTACCATACAATGTTTGCGTTCTATGAGTTCTATGAAACTTTTTGTTGCTCCATATAGACCAAATTTTTAATCAAGAACCCCCCCCCCCCCTGGTCAATGGTGTCCGGCTTTACCAATGTTAAAATCTGGTCACCTTAAACTATCAGTTATCAGTGTTATTGTTATGGTTATTTATATGTTATAGATTGTTTCATGTGTTGTTTATACGTTTTATATAAACTACCTTGGGCCTCTGGGGAGGGCAGTATATAAATATAATAAACAAACAAACAAACCAATACAAATTAAAATAAAAAAGGTGACACTAAGGAATTGCTTTTGGATTTTGCCTCCCTTTTGGCGTATTTTCCATGCGGGATTAGCGTCATGCAGCTCCTGGCTGCTGAGGAGGTCCCTGGAGAAACCGATTCGCCCCGGGCGGTTTCCAGCCGCGGTTTGCAATGCAGAGTTATTGATTTTTATCATTGTTGGCATTGGTGCACTGATTCATCTGCACCTATAGCGGCTGACATGCACCTATAGCTGCACCTATACCTGGCTTTGTAGGGGCGCTGCGCACGAGGCCCCCCCCCTCCTCCTCCTCCTCCTCACTCACCGTGGGGTCGCGGGACGAGGAGCCCGGCAGGAAGGGCAGCCCTTGCACCGGCTGGGACCCCATGGCCGCCCCACAGCTTCCTCAGGCCCGCTCGCCTCCCCAGGCGCTAGACAGCGGCCGTTGTCCCGGCAACCGTTCACGCGACTCACGGGGAGTGCGCCTGCGCAGAATGCGGGGCCGCTGCCCTCCTCGGTGAGGCCTGGTCCCTTTAAGCCCAACGCAGTTCAATGCGGCGCCTCCGCCGCGCATGCGCAGAGGAACACTGGGTGGGTGGGTGGGACCGGGGCCTGTCTCTAGCGCGCTGCCCACGCGCTCCCTGGGGTCTTTGCTTTCTGTTTGGATGTGTCTGCAGAAAACGGCCCCGCAGCATTAAACTGGGGTGGCCCGCAAGGGGCCCCCGGACTCAGACTGGGCTCTATGGCTTCAGGCCAGTACGGAGACCCGCCTAAGCCTGTTTGATGAGAGCACTGCTGCGCGCCACAAATATTCCTTCAACCTGTAGTCCTCCAGATGTCCTTGGACTACAATTCCCATGAGCCTCTGCCAGCAAAACGCCATTGACTGGCCATTGACATCTGGAGGACCACAGGTTGACTACCCCTAAAGGATAGATGCAAGCGGGTCACTATGTGGGTCTGAAGTAGCAAAACAGAAACAGAGTCCAATAGCACCTTTAAGACCAACAAAGATTCAAGGCGTGAGCTTTCAGGTGCATGTACAGAGTGCGAAAGCTCAAGCCTTGAATAAATCTTTGTCTTAAAGGTGCTCTATTTTTGTTGGACCCCTAAAGGAGATGCTTTAAGACTACCTCTTTTATTAACAACCAATCTGAAATTGTCAAATGATGTTGGGGGGGCACATTCTGGATTGGGAAATACCTGCAGATTGTTTGAGTGGAGCCAGGAGTGGCCAGGATTTGGGGCGGGGAAGGTCTCGAGTGATAATATGGAGTCTGCCAAAGTAGAGATTTTCTCCAGTGGAGCTGATCTCTTTAGTCTGGAGATGAGCTATCCTTCCAGGGGATCCCCAGGTCCCACCTGGAGGATGGCATCCCAACCTTAAAATCAACCCTTTCCTCTAGTGGAACTGATCTCTTTGGTCTGGAGATGAGCTGTACTTCCAGGGGTTCCTCAGGTCCCATCTGAAGGATAGCATCCCTATGTTGGACTGCATTACAGAGGAGCAGTACTGTCCGTGAAACTGGGAGCAGACTGGCCAAGTGATACTTGTTGGCTTGTTGTTGTTGGCTTGGACCATTCTTGAAAAATATTTGAAAAAAAATTAATTTCATTCTGTAAAAATAGAGCCATTGAGGAAGGTTTTTCCGGAAACAAAGTACAAAACAAGGTACCCCTTCTGGCTTGGTTACATATGATACATTTCTTGAGGCTTCACCCATCAAAGCAAGCGGCTTCCGAAGTTACTGGTGAGGTTGATGCTGGAGGGATGGTAGTTCTCCAGTTGATTCTGTGATGGAAAGGTGTATAGATGTGGTCTGTTCTTGTTCTTTTCACATGTATGTTGAAAGAATTCCTTTAAGCGTAAATGTTGGAAGAATGCCTCCAGGTCCCCACAGAACTGAACAATCTCTGGATTTGCTGCAGCAGAATGAGAGTCCACATGAGAGAACTGAATGCTCTGCAGGACTGACTGTGCTGTGAAAGATTGACAATATTGCTGGAGGAGTTCTTGTGTTGTCTGCTTGTAGGGTGGATGGTTTTTTTAAACATTTCTTGTTTCAGTAAATCCAAAAAAGATCAATGGAACAATTCAGATCAATGGTACAGCCATGGGCACCCACATGGCCCCTCAATATATCAACATCTTCATGGCAGACCTGCAGGAACACTTCCTAAATGCTCACCCACTCACACCTCTCTTATACCTGTGATTCATTGATGACATTGTTATCGTCTGGACATATGGCAAAAAGAAGTCCTGGATACTTTCCAGTAGGCATACAATGACTTTCACCCCACCATCAACCTGACAATGAACCAATCTAAGCAAGAAATAAGTTTTCTGGACACTGCTCTCAAAATAAACAAGGTGCTATTGGACTTAAAGGTGCTCAATTTTTGTTGTGCTACTTCAGACCAACAGTGTCTGAGCCTGGGGGTAATTTAGGAATTCTGACAGGGCTGTGCATACAGCCACAAAACAACTGCTACATCAAGAAGCGCCTGCCACAAAATGGCTGCCACAGAGTGTTGTGGCAGCTGCTGCCAATGCAAGTTTTAAAAAACTGCACAGCTCATCAAATCTCCAAAGGCCAGTAGCCCCACCCATTTTCTAAAAACACTTGGCAGATGTCAAAAAAGGCATCAGCAGTAGTGTGGTGCCCTTAGACGCCATGTTAGGGACCTTTGTAGCATGACACCAAAATGGATGGATATGGTCCTGTCATTGCTTGTTTCTGTGATAACTTTATACCATTTATAACATGCGTAAAGCACTGCTGAATTTGTGAGAAATTGCGGAGTAGTTAGGGTTAGAGTTAACTTTTTGGTGTAGTAATGGCATTCAGGGTCACTCCACATTTATTCACATGCAATAATACCAAGAGCCAGCTCGGTGTAGTGGTTAGGAGCGCCGACTTCTAATCTGGCAAGCTGCTTTTGATTCCCTGCTCCCCCACATGCAGCCAGCTGGTGACCTTGCACTTGCCACAGCATTGAGAAAGCTGTTCTGACCGAGCAGTAATATCAGGACTCTCTCAGCCTCACCTGCCTCACAGGGTGTCTGTTGTGGGGAGAGGAAAAGGAAGGTGATTGTAAGCCATTTTGAGACTCCTTCGGGTAGAGAAAAGCGGCATACAAAACCAACTCTTCTTCAGTAATATCAGGGCTCTCAGGCTCACCTCCCTCACAGGGTATCTGTTGTAGGGAGAGGAAAGGGAAGGCAACTGTATGCCGCTCTAAGCCTCATTTGTGTAGAGAAAAGTGGCATATAAGAACCAACTCTTCTACCCAACTTTTGTCATTCAGCTGTATGGAAGAAGTAAAAATTATATTCCTCCTATGGAGATGCAAAAGCCCTATTACCACACAGGATGCCAAATACTGTACTCATGTACCCCTCCAGATACAAACAGAACTAAAAGGATTCCACAGGGCCTGCAAAAGGGAGCTCTTCCACCAGACATTTGGCTGAGGCCAGGCCAACCAACCAACATCTGCAGGGCCCCTGCTCCCCCCCCCCCCGAAACCCACTAAGACTCCTGGCCCTGTTCGAGTTACCAGCGTTTATGTTATAACGTTATACTGTTATGTTATACTGTCACCCGGTTTATCAATTAATAATATGAATGTTATTATATGTATGGTTTCATATATAGTTTCAGTTATATGTAAACCGCTCTGAGCCTTCAGGGAGGGTGGTATATAAATATGAATAAATAAATAAATAAATAAATAAATAAATAAATAAATAAATAAATAAATGTATATGGTATTTGTGAGAAAATGTTAGTTACAGAAATGGTGACAGAGGAGTCTTATTTAGAAAATCTCAAATTTTAACGCTCAACATATTTTAACAATCTTTCATTTTGTTCAATCTGTTTATAGAACATGCTTGTATTTTTCCATTGAATAATGTCAAACAATTCATCTGGCTGAAGTGCTGTATCAAATAAATATCTATTCATCTATCTACTTTTGTCATTGCTTTAATTAAAGCACAAGCAACTGAACATTTTAGGATTTGGCCCAAGGTCACATACAAGGCCATCCTCAAAAGAGTTACAACTCTCTCAACTCACAGGCTTAGAAAAAAGGGAACTGGCCCTGTTTGTGGAGGCTGGGTCCACCGGTGGCTTCCCTCTTCAGTAGCAGCAAAACAATAGTGGAAGCTTCTAGTCCACCTGTCTGGCTATAGATAAACCAAAGAGAGTTTATTGCCCCACCTACCTGGAACGGTCGATTTGGACACTGCCGCGCACAACCCTAGGGTGACCTCTAATCTGGAGAAATGGGTTTGATTTCCCACTTCTCCATGTGCAGCCAGCTGGGCAATCCTGGGTCAGTCACAGTTCTCTCAACCTCCCCTATTTCACAGGTGTCTGTTGTTGGGAGAGGAGTAGTAGCTGATTGTAAGCCACTCATAAGACTCCTTCAGTTAGTAAAAAGCGAGTTACAAAAAACAGCTCTTCTTCTTCTAAAAGCAAGTACTTTAAGAGTATTTTCAGGGCTCCTTGTAAGATTTTGCAGCAAAAGTTCAATGTCATGGGACAATTTCAGCACTGTGCCCAGAGGGTTATCTAGATCAGGGGTAGTCAACCTGTGGTCCTCCAGAGGTTCATGGACTACAATTCCCATGAGCCCCTGCCAGCATTTGCTCATGGGAATTGTAGTCCATGGACTTCTGGAGGACCACTGGTTGACTACCTCTGATCTAGATCACACCATCAATGACACCATCACTGTGATATAAGCAAAGAAATAAGGTGGTTTTTACTTAGCTATGGGCTTTTCCACGTTCTCATTTTCCTCACTTGTAAGTTCCTGTTTCAATGGCAGGGGGAGGGAGTGTCTGTTCAGCGTATGGTTTGCGCCCTTTAATGGTTGATTCGATATCGCATGGCAAAAGTCTGCAATTTAAGTCAGCAGGAAGATATGTTGGAGCTCCCCGTCAGTGACAGTCTTCAAGCAGCAGCTGGACAAATGCTTCTCCTGGATGCTTGAGGCTGATCCTACATTAAGCAGGGGGGTTGAACTAGATGGCCTGTGTGGCCCCTTCCCACTCTAGGATCCTATGAGTCTAGTTCAGCAGTGGAATGTGCTGCCGAAGGAGGTGGTGAGCTCCCCCTCCCTAGCAGTCTTCAAGTAGCGCTTGGACAGAGGCTTATCCTGGATGCTTGAAGCTGATCCTGCCTTGGGCAGATGGCCTGGATGGCCCCTTCCTACTCTAGGATTCTACAAGTCTATAAACATGGATATTGAATCGAACGCAACAGGATCAGAACACATTCAGCACAACAACAAAAAGACCAACCACCACCAAAGAAACAGGAAATAAGAACCTGGAAAAGCCCATGCCTCTCATGAGTTGTTTCCCCACCAGCTTTATACCTACACTTCCGACACAATCAGAGTTTTAACAGATTCCACACCACACCAAAGATTTTAGAATATTGTTTTACACCTTGGATTCTTTTGTTTTTATTTTGCGACATTTTGTTAATACAGTACAAATTCTGAAACATTTTCAACAATAGAGACTCAGGGAGACAGAAAGAGAATGGCAATCCATGTGTGCTACCCAAACCACCACACCACCCTCTTTGCGGAATGAAATATAAAATCCAAAAGTCACTTTCAGTAAATAATGCCTGGATTCATTTTTGTTTTAATCTGTGATTGAGATGTGTAAATTATGTAAGGCACACCTGGAACCTGTAGTATATTCATAACATGTCATGCTGAAACACTGGAATCCTAATTATTGGTCAGGAGTCTCAAAACATTTTTGAACTTGTGGACACATTACGAATTCTGACACAGCATGGTGGGTGGAACAATAGAACAGATGCCAGAAAACAGCTGGGACAAGAGGAAGAGCCAGCCACAAAACGATTGCCACAACTTAACTTCATGAACATAACACTGATCCTTTTGCTGTGGTAACAGCTGCTGCCAAAGCAACATTAAAAAAAAATCTATGAAGTCAATCAAACCTCCAATTGTCAGAAGCTGTGCTGGGCAAAAGCTCTACCTGGTCCTGCTGACCTCCTAAAAACACTTGGCTGGCACCAGAAAAGGTACTGGTGGGCTCTTAGTATAGGCATTTCAGTTTTCACTGTCTCCTTATACTCAACCCAAATCTGACTGAAATAAACAACCATGTATGTAAGTCATGATGCTGCAGGTGACAAAAGGAAATATTTGGTTCCAATTTGCTTATTCTTTGGGAGGAAATCTGGCATGGTGAACATGCTCATTACATGTAGGACAGCAGTGTCTACTTTCGATCCTCCTGTACTGGCTGATTTATGAAAAAGTGCACCATATCTGATACTGGCCTCCTGATTCTTCTTCAGAAGCTATTTAGATTTGCTTGTGCAGACAAGAACCCTCTTTGAATGAGCACGTCTCCTTGAAAATGTACAGAACGGGAAGTAAAGAATTCTGGGAAGAGTCAGGGGATTCTGGGAATTCTTTGTAAGTAGTCAAAGATTTGAGAAAGAAGACACAACCCCATTTTCTTTAGGTTTCTCTCATGACCTGGCTTATCCCGGTCAATCCTCAGGGCCATTCCGCACGACTTTAATGTAGCAGAAGGCTTGCAAATTGTAAACACTACGGGGCTTTTTGCACGCCTTCAAAATAGCACAATGGTTGCCAATTGAAAACGCTACTGATTTGCTGTTTTGCACAACGTCGTCGACAATCTGCCACACACCTGAAACCAATCTGCAAAAAGCGCTTCCTTGTAGCGCTTTCAGGGAAATCCCCAAAAGTGGATTCACCCTCCGGAAAGCGATACACTCCTGCAACCAATCTGCAACACTAGCGAAAAAGACCTGTGCGTTAACATTGTTGCGGTTTTTACAAAGTCCCTCCCCCTGGCTCTCTTCTCTGATCTTCCGGCGAAGCGATCGCCATTTTTTTTTTCTCCGAGCGAACGGGGATAAACGCACCAGCGAGCCTCTTTCAGTTTAGAGGCTTCCCCGGCTTCAGTCCCTCCCCTTCAGTCACTAAGCACAAAGAACAGAGAAGCCCGTTTGCTGATGTATTTTCCCTTTATTTTTTACACATTCATTCAGCCGAAAATCGGGCCCGTGAGAGGGGGGGGGATTTTTTTTTTCACTCGGAGGGAGCGTGGCAATGATCAAACGACAGCTCAAACACACCAGGCAGCTGGATGGGTCTCTCCGTTGCAACGAATTAACACAGATTCGTTGCAATGGGTCTGTTTTTTTTTTAAAAAACCTTTCTTAAAGGGAAAGGGGCTGTTTGGGAGCATGCTAACGGCTGCCCATTGGCTGCTTGACGGCCAGGGGCGAGACGAGCTCGGCAATAGCGCTTCCTTTCTAGCGATTTCTGCCGAGACCGGAAGCCTGTGGGAAACGCAACAAAACGCAACTGGATTCCACTACAAAGGCAGGTATGCATAACGACGAATTCCACTATTTTAAATGGCGATTTTTCATTCAGTGACCAATTTGCTACAAAGATCCCGGTGCGTAAAGCCCTTACTAATTTGCAGTTCCACAAGATGTCGCACACAATCTGCCACACTCCTTAAACAGTTCAGCGAAAAGCGCTTCGTTGTAGCACTTAAAGGGAAATCGGGAAAAGTGGATTCACCCTCCGAAAAGCGCTACACTCTTGCAAACAATCTGCAACATTAGCAAAAAAGACTTGTGCATTCCTATTGTTGCGGTTCCAACAAAGTCCCTCCCCCTGGCTCTCTCCTCCGAACTTCCGATGAAGCGATTGCCATTTTTATTTTCTCGGAGCGAGCAGAAAGCAACAAACCAGCGAGCCTTCATTCACCCAGCGAGGCTTCTCCGGCTACAGTCCCTCCACAGAAGTGCTTTAAAGCTTCCCTATGTCCCCAAGCACAACACAGTCCCGTTTGCAAGTTCCCTTTATTTTCGGCCGAAATTCGCGGGGTGATTTTTCTTTTCATGCGGGGGAGCGTGGTAACAATGAATCACCAGCTCACACGCCAGCTGCCAGCTAGATGGGTCTCTCCATTGCAATGAATTAACGCATATTCGTTGCAACGTGTTTTTGTTTTTTTTAACTGTTTTTAAAGGGAAAGGGGTTCCCAGAGCATAACAACCGCCCATTGGCTGTTCGTTTGATTGACGGCCAGGGGTGGGACAAAGCACAGAAAAAATCACTTCCTGTCTAGCGATTTTTGTGAGACCGGAAACCTGTGGGAAACGAATGAAACGCTACTGGATTCCACTAAAAAAGCAGGTATGCGTAACGCCGAGATTGCACTTTTAAAAATAGCGTTTCGGCTTTGTGGGACCAATTGATAATATTGGTCCTTGTGCAGAAACACCCTCATAGTTGTCTTCCAAATCCAACTATGTTCAGAAGGAATCCTGTATAGATCTTCTGATACCAACCAGAAATAATTCAATGTCCACACAGGTCAAAATTATCAGTTTTTGAGCCATCAAAATTATCAGTTTTTGAGGCATTAATTCAAATAATGACATGCCGTGCAAAGTCTCAAGAAAGCAGACAGAACCAGCATCAGTATATTTTATTCAAAACAGCAAAGCAGTTTTAGACCAATTAGCTTTTTACTGAGTAATATTAATAACATTTATAAAATAAGACCAGTGGCTCAGTGTAAGATAACCACATATTTCAAAATCCACAGGATTTTCCCCCTCCTTGTAATTTTTTTGTAAATGTAATTATCTTGTTTGATAAAAAGTTCGAGTGAACTTGGAAGCTTGTTTTGTGTAATTTTGGCTGGACCTAACAAAATGTATCACAAGGAAAACTTTTAGGTTTTGTTTTTTATGCCAGTAGGGGGTGATCTGGACTCACCGAGTTTTTCATACAGCCCATCCATCTAGACTAGAGTAGCCAACATAAACAGCCACCCAGTTTGTAGGATGGTCTACCTTAAATCTCTTACAGCACCTTGAAATAAAACCCCGGCTTTATTAACTAGTTTAAAGCAGTATGAGTTCTTGAAATAACTTAAGGCAGTGGTCCCCAGCCCCCGGTCCGCAGCCCATTTGCACGGGCCCCAGGTCGCCCTCTCCCCCCACCCCTTGGCAGCGGTCCGCAACCGGAAAAAGGTTGCGGACCGCTGACTTTCTGATAGTGTTCTTTCACATGAACAACTCTTGGTAAATGCAGATTTGGGTTACCCTTGAATCACAAATAAGAGTATAAAGAAGCCATGTTGGATCAGGCCAATGGCCCATTCAGTCCAACACTCTGTGCCACACAGTGGCCAAAACCCAGGTGCCATCAGGAGGTCAGAACTTCAAAAGCTGTCCCCCCCAAACACCAAGAATACATAGCTTCACTACCCCAGACATATTGTTCCATCTATACCTGGTAGCTAATAACCACTGATGGACCTGTGCCCCTTATGATTATCCAATCTCCTCATAAGAACATTAAAGATGCCATGTTGGTTCAAAGCGGCCGATTAACTCACGGCCCGGCAAGCTTCTCGCTTCGGGAGGGGGAGGGAAGAGAAGCTTGCCGAGCCGCAAGCTAATCGGCTGCTTTAGCTTTAGCGGCCGATTTGCTCGCGGCCTGGAGGAGCCGGGAGGGGAAGCCGTGCGCATGCGCGTTTGCACTGGGGCTGCCACCCGTGCGCGGGCCCCCGGGCCGCCCTCTCCCCCCACTACGCTGCAGCGGTCCGCAACAAGCGGAAGCTTGCGGACCGCTGTGTTATGATACCACATGGCTGAGAAGTCTGAAGCTCTTTCTTAAGGATTAAGTATTCATTCAATTTTAATTCTAGAAAAACCAAGGTATAGGACAGTTTTACATGTTAAGTTATAAATGATAGATTTTACATTGTTAAATCAGTTAACAAAATTTAAGTTTCATGGAAAATTTAAGCATTGCTTATATTTCAATCCCCCCATTTCCATTTATTAATCTTTAAAAAGGGAAACATTTTCCCTCGTGGCTTTAAGATTTAAGGCCATACGTGGTCTGGGCCCAGTGTATCTGAGAGACTGCCTCCCTGCCTATTTATTTATTTATTTGATTTATATACCGCCTTTCTACATGGCTCAGGGCAGGACCCTGCTAACTACCGCCCAGTGTCGCACTTCGCATTCCTGGGCAAAGTGGTGGAAAGGGCTGCAGCAGACCAGCTCCTGGGTTTCTTGAAGGAAACTTTGGCACTCGATCCATATCAGTCTGGCTTCCATCCTGGCCACGGGGTGGAGACGGTGTTGATCGCTCTGCTGGCTGATCTCTGGCGCCAGCTGGATAGAAGCGGGTCAGCCCTGTTGGTGCTTTTAGACCTATTGGCGCCTTTGACATCATAGACCATGAGTTACTGGTCCATCACCTAGCCAGCATGGGGATATGGGGCACAGCCTTGCACTGGATACGCTCCTTTCTCTATACCCGGTCCCACAGGGTTGCAGTGGGGGAAGAGTTCTCGTGGCCCTATAGACTCCCTTGTGGGGTCCCTCAGGGTGCGGTCCTATCCCCCACACTGTTCAACATCTTTATACGCCCTCTGGCTCAGCTAGTACGGAGCTTTAGACTGGGTTGCCATCAGTACGCTGATGACACCCAGCTGTATCTCCTAATGGACGGCCACCCGGACTCTCCCCCGAAACCATTCGCCAGATGTTTTGAAGCGATGTCTGAATGGTTCGAGCAGAGTCGCCTGAAACTCAACCCCTTCAAGACGGAGGTCCTGTGGCTGGGGGGAAGGGGGCGGGAATAGGCAGCGCGCTTACCCACTCTAACAGGGGTGCAACTTACCATCGTGCCCCAAGTTAGGAATCTGGGTGTGACCATTGATGCCTCCCAGACTATGGAGGCTCAGGTCAAAAGAGTAGCGGGTCAGGCATTTTTCAATCTTCACCAGGCTCGGCTACTAGCGCCCTACCTGTCCCCTGACCACTTGGCCACAGTGATCCATGCGACAGTCACCTCCAGAATAGATTTCTGTAACTCGCTCTACGAGGGCCTACCCTTGTCCTTGATCCGGAGTCTTCAGCTGGTGCAAAATGCAGCTGCTAGGGTCCTCACTGGCACACCTCGGAGGTCCCACATCCAGCCTGTGCTGCATTGGTTGCCAATTCTGCCTGGATCCAGTTCAAGGTTTTGGCTTTAACCTTTAAGGCCATACGCAGGTTGGGACTCACATACCTGAGGGACTGCATACTGCCCTATGCCCCCCACAGGATTTACGCTCTGCGGGTGAAAATCTATTGGTCGTCCCCAGTCCCAAGGAAGCGTGCCTAGCCTTGACCAGGGCCAGGGCCTTTTTGGTCCCTACCTGGTGGAATGAACTCCCAGGTGAGCCCTGTGGGCCCTGCGGGATTTGCCAACTTTCCACAGGGCCTGCAAGACGGAGTTCTTCCACCAGTTCTATGGTTGAGGCTAGGGACAGCGAACTGGGGGCATCGCTCCCCCCCTGGGAGTTGGAAATGTACATTGCTCCCTCTCATCTTCTTTTCTCCATCTCATACTGATAGTGATGACGATGGGGTTTTTGTTGGTAGATTAATGTTTTTAATGGGAATTTTAATGGGGTTGAGCCTGATGTGACCCACCTCGAGCCTATTGGGAGAGGTGGGAAATAAATCCAATAATAATAATAATAATAATACATCATAGGGGGATAAATGGAATGAGTCAACATACAACATAGTCAATATACAACAATAACAATCCAACAGTGGTTCAGAGCTCAGAGCTCTGACAACTGAAAGCATGTGGAGAGAGCTACTGGGGAGAGTTGCTGCTGACCAGGTGAGGTTATTGTTCTGCCTGGGTGAGGTGATTGCTGGGTAATTGTTGGGAGGATTAAAAAGGGCTGCTCCTCACCAGAGGCGCGAGCCGAAGAGCAAGAGACAAACAAAGGGCTCTTGGCCTGTGGCGAGAGACAAAGGGCTCTTGGCCTGTGGCGAGAGACAAAGGGCTCTTGGCCTGTGGCTGTTAGCCTGGGCTTCTTGGCCAAGCAATTAGAATCAGTAGATTATATCAGTAGATTATATTTCCCTAGTACTTCCACTGCCTAGACATTACAATGGACCTCCAGGACACTCATCCCATCATTTGCAGTGAGTGTGACATGATTGCCTTCCTCCCAGAAGACAAGATGGACTACAGCTGCCCCAAGTGTAAGCTGGTAAGACTATTGGGGGAAATGATTAGGGGATTAGAAAACAAAATTATTACTCTGACCCAAAGTAAGAAAGGGGAGGAGTTCATAGTCCAGAGCTCTGCAACGTGGAATAAAGAGAATACAACCAGTCCTGAAGAGGATAAGGAGATTGACCACAATAGGGAGCCTCTGCAGGCAGTTTGGAAAAAGACTGAACAGCGAAGGGCGAGACAGTTCTTGGGGCCTTTGGAGCTCCAGAATAGATTTCAGGCCCTTGCAGAGGAGGTGCAAGGGTCAACAAGGGAAGAGGTCCCAAAACAAACTCTAAGACAAAGGGAAGAGGCCATGGGGACAGAAGGAAATGGAGTTGAGAAGAAAAAAAAAAGGAAAGTACTGGTAATTGGAGACTCCCTGCTAAGAGGAATGGATCGCCATGTGGCTGGGCCCGACCCCCTAACCCGAGAGGTGTGTTGCTTGCCAGGGGCGAAAATTAAAGATGTTTCAGAAAGGCTGCCCAAACTCCTCAAATCTACGGATCACTATCCATTTGTGATGGTCCATGTGGGAACGAATGACATGTCCCTGAATACCATCGCTCCTATTAAAAAAGACTATCAAGATCTTGGGAGGAAGCTCAAGCAAATGGGGGCACAAGTGGTATTCTCTTCAATCTTGCCTGTCAAGGGAAGAGGAATGCGTCGGGAGAGGAAGATAATGGAGGTGAATCACTGGCTGCGTAGTTGGTGCCGGCAGGAAAGATTTAGTTTCTGGGACCATGGGATAGGCTTTCTTGAGGAAGGCCTACTAGCACCTGATGAACTGCACTTATCGAAACTGGGGAAGAATGTGTTTGGCAGGAACCTGGGGAGATTCATCAGGAGAGCTTTAAACTAAAGCCACTAGGGGAAGGAGACGATCAACATAGGGAGTGTATGGAAGGAAAACGATCGGAGGCAGCCCAACCAGCAAGGCCAGCTCATAGGGAACCAAAAGTAAAAGGATTCAGATGTCTTTATACTAACGCCCGAAGCATGGGCAATAAAAAGGAAGAGCTGGAACTTCTCATGCTGATGGAAAGGTATGATCTAGTAGGCATCACAGAAACGTGGTGGAATAATTCTCATGACTGGAATGTAATGGTGGATGGATATGAATTGTTCAGAAAAAACAGAATAGATCGAAGAGGTGGAGGAGTGGCACTGTATGTGCGGAAAGGGCTTACCTGTCAGGAAATTCTAGTGAAGGAGAGCATATCTACAGTGGAAAGCATCTGGGTGAAAATAAGCGAGGGGAAAGCAAACAGTGTGGTGGTTGGTGTCTGCTACCGACCGCCTGACCAACGAGAGGATGTGGATGCTGCACTTTGTGAGCAGCTTGAGAAAATATCCAAGTGGCAGGACCTTGTCATCATGGGTGACTTCAATTTCCCAGATGTGTGCTGGGAAACAAACTCTGCAAAGCGTCCTCAGTCATGCAACTTTCTGACCTGCCTGGCTGACAATTTCATTTATCAGATGGTAGATGAACCCACAAGAGGTTCAGCCATACTGGACTAATACTGACCAACAGGCAAGAGTTGGTGGATGAGGTGAAGGAGGTGGGGACCCTAGGGGGAAGTGACCATGTCCTCATAGAATTCCTTTTGAGATGGGGAGGCAAGGAAGCTTGTAGCCAGACGCGGATGTTGCATTTCCATAGGGCAAACTTTAATAAACTCAGAGACATGATGAGTGTCATACCATGGACGAGAATGCTGGAAGGGAAGGGATCATGTGAAGGGTGGGCGCTACTCAAACAAGAGCTATTGCATGCTCAATCAATGACTATCCCAGAAAGACGAAAACACTGCAGGAGCTCTAAGAATCCTATTTGGATGAACAGAGAACTTCAAGAGGAACTAAGAAAGAAAAGGAAAATGTTCAGGAAATGGAGGGAAGGACAGAGCTCTAAAGAAGAGTACCTACAGGTTACTAGGCACTGTAGATCAATCATCAGAAAGGCCAAAGCTGAGAGTGAGCTAAGACTGGCCAGGGAAGCCCATTGTAACAAGAAAAGATTTTTCAGTTATGTGAGGAGCAAACGTAAAGTAAAGGAGGCAATAGGCCCACGGTTGGGTGCGGATCGACAAACTCTAACGAAAGATGCAGAGAAAGCAGAAAGGCTTAGTGCCTATTTTACATCTGTTTTTTCCCACAGGTCAAAGGGTTTAGGCACATCTAGAGATGGCCGTAGCCAAAGGATAGTGTCTGGGTGGCACGTTAACATGGATAGAGAGGTTGTCGAGAAGCATTTAGCTGCACTGGATGAGTTCAAATCCCCTGGTCCAGATGAAATGCACCCAAGAGTACTCAAAGAACTTTCCAGAGAACTTGCACAGCCCTTGTCCATCATCTTCGGGACCTCTTTAAGGACTGTAGATGTCCCGGAGGACTGGAAAAGAGCAAACGTTATTCCGATCTTCAAAAAAGGGAGGAAGGATGACCCAGGAAACTACAGACCAGTGAGTCTGACATCTGTTGTGGGGAAGATAATGGAGCAGATATTAAAGGGAGCGATCTGCAAACATCTGGAGGACAATTTGGTGATCCAAGGAAGTCAGCGTGGATTTGTCTCCAACAGGTCCTGCCAGACCAACCTAGTTTCCTTTTCTGACCAAGTAACAGGTTTGCTGGATCGGGGGAATTCGGTTGATGTCATTTACTTGGATTTTAGTAAAGCTTTTGACAAGGTTCCCCATGATGTTCTGATGGATAAGTTGAAGGACTGCAATCTGGATTTTCAGATAGTTAGGTGGATAGGGAATTGGTTAGAGAACCGCACTCAAAGAGTTGTTGTCAATGGTGTTTCATCAGACTGGAGAGAGGTGAGTAGCGGGGTACCTCAGGGCTCGGTGCTCGGCCCGGTACTTTTTAACATATTTATTAATGATCTAGATGAGGGGGTGGAGGGACTTCTCATCAAGTTTGCAGATGACACCAAATTGGGAGGACTGGCAAATACTCCGGAAGATAGAGACAGAGTTCAACAAGATCTGAACACAATGGAAAAATGGGCAAATGAGAACAAGATGCAATTTAATAAAGATAAGTGTAAAGTTCTGCATCTGGGTCAGAAAAATGAAAAGCATGCTTACTGGATGGGGGATAGGTAGCGCTGTGTGTAAACGAGACCTTGGGGTACTTGTGGATTGTAAACTAAACATGAGCAGGCAGTGTGATGCAGCGGTAAAAAAGGCAAATGCCATTTTGGGCTGTATCAACAGAGGCATCACATCAAAATCACAAGATGTCATAGTCCCATTGTATACGGCACTGGTCAGACCACACCTGGAGTATGTGCAGTTCTGGAGGCCTCACTTCAAGAAGGACGTCGATAAAATTGAAAGGGTACAGAGGAGAGTGACGAAGATGATCTGGGGCCAAGGGACCAAACCCTATGAAGATAGGTTGAGGGACTTGGGAATGTTCAGCCTGGAGAAAAGGAGGTTGAGAGGGGACATGATAGCCCTCTTTAAGTATTTGAAAGGTTGTCACTTGGAGCAGAGCAGGATGCTGTTTCTGCTGGCTGCAGAGGAGAGGACACGCAGTAATGGGTTTAAACTTCAAGTACAACGATATAGGCTAGATATCAGGAAAAAGTGTTTCACAGTCAGAGTAGTTCAGCAGTGGAATAGGCTGCCTAAGGAGGTGGTGAGCTCCCTCTCACTGGAAGTCTTCAAGCAAAGGTTGGATACACACTTTTCTTGGATGCTTTAGGATGCTTAGGGCTAATCCTGCGTTGAGCAGGGGGTTGGACTAGATGTATGGCCCCTTCCAACTCTATGATTCTATGATTCTATGATTCTAAACAACACAACTTCAGTGTTCCCAACAATAATAACATAACAAGAACAGAAACTTAGTTAAACCCCCTAGAGAGGTCAGGCTGCTTCAGGCCATGGAGGGGATTTCAGAGGTGGGGGGGGACCTGTGGTCGGTCTCAGGCAAATGCCTGGTGGAGGAGCTCCCTTTTGCAGGCCCTGCGGAACTGTGGAAGTTCGGGCAGGGCCCTGATCTCTTCAGGGAGCTCATTCCACCAGGTGGGGGACAGGTCGGAAAAAGCTCTGGCCCTCATTGAGGACCGACATGCTCGTTTGGGGCTAGGGATCACCAGCCAGTTTGCAGTGGCGGAGTGTAATGCTCTTTTGGGGGTACAGGCAGAGAGATGGTCTCTCAGGTACACTGGGCCCAGACAACGTATAGCCTTGAAGGTAAGAACCAAAGCCTTTAACCTGATCTGGAATTCAATTGGGAGCCAGTTGAGTTGTTGAAGTATAGGCCGGATATGAGATTTCCATGGTGTGTCGGTGAGAATCCTGGTGGCTGCGTTCTGCACCAATTGCAGTTTCCGGGTCAAGGCTAAGGGCAGGCCTGCGTACAGCAAGTTGCAGAAGTCCAGTTTAGAGGTGACTGTCGCGTGGATCACTGTTGCTAGGTGTTCTGGTGCCAAGTAGGGCGCTAGTAGTTTGGCTTGGCATAGGTGGTAGAAGGCCAGCCACGCTACTCTTGTGACCTGTGCCTCCATAGAGAGGGAGGCGTCAAGAACCACCCCCAGGTTTCTGGCAGAATGGGCTACTGTTAGACGCACTCCGTCCAGGTTGGGTAGGCGTGCTTCCTCGCTTGGTCCCTTCTTACCCAGCCACAGGACCTCCATCTTTGAAGGGTTAAGCTTCAGACGACTCTGCTTGAGCCATTTTGTCACTTCTTCCAGTCATCTGGCTAAGATTTCTGGTGGGGAATCAGGGCGGTCATCCATCAGGAGGAAGAGCTGCAATCTGCATATTGGTGGCAACCCAGCCCAAACCTCCATACCAGCTGAGCAAGAGGGCGCATGAAGATGTTAAATAGAATAGGAGAGACGACTGCTCCCTGTGGGACTCCACATGTGAGCTGATAATGGTTGGATACTCTCTCTCCTGTTTCAACACTCTGAACGTGGAAAGAGATCAGCCATTTGAGAGCTGTTCCCCATATCCCGGCATCGGCAAGGCAGTGAGCTAGGAGCTCATGATCTACAGAAGCGGTCAGCAACATTTTTAAGGTTGCGGCCTGTTGCCAAGGGGTGGGGGGAGAGGGCGACCCAGCCCCCCACGTAAACACGTACGCGCAGACCTGCCGCACATGCGCATTTGAGCATGGTGGTGGCGCAAACATGCACGTGTGGCAGTTTCACACAAGCGTACATGCGCAAAACTGCCGCACATGCGCATTTGTGCTCCCACCATGCACAAACATGCATGCACAGCGGGTTCGCATATGCACACATGCAGTGCCAGCATGCCGGCGGTCAAGCTTCCCTCCCCCCCCCCCCCCGCAGCAAGAAGCTTGCCGGGCCGCGAGCTTCTCGCTGCAGGGGGAGGCGGGGAGAGGGAGCTGCGGCCCGCTTCCGAGGCTCTCTTGGCCCGGCATCAGGTCACGGACCAGGAGTTGATGGCCCCTGTCCTAGACGTTGAGAGAAAATCCAAGACAAACTACACAACTCTGAAATTGGATTTGGCCCAGCACACACACTTAACAGCTATGCAAAAATGGGACAAATAAAGAAACAAAGCCACCCCAAATCAGTTTCTCTTGGAAATATAAGGCACTACTGTTCTGGAAGAAAAACAGCAATTCGTGGACCTTCTTAATGAAAGGGGTCAGGAAAAATCAAGTAACCGGATGATGTCAGTTATTAATGTGCATGAATTCTTGGAGCATTTATAATATCAGTAGGTCACCTTGAGTGTAGAGCACCCCAGCAAGATGCCTAGACCACAAGCTAAAATCCTGGCCTTCCCTCCCATCCACTTAACCCCCTCCCGCCAAATCTGTAGTTTTGAAATTTTCCCCTCTCACTCTTTCTGCTTTTCCATTTCCAAATACTTTCAAGGCAGCACAAGAGAAATGTGTACCTTATCCAGAGCACCTCAAAAACAGCACACACATACACACACAAAACAGGAGGGTATAACCCAGAGAAGACTTTCTCTTGAGCCATGTCAGGAAGTGGAGTGAGAAATACAGATTGCTGATGCCTAGACATTATTTACTGACTTTAATTAGACCCCAAAAAGCGCCCATAGAAGAGGGAAAATATTATTTGGACCTACTAGGTCATCATTTCTTACTGGACAGAAGCATTGTAATGGCACACTTCCACCAGTGGAAGAGCATTGGGAACAAGGAGGATTCACAAATGCTTGAATCAGTCCCGAACGGATTACTGAGACCAAATTTTATATAACATTTCATCCAAACTACCAACGAGACATGAAATATTTACTCCTGAACTTTAGAATTCAGAAAAGGTCCAGTTAGGATTGCCAACTCCAGGTTGGGAGATTCTTAAATGTTTGGGGATGTCTCCTCTGGAGAGAGATTTGGGGAGGGAAGGTGCCTTAGGAAGGTATAATGCCATAAAGTTAATTCTCCAAAGAAGCCATTTTCTACAGGAGAAATTGCTTCTGTATCCGGGTGATCGGTTATAATTCCAGGTTGTCAGTGCCAAGTTTAGAAATACCTGGAGATTTTGGGAATGGAGCTTGAGGAGGGTGGGGTTTGGTGAGGGGAGGGACTTCAATGGGATTTGGGGTTGTGCACGGCGGCATCCAAATTGGCCTCAAATGACCGATTCAGACGCCACTGTGCACAACCCTAGATATAATGCCACAGAATCCACCTTCCAAAGGGCCCATTTTTCTCCAGGTCACCATTTTTCACCTATGTCACCTGCAGAACAGCTCTAATGGCAGGAAACCAACCATCTGGAGGTTTGAAGCCCTAACCAGGAGATTGCCAGACCCCCTCCCCTCCAAACCACCAGGAGGTTGGCAACCCTCCGTTCAATCACAGTGGGAGACTGTGGCTGAATTCGGTAGTAGCACAATCAGGGCCACAAGCAGCTAAGCCAGTTTGGTGTAGTGGTTAGGAGTGCAGACTTCTAATCTGGCATGCCGGGTTCGATTCTGCGCTCCCCCACATGCAGCCAGCTGGGTGACCTTGGGCTCGCCACGGCACTGATAAAACTGTTCTGACCGGGCAGTGATATCAGGGCTCTCTCAGCCTCACCCACCCCACAGGGTGTCTGTTGTGGGGAGAGGAATGGGAAGGCGACTGTAAGCCGCTTTGAGCCTCCTTCGGGTAGGGAAAAGCGGCATATAAGAACCAACTCTTCTTCTTCTTCTTCTTCTAAAATTACATGGATCGAATCAGTTCCCCTTGACATTCCATGAATTATGTCCATCTCCACCATATTGGTGGCCTCGTTCTCACTGAGGTGGTAAACATATGCCCAACTTGAGCACCTTCAAATTTCAGGTAGTGGCTCATAGGACCAAATACTTCCTCACCAACACCATCACCCACCACCACCACCCAGTGCATAGATACATAGAAAGTTAGGCTAGAATTCTTCTCTCAAATGTGCTAATTTTCTATGGAGCATTGATTTGTATGAATCCCCAACAGCAGTCGGGATAAGAAGAAGAAGAAGAAGAAGAAGAAGAAGAAGAAGAAGAAGAAGAGTTGGTTTTTATATGCCGCTTTTCCCTACCCGAAGGAGGCTCAAAGCGGCTTACAGTCGCCTTCCCATTCCTCTCCCCACAACAGACACCCTGTGGGGTGGGTGAGGCTGAGAGAGCGCTGATATCACTGCCCGGTCAGAACAGTTTTATCAGTGCCGTGGCGAGCCCAAGGTCACCCAGCTGGTTGCATGTGGGGGAGCGCAGAATCGAACCTGGCAAGCCAGATTAGAAGTCCACACTCCTAACCACTACACCAAACTGGCTTTATTATTATGAAGTTCTTATAGAACTACCACCCTGGTGAAAACTCGGTCTTTTGTGATTCGATGGTCCTTCTTTCCCCTCCTCTTCAGATTATCCCTCAATTGATTCTTTTTTTTCAGCTGTGATCCACCAGGTTATTGAGAGCAAGACAACTTGGAAAAGTCTGTTTAAAACAACATCTGCAGTGAGGTGTCTTAAATGCCCTTGGCCCAGCAACAGGCAGACACTAAGTTAAAAAAAATGTTTAAGACATAAGGCAGCTTATAAGTAGTTCCAGATTGCTACGTTTCCTTGGTTATAATTTACTGAGGCAAATCACACTATTAGATGTACTTATATTACAGTATTTAGAGGCAAGTCATTTTTGCTGGTTTCATTTAAGCCAATGGGAACTCGCCTCAGTTTTCCTTCCTGGCCAATTCCACCTTAATCCTGCGCTGCAAGAGGTGGGCAGTGGCAGCGCTGCAGGCCACAAGGCCCAAGAAGGAGCCACAGGACAAGACAACAGCAAGGGGGCTGTGCCGCCTCAGGAAAATATCTTGCCTGTTTTTATAATCCAGGAAGATGGCCTCCTGTTGCGAGAGCGTACAGATGGCCAGGAAGGTGTGGAAAATCTGGTGGGCATGGCCGACGATATCACAGGCGCCTGGGAAATACTTCTCTGGGACAGGGCACGAGAAGAAGTAAGCGCTGATGAGGAAGAAAAGTATCTGGAAGGTGTGGTACCAGGCAGCTGCTTCCTCGCACCCTTCGAGGTGGCACGTGACCACACGGTGTGCCACAGGACTGATGTCCAAGATGAATGCCAGCCCTGCTGGGATCACCTGGCAGACCTTTCTCATGATGGGGTAAGGGCGTCGGTAGCGGTATTTGGCATAGCAGCAGCCAGTGCATGACAGCCACCCGCAGAATGCAGCTGCCGGCAGGAAGAACAGCCAGAATTTGTCGTACCACGCTTGTTCGGCGCTGTAGTAGAAATGGGCCAGGGCGCTTCCATATTGATATATGCTGACCCCGACATAGTCTACGAAGTAGAAAGTGTAGTGCGACAACTCCGACTTGGACTGCAGGAGGTGAGCCAAGAGGCTGCATGTCAGATAAGTCACTGAGGAAAGGACAAAGACGAAGAGAGGCAAGGAGTTGACCTCCAAGGACAGCTCCTCAGCTTCAGCAAAAGCGTTAAACCTCAGAAGCACAGCCAAAGCGGCCAACAAGTGGGTCCAGACATTGACCACCTCATTGTGTTTCTGAAAAAGACTGAGGAAGTAATAGCGCCACTCCTGACCCGTGGGGCGGTAGCCAGCTTGGATGTATGGCTCCCGGAAGAGCTGGGGCACGTCTGATTCTTTGACCGTGCAGGGCATTTTGGGGAAGCCTCCCTTCAGCAGCTTCGGAAGACGGCAGAATTGCTGCCCGCTGAGGGACAGGGTGCTGATCCGTTCCAGGATGGCCGTCATTATATTAAGCATATAGCAAAGTTGCATAGATCCCTGAGGCAAAACAAACAAACAAACAAAAAACCTGTCAGCAAGGGAATCTCTGTGTCTGTGAAGTGCTGTCAGGTTGCGGTCGACTTATGGCAAACCCCACAAGGGCTTTTCATTCAAAGGAAGTGAGAAGCAGAGGTGGTTCGCCATGGCCTTCCTCTGCAAAGCCTTCCTTGATGGTCTTCCATTCAAATACTGACCCTACTTAGTTCCAAGATCTGGTGAGATCAGACCATTACTCCTTTCCTCCTTAGTGATGAGATACGCTAAGAGAGAGAGAGAGAGAGAGAGAGAGAGAATGTTAGCATCTTCCATCATACTCTTGGGTAAAGGCTGCCAATTGCCAAGTAGGGCCTGGAGTTCTTTAGGAATTATAAGGGATCGCCTGAATATAAAGATTCCCCTGGAGAATATAAAATTCCCCTGGAGAAAATGGCAGCTTTGGAGGGAGGACTCCATAGCATTATACTCCACTAAGGTCCCTCCCTACCTCAAAGTCTGCCCTCCCTATATTCCTCCCACAAACCTCCAGGAATTTCACCAAAGTGCTCCGTCCCACAGAAAATCCATCTTCATATAAGTTCTGAAGATAAGAAAAGCCCATTTTATACTGGTCTTCCTGGGTAACAGTGCCCCCCCCCCTTGGGCTGACCTTTCACACCCTTGGCCATCTCCTCTGAGAAGCATTCTCTTTTCAGATTCTGATGCTTAGAAGCTAGTGAAGAGCTGCTACTTTCTATTTCACCTGCTACTGAAAGGGTCTCCGAGAGAACCGCAAGAGCTCAAATTTCTCTCAATTAGAGACTCAGATCAGATTTCTTTTCTCCTGACACTCTATTAATTCAGCACCTATTGTCTATGACAAAACAGTTCCCTCAAGGCTGGCCTCCTGAAGCTTTTTTTGCAGTTCTATGTCTTTATTTTCTTGCTCAGTAACGCTGATTTCTTTCCACAAATGGCTCGCTAATTTAGCATGCCAATCGCAGATGCCAGGATCCCCAATACGCTCAGTAAAACTGGAGGACTCACTTTTATATTAGTATTTTGGGTAAGCGTTGCCATGTCTCCGAAACTGGGGCACCCTATTTTGAAAAGAGGCAAGCAAATGCCAATGGTGCAAATCAGATCTCTTTCCTTGTGCGTTTTCTACAGTCTGTGTCGCACCTACCCCAGAAAATAATAGTATCCTCATACAACAGTAGCACGCAAACAAAATAACAGCAAAAAAAAAGTGTGCATGAATACATACACAACAATACAATGAATCCCATTTATTATCCAACCCTTGGAAAGTCAAAAGAAAAATTCTCAGTAATGCCTGCTGACCAGGATTCAACATAGAGGATCAGTAGACACAAGAATACCTTCTGCAGTGCTTAGTTAAGAAGTGAGGTGCAAGCTACTGTGAGCCAGGTTCCATTGAGAGCTTATGTCCTGATATTTTGCTAATGCTGCTAAAGAAAGCAATGAAAGAAGCTTTGTTTGTGCTGAAACTTTACTCAGCATGCGTTACTGAGAATTTGTTCATTTAGCTTTCCAAGGGTTGGATAATAAACTGGACTCATAATTCTTGGTTTACAATTTAGTGTACTATTGTACACATATGCACACACACACAAACACACACTGTTTTTTTTTTCAAATAATGGAGCATGATGGGGACTCTCCATACGTTTCCTAGCTCTGAGCCTGGGAAGGGCAAGGCTTGTGGAGGGAAGGGACCTCATCAAGATATACTTCCATAGAGTCCATCCTCCACAGTATCCATTTTCTACAGAAGAACTGACCAGGGTCACCTGGAGATGAATTATAATAACAGGAGATCACCAGGTGCCAGCTGGTGGTCGGCAACCCTACTTTACCCATCTTTGCACTGGCCAAGGAACAGTGGTCAATCATCTGTCCTATGCAACAGGGGCCATGGCAGGGCGAGCAGCTTGGCTAGGGTGGATCAAGATAGAGCGTTTGTCTGTCTAGAGCAGTGAAAAAGAGCAAGATCAACATGGTGGGACAAGAGACAGAGCTGAACTGAGAACCCCCCCGAAAAAAACAATTTATATACAATCATGAACAATGGATCTTCACACCATTGGTCAGCTTCGGTTTAATTTCTGTGAAAGAGCACTTGCATAATTTTATGGCTGGGCGTCACCACCACATGAGGAACTGTATTAAAGGGTCTTGGCATCAGGAAGGTTGAGAACCACTATGTTAACACGTGAAGGCTAGGCTTGAGCAGAAGGAATAATCCATAGGTGCGCCCACAGAAGCCTATGTGTTTCTACTCAGAAATAAGTTTGTGCCCAGGGGTACCTTTAAGACCAACAAAGTTGTATTCAAGGCACACAGAAGCTAACATATTGGATATAACTTGGTTAGTGTGAGGATTCAATCAGAAAATCCATTCAAAGGAAGGTTTCTTTATTGCAAAGTACAACCATGCTAGTAGCCCTACAATTCTTGCTAAGACTGACATGAGATCACATCTGCTCCGTTTTAACCCCTCAGTCCCCCGGCTCCCCCCCCCCCAGCCCTTTTGGGCATGAAGAGTCCCAGTTCTCATTTTTCTTGTTTGTCCAGGAGACACAACTGCATTTCAGCAGCTTGTGTGAGATAACGCTGGCATGGTGATGGGGCAGAGCAGAGACCTCTCCCCACAACTAGTGCTCTAGATCACGCCTAAACATAGTTTCTAAACTAAGAAATTACAGCGACAGAGATCAGAGAACAATGAAAAATGCCAAATGGTGAAATGACAAAAGCAGGCATGGTTTTGACAGTTAGTCTTAAGAGATGAAACCTCAGGTTCCTTCACGCGTGCTAAATGATGCCGTCTCAATCCACTTCAGCGAACGTTTGGAAGTAGATTTTGCCATTCCACACAGTCAAAGTACACCGAACGTGTGTTACTTGGTGTGTATGAAAGTTTTGTTCTGCTGGTACTCAACAAACCCAACTAACTAGTGCTAGGCTGAAGGATTTGGCACATGGCCCCCCAATGTACTGTCTGTGGGTGACCTTGCACCCAATAACACTTCTCCTGGTGCCCACAAATTGTTTTTTTGAAAAATGGGTGGAGCCAGGAGGGACTCCCTGCCAGGCTCCTGAGATTTGAACAGACATATATTTTATTTATTTACTTATTATATTTGTATAACCACCCTCCCCAAAAGCTCAGGGCGGTTCGCATGAAACAGAACAGAAACCATACAGATAACTTAGATTAACAATAATGAATGAAAGCAACATGGAACTGTAGAAAAAGTTAAACATTAAAGTAACTCATACTGATAGCCCAGTGGGTTGGGCGGAACTGCAATGGGTGCCATAGGAGGGGGTTCAGGAGGAGGACCCTTGGGAAGTGATGGCACACATCACTTGGGCTGTGATGGCACAACCAAATGCCTGGTGGAGGAGCTTCCTTTTGCAGGCCCTGTGGAACTGTTCAGATCTTCTCTGGGAGCTCGTTCCACTAGGTGGGAGCCAGGATGGAGAAAGCTCTGGCCTTGGTTGAGGCCATGCGAGCTTCCCTGGGGCCAGGGATCACCAGGAAGTTGGAAGTGCTAGAGCATAAGGCTCTTTGGGGGATGCAAGCAGAGAGGCGATCCCTCAGGTTAATATAGATTAAAATGATATAGTTTCACTGACAGTGATAGTTTTATTATCTCACTCCCCCCTGCCAGTATATTCTCTCTCTCTCTCTCTCTCTCTCTCTCTCTCTCTCAGCATAGTTCATCCCTAAGGAGGGAAGGTATAGCCAGCTTGAAAAAAGACTGGGAAGCCCTGGGGTATACAATAGCTATGTACACTGAAAAGGAAACTTTCTCAACCAGGGTTTCATGAAACCCTGGGTTTTTTGAAGACCCTGGAACGGTTTCCTGAATGGATGGGAGTTAATTTTTATATATTTAAAAAAATTGCTCAACATTTATTGAGTGATATGACCCATCCCGTCCTCCCAAAATGGCCAGTGATGGGCCTGGACAGGGTGGGAAGAGGGGCCCTAGGTGAGTATGTACACAGCTATATGTTGTGTGATCGTGCCACGTCGGAGGTTTCTCTAATCCTGAAGAATGTTTCAAAGGTTTCTCAACAGTAAAAAAGTTGAGAAAGGCTGCTGTAAAGGAACAGACGTGCAAGCCATATTTTCTTCATGTTGCGATTTTCCCAAACTAGGGCTTGCCATACTCTGCTTGTAGGTTCATACAGCTAGAAGCCAATTGAGACAAGAACTTAACATAGGTTTAGTAAAGTGTCATCAACAGAGTGCTAGTCACAAAGCAAAATCAAACAAAGCAGACTTACTTAGGTCTTGTTTTGTGATGGCATTCATCGATACAGAGTACCAGCCAGAGTACCATTCCAGAGCTCCCCCAAATCCTGACATAATGAGATATTCCTTCCTGCATCCAATTAAAGGACTTGAAGCAAACATTTGTAAAGCCTTTGCCTTCTGTAAAGATGTTTAGCAACTAGGGTTGCCAGACCCCTTGATGGAATAGTACAGATGCACTGGGACGGACACCAATATGGCAATAATAAATCCAAATAGAGTCGTCTTTCTTCAGTTTCAGATGTTTTTTAATTCTTACTTCATATAAGTCACCTGCTGGCTTTGTCAAGGGACAAATTATTAGTGTTGCAGACAAACTTCATACAAGCAAATACTTGTCTCTTGGACAGAGTAGAAGGTCATATTAACCGCAGCTACTCCTAGCTAATGGTGTTCCAGACCCCTTGATGGAGGCAGGCCCCACCTCTTCGCTGCTGGTCAGCTGGCTGGTGAGGGGGGATTGTACCCCCAAAAGAAAGAAGCCCATACCTAGGAGACTTCAACGAGACCCAGACATGACCTAAGGTCTTTGGTGCAAAGCTCTGGTCTTTGGGCAACAATTCTATGGTAGAAGCTAATTCTACCATAGAGTTTTTGCCTGAAAACCAGAGTGTCGCACTTACATTCCCACATCATGCCTGTGTCACACTGCAATTGATGGGAGCGTATCATTGTGACATCAGCTGAAACCTCCTGGTCCCACAAACCCCATCCCCGACTGCCTATTACCAACATTCACCTGGATTTATCTATCAAAGAGCGATTAACTACCTTTAATTTTGAATACAAAAGAATGGGGCGGGGGAAATGAACATCCTGTAGTTGTTTAACCATAGTGCAGCCAGGTAATAGGTCTAAAAGCAAATGAACTATTTGTCTCATGGCTTTTAGGAATGATCAAAAAGCTCAAATTACCCACCAAGAAATCTCGCCTCTTCTCCTTCTCCTTTCATCCAGAGAAATCTGGTTTGCCTGCCACAGGAGTGCGCTTTTATAGAAAAAAATGTCTTATCTTTCTCTAAATCTACTCTTATCACAATCATGTGGTATTATCTAGATAACTGATTGCTTCATGACTAAATATGATATAAGCAGTGCAAGTGCAAATCAGCCGGTCAGCAGGGGCATCTGAGAGAAATTTTATCTCAACTCTTTAACCTGTTTTAAAAAGCAATTAATCTAACTTTACTGGTAACTGAGATAAAAGTTTGAGTCCAGAGGCACCTTTAAGACCAACCAAATTTTCTTAAAAGTATAAGGTTTCATGTGCGTGCACCTTGAATAAAACTTGGTTGGCCGTAAAGGTGCCGCTGGACTCACATTTTGTTATGCTGCTTCAGGCCAACCGGGCGACCTACCTCAATCTGCCCAGCTTAAAAGTCATTTGAGGCAAACAGAGTTCATCCACAGTTTAAAAGTATTTGAATCTCAGATCGAACTCAGAGCTGCTGCTACCCTGAGGGGGTATTGTTCGAAATTGGTATAACTTTACACATCAATAGTAGCTCGCACACACATGCAAAAGCACGGAGCTTAGGGCTAGAGACCTCACTCCACAGTGGCAGCTGCTGGTTACACATCTGCGCAGAAATTACACTGAATTCTAGGGGATTGTTTGGCTGTTTTGACAAAGGATTATCATTGGCTGTATTTGGTTGTGACACAGTCTACTGATGCAACAGAATTGATTTTTGCTATATATTCCCTGTCATGTAAGAAGATCGCAGTATGAGGAAGAGTCCTTGCACTCGAAAGCTCATGCTCTGAATAAATCTTTGTTGGTCTTAAAGGTGCTCCTGGACTCTGATTTTATTATGCTTTCTTACAGGCAGACTGTTAACTGGCTTCCACTTTATCTCTAACCATGCTGGTAAACGAACAGTACAGGCCTGAAGCCTGGGTACAGTAAAAGAGGGCAAGTAGTAGGAACTTATAGTGGGTCTGTTAAAATTCACTCTCTCTTCGCCATACAATAGCCTTCTACACGTAAATTCACTATGCTGGCCTTCTCAAAACCTTTAGGAAACTCGTCAATTCATTCCTTCATGCATACAGAAAGGGCCTTTTCAGTAGCAGCCCCACAATAAGGATGGGGCCTGGAGATCTCCTGCTATTAGAAAAATGGCCACTCTGGAAGGTGGACTCTATGGCACTTACATCACAAGTCCCTTCCCACCCCAGGCTCTGCCCCGCCAAATCTCAAGATATTTCCCAACTGGGCCTGTCTTCCCAGGGAGGTGTACCTGGTCCCCTCACTTTAGAAGCCAGTTGATGGTGGTTTTAAGAACAGTTTTTGTTTATGTTTACTAGTAGTCCTGAGTTGTGTTTTTAGATTCTGGGTTTTTATGTTTTTAAAGTGTATTGTAAACCACCCTGTGAGGAAGAAAGGCAGCTAATAAAATGTTTTAAGTAAACAATGCATAAAGAAATGTCTTGCACTGGGTGACAAAATAACCTGATCTACCTTAGGCTTGCTAGGTTCCCTATGGCTACTGGCAGGGGATGGAGCCTGAAGGGGTGCGAGATACAATTTACGTAGTATAGTATCTGGAGTACGAACATAATTCTTTCCCCTCCCCTCACAGTCCCAGATGTGTCTCCCCTTATTTGGAGGCATGTCCACAGCACAGATCTAGCAGCATCTTTCCACATGTGGACCCAATCAAAAGCTGCTGACCTACTGTAGTAGAAACTGCTGATCTGTTGTAGACAACTCACAAAAGTGCAATGCATTTCATGCTGCGACCCTGCTTGCAACTAATCACAGAAGGACATGGGTAAAGCTTAGACAACTGAGAGCACATGGAGAGAGCTACTGGGGAGTGTTTCTGCTGACCAGGTGAGGCTATTGTTCTGCCTGGGTGAGGTGATTGCTGGGTGATTGCTGGGAGGATTAAAAAGGGCTGCTCCTCGCCAGAGGCAGAGCTCAGACAACTGAGAGCACGTGTAGAGAGCTACTGGGGAGTGTTTCTGCTGACCAGGTGAGGCTATTGTGCTGACTGGGTGAGGTGATTGCTGGGTGATTGCTGGGAGGATTAAAAAGGGCTGCTCCTCGCCAGAGGCAGAGCTCAGACAACTGAGAGCACGTGGAGAGAGCTACTGGGGAGTGTTTCTGCTGACCAGGTGAGGCTATTGTGCTGACTGGGTGAGGTGATTGCTGGGTGATTGCTGGGAGGATTAAAAAGGGCTGCTCCTCGCCAGAGGCGCGAGCCGAAGGGCGAGAGAGAAAGGGCTCTTGGCCTGTGGCTCTTAGCCTGGGGTTCTTGGCTGAGTAATTAGAATCAGTAGATTATATTTCCCTAGTACTTGCACTGCCTAGAATTTGCAATGGACCTCCAGGACACTCATCCCATCATCTGCAGTGATGTGACATGATTGCCTTCCTCCCAGAAGATGGACTACATCTGCCCCAAGTGTAAGTTGGTAAGACTTTTGGAGGAAAGGATTAGGGGATTAGAAGACAGCATAATTACTCTGACCCAAAGTAAGAAAGGGGAGGAGTTTATAGACCACAGCCGTGCAACTCGGAATAAAGAGGATACAACCAGTCCTGAAGAGGATAAGGAGATTGATGTCACTACGGAGCGTCTGCAGACAGTTCGGGAAAAGACTCAACGGCGTAGAGCGCGACGGTTCTTGGGGCCTTTGGAGCTCCAGAATAGATTTCAGGCCCTTGCAGAGGAGGTGCAAGGGTCAACAAGGGAAGAGGTCCCAAAACAAAGTCTAAGACAAAGTGAAGAGGCCACGGGATAGAAGGAAATGGAGTTGAGAATAAAAAAAAAGGAGAGTACTGGTAATTGGAGACTCCCTGCTAAGAGGAATGGAATGTCATGTGGCTGGGTCCGACCCCCTAAACCGAGAGGTGTGTTGCTTGCCAGGGGCGAAAATTAAAGACGTTACAGAACAGGTGCCCAAACTCCTCAAATCTATGGATCACTACCCATTTGTGATGGTCCATGTGGGAACGAATGACATGTCCCTGAATACCATCGCTCCTATTAAAAAAGACTATCAAGATCTGGGGAGGAAGCTCAAGCAAATGGGGGCACAAGTGGTATTCTCTTCAGTCTTGCCTGTCAAGGGAAGAGGAATGCGTCGGGAGAGGAAGATAATGGAGGTGAATCACTGGCTGTGTAGTTGGTGCCGGCATGAGAGATTTGGTTTCTGGGACCATGGGATAGGCTTTCTTGAGGAAGGCCTACTAGCACCTGATGGACTGCACTTATCGAAGCTGGGGAAGAATGTGTTTGGCAGGAACCTGGGGAGATTCATCAGGAGAGCTTTAAACTGAAGCCACTAGGGGAAGGAGACGATCAACATAGGGAGTGTAAGGAAGGAGAACGATCGGGGGCAGCCCAACCAGCAAGGCCAGCTCATAGGGAACCAAAAGTAAAAGGATTCAGATGTCTTTATACTAACGCCTGAAGCATGGGCAATAAAAAGGAAGAGCTGGAACTTCTCATGCTGATGGAAAGGTATGATCTAGTAGGCATCACAGAAACTTGGTGGAATGATTCTCATGACTGGAATCTAATGGTGGATAGATATGAACTGTTAAAAAAACAGAATAGATCGAAGAGGTGGAGGAGTGGCACTGTATGTGAGGAAAGGGCTTAACTGTCAGGAAATTCTAGTGAAGGAGAGCATATCTACAGTGGAAAGCATCTGGGTGAAAATAAGAGAGGGGAAAACAAACAGTGTGGTGGTTGGTGTCTGCTACCGACCGCCTGACCAACGAGAGGATGTGGATGCTGCACTTTGTGAGCAGCTTGAGAAAATATCCAAGCGGCAGGACCTTGTCATCATGAGTGACTTCAATTTCCCAGATGTGTGCTGGGAAACAAACTGCGTAGCGTCCTCAGTCATGCAACTTTCTGACCTGCCTGGCTGACAATTACATTTGCGTCTGCGGCCTTTTTGGAATCACCAAGGGTTACAGAACTGTCACCACAGTCTGGACCTTCTTTTCCAGGTTTCTGACCTGCCTGGCTGACAATTTCATTTATCAAATGGTAGATGAACCCACAAGAGGTTCAGCCATACTGGACTTAATACTGACCAACAGGCAAGGGTTGGTGGATGAGGTGAAGGAGGTGGGGACCCTAGGGGGAAGTAACCATGTCCTCATAGAATTCCTTTTGAGATGGGAAGCCAAGGAAGCTTGTAGCCAGACGCGGATGTTGGATTTTCGTAGGGCAAACTTTAAGAAACTCAGAGAGATGATGAGTGTCATACCATGGACGAGAATGCTGGAACAGAAGGGAGCATGTGAAGGGTGGGCGCTTCTCAAACAAGAGCTATTGCATGCTCAATCAATGACTATCCCAGAAAGACGAAAACATTGCAGGAGCTCTAAGAAGCCTTTTTGGATGAACAGATAACTTCAAGAGGAACTAAGAAAGAAAAGAAAAATGTTCAGGAAATGAAAGGAAAGACAGAGCTCTAAAGAAGAGTACCTACAGGTTACTAGGCACTGTAGATCAATCATCAGAAAGGCCAAAGCTGAGAGTGAGCTAAGATTGGCCAGGGAAGCCCATTGTAACAAGAAAAGATTTTTCAGTTATGTGAGGAGCAAACGTAAAATAAAGGAGGCAATAGGCCCACTGTTGGGTGCGGATGGACAAACTCTAACGGAAGATGCAGAGAAAGCAGAAAGGCTTAGTGCCTATTTTACATCTGTTTTTTCCCACAGATCAAAGGGTTTAGGCACATCTAGAGATGGCAGTAGCCAAAGGATAGTGTCTGGGTGGCAGGTTAACATGGATAGAGAGGTTGTCGAGGTTGCTACTGTGTGGACTCAATCTCATTCCTCTTATTGAATAGAGGGGCAAGGATAAGGTGGCCAGACATCCCGCATTTTGGGGCATTTGCCCTGTGTCCCGCAGCGTTTTCCAAATGTCCCACGGTGTTTCAATTTTTTTTTAATTGTCATTTTTTAATTATTTTTTGCCGCGCTCTGCGCAGCAGCCCAGGAGGCAGCCCTGCCGGCAGGCCGGGCTCAGGAGGCCCCCGCTAAGGCGTCTGGGCTCCGGGGCGGAGCTTGCGTGGTGCCGCCATTCCCGTCAGGGTCCGCCGCTCTGCTGCCGCCTGCTTTACATACAGCAGTAGTCCAGAGATGAGGTGTAATTCCAGAGGATCCCTAGTTCATAATGGGGGTTGGTTTCTCTAGTTTACCTACCTGCCTACCTGAATGCCCATTTTATCAGACCCCTTTCCAGAATCCATATTGCCAGGCATCGCAGAGAGAGAGCATGTGCTATGCAAAAAAAAAAAAAAAAGATGCTCAATGGGCAAGATAATACCTTTGCGTTTGTTGAGAGACACACATTTTTGGAAGCCCAAATCAAGGACTTCAGTTTAATAACCTTGGAAAACAAATCAATTCTCAGTGAGCAAGAATCTAGTTTTGGTTCTTGACAGAAGATCAAGGAAACCTCCAGAATTCTACACCACGTTAACCAGAGTCAATCATTCCCACCACCTCCAAATTTCCTCCCCAGCTGCTTTTATATTTATCTTGAGGATCTTAAGGATGTGAAGAAACTGTTTTATATCCACAAGCCTGAGTTTCAAAAGTCATTGTGGTGCTAGATTCACCTTTGGTCTTCACAGAAGCAAGGTGGATTTCCCAATGACCAACCCCTCAGAACAGAATCCCCAAGAATGGGTAGGATTTTACTTTATCAACTTTGTGAACTCGCAGTTGCTGCATAAGCTGTGCTTAAACAACTGCTTAAGTGTGTGTGTTTAAAAAAAAAGAAACAGAAAGAAACAGAAGCAGCAAGCTAGCCCAGGACTTTTAACAAGTGCCTTAATCCAATTTGGCTGTGGAAATTTCAAGAACTACTTCTGTGGTAAGAAAATAGTCTTGTTAAAAGTGGTTAAACCTGTGCCAACCCTTCATAGGAGATATCTTGATATCAAAATGATAAGGAACCCCTTTGGGAAACCGCAGAAAAATCAACACGCTGGCAACATTCTTCTTTTAAGCAGATTCCATGACGTTAGCAAGTAGGACACCACTGCCAATATTCAACAATTGTGCACTGATTAGGGACCAAGTGACGAACAATTAACATTACAGAAGGAAAAATCTAAGGTCATGTCCCGTCCCCCGTCCCCCCCAGCCACATGGCTCCGACCTCTCCTTTCAGTGTGGGCATTGCATGCCGTCCAAGAACTGGATTCAGTAAATGATGCCTCTATTTCAGCTTTCTGACTCTACTGCAGACAGTTGACGTGCCTATCCTAAACAAAGTTTACACCCTCCTAAACCCACAATGGAAGTGGAAGGGTGTGAACTTTGCTTAGGGCAGCACTCACAAGCTTCTTGGACTACTCCCAAGTAACAAACAGCCTTCGCAAGATACTTATGTGGAAACTCAGAAGCGGGGGGGATATGTCAGGGACTGAGGTGCTGTGCATAATAAAGAATTATTCAAATGGGTCACCATGTTGGTCTGAAGTAGCACAATAAAATCAGAGTCCAGGAGCACCTTTAAGACCAACAAAGATTTTTTCAGGGTGTGAGGTTTCGAGTGCAAGCACTCTTTGTCAGACTCTAAAGCTCACACCCTGAATAAATCTTTGTTGGTCTTAAAGGTGCTACTGGACTCTGATTTTATTATAATAAAGAATCACAGAATCATTGAGTTGGAAGGGGCCATACAGGCCATCTAGTTGAACCCCCTGCTCAACGCAGGATCAGCCCAAAACATCCTAAAGCATCCAAGAAAAATGTGTATCCAACCTTTGCTTGAAGACTGCCCGTGAGGGGAGCTCACCACCTCCTTAGGCAGCCTATTCCACTGCTGAACTACTGACTGTGAAAATTTTTTTCCTGATATCTAGCCTATATCAGGAGCCTCTTGTGGCACAGAGTGGTAAGGCAGCCATCTGAAAGCTTTGCCCATGAGGCTGGGAGTTCAATCCCAGCAGCCGGCTCAAGGTTGACTCAGCCTTCCATCCTTCCAAGGTCGGTAAAATGTACCCAGCTTGCTGGGGGGTAAACGGTAATGACTGGGGAAGGCACTGGCAAACCACCCCATATAGAGTCTGCCAAGAAAACGCTATAGGGCGTCACCCCAAGGATCAGACATGACTCGGTGCCTGCACAGGGGATACCTTTACCTTTACCTTAGCCTATATCGTTGTATGCTTAGAGTTGCAGCCACAGAGAATGCTTAGACTTGCAGCCACAGAGAACCGTGGAAATTTATAGCAACCCTTTCCCAGCTGCTGCCTTTCAGAATCAATGCACAACACCCAGGGCTTAGCTTTAAAAAAGTCAAATTTGACCCCAAAGATAATTCTGATATTTACACAAATAATGTCAGTTAATCTGCACACGCTTGTATACTAAGCATAGTTTATTTGAGGTCTGTGAGCGATGGAAAAGGTAACCAAGCTTTGCAGAGTTCAGAGACTTCTCTGCCCCTGGAAATCCTGGGTGTAAACTGCATGGATCGATTCAGTCCCTGCCCTCTACACAGAATGTGATTTCCGTCTGGATTCTGGGCAATTTAAATTTTTCTTCTGCAGCAAGAAGGATTGATCTAGAGTGACCCTACCTTTATTGTGCGATATCTAAGAGTGCTGTTAATCCTCAATATCCAGATTGGGAAAGAAAGCTCTGTGGTAGAGAACCTCTGATAGGCTACACCTGGTCATGTGACATGCTTGCCTTAAAGGAGAAGCCCCTAATTTCTCTCAACTTCTGTCGGTCCTGGATTTTTCCTCCCTCCTCTGCCTTTTTCGATCCTCTCCCCCTCCCCTCCAAGAAAAGAAAGAGGCTCCCTGCCTGGCTCCTCTCCCCCCCCCCCTTCAAGAAAAGAAAGAAAGAGGCTTGGCTCCCCCCACCTTCTGAACTACCCTAACCAAGTGCAGAAGACTTTCCTGTTTCAATGGGGAGGGGGGGAGGAAGTTCAAAGCGATCTGAATTCAACAGGATTGACAATGGAATAAACAAAGTAAGTGCAGACTCTGCCCTAGTCAGTTGCTGCCTCCAGTGTCTGAGGTTACCTCCCAAGACTGGCCACTTGCTTTCTAGTCATTTGAGCTAGGGCAGGGGTCCCCAACCTTTTCGCACATGGGGCCACCATAGCGTGCCCAGTGCCTAAAAAGGGCCACATCCTAAACCAAAATGTCACAATATTATTAACCTACTTATTTAGATCAAACGTAATCATTCAAAGGTAAATGAAGAAATGTTAACTTTAATGCAATCCATTTTGGAACAATATTTTACTGTGGAATACTTTTATTTATCTAGTCAGTGTTATTATTGTGACTGTTTTCTGTTAGCCAAAGCATTGATGTCCAAGTCAAGGTTTGTGACAGACACTTAAAATGGCATGTAAATGTTCATCTACAACCTTGACCTGTGCTTCGATTTCACAGTGTTCATCTTGGAAAAGACTTGTTAACAGATATATGTGGTGCCAAAGACTATGAACATGCCTGCAGAAAATTTCCTTAGATTGATTAATATATCAGGTAGACCTGAATACAAATCTAACAGACTATTTTCTTTGTAAATGTTTGTGAGATGATCACTGGTTTGCAAATCAATTAGTTCCATATGAAAAAAGTTACATCTTCTGGTGCTACTTCAAATGGACCCTGATTTCCTTTCCAAGCTTATGCCAATCAGTGAATCTGTTCTGAAATTCTACTTTGATGTATTCAGTGCTTTGATGTATCTGTCAACACTGTATCTTCGATGTATCTAACACTGTAAATTCCCATCCTTCTAAAATTTTAGTCCGTGGCCGCATGAGAAATTTGAAAGGTTACCTTCACTAACTTGCTTCACAAAAATGTTTAGCTTTGATTCAAAAGCTTTCAATTCAGTATATATGTCACACACAAGCTTTCCTTTGCCCTTCAACCTTAGATTCAGTGTGTTAAGATGCTCCATGATATCCGTTAACAAAGCCAAATCAAAAATCCATTCAGGGTCAGAAAGTGCTTCTTGGCCTTTTCCTTTCTCCTTAAGAAAGAAATCAATTTCATGATGAAGACTGAAAAAACACTTGAGGACTTTGCTAAGCCACCTGACTTCTGCATGCTACAATACATCCCATTATTCTGCATCTATCTCTGAGATAAAATTTTGAAACTCACAATGAGCCTGATGTAGTTAATGCTGGATACAACAATATGAATCATACTTTTCTACTGAAGAACCTTACCATACGAGGCTTTAGGATGCTTTGGGCTGATCCTGCGTTGAGCAGGGGATTGGACTAGATGGCCTATGATTCTATATTTCTATGAGGCATGCTGATGGATGATGCAGTGAAATTGCATGGGAAGTATACAATTTAATTTCCATGTCTTCACAGATCTTTTCAACTACACCAGTTTTATTTCCCACCATATTTCTTGCACCATCAGCTGTGATGCTTTTCAATTTATCAAAACTCAGACCAAGATTTTCTACTGATTCACACACTTTCAAAAATATGTTTTCTGCATTTGTGGTGCCTTTTAAACTTTCCAGTGCACACAACTCTTCTGTAATTCTGAAGTTGGAATCTATCACCCTGATAAAAATTACTAGTTGAGCAGGTTCTCGTCAACATGCTTTCTAAAATTATTTTGCTGCAAAAACATTTATTTTTAAGACAGTGTATCTTGCTCACTTGCATATCTCCTTGATATATTGAATGGCTCTTGTGACAGGATTGAAAGTGCCTTTTAATATTGTGCTTCTTTAATACTGAGACAGTTTCAAGACATATCAGGCAAACTGCTTTATCCTTGTTTAAAAGAAGTACTCAATAATCCATTTGCCAGAACTTCCTTTTGCAGACAGCTTGCAGGGTTTTTAGCAGGGAAACAGTTGCAAACTTTCAGGGCCATTCCGCACTAGTTCAAAATTGCACAATAGTTGCAAATTGTAATCGTTATTAATTTGCAGTTACGCACAACGTCGCACACAATCTGCCACACTCCTGAAACAGTCCCGCAAAAAGCGATTCGTTGGCTTCTACGGAAATCGGCAAAAGTGGATTCACCCTCCGAAAAGCGCTATACTCTTGCAACCAATCTGCAACACTAGCAAAAAAGACCTGTACGTTAACATTGTTGCGGTTCCAACAAAGTCCCTCCCCCTGGCCCTGTTCTCCAAACTTCCGGCGAACTGTTCGCCATTTTTTTTTCTCGGACTGAGCGGAGATCAACGAATAAACGAGACAGCGCCTGGCTTTCCAGCACGATCGCTTTCGTAAATTGTGCCCGAAAAGCACAATAGTATTTCAAAAGCACAGTAGCACATACCGTCACGGCCCCAAAATATGCCCACAGCTTAAAACCCCGTCCACCATCGGCCAGACCTTCGGTTAGCGGAGTCACCATTCATGGAGCATTTTTAAAAACTTTTCTCTAAGCGTAGCAACGAATAATCGCTGACCGCAGTCTACAATCTTGTTTTGCTTTGGGGGGTGCAATATATATGATGCAATGTAATATGATGAGGGGCAGTTTCTGTGCTGTGGTTGTGCGTGTGTGGTTGTGCTGCGGTTGTGCAGACAACTTAGAACCCCTTCCACCATCGGCTAGACCTCCATCCGGCGGAGTCACCGGAGCATCTTTAAAAAAATATATCGCTGCGTAGCAATGCGTTATCGCCAATCCCATGTCATATTCTTGTTTTGTAGAATTTTGCTTTGGCAGGCAAATATGATTGGGAAAGTGTCATGTATTGTGGTACTGGTTGCTCTGGGTGGACACCGGCGTGCATTTGTGTAATGGCAGACATTTCAGTAAAATGGCTCCTGCTGCATGTCCATACTGCTCTTCTCACGTGTAAACGAATCTGCGCATGCGAGAAGTCAAACAATAAGAGCGCCAAGCTGGCCATTAGAGACAGCTCCGGTTCCCGCGCGAGGAGTTTTGAACGTGACATGTGATCTCATGTGGCCAATGTACGTTTCCCCGACTGCCCCCCCCTCCAATCAGGGGCCGACTAGTCCTTTTGTCTTTGTGTGCGGGAAAGTATATGACCTGTGGCACCCTGCACCTCGCACCTCCATTTTGCTTAGCCACTCGTGAAGGCAGTATGGACTCCGCTTCCCAGTCGTCGTCCGTCCAGGCAACCAGAAGGGACCTACATGGAAGGACGCTGAGATACGGAACCTGATGATGATATTAGCCGAAGAAAAAATTCAGGACGCCTTCCAATCCTCGCATCGGAATTGGGAGGTGTTCGAACAGGTGGCCATGCGGATGAGAGCCCTGGGCCACCACAGGACCGGCCTTGAATGCCGATCCAAAACGAAGACAATGAGGGCCGAATATATGAGGGCCGTGTCCCACAACCAAAAGTCCGGGAACGCAAGAGTGACCTGCCCATATTTCGAGCAACAGCGTGAAATTTACAGAGAGGGGGACAGAGACAGCCAGCCAAAATGCGTGGAAAGGAGCCTCAAGGTCATCCAGAGGCCGACTGCTCCGGTGGAGGGACCAGCCGTTGCAGAAGACTCAGGAGAGGTTACCTCGTCGGGGAGGACCATTCGGCCTCCTCCCCAGATCCTCATCACGTTGGACCTGCTTGCCATCGTCCCTGGCAAGGAAACCAACGTGCTGCAGCAGACACCCCTTGCCTCCAGTAAGCACTTTTACCTTTGTACAAATGTGTGTTCTAAGTGGCCTGACATTTAGGAATCGTTTTCGCATGTATTTGTTGCAACGCTTAATATGCTAGGCCGTATGTAGACTGTTTTGTTTGCTATGGTAAGGTAAAGGTAAAGGTATCCCCTGTGCAAGCACCGAGTCATGTCTGACCCTTGGGGTGACGCCCTCCAGCGTTTTCATGGCAGACTCAATACGGGGTGGTTTGCCAGTGCCTTCCCCAGTCATGACCGTTTACCCCCCAGCAAGCTGGGTACTCATTTTACCGACCTCGGAAGGATGGAAGGCTGAGTCAACCTTGAGCCGGCTGCTGGGATTGAACTCCCAGCCTCATGGGCAAAGCTTTCAGATGGCTGCCTTACCAATCTGCGCCACAAGAGGCTCTTGTTTGCTATGGTAGCTTTGATTTTAAAAGGTAATGTTTAACTAACAACCCCGGAAGATTTGCAGCATGCCTCAACTATAGGCCTTCTGCACTTCCTCAGGGTACTACTTTGGGAGCATGCTGTGTAGTTCAGGATGTATGCTTGCTCCTTTTTCACTATTGTCTGCTGTTGTCCACAGAAACTCAGCTGCCAGGCACAGAGCCCTGTGAGTCAACTGCTATTGGCAACCTCGATAGCGATTCGGGGGCATCAACAAACCTTGGTTAGTATTTCTGAGGGCCGTCCCGCATTCATCCAAAATAGCACAATGGTTACAAATTGAAATTGCTACAGTTTTGCCATTATGCACAACGTCGTTGACAATCTGCAACACTCCTGAAACCGATCCGCAAAAAGCGCTTCGTTGTAGCGCTTTCAGGGAAATCCCAAAAAGTGGATTCACCCTCTGGAAAGCGCTACACTCCTGCAACCAATCTGCAACACTAGTGGGAAAGTTCTGTGCGTTACCATTGTTGCGGTTTCTGCAAAGTCCCTCCCCCTGGCTCTCTCCTCTGATCTTCCGGCGAAGCGATCGCCATTTTTTTTTCTCTGAGTGAGTGGAGATCAACGCACTGGCAAGCCTTCGTTTACCCAGTGAGGCTTCCCCGGCTTCAGTCCCTCTGTTTAAAGTCACCAAGCACAAGCATCATAGAGGCCCGTTTGCTGGTTTATTTTCACTTTATTTTTCATACTGTTTTTGGCCAAAAATCGCGCCCGTGAGGGGGGGGGATTTCACTCGGGGGGAGCGTGGCAACGATGAAACGGCAGCTCAAACATCACCTGCTAGCTGGATGGGTCTCTCCGTTGCAACGAATCAACGCATATTCGTTGCAACGGGTGTGTTTTTTTTAAACAAAAACCTTCCTTAAAGGGAAAGGGGCTGTTTGGGAGCATGATAACAGCTGCCCATTGGCTGCTTGATGGCCAGGGGCGGGACACAGCTCAGCAATAGCGCTCTCTTTCTAGTGATTTTTGCCGAGACCGGAACCCTGTGGGAAACGATAGAAACGCAACTGGATTCCACTAAAAAGTCAGGTATGCATAACGACGAATTCCACTATTTAAAATGGCGATTTTTCGTTCAGCAAACAATTTGCTACATGGATCCCGGTGCGGAATGGCCATGAGAACAATGGGGGGGGGGGGTGCTATGTAAACTGCTTTGTGCTTTTCTGTTTGTGCAGGGAGCAGTTTCTCTGCTAGGAGAAAGAAGAAGGTACCTCTATGTTGCTGGTGTTGAGTTTGGAAGCTACCTTTACTACCATTTGTTCCTAAAACCATTTTTTTTCTTTTTTACAGATTTCATCCCAGGAACACAAGAGGAGGAGGAGCGTGGGGTGCCTGGACCTCCTGCCCAACGCTGGCTCCTAGAGATTCGAGAGGGTGAGCATGCATGAACTGTTCCTTTCTAGCCATAACTGCAGGGCATACAAACCACTAACCATGTGCTCCCTAGGCATTGTTGAGAGTATTGCTGTGAAAAATAGGCAAAAAAACCCGCACCATGGGCTCCTAGGCTTTGTTGGGAGTATTGCTGTGAAAAATAGGCAAAAAACACTAACCATGTGCTGACTAGGCATTGTTGGGAATATTGCTGTGAACAATAGGCAAAAAATCCCACCATGTGCTCCCTGGGCAGTGTTGGTTGTAACAATGACACTAACGGTTCTATTTCTCATTTTTTCCTACAGAGGTTCTTTCGGAGGAGGAGGAAGCCCCCCCGGGTCCTGCCAGCCCACCCCCTGATGTCCCTAGAGGTGCACTCCCAGCAGAGGAGAGGCTGCTGAGGGAACGCACTAGGCTGAGGCATGTCTCCCTTTTAACCAACGTGGGCCAGAGCCTCCTGGAGCACTGCCAGGCGGACACGCGGCGTACTGCCGCCTTTGAGCAGTCTATGTATGAGCTCCAGGTCCAGGAGGGAAGAAAAATGGGGGATCTTCAGGGATTCCAACAAATCCCTTCGCGAAAGTGTCCAGGAGATGCGCCTTATCAGGGGACTACTGGAGAGGGCGGTCCTGGTAATGGAGTCGAAAGAGGACAGACAAACTGCTAACCCTGCTCAAATTAATGTGACCATGACCCCCCCCTCCACCAACACCCACACCACCAACCCCCTCTCTGAACGCCGCCACCCAGACTCGCAGGAGGACTGTTCTGGGAAAGAGAAAAATAAAACCATCGGACAAGTTCTCCCCCTCCTAGTTTAGTCCAGTTTTGCTTTTGAATGTGTTCTGTGTTGGGTTTTGTTTGAAAAATAAAGTTTATATTTTTGCCTATGTCTCTGTGTACCCTACTTTAGAACTAGGAAGGCCAAAAGTGGCCTTTCTAGTGAGTGTGTTTAATCTGGTTGTGTTGGGTGGGTGGGGGGTTAAAGGGATGTCAGTTCAAGGAGTTTTAGGAGTGTGGGGTGAAAGGCGTGCAAGTGTAAGGAGTCACACTGGAGTCTTTTTCAAAACAGTAATACAAACAGTTTATTTTTAAGTAACAGGGGGAAAACAGTAGGGAATTTAACTTGGAGCCCCACCCCACCCCCTCCCCAACAAAACCCAGAAACACAAGTGCCACTAGTCCCCTCTCCAGCACCATCTTCTTTGTCTTTTGTTTCCCCTCCCCATTCTCCCTTAGATTTTTTGCCCTCAGTTTTCCAGGCTGCAGGCTCTGAGGGACTTTTTCCTCCGCCCTCCGTCATCTCCCTCAGCTGTTTCCCAAACCGGGTCATTGTGCCCCGGACTTTTCTCCTCCAGAGGTCTTCCTCCTCTTTTGCCTCCTCTTTCTTCTTCACTGTGTGGGGAGGAAAAACAGGTACACATTAGTGCCACAGATATTTTTTTAACTTGAGTTTACATGGATTCAGTTTTTAGTGACCTTCGCCACAGTGTGTGGAGGTTTTGGGGGTGGGGCGGTGGGGTACAGAACCTACGTTCTTCCTCCTCCTTCTGCTGCATTAGCTGCCTCTTGCTCTCCAACTCCCCTCTCAGATCAGCCACTGCTGCCTGCCCTGCAAATGGTTTTAAAACAAATGCTAAGCCATATATATAGGCATTAGTAACACAACCCACACCCCAGCACAGGTTCAGTACTCACACTCCATCCTCTGTCGCTCTAAGAGCCCCTCCAAGGATGCCAGCCTGGCCTCCATGCTCCTCATCCTGGCCCTCATTGTGTCTGCTATGAAATGTAAATAAAAGGATCACAGCAGGCTCCCTTATGGCTTCCAGGGGGTACACAGACATGGGTCTCCCTTAAAGAATTATAGCTCTCACCTGCAGCTTTGGATGAGGTGGAAGGACCCTCTTCCTCTTCCTCCTCCTGTTCTTCACCTTCCTTGCTGGCTGTGGCCTCCGATAGTTTCGCGGGGGATTGTGTGGCTGTGCACAGTAAACAAGAATTCATAAATTGAAGCACGCATACCAAACATAGTACACAGTTGAGGGCCACACCGCAATCAGAGCATTACGTATCACAGCTTCAGACACATGATAAAGTGTACTAGGAGTGCATTGACAAAGTGGTTTGACAGTACTGGCTGGCAATGTCAGCTGGAGTTGACAGCATCTTAATGCTTTCTCAAATCAGATGGAAACTGTTGGGGAAAGAGGCATCTAAACATTCAATGCATGCTTAAGGGTAAAAGATCAAACATAATAAAGGCAGCACTCACCCATATATCGCCTCATCTCCAGGGGGGGCTTTCCAGCCTTCTCCCATATCCTCATCATCTGATTGTGGAAGTGTATTCTCCCACTGGGCTGAGGAACCCCCCCCCCCCCCACTGCTCTATACTATTTAGAAAATCTAGTTTGATTCTCTTACATTTTGTCTGGACCTGCACCCAGGTCCGGACGTAGCCCCTCTCCCCCATCCTAGATGCCAACACCTGGTATGCACCCTTGGTGTGGCAGTGGGTGCTGGCCATAAGGCGGCCAACGCTTTTAGATTTGAGCACCAGCTCTGAAAGTGCCTCAGCCTCGGCGTGCTGCCAGGAGCCCTTCTGTGGCTTCGGCATCTTTGGAATGACGGTTAGGCAACGAATATGCATTGCTCCCATCAGCCCCCAAAAGTTTAAATGTATCAATGCTACCCACCAGGGAAATTATTCTTTGGAACATAAGTGGCTTGATCCTCCAGTTTGACAGGGGTCGCCAATACTTACTGGCTACCCGCCTCCCCAACCCTTCCCTGTACAGTGCTTCGTATTGTGTTTGTCAATTTCAGTGGGGAGTTACTACAGTGAGGCATTGAGGTCTGTCAAAGTGCTTTTGGACCAGAGAATCGCCGGTTGTTTGCCGGCTGCATAGTCAAACCACACAAGACAAGGTTGAACAAAGAACATGAAACTTTATTTAACACAGCACACAGGAGTAGAAAAAACGAATCAAACACGTCTCCTATTTCTGTAAAGGTGACTGGCTATAGCGTCCCGAACCTTGCACCTGTTACGCATGGCAGGATCCCTGCCTTATGCCTTGGCACACTGTCTTCTATAACCAACGGCACCCCACAATAGTCTAGGCTTAAGCCAAAGCCATGACACTGCTAGGGTCAGCCAAGCCAGGCCAGGCTCCATCTTAGAAATCTTGCTCTCTGCCTTAGGTTTGGAATGACAGCCTTTGCTTGGCCCAGAGATGCCTCTGGACTCAAGCTTGCATCAGCTCACCCCCCCCCCCCATTGTATTTCTAAGTGAGTGGACTGGCTTCCTCCTGTTTGCCTAAGGGCTCCTAGGAAAATCCTTTGTCTTGCAACATTTTTCACACTTGGCCCCTCTGCCAAGGGAAATCTCCTCCCCACACCCTGCCAGCTAGACCTGATGGCTCTCTTCCTCGGAGCCATTAATACCTTTATCCAAATCCATTTACGGCCATCACCCCCCACTTGGCAAGGTATTGTCCTAATCTCTGGGGACCCTGGAAACTTCCAGCACATGCTTACCTGAGCCTTGGCACGTAGCCCCCTTCCCAAAATCCTATAAAAACTGTGGCTTCACACAGACACTCTGAGTGTCTTCCAACCCGGGACCTCCCACGCTGGTTCGTGCTTCTTCCTCTGACCCACCACTTCCCGGACAGGTAACTATCAAGCCTTCCACTCTTCCTCCCCCTTCTCTATATGACTGCTTGTATGTGTGTTAGCTATTTGTGTGTCTTTTTGTTATTTTCCTTTCAATAAAAGCTTATATTAATATTTTACCATTTACATCTGTGTTTGCCTTGAGTTCCTACGGGTGCAATCGACCCTCGTATACAAAGGTAACGATCCGATAACGCTAAGTTACCCCCCTCTCGCAGCATTTTGGGCTAATATTCCCCACAAGCTCAAAGATACGTGTTTTAGGACACGTGTTCACGCAATTTGGGTAACACACCCCTCCGCATAGATCCTTTTTCTCCTGGCTTCAGGGATGTCTGCTGCATCCTCAAGGACTACAGGTTCTGGTTCAGCCACAGGGAAGGGGAAGGGAAGCCCATTGTAACAAGAAAAGATCATTCAGTTATGTGAGGAGCAAACGTAAAGTAAAGGAGGCAATAGGCCCACTGTTGGGTGAGGATGGACAATCTCTAATGGAAAATGCAGAGAAAGCAGAAAGGCTTAGTGCCTATTTTACATCTGTTTTTTCCCACAGGTCAAAGGGTTTAGGCACATCTAGAGATGGCCATAGCCAAAGGATAGTGTCTGAGTGGCAGGTTAACATGGATAGAGAGGTTGTCGAGAGGTATTTAGCTGCACTGGATGAGTTCAAATCCCCTGGTCCGGATGAAATGCACCCGAGAGTGCTCAAAGAACTTTCCAGAGAACTTGCACAGCCCTTGTCCATCATCTTTGGAACCTCTTTAAGGACTGGAGATGTCCCGGAGGACTGGAAGAGAGCAAACGTTATTCTGATCTTCAAAAAAGGGAGGAAGGATGACCCGGGAAACTACAGACCAGTGAGTCTGACCTCTGTTGTGGGGAAGATAATGGAGCAGATATTAAAGGGAGCGATCTGCAAACATCTGGACGACAATTTGGTGATCCAAGGAAGTCAGCATGGATTTGTCTCCAACAGGTCCTGCCAGACCAACCTAGTTTCCTTTTTTGACCAAGTAACAGGTTTGCTGGATCGGGGGAATTCGGTTGATGTCATTTACTTGGATTTTAGTAAAGCTTTTGACAAGGTTCCCCATGATGTTCTGATTGATAAGTTGAAGGACTGCAATCTGGATTTTCAGATAGTCAGGTGGATAGGGAATTGGTTAGAGAACCGCACTCAAAGAGTAGTTGTCAATGGTGTTTCATCAGACTGGAGAGAGGTGAGTAGCGGGGTACCTCAGGGCTCGGGGCTCGGCCCGGTACTTTTTAACATATTTATTAATGATCTCGATGAGGGGGTGGAGGGACTACTCATCAAGTTTGCAGATGACACCAAATTGGGAGGACTGGCAAATACTCCGGAAGATAGAGACAGAGTTCAACGAGATCTGAACACAATGGAAAAATGGGCAAATGAGAACAAGATGCAATTTAATAAAGATAAGTGTAAAGTTCTGCATCTGGGTCAGAAAAATGAAAAGCATGCCTACTGGATGGGGGATACGCTTCTAGGTAACACTGTGTGTGAACGAGACCTTGGGGTACTTTTGGATTGTAAACTAAACATGAGCAGGCAGTGTGATGCAGCGGTAAAAAAGGCAAATGCCATTTTGGGCTGTATCAACAGGGGCATCACATCAAAATCACAAGATGTCATAGTCCCATTGTATACAGCACTGGTCAGACCACATCTGGCGTACTGTGTGCAGTTCTGGAGGCCTCACTTCAAGAAGCACGTAGATAAAATTGAAAGGGTACAGAGGAGAGTGACGAAGATGATCTGGGGCCAAGGGACCAAGCCCTATGAAGATAGGTTGAGGGACTTGGGAATGTTCAGCCTGGATAAAAGGTGGTTGAGAGGGGACATGATAGCCCTCTTTAAGTATCTGAAAGATTGTCATTTGGAGGAGGGCAGGATTCTGTTCCCGTTGGCTGCAGAGGAGAGGACACGCAGTAATGGGTTTAAACTACAAGTACAACGATATAGGCTAGATATCAGGAAAAAGTTTTTCACAGTCAGAGTAGTTCAGCAGTGGAATAGGCTGCCTAAGGAGGTGGTAAGCTCCCCCTCACTGGCAGTCTTCAAGCAAAGGTTGGATACACACTTTTCTTGGATGCTTTAGGATGCTTTGGGCTGATCCTGCGTTGAGCAGGGGGTTGGACTAGATGGCCTGTATGGCCCCTTCCAACTCTGTGATTCTGTGATTCTATATCCTTTGTTCCAGGTGGAAGATGCCCTCATTCACTCATCCTGTCTACTTGTCATTTTCTGGATTTTTTAAACATTTTTTAACGTATTAAAACCAAAACATATTAGCAGATGTATATTTAAATTTCAAGGGACTGTGTTATTAAGAAATAAATCTCATAGTATCCAATGTACTTAGGATTGGACCTCTACCATCTTGTAGGTCAGATTCACAATCCATTTTTTAAAAATTGTTCCTAGCCTCTGTATATAGCCCAGTGCTTCTGAGAACTTTGCCATGTTCTGTTCTTTGCCATGGAGGGGCGGGCAGGGATCTTCAGGGATCTTCTGTTCTTTGCCATGGTCGAATTGAGGGTCATTCCACCAAAGTTAAAAGTGGCTATTTGGTTGCCGTTTGTGAAATTGCTACTTTAAGTAGCAAAAATTGGCCGTAACGCACAGCTGCGGTTTTTGCGGAATTTGTCACTTTCCCACAGGTTTCCGGTCTCCGTCTTATCGCCACAAAGGAGGTCCCTTTTTAGCACTTCTGGCCTCCCGTAGCCGTCAATCAAACTGCAGGGACACCTTTGACCTCTACCCAGAAGCTGAAATCGGTGGGGTTCCCCTTTTTAAAAAAAAAAACCCGAAAACCCCATAGCAACAAATCATCGTTGAATCATTGGTGCAATTGGAACTGGTTTTCCAATGTTTTCTATGAAATAAAGGTTGATGCATTGCATCCTATGAGAATGTTTGATTGGGGAATCCCCGCCCACAGTACACGCCCACAGATTACCTGCTTGTGTGCACCTAGGCAGACATGTGGTCGGCCTCACTCTTTTGCTTGCCTAGCCTCCTGGCCGCCGCACAGGTAAACGTTGCAATGGAGAAGATTATTTTAAAGTTGCTGGGTCAGATGCTTGTGACAGCCCAGCGTATCCATGCCACCATGTCGCAGAGGAGGTCTGCTTATGAGGACCACAGACTACGTGTGGCCAGAAGGATGGCCATTACTAGAAACCGATCTCTACGGGCACGCGTCGCATCTAAGAAATGCTGGCAAGCTCTGGCAGAGGTCCGGTTCCCCAAACAGTTTTGGGTGGACGAAAGATCCACCGACTGGTGGGAAAATTTTGTGTGGTCTCGCTGGGATGATGACCACTGGATTGCTAACTTCAGAATGTCGAGGGGAACATTATTTGAAATCGTGGAAGCTCTCCGTGGGTGCATGGAAAGGCAAGTAACTGGCATGCAGCGCCCTATTCCAGTGGAAAAAAGGGTGGCAGCCGCCTTGTGGTACTTGGCCACCCCGCAGTACTTCCGGACAGTTGCCCAGCAATTTGGATTAGGAGTCTCAACAATTGGCGAGATCCTGCTGGAGTTCTGCTTCGCCATGGAGGCTGAATTGTACAGCAAAGCGGTGTGCCTCAGAGACCGGCTTGGAGCGGTGGGTGTCCTTCCATCCCCTATGCACTTTAATTTTGTTTTCTTGTTTGACAGGTGAGCAACGAATACGCGATGCACCCTACGCTAACATTGAACCCTGATTTCTATTCTTTTCTTTCCCTTTCTTCAGAGTATGGACGGCTTTGCCAGGCTGGGATTTCTGCATTGTTTTGCAGCGGTCGATGGAAGCCACATACCTATCCGTGCACCCGAGTGAAGCATAAAGGAGTACGGGAACAGGAAGGACTTTTGTTCTGTTCTCCCGCAAGGAACTGTGGACTTCTCTGGACAGTTTATAGATGCCGAGGTGGGGTGGAGTGGGAGGAAGCATGATGCCCTTGTGTTCTGGGAATCGAACCTCAGGAAAACCATGGACGAAGGGGTCTTTGTCCCCGGCAACCCCACCGCCACCATTGAGGGAGTGCATGTTCTGGCATTGGTGCTCGGAGATGGAGCCTACCCCTTACGCCGCTGGCTCATGACTCCCTATAAGCAGCCAAGGACAAACGTGCAGAGCTACTACAACCTCAGGCACTCCTGGGCAAGGAATGTTGTGGAGTGTGCCTTTGGCCGTTTGAAGGCTCAGTTCCGTTGCTTGATGTCCAGACTACATGTGCATATAGACAATGTGACTCCATTGCTCATCGCATGTGTCATTTTGCACAACATCTGCAAGGACAAGGGACATAACATAGAATCATAGAATCATAGAGTTGGAAGGGGCCATACAGGCCATCTAGTCCAACCCCCTGCTCAACGCAGGATCAGCCCAAAGCATCCTAAAGCATCCAAGAAAAGTGTGTATCCAACCTTTGCTTGAAGACTGCCAGTGAGGGGAAGCTCACCACCTCCTTAGGCAACTCTCCTCTGTACCCTTTCAATTTTATCTACGTCCTTCTTGAAGTGAGGCCTCTAGAACTGCACACAGTACTCCAGGTGTGGTCTGACCAGTGCTGTATACAATGGGACTATGACATCTTGTGATTTTGATGTGATGCCTCTGTTGATACAGCCCAAAATGGCATTTGCCTTTTTTACCGCTGCATCACACTGCCTGCTCATGTTTAGTTTACAATCCACAAGTACCCCAAGGTCTCGTTCACACACAGTGCTACCTAGAAGCATATCCCCCATCCAGTAGGCATGCTTTTCATTTTTCTGACCCAGATGCAGAATTTTACACTTATCTTTATTAAATTGCATCTTGTTCTCATTTGCCCATTTTTCCATTGTGTTCAGATCTCGTTGAACTCTGTCTCTATCTTCCGGAGTATTTGCCAGTCCTCCCAATTTGGTGTCGTCTGCAAACTTTTTGTTTGTTTGTTTGTTTCTGAAATTTTATTGTTTGTTGTTATGTAAAGCATTTACAGAAAAGTAATAGAGAGAAAACGAAAAACGACCAGCTAATAAATAATTATTAGTACACAGTCTATACATCGTCTATGTGTGTATACCATACATAATATAATCGTATATTATCTCAAGAAATATATAGTTCCCATTGCATATTAGTCCTAACCTAATAGTTACTGCTGTCTTTCTTAAGTTTACAAAAAAATGGAGAAAGAAAAAAAAAAGAAAGGAAACAGCCAGCTAGCAGAGTAATCATTAATCTATATAAATACACAATCCATTCTTATCTTGAAACGTACGTGCTCAATTCTCATTGCTTCAATTATAAAGAAAAAAAAACAATCAACCAGCCAAATAATTATTGATACATATGAAAGTATAGTTTGCCAGCCTCTTTTAACATACATATTCAGTTCCTATCACATATTAATCCTAATCTAGAAGTTATTACCATCTTTCTTAGCAAAGTAATTGTTGATACATATGAAAGTATAATCTGTTATGAGAGTATATTCTATTATTGTCTTAGGTATTATTCAGTGTAGCCCACTTCTCGAGCCTATCCAGATCATCCTATATATAGTTAGGTGGATAGGGAATTGGTTAGGTGGATAGGGAATTGGTTAGAGAACCGCACTCAAAGAGTTGTTGTCAATGGTGTTTCATCAGACTGGAGAGAGGTGAGTAGCGGGGTACCTCAGGGCTCGGTGCTCGGCCCGGTACTTTTTAACATATTTATTAATGATCTAGATGAGGGGGTGGAGGGACTACTCATCAAGTTTGCAGATGACACCAAATTGGGAGGACTGGCAAATACTCCGGAAGATAGAGACAGAGTTCAACGAGATCTGAACACAATGGAAAAATGGGCAAATGAGAACAAGATGCAATTTAATAAAGATAATAAAGATAAGTGTAAAGTTCTGCATCTGGGTCAAAAAAATGAAAAGCATGCCTACTGGATGGGGGATACGCTTCTAGGTAGCACTGTGTGTGAACGAGACCTTGGGGTACTTGTGGATTGTGGATTGTAAACTAAACATGAGCAGGCAGTGTGATGCAGCGGTAAAAAAGGCAAATGCCATTTTGGGCTGTATCAACAGAGGCATCACATCAAAATCACAAGATGTCATAGTCCCATTGTATACGGCACTGGTCAGACCACACCTGGAGTACTGTGTGCAGTTCTGGAGGCCTCACTTCAAGAAGGACATCGATAAAATTGAAAGGGTACAGAGGAGAGCAACGAAGATGATCTGGGGCCAAGGGACCAAGCCCTATGAAGATAGGTTGAGGGACTTGGGAATGTTCAGCCTGGAGAAAAGGAGGTTGAGAGGGGACATGATAGCCCTCTTTAAGTATTTGAAAGGTTGTCACTTGGAGGAGGGCAGGATGCTGTTTCTGCTGGCTGCAGAGGAAAGGACACGCAGTAATGGGTTTAAACTTCAAGTACAACGATATAGGCTAGATATCAGGAAAAAGTTTTTCACAGTCAGAGTAGTTCAGCAGTGGAATAGGCTGCCTAAGGAGGTGGTGAGCGCCCCCTCACTGGAAGTCTTCAAGCAAAGGTTGGATACACACTTTTCTTGGATGCTTTAGGATGCTTAGGGCTAATCCTGCGTTGAGCAGGGGGTTGGACTAGATGGCCTGTATGGCCCCTTCCAACTCTATGATTCTATGATTCTATGATTCTATGATTCTATGATTCTGTTGCTGTCTTCAGTTGTGTTTGCTATCCCTCCCAGTTTAGTATCATCTGCAAATTAATAAGTACCTCCTCTAATCCCTCATCCAAATCATCCCTCTGTTACTTTACTCAAAATTGGGCCAACAACGAATAACATCCAATTTAGAATGGTAATATGAAAATCTTCTATTAAAGGTATATACAACAAGAACCATTTTCAGGTTATCAAACAGCAACTTTAACAGTCATGAGTATCAGTGCTTAGACACCCAAATCTGTAAGTAAGCTGTTGATCCTGCCCTATGCTCTGTGAATCACCACTCAAGTCGCATGATTATTACACACTGTGGGCTTTCAGTGACCAAGTGACTGCATAAATCATACCATCCAAACCAAACTGTGGGCCCATTATTCAAAGCGAGAGACAGATTTTCAAGATGAAACACGCCCTCTGTGCTAGCACCACATTTCACTTGCTTATGACAGCATGATCCTGACAACACAGTTGCACAGACTGTCTTAATGCAGCTCCTCTTCCTCCAAGCCAAGAGTCCTCAAGCTTTTTGAGCCTGCAAGCACCTTTGCAGGGGGCACATCTACAAAATGGCTGCCACAAAACTGAGGTGAAGCCAGCCACAGAATAGTTGACGCAGCCTACTTAAGAGTCACACTGTGGAGCTCCTTCTGCTATGGTGGCAAGTGCAGCCAAAGAAATGTTTTTAAAAATATGTACCTCAAATCAAATCTCCACTGGTCAATCAGAATCATTGTTGGGACACCATGTTGGAGACCCTTGAGCCAGCTTGGTGTAGTGGTTGGGAGTGTGGACCTCTAATCTGGCGAGCCGGGTTTGATTCTGCACTCCCCCACATGCAGCCAGCTGGGTGACCTTGGGCTCACCACGGCACTGATAAATCTGTTCTGACCGAGCAGTAATATCAGGGCTCTCTCAGCCTCACCCACCCCACAGGGTGTCTGTTGTGGGGAGAGGAATGGGAAGGCGACTGGAAGCCGCTTTGAGACTCCTTTCGGAAGAGAAAAGTGGCATATAAAAACCAACTCTTCTTCTTCTTCAGTAATCTTAGGGTTCGCTTAGGCTCCCCTCCTTCACAAGATGTCTGTTTTGGGGAGAGGAAAGAGAAGGCGATTGGAAGCTGTTTTGAGACTCCTTTGTGTGGAGAAAAGCAGCATATAAGAACCAACTCTTTTTAGTTAGCCAACCCTGCTCCTAATTAAGGACTAAATCCAGACAGTTCCCAATGCAGAGTATCCTGCAACCCTGTGCAAATATCCATGGCTGTTTTGGCACAACAGTGAATGCCAATCCATGGCTCAGTGGTATGCCATCTGCTTGGCACAAGACGACCCCAGGTTCAATTCCCAGCATCCCCAGTTAAAATGAATAGGCAACAGGCGATGTGAAAGACCTCCCCCCGAGATTATGAAGAGCCAGTTGACTAGAGAATACTTGTTGAAACATGCAAGACCTGTAGTATGCATGATTGAACAGCATATGAAGAAAAGCCTCAGAAAACACTTTCTTTATAGGTTATCTTTTCTTTCATGGTGGAGATTTCCATGGAGTCGCAAACACTGGTTGCTGGGACAAACATTCCAAAAGATTAGAGTCCTCTCATAAACAAATGAAGACCAACAGCACTCCCAGGCATGTTTACTGTTTCAAAAATTTTCTTCTAGGGTAAGTTAGGACTCACAATGTATTCATAACAATCCAGTGGATCACAGCCTTGCAAAAGAATATCTTAAAGCATGCTCTCTGATCTAGCTGCTAATAATATTAGCTAATAATATTATTTGTTAATACATTTTGAATATGAGTCTCCAATTTTTGTACACAGTATTTTGTGTTCCTGCTACTGTGCGTCTTATTTGTTGTTCTGAGTATTCTACAAGGGGCATTGAAGGAGACGTGCAGTTAGTGTGAGAGACTTCAATTTCTAAATAAGTAAACTCGTGGAATTATAGTGTCTTTATTTAAGAAAATGCAAGTATCCACTTTGAAGGCATAGTCAGGACTGATTCACATAGGGGCTCTTTCCCCTCCCTTGGGAACTTGAACCAAGCATGGTTCAAAGGAGCCAAAACACAGATATAAACAACTGGCCATCAAGGAACAGAAGGGTATGAGAACTACAGAACACAAAGGAAAGGGGAGACAGGAATGTGGAAGGAGGGCAAGAAGGCATAAAACATAATGGCAGGAAATTGACCTTGGGGTGTCAAACAACAGCATCTGTGTTACATCACAGCAAAAGGCCAGGCTAGATAAACACCATAACAGGAAACAGTATAGGACAGAATAAAATCATGGCAGAAATATTTGGTGTTTCTGACAGACAGGAACTTTCTGCTTGTTGTTCAAATTTCCTCCTGTGTCCTGATTGGATCAATTGGAGACTTCCTGCTCCTCTGAGCACACTTCCTCCCTGTTTGCCTCCAGATGAAGAACACTTTGTCAGTTAGACCAGGGATAGTCAACCTGTGGTTGTCAAGATGTCCATGGACTACAATTCTCATGGGAATTGTAGTCCATGAACATCTTGATGACCACAGGTTGACTACCCCTGAATTAGACTGTTGGGACTCTCTCTCTTTCTCCTTTCTCTCTTTACATAGTTGTTTCAATTCTCAATAAAGATATTTATAATTTAAGCAGCCGGTGCCCTTTGCATATTAAACTCCGCCAACACTACTGACCCTGGCAGACTGATGGTCTGATTAAGGCATCTTTCTGTCTGTATAACAACAATGTGGATGCAATTTGGGATGAGCATATGTTGTTCACTCAAACATGTTGGAATTTTTGGAGGGACATAGTGGAAGAGGTGGTCCCGCAAATATGATGACCCCAGACCATTTAGGACCCTGAAGGTCAAAAACAGATCCTTGAACTTGATCTGGTCCTCACTCTGGGGCCAGTGAGGTTGGGAAAGCACATATAGTGCTCTCCACTGGGTCCCAGTAAGGACCTGTGCTGCCACATTCTGAACAAGTTGAAGTTTCTGGAACAACCTCAAGGGTAGCCCTGTGTAGAGCAACTTACAGTAATCCAACCTGGAGGTGACCGTTGTATGGATCATAGTGACGAAGTCAAGCACCAACAGTTTTTGTTGGTGATAAAATGCCTGATGAACAACCTTTGTGACCTGGGCCTGCAGTGATAAAGAGGCATCCAGAATCATACCCAGACTCTTAACCGTCACCATGGCTGTTAATTGGCCTCTGTCAAGGGCCGGGAGTTGCACTGTCTCATCTGGGGAATGTTGGCCCAGCCAGAGGACCTCTGTCTTAACTGGATTTAACTTCAACTGACTCTGCTTGAGCCAATTCTCCATGGCCTCCAGTCACCTGCCCAAGAAATATGGAAGTTTGGACGTTTGGCTGTCCATCAACAGATACATCTGTATATTGATGACTTCCCAGCCCAAAACACCGGCCCAGTGGGGAGACGGGGCATATATATTAAACAGCATTGGAGACAGAATAGCTCTCTCCAGGACCCTCACACACAAGAACATGCCACTGGGAGGTTCACTCCCTTCATGCCACTCTCTGTCCCCAAACTGGGAGGAAAGATTGCAGGCACTTAAAGGCAGCACTTAGAATCCCCGTGTTGGCTAAAAAGGTAAAGGTATCCCCTGCGCAAGCACCGGGTCATGTCTGACCCTTGGGGTGACACCCTCCAGTGTTTTCATGGCAGACTCAATACGGGGTGGTTTGCCAGTGGCTTCCCCAGTCATTACCGTTTTCCACATCACCTACAATTTTGTCCTTTCACAAAGGGAGACGGTGGGGATTGAACCTGGGACTTTCTGCACGCCACGTGGAGGTTCTTCCACTGAGCCACAACCATTCCAGCAATGCAGCAGAGAAAAACAGAAGTCACAATGGGGGTAAAATCATGTAGATATGGCTAGAAGTTTCAACGTTTCTTCCCCAACCAGACAGTCATATTAACATGCTTGGACTGCAGGCTTTTCAAAAGGACGGGAGCAAAGCAGAGGGAAATCTGGGAAGTGAGTAATCGGAAGACGTTATATTGATTACTCCAAAAAATTCTGGTTTGGAAACTGAGGCAGAGCAAAAGAGTCTTGAGATCCCCTTACATAGTAATGCTTTTCTATTGGGATAGATGATGAAATAATACTTCATTAATTATTATCACACCATGAACAGAATCTTTATAAATATGTCATGCTATGAATGTATGACCAAGTCTCACTTAAATTGCAATTAAAAAAATAATATTATGCTTCGTTCAGGAATACAATAGCATCAGGTGGGGACGGTTCCTTCTCACATTAAAAAAGCTGATCAATTGATAAGTAAGTCTGCTTTCAGTATTTTGCATTCGGAGGACAGCAGAAATAATATTGGTGTACAGAACATGGGCATAACATCTGTAAACCACTCCAGGAGCGGTATAAATAAAACAGTAAGGGGGGTTGGGGTGGGCACACAGGAGATCGCCAGGGAGGGGGGAGGGGGCGGATGGGGGAGCCGCCAGGACTGTAGGACTCACCTCGCTTCAGGTGGGTGTGGCAGGCAGCGGCTGGTGCCAGGTGGAGGCAGGCGGCTGTTCGCCAGGGCTTCTTGATGCAGCAAGGGTATTGCCGGGGAGCAGCCCAGCCAGGGGAGGCTTCCCGTGGGCCTCAGCCCAGCCTCTGAGACCCGTGGGGAGCCAGGTGACTCGGAGGGCATGGGCGGGGGGGCAGCACCTTCAAAGCCCATCGCTCCCCGCCCCTCCAGCAGCCTGCCACCCACACCCAGCCGCCCACCCGCTAGCACCCACTGTATTTGGGCTACAGTGGGCCTTAAACCTAGTTCATCTATAAAACAGTGTAACACACCAGAAGGAATCCCTTGAGTGACACCAGAAAAAGCCAATCAGCCCCCTTGGTATAAAAAAAGCTATTTCAAATCTTTCTGCACCACTTAGCGAGTACAAGTAAGGAGCCGTCTCCCAAAGATACTATAAAAATGTTTAACAACAATGCAGGAAAATACAAGGAAGGAAAAATTGAACCTGTAATGACTTCCACAGCCCAGGTACAATAGGAACAAGGTTTAAAGCAGAAAACTAAACCCAATGGTTTTGTAATGGCTTCCTTTTTCAGCTCTGCAGCCAAGACATTTAAGTATATTTCAGTCCTTTTAAATGTCTCGGAGCTGGAAAAAATTGCCTCTTCTAATTATTTTATGCATCCCAATATTATGCCTCAGTGAACTGGATTCAGGGATATTTGGAAATACTGATATATTCTGGAACTGGTGTACCTGAACCCAAAAAACAACAGGGTGGTGGGTGGGTGTGGTTTTGCACATGCCTAATTTGGTGTTTCATGGGGTTTAGCTCTGCTCAAGGTCCATATTAAGATTACAAAGTGATGAAGAATCAAAAACGGGGTGATCTTGTGTTAACAACAAAGGAGAAAGATGAGACACCTATCTCAATGGTGTAAAGTGTCGATAAATAGATGTTCAAACAATGTCCTACTGATGTAACAGAACTGATTTTTGCTGTATATTCCCTGTCATGTAAGGAGTTCTTAGTCTGAGGAAGCTCACACCCTGAATAAATCTTTGTTGGTCTTAAAGGTGCTCCTGGACCCTGATTCTATTGTGCTTTCTTTCCTTGGTTTTTATTTGTTTCACCAGGGCTTCTGCCAGAACGGTTCCCAGCTATTTCAATTGCCAATATTTCTTCACTGGCAAGTTGTCTGTTTTTCATTAATTTTTGCAGTCATTGCCAAGCAGCTTCAAGCTTCCAAAACCTCAACCGAATTCCAAGTATATCACGGCCAGCCAGCTCCTCTCCATACGGGGATCCATTGGGATAGGTCTCTCTTCGTTCTCCCATGTTAAGACTACAGCAGTTATTTGCTGCTCAGGATGCAAACTGCTCCACTCAGTAGGGAAATGATGCCAGGGATTGAACTGGGGACTTTCTGCATGCCCAGCAGATGCTCTTCGATGAAGCTGCAGCTCCTCTCACCTGTATGGTCACCTACACATTTCCCATCTAACAGGCATCGACACCCAAAACACCTTTCCCCCCCAGAACAAGAGACATTCAGAGGTGGTCTACCATTGACTGCCTCTGCCTTATGACGACTGACTTCCTTGGTAGTCTCCCACACAAGTACCGACCAGGGCTGCTTCTGTTTAGCTTCCAAAATGGGACAAGATCAGGACAGCCTGAGATATCCAGGTCAGGACTTCAAAACACTAGGGCTGAGCAAATGCACAGGCATCTGTGGGAATGGGGGCTCCCCCCCCCCCAACTTTTACTAGAAAGTTTTATTTGGCTGCAGCTAAGTAGATTGGATCGAAGCCAAGGCAAACCTTTCAACATCACAGTGATCCAGGTCTATGCCCCAACCACTGCTGCTGAAGAGGATGAAGTTGACCAGTTCTATGAAGCCCTACAACACCTTCTAGAAGCAACGCCAAAAAATGGGGGATCATGGGGGATTGGAATGCTAAAGTAGGGAGCCAGAAAATAACCGGGATAACAGGCAAGTTTGGCCTTGGAGTACAAATGAAGCAGGGCACAGGCTGGTAGAATTTTGTCAAGAGAATACAATGGTCATAGCAAACACTCTTTTCCTGTTGCAAAATTTAGGCTTAAATTGAAGAAAGTAGGGAAAAGCACTAAGCCACTCAGGTATGAACTAAATCCTGAGGAATATACAGTAGAGGTGACAAATAGACAGAGTGCCTGAAGAACTATGGGCAGAGGTTCACAACATTGTACAAGAGGTAGCAACTAAAACCATCCCAAAGAAAAAGAAATGCAAGAAATCAAAATGGCTGTCTGAGGAAGCTTTACAATAGCTGAGGAGAGAAGGGAAGTCAACAGGTCAAAGGGTTTAGGCACATCTAGAGATGGCCGTAGCCAAAGGACAGTGTCTGGGTGGCAGGTTAACATGGATAGAGAGGTTGTCAAGAGGCATTTAGCTGCACTGGATGAGTTCAAATCCCCTGGTCCGGATGAAATGCACCCGAGGGTACTCAGAGAACTTTCCAGAGAACTTGCACAGCCCTTGTCCATCATCTTCGGAACCTATTTAAGGACTGGAGATGTCCCAGAGGACTGGAAGAGAGCAAATGTTATTCCGATCTTCAAAAAAGGGAGGAAGGATGACCCGGGAAACTACAGACCAGTGAGTCTGACCTCTGTTGTGGGGAAGATAATGGAGCAGATATTAAAGGGAGTGATCTGCAAAAATCTGGAGGACAATTTGGTGATCCAGGGAAGTCAGCATGGATTTGTCTCCAACAGGTCCTGCCAGACCAACCTGGTTTCCTTTTTTGACCAAGTAACAGGTTTGCTGGATCGGGGAAATTCGGTTGATGTCATTTACTTGGATTTTAGTAAAGCTTTTGACAAGGTTCCCCATGATGTTCTGATGGATAAGTTGAAGGACTGCAATCTGGATTTTCAGATAGTCAGGTGGATAGGGAATTGGTTAGAGAACCGCACTCAAAGAGTTGTTGTCAATGGTGTTTCATCAGACTGGAGAGAGGTGAGTAGCGGGGTACCTCAGGGCTCGGTGCTCGGCCCAGTACTTTTTAACATATTTATTAATGATCTAAATGAGGGGGTGGAGGGACTACTCATCAAGTTTGCAGATGACACCAAATTGGGAGGACTGGCAAATACTCCGGAAGATAGAGAAAGAGTTCAACGAGATCTGAACACAATGGAAAAATGGGCAAATGACAACAAGATGCAATTTAATAAAGATAAGTGTAAAGTTCTGCATCTGGGTCAGAAAAATGAAAAGCATGCCTACTGGATGGGGCATACGCTTCTAGGTAACACTGTGTGTGAACGAGACCTTGGGGTACTTGTGGATTGTAAGCTAAACATGAGCAGGCAGTGTGATGCAGCGGTAAAAAAGGCAAATGCCATTTTGGGCTGTATCAACAGAGGCATCACATCAAAATCACAAGATGTCACAGTCCCATTGTATACGGCACTGGTCAGAGCACACTTGGGAGTATTGTGTGCAGTTCTGGAGGCCTCACTTCAAGAAATACGTAGATAAAATTGAAAGTGTACAGAGGAGAGTGACGAAGATGATCTGGGGCCAAGGGACCAAGCCCTATGAAGATAGGTTGAGGGACTTGGGAATGTTCAGCCTGGAGAAAAGGAGGTTGAGAGGGGACATGATAGCCCTCTTTAAGTATTTGAAAGGTTGTCACTTGGAGGAGGGCAGGATGCTGTTTCTGTTGGCTGCAGAGGAGAGGACACGCAGTAATGGGTTTAAACTTCAAGTACAACGATATAGGCTAGATATCAGGAAAAAAATTTTCACAGTCAGAGTAGTTCAGCAGTGGAATAGGCTGCCTAAGGAGGTGGTGAGCTCCCCCTCACTGGCAGTCTTCAAGCAAAAGTTGGATACGCACTTTTCTTGGATGCTTTAGGATGCTTAGGGCTAATCCTGCGTTGAGCAGGGGGTTGGACTAGATGGCCTGTATGGCCCCTTCCAACTCTATGATTCTATGATTCTAAGTGAAAGGCAAGGGAGAAAGAGAAAGATACACCCAAATGAACGCTGAATTCCAGAGACTAGCTAGAAGAGATAAGAATGCCTTTTTAAATGAACAGTGCAAACAAATAGAAAAAAGCAATAGAATGGGGAGGACCAGAGATCTTTTCAAGAAAATTGGAGATATAAAGAGAACATTTCATGCAAAGATGGGTATGGTAAAGGACCAAAATAGTAGGGACCTCACAGAAGCAGAAGAGATTTCAAAAAGGTGGCAAAATTATACAGAGGAACTATACAAGAGCGAGCATAACATCCCTGATAACCATGATGGGGTAGTTACTGACCTGGAGCCAGACATCCTGGAATGTTAAGTCAAAGGAAGTCTGAGTAACAATAAAGCTAGTGGTGGTGCTAGCATTCCAGTAGAACTATTCAAAATCTTAAAAGATGATGCAGTAAAAGTGCTACACTCAATATGCCAGCAAATTTGGAAAACAATGGCCACAAGATTGGAAAAAGTTTACACTCCAATCCCAAAGAAGGGCAATGCCAAAGAATGTTCGAACTACCACACCATCGCACTCATTTTTCATGCTAGTAAAGTTATGCTCAAAATCCTACAAGCTAGGCTCCAGCAATATGTGGACCGAGAACTTCCAGAAGTACAGGCAGGATTTCAAAGAGGCAGAGGAACTAGAGATCAAATTGCCAATATACGCTGGATCATGGAGAAAGCTAGAGAGTTCCAGAAAAACATTTACTTCTGCTTCATTTACTTCTGCTTCATTGGCTCTTTAGTTCCTCGTCGCTTTTTGCCATTAGAGTGGTATCATCTGCATATCTGAGGTTGTTGATATTTCTCCTTGCAATTTTGATCCCAATTTGTGACTTATCTAACCCCGCCTTTCTCATGATGTGCTCCGCATACAAGTTAAATAGGCAAGGTGATAGTATACAGCCTTGCCGAACTCCTTTTTCAATTTTGAACCAATCAGTGATTCCATGCCTGGTTCTCACTGTTGCTTCTTGACCTGTATATAAGTTTCTCAAGAGACAGATAAGATGCTCTGGTATTCCCAACTCTTTAAGAACTTGCCACAATTTGTTGTACTCCACACAATCAAAGGCTTTAGCATACTCAATGAAGCAGAAGTAAATGTTCTTCTGGAACTCCCTAGCTTTCTCCATGATCCAGCGTAAGTTGGCAATTTGATCTCTAGTTCCTCTGGTCCTCCCTATTCTATTGTTTTCTTATATTTGTCAACTATTGTTTTCTTCTATTTCTAGACCTGGATTACTGTGATGTTGAATGGTTTGCCTTGGAATCGAACTGAGATCATTCTGTCATTTTGTGGATTGTATCCCAGTACTGCTTTTCCTACTCTTTTACTGATTATGAAGGCTACTCCATTTCCTCTGCGCGATTCTTGCCCACAGTAGTATACCTGATGGTCATCTGAATTAAATTCACCCATTCCTGTCCCTTTTAGTTCACTAATTCCTAAAATGTCAATGTTCAGTCTTGCCTTGATTCATGGATCTGACGTTCCAGGTTCCTATGGAATAAAAATCTTTACAGCATCGGACTGTCTTTTCGCCACCAGTTACTTCCACAACTGAGCGTCCTTTTGGCTTTGGCTCAGCCACTTCATTCATTCTGGAGCTACTTGTACTAGCCGGCTGCTCATCCCCAGTAGCATATTGGACACCTTCCAACCTGAGGGGCTCATCTTCTGGCGTCATATAGGTTTACGTTTTGAACCTGTCCATAGAGTTTTCATGGCAAAGATACTGGAGTGGTTTGCTATTTCCTTCACCTTTTGTCAGAGCTCTCAGCTATGATCTGTCCGTCTTAGGTGGCCCTGCATGGCATAGCTCATAGCTTCACTGAGCTACGCAAGCCCCTTCGTAGGGAAGGCAGTGATCCTTGAAGGGATTGTACTAGAGATCATAAATATGAAATCAGAAAGAGAGTCACTCTGCCTTAAAGTTCACAGTAGAAAAGAACAAGAGACCAATAGCATCTAAAACACTAACAACATTTGTGGCAAGGGCTGTGCCTTCACAAGTCATTGCTCGCTTCTTCAGATGTAACTAGAATGTGAATCTATCTGTCACATTTTGGAAAGGGAAGGTATTGCAGATGCTGAACATCATTAGAAAGCAAATGACAATAGCAGGTGAATGACGACAGCATGTGTGATTGAATTACGTGTTGATGGGCAGAGGAGTAGTAAGTGTGGTAATGAGACAGGAAACCTATGTCTTGATTCAGTCCAGGAGGATGTATTGCCTTCAGCTTCATTATCAGGCACAATTCAGCAGTCTCTCTTACTAATCTCCATTTAAAATTCCTAATCCAATCACGCTTGCTATTGTCATCCACCTGCTATGTTCATTACCTGCCCTTGTCATTCAGCATCTCAAATCATTCCACTCTTCAAAACAGGACAGATGTGACTCTGACAAAACGAGTAGTAACTCACCAAGGCTTCAACAGTGCCACAAATTTTGTTAGGCTTTAAGGTCCTACTAATCCCTTTTCTAAGAGCCTCTTGTGGCGCAGAGTGGTAAGGCAGCCGTCTGAAAGCTTTGCCCATGAGGCTGGGAGTTCGATCCCAGCAGCCGGCTCAAGGTTGACTCAGCCTTCCATCCTTCCGAGGTCGGTAAAATGAGTACCCAGCTTGCTGGGGGGTAAACGGTCATGACTGGGGAAGGCACTGGCAAACCACCCCGTATTGAGTCTGCCATGAAAACGCTGGAGGGCGTCACCCCAGGGGTCAGACATGACTCGGTGCTTGCACAGGGGATACCTTTACCTTTACCTTTAATCCCTTTTCTACTGTTAAGGACAGACTAACACGGCGACTCATCCTAAATTTACACAGTACTACCATTAGAACTTTTCTGGACCCCCGGACAGACTCTAGCACTCAAACTGCTGAGATCCACACTCAGGCTACTGTTGTAGAGAAGGCATTTTAACAGTGCCTTCCCAAATCCTCCATGCCAGCAAGGCCTTCTTAGCAGAAACACACAAACACCCCATGCCTGCAAGCGACTAGATCTTGAGACTACCAGAAGCTCATTTGCAAGAGAAACAAAATGGTCTCTGAATCTCCCTCCTTCTGCTCTTTATTTAATGTGCCAGAGAAGCAGCACCTAATAAAGACGCTTGCAACCACATAAATCCCATGCTAAAGGTCCCTGCAGGAGATTAGGTGCTGCTGCTGGGGGAAACAGTGGCTGAGAGGAGGGAGAAAGACTCCCTCCCAGTCCCCGCAGCCAACTGCCTTCTCCTGCATCAAGGGGCATGCAAACACACACACTCTTATGTGGGAAGCGAACTGAGCATCCAAATGCGGGGGTGGGGGGGTCCATCCTTTCGAAACGGCCCAGAGTGAGTACAATCAGGGCAGCCAATTCTCTTGGGGTGGAAGCCCCCAGACCCTACAATGCTGATACATCAAGGGCAGCAAAGCAAGGCTTGTTTGTTCTTGTTGTTGTTGTTGTTAAGATAAGGGCCACTGACTCCCAACCCTAAGCCACCCCGTTGCCACCCCAGCCGCGCAGTCGAAAGATGTGACCGCTCAACATCCCGCCCGGGCAGTCCCAAATTGAGACGAAGACCCCGGGTTTCCTGCCTCCAGGCATGGCCCGGAGACCTCCCGGAATGACCTCCCGGATTTCCAGGCTGAATAGATCAGTTTCCCTGGAGAAAACGGATGCTTTAGACTGGGGATGCTACAGCACGCTAACAGCGGTTGCCAGCCTCCCGGGGGAGCCTGGCTATCTCCTGGTGTTACAACTGGCTTCCAGACAAGAGAGACTAATCCCTCCCTGGAGAAAAGGGCTGCTTAGCAGCTCCAGGGCACTCGGTTAAGGTCCCTCCTCTCCCCTTTCTCTTGCAGCTCTCCAGGCATCCTCCCCACCCGGAGTTGGCAACCCTACCTCAGACAGCCCAGCTCGATCGCCCCGCGTCCCTACCGAAGAGCGCGTCTAGGGGGCGCACGGAAGAGCCTCGGCGGCGCGGCTGAGACTCTCCCTCTTTTAACTTGCAGGTGGAGGGGGGGAGTCCAGTCCTCTGCACGTGCTCAGAGGCCCGGCCGCGGCTGCCTCCCACAGGGGACGCTCACGTTCCAAGCGCGGCCGCTGCATCGCCCCTGTCCTCGGCCCCGGCGCGGCCGGCGGGCGCTTGCTCGTCCTCTCACCCGGCCGGCCCGGTGCCCGCCGGGCGCGCTGGCTCCTCCCCGGCGTCTCCTCCCTGGGCCACGGGCGCCCCGGCCGGCCGGCAGGAGCCACGCCGCGGAGGCCGCTCTTCGCCTGCGCACCTTGCGGGCCATGGACACGGCCAGGCGGCCGCTCCCCTGCCTGCCTCCAGGCGCGCCTGGGACCCCCCCCCTCCCCAGAGGGAGCGGCTGCTTTGGAAGGGAGACTCCGCAGGGCTGGTGCCCCACTGCGGCCAGCGCTCCTGGAGCTGGCAACCCGACCTCCCTCCCCCCCCCCCCCCCGGAGATCCTGGCACGCCTCGGCCCGGGCTAGCCGTGTGGAGGGATGCGATGGGAGGCGCTGGGGACAGGGTGCTGCTCCACATCAGAAGACTCTTGCGTAAAGGCTAAATAAAGCGGCCTCTAATCGGGAGAGCCTGGTTGCGTGCCCCCCTTCCTCCTCCATGCGGCCCGCTGGGTCGTGTTGCCAGTTTTGGGTTGGGAAATACCTGGAGAACTGGCAGATTGAGCCGGAATAGGGTGGGATTTGGGACAGGGAGTCCTTCTGTGGAATGGAATACTATGAGTCCAGCCTCCGGAGCAGGCATTTTCTCCAGGGAAACTGATCTTTTGTCGCCTGGTGATTAGCTGTAAAGCCAGGGGATCTCCTGGGCTACTGACCTTTGGCCAGGGGCAGTTCTTGCAGAGCTCTCTTAGCCCCACCTACCTCACAAGGTGTCTGTTGTTAGGGAGAGAAAGGGAAAGTGATTGTGAGCCCCTTTGAGACTTCATCTGAGTAGTAAAAAGCAGGGTACAAAACCCCAGCTCTTCTAGATAGGAATGATTCCCTGTAAGTGGAAAACTAGCAATCTAGGCCAAGGCTAGTCTACAGCTTTTTTTTCCTGGACCTGTAGGGGTGAAGCTAGGGGAGGCTTTGGGGAGCTACAGAAGAAATGTAATTCCATATATTCCACCCTCTGAGCTGCCATTTTCTCTGTGGGAACGGACTCCCACAGGTGATGACATCTATCCCTTATGCCAGCAGGCAATTTGGATTCTAGATAGTCTGTAAAAGTGCAGAAGGTGAAGCCTCATTTTGCCTTGGGCTGTGCAGAGAGAAGAGATGGAAATTCACCCTCCACTTCCTGTTAGAAACAAGCTGCTTCAATCCACTCTGAGCGCTTTGAACATCTGTGTCTTTTAAAAGCACCTAAATGCAATATCCAATGCGTTTTCCCTGACTTGTTCTTTCTTTTTAACTGTAAGGTAACCAGGCAATTGACAGCTGGATCAGAGGGTGGTGCATGGGTGTGTGACTGCTGTGCCATTCTTTCCCTATCGCCAACACACACACACCCTGCTGTTTGCCCTGGGGAGGAAGGCGGGCATAGGCATGTAGTGTATACAGTCACGTGCACAATTTCACAGTCATGCAAGTCCGTTGTGCACTGGCAAGGCACATTGCTACGTCTATGCACCTGCAAATGAATGCTCATCGTAACCATGTGTGGGTTGCTATGGTCACGGGCAGAGAAAGTGACTTTCTTCGTGTGATCTCTTTCGCATGTAAACACAAGTATACTCAGTGTTCACCTTGACAACAGAATGCATACCCTCACTGCCACTCAAATGGTTATGCGCCCAGTCACGTGTGGAGGAGTCATGTGAGAATTATGCACCCTAGAGACAACATGCACGCCAGGATGTGCCAGCTTGGTGGATTTTTCCATCATCGGATCTTTAGTCACCTCTCTTTTCCCTTGTCCAACTCTTCTGAAATCTCATCCTTTACTGTCAATTGTTGCCTAAAGTCATCACCTTTAAAGAGCAGAAGGTGAGAGGAGAAATCCAACCATCAGTCTTTTCACAGACATTTGCTTTCTCTTATTGCTAGGCCCACGTGCCTTTGTGGGGATCAGTGTGTGTTTTGGTTTCACAGCGGTGGTGAAAAATGGTCTCTTAGAAATAAAATCCTTTGATGCTGCTGGGACAAGAGGTGGGAGGGTCTGTGTCTCATAACAGAGCGTCTGCTTGGCGTGCAGAAAGTCCCAAGGTTCATTCTTTGGCATCTGCAGCTAAAAGAACCGGGTGATGAGAAAGACCTCTGGAGAGAAGCTGCCCATCTGAGTAGACAATCTGATTCAGTACCAGGCAGCTGTGAGGTAGGCGGGGCTGAGAGAACTCTGAGAACTGCCCAAGGTCACCCACCTGTCTGCAGGTGAAGGAAATCAGAAGCTGCCACTCTTGCGTGAGCCATTTTGTGGCTGGATATACCTCCTGAGGCAGCTGTTTTGTGGCTCTGCCAACCACACTGTGTTGGAATTTCTGAGCTGCTGGCAAGCTCAAAAAGAGTCTGCCCTAGATTGTGGCAAAGAAACAGCCCCCAGGAAATGGCCTTGAAAGATTGGAGTTACCTCCAAAATATCTTTTATTTTTAAGCATGCGGTCAGCAAAACACACCTATCCATGCATTTCAGAGGCCATCCAGATTGGTCTGCCATTGAACAGTTAGATTTGAGTAGTACTGGACTCAAATCTAAATGTTCACCAACTAGTGATTAACTAGTTGGACAATCTGGCCCCCCTTACAGCAGCAGTAGCGAGTACCAATTAGCACCCTCTGTGTCCCCCCCTCCCCCGGAATGGGTTATCGAGTGGTAGGGTTTTTTTTGTTGTAACCTATTTTATTGTGCATAGTATTTGTGTGTACTGTTGTTTCATGGGTTTTATTGTATGGTTTTATTGGGGTTTTATGTGTTGTAACTCGAGCCTCTGGGGAGAGGTGAGTAATAAATTTAATAAATAATAATAATAAATGTGCGAAAGAAAGGACACGGGGAACTCGTTGACTTCATGCGTACGTGTGCATGCTTGTTCTCAATCTCTTTTTAGAGTCTGGAAAACAAGGAAGGTCCCGCACGGAGCTGCCAGCTATCAAAACAGGTTGCAGCCTGTGCGACGCGCACTTCCCTGGCCCATCGGGAAAGCGGGTGTCAGCACAACCTTTGCGAATAAATTTATAAATCAATAAATGTCACTGCCATGCAAATTACCTTGACTGAACCAGTCAAGCATGTGTGAGTCTAGACTAGCCTTTCTCCACTTTTTTACCATTGAGAAAGCCCTGAAACATTCTTCAGGCTTTGAGAAGCCGTAGGAAGAAACATGAAGGTTGGTGCCCACCCAGTGCCCCTTCCCTTCCCACCCCCTCCAGGCCCATCATTAGCCATTTATGCAGGGACAATGTCAGCTTGAAGGAGAATCTTTGCTTCAAGGGGAGAATCTCGGGGAGGGAGATGATTAAATCCCTCCCTGTGCTGTTGGCCTGATCTGCTTTCCTTTACAGCACTCAGAACAATGAAATCCCCAGGACTCAACAGGGATATTGGGTTCTTATTTCACTACATATTCATTTATTATTTATTTATTAAATGCATAGCCCGCTTTCCTCCCTGGACTCAAGGTGGGTTGCATGTAAAAATATCCCCATAATACCAACCCGAAAAACAGCACAAGAGATGAGATGGCAAGACCTCTCCTATCTCCCGCAGTCAACTAACCTGGCCTCAACCAAATACCCGGCAGAAGAGCTCCATTTTATAGGCCCTGTGGAACTTTGCCAGGTTTGTCAGGGCCCTCAGTTCTCCCAGGAGCCCATTTCACCAGGTCGGGGCCAGGACTGAAAAGGCCCGGCCTGGATCGAGGCCAGGCATATCTCTCTGGGACCAGGGGCCACCTGCAGAGTGAAGTGCCCTGCAAGGGGCATAAGCAGACAAGTGCTCCCTCAGATAGGCAGGGGACAAGCTGTGGATATGCTAAGCTGCTTGCTTAACAATCCCCCAGGAAGTCCCAATGTCCCCTGCATTTTAATTCCTTGCCTATTTGGAATAACTGATTTGAACAAGTACATTATAATGTAACTATGACTTGTATAATGCAATGTAGTTTTGAATGGGAGATTGATATGTTTTTTCTCAGATCTGTGAACAGAGGAGATGGCTTGGCACAGCCAAGAAGATGATGCCCTAAGATGCTTCCATGGAAGGTCTCCACTAACTGCTGTCAGCAATCTGTAACCGCTCCACGGGAGCAGTATAAATAAAACAGTAAGGGCCCTCGAGGAGGCCCCTGTCCAGGATGGGGAAGGGTGCCCATTGGCCCCTTCCCCTGGAGTGACAAGCAGGGTACCCAATAGGCAGGCGCAAAGTGCCTGCTGAATGGGCCCTCTGTGTGTCAGTCCAGTGACAAGCAACCAACTACTGGCCCCAGAACCGATGAGTCAGGAGGCGCAAAGTGCCTCCTGACCCACCCACTCCCCGCCATGGGCCACTCGGCCAGCGCGGCCAGCGCGGAAAGGCTGCAGCCCAGGGGGGAGGGGTGGGGGCAGGACTGCCATCAGTGCGGGGCTCTGAGCCCCGCACTGAAGGTGGGAGCGGGGGGGGGCTGCTTTCAGCATGGGGCTCCGAGCCCAGCACTGAAGGTGGGAGCGGGGGGGGGGCTGCCTTCAGAGCCCAGCGCTGAAGGTGGGAGCGGGTGGGGGGGGGCTGCCTTCAGCATGGGGCTCCAAGCCCAGCACTGAAGGTGGGAGCGGGGGGGGGGGCTGCCTTCACGGGGCTCCAAGCCATTCCTAATAATAAAGTGCTATTGAATCAAGGAGTGGTGAAGATATGGAAGTCACTGCCAGAGGATGTTGTGGTGGCCATAGGAATAAACAGCTTTGAAAGGGGATTAGATAAATTCATGGAGGATAAGTCAGTCAAAGGCTACTCACCAGCTTGGTGTAGTGGTGAGGAGTGTGGACTTCTAATCTGGTGAGCCGGGTTTGATTCTGCACTCCCCCACATGCAGCCAGCTGGGTGACCTTGGGCTCGCCACAGCACTGATAAAGCAGTTCTGACCAAGCAATAATGTCAGGGCTCTCTCAGCCTCACCCACCTCACAGGGTGTCTGTTGTGGGGAGAGGAAAGGGAAGGCAAATGTAAGCCACTTTGAGCCTCCTTCGCGTAGAGAAAACTGGCATCTAAGAACCAACTGTTCTTCAGGTGATATAGGTGCACCTCCACATTCAGAGGCATTGAGCCTTTGAATCCCAGAGCCAGGAGTCAATATTGGGGGAAGGCCACAGCCTCTATGCTGGTCCTCCAGAGTCCAGAGGAACAGGCTGGCCACTGTGTAAGAGACGGGATGCAAGACTACATGGACCACTGGTCTGACCCAGCAAGGCTCTTCTGATGTTCTTATAAACCTCTGTATCCCAGAGCCAGGAGGGAATATCAGGGGAAGGCCTCAAACTCTGTACCCTGTTGTTGGCCCTTCAGAGGAATTGGCTGGCAACCTTGTAAGAGACAGGATGCAAGATTAGACCACTGGCCTGATCCAGCAGGATTTTACTAGTTTCTACTCACCAGATGCTCCCTCCATAACTTGGCAGCCTTAAGTTAAAGAAATATTTGAAATCACATTTGTAGGGAAATGAAGACAGCTGAATTGCTGGGATTTTTACAGTGTTTAAAACAACAACGATCAATTCATGTCTTTAAGTGGCAGGACATTGAATTGTGTGAAGGGCCACAAATCTTTCCCTTTCCTGAAGGAGGTCATACAAATTGGGAGGACTGGCAAATACTCCGGAAAATAGAGACAGAGTTCAACGAGATCTGAACACAATGGAAAAATGGGCAAATGAGAACAAGATACAATTTAATAAAGAAAAGTTCTGCATCTGGGTCAGAAAAATGAAAAGCATGCCTACTGGATGGGGGATACACTTCTAGGTAACACTGTGTGTGAACGAGATCTTGGGGTACTTGTGGATTGTAAACTAAACATGAGCAGGCAGTGTGATGCAGCAGTAAAAAAGGCAAATGCCATTTTGGGCTGTATCAACAGAGGCATCACATCAAAATCACAAGATGTCATAGTCCCATTGTATACGGCACTGGTCAGACCACACTTGCCGGCGGTTCCGGCTCGTGCGGCTCTTCACGGCCCATCCCTGGTGGGTCCCGGGGTGGTAGTTCTGCTATGCCTCCAGTGGCTCCTGCCGTGGCACCTTGCTCTCCGTGTGGAGGGGGGGCCGGTAAAGCGATAGCTGCCCTCTCCGCCGGAAGCGCGGAGGCTCTCCGGAGCTCCATCTGGAACCGGCGCGCCATTCTCTGGGATTTCTCTCTCAGCTCGCCGGTCACAGTCATGAGCCAGGCGCCCATGCAGCCCATTTGTTTGCGGAGATCCATCACCTCCAGCGCGGCGTTCTCCGGGGCCCCTCTCGGCAGCACCTAGGGCCATTGTTCCTGACCCGTGGGGTTGTCGAAACGGGACATCCTTCGGCGCTCGGTGACATGCCGCTCCAGGAAGAACTGGGGCGCTGGACTGAGAAGCCGCCCAGTGCTCGAGTCATCCCAGACTGGACAAGCGTGTGCGTGGTGGTTCGGGCTCTGGCGCCCAATGGCGTCAAAGTCAAACCTCCCTGGGCTGAGGAGTCTCCCAGGTCGAGGGAGCCGAGCACTCCGAGATCTCCCTCGGTGTCGCTGGTGGTTTCATCCCCCTCGTCTAGGATTTCTCTCAGAAAAGTGCCCCCTCCATACACAGCCATCGTGTAGAAGGAAAGGCGTTGTGAGATTTGACTTACTGTCAAGCGCTGACAAAACTCACAACAAAACTTCTGTAAGAAGAAAGCTTTAATTGGAAGTAGCTCAGATCACTATAATGTCAGAAGTCAAATCTGTTTGATACAAGAACAGCAGGCACTTATCAATACTTTTCTCCCACCCAAAACTTGAGCGTTCCCAAGGGAGGGGGGGGACCCCTTACATAGGTGCCATTCCAGGCTTCCTGCCAAAGGTGTTGAAGTTAGTGCAGCCTTGGTCAAGCCAGCGCCTCAGGCTAGCTGATAAGCTATTTACAGGAACCACAGGAACCTTGCAACAATGTTTCACAGTAGGGGGGAGAATATGCAGTGTGAAAAGCAGGATCAAAGCAGGGGAATCAAAGGAAAACTACAAGCAGGGGTTTTGGTTAAATGGGACCATTGTGGCTACATAGGCTACAAGGCTACGAGGACAGAGCACATACACAGCAACCAAGATGGAGTCAAACAGGTTCACTGGACAGTAATCATGGCAGAGAACAGGGACTGATCCTGACATTGTGCAGTTCTGGAGGCCTCACTTCAAGAAGGACGTGGATAAAATTGAAAGGGTACAGAGGAGAGTGACGAGGATGATCTGGGGCCAAGGGAGCAAGCCCTATGAAGATAGGTTGAGGGACTTGGGAATGTCTGGAGAAAAGAGCCTGGAGAAAAAGAGATTGAGAGGGGACATAATAGCCCTCTTTAAATATTTGAAAGGTTGTCACTTGGAGGAGGGCAGGATGCTGTTTCTGTTGGCTGCAAAGGACGCATAGTAATGGGTTTAAACTACAAGTACAATGATATAGGATAGATATCAGGAAAAAAAATTCACAGTCAGAGTAGTTCAGCAGTGGAATAGGCTGCCTAAGGAGGTGGTGAGCTCCCCCTCACTGGCAGTCTTCAAGCAAAGGTTGGATACAAACTTTTCTTGGTTGCTTTAGGATGCTTTGGGCTGATCCTACGTTGAGCAAGGGGTTGGACTAGATGCCCTGTATGGCCCCTTCCAACTCTATGATTCTGTGATTCTGTAATACAAGCTTTCTGACAGGCACCGTGGACTGGTCTCGTGATTCCCGAGTTACTGTTTGCAGGGTGGATAATATTCCTATGGGTAACTATATCTGTGAGTCAGTACAGGTACTGTGATAACTCCATCCAGTAGAATGACTCAAAAACAGGTTGCAGGCCACCCTCCCTGTAGAGTTAAAGTAAGAATGAAGAATGAAGAATGAATGGGTGCGGCTGGGCTAGGCTGAAACTAAGGGGCTTTACGCACCGGGATCTTTGTTGCAAATTGGTCACTGAATGAAAAATCGCCATTTAAAGTGGTGGAATTCGTCGTTATGCATACCTGCCTTTGTAGTGGTATCCAGTTGCGTTTTGTAGCGTTTCCCACAAGCTTCCGGTCTCGGCAGAAATCGCTAGAAAGGAAGCGCTATTGCCAAGCTCGTCCCGCCCCTGGCTGTCAAGCAGCCAATGGGCAGCCATTAGCATGCTCCCAAACAGCCCCTTTCCCTTTAAGAAAGGTTTTTTTTAAATAAAAAACACACCCATAGCAACGAATCTGGGTAGATTCGTTGCAACGGAGAGACCCATCCAGCTGCCTGGTGTGTTTGAGCTGTCGTTTGATCGTTTGATCGTTGCCACGCTTCCTCCGAGTGAACCCCCCCCCTCTCGCGGGCCCAATTTTCGGCTGAATTAATGTGTAAAAAATAAAGGGACTATTTCAGCAAACGGGCTTTTCTGTGGTTTGTGCTTAGTGACTAAAGGGGAAGGACTGAAGCCAGGGAAGCCTCTAAACAGAAGAGGCTCGCTGGTGCGTTTATCCCCGCTCGCTCGGAGAAAAAAAAATGGCGATCGCTTCGCCGGAAGATCAGAGAAGACAGCCAGGGGGAGGGACTTTGTAGAAACCGCAACAATGTTAACGCACAGGTCTTTTTTGCTACTGTTGCAGATTGGTTGCAGGAGTGTATCGCTTTCCGGAGGGTGAATCCACTTTTGGGGATTTCCCTGAAAGCGCTACAAGGAAGCACTTTTTGCAGATTGGTTTCAGGTGTGTGGCAGATTGTCGGCGACGTCGTGCTTTATGGCAAATCAATAGCGTTTTCAATTGGCAACCATTGTGCGATTTTGAAGGCGTGCAAAAAGCCCCTAAGGATTAATGGTTAGGGATGCCACATTTTCAGGTGGGGATCTAAAAAAAATAATGAATTGGAAACCAGGCATTTCCAGATAATCAGTCGACATGTAGCCAGATAGATTCAGGTGGGTCACCACATTGGTCTGAAGCAACAGAAAAACGTTTGAGTCCAGAGGCACCTTAAGGCCAGCAAAGTTGTACTTAAGGTGTAAGCTTTCATGTGCAAGCACACTTCTTCTCATCATCACATATAAGAAAACAGATAGCCATTCGGCACCCAAGAAATAAAGTGAAATGCTTACCTTCTACAGACGCCATATTTTTTGTGTATTACATGACATCACCAACATCCAGTGTCCAAGCAGCAAACTGGTAGCTACATCCTCCATTTTAAAGCGCTACCAGGGGAATCGCATAAAATGGATTCCTCAAACTATGTAGCGCTAGCGAGAGGAGAGCAACCAGCAAGCCACATGCCAAGGAAATGTGTGGCGCCAAAGTAGTGCTATCTCCACCTCCAGTGCCTGCCCTCACACCTGCCTCCTTCACTTGGGGTGTTTGGGGTTTTTTAAAGCAAACTGCCTGGAGCAACGAATAAGCATCAAATCATTCAGGCAAAACAAATCCCCCCCCCTGTTAAAACACAAAGCATGCCTCTCTAAAGCCTCTCCAAAAGAAATTGGGAACCAGATTAATTTTTCAAAGCTTCAAGGCTCATTATTCCAAAAGAGGTGACAGTTTACAAAAAGCACCATGCATCTATGATTACCGTGTTTCCCCGAAAAGAAGACACTGTTTTATATTTATTTTTCCTCAAGAAGACACACTATGGCTTATTTTCAAGAGGTGTCTTATTTAGAAAATGCCATCAACATAGGTGTTTGTGTGGGGTGAGAGAGACCCACAGACTGTTGCTGGTCAATGGTGGGAAGCAGCAGCTTTACTGGTGTGGGTGGTGAGAGCGACTAGTGCGGCCAGCGCCGTGGATGGGTGGAGTACTGATGCTGGCAGTACACCAGCTGGCACCAGCCTGCAGGCACAGAGCTCTGCACCTGTGTGTGAGTGCTGGCTGGTGCACTAGTGCAGGCTCTGCCCCACCCACCAGGAAAGCAACCCCCAAAAGGGCCAGGGGAGGGAAGTGGATGCACGGTGGGGGAAGGGGGGTAGAAAAGCGGGGTTAGGTGGGAATGTGATGCCCAGGAGGATGCCTGACTGGCTGCATGCACCCAAGTCTTCCGCCAAGCATCAACTGGCATGTTGCTGCTGATCATCCCTGGTAACAAAAAAACTCCTCGCTGCCTCACCTCTCCTGCTCCGACTGCTGGGAGCAAGCCAGGATCACTGCCACTGCACTGAGGAGGGAATCTGAGGAGGGAATCTTCGTGCGCTGGAATCTGCTGCGAAGGAGGGAGAGAGCTCTTCCCTTTGTCTCCTCTTGGCTGGGCTTTTCCGCCCCCTCCTTTGAAGAGAGGAGAAAGAAACACCCCCAAGTCAGAGTGGATTCCCAGCCCCGCTGCTGGGGGAGAAAGACCCACAGTGCTGAGTAAAAGGTCAGCCGCAGCTTTATTTCTATAGCGTATATTGTGCAAATAGTTAGAAATCCTGCTACGCTTATGGGCATGTCTTATTTTCAGGGTATGGCTTATCCTGTTATGGCTTATTTTATGGGTATGTTTTATTTGGGGGGAAACATGGTAGATGCATAGGTGTCTCAATAGAGAAGTTTTACTTTAAAAAGTTAGCTGGCATCGCAGGCCTTTTAAAACATGGAGAAAGGTGATTGGCTCCCTGGCTTGATTGACAGGCCAAAGAGAGATGCTTGTAAAGTATGTTGCTCTCTTCCACCATTTCAAGCAGGCTTGCAGAGTGCTAAGAAATTTTGAGAAGGCAGCAGACGTAAGCGAGAGAGCTGGAAGGTGAAGAATGGCTGGAGGCGCTTTATTTTTTAGCGTTACGCCATTGTGCTAGTGTAACACTATTTTCTCCATGTGCAGAACTGTCCAGAGTTTCCACAAACATACGTATAGGTAGAGCAGCCTTTTTCAACCTTTTGACTGTCAAGAAGCCTCCGAAATAAATTTTCAGGCTTCAAGGGCCCCTGGATGTCAGCTGGCCACATCCCCTGGAAGTGGCATGTTACCGGAAGTGACATCATCACCCGCTCCCTTCCATATCACAGTGGGCCTGCCTTATGGAGGCCGGAAAGAAGGGCAGGAACTGAGAAGATGGCCTGGACCCCCCATATCATATCACAACCAACTTCCCCCTTTGATTTTTACACCCACCAAGCCCCTGGGTGGTGGCAGCCAGTTGCCTCGCATGTCACCATCAAGGCAGGAGGGGGAAGGCTACAGATCCCCTCTGGAACACTTGCGGACCCCTGGGAGTCCATAGCCGCCTGGCTAGGATCCCTTAAGTAGAGGGGGGAGAGTTTAATTGCCAGGGAGGTTTAGCTCAGTTCAGATCCATAATTAACTGGGCAATTATAGCTGAGATAAGATTCAGGCAGTGGACACATATTACTCATCTCAGGTATCTGTGTGTATTTTCGTATCTAAAAATCATTAGCGTTGTCAATGCTGAATAAGAAGAACTGTTTTAACATTCAGAATCCCTTATCAGGTTATAGCAAATGCTAACTTCCTTATGTTTCCTTTTGAGCTTCTTGTCATATACACAGTCATAGCTGTTAACGAAGAATCTTTTTCATTTTGGTGGCATAAACCACTAGGCTAGCCCCAGGCTAGCCCCATCTCAACAGATCTTAGAGGCTAAGCAGAGGCAGCCCTGGTGTGAGAAACCTCCATTTCTAAATAAGAAAACTCATGGAATGAAAGTTTCTTTATTTAAGAATGAAAGCATCTACATCGAAGGCATAGTCAGGACTGAGTCACAAAGCATAGGGCAGATGATATAGGGGTTCACCCCCCTCTTTTGGGAACACAAACCAGGCACACAAACCAGGAGAGAGAGAGAGAGAGAGACCTAGTCTAATTTAGCAAAGGAGTAGCAAAGAACCCAGAATACAGGAAGAGTTCAATGAGATCTGAACTTGCTGGAAAAGTGGGCAAATGAGAACAAGTTGTGGTTCATAGAATCATCAAATCATAGAATAATAGAGTTGGAAGGGACCTCATGGGCCATCTAGTCCACCCCCTGCACTATGCAAGACACTCACATCCCTATCGCTCATCTACTGTAACCTGCCACCCCTTTGCCTTCACAGAATCAGCCTCTGTCTAAAAATTTCCAAAGATGGAGAACCCACCACCTCCCGAGGAAGCCTGTTCCACTGAGAAACCACTGTAACTGTCAGGAACGTCTTCCGGATGTTTAGATGGAATTTCTTTTCAGTAAGGTTAAGTGAAGAGTTCTACATCGGGGTCACAAAAATGAGAAACTGGCATACTGGATGGGAGATACACTCCTGGGCATCAGTGGGTGTGATAGATATCTTGGGGTGCTTGTGGACTGTAAACTAAATATGCCCACCTATCTCTCTACACTCTATCATATCCCCTCTCTGAAATCTGTCTATGAGACACTGCAGTCCCCTTCTCTTCCAACACTTGGATGGGAGGCCTCCAAGGAAGTCCGGGGTCACTGCACTGAGGCAGGCAATGGCAAACCACCTCTTAACATCTCTTGCCTTGAAAACCCTAAAGGGTTGCCATAAATCAGCTGAGTTTTGACAGCAAAAAGAAATGAAAAAGTATTGATGGGACTCTCAAAAAGTCCAGGAGAACACAGTTGTGTAGGAAGGCTGAGTGAAGCTTAGAGCGGTACCAGCAGCTGCTTAATGCAGCTCTCCAAGCAGCCCCAGGGATGGATTTTGTTATAAAGTGCTTCACATTTGCAGTCGAAGCTCTTATAGCTTATTCAGGCAATGCTTCTGTGGCAGATGCTAGGAGAAGCCTTCAGACTCACTGGCTGCCTGCTACACCATGGGAGCTGGCTTGCCAATCTCCAGATGCCCCCTGGAGATCTTCCATTATAATTGATCTCCTGATGACCAAGATCAATGCCCCTAGAGAAAATTGCTGCTTTGGAGGGTGGATGCTGTGGCACACCTGTTGAGGTCCCTCCCCTCCTCAAAATCCCACCTCTCCAGGCTGCACATCCTAAATTTCTGGGGGTTTCCCAACTAGAGTTGCCAGCTGCAAGTTGGAAAATACCTGGACATTTGGGGAAGGACCAGAGCCTGAAGAAGACGGGGCTTGAGGAAGAGAGGGGCTTCAGTGGGGTAGAATGCCATAGACTCCACCTTCCAAAGTGGCCATTTTCTCCAGGGAGAACTGATCTCTATCACCTGGAGATCAGTTGTAACAGTGGGAGATTTCCACCTCCTGGAAGTTGGCAAACCTGTTCCCAAAGCAGAACTGGCAACACATTTGCCATTTCTCTCCCTTTGTGCCCACATATCAGCTCCTGGGCTCCTCTGTGGAAACTTTGCTAAGGTGGTCTTTTTACAGGTTTCTCCCTTTTCTTGTTAGTTATTAACTGGCAGGCGATAAAGCTCTCCGCATGACTGGTGTGGGGGTGGGGGGAAAGCATTTATTTTTGCCCAAGAGGATACAAATATTTTAAGGGTTAATAATTAATTGGGCATGGAAATCCCATCTAAAAGGCAAGCGTGAAGCACTTTTCAACACTACAAAAAGCAGGGAGGGGACTTTTTCAGTACTTTTTTTTTGCATTCCTTTTATTTACTAGCACCCCTTTATTGACTAAAGCCCATTGTGCACTGGAATGCAACAGGCACTAAGTAGAGATTCCTTTTAAATGCTTCCCTGCCTACCTTCACAGGCAGCTTTGCTTGCAAGGGTGGTGGTTGGAGAACATGTTTCAGCCAGGATGCCAAACATTCCAAAGCATGAGATTTAAAGGGAAAGTGTGGCCACCTACAGGCTGAGAATGAGTTGTGCTGCCTGATCCCTTCAAATTCCTCACCTGCTCCCTTTAAATGTCCCCCCACCTTCACAGGCAGCTTTGCTTGCAAGGGTGGTGGTTGGAGAACATGCTTCAGCCAGGATGCCAAAGATTCCAGCGCATGAGATTTAAAGGGAAAGTGCAGCTGCCTACAGGCTGAGAATGAGTTGTGCTGCCTGATCCCTTCAAATTCCTCACTTGCTCCCTTTAAATGCCCCCCTTCACAGGCAGATTTGCCTGCAAGGGTGGTGGTTGGGGAACATGCTTCAGCCAGGATGCCAAACATTCTAAAGCATGTGGGCAGGGCTCTGCCTGGCTTTGGAACATTCAGCACATTGTCAGAATTATGCACCATTCTTTATATTTGATAGATTTAAACCCCCAGTGATGGTCCCCAAGGTTGCCCTTACAAAAACTGATGATGGGTGAGAAGTAGCGACACAACTGTGACAGTGCACACCCAGCAAGCATGCAAGATCCAGGCCCCCATGCAGGTTTACATTTTTTTAAAATAATCTGTTGTGTTTTCTTTAACCACCCTGTTTCTATACTTTTTAGTGTGCAGGTCTCTACAATGTGGATACGAAGTAACTATAGCCCTCAACAGAGATACCGATTTCCTTTCTGGATGTTTTGAATTATCCAAGTACAAGACATTTATATTGACAATCAACACAGAACAAAAGTCAGTGTATTTCAAGTATTTTGCAGGCCTTTTCATCAAGGTAGGTGAGAGAGCATGTGTATGAACAAAATATTGTATGGCTGCCATTTAATATGGTCGACTTGAACTGCAGAGACATAGGCCCATTTGCATGGGGGGATAGCGCACATTCAGGGTGGAATGGCGGCGACTAAAATCACCGATAACGCATGGTGCCGGCTGCAACTGGCCGCAGATTCAGTGCATGCTGCTGAAAAAGCCGTGTTAGCGAAACACGGAAGAAAGCACAGCTTCCGGGTGACCAGGGCGCAACCAGAAGTGGCGCCGGGGTCGCCGTGTGCATAATTGGTTACTCTGGGTTTTGCCACCATTGCATCCCGTCCCGTGCATAAGTGGTTTGCTTCGCTTCTTCCCCCTCCGCGTTTTCCATGTGACCCGAAATCGCCGTTTCGGCAGCCATGCATAATGGGCCATAGTGATGAAACTTTCCCACATTCAGCAAGTCTGTAGTATGAAGCCATTCTAATAAATCAAGTTTGTGCTCCATCATTGTACGAGGTTCTCCCCTTATTTCACTTTGTGCTGGGTCATTCAGAATATCCTCAAAACCAATGCAGGCTCAGTTGCCTTTCAAGATCTCCAAGGGCAGGTTAGAGCTACAAAGCAAAGGAAGTCGTAGGACCTGTTTCCCTTCTTTGAACTCCATTTGTTATTCCAGCAGCATCTGCAGCCCTTGAATATTTCTCAGACTAGAAAAATTCATTCTGTCCTCATTCAACTAAAGATTTTTTGCTGATCACTCCAAAGGACAGGCAGAAAAAAGGCCACTATTTGCATTTGAAAAACCTTTTTGTAATATATCATGGCTTTCAGATGACCTATGAGATGAAATATCTGGGACAGGAATACTTCCTTTCAGGTGAGATCCAAATTCTCGGATATTGTGCAGATACAGAGGAATGAACTGAAGTGGAATTCCCTAGCTGACATCTAGTTGCCTGGAGGGGGGAAATGCCCTGTGGGTCTGCATTCTTCTTCTTTTTCTTCAGTAGCTGCAGGCTGGTTTTTCAGCAGAGCCAGAACCCGCCCCCCAGCTGCAGATGGTCAGTACTACAAGGGAGAAGTGTCAAATTAACTGGAACACACAAACTCACAATACCATGATTATGGGTCACTGATAAGTGCCATGATGGGGAGCATGGGGTTTACTCTTGGCACGTGTATGGGTTTCATAATTGCTATGCCACCTTCTCTCCCAGCATTATACTCTTCTGAGGCCTTACCCATCCATGTGCAGGAATCTCCCAGCCCAGAGTTCATCACAACCTTAATTAAGCTCATCTCTTTTCCTCTCCAAATTGGGAAGGTAGATTCAGTAAATATGTCATATAGCAGCAAAGTATTCAAAGTATTCATCAGGGCTTTTCTTGATGTAGAGGGTGGTTTAAGTGCCCTTTCCTTTCTATCGTTTTTATACCACCCTCCTAATATGGCACAGAATTGTCTTCCCCTTCATTTCCTTCCACTGTGTTTCCAAACACCTTGATGTCTATGCAGACTTTGAAGATCCTGCAACCTGGGTCAGTAGGCACACGTGTGAAGGCTGCCTATGTGGGGTCACTGGTGTTTTTAAACTTATAGGAACCTTTGGAATTCTGACATAATGTGAATCATAGAGTTGGAAGGGGCCGTATACAATGGGACTATGACATCTTGTGATTTTGATGTGATGACCCTGTTGATACAGCCCAAAATGGCATTTGCCTTTTTTACCGCTGCATCACACTGCCTGCTCATGTTTAGTTTACAATCCACAAGTACCCCAAGGTCTCGTTCACACACAGTGCTACCTAGAAGCGTATCCCCCATCCAGTAGGCATGCTTTTCATTTTTCTGACTCAGATGCAGAACTTTACACTTATCTTTATTAAATTGCATCTTGTTCTCATTTGCCCATTTGCCCATTGTGTTCAGATCTCGTTGAACTCTGTCTCTATCTTCCGGAGTATTTGCCAGTCCTCCCAATTTGGTGTCATCTGCAAACTTGATGAGTAGTCCCTCCACCCCCTCATCTAGATCATTAATAAATATGTTAAAAAGTACCGGGCCGGGCACCGAGCCCTGAGGAACCCCGCTACTCACCTCTCTCCAGTCTGATGAAACACCATTGACAACAACTCTTTGAGTGCGGTTCTCTAACCAATTCCCTATCCATTTAACTATCTGAAAATCCAGATTGCAGTCCTTCAACTTATCCATCAGAACATCATGGGGAACCTTGTCAAAAGCTTTACTAAAATCCAAGTAAATGACATCAACCAAATTCTCCCGATCCAGCAAACCTGTTACTTGGTCAAAAAAGGAAACCAGGTTGGTCTGGCAGGACCTGTTGGAGATAAATCCATGCTGACTTCCTTGGATCACCAAATTGTCCTTCAGATGTTTGCAGATTGCTCCCTTTAATATCTGATCCATTATCTTCCCCACAACAGAGGTCAGACTCACTGGTCTGTAGTTTCCCGGGTCATCCTTCCTCCCTTTTTTGAAGATCGGAATAACGTTTGCTCTCTTCCAGTCCTACAGGACATCTCCAGTCCTTAAAGAGGTTCCGAAGATGATGGACAAGGGCTGTGCAAGTTCTCTGGAAAGTTCTTTGAGCACTCTCGGGTGCATTTCATCCGGACCAGGGGATTTGAACCCATCTAGTGCAGCTAAATGCCTCTCGACAACCTCTCTATCCATATTAACCTGCCACCCAGACACTATCCTTTGGCTATGGCCATCTCTAGATGTGCCTAAACCCTTTGACCTGTGGGAAAAAACAGATGTAAAATAGGCACTAAGCCTTTCTGCTTTCTCTGCATCCTCCGTCAGAGTTTGTCCGCACCCAACAGTGGGCCTATTGCCTCCTTTACTTTACGTTTGCTCCTCACATAACTGAAAAATCTTTTCTTGTTACAATGGGCTTCCCTGGCCAATCTTAGCTCACTCTCAGTTTGGCCTTTATTTTGAACCAGTCAGTGTCACTCAATGGTGTACGGACAATGGCCTCTTGGTTTGCGTAGAGCGACTGCATCAGTTGGATCAAATGCACTGGCACCCCAACATTTTGCAGGGCTTCCCACAATTTTCATGATCCACACATTTAAATCTTTCTTGTAGTCAAAGCAGATGTAGACATTCTTCTGATATTCCCGTTATAATGAGAAAGAGGCTTCCTAATCTAAAAACAACCACTACACAATTAAAGCAAGCAAAAAAAAAACACACCAAAAATAGTCAAGGGAACATCACATGGCAGCCATAAAGACAGGTCAAAGAAACATTAGATGACAAGATCATGAGAACAGGGCCTTGACAAACATACCCATAAGATCAGAAAAACAGATGAGATGGTATGATAGGGGAATTATAAGGGGGGAGTATAAAGTACAGCTAATGTCTTCACATGAAGAAGTCTGTGGGAGATGCAACCAGTGTTTGGAAAATGACACAAGCGTGTTAGGGATGTGTGTATCAGATCCAAGAACACATACACATGGATTATGTGTCTGCTTAAATACCAACATTTGTTTCTTGAGACTGAAGTTGGGCACTGTAGCCCCTCAAACAATGGACTGCTTTAGGATGCTTAGGGCTAATCCTGCGTTGAGCAGGGGGTTGGACTAGATGGCCTGTATGGCCCCTTCCAACTCTATGATTCTATGATTCTATGACTTGAAGTAATTATGTGTGTATAATAAAGTAGAAGGCATGTGATAGCCTTGTCTGGTCTGAGAACTCTGGAGGTTTCCCAAAGTGTGAATAATACCCGTGGTTGCTGTGGATGAATCCTGAATGAATTTCCCAGGAGAGGAGACAAAGCCATGCTTGCATTACTTGGGGGAGACTAAAAGTGTGTCTCATGATGACATCTAGACTGTGGGACAGAATGCTGGCTAGGGGTGGCAGGCTGTGGGTGATTTCCCACATTGAAGCCTACCGTGGGAAAGGGCAGGAAGAAGCTTTTAGCATTGATGACTTTAGTCACACCGCTATAAGCCTTATCGTCCTGTAGGTATGCATTGCTATTTTGGAAGGGGAGAAAGAGTCAATGGTTAGCCACTCCCTGTAGGCTCACAATGATCTTAGGATGCCAGCACCATGGTGCGGAGAGGAGGGGCAGTAGTGGCGCGCCCCCTCAGGCTGTGATGATCGCTGAGGTGGCTGAGCCGAGCCGAAGCGCTCATCTCTCAACCAAGGAGTCCAGGCAGCCCCTGAAAACACAGCATCCAACTGGAGCATCCGTTTTCCATCTCTGCTCGGGATTGGTAACACTGACATCAATTTGTACATTTAAGTCAAGCAAGATTCTTTGTAGAACAATGTGAAGGCAATCTTGGGGAAGGGGGTTTGCAAGCAAACTTCCCCTCAAATTGAAGAGGGGTCTGGCCACTAACACATGTGCCCCTCTCTTTCTAAAAGCACTTGGCGGGCACCAGGAAATGCATTGGTCCATGAGCACCACATTGAGGGCCCTTGCCATGTAGTGGGATTTGTTCAGATCAGAGAATCGTAGCCCACTAACTCCATGCTCTAGCATTCAAATTAAGCTCCTCCCCAACAGAGCATATCATCAGATCTACAAAGCTTTCTTTAAACAAAAATAGAGAAGAAGACCTGTTTTTTTATACCCTGCTTTTCACAACCCAAAGAAATCCTTAAGCGGCTTACGAATACTTTCCTCTCCTCACAACAGACATCCTGGGAGGTATATAGGGCAGAGAGAGTTCTAAGAGAACTGCTCTGCAAGTACAGCTCTGAGAGAACTCTGAGTGGCCCAAAGTTATCCAGCCGGCTGCATGTGGAAGAATGAAGAATCAAACCCAGCTCTCCGGATCAGACTCTACTGCTCATAACCATGACACCAAATGGGCTTAAAGAAAAGCAAAAGAAATCCCTGATCATGCTATGAGTGTTCTGCAGGCGTCTGATAACTTGAATATTTTTTGAAGTTCAACTGGATGTTTCTTTTTCAAAATTTAATTTAAAGGAAATGTTCGGAGCGTGCTGAATAATGCAGATACATTACAGTCAGCCTCCTTTAAGCAGACATGTTTTGGTCTTTAAGGGGCTTTTAATGATGCAGCCAATTTTTTTATGATGGTGCCTAAGCAGGTTTCTCAAGCTGGGTTGGGGCGCTGATCAATTGCACCTCCATTAATTTAACTGTGAACACATATTGCAAGTGACGAATACCTCTGTGTCAAAAATCCACACACCCCCAAACAAACATATTTCCTTAATGCGTCAGTAGTTAAGAGAGGCAGACATAATGCTTGACTTTAGCATTAATAATTTCAGGATCAGAATTATTACCTTAGCAGTGCTCCATCTAGTAGCCACCTCTTGTAACAGCAGGCTTCTGGAAACAGCTGGACTGTTTTTATATATTCAAATGAGTAGCCGTGTTGGTCTGAAGTAGCACAATAAAATCAGAGTCCAGTGGCACCGTTAAGACCAACAAAGATTTATTTAAGGCATGAGTTTTCGAGTGCAAGTCCTTAGTCTGAGGAAGAGTGCTTGCACTCAAAAGCTCACAACATGAATAAATCTTTGTTGGTCTTAAAGGTGCTACTGGACTCTGATATTATTGTTTTTATATATGACTTTGCGTGAAGCACTCCCCCCCTTTAATTGGTGCTATTCCTTTGGTTTATTTCTGTTTTAATTTTATTCCACACACAAAAAAAAAATTTGGATTAGTATTCTAGGCTAAATCCCGGCATTCCAGGATAAAAGAAGAAACTTTTGGTGAATTGCTCATACCTATATAAACGTTTTAAATTTCAATTCACCAGAATTATTTATAATAAATAATAAATATTATTGATTATAATAAATTAACATTCCCCTCCAAGACTGTTAGATATTCCAATAATTCATCACATTTGTGTGCACGTGTGTGTGTGTGTGGGGGGGGGAGAGTAGAAGTTGGATTGACATAGATCCTTGTGGTTTCTGTAGTTTTTTCCCTACCGAACTCGTCCCAAACCAGTTTCAAAGCACACGTCAAAGCCAAGACCACAGATGGAACCTAAAAGAAAAAACAAAAAAACATACTCAGTGCTTTTGAGCAGTTGTCCCCAATCTTTTTATCACCCGGGACCACTCAAGGCCTTTTACTGAGGCCCGGTGGGGCGGAGGTAGTTTACTCTTCTACTCTCAACCACTGCCTTAACGCTCTCTGATCGCTATGGTAATGTTTAAACATCCCTCCAAAATAAGATACAGACACGCCACAACAATAAACATAAGGAACATTTTATTTTCATGGAAATTTTAACTCATGACAATGACAAATCAATGGGAACCCTGAGCTTGTTTCTCTGCAACGAGATAGTCCCATCTGGGAGTGATGGGAGACAATGACACCCAAAGTGTGTTGTAAAGGGGGGGGGAGAAGGCGTCCTTCACGGCCCACCTCCAATTAGTCGACGGACCACGTGGTCCACTGCCCACAGGTTGGGGATCACTACTTTGGAGTACCGCCATGGCACAAAATATGGCTATGAGGCATGGGTCCTCATGAATTCATATGATATTTACATTGAAACAATATTAATTCACCTTGTTAGTGTAGATGAGACTTTCTCAACTTTTTTTACCACTGAGAAACCCCTGAAACATTCTTCAGACTTTGAGAAACCCAAAAGTAGTACAATCATGCAGAATATAGTAGGAAACCATAGCTGTGGAGATGCCCACCCTCCCCTTCCCACCCCCTCCAGGCCTATCATTGGCCATTTTGGGAGGCTGAGGAGGGCAAGTCAACATGACCATATATTGTCATATCACCCAATAAATGTTTAACAAATTTTAAATATATATAAAAGATTAATTCACTCCCACCCATTCGGGAAACCCTTCTGGGTTTATCAAGAAACCCTGGTCGAAAAAGCCTGGTATAGATCATCCTTGAGTCTATAGTCTATACATCACAGTGGGACAAAAACTTAAGTTCCAAAGCATACATCCTCATGGGTCACCACAAGTTTGCTTTGAGTCACCCTAAACACAACCCCAAATCACATATCATATCCATAGCACCCTATTACGTCAGAAAAATCCATTCCACTGCTTCATTGTGGCACCACAGTACAGAATTGTGATTCTGAAGCACAGATCCTCATGGATCCTCAAGATTTTTAATGTTGGGCTGCCCTAAACTCACTATCTAATTATACGTCTTCTTCATGGCAACAGTCTTCATGACAAAAATATGCACACATCCCCTCCGTAGTAGAACCACTATGGTGCAAAAAGGTGGTTTCAAAGCAAATATCCTCACAATTTTTATGTTTGGTCATGCCAAATTTGTTACCGAATTACCTCCCATGCCTATAGGCTGCAGCCGCAAAAAAAAAAAGCATGCACCCATCACTATATGACACTGACATCACACATAATACAGTTCCAAAGCACAGGTCCTCATTTTTGTATGTGCTGCATCACCCCCAACCTCACCATCAAATAATGTATCATGTCCATAGCCATAGCCTGTACCAGAGAAATTACAGATCCAATACTTTGTGGCATAACCATGGCACAAAAGATGATTCCAAAGCACAGATCCTCATGGATCCCCAACACCTGTACTTTTAGCCTCCCTAGTCTCGTCATCCAATCATGTATCATGACTGTGGCCACGGCTTGTACCACATAAATCATAGAGCCACTGTTTAACGGCACCACTGTGAAACAAAACTGTGGTATGGAAGCACAGATCCTCATGGTCAATACTTCTGGTTGTCCCAAAGTCATCATGAAACCATACATCATGTCCATAGCCACAGGGTGCATCATAAAAGCACAGATGCACCCCTTTGTGGCACTGCCACGGCTCAAAAACATCAATCCACAGCCTGGATCTTAATCGATCCTCAAGATTTTAAAACAGGCCATGCAAAACTCACCATCAAATCACCCAAGGCCAAAGACTGCACTGCAACATCTACAAATACATTGTTTCCGGATGCAACCAGGGCAGAAAACCCAGGCTCCAAAGCATGGATCCCCACAAGTGTTGTGGGATCACAAACAAATCCCACACCACACCCACAAGCACCACAAAAAGCAGAGTCCAACTTTCCACATCACCCTCATGGCCCAAGAATGTAGATCCAAAGCACTCGGCCCTCATGAATTCTACTTGGGCAGTTGGAAATCTCACAAAGAACACCAGTCCTACTCTTTGTGGCACCCCCACGGCGAGAACGCTGCTCTGAGTACCCGGTTAAGTATTCTCACACCCTTAATCTTAACAAAAGCAGAGTCCAACAAAGACTGATTCAAGGTGTGAGATTTCGAGTGCAAGCACTGAGTGCTAACTGCCATGAAAAAATCTTTGTTGGTCTTAAAGGCACTATTGGGCTCTGCTTTTGTTAAGATCAAGTAAAGAGTGCGTGCTCCCGAAAGCTCCCGCCTTGACAATCTTTGTGGGTCTTAAAGGCGCTGTTGGACTCGGCTTTTGTTGCGCTACTTCAGACCCACACGGCGACCCACTTGCATCTACCCTTAATCTTATTAGAACAAGCACAAGCCAATCAGCCTCTTTAACAAAACTGGCACAAGTGCTAATTAAGAGCGCACAAAAACATCATTCGTGCGCAACCACAGCAGTGCCAGCGAAGCATCCAGATCCCTAAGCCTGGCAGCGCTCAGCAAGAAACTACAGTTCCCATCAGACACGGCGAGAACCCCGACGTCCTCTTCGCCTTTTCAGGTCAAAGAGCGAATGGGAGCCGGAAAACTACGTTGTCCACAATACTCCGCGCTTAAAAAAAGACAGGAAGGAACCTTCACGCGCCTTATTGGTTCGTTGTACGGAACTTTCGCGCGCTCGGAACAAAAAGGGTGAAGCCGCCGCGAAGGCGTCCAATGGGGAGAAGGAGCGCGGGGAGCGTTCTGGCCACTCCCCCTCCGGTCGTTGGCGGGAAAGTGGCTCAGTTTTTCGCGCCAAAGGCGGCTGCTACGGAGGCGCGTCGGGATGGCGGCTCCCGGGGACGAGGTGGAGCTGCGAGAGGCTCAGCGGGACTACCTGGACTTCTTGGACGACGAGGTGAGCGGAAGAGGGGCCGCTGAGGGGCAGGCAGCGACTCTGAGCTTGTGCAGAGTGCAGGCGGGGCACGGCTGCGGGCAGGAGAGGGCGTCTGCTAGGCGGTTAGGTCGTGCGCCTTATTAAAAGCCTATTTTCTCTTCAGATTGCTGCTGCGTTTCATCTGCTATAGTCCCTGAGCGTGATGTGCTGTTCTTGTTTTTTGCTTCTCGTGAACCGCCCTGAGCCTTAGGGGAAGGCGGTGTATAAATATAATACAGAAATAAACGATTTCGAACAATTCCACACGGGGTTGAGGCTCTTCTAGAGCAAGCAGCGTTCTTGTAAGGCCGTGAGAGTCAATGGACTTTGAAGAGAGTAACTTTGTGTCTGTGTCCGAGGGCACGTTTAAGAGCACAGGGTCGTGGAGTTGGAAGGGGCCTCCAGGGTCATTTAGTCCAACCCCCTGCCCAATGCAGGAACCCACGACTACCTTCCCACCCACAGTTTTATGCTCAGAGAATCCCCCCCCCCGCAAAACCTGGAGGAGATTTGCCTTCTGATCCCAAAGTGGTGATCCACATTTCCCTAGGCATGCAAGAAAGGGCTGCAAGAGCCAAGCTCAGACACAGGCCCTTTCTTCCCACCCACTCACAATCTGCCTAAGTTCACAGAATCAGCATTTCTGTCAGATGGCTCTTTAGTCTCTGCTTAAGCACTTCCAAAGAAGGAGAACCCACCACCTCACAAGGAAGCCTATTCCAACCAGTCTTAACTGTCAGGAACTTCTTAAACAAACTTTAATTCTGGGTTTGAGCTTTCATGTGCATCCACATTTCTTCAGATGAAACCAAGTTTGAGTCCAGGGGCACCTTTTAAGAACATCAAAGTTTAATTCTGGGCTTGAGTTTTCATGTGGGCACACATTTACAGCATCTGTGTTCCATCTGATAAGATAGGCATCCCTAGTATTTCTCCCTGAGGCGCAAGGGGGGGCGGTTTGAGCAGGAATAGAGGGGGTGAGAGTCTTTTTAGGGTAACTCAGTAATTGTGCTTGTGGGGAGGGTTAATTGTTTTAGTTTTTACTGTGGTGTTTTTATGATCTGATAGTAAGCCATTTGATCTTGAGAGTGGAAGGATATAAATCAAATAAATAAGATTAAAAAAAATTCTGCTGTGTACATGCAGGTGAAAAACTTCCACACAGGATTAAATTTCCATGATTAAAAAGGTGCTCCTGAACTCGAACTTGGTTCTGTTGCTACAGAATTTGTTGACGATTGCAACTCTAAATGGAGTCACAAAATCCAAGCCATGGATTTTGGAATGTGCTGCATGTTTCATTCTATTTCTCCCCAGTCTCTTTCTCCCCATCCCAGGTACCCCGTGGGGGAATGTGTGTATTTATTCTGGGAATTTATTGCTTTTCTGTGTTCCAGACAGATGGTGGTTTTGTCTAACCATTTTCGACTGGGATTGATTTTAGAGTGACCAAATGTTTCCTTTCTTGCAGGGGTGGCCCAACTGTGGTTCTTAAGGTATCCATGGACTATGATTCTCACGAGCATGTGCTGCCAGGGGCTCATGGGACTTGTAGACCATGGACATCTGGGGAGCCACAGTTGAGCCACCCCTGCAAGAAAGGAAACATTTTGTCACTCTAAAGCAGGGGTGGGCAACCTGTCGCTCTCCAGATGTCTGTGGACTATAAGTCCCATGACTTGTACTCCAAGGACATCCAGAGGGCCACAGTTTGCCCACCCCTGTTATAAAGGGGTTTAAGAATAGCAGGGGCTTATGGGAATTGTTGTCCATGGACACTGAGAGCTGCAGTTGGGCCACCCTTGTAAGGGGAGAAAGGACCCCTGACAAAATAATCCATGGCTACTGATAAATGCAAGAATGCAAATCTACATAGGGGTTGAGATCCTTCATGGTGCCCTGTTAGGCATCAACACAATTTAGTTGCTGCTCCTTTGTGAACTGTTTGTTTACTTTATTTGTATCTCACTTTTCACCCTATTGGTAAACCTCTCCATAATTTTCCTCTTTGTTTTATCCTCACAACAACCCTGTGAGATAGGTTAGGCTGAGATTATGCGATTGTCCCAAGTTCACCCCGCAAACTTCCATGACTCCAGTAGGGATTTGAACTTAGATTTCTCAGATCCTAATTTTATGCTTTAGAAAGCTTCTGCACTATTTCTTGAACCCACTTTATGAGAAAAATGCATTCTCCAGGCCTTGCAGGGATTTGTGTTCGATAATTTGATGCAGGAGATTACTGTGCCCTGATGGAAACAGCAACCGTGACTCGCTTCTCTATCAAAATAACCATCTCAGTGATGCTTTTTCATTGCAGGAAGACCAGGGGATTTACCAGAGTAAAGTCCGGACCATGATCAGCGACAACCTGTATCGTTTGATCGTCAATTTCAATGACCTCCGAAGGAAGAACCAGAAGAGAGCTAGTCGGTATGTGAGCTTCATTTGATGGAGCATGACACTGAAGATTGCTTCCATGTCGGGGGATTTGCTCTGATTTTAGGTCCAAACAAATGTGGGTAGTTTTTAATGAGTAACTTCCACGTGAGGTTGTCCCCTAACTGTTCCATCCTGCTTTCCTTCGGGTTTGCTACAGTGTTTCTAGAGAAGTTGAAGCCAAATCATTTATGTTCCACGTGTACAAGAAAATGTGCATTTTCCTTGTATCAGCGACACTCCGCCCAGCTGCCAATTCTCCTGTCGCTAGCAAGCATTTTTAATTTTTAAAAAGAATTTGCAGTAGACATATCACTATGACATTATACGGTTTGATGATTGACTTCTTGGAATGCCCAGCTGTTGTTTTCTCAAGTAAGCCAGTAGGCTAGCCTCTTTATACCATTGAGAAACCTCTGGTCATGCAGAATATGGTTGGAAAGCAGAGCTGTGGACATGCCCACCTGGAACTCCTCCCTTCCACATCCCCTCCAGGCCCATCACTGGCAATTTCAGGGTGTGTGTGTGTTGGTTGACGTAACCATATATGGTCATATGATAAATGTTTAAGAAATTTTAAAAATTAATTAACTCCCACCCATTCGTGTAACATTTCCAGGGCCACCAAGAGACCCCAGGGTTTCACAAAACCCTAGTTGAGAATGCCTCCTCTAGGCCTTTTTGTTTGAAAGACAGGTCTTCCCTCTCATGTCTGCAACAGAATACACTAGCAGCTTTTTATAAAATGAAACGGAGAAATTGGAGGAACTATAGATGATCGTGCAAGGTTGACTGGAAATGCATGCGGCAGAAGGCGATAGACTTCTTAAGTGGCGGGGGTGTGGGAGCTCTTTCCTGATAGACTTGCAGCATTCTAGGTCAAGGGCCAAATTATTAGAGCAAGAGTCCAAGAGCACCTTAAGGGCTAACAAAATTCATGGCAGGTTATCAGCTACTGCTTACTTCATATACAGCTAGAACGTGAGTCCATCTGTCCTTACATGTAGGAAATATAAGGTCCTATAAACTCATTCTAGGCTGCAGTAACCATGTTTGTCTGTAGCAGTAGAAAAGAGCAAAGGTCCAGGAGCACCAGAACATCTAACAAAATTCGTGACAGGCTAGGAGCTTTTGTGAGTCATGGCTCACTTCAGGTAGAACTGTATCTGAAGAATTCAAATGGATAGCCATGTTGGTCTGAAGTAGCACAATAAAACCAGAGTCCAGTAGCACCTTTGAGACCAACAAATATTTATTCAGGGTATGGTCTCAAAGGTGCTACGGAATTCTGGTTTTATTGTATCTGAAGAAGTGAGCTGGTGACTTATGAAACCACAAACTCTTGCAGCTGCCTTCTGGTTTCTCCTGCTACAGATAGACTAACCTGGCTCTACCCATCTAGAAGAACTTAGAATCATAGAATTGGAAGGGGCCATACAGGCCATCTAGTCCAACCCCCTGCTCAACGCAGGATCAGCCCAAAGAATCCTAAAGCATCCAAGAAAAGTGTGTATCCAACCTTTGCTTGAAGACTGCCAGTGAGGGGGAGCTCACCACCTCCTTAGGCAGCCTATTCCACTGCTGAACTTCTCTGACTGTGAAATTTTTTTTCCTGATATCTAGCCTATATCGTTGTACTTGAAGTTTAAACCCATTGCTGCGTCTCCTTTCCTCTGCAGCCAACGGAAAGAGCATCCTGCCCTCCTTCAAGTGACAACCTTTCCAATACTTAAAAAGGGCTATCACGTCCCCTCTCAACCTCCTTTTCTCCAGGCTGAACATTCCCAAGTCCCTCAACCTATCTTCATAGGGCTTGGTCCCTTGGCCCCAGATCATCCTCATAGCTCTCCTCTGTACCCTTTCAATTATATCTACGTCCTTGAAGTGAGGCCTCCAGAACTGCACACAGTACTCCAGGTGTGTTCTGACCAGCGCCATATACAATGGGACTATAACATCTTGTGATTTTGATGTGATGCCCCTGTTGATACAGCCCAAAATGGCATTTGCCTTTTTTACCGCTGCATCACACTGCCTGCTCATGTTTAGTTTACAGTCAACAAGTACCCCAAGGTCTCGTTCACACCCAGTGTTACCTAGAAGCGTATCCCCCATCCAGTAGGCATGCTTTTCATTTTTCTGACCCAGATGCAGAACTTTTCTTTATTAAATTGTATCTTGTTCTCATTTGCCCATTTTTCCATTGTGTTCAGATCTCGTTGAACTCTGTCTCTATATTCTGGAGCAGTGGTCCCCAACCTTTCTGAGGCTGGGGACCGGCAGGACATCGGGCCGCGCGGGGGGCCCGGCCCTGATTCCCTCTCCCTGCCCTCCCGCAGTAAGAAGCTTCCCGGGCCGCAAGCTTGCGGCCTGGGAAGTTTTTTACTGTGGGGGGGGGGGGCGGGGAGTGGGAGCCACGGCCCGGCGCCATGGCCTTTGCGGCCCGTTACCGGGCCAAAGCCCACAGGTTGGGGACCATTGTTCTGGAGTATTTGCCAGTCCTCCCAGTTTGGTGCCATCTACAAACTTGATGAGTAATGACTGGAGAAGGCACTGGTATTGAGTCTGCCATGAAAACACTGGAGGGCCATGAAAACGCTGGAGGGCGTCACCCCAAGGTTCAGACATGACCCCTTGCACAGGGGATACCTTTACCTTTAATAGATACAGCATCATATGGCACAACGTTACTTCCATGCAAATGTAGGCTTTTACTTAAGTGTCTTTTGACACCTCCACCCCCTCATCTAGTCTAGATCATTAATAAATATGATAAAAAGTACCGAACCGAGCCCTGAGCCCTTAGGTACCCCGCTACTCACCTCCCTCCAGTCTGATGAGACACCATTGACAACGACTCTCTAAGTGTGGTTCTCTAACCAATTTCCTATCCACCTAACTATCTGAAAATCCAGATTGCAGTCCTTCAATTTATTCATCAGAACACCATGGGGAATCGTATCAAAAACTTTACTAAAATCCAAGTAAACGACATCAACCAAATTTCCAGGAATGGATCGCCATGTGGCTGGGCCCGACCCCCTAACCCGAGAGGTGTGTTGCTTGCCCGGGGCGAAAATTAAAGATGTTTCAGAACGGCTGCCCAAGCTCCTCAAATCTACGGATCACTACCCATTTGTGATTGTCCATGTGGGAACGAATGACATGTCCCTGAATACCTGTCAGGAAATTCTAGTGAAGGAGACCATATCTACAGTGGAAAGCATCTGGGTGAAAATAAGCGAGGGGAAAACAAACAGTGTGGTGGTTGGTGTCTGCTACCGACCGCCTGACCAACGAGAGGATGTGGATGCTGCACTTTGTGAGCAGCTTGAGAAAATATCCAAGTGGCAGGACCTTGTCATCATGGGTGACTTCAATTTCCCAGATGTGTGCTGGGAAACAAACTCTGCAAAGCGTCCTCAGTCATGCAAGTTTCTGACCTGCCTGGCTGACAATTTCATTCATTAAATGGCAGATGAACCCACAAGAGGTTCAGCCATACTGGACTAATACTGACCTACAGGCAAGAGTTGGTGGATGAGATGAAGGAGGTGGGGACCCTAGGGGGAAGTGACCATGTCCTCATAGAATTCCTTTTGAGATGGGGAGCCAAGGAAGCTTGTAGCCAGACGCGGATGTTGGATTTTCGTAGGGCAAACTTTAATAAACTCAGACATGATGAGTGTCATACCATGGACGAGAATGCTGGAAGGGAAGGGAGCATGTGAAGGGTGGGTGCTACTCAAACAAGAGCTATTGCATGCTCAATCAATGACTATCCCAGAAAGACGAAAACACTGCAGGAGCTCTAAGAATCCTATTTGGATGAACAGAGAACTTCAAGAGGAACTAAGAAAGAAAAGGAAAATGTTCAGGAAATGGAGGGAAGGACAGAGCTCTAAAGCAGAGTACCTACAGGTTACTAGGCACTGTAGATCAATCATCAGAAAGGCCAAAGCTGAGAGTGAGCTAAGATTGGCCAGGGAAGCGCATTGTAACAAGAAAAGATTTTTCAGTTATGTGAGGAGCAAACGTAAAGTAAAGGAGGCAATAGGCCCACTGTTGGGTGCGGATGGACAAACTCTAATGGAGGATGCAGAGAAAGCAGAAAGGCTTAGTGCCTATTTTAGGGAGGTTGTCGAGAGGCATTTAACTACACTGGATGAGTTCAAATCCCCTGGTCCGGATGAAATGCACCCGAGAGTACTCAAAGAACTTTCCAGAGAACTTGCACAGCCCTTGTCCATCATCTTTAAGGACTGGAGATGTCCCGGAGGACTGGAAGAGAGCAAATGTTATTCCGATCTTCAAAAAAGGGAGGAAGGATGACCCGGGAAACTACAGACCAGTGAGTCTGACCTCTGTTGTGGGGAAGATAATGGAGCAGATATTAAAGGGAGCGATCTGCAAACATCTGGAGGACAATTTGGTGATCCAAGGAAGTCAGCATGGATTTGTCTCCAACAGGTCCTGCCAGACCAACCTGGTTTCCTTTTTTGTCCAAGTAACAGGTTTGCTGGACCGGGGGAATTTGGTTGATGTCATTTACTTGGATTTTAGTAAAGCTTTTGACAAGGTTCCCCATGATGTTTTGATGGATAAGTTGAAGGACTGCAATCTGGATTTTCAGATAGTTAAGTGGATAGGGAATTGGTTAGAAAACCGCACTCAAAGAGTTGTTTTCAATGGTGTTTCATCAGACTGGAGAGAGGTGAGTAGTGGGGTACCTCAGGGCTCGGTGCTCGGCCCGGTACTTTTTAACATATTTATTAATGATCTAGATGAGGGGGTGGAAGGACTACTCATCAAGTTTGCTGATGACACCAAATTGGGAGGACTGGCAAATACTCCGGAAGATAGAGAAAGAGTTCAACGAGATTTGAACACAATGGAAAAATGGGCAAATGAGAACAAGATGCAATTTAATAAAGATAAGTGTAAAGTTCTGCATCTGGGTCAGAAAAATGAAAAGCATGCCTACTGGATGGGGCATACGCTTCTAGGTAACACTGTGTGTGAACGAGACCTTGGGGTACTTGTGGATTGTAAACTAAACATGAGCAGGCAGTGTGATGCAGCGGTAAAAAAGGCAAATGCCATTTTGGGCTGTATCAACAGGGTCATCACGTCAAAATCACAAGATGTCATAGTCCCATTGTATACGGCACTGGTCTGGCCACACCTGGAGTACTGGAGGACGTAGATAAAATTGAAAGGGTACAGAGGAGAGCGACGAAGATGATCTTGGGCCAAGGGACCAAGCCCTATGAAGATAGGTTGAGGGACTTGGGAATGTTCAGCCTGGAGAAAAGGAGGTTGAGAGGCGACATGATAGCCCTCTTTAAGTATTTTAAAGGTTGTCACTTGGAGGAGGGCAGGATGCTGCTTCTGTTGGCTGCAGAGGAGAGGATACGCAGTAATGAGTTTAAACTTCAAGTACAACGATATAGGCTAGATATCAGGAAAAAATTTTTCACAGTCAGAGTAGTTCAGCAGTGGAATAGGCTGCCTAAGGAGGTGGTGAGCTCCCCCTCACTGGAAGTCTTCAAGCAAAGGTTGGATACACACTTTTCTTGGATGCTTTAGGATGCTTAGGGCTGATCCTGCATTGAGCAGGGGGTTGGACTAGATGGCCTGTATGGCCCCTTCTAACTCTATGATTCCACGATCCAGCAAACCTGTCACGTGGTCAAAAAAGGAAACAAGGTTGGTCTGACAGGAGACAAATCCATGCTGACTTCCTTGGATCACCAAACCTGATGCAAACCTGATTTTGTCCAGTTCTGGGCACCACAGTTGACAAGTTGGAATGATTTCAGAGAAGAGGTTGGAATCCATGTCTTATGAGGAGAGGAGAGTTGAGAGAATTGGGCATGTGTAGCTTGGAGTAGAGGAGGGCAAGGGGTGATGGGACAGCTGCACTTAACTACATAAAAGGTAGACATGTTGAAGAGGGGGACGACTTGTTTACTGCAGCTTTTGAGAAATGGACTAGGTGTAATGGGTTCAAGTGACAGGAAAGGTTCCACATAAATATTAGAAGGGATTTTCTGACAGGGAGGGCTGTTTGTAGGTGAAATAGGCTGCCTTGGAGGGTGGTATAGTTTCCTTTTTAGGATGTTTTTAGAAGGAGATTGGATTGAACACCTATCAGGAGTGTGCGGGGGGCTGGACTGGATTGCTCCTTGTGGTCTCTTCCAGATCTATATTATTCTGCCTTCCTCCACCAAGGCTGCTGACCCTCCCGTGGTATTGAATGGGGCTCTCTCCCTCTTTTCTGTTAGCTTGCTGACCAGTGCGTTCGAAGAGCTGGTGGCGTTCCAGCGAGCCCTGAAGGACATGGTTGCCTCTGTGGATGCCACATATTCCAAACAGCACGAAGAGTTTTACATAGGGCTGGAGGGCAGCTTCGGCTCAAAGCACGTGACACCTCGGACGCTGACCTCCCAGTTTCTCGGCTGTGTTGTCTGCGTGGAGGGCATTGTGACAAAATGTGAGTGGAAAAGGCTCCCAAGGGCAGAGTGTGAATTGCAGAGCAGTATGTCAGGCTTCAATACCAAAGAGTGCTGGATTTTTTCAATTTATTCAAAGACCATCTTTCTTGCTGAAATGCAGGGCAAGTTACATGATGCTGGACAAATGCAGTCATCAGGATGAGCTAAAAGGAAATGTGAGATTTAAATATTTTAATCAATGCATGAATTTATCAAATTACCATGTGGCAGAGTTACACACAGGAAACCAATTATAATAATATAAGTAGCCACTTTGACCCAGCATTTTATGGTTTTGCCGCATCTTGCTGTTCTTATTGATGCATTCTTGTCTGTGGTTTTCAGGGTTTTTTATTGGGAATTTTATATAGATATTTGTAACCCGTCACGAGTCATCTGGGAGTGGCGGGTAAGAAATCCAATAAATAAATAAGTATCCAGTAAATAGGTTTTTGACTACAGAATTCAGAAATCAAGATGGAATTTCAGCGCTGAGACAATCTATGACCTGAGGGACTACCTCTCCCAATATCTTCCCCAGAGAGCACCTGTTCGTCTGGTGCAAATTTGTTGGTAGTCCCTCGCCCCAATGGCATCCACCTGGCCTCAACCAGAGCCAGTGCCTTTTGGGCCCTGCTCCAGCCTAGTGGAATGAGTTGCTGGCTAAGACCAGGGTTCTGACAGAGCTACTACAGTTCCACAGGGTCTGTAAGACAGCACTCTTCCGCCAGGCCTACAGCTTGAGGCTAGAGCAAGCTAACAAATATGGGCCTCCTTCCATCCCGCTCTGGTCCCCCCTCCCTTTTCCATGCCACTGATGGAGATAGAGGCATAAGCAATAGGTGGGGAAAGGGAAAGAGGGCTGGACCATGGGTGGGTGTGTTTAATTTAAAGTTGTTGCTAATCAGCTAGTTTAATTTTAATAAACTGAACTTGTGATATCAAATCTAATAACTGATGTATTAATGTCCTTTTATGTTGCAAACAGCCTTGAGGCCATGCTGGGAGAGGCGGTCTAGAAATTTAATAATTTATGATACATTAAGGTTGAGGAGTCTGCCTAGTCTGAAAAGCAGGCATGCAGTAGTGTAGGCTGCAATTCCTGTCTCCCAAACGATGCTGCTTCCTGCATGTCTCGATTTGGTGTGATTATGTTTTTTAGTGGCCTCTGCGCTCCTCTTCTAGCTGTTGTGGGTGTAACAGCTACCAATGAGGGTTTAAAAAAAAACCCTTCCCTGCTATTCAGCAAGGCTTGCAGCAGCTTGCAAATGGCCTTGCGGACTTGTTCGGGATTAAGTCCTCCTGAACCTACTAGAACAGGTTTGAGGCCAGCAGGCTTAGGTTCGGACACGATCTCGGAACCTTCTGTGCTCAGAAACCAAACTTTGCCGTGGAGTGGCGTTGTGCACTCTGGTGCACTTCAGCTGCTTTGGGGGGCCCTGAAGCCCGAGGTTGCCCACGGAGGGTAGGGATGGCACTGACAGCGGCGTACCAGCCAGCGTCCGCACGCAGGCACAGAACTCCGGTCCCTCTGGTACTCACCAAAGTGCACTGGAGTGCGCAACCCTACCGTGGAGCCTCTGATCAAAGTGAGTAGCCAGTTCAAGCCTCTCTTTCCCCCGTCTGGCTCCAGGCTCCTTGGTGCGCCCCAAGATTGTCCGCAGCGTACACTACTGCCCTGCCACTAAGAAGACCATTGAGCGACGCTATACAGACATGACTTCTCTGGAAGCTTTTCCATCCAGCGCTGTTTATCCCACAAAGGTGAGATGATGGTTTAGTGTATGGATGTGTGGAGGGTGGTATTTTTGGCATCCTCAATGTCATCCTGGTAATGGAGCGAAGGCAGTTAGAAAGATGAGAGCTGTTTTTTTATACCCCGCTTTTCACTTCCCAAAGGAGTCTCAAAGTGGCTCACAATCGCCTTCCCTTTCCTCTCCCCACAACAGACACCCTGTGAGGGAGGTGAGGCTGAGAGAGCCCTGAGATTACTGAAGAAGAAGAGTTGGTTATTCTATGCTGCTTTTCTCTACCCGAAGAGGCTTACAGTCACCTTCCCTTTCCTCTCCCCACAACAGACACCCTGTGAGGGAGGTGAGGCTGAGAGAGCCCTGAGATTACTGCTCAGTCAGAACAGAAGAAGAGAAGTTGGTTCTTATATGCCACTTTTCTCTACCTGGAGGAGTTTCAAGAGTGACCAAGAATCAGTATTAGTTGTTGCAAGAGGCTTAATGAACATATGTTTTTCTCAAAACTAGATGTCCACGGCGTAACTAATGAATGTGTCATTACAGACCCATTTTAGTCTGAACAGCAGACATTGCTGCTATTCAAAGAAGAATTTTGGACATCTATGCTGGTGCGGGTGGGACATATTCTTCATGCTCATGGAGCCTTACTTATCCTTCAGATTGTATGGCCCACTACGTTTCTTATCTAACAATTCCATCTCATAGAGCTTTTATGTTAGTCGGATTTACCATATCCCCCTTGGCTATGGTTACAGGCAGATACAGGGGCACTCCTTGCGACGAGAGTTCACAGCTATTGCCACAATGAACCAGATTCCCTTTATCGTATCAATTTATTTTGTATTAATGACAATCAACCTTGTCAGTGTCTGATTCTACCCATGTTACCTTTTGTTAATGCACCCAGATGATGCCATGAGCCTTTTATTGGATGCTAAGTCCCCAGAAATTATGGAGCAGTTTGCGTAGCCTAGGTCTAAAAGATAAAGGCTTCTAGATTGTCTTGTTATTAGACCTATGCCGTTATTGTACCTGCTCCAGTTGTAAAATCTTCTGTCATGAAGGTTACTTGCCGTAAGTTTCATTGTTCTTTTAAATACCATATATTTACTAGCTGATAAATCCCCAGAAATAACAGAACTAGCCAAATTCTTGACTGCAGTGATACAAAAGGATAATCAGCTAAGCAAGAATTAATTCTAATCCATGGGCATTTATAAAGGTAAAGGTATCCCCTGTGCAAGCACCGGGTCATGTCTGACCCTTGGGGTGACGCCCTCCAGCGTTTTCATGGCAGACTCAATACGGAGTGGTTTGCCAGTGCCTTCCATTACCGTTTACCCCCCAGCAAGCTGGGTACTCATTTTACCGACCTCGGAAGGATGGAAGGCTGAGTCAACCTTGAGCCAGCTGCTGGGATCGAACTCCCAGCCTCATGGGCAGACAGCTTCAGACAGCATTTCTGCTGCCTTACCACTCTGCGCCACAAGAGGCTCTATGGGCATTTATAGTTGGTGTTAATTACTGATTGGTTATCATTTTTTTCATCTTAAAACTATGTAATCATTATATATTATTAATGAACAACTACTTACTTTCATATAGACTTTTTATTTGCCATTAGAAGTTTTTTTTAATGCCATATATATGTACATAAATTTGTATGTGTGACATTCCTGTTTCCACAAGTATTGCGGCATTAGAGGTACTGGTTGGTACATAAAGTAGAGTTCTTAAAAATGTTTACTGTATCCTTTCTAGGTGGGAAATATTAGCCTCTCCATTGCAAAGTGCAACTCAGTTTTCTGATATCACTGAAACATGCCGTGAGTTTTCCTGTGTTGTTTCTGCAGGATGAAGAGAACAACCCCTTGGAGACAGAATACGGCCTGTCTACCTACAAGGACCACCAAACCATCGCGATCCAGGAGATGCCGGAGAAAGCACCCGCCGGGCAGCTCCCTCGCTCGGTGGACGTCATTCTGGACGACGATCTGGTCGACTCGGTCAAGCCAGGTGACAGGGTGCAGGTCATTGGAACCTTCCGCTGCTTGCCTGGGAAGAAAGGTGGCTACACCTCAGGGGCATTCAGGTAAAAGAGGCATCTCTTAGTGCATTGGCCTTATAGCTGGAGTTGATTTTTATAATCCTTGCTGCTTTGTCATTGGCTGTTGAAGTTTTTCCCTCCAGCTGTGGACATCCTACTATCCTGCTGCGTCCTGCAACAAAATGGCTTTTCAACAGGGGTGTGGCTAAAGATGTCGTCCTGAGAGGGTGGCAGGGCATCTGCTCTGCTATCTCTGAAGCCTGACAGGGGTCAATTGTGCAAGCAATTGGCAGAAAAGAGGAGGGGTACGCAAACCCCACCTCACCTTTCTACCCAGGAAGTTCTTGGGGCCGTCTCCAATCCTTTAGGGAGTATATCTCCCTGGATTATAGGCTGTCAGCGTTCCAGGTCCAGAGGACGACTGCCATTTTCTACCTCGGACTTTCTTTTCTTTCTTTAATCTTAAAGTATCTGCTTCAACCCTACATGATGATTTACCACAAATGAACGCTTTGAACTGAGGGGAGGACATCGGCTGAGTTCCAAAACATCATTTACTGCAAGTATCTCTCACTTTTTTTTTTCTCCGTCTCTCTTCCTGCATCAAAGCCCTTTGTTTCCCCCCTCCTCTTACTCTGCTCTGCCCGAAGCCACCTCGTTAAGAGGCAGGCTAATTCTCCTAACTAAGCAGAAGAAGGACTCAAATCAACTCGAATTAATTGGCAAATGCTCTTATTGTAATTGTTTTGGTTTTCGAAGATAAGATAAGCTGTGAATGGGAAAATCTCACGAGAACTCTGTGCCAGCACGAGAATCTCTGCCTTCAATACGTCACATGCCTGTGCCGGAACATTAGAGGATAAAACAGAGGACCTCTACTGGCCACTTGTAAAATTATTTGGGGCCGGTTTTTTTTAAAGTCAAAATCATGTCTATGTTAAAAAGATTGGCTCATCTAATAGAGATACAAACCCAAGATTACAAAGTATTTTTAGATGGATTGATCAAAAATATCTCCAAGGAGATCCAAGATGGCAAGGAAGAAGTCTTCAATAGGAATGATGGATCAATAACAGTGACTGATGACAGCTTTAAACAAGGTGGAAAACCAACAGCAGAAGAGAAATCTGAAATTCATATCTTCAAGGAGATCCAAGATGCCAAGGAAGAAGTCTTTAACAGGAATGATGGATCAATAACAGTGGCTGATGACAGCTCTAAACAAGGTGGAAAACCAACAGTAGAAGAGAAATCTGAAATTCTGGAGACGGAAAATGGGATGCCGGAGTTCTGCAGCCCAGATAAGGACACCCTTTTTAAAAAGACATACAGCCATCTCAAAGCAACAGTGTACAAAAATCAATCAAAAGAAATATGGATCTGCAGTGAAAGTAACCGATTTAAAGGATCTCTCTGGGGAAAGAATTGTATTGATACTGGAGTCCAGGAGGTGCAACGGCCTCAAGATTTATCGATGCATATTCTGCGGGAAAGAGTACAACTGCACTTTCTACGCCAAAGGCCAATGGGACAGAATATAATTTTACGGGAACGACAAGATGTAGCAAGCCTCGAGATGAGACCCCCTTAAGAAGACCGAAAGCTCATATTGTTTTATGTTTAATGTTATACTGTATTCTATATTTCCATTTTTATGAAAAAGGGGAAGCAGTATCTCTTTCTCTCTTGTTTTTTTTTTGTCTCTTTTCTTTTGTAGGCATATAGGTAATATAATCATTAGTGCTGAAAATGTAAAATGGGGTTCCCCCCCCTTATTTTTTCTTTCTTCTATTAGGGTATTGTCCTAGGACTAAAGCCTACACTGACTTGTAGAAAATACTTAATGTTAAGCTTTCAACTTAAATCTGAAAATATATCTGTCAGGATGGTTCTTAGAATGGGTCAAGCATAAATTGTTTTGTAGATGTATCAGAACCAAGGATAAGGAGAAGCTATAGAAGACTGAAAGCTTATATTGTTCTATGTTTAATGTTAAGCATTTAATCTAAACCTGGAAATCTTATTATTCTCTGTATTAACAACATATACTGTATCCTACATTGCTATTTTTATGAAAAAGGGGAAGCAGTGCCTTTTTTCTCTCTTGTTTCTTTTTCTTAGTAGGCATATAGGTAATATAATCGTTAGCGTTGGAAATATAAAATGGGGCTTTCCCCCCTTATTATTATTATTTTTTTATTGGTGTATTGTTATAGGGCCAAAGCTCATATTGATCTGTAGAAAATGCAAAGCTCTCAACTTATACCTGTCAGGATGGCTCTTAGAATGGGTCAAGTATAAATGGTTTGTAGATGTATCTGTATTAAGGATAAGGAGAAATTATGAAATCCTTTTGTAATTTTTTTTCTTTGTACATCTTTAAGGCAAAGCCCTACTTTCCTCTCCCTTCATCAGGGTATTGATACAGGGCCAAAACTCATACTGTGCTATAAGAAATGTTTAATGTTAAGCATCTAACTCAAACCTAGAAATATCTGCTAGGATAGCTCTTAGATTGTATCAAGCAGTTAATGTGAGGTCTATGATCTCTCAAGTAAGTTGATTAATAATAACTTTTCTTTTGTATATCTAAACAGGCCTTTTTTTTTAATGTAGTGGAAATGTGGATGGCTCTTAGACTCATGGCTCTTAGAGTTTTGGGCAAAAGTTTATATCACTGTGGAGTCAATGTGGGGTCGTATATTCTCAAATGATGATTATATTTCTATCTTTATGAAAATAAAAAAAATCATTATAAAAAAAAAATGGCTTTTCAACTGTGATTATCATCTTACTATTATTACTAGGAGAAAGCCTGCTGCAGGCTGAAATGCAGCGAGTGCTAGTGGGATGGCAGTTGGAGGGGCTGAGATGGGGGGGAAGCACAGGTCAGCCTCAGGGCTGGTGGGCCCAGGGCCGGCTTCCACTGCCTGCTCCATTAACTGAAGCACGGCACCGTCCCGCTGCCCTGTCCCCTGCAAGCGTGGCCAGGGGCTTCACCTTTGAGACCAACAAATATTTGGCCCGCTGCCAAGGCTTTTGTGGGCTGTGGCCCAGGGGTTAATGACCTCAGGTTTATAGCATCAGTTTTTATAGCATCAGTTTTCTCATACCGTTTTCTTCCGGCCCATTCACAAATGGGCTCTCTTGCCCTTCGAGGCAGGTCTTCTGTGCCAAAGCTCCCTTCTCTGGTCCTACAACTTGGGGAAACGCTCTTGGTATTGAAAGCCATGGATAGTACCCTCTAGGCATGAAATGGTCTCATGCCTGATATCCTAGAGGGCCATGCAAATGGCGAAGGTGAAGCAATGCAGTAATTATTTTGAATGGGCCAGAAACCACTGTGCCTTTGCCTCCACCACTGTTCCCAATCCAAAATTGCTTCAATTCTAAATCGTAGGTAGCAGATCTGACATCCAGAGCAGCTGTCTTGGTGGATCCAGTCCTCATCTGTGCTCCGTTTTTTGTCTTTAAGGGTTTTTTCCCCAGGCCTCCCACTGATAGTCAAGTCTTTATTATTACGGTACTAGACCAGTAGTCAAATCACAAAGTACATAAAAACATCTGGCATTAACAAGATAAAAGAATCATTGATGACTTAAATAATATAAAAGATAAAAACATTCCAGCTATAAGAATCATTCTGGTTTTAAAACTTACAAGCATTATCTCAAGCAATTGAGTCTATCTCTACCTAAGTTGCTCCGAATCCAACCAGCTCTTCCTTGTTTTGATTGCTCTCCAAGCAAATCTGGCCACAACAGAAGTTATTTCTGTGCTTTTGTCTGACAACATGTCTGTGACTCCCTCTGAGTTGGGCTTATTCTGTAGGGAAGATATAAGTTCTCCCCTGAATTGATCGTATAGCCTACATTGGAGTAATACATGTTCATATGTCTCAATGCTCCCATCCTGGCAGATGCATAAACGATCACAGATGGGTAATTTTTTGGATAAGCCTTCCCTAAAAGCGGATGGGAGCATGTTATATCGTAAGAGAGTAAATGATCTCCTATGTTCTGGGAAAACAAGAATAGATAAATAAGGTAATGGCCTCAAATTATTAAGTGGAGGCATTGGAAAAAGTGGATTTTTTACTTGATTGAAATCCTGTTGGCGAAGGATATCTAGGATTCTTTGTTTTATCGTTTCCTTTGCTCAGTTGAAACCCAGAGACAGTATTAACTGTTTGGATAGACCAAATGAGCAACGTTTTTTCTCAAGAGTGGATATCCACGGCACAACCAATGATTTAGACATCATTAGGTAAAGCAAACCCTTTGTGGGAAAAATCAATTTTAACCAGTACATTGATGTACATATCCATATTCTGGTCTGGACAGGATACATTCCTTTCTCCTCCTGGGGCGAGGACATCTTGTTGGGTGAGATTCCACCGTCGGATCAAGGGAGGCAGGAACTTAACAGTTCTTCTTCCGGTCCCTAGGTGGCACTCACCCGGCCTCTTCAGTTCGGTTTCTGCCTCGGAGGGAGAGCAGTTGAGCTGGAAGATCCGAATAGATTTCACCTCAAATCCTACCTATTTTTCTCCAACCTTACCTCGTGTGTGTCAGTCTCCGTTTGTGTGTTTGTCTCTCCTCTCAAAAAAAAAAAAAAAGAGAAAAACCTCCCCCCCCCACCCTGTTGGTAACTCGGCTCTGGGAAAAGGCCGTTAAAGGCAAAACTTCCCAGCGAAGCCCCATTGCCGGCTCCGCTCGAGATCAATGGCAGACGACCTCCTATCCGAAGGAGAACTGGAGGCGCCAATGGAACCCATGGAGCAGGAGCCAAAAAAGCTGGAGGGCACGCCGCAGGCCGTCCCCAAACCAGCCAATGAGGAGCCAAGCTGCCAAGCGGCAAAACGCCGCAAGAAGGCCGAAGCGCAGGAAAAGAGCAGGGAGAAGACGCGCGGCGGCCATTTTGAGGAAAATCGGGCGGGCGGCTCCGCAGCTGCGGCCCGGTCCACGCTTGTTCGCGAGGAGACCGGAGTCAAGGAGGAAGGAGAGGGGAGCCAATCCAGGAGTACAGTAAGGTCCAGTGGGCAACATTTGTTATCTAAAGAACTAATTGCCTGTATTTCAGAGGTAGTGCAAGCGCAGTTAGAAAAAAGGGAAAGAGGGCCTGAGGGGCATAGATGTCGTAGGCAGGCCTCCCCTGACTCAGAAAGGGAGGAATATGGGGACTTGGCCGAGCAAAGACCCTCCTGGCCCACAAAAGCAGCGCGCAAAAGGCCCCATTGGAGTCCTGACAGGGAGGATTATCCTTCTACAGCAGATGAGTCCTCAGTAAAGGAAGATGGGGAATTTTTATCTGATGAAGAAGTGATTGAAATTATGGATTTACCTGAGGTATCCAAAAGATTTTTCAAACCAGAAGACTATCAGTATCTGTTGTCAAAATGCCTTAACGCATTGGACCTAAAATGGAAACGGGACGGAGGATCCAGAAAATCAGGACCCTAGAAGGCCTTATGGCAATAAAGAATATTTTCCCCCAGAGGAGGATGTTCCTAGAAACTTTCCACTGGCCGTATTTTTTGAGAAAAAATTCAGAGCGGAATGGGAAAAGACGTGGCAAACAGGCAGTATGCAAAAAAGCTGTATACTATGCCTGATTACGCAGAGGAAATTTTAAGAACCCCGATTGTGGATGCCCCGGTAGTAGGGCTGCAATCCTATGGTCTTCTCTCGGAAGATGGCCAGGGATCTGTAAGAGATATAATGGATAGGAAGGCGGATTTTGCCTTACGTAAAACTCATGAAACCTTAGCAATATCTCTAAGAGCATCTTCAATAGCTTCAATTGTATCCAGAGCCACAATCATGTGGGTCAAGAAGCTGATTCAACTGTTGCCGGAACCAGATAAGAGTGGCAGAAGGAATGAATAGAGTGCTAAAAGCAGCTTGTTTTTCAGCAGACGCCACCTTGGACGCATCCATCTTCAACGCCAGAGCCATGGCCACAGCGGCAGCTGCGAGAAGGACACTGTGGCTGAGAGCATGGCAGGCAGACACAAAAGCGAAATCAATCGTCACTGCTTATCCATTTCATGTATCGAAACTTTTCGGTGAGTCTTTGGACAAGGTCCTGGTGGAGACACGTGATAAAAAGCGCGTAATGCCAAGGAACTTGCGGAGAACGGATAGAAGGTTCTCCCAACTCGCAGATAACTCCTTTCGTTCCTTCGGCTCATACAACAAACAAAGACAAGACAGGAGATCTAGCTGGTCGAACACCAGACAGAACTTCAGGGGTGGCTACGCCAACAGGTTCCAGAGAGGAAACCCTCCTCCAAAGCAGGAAAGAGACGGAAAACCTCACAAGGCGTGACTCACATCATTCCGGTGGGAGGAAGACTAGCCCTATTCTTGGAGCAGTGGACAAGATACCAGGCAGACAACTGGTCGTTGGAAATAATAGAACAGGGCTACGCCATAGAATTCTTCAAGTTCCCACCAAACCACTTCGTCCAGTCACCCTACCCAAGATCAAAACCAAAGCTGGAAAGAACCCAAGCCGCCATACAACACCGGATCGACATCAGGGCAATAGAACCCGTACCTCATGGAGAGGAAAGGATGGGAGTGTACTCGGTGTTCTTCACAGTGCCCAAATCCAACGGGGACTGGCGAGCAGTGTTAGATCTAAAGTTCCTGAATCGCTTCATCAAGCTTCGCCACTTCAGGATGGAAACCCTCAAATCCATTTCGGAAGCGATACAAAAAGGAGAGTACCTTACATCGTTAGACCTCACGGAAGCGTACCTGCATATTCCGATCCGAAACGGTCACAAGAAGTTCCTCAGGTTCTGCGTGCGTCAGCACCACTATCAGTACAGAGCTTTACCGTTTGGACTCTCGACGGCACCCAGAGTTTTCTCGAAGCTGTTAATCGCCCCTGTAGCCTACTTACGGAAGCAAGGGATTCACCTGCATCCATATTTAGACGACCTGTTACTGAGGGCTCAGTCCCTCCAGCAAGCCAACAGCCACACCGCAATCGCGTTGCAAATCCTTCAAGACTTCGGGTTCATCGTGAACCTTCAGAAGAGCTCGCTAATCCCGTCTCAGTCCCTTCAGCATCTGGGGGTACTGATAGATACGGTGGCATCCAGACTCTTCATGACAGAAAGGAAAGTACAAAAAACCAGGGAATTGGCAAATCAGATAATAAAAGGAAGAACGTCGTCCCTAATGACGCTAGCAAGTATGATGGGCGTCTTGGTGTCGAACCTGTGCACAGTGGAATGGGGAAGACTGCATTCTCGCCAGCTTCAGAGCTGGCGACCATTCCAGCACCAGATTTCCATGAAACTGGACAAGAAATTGAAGGTACCACAAGCCGTAAAAACCAGCTTAGCCTGGTGGACCAAGAAGGTCAACCTGTCAAAAGGAAAGCTATTCGGCCCCAGGCTGGAAAAACAACTGTTCACAGACGCCAGTCTGAGGGGTTGGGGGGCCACGCTGGAGAGCCATTCAGCCCAGGGAAGATGGTCCTCAGAGGAATCGAAACTTCCAATAAATATGTATGCTAAAAGAGGATGAAAAACCATATTTTATAGGCATTAACAAGACGACAGTAGTAATTCTTGGGTCAGGGCCAATTTATGAAGGAGACTGACCTAATATCATTTAAGATAATAACAGAATGTATTCCTATAACAGATCATACTCTCATATGTATTAACAATCACTTGGCTAAGAAAAATGGTAAAAACTTCTAGATTAGGAATAATATGTGATGGGAACTAAATATCTATGTTAAAAGAGATGGCAAACCATATCAACTGGTCGCTTTTTCTTTACAACTTCTTTGTAAATGCTTTATATAACAATAAACAATAAAATTATTAAAAAAAAAAAGAAACTTCCAATAAATGTCCTGGAAATGAAGGCGGTCTTCAGGGCTCTACAACACTTCCAATGTCGAATAAAAAACACTCATGTGTTGGTAAGAACGGACAACATAGCAATGAAGGCCTACCTAAACAACCAAGGCGGATCCAGGTCCTTAAACCTTCACAGGGAAGCCATGCAGGCCTTGTGTTGGGCGGAGGCCAACCTGTTGTCAATAAGGGCAGAATACATAAAAGGAAACGAAAACGTCCAAGTAGACTGGCTGAGCAGAGCGACGGTGTCCGCAGCGGAATGGCGTCTGAAGCCGGAAATCTTCACCTGGATAACGTCAATCTTCGGTCAGCCAAAGCTGGACCTGTTTGCAACAGCGGAGAACAGCCAGATGCCCAGGTTCTTTTCCCGGTACTTCCATCCGTCAGCGGAAAAGACGGATGCTCTGCTGGCCCAGTGGCCAGAGGGCTTGCTTTACGCCTTCCCGCCGTTCCCGGTGATCACACGCCTGCTCGCAAGGGTAAAAGAGCTCAAGGCGGAGGTGATATTAATAGCTCCGAAATGGCCTCGTCGACCGTGGTTTTCAACCCTGGTGTGCATGTCAGTGCGGGATCCGCTGCAGATTCCAGTACAGCCGGACTTGCTCCAACAAGGTCCTATTTGGCATCTGGATCCGGAATGGCTCCAACTGACCGCCTGGAGGTTGAGCGGGGCTGCCTGGTAACGGAAGGCTACAGTACGGAAGTGGTTGAGACGATTATGGCATCCAGGCGCCAGTCCACTAACAGGATCTACAATGCTTCGTGGAAGGCATTCGTTCGCTGGTGCCAGCGGAAGAAGGTGGATCACCTGTCTCCAAGGTTACGAGATGTATTGCAGTTCCTTCAAGATGGTCTGGCACAAAGGTTGAAGGTGGCGACAAGTGGCAGCCTTAGTATCTATCCTTCCAAATTTTAAAGGCAAGCCGATTTCTAAGCACCCTCATATCATCCGTTTCCTCAAAGGGGCCACCCAAATCCAGGGTCCAATTGCCCATAGATTCCCCACTTGGAATCTGAATAAAGTTCTAACGGGAATGACAAGACACCCCTTTGAGCCAGTAATGGACATTTCATTGAAACATCTGAGGATGAAGACAATCTTCCTTACGGCAGTGACTTCAGCCAGAAGGATATCAGAACTGGCAGCTCTATCGATCAGAAAAGAACTCTGCATCTTTCACAAGGATAAAGTGGTATTAAGAACAGATCCAGCCTTCAAACCGAAGGTGCTGTCCAACTTTCATCTTAACCAAGATTTGGTCCTACTGTCTTTTTGTCCAAACCCGGTCCATCCGAAGGAGATAACTTGGCACACTCTGGATGTGCGGCGCTCCTTAAAGGCTTATATTATCAGAACAGAGAATATAAGAAGGTCTGATTCGTTATTTGTGTCCATTGCAGCCCCAAACCAGGGCTCGAAGCTGTCCAGCAGGGCTATCGGTAGTTGCCTCAGAGCGGCCATTGCTGAAGCGTACGTTGACACCACCACCTGGTATTACAGCTCATTCAGTAAGGAGTACGGCAACGTCAGCGGCCTTGTTTGGTAGAGCATCGGTTCTCGAAATTTGCAGAGCAGCAACATGGGCCAACGCCTTGACATTCGCCATTACAAGATAGATGCTTACAGCTCAGCGGAAGCAGCGTTTGGGCGAAGAGTGCTGCAAAACGTGATCAATACAGATGACGATGGCCCACCCTGAATCTACGGACTGCTATGGGAGGTCCCAACAAGATGTCCTCGCCCCAGGAGGAGAATGACCATTGAATACATACCGAGAGTTGCCCTTCTCTCCTGGGGTATTAAGAGGACATCTTGATCCCTCCCTTCCATCGTCAAACTAAAAGGAAAAGATTCTTAGCCGTAAGGCATCTGGAAGTTGCCCCAGAGCAGAGTTATCGACATGTCATAATGTGTTTCTTCCATATTGTTGATTGTGATGTGTCTCTAGTTCTTCTTCTGTTAGGAGGTTCCTAGGTTATAAGTTGTGGTTATAAATGCCTAAAATGCGAACAGCTATGGCAGTGGCCGAACTGAAGAGGCCGGGTGAGTGCCACCTAGGGACCGGAAGAAGAACTCCCTTGATCCGACGGTGGAATCTCACCCAACAAGATGTCCTCTTATACCCCAGGAGAGAAGGACCCCTCTCGGTATGTATTCAATGGTCAGTTTCCACCCGGATTGAAGCGTTGGAAATGCTGGTTGGTACTTGGAGCAGGGATCTTCCACGGCACAACCAATGATTTAGACATCATTAGGTAAAGCAAACCCTTTGTGGAAAAAAACAATTTTAACCAGTACATTGATGTACATATCCATATTCTGGTCTGGACAGGATACATTCCTGTTTCCACCCGGATTGAAGCGTTGGAAATGCTGGTTGGTACTTGGAGCAGGGATCTTAAAAATTTGGCCTGGGTCTTTTCTAGGCTGGAAATATTGGCATTTATACACAATGGGGCCCCATACATCATCTGTGCTGGAGGTTTTGCATTGAACAGCTTAAGGGCTGCGGGAACATTACGCCCATCTTTGTGCCAGAAGAATTTGAATGGCACCTGAGCTTCTCTGGGCATTTGAGGAAATATATGATATATGGGAGTTTCTATGGCCATTTGATTGGAATAGTACTCCCAGATGTTTGTAAAATCTGACCTGTTCTATGGGTGATGAATTGAGATGCCATGTATATGTTTTAGGTTTGTTACCAAAAACCATAATCTTTGTTTTTGAATGATTGACCTCTAGCTGGTTCAGTCGGCAGTAAGTACCCAGTAGAACCAAGGCCCTTCTCATTCCATTTGGCGTTCTTGATCACAGGACAGCGTCATCTGCATAGAGCAGTAGTGAGATATGTTTGTTAGCTAATCTGGGGGGGATGTAATTCACTATTCTGAAAATGTTCAACCATATCATTTATAAAGATGTTAAACAGTAGGGGTGATAAAACACAGCCCTGCTTAACTCCCTTAAGTGCTTTAATAGAATTAGTCAGATGACCATGGGCATTACACTTAATTCTGATGGTAGTATTTTCATGCATAGCACGTATCAAAAATAGAAGACTCTTATCTATGTTAGTCTTAACTAATTTCTCCCATAGTAATTCCCTTGACACAGAGTCAAAAGCCGATTTCAAATCAACAAAAGCTGCATACAGGGTTGTCATAGAGCTGGAAGAATATTTAACTACGAGATGATCAAGTATTGTACAGTGATCTTGTGTTGAACAACCCTCTCTAAATCCTCCTTATTCATCTGCCAGAAAATTATTCTGGTCCAGCCAATCCCGAAGTTTCCACTGAAGATGTTTTGCATAGAGTTTGCTTATTACGCTTAGTAGACTTATCGGTCTATAATTGGCTGGGTCATTCAGATTCCCTTTTTTATGTATGGGTACAATGGTTGCCACCTCCCAACTCTTTGGAATTTTCCCTGTCTTATCAATCATCGTGAATAAATTGACCAATACCGGTGCCCACCATTCTGCATTTCTTTTAATTAGGTCCGGGGGGACTAAATCAAATCCACCTGCCTTACCCGGCCGCAGTGTACCTATCAAATTTTTAATCTCAGAAAGGCCATAGGGGAAGATTATCCAGACTTCCCCAGGCCTCAGTGATTCCTGCTTGTCTCTTTCTGCATTGGGCGGTTTACTCAGTCCTTTTTGGACAAAATGGTTTCTTTATTTCTGCTAAGATGGACTATATGTTTTGGGGTTAGCATATTTGAAGGTCCAGCTGTTCCCACATGAACCTCCGTGACCACTCTGGTAATATTTGGCTTCCCCTGCTATCTGAGGCTTGGTGTGTGGCACCCCGATAAAGGGCTCTTTTGAATGTGGCACCAGACAGAGTATTCCATCCAAACCTTGTGCCTAATAGCCGCTGCTCCATAGGTCTCACACTAAAGTTCCCCCCACTCCTCTCTTAATGATTTATTGTCTGCCCTGCTTTCATTCCTACTTGTGTGTAAGATCAGTGCTGCAATTATTGTTACTCTGTTTTCCTCTCCAGTTTATTCACATCTCTCAGGGACTGGCCCCACTGGTGAACCTTCTAATGGCCCCTGGGCTTTGGCCACTGTGTGATGCAGAGTGCCGGACTGGAGGGGCCTGACTAAACATGGCCTGACTAAACATGGCTTCTCTTGCATTCTTATGTCTGGGGCAGTGTTGCTGTGTATTCTTGGTGTTTCGGGAGCAACAGTGAGAGGGCTTCTGGAGTCCTGATCCTGCTGGTGGATCTCCTGATGGCACCTGGGTTTTGGCCACTGTGTGACGCAGAGTGTTGGACTGGAGGGGGGGCCATTGGCCTGATTCAACATGGCTTCTTTTCCGTTCTTAGCCCAAGTTAAGCAACAACGTCAAGTGGGGTCACCTGGTCAGGGCTGTTGCTTGAAAGGAGTTCCCTTAATTGCACAGAGGAGATCCGGATGGTGCTCAGCTTTCTCCAGTGCTGAAGGGGCAGCTGATGATGTGCTCTGGGTGAGGGGTGGGAGTGTGCCTGGGAAGGCGCAAGGTGGGGCAGGGGGACTTCTTTCTCCAAAGTTCCGCCTGCAAACGTAGCAGACCTGACTGGTCATAGAGACCTTGTGTTCCTTCCAAGGAGTCGACAGGATGTCCAGAACCGTCCCAAAGCCCAAGGCAGCCTTGCCTTCATGTTCTTTGTCTCTTCCCCTCCAGAACCATTCTCATTGCATGCCACGTGAAGCAAATGAACAAGGAGGCCCAGCCGACCTTCCTTGCAAGTGATGTGCCTAAGATAAAGAGGTTTAGCAAGAGCCGCTCCAAGGTAGGTTTACTTGTGGCCTTGGTTAGGGCACAATTTGCCGAAAACAGGTTCAAGTTCCCTGACCTGGAAGGGAACCTCTTCAGATCTTGGGAGCTAAGCTGGGTCAGTGTTTGGGTGGGAGACCACTGAGGAAGTCTGGGGCTGCTGCGCAGAGGCAGGTAATGGCCCACCACCTCCCCGACAAGTGTTGGTTGGCACTACTCACGCCTGTTGCGTGCTTTGCCCAAAGGCTGTGACATCCAGACTCCTGAGCCAGGGCGAGGCCTGGGGTGTGCTTGCTCCATGACAGCCTGGTGGATTGCCAGAGGTAAGAGTCTCGTATTGTGACAGAGCTAGAATAAGATCGGTATTTTATTTCCCTTGTATTTGTACCCATTGGACTTGGCGGCTCTTTTCCATGTATGTGCTCCAGCTCAGTCTTAAGGAATAAAAGCATCTTTTCCTGTTTAAGGAATCAGAGCCACACACCTAGACCACGAGAACATGCATGCACCTGGGAGGGGGGAGTTCACTGGTAACTTTAGAATGAATTTATTTTTCTTAACCAGATGGACAATGGACATCTGATTGTTGTGTATATTTACAGCTGATATACATTTATGATGATGTATTGTTTTGTTTTTTATAATCTAGCTTCAAAGCCTCTTCCTAAGATCGGGCCTTGAAAGGGCCCCCTCCCCTGGCCTCTGACCAGGCAGCTTAAGGTGGCTTTGGGCGGCAGCTCACAGCCAGATCAAGTGGGCCAGGCGGGGGCTGGGAGGCCGTTGTCACCCGGCCAAGAGGCCCTCGTTAGCAATCCCTCCACCCATGACCCTTTGCCCAGGGCCTCTCCCCTTAGCTGCTGCTGGCTCCAGGCACTGAGGTGTCTGAGAATAAAGAGGCTAGAGTCCAGGGATGGAGAGCGGGAGCTGCAGGAGCAGGGCCAATCAGGGCAAAGCTGGCTGCACCATGATTGGCCCTATTCCAACTTGGACAGCCAGACACGTCCCACCACCTAGGCTGTTTCAGAAATATATAGAGGAACAACAATGGATAAGGATGTTTTTACCCACCCTGAGCCTCTGGGGAATGACAAATTATTGTTGTAACTAAAAAGCTGCGCTTTTTCTACTTGCTCAGAGGCAGCCTTACTGAGATGGGTTACATGACAGGCTAGGTTTTGTAACTTGGGCTGGGAACACACTTTTACATACATGCAAGGACATATGTGGCAGGCACTCGGCTTGCCCAGCCTTCCCTTTAACGAGGAAGCTCAGGCACTTCATGCCCTGGCTGTTGTGGGTTACCCAGGCTGCGTGGTCATGGCCTGGTATTTTTCATCCCTGGCATTGTGCCAGTGATGCGAGGGATATGTCTCATTGAAAACAAGAAAGGGAAGGGAAAAGAGACAAATGTAACCTGTAAATCCTTCTTTTGGGATGCTCACAGATTTTACTTGTCTTGGAAAGGTTTGCAGAAGACTATCTACCTGGTGCTTGCAAATTCTGTCAGATCACAATATAGACCCAGGATATTTGTGGCTCCTCTGGGTAGTTCAGACTTTCATTCATCCTTCCTGACTGAAAAATGTTTTTTTGTTTATGGATATTTATGTATAGGTGGGTCTGATTCACACCATGTCGTTTTGCTATAGGTCATTTTGTTACCTGGGCATATTTTGTGTTATTCATAGCATTCTTGTGTATTGTCGACTGAGATTTTGAATGCATCGTTTTTGACTGACCTTTAACACTGGGCAATAAAATGTGTATTTAATATATTGCAATGATAATAATTTTTGGACTTCTCGACTTCTTGAGGATATGTCCCATTGCCTTTTGTGATGCCTACCAAGCAATTCTTTTTTCCGTGTTTCAGCTGATACCTGGCACAGCCCCCCCCCCCCCCGGCCAAGTAACATGGACTGTCCTTTAAATTGTTGAGGCACCATGCCATAGGAGGTGTGTTCAGAGTTTTGTGATTTTAGTGCAGGGGAAGGACTGATGCTCAGAGGAAAGAGCCTCTGCTTTGCAGACAAAAATCAAAATAGAATGAAGGAGAAATACAGATGCATCTTCAAATTCCAAAACTGTATATATACAATTAATGTTTTATAGAATACAACAGCAGCTCCTTCCCCAATGAAGCACAGACAGATTTTGCTTTTGAGTAAAACTTAGCTACCTTCTCAGTATTTACCTGCTAGATAGACAATAAGAATTTCTGTTCTTCCTGGAAATTTTCATAAAATGGGAAGATGCCACAAAAATCTACATGAAGAAAACAATATAGAAGAGTGTGCTGTATCGTTTCTGATTCTTGCCTACCACAAGGGCAATTCTGGTCATAATACAGGGTTCTTTGATATTTCCCTTTTAAACCAATCAGAAGGGAGAACATTAAATCACACCTGAGAAAAAGCTAATCTTGTTTTCTGCACTAAAAGATTCCCCAGATAGTTTGCTGGTGCAAATTGCTTGTGCTCTATATAATGGCAACTCCTAGTAATGCTCAGGTGCTTTTGTCTGGGGCAGCAGTGCCCTCTGTTCTTGGTGCTTAGGGAGCAACACTGAGAGGGCCTCCGGAATTCTGGCCCCACTGGTGGACCTCCTGATGGGACCTGGGTTTGGCCACTGTGTGACACAGTGTGTTCAACTGGACTGACCATTGGCCTGATCCAGCATGGCTTCTCCTATGTTTGGGGCAACGATACTCTGCATTTTTGCTGCTTTGGGCCAACAATTGGAGGTCTTCTGCAGTTGTGGCCACATTGGTGGACCTCCTAGTGGCATTTGGGTTTTTGGTTTGATCCAACATGACTTCTCTTACGTTACTTCCCCATGCCTCTGCTTAGGACATCTTTGACCAGCTGGCAAGGTCTCTGGCTCCCAGTATCCATGGGCATGAGTACATCAAGAAGGCCATTCTCTGCATGCTCTTGGGAGGGGTGGAAAAGGTCCTGGAGAACGGAAGTCGCCTTCGAGGAGACATCAACATCCTGCTCATCGGTAGGCCCTGAAGGCCAGACTAGTTTGCAAAACTTCCAAGGGAGATTCAAACTGGGCGAAGGCCGGATTAATCCCATCATTTGGGACTCCTAACTAGATGCTGTTGCATTCCGTTTCAGGGGATCCCTCAGTGGCCAAGTCTCAGCTGCTGCGTTACGTGCTGTGCACAGCTCCCCGGGCCATTGCCACAACCGGCAGGGGCTCTTCAGGTGTCGGCCTGACTGCTGCAGTCACAACGGACCAGGAAACAGGTCAGAAGCAGACAGACATGCTAGTGTGGGTTGTGTGTGGATAATGTGGTGGCATTGCGTGGAATACTCTACTGTGAGTTTGGCTGGGGGTTGCACAGGAGCAGTACTATGGAATACCTGTGGCAGGTAGAATCAGTCAGTGCAGAGCAGTGTTGGCCTGCTTAATGGGGTTGCATAGTTTATGTTTGCAGGGGCCTTCTGGGTGCCCTGTGATGTCCCTTGGGACCACACTAGTCAAGATGGTGGGAAGCTCTGGTTACCTCTCCCAGTGCATTTTTTAAAAATCAGAAGCAGCACAGAGAGGAGGCCAAGTTGAGGCCATATTACTAGACGGAGGCAGGGTTTAATTTTCCCCCCAACCAGCTTGCTTTCCACGGCACTGGCTGCTTCAGGTGTGAACGGCTGCTTTGGCCGCCAAAGCACCCAACCCTAGGCAGAACACTTCAGGGTTTTTGTAAGCAGCCCAGGACTCATATATTCAGTGCATTATAAGCCACTTTGCACTCGATACAACTAATAAATGTTTGAACAATGTAATTAAAATATTTTTGAGACAGAATTATACATGTTGGGGTTGGGGGTGCTCAGGTCTAGCGGGGGGAGGGGTCTGTGTTTTGCTTCGAGGCATAGGAAGAGAGGAAAATGATGCAAGTAAATGACTGGCTATGTCAATGGTGTCGACGGGAACAATTTGGATTTCTGGATCATGGTCAACGATGTCAATATGAGGGACTATTATCAGGAGATGGCATGCACCTCACAAGGGAAGGAAAAAGTATTTTGGGGAGAACCCTTGCACACCTGTTGAAGAGGGCTTTAAACTAGACACAAAGGGGAGCTAGATGTAAATTCAGAACTTGGTGTGATCGCAAGATCTGAACATGAGAAGATTTCAAATCTACAGGGAATGTTACATAAGCAGGAAACTACGAGCTTACAAAGAAGTTCAAAAACCAAAACCATGAGATACACAAAAGATGGACTATGATGTCTCTACATTAATGCATAGAGTATGGGAAACAAGCAGGAGGAACTAGTAGTAATAGAGGAAGGGGGCTATGACCTAATAGGAATCACTGAAACTTGGTGGGATAATACAATTGGAATACTAAAATTGAGGGGTACAATCTATTCAGAAGGGACAGACAAGAAAAGAAGGGGGGAGGTGTAGCAATATATGTTAGGAATCTTGTGAAGAAATACAGGTACCTGAGCATTAAAGTTTAGTTTAGTGTATTTGGGTAAATATAAAAGGAGTAGGAAAGGAGAATTGTATTATTGTGGGGGTCTGCTATAGACCACCAAGCCAGTAAGAGGACTTGAATGAGATACTGCTAGACCAACTTACACAATTTTCAGAAAAGGGGGAAACAATGGTCATGGGTGACTTCAATTACCCAGATATCTATTGGAAGACCAACTCTGCTAAAAATGCAAACTCCGTTAAATTCTTAACTTGACTTGCCGACAGCTTCATTTCCCAGAAAGTAGAGAGGAGAACCAGGGGGTCTGCTATTTTAGACTTGATTCTCATCAATAGGAAGTGTCAGGATCAGTCCCTGTTCTCTGCCATGATTACTGTTCAGTGAACCTGTCTGACTCCATCTTGGTTGCTGTGTATGTGCTCTGTCCTTGTAGCCACAACGTTCCCATGTAACCAAAACCCCTGCTTGTAGTTTTCCTTTGATTCCCCCTGCTTTGATTCTTGCCTTTTCACACTGCATATTCCCCCCCTACTGTGAAACAATGTTGCCCGGTTCCTGCTGTTCCTGTAAACAGCTTATCAGCTAGCCTGAGGCGCCGGCCTGACCAAGGCCACGCTAACTTCAACACCTTTGGCAGGAAGCCTGGGATGGCACCTGTGTGAGGGGTCCCCCCCTCCCTTGGGAACGCTCAAGTTTTGGGCGGGAGATAAGTATTGATAAGTGCCTGCTGTTCGTGTATCGAACAGATTTGACTTCTCACGTTACAGTGATCTGAGCTACTTCCAATTAAAGCTTTCTTCTTATAGAAGTTTTGTTGTGAGTTTTGTCAACGCTTGACAGGAAGAACTGGTAGACAAGGTGGAAGTAGTGGGCACACTTGTTAGCAGGGACCATGTGCTTTTGGAATTTTCAATCGTGGGAAAGAGAAAACCTTTACGTAGTCGTACATATAGACTGGACTTCAGGAAAGCTGATTTTCACAGACTTCCCGTGGTCAGAAAGACTTAAAGAGATGGGAGTCCAAGAGGGCTGGGTGTTCCATAAAACTGAAATACTGAAGGCTCAATCACAAACAATTCCCTTGAGAAGAAAAGATGGAAGGTGCCTAAGGAAGCCAGGTTGGCTCCATAAATAGTTGTCAAAAGATTTGAGGAATAAAAATAGTCATTTAAGAAATGGAAGGAAGGACTTATTACCAAGGATGAGTATAAACAAATAACCAATAATTGTAGGGGGAGTTTTAGAAAAACTAAAGCTCAATATGAGCTTAGGCTAGCAAGAAATGCTAAACATAGCAAAAAAGGCTTCTTTAGTTATATTTCAAGCAAGAAAAAGAATAGGGACACCGTAGGGCCAGGACAAGAAAGTGAAATTATAACAGATGATGAAGAGAGGGATGAACTGCTTAACTTCTATTTCTCCTCAATCTTCTCTTGTGAGGGAAATAATGATCAATGTGGCAAAAGCGTAACACAACACTCGGTCCTTGAGCAGCTGGAAGTGAGAGCTGTGATTTCTAAGATTCAGCATGGGTTTCGCAAGAACAATGTAACCCAAAACCAAAAAAGGAACACAACCCAACCTTTACAAGTGGGAACTCAGAAGTTGAGCTGTACAATAAAATATTATAAAAACAGTAATTATTGTGGTGCACAATTTAAAAACAATAAAAATTACATAAAAACTATACAGAACTAACTGCATATAAGACCAAACACGTTTCGACCTACTGGGTCTTCAGTGGTCAGAATTATAAGAGAACAAGTCATGTCAGACAAACCTTATCTCTTTTTCTGAGAAAGTGACTACCTTGCTGGATCAGGGGAATGCCGTGGACATAGTTTATCTGGATTTCAGTAAAGCTTTTGATAAGATTCCACATGATATTCTTGTTGACAAGTTGGTAAAATGCGGTATGGATCCTAATTCTGTCAGGTGGATCAATCACTGGTTGACAAATCGTACCCAGAGGGTACTTGTTAATGGTTCAGCATCTTCTTGGAAAAGAGTGACAAGTGGAGTACCCCAAGGATCTGTCCTGGGGCCTGTGTTGTTCAACATATTTATAGAATCATAGAGTTGGAAGGGGCCATACAGGCCATCTAGTCCAACCCCCTGCTCAACGCAGGACTAGCCCTAAGCATCCTAAAGCATCCAAGAAAAGTGTGTATCCAACCTTTGCTTGAAGACTGCCAGTGAGGGGGAGCTCACCACCTCCTTAGGCAGCCTATTCCACTGCTGAACTACTCTGACTGTGAAAAACTTTTTCCTGATATCTAGCCTATATCGCTGTACTTGAAGTTTAAACCCATTACTGCGTGTCCTCTCCTCTGCAGCCAGCAAAAACAGCATCCTGCCCTCCTCCAAGTGACAACCTTACAAATACTTAAAGAGGGCTATCATGTCCCCTCTCAACCTCCTTTTCTCCAGGCTGAACATTCCCAAGTCCCTCAACCTATCTTCATAGGGCTTGGTCCCTTGGCCCCAGATCATCTTCATCGCTCTCCTCTGTACCCTTTCAATTTTATCAACGTCCTTCTTGAAGTGAGGCCTCCAGAACTGCACACAGTACTCCAGGTGTGGTCTGACCAGTGCCGTATACAATGGGACGATGACATCTTGTGATTTTGATGTGATGCCCCTGTTGATACAGCCCAAAATGGCATTAGCCTTTTTTACCGCTGCATCACACTGCCTGCTCATGTTTAGTTTACAGTCCACAAGTACCCCAAGGTCTTGTTTACACACAGTGTATCCCCCATCCAGTAGGCATGCTTTTCATTTTTCTGACCCAGATGCAGAACTTTACACTTATCTTTATTAAATTGCATCTTGTTCTCATTTGCCCATTTTTCCATTGTGTTCAGATCTCGTTGAACTCTGTCTCTATCTTCCGGAGTATTTGCCAGTCCTCCCAATTTGGTGTCATCTGCAAACTTGATGAGTAGTCCCTCCACCCCCTCATCTAGATCATTACTAAATATGTTAAAAAGTACCCGGCCAAGCACCGAGCCCTGAGGTACCCCGCTACTCACCTCTCTCCAGTCTGATGAAACACCATTGACAACAACTCTTTGAGTGTGGTTCTCTAACCAATTCCCTATCCACCTAACTATCTGAAAATCCAGATTGCAGTCCTTCAACTTATCCATCAAAACATCATGGGGAACCTTGTCAAAAGCTTTGCTAAAATCCAAGTAAATGACATCAACCAAATTTCCCCGATCCAGCAAACCTGTTACTTGGTCAAAAAAGGAAACCAGGTTGGTCTGGCAGGACCTGTTGGAGACAAATCCATGCTGACTTCCTTGGATCACCAAATTGTCCTCCAGATGTTTGCAGATCGCTCCCTTTAATATCTGCTCCATTATCTTCCCCACAACAGAGGTCAGACTCACTGGTCTGTAGTTTCCCGGGTCATCCTTCCTCCCTTTTTTGAAGATCGGAATAACATTTGCTCTCTTCCAGTCCTCCAGGACATCTCCATTCCTTAAAGAGGTTCCGAAGATGATGGACAAGGGCTGTGCAAGTTCTCTGGAAAGTTCTTTGAGTACTCTCGGGTGCATTTTATCCGGACCAGGGGATTTGAACTCATCCAGTGCAGCTAAATGCCTCTCGACAACCTCTCTATCCATGTTAACCTGCCACCCAGACACTGTCCTTTGGCTATGGCCATCTCTAGATGTGCCTAAACACTTTGACCTGTGGGGAAAAAACAGATGTAAAATAGGCACTAAGCCTTTCTGCTTTCTCTGCATCTTCCGTTAGAGTTTGTCCATCCGCACCCAACAGTGGGCCTATTGCCTCCTTCACTTTACGTTTGCTCCTCACATAGCTGAAAAATCTTTTCTTGTTACAATGGGCTTCCCTGGCCAATCTTAGCTCACCTTCAGCTTTGGCCTTTCTTATGATTGATCTACAGTGCCTAGTAACCTGTAGGTACTCTTCTTTAGAGCTCTGTCCTTCCCTCCATTTCCTGAACATTTTCCTTTTCTTTCTTAGTTCCTCTTGAAGTTCTCTGTTCATCCCAATAGGCTTCTTAGAGCTCCTGCAGTGTTTTCGTCTTTCTGGGATAGTCATTGATTGAGCATGCAATAGCTCCTGTTTGAGTAGCGCCCACCCTTCACATGCTCCCTTTCCTTCCAGCATTGTCGTCCATGGTATGACACTCATCATGTCTCTGAGTTTATTAAAGTTTGCCCTACGAAAATCCAACATCCGCGTCAGGCTACAAGCTTCCTTGGCTCCCCATCTCAAAAGGAATTCTATGAGGACATGGTCACTTCCCCCTAGGGTCCCCACCTCCTTCACCTCATCCACCAACTCTTGCCTGTTGTAATGATTTATAAATGATTTGGATTTGGTTGAGGGATTAGAGGGGATACTTATTAAATTTGTAGATGATAGAAAGCTGGGAGGGGTAGCAGACAGAATCAGAATACAGGATGATCTTGATAGGCTCAAGAAGTAGGCTAAACTGAATAAAATGAAGTTCAGTAGGGACAAATGTAAAGTTCTGCATTTAGGTAGGAAAAACCAAATACACCAATATAAGATGGGGGAGACTTGTCTTGCCAGTAGCATGTGCGAAAAGGATCTAGGAGTCTTAGTAGACCATACATTGAACATGAGTCAGCAGTGTGACTCAGTGACTAAAAAGGCTAATGGGATTTGGGGCTGTATCAAACAGAGTATCGTGTCCAGATCACGGGAGATGATGGTACCGCTTTACTCTGCTCTGGTTCGGCCTCACTTGGAGTACTGTGTTCAGTTTTGGTCACCACAGTTGAAGAGGGATGTAGACAAACTAGAACGTGTCCAGAGGATGGCAACAAAGATGGTGAGGGGTTTGGAGACCAAGACGTATGAAGAAAAGTTGGTCTGTTTAGCCTAGAGAGGAGACAACTGAGAGGGGATCTGATAACCATCTTCAAGTATTTAAAAGGCTGCCATATAGAGGATGGAACAGAATTGTTCTCTCTTGCCCCAGAGGGACGGACCAGAATGAATGGGATGAAATTAATTCAAAAGAAATTCCATCTAAACATCTGGAAGGAGTTCCTGACAGAGCAGTTTCTCGGTGAAACAGGCTTCCTCGGGAGGTGGTGGTTTCTCCATCTTTGGAAATATTTAAACAGAAGCTAGATAGCCATCTGGTGAAGAGGCTGATTCTGTGAAGGCAAAGGGGTGGCAGGTTACAGTAGATGAGCGATTGGGATGTGAGTGTCCTGCATAGTGCAGGGGGTTGGACTAGATGACCTATGAGGTCCCTTCCAACTCTATTATTCTATAAAAAGGAATATATTGAGTGGCCCTCGTTTTTCTATTCAGGATGGCGGTAAATGTCGTTGAACTACTACTTTAGTGGTTTTTCTCTTTGTTATTGTTTTTAGGGCACATTAATCAATTATTAATTAGCATCACACCCCTCACAGTGTCTCAGAGAAGCTAACAAGAGTAGGTTTTACAATAAAACCTGTAAATTAAATAATAAAATTAAATAATAAAAATGCTCATTAAAATACCATTTCGACATCACAGCTCCTCCATAAAATCAACAACAAATCACAGTGGTCCCAGAGTGGGTTTATTTGGGCGACCCAGGTGAAGATGGTAAGATCTTTACCCCAGAGGTAGAGGGGGCAGTATAGCGATGGTTAAAGAGGTCAGGGGGTTTCAGCTTGGAGAAACAATTGAGGGGTGACCTAATAGAAGTTTACAAAATTATGCCTGGGATAGAGAAGGCAGAAAAGGTGTACTTTTTGGGTGCTTGGGGGGCCACAGTGGGGTTTATGGGGTTCTGGCCCCATTGGTAGATCTCCTGGGTTTTGGCCACTGTATGACACCCAGTGTTGGACTGTGTGGGCCATTGGTCTGATCCAACGTAGCTTCTCATTCTAGTGGTTAAAAGTGGCAGCCTCTAATATGGAGAACTGAGCTTTATTCCCCACAGCCAGCTGGGTGATGTTGGGATAGTCCCAGTTCTCTCAGAGCTCTCTCAGCTTCACCTACCTCACAGGGTGTCTGTTGTAGGGAGAGAGGAAGGGTAGGCGATTGTAAGCTGCTTTGAGACTCCTGTGGGTAGTTAAAAGCAGAGTATGCCAAGCCAGCTGTCCTTCTCATGGGGGTGGACAGAACCACAAAGTCTTTAGTTGTGTTTCCACTGTTTCGGTCCTCAGGGGAGCGCTGCCTGGAAGCAGGGGCCATGGTTCTAGCGGACCGGGGAGTGGTGTGCATCGACGAATTCGACAAGATGTCCGATATTGACCGCACGGCTATCCATGAGGTGATGGAGCAGGGCCACGTGACTATTACCAAGGCAGGCATCCAAGCCCAACTCAACGCCCGCTGCAGTGTCCTTGCGGCTGCCAATCCAGTGTACGGAAGGGTAAGGGCTTCATTCAGTGAGTTTTGCTTGTGAAAGTGTTGTGAAAACACATTTGGAGCCAGGCTCCTGATTTAAGCCAATATCAGTTTCTGAATATGAGAATAAATTTGCATGAGAGCCTTCAGGGCAGAGTAAACAGGGAGGTTTTGGTTAGAGTCGGTTCGGAGAAGCTGGTTTCCTGTATAGGCCGTTAGCCTTTATTGGAAATAAGCCTTCTGTTTCCTTTGAATAATCATTCAACAGGCTTGTAGATGCATAGTAACAGTATGAAGAATAATTCTCATAGAGAGGGCAGGCTCTTTTCTTTTGGTTCCAAATGGTCCAGTCATGCACTTTTTGCTCTTCTACTGTGGATCAACATGGCTGCCATCCTGAAACTTGACAGAAGGGAAGCCTGAGACAGTTAGCTTTTGAAAAACACGAAAACGGAAGTGGAGAGAAGAGAATGGAGGCCTAAGCTTTGGCCAGCATTCCTCTGTATTTCCAGCGCTCAAAACAGAACCACACTACCTTGTAAGTTGAGACTGTGTGTGAGAGGTACCTGGGTGTACCTTGTTTTGGATTCAGAGGCTATTGCTGAATCTCTCTTCCACCATAAATATCCGGTTCCTGCCTTCAACCGTATTTTCGCAAGGTAGACTTGACCTCGTTCTTTCATCTTTTCCAGTATGACCAGTACAAAACTCCCATGGAGAACATCGGCCTTCAGGATTCCTTGCTCTCCCGGTTTGATTTGCTCTTCATCGTCTTGGATCAGATGGATCCGGAGCAAGATCGGGAGATCTCAGACCACGTCTTGCGGATGCACCGTTATCGAGCAGTTGGCGAGCAAGATGGGGACGGTGAGTCTTAAGCACCTCTTTTCCCCACCTGAGAGGGTGAATGGGAAAGTGTTCCTCAAAATAAGTACTGCTTTCCTCACAAGACTATATTGGCCACAACTGAGAGACCTGTTGTAGAAGCAGCATGTCTGGTCCCGCCTAAAAGGCACTGAAATGAATATCTACAGAAGAATTGGTGTTTAGGAGCTGTGCAGAGGGTGGGATTTGAAAGAGAACCAGAGTAGAATTTATAGCTTGGGGTCTGCAACATGACGCCCGTGGGCACTACAGTGCCCTCCAATATGTATCCTGGTGCCCTGTCTCCTCTGGAGATGGAAAAAGGTTTAGAAAATGGGAGGGGCTTCTGCTTCACAGGGCTTTTGATCTGCCCCTGAAGATCTGTCTGGCTTGTGCACATTATAACATTGTTTCAGTGGCAAATATTTGATTTATTCTTTCTTACAAATCTTGCCCCACATGTGTTTTTAAATATTACCCATCTTCTCCTCTGCAGCTGAGCTTCCTGTGTGTGTGAATACACTTTCTGTGGCCCCTGTTTTGTGGTTGTATCAGAATTCCAAATATGCCTATTGATTCTCAAGAAACTGGAGACCACTTGGTGTAGTGGTTAAGAGCACCAACTTCTAATCTGGCGAGCTGGGTTTGATTCCCCCTCCTCCTCTACATGCAGCCAGCTGGGTGAACTTGGGCTAGTCACAGCCCTGATATAGCTGTTCTGACCGAGCAGTAATATCAGGGCTCTCTCAGCCTCCCCTTCCTCACAGGGTGTCTGTTGTGGGGAGAGGAAAGGGAAAGCGACTGTAAGCCGCTTTGAGACTCCTTCTAGTACAGAAAGGTGGCATATAAGAACCAACTCTTCTTAATCTCAGGGCTCTCTCAGCCTCACCTCCCTCACAGGGACTGTAAGCCGCTTTGAGACTCCTAGTAAAGAAAGGTGGCATATAAGAACCAACTCTTTTTCTTCTAGTCTTACCGGAACTTCGATACAAGAACTAGTTGAATAACTAGTTTAAGAACAAAGTAGAAACACTGAATTTAATTAGATGCCATAATTGAGTTTCTAATTAGTGATAACCCGAGACCCTCTGAGCCAGTGTGGTGCAGTGTTTAGAGCAGTGGACCCCAACCTTTTTCAGGCCAGGGACGGGGGCGATTGGGGAGAGGGAGGCTCAGGGACCGGAGGGGGGGGGGAGAGGGAGGCGTGGGCACCTGTCTTAAGTCTTAAGGTCTAGAAGAGTTGGTAATAGGATGAGCTAGATACTAATATTTTAAAATATTTTAATATAAAATTTAAAAAATTAAAGACATAAGAAAGGTGTATGTGTCTTAACCCAAAATAAACGGGATGCATAGCCAAAAACTTAATGAAGTCAGAATGCGAGAGTCCCAATAGTTCTACCTCCAAACTTAAAACATACATTTGACCAAACTCTAATAAATGCAAGTATTTTGCTCCTAATTAGATAAAAATCCAATCGGAGCCTCAAAGCAGAGTTAAATCACACCATTCGCTCCAACCTAGAGCACAGGTGACTTTGACCAAGCACTTTTCAACCATCTGCCCTTCCTCAGTGTCCAGGCAACGTTGCAAACCTCACCTCCAGCTGCGCTGCCCACGTTCCCGCGTGCAAGGGAGCCAGGGGAGCAGATGAGCTCCGCAGCGAGCAGCTTCCACATGGCCGTCATCGGCAGAAAGTGCCGCACTCTCAACCGTCCCGAAGAGGAGGCCGGGTTTGAGAAGACTCCCCTGCACTCCCAGGCACTGTCTGCAAAATCCAGGGAGCAAACCAAGCTCCAGAATTTGGCTCCAGAAGCACCTGGAAGACTAGCTCAGATTCATTGCAGGCGTGAGCTTTCGTGTGCCTGTGTAAACTCACGCCTGCAATGAATCTGGGTTGGTCTTCCAGGTGCACCTGGAGCCAAATGTTGTGGTGTTTTGCAGACCAACCCGGCTGCCCTCTTGCAAGCGCTGAAACAATCCAGGATTTTTGATCCAAAGAATTCCCCTTTCCGGGCTTCGCTCCCCAACAGGGCTGGCCAGCCTCCTCCGTTCCCCTGCTCCCCTCGGGGGGATCTCTTCTGCTGCCCTGCCCTTGCAAAACCACCCCCACAAACACACAGCGAATGAGCAACACCCCCAGCAACACCCCCTACTCCCGAGGACGGGAGCCAGGAAGAAGAGGGGCGACTCTGCAGCAAATCGTGAGGAGGGGGACTCCGAGGAAGCTCCCCCTAGTCCCCTCTCAGGGCAAAGACTCCCGTTTTCCCGCGGGCATTGCAAAGAGGGAATGGCCAAAGAGTTTTTGAAGAGCAATAACAAACACGGCAAAAAAAGAAAAAAAGCATCGACGGCTTTTCAAACAGGTCCTGCTTCTGCTGCACCCAGGCAAGAGAAGTGCGAGTCTTGGGGAGAAATAAGTCAGCCCAAGACGGCGCGAGAGGTCCTCGCCTTCCTTTCCACCTCTACGCCCTGTTTTGCAAAGCGGGCTCACTCCATGCGCACTGCCTCGAGTCGCATTTAACGCGCAGTCAGCAGAGAGGGTGCATTTTAGTGGCATCGCAGGGAAGGAATCAGCAATTCTCACGCTGCCGAAAAAGCCCTCGGTACTGTGAAGCCTGCAACCCGGTACTGGTCTGCGACCCGGGGGTTGGGGAACACCGGTTTAGAGTATTGGACAAACCAGATAATCTGTAGATTTCTGCCATGGTGTCCGCGGTGCCATGTGGGGATCACTGGGTTTAGGTTAGGTTCTCGTACATCTTGCTAATTCTTGCATTCTAATCCTTCCCATGTCCTTCCAGTCATGCCTTTGGGCAGCTCAGTCGAGCGCCTGGCCACAGAGGACCCTGGCCTCGCAGAAGAGGAGGAGCAAGAGCTGCAGGTGTACGAAAAACACGACGATCTTCTGCATGGGCCGAGGAGGCGGAAGTAAGTGCTGGCAGAGGTATGATGGGTTGTAGCCTGCTGTCCCCAGTGCTCCAGGCATCTTGCAAAGTACTTTGAGCACTGTTAATTGAATGCACAGAAGTAGAACTGAGCTCTCTCAGGCCTACAGGAGGCTGGCGCTTTTCTGAAACCCTCACCATTTCCCTGTCTGTGTGGAAAAGAGAAGCCAGAAAAATCTAAGAGCCCCGCCAGGCCAATTTGGCACAGAATTGTGGAGATAAACATAAAATGGCCCCCGTAGGAGGCAGAGCCCCACATGCACCAGAAGCCCCAGTTCAGGGGAGGAGAAGGGAAATTAAAAAAACAGTTTGGGAAAGGAGGTGTGAGAGAATAAAATCAGTGCTGGTGATGTCTGTTTTGTCCACCTGCTGATTGGGGCTGGGTGCATGCCATAGTCCCCCTAAAAGCCTTGCTCAAGAGAGAGACTGCTCCTGATCGCTTTGGTTTGTCTGACAGAGAAAAGATAGTGAGTGTGGAGTTCATGAGGAAATACATCAATTTTGCCAAGATGCTCAAGCCGGTGCTGACCGAGGAGGCAGCAGCCTTCATAGCCAAGTCCTACTCGGAGCTTCGTAGCCAGGAGCAGGTCAACTCCGAAGTTGCACGGGTGAGTAATTCGGCTGGGTACTTTTTGACTGGGTTGCTGTTTGCAGCGTGCAGCCCCTGAAGTCAGGGTGCTGGCCTTGGGACTCGGAGCACTATGAGCAGAGCCATGGGAGCAGAGAGCAAATTCCCCGCCTCCCTCCTTTCCCAGCCACATTTTCTGCCCCTCTCCTCGATTCACACTCCTTTGAGTGGGTGGGCCCCAAAAGGGAATAGTGCATGGAACAAACTGGGAGTCTTCAGTAGGGTTGGGGAGAACTGGCCCACAGCCCCCATTCCTCCTCTGGAAACAGAAAAAGCTATTCTGGTGGAGGAACTGTTCAGCAGTGGGAGGAGCTGCCTGAGGAGGTGTGGAGCTCCCCCTCACTGGCAGTCTTCAAGCAGTGGCTGGACAGAGACTTCTCCTGGATGCTTGAGGCTGATCCTGCACTGAGCAGGGGGTGGGACTAGATAGCCTGGATGGCCCCTTCCCACTCTAGGATTCTATCACTGCTGTTGCACTGATAAATTGGCACTCGAACCACTGTTCACCACACCAAATTGTTTTTAATTAATGCAAGGGAATCCAAGTTGTAATCCTCATTCAGCCCTATGGCATTAAGGTTTGCATGAGATAGTGGTTAAGAACAGCAGCCTCTCAACTGGAGAACCAGATTTGATTCGCCACCCTCTTCCACACGCAGCCTTGGGTTAGTTGCAGGTCGCTCAGAGCTTTCAGCTTCACCTCCCTCACAGGGTGTCTGTTGTGGGTGGGTGGGCTATCATAAGTCATTTTGAGACTCCCAGCTCTTCCTCCTTTTGGCTGGGGAAGTACTGAGGAGGGATTTCCCAAGCAAAGACCAAAAGGTCAAATTATCCACCAGGAAATTGCCAATTCCTGGGGTGGGCTTGGATGGGAATTGGGGCTGGGTGTATTTGTTCTGGTGGAGCAAGAAGCAGAAGACGTTTAGATAAAGATGGGATTGTGAGGCCTTCTGGAGCAGACCACTCTTGCAGAAAAGTTCTGGTTGCTGTGTGGGGAAAGGGAAAGATTAGCAATTAGGGGCTCCTTCCCCAGTCAGCTACAAGGGTACTTGCTGGACAAAATGGAGCCAGGCTGGAGGGTACCTTTTCCCCTTGACTGCTTGCATGCAGATGTTGGTATTCAATCTCTGGGGCCGAAACAAACACATTTTGGTGTTTCCTAGGCTTGGAATGGCCGATTCGGATGCCGCCACACACAACCCTAATTTCCAGTGCAGAACGCTGATGGCCAAGTAGTGGGGTGCAGGCATGCTTCAGGAAGGACGCTTGTAGGCCAGCCTTCCCTTGGGGGGAGGGAGGAGGAACCCTTCCTCCTCTGGAGACAGAAAAGCTATTCTGGTGGAGGAATTGGGGTTGAGTTGCCTTGAGTCTCTTTCCGGTAGAGAAAAGCAGAGTATAGAACCCAACTCCTCTGTTTCTTCTTCTGCATCCACAGTTACTTGCTTCTGCTTGCCATGAATGTCTGCTTTGTGCCTGTTTGTGTTTGTTTTATCCATCAGTTGCTAAACAGTGATCTGCGTTGCTTTCCAGACTTGCCCCATCACCGCCCGTACACTCGAAACGCTGATCCGTCTCGCCACCGCGCATGCTAAAGCTCGCATGTGCAAAACAATTGAGGAGGTGGACGCTAAAGCTGCTCTGGATCTGGTGCAGTTTGCCTACTTCAAAAAGGTGCGGAGACAGGCTTGTTCTTCATGAGGAAAGCCATGCTGAAGGGCAGATATTGAGAAAGAGTTGGCTTGTGTCTTCCGTGGATGTAGCTTTTTGTCTAGCCAGTGTGGTGTAGTGGTGAAGAGCAGCAGACTCTTAATCTGTTGATTCCCCACTCCTCCATAGAGTGGAAGTCCATCGGTAGCTATTAGCCACAAGGTATAGGTGGAACACTGTCTGGGGCAGGGATGCTCTTCATTCTTGGGGGGACAGTGGGAGAGGTTCTGGAGTTCTGGCTCTGCTGGTGGACCTCCTGAGGGATACAGGATTTTGGCTCTGCTGGGTGGCACTGATCCAACATGGCTTCTCTCTTATTCTTATGTTCACACAAGGTGAGCTGGGCTGATTATGAAGTTTAATTGACTTACCAAAACCCCTTCTCATCGCTTGCCTTGAAGGCACCATGGCCCCGGGGGTCCCTAGGAGTCAGTAGTGACTGGATGGCAATCACAGATGGCCACCCAACTATGGGGGGGTTCCACAGTTCTGGCCAGTATTCCGGCACAGTGTTTTGAAAGTGTGCCATTAGTCATGTGTGCCGGAGTCTGCAAAGCCACCCAGAGCTGTATGGAAGAGCGGTATAAAAATCTAAAATAAAAATAAATGATTAAATAAAATAAAAATGGAGCTCTTCTGCCAGGTCTGTGGTTGAGGCCAGGGCGGGAGGAAGATCTGATTGGGTTGCCCCTGGTGCTAAGCAGGGCTGGGTCATGTTCCATTGATGGCCAGCTCTCCCAACTCCCTTATTTAGATATGTGTCTGGGGGGATCGGAGAATTGGATAATACCGCCATGTTTTCACTCTGTTTTGGTTTTATCATATTTTATGTCCCGTATTGTTTTAATAGTGCTTTATTGGGGATTTAGTGGAGACCCACCACGAGCTGTTCTTGGGAGTGGTCGGAAATAAATTTTAATAATAACAACAACAATCTTTAACCCTCCCCCCGCTCCGGGGCAAGTGGGGAGGAGTTAGGGCGGGCCCTGTCCGGGATAAAATCTTGGAGGGCCCAATCAGGAGCCGCGAAGCTCCTGATTGTACCCTCCGAGTGTCACTCGAGGGCCAAGCAGCCAGTGGGGAGCCGCGCGCGGCTCCCCATTGGCTGGTTGGCCCAGCCTTGCCTGGGCCGGCCGGGGAGTTGCCGCTCAGAGGAAGAAGCCTTCCCCAGCGGTAAGTCCTCCGGCCGGCTTCCCCTCGCCCAGGGAGCCTTTTGCCGGGCCCTGGGGCAGGCTCGCCTGCCCTTGGGCCCGCCAGAAGGCCACAAAGCCCACTCCCGAAGTCCTAAGCCTTCTGCCAGGCCCTGGAGCAGCCGAGCCTGCCCCTGGGCCCAGCAGAAGGTCCCAAGACCACCTACCTTCCTCTGTTCCTCCCTTCCTCCCAGCATTCCCTTTGCCCTTTCCTTCCTCCCAGCATTCCCTTTGCCCTTTCCTTCCCTTCCTCCCAGCATTCCCTTTGTTTTTCCCTTTCTCCCTTCCTCCCTCTCTCCCATCTGCCTCTTTCTGGCTACCTGTTTCTCTCCCTCTTCTTCTGTCTCTATCTTCCTCCCTTTCTGTCTGTCTTTCTGTCTCTCTCCTTTTCCTCCTTCCTTCACCCCATCCCTCCACCCACCCATCATGCTAGGGCCCGCTGTATTTTGCCCACAGCGGGCTTAATATCTAGTAATAATAATAAACCAATAACAATAACAACAACATGTTTGGTCCGCTGACCATGGAAAAGACATAGCGTCTGTTGTCCTCAATTGCGCCCCTCCTTAGTGAAAGCGAAAAAAACGAAAAAGCCAGGAGGCTGAAAGTCACTGGTGTTTCCTCCTCCTTGCCTGAAACGTCATGTGAGCCGGAACCCCCCTCCAGCCCCTGGGGCAGATGTATGACCTAGTTATGGATTCTTTGGTTTCTGACTTATTTCAAAGGTTCTGGAGAAAGAAAAGAAGCGAAAGAAGCAGGCCAGAGATGATACAGACCAAGAAACAGATGAAGAAGCCGAACAGGAACCTGAACAAAGGCAGAAAAGGAGGTAGGCAAGTTTACTTGGTGATGTTTCCAGAGGCAGTTTACCTTGAAATGTATCAAGGAATTCAGTTTTGTCCCTGACTGATTGGGGGAAGAGTGCTCTGACTGGGGTAGTCCAGGGAAGCTTGAGCCTGTCAGATCTCAGAAGTTAAGCCTGGCTGACTCTGGGTAATCCTTGGATGGGGGACCTTCAAGGCTTTGGGTGGTAGTTCCTCCAAGGGCCACTTAGGGGTCATGACATGGAGGCAGAAAATGACATGCCACCTCCGAGCAAACAGGGGAGAGGGGAATAAACTCAACCCCAAACCTTCAAATGTGTGTCAAAATAAAAAATAATAAAATATTTATTATATAGTAGACACATACAAAATTCAAAACATTAGGGGTCTGAATGTCAGACAGTACAATTTACAAACATTCCTGGTGTGTGAATATGTCCTTTGAGCCACACAAAACCAGATGCCTTTTGGCTTCAACGGCCTTCCTCAGTGGTTACAAATACTTTAAATATACATAGATTACATTCAGAGAGCCTTGCATATTTTTCATAAGCAGGTGTTGTCCTCTCCTATGCTGTGTGGTTGGGCAAAGAATTGCTTATATATCAGGCTTTGGGGTCCTCTTCATGTTGCCTGTCCTCACACAACTTGGATCTGGTAGGGAATTGCTAATTAGTGCTTAATAAAAGAATTAAAGCATCCGCTTATCAGCTGAGCCGAAGCACAGGACACTGGTGCCTCAAAAGCGGTTTCTTTAAGGCAGTGGTCCCCACCTTTTTATCACTGGGGACCGGTCAACACTAGACAATTTTACTGAGGCCCAGGGGGGGTAGTCTTTTGCTGCCTGAGCCCTTGCTCCGCTTGCTTTTCCGCCGGTGCCCTTGACTTCCTGCCACTCATTGGGGAGCGCTGCCAGCAGCAGCTGTGCGGTGCTACGCCAAGGGAGAGCCCCAGTCATGGCGGCCGCTGGAGAGCACCAAAAATGAGCCAGCGGCAGAGTGGCAGGGCAGCACCTGAGGCAGCAGCCGGGGAGGAGGATGCTTATGAAATGAGCAGTAAATTAACACAAGTACAACTGTTTCAATGGTGTTCAGTTTGCAAATACTCAACTAATAAGAATTAAGGTAAAGGTATCCCCTGTGCAAGCACCGGTAATGTCTGAGCCTTGGGGTGACGTCCTCTAGCGTTTTCATGGCAGACTCAATACGGGGTGGTTTGCCAGTGCCTTCCCCAGTCATTACCGTTTACCCCCCAGCAAGCTGGGTACTCATTTTACCAACCTCGGAAGGATGGAAGGCTGAGTCAACCTTGAGCCGGCTGCTGGGATTGAACTCCCAGCCTCATGGGCAGAGCTTTCAGACTGCATGTCTGCTGCCTTACCACTCTGCGCCACAAGAGGCTCTAATAAGAATTAGAGGAACCTAAATGCTTGTCTAGCAATATTTCTATTGACCTCTGTCCTTCTTTAGAAGGAAGACACGTTCCAGTGATGAGACGGGGAGAGAAGGGGAATCGTATGATCCCTATGACTTCAGTGACACGGAAGAGGAAATGCCTGAGGGTAAGCAGCCTCTGACCCTTCTGCGTGTAGCGGACCAATTGGAGTCAAGCAGCCTTTTGTGAGCAATGAGCCATCATGCTGTGGGATCTGGCAAGAATCCTGGCAGCAGCGTACAACTGCCTTTCTGACACCTGCTCCACCAAAGGGGATCTTATTCTCTCTGGCTTTTGTTTTCTGGAGTGGTCCCTGGAGACACTTGGCAGGGCAGGTGGGTAGAAGGAGCCGTGAGGCTTTCAGAGGACAAAAGTGTCAGCTGCTGGCTGGTGGGCCTTGCTTAGGGGAGCCATTTGTGAGAAAGGTGAGTGATTTCAAGGAAAGTGTAAAGTTCTGCATCTGGGTCAGAATGAAATGAAAAGCATGCCTACTGGATGGGGGATACACTTCTAGGTAACACTGTGTGTGAACGAGACCTTGGAGTACTTGTGGATTGTAAACTGAACATGAGCAGGCAGTGTGATGCAGCGGTAAAAAAGGCAAATGCCATTTTGGGCTGTATCAACAGGGGCATCACATCAAAATCACAGGATGTCATAGTCCCATTGTATACGGCACTGGTCAGACCACACCTGGAGTACTGTGTACAGTTCTGGAAGCCTCACTTCAAGAAGGACGTAGATAAAATTGAAAGGGTACAGAGGAGAGCGATGAGGATGATCTGCGGCCAAGGGACCAAGCCCTATGAAGATAGGCTGAGGGACTTGGGAATGTTCAGCCTGGAGAAGTTGAGAGGGGACATGATAGCCCTCTTTAAGTATTTGAAAGGTTGTCACTTGGAGAAGGGCAGGATGCTGTTTCTGCTGGCTGCAGAGGAGAGGACGCGCAGTAATGGGTTTAGACTTCAAGTACAACGATATAGGCTAGATATCAGGGGGGAAAAATTCACAGTCACCGAGTAGTTCAGCAGTGGAATAGGCTGCCTAAGGAGGTGATGAGCTCCCCCTCACTGGCAGTCTTCAAGTAAAGGTTGGATACACACTTTTTTTGCATGCTTTAGGACAGAGGTAGTCAACCTGTGGTCCTCCAGATGTTCATGGACTACAATTCCCATGAGCCCATGCCAGCAAATGCTGGCTGGGGCTCATGGGATTTGTAGTCCATGGACATCTGGAGGACCACAGGTTGACTACCCCTGCTTAAGGATGCTTTGGGCTGATCCTGCATTGAGCAGGGGGTTGGACTAGATGGCCTGGATGGCCCCTTCCAACTCTATGATTCTGTGATTCTATGAAAATTGTGGCTGTATGATCTCTCTAGCAGCAAAGGGTTATCTTGTTTTAAAGGAGGGGCCCAAGGTGACACTGAGTAGTTGTTCTCTACAATAACTGGTGTGGATTACTTTTGGTTGTCATGCATGGCAAATGAACAACATAGTTAGGATTAAAGCAGTCTACTCATTTAAAGCATGTTCATATACCCTTCTGGCAATAACGGATTTTCCATTTTCTCGTTTTCCTTACTTGCATATTCCTGTTGCTTCAGGATTCTTTTTTTGCTATTCTGCATGTGTTTTGCTCCCATGTGGTTGAATTGATATTACTTGGCTTTATCTCCTGCAGATATAACCTGCAGGTTTTTATGCCAAACATAACCTGATGTAATAGAAAATGAACCACCAGGGGGAGCAAACCATGTGCAGAACAGGGAAAAAGGAATCCTGAAGCATTAGGCATTCACAGAGGAAAATGAGAATGGGGAAAAACCCTTAGTTGGTGCAATTCCAACCCAACCCAGGGTTCTAATTTTTCATTCTCTTATCTCTATCTGGATGAGCAAGAGCAAGCGGATATAGACACAGCCAGTTCAATCTAAGGTGGCCAGCTCCCTCCTGGCAACTGGGGGGGGGGATGGGGAGACACTAGGACAGGACAGGAGGCACAGCTGACATTGCAGTCAGAGTAGTTCAGCAGTGGAATAGGCTGCCTAAGGAGGTGGTGAGCTCCCCCTCACTGGCAGTCTTCAAGCAAAGGTTGGATACACACTTTTCTTGGATGCTTTAGGATGCTTTGGGCTGAACTCCAGAAGTGCCTGCAGACTCAAAAGGTTGCCTCCCCCCTGTATAGTGTAACAGCAGCACAATGCCATATAACGTAGTAGAAGAAGAAGAAGAGTTGGTTCTTATATGCCGCTTTTCCCTACCTGAAGGAGGCTCAAAGCAACTTACAGTCGCCTTTCCTCTCCCCACAACAGACACCCTGTGGGGTGGGTGAGACTGATATAGCACTGATATCACTGCTCGGTCAGAACAGTTTTATCAGTGCCATGGTGAGCCCAAGGTCACCCAGCTGGTTGCATGTGGGGGAGTGCAGAATCGAACCCGGCATGCCAGATTAGAAGTCCGCACTTCTAAACACTACACCAAACTGGCTGCCACCAGTCAAAACTCAAAGCAACTAGTTCATTGCTAAAATGAGATTTGAACCAAGCACTCCTGAGTTTTGGGTTCTAATGCTGGTGTGTGTTGCTTTGTATTAAAACACACGCCCAGATGAACAGAGTGTCAGATCCCTGTCGACTTTCTCAATGAACACCCTTGGCATTAGCAGCAAAAGCAGTTTATTGAGGTAGCAATATGAAGCTCATGGTTATCCTTGCTGAAACTAATTTAACAGGCAATACATTGTCCAGTGTAGCCCCCAAAACCACACCCGATCCCAACCGAGAACAGGCGTGTTTCCAGGAAAAGGCAGGCTTCCCTCTGTTCCCAGGAAGAAGTGCATCAACTAGTCCTGTGCCCAGGCGCGCATTTGCAGGGCTGACTCAAGGCCAGCCTCACCGATAATGTCCAGGTTCTCCTCTCGCACAGCTCCATCCTCCCAAGAGAAAATTGGGAAATGAGCAAGCAAAGCAATAAAAACAGTTACCATCCGTTAACTTTCCCAGACCCCCTCCCCACAGCTAGATGACAATACACAGAATGACGGGACGCTGATAAATGGCAACACCAAATTATCACGGCAGGCTAATCCTGAAACAGAAGACATCTCTTTTTAACACTGTTCTTGATATTTCCAGTTCAGGCACGGACACCCAAGTCTCCTGGTCCTGTACCAAGTGGAGAGACCAAAACAAAGTTGGATGAATCTAGGTGAGTCCTCACAGGGGAAAATGCTTGGGGGGTTTTGGTTGGGGGTTTTAACGAGTTTTTTGGGGGGAGGGGGGTTTTGCTTGCTTTTTTTGTTAAAGCAGGTTCATGGCTGCCCTTTCCAAGCAGAAGATCCGAATCTTTCATGATGGGGCCCTACAGCCAGGGTGTCACTAGATCTTTGGTGGGACATGGTATTGTGGAATTTCTAACATGGCTGAAATGATGCCCTTTTCAGAGTGGCATAGTCAGTGGATTAGGAGACTGAGGTTCACATCCCGCTTCTCCCATAGAAGCTTGCTGGGTGAAATTGGGCCTGTCACAGACTCTCAGCCTGGCCTATCTTGCAGGGTTGTGAGTGGAGGAGGGAAGAGCAGTGCTTGCTTTGAGTCTCAACTGGGGAGAAAAGCAGGATATCAGGAGGAAGAGCAGAAGTGTTTGTTTTTATCCCCCATTTTTCACTACATGAAGAAGTCTCAAAGTAGCTTCCAATCGCCTTCCCTTCCTCTCCCCACAACTGACCCCCTGTGGAGGAGGGGAGGCTGAGAGAGCTCTGACAGTCTTGTCTATTTATTTTACAAAATGCATATCCCACCTTTCAGCTCTTACAAGGATCACCAAGGAGGTTCACAATTTAAAACATACATGATGAAATTATACTTAAAGAGCATTGCAATCATACCCCTCCCCAGCCATACTTGATCAAAACGCAGCATAAGGATCTTGGCTGTGCTAATGGAAGTTAGCCGTGGGAGCCATTTTGTGGTTGTGTCCACCTCCGGTGGCAGCCATTTTAAAACTAATTTTAAAACAGTTAAAATGCATCTAAAACAAGACAAAAAATACATCTAAAACATGATTTTAAAAATCAGGGGAGGAAAGAACATTGAGGGAACACCAAATGAACCAAACGTTTTCACCTACTTGTGGAAGAGGGGAAGGGAAAAGGGCAGGCAAATCTCGCTTGGCAGAGTTCCAGAGCTTAGGTGCCATGAGCGAGAAGGCCCTGCCCTGGGTTGCCGCCTGCCTCAAAGGAGGGCCTCTGAGATGACTGTCATGGTTGGGCAGGTTCATAAGGAACTAGACAATCCAGAATGATGTTACCTGTACCATTTTGTTCTTTCATATAAACCGCCCTGAGCCTTCGGGGAGGGTGGCATATAAATACAATAAGTAAATAAAATAGTTTGCATCCTAGCTGCTTTGTCAGGCGCTGGCTGGAATCAATGGTTACCGCCATTCTCTTCTCATAGGCTGAAGGAATTCAAGGGTGCCCTTCTGGAGGTGTTCTGCTCCACTCACGCCCAGTCAGTGGGCCTGAAGACGGTGATGAAGTCCATCAACCAGGACAGGCCGAAGCCCTTCTTGGCCTCAGAGGTGAAGGTGGCCCTGGAGCAGATGCAAGATGATAACCAGATCATGATGTCGGATGATATAATCTTCCTCATCTGAGCCTGGCCTGAGGAGGAAACGGAGGTTCCCCCTTCCCACCTGTGCCTATTCTGCGTGGAAGCTGCCCCCCCCCCCAACATACTGGGAAAGTTTGGCATGGCTGATCTGATCTGAACTATTTAGATGAGGAATAGATTGTCTTTCAGCAGGGTGTATGACGAGAACTGGAACTGGGCAACTGCCTTTTGGAAGGGCCCGTGTAGGCGTGTCCTTCAACATTACTATTTCAGTGGTGGGGGTGGGGAATCTCCCCCCCCCCAGGTGCTTAACAGCTTACCTATCTTGCTAGCACTTCAATCAGTGCACCCAAAATAAACTAGTGATTTGAGTGTCGGAACAAATATCCATGCCAAGTTTCTGCACCTAAAAGCATTTCCCTTGCGGAGGCTGCTCCGGTTCCCCATCTTCATTCCCCCAGCTGCACAGTGAACTGAGGCTGAGATTATGTACATACAGTTGGATGCACAACCGTCATCATGGGATGGGGGGCATTTTAAAATGAGTCCAAATGTTGTGATAGGCATTTAGTTCCTGAGGCAATTAAAGTATATTTACAAGCAGAAAGGTACTGCGAGAGTGGCGTGTACTTGCCTCCCTTATGTGTTGGCCACCACCTTTGAGCAATGACTTTGGAGCTTAGTCCTTGACTTAAAGTACTTTGATGCTAATCCCCCCCAAAATGAAATTACAGGTGTTGGAATCTGCAAGCGCTACAATATGCATAACTGAGCAAAAAATAAAGTGTGTCCTGCAGGGGGCATCTTTAGTGTAGATAGGATAGGAACTTCCTGATTGTCAAACTCTCCTCCAGTGTCCTGATTGACTCAAGAGCAGACTTCCTGCTTTTTGAGCATACTTCAGCATTCCTACAAAGCCAGTGCTGTGTGCAAGACTGTGTGCAAGACTGAGTGAGTAGTTGTAGGAGCATGTAGGCTGCGGGCCTGACTTGAGGCAGGGTTGGAAAGAATGAGGTGTGGATTTGTGAGTCTTGTCTGAGAGAGCCTAGCTCGGCAGCCTTGCTTTTCCATCTCCTGACAACCTGGACTGATGACCACCATCCTGACATTGGATCCCCCTGGCTGGCACATTGATTACACGGCTTTGCTCTCTGGACTCCCCTGGTTCTAGTCACCTCCTGGCTTTTGACACGTGGCTTGTTAATGACCCTGCCTTTGGGCATTCCTCTCAGGGCAGCCCTGTGGCTTGTAGGAACTCTGGTTCCAGTCAGAATCTGCATTCAGCAAGCGTTCCAGATCAAGGCCTCTCTTCTGACCCAGAACCAGGTTGTGGCAGCAGTACACCGGACCCACCCACCAGCACAGTGTGGGTCTCTTTTCTCCCCTTGGGCATTCCTTTTTTTCTTTTTAACCCCCAATCTTGTTCTCCCTTCACCTTTCCTTTCATTCTTTTCCACCTCTTTTGTAGGACAAGGAGGGTGGTATAACTTTTGGCTCCACCTCCTGTGGCAGCCACCCTAGTTTGCCAGCAGGATGACTTGCAGTAATTAAAATCTCTCATCTTTTGTAGTATAAACTTGTAAAAATTTGGGTTACTGGTAATTCTGAGTAGTTATCTGTTTATCTTCTCAGTAAGCTTTAATTGTGCCATGAAAAGCTGACAAGGCTGCAAAAGCACCCTGAAGGAAGGGGATGCTGCAAGCACAGTGGACCAAGTGAAAAATTGAGGCACCAATTACTAAACAGTCAGTAAAAATGAAACAAAAATAAATACAATAATTGATAACAGTTAAAATTAACCAAATAGTTGATTACATCATTATGCCCCTTTCTGGAACGGACAGGGGGGCTGTCGGAACACCAAGGCCTCAACCGTAAGCCTGGTGGAAGAGCTCCGTCTTGCAGGCCCTGCAGAACTGTGATAGTTCTGCCAGGCCCCTGATGCCTCAGGGAGCCTTTCTGCCAGGCAAGGGCCAGAGCGGAAAAAGCCTTGGTCTTGGTTGAGGCCAGTCAGACTTCTCTGGGGCCAAGGAATGTCAGACATATATTTGTTCCTCTTAATATTTCTGGTATTGCCTTGGAGGAGGGGCATGTCTCATGGCTTAAGTGCCACTCAGTGCTTTACACCCACTCAGGGCAGCTGTCCCACCCCTGAGTGCCTCCTCCTTCAACCAGCTTGCCTGTCTGTCCAGCAGCCAACCAATCGCCTTCTGTCCCCCACCCCTCCTCCTTCCATTTCCCTCAGAGGCTGCAGATCCGTGCTGCATGAGAGCTGCCCCTGTTCTCTAACAGCTGCCTGCAGCCTTTCCAGGTCATGGGGGAGGGGGAGGCCCTCAGAGTTCTTCCACTCCACCCCCCTAATCTAGCACACACTGTATTCCTGAATGCAATGGGCTTGGCCCCTAGTCTTTTATATAATACATTTCCTTAAAAGATAAACATTAGAATGATGTTTTCATGTATATAAAAGGTAAAGGTATCCCCTGTGCAAGCACTGAGTCATGTCTGACCCTTAGGGTGACGCCCTCCAGCGTTTTCATGGCAGACTCAATACGGGGTGGTTTGCCAGTGCCTTCCCCAGTCATTACCGTTTACCCCCCAGCATGCTGGGTACTCATTTTACCGATCTCGGAAGGATGGAAGGCTGAGTCAACCTTGAGCCGGCTGCTGGGATTGAACTCCCAACCTCATGGGCAGACAGCTTCAGACAGCATATCGCTGCCTTACCACTCTGCGTTCATGTATATGGCTGCCTGTAAAAACCTATTTCCGTATGTGTGCGTATATCCCCACAGATCTTATCTCTCCCCTTTCTGCACACAGTTCTATCTACTCTTATTTTTAGGGGTTTTTAAGGCCCCAATTCCTTGGTTTTACAAATGCAAATCTGTATTTCTGCAGCCAGGAAATCTGTGGCATATGAAAATGAAGTTAACCCCATTAAGTTTGCTGAACTTTCAATTTGCATCATGCCGTTTGCTAAGTTAGCTTAGCTCAGATGTTTGGGTTTGTTAGATAAAGATTCAAGCTAAACTGTTTTAAAGCTTTATAGCAGTGGTCCCCAACCTTTTTATCACCGGGGACCACTCAACACCAGGGAGCACTCACCGGGGACCGCTCAACGCCTTTTACTGAGGCCTGGTGGGGGGGGGGTAGTTTACTCCTCTACTCTCAACCACTGCCCTAACGCTCTCTGATCGCTATGGTAATGTTTAAACATCCCTTCAAAATAAGATACAGACATGCCACAATAATGAAGTGTGTTGTAAAGGGCTGGGGGGGATGAAGTAAAGGGCCGGGGGGGGGGGGGAGAAGGCGTCCTTCGCGGCCCACCTCCAATTAGTCGGAGGACCATATGTGGTCTGCGGCCCACAGGATGGGGATCGCTACTTTATAGCATTCTCTCCCAGGAATCTTGCTGCCCTACATTTGGGGGTAGGGTTGTCACTGTAATGGTTTATCCCAGTGGTCCCCAACCTTTCTGAGGCTGGGGACCGGCAGGGCATCGGGCCGGGCCCGTGCAGACCACGCCCGCGCAGCGTGCTGCGCCCGCGCAGCGTGCCGCGCCCGCGCCCGCACGGGCTGCGGCCCGGCCCTGATTCCCTCTCCCCGCCCTCCCGCAGTAAGAAGCTTCCCGGGCCGCAAGCTTGCGGCCTGGGAAGTTTTTTTACTGTGGGGGGGGGGCGGGGAGAGGGAGCCGTGGCCCGGCGCCATGGCCTTCGCAGCCCGACACCGGGCCGTGGCCCGCAAGTTGGGGACCACTGGTTTATCCGTTCTGCCTGGCTGCAGGCCTTCTTCTCTTTATTGGTTGGCAGGCTGCTGTAGGTGGAGGCTGGAACAGTGACTCCATTTGCATGATGGCTTCTGCTTAACCATCTTTAACCTGTGGGGTCATCCCGAGGTGACTTTGGAAGGAGGCTACTTTGGAAAAGGGGCCTGGATGACTCAAGTTTTGTTTCATTTCTCAGGCTTTCACGTAAATCCATAAGACAAACAACCATGGTGATTGAATACAGACCTGATCTAATACTGGGAAATCATATTTGCTCAGCACAGGATTCCAGACCAGCCTATATTTAGTTGCATTTCGCATAAACAATAGCCCTTCAGATGCTGAATAGCCCTAAAGCTCAATATAGACTAAAGCATAGGAGGAAAAATTTTACCCTAAGGGAGTATACTTTTTCAGTGGGCTTTTTTGGAGCTGGATTTTCCTGCGCAAAACAGGGAGATCGATTTCTCAGGTGCCTTGGAGGTCCATCCTTATCCATTGTTCCTCTATATATTTCTGAAACAGCCTAGGGGGTGGGACATGTCCAGCTGTTCAAGTTAGAATAGGGCCAATCAAGGTGCAGCCGGCTTTGCCCTGATTGGCCCTGCCCCTGCAGCTCCCGCCCTCCGTCCCTGGACTCTAGCCTCTTTGCTCTCAAGCGCGCCTCAGTGCGTGGAGCCAGCAGCAGCTAAGGGGAGAGGCCCTGGGCAAAGGGTTGTGGTGGAGGGCTTTCTGATGAGGGCCTCCCAGCCTGCTGCCTGCCTGCTAAACAGCTCTGTTTCGAGCTGCTCAACCCCCACCCATCCCACTTGATCTGGCTGCGAGCTGGGGCCCAGAGCCACCTTAAGCTGCCTGGCAAGGAGCCAGGGGAGGGGACCCTTTCAGGGATCCGGGCTTTGAAGCTAGTTATCCAATAAGTGCGGAATGGGCCTCAGTGTGACTTAGGGGCCATTTCGCACGGCTTCAAAGTAGCACAATGGTTGCTATTTGGAAACGCTACTAATTTGCCATAACCCACGACGTCGTAGACAATCTGCAACAATCCTGAAACCAATCAGCAAAAAGCGCTTCGTTGTGGCGCTTTCAGGGGAATCCAGAAAAGTGGATTCACCCTCCGGATAGCGATACACTCCTGCAACCAATCTGCAACAGTAGCGCTAAAGACCTGTGCGTTACCATTGTTGCGGGTTCTTCAAAGTCCCTCCCCCTGGCTCTCTCCTCCAAACTTCCGGCGAAGCGATCGCCATTTTTTTTTCTCCGAGCGAGCGGGGATAAACGCACCGGCGAGCCTCTTTCTGTTTAGAGGCTTCCCTGGCTTCAGTCCTTCACCTTTAGTCACTAAGCACAAACCACTGAAAAGCCCGTTTGCTGAAATAAAGTCCCTTTATTTTTTACACATAAATTCAGCCGAAAATCGGGCCCGTGAGGGGGGGGGGGATTTTTTTTTTATCACTCGAGGCAGCGTACAAACGATCATACAATCAAGTGACAGCTCACATTAGGCAGCTGGATGGGTCTCTCTGTAGCAACGAATCTACCTAGATTCGTTGCTATGGGTCGGGTTTTTTTTTTAAAAAACCTTTCTTAAAGGGAAAGGGGCTGTTTGGGAGCATGCTAACGGCTGCCCATTGGCTGCTTGACGGCCAGGGGCGGGACGAGCTTGGCAATAGCGCTTCCTTTCTAGCGATTTCTGCCGAGACCGGAAGCCTGTGGGAAACGCTAAAAAACGCAACTGATTCCACTACAAAGGCAGGTATGCATAACGACGAATTCCACTATTTTAAATGGCGATTTTTCATTCCGCAAACAATTTGCAACAAAGATCCCTGTGCGAAAAGGCCCTTACAATCACCTTCCCTTCCTCTCCCCATAATAGAGACCTTGCAAGACAGGTGGGGCTGAGAGAGCTCAGAGAGAACTGAGACTGCTGTTGTAAACATTGTTAAGCTATTGATGTGCCACAGAGTCGACCTTGAAGAAGAAAACGTCAAAAAAAAGTAGAGCCAGCAATCTGCCTCAGCTTCTCTGTTGATCAACATTTCCTTGCCAATTGCTATGAAGTTTAGCTACATCTCTGTAAATTACTGCCAATTTGGATTTTGAAATTACTAACTCATTTTTGTAATTATTCAAACTGATGATACTTGGTGTAATGGGAAATACCTTGAACGGCTTTCTCACTAGGTATTTAACATTTGGTGTTAAATAAATCTTGATAACAATATAAATAAAGTTTTATGTGCTACTCTGGAGTATTTTTTCTTGGATTATATGGCTCAGCTAGTGTTGTATCTACTTGAACTGTGACTAGTCCAAGGTCACCCAGCTGGCTACACGAAAAGGAGGGGGGAATCAAACCCCATTCTCCAGATTTGGGTCTGCTACTCTACACCGCGCTGGCTCTCAAGAATAGTTTCTTAAAAGACCCTTCTTTTCTCTCTCTCTTAAGGAATCTTAAAGTGCCTTGCAGTCTCCTTTGTCTCCCCACAGCAGATATTCTGTGAGGTAGGTGGGGCTGAGAAAGCTCTGAGAGAACTGTGACTGGCCCAAGGTCACCCAGTTGGCTGCATTTGGAGGCGTGAATCAAACCTGACTCCAGATTAGAAGCCACCGCTATTAACCACTGTACCAAGCTGGTAGACAATTATTTCAAGACACACCCAATTGACAGTGATCCTGAAGGGTTTTCAAGGCAAGGGATGTTGAGGTGGTGTGCCATTGCCTGCCTCTGTGTAGCAACCCTGGACTTCCTTGGGGGTCTCCCATCCAAGAACTAAACAGGACTGGCCCTTCTTAGAGATCTTAAAGATCGGATGAGATTGGCCTAGCAGGAGTCATCCAGGTCAGGGTACGAGGTGGTCTTTGGCCATTGCCTGCCTCTTCCTTGGCAGTCTCCCATCCAAATCAGCCTAGCCTGGGCCGTCCAGGTCAGGGTGATATCAAACGATACCTCTAGCCTTTTACCAAAAGCCCTTGTAGGAAGATCAAAGCTTTATGGAGTCGGATTACTCAAAACCAGACAGGAGATGCAAATAAGCAAACAAAACTTCTGAGTCAGAGAGATCCTGACATGCTCTGGTTGATGCAAAGGACATCTCTTCCTAGGCCAAGATCTACTTTCTTGTCCAATTAAGGCTTTCCCCCCCCTAATCAACAGGTCCTTGGAGGAGAAGGCTGGCTGAGGACAGCAAGGAAACAAGATATGATATTGAACAGCGTATGTCCAGGGACACCTTTAAGACCAACCAGTTTAATTCTGGGTAGAAGTTTTTGTGTGCATGCAGAGGTCTTTGATATATTAAGTGTGCATGCACAGGAAAGCTATTCCTAGAATTATTGTTCTTAAAGGTACCCCAGGACGCGCACACTGTTCAATATCATATCTTGTTTGGTGTAGTGGTTAGGAGTGCAGATTTCTAATCTGGTGAGCCGGGTTCGGTTCTGCATTCCCCCACATGCAACCAGCTGGGTGACCTTGGGCTCGCCACGGCACTGATAAAACTGTTCTGACCAAGCAGTAATACCAGGGCTCTCACAGCCCCACCTACCTCACAGGGTGTCTGTTGTGGTGAGAGGAAGGGAAGGCGATTGGAAGCTTTGAGCCTCCTTTGGGCAGACAAAAGCGGCATAGAAGATCCAAGTCTTTGTCTTCTTTGTCATCTCCGTCTTCTGTTGTCCTCAGCCAGCCTTCTCCTCCAAGGGCTTGTCTCCTCCCTCCAAAACAGCCATTTTCTCCTGAGGAATTGATCTCTCTTGTTTTTTGTTGACTTTCATCCTCTCCAGTATAATGTTATTAATGCAGACCAAATTCTGCTTCAACAGGAATCCTTTTTTATTCAAGGACTCTGGATTTTGGAGCCTTGTGGAATAAACACGACACAAGATTTTTCATGTTTCATATAAATTATCTACATTTTAACAGCGTAGTGTCTTTCAACTGGATATGATACTTTAAAAAAGGGCAGTTCTATAATAGAAGTGTTTTCATCTGGGTACCTTTAAGGCAGTGGCCCCCAATCTTTTTATAACTGGGGACTGGTCAACGCTTGACAATTCTACTGAGGCCTGGGGGGGTAGTCTTTTGCCGAGGGACGTCATTGCTGCCTGAGCCCCTGCTCCGCTTGCTTTCCCACTGGCACCCCTGACTTCCCACCGCCCACTGAGGGGTGCTGCCAGCAGCAGCTGCACAGTGCCATTCCGAGGGGGAGCCCCAGCCATGGCGGCCACCAGAGAGCACCAAAGGTGAGCTGGCGGCAGAATGGCAGGGCAGCCCCCGAGGCAGCAGCTGGCGAGGAGGACAGGGAGAAGCTGTGGATCGGTACCGACTGATCGGACCTGTACCGGGTTGGGGACCACTGCTTTAAGGAATGTTTAGTCCCTTACTAGAAGCGTTCACCTGTGTCAGGTTGCTTGAGTCATATCAACACTGTTGAGAGCACAACTCACCGACAACTATCTGGTAGCCAAAAGATGTTGTCACTTGGTAAGTTTATTTTATTTTTTTAAGAGGTTTTCATATAGCTATTTCAAGACATTTCTAGTGCAACAACCTGTGCGCCCGTGTACACTATATATATTATATATATAATATAATTTGTGAGTATAGAGATATACATATATGTCTTTAAAAATGTAGGCCACAGTTTGCATTCCGAAAATATAAATTCCAGTCTTTGTTCAGGGAACACAGCCCTGCTCTTCCCGGGGAGACCAGAGGTCACAAAAATAAGCCCCAGCACAGAGGAATGGCATGAGCCTCTTGTGGCGCAGAGTGGTAAGGCAGCCGTCTGAAAGCTTTGCCCATGAGGCTGGGAGTTCGATCCCAGCAGCCGGCTCAAGGTTGACTCAGCCTTCCATCCTTCCGAGGTCGGTAAAATGAGTACCCAGCTTGCTTGCTGGGGGATAAACGGTAATGACTGGGGAAGGCACTGGCAAACCACCCCGTATTGAGTCTGCCAAGAAAACGCTGGAGGGCGTCACCCCAAGGGTCAGACATGACTCGGTGCTTGCACAGGGGATACCTTTACCTTTACCTTACAGAGGAATGGCCAGGGAGGGGCAATGAGGACCTGGAATTACACCAGGAGAGGCAGGGGCAAAGAAGGGAGGAAGGAGGGGGGCAGGAAATTAAAGGACCTGCCACCCCCCCAAAAAAACACTCACATTTTCCTATGAAAGCCCCTGGTGTTCTGCACCAACCCCTTTGCCCCCCCCCCCCCTGCTGTGCAAGTCCCCCCCTGTGGCCCAGAGGAGTTTGCTCAGCTTCTGGGCCATGGCAGATGAGACTGGCGGCTGAGTGCCAGAACCTTAGATCCTGACAGCTGGGGAGGCATACCTTAGGTGGGAGAGGCCCCCAAGGGAGGGAATGCTGTGGGGGAGCTGACCAACAGACTAGTGCAGGAGGAGAGGAGAGTGGCAAGTCCGGCTAGAGAAGGGGAGGTGCCCAAGAGAGCTGTGAATCCCCTTCCTAGACTGGGGTGGGGGCGGTGTTTGGCCACACAGCAGAGGGGAAATTAAGTCGGATGGGGTGGGGGGTGGAGTCTTTGGCTTTGAGTTTCACCAGAAGGAGGGGGTGCACAGGGCTCCTCTGTCCAGGCATGTGCCACCCCTCCACCCCCGTGGCCTTACTGGATGCCAGGACTCACGCAAGAGAGCACCAGGTGGGGCTCGCTAGCAAAGTGGCAGGGACCACGGAGCCTTCTTGCAGCCTCCCTCAAGGCATTCTTGCTTCTTCCCTCCTTGGCAGGCATGCAGGCATGCATGCGTGCAGAGACTCTTGCAAGGATGCAACGGCTTGAGTTCCTTCCTTTAGTGCAAGGAGTTCCTTCCTTTAGTGCAATCACTGGCAGTCTTCAAGCAAAGGTTGGATACACACTTTTCTTGGATGCTTTAGGATGCTTTGGGCTGATCCTGCGTTGAGCAGGGGATTGGACTAGATGGCCTGTATGGCCCCTTCCAACTCTATGATTCTATGATTCTATGACTGAGAGAAATGAGGGGATGGCACACAGGACTGAGCAAGAGCCCTCCCACCCCATGTGGGCACTGCAGTTTATTAAGTTTATTTGAATTGGTTCTATAAGTTTATTAAGTTTATTTGAATTGGCTCCTCAGTCATGCAACTTTCTGACCTGCCTGGCTGACAATTTCATTTATCAAATGGTAGATGAACCCACAAGAGGTTCAGCCATACTGGATTTAATACTGACCAACAGGCAAGAGTTGGTGGATGAGGTAAAGGAGGTGGGGACCCTAGGGGGAAGTGACCATGTCCTCATAGAATTCCTTTTGAGATGGGGAACCAAGGAAGCTTGTAGCCAGACGCGGATGTTGGATTTTCGTAGGGCAAACTTTAATAAACTCAGAGACATGATGCCTGTCATACCATGGACGAGAATGCTGGAAGGGAAGGGAGCAACTGAAGGGTGGGCGCTACTCAAACAAGAGCATGCTCAATCAATGACTATCCCAGAAGGGCGAAAACACTGCAGGAGCTCTAAGAAGCCTATTTGGATGAACAGAGAACTTCAACAGGAACTAAGAAAGAAAAGGAAAATGTTCAGGAAATGGAGGGAAGGACAGAGCTCTAAAGAAGAGTACCTACAGGTTACTAGGCACTGTAGATCAGTAATCAGAAAGGCCAAAGCTGAGAGTGAGCTAAGATTGGCGAGGGAAGCCCATTGTAACAAGAAAAGATTTTTCAGTTACGTGAGGAGCAAATGTAAAGTAAAGGAGGCAATAGGCCCACTGTTGGGTGCGGATGGACAAACTCTAACGAAAGATGCAGAGAAAGCAGAAAGGCTTAGTGCCTATTTTACATCTGTTTTTTCCCATGGGTCAAAGGGTTTAGGCACATCTAGAGATGGCAGTAGCCAAGAGATAGTGTCTGGGTAGCAGGTTGACATGGACAGAGAGGTTGTTGAGAGGCATTTAGCTGCACTGGATGAGTTCAAATCCCCTGGTCCGGATAAAATGCACCCGAGAGTACTCAAAGAACTTTCCAGAGAACTTGCACAGCCCTTGTCCATCATCTTCGGAACCTCTTTAAGGACTGGAGATGTCCCGGAGGACTGGAAAAGAGCAAACGTTATTCCGATCTTCAAAAAAGGGAGGAAGGATGACCTGGGAAACTACAGACCAGTGAGTCTGACCTCTGTTGTGGGGAAGATAATGGAGCAGATATTAAAGGGAGCGATCTGCAAACATCTGGAGGACAATTTGGTGATCCAAGGAAGTCAGCATGGATTTGTCTCCAACAGGTCCTGCCAGACCAACCTAGTTTCCTTTTTTGACCAAGTAACAGGTTTGCTGGATCGGGGAAATTCGGTTGATGTCATTTACTTGGATTTTAGTAAAGCTTTTGACAAGGTTCCCCATGATGTTCTGATGGATAAGTTGAAGGACTGCAATCTGGATTTTCAGATAGTTAGGTGGATAGGGAATTGGTTAGAGAACCGCACTCAAAGAGTTGTTGTCAATGGTGTTTCATCAGACTGGAGAGAGGTGAGTAGCGGGGTACCTCAGGGCTCGGTGCTCGGCCCGGTACATTTTAACATATTTATTAATGATCTAGATGAGGGGGTGGAGGGACTACTCATCAAGTTTGCAGATGACACCAAATTGGGAGGACTGGCAAATACTCCGGAAGATAGAGACAGAGTTCAACGAGATCTGAACACAATGGAAAAATGGGCAAATGAGAACAAGATGCAATTTAATAAAGATAAGTGTAAAGTTCTGCATCTGGGTCAGAAAAATGAAAAGCATGCCTACTGGATGGGGGATATGCTTCTAGGTAGCACTGTGTGTGAACGAGACCCTGGGGTACTTGTGGATTGTAAACTAAACATGAGCAGGCAGTGTGATGCAGCGGTAAAAAAGGCTAATGCCATTTTGGGCTGTATCAACAGGGGCATCACATCAAAATCACAAGATGTCATAGTCCCATTGTATACGGCACTGGTCAGACCACACCTGGAGTACTGTGTGCAGTTCTGGAGGCCTTTCTTCAAGAAGGTCGTCAATAAAATTGAAAGGGTACAGAGGAGAGCGACGAAGATGATCTGGGGCCAAGGGACCAAGCCCTATGAAGATAGGTTGAGGGACTTGGGAATGTTCAGTGGAGAAAAGGAGGTTGAGAGAGGACATGATAGCCCTCTTTAAGTATTTGAAAGATTGTCACTTGGAGGAGGGCAGGATGCTGTTTCTGCTGGCTGCAGAGGAGAGGACACGCAGTAATGGGTTTAAACTTCAAGTACAACGATATAGGCTAGATATCAGGAAAAAGTTTTTCACAGTCAGAGTAGTTCAGCAGTGGAATAGGCTGCCTAAGGAGGTGGTGAGCTCCCCCTCACTGGCAGTCTTCAAGCAAAGGTTGGATACACACTTTTCTTGGATGCTTTAGGATGCTTAGGGCTGATCCTGCGTTGAGCAGGGGGTTGGACTAGATGGCCTGTATGGCCCCTTCCAACTCTATGATTCTATGATTCTATGATTCTATAAGGTTGCTTCAGTTATATTGATTTTAATCTATGTATTTTTGAATGCTTTATAGCAAAACTGAGGGAGGGCTCTTGAAGTCTGAAATGGCAGCGCTGGTCTGTGTGGTTTTTTGTTTTGCTTCGCCTGGATTATTTTCCTTGATCTGTTTTGCTTTTTCTGGGCTGTTTTTGGACCTCTTGATTATCGTCTGTGCTATGAACGTTTAATGTACATACAATGTGGCCACATAAATTTCAAGGCCTTGTGTGATGTCCAGATTTCCTTGTTTGAAGTCCTACCTGGGGTGTAGCAACCTTAGTAGCAACCCTGGCCTGCTTTGGTGATCTCCCATCCCAAGTAGTAATCAGATTTGAAAGTTGGAAGTGAAAGACAGAATCTGCTTGTACAGAAAGTAACTAAGAGCTATGTGGGCAGTGAGAGACAGCCCGATTGGGACATTTGGACAAGACTTGGTCCTAAGTCCCTCAAGAGAAATAAGAGTTGTAGCCTTTTTGCAGAGTGTTCGTAGTTTTGGGTTACATTTTGTGGATTAGGCACAGATCCAGACGCACAGTGCTTTGAGGTTGAAAAGAAATAATCTTTACTAAAAAGATTACACATCAATATGTATCATCTTCATCTGCTTCAGCAGTGCACAAAAACTTTAAAAAGTAACTACAAAGAAACACATTGCAAGCTTTTATGGCTGGGCTGCCAGCAGACTACATACTCACACATCAGCAGGTGGAGAGAGCTGAGAGCTGAATGGAAGTTTGTTCCTGCCGGCAAGCGGAAGACCTTCCTAGTGGGCACAGCTTAACTGCTTCACAACAACCTTTCAGAGTTGACTTCATCAAATACTTGCTGATTGCAATTCTAGCAAGACTGATGCATGGAAGAAAACAGCTTGCATTTCCTTCAACCATCTGTCAGTCCCGCTGCTAATTCTAGATAGCCAAACACTGCCCACTGCAGGCTCCACCCTTAAATATTCAGGAATTTCCAATCCCAGAGCTGGCAATTCTAAGGAACAGTCCCTATTGTTACCCAGGAAATGTTGTAGGATAATGTCTACATTTTATTTCTAAATGCCCAGTTCTCTCCATCAATCATAGGCTCATTCATTCGTTCGTTCATTCTCATCGACCAGTATCAGAACATAGCTATTGTAGGCCTGCTTTATGGTAAGCAAAACTTCCTTATATTGAATCTGACCCTGGGTCCATCAAGGAAGTGATGTCAGCTGGCCATGCTTCCCTACCATGCCCCACAGAAGTGAGAGGGGCCTTGGGCAGCAAAGGTTTTAAATGGCTGGGGTCCCTCCCCTTCCAAACCTCTCCAGGGTGGAGTCTGCACGGAGCTTTTGTTCCTATCCCAGGTTGATTCAGTCCCTGCCTTCTGCACGGAATGCGATTTCCTTTTTGATTTTGGGCAATTTAAATTTTCCCTCTGCAACAAACATGATTGATCCAGAGTCACTCTACCTTTTCCTCATGATATCCTGGAGTGCTTTTAACCCTCGATATTTTAAAAATCGCATGACTAAAGGTGCACCTCTCTGCTGTTCCCTGAACTAACTTGCTGCCAAGCCTCCAACATTGTACAAAAGCCCTGCTTGGTCGTGGTGTCAGTTCAAATGCTTCCTGGTTGCGAAACTTTCCTCCCAAGATTTTTTTCTTTGTTTCCCTCTGGAATCTGTGCTCCAGAACCAGCAGAGATTTGCCTCTTCTCTGACTGCTTGATGCCTGGCTGGCTGGCTCCCCGGCTCCTTCCCCCACACTCGTTAGAGAAAGAGCCCTCGTGCTGCTTCTCCACCAGCTTTCAAAAGAAGCAAAATCCTCTGCCCTCCCCTCTCTCAGCTCTCCAGATGGTGCGGAGCAAGTCGGGGGAAAGTAATGAGAAAGACCCGGTTGGGCTGAGAGAGCTCTGACACAACTGCTCTGTGAGTACAGCCCTAACAAGGCTGTGACTACCTCAAGGTTACCCAGGTGGCTGCATGTGGAGGAGTAGGGCTTCAAGCCCGGCTCTCCAGATTAGAAGCTGCCACTCTTAACCACTGCACCAAGCTGGCTCTCAAGTGGCTTATATAATTCTTCCCTCATCTATTTTATCCTCATATCCTCATATTCTACTGTGGGGGGGGTGAGCTACAAATTGAATTAATCCATTCATAATAAATAAGATCTAGTGCTGTCAGACTCCTCTTGGCCACCGGTTGGGGGGTTGCCAGGTAGGAAAATTCCTGGATATTTGGGGATGGAGCGTGGGAAGGACAGGGCCACAGGGCTGTATCCAAAGAACAAGGATACAGAGTCCACCCTCCCATTTTTTCTTGGGGAACTGACCTCTGTGGTCTGGAGGTGAGCTGGACCTCTCGGGGAACCCCAGGCCCCACCTGGGGACTGGCATCCCTACAACAACACTCTGAGGTGGGTTAGGCTGAGAGGTAACTGGCCCAAAGTCGCCCCATGAGCTTCCATGGTAGAACCTGTGCCTAAGGTAGGGATGCCAGCCTCCAGGTGGGAGGCAGCTTTGTCAGAGCTCTCTCAGCCCAACCTACCTAGCAGGATACCTGTTGTGGGGAGAGGAAGGGAAGGTGATTGGAAGCTGGTAGTGAAAAGCAGGGTATAAAAACCAACTCTTCTTTACTTTGGGTTCTTGTGGGAGAAATGAACTAAATAAATGAACAAAGTTGAGGAATCCTTCTGTGGCTCATCATTATTCTACCACTAAGAACTATTATGCTAATCAATGAATAGAGGAAGAGACATCACAGCATTTCTGTGGGGTTTTTTTAATTGTATAAGTTACTGAATAAATACAAATATGTCAAACCTATGCTTTTACAGATTATAAATATGATAATAAAGTGTATAAATATTTTCTTGAGAACTATTGCAAAGCGCTTGCAATTTTTTTTACAATTTTCTTACTGCGATCACTTGTTTATGTTGTGACATATATGGATGTGCCCATTTTAATGTGCCCATTGTTTATATGGTTGCAATGGCTTCAACAATAAATTCAAATTCCCTTCAGTGGTTACAAATACTATTGAAGAGTCACACAGGGAATTAAATAACGTTGGGATCTGCCAAAGATGTCATAATATACCATGAAGAGGTTACACAGTGTCAGGCAACAATAAACAAGAAAGCAAATATCACAGAACTTCTTAACAACTGTCCCATGGTATTCTGTTCCTTGTGTGTTTGTTTCGCGTGCAGAACCTCAACATCCAATTGATCTTCTGCTTCTTGTGTATTTTGTTTTGATCGAAGGATCTCAGCGTTCAGTTAATATAACGTGTTTCGTATCTTTGCGTTAAACCCTAGGAATGTCCATATTGGTTCACAGGAATTTTGGGAGGTTCTTTGGGACCAGAATATAGGAGTGAGGTGGGAGAATGGGATGGGGAATTCATTCTGTGGCAAATTGCAATTGCAGGTTGTGCAGTCTCTATATTAAGATATTTTGTTTCATAGCACAATAGAAAAATGATGAAAGGCTTATGGAGACCCATTAGGGCAATCATCTAAAAAGATAACTTAAAAAAAATTCCTAATCTGCTTCTTGGCTTGATTTCTGACCCCTTAGAGAAGGGCAGGATTCATTCCTAGGTCATCCCAATGTACAGAGAATGTGCCTATTGTCTCAGTCCAGGGTTCGTCCCTGCTAAATCCCTGTAGTTCCGTCTGTCCCTCCGGAGGTCAGTCTTGGAGTAGGTGGCTGGAAAGGCACAGGTACACCCCACAGTTACCATTTCTTTCACCAGCCAATAGGATTGCTGGCAACCTGTCTGCTTCCGCCTGAGAACTAGGGTCTCCTGCCGAATCGGGACAGAATTCAGGCCATAGTACAGGCCCTGTCCTCCTGTGGTGTCGACACAGGTGTCATAGCGGCAGTTGGCCTCGGCAATCGCATGGGGAAATCGATTGGGATCCTCGTTAATCCTGTAAATCGACACACATAGTTATTCATGTATTTATTGAATGGGGCATGCCGTGCAGCCAGGAGATCTGAGGATTGTCTGGCCATCAGGGAAATAATATTTGAAGGTGGTCTGCCATTGCCAGTCTCCACATCATGACCCCTGGTGATCTTTGGAGCAACTGCCACCCAAGTCATAGAATAAACCATAGAATCATAGAGTCGGAAGGGACCACCGGGGTCATGTAGTCAAACCGTTTGCATTGTGCAGGACACACACAACCCTATCGCTCATCCACTGTATCCTGCCATCCCCTTAAGCCTCCACAGAATCAGCCTCTCCGTCAGATGGCTATCCAGCCTCTGTTTAAAAATTTCCAAATATGGAAAACTCATCACCTCCCAAGGAAGCCTGTTCCACTAAGAAACCACTCAAACTGTCAGGAACTTCTTCCGTATGTTTAGACAGAATTTCTTTTGAATTAATTTCATCCCATTGGTTCTGGTCCATCCCTCTGGGGCAAGAGAGAACAACTCTGCTCCATGCTCTATATGCTCCTTTTAAATACTTGAAGATAGCTTCAGATCCCCTCCCAGTCGTCTCCTCTTCAGACTAAAGAGACCAAGCTCCCCCAACCTTTCCTCATAAGTCTTGGTGTCCAAACCCCTCACCATCTTTGTTGCCCTCATCTGGTCACGCTCCAGTTTGTCTACATCCCTCTTCAACTGGGGTGCCCAAAATTGAACACAGGACTCCAAGTGAGGCTGAACTAGAGCAGAGTAAAGTGGTACCATCACCTCCTGTGATCTGGACACGATACTCTGTTTGATCCAGCCCAAAATATCACTTGTCTTTTTAGCCACCGACACTGCTGACTCCTGTTCAATGTATGGTCTACTAAGACTCCTAGATCCTTTTCGCACATACAACTGCCAAGACAATCTATATTGGTGTCTATGGTTTTTCCTACCTAAATGCAGAACTTTACATTTGTCCCTATTGAATTTCATTTTATTTAGTTTAGCCCAGTTCTTGAGCCTATCAAGATCATCCTGTATTCTGATTCTGTCTTCTGTTGCGTTTGCTACCAGTTTAGTATTGTCTGCAAATTTAATAAGTATCCCCTCTAATCCCTCATCTAAATCATTTATAAACTAGAAATTAAGCCCGATGTAGAAGAAATACAGCGGGAGCTAGCGGATGGGGAGGCAGACTGTAGGAAAGAAAGGAAGAAGAGGAAAGGAGGTATGGGAGGGAGAAAGGAGGGCAAGGGGTGGTAGAAGGGATGGATAGAAGGGAGAAAGCAAGGAAGGCAGGAAGTAAGTAAAGGAGAGAGACAGGAAGCAAGTGAGAGGGCGAGACAGAGAGACAGGAAGGAGATGGAGAAACAGAGGTAGTCAGGAAGTCAGAAGGAAGAAAGGAAGGCAGACAGCGAGGTAGGTGGAATGGAAGGGGACAGGGGTGTCTGTGAAGGGTGGGGGGAGTCGCGAGGGGGGGGCGAATAGGGAGGTGGAGGTGGTGGGGGGTAGAGAGGGGTGTGTGCGTGGGTGTTTGGGGCAGGAGAAGCGGTGGGAGAGCGCGGTGGGTGGGTGGCAGAGTGTGTGTGTGTGTGTGTGCTTGGGTGAGGGAAAGGGGTGACGGCCTAGGGGGGTGCGGGGAAGGGGGGGCAGGGAGGTTTGGCTGCGGAGGATGGGTGTGTGTATGTGTGTGTCTGGGTGCGGGGAAGCAGTGGCGGCGATCGGCTGGGGGGGGTCAGGGGGGTTCAGCTGTGGAGGAGCGGTGTGTGTGTTTGTGTGCCTGGGTGCGGGGAAGCAGTGGTGGCGAGGTGGGCATCGGGAAGGGACCCCGGGTGGGAAAGGAGCGGGGATGCGGCGTCTTTGACGCGGCATCCCTGCTCCTTTAATGAGGGCGAGGGGAAGTCGGTGGGAGGACTCACCTCTGGGGAAGGCTGCTTCTCCTTGTGTGCGGCGAGTCCCAGGGCAGGCAAGGTGAGCCTGGGCCAAGCAGCCAATGGGGAGCTGTGCTTTGTGCGGCTCCCTATTGGCCGCTTGAACCTGGAGTGACACTCCGAGTTTTTATCCCGGACAGGGTCCACCCTTTCTCCTCCCCCTTAGGCTAAAACATGGCCGTTGCACAATAACCAAAAAAGTGTAGACAATAAATTGTGTTTTGAATTTGCAGTAGACCTGCCACCAGGAAAGAGGTGTGTGTTCGTATGTGGGTGGGTGAGGGGCACTGGGGATGTGGCCTGGGAGTCAAGGGGGCAGCAGCCCAACAAAGTGTGGGAACCACTGGTTTAACTGGAGGGGCCAAGGATTGAACCGGGGACCTTCTGCATGCCAAGCAGATCCCATTATGTTGAGCCACAGCCCCTCCAAATATGAAGGGGCAGTATGTATTTCCGTCAGCACCGTGCAACCGAAACCATCCTCTTCATCTCCCCCTTCCCTGAAGCTGGTTTTTAGGAAATCTAACCGATCTCTAATTTTTATAAAACAAAAGCAAAGCCACATCTGGCTTGTAGCAGTCTGCGGTTTAAAAGCCTCTGTGTTTGTGCAAGGCACCTCATCCAGTGCCAACCTCCAGGTGGGACCTGGAAATCACCCACTGTTACAATTGATCTCCAGATGACCAGTCTCAGTTTCCCTGGAGAACATGGCTGCTTCAGAGAGTGGAATCCAGGGCAGAGGCCACCAACCTTTTTCAGGTTGAGGACCACCTCCGGGGATGGGGGAGAGAGGGTGGCCCGGGCATCGCACATGCATGGCAGCTCCGTGCAAACGTGCATGCACGGAGCTGCCGTGAATGCTTGTTTGCACCCGCCAGTGGGGCACAAATGTCTGTGGCAGCTCCGCGCATGTGTGTTTGCATCCTCCGGCGCCTACCTCTTCCCATCCCCGCAGCGAGAAGCTAGCCAGGCCACGAGCGAAGCAGTCGCTTTGGCCGCCACTTTGGAGGCTGCTTTGGAGGCCACTTTGGCGGCTGCTTTGCTCGCAGCCCAGCGAGTTTCTTGCTGCGGGGGGGGGGAGAGGTAGGTGTGGCCACCGGCGGCCCGTGCTGAGGCCTTTGCGACCACTGGGGGTTGATGACCCCTGCTCTCGGGTACTTTACCCTGCTGAGGTATTTCCCCTCCCCCAAATCTCCAGGTTATAGCTGACAATCCTAGTCAATGGGGATACCTATATGGATACCTGTAATCCCATGGAGACAGAGATCTGTTCCTGACATCTTGAGGCCTGACGGTGCCTGGGTTTCTGTGAACAACCTCTATCCGGATCTTCACACTGTCAGGGAACTTGGAATCTTCATAGGTTGGACAGTCATCACTCTGTTGCTCACTGGGACTCTCCTTGCTTTTTTTAGAGCTTAATGATTTCCCGTGAACCGAATTCATCAGTGCCAGCATCAGCACTAACCATTTGTTCTGAAAGGGAGAATGGAAGCATTTGGGGTATACAAAATGATCTATCGGGCATAAATTAGTGAAAGCAACCATCTGAAACTAGCCCAAGATGTTGCTTGGTCCAATAGATCAAGTTGGAGCGTATTGCAATTTATATTACATTGGAGCATGTATATTAGGCTATAAAGTGAAGCTCCCTGAGTTGCAAGGGAGGGTGGTACTAAATGACAATAAATGAACAAACAAACCTTGGTTTATAACATGCACAATTGTTCTATTGCTCAGAACCATCGTTGCTCAGTGGTGTCTGCTGTTCCACTGTGAGTTTAGGATCCAGAATCAGCATAACAGAAATTTGAGAGAGAGGTTAGAAACAGTGATCATTAATTAAAATTTGGGGTACCGGGATTCAGCTCTCTTGGCTTAGTGGGAGTGTCCATGATAAGGGGCTTTCTTACATTGGCCACACAGGGGACAGCTGGTTCACTCATAGATACAATTATGCCAACGCTAGAGGATGTCACTCCAAGGGTCAATCTTCACTTGGTGCTTGCACAGGGGATACCTTTACCTTTTAAATCTTTCTAACATTTCTTCCTGCATGAGCCACATCCTATGTGAAGTTCTGCTGAAGATCCAGTTAATAAGCAAGATCAGTGCAAGTACTAGAAAAAGCAGAGGCTTCTTGGCTGCTGCCCCAAAATTCATTGCATTTCATCCTTATCCATTGTTGTTCCTCTACATATTTATGAAACAGCCTAGGGGGTGGGACGTGTCCAGCTGTCCAAGTTAGAATAGGCCCAATCAGGGTGCAGCCAACTTTGCCCTGATTGGCCCTGCCCATGCAGCTCCCGCCCTCTGTCCCTGGACTCTATCCTCTTTGCTCTCAGATGCCTCAGTGCCTGAAGCCAGCAGCAGGTAAGGGGAGAGGCCCTGGGCAAAAGATCGTGGTGGAGGGCCTCCTAACGAGGGCCTCTTGGCCTGCTAGGCTGGGCCTGCTAATGAGGGCCTCCCGGCATGTTGATTGTCTGCTCTGTCTTGGGCCTGCTAACGAGCTGCCCAGCCTCCACCCGCCCCACTTGATGTGGCTGTGAGCTGCCGCCCAAGGCCACCTTAAGCTGCCTGGCCAGGGGCCAGGAGAAGGGCCCTTTCAAGGCCTGTTCTTAGGAATGGGCTTTGAAGCTAATCCATAAATATACCTCTCTGCTGTATTTTGGGGGGAAAGCTGCATGTTTCAAAGGATTGTCCACATGAAAAACAACCAACTTGCATCCATAGTTAAGACTAGCCTTCTCCTTGAAGCAGTAAAGGAAGTCCAGAATATATAGATGTAGGTCACATTATAGTAAGGACAGTGGCCAATTTTGGGGCACTAGATAGAAATGTGTAGGTAAAAAAACCTCGCATGCAGGAGGAAGATTTATAGTATAATGAACTAAGAAGTAAATAACTCAGAACTAAATTCCCTGAAGAAGGCTGCATGCTCATGAAATTGTATACCCAGAATAACATTTTGTTGGCCTTAAAGGCACGCCTGGACTGAGCCCTGTTGTTTCAGATCAACACAGCGACTCTCCTCTCTCCACGTGGATTTTTACATTGACAAAGTAGAAGGAACAAAGATAGCGGGGATAATCAAAGGTTAGCTGTTAGCTAACATTCTTGATCTTAAGAAGCTGGTGTTTGTTATGAACAAGATGAGATAATGTTACTAAGTTTAAAAAATATATCCTACTGCAGGGCTGGCCAAACTGTGGCTCTCCAGATGTCCATGGACACGCTGGCAGGGGCTCATGGGAATTGTAGTCCATGGACATCTAGAGAGCCTCAGTTTGGCCACCCCTGTCCTACTGACTACATATGTGTACTTACCAGTGAGGGAAATCTCCTTGCCATCATCTCGTTTCGGCTGAGATAGTCTCCTCCTTGGCGTTGTGAAAGTTTCACTGCCTTAAAATATATCCCTGAGCCAAGCCACTGTCTCTTTTTATACTGTACTTTTGAAATCACAGCCCTCTTTTCCATTGCAGTGCAGAGATAGTTTTCCTATTCTGCCTTGTGGTTCTAGGGCAAATGTGGCTGACATTTGCTCGATTTTATTTTTTCTGTACCACTTCCTCCTGAACATTATCTTGGTACATGAGGGGACAGGAAAAGATAGCTTATGTAATGCACCCACGATCTAGTCATGGGGGATCTAGACCAACTGATTTGTTTGAAAACAAGACAGATGACCTACAAGATAAAGGCTATTTTAAAAACTCACCAGATTGGCTTTTGGCTTGGTCTATTCCATTGAGTCTTACCTGTTACAATTCATTATTTATATATTTAGCTTATTTAGCAAAATGTACACCCCGCCCTTTGGCTCCCACAAGTGCCACCAAGGTGGCTAACAAATTGAACACATACAATGCTTTAAAACCCTCCATCCATCATTAAAGCAATTAAAACCAGAGCTAAAATACCAAGATGCCTATTGTTAGGTAAGTCTAAATCAGTCTAGATCAGAGTTTATGACTGAGATGTCAATGGACGAGCATCAACACACACTGGACAGATACATCTGTTCATGGTGTCTTCCTATGGGAACTGTCCCTCACCAGCATAAATTTTATGGGAACCCATTATCTCCCACAATACTAGGACTTGAGGGCACCCAATGAACCAGAGGCCATATGCACAGGACAGAAAAACACAGTTCTTTGACAAAGTAAATCAACTGTGATGCCAGGACCCTGGCCTAGGGTTGCACCATCTTATCTGATCTTGCAAGCTAAGCACGGTCAGCTCTGGTTAGTGATTGGATGGGAGATCATAAAGGAAGGCCAGGGTCACTACACAGAGGCAGGCAATGCAAACAACTGTGCCCTGACCTGGATGGCCAAAGCTAACCCAATCACACCAGATCTCAGAAGCTAAGCAGGATGGGCTCTGGTGAGTACTTATATGAGAGACTACCAAGGAAGTCCAAGATTGCTATGTAGAGGCAGACAACAGTAAACTACCTCTGCCTTGAACTGGATGGTACAGTTTAATCCAGTCTCACCAGATCTTGGAAGCTAAGCAGGGTTGGTTCCGGTTAGTGCTGGGGTGGGAGACTAGTCCATGGTCAGTAAGCAGAGGCAGGCTATGGCAAACCACCTGTGAATGTCTCTTGCCTGGAAAGCCTGTGAGGGGGCCATAGGTCAGCTATGACTTATGACAAGACAAGACATACAGAAAGGGAGATAGTGATGGCTGTGAGCACAGATGGAGGAGAGGTTCATCAATGCCTACTTGCCATGGTTACCATCAAACCAATAGAGCCACGGTAGTAATGGATTCAATGAGTTACAAGCACAAGGCAACAACTATGCACACACTTCCCAATACAATGCTACAAACTATGTATTTGCTTCAGCATTGTAAATATATATTTCTAAACAGTGGCATCTATTTGCTGATCAATACTGCAAGTTTCAACATTAAATATTGTTACACAAGTACAATAAAAAGGTAAAGGTATCCTGTGCAAGCACCGGCACATCCCTCTTTTGGGGTGCCCAAAACTGAACACAGGACTCCAAGTGAGGCCGAACCAGAGCAGAGTAAAGCGGTACCATCACCTCCCGTGATCTGGACATGATACTCCGTTTGATACAGCCCAAAATCCCATTTGCCTTCTTAGCACTGGGTCATGTCTGACCCTTTGGGTGACGCCCTCTAGCATTTTCATGGCAGACTCAATACGGGGTGGTTTGCCAGTGCCTTCCCCAGTCATTATCATTTACCCCCCAGCAAGCTGGGTACTCATTTTACCGACCTCGGAAGAATGAAAGGCTGAGTCAACCTTGAGCCGGCTGCTGGGATTGAACTCCCAGCCTCATGGGCAGAGCTTTCAGATGGCTGCCTTACCACTCTGCGCCACAAGAGGCTCTTACAAGTACAATATCAAAATATTAATACACCAATTCAATATCAAATTAACACTGTATTTCAAAACGTTCTTAACCAACAATAGTCTGAAAACATAAAAAGGCACACATTCAAAAAGCTACTATGGTACAATTTAATAAAGCAACAATGACTTCACCAATCATTACAATTTCCAAATGCAAAATACCCTCAAATGGCTCCAAATGTTATTTGAAATTATAATATAAATCTTGAAGTCTCTTAAAGCAAGCTATTTGCAACATTGCTTATTTTAAACTACTAAAACCATAGTTCCCAGTACAATCCAACTCTCTATAATACAGCACACAGGCTCACAAGGTGGCATGCAGACTAATGCATTGACTTTTAACTACAGAGCTGCTGTCGGGGACCCGCTTGCTAACTGAAAAAAAACAGGGTGCCCCTTTGAAGAAAACGTCACGCCAGGCCTGGTGAACGATACAACAGGAACACGCTTTATTTCAGCAACGTGGAGTCCGCTGGTATGGAGTAAGAGCTTCCACCGAACTCCAGGTGGAAGCTCTCTTTTATACAAAACCCACCTCCTTAGGCTGTATTGCCCCACCCAGTACTTGCGGAGGGAACATGCTGATACAATCATGACTCATGCACATATGCGAGGTTTTCCGGGGTTCCCGATGGCCCATTTTCCTGGAACAAAAGGGCCATCTCCGGGCCCTTGTCAAAAGGTGGAGGGGGACATTGAGGTTCTTTAGCGGCCATTGCCACCTCAACGATCGGGTGGGGCGCCCAGCTGCCGGCTTGCCTGTGATCACCATGCCCTACCTCCGTGATCGCGGGCGCCTCTGATGGCGGGGTTCGGTCCGGTTCCCAAGCCACCAAGGACCGAACCACGACATTCTGCCCCCCCAAAGGTCCATTCTCCAACCCCCCGGGACGGCCAGGATACCGCTTGTGGAAACGTTCAGTGAGTCGGGGCGCAAAGACGTCCGCTGCCCAGACCCATTCCCGGTCCCCCAAAGCGAAGTCCTTCCATTCCACGAGGTACTGCAACTTCCCCCTGTGGAGTCTAGAGTCCAGGATATCCGCCACCTCGTGGTGCTCCCCCCCCGGCAGGACCTCGGGCGCTGGCGGGGAAAACACGGGGTGCCAAACGTCACCGTCCGGAGTTTTTTTTAGAAGGCTCACGTGAAAGACGGGATGGATGTGCCGGAGGTTCTTGGGGAGCTTGAGCTTGACCGAAACTTCGTTGATCGGGGCCAAGACCTCGAAAGGCCCCAAAAACCGGGGGCCTAGCTTCTTGCTGGGCAAATTCAACCGTAGGTTCCGGGTGGAAAGGTAAACTCGATCCCCCGGTCGGATCTCCTCAGCTGGTCGTCTCTTCCGGTCGGCGTCCTCTTTCTGCGCTGCCTTGACTTTGTGGAGCTGCTCCTGCAGCGACTTCCAGCAGCTCCCGGCACGCTTCCCCCACTCGCGAAGGTCGGCCGATTCCCGGGCGGGGACCTCTCCAAGCTCCGGGAAGTGTCTCAGGTCTGTCCCGTAGACGACGGCAAAAGGCGACATCTCCGTGCTGCTGTGGTCTGCGTTGTTGTACGCGAACTCGGCCAGGGGGAGCAGGGGCACCCAGGTGTCTTGATGATAGGAACCGAAACACCGCAAGTACTGCTCCAGTACTTGATTAACCCGCTCGGTCTGCCCGTCCGTCTGGGGGTGGTAAGCGGAGCTCAGCCCTTGCTCGATGTCTAACAGGCGCAGGAAAGCTTGCCAAAACCGGGACACGAATTGTGAGCCCCGATCGGAAATCACCTTGTCCGGCAGCCCGTGCAGTCGGAACACGTGATCCAGGAACATCCGAGCCAACTGTGAAGCACTGGGGACACTGGCGCAAGGAATGAAGTGGGCCTGTTTGGAAAATAGATCTACCACCACCCAGATCACCGTTTTCCCCTTGCTGGGAGGCAAGTCTGTTATAAAGTCCATGGAGATCACTGACCACGGCCGGGTCGGGACCTCGAGCGGGTGCAGCAGACCTTTCGGCTTGCCAACCCCCGGCTTGCAGGTCAGGCAGACAGGACAACCACTGACGTAAGCTTTTGTGTCCCGCCGCAGACTGGGCCACCAAAACCGCCGCCGGGCCAACTTCCAGGATTTTACGAAACCGAAGTGCCCGGCGGTCTTAGCATCGTGGCAGAGGCTGAGGGCTTCCCGTCGTAGCCCTTCCGGGACGTAGACAGCCTCCCCCCTCCGCCAGAGACCGGAGTCCAAAATCAGAGAGTCCCGGAGCTCAGCCAGCTCCTCGTCTGTCCCGTAGGCTGCCACTAGGCGGTCTCGGAGCGGGGCGGTCGCCGGGTCGGGCTCCCATTCCCCCCTGGCCCGACGCCTAGTGACGACCCCCCGTCCCAGCTGCTCCTCACCAAACACGGACCTAGTGCAGGGAGCGTACCCCTCCCCATGATGCGGCAGACGGGAGAGGGCGTCCGCGAGGAAATTCTCTTTGCCGGGGATGTGACCAAGCTTGAAATTGTACCGCGAAAAGAACTCCGCCCACCTCATCTGCTTGGCGTTCAGGGATCGCGGTTGCCGGAGCGCCTCCAGATTCTTGTGATCTGTCCAGACCTCGAACGGCTCCTCTGTTTCCTCCAGCCAATGCCGCCATTCGGTGAGGGCGAACTTAATCGCAAACGCCTCCTTCTCCCAGGTAGACCAGTTCCGCTCCGTTTCGGCGAATTTTCGTGAGAGGTAGGCCGCCGGCCTCAGCTGTCCCGCCTTCTCTCGCTGCAGGAGAACCGCCCCGGCTGCTGCGTCGCTGGCGTCGACTTGTACCACCATCGGCTGGGTTGGGTCGACGTGCAGTAGCGTGGGCTCAGACGCGAAAGCTTGCTTGAGGGCCAGGAACGCTGCCTCCGATTTCTCATTCCAGCCGAGCGCTGCGCTGGGCCGCGTGGCGCGAGGACCTCTCCCCTTGGTACCTAGCAAGTCCGTGAGGGGAGCCACTACGGAGGAGTATCTGGGGATGAAGCCTCTAAAAAAGTTAGCAAACCCCAGGAAGCTTTGTAGCTGTTTCCGGGTGCGGGGCCTTTCCCAGGCCAGCACCGCCTGCACCTTCTCGGGGTCCATAGCTATGCCCTGGGCTGAGATGCGGTAGCCCAAATAGTCCAGGGAGGGACGGTGGAATTCGCACTTAGCCAGCTTCACGTATAGGTGGTTTGCCAGCAGGCGCTTTAACACCTCCCTCACCAGGGTCACGTGCTCTTGGGGATCTTGGCTGTAGATCAGGACGTCATCCAAATAAACAACCACCCCCTGAAACAGAAGGTCCTGCAACACCTCATTAATTAGACTCATGAAAACCCCAGGCGCCCCGCTTAAACCGAACGGCATCACTTTAAATTCGAATTGTCCCAATTGACAGTTAAACGCTGTTTTCCACTCATCCCCCTCCCGGATGCGTACCCGGTAGTACGCCTCCCTTAGGTCCAGCTTAGTGAACAGAGTCCCTTTGCCCAGCCGGGCCAGCAAATCCGGGATCAGCGGGAGGGGGTAAGCGTTCCCCGCTGCGATGGCGTTGAGGCCCCGGTAGTCCTGGCACAGCCGTCGGGACCCATCCTTTTTCCGGACGAACAAGACTGGAGCTCCCATGGGACTGGAAGCGGGCCGGATGAAACCTCGGGCCAGATTTTTTCCCAAAAACTCCCGGAGGTCCTTGAGCTCACCCTCACTCATTTTGTAGATGCGCCCTTTGGGCAGTACCGCCCCCTCTGGGATGTTGATAGCGCAGTCCGTGCGGCGGTGTGGGGGTAGCTCGTCCGCTTCCCGCTCGCTGAAAACGGCTGCGAGGTCTCGGTACTCTGGCGGGACCTCGGGCTCTGGTTTCTCCTGCTGCGCCGCCGCCGCTCCCCTGGGACGCGCCGCCGTCCTCTTGTGGCTGGAATTCTCGTGGGGGACCCGATGCCGTGCACCCACCGTCAAGTCGAACTTCAGGGTCCCCGCCCGCCAGTCCACCACGGGGTTGTGTTCCTTCAGCCAATCCAGGCCCAACACCGCCCGATATCCCGCTACGGGGACCTGGATCAGCCACCGCAGCTCTTGGTGGTCCCCTATGTGGATGGCGATAGGACCCACCTCCTCCCCGAAAGGTCCCCCCTGAATCGGGCTGCCGTCCATCTGGACGAAAACCAGGGGAACCTTCCGAATGCGCTTCGGTAGCCCCAAAGCCCGGGCTATCTGGGGGTGGACCATGCTGTGGTCGCATCCAGAGTCCAAAAGAGCCTCCCCCACCCAACTTAGTCCGTTCTCCGGGTTCCGGAGCTCTAAAATTACCACGTTCGGAGGTCGCGCCTCATGCTGTAGGGGTTTTCCCTCGCACCGCGGGACCTGCTGCCCGGCGCCGTCTACAGCAGGTCCTGGCCGTTTCCCGTCGCCTGGACGCTTCCCGGTTCGTTGCGGAGGTCCTCCGCCCGGCGTGCCTGCTGGGGGCGTGTCGCACCTCCCCCCTGGGAGAGCCCGCGGTCCTCCCCCCCTTGCCGTTGGCACGCTGCTGCGAAATGCCCTGACCCCCCGCATTTCAGGCACAGTCCTTCCCGGCGTCTCCTTTCCCGCTCGGGGTTCGGGGGTCGTTTGGGGCGAGAGTTGTCGGGGCCCGGTCTCGGCGCCTCGGCTGACCCGCCTTTGGCCTCCCGGGGGGGTGCGGCGGCCCAACCCAGGCTGGCTTCCAGCTTGGCGACCACAAAACACCACCCCTCCAGTGTAGACAGATCTTCTTCCGTCCCCTTGATCACGGCCCATTCCCTGAGCTTCGGGTTAAGGCCCTCCCGGAAGTACTCGATTTGGGTCTCCTCGTTCCAGGAGAACACCTTGCCTGCTTCCCTCCGGAAAATGTCTATATAGTCCATAACCCCCCTAGTACCCTGTCGAAGTCCCTTGATCCGACTCTTTGCCTTGTCCTCTGCCTGGGGGTCCTGGAATCGTCGGCGGAGCGCGACCACGAAGTCCTGCAGGTCCCGAGTTGCCGGGTCGCCGCGCTCGGCCAACCCCAGGTACCACTGACCCGCCTTGCCCTGGAGACACGAGGCCACCCCCCAGACCAAGTCCTCGGAGTCCTCATACCGGTCTCCATACCTCCGGGCATGCGTCAGCGCGTGGAGGAGGAACTGCGGGAGGTCGTCCGGCGTCCCGTCGAAACGCGCCTTAAGCTCTGGGGGGGAACGTTTTGGAGAGTAGTCCGACCCCCTCCGGATCCGGGATTCTCGGCGTCCGCCGTCTCGTCCTGCTCCGCTCCACCGGCTACCAACTTGCCCAACGACGCCGTGCCGCTCCCTGCCTTGCACGTCGCTCCTGCGTTGGTCCGGCTCTCGCCGCCCCGTCGGCTCACCCGCTCCCCCGAGATCCTCTGCTGTCTCGCCTCTCCGCTGGCCGTCTCGCCTACTCGGGACTGAAAACTGCTCCGGGTCGGGGTCCGGGGCCCGCTCACCAGTGCCGGGCTCGTCCTCGTCGCTGGAGGCGTCCTCACTCGACGCGATCCCCTCCGCCGTTGTATTACCAGTCCCTCCGGGCCCGGCCCGAGCTTGCTCACGGGCTTCAGCTGCCTGCAAGCGCCTGGCCAAGTCCGCCATGGCCCGCCGCAGGTCCTCTAGGGATTCCTCAGGTCTTACCGGGCGAAGCGCCTGCCTCAGCTGGGTGTCCCAGGTTGGGGCCAACCCCCCAGACCTCGGCGCGCTCCCCGCCGTGCTTGGGAACCCCATGGCCCGGCGCCTTCCCTTGGCCGCCGCTGCCGAGGGTCTCGGGGTCCCGGACAGCTGCTCCTGGCCCCCCGATTTTCGGAGGAAATCTCCCGGGGACATTAAACTCATGTTCCCGGGGTTCGTGGGGGTCGAGACCGCCTCGTTGCTTGAAAACGCCATCTCTGGATCCGTCCCGATAAGCGCTCGGATGCGATGCCGACCCTGGAGTTCGGGGGAAGCTCTTACGATGTCGGGGACCCGCTTGCTAACTGAAAAAAAACAGGGTGCCCCTTTGAAGAAAACGTCACGCCAGGCCTGGTGAACGATACAACAGGAACACGCTTTATTTCAGCAACGTGGAGTCCGCTGGTATGGAGTAAGAGCTTCCACCGAACTCCAGGTGGAAGCTCTCTTTTATACAAAACCCACCTCCTTAGGCTGTATTGCCCCACCCAGTACTTGCGGAGGGAACATGCTGATACAATCATGACTCATGCACATATGCGAGGTTTTCCGGGGTTCCCGATGGCCCATTTTCCTGGAACAAAAGGGCCATCTCCGGGCCCTTGTCAAAAGGTGGAGGGGGACATTGAGGTTCTTTAGCGGCCATTGCCACCTCAACGATCGGGTGGGGCGCCCAGCTGCCGGCTTGCCTGTGATCACCATGCCCTACCTCCGTGATCGCGGGCGCCTCTGATGGCGGGGTTCGGTCTGGTTCCCAAGCCACCAAGGACCGAACCACGACAGCTGCATACTCTGAAACTACTTATAGCCTTTTAAAATCCTCCACATGTTGAACATTTATTTTCAAATGCGATCCTATAAAGTAGCGATCCCCAACCTTTGGGCCGTGGACCACATGTGGTCCTTAGACTAATTGAATGTGGGCCCCGAAGGACGCCTTCTCCCCCCCCCCCGGCCCTTTACTTCATCCCCCCCAGCCCTTTACAACACACTTCATTGTTGTGGCATGTCTGTATCTTATTTTGAAGGGATGTTTAAACATTACCATAGCGATCAGAGAGCGTTAGGGCAGTGGTTGAGAGTAGAGGAGTAAACTATCCCTCCACTGGGCCTCAGTAAAAGGTATTGAGTGGTCCCCGGTGAGTGGTCCCCGGCGTTGAGTGGTCCCCGGCGATAAAAAGGTTGGGGACCACTGCTATAAAGCATCCCAGTTCTGAACTAGAATTAATTTCTCTTGGAGTTTTAATTAATTCCGCCTGTAGTTTTCTTCTCTCAACAGAATTTGTTCTAGGTTCTGGCGGTGGAATGGCATCCTGTCCACCACTTTAATGACTGAGAATGGGAGATCTTAGAATCATAGAATAACAGAGTCGGAAAGGACCTCATGGGTCATCTAGTCCAACCCCGTGCACTAGGCAGGACACTCACAACCCTATAGCTCTCCCACTGTAACCTGCGACCCCCTTGAACCTTCACAGAATCAGCCTCTCTGTCAGATGGCTATCCAGCCTCTGTTTAAAAATTTCCAAAGATGGTGACCCCACCACCTCTCGAGGAAGCCTGTTTCACTGAGAAACCGCTCTAACTGTCAGGAACTTCTTCTTGATGTTTAGATGGAATTTCTTTTGTATTAATTGCATCCCATTGGTTCTGGTCCATCCCTCCAGGGCAAGAGAGAATAACTCTGCTCCATCCTCTATGTGGCAGCCTGTCAAATACTTGATGGTTATCAAATCCCCTCTTAGTCGTCCCCTCTCCAGGCTAAACAGACTAATCTCCCCCAACCTTTCCTCATACGTCTTGGTCTCCAAACCCCTCACTGTCTTTGTTGCCCTCCTCTGGACACGCTCCAGTTTGTCAACATCCCTCTTTTGGGGTGCCCAAAACTGAACACAGGACTCCAAGTGAGGCCAAACCAGAGCAGAGTAAAGCGGTACCATCACCTCCCGTGATCTGGACATGAGACTCTGTTTGATACAACCCAAAATCCCATTTGCCTTTTTAGCCAACGAGTCACATTGCTGCCTCATGTTCAACGTATCCCCTCACATTTATAGTAGTTTCCTGTAGTTCCTTTAAATATGCACAGACAAAATATGCCAGTGTTTCATAATAGCTGATTTGATGGCAGGTGCCATCTAGGAAAACTCTAATGAGCATACTATTCTGTTAGATTTATTTGCATTTGATGCTTTTGTTTTAATAAAGAGCTTGGTGCAGTGTCATGTGCCCATGCTAATACTTGATCTGTTATTATTTTAGGGTAGCCTCATTCACTCTACAAAGACTACTTGCCACCTCATAGTAATGTTGTGGTTCTTTGGCATTTCTCTTTTGTCCCAGGAAAAGGTCATATGGCAAACTATTTTTGCCTACAATGACATGATTGAAGATAATGGAGCAGATATTAAAGGGAGCGATCTGCAAACATCTGGAGGACAATTTAGTGATCCAAGGAAGTCAGCATGGATTTGTCTCCAACAGATCCTGTCAGACCAACCTGGGCGTAAACTGCACGGAGCTTTTATTCCAACCCCAGATCGATTCAGTCCCTGCCCTCTACACAGAATGCAATTTCCGTTTGGATTTGGGGCGATTTAAATTTCCTTCTGCAGCAAGAAGGAGTGACCCTACCTTTATTGTGCGATAGAGTGCTTTTAATGCTCAATATTTAAAGGCTGTTTTGAATCTGGGCTTTCCTCCGTGGTAGAGGACCCGTGATTGGCCACAGGTGGTAATGTGACAAACTTGCCTTAAAGGAGAAGCCCTTAATTTCTTTCAACTTCTGTCGGTCCTGGATTTTTTCTCCCTTCTCTGCCTTTTTCGATAACCCCCCCCCTCCAAGAAAAGAAAGAGGCTCCCTGCTTGGCTCCTCTCCCCCCCCCCCTACAAGAAAAGAAAGAAAGAGGCTTGGCTCCCCCCCCCCCAATTCTGAACTACCCTAACCACGTGCAGAACACTTTCCTGTTTCAATGGGGGGGGGGGAGGAAGATCCGAGTTCAAAGCGATCTGAATTCAACAGGATTGACAGTGGAATAAACAAAGTAAGTGCAGACTCTGCCCAGGTTTCCTTTTTTGACCAAGTAGGTTTGCTGGATCATGGAAATTCGGTTGATGTTGTTTACTTGGATTTTAGTAAAGCTTTTGATAAGGTTCCCCATGATGTTCTGATGGATATGTTGAAGGACTGCAATCTGGATTTTCAGATAATTAGGTGGATAGGGAATGGGTTAGAGAACCGCACTCAAAGAGTTGTTGTCAATGGTGTTTCATCAGACTGGAGGGAGGTGAGTAGCGGGGTACCTCAGGGCTTGGTGCTTGGTCCAGTACTTTTAAACACATTTTTACACTGCTCCAATGGAGCAGTATAAATAAAAGGCTAAGGACTAAGGGGGAGGAGAGAGGGTGGGCTCCTGATTCGCTCCTCCGAGTGGCAATCCAGGGCCAAGTGGTTACTTGGCCTGTCCTCGGAGCGGCACACCGCTGGGTCCCCAGCCCTCCGAGGTGGCCATCCTTGCCCCTGTGGCCTCCGGACAGTGAGTCCTCAACGCAGGGAAAAGGACGCCACGTCGAAGACGCGGCAACCCTACTCTTCCCGCTGAGCACCGCTGTGTTTTGCCCAGGGACGGGGATGGCTGCCGGGGAGGAGTGTTGTCCCATGCCGCTGCACCCAGGGAAAGCAGAAGGGCTGCCGCGTCAAAGACCCAGCACCCCTGCTGCTTTCCCTCCGCCCAGTGACAGTCCTTGCCCGCCTATGGACCTGCCTGCTCCTGCTGCCGCCACGAACAAGACCCCCCACCAGCGACACCTTGCCTGCCCACCGCCGCACGTGCCGTGCGTGCTGCGCTTACCCCCGCCAACGCCCGACCCTGCCCGGCCAACTGGATCCACTTTCCATCTGCTCTTATCGCTGGCCACCCCGCCACCTCACCTGTGCGCCCACCGCCTGCCTCGCCAGCCACCGCCTGCGCATTTCCCACCCCGCCCGACCACCCACCCTTCTCCCTGGCCAGTACTTACTGTGGTCCCATTTGCCTGCTTGGCCACCCATTTCCACCACTCCCAATCAGCGCCGCCACCATGGTGCCCGTGACCACGCAGGCGCTGAGTTCCGTGGCTGCGTCATTGTATCTGCCCCTGCTCAACCGCTGCCACACAAGTGCGGAGTTCCGCGCCTGTGTGGTTGCGCCTGCCCCCACCGCCCCTGCCTGTGAAGCGAGGGGGCAGCCATCTAAACACATGCATCACGCCGCCGCCTTCAGCCCATTTTTATAAATGGGCTTTCCTTCTTGTTTATTAATGATCTAGATGAGGGGGTGGTGGGACTACTCATCAAATTTGCAGATGACACCAAATTGGGAGGCCTGGCAAATACTCCAGAAGATAGAGACAGCGTTCAACGAGATCTGAACATAATGGAAAAATGTTCAAATGAGAACAAGATGCAATTTAATGAAGACCAAGCCCTATGAAGATAGGTTGAGGGACTTGGGAATGTTCAGCCTGGAGAAAAGGAGGTTGAGAGGGGATATGAAAGGTTTTTGCTTGGAGGAGAGCAGGATGCTTTTTCCGTATTTGAAAGGTTATCACTTGGAGGAGGGCAGGGTGCTGTTTCTGTTGGGTGCAAAGGAAAGGACGCGTAATAATTGGTTTATACTACAAGTACAACGATATAGGCTAGATATCAGGAAAAAATATTTCACAGAGTTGTTCAGCAGTGGAATAGGCTGCCTAAGGAGGTGGTGAGCTCCCCCTCACTGGCAGTCTTCAAGCAAAGGTTGGATACACACTTTTCTTGGATACTTTAGGATCCTTTGGGCTGATCCTGCGTTGAGCAGAGGGTTGGACTAGATGGCCTGTGTGGCCCCTTCCAACTCATGATTCTATGATTCTATGATAATGAAGATAGGTATTCCTACCTGAAGGATACTAATCCTATTGTATTTATTTATAAACACTCCAGTATCTAAATATGGAATTTATTTATTTATTAGATTTTTATACTGCCCGTTCATACAGCTCAGGGCGGTTTACATTTAACGGTGTAGGGCAATATATGGAATGGCCTAACATATAACATAGTCAAAATACATCTTTATACAGCTGTCACTGTATATACCTAAAAGGCTAAGGCCTAAGTGGGCGGAGAGTGGGCAGGGCCAGTCTGGGTGAGGGCCAGTTGTCTGTCCTGGTCAGGGCCCAATTGGGCCCTCAACCAGCACAGACCAGAGTTCCAGCCAGTCGGGAGGCCCAAAGCCAAAGTTCTGACAGGGTCCGCCCACCCAGCCCAGCCAGGGGCAATCTGGAGACATCGCTGCCAATCTGCCCCTGACCACCGCAGGGAGAGGAGGTCAGTAGGGCTTCCAAGGAGGATGAGAATGGAGGCTTGGACCGGCTGTGGCAGCCCTTTTCACCCCAAGGCTGCCCTAACTGTCATGTCCAACTGTAATTTTGCCTCAGGACCCTGACAGAGCTGGCACGAGGCTGGAGAGTGCGCTCCCCCCCCTCTTCAGGCTTGCTGTGAAGGAGCCTATCTTGGATACAACAGAATTTGCCCCTAGTCAACAATAATTCAACAGTGGTTTTGAACAACACAATTTCAATGGTCTTAATCAAAAATATAATAAGAACGGCAACTTAGGTAAGGCCCCCAGAGAGGTCAGACTGGTTCAGGCCATGGAGGGGATGTCTGAGGGGGGGGGGGGGAATCTGTGGATGTTGTTGTGTTTGGTTGGTCCCAGGGGAATGCCTAGTGGAGGAGCTCCCTTTTGCAGGCCCTGAGGAATTCTGGGAATTCAGGCAGGGTCCTGATCTCTTCAGGGAGCCCGTTCTACCAGATGGGAGCCAGGACAGAAAAAGCCCTGGCACTTGTTGAGGACCAATGTGCTTATTTGGGCCAGGTATCACCAGCTAACTGGCTGTGGCGGAGGGTAGTGCTCTTTAGGGGGAATAGGCAGAGAGACAGCCTCTCAGGTACGCTGGGAGCAGACAGTGTATGGCCTTGAAGGTAAGAACCAAAACCTTAAGACAGATCTGGAATTCAATTGGGAGCCAGCTGAGTTGTTGAAGTATAGGTGGGACTTGCACTCACATACCAAAGTGAATTTTATATCTATGTTCAGAGTAGTGAGCCACCCAGCAAATTATTATTATTATTATTATTATTATTATTAGGTTTATTTCCCGCCACTCCCTAACCGGCGCATGGCGGGTCACAATGTCTTAAAAATCCCCATTAAAACTCCCATTAAAAGACTTCAAAATACCCTCAACATGGCGGAAAAACCCCACTCCCACACCCACTACTAGAGGGGTGGAGAAGAGGTCCAACAATGTTCACTTCAAACTCTGGGAGGATGATAGATCTACCTTGCCGGCCCTAACCTCAACCATAAACCTGATGGAAGGGCTCCATTTTACAGGCCCTGCGGAACGCTGAGAGATCCTGCAGGGCCCGCAGCTCACCCCAGAGCTCATTCCACCAGGTAGGGACCAGGACCGAAAAGGCCCTGGCCCTGGTTGAGGCTAGGTGCGCTTTTCTAGGGCCGGGAACAACCAATAAATTTTCACGTGCAGAGTGTAAGGCCCTGCGGTGGGCATAGGGTGATAGGCAGTCCCTCAGGTATGTGGGTCCCAACCTGCGTAGGCCCTGAAAGGTTAAAACCAAAACCTTGTACCGGATCCGGACAGCAATTGCCAGCCATTGCAGCTGCCTCAGCACAGGCTGGATGTGGGCCCTCCACGGTGTGCCAGTAAGGACCCTAGCAGCTGCATTTTGCACCAGCTGAAGTCTCCGGATCAAGGACAAGGGTAGGCCTGCATAGAGCGAGTTACAGAAATCTATTCTGGAGGTGACCATTGCATGGATCACTGTGGCCAAGTGTTCGGGGGACAGGTAGGGCGCTAGTAGCCGAGCCTGGAGAAGGTGGAAAAACGCCTGGCCGGCTAGTCTCTTGACCTGTGCCTCCGTAGTCAGGGAGGCATCAATAGTCACACCCAAATTCCTGGCTTGGGACATGATGGTAAGTTGCGCCTCTGCCAGGATGGGTAAGCGTGCTATACCTAGGGATTTCATAACAAATATCAAATAATCAACAAATCTTAAAGAAAATTAACTCATGAAAAAATGAATTTCTTTGATTGTTCAATACAGTTTTGTTTCCAATTGAGTCATAATCAAATTGGCTACTGAAGGGGACAAACTGGATTCCATAGCAACCCCTTTAGTTAGATAGTAAAAGTCACTTTTGAATCTAAAAGTTTTTTTTTCCAGGCAGCTATCAGTCAGGTCAAGCAAAAAATAGGTTGGTGGCTCCTGTAGTGTTCTTTCTAATAACGTGTTTTCTATCATCCTCCTTGCTCTCTCCTGATTAATATTAGTGTACAAAGATTGTACCTCAGCAGTCAATAAGGGAGCGCCCACAGGAAGGTTCACATTTTCTATTTTATTTATGAAGTCTGATTGTCTCTCAGATAAGCTTTTCCTTTTGTGACTGCTGGTTGTAAAAAAGTATGTAAGTACCCTAATATTGGTTTAATACAGAGTTTGAACCCGAAATTAATTGTAAGTGGTAGTATGCCTTTATGAATTTTCAGAAGAGCATAAAATATGGGGACCATTCACTAAAAACGTTGAGGTTCCTTCAGCGATGTAATTCATAACCAATGCCCCCCTCACTGTTGTTTTAATAAGATTCAAAATATATTCAGTTGGATCAGATTGAATTGGTACTTAAAAATCACAACCACTTAAATGCCTAGCTCTAGCTCTTTATATCTCTTTTCTAATTCTCCCATTCCAACATTTGCTTTTAATTTATCCTTCAGGGTTCCTATTTCAATCTCAACCACGGCTTTTTTAGAATGTTCTAGAATGAGGTGCATGAGCCCATATTTATTGAGAATTATGATATGGAGGTAGCCAAATTTACCACAGAGTTTTTGTCCAAATACCAGAGCATCACCCCACCGTTGCTGTGTGATGATGTCTCTTTCGAGTCATGTCAGAAGTGATGTAGGCATGTCACTACAACATTGACTGGACCTCCCTCCAACTCCTGAGAAGTCCCTCCATCCTCTGTCAGTGGCTAGGAGGGGCCTGGGAACCCTATGGGCTGATTCAGTACATGGCAGCTTATTATATTTATTTATTTATGATGATTTCATGTGATAATGCTTCCAAAAGCTAGAAAAAGTCTTCCAACTTCACTGAGTGGAGTGAGAGGGAGGATCCACCTCACCACCTGCAATTAGGCATAGTCAATTTTTGGGTTGATCTTTATGTAAGCTGACCAGATTTCAAGATTGTCAAAGAGGGACGCCACTGATGGGGGGTGTTGCCAACCTCCAGGTTTGGACTGGAGGTTTGGACTGGAGGTTCAGAATTACCTAAGGCCTGCACAGCTTGTAGACACCTGGGGTTGCCAACCTCCAGCTGCATCCTGGAGTTCTGGAATCATCCTTAATTAATTATGGGTAAGGAAGGTTGGATAGGGACATAATCAATTTGGAATTTCTTAGGTAAGTATTTAAATAAATTAGGGTGTAATTGGGTAGATATTTGAATTGATTAGGGGTCAGATCAGAATGGACAAGGGAGCAATCAGTTAGTGGTGAATGAACTGATTAGGGAATGTTGTGGGCTGATAAGGGTTTGTGGGTGTGCTTTTCTCAAGGACTTAATGTTCAAATGAGCCTGTTTGTTACCTGCTTTTTTTTATGAGGCAGAATAACCCCTAGTAATTTTAGATAATCTTTTCAGACAAGAAATCTAACTTATCAGCTTTTCAGATGTTGATGTTGCTTACCAGGTTTAGGGTTTTAATTGTAACATGATGTCTAACTAATTAATATTTAATTTTTAAAATATTTAATTTTTAAAATGCTACATATTACATCTGGTGTTGTGCTTAATTTTGCTGAATTGGTGTGGCATGTGGCAACTCCTGTAGTTAAGTTATATGTGGTCATAAAGTGTTTAAAGAAAAAGGTAAGTATTGGGACCTAAATATTGACAGATGAATTGCTGAGAAGGCAGGAAAGAGTTCTAACAGTTTCCAGCTTTCTGGATGAAAATGGCAGAACAGTTTGCATTTTACAGGATAGGTATAGTATCACAGTGGCATTTTCTTGCTGGCATCTTATTTTCAAAAGACTTTTAACCCTTTTATGTATTGCATTAATAATCGTAAAGTTCTTTGGCGTAGTCCAGCCTTTTAAAGCATAACCCCCCCCAAATATCACAATGAAAACATGAGAAATTCTTTTCCAGAGTACATACAGCACTGAAGATTGAAGAAGGTATCAGCTGATTCATTTATTGATTTGGGTGTATTCTGCTTTAATTTTTGTATCTTATGTATTTGCATTTGTTCATACCTTATATATTTTGTGGGCCATTTGAAGTTTGATTATTGCTGTTATTGATGCAAAACAGTAACAGGATAGATATCTTCACATTCTGTAGTATTACACTGATCTCTGGCCCTCATCCTTCCCAGCCCAATAGAAAGTGTGAGTTCTTCTCAGATGCTGTACTGATACAAGGGTTAAGAATTTCATATTTCCAGTTCTTCATTATGTGAAGCGCTGACAAAACTCACAACCAAAACTTCTATAAGAAGAAAGATTTAATTGGCAGCAGATCAGTTCAGTATAACATCCGAAGTCAAGTCTGTTCGATACAATAACAGTAAGCACTTATCAATACTTTTCTCCCGTCCAAAACTTGAAGGTTCCCTAGGGAGGGGGGGAGCTCCTCACCCAGGTGCCATCCTAGGCTTCCTGTCAAGGTGTTGAAGTTAGCACGGCCTTGGTCAGGCCGGCGTCTCAGGCTAGCTGATAAGATGTTTACAGGAACCAGGCAACATTGTTTCACAGCGAGGAGAATATGCAATGTGAAAATGCAAGGATCAAAGAAGGGGGGAATCAAAGAAAAACTACAGGCATGGGTCTCGGTTACATGGGAACGGTTCAGCAAAGACACAGCATTCAATATGGAGTCAGACAGGTTCATGGCAGAGAACAGGGACTGATCCTGACATTCCTCTGGTCCAAAAACAACCTCCCCTCACCCAGCATCCTTGGGTCTCGGGCACTGCGGAAATTCCCTGTGAAATGACCACAAGAGCCTGGGGGCTCGAATATTACTGGCCTCCACCCACTCCCTGTCCCCCATGGGAAAGTCTTTCCAGTCCACTAGGTACTGTAGCTTCCCCTTATGCCAGCGGGAGTCCAGAATTTTGTCGACTTCATAATGCATGTCCTTGTCCACGAACACAGGAATTGGTGCAGCAGACGGGGGGTGCCAGGAGTCCGGGGGCGGAGCACATTTCAGCAGGCTGGAATGAAAAACGGGGTGTACATTCCGGTAAGTCTTAGGCAAGGAAAGTTCTACAGTCACAGCATTGATTAAACGCTTCACCACAAATGGTCCCACAAACTTCGCCCCCAGTTTGCGCGAAGGGGGCTGTTTTTCGTAGATAAATAGGCCAAATCCCCCACCGCCCAGGCAGGACACGCAGTTCGTTTTTTGTCCGCCTGAGCTTTATAAGTGCGTTTCGCCTCCTCCAGGCAATCCACAATGGAGGGCCATGCCCAGGAAATCCCACTTGCCCACTTTTGGATGTCAGGGGCGTCTGGGGAAGAAATGTCCCAGGTAGGTACTGCGGCCAGGTTAGCCCCATAGACAGCCTTAAAGGAGGTCACTCCTGTGGATGCGTGCACCCCAGTGTTGTACGCAAATTTGGCCAGAGGGAAGAGGGAGACCCAGTCGTCCTGTTGATGGTTAATAAAGCATATTGCTCCAGGATCTGGTTCACCCTTTCAGTCTGTCCATTAGTCTCGGGGTGGTAACCTGAAGTAAGAGCTTGCTCCACCCCAGAAGTATCAAAGGCTCCCACCAGAACTTGGCAACAAACTGGGGGTCCCAATCCATGAGCAGCCTGCCCAGAATCCTGTGCAGGCAATATATGTGGGTGATGAACAAAGAAGCCAGCTTCAGGGCAGAGGGGACCCCGGCGTAGGGAACAAAATGGGCTTGCTTCGAAAAATCACGCTTTTCCCTTGAATAAGAGGAGGGTCCGTAATAAAGTCCATAGTGACATCCGTCCAGGGCCGAGACGGGGTGGGCAGGGGTTGCAAAAGGCCCTTCTTTTTGCCACACAGGGCAGCCTTGCACATAGAGTTCAACATCCTTCCGCAAGGAAGGCCACCAGTAATGCCGCCGGACTAGGTGGAGAGTCTTTACAAAACTGATATGCCCAGCAGGTTTGGAATCGTGGCAGAGCTTCAGCACATTCTTACTAGCAGCAAAAGGGACAAACAAACGATCCTCCTTAAAAAAGGGTCCCTCTTTTTCCACTAGGGAGGACCGGAGGCTTTCAAACTCCTTGTCCAGACTGACGTCCTTCTGGACCCAGCCCCCTGGGTACGGCCCCCTTTCGTCTTTAGCAAGTCAGTCAGAGGGAGGGCAACTTTTGCAAAGTTGGGAATGAAGGAACAGTAAAAGTTGGCAAACCCCAGGGAGCTTTGGAGTTTTTTTCTCGTGTGGGGGTGTTCCCAAGCATTGCAGGTAGAGACTGCATTCAGCCCTCTGTAATCAGTACAGAGGCGAAGGGAACCATCCTTCTTCTTCACAAAACAGACAAGTCCCGGATCTTCCCTGGGTCCATCTCTATTCCTCCGCTGGAGACGAGGAAACCCAGGAATTCCACCGCCTCCCGGTGGAACTCGCATTTCGAGAGTTTAGCGTACAAGTTGTGTGCCCGCAGGCGGCACAGCACCTCATGGACCAATGACACGTGTTCTGCTGGGTCCTCTGAATACACCAAAATATCATCCCGGTAAACTAGGGCCCCTTTGTACAGCAGGTCATGCATGACCTCATTAATCATGTTCATGAACACGCCCGGAGTGCCGGCGAGGCCGAACAGCATGACAGTGTACTCAAATTGTCCTAAGGGGGTGTTAAACGCCGTCAAGTATTCATGCCCCTTCTTAATCCGCATACGGTAGTAGGCTTCCCTCAAATCTAGCTTTGTAAAAATGCGGACCCTCCCCAAGTGTCCCAACAAGTATTTAATCAAAGGCAAGGGGTAGGCATTGCAGGTAGAGACTGCATTCATCCCTCTGTAATCAGTACAGAGGCAAAGGGAACCATCCTTCTTCTTCACAAAAAAGACAGGTGCAGCCAGGGAAGAGGTGGCGGGTGAATAAATCCGCGTGCCAAATTCTTGTCTAAGATTGGTCTCAGCTCCTGCATTTCTCAGGGGCTCATGGAATAAAGCTTAGCCTTGGGGAGCGGCTCCCCAGGTTTGAGTTCAATTGCACAATCAGTCTTACGGTGGGGGGGCAATTGGTCACACTCCCGCTCCGCAAAAACGTCTTGTAAGTCCCAGTACTCCTTGGGCAAACCCTCGGGTCCCATTTTAGCCACTGCTGCTACTTCAGGGGGCCTGCGTTTCGGGGGCTTGTGCGGCTTGCCTCGTCGATGTGCCTCACACCCTGGTTCAGGGAAACGGACTGCGCCTTTGCGCTAACTTATCATTGGGTCATGTTTGCACAACCAGTCCAACCCTAGGACACACGGGAAAGCCGAACTGGGCACCACCACCGGGTGAATCTTTCCCCAGTGTTCAGCAACATCCATCTCCAGCGGGAGCGTCTTGCTCACTGCCTCCCCCCCCGGGGCACATTTCCCGTCCAACTGGGTGATGCGGAGGGGTCTTGCCAATGAGACCTCGCCTACTCCCAACGATTTGGCCAACGGGGAATTAATTAAAGTCTTGGTACATCCAGAGTCCACGATACACGGGACCCTCACCTGCTTTCCCGATTTTGGTGCAGTCAAAGTCACAGGGAGGAAGACTAAAGGGGGGAGCACTCACCGAACGTTTGCCCCTGCACGGGACCTGCTGGCGGGGCTTCTTCACAGCAGGTCATCCTCATTTCCCGAAGGCTCTCTGGACGCCTCCTCCTCTGTCCCACTGTCGCTGATCCCAGATCCAGGCACGGTACCCCTGAGCGGGGTGATCAGCGAACGTACGGTTTTCTTGGCGGCCCCTTTACGCTTTGGGGCCCCCGCCGTTGGCTTCATGGTTGCTGCTTGCGGATTGCTGGCAGCCTTGTCCCCCGTCGCCGGTGGCACTGGGCCAGGAAGTGGCCCACCACAGCCCAAGCAGAGCCCTTTTTCCTTACGCCGTTTGCGCTCTGCCACATCAGCTTTAGGCGCCTTAGGGGCGGCCGCCTTTCTCGGGGTTGATGTCTTTGGGGGTGGTTTGGGTTTCCCGCCACCCAGTTCAGATGCCACTCTCAGCCGCCGCTCCACTTCTCCTGCCAAGCGGGCCCAGCCCATCACCGTCTCCGGGTCATCAAGATGCAGGCATTTTCGGGTGAGGCTTTCATTCAGACTTCCTCGATAGGCATGGACACTCAGTCCAGCGGGGAACCAAAGCAGCTACTTTCCAAATCTCCTGGGTGTACTGGCTCACCAACATGGAGCCTTGCTTAATTGACTTCAGGCCGGCCTCCGCCGTCTCACGTTCGAACGGATCCTCAAACCGCTCCCTCATGCAGTGCATGAATCGATCATAGTTGCGCACTTCCGTCGGGGCGTACCGGTACAGGTCCACGAACCATTTGGTCGCTTCCCCATCCATGCAGTCACCAACAAAACGGATGCGCTCCATGTCGTCCTGTCACGGAGATCCAGCAACTCCAGCGCGGCTGCCATGTCGCGATCTGGGACCCCTTTTGACAGCACTGCTCTCGCGGCCCTGGGAAGAGAAGCGATTGCGGCAGAGATGGCAGCAGCAGGAGGAAGGCAGGAAGCACCCTTCTGCAGCCCATGGCTGCCTCCGCTGCGCTCTTCCTCACCTCGCACCTTCAGGGCAGCATCAGGAGGAAGTAAGGAAGCGCCCCGCCACAGCCGTCGCGCTCTGCTTCACCTCGCGCCTCCAGGGCCCCGCAGCCACTGCCATTGCCAGTCCGTATCTACAGCCGGTGGGAATTCAATGCTGGCACCACACAAGCTCCACCCCGGAACTGGGGGGCCTGCACGGGGGCATCCTAAGCCCGAGCTGCCTGCTGGGCTGCCTACTGGCACGCGGCAGAAAAATAAAAACAAATTATTAAAAAATGTTAATTTTTTTTTAATTTTAAAAATTGCAGGACGCCGTGGGACACTTGGAAAATGCCGCGGAACGTGGGACAAGTGACCCAAAGGTGGGATTGTCCCGCCAAAGGCAGGACATCTGGTCATCTTAAGCTAAGTAAGACTGGCCTTGGATGGGAACAGGCCTGGTTTAAGGGTTCATAGGGTCATGGCAGAATACAATTGCAGTGGAGGCAATATGAGCATGGGGCATGGAGGAAGGAGCAGTAGCAGTGGGTGAGAAAGAGACTGGGCTTGGACAGAGGAGGACCAAGTTGGCTTTGCCTTCTCCCCTCTGTAATGGAGAGTATATGTGGGCAGGCATGCTCTTAGTTCCCATAGGCTCTCCCTTCTTAGGGATGCACCTGTGTCTAGATTCCTAGAGCGGTAAGGCGCCATCCAGGCCATCTAGTCCACCCCTGCTCAGTGCAGGATCAGCCTCAAGCATCCAGGAGAAGGATCTGTCCAGGAGTTCACCACCTCCTTAGGCAGCCAGTTCCATCGTTGAACTACTCTGACTATGAAAATTTCCCCCCTTGGTATCTAGCTGATATCATTCTACATGTATTTTAAACCCATTACTGTGGGTCCTGTTCACTGTTTCCAACAGGAACCTTCCCTCCTCTCCTCCAAGTGACCACCAGTTCACAATCATTTCCCCTCTTCAGCTTTTTGACGCTGCTCTGGGGCTAGCTGGCTCATGGCGGTTCACAACAAAAAAGTACCACAATAAAATACAATAGCAACAATCAGTAAAAATCATCTTGTTTTCCCCCTCCCCTTCAGCCACATTCGGCTTGACAGATCTAACCTAGCGAACCTAGCTCCATGCCTCAAGATAGGTGTTAAGATGTTTGGAGGAGGGGCCACACAGAGCTTCCTTGGCCCAGCCTCAACACAATGCCTGGTGGAAGAGCTCCATCTTGTGGGCCTTGTGGAGCTGTGATAGCGCTGATGGGGCCCTCAGATCTTCTGGGAGCTCATTCCACCAGGTAGGGGCCAGGACTGAAAAGGCCCTGGCCCTGGTTGAGGCCAGCATGCCTCACGTGGACTGGGGATCACCAACCTATTAGGATTCACAGAACGGAGAGCTCTGTGAGGGGCGTAGGGAGTTAACCAGTCCTATGTGTATTATATGGCTAAACCAGCCCTTCCCCCAAGGAAGTCCAGGGAAGCTTTGCAGAGGCAGGCAATGGGAGAACCACCTCTGTTTGACTCTTGTCATGAAAACCCTGCAGGGTGGCCTGGTGGCGCTTTCCATCACCATCAAGCTTTCCTTGATTGCATTACAGCTTTTTGGGGGTAAGCAGTTGCTGGTATCTCTCGCTGCATAAAACACTTTGTCAGTACCGTTTGTACCTCAAGAGCTAAATACCCAGGCCACAGGAAAGGGATTGAATGACCACAGAGTGACCTATTTTCCTTCTTTATTCTAGCTTAGCCTTTGAAGGAACAGTGAGAGTCATAGATTCACTGTGGTCTTGGTTTTTCTTGTGGTCTTGGTTTTTCTCTGGCAAGTGGTAGATTAAATGGAAATTATTATGACTGTTTTGTTTCAGGGAGCCTACTTAATTTTCCATGGCTACCTTTGCTGTTGAGTGCACTTTGGCAAACATTGTCCTTTGCAGTAAACGTTTTCCATCTGGCGTGCTTGCATCAGCTGGATATATTTGGAGATGGCGTTTGACATGGTGGGGGAAAGTAATGGGGGTGGGGGTGTGATCAGGCTTCATAAAATTCTCTTCATAAAATTAAATATTTGCTAGGGATGCGAAAATGGATAGAATCTTTACACTAGGTTGCTATAGTGGTTAAGAGCCTTTAATCTGAAGAGCTGGGTTTGATGCCCCGGTCCTCCACATGCAGCTCACTTGGTAGCCTTGGGCTCATCATAGTCCTGATAGTGCTTTTCTCAGAGAGCACTTCTATTAGAGCTCTTTCAGCCCCAAATACCTCACAGGGTGTCTCTTATAGGGAGAGAAAAGGAAGGCAACTGTAAGTCTCTTTGAGACTCGTTCAGATAGTAAAAAGCAGGACATAAAACCCAGATCATCATCATCTTCATAGTTTTCATCATCTTCATCATCTTCTTCATCTTCATCTTGGTCGGCTTCCCTCCTCCCCATCCCTCTTCCCCATCCCATGTTATGCTCTTTAGCATATTGCCTGTAATAGCTTGAGGTCGGCCTGGGTGTTTTGTGTTTATAAGTGAAAAGGTTATGAAATCCCCAGATGATTATGAGCATTTTGCCAAGGTGATACTACAACTACTACTATGACAGTATATTGGAAGAGCAACCACTGACAAAGATAAAATAGAAAGCGGGTCACTTAACCTAGGATCCCGTTTTGGTTGACTCTTTATGTTTGACCATTTAGACTTTATGTTATAACCTTTTCACTTATAAACATGTCTCATTGTGCCTTGTGATTTCCTTTTTTCTTCTGAGTCCACATTGAGGAATCCACAGTTCTATACTTGATGGGTGTTTTGTGTGGCTTTTTTTTAGGAAGGAAGGGGCTTTGCCTTAACTCCAAGTGGCTCTCTGGCAGCCGGGGAGTTTAGAGTGATTTCCCCCAGAAATCAGTCCTTTGTAGCTTGATTTATGCAGACCTGGGGTCTCTGTCTTAAAGATACTGGCTGCAGCTCTAGGTGAAGCTACAACTGACATACTAATTGAGGACAAAACTAGTTAAAATGTGAATGGTGTTGCCTAGCAATGGAATTCCGTCCTCCAATGCTCCTGAGGCTACAAAACTAGCTTCTCTGTGGAACTCTATCCCACAAGCAATTACTTGAAACAGCAGTCTACTTCTCATCAGTTACCATGGTGGAGGGTGGGCTCCCTGTACTGTCTTGCATTAACTCAGCAGCTGTCTGAAAGGCAAAAGCCTGTGTATCCCCATGGAAATTTCTTATTAGGTCTCCGTGCCCATGAACTACAGTCAGTCAGTCAGTAACCTTTTATTGGCATAAAATATGTATAAAACATATAAAAATAGGGCTTAAAATTTCAACAAAATAATAAAATAGACCATGGGGTTACATAACCGAACAGATCTTAAAATGATTAAATATAAAAGATAAAATACAAGGTACGCAGCATATTATAAAAGCATCTTAGTTAAAACTCTGGCAACTAAAATGGTTACCTCTGGGTCTTTGTCAGAGAGCAGAAATTGCAAGGTCATAGATTTACTTACAGAAGGTTTGTTTCCCAGCAAAGCAACAAAACTGTCATCCCGACACTGCTCATATAAGGGGCAATCTAACAAAATGTGTGAGACAGAGTCAGGGCAGCCAGAACCACATGGACAGAGTCTCGCATGGTATGGGATATGGGTATTATCTTAGAATCATAGAATAGAATCATAGAATCATAGAGTTGGAAGGGGCCATACAGGCCATCTAGTCCAACCCCCTGCTCAACGCAGGATTAGCCCTAAGCATCCTAAAGCATCCAAGAAAAGTGTGTATCCAACCTTTGCTTGAAGACTTCCAGTGAGGGGGCGCTCACCACCTCCTTAGGCAGCCTATTCCACTGCTGAACTACTCTGACTGTGAAAAACTTTTTCCTGATATCTAGCCTATATCGTTGTACTTGAAGTTTAAACCCATTACTGCGTGTCCTCTCCTCTGCAGCCAACAGAAACAGCATCCTGCCCTCCTCCAAGTGACAACCTTTCAAATACTTAAAGAGGGCTATCATGTCCCCTCTCAACCTCCTTTTCTCCAGGCTGAACATTCCCAAGTCCCTCAACCTATCTTCATAGGGCTTGGTCCCTTGGCCCCAGATCATCTTCGTCGCTCTCCTCTGTACCCTTTCAATTTTATCTACGTCCTTCTTGAAGTGAGGCCTCCAGAACTGCACACAGTACTCCAGGTGTGGTCTGACCAGTGCCGTATACAATGGGACTATGACATCTTGTGATTTTGATGTGATGCCTCTGTTGATACAGCCCAAAATGGCATTTGCCTTTTTTACCGCTGCATCACACTGCCTACTCATGTTTAGTTTACAATCCACAAGTACCCCAAGGTCTCGTTCACACACAGTGCTACCTAGAAGCGTATCCCCCATCCAGTAGGCATGCTTTTCATTTTTCTGACCCAGATGCAGAACTTTACACTTATCTTTATTAAATTGCATCTTGTTCTCATTTGCCCATTTTTCCATTGTGTTCAGATCTCGTTGAACTCTGTCTCTATCTTCCGGAGTATTTGCCAGTCCTCCCAATTTGGTGTCATCTGCAAACTTGATGAGTAGTCCCTCCACCCCCTCATCTAGATCATTAATAAATATGTTAAAAAGTACCGGGCCGAGCACCGAGCCCTGAGGTACCCCGCTACTCACCTCTCTCCAGTCTGATGAAACACCATTGACAACAACTCTTTGAGTGCGGTTCTCTAACCAATTCCCTATCCACCTAACTATCTGAAAATCCAGATTGCAGTCCTTCAACTTATCCATCAGAACATCATGGGGAACCTTGTCAAAAGCTTTACTAAAATCCAAGTATATGACATCAACTGAATTTCCCCGATCCAGCAAACCTGTTACTTGGTCAAAAAAGGAAACTAGGTTGGTCTGGCAGGACCTGTTGGAGACAAATCCATGCTGACTTCCTTGGATCACCAAATTGTCCTCCAGATGTTTGCAGATCGCTCCCTTTAATATCTGCTCCATTATCTTCCCCACAACAGAGGTCAGACTCACTGGTGTCAGGATTGTAGAATCTCTGTCATAAATTAGCCTGAGTTCTTCCATGACAGTTTTATTGCTTGGTGCCTGGTTGCCACAGGTCCTATATTCTTGCTAACAATTATAAGTGAATTATGTTGTTGTAACTCTTATCACCTGTTGAGGCCTCTCGGCTGGGTCTGGTTTCGCTATCACCCAGTCAAGGCCATGAGAATGTATCACTGTTTTAATTGCCTGTGCCTCGTCCCTCCTTCTCCCCTCCCTTGGGAACTTTCAAGTTTTGAGCGGGAGAATTGTATTGATAAGCAGAAGCAAATCTGTACTCTAGTCAGATTTGACTTTGCAGTCCTAGAGCGTGTAGTACTTTTCAATAAAGCTTTCTTTAATTAAGAAGCCTGTTGTGAGTTCTCTTCACGTTTGACATTAAGTCAAATCTCACAACCCCTTTCACCTGCCAACATGCAGGACGAAGGCAATATCTATACTGAACAGGAAGAGGGCCTGGATTGGGACCTCTCTCAGGGCGACGGGGCCGGTGCGGGTCCGTATAGCTAGGGCATGATCAGAGCCTTGGGAGAGGCGACTCCGGGTCATGCAGAGTTCCTGGAAAAGCACATCACCGAACGCAGGCGTCTGTCAAAGTACGACCACCTGACGGGGGATGAGCAGTGGCCGGATCAACTGGGGATGCCTAGCTACGGGATGGAGCCCACCTTGGAGGTGCGCGAATTGCAGCATAAACTGGACAAGGTGACCAATTGGCTGCAGGATGTCTCGGGCCGGTTGGATCCGGAAGAGCAGCGTGAAGCGCGGCGCCTGCTGCGCGAGTTGCACGGAGACTTTCGCGAACCTAGCGGACGGAGGCTGGGGGATCTTCCCACCCTGCCGGTGCGCGAGTAGGCGGTGATGCAGGCTGCTGCCGAGGCCGAAGCCGCCGCCTTGGCAGCGGCAAGGGCAGCAGCGCAGTTGCAGGAGGAAGAAGAAGCCGGCCTTGGTGGGTCCGATGCTGGTGGTGGAGCGGGAGCTGCCGAAGGTGCCGGGGCGGCGGACGGAGCAACGGCTGATGCTGACGGAGCGGATGCGGCGGTGGCGCGAGCGGCGGCGGCGGCGCGAGCGGCGGTGGCGGCGCGAGCGGCGGCAGGAGCAGGTCGTGGCGTGGGCCGAGGAGCGCGGGCTCCGATGGATTGGGGACCAGGACGGCTGCCTTCCCATCTCAGAGGAGTGGAAATGCGGAGCACCTACAAGTTTAAAGCTAAATTCTCGGGGGACCCATCAACCTTCCATTCATTCCTGGTGCATCTCCAAGCCTACATGATGGACATGGGTTTCACTTTTAACGATGATGCCGAGCGCGTTCGTTTTGTGGGAGAATGCCTGGAAGGGAAGGCAGCGAAATGGTTCATGGACCTCTATCGTTACAACCCGAGGGCCGTCCGTAATTACAATCACTGCCTGAGAACCATGCGCCTGATGTACGTGGAACCTTTCGAGAAGGAGACGGCGGAAAAGAAACTCAAGTCCCTGAGCAAGGGAAAATGACGGTGGCCGAATATGGCAGAGAATTCAAGGAGCTTTCATCAGCGGTCCCGGGTTGGACTGAACCCCAGAGAGTGCACGCGTTCGTGGGGGGGCTCTCCGGAGATTTGTCCAGCAAGTGCCTCCTCCTGGAAGACCCACTGACGGTGGCGGGATGGGTGCAGTTGGCAGGAGAGATGGAGAGCCGCCTGGAAAGGGCGGCCTAATATCAAGGAGTTGCGGGCAAGACGGGGACGAAGACTTCTACCCCCAAGAAAGTCAAGCCGAAGGCGAAACTGGAGCCGAGTGAGCGCACTTGGCGCATGGAAAAGGGATTGTGTCTGGGTTGTGGTCAGGCTGGCCACTTCCTCGCACAATGCCCAACCAAGACATCACCCAGCGCCAAGTCAACGGGAGGAACCCCAGCCAAAGCGCCCACCACTAAGAAAACGGTCCCGAAGAAAAGTGCCAAGTCCTTGCTTGCTCCAGCTGGGGCCGCAACTGTGGTGGAGGAATCGGAGGACAGCAGCGGCCAGGACGAAGAAGTTCAATCGGAGGAGCAGTCGGGAAACGAAGACGGTCTGCTGTAAAGGCGCCCCGCCAGCAGGCCTCCGGCAGGGGCAGACGCGTGGTGAGTGACTCCCCCCTGGTTCTTTTGCCCGCGACCCTCACAAAGCCCAACTCTGGATGAAAAGTGGGGGTTCGTTGCATTGTGGACTCAGGGTGTACCAAAACCCTAGTAAGCCCAGCGCTAGCCGAGACTTTGGGGGTGGGGAAGGTGCCTTTGGGGGAGCCCCTACCCATTACCCAACTGGATGGGAAATGTGCCCCAGGGGGGGAGGCTACGGTGAAAATGCTCTCGATGGACTTGGACGTTGAGAAACATTGGGAGCAAATTCAACCCCTAGTAGCGCCCCACTCCGCTTTCCCATGCGTGCTAGGTTTGGACTGGTTGAGGGAGCATGACCCCACGGTGAAGTGGAAAAAGGGAACAGTGAAGTTTTCCTCACCTAGTTGCAAGCAGCATGTGCGGCCCCAACTTGCTCAAAGCTGCAGAGCCGTGGGCGCAGTAGAGACCGCCGGGGGGGTGGCTATCCCTCGGGAGTATCGAGACTTTGCTGATGTGTTCGCAGAGGCTGAATGCGACCAACTTCCTCCCCACCGTAAAACAGACTGTGCCATTGAGTTAAAGAAAGGGGAGCCCCTTCCCAAAGCCAAACTTTACTCTATGAGCCCTAGAGAAATGAAAGAACTTAGGGAGTTTTTGGACAAAAACTTAGCCCGGGGATTTATCAGACCTGCGACTTCTCCCTTGGCTGCCCCGGTCCTCTTTGTGAAAAAGAAAGACGGGTCCTTGCGCCTCTGCACGGACTACAGAGGGCTGAACGCTGTTTCCACCTGCAATGCTTACCCGCTGCCTTTGATTAAGGACTTGCTGGGACATTTGGGGAGGGCTCGGATTTTTACAAAACTGGACTTGAGAGAAGCCTATTACCGGGTCCGAATAAAGAAGGGGCAGGAGTATTTGACCGCTTTTAACACCCCCCTGGGCCAATTTGAATACACTGTCATGCCGTTAGGCCTCGCCGGCGCTCCGGGCGTGTTCATGAACATGATAAATGAAATTATGCATGATTTGTTGTATCAAGGGGTGTTGGTTTACATTGATGATATTTTAGTGTATTCAGAAGACGTGGGCAAGCACGCCAAATTAGTCCGCGAAGTGCTCCGCCGACTGCGGAAGCACCATTTGTTTGCTAAACTTTCAAAGTGTGAATTCTACCGGGATGCGGTGGAATTTCTAGGTTTCCGGGTCTCTCAAACGGGGATCGAAATGGACCCGGGCAAGGTGCGTGACTGGCTGGCCTGGGAACCTCCCCGGATGCGGAGGCAGCTCCAGAGTTTCTTAGGATTTGCAAACTTTTATAGAACGTTTATCCCTAGTTTTGTCAAGGTGTCATTGCCGCTCACTGACTTGTTGAAAACAAAAGAAGGGGGAAAAGCGGCAAATCGACCGGGCGCCCCACTCCAGTGGACCCCCCAGTGTCAGGAAGCTTTTGAGAATTTGAAGCTCCTGTTTACATCTGAGCCCGTGTTTGCCCATGCTGACTCAGCTAAGCAATTCACCGTGCAAGTAGATTCCTCGGATATGGCAATGGGGGCCGTGATCCTACAAGAGGGGGAGGATGGGAAGCTACACCCTTTAGCCTATATGTCAAAAAAGTTTTCGGGGGCAGAACGCAACTGGGCAATTTGGGAAAAAGAGGCAGCTGCAGTAAAATTGGCGCTTGCCACATGGAGACATTGGTTGGAAGGGTCCGCCGTCCCGTTTGTAGTTTGGACAGGCCATAAAAATCTCCAAGCACTTAAGCAGCCCCGCTCACTCTCTGCCAAGCAAATGCGGTGGACGGAGTTTTTCTCTCGTTTCAACTTTACTCTTAAGCATCTGCCAGGCAAAATGAACTTTTTGGCGGACGCTCTCTCCCGCTTGCCCCAGTACAACAGTAAGCGCGACCCATTGGTGGACACAGTTTTCACCCCCGCCCAACTGGGGATGGCCGCAGTGACGCGCAGTCAAACAAAGAAGGGGAACTCAATTCCCGGTGGGTGGGTTCAGAAGGAGGTGTTACAGGACTCTGAGTTTGCTTCCCTCCGCCCTGACCTAGCCGACAAGGGGGGCCTGTTTTTCAAGGGCCTTTACGTTCCAGCAGCAGCGCGCGGGGACGTTTTAAAACTTTGCCACGATGCAAAAACCGCAGGTCATTTTGGTTTTGTGAAAACTTTGCACCTGGTCAGAAGACATTATTGGTGGCCAACGTTGCGGAGCGATGTGGAAAAATACGTGCAAGGCTGCCCCACCTGCCTGGTTTCCAAGCCCCCGGGAGGAAAGAAAAGAGGGCTGCTGCAGCCTCTGCCCACCCCTGCCCGTCCCTGGTCCGATGTTACCATGGATTTTATTACGGACCTGCCTCCCAGCCAGGGCAAGACTGTAGTTTGGGTGGTGGTGGATGCATTTTCAAAACAAGCCCATTTTATTCCCTGTATGGGCTTGCCCTCGGCGGCCAAACTGGCTTCTACGTTTGTGACCCACATAATCCGCCTACATGGAATTCCTAGGCGTTTGCTCACGGATCGGGGCCCCCAGTTCGTTGCCAAGTTCTGGCGGGAGCTTTTGAAGTTGCTGGGAATAGAGCAAGCCCTGACCTCGGGCTACCACCCGGAGTCCAACGGTCAAACTGAGCGGGTGAACCAAATACTTGAACAGTATCTGCGCTGTTTTATTAACCACCAACAAAATGATTGGGTCGCCCTCTTGCCACTGGCTGAATTCGCCTACAACAACGGGGTGCATGCATCCACAGGAGTATCTCCCTTTAAGGTGGTGTACGGGACTGACCTTGTGGCTGCACCTACCTGGGAATTAGTGTCTGCTGAAGCCCCTGAAGTCACAAAATGGGCGACAACTATTAGTGCGGGTTGGCCTGACATTGTCTCTAGCCTTGAGGAGGCTAAACAAGCTTATAAATCCCAGGCAGACAAAAAACGTGCACCTGCACCAGCCTGGAAAGTAGGTGACCTTGCCTACCTGTCTACAAAAAACCTACGCTGTCAGCAACAATCTAAGAAACTGGGTCCCAAATTTGTGGGGCCCTTTCCCATCGTGAAGCTGATCAATGCTGTGACTGTGGAATTGCGATTGCCTAAAACTTACAGGAATATGCATCCGGTTTTTCATTCCAGCCTGCTGCGCCGAGCCCCGGTGCCGGATGTGTGGTACCCTCCGCTCTCAACACCTGTGCCTGTCTACGTTGATAAGGACACCCATTACGAAGTCAATCAGATCTTGGACTCTCGTGTACACAAGGGTCGCCTCCAATATTTGGTGGATTGGAAAGAGTTCCTTTTGGGGGAGAGGGAGTGGGTGGAGGCTGCGAATGTAAAAGCTCCGCGCCTCCTGCGGGCGTTCCACCGTGCATTTCCAGATTGCCCTCGTCCAGTCGATGCGGGCTAGGGTGGGGGGGGGGTCCTTTTTAGAGTGGAAGGATGTCAGGATTGTAGAATCTCTGTCATAAATTAGCCTGAGTTCTTCCATGACAGTTTTATTGCTTGGTGCCTGGTTGCCACAGGTCCTATATTCTTGCTAACAATTATAAGTGAATTATGTTGTTGTAACTCTTATCACCTGTTGAGGCCTCTCGGCTGGGTCTGGTTTCGCTATCACCCAGTCAAGGCCATGAGAATGTATCACTGTTTTAATTGCCTGTGCCTCTTCCCTCCTTCTCCCCTCCCTTGGGAACTTTCAAGTTTTGAGCGGGAGAATTGTATTGATAAGCAGAAGCAAATCTGTACTCTAGTCAGATTTGACTTTGCAGTCCTAGAGTGTGTAGTACTTTTCAATAAAGCTTTCTTTAATTAAGAAGCCTGTTGTGAGTTCTCTTCACGTTTGACAACTGGTCTGTAGTTTCCCGGGTCATCCTTCCTCCCTTTTTTGAAGATCGGAATAACATTTGCTCTTTTCCAGTCCTCCGGGACATCTCCAGTCCTTAAAGAGGTTCCGAAGATGATGGACAAGGGCTGTGCAAGTTCTCTGGAAAGTTCTTTGAGTACTCTCGGGTGCATTTCATCCGGACCAGGGGATTTGAACTCATCCAGTGCAGCTAAATGGCTCTCGACAACCTCTCTATCCATGTTAACCTGCCACCCAGACACTGTCCTTTGGCTATGGCCATCTCTAGATGTGCCTAAACACTTTGACCCATGGGAAAAAACAGATGTAAAATAGGCACTAAGCCTTTCTGCTTTCTCTGCATCTTTCGTTAGAGTTTGTCCATCCGCACCCAACAGTGGGCCTATTGCCTCCTTTACTTTACATTTGCTCCTCACGTAACTGAAAAATCTTTTCTTGTTACAATGGGCTTCCCTGGCCAATCTTAGCTCACTCTCAGCTTTGGTCTTTCTGATGATTGATCTACAGTGCCTAGTAACCTGTAGGTACTCTTCTTTAGAGCTCTGTCCTTCCCTCCATTTCCTGAACATTTTCCTTTTCTTTCTTAGTTCCACTACGCAGCCAGTGATTCACCTCCATTATCTTCCTCTCCCGACGCATTCCTCTTCCCTTGACAGGCAAGATTGAAGAGAATACCACTTGTGCCCCCATTTGCTTGAGCTTCCTCCCCAGATCTTGATAGTCTTTTTAAATAGGAGCGATGGTATTCAGGGACATGTCATTCGTTCCCACATGGACCATCACAAATGGGTAGCGATCCGTAGATTTGAGGAGTTTGGGCAGCCTTTCTGAAACATCTTTAATTTTCGCCCCTGGCAAGCAACACACCTCTCGGGTTAGGGGGTCGGGCCCAGCGACATGGCGATCCATTCCTCTTATCAGGGAGTCTCCAATTACCAGTACTCTCCTTTTTTTTTTCTTCTCAACTCCATTTCCTTCTGTCCCCGTGGCCTCTTCCCTTTGTCTTAGAGTTTGTTTTGGGACCCCTTCCCTTATTGACCCATGCACCTCCTCTGCAAGGGCCTGAAATCTATTCTGGAGCTCCAAAGGCCCCGAGAACTGTCTCGCCCTTCGCCGTTCAGTCTTTTTCCGAACTGCCTGCAGAGGCTCCCTATTGTGGTCAATCTCCTTGTCCTCTTCAGGACTAGTTGTATTCTCTTTATTCTCTTTATTCCAAGTTGCACAGCTCTGGACTACGAACTCCTCCCCTTTCTTACTTTGGGTCAGAGTAATAATTCTGTTTTCTAGTGCCCTAATCTTTTCCTCCAAAAGTCTTACCAGCTTACACTTGGGGCAGCTGTAGTCCATCTTGTCTTCTGGGAGGAAGGCAATCATGTCACACTCACTGCAGATGATGGGATGAGTGTCCTGGAGGTCCATTGTAATGTCTAGGCAGTGGAAGTACTAGGGAAATATAATCTACTGATATAATCTACTGATTCTAATTGCTCGGCCAAGAACCCCAGGCTAAGAGCCACAGGCCAAGAGCCCTTTGTCTCTCGCCAAAGGCTCGCGCCTCTGGTGAGGAGTAGCCCTTTTTAATCCTCCCAACAATTACCCAGCAATCACCTCACCCAGACAGAACAATAGCCTCACCTGGTCAGCACCAACTCTCCCCAGTAGCTCTCTCCACGTGCTCTCAGTTGTCTGAGCTCTAAGACCTTTGAGGGGAAAGCATTGTTCATGCCAGGAGAAAAGCTCTTCTCAGGGGTGGGACATCAAGAAGATGCAGATATGTAGACACAATATTTCTCTGCATAGTGATGCCAAAGAATGCTGGTGAGCAGACTCGAGGCTGGGTAGGCATGAGTTCCTGCTGCTCATGGTCTAGTATTCTCTGTTTAATAACCCAGAAGATACATTTTTCTTCCAGAGGTAGTAGGGAGTTCAGATCGATGCCAATGCAGACTAATTTTTGTTCAATAGCCTGGAACCATCGAAATTTAAGAGGGTCACTTTTTAGACAAGTTAAAAGGCTGCCAGTTTCTACTCTAAAATAGAGTCTGACTCAATATTTAAAAGTAGCTATCCAGGCCCTTGTCTCTACCCTAATTTGGCCAAATTCTGCGCAAATGGCATGATAGGAGACACAATTGAGAACCCCTGCAATTTGCCTATAGAAAGCAGATTGAACACCCTCAATAGATTTATTAAAAGCAGGAACCCATAAGGGGCATCCAAACAGGAGCTGGGACATCACTTTGGCATTAAAAATTTTAACTGCTGCAGGAATAAATTGGTTACCTTTCGCAGAGAATTTGTTTTATGGATGGATTTGTTTTATCAAGGAAGATGAGGATTTGGGCAGATAGATAGCTCGTTGGCAGTGGGAGCGCCAGTTCTGGTTATATTGGAAGGTAACACCTAGATACTTAAATGATTAAATTGTTCTATTGAAGTGTCTCCAATAGTCATTGCATGCCAGCTCTTAGAGAAAACCAAAACTTTTGTTTTACCATAGTTAATTACTAACTTATTATCTTGGCAATATTGGTAAAAGGTGGATAAGTATCGTTGTAAGCCAACCCTTATATATGAGAGTATTGTAGTATCGTCGGCATACAACAACAAAGGAATATGTTGGGAACCAAGTTTTGGGGGATGACCATTAATAGGTTCCAGTTTTTGCGCTAAATCATTAATGAATAAATTAAACAACAAGGGGGCCAGAATACAGCCTTGCTTAACTCTAATGGTCGTTGAGATCTTAGAGGTTAAGTCTCCCTTTGAAGAATACTGCATGCCTGCTGCCTTACCACTCTTAGGAGAGGTCATTTGTATCCTGCACTTAGTTCAGGCTTTATCAACCAGGGTTTTGTGAAACCCTGGGGTTTCTTGATGACCCTGGAAGGGTTTTGCAGACTGGGTGGGAGTTCATTATTTTTATATCTATATTTTAAAATTTATTTAACATTTATTGGGTGATATGGCTATATATAAGAGCCTCTTGTGGCGCAGAGTGGTAAGGCAGCAGACATGCAGTCTGAAGCTCTGCCCATGAGGCTGGGAGTTCGATCCCAGCAGCCGGCTCAAGGTTGACTCAGCCTTCCATCCTTCCGAGGTCGGTAAAATGAGTACACAGCTTGCTGGGGGGTAAATTATATACTGGTCCTGGGAGATGGGGAATTTTTTTTTAATTAATAGAGCCTACAGGAGTAACGCAGAAGCGAGCAGGCGGCTTGTTTAACAAAGGTGCATGAAGAAGTAATGGGGTGGCAGCAAGATAAGCACCCACTTGGAAATTAAACAATATCACAAACCTTTTTTCTAAATGTATTATATACTGGTCCTGGGAGACGGGGAATTTTTTTTTTTAGTATTAGAACCTACAGGAGTAACGCAGACGCGAGCACGCAGTTTCTTTAACAAAGGTGACCGAACAAATAAAGGGGTTTAATCAACTTGCTGACAATGTCGTGGATGTGGGGATTATTGCCTCGTGCCACAAGTCTCTTCATGGTCTGTGTTAAAGACCTTTTACTTATTTGCTATTTAGAACTGGAGAGAACTGCGCATGTTCAAACACCACTGTTAGATCATAGAATCATAGAATCATAGAGTTGGAAGGGTCCATACAGGCCATCTAGTCCAACCCCCTCCTCAATGCAGGATCAGCCCAAAGCATCCTAAAGCATCCAAGAAAAGTGTGTATCCAACCTTTGCTTGAAGACTGCCAGTGAGGGGGAGGTCACCACCTCCTTAGGCAGCCTATTCCACTGCTGAACTACTCTGACTGTGAAAAACTTTTTCCTGATATCTAGCCTATATCGTTGTACTTGTAGTTTAAACCCATTACTGCGTGTCCTTTCCTCTGCAGCCAATGGGAACAGCATCCTGCCCTCCTCCAAATTACAACCTTTAAAATACTTAAAGAGGGCTATCATGTCCCCTCTCAATCTCCTTTTCTCCAGGCTGAACATTCCCAAGTCCCTCAACCTATCTTCACAGGACCTGTTGGAGACAAATCCATGCTGACTTCCTTGGATCAACAAATTGTCCTCCGGATGTTTGCAGATTGCTCCCTTTAATATCTGCTCCATTATCTTACCCACAACAGAGGTCAGACTCACTGATCTATAGTTTCCCGGGTCATCCTTCCTCCCTTTTTTGAAGATTGGAATAACGTTTGCTCTCTTCCAGTCCTCCGGGACATCTCCAGTCCTTAAAGAGGTCCCAAAGATGATGAACAAGGGTTCTGCAAGTTCTCCGGAAAGTTCTTTGAGCACTCTCGGGTGCATTCCATCCGGCCCAGGGGATTTGAACTCATCCAGTGCAGCTAAATGCCTCTCAACAACCTCTCTGTCCATGTCAACCTGCTACCCAGACACTATCTCTTGGCTACTGCCATCTCTAGATGTGCCTAAACCCTTTGACCCATGGGAAAAAACAGATGTAAAATAGGCGCTGAGACTTTCTGCTTTCTCTGCATCCTCCGTTAGAGTTTTTCTATCCGCATCCAACAGTGGGCCTATTGCCTCCTTTACTTTACGTTTGCTCCTCACATAACTGAAAAATCTTTTCTTGTTACAGTGGGCTTCCCTGGCCAATCTTAGCTCACTCTCAGCTTTGGCCTTTCTGATGATTGATCTGCAGTGCTTAATAGCCTGTAGGTACTCTTCGTTAGAGCTCTGTCCTTCCCTCCATTTCCTGAACATCTCCGTTTTCCTTCTTAGTTCCTCTTGAAGTTCTCTGTTCATCCAAATAGGCTTCTTAGAGCTCCTGCAGTGTTTTCATCTTTCTGGGATAGTCATTGATTGAGCATGCAATAGCTCTTGTTTGAGTAGCGCCCACCCTTCACATGCTCCCTTCCCTTCCAGCATTCTCGTCCATTGTATGACACTCATCATGTCTTTGAGTTTATTAAAGTTTGCCCTACGAAAATCCAACATCCACGTCTGGCTACAAGCTTCCTTGCCTCCCCATCTCAAAAAGAATTCTATGAGGACATGGTCACTTCCCCCTAGGGTCCCCACCTCCTTCACCTCATCCACCAACTCTTGCCTGTTGGTCAGTATTAAGTCCAGTATTAAGTATTAGGTGCGTGTACACAGCCATTTTGTAGATCTCTACGTGTAGCTTTGGCTTCGCGGTTTCCCTCACGCAGGATTTCCAAACAAATCACATGACACGAGAGCTCCAATCAAGGGGCAGCAAACCAATCAGGAGCCTACAATCCCGCCTTCTTTCCTGGAGCAGGAAGAAAGTATCTAGGCTTGGACACTCCTTTGCAACTCTATTTCCCTCCAGCAGCAGCCAAATCAAGATGGATTCTGCATCGGAATTCTTCAATCAACTGAAAAAACTGAGAGCCGACATCTACTGTATACAGGAAACACATGTGTGGGGAAAAAATCTAATTTTTTTTTTAATCAACAAGAAAACTAGGAAGAGAATTTGCAGCTTCTGCCGCAGTGAAAAAAAGAGGGGTGATAATCTATATTGCAAACCCCAACATCAAGGCTGAGCTGTTACGCATGGCAGGATCCCTGCCTTATGCCTTGGCACACTGTCTTCTATAACCAATGGCACCCCACAATAGTCTAGGCTTAAGCTAAAGCCATGACACTGCTAGGGTCAGCCAAGCCAGGCCAGACTCCATCTTAGAAATCTTGCTCTCTGCCTTAGGTTTGGAATGACAGCCTTTGCCTGACCCAGAGGTGCCTCTGGACTCAAGCTTGCATCAGCTCCCCCCCCCCCATTGTATTTCTAAGTGAGTGGACTGGCTTCCTCCTGTTTGCCTAAGGGCTCCTAGGAAAATCCTTTGTCTTGCAACATTTTTCACACTTGGCCCCTCTGCCAGGGGATATTTCCTCCCCACACCCTGCCAGCTAGACCTGATGGCTCTCTTCCTCAGAGCCATTAATACCTTTATCCAAATCCATTTACAGCCATCACCCCCCACTTGGCCCGGTATTGTCCTAATCTCTGGGGACCCTGGAAACTTCCAGTACATGCTTACCTGAGCCTTGTCACATAGCCCCCTTCCCAAAATCCTATAAAAACTGTGGCTTCACACAGCCACTCTGAGTGTCTTCCAACCCGGGACCTCCCACGCTGGTTCGTGCTTCTTCCTCTGACCCACCACTCCTCAGACAGGTAACTATCAAGCCTTCCACTCTTCCTCCCCCTTCTCTATATGACTGCTTGTATGTGTGTTAGCTATTTGTGTGTCTTTTTGTTATTTTCCTTTCAATAAAAGCTTATATTAATATTTTACCATTTAAATCTGTGTTTGCCTTGAGTTCCTACAGGTGTAATAAACCCTCGTATACAAAGGTAACGATCCGATAACGCTAAGTTACCCCCCTCTCGCAGCATTTTGAGCTAATATTCCCCACAAGCTCAAAGATACGTGTTTTCAGACACGTGTTCAGCAATTTGGGTAACAGAGCAGAAAATTCAAGATAATGATGGCCACTTTTTAACACTTGAAATACAGCTACCAGATGGTCAGAAATACACATTGACAAACATATACGCTCCCAACAATGCAAAGGACAAGTTCTTCGAAGAATTTTTTCAGAAGCACACAGAAATTACTACCGAACAGTGGATTATAATCGGAGACTTTAATGCAGTAATGAACCCCTCGCTGGACAAATCACATAACCGACAGGGAGCATATTTTCCGAAATCGGCCAAGCGCAACATTCACCTCAATTCACTAATAGATCTTTGGAGAGAACTCCATCCTAAAAGCAAACAGTACACCTTCTGTTCTTCTCGACACTCCTCATATTCTAGAATAGACCAATGCTGGTGTTCAAAATTGTTAGTACCAAAAGTGGCAAATATTGAAATACTCCCTAATACCTTTGCAGATCACAACCCAATATGGGCAGAATTTTCCTTTTGCAGAGCTGGTATGCGAAGATGGAGAATGAATGAATATATCTTAGAAGACAAAGAAGATCTGAATCTGTGCGAAACTGACTTAAAAGAATTCTTTGAGCTTAACTGCACAAAAGAGATTTCTTTATCCACGGTCTGGGATGCGAGTAAAGCATATATACGAGGAAGACTGATAAGCTTGAACAGCGCCAAAAGGAAAAAGAAAGAAAAAGAGCTGAATGAAATTGTGTAGTCAATTCGGCAACTAGAACTCCAACACCAAACTCATCCGTCTAAGAAGACAGCCAAACAAATAACTCTCTTAAGACTAAAAAGAGATGCATTGGAAACCGAAGATATGAGGAAAAAATTGGATTGGTTAAAACAAAAGAACTTTGAATATGCTGACAAACCTGGAAGATGGCTGGCATATAAATTAAAAGGAAATCATAACAAAAGTGTCATATCCAGCCTTAAATGTGGAGACAATCACTTTCGTACAGAACCGGAAATACAACAATGTCTCTCAAACTTTTTCCAAAATTTATACCAAACAGATGAAGAAACTGTACCTGACAGTATGGAATACCTTGGAGGCGCCCCATCTCTAACCTTTACAGATGAGCAACGAAAGATATTAAATCAGAAATTCTCAGCTCAGGAACTCAGGCTGAAGCGGTAACAGCTATGAAATTAAACAAGGCTCCAGGCCCAGATGGCCTTTCCGCAACCTATTATAAGAAATTAAATAATATATTATTACCAGTTCTGACATAGATGCTGAATGAGGTAGTGGACAATTCTGGAAAATCGCTCCCCAAATCGTGGCAGCAAGCGTCAATAACACTCCTATACAAAGAAGGTATGAACACATCATCGCCGAATGCTTATAGACCAATATCACTACTTAACGTGAATTATAAAATTTTCACTATGGCCTTAGCAGAAAGACTGAAGAAATGCCTTAATGAAATCATCCACCCAGACCAAACAGGATTCATGCCCAAGAGGCATATGAAAAACAACGTCAGATTTGTCAATGCAATGGAGGTGGTCCGTACTAAAGGAATTCAATCGGCTTTTGTGTTTTTAGACGCTGAAAATGTTTTTGACAAGGTGCAATGGAAGTTTTTATTGGCCACGCTCACCCAACTAAAATGTGGGAACAATTTTTGGAATCTAATTAATCACGTATACTCTAAGCAAGAGGGAAGAATTTTGGTTAACGGAATGTTAACTAAGGACCCTATTCATATTGGGAAGGGAACCAGACAAGGATGCCCACTCTCCCCCCTATTATTCAACCTGGTATTGGAGTCTCTAGCTCGTAAAATTCGAGCAAACGCAAAGCTCTCGGGACTCATGATTGCTAGAGAAGAATTTAAACTCAAAAGGTATGCTGATGATGTTGTTTGTGTATTAACCAATCCAGTCTCCACCTTAGAATTGTTGTTTGAAGAGATAAACACTTTTGGGAAACATTCTGGTTACAGAGTAAACCTCTCTAAAACTAAGGTTATGCAATTTGACATGTCTGACTTGAATATAGAGATAACCAAAAGGACATTAAGGTGTGAGATCAACCCCAAGAAGGTTAAATATCTAGGAGTCCAAACCGGAAACCATTCTGAGTCCCTGTTTGCAAACAACTATGGGGAGCTCTGGTTACAAATCCAACAGGATATTAAGAAGTGGAAAAGCTTGAACCTTTCGTGGTCAACAAGAATGGCCACAGTAAAAATGTCAATATTACCAAAATTTAACTTTTTCAAATTCTACCAATAGATATCAACGACTCCGTGGTAAATAAATGGCAGTCTGAAATAAATAAGTTCTGGAACTATAAGAGGCCAAGAATTGCCTTTAAAATTTTACAAGATGACAAGAAAGACGGGGACAGGGCATCCCAAATTTAAAATTATACCTACATGCGGCAACACTGACAGCAGTGGCAGATTGGATAACTGACCCAATGACAAGAGACCTGATAGCAAGCAGATAGCAAGCAAAGTTTTCATGAAATGCTCTGGCCCTCCCTGAAAACAAAAGGAAAGGAAAAACCTAAGGTCAGCTTTTGGACAAGATCTCTCTTAAAGATCTGGAACAAATACGAAAAAAGACTCTGCTCTTCATCATACCTATTAAAATCGCCAATTGAGGCATATTTTTCCAGACAGCAGCAAAAAAGAATAACATGCCCAATGTACAAGGACTTGTTAACGAGAACAGGTGAGCTCAAGAGTCTGCAAGTATTAAACAAAGAAGGATATGAGCTACGATGGTAGCTACAATCAATTGAAAGCTAGACTAAAAACAGACTTTGAGATTCGAGTGGACAAAAACTCGCCTTTTAGTGATTTCGAAAACATGTTATTGCTCAAAAAACCACACTTACAGGGCCAGATCTATAAACTACTTTTGAAATATGAGCCTGAGTCGGAACAAGTAAAGAACTGTATGATTAAATGGATGCAAAATTTGGGCTCCATAATTGCTATGGAGGAATGGATCAAAATTCCTAAACAAACCAACAGCCAGATTTTAAGGGAAAACTGGTATAAGATGTTTTATAGATGGTATATTACTCCAAAGGTTATCGCAAAAATTTCAGATAGGTTTGATAATAAATGTTGGAAATGTAATAAAGCAATAGGTTCCTTTTATCATATGTGGTGGAATTGTGAGAAAGCAAATGCGATACCCAATGAAGCCTGAATCTATGTTGCTAAGTTATCATCCAAGTGCTTTACCAAGTTCTTCTAGAATCCTCTTCTTCCATGCAACTACAGTGGCACGGTTGGTGTGGGCGAAGCACTGGAAGGCGACCGAGACCCCAACTATTTCTACATGGCTAGACAAACTAGCGGACTTAGTAAAAATGGCAAGACTCACTAACATGGTTAAGAAGAAACCACCGGAAGAATATGACGAACAGTGGAGCGATTACCTGGACTTTCTTAAGAAAGACAGCAGTAACTGCTAGGCTAGGACTAATATGCAATGGGAACTGACTACATGTTTCTTGAGATAATATCAGGCTATACTATGTAAGGTATATTTGTATAGACGATGTATAGACTATGTAATAATAATTACCTATCAGCTGGTCGCCTTCTTTTTTCTCTTTCACTTTTCTGTACTTTATATAATAACAATAAACAATAAAATTAAACAAAAAAAGATGGATTCTGCATTGGGATCCTCATCCGTTCAGGGCAGCGGCAGAGGACCCACTTGGAGGGAGTCCGAGATCCGGGATCTAATGGCCATTGTCTCGGAGGAAAGAATTCAGGACTCATTCAGATCTTCCCATCGTAACAGGGAAGTATTTGAGCAGGTGGCAATGAAGAGAGAACTTGGCCACCATAGGACTGGTCATAGCCCACAACAAGAAATCCGGGGTGGGAAAAGTCACCTGCCCGTTTTACGAAGTGCAGCGTGCACTGTATGGGGAGGGAGAGGGCGACAGGAGGCCGAAGCGGGTGGGAAGAAGCCTGAAGGTGGTCAGGCGGGCTGCCCCCGCACTAATTGAGCCTTCTCAGGAGGACGATCCAGAAGAGGGACCATCCACCGGGAGGATCCAGCAGCCAGTTCTGCAACAGCGAGGGGGGACAGAACTGGTAACTCTAGACATTCTTGCTGTTATCCACGGAGAGCAGAAGAGTGTTTTTCCCTAGACAGCCTTCGCCTCGGGTAAGCTTCCCTCTTTTGCTGCTGGGTTTAGCCATTTCTTAGGTATATATTGGCAGGGGGAGAATGTTAATTCGTTGCAACGATTTCCTTTGTTAAGTTCAACTTTGTCCTCTACCTGTTCGGGGTCATGCTTCTCCAAGCATATAAAAATGAGCCATGCTTCCCAGAATATGTGCTGGGATGAGGGGGGGGGGGGAGACCTTTCTGATTTTACTTTTTTTCCATTCCAATAGAAACACAGTTCGATGGCCCACAGACTGTTTCCCCAATGGAATCCAACACCCAGGGATCAGGACCCAGGGCGTGACTCTGGAGCCTCAACACAAATAGGTGGGTATTTTCTTTTGTTTACTTGGAGGGAAAACAATGTGGGTAGTAGGGTTAGCCTTTGTGCGGTCACCAAACTCACTGGAAGGTGGACAACCTAAATTGATGAGGAGCTCTTAGACAAAATCTACTTTATCTCTATTAAGAAACATCCTTTAAACCAGCAGATTGTGTTCCTGGGACTCAGCAAACACAGCCACATGCACTCAGGACACTGTTCACCCAAATGGAAAGGGAAGGACCAGTAGGAAAGTGTGGCAGAAAGCCTTTTATCTATTCATTAATATGGTCTTCATGCATTTTTTCATGTTACAACAGGATGCACTGACTCATGGGTGTGCCTACTGCGTGTAGTCTTAAAGGGAGGGGGGATTGGTTGTCATAACTGCTTTGCGCTGATCTTGTGTTTTCAGAGCCACACTCTGATGAAGACCCAGAAGAGGAGGGGGATGGCCATCCTAGAGACATGGTACCAAAGGGACCAAAGGGGGACTCTTTCAGCAGAAGAGAGACTGCAAAGAGAATGCATGAGACAGAGATGCGTTGCCCTGCTGACAAATGTGGGCCAGAGGCTGCTGGAGCAAGCAGAGGAGGACATGAGACACTCTCATGCCTTTGAGCAGGACATGCTCTACTTTGAGGAAGACTGCTGCCAGATGGAAAGGGAGGATGCCAGGAGGAGGCTGAGGAGGGAGGAGGGAAGGCTACTAAGGGAGGTGTATGCGTCATGCAGCGATTCTCTCTGGGGTATAGTGGAATCAATGAACAGACTTGCGGATGCTGCAGGGTACCATATTCACCATCTTAGTTTCCCGCACACGTACATGTCCACCCACAGTGTTTCAATAAATACAGTCTTGTTTTGTTTGGGATGTTACCACTTGTGTTCATTTTTAAATCTTTTGGGGGGGGGCATGGGTTTTCTGTGTTGCCCGGTCTATGTTTTAGGGTGATGCCTAGCATTACGGGTGGGTGGTTGAGACAGTGGTGGGCAAATATTTAACATGAGATATAAATATCTAGCAACCAGAGGTTCCCTCACCAGCATCTCCCTCCCCTCCCCTCCCCCCTCCCTTTAACCCTTTTTACTTTACCACCCTTCCCCTTTCCCTTCCCCTTCCCAGCCTTTCTTTTGCCCACCTCCACTTTAGCCTCTCCTTTGGCCACCCCCACTCCCACCCCCGGCATGGCTTTAAGCTGCCTGCTCATTCTGTTGATCATGCCCACGGCCTTCCTCTCCCATGCTGCCCTGGCCTCGTCCTTTACTTTATTATCTTCAGAAAAAAGGGGGAAAAATCATACAGTGCATGGGGACATGGACAAAATTTTGTGGGTATCTAATTGTGGTTGCAACCAGCTCACCTTCCTTATCAAGCCGCGCGCTCAGCTTCCCCAAGGCAGCATCCTATCCACTGGCCCTCGACTGCAGTGTATGTACTGGATGGGGGGTGCAAGAAAAAAGGAGGATAGCTCAATTCAGGATTGTTTCTGGACAAAGCACACATGTCTTAAATGCTTCAGATAATAACTGCAAGCTCTTGCAAACCTCCTTGTGCCCACCCAGTGAGCACTGAAGCTCCTTGTTCCTCGACTCGAGAGTGTTAACTGGAAAGGGGGTAAACAGAAGGGAATTAATTGGGGTTTTTTTGGGTTTAGATATTTCCGTCACAATCTCCTATTCACATCACAGCCTCGTGGTGGCATGCTCACCCATGGCCTCTGACTGTTCCTTGTGCCTCTCCAGCTCCTGGATCCCGGCTTGTAGAGTTTTGTCTGTTGGGGGGGGGGGGAATAAATCAATCAATAGAATAGGATTTCTAGTATGCATGCAGGGTTGACATTAAGCATAATTCAGAATCTTACATGTAGCTTGGGCAGAGGTGGATGGCTGGTCATCCCGGTCACCCGTTGTCTCCTCCCTCACGGTTGACCCTGCAACCATCTTCCCACGGGGACATTGTTGCTATGGAGGGGAACAGAAGGGGACCAACACGGGGGTTAGTAAAAGGTTGGATGCCTTCAGTTAGTCTACAAAAATGCTAGGATTACCACATTTCTAGTTGAGAAATGTCAAACAACAACTAGAGCTGTACAGTGCCTTGGAAGCATGCCAGTCTGCACAGTAAGCCTCTAGCAGTACTGTACAGTACTGGGTTCAAAACCGTAATTTTCCTAGTGTCATCACATTCCCTATTAACTTTTGAGTTCTGGACAAGGCAACATCATAGAATCATAGAATCATAGAATCATAGAGTTGGAAGGGGCCATACAGGCAATCTAGTCCAACCCCCTGCTCAACGCAGGATTAGCCCTAAGCATCCTAAAGCATTCAAGAAAAGTGTGTATCCAACCTTTGCTTGAAGACTGCCAGTGAGGGGGAGCTCACCACCTCCTTAGGCAGCCTATTCCACTGCTGAACTACTCTGACTGTGAAAACCTTTTTTCTGATATCTAGCCTATATCGTTGTACTTGAAGTTTAAACCCATTACTGCGTGTCTTCTCCTTTGCAGCCAGCAGAAACAGCATCCTGCCCTCCTCCAAGTGACAACCTTCAAATACTTAAAGAGGGCTATCATGTCCCCTCTCAACCTCCTTTTCTCCAGGCTGAACATTCCCAAGTCCCTCAACCTATCTTCATAGTGCTTGGTCCCTTGGCCCCAGATCATCTTCGTCGCTCTCCTCTGTACCCTTTCAATTTTATCTACGTCCTTCTTGAAGTGAGACCTCCAGAACTGCACACAGTACACCAAGTGTGGTCTGACCAGTGCCGTATACAATGGGACTATGACATCTTGTGATTTTGATGTGTTGATACAGCCCAAAATGGCATTTGCCTTTTTTACCGCTGCATCACACTGCCTGCTCATGTTTAGTTTACAATCCACAAGTACTCCAAGGTCTCATTCATACATAGTGTTACCTAGAAGCGTATCCCCCATCCAGTAGGCATGCTTTTCATTTTTCTGACCCAGATGCAGAACTTTACACTTATCTTTATTAAATTGCATCTTGTTCTCATTTGCCCATTTTTCCATTGTGTTCAGATCTCGTTGAACTCTGTCTCTATCCTCCGGAGTATTTGCCAGTCCTCCCAATTTGGTGTCATCTGCAAACTTGATGAGTAGTCCCTCCACCCCCTCATCTAGATCATTAATAAATATGTTAAAAAGTACCGGTCCAATCACCGAGCCCTGAGGTACCCCGCTACTCACCTCTCTCCAGTCTGATGAAACACCATTGACAACAACTCTTTGAGTGCGGTTCTCTAACCAATTCCCTATCCACCTGACTATCTGAAAATCCAGATTGCAGTCCTTCAATTTATCCATCAGAACATCATGGGGAACCTTGTCAAAAGCTTTACTAAAATCCAAGTAAATGACATCAACCGAATTTCCCCAATCCAGCAAACCTGTTACTTGGTCAAAAAAGGAAACCAGGTTGGTCTGGCAGGACCTGTTGGAGACAAATCCATGCTGACTTCCTTGGATCATCAAATTGTCCTCCAGATGTTTGCAGATCGCTCCCTTTAATATCTGCTCCATTATCTTCCCCACGACAGAGGTCAGACTCACTGGTCTGTAGTTTCCCGGGTCATCCTTCCTCCCTTTTTTGAAGATCGGAATAACATTTGCTCTCTTCCAGTCCTCCGGGATATCTCCAGTCCTTAAAGAGGTTCCGAAGATGATGGACAAGGGCTGTGCAAGTGCTCTGGAAAGTTCTTTGAGTACTCTCGGGTGCATTTCATCCGGACCAGGGGATTTGAACTCATCCAGTGCAGCTAAATGCCTCTCGACAACCTCTCTATCCATGTTAACCTGCCACCCAGACACTGTCCTTTGGCTATGGCCATCTCTAGATGTGCCTAAACACTTTGACCTGTGGGGAAAAACAGATGTAAAATAGGCACTAAGCCTTTCTGCTTTCTCTGCATCTTCCGTTAGAGTTTGTCCATCCGCACCCAACAGTGGGCCTATTGCCTCCTTTACTTTACGTTTGCTCCTCACATAACTGAAAAATCCTCACATAACTGAAAAATCATGCCATCACCAAACAGTTATCATAGTAACCCTGCAGTACTAATCAATGTTCAGGGTACCTTTGCAGTGGCCATGTAGGCCTCCTTGGTGTGGCCATGAGTGCTAGCCATAAGGATCTTGATATCCCTGGAAGCTAGAATGCTTTCCAGCATTGCCTCTGCCTCCGCCTGCCGCCAAAATGCACCCTGTCTCGGTGGAGCTATGGCGCAGAGTGACAGTGGGCTAACGAAGATGCATTAATACGCCTTCCTGATCAAATTTTAAAAAGTGTCCAATCCATCATCCAATGGGATGAGGCCGCTTAGTAGCATGCATTGATGGCTGGTTAATATAGCACGCAACACAGGGGGCGCCATGATTTCCCGTGGAGCAGGAAGCTGTTTCTGTAGGTCAAACGACTTCCCAGCCATACATTGTTTGCTTCTAAGGGAGTCTGTTGGCAGTGGTCATTGAGAATAAGTCCCCAGTAACCCCCCACCCCCATAATCGTTTTATCGAGATGTGAGAAGGAGGAGACGAGGCTTCTGGAAACAATAATTAAAACTTTATTCAACAGTAATGAACAAACATTATTAAACCGACTCAAAAGCATCGCCTATCCCTAACTCTGCAACCCTCTTCGTAAATCCTTTTTCTCCTTGGCTTGGAGAGAGAGACATCCTCCTGAAGCACAACAGGTTCAAGCTCCTCCAAGGGGAATGGAACTCGCTGACCCTTCTCCTCACAGATATTATAGAGGATCACACAGGTTATGATCAGGGGGTGACGTTATCAATGTGGACATGCAGGCTATTCATCAAGCAATGAAACCTTCTCTTTAATCGTCCAAAGGTGCGCTCCACCATGTTTCTTGTGTTTGAGTGCCTCAAGTTGTAATAACTTTGCACATTAGTCCTGGGTCTTTTGTAAGGCACCATCAGCCATTTATGCAGCAGGTAGGCACCATCCCCAAGGATCAGAGCGGGGAGATGAACACCCTCGATTGTCACCATAGGGTTTCCTGGAACAAAGACCCTTTTGTCCATAGCACGCCTCAGGTTGGACTCATGAAAGACCAGCGCATCATGCCTTCTTCCACTCCACCCAACTTTGGCATCAATAAACCTCCCTGTGTAGTTGACTGTCCCCTGAAGGAGAACGGAGCAGAAGTCTTTTCTGTTCCCGTATTCCTTAATGCTGTCCTCCGGTACTCTGATGGGGATGTGGGTACCATCCACTACAGCAAAACATTGAGGGAATCCAAGCCTCCCATCCATCCATGCTCTGGGGGGGGGGTGTCAAGGGCAGACAAAACTCACAACCAGGCTTCTATAGAAAGAAAGCTTTAATTGGAAGTAGATCTGAACACTTAAACATCTGAAGTCAAGACTGTTCGATATCGGACTGTTCTCCCACCGAAACCAGACCCATTCCCAAGGGGAGGGGTGTCATCCTCCACCCCGGTGCTATCCCAGGCTTCCTGCCAAAGTGTTAGTGCGGCCTTGGTCACTAGTTGAATCTTTTCCCAATGCTCAGCCACATCCATCTCCAGCGGGAGTGTCTTGCTCACCGCTTCCCCCCCGGGACGTTCTTCCCATCCATCTGGGTGAAGCAGAGTGGTCTGGCGAGGGGCACTTTTCTCACCCCCAATGTCTTAGCCAACGGGGGATTAATCAACGTTTCTGTACACCCGGAGTCCACAATACTCTGGACTCCCACCTTTTTCCCCGTTTTTGGCACACTCAAAGTCACTGGAAGGAAGACTAGGGGGGGGAGCACTCACCAAACGCTTGCCCCTGCCCGGGACCTGCTGGCGGGGCTTCTTCACAGCAGGTCTTCCTCGTTTCCTGACTCTCGCCTGAGGCACTCTCCTCCTCCGCTCTGCTGTCAGTGGCAGCATCGAATGGCGCTGGCTCACCTAGACCGTTTATGCACTGGGAAATTCACTGCCCCACCTCCCATGCAGGAGCACAGATTGGGGTCGATTGAGGTGCACCAGGCCAAATGCTCCCCCATGTGGGTGCAGGAAGAGGTGGGGCTACCTGCCACGACTAAAACTCCAGCCTGCAGCCTGGCATGAAACCTCCCGTGCATAAACGGTCCTAGAGGCGCAAGCATGGTGCGGGACATTTTCTTGGCAGGTGCTTTTCGCTTGGTCGCTCCTGCGGCAGGCTTGGTTTTGCTGGCCAGCTTCTCTCCAGAGGTGGGCGACTGCTTCTTGGAGGGGCACTAAGCAAGGAAATGGCCTTGGCTGCCATATCCCAAGCACAGACCCTTTTCCTGGCGCCTGTTGTGCTCGGCTGCATCCACTCTGGAGGTCTTTGGGGCCACCGCTTTCTTTGGACATTTTGGGCGGAATCTTGGGCTTCTCGCCTCCCAGCTCGGCTGCCACATGCAGGTGCCTTTGCACCTCCCCAGCCAGGTGCACCCAGCCCATCACCGTCTCGGGGTCATCCAGGTGCAGACATTTTTGAGCCAGATCCTTGCGCAGCCCCTCTCGGTAGGCATGTACACGCTGGCCTTCCCCCCAACACTGGACCGCCGCTGCCAGCTTCCGGAATGCATGAAACGATCATAATTGCGCACCTCCGCTGGCGCGTAGCGGTACAGGTCAACGAACCACTTGGTGGCCTCCGTGTCCATGCAATAGCTGACTAAGCGGATGTGCTTGGCGTCATCCTGGAATGTGAACCCCACCTCCATCATGTAGGCTTGGAGGTGGAGCAGGAATCCGGGGAACGTATCGGGGTCCCCAGGTTTTTTTAATATATTTTTTATTTTCATAAAGATAGAAATATAGAATACAGACAATGTAAGTTATTAATACAGAGAATAATAAAATATAGTCTTCGCTTGTAAATATAAGACCCCACATAAACTACACAATGGTATAAACCTTTGCCCCAAGCTTATAAACTTTTTCATGTTTCCACCATGTTTAAGAAGAGAAGCCCACTCTGTTACCACCCCTCCACTTGTTATATAAGTATGTTATATAAATATAAGCGGTTAATACAAAAAAATGGTAAAATAAAGTCTTCATTGGCCACATTTACACCTCCTCGATTAGATGCCTCCCTTTAGTCATGCCTTAAGTTTAGACTGGGAGTCACTATGTCACTACTGTATTCAATAATACAGATTCAGCCCCAAACTTATAAGCTTTTTCACATTTCCGCCATATATAGGAAAAGAAGCCTACTTTGTTACCACATTTCGAACATTTGTTAGCATAATTTTTAGTAATTTTTACAGTCCCTTTTAGTGTCACATACATCTATAGAACATTTCATACTTGTCACATTCTAAGAGCCATCCTGACAGGTATATTTTCAAATTTGAATTAAATGCTTAATATCAAACATTCCTTGCAAAACAGTATGAGCTTTGGCTCATAAAGAAGAAATAAAGGGGGAGAGAAACCCTGTTTTGTATTTCCGGCACTTACAATTATATTGCCTATGTGCCTATAGAAGAAAAGAAAAAAAGAGAAAAAAATTCAGCCACTGCTTCTCCTTTCCCTTCCCCAGTCTTCTTAAGGTGGTCTCATATCGAGGCTTGCTGCATCTTGTTGTTCCCGTAGACTTGTGTTCTGTCCAGTTGGCCTTTGGCATAGAAAGTGCAGCTGTACTACACAATGGTATAAACTTTTGCCCAAAGCTTATAAACTTTTTCACGTTTCCACCACGTTTAAGAAGAGAACACTTGTTTACATAGTTTACATAGTTGTTTACATAGTTCTTAACAATTTTAACAGTCATTTTTGGTGTCCCATAACATCTGTAAAACAATTTATACTTAACGCAATCTTAGAGCCATCCATATTTCCACCACATTTAGGAAAAGAGGCCTACTTAGTTGTACAGAAGAAAAATATATGTTGTTATATAAATATAAATTATATAAGCATAAGCTGTTAATACAAAAAATGGTAAAATAAAGTCTTCGTTGGCCACATTTACACCTCCTCGATTAGGTGCTTCCCTTTAGTCATGCCTTAAGTTTAGACTGGGAGTCACTACGGAGATATATTCAATAATACAGATTCAGCTTGCATAGGAAATCTAGGACCCCACACTAACTACATAATAGTGTAAGCTTACAATGAGCAGTAAAATATAGTCTTCATCTGTTGTACTTAAACCCACTCCATTAGGTGTCTCCTTTTAGTTAAGCTTTAATTTTAGGCTGGAAGGTACTGCAGAGATATATTTAATAATACAGATTCAGCTTACTTAGAAGATCTTAGACCCCACATTAACTTCTTGACCCTAATAAACAGATTCAGCTTACATAGGAAATCTGACCCCATGTTGACTACACAATGGTATAGATTTTTGCCTCAAACTTATAAGCTTTATATTGCCTATGTGCCTATAGAAGAAAAGAAAAAAAAGAGAAAAGAATTCAACCACTGCTTCTCCTTTCCCTTCCCCGGTCTTCTTAAGGGGGTCTCATATCGAGGCTTGATGCATCTTGTTGATCCCATAGACTTGTGTTCTGTCCAGTTGGCCTTTGGCATAGAAAGTGCAGCTGTACTCTTTCCCACAGAGTATGCATCGCTGAATCTTGAGGCAGTTGCACTTCCTGGACTCCAATATCAATACAATTTTTTTCCCAAGAGGCTCCTTTAAATCGATTACTTTCACAGCAGATCCATATGTCTTTTGATGGACATGTTTTAGGCTTTAGTCAGCAACAATCTCAGACAATTTTGCAAATAGCCAGTCCTACACAGTCCTAAATGAGAGCAAAAGTCTGTTTTGACCTCCGATGCTCCTGGCACTGGCATGTGACGTGTTGAAGTCAGTAAAGCAGATATTCTCGTACTGGAGCAGAATTCTCACGAGATCCTCCCACACCCGGCTCGTATCTCTTATCTCTGAAAACCAAAACAACTGCAGTAAGAGCTATTGCTAATTAATTTGAGTTGATTTAAGTCCTTCTGCTTAGGAAAGAGAATTAGCCTGCCTCATAACGAGGTGGCTTCAGTCAGAGCGAAAGGGGGGGAAAAGACAAACGAAAAAACGTAGAGATACTTGCAGTCTCTGTGCTTAAATTGATATTTTGAAATATAGCAGATGTCCTCCCCTCAGTTCACGGCGTTCATTTGCAGTAAATCGTAGTAGAGTTGAAGTTGATTCTTAAGAAAGAAAGAAAGAAAGAAAGAAAGAAAGAAAGAAAGAAAGAAAGAAAGAAAGAAAGAAAGAAAGAAAGAAAGAAAGAAAAGTCCAAGATAGAATATGGCGGTCGTCCTCTTGACCCGAAACGCTGACAGCCTATAATCCAGGGAGATGTACTCCCTAAAGGATTGGAGACGGCCCGAAGAGTTCCCTAGGACTTCCTGGTTAGAAAGGTGAGGTGGGGTTTCCGTACCCCTCCTCTTTTCTGCCAATTGATTCCACAATTTGCCCCTGTAAGGCTTCAGTGCAATCCTCTCAGGACAATATCTTGGCCACCCCCCCTCCCAGCGAAGCTGGTTTTGAACCAGCCTCTACGCGAGCATTCTTAGAATTCTTGCGCATTAAAGCCCTTCTGATTCTTGTGGTTCTCCTGATGGAGATCTCCTTTTGCCTGTATGCCAATGCATGAGCCATCATCCTCAAAACAGTGGCACAAACACGTCCTGCAAGGATGGCCATACGTACCAGCAAGTAAATAATATAGTTCTCCATTGCAACATTGCTCTGGAAACAAAACGAAAAAAAAAATTAAACAGGCAAAAGTTAACACGGCAAGGGCGATCGCTAACAAACAGAAATGGTGCCCAGGTATGTGCATGTGTGCTTATAAGCAGGTAATGTGTGGGCATGTCCAGTGGGCATGTGTGCTTTGGTCTGGTTTACCCAGGAAAAATTTTTCTTCAAAGACGCGACGAATTATGGCTCTCTTTGGAACAATGAGTAAGCGCATATTCGTTACAATGTATGTTTTGGTATTTTTTTAAAAAATTAAAGGGAAAAGTTGTTTGCAGTTACACTAGCGGGTGTCTCCACTTGATGTCCTGCTTGATTGACGGCCAATTCTCATTCTCTATGAGGAACAGCATACCTCTGGGGGGGAAAGGTTGTAGTGTTTTCAAAAGGCTGTGTGCCCCTACGGAAATTTCTTGTTGAGGTCTCCATGTCCCTGAACTACAATTCCCATGAGGCCCTGCCAGCAACATGTACCAGAGTGGCAGTCACATTGCAGCTGACTATGGCCTGCCAATGAGTGTCTAGCGCAATGTAGGAAGTGCCCCCCTTATGATTTGCTGTTATAAGTCTTGCAAATGCATAATCATATGCAGAAAATATCAATGCAGTATCATAACACATGCATAAATGCATCCATTTTTTAAAATGATGATTTTAAAGGGTCAGCATACTGACTTTGATTAAAACCTGTATGTGCATCATAGCCCCTAGAGATCCTAAGTGATACTGAGGAAGTGAGGAAGTCCCTTCTGTGAGCAGACATATACCTTATTTTCACTAATGCTATCTTGCATTTTGCTTCTTGGCCTTTTGGCTAAGACGAAGTGTATAGCATTTGGGACTCCCCATGAAGAGGCCACGGGGATAGAAGGAAATGGTGTTGAGAAGAAAAGAAAAAGGAGAGTACTGGTAATTGGAGACTCCCTGCTAAGAGGAATGGATTGCCATGTGGCTGGGTCCGACCCCCTAACCCAAGAGGTGTGTTGCTTGCCAGGAGCATAAATTAAAGACGTTTCAGAACGGCTGTCCAAACTCCTCAAATCTACGGATCACTACCCATTTGTGATGGTCCACGTGGGTATGAATGACATGTCCGTGAATACCATCGCTCCTATTAAAACAGACTATCAAGATCTAGGGAGGAAGCTCAAGCAAATGTTGGCACAAGTGGTATTCTCTTCAATCTTGCCTATCAAGGGAAGAGGAATGCTTCGGAAGGGGAAGATAATGGAGGTGAATCAGTGGCTGCGTAGTTGGTGCCAGCAGGAGAGATTTGGTTTCTGGGACCATGGGATAGGCTTTCTTGAGGAAGGCCTACTAGCACCTGATGGACTGCACTTATCGAAGTTGGGGAAGAATGTGTTTGGCAGGAATCTGGGGAGATTCATCAGGAGAGCTTTAAACTGAAGCCACAAGGGGAAGGAGACGTTCAGCATAGGGGAGTGTAAGGAAGGAGACCGATCGGGGGCAGCCCAACCAGGAAGGCCAGCTCATAGGGAACCAAAAGTAAAAGGATTCAGATGCCTTTATACTAACACCCGAAGCATGGGCAATAAGAAGGAAGAGCTGAAACTTCTCATGCTGATGGAAAGGTATGATCTCGTGGGCATCACAGAAACTTGGTGGAATGATTCTCATGACTGGAATGTAATAGTGGATGGATATGAACTGTTCAGAAAAACAGAATAGATCGAAGAGGTGGAGGAGTGGCACTGTATGTGAGGAAAGGGCTTACCTGTCAGGAAATTCTAGTGAAGGAGAGCATATCTACAGTGGAAAGCATCTGGGTGAAAATAAGTGAGGGGAAAACAAACAGTGTGGTGGTTGGTGTCTGCTACCGACTGCCTGTTCCATAGGAACCTGGAACGTCAGATCCATGAATCAAGGCAAGCTGGACGTGGTTAAACAAGAAATGAGAAGACTGAACATCGACATTTTAGGAATCAGTGAACTAAAATGGACAGGAATGGGTGAATTTAATTCAGATGACCATCAGGTATACTACTGTGGACAAGAATCTCGCAGAAGAAATGGAGTAGCCTTCATAATCAATAAGAGAGTAGGAAAAGCAGTCTTGGGATACAATCCCCAAAATGACAGAATGATCTCAGTTCGAATCCAAGGCAAACCATTCAACATCACAGTGATTCAGGTCTACGCCCCAACCACTGCTGCTGAAGAGGATGAAGTTGATCAGTTCTATGAAGCCCTACAACACCTTCTAGAAGCAACGCCCAAAAATGATGTGCTTATCATCATGGGGGATTGGAATGCTAAAGTAGGAAGCCAAAAGATAACCGGGATAACAGGCAAGTTTGGCCTTGGAGTACAAAATGAAGCAGGGCACAGGCTGGTAGAATTTTGTCAAGAGAATACAATGGTCATAGCAAACACTCTTTTCCAGCAACCCAAGAGACGACTCTACACATGGACATCACCAGACGGTCAACACAGAAATCAGATTGACTATGTGCTCTGCAGCCAAAGATGGAAAAGTTCTATCCAGTCAATAAAAACAAGACCAGGAGCTGATTGTGGTTCAGATCATGAGCTTCTTGTTGCAAAATTTAGGCTTAAATTGAAGAAAGTAGGGAAAAGCACTAGGCCACTCAGGTATGAACTAAATCATATCCCCGACGAATACACAGTGGAGGTGACAAATAGATTTAAGGAATTAGATCTGATAGACAGAGTGCCTGAAGAACTATGGACGGAGGTTCGCAACATTGTACAAGAGGTAGCAACTAAAACCATCCCAAAGAAAAAGAAATGCAAGAAATCAAAATGGCTGTCTGAGGAAGCTTTACAAATAGCTAAGGAGAGAAGGGAAGTGAAAGGCAAGGGAGAAAGAGAAAGATACACCCAATTGAATGCAGAATTCCAGAGAAAAGCTAGAAGAGATAAGAATGCCTTCTTAAATGAACAGTGCAAACAAATAGAAGAAAACAATAGAATGGGGAGGACCAGAGATCTTTTCAAGAAAATTGGAGATATGAAGAGAACGTTTCATGCAAAGGTGGGTATGATAAGGGACCAAAATGGTAGGGACCTCACAGAAGCAGAAGAGATTAAACAAAGGTGGCAAAATTATACAGAAGAACTATACAAGAGCGAGCTTAACATCCCTGATGACCACAATGGGGTAGTTACTGACCTGGAGCCAGACATCCTGGAATGTGAAGTCAAATGGGCCTTAGGAAGTCTGAGCAACAATAAAGCTAGTGGTAGTGACAGCATTCCAGTTGAACTATTCAAAATCTTAAAGGACGATGCAGTAAAAGTGCTACACTCAATATGCCAGCAAATTTGGAAAACTCAACAATGGCCACAGGATTGGAAAAGGTCAGTTTACATTCCAATCCCAAAGAAGGGCAATGCCAAAGAATGTTCAAACTACCGCACCATTGCACTAATTTCTCATGCTAGCAAAGTTATGCTCAAAATCCTACAAGCTAGGCTCCAGCAATATGTGGACCGAGAACTTCCAGAAGTACAGGCAGGATTTCGAAGAGGCAGAGGAACTAGAGATCAAATTGCCAACATACGCTGGATCATGGAGAAAGCTAGGGAGTACCAGAAGAACGTCTACTTCTGCTTCATTGACTATGCTAAAGCCTTTGATTGTGTGGAGCACAACAAATTGTGGCAAGTTCTTAAAGAGATGGGAATACCAGAGCATCTTATTTGTCTCTTGAGAAATTTATATGCAGGTCAAGAAGCAACAGTGAGAACTGAACATGGAATCACTGACTGGTTCAAAATTGAGAAAGGAGTTCGGCAAGGCTGTATACTGTCGCCTTGCCTATTTAACTTGTATGCAGAGCACATCATGAGAAATGCGGGATTAGAGGAGTCACAAATTGGGATCAAGATTGCAGGGAGAAATATCAACAACCTCAGATATGCAGATGATACCACTCTAATGGCAGAAAGTGAAGAGGAACTAAAGAGCCTGTTGATGCGGGTGAAGGAGGAGAGTGCAAAAGTTGGCTTGAAACTCAACATCAAGAAAACAAAGATCATGGCATCCGGCCCTCTCAATTCCTGGCAAATAGAAGGGGAAGAAATGGAGATAGTGACAGATTTTATTTTCCTGGGCTCCAAGATCACTGCAGATGGGGACTGCAGCAAAGAAATTAAAAGACGCTTGCTCCTGGGGAGGAAAGCTATGGCAAATCTAGACAGCATCCTAAAAAGCAGAGACATTACCCTGCCAACAAAAGTGCGTTTAGTCAAGGCTATGGTCTTCCCAGTTGCAATGTATGGCTGCGAAAGTTGGACCATAAGGAAGGCCGAGCGTCAAAGAATTGAGGCTTTTGAACTCTGGTGCTGGAGAAGACTCTTGCGAGTCCCTTGGACTGCAAGGCGAACAAACCGGTCAGTCCTAGAGGAGATCAGCCCTGACTGCTCTTTAGAAGGCCAGATCCTGAAGATGAAACTCAAATATTTTGGCCACCTCATGAGAAGGAAGGACTCCCTGGAGAAGAGCCTAATGCTGGGAGCGATCGAGGGCAAAAGAAGAAGGGGACGACAGAGAATGAGGTGGCTGGATGGAGTCACTGAAGCAGTAGGTGCAAACTTAAATGGACTCCGGGGAATGGTAGAGGACAGGAAGGCCTGGAGGATCATTGTCCATGGGGTCGCGATGGGTCGGACACGACTTCGCACATAACAACAACAACAACCGACTGCCTGACCAACGAGACGATGTGGATGCTGCACTTTGTGAGCAGCTTGAGAAAATATCATTGTCATCATGGGTGACTTCAATTTCCCAGATGTGTGCTGGGAATCAAACTCTGCAAAGCGTCCTCAGTCATGCAAGTTTCTGACCTGCCTGGCTGACAATTTAATTTATCAAATGGTAGATGAACCCACAAGAGGTTCAGCCATACTGGACTTAATACGGACCAACAGGCAAGAGTTGGTGGATGAGGTGAAGGAGGTGGGGACCCTAGGGGGAAGTGACCATGTCCTCATAGAATTCCTTTTGAGATGGGGAGGCAAGGAAGCTTGTAGCCAGATGCGGATGTTGGATTTTCATAGGGCAAACTTTAATAAACTTAGAGACATGATGAGTGTCATACCATGGACAAGAATGCTGGAAGGGAAGGGAGCATGTGAAGGGTGGGCACTACTCAAACAAGAGCTATTGCATGCTCAATCAATGACTATCCCAGAAAGATGAAAACACTGCAGGAGCTCTAAGAAGCCTATTTGGATGAACAGAGAACTTCAAGAGGAACTAAGAAGGAAAACGGAGATGTTCAGGAAATGGAGGGAAGGACAGAGCTCTAACGAAGAGTACCTACATGTTACTAGGCACTGTAGATCAATCATCAGAAAGGCCAAAGCTGAGAGTGAGCTAAGATTGGCCAGGGAAGCCCATTGTAACAAGAAAAGATTTTTCAGTTATGTGAGGAGCAAACGTAAAGTAAAGGAGGCAATAGGCCCACTGTTGGGTGTGGATGGACAAACTCTAACGGAGGACGCAGAGAAAGCAGAAAGTCTCAGCACCTATTTTACATCTGTTTTTTCCCATGGGTCAAAGGGTTTAGGCACATTTAGAGATGGCAGTAGCCAAGAGATAGTGTCTGGGTGGCAGGTTGACATGGATAGAGAGGTTGTTGAGAGGCATTTAGCTGCACTGGATGAGTTCAAATCCCCTGGGCTGGATGAAATGCACCCGAGAGTGCTCAAAGAACTTTCCGGAGAACTTGCAGAACCCTTGTCCATCATCTTTGGGACCTCTTTAAGGACTGGAGATGTCCCGGAGGACTGGAAGAGAGCAAACGTTATTCCAATCTTCAAAAAAGGGAGGAAGGATGACCCGGGAAACTATAGATCAGTGAGTCTGACCTTTGTTGTGGGTAAGATAATGGAGCAGATATTAAAAGGAGCGATCTGCAAACATCTGGAGGACAATTTGTTGATCCAAGGAAGTCAGCATGGATTTGTCTCCAACAGGTCCTGTCAGACCAATCTGGTTTCCTTTTTTGACAAAGTGACAGGTTTGCTGGATCGTGGAAATTAGGTTGATATCATTTACTTGGATTTTAGTAAAGCTTTAGATAAGGTTCCCCATGATGTTCTGATGGATAAATTGAAGGACTGCAATCTGGATTTTCTGATGGTTAGGAGGATAGGGAATTAGTTAGAGAACCACACTCAAAGAGTTGTTGTCAATGGTGTTTCATCAGACTGGAGGGAGGTGAGTAGTGGGGTAGCTCAGTGCTCGGTGCTCAGTCTGGTACTTTTTAACATATATATTAATGATCTAGATGAGGGGGTGGAAGGACTACTCATCAAGTTTGCAGACAACACCAAATTGGGAGAACTGGCAAATACTCCAGAAGATAGAGACTGAGTTCAATGAGATCTGAACACAGTGGAAATATGGGCAAAATGAGAACAAGATGCAATTTAATAAAGATAAGTGTAAAGTTCTGCATCTGGGTCAGAAAAATGAAAAGCATGCCTACTGGATCGGAGATACGCTTCTAGGTAACACTGTGTGTGAACGAGACCTTGGGGTACTTGTGGATTGTAAACTAAACATGAGCAGGCAGTGTGATGCAGCGGTAAAAAAGGCAAATTCCATTTTGGGCTGTATCAACAGGGGCATCACATCAAAATCACAAGATGTCATAGTCCCATTGTATACGGCAGTGGTCCCCAACCTGCGGGCCGCGGCCCGGCAAGCTTGCGGCCCGGGAAGCTACTTACTGCGGGAGGGCGGGAAGAGGGAATCAGGGCCGGGCTGCGCCCGTGCAGGCCGTGCCCGCGCGGCCCGGCCCGCGGGCGCGGCCCGATCCGCGGGCGTGGCTCGCGGGTGCGGCCCGATCCACGGGTGTGGCTTCCGGGCGCGGCCCGATCCGCGGGCACGGTCCCCGCGGGCGCGGCCCGATGCCCTGCCGGTCCCCAGCCTAATAAAGGTTGGGGACCACTGGTATACGGCACTGGTCAGACAACACCTGGAGTACTGTGTGCAGTTCTGGAGGCCTCACTTCAAGAAGGACGTAGATAAAATTGAAAGGGTACAAAGGAGAGTGATGAGGATGATCTGGGGCCAAGGGACCAAGCCCTATGAAGATAGATTGAGGGACTTGGGAATGTTCAGCCTGGAGAAAAGGAGGTTGAGAGGGGACATGATAGCCCTCTTTATTTGAAAGGTTGTCATTTGGAGGAGGGCAGGATGTTGTTCCCATTGGCTGCAGAGGAAAGGACACACAGTAGGTTGGATACACACTTTTCTTGGATGCTTTAGGATGCTTTGGGCTGATCCTGCATTGAGCAGGGGGTTGAACTAGATGGCCTGTATGGCCCCTTCCAACTCTATGATTCTATGATTCTGTGATTCTGTGATTCTATGATTCTAACTTACTCTGGAGCGATTTTTAAAAGCCAAAGAGAGAAAAAACAAACCAGTTGGATGTGAGAAAAAATATTTTGTTTATTGAATAAATATTAATAATTCAAATAATTAAGAATAGAGAAAAAATAATACTGTGAGCACTCCAAGAAAATGGCTGCCATGACTGTTGACACCACAACAAATTGGCTGCCATAGCTGTGGTGCCTGTCGCAGAACATTAGAAGATTCTAGAGAACATGAGGAGGTTCCAAGCCAAACGTCCTCCTGTGATGGAGACACTGCTCTCCATAGGCATAATGATGATGTGTCTGTCTCTATTCTGCTCTCCTTCATACAGAAGTGAAAGACCATGGCCTGGCACATGTACAGCCAACAGTGACCCACTGTTTCTCCAGCTGGTAGGTTTGCTCACAGCCCCTGTACTTGCGTCGGATCACCAGGATCTCCTGTTGAATAGGGACAGAGCTCATGCTGTAGTTCTCCTTTCCCTTGGCATCCACACAGCCAATATGGCGGCATGTGGCCTCAGCAATCCTGGAGGGGAACCTGTTGGGATCTTCATTAATGCTGTGGGCAAAAAAGATAAATATCATGAGCTGCATAAAACGCTCACACTTTTCCTAATCATAGACTCTGAGGAGGGCACGAGAAAAGAGACCCACATGGCATCCATGGCTGTGTTTTGCATATTTGCTAAGTGGATATTTCAGACGTTCAAACACATTTTGACCTCGAGTTACCAGGTAGGCCAACTTTCCAGTGTGGTGGCCTTTGCCAATGATGTAATGACATTGCTGATGTCATTGCCCGTGCCCCTGGAAGTGACATCTGGACATCACTAGAGGACCCTGGGGATGTTCTGACATCTCCCAGTGATGCTGCTGCTGACCCTCCTTCTTTTTTGCCATTTCCCTTCTCCCCACCGGGCAGCTGTAGCGGGCAGGCACTATCTGCCCTCCAGCAGATAGGGAGGAATGGTAGGGCTATCTTGACATGAAAGAAATTGAACATAGCATGTCCACACTAAGAACATGTTCCAAGCTTGCCTCATTTAACGCTTATTAAATAGGACTTAATTGAGGCTTTAGTTTTTGGAATCAGCTTGTAGGGCACCCTTGAAAACTGGCAATGTTCCTGCAGTTTGAAATTCTGACCATGTTTAAAAGTGAGTTCCTAAATTTGACTTTAAAAAAAAATTAAAATTGCAGTGTTGTGATTTTTTTTGTGGTATAATTTGATTAAGTATAGTGTCCTACATAGGAAAATTCTATGTGGTAAACAAGCCAAAAGAAAAAGCTCACCCTCCTGGCCAAAGAGGGGAAAAAAGGACAGAATATTGAATAAAAGCAGTTGAAGTAGGCTTGCCATCTCTGGGGTGGGAAACCCAGGGAGACTTTGGGGTGGAGCCCGGAGTAGGCAGGATTTGGGGCAGGGGCCTCAGTGGAGTGTAATGCTATGGAGTCCACCATACTTGGAGCAGATGCCTTTGGAAATCTACAGCATAGTGGGTTCTGACACAAAATGGCTGCCACAGAAGGCAAAACCTGCCTCAGAATGGCTGCCACAGCTTCCCTTCGGTCACATAGGGAAGATCTTTGTGCAATGTTCGCAAAAAGATTCTCAGCTGATCAGCCCCCTTGTTGGGCAGTAGCCCCACTTTGCTTTGCCCACCCAGAAAGTTGGGGTCTCTGGATTAGAGAATCAAAACTGAGTGCTGAAAACAGATTCAGAATAATACCTGTAGTCCCATGGAGAGGTTGATCGTTTGCTGGCGTCAGGCGCGACTCTGTGAGGCTGGCTTGTGTTGATGCTGCTTATATTGATGTTCACACTTTGAGGGAATTCCTGCTCATCCAGTTCCAGGCAATCTGGCGCTTTACTGCTCCTTTTGGTAACCAGAACGTTCCCAACTGCAAAGCTCCTCAGCATTGCCACTAGGATCAGAGTGGCAAGCAGCGGTCTGAACTACAAGCAAAATATACAGAACAAATCCTTAGAATGCATCCCTTTGTCCTGTATTGTATTCACTTCTCTTTCTGTAGTCCACATTCATCTTGGTTACCTTGCTAAATGGGGAGTCATGGGCATATAGGTTTTGTCAGGGGGGGGGCAGGGTAAGAAAGTCATGCCCTGTGGTCAGGAAATGCCCCTATCGCTGAGCCTTCACAGAATCAGCCTCTCTGTCAGATGGCTATCCAGCCTTTGCTAAAAATTTCCAAAGATGGTAAACCCACCACCTCCCTAGGAAGCGTGGTCCACTGAGAAACCGCTCTAACCGCCAGGAACCTCTTCCAGATGTTTAGACGGAATTTCTTTTGCATTAATTTCATCCCATTGGTTCTGGTCCATCCCTCCGGGGCAAGAGAGAACAACTCTGCTCCATCTTCTACATGGCAACCTTTTAAATACCTACTGCTTGGCCATTTTCTTTGGAGATATTGGGAACTGAACTTGGGACCTTCTGCATGCCAAGCAGTGGCTCTTCCACTGAGACACCGCCTCACCCCATTGGTGTAAATGTGTGATATGGAGCATGGATGAACCCCAGGACTTGCACATGGTCCAGGTTTGTACATGTTGGACTTCCCTTCTCCTGCTAACACTATTTAAATGTTGAGAACTGCATTTAAAATATAAATTATTTCTTTAAATTTATATCAGAATTTTTTCTGTACAATTTTCCAATTCAAAATTCCCTAGAAAACTGACATCATCTTTTTGCACTCGGCACAATCTAGTTTATTTACGACTGAAAAAAACCTTTCTCAGCAGTCAGGTTCTTTGGTGTCTAGTCTTTTCTTTTTGATTTATATGGCTTACGCAGCTTATGTGGTTTATGCATGACTTTGCTTGATCCCGATAAAGGCATTATTTAAGTACTAGTTGCAAAGCCTATTCCTAAGAACTGGCTTTCAAAGGCCCCACTGGCCACCCTGCCCATGCCACTTAAGATCGCAGCTGGATCAAGTGGTGCAGGCAGGGGCTGGCTAGCTTGTCAGCAGGCCGAGGACAGAGCTCGTTAGCAGGGCAGGACAGGATGGAGCTCGTGAGCACAGGGTGGGAGGTCGTTAGCAGCCCTGGATGGAGGTCATTAGCACAGGGTGGGATGAAGGTTGTTAGCAGCCTGGAACTGAGCTTGTTAGCGGGCTGGATTGTTGCACTGAAATTTGTTTTAGCAATTTGGCTTTTATTTTTTTCCCACTGGGAATAACACTTGCATGGAATTAGTGTAGGTCAGGGACTCTTTTTAAAAATAATATAAGAAAATGAAACACTATGGTAACTTCTGAAGCTCTAATCCAGCCTTTCTCAACTTTTTACCATTGAGAAACTCCTGAAACATTCTTCAGGCTTTGAGGATCCCCAGATGTGGTACAATTATGCATAATATGGTTGGGAAGCAGAGCTGTGTATGCACCTACCTGGGGCCCCTCCCCTTCCAATCCCCTCCAGGCCCATCACAGGTCATTTGGGGAGGGGGGTATATGGTCATATCACCCAATAAATGTTGAACAAATTTTTAAAAATTAGAATCATAGAATCATAGAATCATAGAATCATAGAATCATAGAATCATAGAATCATAGAGTTGGAAGGGACCATACAGGCCATATAGTCCAACCTGCTCAAGGCAGGATCAGCCCAAAGCATTCTAAAGCATCCAAGAAAAGTGTGTATCCAACCTTTGCTTGAAGACTGCCAGTGAGGGGAAGCTTATCTTATCTTTATTAAATTACATCTTGTTATCATTTGCCCATTTTTCCATTATGTTCAGATCTTGTTGAACTCTGTCTCTGTCTTCTGGATAATAATTAAAATAATTAAAAATTATCTAACTTCCACTCATTTTTGAAACCTTTCCAGGGTTGACAAGAAACTTTGTTTAGGAAAGCCTGCTTTTATCTATTTTTAATTCTCTTGATTGTACCAGGCATAGGAAAGGAAGTGCTTTTTTTGTTACGATGCAAGCAGGGAAAACCATATTGTAAAAATTCTGTGACACGTTTTCACTTTATTTGCCTACGGCATTTTTATCCCACCTTTTTTCTGAGGAGCTCAGGATGGTTTCTCTCAGTTATCTTTTCACAAGAACCTATAAGGTAGGCTCAGCTAAGAGAGGCTGATTGGCTCAGAGTCAGCCAATGAGCTTCATAGTAGCCGGGGTGGTGTTAACCCAGGTCCCCTGTTCCTTCAGCACTCTAGGTCCTCGCCATTCTGTCTGTCTTGTAGAACCAGTTCAAAGTGTTTGCTATTTTAACCTTAATGTAAGACACCTAATTTGCATTAATTGTATCAGAATTGTATCAGAAATCGAAGAAAGGGTTGTGTACTAATCAGAAAAAAGGCCAAACCCACACCTGAATCATTTTCTTTTCGGAGGAATTGAGGTAAAGCTTATCATGAGACAGGATTAGCATTACCACTGATAAACATGTACGCACCAGCGTTTTACTAATGGCAAAATAATGGATAGCCCAATTCTTGCCTCCTTGTCATTAACAAAATACATCTATGTATCTGTTCCTCATAATATATTTCTGGTAAGGGCTAGGAGGTAGAGCTGGTCTCATAGCTTAAGTGCCACTCAGTGTTTAACATCTACTCAGGGTGTCTGTCCCACCTCTGAGTGCCTCCTCGTCCAATTGGCTTGCCTGTCTGTCCAGTGGCCAGTCAATCACCTTCTGTCCCCCACCCTTGACCACCCCCTCCTCTTTCCACTTCCCTCTGAGGCTTGGAGGCTGCTCCTGCCAGTGAGTTCCCTAACAGCTGCCTGCAGCCTTTCCAGGTCCTGTAGGGAAGGGGAGGCTGTCTGCAGAGTTCTTCCACCCCATCCCCCTAATCTAGCACCTGTTGTATTCCTGAACGCAACGGGCTTGGCCCCTAGTGTATGAATAGAAGTCAGTAGCCCTAGAAATAAGTCAGGGTGTGGTACAATTTGCATTAAGAATGTATATATTTTTTTGCCCAAAGAAACATTACAAAGGTTTAGAGTGGATCAAAATTCAGAAGACAACTGAAAAAAATGGTCCTCTTATACCTGACTTCCCACATAATTCTTGATTGATATGTGTTTATATGTGTAATTCATTGTTTTTAATGAATTTCAGCCTTTCTTTCTGATTGTGCTGTGTATTTCCTGTTTGCCCTAATCACTTCCTCTCACAGAAGAGAATGAAGTTGAGTTCTGCTGATCCCCCCCCCTCTCACTGCAGCACCCACTTCAGTCCCCCTGGGCCCCATAGGGGCACAATTTGTCGGGGATCAAAGGAAAGGAAAATTGCCGTTTCTACAGCATAACTCTATGCATGCTGCATAGGATCCAATCAACTCTTGCTTTTCATAGTTTCCTGCTAGCAGGAGAAAGCAAAAAGATTTTGAAAAGGCACCTGAGATATTCAGTTTAATAAATCAGCCTTAGGAAACCAGGGCTGTACTCACCAATTTAGCACTTGTTATGAAGAATTTCATGTTGAAGTCCTTTGTACGTGTTCGTTGATGGGATGGGCTGAGTGATGCTGATGGTCCTAACTTCATGGCTTTTTATAAGGACTATCCCTGCTGTCCTACTTTCCCTGTTTTAGAAGGTAATCCCCCTACATTACCCCCTTGATTGTGGTTCTGGTTCTGGACACTGACGTGCGTTGAACCATAAATTCCACTCCATCATGCTGTTTGATTAGAAAGAACAGGAAATGAAGCTTGGTTTGGGTGACTAATAGTCCTGACTGTTACCTGAAGGCTCTTGGTTAGTTCAACGTAATGCTTTACTCTATATTACCTTTGGGGAAAACAAATATCATTTTGTGTATGAGTGAAGTTTTTGGGATGGTGGCGTATTCTCATAAAAGCAACCTGGGTAATTGGATAGACGGGGGTGGGGGGGCATGACACCTAGATTCTCAACAGCAGTGAAGAAGAAAGAATTAGGACAGGGGCAGATTGTCTGACATGGGTGAGAAAAATGGCTAGAGTTCTTTGTTCTGCATATCCAGGAACGGTGCTGGTCCTTCTAGTACTTGGTCAATATAGCAGAGGTATGGCCAGTCATAGGTTATACAGAGCGCAGCCACTAAATTTCCCAAGGAGTATATTGCAGAAAAGAAAAAGAGCTGAACTTTCTATTACCTGAAGAAGTCACTCATGTGCTTTCACCCTCTAGAAAGCTCCTTCCATCACTCTGAGAGTCTTTTATTGAAATACCTCTTGGCAGGGCTAGTACATGTAGTACAGGTAGTACATCCAGGTAGTACATGTAGCACATGCTCTCCCCCCCCCCCCCTAGATCAGGGCTGTACCCTCTCTTCTCTGCCCTTTTCCCTCTTTAAGGATACTCAGAAGGGAAACATGCCACCACGGGGAACCCCTCTGCCTTTAGTCTGGCTGCTCCCACCACAATTGCATTCTGCTAGGACCCCACAAGTCCTTAAACTGGCTCTGTAGTACTCAGTGTTGGAAGTGAGTTGCATATGACAGAACTTTGCTACAGTGCATGAGACTCTATTGTGCCTTGTGGTTTAGGGATTTCATAATATTTCATATTATTTCATAATATGCAAAACTGATTAGACTGCACAGTTTTTAATGTATATTTTATCAAATTTATCGTTTACTTGTATAGAACTTACACATCTTAGTGGTCAAAGGTGTGTTTTTTTTGTATGTTGGAAATTTGCTGGTCAATGACAGTATTAAATTGGTTGGTTGATTGTGGCAAATTTACATTTATTCAAGTAGAGAAAGGAGGGAGAGAGAAGCCTCATCAAAAAAGTCCTTACCCTCTCACAAATGGCCTGTGTGAAGGCCTGTAAGGCATTGATTGTCTCTACAGGAGAGAGTTGCAGAAAGCCCTTTCTCCATGGCAGGCCATGTGGCTAGCGTGAGATGACAAAGGGCGAGTGGAGGGGTCAGAGGGTAGCTCCCAGGTGAAGACAAAGAGGCATCCCGTTCAAGGAGATAAAACTCATACACACTTAGAATGATTTAGCACTCCCCAAGGTCCAGGCGTGCTGAGTCATTCACTTCTTTGCACAGTCATAGAATCATAGAATCATAGAGTTGGAAGGGGCCATACAGGCCATCTAGTCCAACCCCCTGCTCAACGCAGGATTAGCTCTAGAATCCTAAAGCATCCAAGAAAAGTGTGTATCCAACCTTTGCTTGAAGACTGCCAGTGAGGGGGAGCTCACCACCTCCTTAGGCAGCCTATTCCACTGCTGAACTACTCTGACTGTGAAATTTTTTTTCCTGATATCTAGCCTATATCGTTGTACTTGAAGTTTAAACCCATTACTGCGTGTCCTCTCCTCTGCAGCCAACAGAAACAGCATCCTGCCCTCCTCCAAGTGACAACCTTTTAAAGAGGGCTATCATGTCCCCTCTCAACCTCCTTTTCTCCAGGCTGAACATTCCCAAGTCCCTCAACCTATTTTCATAGGGCTTGGTCCCTTGGCCCGAGATCATCTTCGTCGCTCTCCTCTGTACCCTTTCAATTTTATCTACGTCCTTCTTGAAGTGAGGCCTCCAGAACCGCACACAGTACTCCAGGTGTGGTCTGACCAGTGCCGTATACAATGGGACTATGACATCTTGTGATTTTGATGTGATGCCTCTGTTGATGCAGCCCAAAATGGCATTTGCCTTTTTTACTGCTGCATCACACTGCCTGCTCATGTTTAGTTTACAATCCACAAGTACCCCAAGGTCTCGTTCACACACAGTGTTACCTAGGCATGCTTTTCATTTTTCTGACCCAGATGCAGAACTTTACACTTATCTTTATTAAATTGCATCTTGTTCTCATTTGCCCATTTTTCCATTGTGTCCAGATCTCGTTGAACTCTGTCTCTATCTTCTGGAGTATTTGCCAGTCCTCCCAATTTGGTGTCATCTGCAAACCTGATGAGTAGTCCCTCCACCCCCTCATCTAGATCATTAATAAATATGTTAAAAAGTATGTGTGTCAGACTGCAAACTGCAAACTGCATACAGAAGGGCCTCTTGCACCTTCGAGGACCTTGGGCTTCTTCACAAGGGGGGAACCTTATGCCCACTTCCAGGCCACTTGGAAGACAGCTACCCATGGATGCAAATTAGGTAGGTGTGTGTGTGTGTGTGTGTGTGTGTGTGTGTGTGTGTGTAAAGGAAGCAGATAGTCCTGGAACTTCACAAGACTGAAGACACACCCACATACCCACCGCAATATTGGTTGATATTGCCTGAAGTTAGCATAAAAACAGATCTGGGCTTTCCAGCCTCTAAGTGGGGTCTGGAAATATCCTGGAATTACAGCTGGTCTCCAGACTACTAACCATATTGATTTATTCATTCAAACCATTTATTCCACTTCTCCTGGAGAAAATGACTACTTTGTAAAGTGGACCATGTAGCGTTTTATCTCAACAGTGTCCCTACCCTTCTTAAACCCCCACTTTCCCAGACTCTGCCCTCAAATGTCCAAGGATTTCTGAACTCGGGATTGGTGACCCTAGCACGTGCCTCTCCAACATCGGAGAGTTGGGGATTCCCAACCAGGGCTTCTTGAGAATGATATAGATTATATAGATTTGTGGAACACAATTGAGAACACAAATACAGATTTGTGGAACACACTTTAGCCACAGTCTGTCTATGGTTTATTTTTAAGTCAGGCAGAATGTATCTTGAGTTCATTGTTGGCTGCTGTGGCACTATGTGTATAGTTATTTCTTTGTCTCTCAAAGAAACCTTGAATTTGTCAAAAGCAGATAGCTCCTGAATGTAGCATCGCTCCATATAAAGGAATGTATTCTTTGAAACAAAGAGCGAGAAAATTGTAATCAGATATATAGCCATCCGTGATAGGTCAGATTGTACGCCCTTCATCGTTGACCTGATTGGTCAAAGGGAGTGATCTTCAGGATACCTCATGATGACGTATCAAGGTCTTAAAAATGAGCTGCACTGATGCAGACTTCAGAGAATGCACCAATTAGCTTTCTCCATGCTTGCAAACATGTATCCTAAATAAATCCTCTTGCTGCTTAGCTGTCTTTGTTGTGGTCTTGTAAATTTTACACTGCATGATCCATAACAAGAACTCCCCAGGCCCCCCCCCCAGCCTTTCCCCTCTATCCTGCCTTAATAAACCTGGGGGTATGATTCTTGCGTGGTTACTGTGCTTGGGAAAGGGGGCAGAGCCTGGATGCCTAATCCTGCCTCAAACTACTTCCTTTCTCCCCCCCAACCCCCATCGGACATGGCAGGGAGGTATGGCCAGCTGACCTCACTTCCAGCCTAGTTCTGGGGCTCCTTGAAGTTTGAAAAAATATTTCAGGAACTCCTCCTCAGTCAAAAGGTTGAAAAAGGCTGGCATACAGAGTTGAATAGGAAGGCATAATTCCCTGTGGGTGACCTGACCTGGCAGTCCACCCTCCTTCCTCAGAAATATCTAATTGATAAGTCGGTCAAGATGGAAGAAAGGAAATCCTTCAAGTAGGTTAATCAATTTAAATCTGGAGTCTTAAGAACACTTTCCTGGAAGTAAGCCAACTGAAAAGAATGGGACTTGAATGGGTTACAACTTTCCTCTTCAATTAAAAAAAAAAAAGGGAGGAAGGATGTCCCGGGAGACTACAGACCAGTGAGTCTGACCTCTGTTGTGGGGAAGATAATGGGGCAGATATTAAAGGGAGCGATCTGCAAACATCTGGAGGACAATTTGGTGATCCAAGGAAGTCAGCATGGATTCGTCTCCAACAGGTCTTGCCAGACCAACCTGGTTTCCTTTTTTGACCAAGTAACAGGTTTGCTGGATCGGGGAAATTCGGTTGATGTCATTTACTTGTATTTTAGTAAAGCTTTTGACAAGGTTCCCCATGATGTTTTGATGGATAAGTTGAAGGACTGCAATCTGGATTTTCAGATAGTTGATAGGGAATTGGTTAGAGAACCACACTCAAAGTGGTGTTGTCAATGGTGTTTCATCAGACTGGAGGAAAGTGAGTAGAGGGGTACCTCAGGGCTCGGTGCTCGGCCCGGTACTTTTTAACATATTTATTAATGATCTAGATGCGGGGGTGGAGGGACTACTCATCAAGTTTGCAGATGACACCAAATTGGGAGGACTGGCAAATACCCCGGAAGATAGAGACAGAGTTCAACGAGATCTGAACACAATGGAAAAATGGGCAAATGAGAACAAGATGCAATTTAATAAAGATAAGTGTAAAGTTCTGCATCTGGGTCAGAAAAATGAACAAACTTTCTTAAATGAAGAAACTTTCATTCCATGAGTTTTCTTATTTAGAAATGGAGGTTTCTCACACCAGGGCTCCCTCTGCTTAGCCTCTAAGATCTGTTGAGATGGGGCTAGCCTGGTGGTTTATGCCACCAAAATGAAAAAGATTCTTTGTTAGCAGCTATGACTGTGTATATGACAAGAAGCTCAAAAGGAAACATACGGAAGTTAGCATTTGCTATAACCTGATAAGGGATTCTGAATGTTAAAACAGTTCTTCTTATTCAGCATTGACAACGCTAATGATTTGTAGATACGAAAATACACACAGATACCTGAGATGAGTAATATGTGTCCACTGCCTGAATCTTATCTCAGCTATAATTGCCCAGTTAATTATGGATCTGAATTGAGCTAAACCTCCCTGGCAATTAAACTCTCCCCCCTCTACTTAAGGGATCCTAGCCAGGCGGCTATGGACTCCCAGGGGTCCGCAAGTGAAAAGCATGACTACTGGATGGGGGATACGCTTCTAGGTAACACTGTGTGTGAACGAGACCTTGGGGTACTTATGGATTGTAAGCTAAACATGAGCAGGCAGTGTGATGCAGCGGTAAAAAAAGGCAAATGCCATTTTGGGCTGTATCAACAGAGGCATCACATCAAAATCACAAGATGTCATGTTCCCATTGTATGGAACCGGACCACACCTGGAGTACTGTGTGCAGTTCTGGAGGCCTCTTCAAGAAGGATGTGGATAAAATTGAAAGGGCACAGAGGAGAGCGACGAGAATGATCTGGGGCCAAGGGACCAAGCCCTATGAAGATAGGTTGAGGGACTTGGGAATGTTCAGCCTGGAGAAAAGGAGGTTGAGAGGGGACATGATAGCCCTCTTTAAGTATTTGAAAGGTTGTCACTTGGAGGAGGGCAGGATGCTGTTTCCGTTCTCTGCAGAGGAAAGGACGCACAGTGATGGGTTTAAACTTCAAGTACAACGATATAGGCTAGATATCAGGAAAAAAAAATAATAGTCAGAGTAGTTCAGCAGTGGAATAGGCTGCCTAAGGAGGTAGTGAGCTCCCCCTCACTGGCAGTCTTCAAGCAAAGGTTGGATGCACACTTTTCTTGGATGCTTTAGGATGCTTAGGGCTGATCCTGCGTTGAGCAGGGGGTTGGACTAGATGGCCTGTATGGACCCTTCCAACTCTATGATTCTATGATTCTATGATTCTTAATATTGCAAATAACAGACTTTCCATTTGAATTATGCAAATATTTGATAATTTTCACTTCTGGTTTTAATGACTGCAAATAATCTTATAGATACTCTGGTTGGTAGATTTACCAACTCCAGGTTGGGAATTACCTAGGGTATTTGGGGAGTGGGATTTGGGGAGGGGGGACTTCAAAGGGGGTCAAATGCCGTACAGCAGCGGTCCGCAACCCTTCGGCTGCTGCGGACCGCTGCTCTGGAGTGGGGTGAGAGGGCGGCCCGGGGGCCCACGCACGCGCGGCATCCCCAGCGCAAACGTGCATGCGTGGACTGCTGTGCACACGTGTTTGCGCCTGGCAGGGGCACAAACGCGCGTGCGCGGCAGTCCGCGCATGCGCGTTTGCGGCGCTGCCATGTTGGCGGCCGCGGCTCCCCCTCCCGGCCCCTCCGGGCCGCCAGCAAATCGGCCGCTAAAGCTAAAGTGGACGATTAGCTTGTGGCTCGGCAAGCTTCTCTTCCCCCCCCCTCCCGAAACAAGAAGCTTGATGGGCCACGAGCTAATCGGCCGCTTTGGCGGCCGATTTGCTTGCGGCCTGGCGAGCTTCTGGCTTCGGGGGGGGGAGGGAAGAAGGAGCCGCGGCCCGGCACCGGGCCGCACCCCGCGGGTTGGGGACGACTGCCGTAGAGTCCACCTTCCAACATGGTCATGTTCACCAGGTGAATTGATCTCTATCACCTGGAGATCAGTTGTAAAAGTTGGAGATATCAAGCCACCCCCTGGAGGCTTGGTGTAATCTGGTGAGCAGGGTTTGATTTTCCAGTTCTCCACATGCAGCCAGCTGGGTGACCTTGGCTTGTTCTATTCCTGTAAGAACAGTTCTTAAAGGGCAGTCCTGTCTGAGCTCTCTCATCCCCATCTACACAGTGGGTCTGTTGTGGGGAGAGGAATGGAGAGGAATGGAAGGTAATTATAAGCTGCTTCAAGGCTCCTCCAGGTAGAGAAAAGTGGGGCAAAAGCCAACTCTTCTTCTACTGCAACCCTACCGATTTGTAATGTTTTTGTCAGTAAAATTATTCCTTTTGCAATCCATTAAGTAAGCTTTCCAGGCTCTGGGTGGTTTACATAAAAAATTTTTTGGAACATTTACATAGAACACCATCAATAACAATATAACAATATAATTATAACATACCAATAACATACCAACTTGAACAACTAGAGCAGTATTTCAACAATAACTGACACTCCCTTGGTAGGTTCGACCTCTCAATCTGTGGGGGGGGGGGGACCTGTAGATGTTATGGGCAAGTCGGCCTCTAGCAAATGCCTGGTGGAAGAGCTCCCTTTTGCAAGCGCTGCAGAATTGTGGAAGTTCCGGCAGGGCCCTGATCTCTTCAGTGTGTCATTTATGAATTTGCGCTAATTAAATACATACTAAGCTGTATAATATGTGTCTATTCCATGCACTTACACTCTAATTTACTGAAAGTAGGGGAAGGGGTTGAGGGGGTAAGACTCTGCTACAGACAATGGCCCAGTTGCTCTTAGTGAAGAGACAAAGTCTGCTCTGAAGGCTGTGAGTGGATGGGGTGGGCCTATTTCTGTCTAGAAAAGCACAGCCCTGACAGTATCATCAGTTTTTGACCAGCCTTCCTCAGCTATTTTACCATTGAGAAACCCCTGAAACATCCTTCAGGTTTCGAGAAACCCCAGAAGTGGCATCACTGTGCAGAATACAGCTGGGAAGCAGAGATGTGGGTTAGGGGCCACTCCCCTTCCCCACCCGGGGCCACTCCCCTTCCAGGCCCATCACTGGCCATTTTGGGAGGGGGTGGGCGGGTCAACATGACCATACATAGTCATCTCACCCAATACATATTTAACGCATTTTTAAAAATACACTAAAAAACTAATTAATTCCCATCCATTTGGAAAGACCTTCCTGGGCTGTCAAGAAACCCTGGCTGAGGAAGCCTGTTCTCGACAGTGCCTCTATAAACAGAGTCATCTCATTGTCTGCGTGTGCATTAAGAACCATCAAGTCACTTATGATTTATGGGAAACCTTTGGAGTAATGACCACCCAAGACTTCCTACCATCAAAAGCCTCGCTCAGGTCTTGCAGACTGAGAGCCACTGCTCCCTTGATGGAGTCCATCCATCGTACGTTGGGTCTTCCCCTTTTCCTGCTGCCTTTGGTTTTTCATAGCATGGTTGTCTTTTCCAGGGACTCTTGTCTTCTCATGATGGGAGCAAAGTAAGACAGCCACAGTTTAGTCATTTCATCTTCTCACATTTCACGGTCTTCATGTCTCATTAGTAGACGTTTCATGGGATATGGTTTAACTACGTGCCCATGAAGAGCTTCCACTGCCCATCTCCACAGATGAAGGCTCTGTTACAGGGGCAGGACATCTTTCTCCAGGTGTATTGGCAACCCTGCTAGTGGCGGTACAAGTATATAAAAATAATTCCTCTCCCCTCTCCCAACAATTCCCTAATTCCCTTCATTCTTGTCTGATTCACGAGTGTGCAGTGGAGCTTAGAATGTTAGCTACAGCTTCTAGGAATTCCAACCACAGTGAGATGAGGTAAATTGGATTGTTTCAATGGGGAAAATCTGCATTTATAGCAAGTGACCTCTGCCAAAAAATGTGCAGAACTTTATGGTGTGGAGATGGAGAATTTGACTTCATTTCAGAGTTTGGAACACTGAGGCTGGTAGAAACTCTTCCGCTGGAGAAAGACAGCTTTCTTTTCAGCCGCTTACTGAAAATAACTTGAAGAAATGTGGGTCTGGCTAAATGTTAGTCAAGGGAAGCTGATACATCTTCTATGTGTTCTCTGGTCTTCAGGGTGCCTTGGTCTTCTGTTTTTGCATGGAGTGGGTGAACAGCTAGGAGGCTGGTGGGAATGGACCCCCTCTGGGGTTCAAAATGTTTTTGGGTAAAGGCCTATGAGGCTTTGGGGCTCACCATGTCACCGTTTTGGTACATGGGATAGAAACAGTCCTGTTAACACATCAGAGCTTGGGACTCACCACAGATGGAGCCTCCACTAGCGGTGACACAAATTCTGGCAGGTGTTAACCTGTGTGGGTGGGCAGGTGCGGATTGTCAGGTAACCGTGGTGACTAACATTCAGTGATCTGCCTGTGTGGCCACAATGCAGATGGGATTAACAGTGGGGAGTAGAACCACAGCCCTGCTAAGACGCAGTGCTCCCTCCCTCCCATTTATTTATTTGTTTGTTTATTTATTTATTTATTGGATTTATATCCCGCCACTCCCGTAAGGCTCGTGGCTGGTCACAATCGATAAAACCTCCTTAAAACTCCTAGTACAATAAAACCCATCTAAAAGCCAACAGCCCCCAACCAACCCAATCAATCCAAGCGGTGGCAGCACTACAACCCAGTATCTCGCAGAGGAATAACAAATCAGTGTCAACTAACCCTGGAGGGGGGACCGATCTACCGTCAAGGCGCCAAGCTCAACCATAGGCCTGGTGGAAGAGCTCCATTTTGCAGGCCCTGCGGAAAGCTGGTAAATCCCGCAGGGCCCGCAGCTATTCCAGGAGCTCATTCCACCAGGTGGGGGCCAGGACTGAAAAGGCCCTAGCCCTGGTTGAGGCCAGACGTGCTTCCCAGGGGCCGGGTATGACCATCAAGTTTGTACCCGCAGAGCACAAGGCCCTGCGGGGGGCATAGGCCGTCAGGTGGTCCCTCAAGTATGTGGGTCCCAGACCATGGAGGGCCTTGAAGGTTAAAACCAAAACCTTGAATCTGATCTGGACAGCAATTGGTAGCCAATGCAGCTGCCTCAGCACAGGCTGGATATGGGCCCTCCAAGATGTCCCTGTGAGGACCTTAGCAGCTGCATTTTTCAACAGCTGTAATTTCCGGATCAGGCGCAAGAGCAGGCCCGCGTAGAGCCAGTTAAAGAAATATAGCCTGGTGGTGACTGTTGCATGGATCACTGTGGCTAGGTGGTCAGGAGACAGATAGGGCGCTAGTAGCCAAGCCTGCTGAAGGTGGTAAAATGCCTGGCTCGCTACCTTTTTGACCTGAGCCTCCAAAGTTAATGAGGCATCTAAGGTCACTCCCAGATTCCTGGCTTGGGACGTGATGACCAGTTGCATCCTGGCCAAGGTGGGCAGGTGCGCTTCCTGAACTGCCCCCCTCCCACCAAACTACAGGACCTCCGTCTTGGCGGGGTTGAGTTTCAGGCGGCTCTGCTCGAGTCACCCAGCTACGGCTTCCAAACATCTGGCAAATGGATCCAGGGGGGAGTCCAGGCGGCCATCTGCATATTGATGACAACCCAAGCCGTAGCTCCTCACCAGCTGGGCCAGAGGGCGTATAAAGATGTTGAAAAGCATGGGGGAGAGCACTGAACCCTGAGGAACTCCACAAGGGAGCCCAAACAGGCTCGACATCTCATCCCTCAACGCCACCCTCTGGATCTGGTTTAGGAAGAAGGAGCGTATCCAGCGCAATGCTGTACCCCTGATCTCCGGCCCGGCGAGGCGGCATGCTAGTAGTTCATGGTCAACCACATCAAATGCGGCCGACAGATCTAGTAGGACCAATACAGCAGAACTGCCTCGATCCAGCTGGCAACGGAGGTCATCTGTCAGCACCAGCACCCTCACCACACCGTGGCCAGGACGGAAGCCAGACTGGTGTGAATCAAGACCCGAAGTTTCCTCCAGGAATGCCAGGAGCTGGTCCGCTGCAGCCCTTTCAACTACATTTCCCAGGAACTCTGGATGCGCAACTGGTCGGTAGCTGGCTGGGACCCGCGGGTCCAGTGATGTTTTTTTGAGGAGCAGGCAAACCACTGCCTCTTTCAGCAGCTCCGGAAACTCCTCCGATTGGAGGGAGCAGTTGATAATCTCCAGTTGATGCTCTCCCATGGCCCCCCATCCTTGAGGAGCCAAGATGGGCAGGGATCTAGAGGACAAGTGGTCACCTACACCTTCCCAAGCTACCTGTCCAATTTGGGTAAAGAGAGTCGTCTGAAGCCATCAAACACCGCATCCAATGATGGACAGGCCTCCAACAGGCCTCCAGTTAGTTCACTGTATCAAATGTAGCGGGAAGGTCACAGCGGAGCGACAAGACTTTATCCGCAAAATAGCTTGCTAATGCCTCACAGCCAAGATCCCATCTCCTAATATTTTGGCACCATACCTCCAGGGCAGTCAATGATTGAACTACCCTAAATAATTGGGTCAGGCGAAAGCTAGCGGATGCAATTTCCGCAGCAAAAAAATCCCTTTTTGACACTTTCACTGCCATCTCATACGCCCTCATAAGCGTGCCATAAGATGTTTTTGCATCCTCGTCGTGAGACTTCCACCACACTCGCTCTAGTTGTCTCAATTCCCTCTTCTTCTCCCGGAGTGCCCCGGTATAACACACTGACCATTTGAGTCGAGGGCAGAGAGGACGTTTAGGGGCAATCATGTTGATGGCATCTGCCAGGCGGGACTGCCAGTCCTCCACCATGATATCCAACAAATTTCCAGGAGGCATCAGGTCCTGCAGAGCATTCCGGAATTCAATGGGATCCATTAGTCTCCGCAGGTGCCTAAATATGTCTGCCATCCAACTGGGGGAGGGGTGTGGTCTTGAGCCATAGTGGTTTGACCACGGAATGGCCAAAACTGCATCCAGACTCACTTCTATCCCCGCACTGAAGATCAAGTCGAAGATATGGCCGGCCTGATGTATGGGTTCAACAAATTGCGAAAGTCCCGGTGTAGCCATGGCCGAGTCAGGCCCACACCTGGTGTAGCCATCTGCGTGGACATTGAAGTCTCCGAGGATAATAAGCCTCGGGTACTGCAATGCGCAAGTGGCTGCCGCTTCCAGCAGGCTTGACAGCACATCTGGAGGCATGTTGAGTGGACGGTATACCAGCCAGATGGCCAAGCTTTCGACCAAGCTTGATACCGACACATTCCAATCCCCCGATGACCGGCGCAGAGAGAGCCCTGTAGAAGAAAGCCTCCCGGACCAAGATAGCCACCCCCCTCCCCTCCTGTGGGACTGAGATTGGTGCATGACCGAGTCCCCAGAGGAGGCTAATTCTTTAAGGGCGACCGTTTCGCCCAGGTCTTGGTCAGGCAAGCGAGGTCAGCCCCCAACTGTGCAACAAACTGCTGCAGAGTGGAGGCCTTGTTGTCAATTGACCTCGCATTGCAGAGGACCAATGTCGGATCCCTAACCCTAGCCTCCACCCTCACATGCTTGGGAATGGGATTGTGGTTAGAAGGACAGCGAGCATGACAACCTCCTGTTCTCATTACCCTTCTTTTGTCCAGACTCCTCCCCCAGCCCTAACACCCCTGGCCAATGATGGTCTGGATCCCAGCCCCCTCCTGGACCCCCCTCAGCAGCCATCCCAGCTCACACATGCTTGAGAGAGACAACCCCCAATTTATCTGGTCCTACTAATTAACTTAACTCCCCACCCTCCCAGCTGTACTGATCCCACCCTAACCCACCCAACCCATACCCTCCCACCCACAAATCTCATGCTTCTCTAGTATTGCCAACTCTGGGTTTGGAAATTTTGGAAGGGCAATGTTTTGGTCAGGAAAGGACTTCAGCAGGGGATGATGCCATAGTGTCTACCCTCCAAAGCAGCCATTTTCCCCAGGAGATTTGGGCCCCTTCTGCATGATGGAAAAGCTGATGAAAAGTCACTAATAACATCGTGGTTTTTCTGGTCTCTGTACAGGAGAGTAAATTTACTCCACAAAACTGATTTTGCTCTGCATGGTGAATTACCTCTTCGGTGCTTTAAGCCAGTGGTCCCCAACCTTTTGCTGAGGAACGCTGCCGCCACCGCCTGAGCCCTTGCTCCACTTGCTTTCCCACCTGCACCCCTGACTTCCCGCCACCTGATGGTGGGGCATGCCAGCAGCAGTTGCACAGTGCCACACCAAGGGAGAGCCCCAGCCATGGCAGCCGCTGGAGATCACTAAAGGTGAGCCGGTGGCAGAGTGGCAGGGCATCCCCCAAGGCAGCAGCCAGGGAGGAGGACGAGGAGGATCAGTGGCCAAGTACTGAATGATCCACGGACTGGGACCAGTCCCTGGACCGGGGGTTGGGGACCACTGCTTTAAGCGTCTTTTAAGCGTTGTTTCTGAAAGAAAGTTTTCACCGATTCATTTCTCTCCTGCCTGTCTCAGGCGCCCTATTAGTCATGCAGAGAAGCTCCTTGGTAATGCAGATTAGTGACTGCATTAGAGAACAAAGCATGTCACTGGCAAAACTACAGGGGACAGGGCTATGAATTGTTCCATGCAGAAAGCATTGCAGCATAGTTTTTCAACAGACTATATTCAGTGCAGACCAACAATTGTAGTATAATACAGCGGTCTAAACTGGTTGTTTTTTAAACTGTTTTATTTGGCTCCGTGCAAAATACCTCCTGACCTAGAAAAGAGATCAGGCGTAATTTCAGGAGATCCCTAGGCACAATCTGGAGGTTGGCAACCCTATGAATCTCAGCACCAAATCCCGAATAATCTACAGGAAATGATAATAATTGCAAATGTAACAAAAAAGCAATATAAATAAGCAAAATATATAAATACATAAATCCAGTCAAGATACAAATGATTGTTCAAATTGTATTTTTACACTTATATAAAAGCCACTTTGAGTCCCCCGATGTTGAAAAGCAGGGCATACTCCTTCTTTGGAAGTTTTTAAGCAGAGGCTAGAGAGCCATTAAAAGAGCCTCTTGTGGCGCAGAGTGGTAAGGCACTGATATGCTGTCTGAAGCTGTCTGCCCATGAGGCTGGGAGTTCGATCCCAGCAGCCGGCTCAAGGTTGACTCAGCCTTCCATCCTTCTGAGATCGGTAAAATGAGTGCCCAGCTTGCTGGGGGGTAAACAGTAATGACTGGGGAAGGCACTGGCAAACCACCCCGTATTGTGTCTGCCATGAAAACACTAGAGGGCGTCACCCCAAGGGTCAGACATGACCCGGTGCTTGCACAGGGGATACCTTTACCTTTACTTTTTTAGAGAGCCATTGGACAGAAATGCAGGTTCTGTTAACCTAGGCAGATTGTGAGTGGGTGGGCAGAAGGGATTATGTCTGAGCTTGGCTCTTATGGCCCTTTCTTGGATGCCCAGGGAAATGCTGGTTGCCACCTTCAGATCAGGAGGTGAATTTCCTCCACGCCAGACTGGCCTGGAATTCTGTTTTTGTTTTTTTGGGGGGGGGCCTAGGCATGGAGTTGGAGTCACTGTAGGTTGACAGGTAGTTGTGAATTTTCTGCAATCTGTAGGGGGTTGCATTAGATGACCCTGGAGATCCTTTCTCACTCTATGATTCTATGACATGCTTCCGTAACTAAATTAGGATGGGGGAACTTGAGAGGCAGGCTTACTGCTACAATGCTGTCAACTGTACGCCTAATGTTTTTCAAGGTCAACTAAATACAAGGTTTTACGCATCAGATGTGGTTTGGTGGCGGTGTGGTTGACACATTTGTTAAAGACTGATTTATGACACTGACACCTCCACAGAGACAGGTGAGAGGAAGGAAATCCTCAGCGGCCTCAGAACAGCATAACTGCTCCGCCAGGGCGGCACTTAAAAAAGGAGAACCTTCAGAAAGACTGATGCTATTACACAACGTTATTTCGGCTGCTGTCTGTGCTACTGAACTGGAATGTAGCTATTCTGTGTGTTCTGTTTGTTTTCTGTGGCACAGATGTTCCTGCACTGATTTAAAAGCAAAGAAAATGTGCTATTTTCCATATATAAGTAGAATTTCCAATAGTGGGTTGGGAAATTTCTGGATATTTGGGGGTGAAGGGACCTCCGTGGGGTATGATGTACAGTCCACCCTCCATTTTTGCACCCTCCCTCCCTCCCTCCCTCCCTCCCTCCCTCCCTCCCTCCCTCCCTTCCTTCCTTCCTTCCTTCCTTCCTTCCTTCCTTCCTTCCTTCCTTCCTCCAAAGCAGGTATCTTGCCCATTTTTGTACCAATCCTTCCTCCCTCGCAGCTACTTTTTCCATTTTTGTACCAATCCTGCCTATCCGACCTACCTGCCTACCTACCTGTACGTACATCCGTCCGTCCGTCCGTCCGTCCGTCCATCCATCCATCCATCCATCCCTTTCGATTTTTACCCTGCCACTCCTGGCATCGCTGGCCCATGGTGGATTACAACAAATTTAAAATAATATACAAACATTAAGGCCATCATGAAATTAGAACAGCCCAACAACCACCCCATAGCAGCATCATTTTCAGAGATTATAACAGTCATTAAATACCCTCTGCAGACAGCTCCATGATGTTATCTTCTAACCAGCAGAGGGGTGTCTTTGCTCAAAGGAGGGGCCCAGATGCTATTAACATCCATACCTGGCCTCAACCAAATGCCTGGCAGAAGAGCTCCATCTTGCAGGCTTTGTGGAATTGAGCTAGCTCTGAGATCTTCAGTCCCCACCCTACATTATTTCAACAAATCCCCACAAGGTATGCCCTGTGCACTATGACCCTCACCTTTCCTCTCACGTGGTGCATTGTAGTGTGACACACAATCGAGTTACCGTAGCATAGTTGTACATTTTCTTTAGGAAGTCCTCTGGCCTGCAGTGTTTTGTACCAGTGCTACCAGTTTCCAGACCATGTCCAAAGACACCCTCATGTAAAAGATGTTATACCACGAAGCTGCGTATGGATTCCAAGGGTGGTTTTCCAGATAAGGGTGCAGTCGACAGACTGGACAGAAGTTGCATGGGTAGATCCCTGGCAACATTTGGGAGCATGGGGAATACAGCAAAGTATAGAGTTCTCCCACGCTGTGGGCCTGATTCTTTATCAGAAGAAGAGCTGGGGTTTTGTAGTCCGCTTTTTACTAACCGAAGGAGTCCCAAAGCAGCTTACAAACACCTTTCCTTCTCTATTCCTACTACAGGCCTACTGAGGTAGGTGGGGTTGAGAGAGCTCTGAGAGAACTGCTCTGCATGAACTGCTCTATGAGAACTGTGAGTAGCCCAAGGTCACCCAGCTGGGTATATGTGGAGGAGTGGGGAATCAAACCCAGTTCTCCAGATTAGAGTCCTCCACTCTGAACTACCACATTACACTGCCTCTAGGATAGGCCTTTCCTCTTTGAACCATCCCACCAGCTTCATTTCATGCCTGGCTCTTTCACATTTGTGCCCTCTTTTATTATGCCAACAATACTAAACAGTAGACATCCGAAGGCAAGAGAGAAAGTTCATAAGGGGATCAGTCTTAAGTTCAAGGCTTCATGCAGACGATGAACAGCAGCGCTGCTGTAGCTGGTTGAAGGGGACCAAACCTCTGAGGAAGACGGCCTTGGTTCCATTTGACCAGCCAGAGCTGCCTGCAGCTTCTGCCCGGTGTGTACGTCTGTGTGCTTCTTTCTGTCGGAGTCATCGTCAGTGGCCTCACCTGCAAAATATAAGAGGAGAAGATTATGAAAATTCAGGGACCTGCACATTATCCTATCTCTGGCTGATGCTTTAGAGCAGTGGTCCCCAACCCGCAGGCTTCCTCTTCCCGCCCCCCCCCCCGAAGCGAGAAGCTCGCCAGGCCGCAAGCAAATCGGCCGCCAAAGCGGCTGATTAGCTTGCGGCCTGGCAAGCTTCTTGTTTTGGGAGGGGGGGAAGAGAAGCTTGCCGGGCCGCAAGCTAATCGGGCACTTTGGCGGCCGATTTGCTGACGGCACCGAAGGGGTGGAGAGAGGGAGCCACGGCCCGGAGGGGTGGAGAGAGGGAGCCACGCATGGCGGCAGCGCAAACGCGCATGCGCGGACTGCTCCCGGCCGCCCTCTCCCCCCACTCTGGCACAGCGGTCCATGGCAGCCGGAAGATTGCGGACCGCTGCTTTAGAGGACTTTTGGAAGGGACACTTTCTCCAATAGAAGCCTAAGGCCTTATTTTATCTGTCAACGTTGCCATTTCAGGGGCCTGGAAGCAGTATGCCAAATAAACCGTGGTGGTGGTTGTGGAAGTATGTTCCGTTCCTTCTGTTATTCATTCATACGTTTGGTTGCTTATTTCATGTATTTCTAGCCCAGGTTCTAAGATTGTGCTCAGTTCATATTTAACACACACACACACACACACACATTAACTCCCATCCCTTTCAGGAAACCTTTCCATGGCTGTCAAGAAACCCCCTGGGTTTCATGAAACTCTGGTTGAGAAAGCCTGGCCGAAGTGGAGCTTTTACATGCTGAATTTAATCTGTGTTTGAAAAGGGATGATGTGACACAGCACTAAAGTACAGAAAGATGAGTGATACTAACTTCTGTCAAGCAGGCTTGCCAAGGGCCCGCTTTTGACGGGCAGATCTCCTGGGAAAAGGCCCACTCACCTGTCCTTGCTTCTCAGTCTGCTGGGGAAAATGGTGGGAGGGGGGCAGAAATGATGTTAGGCCATGTGCCGCTGTTATGCCGTTGTTATGCCCTAGCAAACCATGGATGTGATATTGGCATGTAGCCCTATGTCAGTTCTGACCCCAAAGCTCCCAGGGATATGTTACCCAAATTGAACCCAAAGAAGAAGAAATCAGTAGGGATGGGTACAAATTGCATTTTTTGGGGGGTCCACTTTCATCATACTTTGATGCTGGTCAATGACCATAAATAAATACTCTAATCTTGGGTCCGCTTTCATGGCTAAACAATAAACCAAACTATGAATAAACTAGCAAGAAAGCCCATTGCAAGCAGGAATGCAATGGGCGCTAGGACCCAGGGGACACAAAGAGGTGCAGATATCTTTCAGTGTGTCTCTCTCTCTCCCACAGTGTGTGTGTCTCTCTCTCACAGCAGGAGGCATAGCAGGTAATTAGGGCTGGTTTGTAGGAGGGAAGGAGGGCTGGTGTGCAGTTTGGGGCAGCTCTCTATGTCTCTCTCTCTCTCTGCCTCCCTCGCAGCAGGAGCGATAGGAGGGAATGAGGGCTTGTGTTCGGTCTGGCAGGTCTCTGTGTGTCTCTCTCTGTCTCTGGTGTGTCTGAGAGAAACATGGCTAGCGTCCAGGGAGGGAGGGAGGGAGCTATAGGGCAGGGTGCAGCCAGCATTGCTGGAACTTTGGAAGCCACTGACAGCTTTGTATTGTGGAAAACATTTCTTGAACCTTAGTGGGATGTGCATTGCCCCAGTGTCTAGGACAGCCTTTCTCAATGTTTTTACCATTGAGAAACTGCTGAAACATTCTTCAGGCTTCAAGAAACCTTAGAAGTGGCACCATGAGAGACGACTGAAGATGGCGCCATAAAAAAGCTGGACTTCTGTTCAGCTCTTAAGCCATGCTGAGGGTCAGGAGCTTCTGCACCTGGCTGACCTGAGCAGATACGCAAATCTGCTCACCGGTCGCCCCAGGAACCGGGAACGGCATCCTGAGGGTCCTACAGATCCGTGGGGAGGTAGGGGGACCGAACTCCCCGGATTAATAGCAGCGTGTGCTCAAGGTCACGATGGCGCCTTTGTCGCAAACAACTTTACAAGCTTGAAACGACCAGCTGACCTCACATTCTTCCCAGACCATCTTTTACCAGATTGACAGGAGCGTTGAAAGAAGCTGAAGTTTACAACAGTATGGATTGAAAGCTTTCTGGCTTTTCTCTTTCTTCTCCCACAAGCTCTTCCCTCCCCCCCTCAACCAATTCACAAGTGAATTCCCTCTTTCGTCGAGTGAGACTCCCAGCTAATTATACCCACTAACCAAACAAAGAGAGAGCTTTGAAGATTTGTTGGTGAAAGTTCAGTGGGGGAATTTGACTTGATACGGAGATCGACAAACTGATAATTTGGGATCGCTCGTGCTCCCGCAAGACCTCACGAGACTTTCTGTTTATAATTTGTGACTGCCTAGAACTATGGAAGAATTAACTAAGGCACAGCTTTTCCATTTGTTATGCGAAGGAAACTCAAAGATACTGAAAGCAGTCAATAAGCTGGAAAAGGAAATCCGTGGGACTAAGGGGGAGCTTTTGGACGGAGCCCATGGTCCGGAGAGACCAGCTGATGACGTAGCTCAGCTAACAATAAATCAAACGAAACTTCAATGTCTGGAAGTTAATCAACTGGAGGGAGAGATAGCCAGAGATGTAAAAACCCAAAGTACCTTTGAAGAACCTGGGAAAACAGATTCAAGGAAGGAAAGCACCGAAAACCTGGAAGTCTATTCAGAGCAGGAAATGATTTGGATCAGCAAAATAAAAAGAGTCTATTCAAAAGCGACAGCAACCAGGAAGCTATCAGGAGATATTCCTGTGCGACCAGAGGAAGAGATCCAGATTGATAAAGTATCCAGAGCCTACTCAAAGGCGACTGTAAGCAAGAATCAAGTAAGAGACTTCTTTGTCCCTGACAGAAGGACAATCAGAAACACTCTACTATGGAAAAAAACACAATTTCATTTTCTGCGACCACCTGAAGGATGGGTTGAACAATGGAGTATTCTCCTGGCTTCCTGTGGGAAAGACAGCAGCAGTAACTTTTAGGACAGGACCAATATATGAAGGGAACTGACTTTATATCATTTAAGACAATAATAGAATATATCCTTATAATAGATTATACTCTCATATGTATCAACAACTACTTTGCTAAGAAAGATGGTAATAACTCCTAGATCAGGATTAATATGTGATGGGAATTGAATATGTATGTCAATATGTATGCTAAAAGAGGATGACAAACCATACTTCATAGGCATTAACAAGACGGCAGTAGTAACTCCTGGGTCAGGGCCAATTTATGAAGGAGACTGACCTAATATCATTTAAGATAATAACAGAATGTATTCTTATAACAGATCATACTCTCATATGTATTAACAATCACTTGGCTAAGAAAAATGGTAAAAACTTCTAGATTAGGAATAATATGTGATGGGAACTGAATATGTATGTTAAAAGAGATGGCAAACCATATCAGCTGGTCGCTTTTTCTTCTCAATTTCTCTGTAAATGCTTTATATAATAATAAATAATAAAATTATATTAAAAAAAAGTTTGCATGAATCGAGATAGCTCCTGAAACAAGACAGAGCATAAATTGTGTCCTTGATTGATTAAAAAAATGGAAAAAGAGGAACTGAACAATGTTTGATGTAGCAGCAACTTTGTTGGGCTGGGCAGGCACCTGTAGGGCACGCAAGGATATTCTAGCCTCCAAAAGTCTTTTGTCATTGCTCACGAAGAAGAAGAGTTGGTTCTTAGTTGCCACTATTCTCTACCCGAAGGAGTCTCAAAGCGGCTTCCAATTGCCTTCCCTTTCCTCTCCCCACAACAGACACCCTGTGAGCTGGGTGAGGCTGAGAGAGCCCTTGGTCAGAACAGCTTTATCAGTGCCGTGGAGAACCCAGGGTCATCCAGCTGGCTGCTTGTGGGGGAGGGCAGAATCGAATCTGGCTCGCCAGATTAGAAGTCCAAACTCCTCACCACTACACCAAACTGATGTCTTATTGAGCAGTGATTATATCATGAGGATGTAATCCACCTGGAGTCTCAGGATAAATTAAAGCAATAAGTCTGACTGTTACTGGGAACCCTGAGCTGGAGAGATTATGCTTGGTCAGTTTGTAACATCAGCACTCTCTTCCGCTCCATCCCAGGAATCTTCCAAGGTCCTGGCTGTACTCAGGTGCCTTTATGAGACTCTTCAAGTTTCAAATCCACTTGGCACTTAGGCTGTACAAAGAGGTGCCTATGAAAGCAACTGAGTCCCAAAGAAGAGGGGAATCCCACTAACCGAGGGAGTCTTGGCTGGAGGAGGGGAGAGGTCCTCGTGGATACTGTCCAGCATCCTTGGAAAATGGCAAATCGGGGATCCTGCTAGGATGGATGGGATGGACACCTATGCGGTGGAAGCCTGGCTCCAGGAATGGTGAAAAGGGTTCACTTTACCCTCTGGTAAAGTATGGGATATCATACTGATGCTTTCATAGAAATACATGTCAATGTTGTTGAGGGGTGTGTGTGCCAAGAAGCTGACCCTGAAACGTGCCCCCTCCCCATGAACTGCAAGCTGATCTCTTCGTACGGCAGCTGGGACATTTGAGAGAGCTTTAGAGACAACAAGGTTCAGGTTTGAGCACATGACACCTCTCTCCCAGCAGCAGCAGCATGTAATGTTCTCTTCATACATCTGCCTCCTGGCTCAGCACCCTTTTAAAGAAAACCCTCTTTTCCCCTTCAAGAGACCCTTCTTTTGTAAGCTGGACTCATTTGCCAGTTGTTGCTCAAGCATCAGCTTTCAAAAAAACTGCCCCAGCTGTACCTACTTGACAGCTGCCCGGGGATGATGAACAGCCAGGCAGGGTTGTAAAGCGGAACAAAAAGAGCCCTTCTCTGAAGCCATGCAGAGGCCTCCGGGCCAGGTGTATGTGCTCATCACAAGCCTGATAAAACTGGTAAAAATGGTTAATAAAAAGCTTTCAATGAGATGCTGGATCATAAGCTTTTCATCTCTTCCTAAAGTGCCATGAACAAAATTTGAGTCCAGTGCCACCTTTAAGACAGACAAAGATTTATTCAAGGCGTGAATAAATCTTTACTCACACCTTGAATAAATCTTTGTCGGTCTTAAAGGTGCCACTGGACTCAAATTTGGTTGTGCTACTTCAGACCAACATGGCTGTCCACCTGGATCAAAGTGTCAAGAGACATGGGTTTGCTGCCATAAGCTCTGTCTATGGGAGGTAGCTATCAATTTCGGAATGGCTAATTATTTGAAAATAGAACTTGATAGAGAATCCTATATGGGAAGGAGCCCCAACCTGGATAGCCCAGACTAGCCTGATCTCATCAGACCTTGGAAGATAAGCAGGGTTGGCCTTGGTTAGGACTTGGATGGGGGACCACTGAGGAAGCCCAGGGTTGCTACACAGAAGCAGGCCAGGGCAAACCACCTCTGAAACTTTCTTGCTCTGAAAAGTGTATGTAGTGGCTACTTGTCAGCACCACCGAGGAAGTCCACGGTTGCCACGCAGATTACCTCTGTCCCTTGGCCTTGATCTGGATGGCCCAGGCTAGGCCAATGGCATCTACTCTTGGAAGCTGAGCAGGGTTGGCCCTGGCTAGTATCCAGATGGTGGCCACCAAAGACGTCAAGGGTATTTCCGCAGAGGCAGGCAACCACCTCTGATGGTCTCTTCTTGGTGGGATTTTCATCACTCTCTTCCCTTTGGGATTTGGGAAACCAGAAGAGCATGATGAGCCAGGGTTAATCCATGAAGCTTGCTGGGTGACCTTGGACAGCTTGCTGTCTCTCAGCCTAATCTAACTCTCATGGTTATTATGAGGTTAAACCAAAGGAACAGGAATCATGCATGATGCCCCGAACTCAGTAGATGTAGGGAGGGATAAACATGTGATAGAGCTCCCAACCATTTCAAATTTGTGCATTTTATAAGCCCAATAATTGCCTCCATTTTTTTTTAAAAAACTGTTCCTTTAAAGAAACCCATTAACATAGGAACCAAATGATTGTAATAACATTTCCCATGTAATAAGAAAGAAAATTATGTATTCTCTATAAGAAACATCTTAGATGGTTGGCTTGCTGTCCCTGTGCTGTGACCTGGGCAGAGTCTGCACTTACTTTCTTTATTCCATTGTCAATCCTGTTGAATCCAGATCGCTTTGAACTCGGATCTTCCCCCCCCCCATTGAAACAGGAAAGTCTTCTGCACATGGTTAGGGTAGTTCAGAAGGGGTGGGGGAGCCAAGCCTCTTTCTTTCTTTTCTTGTGGGGGAGCCAAGCAGGGAGCCTCTTTCTTTTCTTGGAGCGGGGAGGGGAGATTATCGAAAAAGGCAGAGAAGGGAGAAAAAATCCAGGACCGACAGAAGTTTTGAGAAATTAGGGGCTTCTCCTTTAAGGCAAGTTTGTCACATGACCACCTGTGGCCAATCATGGGTCCTCTACCACGGAGGAGAGCCCAGATTCAAAACAGCCTTTAAATATTGAGGGTTAAAAGCACTCTAAAATATTGCACAATAAAGGTAGGGTCACTCCGGATCAATCCTTCTTGCTGCAGAGGGAAATTTTAAATCGCCCCAAATACAAACGGAAATTGCATTCTGTGTAGACTGAATCAATCTGGGGTTGGAATAAAAGCTCCGTGCAGTTTACACCCAGGGTTGCCAGCTGAGTTGGAAATACTTGGAGATTTTGGTGGTGGAGCCTGAGGAGGGCTGCGTATGGGAAGGAACTTCATTGGGGTCAAATGCCAGAGTCCGCCTCCCAAAGGGGCCATTTTCTTCCGGGGAACTGATTCTGTCACCTTGCCACCTGGCAATTGGCAACCCTAGGGGCCATTCCGCACTAGTTCAAAATTGCACAATGGTTGCAAATTGAAATCGCTACTAATTTGCAGTTATGCACAATGTCGTTGACAATCTGCCACACTCCTGAAACCAATCTGCAAAAAGCGCTTCGTTGTAGCGCTTTCAGGGAAATCCCAAAAAGTGGATTCACCCTCCGGAAAGCGCTACACTCTTGCAACCAATCTGCAACACTAGCGGGAAAGTTCTGTGCATTATCATTGTTGCGGTTTCTGTAAAGTCCCTCCCCCTGGCTCTCTCCTCTGATCTTCTGGCGAAGCGATCACCATTTTTTTTTCTCAGAGCGAGCGGAGATCCATGCACCGGTGAGACTTTGTTTACCCAGCGAGGCTTCCCCGGCTGCAGTCCCTCCCCAGAGCTGTTTTAAGTCACCAAGCACCAAGCACCACACAGCCCTGTTTGCTGATTTATTTTCCCTTTATTTTTCCCTTTATTTTTGGCCAAAAATCGCGCCCGTGGGGGGGGTTTCACTCGGGGGGAGCGTGGCAACGATGAAACGGCAGCTCAAACACCACCTGCTAGCTAGATTGGTCTCTCCGTTGCAACGAATCAACGCAGATTCGTTGCAACGTGTGTGTGTGTGTGTTTTTTAACCTGCCTTAAAGGGATAGGGGTTTTCGGGAGCATGATAACGGTCGCCCATTGGCTGCTCATTTGATTGACAGCGAGTGGCAGGACAAAGCTCGGCAATATCGCTTCCTGGCTAGCGATTTTTGCCGAGACCGGAAACCTGTGGGAAACGATAGAAACGCAACTAGATTCCACTACAAAGGCAGGTATGCATAATGACAAATTCCACTATTTAAAATGGCGTTTTTTCGTTCCGCAACCAATTTGCCCTAGTTATTGCTGAGTGACTTGAAATGTGTGGAAACTGGATAATCTTGTTATGAATTTCTGAACAAGAGTGAAAACTATACTGGAATGTGATTTTTTTTTTCTTTTTGTCTTTGAATTACTGTGGAAGGGACATGTTTCTGTAGGCCAGGGGTGGCCAAATGGTGGCTCTTCAGATGTCCATGGACTACAATTACCATAAGCCCCTGCTGGCAGGAGCTCATGGTAATTGTAGTCCATGGACATCTGAAGAGCCAACATTTGGCCATCGTTGATGTGGGCATTTGAAGAGAGGCAAGGCCATGTGGAGAATATTCTCCCTGAAACCACACACTTCCTTACATTCCATAGCAGTATAATTCATATGGGGATATAAAGAAGCATGTCGTCTCCAGAAGATAAACTGGTCTTTCCAATCCTTGCAGCTGGACTCCTGGATGAGTTCTGGTCTTTCCATGAAAATGGCGTTGTATTGAGACAGGCTGTTCACAGAAGCGTGTAGAACTGTGGATGTAGGCAGTGGCAAAAAGTGTTGTCAAGTTGTAATAGACGTGTGGTTGTCCCCATAGGGTTTTTGAGGAAAGAGGCTCACAGGGGTGGCGTGCCACTGGTCTCTTCTGAATAGCAACCCTGGACTTCTCCCATCCAGATATTAACCAGGGCAGATCCTGCTTAACTTCTGAGATCTGAGATCAGGCCAGCTTGGGTACTATCCAGGTTTGGGAAATGGGCATGGGGGGAGGTACGCTAAAGGTGGTGGTGTGCCAGAAATCATTATAGCAACTGGAAGCAAGGCCTCCTTCATCATGGTACCAGTCATGGAACATCCTCCCCAGGTTGATCCCTGTTTTGTCCCTTCCATCACTGTTCTTCTGCTAGATGGAGAACCGGGTTTGATTCCCCGCTCCTCCATAGGCAGCCAGCTGGGTGGCCTTGGGATAGCCACAATTGGTTTAGAGACGTTATCGCAGAGAAATTCTCTTAGAGCTCTCTCAGTCCCACCTATCTCACAGGGTGTCTGTTGTGAGGAGAGGAAGAGAAAGATGTTTGTAAGTCACTTTGGAACTCCTTTGGGTAGTGAAAAGCAGGGTATAAAAAAACCTACTTCTTATCCATTTCATTTGGTAGTTCTCTCAATGATATCTCCTACCTGCCCCATGTTTTAATGACTTGTTTAACTTTTGGTTTTAACTGATTTTTTTATGTTGTGCATTTTATTGTTGGCCACCATGGTGGCCCTGTTTGGGCACAAAGAGCAAGACATCAATTTTGTAAATAAACAAATAAAAGTGCAAAATGGGACCTGTTGTTCTTCAAGAGAAGACATCGATGTCCATGCCTGCTAACTAAGCTACCATCCATGAGAGAGATGGCTTTGAGCAGCAGTGGCTAAACTGTTGCTCTTCAGTTGGCAGGGGTTCATGGTGACTGCAGTCCATGGACATCTGGAGAGCCACATTTTGGCCACCCCTGGCTTTAAAGATCAGGTCAGAGTATGGTGATGACTACAAGGACAGAAATCCTGAAGAATTGGATTCCAGTTTGATCTGGTACATCCTCTGATATGTCCAAACTGCCAGCAGGGCCAAAAGGAGTGGTGTCAGTGGCACCATGTGATGGGTGGGGCCCATCGCATCCAGTAGCTCACAAATTAAATCTGGAAATGGAAGGAGGCTACTATGTCCTGTTAAAGCATCTGCACAAGTAAGTTTTATGCATGCAGATAGCTTTGTCCTCTGCACACACTGTTGACTTTATACATCTATTACTTAAAAGCCTGTGAGAACATATTTGGTGGACCACTTTGAGGGCAAATTCCAGTTTTAGCTTGTCAGACAGTTCCTCCTTTGCCCACAGATAGTCACTCTAGGGTTACCCGACCCCCCAGTTGAGTAATGGGTTCTCCACCACCCCACCACCAATCAGGTGGCTGGAGGGGAGTGGATGACCCAGAAAAAGAGAAAGGCCCAATCCATGTTGCAGCAATGTATCTATGTCATGTCCAGCATGACCTGAAAACAATGTCAACGTGTCAGCAACACTGGGGCAATACTTTGGTATTTGGGCAAAACCTCTATGGTAGAAGCCAAATTTACCATTGAGTTTTTGCCCAAATACCAGAGTGTCACCTGGATGTTGCACCATGATGAAGCCACTTCTGGGTCACATTGAAAGTGATGTAGACACACTGCTGCATTGTGTGCATGTTTTAATCTACATTACACTGCCACTAGAGGATAGAGGGTGCTTTCTGGCAGCAACATGACATGCTCAAACTTCCCTAACATACCTGAAACCAGAAGAATGCTGCATTTTCATGCAATGTGCTGATGTCACCTGGAAGCGTGACACGGGGCATATCGGAGACGTGGGCCTGGTGGGAATAGTCTGGCTTTTGGACAAAACTCTATGGTAAAATTTGCTTCTAACCATAGAGTTCTATCCCCAAACCAAAGCCTCACCCCTAGACAACCCTGAATTGCCAATATTACGGGTGGATGACATTAACATGTTGCATTAAAATGTGGTTGTATTCTAGTTTCAGGTAGCTTTGGGGGGAGTTGGGGGGGATGAGGTGTGTCTGGAAGCCCTGCTTGGAAAAAGCCCCACTTAGCATCGCCCACTTTCTGAAAGCACTTGGCAAGCACCAGAAATGGTGTTGGAGGGTGCTGTGGAGCCCATGGGCACTGTATTGGGGACCCCTGCTCTCTATTATACCATAGGAGCAATGAAAGTCCTAGAGTCTAGACCAGTGGTCCCCAACCTTTTTATCACCGGGGACCGGTCAACGCTTGACAATTTTACTGAGGCCTGGGAAAGGGGGTAGCCTTTGCTGAGGGATGTCACTGCCGCCACCTGAGCCCCTGCTCCACTTGCTTTCCCGACGGTGCCGCTGACTTCCTGACGCCCACTGGGGGGCGCTGCCAGCAGCAGCTGTGCAGTGCCACACCGAGGGGGAGCCCCAGCCATGGCAACCGCCAGAGAGCACCAAAGGTGAGCCGGTGGCAGAGTGGCAGGGCAGATCCCAAGGCAGCAGCCGGGGAGGAGGAGGAGCCACGGCCTAGAATCATAGAATCATAGAATCATAGAATCATAGAGCTGGAAGGGGACATACAGGCCATCTAGTCCAACCCCCTGCTCAACGCAGGATCAGCCCTAAGCATCCAAAAAAAGTGTGTATCCAACCTTTGCTTGAAGACTGCCAGTGAGGGAGAGCTCACCACCTCCTTAGGCAGCCTATTCCACTGCTGAACTACTCTGACTGTGAAAATTTTTTTCCTGATATCTTGCCTATATCGTTGTACTTGAAGTTTAAACCTATTACTGCGTGTCCTTTCCTCTGCAGCCAACGGAAACAGCATCCTGCCCTCCTCCAAGTGACAACCTTTCAAATACTTAAAGAGGGCTATCATGTCCCCTCTCAACCTCCTTTTCTCCAGGCTGAACATTCCCAAGTCCCTCAACCTGTCTTCATAGGGCTTGGTCCCTTGGCCCCAGATCATCTTTGTCGCTCTCCTCTGTACCCTTTCAATTTTATCTACGTCCTTCTTGAAGTGAGGCCTCCAGAACTGCACACAGTACTCCAGGTGTGGTCTGACCAGTGCTGTATACAATGGGACTATGACATCTTGTGATTTTGATGTGAGGCACCTGTTGATACAGCCCATAATGGCATTTGCCTTTTTTACTACTGCATCACACTGCCTGCTCATGTTTAGTTTACAATCCACAAGTACCCCAAGGTCTCATTCACACACAGTGTTACCTAGAAGCGTATCCCCCATCCAGTAGGCATGCTTTTCATTTTTCTGACTCAGATGCAGAACTTTACACTTATCTTTATTAAATTGCATCTTGTTCTCATTTGCCCATTTTTCCATTGTGTTCAGATCTCGTTGAACTCTGTCTCTATCTTCCGGAGTATTTGCCAGTCCCCCCAATTTGGTGTCATCTGCAAACTTGATGAGTAGTCCCTCCACCCCCTCATCTAGATCATTAATAAATATGTTAAAAAGTACCAGGCCGAGCACTGAGACCTGAGGTACCCCGCTACTCACCTCTCTCCAGTCTGATGAAACACCATTGACAACAACCCTTTGAATGTGGTTCTCTAACCAATTCCCTATCCACTTAACTATCTGAAAATCCAGATTGCAGTCCTTCAACTTATCCATCAGAACATCATGGGGAACCTTGTCAAAAGCTTTACTAAAATCCAAGTAGATGACATCAACCGAATTTCCCCGATCCAGCAAACCTGTTACTTGGTCAAAAAAGGAAACCAGGTTGGTCTGGCAGGACCTGTTGGAGACAAATCCATGCTGACTTCCTTGGATCACCAAATTGTCGTCCAGATGTTTGCAGATCGCTCCCTTTAATATCTGCTCCATTATCTTCCCCACAACAGAGATCAGACTCACAGGTCTGTAGTTTCCCTGGTTATCCTTCCTCCCTTTTTTGAAGATCGGAATCATGTTTGCTCTCTTCCAGTCCTCTGGGACATCTCCAGTCCTTAAAGGGGTTCCGAAGATGATGGCTGTGCAAGTTCTCTGGAAAGTTCTTTGAGTACTCTTGGGTGCATTTCATCCGGACCAGGGGATTTGAACTCATCCAGTGCAGCTAAATGCCTCTCGACAACCTCTCTATCCATGTTAACCTGCCACCCAGACACTATCCTTTGGCTACGGCCATCTCTAGATGTGCCTAAACACTTGACCTGTAGGAAAAAAACAGATGTAAAATAGGCACTAAGCCTTTCTGCTTTCTCTGCATCCTCCGTTAGAGTTTGTCCATCTGCACCCAACAGTGGGCCTATTGCCTCCTTTACTTTACGTTTGCTCCTCACATAACTGAAAAATCTTTTCTTGTTACAATGGGCTTCCCTGGCCAATCTTAGCTCACTCTCAGCTTTGGCCTTTCTGATGATTGATCATCCTAGTGCCTAGTAACCTGTAGATACTCTTCTTTAGAGCTCTGTCCTTCCCTCCATTTCCTGAACATTTTCCTTTTCTTTCTTATTTCCTCTTGAAGTTCTCTGTTCATCCAAATAGGCTTCTTAGAGCTCCTGCAGTGTTTTCGTCTTTCTGGGATAGTCATTGATTGAGCATGCAATAGCTCTTGTTTGAGTAGCGCCCACCCTTCACATGCTCCCTTCCCTTCCAGCATTCTCGTCCATGGTATGACGCTCATCATGTCTCTGAGTTTATTAAAGATTGCCCTACGAAATTCGAACATCCGCATCTGGCTACAAGCTTCCTTGGCTCCCCATCTCAAAAGGAATTCTATGAGGACATGGTCACTTCCCCCTAGGGTCCCCACCTCCTTCACCTCATCCACCAACTCTTGCCTGTTGGTCAGTATTAAGTCCAGTATGGCTGAACCTCTTTTGGGTTCATCTACCATGGTACCGACTGATCCACGAACTGGTCCCGGTCCCCGAACCAGGGGTTGGGGACAGCTGGCCTAAACCATCTACACCCTGCAGCCTCTCTAGGGCTGATTTTGTACTTGCTTTGTTTATTACATTGTGGATCCTGCTGAATGTATATTGATTTGAACTTGGGTCTTCCTGTATCCCCCCCCCATTGAAACAGAAGGTGTTCTGCGCATGATTAGGGAAGCTCAGAAGGGGTGGGAGCCAAGCAAGAGTCTCTTTCTATTTTTTCTTGAACAAGTGTGTGTGTGTGGGGGGGGAAGGATTGGAGACAGCAGAGGAGGGGGAATAAATCCAAGAGGCAAATCTCTGCCAAGAGAAGTTAGGGCTTCTGGAGCTACACTTGAGAGAAGGTAGGGCTTCCCCTTTAAGGGAAGCCTTGCAACCTGGGAACCAGGAACAGACGCCCTGGCCAATCAAGGCTTTTCTACAGTGTTGGAGGCTCGGCAGCAAGCTAGTTCAGGACAAACAGAGAGCTGCACCTTTACTCATGCCGAGTTTTCAAATATCAAGGGTTATATCCACTCCAGGATATCATGGGGGAAAGGTAGGCTCACTCCAGATCAATCCTGCTTGTTGCAGAGGGAAAATTTAAATGGCCCCAAATCAAAATGGAAATCACAGTCAGTGTAGACGGCAGGGAATGAATTGACCTGAGATTGGAATAAAAGCTCTGTGCAGATTCAGCATTAGCATTTGCTGGGCAGGCAACACAGGAAGAGAACAGCTCATTCCCATGGGAGGAGGCCCTGGGACAGCCAGATAGAGCTATTGTGAGGCTCATGGTTTTCACGTGAGCAAGGCAACGGGGCTTGATCCTGCTTTAAAAGGGCAGTCAGATTGGGCAGGCAGCGTCTAGCCTCTTACCGCATTGTGGCTTGTTTCCCACCCTCCCTTATCCCTGTTGTTTGTATGCTATTGATGTGTTATTTGTTTTTCATGTTCTGTGTATTTCACAGCTGGTAGTTAGGTCTGAGGATGGAGATCGGCAATGTGCTACCCCAAGGGTCTGGCCATTTAATTAAGGGACATTAGGTATATTAACTATCTTGTAAATGTTTTAATCTTTTAAATTTTGTACATCATTTTAATGTTTAGGGATACAAATACTAAAATATTTGTTATATTGTTATTTCTGATTTTTGGCATGCAGAGTCCCATTTAATTACTGATAGAATTATTGTGTAGATTCTATGGGTTGTGTTCTACCACTCTGCTCCCCTTGTTGTGGAGTTTTCCTCTAGCAGAAATAACTTTCCTCTAGGGCAGCTTTTCTTAAATTTTAAACCATTGAGAACCCCCTGAAATATTCTTCAGGCACTCCAGAATATTCTGATCATGCAGAATATGGTTGGGAAGCAAAGTTTTGTACATGTCTGCTTGGGACTCCTCCCCTTCCCACCCCTCCCAGGCCTATCATTGGCCGTTTTGAGAGGGAGGGTGAGTCGACATGACCATATATAATCATGTCACCTGATAAATGTTTAGCAAATGTTTAAAATATATTAAAAATTAAATAACTCCCACCCATTCGGGTAGCCCTGGGCCATCAAGAAACCCCATGAAACCCTGGTTGAGAAACACCCGCTCTAGAGAAACAACCTCTTTTGCAGGAGGAAGGCTTACTGGGTGAGAGGGAGGTTGGAGTTCCCCATTTGTCCCATTGAAAGATGTTCAGGTGACTTTGGTACTTGCCCCCTGATGCACACCTGATCAGCTGGTAGAAATGGGGACCAAATAGAGGAGCTGTCATCCTGAGAAGCAAAAAGAAAAGGATAAACAAGGCCTCATCTGCTTACAGGAAGTTCTGACAATAGAGTTCCTAGAGTGACCCAAAAGTAACAAGGGCAGTGTTAGGACTTGCCAGAAACTCTAGTAAACGTATCAGAATTTCTAGTGATTCCTAGAAATATCTACAGCACTTCCTGGTAGCTCTGGCAATCTGGCAAGTCTGTGGTCAGAGCTTTCTGTAAGCAGACGCGACCTTATTTTTTCTTTTACATTTTTTTCCCAGAATGTGGCCCGCCTTGCTCACCCCGATTGCCTGGCAACCCTAAGGATGGTTGGGTAAAACCCAGATGGTCAAAGATTTCCCTTGGCATTCAGAAATGGCAATCCTGCATTAGAGTTATTGTAGGAAAAAAGTAATTAAAAATATGCCAAAGGCTAGTCTGTCTGCATTAAGTGAACCTGTGTTTAAGACTTTATTGAAAAGTAGTCTTTCGATCATTACATGGTCAGCTACAGTCCCAGGTTGTGCAATTTGGCCGTTCCCGCCCGTCACAGCCATCGCTGTCTGCAGGGAGGGGGGGAGGCGCAGGTGCCGGCACACCGGTCGAAGCAACCCATGTGACGCAGCGCGGCGCTGGCTACGATGGACAGGAACAGCTGCTTTGGCGGCCGAATCGCACAATTCGGATGCCGCCGTGCACAACCCTTCCAACAAGGGTTGTGCATGGCGGTGTCTGAATTGTCCGTTCCAGGCTGACGCAGCCAGCGCCATGCTGCGTGGGGGGAGGAGGCATGGTAACTCTGCACGGACATGCAGACCCTGTGGTGTGGTGCTGGCTACGTTGGCCTGAAACGGACAATTCAGACGCTGCCACACACAACAGGGCCAGTGGCATGAAAGGCCCTTCTTTTTATATATCGTCTGTCTGCTTCTTCAATATCTATGACAAAAGGGCTTCTGCTACTCCTAACAAGGGTTAGTAGGCCGGAAATGGCAATCAGTGGGATGGTTTGGGGCAGGACATGGGGATGATCTGACATGAGTGGTATTGCTATGTCATTACTGGGGAAAACCTGGAAGTGACTTTGTGTAGCTCTAGGGGCCGTTCCACATTCGGCCAAAATAGCACAATGGTTACTAATTGAAATCACTACAGTTTTGCCGTTATGCACAACGTCGTTGACAATCTGCAACACTCCTGAAACCGATCTGCAAAAAGCGCTTCGTTGTAGCGCTTTCAGGGAAATCCCAAAAAGTGGATTCACCCTCCGGAAAGCGCTACACTCCTGCAACCAATCTGCAACACTAGCGGGAAAGTTCTGTGCGTTACCATTATTGCGGTTTCTGCAAAGTCCCTCCCCCTGGCTCTCTCCTCTGATCTTCCGGCAAAGCGATCGCCATTTTTTTTTCTCCGAGCGAGTGGAGATCAACGCACCAGCGAGCCTTCGTTTACCCAGTGAGGCTTCCCTGGCTGCAGCCCCTCTGTTTAAAGTCACCAAGCACAAGCATTGCAGAGGCCCGTTTGCTGGTTTATTTTCACTTTATTTTTCACACTGTTTTCGGCCGAAAATCGCGCCCGTGAGGGGAGGGGATTTTTTTTTCACTCGGGGGGTGCATGGCAACGATGAAACGGCAGCTCAAACACCACCTGCTAGCTGGATGGGTCTCTCCGTTGCAACGAATCAATGCATATTCGTTGCAACGGGTGTGTTTTTTTTTTAACTTCCTTAAAGGGAAAGGGGCTGTTTGGGAGCATGATAACGGCCACCCATTGGCTGCTTGACGGCCAGGGGCAGGACACAGCTTAGCAATAGCGCTTCCTGGCTAGCGATTTTTGCAGAGACCGGAACCCTGTGGGAAACGATAGAAACACAACTGGATTCCACTACAAAGGCAGGTATGCGTTACGCCGAATTCCACTATTTAAAATGGCGATTTTTCGTTCAGCAAACAATTTGCTACATGGATCCTGGTGCGGAATGGCCCTAGGAATCATCAGAAAACTGTGGTAAAATCTGGCAGCCTAACTGAATACCCAGCTGGGAGTGAATGCCCCTTCAATAGACTGCTGTACCAGAAATACTGCTCAGTTTTAAAGTGCACCTCCAGGTAGCTGCTCGTTCCTGTGTTTAGAGCACTTTCTATTTTCCTTCCTCTATAACAGTGGTCCTCGGGACCCTCAGGTGAGCTGAAGAGTTGCTGAAGCAATTACATTTTTACTCTCTCTTTCTAAAGACTTGTGGCTACTGCACAGGTGTAAAGATCAAGGGCACAAAATTCCTTGCATAGTCACACAGCAGTGGAAAGATTTCTGCCACTTTGCTTGTTCTTTAGTATAATACAGCTTGGGTTTTTGGGCTTGTTTACCCTGAACCTCAGGGGCCTCTTGTGGCGCAGAGTGGTAAGGCAGCTGTCTGAAAGCTTTGCCCATGAGGCTGGGAGTTCAATCCCAGCAGCCGGCTCAAGGTTGACTCAGCCTTCCATCCTTCCGAGGTCGGTAAAATGAGTACCCAGCTTGCTGCTGGGGGGTAAACAGTAATGACTGGGGAAGGCACTGGCAAACCACCCCGTATTGAGTCTGCCATGAAAACGCTAGAGGGCGTCACCCCAAGGGTCAGACATGACTCGGTGCTTGCACAGGGGATACCTTTACCTTTACTTACCCTGAACCTCTTGTGGCGCAGAGTAGTAAGGCAGCAGTCTGAAAGCTTTGCCCTTGAGGTTGGGAGTTCGATCCCAGCAGCTGGCTCAAGGTTGACTCAGCCTTCCATCCTTCCAAGGTCGGTAAAATGAGTACCCAGTTTGCTGGGGGGTAAACGGTAATGACTGGGGAAGGCACTGGCAAACCACCCCATATTGAGTCTGCCATGAAAACGCTGGAGAGCGTCACCCCCAAGGGTCAGACATGACCCAGTGCTTGCACAGAGGATACCTTTACCTTTACCTTACCCTGAACCAGCTCTCTTAGTCTGTGGTCTACTGCCTTGCCCTTGAAACCGGTGATCTCTAACTCTCCTTCTTCCCATAACATATGAATGTTGCATCATATGCCTGCAGCTCAATAAGTCCTCTGTCGTCACCTGGGTTTAAAGTTGATTCTTGGGTCTTGGAAAGTTGGAGACTGCTGTTCCTCAGGGCTCAAAGTGGTAATTGGGGTTGACTTGAGAAACCATGGACCTTGAACTTAGATAAATTTGTGTCTTACTGTAAAGTAAGGTTGACAGATTCCCCCCCCCCCCATGGAGGTAGGAATCTCTCACTGCTAAACCCAAACTTCCTGCCACCCAATCAATTAGCCATCAGGGTGAACTTATTCTGAAATGAAGATTTATCCAATGTGCAGTGATAAATTTACATTACTGCCCAAATGGCCCAAAAGTGATGTCATGACATCTGGGATGTTGAGAGAAACACACTATTATTTGGGCAAAAACTCTTTGGTAAAAGCCAAATTTACCATGGACTTTTTGCCCAAATACCAATTTCACCCTGACATCCCACATGTGGTGATGTTACTTCCAGAACACATGGGCAATGTACATCAGACATACAGAGATGTGTCTACGATGGACCTCCGTGCTTCTCCTGGTAGTCTCCCACCATCCCCCACTGGTTGCCAGGAGGTCCCTGACAAAACTATTCTAAAGGCAGTTTATCATTGATTAAACCTGGGGTTGTAATAGGAAAGAATCTCAGGCAGTGAACACTAACCCAAACTAGATGCCCCATTTAGGTAAAGATTGCCATATCTTGGCTTAGATGGACTCTGTAAGTAGCAGGATTGCAAATTTCAGTCGATCAGCAGTTCAATTAAGTATTTAAGAACTCTCTGATTGAATAAAATAATAATAATGATTAAGTGTTGTCAAACAGGTGCACCAACATTTTTAGGAAACCCGTATTATACAAATAGTTCTTAAAAGCATACTTTTCTTTATAACACGGGAAGGACACATATTGCTGGGTATACAACCAGAAAATATTTTTCCCCTGTCAGAAATCATTCTTACGCAAACATGTGGAGATTTATTCGATTAATTCAAAAGTCATGGTTATTAAGCAATACACCTCACTAGACAGGAGGAGAAAGGTGACGTTCAGACTCTAATTCTGATAATTTTAAGCTCACAGTTTTGTATCCAGAAAGCAAGCAATTTGTAGTTGGAATATAGTATGTACATTTGGAAAGGAGGTTTTTCTTTTTTCACATTTTGTCCAAGATGAACTTGGAGTTAAAAAAAAAAAACCGTCAGGGTTCAGGGAAGACCTCTGAGTCCACCATTGGTGGCAGGCAGGTTTGACTTAAAGAAATATAAGTGTGATGTTTGCTAGGACAAGACCCAGTGGAGCAAGTAGTATTTCAGCTGAACAAAGACATCATTAATTAGGATGTATGTATTTATGTCGTTTATATCCTGCCTTATGCCCAAACTGGCTGCCATTCTTCCCTTCTTCTCTTTATCATTGCAACAATCCTGTAAGAAGCTTAGACTGAGGATTTGTGACTGGCCCACCTAGCAGGCTTCCATGGGCAGAGTTCAGATTGAAACCCGAGTCTCCTCCCATGCCTAATCTGACACATTAACACAGAGATTCCCAGTCAGGGTTCTGGAGAGCCCTGGGGTTACGTGAGAGCTCCCCAGGTGTTCTGTGGCCTTTCCAAGAAGTTCGGATGGCTGCTTACATCACTGGAGCCCTCTTCCCCTGTAGCTCTACAGGTCTAGTCTCTTTTTCCACGATGGAAACAGTCAATGATCAATAGATTGATTGATTGATTGATTGGTTGGCTCCTGCACCTTACTTCCGTGTCCACTTCTCTGAAGCGATTTGTCTCCACTTCTGGGGGTCCCTCAAAGCCTGAAAAAATATTTCAAAGGTCCCTCCATCGTCCAAAGGTTGGAAAGGGCTGCTTTAACCACTATGCCATGCTGGCTCCCAGTTTCTCCCCTTGCTGAGTGTCTGACTCCGACTCCCCATGTCCTTTCAATATATTTAAAAGAACACGGGCTTCCAAGATGTGGCGACTGGTTGCTTAAAGTAAAGGAAGAGGAGCCGGGTTTTTTGTACCCTGATGTTTACTACCCGAAGGAATCCCAAAGAGCCTTACTGTAGTTTCCCCTTCCTCTCCCCACAACAGACACCCTGTGAGGTTGGTGGGGCTAAGAGAGCTCTGAGAGGAACGGCTCTGTGAGAACAGCTCTGCCAGGACTGTGACTGGCTCAAGGTCTCCCAGCTGGCTGCATGTGGAGGAGAAGTGGGGAATCAAACCCAGGTCTCCAGATTAGAGGCTGCCATTCTTAACCACTATGCCAAGCTGGCTCTCAAAAAGCACATGTTTGAACATTGGCACACTCATGTACATGTAGGAAAGTAGTGGTATGCTTAACAAGCAGGCAGGCCTGGCTAAAGTGTTATGTGGAGTTAGGCCTGAATATAAACCTGGACTTGCTGCTTTGTCATGTCTCAAATGGAGATTTGGTTCTGTCTCTATTTTGATAGGAGCTATTCTTTAATATTTCTTTATACACTGTCATTGCGGGAGAGAGCTTAAATATGAAAAATCTGGCACCTTACCTCAGGGTCCCTGGAGTCTTCTTTTTGCATATCGATTTGAGCACTGATCTGTGATTCCTCCATCCCAGCAGCGGCCGGGAGATTAGACCTGGAGATTATTTTCTTCAAAGGACTCTCCCTGCCCCGCTCCCACAAGAGGAGAATTTTGGAATTCCATATCTATTCTCCAGTTCAAAAAGTGCTAACCCCCTGACCTTGTACTGTTCCCCCTCTGTTCTATCTGGACCTAAAATTTGCTTCTTTCCAATTTTCTCTATACTCCTCTTCCCCATGATTAGCTGGCCCATGCTGTTCTTCTGTCCTTTGCTTATTTATACTCCCACCTTCAACTTCACTACCGAACCACTCGATGGCTCTCCGATCCACACTTCTACCTCATTTTTGCATTGCTAATCAGGTCTTTACCCTGCTTCTTCTCCTCCCCTCTTATCTCGAAAGGGAATGCACTTTAAAAGATCTCCATGGTCCCTTTTGTACCCGGTGCTTGTTCCCACCCCTCCACTTGGCCTTCCACCTGTCTGCGTCCTTTACGGGACCCGGCCAGATCCATACCTCCTGTCCACCTCAATCAGAGGCCATGACAGGAGCACAGAGGACTGTTGAATTACACCTCTTCAGCTGTCCTGCAGCAAGACGGGAGGGGAGGGGAGGGACCCTTGTTGGATTTCATCTCTTGTGGGTTTCTGCTCTTGGCTGTCTCAGCACAGAAAGATACCGTGGGCCTGACAATGAACTTTTTGGCTTACAACACCAAGGAGATAGTTTTAACAGTCTGTTTAGAGTAAGGTGCATTAAAATAATTCGTATTTGTATCTTTTGGGTCCCTTTACAAGGAAAAATGTGACGAATGAATAGAATCCTGTGATCAACAGAATGCTGGAAAGGAAACGCGTGTCTGTGTGTCTGTGTCTGTGTGGAAAGTGCCATCAAGTTGCACCAACTCCATGCTGACCTCCTGGGCAGGCTTTTTCAACCAGGGTTTTGTGAAACCCTGGGGTTTCTTGATGGCCCCAGAAGGGCTTCCCGGATGGGTGGGAGCGAATTAATTTTAATATATATATTTTTAAAATTGTTAAACATTTGTTTGTTTGTTTATGCTCGTATATGGACATGTCCACCCACCCACCCCTCCCAGAATGGCCAATGATGGGCCTGGAGGGAATGGGAAGGGGAGGGGTCCCATGGGGGAACATGTCCACAGCTCTGCTCCCCAACCATACTCTTCATGATTGCGCCACTTCTGGAGTTTCTCAAAGCCTGAAGAATGTTTCAGGGGCTTCTCAACAAATTGAGGAAGGCTGCCATAGGGTTCTCAAGGCAAGAGACCATCAGAGGAGGCTTGCCCCTGCCTGCTTCTGTGTAGGGACTCTGCTTCCTTGGTGATTTTATGTCCCAAGTACTAACCTTGGCTGACCGGCTTAGCTTCCATGATCTGCTGAGATTGGTTTAGCTAGCCAAATCTCACTAGATCTCAGAAGCTAAGCAGAGCCAGCCCTGGTCAGTACTTGGATGGGAGACCACTGAGGAAATCCAGTGCTGCCATACTGAGGTAGGCAATGGTCAACCCCCTCTACTCATGCCTCCCTTTGAAGCCCCCCCCCCAGAGGTGTTACCATGAGTTGGTTGTGACTAGACAGCACACACATTCTCCAGGAAGACAATAAAATCAGAGTCTGGTAGCACCTTTAAGACCAACAAAGATTTATTCAAGGCGTGAGCTTTCGAGTGCAAGCACAGCTGTCAGTCCTAATTGGCCAAACAGTGGAAGTAGAAAAACAGTCAAAATCCGTTTGAAGCATAAAAAACAAAAATAGTTTTAATATATAGTTCTATTGCCCAGTCCTGCCCCCCCCCCCAAACTTAAGCACTTTGCATTAGGAAAAAACCTTCTAAGGTATGAATGCAAAGCAAAAATAAAGCTTGTATAATAATGGTTTCCAATAAGATAGATTCAAGTGGGTGGCCATAGTGGTCTGAAGCAGCACAACAAAACAAAATCAAAGTCCAGTGGCACCTTTAAGACCCACAAGGATTTATTCAAGGCGTGAGCTTTCGAGTCCATTCATAGTATGAAGAAGAGTGCTTGCACTCAAAAGCTCACACCTTGAATAAATCTTTGTGGGTCTTAAAGGTACCACTGGACTCTGACTTTGTTTTGCTGTGTTTCCAATAAGGTTAGTATAGAAGTCACTTAAGTTGTATGCTCCAAGATAACACAAGGACGCAAAAGAAGTCAAGATTCCTTGAAGAAGACTTAGGTTGAAATTGGCTGTATTCGCTTCGGCAGCACATATACTAAAATTGGAACGATACAGAGAAGATTAGCATGGCCCCTGCACAAGGATGACATGCAAATTCATGAAGCGTTTAAAAAAAAAAGAAATTGGCTGTATTGACTTTATTTTTTTGTTTTTTGGGAAATTATCCTACTTAAAAACCTTCTACATCAGGCTTTCTCAACCATGGTTTTGTGATGGCCTGGAAGGGCTTCCCAAATGGATGGGAGTGAACTGATTTGCTATACATTTTTAATTTGTTAAACATTTATTGGGTGATATGATCACATATAGTCATGATGGCCTGCCCCTGCCTCCCAAAATTGCCAATGATGGGCCTGGAGGGGGTGGGAAGTAGAGGGGCCTGGGTGGGCGTGTCCACAGCTCTGCTTCCTAACCATGTTATGCATGATTGTGCCACTTCTGGGGTTTCTTGAAACCTCAGTGTTTCAGAGGGTTCTCAATAGGACTCCAGGTGTGGTCTTACCAATGTGACATACAGTGGGACTATAACATTGGGTGTCTTTGGGGCTGTTGCAGGTGGGGGATTATTGTGCTCTTTGGGCAGAAAACCTTGCCTTCTTCGAAATGCTACTTGGGGCTCAAGCCATGGGAAGGATAGGAAGAGGCAGTAGGAGAGAAAATAGGGGCCATCAATCTCCCTTCACCAATCATTCAGTTCGTGTGGATCCAGGACTTCCTTGGGCGTCTCCAATACAAGCACTAACCAGGGCCAACCCTGCTTAGCTTCCAAGATCTGAGAAGACAGGGCTAGCCTGGGATGGGCTGGCCTCTTGTGAAATGGCAAAGGCAATTCCTCATGAGGCTTTCAAGGCCAGTTTGCCATCATCTACCTCTGCATAGCAAATACAGACTTCCTTGGAGGTCTCCCATCCAAATACTAGGTCAGGTCAGGGCAAACTCATTACACCCGTTCTTATAACCTACAAAATGTTCACCCTCAAATGAACAGCACTTCTGGTCACAGGTCTTCAGGGGGTGCGAGAAAGAAACCTCAGAGAATTCCAGATTGGTGACTGCCTGTGTTTTACTTGTTTTCAATATCATTGACTAAGCCACACTAAAATAGTTTCTTAAAAGGTTCCATAGCAAATTAGGTTTACATGCTGGCTTCCTGTCATAACATCCTGTGCCACAAAATCAGAAGCAAAACATCTGAGTGCTGCAAGAGTTTTTCAGAGTGACTTTATGAAACAGGGTTATTTATTAAAATATTTACAGCTTGCCTTTCCAGCCAATGGCAGTGGTTGAAGTGAGCAGTTAGCAAGAATGAAATAACCTTGAATAAATGCAGTTATGTTTCTCTGTGCGACCCAGAATTGTCACTCTTGTTTTATTGAACACTAGTAGTAAAGCCCGTTGCATACTGTAATACCCGTTGCATACTGTTGTATACCCGTTGCATACTGATCATGGTCTGGGGTCGGTTTTGTGCCTCACTTAGAAGCTGGCAACCCTAAGAGGAGGTCTTTCTATGCACAGCAGTCCTGACCCAAATAAGGTTCAAGCATACCTAGGAAGTGTGGAATTCCAGTATATGAACCTGTATCTATCTTGCAACCTTCTCCTCTCCACAATGTTTTCTTGACCTGAAATAGGCCAGGGGCACTATGTGGTTGGTTGGATGGCTGTGAAGGCATGATACCTTTTTGAGGCCCCACTTTCATGGAATATTTCCAACCCAGGGGTAGCCAACCTCCAGTTGGGGCTTGGAGAGCTCCTGGAATTACTGCTCATCTCCAGACTATAAAGATCAGCTCCATAGAAAGAAATAGCTGCTTTGCAGGGTGGGCTCTGAGGCATGGTACCCTTTGAAGCCCCACTTCCAATCCCCGCTTTCACTGGGCTTAGCTAGCACAATCTGTTACTTGGCTGGTGATGTCTGCCCTTCTGAATCCTGAGGCCGACTGAGGCAACTGCAGCCCCTGTTGTTGTCCACAAACCGAAATCGTAGCCTAATGAAGCTGGAAAACCAAAGTAACTCTGTCTATTTTCCTGTAAAGCTAAAGGTAAAGGTGAAGGTATCCCCTGTGCAAGCACCGAGTCATGTCTGACCCTTGGGGTGACGCCCTCTAGCGTTTTCATGGCAGACTCAATACGGGGTGGTTTGCCAGTGCCTTCCCCTTGCCAGTGCCTTCCCCTGTAAAGCTAGCTCCACTTGAAATTCTGGGCCTCTTATCCCTTTGATTTCATAGGACCTTCATGGCAAATTCTGATTTTTATTTACCAGACCAAGCTTGTGAAAAGACACTTCACAGCCCCTATGTCTCTCCAGCCAGTTGCTTGTTCACGATTTACAATTACAGAATTAAAATATTCCTTATTTAGATCTTTCTGCACTTTCAAGACTCTCAGGACCCTTGCTGGTCTGTCTGTCACTTTGAGCCCCAAAATAAAACTGTAAGGGCTGGGGAGGGCTGGTAAGGGCTGGGGAGCCCACAGTCCAGGTGGGACACATCTCCTGGAATTACAGCTCATCTCCAAACTATAAAGATCAGCTCTCCAGGCAGAAATGGCTGCTTTAGAGGGTGGACAGGGCTGTTGTGCAAAAGAAACATTTGAGCCTCCTACACGGGTTGTTGTGGAGATCAGTGGTCCCCAACCTGCGGTCCGCGGCCCGGTGCCAGGTCGCGGTTCCCTCTCCACGGGGTGGAGACTGCGATGGTCGCCTTGACGGATGATATCCGGCGCCAACTGGACTGAGGCGGATCCGCCATTCTCTTGTTATTAGACCTGTCAGCTGCATTTGATGTAGTCGACCACGAGGTATTGGTTCACCGCCTCGCTGGAACTGCGCTGAAATGGCTGGTCTCCTTTCTTCAGAACCAGACGCAGAGGGTTGCTGTCAGGTTCAGCCTCCTGCTCTCTGCCATGATTGAGCCAGGCTAACCAGAGTGACTCCATTTTCGTGTGTGTGTAACCTCCTATGTTTTATGACTCTGTAGTAACTCTTTGAACCTCTATCCTCCTTTGATGACCCTGAGCTTTTCACACTGCATTCTCCCCTGCTGTGATACTGTGTTGCAAGTACCCCTGTAAACATCTTATCTGCAAAGAGAGGCGCTAGTTCCACCAAGGCCGCAGAGTCAGGGAGGGTCTGGCAGGAAGCCCAGGATGGCACCTGGTGGGGGGAAGATTCCTCCCTGGGAACTGGGGACCGTTTGGGCAGGATAATTGTACTGATAACTGCTTGCTTTTCCTATACCAAACAGTCTTGACTTCAGATGTTAGAGGGATCAGAACTACTTCCAATTAAACCTTACTATTAAACCGGAAGCTTTGTTGTGAGTCTTTCTGCCTTTGACAGTTGCAGTGGGGGATGAGTTGTTGGGCCCCTGTGGGCTTCCTTGTGGGGTTCCGCAGGGAGCGATACTCTCTCCCACACTTTTTAACATCTATATGCCCAGCTGATCCAGGGCTACGGGCTGGGATGTCACCAATATGCAGATGACACCCAGCTCTACCTCCTAATGGACAGCCGGCAGGATTCCCGCCCCCCCCCCCCCGGATACATTTGCCAATTGTTTGGAAGCAGTGGCTGGATGGCTCAGGCAGAGTCACCTGAAACTCCACCCATCCAAGTTGGAGGTTCTGTGGCTCGGAAGAAGGGGTCAGGAAGTGCATCTCCATGCCTGGGTGATGCAATTAACAGCTGCTCCACTTGCCAGGAATTTGGGGTGACATTCGATGCCTCCATTTCTATGGAGGTTCAGGTCACTAAAGTAGCCCGGACAGCTTTTTTCCACCTTTGCCAGACCCGGCTACTAGCGCCCTCCCTGTCTTCGGACCACTTGGCCACAGTGATCCATGCAACGGTCACTTCCAGACTAGACTTCTGTAATTCGCTCTATGCTGGCATATCTTTGTCTTTGATCCGGAAGTTACAGCTGGTACAAAACGCGGCTACAAGGGTCCTCACTGGGAAATCTTGGAGGGCCCATATTCAGCCAGTGCTTCGTCATCTGCACTGGTTACCAATCTGTTTCCGGGTCAGATTCAAGGTATTGGTACTAAGCTTTAAGGCCATATGCAACCTGGGTCCCTTCTACCTGCGGGACCGCTTGGTTGCTTATGCTCCCCGCAGAGTTCTTCGCTCTGCGGGTATGAATCTACTGGCTGTCCCGGGCCCCCAGAAACTTCGCCTGGCCTTGACCCGGGCCAGGGCCTTTTTGGTTCTGGCCCCAACATGATGGAATGAGCTCCCAGAAGAGCTGAGAGCCCTGCGGGATTTGTCAGCTTTCCGCAGGGCCTGCAAGACGGAGCTCATCCACCAAGTGTATGGTTGAGGCCAGGGCAGTCCCAGCATTTCGATCAAGGATCCTCAGAGCTTACCATTTAGGCTCCCACTCTTACAGAAAGACAACTTACCCACTAGGCTGAACAAGACGGGATGAGTTGAGATATATGCCTTGCTGTTTTACTGTGTTTTGTTGATACATGGGGATTTTATTGGGGTGATGAGTTTTTATTGCTATGTATTAACCACTGTGAGCCCTTTTTGGTAGCGGTCTATACATCGAAAAATAAAATAAAATAAAAAATAAAATTGAACATAGTGAGAATGGTCACTTGTCCCCAAAGTCAAGTCAGGAGACTCAAAAAGCAGCTCAGGAGACTCAAAAAGCATGTCATATGACGGCCTCTTTGTAGTGACCCTGAATTTCCTTGATGATCTTCCGTCATAGTACTGACCAGGGCTGCTTGTGCTCAGCTTCTGAGATCTGACGAGATTGGCTTAGCCCGGGCCATCCACGTTAAGGCAAAATCATGACCCCTGCCATCCAACAGACGGTTGAAAAATGGATGTGATTTATTACATGGAAGGAAACACACCAGTATTGATTGCTGCCCTGTGGTGTCTCTCTCGCTCTCATTTGGACCTTACCACCCCTATTCTGAATGCTTCGTTCCTGAAGCTTTGTTTTAGTTCTTCCATCCAAATCCAAAGCCGAACTGGATCAAAAAAGGCACAAATATTGCTTGCCATAGCTAGAATTCCTTTCCAAACAGGTGGCCCTCCAGCCTGCTATGGGTCAGGGCTGCTGTGGCAGAAGAGGAGAGTTTAAAAGTGGAGAGGTCAAACATAGGACTTCTAGAGGCAAAACACAGGGGCTCCACTCCTTATGTCTTGCTTTTTACATAGAAAGATGGGGTAGACATGGAAGTGTGCGAACTGCTCTTAGGTTGTTGCCTCTGTCAATTTCATTTTGTATGTGACAGGAAGCTGTGAAATTGAGTGCGTGCTAAAGACATGTACTCCTGTGCCTGTTACAGCCAGCTGATGACTACCTTGTCGGGCTTTCAAGGCAAGGGACAATCAGAAGAGGCTTGCCCTTGCCCGCCTCTGCATAGCAACCTTGTACTCCCATCTAAGGGCTAACCAGGGCTAACCCTGCTGAGCTTCTGAGATCATGTAGTCTGCTGGCATCCCAGCCATAAAAGCTTGCAATGTAGTTAGAATCATAGCATCATAGAGTTGGAAGGGACCTCCTGGGTCATCTAGTCCAACCCCATTCACTATGCAGGATATTCACAACCCTATTGCTCATCCACTGTAACCTGCCACCCTCTTGAACCTTCACCCAATCAGCCTTCCCGTCAAATGGCTATCCAGCCTTTATTTACAAATTTCCAAAGGTGGAGAACCTGAGGAAGCGTGTTCCACTGAGAAACCGCTCTAACTGTCAGGAACTTCTTCCGGACGTTTACACGGAATTTTTAAAAATTAATTTCATCATGTTGGTTCATGTAAATCCATCCAGGGCAAGAGAGAACAACTCTGCTCCATCCTCTATATGGCAGCCTTTTAAATATTTGAAGATGGTTTTCATATCCCCTCTCAGAATCATAGAATCATAGAATCATAGAGTTGGAAGGGGCCATACAGGCCATCTAGTCCAACCCCCTTCTCAACGCAGGATCAGCCCAAAGCAAGATGAAGATTGAAGATGGCTATCAGTTCCCCTGGACACATTATGCACACATTGGATAATGCACTTTCAGTGCACCTTAGAAAATTATCTTCCGACGTGTACCTAATGGGTCCTGGTGAGACTGGGCTAGCCTTGGTCATCCAGGCCAGGGCAGAGGTGGTTTACCATTGCCTGCCTCTGCGTAGCAACCCTGGTCTTCCTTGGTGCTCTCCTCCCCAAGTACCAAACCAAGGGATAAGCCTGCTTAACTTCCAAGATGCGATGAGATCAGGCTGGCCTGGGTCATCCAGATCAGGGCCTAGTTATGCATATTTTTCTGCCAGTTACTGAGCACAAAAGAAACAGCAAGTGGAAACACAGACCCAATTTGAATTCAGTTGGAACATGGAAGCAAGAACAGAACCCAGAGGCTGAAAAGACAGTGGGACCTTGAAGCTCTGGGATCCCCCAATGGGGCCACGTGATTTGCCTTGGTTAATTATTAGGAATGTTGGGGAGAAATTGGGAAAGACCCATATGGAAGAATCAAGTAACCAGGCTTCTTTGGTGAAACCTATGAGAACTTTATTTGGAGGTCATGCCACACATACGCAGAAAAACCAACATAACTGAACTTCCTAAGAATTGGAACTTTGATTTTTTGAAGACAGCACGTTTCAGGCTGCTGTTGATATTGTCAGGTAGCCACCTGATTTGCTTGACAACAGTTCCAGAACTTCCCACAGAGATTTGTTCTAAATTTCCCCACCCTCCTTAGGCTCCACCACAAAATCTTTCCAGATATTTCCCAACCCAGAGCTAACAACCCTAAAACCGATAACAGACAGGTTCATATCCCTAAGGAGAGAGCTCCAAAGTTTGGGTGCCACCACCGATGAATTTCTTTCTTAGGACAATTGAAGAAGGGCAAGGTCATAAGAGGGAAGATGGTCCTTAAGCGATCTTGTCCCCACCTTATACTTGCATTTCTGGTAGATCTCTGGGGCATTTCTTGCAAAGTGAACATTCCGGCCTCTGCACATGACGTCACCTGCATCCATGCCTACATTCTCCATTTTAAAGCACTTCTTCGGGAATTGCATAGGCCTATTATGCATGGCTGCTGAAACGGCGGCATAGAGAACATGGAGGAGGAAGAAGCGAAGCAAACCGCTTACTCACGGGACGGAATGCAATGATGGCAAAACCCAAAGTATCCGATTATGCACGCGGCTACTCTGGAGCTGCTTCTGGTTGCACCCTGGTCCCGGGAAGCTCCACTTTCTTCCGCATCTCACTAATGCGGCTTTTTTTGCGGCATACGTTGACTCTGTGCCCAGTTGCCACCTGCAGCGTGCATAATTGGTGATTTTAGCCAACACCATTCCACCCCAAATGCAAACCTTCCACTCTGTGCATAAAGTGGATTCAACAAAAGTGGTGAATAAAGTGGATTCACCAACGTAAAAAGGGCGAGCGACCGGACAGCAACCTGCAGGCAACCAGCAGAGAGAAGGTATGGAGGCTCAAACACATTAAAGTTGCCTGCTTCATCCTGCCCTCACACCCATCTCCCTCTCCCTTGTTCCTGAGGACACAAATTTCTTTTAATAAATGGTGACGTGCCTGAAGAAACGAATAGGCAGACATGCGTGTAGGTGATCCCAGAAATAAAATAATATTTTATTCAACAAAGTGTGCCTCTTGAAAGTTTTCTCCCTCCCCCCAAATCTGGAACAATATTAATTTTCTAATTTATCAAAGGACTTGTGATCCCATAAGGGGTGGCGTCCAAACAGAACTACGCATCTATGATTCCATGCATAGGCCTTGCAATGGAGAAATATGATTTTTTTTTAAATAGCGGGCATCGCAGGGCCTTTAAACTGTGGGAGAAAGGGGATTGGTTGCCTGAACTGATTGACAGGTGGACGCACACCGCGTATAAAGTGTATTGCTCTCTTCTGCCATTTCCAGCAGCAGCTGGGGAGGGTTAGACACAAGAAGAGAAGGCAGACAAAGGCAGATCTGAGCACACGCTAACCCGGAGCCCCTCCCTACCCCCACCCCGAGGCCCATTATCAGCCTTTTGGAGACGGAGGGCATGTTGACATGACCAAATATGGTAGTATCACCTGATAAATGTTTAACAAATATTAATAATATATGCAGAATTAATTAACTCCCACCCATCCGGGAAAGGCTTCTAGGGCCATCAAGAAACTCCAGGATTTGAGAAAACCATGTTTGAGAAAGTCTGCCCTAGATGAACAAGAGGTCCAGACCAGAAATTGCTTCAGCACAAATGTGGTGGTTCACACCTGCTTTTTGCACATTTGGGAGGACGTGGTAACAGTTGGTGGACTCTGAGAGTCTTTTTGGAATGTGAGGCCTAAGCGCAGCTGTCCCCCCCTCCCCACTCTGCTTTTTATTTGATGTACCTTTGATATGTTGCAAAGAATGAGGAAGTTTTCCAGTAGCTCTTAAGCCCTGCCTCTTCACACAGCTTTTATCCAACGTGTGCTATTCATTTGCCTAATGCCCGCTAATGCCCGCTTTGGGGGATAAAACCATGGGGCTGAAGAGGAAGAAGACGGTTGAAGAATGTGGCTTTATCTCTGGGGTATAACTGGACAGAGAGATTTTTGAGCTATAATTGAATGCCTTGAGCAATTTAAGAATCCTTCCCAGTGAATTTTGGGTTCTAAAAGTGTTGACTTGAATGCAAACCGGTGTCCTCACAACTTCCTTACTCTAGCCAGGGAACTCTAAACACTCGGAAGACATCCGTTCAGCACGGCATAAAGAAAAATACTCCTTTATATGCTAAGCTCAATTATTTAAATTCTGCAGTTGTTTTTCAAAAAGAGAAAGGGAGAAAACAGAGGGTTTTTTTGGTGGTCGTGGGGTTAATTTAAAAATACTGGTGCAATCCTAGCCACCCACAAACAGCTACGTGTGGCCTTTTTTGGCCACGTGCCCCTCAAGGTTGGCAAGGATGGCTACCAGCTGCTTGCCTTGAGGTTTATACAGCTGTTCTGGAGGGAGAAAGCAGAATGGTCGAATGTGTCGAATTACAAATATCTTGTACCACATGGACAGAGGAAGGTCAAATATGAAAACGTTTTGTCCAAGAGAGAAACAGGTGGAAATGTGCCGGTACAGTTTTTTACAGTGTTTTAAGGTGCATTGGGGCTGTAGTGCAAACAGGCACTGCATGGAAACAACACAAATAACAAGAGTTTGTTTTCCTAGACTGGAATGGAGCCATTTATATTGCTTTCATCTTGCTCATTATTTTTTAGAAATCCAGCAGGAAGGACAGGCCCTAATTTACTAGAAAATCTGGCTGTGTGTTAAAGAATTCCAGCCCAGCAGGATTGTGAACTTTTCCCCCACCCCCTCTGCAGCTTCCAATACTGTTAATACTGTCACGTGTGCTTGTTTTCATCTGTCATCTACATTGCAGAAATGTAGTCTAGACTAGCTCACTATCGTCAGATCTTGGAAGCTAAAAATGGTCAGTATTTGGAAGAGAAACTGTCAAGGGATACCTGGATCGTGACATGGAAGCATGCAAACTCTAAATCTGCTGTGACTCGAAGTCCAAAACAAAACACCACCTCATTCTACAGGTTGCGTAGACCAAGTGATTGCTTGCTATGGAAGTACTTGGAAATTCCTGTTATACATCATGGCTGACCTCCTTGGATCAGCAGAGAAGACTAAGAGTCCAGGAGCAGCTGAAACAGTAACAAAATCTGTGGCAGGGGAGTTATTTATTATCTTTGTGGATGAGTCACAGATCCAGACTCAGTGCTTTGAGGTCTAAAAGAGACTAATTTTTACTAGAAAGATTATTTACAAATACATATCATATCCATCTGCTTTAGTCTCCTTACTGAAACAGTACAAAAAAGCTTATAAGATAGTTACAAAGAAAAACACATTGCAAGCCTTTATGGCTGTGCTGCAGGCAGACCACATTTATTTATTTATTTATTTTTATATTTATATTTTTATACCGCCCTTCCCTACGGCTCTGGGCGGTTTACATAAAACATTTTTGAACATTCACATAGAACACTGTCAAAATCAATATCAAAATCAATATAACAGTATAACAATAACAACAACATATCAACTGGAACAATTAGAACGGCACTTCAACAATAACTTGACAATCCCTCAGTCGGTTCGTTCCCTCAGTCTGGGGGGCACCTGTAGGTGTTATGGCTCAGCCAGCCCCACCAAATGCCTGGTGGAAGAGCTCCTTTTTGCAGGCCCTGCGGAATTGTGGAAGTTCCGGCAGGGCCCTGATCTCTTCGGGGAGCTCATTCCACCAGGTGGGGGTCAGGACCGAGAAGGCTCTGGCCCTTGTTGAGGCCCAATGTGCCTCTTTAGGGCCAGGGATCCGTAGCCAGTTGGAGGTGGCGGAGCGTAGAGCTCTTCTGGGGGTATAGGCAGGGAGGCGGTCTCTCAGATACACTGGGCCCAGACCAGGCCTTAAAGGTGGCCTTAAAGGCCTTAAAGGTGATTACCAAAACCTTATGCTTTAATCCGGAATTCAAATGGGAGCCAACCAAGTTCTTGAAGTACCGGCTGGATATGTGATCTCCATGATGTCTTACTGAGAATCCTGGCCGCGGCATTCTGCACCAGTTATAGTTTCCGGATCAAGGATAAGCGTAGACCTGCATAGAGCGAGTTGCAGAAGTCCAGTCTGGAGGTGACCATTGCATGGATCACTATGGCGAGGTGCTCTGGTTCCAGGTAGGGCGCTAGTAGTTTGGCTTGGCAGAGGTGGTAAAATGCCAGCCGTGCTACCTTCGTGACCTGGGCTTCCATTGTAAGGGAAGCATCCAGGATCACACCCAGGTTCCTGGCGGAGTGAGTCACTAGGAGCTGCACACCATCCAGGATGGGCAGGCGCGCTTCCTCCCATTGTCCCTTCCTACCCAAACACAGGACCTCCATCTTTGCAGGATTGAGCTTCAGATGACTCTGCGTGATCCATTTTGTCACTGCTTCCAGGCATCTGGCTAAAGATTCTGGGGGGGAGTCAGGGCAGTCATCCATCAGGAGGAAGAGCTGGGTGTCATCTGCGTATTGGTGGCAACCCAGCCCAAACCTCCGCACCAGCTGAGCAAGAGGGCGCATGAAGATATTAAATAGGATAGGAGAGAGGACTGCTCCTTGTGGGACTCCACATGTGAGCATGTGACGACTAGATACTCTCTCTCCTATTGCTATCCTCTGTCTGCGACCCTGGAGGAAGGAGATCAGCCATTTGAGGGCTGTCCCCCGTATCCCAGCGTCGGCAAGGCGGTGAGCTAGGAGCTCATGATCGACTGTCAAATGCTGCCGACAGGTCTAATAGTATCAGCAGCGCTGACTCGCCTCGGTCCAGGTGGCGGCGGAGGTCATCCATCAGGGCGACTAGCGTTGTCTCCACCCCATGGCCAGGCCGGAAGCCTGACTGAAATGGATCAAGGGCTGAAGTTTCTTCCAGGAATGCTGATATTTGGCCCGCAGCAGCCCTTTCAACCAACTTCCCCAGAAACACCAGATGCGAGACGGGGCGGTAGTTGTCAGGCTCCTGCGGAATCAAGGATGCTTTTTTGAGCAACGGGCATACCACTGCCTCTTTTAATCCCTCCGGGAATTCTCCTGTTGAAAGGGAGAGGTTGATTATTTCCCGGAGGGGAGCTCCTATTCTTAGGTCTGCTGTTTTTAGGAGCCACGATGGACATGGGTCTAGAGGGCAAGTGGTTGGCCTCGTTGTTGCTAGCATCCTGTCCATCTAATGAGAGTCGTCTGAAGTAACTCATTGTTCTCTCCAAAGACGGCCAAGGAGCCTCCAGTTAACTTTCTGTGTCCAAAGTTGGAGGGAGGTCATGGCGGAGAGTCAAGATTTTGTCTGCGAAGTGACTAGCAAATGCCTCACAACTAATGTCCAATTGGCTATTGTTTTGGCGCCCTTCATCAAGGGCGGTGAGAGATTGGACTACCCTAAATAGTTGTGCTGGGCGTGAGTGTGCAGACGCGATGCTAGTCGAGTAAATGTTACATTTCATTGACTTCACCGCCATCTCATAGGCTCTTAACTGCATTCTATAAGATGCTCTTGATTCTTCGTCGCGAGTCTTCCTCCAAACTCGCTCTAGTCGTCTCAGTTCCCGTTTCTTCTCACGGAGATCCTCAGTGTACCATGGGGCCTGCTTGAGATGGGGACGGAGAGGACATCTGGGAGCTGAGAGCCAGTTTGGTGTAGTGGTTAGGAGTGCGGACTTCTAATCTGGCATGCTGGGTTCGATTCTGCGCTCCCCCACATGCAACCAGCTGGGTGACCTTGGGCTCGCCACGGCACTGATAAAACTGTTCTGACCGGGCAGTGATATCAGGGCTCTCTCAGCCTCACCTACACCACAGGGTGTCTGTTGTGGGGAGAGGAATGGGAAGGCGACTGTAAGCCGCTTTGAGCCTCCTTCGGGTAGGGAAAAGCGGCATATAAGAACCAACTCTTCTTCTTCTTCTATCTCATCAATGGCGGCCAGCAATCTTTCATGCCAGTCACTGACCAGTCCATCTAGAGAAGTGCCGGGAGGCATTGGGTCCCGCAGAGCATTCAGGAATCCAATCGGATCCATAAGTCTCCATGAGCAAGCTGAAATTTGCTCTACGAAATACGCTTGCAGGGCTTTGTTGTTGATGGACCTGGCGTTGCACAGCATCAGTGTCAGAGGTGGGTTGTTCACCTTTGCCTCCACCCTAGTGGCCCGAGAGATGGGGCGGAGGTTAGAAGGAGTTCGAGCATGGTCATTTCTCAAGCCCCTTCTATTGTCTGGCCTCCTCCCACCGCTGTCCCTGCCTTTTCCCCTTATTATTGGAATCCCTGACCCCTTGTTGTTATTATGCCCTTATTTGGGCTCAATGATTGAGAGGTGTCTATGTCTGATGTTGTGTTCCTCCTTGGTTTGTCAACTGCTTAACTTCTAGGGTTGTGCCCTGGTTCTTGTTTCTTTTTTGGTTGCTTTGGCTTGGATGCTTTAGCTTTTTCTGTTTCAGTTGATCGGTTTTGGTTGTTTCAGTTGGATTCCAGAGGGATGACCCAGATCGTCTATTATGACACCTCAGGGCTACCCAATCTGGAGTTAATTTGTTACTAGGGTGTTGTGTACATTCTATTGGATCTTATTCAGGTGGGATGAATCATAGAATCATAGAGCTGGAAGGGGCCATACAGGCCATCTAGTCCAAACCCCTGCTCAACGCAGGATTAGCCCTAAGCATCTTAAGCATCCAAGAAAAGTGTGTATCCAACCTTTGCTTGAAGACTGCCAGTGAGGGGGAGCTCACCACCTCCTTAGGCAGCCTATTCCACTGCTGAACTACTCTGACTGTGAAAAACTTTTTCCTGATATCTAGCCTATATCGTTGTGCTTGAAGTTTAAACCCATTACTGCGTGTCCTCTCCTCTGCAGCCAACAGAAACAGCATCCTGCCCTCCCCCAAGTGACAACCTTTCAAATACTTAAAGAGGGCTATCATGTCCCCTCTCAACCTCCTTTTCTCCTGGCTGAACATTCCCAAGTCCCTCAACCTATCTTCATAGGGCTTGGTCCCTTGGCCCCAGATCATCTCCGTCGCTCTCCTCTGTACCCTTTCAATTTTATCTACGTCCTTCTTGAAGTGAGGCCTCCAGAACTGCACACAGTACTCCAAGTGTGGTCTGACCAGTGCCGTATACAATGGGGCTATGACATCTTGTGATTTTGATGTGATGCCTCTGTTGATACAGCCCAAAATGGCATTTGCCTTTTTTACCGCTCCATCACACTGCCTGCTCATGTTTAGTTTACAATCCACAAGTACCCCAAGGTCTCGTTCACACACAGTGTTACCTAGAAGCGTATCCCCCATCCAGTAGGCATGCTTTTCATTTTTTTGACCCAGAATCAGAACTTTACACTTATCTTTATTAAATTGCATCTTGTTCTCATTTGCCCATTTTTCCATTGTGTTCAGATCTCATTGAACTCTGTCTCTATCTTCCAGAGTATTTGCCAGTCCTCCCAATTTGGTGTCACCTGCAAACTTGATGAGTAGTCCCTCCACCCCCTCATCTAGATCATTAATAAATATGTTAAAAAGTACTGGGCTAAGCACCGAGCCCCGAGGTACCCCGCTACTCACCTCTCTCCAGTCTGATGAAACACCATTGACAACAACTCTTTGAGTGCGGTTCTCTAACCAATTCCCTATCCACCTGACTATCTGAAAATCCAGATTGCAGTCCTTCAATTTATCCATCAGAACATCATGGGGAACCTTGTCAAAAGCTTTACTAAAATCCAAGTAGATGACATCAACCGAATTTCCCCGATCCAGCAAACCTGTTACTTGGTCAAAAAAGGAAACCAGGTTGGTCTGGCAGGACCTGGTGGAGACAAATCCATGCTGACTTCCTTGGATCACCAAATTGTCCTCCAGATGTTTGCAGATCGCTCCCTTTAATATCTGCTCCATTATCTTCCCCACAACAGAGGTCAGACTTACTGGTCTGTAGTTTCCCAGGTCATCCTTCCTCCCTTTTTTGAAGATCGGAATAACATTTGCTCTCTTCCAGTCCTCCGGGACATCTCCAGTTCTTAAAGAGGTTCCGAAGATGATGGACAAGGGCTGTGCAATTTCTCTGGAAAGTTCTTTGAGTACTCTCGGGTGCATTTCATCCGGACCAGGGGATTTGAACTCCTCCAGTGCAGCTAAATGCCTCTCGACAACCTCTCTATCCATGTTAACCTGCCACCCAGACACTGTCCTTTGGCTATGGCCATCTCTAGATGTGCCTAAACACTTTGACCCATGGGAAAAAACAAATGTAAAATAGGCACTAAGCCTTTCTGCTTTCTCTGCATCTTCCATTAGAGTTTGTCCATCCACACCCAACAGTGGACCTATTGCCTCCTTTACTTTACATTTGCTCCTCACATAACTGAAAAATCTTTTCTTGTTACAATGGGCTTCCCTGGCCAATCTTAGCTCACTCTCAGCTTTGGCCTTTCTGATGATTGATCTACAGTGCCTAGTAACCTGTAGGTACTCTTCTTTAGAGCTCTGTCCTTCCCTCCATTTCCTGAACATTTTCCTTTTCTTTCTTAGTTCCTCTTGAAGTTCTCTGTTCATCCAAATAGGCTTCTTAGAGCTCCTGCAGTGTTTTCGTCTTTCTGGGATAGTCATTGATTGAGCATGCAATAGCTCCTGTTTGAGTAGCACCCACCCTTCACATGCTCCCTTCCCTTCCAGCATTCTCGTCCATGGTATGACACTCATCATGTCTCTGAGTTTATTAAAGTTTGCCCTACAAAAATCCAACATCCGCATCTGGCTACAAGCTTCCTTGGCTCCCCATCTCAAAAGGAATTCTATGAGGACATGGTCACTTCCCCCTAGGGTCCCCACCTCCTTCACCTCATCCACCAACTCTTGCCTGTTGGTCAGTATTAAGTCCAGTATGGCTGAACCTCTTGTGGGTTCATCTACCATTTGATAAATGAAATTGTCAGCCAGGCAGGTCAGAAAGTTGCATGACTGGGGACGCTTCGCAGAGTTTGTTTCCCAGCACACATCTGGGAAATTGAAGTCACCCATGATGACAAGGTCCTGCCGCTTGGATATTTTCTCAAGCTGCTCACAAAGTGCAGCATCCACATCCTCTCATTGGTCAGGCGGTCGGTAGCAGACACCAACCACCACACCGTTTGTTTTCCGCTCGCTTATTTTCACCCAGATGCTTTCCACTGTAGATATGCTCTCCACTAGAATTTCCTGACAGGTAAGCCCTTTCCTCACATACAGTGCCACTCCTCCACCTCTTCGATCTATTCTGTTTTTTCTGAACAGTTCATATCCATCCACCATTACATTCCAGTCATGAGAATCATTCCACCAAGTTTCTGTGATGCCTACTAGATCATACCTTTCCATCAGCATGAGAAGTTCCAGCTCTTCCTTTTTATTGCCAATGCTTCGGGTGTTAGTATAAAGACATCTGAATCCTTTTACTTTTGGTTCCCTATGAGCTGGCCTTGCCGGTTGGGCTGCCTCCGATTGTTTTCCTTCCATACACTCCCTATGTTGATCGTCTCCTTCCCCTAGTGGCTTTAGTTTAAAGCTCTCCTGATGAATCTCCCCAGGTTCCTGCCAAACACATTCTTCCCCAGTTTCGATAAGTGCAGTCCATCAGGTGCTAGTAGGCCTTCCTCAAGAAAGCCTATCCCATGGTCCCAGAAACCAAATCTCTCCTGCCGGCACCAACTACGCAGCCAGTGATTCACCTCCATTATCTTCCTCTCCCGACGCATTCCTCTTCCCTTGACAGGCAAGATTGAAGAGAATACCACTTGTGCCCCCATTTGCTTGAGCTTCCTCCCCAGATCTTGATAGTCTTTTTTAATAGGAGCGATGGTATTCAGGGACATGTCATTCGTTCCCACATGGACCATCACAAATGGGTAGCGATCCGTATATTTGAGGAGTTTGGGCAGCCGTTCTGAAGCATCTTTAATTTTCGCCCCTGGCAAGCAACACACCTCTCGGGTTAGGGGGTCGGGCCCAGCCACATGGCGATCCATTCCTCTTAGCAGGGAGTCTCCAATTACCAGTACTCTCCTTTTTTTTTTCTTCTCAACTCCATTTCCTTCTGTCCCCGTGGCCTCTTCCCTTTGTCTTGGACTTTGTTTTGGGACGTCTTCCCTCGTTGACACTTGCACCTCCTCTGCAAGAGCCTGAAGTCTATTCTGGAGCTCCAAAGGCCCTGAGAACTGTCTCGCTCTTCGCCGTTGAGTCTTTTTCCGAACTGTCTGCAGAGGCTCCCTATTGTGGTCAATCTCCTTATCCTCTTCAGGACTAGTTGTATTCTCTTTATTCCGAGTTGCAGGGCTCTGGTCTATGAACTCCTCCCCTTCCTTACTTTGGGTCAGAGTAATAATTCTGTTTTCTAATCCCCTAATCTTTTCCTCCAAAAGTCTTACCAGCTTACACTTGGGGCAGCTGTAGTCCATCTTGTCTTCTGGGAGGAAGGCAATCATGTCACACTCATTGCAGATGATGGGATGAGTGTCCTGGAGTTCCATTGTAATGTCTAGGCAGTGCAAGTACTAGGGAAATATAATCTACTGATTCTAATTGCTCAGCCAAGAACCCCTTTGTCTCTCGCCCTTCGGCTCACGCCAAAGGCTCGCGCCTCTGGCGAGGAGCAGCCCTTTTTAAGCCTCCCAACAATTACCCAGAAATCACCTCGCCCAGGTTTCATTTCAGGTTATTATAATTATTAATTGGGGTATGGTTGGTAGTGTTAGGGGCATGATTTGTGGTGATTAGAGGGCCATGATTTGAATGATCAATTTAGTTTGTATTAATTTGAGTGATATCTATGGGATTTGATAATGCCTAATTTCCCTTCCCCCCCCCCCAAGTTTCATCCCTTCCTTTTTTCTCCCTGTTACTATTTTCTGCCTGGTTTCATGTTTATTCCTCTCCCCCTCCCCCTCCCCCTCCCTTCCCTCCTTCTCCTGTGCGTGCAATGTTTCCCACTAAGATTTTCCCGCCCAGCTATCCCCGTGCAATTTTCCTGCCTATCCCTCCTTCTCCCTTTTCCTTTTCCCCCTCCTCCTCCCTTCTCTTGGTACAGTTTCCCCGCGCCATTTTCCTGCCCGTAGTTGTTTGTTTGTTTGTTTTCTCCCCCCCCCTTGTTCCTTGATCTCTTCCTCTCCCTCTTTCTCCCCGTATGCTACGCTCCGTTTAGTGATTTCCTCCTTCCGTCCCCCCTTCTGCATCATCGACAAACAGTTTTAGTTTGATACCACCCTCCCCAATCCCCCCTCTCCTGCAAGTAGTTTCAGTCTGATTCTTCTCTCCAATAAATTGATTGGTAATTCTCTCCTCTCTCCGTTGCTCCCCCCCCCCACACGTTGGTTCCCTCCTGTCCTTCTGGGTCTTTCTGGGTCAACAATCAGCTTTAGCTTTAGTTTGATCTTCCCCCGATCCACCCCCCTCCCCCCTGCAAGCAATTTCGGTCTGATCCTCTGCAATAAATTGACTGCTAATTTCCCCTCTCTGCTTCACCCACCCCCCAACTGTCAGTTCCAGGCTAATTCCCCCCCCCCCAACCAGCCCGGTCAGTCCTTCCTTTCTGGGCTCTCCAGCCGCACGGCAGGGTCGTGTGCTGGTCTCGGGTTGTTCTCGGAAAGGCACAGGCAGGGGCCTGCAGGTTGGGGCCGAGCCAGCTCTCCGCGGCGTCAGATGCCCACACATGACCAGCTGGAGAGAGCTGAGAGCCTAATGAAGTCGACTCCTTGCTTCATCAAAGCATACTTCTTTTCCTGAACAAGCAGGACGTTGGTGGGAGCCTGCCTTAAAGAAAGGAATTCCTAGATCACATGGCTCAGAATTCCCTGCAACCTCACCAATGATCACTAGATGCCACTAGACAGAATGGTTCAAGCAGAGTCGCCTGAAACTCAACCCCTCCAAGACGGAGGTCCTGTGGCTGGGCAGTAGGGAGCAGAAACAGGAAGCACATTTACCCACCTTGGCGGGTGCGCAACTTACCATTGTGCCCCAAGCCAGGAATTTGGGAGTGACCATCGATGCCTCCCTGACTATGGAGGCACAGGTCAAAAGAGCAGTGGGCCAGGCATTCTTCCACCTTCACCAGGCCCGGCTACTAGTGCCCTACCTGGCCACAGTGATCCGTGCGACAGTCACCTCCAGATTAGATTTCTGTAACTTGCTCTACGCGGGCCTGCCCTTGTCCTTGATCTGGAAACTTCAGCTAGTGCAAAATGCAGCTGCTAGGGTCCTCACTGGCACACCTTGGACGGCCCACATCTAGCCGGTGCTGAGGCAGCTGCACTGGTTGTCAATTGCTGTCCGGATCCGGTTCAAGGTTTTGGTTCTAACCTTTAAGGCTTTACGCGGGTTGGGACCCACATACCTGAGGGACCGCCTGTCGCCCTATGTGCCCCGCAGGGCTCTACGCTCTGTGGGAGAAAACCTACTGATCGTTCCCGGCCCCAGAGAAGCGTGCCTAGCCTCAACCAGGGCCAGGACTTTCTCTGTCCTGGCCCCCACCTGGTATAATGAGCTCCCGGGTGAGCTGCGGGCCCTGCGGGAGCTGTCAGCATTCCACAGGGCCTGTAAAACTGAGTTCTTCTGCCAGGTCTATGGTTGAGGCTGGGATTGGCAAGGAAGAACATTGCCCCCCAGGGGGGTTTGAAGGAGTCATCATCACCCTCTATCCCCCAATGCCCTTGTTCGGGTAGGGGAAAGTGGTATTTTCTGCCGTGTTGGGTATTTTTATAGTTTTTTAACGGGAGTTTTAATGGGGGATTTTAAGACTATTGTTACCTGTCACGAGCCTGTAGGGAGTGGCTGGAAATAAATATAATAATAATAATAATAATAATAATAATAATAATAATAATAATAATAATAATAATAATAATAATAGTAGTAGTAGTAGTAGTAGTAGTAGTAGTAGTAGTAGTAGTAGTAGTGAGCACACAGGTACAGCTCAGCTGTTTAGACAGCTTAACAACAGCCCTTCAAGGCTGACTTCATCTAATTACTTGTTGATTGCAGTTCCAACAGCTAGTCCTCTTGATCTGTCTCCTTCAGGCTGAAATGCTACCTCTTATTATTCCCATTATGCTTGCTGATGAGGAGGTGTCCCTGGATCATTGGCTCAGTTGTAGGATGCTGCTGTTAAGTGCTGACAAAACTCACAACAAAACTTCTATGGAAAGAAAGCTTTAATGGAAGTTAGCTCTAGTCACTATAACTTTAGAAGTCAAATCTGCCCAACATAGGAACAACCAGCACTTATCAATACAATTCTGCCGCCCAAAACTTGAGTGTTCCCAGGGGAGGGGTGCCCCCTCTCCCTGGTGCCATCCCAGGCTTCCTGCCAGAGGTGTTGAAACCGCAGGGTCCTTGTAACAATGTTTCACAGGGAGGGGGGAAAGTATGCAGGCAGGGATCAAAGCAGGCAAATCAAAGGATGCAACTACAAGGCATGGTTACATGGGAACAGTGAGAATGCATGGGTCACAAGGACAAAGCAAAATATGCAACAGGCAATATGGAGACACACAGGTTCATCAGACAGGAATCATGGCAGAGAACAGGAGCTGATCCTGACAGCTGCAAAGGAATATGAGCCCTCCTGTACTGAAAGGGGCTTCTCCTCGCAGCCATTTCGTGTTACCCTTTTCTATGATTTATGGAAGCTTTTCTGCTCTTTGTTCTGAGTAGAAATGTCCAGTTGAGTCTGCTAGTGCATTGTGCCAGGTGCCTTCAATTTGCTTCTGGTGATCCTGTGAATTAAAGGCCTCCTGAAAGTCCAACTGTTAACAGTCTTGCTCAGGTCTTGCGAACTGACGGCCATGGTATCCAGCGTCGTATAGTAGTTAAGGGCCGGCAGACTCTAATCTGGATAACCAGGCTTGATTCTCCACTTCTCCTCCACAGGAAGCCAGCTGGGTGACCTTGGACTAGTCACAGTTCTCTTAGAGCTGTTCTCACAGAGCAGTTCTCTCTGAGCTCTCTCAGCCCCTCCTATTTTGCATGATATCTGTTGTGGGGAGAGAAAGGGAAAGGTGCTTGTAAGTCACATTGGCATTCCTTCAAGTAGTGAAGAGTGGGATATAAACAACCATATCTTATTTTACTCCTCCTATTTCGCCTTCTTTTTCCTTTTCTTCTTTTTCGATCACATTCATCAATCTCACGTTGGGTCTTCCTCTTTCCCAGCTGCCTTTGACTTTTCCCAGTCTTGTTGTCTTTTCCAGTGATTCTTGTCTTCTAATTATGTGACCAAAGGATAGCAGCCTCAGTTTAGTCATTTTAGCATCTAGGGGAGCCTTTTTCAACCATTGAGAGCCCCTGAAATAATTATTTGTTTATTTGTTTATTTTTCACTCTTTGCGGAGCCCCAGAAGTGATGTCAGCTGGCCACTCCCCCCGCCACACCCAGAAGTAACATCACTACTCCCACCCTTAGCCCTTCCTTTGGTCCCTCCCCTCTGCCTTTCCTTCTACTATGGTGGCTCTGCCTCATGTAGACCAGAGAGGGAAGTAGGAGCTGAGAAGACAGCCTGGTACCCACCATACCACACCATTTCAGAGCTCCTATGGGTTTCCTTCAGAACTCCTCCAGAGCATCCACAATTTGGGAAGATGCTATCTCTAGATTTCATCTGGACCTTAATGATTTGTCCTTTGGAGTTTCCATGAGATCTGTAAAACTCTCCTCCACCCCCACATTCCAAATAAACTTCCTTAGGCCATCTTAATAAGACTGATTAGGGTTTCTAATCTGATCTGACAACTGATCTCCAGGCTATAAGAGATCAATTCCCCTGGAGAACATGGCTGCTTTGGAAGGCGGACATCGTACCCTACTGACGTCCCTCACCTCACCAAGCCCCACCTTCTCCCCCAAATATCCAGGTATTTCCCCACCTGGAACTGGCAATCCTGAATCAGAAAAGATCCAACATTTGGGCTACTCTTCTGATACAAAGAAGGGAAAGCGTTTGTGTAGCCAGACTAAATGGGTGTCTCATGGGGATTTCTCAGCAGACCCTGCCCATCAGCCCAAGTGGTGAGATTTTTCCATTGTGAACAACTGTCCTCGACTTGCTGAGTGGGGGAGGAGGGGAGGAATCTGCTTTCAGGGTGTCATGTTGCGTTTTCCAGTGACCCCGGTTCTGGGAGAGTGCCAAAGCTCTGCTCACAGTGACTCATGAATGCAGTTTTAAAAGGGTGGGGATGCTGTTACTTGGCTGAGTTGTGGAAGTGGTTTATCCTAGGAGCATATGCAGCACATGCTACGGGCCCCACACTCCCCACAGTGTTGTACTGTTAGGGGGCCTTCACACTGGGATTGTTAGGAGGTCTTCATACTTATGCGGCTTGCGGACCGCAAGAATGAAAAAAGGGCAATACGCACACTGTTAGTAACTGAATATGCACATGGCTCCTTGAGCATGTGTTTGGACCACAAGCCACATAAACATGAAGGTCCTCCTGGATCAAGATTTATCAAGTGTTTCTTGATGGCCCTGGAAGGGTTTCCTGAATGGGTGGGAATTAATTAATTTAGAATCATAGAATCATAGAGTTGGAAGGGGCCATACAGGCCATCTAGTCCAACCCCCTGCTCTACGCAGGATCAGCCCTAAGCATCCTAAAGCATCCAAGAAAAGTGTGTATCCAACCTTTGCTTGAAGACTGCCAGTGAGGGGGAGTTCACCACCTCCTTAGGCAGCCTATTCCACTGCTGAACTACTCTGACTGTGAAAAACTTTTTCCTGATATCTAGCCTATATCGTTGTACTTGAAGTTTAAACCCATTACTGCGTGTCCTCTCCTCTGTAGCCAGCAGAAACAGCATCCTGCCCTCCTCCAAGTGACAACCTTTCAAATACTTAAAGAGGGCTATCATGTCCCCTCTCAACCTCCTTTTCTCCAGGCTGAACATTCCCAAGTCCCTCAACCTATCTTCATAGGGCTTGGTCCCTTGGCCCCAGATCATCTTCGTCGCTCTCCTCTGTACCCTTTCAATTTTATCGATGTCCTTCTTGAAGTGAGGCCTCCAGAACTGCACACAGTACTCCAGGTGTGGTCTGACCAGTGCCGTATACAATGGGACTATGACATCTTGTGATTTTGATGTGAAGAAGAGTTGGTTCTTATATCCCGGTTTTCTGTACCCAAAAGAGTTTCAAAGCGGCTTACAGTCACCTTCTCTTGCCTCTCCCCACAACAGACACCCTGTGAGGGAGGTGAGGCTGAAAGAGCCCTGATATCATTGAAGAAGAAGAAGAGTTGGTTCTTCTATGCTCTTTTTCTCTACCCAAAGGAGTCTCAAAGCGGCTTACAATTGCCTTCCCTTTCCTCTCCCCACAACAGATTCCCTGTGAGGGAGGTGAGGCTGAAAGAGCCCTGATATCATTGATGAAGAAGAAGAGTTGGTTCTTCTATGCTCTTTTTCTCTACCCAAAGGAGTCTCAAAGCGGCTTACAATCGCCTTCCCTTTCCTCTCCCCTCAACAGACACCCAGTGAGGGAGGTGAGGCTGAGAGAGCCCTGAGATTACTCCTTGAAGTAATGACAGACACAAGGCTTGCTTCTCTCTCTGTGCTAGCTTGCTCTGAAGAAGCTTGGTTTTAAGCTTGCTTGAAGCTTGCTCTCCTTCTCGAGCAGGTTAGCCTTTTATTTTATTTTCAGCCCAGGAAAGCAGACTTTTCAATATACATTTTAGTCATGAAAGTTTACAGAAGATTTTGGTTGTGTACACATTACATTGTTATCAGAGTGCAAGACATGGCTTAATTTTCACCCTGGAAGGTTTCTCAAGATTAGCTATTTACAGAATCCCTGTCTTTCTGATGATTGCCAATTGCTGCCCGGATCCGGTTCAAGGTTCTGGTTCTAACCTTCAAGGCTTTACGCGAGTTGGGACCCACATACCTGAGGGACCGCCTATCGCCCTATGCCCCTCGCAGGGCCTTGCGCTCTGCGGGTGAAAACCTGTTGGTCGTTCCTGGCCCTAGGGAAGCACGCCTGGCCAGGGCCAGGGCCTTTTCGGTCCTGGCCCCGACCTGGTGGAATGAGCTCCCGGGAGAGCTGCGGGCCCTGCGGGATCTTTCAACATTCCGCAGGGCCTGCAAGACGGAGCTCTTCCGCCAGGTTTATGGTTGAGGCCGGGGCTGATAATAGATCTATGCCTCCCCCGGGGACTCGGGTTCTGGACCCGAAGCAAAACATCATCAGGACCTCCTCTCCACCCGCTAGTAGTGGGAGGGAGGGGGGGGGGGTTGAGCTGCCATTCTTGCCATGCCGGCAATATTGGCAATGTTATTATTGTTTTATGGGGTTTTAATGGGGAATTGCGATATTGTTACCCGCCACGAGCCGCAAGGGAGTGGCGGGCTATAAATCTAATAATAATAATAATAATAATAATAATAATAATAATAATAATAATAATAATAATAATAATAATAATAATTACACAGAGACCAGAGACTGACCTTTCTTGACCCTGCCCCAGCCGGGGTGTGCCCAACAGCTAGGAGCAGAGACAAAATTAGACAACAACTCCCCAGTCAGAACAGAAGAAGAGTTGGTTCTTATATGCCACTTTTCTCAATCTGAAGGAATTTCAAAGTGGCTTACAATCGCCTTCCCATTCCTCTCCCCACAACAGACATCCTGTGAGGGAGTTGAAGCTGAGAGAGCCCTGATATTCCTGCTCGGTCAGAACAGCTTTATCATTGACATGGCGAGCCTAAGGTCACCCAGCTGGCTGCATGGGGGGGAGCGGGAATCGAACCCTGCTCACCAGATTAGAAGTCTGCGCTCCTAACCACTACACCAATATATATATACATAATTTGTTAAACATTGTCAGGTGATATTACCATATATGATCATGTTGACCCCCCCCCAAATGGCCAATGATGAGCCTGGAGGGGGTGGGAAGGGGAGGGGCCACGGGTGGGTATATACACAGCTCTGCTTACCAACCATATTCTGCATGATGGTGCCACTTTTTTTTTTTTTGGTTTGCCATCTCTTTTAACATAGATATTCAGTTCCCATCACATATTATTCCTAATCTAGAAGTTTTTACCATTTTTCTTAGCCAAGTGATTGTTAATACATATGAGAGTATGATCTGTTATAAGAATACATTCTGTTATTATCTTAAATGATATTAGGTCAGTCTCCTTCATAAATTGGCCCTGACCCAAGAATTACTACTGCCATCTTGTTAATGCCTATGAAGTATGGTTTGTCATCCTCTTTTAGAATACATATTGACATACATATTCAATTCCCATCGCATATTAATCCTGATCTAGGAGTTATTACCATCTTTCTTAGCAAAGTAGTTGTTGATACATATGAGGGTATAATCTATTATAAGGATATATTCTATTATTGTCTTAGATGATATAAAGTCAGTTCCCTTCATATATTGGTCCTGTCCTAAAAGTTACTACTGCTGTCTTTCCCACAGGAAGCCAGGAGAATACTCCATTGTTCAACTCATCCTTCAGGTGGTCGCAGAAAATGAAATTGTGTTTTTTTCCATAGTAGAGTGTTTCTGATTGTCCTTCTGTCAGGGCCAAAGAAATCTCTTACTTGATTCTTGCTTCCAGTCGCCTTTGAGTAGGCTCTGAATCCTTTGTCAATTTGGATCTCTTCCTCTGGTCGCACAGGAATATCTCCTGATAGCTTCCTGGTTGCTGTCGCTTTTGAATAGACTCTTTTTATTTTGCTGATCCAAATCATTTCCTGCTCTGAATAGACTTCCAGGTTTTCGGTACTTTCCTTCCTTGAATCTGTTTTCCCAGGTTCTTCAAAGGTACTTTGGGTTTTTACATCTCTGGCACTCTCTCCCTCCAGTAGATTAACTTCCAGACATTGATTTATTGTTAGCTGAGCTACGTCATCAGCTGGTCTCTCCGGACCATGGGCTCCATCCAAAAGCTCCCCCTTAGTCCCACGGATTTCCTTTTCCAGCTTATTGACTGCTTTCAGTATCTTTGAGTTTCCTTTGCATAACAAATGGAAAAGCTGTGCCTTAGTTAATTCTTCCATAGTTCTAGGCAGTCACAAATTATAAACAGAAAGTCTCGTGATGTCTCGCGGGAGCACGAGCGATCCCAAATTATCAGTTTGTCGATCTCCGTATCATGTCAAATTCCCCCACTGAACTTTCACCAACAAATCTTCAAAGCTCTGTCTTTGTTTGGTTAGTGGGTATAATTAGCTGGGAGTCTCTCACTCGACGAAAGAGGGAATTCGCTTGTAAATTGGTTGAGGGGGGGGGAGGGAAGAGCTTGTGGGGGAAGAAAGAGAAAAGCCAGAAAGCTTTCAATTCTTACTGTTGCAGATTCCAAGCTTCTGTCAACGCTCCTGTCGATCTGGTAACAGATGGTCTGGGAAGAATGTAAGGTCAGCTGGTCATTTCAAGCTTGTAAAGTTGTTTGCGACAAGGACGCCATCGTGACCTTGAGCACAGGCCGCTATTAATCCGGGGAGTTCGGTCCCCCTACCTCCCCACGGATCTGTAGGACCCTCAGGATGCCGTTCCCGGTTCCTGGGGCGACCGGTGAGCAGATTTGCGTATCTGCTCAGGTCAGCCAGGTGCAGAAGCTCCTGACCCTCAGCATGGCTTAAGAGCTGAACAGAAGTCCAGCTTTTTTATGGCGCCATCTTCAGTCGTCTCTCATGGTGCCACTTCTAAGGTTTCTTGAAGCCTGAAGAATGTTTCAGCAGTTTCTCAATGGTAAAAACATTGAGAAAGGCTGTCCTAGACACTGGGGCAATGCACATCCCACTAAGGTTCAAGAAATGTTTTCCACAATACAAAGCTGTCAGTGGCTTCCAAAGTTCCAGCTATCCCTGGAAGGGGGGCATAAGTAACACTTCCAATTGTGCTCTGCTAAAGCCCCACGAATCCTGAAACTGGGCCTGGTGCTGCAGGGGACAGGAGGAATCCTTAGATCAAGCCTGCTGAGCAGGGGACAGGAGGAAAGGTTTAGTCAGGGAAGGCATCTGATTGCAAAGGGATTCATGCAGCCCTTTTGTGATGGAATCTTTCTTTCCCAGTTGGGCTTTACCAACTTCGCTTCCTGTCTGCCCATTTGTACCAAGTCCTTTTTCCAAGGAGCTCAGGAAGACTTCTGTTGCTCTCCCCCATTCCTTCCCTATGATGATTTGGTGGAGCAGAACAGGCTGAGGGAGAGAGAAAGAGAGGGACTGGCCCACAAGCAAAGGTTGAGAAGCAAAACTATATTAAAATTAAGATACAGATCTATATTACTGAGTGCACACTAAGAAGATTAAAAACAATATGAAAACACACAAAACACACAATATTGCACACAATATGTGCAATATTTCACACACAAAATCAATGGTTGCTCACAGTATGACATCTCTGTGCCAACAGCAATTTTCAGTACATCTATCAGAGGTCATTCTCCGGGGGAGGGGGGATGGGACTTGAATGAAATTTGGATAAATGACTTCAGTGTTGGGCCTCCACTCATGAGACAGCTTTCCTTTGCCTTGGATGGATTATTATTATTATTAAATTTATTCCCCAACACTCCTGTTAACCAGCTCATGGTGGCTTACATTGGTCCTTTGATAAAAGCCCCGAATAAAAACCTCATTAAAACAGGACACCACAATAATACAATACAAAATAGAACAGAACATGGCGATAAGAGCACACAACCCCTATCCCCCTAGAATACCTCATAACGGGGCTTGGAGGAGGGGCATCAATGTCACATGAGCCCAAGGTGCTATCTAGCAGTAGCACTAACACTGTGTGCATGTGTGTGGGGGGAGGGCAATTGATCTTCCTCACCGCCCTGGCCTCAACCAGATAAAAGATACTTGGTGGAAGAGCTCCATTTTGCAGGCCTTACCGTGTCAAAGCAGGCATGACATTGAAAGGGACCCAGACAGTGGTAGAGTACCTGTTTGGCATGCTGAATGTCTCAGGCATCCCCGGCATCTCCAGTTAAAAGGGCCAGGTAGGAGGAGCTGCTCAAGATCCCTGCCTGAGACCCCAGAGAGTCACTGCCAGTCTGAGTAGACAGTTTTATTGATTGATTCATTGACTGATTGATTTGATTTCTGTACCACCCTTCCATACAGCACAGGGCAGTTTACATACAACATCACAGGGGGATACATGGAACGAACCAACATAGTCAAATACAACAATAACAATCCAACAGTGGTTCTAAATAACACAACTTCAGTGATCCCAACAACAATATAATAAGAACACAAATGTACGGTAGCTAAAACCCCTAGAGAGGTCAGACTGGTTCAGGCCATGGAGGAGGACCTGTGGTCGGTTTCAGGCAAATGCCTGGTGGGGGAGCTCCTTTTTGCAGGTCATGTGGAACTGCTTTAGTTCTGTCGGGGCCCTGATTTCTTCAGGGAATTTGTTCCACCACGTGGGGGCCAGAATGGAAAAAGCTTGTTGAGTTGACCCCATCTAGGAATGTGCAGAGATGTAATCAGACTGTCAACTTTGGGAACAACAAGACAAAACTCCTAAATCTGTAGAGTCACCAGCTCCAGGTTTGGAAAGACCTGCAGATTTCGGGGATGGAGGGTGGAGTTTGGGGAGGGGAGGGAACTTGGCAGGGCATAATGCAATAGAGTCTACCCTACAAAGGGACCATTTTCTCCAAGGGGTCTGACCTTGGTTGTCTGGAGGTCAGTTAGTGGGAGATCTCAAGATTCTACCTGGTACTTCAGCAAGCAAGAGGGCTACATGGTGTAAGTTGAAAGACACCACACAGGCCTGGAGGAAGGCTTCCAACTTTGTTGAGCAAAGTGGTAGATGCAGGATGTAAAAACTACGTATATAGGGCCTCATCTGCTTGTCCTGATGTTAAAAGCCCGCTTCCTGCTTTACAATCAGAGCCAGTGATCTCAGTTCTTTGGTGGCTCAGAGCTGCCCCCTTGTGCCTAAATTTTATTCTTTAGGCCTTTTAAAAACCATTCTGCTAGAACAAAGTTCATCCCCACTCTTTGCTTGCACCTTCCTGGATAGCTGCTTTATTAAGGGGAGGAGGGGAAAGTCGCTTGCTTTGGGCTGTCTTCCCAAATTGCTTATTTGAATTTATCTGAATTGCCTGCGCTGAAACATGGCAAGATCATCCCACAGCTCACCCGCATTGATATCTTCCACAGCGAGCATGGCTTCTCATTTGATTCTATTCGGCTGTGGCCATCGCAGTTAGCCCTTCCTGCTTCCTGCTACTTAATGCAGTGTTGTCTGTACCTTAGCAGTATGCTGGCTCCTCTTTTCTGCCAATGCACACCTGCATTATGGGAAATTCTCAGTCAAAAGGGACATCAGAGTTTCTAAATGTGAACTTTACCTGCCTAGGTCTTTAGCAGGGCAAGATCAAGCATCTTGTGTCGTCTGCAAAAGTCAAACTGCAGGCTGGGACAACTTCAGCTTTTCTTGAGGCCATGCTGGGAAAGGAAGAGGATCTTAAACACTCCAACATCCACTGGGTTTTGCTACTAAGAGTTACAAATCCTTTGCTTTGTGATTAACATTTTAAAAGAATGAGAAAAAGAAGAGGCTGATTTTTTAAAAAGAATGTGCATTTTCTCCCTTGAAATGTTCATAACAAAGCAGGGAAGCTGGTTTCAAATGGCAAAAAAATAGTATGGCATTTGAACAGCTAAACTCCAATGCCTGTGTGGCTATGAGGCAAACTGAGTCGGCTTGAGCCTGCAGCTTGCAATTTTATGAACCAAACACCATCTTCACCTCCCCAGTTAGCACCCCCACTCTGAATGTATGTTTTCCAAAGAGCCCAGCTTGTTCAGTAGAATCATACCCCCTTCCAGAGGATGGTTAGGGTGGAAGCCGGGCTGCCGAAAGACACAGTAGGCTAAAGTTACCAACTCCATGTTGGGAAAAACCTGAAGATTTTTGGTGTGAAGCCTGAGGACAGTGGAGTTTATGGAGGGGATTTAATGCCCTAGAGCAGTAGTCCCCAACCTTTTTATCACCGGGGACCGGTCAACGCTGGACAATTTTACTGAGGCCTGGGGGGGGGTAGTCTTTTGCCGAGGAAAATCGCCGCTGTCTGAGCCCCTGCTCCTCTTGCTTTCCTGCTGCCTCCCCTGACTTCCCACAGCCTGCTGGGGGGCGCTGCCAGCAGCAGCTGCGCAGTGCCACGCCAAGGGGGTGCCCCAGCCATGTGGGCCGGCGGCAGCCAGGGAGGAGGACAAGGAGGAGCCGTGGCCCGGTACCGACTGATCCACGGACCAGTCCTGGTCCCCAGACGAAGAGTTGGGGACCACTGCCCTAGAGTCCACCATCCAAAGCAGCCATCTCCTCTAGGGGAACTGACCTTTCATCTAGAGAGCTGGTGCTTGGCAAGTATTTCCATAGACCGCCTACAAAAATTTCCTCTGAGTCTCTCATTGCTTGGCCCAATCTTCAACCAAACATTCGCTAAAAGTAAATCAATCAATTGATTGATAGATAGACAGTTTTGAAAGTGGAGAAATTCAGCTCCTCTGTACTGCTAATCTAGCCTTGCTCAAAACCCCAGAAATGGTGCGATTGTGCAGAATATGGATATGATTGCTATGGACACACCCACCTAGGGCCCCTCCCCACCCCCTCCTAGCCCATCATTGGCCATTTTGGGAGGGGGAACAGGTCAACATGACCAAATATGGTCATTTTCGAAGCAACTTTACATCAATGGCTCTTACAAGCAATGCCTGTTTGTATCCCTTAAACTGAATATTACAGTATGTTTCACCCATGAATATCCAATTGCCCCACTTAGGTCCCTGCACTTCACAATGGCTTCATCTAGCCTCCAGCTTGTTGGTTGCGGAATTACACAGCCTAAGTACAATTTGAACAGACATACACACAAATCCAAATCCTTTATTGGCATATAAAATCAGTGTTACAGTTGGAAGTGGAATAAATAGACATAAAAGCAAAATTAGGTTAAAAAACAAGGTAAACACATAAAGTCCACAAAGGAATTGGTAAATATATGGTCAATTGCCCTTAACAACAGTCCTGGCTGGGGTGGGGCTCTCTGGCGCATGAAGCGACCGTTCCCGATGTAGCCAGCACCTCATTCTCTGTCATCCCCTTCTTCTTTTGCCCTCAATCGCTCCCAGCATTAGGCTCTTCTCCAGGGAGTCCTTCCTTCTCATGAGGTAGCCAAAGTATTTGAGTTTCATCTTCAGGATCTGGCCTTCTAAGGAGCAGTCAGGGCTGATCTCCTCTAGGACTGACTGGTTTGTTCGCTTTGCAGTCCAAGGGACTTGGACTTCTCCAGCACCAGAGTTCAAAAGCCTCAATTCTTTGACGTTCGGCCTTCCTTATGGTCCAATTTTGACAGCCATACATTGCAACCATAGCCTTGACTAGACCATAGCCTTGACTAGACACACTTTCGTTGGCAGAGTCTCTGGGCCATTCCGCACTAGTTCAAAATTGCACAATGGTTGCAAATTGAAATCGCTACTGTTTTGTTGTTATGCATAACGTCGTTGACAATCTGCAACACTCCTGAAACCGATCCGCAAAAAACGCTTCATTGTAGCGCTTTCAGGGAAATCCCAAAAAGTGGATTCACCCTCCGGAAAGCGCTACACTCTTGCAACCAATCTGCAACACTAGCGGGAAAGTTCTGTGCATTACCATTGCTGCGGTTTCTGCAAAGTCCCTCCCCCTAGCTCTCTCCTCTGATCTTCCGGCGAAGCGATCGCCATTTTTTTTTCTCGGAGCCAGCAGAGATCAACGCACCAGCGAGCTTTTGTTTACCCAGCGTGGCTTCCCTGGCTGCAGTCCCTCCCCAGAGCTGTTTTAAGTCACCAAGCACGAAGCAACACACAGCCCCGTTTGCTGGTTTATTTTCCCTTTATTTTTCACTGTATTTTCGACCGAAAATCGCGCCCGTGCGGGGGGAGGGTATTTTTTTTTCACTCAGGGGGAGCGTGGCAACAATGAAACGGCAGCTCAAACACCACCTGCTAGCTAGATGGGTCTCTCTGTTGCAACAAATCAACGCAGATTCGTTGCAACGTGTTTTTTTTTAAACCCTTAAAGGGAAAGGGGCTTTTTGGGAGCATGATAACAGACGCCCATTGGCTGCTTGACAGCCAGGGGCGGGACAAAGCTCGGCAATATCGCTTCCTGGCTAGCGATTTTTGCCGAGACCAGAAACCTGTGGGAAACGATTGAAACACAACTGGATTCCACTACAAAGGCAGGTATACATAACGACGAATTCCACTATTTAAAATGGCGTTTTTTCGTTCTGCAACCAATTTGCTACATAGATTCTGGTGCGGAATAGGCCTCTGCTTTTTAGGATGCTGTCTAGATTTGCCATCTGCAGTGATCTTGGAGCTCAGGAAAATAAAATCTGTCACTACCTCAATTTCTTTTCCATCAATATGCCAGGAACTGAGATGGCCAGATGCCATGATCTTTGTTTTCTTGATGTTGAGTTTCAAGCCAACTTTTGCACTCTCCTCCTTCACCCACATCAAAAGGCTCTTTAGTTCCTCTTCGCTTTCTGCCATTAGAGTGGTATCATCTGCACATATGAGGTTGTTGATATTTCTCCCTGCAATCTTGATCCCAATTTGTGACTCATCTAACCCCATCTTTCTCATTATGTGCTCCGCATACAAGTTAAATAGGCAAGGCGACAGTATACAGTCTTGCCGAACTCCTTTCTCAATTTTGAACCAATCAGTGATTCCATGTCCAGTTCTCACTGTTGCTTCTTGACCTGCATAGAGGTTTCTCAAGAGACAGATAAGATGCTCTGGTATTCCCATCTCTTTAAGAACTTGCCACAATTTGTTGTGCTCCACACAATCAAAGGTTTTAGCATAGTCAATGAAGCAGATGTTCTTCTGGAACTCCGTAGCTTTCTTCGTGATCCAGCGTATGTTGGCAATTTGATCTCTAGTTCCTCTCCCTCTTCAAAATAGTGGCACCTCTAAGACCAACAAAGTCTAATTCTAGGTATCCGCTTTTGTGTGCACGCACAAGTCTTCAGCTATCTGAAGAACTTCCTGTACCTGAAGTGGGGATGATCACAGAAGTTAGACCTGAAATTAAACTTTTTTGGTCTTAACTGGATTCAAACTTTTGCCCGACGGGTGTTTGGAAGGCTGCTTGTGAATTGGTTCCTTAATAGATTTCTGTGCAGGGAAACACAACTTGGAACAATGTCATGTTTCAAACCACAACTTTTTCTTTTTACTTTTTATTAAGTAAAAAATAAATCAGCAAGTCAGAAGAGGCTTCTTGATTTTGCAGAAATATCCCAGCTCCTTCCTTATCTGCTGGTGCTTATTAAGCTGCGTTTGTTAATCGTTAAGCTTGCCTCTAGGACAAGGGGGAATTCCCCCCCCCCTTCTTGCTGTCCTGAGCATTCCAATTGGTCACAAACTTATTCGAGTTTATTGTGTGACTCGCTTTGCTTTTCAGAAGAGTGGGTAGCTGGTAAGGACAGTTTTGTGTAACAAAATAACACAATAGCCTCCCTACTGTAAAACCACCCCAGAAGAGGAAGAACGGAATGGGCACTGGGTGGTAAAATTAATCATTTACTACCTCCTTCTTCTTGGACCTGAAAAGCAACAAAGTCCAGTAAAGGTAGGATATTTATTGCCATGCACACTGAGTTGTGTGTATAGCTGCGTGTGTTCATATTTGCTTCTGGCACGTTGTCTAAGTGCTTCCTTTGACCCAGCAAGTGTGATCCATGGGCTGTGGATCCAGGGTAGAGCATCTGCTTGGCATGCAAAAGGTTCCAGGTTCAATCCGCGATATCTCCCATTGAAAGGATTAAGTGATCGGCAATGCAAAAGACATCTGCCTGAGAACTGGAAAGCTGCTGCCAGTATGAGTAGAGAATGTTGACTTTGATGGTCTGATTCAGTATAAGGCAGCTTGATGTAGACTCCTAGAGTTGGGAAGGGTCATCGAGGCCATCTAGTCCAGCCCCCTGTTCAATGCAGGATCAGCTTCAAGCATCCAGGACGAGGATCTGTCCAGCCACTGCTTGAAGACCGCCAGTGAAGGGGAGCTCCCCACCACCTTAGGCAGCTCCTTCCACTGCTGAACTGGACTCCTAGAATCCTAGAGTGAGAAGGGGCCATAGAGGCCATCCATTCCCACCCCCTGCTCAAGGCAGGATCAGCCTCAAGAATCCAGGATGAGGATCTGTCCAGCCGCTGCTTGAAGACCACCAGTGTGGGGGAGCTCCCCACCCCCTTAGGCAGCTCCTTCCACTGCTGAACTAGACTCCTAGAATCCTAGAGTGAGAAGGGGGTGGGAATGGATGGCCTCTATGAACCCAGGAAATGCCAGTTAAGGGAAGCTCACCACTTCCTTTGGCACTTGTATTCATCCAGTGTCTGTGCCACTTTGAGACATTGTTGCCTATTCTGAAATGCACCCACCCACCCCCGCAGCTTTATTTATTTAATTTATTTATTAATTATATTTCTATACCGCCCTCCCCGGAGGCTCAGGGGGGTTTACATTAAACATATAAATAATACATGGAACAGTCTTCATTAATACTCATACATAATAATAATAACAGTGGTTGTAACAGAAAACAGTATAGTGAACATTATAACAATAATAATAATATAACAGTTTTTGCAACCGTGCAAATGGCACAACAGGTCCAGAGCACTCTGGTGGAGTTCTGGGAGGAAGGGGGGGATATTGTGTATCCCAAGTTTGGTTGCACTGGTTGGATAAGTCCTTTGCTGGGAATATGAACATAGATGAACATTCTTTGGAGGTCTCCCAACCAAGTATGAACATAGATCTGCTTCCAGTTTGAGGCCTACTAGTTGTTACATGTATACCTAGTTAACAGCAAGTTCAGCTGGGTAGGACCAATTGTTTTCTGTATCCAAGAAATCTTGGGGCATTCTGTCTAATGAAATGAACTTCTGTCCTGTTGTCCAACTTCACCAGCTATGAGGTCTGGGTGCTTTTATTGTCAGTCAGTCAATAACCTTTTATTGGCATAAAATATGTATAAGACATATAAAAATAGGGTTTAAAATTTCAACAAAATAATAAAATAGACCATTGGGTTACATAACCGAACAGATCTTAAAATGATTAAATAAACTATAAAAGATAAAATACAAGGTAGGCAGCATATTATAAAAGCATCTTAGTTAAAACTCTGGCAACTAAAATGGTTACCTCTGGGTCTTTGTCAGAGAGCAGAAATTGCAAGGTTTACTTACAGAAGGCTTGTTTCCCAGCAAAGCAACAAAGCTGTCATCCCGACACTGCTCATATAAGGGGCAATCTAACAAAATGTGTGAGTCAGAGTCAGGGCAGCCAGAACCGCACGGACAGAGTCTCGCATGGCATGAGATATGGTGGAATCTTCCCTCTAAGACCTTTGAGGGGAAAGCCAGGAGAAAAGCTCTTCTCAGGGGTGGGACATCAAGAAGATGCAAATATGTAGACATAATATTTCTCTGCATAGTGATGCCAAAGAATGCTGGTGAGCTTTTATGATGTCAACTTATTGGAGGTTCAAGGGTACAGTTAGCATCTGCTACCACAACCAAAGTTTCACCTAACTTATGGTGACTCTTTGTGGGATTTTCAGGATAAGTGATGTTCCATGGTGTATTTATGGTATATTTATTTATGTATGTATGTATGTATGTATGTATGTATTTATGTAAGTATGTATGTATGTATTTATTTATTTATTTATTTATACATACTTCAATTTATAGCCCGCTACTTCCATACAGTGGCTTGTGGCAAGTGACAACAATCATTGCCTTCCTCTGCATGCAACCCTGGACTTCCTTGGTGGTCTCCCATACAGGGATGACCTTGCTAAGCTTCCAAGATCTGCTGAGATTGGGTTAGTCTGGGCTATCCAGGTCAGACAGAGGTGATTTGCCATTGCCTGCCTCTGTATTGGACTTCCTTGGACTTCCTCAGTCTCCCATCCTCAGATAAACTAGGGCCTCTTCTGTATGATGGATGATGAAAAGTCACTAAATACATGGTGGTTTTTCTGATCTCTGCACAGAAGAGTTAATTTACTCCGCAAAACTGATTTTGCTCTGCATGGTGAACTGCCTCTTCGGTGCTTTAAGCATCTTTTAAGCGTTGTTTCTGAAAGATGCTTTTCACCGATTCATTTCTCTCCTGCCTGCCTGATACAGGCTATTAGCCATGCAGAGAAGCTCTTTAGTTATGCAGATTAGTGACTGCATTAGAGAACAAAGCGGAGTTGGCAAAGCTACGGGGGTCAGGGCTATGAATTGCTTCATGCAGAGAGCATTGAAATGTAGTTTTTCAACAGACTATATTCAATGCAGAACAACGATTGTAATATAATAAAGCGGGCTAAACTGATTGTTTTTTAAACTGTTTTATTTGGCTCCATGCATAATACCTCTAGGACTAACCTTGCTTAGCTTCTAAGATCTGATGAGATCATGCAGGCTAGCATGGCTTAGAGGCACTTGAAACAACATGTGAATGATGGATGAGGCAGAAACTGTGCGGATTCTTCACTAGCAAGCCTGTGACAGCTTGCCAGTTTTGGTTAGGAGATCACCAGATTCATGTTGGAGCTCTCAAAGAGTTATCAGGTGGAGCTGTCCGTATCTGGCGACATGTTAGCTGGGGTTGCCAGCTTCCAACTGCTTAAAAAAAATCCTTTTTTGCATAATCACTCTGACTTGATATAAAAATGCCTATGTGTATCCATTCCACATGGCCTAAAGGTTTCTAATATAAACAACTACTATGCACTTTATGATGTGTTTCTTATACAGGAGGGGGGGGGGAAAAAGAAATGCAAGAAAACAGAAGCTCTGTGGTTTGACAATGAAGGAGCTGGAAATCTCAGTCCAAGGGTTTTGTCTCCAAAGCACAGCCAGAGATTGAAGATGAATTCTCTACTGCTGTCATCCCTCAAGCTTGGGCTTCTTTTCTTGGCAGGTGACTTGGGGCAGAGAGGCAGGCAATTCCCTAGCCCAGCCATTCTCAACCTCTTTTTGGTCATGGCCCTTTTGGGAGTTCTCTCAGGTTCTAGGGCCCCCTGCAGCAGACTGGTCACTTGCATGAGCTAGGCTTTAAAGCTAAGCGAAGAGTGAGCTATCTATACCCCATATATATATACTTATATACATATACATATACATACACACACACACACACACACACACACACACACATATATATATACATATATATAAATATACATGCACGTCAGATTTCAAGAACATTTGACCAAGGGGTGGAATGGTGGTGACTAAAATCACCAATTATGCACACTGTAGGTGGCAACCGTGCACAGAGTCAACGTATGCCGCCGAAAAAGCCGCATTAGTGAGATGCGGAAGAAAGTGGAGCTTCCCGGGACCAGGGTACAACCAGAAGCAGCTCCAGAGTAGCCGCGTGCATAATCGGATACTTTGGGTTTTGCTATCGTTGCATTCCGTCCCGTGAGTAAGCGGTTTGCTTCGGTTCTTCCTCCTCCGCGTTCTCCATGCCGCCGTTTCAGCAGCCGTGCATAATAGGCCTATGCAATTCCCAAAGAAGTGCTTTAAAATGGAGGATGTAGGCATGGATGCAGGTGACGTCATGTGCAGAGGCCGGAATGTTCACTTTGCAAGAAATGCCCCAGAGATCTACCAGAAATGCAAGTATAAGGTGGGGACAAGATCGCTTAAGGACCATCTTCCCTCTTATGACCTTGCCCTTCTTCAATTGTCCTAAGAAAGAAATTCATCGGTGGTGGCACCCAAACTTTGGAGCTCTCTCCCTAGGGATATGAACCTGTCTGTTATCGGTTTTAGGGTTGTTAGCTCTGGGTTGGGAAATATCTGAAAAGATTTTGTGGTGGAGCCTAAGGAGGGTGAGGAAATTTAGAACAAATCCCTGTGGGAAGTTCTGGAACTGTTGTCAAGCAAATCAGGTGGCTACCTGACAATATCAACAGCAGCCTGAAACGTGCTGTCTTCAAAAAATCAAAGTTCCAATTCTTAGGAAGTTCAGTTATGTGGGTTTTTCTGCGTATGTGTGGCATGACCTCCAAATAAAGTTCTCATAGGTTTCACCAAAGAAGCCTGGTTACTTGATTCTTCCATATGGGTCTTTCCCAATTTCTCCCCAACATTCCTAATAATTAACCAAGGCAAATCACATGGCCCCCATTGGGGGATCCCAGAGCTTCAAGGTCCCACTGTCTTTTCAGCCTCTAATTTTTTCTAAGGTGCACTGAAATTTTCTAAGGTGCACTGAAAGTGCATTATCCAATGGGTGCATAATGCGTCCAGGGGAACTGATAGCCATCTTCAATCTTCATCTTGCTTTGGGCTGATCCTGCGTTGAGAAGGGGGTTGGACTAGATGGCCTGTATGGCCCCTTCCAACTCTATGATTCTATTATTCTGAGAGGGGATTTGAAAACCATCTTCAAATATTTGAAAGGCTGCCATATAGAGGATGGAGCAGAGTTGTTCTCTCTTGCCCTGGATGGATTTACATGAACCAACTTGATGAAATTAATTTTTAAAAAATTCTGTGTAAACTTCCGGAAGAAGTTCCTGACAGTTAGAGTGGTTTCTCAGTGGAGCACGTTTCCTCAGATTCTCTACCTTTGGAAATTTGTAAACAAAGGCTGGATAGCCATTTGACGGGAAGGCTGATTGGGTGAAGGTTCAAGAGGGTGGCAGGTTACAGTAGATGAGCAATAGGGTTGTGAATATCCTGCATAGTGAATGGGGTTGGACTAGATGACCCAGGAGGTCCCTTCCAACTCTATGATGCTATGATTCTAACTACATTGCAAGCTTTTATGGCTGGGATGCCAGCAGACTATATGATCTCAGAAGCTCAGCAGGGTCAGCCCTGGTTAGCCCTTAGATGGGAGTACAAGGTTGCTATGCAGAGGCGGGCAAGGGCAAGCCTCTTCTGATTGTCCCTTGCCTTGAAAGCCCGACAAGGTAGTCATCAGCTGGCCGTAACAGGCACAGGAGTACATGTCTTTAGCACGCACTCAATTTCACAGCTTCCTGTCACATACAAAATGAAATTGACAGAGGCAACAACCTAAGAGCAGTTCGCACACTTCCATGTCTACCCCATCTTTCTATGTAAAAAGCAAGACATAAGGAGTGGAGCCCCTGTGTTTTGCCTCTAGAAGTCCTATGTTTGACCTCTCCACTTTTAAACTCTCCTCTTCTGCCACAGCAGCCCTGACCCATAGCAGGCTGGAGGGCCACCTGTTTGGAAAGGAATTCTAGCTATGGCAAGCAATGTTTGTGCCTTTTTTGATCCAGTTTGGATTTGGATTTGGATGGAAGAACTAAAACAAAGCTTCAGGAACAAAGCATTCAGAATAGGGGTAAAAAGGTAAAGGTATCCCCTGTGCAACCACCGAGTCATGTCTGACCCTTGGGGTGACGCCCTCTAGCGTTTTCATGGCAGACTCAATACAGGGTGGTTTGCCAGTGCCTTCCCCAGTCATTACCGTTAACCCTACAGTAAGCTGGGTACTCATTTTACCGACCTCGGAAGGCTGAGTCAACCTTGAGCCGGCTGCTGGGATTGAACTCCCAGCCTCATGGGCAAAGCTTTCAGACAGCTCCCTTACCACTCTGTGCCACAAGAGGCTCTTAGAATAGGGGTGGTAAGGTCCAAATGAGAGCGAGAGAGACACCACAGGGCAGCAATCAATACTGGTGTGGTTTCCTTCCATGTAATAAATCACATCCATTTTTCAACCGTCTGTTGGATGGCAGGGGTCGTGATTTTGCCTTAACGTGGATGGCCCAGGCTAAGCCAATCTCGTCAGATCTCAGAAGCTGAGCACAAGCAGCCCTGGTCAGTACTATGACGGAAGATCATCAAGGAAATTCAGGGTCACTACAAAGAGGCCGTCATATGACATGCTTTTTGAGTCTCCTGAGCTGCTTTTTGAGTCTCCTGACTTGACTTTGGGGACAAGTGACCATTGTAAAATGAGTCGTTCTCTTGTAAATGTTGTTTACATTTCTTGCTGAAATGTAAATGTTGTTTACATTTCTTATTGTTTACATTTCTTGTTATTACTCATCAGGAGTAATAAAGTTAAAATGTCTTTAGCAAGCATGCTATATAAATCTGCAGGGCAGGTCCTGTTCGAGTGCGCAATACTTAGCAGATATATTTCCTATTCGTTGTATGGATGTAATCAATGGCATAAAGTGATTTCTTAGCCGAGTACTCCATATGTGTTTAGCATGCATGCTATATGAATATAGCTGGTATATATCCGATTCGTTGTAATCAATGCCATAAAGCCATTTCTTAGCCAGCAGGTATTTAATATTATCTCATAGGCAGTAGAAGATAGAATTTCATAACACTGCATAGTAATAACAGGGAATTTGGAAGGAGCACTAGTTGCTTTTCTGTATGACCATAATTGTTAAATATGTGAGTCATAAGAAACTATTTTAAGGTTATCATACCCAGGAGGATAGAATTTCATAATACTTTGTAATAATAACAGAGAATATAGGAGTATTCCATAATACGATGTAATAATAATAGTATTCTCTATTACATTGATTACATTCTTTGGATGCAATGAATGACATAAAGTAATTTCTTAGCCAACGAGTATTCATAGGTAGTAGAAGATAGAATTTCATAACACTGTCGGGGTTTCTCCGACTTCGCCACTCCTACCCGGGGACTCACCAACGAGAGGCGTATCACCTGGACCTTTATCCAACCCTGCAGAGTCGGGTCTGGGGGAGTCCTCGGCGGGGAGAGTCCTCAACGAGGAGCAATGTTTGCGCTTGGAGGACCGGGGAGGAGCGAGAAGCGGTCTTGGCCGAGCAAGAAGCCGCCCAAGATTGAAACGACGGATGCAAGACGCCAGAGCTTCTCCTTTAAGGGTTCGGTGGGCGGGGGATGCGAGGGAGGAAAGCTACTTAATGGGAGAGGTCGGCGTCAGTGAGGAGGTGGGGTTCGAGATAGTGCAAGAAACTATCACGAACCCGGGAGTTTCAGCCTGGGTTTCCCGGTGGACTCCATTCTGAGACGTCGACTATCTGCCTCAAGTGCTATTCCGACCTGCCTTCCCGTCTGCCGACACCGTGGCGGAGCAAAGAAGAGGAGCGGACCCCTCGAACCCTGACAAAGTGGTGGCCCGTACGGGGATCCCTGGAGGGCTACCGCGGCTTAGCCAGGTAATTCCCCGCATTCCGCCGCGACTTGGAGGCAGTACGGTCTTGCGCCCCGCCACGTTTCAGGCTCCACCCCCAGCCACAGCGAAGCCTCCGCCCGGTATAGAGAGTGCTGAGAGTAACGAAGGAGGCATGGAGACGTCGCCCTCGGCGACGGCGGGCAGTCAGCCCAGCATAGACTTTGAGACTTTTGGGAGGTGGTTGGCTGAACATCAAACACAGGCGATGGAACAAATGGCTCGCCAGCAGCAGGAAGCTCAAGAGACTCTCATGCAGCGTTTTCATCAAGCGGTGTCTATATTAGCGCCCACAGCTGGGACCGGGGCTACTGGTATGATGAGCCCAGCTTTGCCAAAACCTCCCACTTTTTCCCTAACTAAAATGTCTAGTGAAGACGATATAGAAGCCTTTCTGGAGGCGTTTGAAAGGACTGCCAAGGCAGCCAAATGGCCCAAGGAACAGTGGCCCTTTATCTTGGGACCGTATTTAATTGGGGAGGCACAAGCTGCGATGAAAGCCCTAGCAAGAGAGGAAGCAGCCTCCTACGAGGCTTTGAAGAATGCTATTCTGGACAGATACCAGATTACCACAGAGACTCAAAGACAGAGGTTTAGGGCTATAACCTACCAACCGAACGAAAGACCCAGAACGTTAGTGACAAGGTTACGGGATCTGGCCTCCCGGTGGTTGCTACCCACGACGGACGAGAGCCGAAGGGTGGTAGACGAAATTGTGTTGGAGCAGCTGTTGTCAATTTTACCCCCCCGTATCCGCCATTGGGTAGCCTGCTGGAAGCCGACTTCCCTCAAGGAAGCGGCGGAATACTTAGAGAATGTGGTTGCAGCGGACCAACGGAGTTCGCTTAAGGAAGGGGCCAGAGGGATAGGACTTTCCCGAGATGTGACAACGGGGCGAGGCAGTGATGCTGCTTCCCGGGGTAAACCGAGGGCAGCTCTAGTTCCAAGAACAGGCCAGGTGGGGTTGGGGGGAAGATACGGAGGAGCGGAAGGGAGAGCCCGGACCCCAGGTCCTGAAGGGGGCAGGGGCGTACGAGAACCCGCTGGGAGTCAGCTTCCGCCGCCAACTCCGGGACCCAACCGCGGCCCGTGCTTTACGTGTGGGCAATGGGGGCATTTCCGTAAAGAATGTCCTCTTATGGAATGCGACCTTGGGTGGAATGCAGCCTTACAAGCCTCCACCGGGTCAGGGACAGGTAAACCCAACGCATTAGTAGTCTCCGTGGGAGTAGCGGGCAGGTCAAGACAGGCTTTGTTAGACAGCGGAAGTTCCGTTTCTATGATAAGAGCAGACCTGGTTCCCCGAGGAATTCCCGTCCACCGTTGGACCCAGGTAGCATGTTTCCACGGTCACATAGAAAAGTACCCGATAAGGTGGGTCTCTGTATGGTACCTGGGGCGGGAGCAGAGGTTAGAATTGCCCCAGGTACGATCTTTACCATGCGAGATGCTGTTGGGGCGGGATGCTCCCGGCTTTCAGGAGCTGATGACAGGCGCCTTAAAAGGGTTCCCGACTCCAAGCTGCATGGCCGGGGAGGAAGAAGACCCTCAAGAGGGCACGTCGGAGTTTAGACAGGTGCCCTCAGGCTCAGGGGATGAGAGCGAGGCCGAAGAGGAATTAGATGAGGAACGCCTATTCCCCGAGGCAGATGTGCAACAGACATGGGCGCGGGATCCCGATTTCGTAGAGGCGCAGCAGCGAGATCCTGCCCTAGAAGACCTCAGGCAGTCGGTGGCTATACAGGAGGGGCAGGTAAGAGACCAGCGACGTGCTAGGAGGTACCCTCGGGTGGTAGTGGAGCAAGGGGTCTGGTATAGGCTGCAGATGGACCGGGGCAAGGAAAGGAGACAACTATTGGTGCCTTTGCCATATAGGAGAGAAGTATTAGAAAGCGCTCATGAGCATGAGTGGGCAGGCCATCAAGGCACCCGAGGGACCCTATTGCGGGTCCTCCAGTGCTTCTTCTGGACAGCCCTGGCCAGTGACGTCCGCCAATACTGCCGCACTTGCAGTGTATGTCAAAAGACTTCCAACCAACAACCTCCCCGCGCCCCTTTGATGCCCCTACCAGTTGTTCAGACTCCCTTTACAAGGATCGCCATGGACTTCGTGGGGCCGCTTCCGCGGACCCCGCGAGGAAACCGGTATCTATTAGTGATAATGGATTATGCTACTCGGTATCCAGAAGCTGTAGCTTTAAGGAACATGCGAAGCACAGGGGTCGCTCGAGCGCTGATGCGCTTGTTTTCACAGGTTGGTTTGCCCCGAGAACTCTTAACAGATAGAGGCTCCCCTTTTACAGCTCAGCTCATGCGTCGGGTATGCCAGACCCTTGGTATCCGGCAAATATTTACGGCCGTCCATCATCCCCAAACCGATGGGTTGGTAGAACGAATGAACGGAACCATCAAGGGGATGTTAAGACGCTTGGCTTACCGTCGGGCCGGTAGTTGGGATCTGTATATAGACCCTCTATTGTTTGCCCTAAGGGAAACCCCACAGGCTTCCTTAGGATTTTCACCCTTCGAACTGTTATATGGGCGTAAGCCCAGGGGCATCTTAGAATTGGTGGGAGAACAGTGGGTCTCAGGAACAGAATCGGGAGGGGTGCCAACCCCAGATTATGTCCGCCAGTTACAGATGCGAATCCGAGAGGTGAGAGAACAGGCCCATAGTAATCTCCGGAAAGCCCAGAAGGCACAAAAGGAGAGGTACGACCAGGGTACTAGAGTCAGGTGTTTGGAAGTAGGACAGAAAGTGCTGGTGCAGCGGGAGAGTCTTGGGGCAAATACGGGGGATCGCTGGAGAGGGCCCTATATAATTACCAAAAAGCTGGGACCTGTCACCTTCGAGGTACAATGCGGGGACAGTGCTAGAGCCCAGAGACCCTTGCATATTAACTGTCTAAAACGATGGTATAGCCGACCGGAGGATCAGGTCAACCTAGCGAGACAACCAGGAGACCTGCCAGAAGGGTCTCGGCCGTGGTCGGGGGAGAAGAAGACAATGCCAACTTTAGATTCTAACTTAAGTGCCCAACAAGTGAAAGACGCACAGACATTGTTGCAGCGGTGGGAGAACGTATTTGACTCTGTTCCCGGGCGCACTCATATGGCGGTGCACCGAATTCGTACGCCAGAAGGGGTGATAGTTCGGACACCGTGGAGATCCATCCCTCGGAAAAGGTGGCCCGCTGTACAGGCAGAAGTAGAAGACATGCTTAAGATGGGAGTTATCGAACCCTCACAGAGTGCCTGGCGAAGTCCCATAGTGCTCGTTCCTAAACCGGACGGCAGCATTCGGTTCTGTGTTGACTTCAGGGAGGTCAACCAGGTGGCACAGTTTGATGCCTATCCCATGCCGCAAGTAGATCAGCTAGTAGAACAGTTAGGACAGGCAAGGTACCTCACAGCCCTGGATCTCACAAAAGGTTACTGGCAGGTTCCAGTGGCACCTGAGGATCAAGAGAAAACCGCCTTTGCCACGCCCCAGGGCCTTTTCCAGTTTCGGGTGATGCCTTTTGGGTTACATGGGGCGGCTGCCACGTTCCAGCGGCTGGTAGATACGGCTCTCTCCAGTTGTGCGAGCTTCGCGTGTGCCTACATTGACGATATTTTGATATGTAGTCCAGATTGGGGCACCCACCTCACACATGTGCAGAAAGTATTGGAGGCTCTTCAACAAGCCGGCTTACATGTGAACCCGAAGAAGAGCCGGGTAGGATTTCGGGAGTTGCAGTATCTGGGTTATGTCGTGGGAAAAGGGCTTCTCCGACCGGTTCCTGAGAAAATATCCCGGATTCAGGAACTGCCAAGGCCCGTCACCAAGAAACATCTCAAAAGATTCCTGGGCATGATCGGCTACTATGGAAAGTTTATTCCCCAATTCTCAGCTCGAGCCAGTGCGCTGACTGATTGTCTGCGTAAGGGTCAGCCTAATGCCATTGTCTGGACTCAAGAGCGGCAACACGCGTTTGAGGACCTGCGGACTCAGTTGTCACAGGCCGCCCCTCTCCATAATCCCGATTTTTCAAAGCCCTTTATTGTACAAATGGACGCATCGGACTCTGGGTTAGGTGCTGTGTTGGCTCAAGAGGTTAAGGGACAGGAGGAGCCTATCTTGTTCCTTAGTAGGAAGCTTTCTCCAGCCGAGAAGAAGTACTCCGCTATCGAGCGAGAGGCGTTAGCCATTAAGTGGGCTATAGGGACCCTGCAATATTATCTCTCAGGAAACCCTTTCCAATTGGTAACCGACCATGAGCCTTTGGTGTGGCTGTCCCAGGCTAAAGATCACAATCCCAGATTGTTGAGATGGTACCTCTCCCTTCTCCCTTTTGAATTCACTATTCGGCATAGACCGGGAAAGGAAAACGTTAACGCAGATTACCTTTCCAGGGTGTTCGAGGAGGACGACGAGGAAACTAAAGGAGGAGGTGATGTCGGGGTTTCTCCGACTTCGCCACTCCTACCCGGGGACTCACCAACGAGAGGCGTATCACCTGGACCTTTATCCAACCCTGCAGAGTCGGGTCTGGGGGAGTCCTCGGCGGGGAGAGTCCTCAACGAGGAGCAATGTTTGCGCTTGGAGGACCGGGGAGGAGCGAGAAGCGGTCTTGGCCGAGCAAGGAGCCGCCCAAGATTGAAACGACGGATGCAAGACGCCGGAGCTTCTCCTTTAAGGGTTCGGTGGGCGGGGGATGCGAGGGAGGAAAGCTACTTAATGGGAGAGGTCGGCATCAGTGAGGAGGTGGGGTTCGAGATAGTGCAAGAAACTATCACGAACCCGGGAGTTTCAGCCTGGGTTTCCCGGTGGACTCCATTCTGAGACGTCGACTATCTGCCTCAAGTGCTATTCCGACCTGCCTTCCCGTCTGCCGACACCGTGGCGGAGCAAAGAAGAGGAGCGGACCCCTCGAACCCTGACAAACACTATATGGTAAAAATAGAGAATTTGGAAATACCACTAGTTGCTTTTGCTATATGACCATAAGAGCTTAATATGTGAGTCCTAAGAAACTATCGTGATATAATAGGGCTTCTGCTGGTTTGAAGAAACAATATCATGTATCTGCAGGACCAGTCCTGTTCAAGTGACCAAAGCGTAGCAGGTATATTTCCTATTCGGTTTATGAATGTAATCCGTGTTACGCATGGCAGGATCCCTGCCTTATGCCTTGGAACACTGTAATCCTTAACCAATAGCGCAGTGCGACAGTCTAGACTTGGGAGCAAGGTAGACACAGGACAGAAAAAGTCACTCTGGCAGGGCAATGTCAGAGCAGACTCCATCTTGAGAACCAGGACAAGCCCAGGCTTGTTCTCAGCTACAGGTTTGGAAATCCAGGTGCCTTCATGCCCTACTCTCGACCCCACCCCCACCCCATTGTACTACTGATAGAGTGATTTGGTTCTAGCCAGTATGCCCCAGGGACCCTGGGCATATCTCTTTGTCTCTTGACTTAAGCCTGTCTGCCAAGGGAATTTCTTCCTCAAACACTTACTGCTAGCCCCATTGACACCCTGCAGCCATCCGGCTTAAGCCCATTAACTCTTTGTCTAGAGCCATTAACACCCATCCCCTGTCCTGGCAAGGACATTTCCCAATACAGTGACCCTGAGAAGACCCCATCAAATGCACACCGCATGTCCACTCACATGCATACCACATGTCCACCCACATGCACCCCTCCTGTCCAATCACCTACACCGCCCATGCCCCAGTCCTAGGTCCCCTCCCCTTTGGGACCCCATAAAAATAGTGGCCCGAGACCATCACTTTGAGTTTTTCCACCTTGGGACCCTTGGAAATCTCCCTTCACGCAGGACGTGTCGCTGCTCTCTTGCCTCTCTACTCAATGGAAGGTAACTATACTGAACCTCTTTTCCCCACTCTATTACTTTCTCTAACCGACTGTATGTTAGTGTGTTAGTGTATTTTATGCTTTTTATTGTTTTTCTTACCTTAATAAAGACTGTTATTTTTGCAACTTATTGACTTGTCCACCTTGAGTCCTTTCACGGGTGTAATTTGCCTCATAGACATAGGTAACGATCCGTAACGCTAAGTTACCCAAACTCTCACAAAGCTAAGCCAGTTGTTCCCCACAACTTGAACCCGCGTGTCACAGGACGCGTGGGAGAGCATTTCGGGTAACAGATTTTTGGTGGAGAATGTGGGCAGTTGCCCCAGGCTTACTCGGGAGTAAAGTGGACGCACTGCGTTCTCCAGTAACCCGGACGTAAGGGAAAAGCCCTGATCGGACTCTTGGAATTTGTGTGTGTGTGTGTTCTTGGATGTGTGCTTTCTAAAAGGGTGGGCCTTTCTGCTCTTTTGCTATTGTTTTGGCTCCTGTGGGAGACTTGTGGTTTTTAAGGCTAGGAACACTGAAGCAAGGTTTTCTTAGGCTTAGCCGGTTGGGTGGACGACACGCACCCAACACCTAGGGATTAGCCAAGTGTAGGAAGGCGTTAGGCAGTTCCTCTTAGCCGTAGGTCGGACCTAGAAAAATCCCCCTACTGCTACTTTTTGTGCAAGCAGAGTCGCTCTCTGTAGCACCAAATTGCCATGCGGCTGCAGGAGTTGGAATTTCGAGTGTTGGGAGTGGCACGAGAACCCGGGCTTTGCGAAGCTCAGATGATCCAGGCCCCTGTAAACCCAGCCCAGATGGAAGCAGTCCAACATATCACCCAGGGTGGGCACATGGAGAGATCTGAGATACAGAGAGTCTTAGCCTGGAAGCCACATGAGGCAAAAGCCATTGCGGATGGCTTGGGAGCTCTAAATAGGGACACAGGAGTGCAGTGGCTATCTGCGGTCTACCAACAGCACACTAATGCTAATGGCGAAGACTTGTGCCAGCTAGCAAGGCTCTGCATGACAGGGTCCGAACTGGCTGCCTTGAACTCCGCCATTACATCACATGGGCTGAATACGTATGCACGTTTAGAGTGGATCCGCGAGGTAGCCAGAATACTCTGGCCAGCTCAGCCGCTCCCTGGCTTGTTTTACATGGACAGGCAGAAAGCGGATGAGGGTGCGGATGTATATTGCAGCTGCAAGCAGTTCTTGGGTCTGCTCTCTGGTTTTGTCCGGGTGGACGGCAATGGCATCCCCCAGTACAACATCCCCGAGTTCAGGGAGGCTGTCCTGGGAGGCATCAATAATCAGACACAGATCATGATGGGCCCGACCAGTGCAGCTGCCTTGAACTGGGACGAGCTTGAGGAGAAGCTCCGACAAATCGCGGACATAGCGAGATTGACAGGTCCAGTTGCTCCCCCATCGGGGAAGAAGAGACAGAGTAGTCAGGAGCCAGTACAAGCGGTCATGTATGCCAACAATGGCCCCCATTCCCGCCTTAGAGGGAACTGGAACGTGGACCCACCACGGGCTCACACAGAAAAGGGTCCTAGACACAATGGCAGGTGCCACAGTTTCCGCAACGAGAAGGATCCTTCGTTAAGGGGACAGAACCTTCCCAAAGCATTCCAACTGCTGCCCCGCTTCCCCCTCCCATAAACCCTCAGCCGGCAGTGCCATCTGCCCTGACTCAGCCTTGGACCCCAGAGAACTCCTTACGGAGATACCTGTGGGCCAAGCTCAAAGAAGCAGGACTGGACATGACCCAGTTCGAAAGATAGCCGCTTGAAAAATTGGTCCTAGCCCATGGGAAGTTCCCCCAAAGCGAGGTAGAACCTCCCCAGCCTGTAGCCCCCGTGGCAGACCGGCGAAAATCGGTACATTTTGCCGAGCCGGACTTTGACAGCTTGATCTAGGGGTGCCCGAGGTCCACACCCCTTCCTCAAGAAGTGGTGGCTAAATGTAAGCCTGACTTCTGGGGGAGGCCGATGGTGCAGGTGGACATCGGGACCTCCGGGGAAAGCTCTTCCGCCCATCTCCTGGTAGACACAGGAGCAGCTTTGAACATCTTGCACCCAAAGTTAGCAGCTTCTGGATCCTTAACTCCCGAAACCTGAGCTCTTGCTGGTTTTGGAGGAGGAGTCCACAAGGCTAACATTTGGAACAAGATTCCTATTAGGATAGGAAAGATTCAGACACTGATAGAGGCTTGCGAGAACAAGGGAGAAGACTCGGGCATTCTCGGAGTCCCCTTTCTCAGGCAACAGAAACTGACCATTGACTTAGCAAACGGTCTCCTGTGGCAAATCCCAGGAGGACCGACAGAGATTTCGGCGATTCACCGCTGTTCAGCCCTTAAGGCCCCCTTTCCTTTAGCTCCCATCGACACAAACCCATGGGTTCGGGAGTTCAAAGAGGTTTGGGTGAAGGACAAAGCGGCGTGTGGGACCGTGCGAGATGTGTGTGTCTTGATTGAGGGAAAGGATCCCCCTCCCCAGAAACAATATCGTTACCCAGCCGAAGCAGAGGCCGACATAGGGAAGACTATTGCTAAAATGGTATGTAATTGCCCCAATGCAATCAATCTGTAACTCTCCCCTATGGCCCGTCCTGAAGGCCGACAGTGTAACGTGGAGGATGACAGTAGACTTCCGCGCACTTAACGCGATGACTCCTCCAGTTGCTCCGGTCGTGGCTAAGTACAACGAGATCCTGGCGGCCATTGCTGCAGGAGCTCGGTACTATAGCGTCTTGGGTCTGGCTAACGCTTTTCATTCGATCAAGCTACACGAGTCTTGCTGGCACAAGCTCGCTTTTACCTTCAGAGGCCAACAGTACGTTTTTAAGCGAACCCCACAAGGATTCCACTCCAGCCCCAGTATATGCCATGCACATGTGGTAAAGATGTGGGAAAGGCTCAGACCCCAGTCCAGAGACCACGTTTTATCATACGTGGATGATATTCTGGTGCATTCAAACAGCGAGGAGGAGAAGACACGTGAAATCACCTGGGAAGTCCTAGGTCTGATACGCGATACCGGTTTTAAAGCAAGCCGCGAGAAAGCGCAGCTTGTCAAAACTGAAATCAAGTATCTGGGCCTCTCCCTGGGGATTAACGGTCGAACTCCTGACTCACAGCAGGTAGAAGTGATTTTGAAGCTCCCTGCCCCCACTGACACGCATTCACTCCGAGCGCTCCTAGGAATGTTCAACTTTAGCTGCGACTTTATTGAGTCGTTTGCAGAGAAGGCGCGCCCCCTGTACTCCCTCTTGAAGAAGGACATCAAGTGGGAATGGGGCCCCGCGCAGCAGAAAGCTTTTGCAGAGCTCAAGCGCAGCCTCGCTAGTGCTCCCGCTCTGGCGCACCCTGATATGAGCAAACCGTTCTATGTGAACCTGGCAACTTCTGACCTGAGCATTGGTGCAACTTTGATCCAGCACCAGGCTGGCTCTCAAAGAATTGTAGCCTATGCATCTAGGAATTTGAGTCCTGTGGTAGTCAAGTTCAGTCTTGCGAGAAGGAATGCTTGACCCTAGTTTGGGCTCTCATACACTGGGAGTTCATAATTGGGGGTGCCAGGGTCATAGTACAGTCTGCTCATACTCCCCTGAAATACATCATCTCAGGGAAGGTGCAAAACGGACAGGTTTCCAATGCTAGAATAGCACAGTGGACACTTGCTCTCGTAAACAGGGGTGTGGACTTCAAGAAGGAACAACAAGAATCCCCAGCTCCCTACGGGCTCATAGTCTCGGGGGAACAGCATGAGTGTCCTTTACCCTTGGTAAGGCACTACGACTTGCCGGCCATTTGGGGTGGGTCTTTAGCTGAAGCACATCTACAGAACTTTGTATGCTGGTTCAGCGACGGATCCTCCTGCCACGTGGATGGCCGTGCCAAGACGGGCTATGCAGCCATCCGGGTTCATGACTCCTCTGTTTTACAGGGCAGTACGCACCCCCATTCTAGCCAGGCAGCAGAAGTGGAAGCTCTAAAGGCAGTTCTAGAGTTTGAAGCCCCTGACTGTCCCCTTGCAGTTTATACTGACTCAGATTGGGTTGCAAAAGCAGCCACGGTTTGGCTACCAATTTGGCTCAAAAATGAAGGAAGGAACTCTGATGGAAAAATTATAGCCCATCAAGAGAAATGGTTAAGAATCGCAGACCTAATTAAAGCCAGAACTGCAAGCACATGGATCACCCATGTTAAGGGACATCAGAAGTCAGCATCAGAGGTTAACCTGTGGAACCATCGGGCTGACTCTCTAGCCAAACAAGCCACTTGGCAAGATCCCGGAACGGTTCCCCCGGTGCCTCCTCCTGCTGAACCAGTTAACCCTGTAGTCACCAGGCAGCGAAAACGCCTGCAGTCATCACTGCTAGATTTAGCAACTCTCCAGGACAGAGACTTACAGATTCAGGAACTTGCGCAGGTGTCACACCCCCGCTGCTGCCTCCCGACTCCCCGGGGTTGCCGGAGCAACCAGGGTCAACAGCCCAGCCAGATCTGAGGAATGAGCTGGACCCAGGGGAGGGATGTTCCTGGCAGCTGACAGAGAACAGACCTCTGCAGGAGGAGGGAGCAGACACAGAGGACGTGGCTGTACGTTTTAGGCAGAGCCACAGGGTGGGGCTGACAGAACGAAGAAGGAGTCAGAGACTTCAGGTGAACTGTCAGAGGCAATGGGGTTCAGCTGGACTCACACCGGGAGAGGAGGGGTAAGTCATCATGCAGGTGCAGCTCATGAGATGGACTGCATTTAGGGAGACCGAAACAGCTAGCTAGCGTGGAAGCAATTTATGCGACTACCCCCCGGACCAGCTCTGCTATCGTGCCTTGCTGTGGAAACCTTGACCCTCTGGCTTTGGACCTGATGACGGATTTCGGTAAAGTGATTTGGCTTGGTGAACTCTCGGACTTTCTGGACTTTGACCTTCGGACTGTTTGACTCCTCTCTGCCTGGCTCTACGTTGCTCTTATCAGCTCCCGGTGACTTGGACTGTACCTTAACACTGTCTGGGCTGGCCGCCCAGGCCTCACCGAGGCAGCTGCTACCGGGTGTGGCCAGCTAGGGCAGCATAGCAGGCAGGTAGAGATTCAACTGGTAGATTCAGTATCATGAAAAGGGAAGGAATTATTTGGGCTCAAGGCCCTGACCAGGAGCTGCACTGGGTAGTGCCCCTAGAGGTTCGAGCAGACCTCATCCAGTTTGCCCATGAGCAAGGGCACCATGGCAAGGAAGCCACCCTAGAACGGGTGAAGGAAACCGGCTGGTGGCCGGCCATGCGCCAGGAAGTAGAGCAGTGGGTTCAGAACTGCCTCGCCTGTGCCATGGTCAACGCTGACCAATCCGGCCCCAAAGCCCCAATTCAGCACCAGCGGATTGAGGGGCCTTGGGCGCGCCTACAGATCGATTTCATCGCTCCTTTGCCTTTAACACCGCGGGGAAACAAGCACTGCCTAACCATCATTGATCCATTCAGTAAATGGGTCGAAGCCTTCCCGTGCAAGACGAACTCTGCCACAACCACTGCACGTGTGTTGTTTAACAACGTGTTCAGCCGTTTCGGAATCCCACGGTTTTTGGATTCAGACTTAGGTTCTCACTTTACCGGTGAGGTAACTCGGGAACTCTGTAAAGCCCTAGGCATTCAGCAAAGGTTCCATATAGCGGGTCATCCCCAGGCATCGGGAGGGATTGAACGCACCAACCGCACCCTTAAGGAGGCTCTGCGGAAGATGGTTCGTTCCTCTGGGAAGGATTGGGACGAGAAACTCCCAATCTTCCTCATGGCGCAAGGCAATCCGGAGGCCCCCACACCTGACTTGTCTGTTGCCATTCGGCAAATCTCGCTCCCTCTTAAAGAGGTAGAGCCCATGGAAGATCTCTCAGAGACCTTCCTAGCCTTGGATCCGGGATAATATTCCCAGGATCGGTGTAAGCCCGGCAAAGGCTTTCCTTTCTCTTGGACACAAGGTGGGGAGGCCCTTTCCTGAGGCATTTTGCACCTGTGTATATAGCCCCTGGTACAACCCCCATTCCTTTTCAGGTCGCTCGCTTTGTTTTGCCACACGAACACACGGATGCTAGAAACAGATATGCCTCTCCTTCTAGTCTTTGCTGTGCTCTCTCTTGGAAATGCTTCCCCTACTCTTCCTCCTCAACAGGAGACTATTGTTCCATCCTGGGACTTCTATTCTCGGAGTCCCCCAGTCTTGAACCTAGCTTGTCAAATGTTTGAACCAGCTTCACTATGCATCCTATTGTTCTGATCCTAATCTTTCAGATTCTCTTAATCATAGCCTTGATTGCACAGACCTGCTGGGTCAAGCGGCAAGTCAACGAGCTTCAGCTCCTCTCTCGCTTGAGAGCCCAGAATCCTCCTGTTTAAGCCACCTCCCACCGGGAGACTGCTACGTGCCACCTTTGTTTCTAGGTTCCCAACTCCCGCCCGGGAGGAGGTACCCCTTTTTGCTTTTTGTGTCAGACAAGCCACCCGGCTTGCTTTTCTTTTGGATCCTGTTTTGTTTTCCTTTTCTGCCTTTTACTTTGGTAAGTGGGGTGGGTCCCCTTTTTGCTCGCGGGGACCCCGGGAGCCCCTACGAGCAGGGAATGCAGGACGGCCGCAACATCCCTTGCTTACCAAGTAACTTTTCTTTTACAGTGAGTCCCTGCAACCGGGTCCATTTGACCGGTCAAAGGACAAAAACTCGCTGTAACAATTTTCCTTTTTCCGTTTTTAAGCAGGTTGGAATTGTTTTCCCAAAAACCTTAATTTTTGCCCCCATTTGCATATCCCGGCTGCCTAGCACTTGGATTTCCATCCGCCCCGCCTGGACACGGAGGCGCCAGCCTCAATCCGCCTCACAACCCCCACCTCGTTCTCCGGTTCCCCAAGAGCCGAAAGACACCCAATCGGCTCCGAACTCCCTCGTTTTCCCCCATCCAGCTCCCCGGGTTCCCGACTCCCGGGAATCCATAACCCAACCCTTTCAGTTTGTTTCCCGCTACAGATCAACCCTTGCCGCAGAAGCCAATTGTTCCCGGTTTGCCCCAAAGATCTCGCGGCTTCCCTACTGTAAGTCCTGCCACGAATAATGCTTGATGCCACCTCCCTGGGAGACTTTGCTGCAGCCGCTTTGCCGCCACTGTTTTTCTGGAAGCAAAGGGGGGAGGGCATCAGAAGACATCGCCAACCTGCCAAGAAGATTCTTGGGTGGAAGGGGGGGGGGAACGGGAATGGTTTGCTTATGTTTATGTATTTATTGGGAAGGAGACTGCCACCTATCCCACCCTACATTTTTGCTGTAAATATACATTTTTCACTGTATACAATGTATCCATTTTAGTTAGATTGAGAATGTAGCAAATAGTTTGCTAGTTTATGTATGTAAGTTTTGCTAAATTGCTTAGCTTTACCTTGTTCTTATTACATTGCTTATTAGAAGCCATTGCTTAGTTCATTGTCTAACTTTTTAGTTTCTGTCACTTTCTGCCTGCTTCATAGTAATTGCTTGATATTCGTTGCCAGCATTTTTAGGATTGCATAGTGCTCACATTCTAAAATATTGTTCAGGTATTGCTCACACTTTCTGCCCACTTAGAAATTGAATGTAATCACTGTGACCACAGGCAATGCAGTCTAGCCTGCTCAGGCAGCCTTGACTTAGAATTTCAGCTCAGTTTATTGTCTCAAGAATAATTCTGTGCTAGTTTTAATGGTAGAAGTAAAGAGAAAAATGCGAACAGCAGTCCTCCTTTCCCCCATGTCACCCCAAAATTTGCTGTTTGTTTTTAATTGACCAACAGTTTTTGGTACATACCAGTTTTTATAGGGTCAGAAGATGGCATTACTTCTCTCTTTCTAAATTTCACAGAGTATATTGGTCTGTAGTGAATAAATTGGACATATAATTTACTACAGAAGGGGGGGAATGTTACGCATGGCAGGATCCCTGCCTTATTCCTTGGCACACTGTACTCCTTAACCAATAGCGCAGCATGACAGTCTAGACTTGGGAGCAAGCTAGACACAGGACAGACCAAGTCACTCTGGCAGGGCAATGTCAGAGCAGACTCCATCTTGAGAACCAGGACAAGCCCAGGCTTGTTCTCAGCTACAGGTTTGGAAATCCAGGTGCCTCCATGCCCTACTCTCGACCCCACCCCCATCCCATTGTACTACTGATAGAGTGATTTGGTTCTAGCCAGTATGCCCCAGGGACCCTGGGCATATCTCTTTGTCTCTTGACTTAAGCCTGTCTGCCAAGGGAATTTCTTCCTCAAACACTTACAGCTAGCCCCATTGACACCCTGCAGCCATCCGGCTTAAGCCCATTAACTCTTTGTCTAGAGCCATTAACACCCATCCCCTGTCCTGACAAGGACATTTCCCAATGCAGTGAAACTGAGAAGACCCCATCAAATGCACACCGCATGTCCACTCACATGCACACCGCATGTCCACCCACATGCACCCCTCCTGTCCAATCACCTACACCGCCCACGCCCCAGTCCTAGGTCCCCTCCCCTTTGGGACCCCATAAAAAAAGTGGCCCGAATCCGTCACTTTGAGTTTTTCCACCTTCGGACCCTTGCTGCTCTCTTGCCTCTCTACTCAACGGAAGGTAACTATTTGTTGTTGTTGTTATGTGCGAAGTCGTGTCCGACCCATCGCGACCCCATGGACAATGATCCTCCAGGCCTTCCTGTCCTCTACCATTCCCTGGAGTCCTTTTAAGTTTGCACCTACTGCTTCAGTGACTCCATCCATCCACATTCTCTGTCGTCCCCTTCTTCTTTTGCCCCCGATCACTCCCAGCATTAGGCTCTTCTCCAGGGAGTCCTTCCTTCTCATGAGGTGGCCAAAGTATTTGAGTTTCATCTTCAGGATCTGGCCTTCTAAGGAGCAGTCCGGCCTTATCTCCTCTAGGACTGACCGGTTTGTTCGCCTTGCAGTCCAAGGGACTCGCAAGAGTCTTCTCCAGCACCAAAGGTAACTATACTGAACCTCTTTTCCCCACTCTATTACTTTCTCTATCCGACTGTATGTTAGTATGTTAGTGTATTTTATGCTTTTTATTGTTTTTCTTATCTTAATAAAGACTGTTATTTTTGCAACTTATTTTCCTGCTTAACATTTTTATTGAAAGTTTTACACAACCACACAAAAGACACAAAATCTATAAAGCATTACTACCTACACCCCTTAACCCTCAATAACAACTAATAATAAAGACACCTCCCCCACAAACCAAAAACATAAAATTATTTTTGCAACTTATTGACTTGTCCACCTTGAGTCCTTTCACGGGTGTAATTTACCTCGTAGACATAGGTAACGATCCGTAAAGCTAAGTTACCCAACCTCTCACAAAGCTAAACCAGTTGTTTCCCACAACTTGAACCTGCGTGTGACAGTGGGAGAGCATTTTGGGTAACATCCGTGACATGAAGTAATTCCTTAGGCAACGAATATTTAAGATTATCATACCCAGTAGGATAGAATTTCATAATTCTAGGTAATTCTAGGTAATAGTAACAGAGAATATAGTAGTATTTCATAATACTTCATAATACTATGTAATAATAGCTGAGAATTTGGAAACTATGTAGTTGCTTTTACTATATAACCGTAATTGTTAAATATCTGACATGCCTTGTTGAAGGCAAATGAAACTATTTCAGAATCTACTACGGGTAGTTTGGTTTTATGAAGAGACTGCATCAGAAGCATATGATAAACTTGCAGGATGTTTTCTGTTAACTATATGAAGACATACAAAGTAATAAAGGTAAAATGTGTCGTTCTCTTGTAAATGTTGTTTACATTATTGATTCACGAAAGGGTGTCTTTAGCATGCATGCTATATGAATCTGCAGGACCGGTCCGGTTCAAGTGACCAATGCTTAGAAGGCAAATTTCATATTCGTTGTATGGATGTAATCAGTGACATAAAGTAAGGAAGCTTGCTCCCTGCTGCGTCTTCAAAATCGAGGCAGGCTTGGTAGGCCTCATTGCGCAGTTATTTGGGCGCCGTTTTTCTCCTTCCCGGACTTCCAAAGGGGGGTTGTATGGTGAAACTCTGGCACATAGGATTGATTCACAGTTTAATCAAGGTGCACATACCAATTATTTCATTAATTTCATATAGATTTTTTAAAAAGAACTTAATTTGATAGGTTTTATTTGATTGTTTTATTTTATTTACAGTCCGGAAAGGGGGGGAGGAAAGAGTGAAAAGGAAGCGTGCTGTTGATACAGCAAGCCCCTTTATCGGGTCAGGAGGAGTATGGGTCCTAAGAGGAGGACAACTGTGACCCAGAGTCAGGGGTCTACAGCAGCCCCTTCTCACAGGTCGAGTAGACAGGAGGCAAGGGCTAAAAAGAACCTGGGCACCCCTGGGAGTCCCTCAAGGACTGGCACTAAGAGGGCGCCTTCAGCCAGCGCTCAAGGGCGCGGCCAGAGGGGAACACGTGCAACATCCCGCCCTCAAAATAAGAGGGGCAGCGATGGGGCGACTCCAGACACAGGGGCAGCAGGTGCCGCTTCACCTCGGGCTCAAGCTGACAGGCGGGGAAGGGCGAGGGAGCCTAGGGCAACTTCCCGTCGGACGCTCTCGGTCAGTGGGGGCAGCCCATCGGCTAACCGGGGAAGAGCGCCCATGCAACACAATAAGGGCATTAGCCCCAGAGGGCGGCAAAGAACAAGGACAGCCCTCACTGGGTCCATGGGCAGTAATCGTGGGGTTGCTGAAGCACCTGATCCACGAAAGGTGGGACCTAATCGCCGGAGGTCTCAGCCCAGTCCACAAGCTAGGTTGCAGGGGAGGCGAAAGGATACTCCAAGTTTGGCCTCCCGGGGCAGAGTATCGCGTGCAGCCAGCTATCCACCGGTAATAGGTAGACTACGCTGGCAGGCGCAGAGCGCTTTGAATAGACGGAGCTCCTCCGTTTCCAGGGGAACTCCCCTTACCAGCAGGCGGGGTAGAAGCCCAGCTAATGGGAGCACAGCATGAAGGGCTCGTGATCAATCCCTGGGTAGTGATGATGATGTGAATTCAGCCATATATTGGAAGGGGTATTCTCAAGCTATTGCCCAGCTCACAGGTGCGTCGGCGAGCAGTGATGGGTCCAGGGAGTCTGAAGTTGACAGTGCATCACATGGCAGTGCCTCAGATGAGGAATGTCAAGGGGACGGAGCTCGGGGGGATACACAACATGTCAAGAGGAGACAGAATGGCCGTCATCACGGGATCTGTTCTAGGCATTGCAGTCATTCTTCCGGTGAGTCTTCTTTTGGCGGGGATAATGAGGACTTAGACAGAGATGGGAGCTACTGGATTAAAGGGTCCTTCATCCCTGGCCTGCCACGATGGTTGCATAGACGGCGGCTTAAAGGAAAGCAATTGATTGAGGAAGGCTACATCACTGGGGATGTATTTGAACCCCCCGATTTTTACATAGACGGGGACACCCCTCCGGGTATCCATTTATCCCCCAGGGTACGCGAGAAGATATTAGAAGGTTATTTCATCGATATCTTCTCCCTGGTCCCTGACGATGAACCTTGTGGCGATACAGGTGATCGCAATAAGAAGAGGAAAAAAGGGAAGGTCATATGGGAGCATAATTTTCATAACTGGATGAGAGGTTATGCAGAATATATGTCCCTAGTGGCGGCTGCCTACCCCGAGAGAGGGTGGCATCTGAGCAGACACCTAGCGCACGTTTTAGAGGCCAGAGAATATGCTGGGGATGAGGCGGCTATGGCTTATGATTATAGGTTTCGGGAGCTGGCCTCGCACAACGCCTTAACTAGGTGGGATGTCATCCATCAAGCAGCGTGGATGATAAAGGTTGGCCCCGGCATGAGATATCAGCGCGAGGCTGAGAAGAAAACAATGCAAGTAAAAAAACCTGGGGTCTTATATTGCTGGTACTTTAATAGGAGGGGCTGCAAACATAGGCAGTGTAGATTCAAACATGTCTGTGAAGCTTGCGGTGGCGCACACAGTAAGTCCAACTGTCGTAAAGGGGCCAATTACCAGCCCTTTCGTGGATCCCGATCCTCATTTAAAAAAGAGGGAGGGTCGGGGTCTGGAGGTTCCTCTTCGAATGTTAAAGAAAACTGAATCTGCTTACGCAGATCTGACATTCTTAGCTCCAACCCCAGTTAAAATTGCTGTTTTATTACCTTTGTTAGCGCGTTAACCCGCGGCCGATTATTTGGCTGCTAGTTTTAGGGATGGTTTTCGCATTCCTTTCACTGGTGTTCGTGTTGCCACCCATTGCCCCAATTTAAAATCGGCAAAAGATATGCCAAACATAGTGCAAATGAAAATTGAGAAGGAATGTCAGGCTGGCCGTATCGCAGGCCCTTTTGTGGCTCCCCCATTCAAGAATTTGCGGATTTCCTCATTGGGAATCGTTCCCAAAAAGACGCCCTGGCAATTTAGGATGATTCAGCATCTATCCTACCCCAGAGGCTCATCAGTAAATTATGGAATTGCTCCGAAACTTTGCACTGTTAGATATTCCCCTTTCGATCATGCAGTGGATATAGTGAGGGCTTGCGGCCAAGGGGCACTTATGGCAAAATGCAATATTCAATCAGCATTTCCCTTATTACCTGTACACCCAGAGGACTTCAATCTTTTGGGTTTCAAATTTCAAGACCAGTACTTTGTGGATAAGGCTATGCCGATGGGCTGTTCTATAGCCTGCGCAGCCTTTGAAGCCTTCAGTACATTCCTGGAATGGGCAGTAAAAGAAAAGGGGGAATTTGAGGAGGTCACTCAATTCTTGGATGACTTCTTTTTTGCTGGCCCCGCAGGCTCACAGGAATGTGCTGATCGCTTATCCACATTTCAGCAGATGGCCATGGAGCTAGGTGTCCCCTTGGCACAAGAAAAAACTGAGGGCCCAGCGTGCCAACTCACTTATTTGGGAATTGAACTTGATTCTAAGGCGGGCACATCCCGGCTGCCTAGAGACAAGATTTGCAAACTAAAAAACTTATTACAAGAAATGGGGATTAAGAAAAAATGCAAGTTGAAGGATTTACAGATTATGCTCGGTCATCTTAATTTCGCATGTAAAGTAGTTTCTCCTGGAAGGGCTTTTTGTGCGCGCCTAGCCCGCTCAACAGACGGAATTCAAGCTTCTCATCACCATATTAGAATTACAAAAGGAATGAAAGCAGATCTGGCTGTTTGGACTGAGTTCCTTGCGAAATTTAATGGTATTTCCATCTGACAAACGCATCTTAGACCCGGGGAAGATTTACAAATCCATTCAGACGCCGCAGGTAGCCTTGGCTTCGGCATATTCTTTATGAAGCTGGTGTGCCAGGCGGTGGCCAGAACATTGGGGGCCAGAGTTGCTACGGGACTTAACATTCCTAGAATTCTTCCCAATTTTGGTGGCCGTGACCTTGTGGCGAAAACTGTTCGCTAACAAGCGGATTCTGTTTTGGTGTGATAACCAAGCAGTTGTACGCATTGTTAATAAACAGACTTCTCGTTCCAAGAGAGTTATGCGGTTGGTGAGGTGCATGGTACTCACCTGTTTGGAATTTAATATTCACTGTACAGCGAAACACATACCTGGGACTTGTAACGATATTGCAGATGCATTATCTCGATTGCAGATCGAAAAATTTCGTTCTCTGGTACCCGAGGCCAACACGGAGCCAGAAGCCTTTCCAGAACACCTTTGGAACCATGGCGGCAGTTAATTCTGCAAGGAGTGATGGGTTCTTTAGCGGTGTCAACAAGGCGGGTTTACAAAAGGGCATTTTTTCATTTTGTAGATTTGCTTCTAGTCTAGGTTTTTCACCTCCCATTCCCACAGGGGAGACGGTAGTGTTACGTTATTTAGTTCACTTTCGATTCAAAGGTATTTCACCCAATACGATGAAAATCCACCTAGCCAGCCTGTCATTCTTTAGTAAAGTATTGGGGCATTGGGACCCATACAATTCATTTTTAGCCAGAAGGGCTGTCGAAGGATGGCGGAGGTTAACTCCAATAACTCGGCTAAGAAATTACTGCATGGCATTGATTACATCCGTACAACGAATATATTCATATAGCGTGCATGCTAAAGTCACGTGAAGTACTCGGCTAAGAAATCAATATATGTCATTGATTACATCCATACAACGAATAGGAAATACGTTTATAGCAAAAGCAACTAGTGGTATTTCCAAATTCTCTGCTACTATTACATAGTATTACGAAATTCTATCTTCTACTGCCTATGAGATAATCTTAAATACGTGTTGGCTAAGAAATTGCTGCATGGCATTGATTGCATCCATACAACAAATATATTCATATAGCATGCATGCTAAAGTCACGTGATGTACTCGGCTAAGAAATCACTATATGTCATTGATTACATCCATACAACGAATAGGAAATATGGTTATATAGCAAAAGCAACTAGTGGTATTTCCAAATTCTCTGCTACTATTACATAGTATTACAAAATTCTTCTACTGGGTATGATAACCTTAAGTACTCGTTGGCTAAGGAATTACTTTATGTCACTGATTACATCCTTACATCCTTATGTCACTGATTACATCCTTACAACGAATAGGATATATACCTGCTATATCCATATAGCAGGCATGCTAAAGACACCTTAAATACTCGGGTAGGAAATCGCTTTATGTCATTAATTGCATCCAAAGAACGTAATCAATGTAGTAGAGAATACTATTACATCATATATTACATTGTATTATGGAATACTTTATTCTCTGTAATTATTACAAAGTATTATGAAAGTCTATCCTACTGGGTATAATCTTAAAATAGTTTTTCAGATATATTAAATCAACTAGAGCTACTACTATTACTATACAGTGTTATGAAATTCTATCTCCTGCTTCCTATGAGATAATCTTAAATACGTGTTGGCTATGAAATTGCTGTATGGCATTGATTACATCCATACAACGAATGTATTCATACAGCATGCATGCTAAACTCACGTGAAGTACTCGGCTAAGAAATCACTATATGTCATTGATTAAATCCTTTCAACAAATAGGAAATATACCTGCTAAGCATTGGGCACTTGAACAGCGTGCGCCACAAGCCCGAGGCTGCCCAGCTGCCCCGGAGGACCCTGGGACCTACAGTCCTGGCCCGTCCGGTTCCCTTTGCGGCGCGGGGCTTCCCCGCCGCGGCAAACGCCGCCAGGGTAAGTCCCGACGGCTATTCTCTGCTACTATTACATAGTATTACAAACTTCTATCTTCTACTGCCTATGAGATAATCTTAAATATGTGTTGGCTAAGAAATTGCTGCATGGCATTCATTGCATACATACAACGAATATATTCATATAGCATGCATGCTAAAGTCACGGTGAAATTGCTGCATAGCATTCATTGCATCCATACAACGAATGGGATATATACCTGCTATATCCATATAGCATGCATGCTACAGACACCTTAAATACTCGGCTAAGAAACCATTTTATGTCATTCATTGCATCCAAAGAACTTAATCAATGTAGTAAAGAATACTATTACATCGTATATTACATTGTATTATGGAATACTCTATTCTCTGTTATTATTACAAAGTATTATGAAAGTCTATCCTAGTGGGTATGATCTTGAAATAGTTTTTCAGATGTATTAAATCAACTAGTGCTACTACTAGATTGACTATTATTACTATGCAGTGTTATGAAATTCTATCTTCTACTGCCTATGAGATAATCTTAATTACGTCTTTGCTAAGAAATTGCTGCATGGCATTGATTACATCCATACAACGAATATATTCATATAGCATGCATGCTAAAGTCACGTGAAGTACTCGGCTAAGGAATCACTGTATGTCATTGATTACATCCGTACAACAAATAGGAAATACGGTTATATAGCAAAAGAAACTAGTGGTATTTCCAAATTCTTTGCTAGTATTACATAGTATTATGTAATACTATGTGATGCAGCGGTAAAAAAGGCAAATGCCATTTTGGGCTGTATCAACAGAGGCATCACATCAAAATCACAAGATGTCATAGTCCCATTGTATACGGCGCTGGTCAGACCACACCTGGAGTACTGTGTGCAGTTCTGGAGGCCTCACTTCAAGAAGGACATCGATAAAATTGAAAGGGTACAGAGGAGAGTGACGAAGATGATCTGGGGCCAAGGGACCAAGCCCTATGAAGATAGGTTGAGGGACTTGGGAATGTTCAGCCTGGAGAAAAGGAGGTTGAGAGGGGACATGATAGCCCTCTTTAAGTATTTGAGAGGTTGTCACTTGGAGGAGGGCAGGATGCTGTTTCTGCTGGCTGCAGAGGAGAGGAAACGCAGTAATGGGTTTAAAGTTCAAGTACAACGATATAGGCTAGATATCAGGAAAAAGTTTTTCACAGTCAGAGTAGTTCAGCAGTGGAATAGGCTGCCTAAGGCGGTGGTGAGCGCCCCCTCACTGGAAGTCTTCAAGCAAAGGTTGGATACACACATTTCTTGGATGCTTTAGGATGCTTAGGGCTAATCCTGCGTTGAGCAGGGGGTTGGACTAGATGGCCTGTATGGCCCCTTCCAACTCTATGATTCTATGATTTTATGATTCTATGATTCTAGTATTACGAAATTCTATCTTCTACTGGGTATGATAACCTTAAGTACTCGTTGGCTAAGGAATTACATTTTGTCACTGATTACATCCATACAACGAATAGGATGTATGCCTGCTATATCCTCATAGCATGCATGCTACAGACACCTTGAATACTCGGTTAAGAAATCGCTTTATGTCATTCATTGCATCCAAAGAACGTAATCAATGTAGTAGTGAATACTATTACATCGTATATTACATTGTATTATGGAATACTCATTTCTCTGTTATTATTACAAAGTATTATGAAAGTCTATCCTACTGGGTATGATCTTGAAATAGTTTTTCAGATGTATTAAATCAACGAGTGCTACTACTAGATTGACTATTATTACTATGCAGTGTTATGAAATTCTATCTTCTACTGCCTATGAGATAATCTTAATTATGTGTTGGCTAAGAAATTGCTGCATGGCATTGATTACATCCATACAACGAATATATTCATATAGCATGCATTCTAAAGTCATGTGAAGTACTCGGCTAAGGAATCACTGTATGTCATTGATTACATCCGTACAACAAATAGGAAATACGGTTATATAGCAAAAGCAACTAGTGGTATTTCCCAATTCTCTGCTAGTATTACATAGTATTATGAAATTCTATCTCCTACTGGGTATGATACCCTTAAGTATTCATTGCCTAAGGAATTACATTATGTCACTGATTACATCCATACAACGAATAGGATGTATACCTGCTATATCCATATAGCATGCATGCTACAGACATCTTAAATACTCGGCTAAGAAATCGCTTTATGTCATTCATTGCATCCAAAGAACGTAATCAATATAGTAGATATATTAAATCAACTAGTGCTACTTCTAGATTGACTATTATTACTATGCAGTGTTATGAAATTCTATCTTCTACTGCCTATGAGATAATCTTAAATACGTGTTGTCTAAGAAATTGCTGCATGGCATTGATTACATCCGTACAACGAATATATTCATATAGCGTGCATGCTAAAGTCACGTGAAGTACTCGGCTAAGAAATCAATATATGTCATTGATTACATCCATACAACGAATAGGAAATACGTTTATAGCAAAAGCAACTAGTGGTATTTCCAAATTCTCTGCTACTATTACATAGTATTACAAAATTCTATCTTCTACTGCCTATGAGATAATCTTAAATACGTGTTGGCGAAGAAATCATTATATGTCATTGATTACGTCCATACAACGAATATATTCATATAGCATGCATGCTAAAGTCACGTGAAGTACTCGGCTAAGAAATCACTATATGTCATTGATTACATCCATACAACGAATAGGAAATACGGTTATATAGCAAAAGCAACTAGTGGTATTTCCAAATTCTCTACTACTATTACATAGTATTACGAAATTCTATCTTCTACTGCCGATGAGATAATCTTAAATACGTGTTGGCTAAGAAATTGCTGCATGGCATTGATTGCATCCATACAACAAATATATTCATATAGCATGCATGCTAAAGTCACGTGATGTACTCGGCTAAGAAATCACTATATGTCATTGATTACATCCATACAACGAATAGGAAATATGGTTATATAGCAAAAGCAACTAGTGGTATTTCCAAATTCTCTGCTACTATTACATAGTATTACAAAATTCTTCTACTGGGTATGATAACCTTAAGTACTCGTTGGCTAAGGAATTACTTTATGTCACTGATTACATCCTTACATCCTTATGTCACTGATTACATCCTTACAACGAATAGGATATATACCTGCTATATCCATATAGCAGGCATGCTAAAGACACCTTAAATACTCGGGTAGGAAATCGCTTTATGTCATTAATTGCATCCAAAGAACGTAATCAATGTAGTAGAGAATACTATTACTTCATATATTACATTGTATTATGGAATACTTTATTCTCTGTAATTATTACAAAGTATTATGAAAGTCTATCCTACTGGGTATAATCTTAAAATAGTTTTTCAGATATATTAAATCAACTAGAGCTACTACTATTACTATACAGTGTTATGAAATTCTATCTTCTGCTTCCTATGAGATAATCTTAAATACGTGTTGGCTATGAAATTGCTGTATGGCATTGATTACATCCATACAACGAATGTATTCATACATCATGCATGCTAAACTCACGTGAAGTACTCGGCTAAGAAATCACTATATGTCATTGATTAAATCCTTTCAACAAATAGGAAATATACCTGCTAAGCATTGGGCACTTGAACAGCGTGCGCCACAAGCCCGAGGCTGCCCAGCTGCCCCGGAGGACCCTGGGACCTACAGTCCCGGCCCGTCCGGTTCCCTTTGCGGCGCGGGGCTTCCCCGCCGCGGCAAACGCCGCCAGGGTAAGTCCCGACGGCTATTCTCTGCTACTATTACATAGTATTACAAACTTCTATCTTCTACTGCCTATGAGATAATCTTAAATATGTGTTGGCTAAGAAATTGCTGCATGGCATTCATTGCATACATACAACGAATATATTCATATAGCATGCATGCTAAAGTCACGGTGAAATTGCTGCATGGCATTCATTGCATCCATACAACGAATGGGATATATACCTGCTATATCCATATAGCATGCATGCTACAGACACCTTAAATACTCGGCTAAGAAACCATTTTATGTCATTCATTGCATCCAAAGAACGTAATCAATGTAGTAGAGAATACTATTACATCGTATATTACATTGTATTATGGAATACTCTATTCTCTGTTATTATTACAAAGTATTATGAAAGTCTATCCTACTGGGTATGATCTTGAAATAGTTTTTCAGATGTATTAAATCAACTAGTGCTACTACTAGATTGACTATTATTACTATGCAGTGTTATGAAATTCTATCTTCTACTGCCTATGAGATAATCTTAATTACGTCTTTGCTAAGAAATTGCTGCATGGCATTGATTACATCCATACAACGAATATATTCATATAGCATGCATGCTAAAGTCACGTGAAGTACTCGGCTAAGGAATCACTGTATGTCATTGATTACATCCGTACAACAAATAGGAAATACGGTTATATAGCAAAAGCAACTAGTGGTATTTCCCAATTCTCTGCTAGTATTACATAGTATTATGAAATTCTATCTCCTACTGGGTATGATACCCTTAAGTACTCATTGCCTAAGGAATTACATTATGTCACTGATTACATCCATACAACGAATAGGATGTATACCTGCTATATCCATATAGCATGCATGCTACAGACATCTTAAATACTCGGCTAAGAAATCGCTTTATGTCATTCATTGCATCCAAAGAACGTAATCAACGTAGTAGATATATTAAATCAACTAGTGCTACTTCTAGATTGACTATTATTACTATGCAGTGTTATGAAATTCTATCTTCTACTGCCTATGAGATAATCTTAAATACGTGTTGTCTAAGAAATTGCTGCATGGCATTGATTACATCCGTACAACGAATATATTCATATAGCATGCATGCTAAAGTCACGTGAAGTACTCGACTAAGAAATCAATATATGTCTTTGCTAGTATTACATAGTATTATGTAATACTATGTGATGCAGCGGTAAAAAAGGCAAATGCCATTTTGGGCTGTATCAACAGAGGCATCACATCAAAATCACAAGATGTCATAGTCCCATTGTATACGGCGCTGGTCAGACCACACCTGGAGTACTGTGTGCAGTTCTGGAGGCCTCACTTCAAGAAGGACATCGATAAAATTGAAAGGGTACAGAGGAGAGCGACGAAGATGATCTGGGGCCAAGGGACCAAGCCCTATGAAGATAGGTTGAGGGACTTGGGAATGTTCAGCCTGGAGAAAAGGAGGTTGAGAGGGGACATGATAGCCCTCTTTAAGTATTTGAGAGGTTGTCACTTGGAGGAGGGCAGGATGCTGTTTCTGCTGGCTGCAGAGGAGAGGAAACGCAGTAATGGGTTTAAAGTTCAAGTACAACGATATAGGCTAGATATCAGGAAAAAGTTTTTCACAGTCAGAGTAGTTCAGCAGTGGAATAGGCTGCCTAAGGCGGTGGTGAGCGCCCCCTCACTGGAAGTCTTCAAGCAAAGGTTGGATACACACATTTCTTGGATGCTTTAGGATGCTTAGGGCTAATCCTGCGTTGAGCAGGGGGTTGGACTAGATGGCCTGTATGGCCCCTTCCAACTCTATGATTCTATGATTTTATGATTCTATGATTCTAGTATTACGAAATTCTATCTTCTACTGGGTATGATAACCTTAAGTACTCGTTGGCTAAGGAATTACATTTTGTCACTGATTACATCCATACAACGAATAGGATGTATGCCTGCTATATCCTCATAGCATGCATGCTACAGACACCTTGAATACTCGGTTAAGAAATCGCTTTATGTCATTCATTGCATCCAAAGAACGTAATCAATGTAGTAGTGAATACTATTACATCGTATATTACATTGTATTATGGAATACTCATTTCTCTGTTATTATTACAAAGTATTATGAAAGTCTATCCTACTGGGTATGATCTTGAAATAGTTTTTCAGATGTATTAAATCAACTAGTGCTACTACTATCATTACTATGCAGTGTTATGAAATTCTATTTTCTACTGCCTATGAGATAAATACGTGTTGGCTAAGACATTGCTGCATGGCATTGATTACATCCATGCAACGAATATATTCATATAGCATGCATGCCAAAGTCACGTGAAGTACTCGGCTAAGAAATAACTGTATGTCATTGATTGCATCCATACAACGAATAGGAAATACGGTTAAACAGCAAAAGCAACTAGTGGTATTTCCAAATACTCGGCTAGTATTACATAGTATTACGAAATTCTATCTTCTACTGCCTATGAGATTAATACGTGTTGGCTAAGACATTGCTGCATGGCTTTGATTACGTCCATACAACAAATATATTCATATAGCATGCATGCTAAAGACACGTGAAATACTCGGCTACTAAATCACTATATGTCATTGATTACATCCATACAACGAATAGGAAATACGGTTATATAGCAAAAGCAACTAGTGGTATTTCCGAATTCTCTGCTAGTATCACATAGTATTACGAAATTCTATCTTCTACTGGGTATGATAACCTTAAGTACTCGTTGGCTAAGGAATTACATTATGTCACTGATTAGATCCATACAACGAATAGGATGTATACCTGCTATACCTATATAGCATGCATGCTACACACACCCTAAATACTCGGCTAAGAAATCACTTTATGTCATTCATTGAATCCAAATAACGTAATCAATGTAGTAGATATATTAAATCAACTAGTGCTACTACTAGAATGACTATTATTACTATGAAATTCTATCTTCTAATGCCTATGAGATCATCTTAAATACGTGTTGTCTAAGAAATTGCTGCATGGCATGCATCCAAAGAACGTAATCAATGTAGTAGTGAATACTATTACATCGTATATTACATTGTATTATGGAATACTCCATTCTCTGTTATTATTACAAAGTATTATGAAAGTCTACCCTACTGGGTATGATCTTGAAATAGTTTTTCAGATGTATTAAATCAACTAGTGCTACTACTAGATTGATTATTATTACTATGTAGTGTTATGAAATTCTATCTTCAACTGCCTATGAGATAATCTTAAATACGTGTTGGCTAAGACATTGCTGCATGGCATTCATTACATCCATACAACGAATGTATTCAAATAGCATGCATGCTAAAGTCACGTGAAGTAGTTGGCTAAGAAATCACTATATGTCATTGATTACATCCATACAACGAATAGGAAATACGGTTATATAGCAAAAGCAACTAGTGGTATTTCCAAATTCTCTGCTAGTTTTACATAGTATTACGAAATTCTATCTTCTACTGGGTATGATAACCTTAAGTACTCGTTGGCTAAGGAATTACATTATGTCACTGATTACATCCATACAACGAATAGGAAATACGGTTCACTATATGTCATTGATTACATCCATACAACGAATAGGAAATACGGTTATATAGCAAAAGCAACTAGTAGTATTTCCGAATTCTCTGCTTGTATTACATAGTATTACAAAATTCTATCTTCGACTGGGTATGATAACCTTAAGTACTCGTTGGCAAAGGAATTACATTATGTCACTGATTACATCGATACAACGAATAGGATATATACCTGCTACATCCATATAGCATGCATGCTACAGACACCCTAAATACTCGGCTAAGAAATCGCTTTATTTCATTCATTGCATCCAAAGAACGTAATCAATGTAGTAGTGAATACTATTACATCGTATATTACATGGTATTACGGAATACTCATTTCTGTTATTATTACAAATTATTATGGAATATCCTACTGGGTATGATCTTGAAATAGTTTTTCAGATGTATTAAATCAACTAGTGCTACTACTAGATTGACTATTATTACTATGCAGTGTTTTGAAATTCTATCTTCAACTGCCTATGAGATAATCTTAAATACGTGTTGGCTAAGACATTGCTGCATGGCATTCATTACATCCATACAACGAATGTATTCAAATAGCATGCATGCTAAAGTCACGTGAAGTAGTTGGCTAAGAAATCACTATATGTCATTGATTACATCCATACAACGAATAGGAAATACGGTTATATAGCAAAAGCAACTAGTGGTATTTCCAAATTCTCTGCTAGTTTTACATAGTATTACGAAATTCTATCTTCTACTGGGTATGATAACCTTAAGTACTCGTTGGCTAAGGAATTACATTATGTCACTGATTACATCCATACAACGAATAGGATATATACCTGCTATATCCATATAGCATGCATGCTACAGACACCTTAAATATTCGGCTAAGAAAACACTTTACGTCATTCATTGCATCCAAAGAACGTAATCAATGTAGTAGTGAATACTATTACATCGTATATTACATTGTCTTATGGAATACTCCATTCTCTGTTATTATTACAAAGTATTATGGAAGTCTATCCTACTGGGTATGATCTTGAAATAGTTTTTCAGATGTATTAAATCAACTAGTGCTACTACTAGATTGACTATTGTTACTATGCAGTGTTATGAAATTCTATCTTCAACTGCCTATGAGATAATCTTAATTACGTGTTGGCTAAGAAATTGCTGCATGGCATTGATTACATCCATACAATGAATATATTCATATAGCATGCATGATAAAGTCATATGAAGTACTCGGCTAAGGAATCACTATATGTCATTGATTACATCCATACAACGAATAGGAAATATGGTAATATAGCAAAAGCTACTAGTGGTATTTCGAAATTCTCTGCTAGTATTACATAGTATTACGAAATTCTATCTTCTACTGGGTATGATAACCTTAAGTACTCGTTGGCTAAGGAATTACATTATGTGACTGATTACATCCATACAACGAACAGGATATATACCTGCTATATCCATATAGCATGCATGCTACAGACACCTTAAATATTCGGCTAAGAAATCACTTTACGTCTTTCATTGCATCCAAAGAACGTAATCAATGTAGTAGTGAATACTATTACATCGTATATTACATTGTATTATGGAATACTCCATTCTCTGTTATTATTACAAAGTATTATGAAAGTCTATCCTACTGGGTATGATCTTGAAATAGTTTTTCAGATGTATTAAATCAACTAGTGCTACTACTAGATTGACAATTGTTACTATGCAGTGTTATGAAATTCTATCTTCAACTGCCTATGAGATAATCTTAAAGACGTGTTGGCTAAGAAATTGCTGCATGGCATTGATTACATCCATACAACGAATGTATTCAAATAGCATGCATGCTAAAGTCATGTGAAGTAGTCGGCTAAGAAATCTCTGTATGTCATTGTTTACATCCATACAACGAATAGGAAATACGGTTATTTAGCAAAAGCAACTAGTGGTATTTCCAAATTCTCTGCTAGTATTACATAGTATTACGAAATTCTATCATCTACTGGGTATGATAACCTTAAGTACTCGTTGGCTAAGGAATTACATTATGTCACTGATTACATCCATACAACTAATAGGATGTATACCTGCTATATCCATATAGCATGCATGCTACAGACACCCTAAATACTCGGCTAAGAAATCGCTTTATGTCATTCATTGCATCCAAAGAACGTAATCAACGTAGTAGATATATTAAATCAACTAGTGCTACTACTAGATTGACTATTATTACTATGCAGTGTTATGAAATTCTATCTTCTACTGCCTATGAGATAATCTTAAATACGTGTTGTCTAAGAAATTGCTGCATGGCATGCATCCAAAGAACGTAATCAATGTAGTAGTGAATACTATTACATCGTATATTACATTGTATTATGGAATACTCCATTCTCTGTTATTATTACAAAGTATTATGAAAGTCTATCCTACTGGGTATGATCTTGAAATAGTTTTTCAGATGTATTATATCAACTAGTGCTACTACTAGATTGACTATTGTTACTATGTAGTGTTATGAAATTCTATCTTCAACTGCCTATGAGATAATCTTAATTACGTGTTGGCTAAGAAATTGCTGCATGGCATTCATTACATCCATACAAAGAATGTATTCAAATAGCATGCATGCTAAAGTCACGTGAAGTAGTTGGCTAAGAAATCACTATTTGCCTGGCAGGATGGCAGTGTAGGCAGCAAGGAAGACGCGACACCAAACTCTTTGGAATAATAAAGGCCACAGCTTTTATTAACACAACTCCAGCAGGAGCGTTGGCCTGGCATGAGGAGGAAACCTCAAAACACGGTCAGCAGACCGTGCTTTGTTAACGATCCCAGATGGCGCCCTGGAGTCACTGCCATGGCATCAGCCTGAAGCAGAAATACCCCTTGCCAGCTGGGAACACCGTGGGAAGATGGTTTTAGTGGGGCCCACCGGGCGTAAGCCTCTGTCTGAGTCCCCAAACCATCCGGCAATGTGAACATGCCATCCCAGCCGGGTGGCACGCCCGCTCACATACGCGCCATCTCTTATGGAGACCCCAATGACGGGAGAGAGCTGGTTCACAGACCTGTCTCCCCCAAAAGGAATCCTCCCATGCCACCCGCCAGCTGTGACAACACAATAAAACACATCTCGAAATTAACATCGAAACTAGGGAGGGAGGGAGGGAAGCTTCCCGCTGCGCCGCCAGGGAGGAAAGAGGCAGAGCAAGCCTGCTCTGCCCCTTAAGAGGGCTTAACCACGCCCTCCTCCTCCCCCGCCCACCCGAAACGCGGCGCGCCAAGGCGAGCCTCACTAAGAGGCTCGCTGAACCGGCGCCCGGGGGGAAGCGCGTGGAGCGGCTCCAAGCCGCGGCGCGTCTCCCTGCAGCTGCCCGCCCTCCGCGGCGGCAACTCAGAGCGGGGGTTAGTCGCCCCACTCCCATTGCCTGGCAGGATGGCAGTGTAGGCAGCAAGGAAGACGCGACACCAAACTCTTTGGAATAATAAAGGCCACAGCTTTTATTAACACAACTCCAGCAGGAGCGTTGGCCTGGCATGAGGAGGAAACCTCAAAACACGGTCAGCAGACCGTGCTTTGTTAACGATCCCAGATGGCGCCCTGGAGTCACTGCCATGGCATCAGCCTGAAGCAGAAATACCCCTTGCCAGCTGGGAACACCGTGGGAAGATGGTTTTAGTGGGGCCCACCGGGCGTAAGCCTCTGTCTGAGTCCCCAAACCATCCGGCAATGTGAACATGCCATCCCAGCCGGGTGGCACGCCCGCTCACATACGCGCCATCTCTTATGGAGACCCCAATGACGGGAGAGAGCTGGTTCACAGACCTGTCTCCCCCAAAAGGAATCCTCCCATGCCACCCGCCACAGAACCAGGCTAAACCTGGTTCCCGCCAACACTCCTACAGCTGCAGCCAATCGCGCAAGGCGGCTCTTATTCCATGTAGCCACACATCGCAGCCCCAATCGGACAAATGCACACCGTCCCTGCGGTACAGTGCTTCTAGCCGATAAGAAATGTCAGGATGGGGAATGACTAGCCCGCCCCAAGCCTGCAGAAATTTGGCTACGGTCTTCTGAACTCGGCGTCTGGCCAGATCAACTTTAGATGGGACTAAAGCCCCCCTCCATACACGCCGCTCTAACAGCTCGGACCAAATGATCTGGGTCCCTGGGATTCTAAAACATAACTGGTTCAAATCATCGTAAATTCTACGAATTAATTCTAAACTCTTAGTCTCTGCCAAATCATTTTCGCCCAGCTGTATGATGACGACTGAAGGGCGTCCCGCTCTGAAGACTTCATTGGCGACGACAGGCACTAAGGATGACCACTTCATCCCCCGATGTCCAGACCAGGTTATGTCGATGTGATCACTGAGGCCGAGATCCTTTTCCCATCCCGATCTGGCAGCATACCGACCGGCCCAATAAACGATGCTGTGCCCGACTATAAGCACCGACCAAGACCTTACCGAGTAAACTGAAGAAAAAAGGCAATTAGTGACCAGCCTCGGGGCGAATATATGTCTTAAAAGCAGATGTTCTCCAACGGCCGAGGGCCATAATCTGCTCGTTGGAAGCCCCACTCTGAAAGGCTTGAGTGGCAGCTCCGATACGAAAAGAATGGGAGCTATAAAGATGCGCTTGAGCACCAATTTTAGTTAAGCACATCCTAAGAATTGCAGAAAACTGGTATCTAGACAGGCAAGACCCATCCCCATGTATTAACAAAGGGCCAGAAACGGCAGGCCGCCTAGCCAGAAACTCAGCCATGCTGCGTACTGGACAAGGCAAGTGTGAAGGTGCTGAATTCAAAACAATGGAGGAACCCCGGCCTCTTTGATCGGTCTTTGATCTTCTTAAACATATTTGCAGCTCAGAATCAGACACTGAGACATCGTTAATTGAAAGCATGGCCCGGGTATGATGATGACGGGAAGGTGCCAGAAACTCACTGCCTCGAAATGCACCATAAAATGCTACTGTAAAAGCAGCCTGCATCAAAATCACCTCATAGTCTGAAAAACAGACCTCCCGTAATTTCATCGTCTTGGGTGAAATGTATTTTCATCGTCTTGGGTGAAATGCCTTTAAATCGTAAGTGAGCTAAATAACGTAACACTACCGTCTCCTCTGTGGGGACAGGAGGCGAAAAACCTAAACTGGAGGCAAATCTACAGAATGACAGAAATGCCCTCTCGTAAACCCGCCTTGTTGACATCGCTAAAGAACCCATCACTCCTTGCAGAATTAACTGTCGCCAAGGTTCCAAAGGTGTTCTGGAAAGGCTTCTGGCTCCGTGTTGGCCTCGGGTACCAGAAAACGAAATTTTTCCATCTGCAATCGAGATAATGCATCTGCAACATCGTTACAAGTCCCAGGTATGTGCTTCGCTGTAAAGCTAATGTTAAATTCCAAACAGGTGAGTACCATGCACCTCACCAACCGCATAACTCTCTCGGAGCGAGAAGTCTGTTTGTTAACAATGCGTACGACTGCTTGGTTATCACACCAAAACAGTATCCGCTTGTTAGCGAACTGTTCCCGCCACAAGGTAACGGCCACTAAAATTGGGAAAAATTCTAGGAATGTTAAGTCCCGTAGCAACTCTGGCTCCCACTGCTCTGGCCACCGCCGAGCACACCAGCGATTAAGAAAGAATACACCGAAGCCTAGGCTACCTGCAGCGTCAGAATGGATTTGCAAATCTTCCCCAGGACTAAGATGCGTTTGCCAGATGGAAATCCCGTTAAAGTTCACAAGGAACTCGGTCCAAACAGCCAAATCTGCTTTCATCCCCTTTGTAATTCTAATATGCTGATGAGAAGCTCGAATTCCGGCTGTTGATCGTGCCAAGCGCGCGCAGAAAGCCCTCCCGGGGGAAACTACTTTACATGCGAAATTAAGGTGACCAAGCAAAATCTGCAACTCTTTCAAGGTACATTTTTTCTTAGTCCCCATTTCCCGTAATAAGTTTCTTAATTTGCAAATCTTTTCTTCCGGTAACCGGGATGTGCCCGCCATAGAATCAAGTTCAATTCCCAAATAAGTGAGTTGGCATGCTGGGCCCTCCGTTTTTTCTTGTGCCAAGGGAACACCCAGCTCCGTGGCAATCTGTTGAAATGTGGATAAGCGGTCAGCACATTCCTGGGAGCCAGCAGGGCCAGCAAAAAAGAAGTCGTCCAGGAAATGAGTGACCTCCCTGAAGTCACCCTTGTCCTTTACTGCCCATTCCAGGAATGTACTGAAAGCTTCAAAGGCTGCGCAGGCTATGGAACAGCCCATCGGCATAGCCTTATCCACGAAGTACTGGCCTTGGAATTTGAAACCCAAAAGATTAAAATCCTCTGGGTGTACTGGTAATAAGCGAAATGCTGATTGGATATCGCATTTTGCCATAAGGGCCCCTTGGCCACAAGCCCTCACTATATCTACTGCACGATCAAAAGGTGAATATTTTACGGTGCACAACTCAGGAGCTATTCCATCATTTACTGATGACCCTCTGGGGTAGGATAGGTGCTGAATCATCCTAAATTGCCCAGGCGTCTTTTTGGGAACGATTCCCAATGGGGGAATCCGCAAATTCCTGAATGGGGGAGCCACGAAAGGGCCTGCAATACGGCCAGCCTGACACTCCTTCTCGATTTTCATTTGCACTATGCTTGGCATATCTTTTGCCGATTTCAAATTGGGGCAATCGGTGGCAACACGAACACCAGTAAAAGGAATGCGAAAACCATCCCTAAAACTAGCAGCCAAATAATCAGCCGCAGGTTTGTTGGGATAACGCGCTAATAACGGTAATAAAACAGCAATTTTAACTGGGGTTGGGGCTATGAATATTAGATCTGCGTAAGCAGATTCAGTTTTCTTTAACATTCGATGAGGAACCTCCAGACCCCGACCCTCCCTCTTTTTTGAATGAGGATCGGGATCCACGAAAGGGCTGGTAATTGGCCCCTTTACGACAGTTGGACTTACTGTGTGCGCCACCGCAAGCTTCGCAGGCATGCTCAAATCTACATTGCCTACGTTTGCAGCCCCTCCTGTTAAAATCCCAGCAATATAATACCCCGGGTTTTTTCACCTGCGTCGTTTTCTTCTCAGCCTCACGCTGATATCTCATGCCGGGGCCAACCTTTATCATCCAAGCTGCTTGGTGGATGACGTCCCACCTAGTCAAGGCGTTGTGCGAGGCCAGCTCCCGAAACCTATAGTCGTAAGCCAAGGCCGCCTCATCCCCGGCATATTCCCTGGCCTCTAAAACGTGCGCTAGGTGCCTGCTCAGATGCCACCCTCTCTCGGGGTATGCAGCCGCGACCAAGGACATGTATTCTGCATAACCTCTCATCCAATTGTGAAAATTATGCTCCCATATGACCTTCCCTTTTTTACGCTTCTTATTGCGATCACCTGTGTCACCACAAGGTTCATCATCGGGAACCAAGGAGAAGATATCAATAAAATAACCTTCTAATATCTTCTCCCGTACCCTGGGGGATAAATGGATACCTGGAGGAGTGTCTCCATCTATATAAAAATCAGGAGGTTCAAATACATCCCCAGTGATGTAGCCTTCATTGATCAATTGCTTCCCTTCTAACCGCCGTCTATGCAACCATCGTGGCAGGCCAGGGATGAAGGACCCTTCGATCCAGTAGCTCCCATCTCTGTCTAAGTCCTCATTATCCCCACCACCAGAAGACTCACCGGACGAATGACTGCAATGCCTAGAACAGGTCCCGTGATGACGGCCATTCCGTCTCCTCTTGACATGTTGTGTATCCCCCCGAGCTCCGTCCCCTTGGCTTTCCTCCTCTGAGGCACTGCCGCGTGATGCACTGTCAACTTCAGACTCCCTGGACCCATCACTGCATGCCGGCGCACCTGTGAGCTGGGCAATAGCTTGAGAATACCCCTTCCAATATATAGCTGAATTCACATCATCATCACTACCCGGGGATTGATCCCGAGCCCCTCGTGCTATGGACCCACTAGCTGGGCTTCTCCCCCGCCTGTTAATACATGAAGTCGCCTTGGAAGCGGAGGAGCTCCTCCTGTTTTGGGCGCTCTGCGCCTGCCACCTTATTCTACCTGTCACTGGTGGATAACTGGCGGCGCGCGATACTCTGCCCCGAGAGCCCAAACTTGGAGCTTTCCCTTGCCTCCCCTTCTGCCTCGTTTGTGGACTGGGCTGAGACCTCCGACGATTAGGTCCCACCCTTCGTTGGTCAGGTGCATCAGCAACAACCCAATTTCTACCCTTGGACCCAATAAGGGCCTGTCCTGTTATTTGCCGCCCTCTATGGCTGCCGCCTGCATTCCTGTGCCCAGGCGCTCTTGACCGACTAGCCAAACAGCTGTCCCCGCGTACAGAGCCCGTCCGCCGAGAGCTTGCACTTGGCTCACTAGCTCTTCCCCTCCTGCTAGCCTGAGGACCAGGTCCAGTGGCACCTGCAGCCCCTGAGTCCAGAGCTGCCGTTTCACTGCCCCTCTTATTTTTAGGGCGGGATTTTGATCTTTTCTCGCACTGGCCGTGCCCTTGAACCGTGGCTACAGGGGTCCCTCTACTACCCCCGCTCCTGGAGGGACTCCCATGGGTGGCCAGGTTTTTCTTAGCCCTCGCAGCCTGCCTGCTGGACCTGCGTGACGGGGCTGCCGCAGACCCCTGATTCTGGGTCGCTTTGCCCGTCTTCTTTGGACCCATCGTGCCACCTGGGCCAAGTAAAAAGGGGGGCTTGCTGTACCCACAGCTCACTCCCTCCTTAACTCCTTCCTCCCCCCCCTCTCGGACTCCAATGAACTAAAAAGCAAATCAAAGCAAAATGAATTTAGGCTTCTTTTTTTTTTTTTTGTATTAAATAATTAATTATATGTGTGATTAAATCTATTAATTCTATCTATGTGCCAATGTTTTGTACCATACAAACCCCCCTTTGAAGTCCGAGAAGGAGAAAACCGGCGCTGAAAATTAGCTGCGCAACGAGGCCTGTCAAACCTGCCTCGATTTTGAAGACGCAGCAGGGAGCAAGCTTCCCGCTGCGCCGCCAGGGAGGAAAGAGGCAGAGCAAGCCTGCTCTGCCCCTTAAGAGGGCTTAACCACGCCCTCCTCCTCCCCCGCCCACCCGAAACGCGGCGCGCCAAGGCGAGCCTCACTAAGAGGCTCGCTGAACCGGCGCCCGGGGGGAAGCGCGTGGAGCGGCTCCAAGCCGCGGCGCGTCTCCCTGCAGCTGCCCGCCCTCCGCGGCGGCAACTCGGAGCGGGGGTAAGTCGCCCCACTCCCAATGTCATTGATTACATCCATACAACGAATAGGAAATACGGTTCACTATATGTCATTGATTACATCCATACAACGAATAGGAAATACGGTTATATAGCAAAAGCAACTAGTAGTATTTCCAAATTCTCTGCTTGTATTACATAGTATTACAAAATTCTATCTTCGAGTGGGTATGATAACCTTAAGTACTCGTTGGCTAAGGAATTACATTATGTCACTGATTACATCGATACAACGAATAGGATGTGTACCTGCTATATCCATATAGCATGCATGCTACAGACACCCTAAATACTCGGCTAAGAAATCGCTTTATGTCATTCATTGCATCCAAAGAACGTAATCAACGTAGTAGATATATTAAATCAACTAGTGCTACTACTAGATTGACTATTATTACTATGCAGTGTTATGAAATTCTATCTTCTACTGCCTATGAGATAATCTTAAATACGTGTTGGCTAAGAAATTGCGGCATGGCTTTGATTACATACATACAACCAATGTATTCATATAGCATGCATGCTAACGTCACGTGAAGTAGTCGGCTAAGTAATCACTATATGTCATTGATTACATCCATACAACGAATAGGAAATACGGTTATATAGCAAAAGCAACTAGTGGTATTTCCAAATTCTCTGCTAGTATTACATAGTATTACGAAATTCTATCTTCTACTGCCTATGAGATAAATACGTGTTGGCTAAGACATTGCTGCATGGCATGGATTGCATCCATACAACGAATATATTCATATAGCATGCATGCTAAAGTCACGTGAAGTACTCGGCTAAGAAATCACTGTATGTCATTGATTACATCCATACAACGAATAGGAAACAAGGTTATATAGTTCTCTGCTAGTATTACATAGTATTACGAAATTCTATCTTCTACTGGGTATGATAACCTTAAGTACTCGTTGGCTAAGGAATTACATTATGTCACTGATTACATCGATACAACGAATAGGATATATACCTGCTATATCCATATAGCATGCATGCTACAGACATGATTACATGTATAGCATGTATATTACATGCATGCTACAGACACCTTAAATACTCGGCTAAGAAATCGCTTTATGTCATTCATTGCATCCAAAGAATGTATTCATTGCATCCAAAGAACGTAATCAATGTAGTAGTGAATACTATTACATCGTATATTACATTGTATTATGGAATACCCTATTCTCTGATATTATTACAAAGTATTATGAAAGTCTATCCTACTAAGTATGATCTTGAAATAGTTTTTCAGATGTATTAAATCTAGTGCTACTACTATCATTACTATGCAGTGTTATGAAATTCTATCTTCAACTGCCTATGAGATAAATACGTGTTGGCTAAGACATTGCTGCATGGCATTGATTACATCCATACAACGAATATATTCATATAGCATGCATGCTAAAGTCATGTGAAGTACTTGGCTAACGAATCACTATATGTCATTGATTACAATGAATAGGAAATACGGTTATATAGCAAAAGCAACTAGTGGTAGTTCCAAAATCTCTGCTAGCATTACATAGTATTACGAAATTCTATCTTCTACTGCCTATGAGATAAATACGTGTTGGCTAAGACATTGCTGCATGGCATTGATTACATCCATGCAACGAATATATTCATATAGCATGCATGCTAAAGTCACGTGAAGTACTCGGCTAAGAAATCAATGTATGTCATTGATTACATCCAAACAACGAATATGAAATACGGTTATATAGCAAAAGCAACAAGTGGTATTTCCAAATTCTATGCTAGCATTACATAGTATTACGAAATTCTATCTTCTACTAGGTATGATAACCTTAAGTACTCGTTGGCTAAGGAATTACATTATGTCACTGATTACATCGATACAACGAATAGGATATATACCTGCTATATCCATATAGCATGCATGCTACAGACATGATTACATGTATAGCATGTATATTACATGTATAGCATGCATGCTACAGATACCTTAAATACTCGGCTAAGAAATCGCTTTATGTCATTCATTGCATCCAAAGAATGAATTCATTGTATCCAAAGAAAGTAATCGATGTAGTAGAATACTAGTACATAATATATTACATTGTATTAGGGAATACTCTATTCTCTGTTATTATTACAAAGTATTATGAAAGTCTATCCTACTGGGTATGATCTTGAAATAGTTTTTCAGATGTATTAAATCAACTAGTGCTACTACTATCATTACTATGCAGTGTTATGAAATTCTATCTTCTACTGCCTATGAGATAAATACGTGTTGGCTAAGACATTGCTGCATGGCATTGATTACATCCATGCAACGAATATATTCATATAGCATGCATGCCAAAGTCACGTGAAGTACTCGGCTAAGAAATAACTGTATGTCATTGATTACATCCATACAACGAATAGGAAATACGGTTATATTACAAAAGCAACTAGTGGTATTTCCAAATTCTGTGCTAGCATTACATAGTATTACGAAATTCTATCTTCTACTGGGTATGATAACCTTAAGTACTCGTTGGCTTAGGAATTACATTATGTCCCTGATTACATCGATACAACGAATAGGATATATACCTGCTATATCCATATAGCATGCATGCTACAGACATGATTACATTTATAGCATGTATATTACATGTATAGCATGCATGCTACAGACACCTTAAATACTCGGCTAAGAAATCGCTTTATGTCATTCATTGCATCCAAAGAATGTATTCATTGTATCCAAAGAACGTAATCAATGTAGTAGTGAATACTATTACATCGTATATTACATTGTATTATGGAATACCCTATTCTCTGATATTATTACAAAGTATTATGAAAGTCTATCCTACTAAGTATGATCTTAAAATAGTTTTTCAGATGTATTAAATCTAGTGCTACTACTATCATTACTATGCAGTTTTATGAAATTCTATCTTCAACTGCCTATGAGATAAATACGTGTTGGCTAAGACATTGCTGCATGGCATTGATTACATCCATACAAAGAATATATTCATATAGCATGCATGCTAAAGTCACGTGAAGTACTTGGCTAAGGAATCACTATATGTCATTGATTAAAACAAATAGGAAATACGGTTATATAGCAAAAGCAACTAGTGGTAGTTCCAAATTCTCTGCTAGCATTACATAGTATTACGAAATTCTATCTTCTACTGGGTATGATAACCTTAAATACCCGTTGGCTAAGGAATTACATTATGTCACTGATTACATCGATACAACGAATAGGATATATACCTGCTATATCCATATAGCATGCATGCTACAGACATGATTACATGTATAGCATGTATATTACATGTACAGCATGCATGCTACAGAAACCTTAAATACTCGGCTAAGAAATCGCTTTATGTCATTCATTTCATCCAAAGAATGTATTCATTGCATCCAAAGAATATGGGTATTTGGGTATTCACCCAAAGTGAATACTACTACATCATATATTACATTGTATTATGGAATACTCTATTCTCTGTTATTATTACAAAGTTTTATGAAAGTCTATCCTACTGGGTATGATCTTGAAATAGTTTTTCAGATGTATTAAATCAACTAGTGCTACAACTATCATTACTATGCAGTGTTATGAAATTCTATCTTCAACTGCCTAAGAGATAATCTTTAAATACGTGTTGGCTAAGAAATTGATGTATTGATTACATCCATACAACGAATGTATTCATATAGCATGCATGCTAAAGTCACGTGAAGTACTCGACTAAGGAATCACTGTATGTCATTGATTAAATCCATACAACGAATAGGAAATACGGTTATATAGCAAAAGCAACTAGTGGTATTTCCAAATTCTCTACTAGCATTACATAGTATGAAATTCTATCTTCTACTGGGGATGATAACCTTAAGTACTCGTTGGCTAAGGAATTACATTATGTCACTGATTACATCGATACAACGAATAGGATATATACCTGCTATATCCATATAGCATGCATGCTACAGACATGATTACATGTATAGCATGTATATTACATGTATAGCATGCATGCTATAGACACCTTAAATACTCGGCTAAAAAATCGCTTTACGTCATTCATTGAATCCAAAGAATATAATCAATGTAGTAGTGAATATTATTACATCGTATATTACATTGTATTATGGAATACTCATTTCTCTGTTATCATTACAAAGTATTATGAAAGGCTATCCTACTGGGTATGATCTTGAAATAGTTTTTCAGATGTATTAAATCAACTAGTGCTACTACTATCATTAGTATGCAGTGTTATGAAATTCTGTCTTCTACTGCCTATGTGATAAATACGTGTTGGCTAAGACATTACTGCATGGCATTGATTACATCCATGCAACGAATATATTCATATAGCATGCATGCTAAAGTCACGTGAAGTACTCGGCTAAGAAATCACTGTATGTCATTGATTACATCCATACAACGAATAGGAAATACGGTTATATAGCAAAATCAACTAGTGGTATTTCCAAATTCTCTGCTAGCATTACGTAGTATTACGAAATTCTATCTTCTACTGGGTATGATACCCTTAAATACTCGTTTGCTAAGGAATTACGTTATGTCACTGATTACATCGATACAACGAATAGGATATATACCTGCTATATCCTTATAGCATGCATGCTACAGACACCTTAAATACTCGGCTAAGAAATCGCTTTATGTCATTCATTGCATCCAAAGAATGTATTCATTGCATCCAAAGAATGTAATCGATGTAGTAGAATACTAGTACATCGTATATTACATTGTATTATGGAATACTCTATTCTCTGTTATTATTACAAAGTATTATGAAAGTCTATCCTACTGGGTATGATCTTGAAATAGTTTTTCAGATGTATTAAATCAACTAGTGCTACTACTATCATTACTATGCAGTGTTATGAAATTCTATCTTCTACTGCCTATGAGATAATCTTAAATACGTGTTGGCTAAGAAATTGCTGTATGGCATTGATTACATCCATACAATGAATATATTCATATAGCATGAATACTAAAGTCACGTGAAATACTCGGCTAAGAAATCACTATATGTCATTGATTACCTCCATACAACGAATAGGAAATACGGTTATATAGCAAAAGCAACTAGTGGTATTTCCAAATTCTCTGCTAGCATTACGTAGTATTACGAAATTCTATCTTCTACTGCGTATGATAAGCTTAAATACTCGTTGGCTAAGGAATTACGTTATGTCACTGATGACATCGATACAACGAATAGGATATATACCTGCTATATCCTTATAGCATGCATGCTATAGACACCTTAAATACTCGGCTAAGAAATCGCTTTATGTCATTCATTGCATCCAAAGAATGTATTCATTGCATCCAAAGAACGTAATCGATGTAGTAGAATACTAGTACATCGTATATTACATTGTATTATGGAATACTCTATTCTCTGTTCTTATTACAAAGTATTATGAAAGTCTATCCTACTGGGTATGATCTTGAAATAGTTTTTCAGATGTATTAAATCAACTAGTGCTACTACTATCATTACTATGCAGTGTTATGAAATTCTATCTTCAACTGCCTATGAGATAAATACGTGTTGGCTAAGACATTGCTGCATAGCATTAATTATATCCATACAACTAATATATTCATATAGCATGCATGCTAAAGTCACGTGAAGTACTCGGCTAAGAAATCACTGTATGTCATTGATTACATCCATACAACGAATAGGAAATACGGTTATATAGCAAAAGCAACTAGTGGTATTTCCAAATTCTCTGCTGGTATTACATAGTATTACGAAATTTTATCTTCTACTGGGTATGATAACCTTAAGTACTCGTTGGCTAAGGAATTACATTATGTCACTGATTACATCGATACAACGAATTGGATATATACCTGCTATATCCATATAGCACGCATGCTACAGACATGATTACATGTATATTACATGTATAACATGCATGCTACAGACACCTTATATACTCGGCTAAGAAATCGCTTTATGTCATTCACTGCATCCAAAGAATGTATTCATTGCATCCAAAGAACGTAATCAATGTAGTAGTGAATACTATTACATCGTATATTACATTGTATTATGGAATACTCATTTCTCTGTTATCATTACAAAGTATTATGAAAGTCTATCCTACTGGGTATGATCTTGAAATAGTTTTTCAGATGTATTAAATAAACTAGTGCTACTACTAGTTTGACTATTATTAATATGGAGTGTTATGAAATTCTATCTTCTACTGCCTATGAGATAATCTTCAATACGTGTTGGCTAAGAAATTGCTGTATGGCATTGATTACATCCATACAATGAATATATTCATATAGCATGAATGCTAAAGTCACGTGAAATACTCGGCTAAGAAATCACTATATGTCATTGATTACCTCCATACAACGAATAGGAAATACGGTTATATAGCAAAAGGAACTAGTGGTATTTCCAAATTCTGTGCTAGTATTACATAGAATTACGAAATTCTATCTTCTGCTGCCTATGAGATAAATACGTGTTGGCTAAGACATTGCTGCATGGCATTGATTACATCCACGCAACGAATATAACATGCATGCTACAGACACCTTAAATGCTCGGCTAAGAAATCGCTTTATGTTATTCATTGCATCCAAAGAATGTATTCATTGCATCCAAAGAATGTAATCAATGTAGTAGTGAATACTACTACATCGTATATTACATTGTATTATGGAATACTCTATTCTCTGTTATTATTACAAAGTATTATGAAAGTCTATCCTAGTGGGTATGATCTTGAAATAGTTTTTCAGATGTATTAAATCAACTAGTGCTACTACTTGATTGGTTGAATTAAATCAACTAGTGCTAAATCAACTAGTGCTACTAGTGCTACTACTGGATTGAGCCTCTTGTGGCGCAGAGTGGTAAGGCAGCTGTCTGAAAGGTTTGCCCATAAGGCTGGGAGTTCAATCCCAGCATCCGGCTCATGGTTGACTCTGCCTTCCATCCTTCCAAGGTCTGTAAAATGAGTACCCAGCTTGCTGGGGGGTAAACGGTCATGACTGGGGAAGGCGCTGTTAAACCACCCCGTATTGAGTCTGCCATGAAAACGCTAGAGGGCGTCACCACAAGGGTCAGACATGACTCGGTGCTTGCACAGGGGATGCCTTTACCTTTTACCTTTACTACTAGATTGACTATAGTTACTATGCAGTGTTATGAAATTCTATCTTCAACTGCTTATGTGATAATCTTAATTACGTATTGGCTAAGAAATTGCTGCATGGCATTGATTACATCCATTCAACGAATATATTCATATAGCATGCATGCTAAAGTCACGTGAAGTACTCGGCTAAGAAATCACTATATGTCATTGATTACATCCATACAACGAATAGGAAAGACGGTTATATAGCAAAAGCAACTAGTGGTACTTCCAAATTCTCTGCTAGTATTACATAGCATTACGAAATTCTATTTTCTACTTGGTATGATAACCTTAAGTACTCGTTGGCTAAGGAATTTCATTATGTCACTGATTACATCCATACAACGAATAGGATATATACCTGCTATATCCATATAGAATGCATGCTACAGACACCTTAAATACTCGGCTAAGAAATCTCTTTATGTCATTCATTGCATCCAAAGAATGTAATCAATGTAGTAGTGAATACAATTACATCGTATATTACATTGTATTATGGAATAATCTCTGTTATTATTACAAAGTATTATGAAAGTCTATCCTACTGGGTATGATCTTGAAGTAGTTTTTCAGATGTATTCAACTAGTACTACTACTATCATTAATCTGCAGTGTTATGAAATTCTATCTTCAACTGCCTATGAGATAATCTTAAATATGTGTTGGCTAAGAAATTGCTGTATGGCATTGATTACATCCATACAACGAATGTTTTCATATAGCATGGATGCTAAAGTCACGTGTAGTACTCGGCTAAGGAATCACTATATGTCATTGATTAAAACGAATAGGAAAAGCAACCAGTGGTATTTCCAAATTCTCTGCTAGTATTACATAGCATTACGAAATTCTATCTTCTACTGGGTATGATAACCTTAAGTACTCGTTGGCTAAGGAATTACATTATGTCACTGATTACATTGATAAGAATGTAACCAATGTAGTAGTGAATATTACTACATCGTATATTACATTGTATTATGGAATACTCTATTCTCTGTTATTATTACAAAGTATTATGAAAGTCTATCTTACTGGGTATGATCTTGAAATAGTTTTTCAGATGTATTAAATCAACTAGTACTACTACTATCATTACTATGCAGTATTACGAAATTCTATCTTCCACTGGGTATGATAACCTTAAGTACTCGTTGGCTAATGAATTACATTATGTCACTGATTACATCGATACAACGAATAGGATATATACCTGCTATATCCATATAGCATGCATGCTACAGACATGATTACATGTATAGCATGTATATTACATGTATAGCATGCATGCTACAGACACCATAAATACTCGGCTAAGAAATCGCTTTATGTCATTCATTTCATCCAAAGAATGTATTCATTGCACCGAAAGAATATGGGTATTTGGGTATTCACCCAAAGTGAATACTACTACATCGTATATTACATTGTATTATGGAATACTCTATTCTCTGTTATTATTACAAAGTTTTATGAAAGTCTATCCTACTGGGTATGATCTTGAAATAGTTTTTCAGATGTATTAAATCAACTAGTGCTACTACTATCATTACTATGCAGTGTTATGAAATTCTATCTTCAACTGCCTAAGAGATAATCTTTAAATACGTGTTGGCTAAGAAATTGCTGTATGGCATTGATTACATCCATACAACGAATGTATTCATATAGCATGCATGCTAAAGTCACGTGAAGTACTCAGCTAAGAAATCACTGTATGTCATTGATTACATCCATACAACGAATAGGAAATACGGTTATATAGCAAAAGCTACTATTGGTATTTCCAAATTCTCTGCTAGTATTACATAGTATTACGAATTTCTATCTGCTACTGGGTATGATAACCTTACGTTGGCTATGGAATTACATTATGTCACTGATTACATCGATACAACGAATAGGATATATACCTGCTATATCCATATAGCATGCATGCTACAGACATGATTACATGTATAGCATGTATATTACATGTATAGCATGCATGCTACAGACACCTTAAATACTCGGCTAAGAAATCGCTTTATGTCATTCATTGCATCCAAAGAATGTATTCATTGTATCCAAAGAATGTAATCAATGTAGTAGTGAATACTACTACATCGTAAATTACATTGTATTATGGAATACTCTATGAGATAAGCATATCTGCTAGCATTACATAGTATTACGAAATTCTATCTTCTACTGGGTATGATAACCTTAAATACTCGTTGGCTAAGGAATTCCATTATGTCACTGATTACATCGATACAACGAATAGGATATATACCTGCTATATCCATATAGCATGCATGCTACAGACATGATTACATGTATAGCATGTATATTACATGTACAGCATGCATGCTACAGACACCTTAAATACTCGGCTAAGAAATCGCTTTATGTCATTCATTTCATCCAAAGAATGTATTCATTGCACCCAAAGAATATGGGTATTTGGGTATTCACCCAAAGTGAATACTACTACATCGTATATTACATTGTATTATGGAATACTCTATTCTCTGTTATTATTACAAAGTTTTATGAAAGTCTATCCTACTGGGTATGATCTTGAAATAGTTTTTCAGATGTATTAAATCAACTAGTGCTTCTACTATCATTACTATGCAGTGTTATGAAATTCTATCTTCAACTGCCTATGAGATAATCTTAAATACGTGTTGGCTAAGAAATTGCTGTATGGCATTGATTACATCCATACAACGAATGTATTCATATAGCATGCATGCTAAAGTCACGTGAAGTACTCGGCAAAGGAATCACTATATGTCATTGATTACAACGAATAGGAAATACGGTTATATAGCAAAAGCAACTAGTGGTAGTTCCAAAATCTCTGCTAGCATTGCATAGTATTACGAAATTCTATCTTCTACTGCCTATGAGATAAATACGTGTTGGCTAAGACATTGCTGCATGGCATTGATTACATCCATTGTATTATGGAATACTCTATTCTCTGTTATTATTACAAAGTTTTATGAAAGTCTATCCTACTGTGTATGATCTTGAAATAGTTTTTCAGATGTATTAAATCAACTAGTGCTACTACTATCATTACTATGCAGTGTTATGAAATTCTATCTTCAACTGCCTATGAGATAATCTTAAATACGTGTTGGCTAAGAAATTGCTGTATGGCATTGATTACATCCATACAACGAATGTATTCATATAGCATGCATGCTAAAGTCACGTGAAGTACTCGGCTAAGGAATCACTATATGTCATTGATTACAACGAATAGGAAATACGGTTATATAGCAAAAGCAACTAGTGGTAGTTCCAAAATCTCTGCTAGCATTACATAGTATTACGAAATTCTATCTTCTACTGGGTATGATAACCTTAAGTACTCGTTGGCTAAGGAATTACATTATGTCAGTGATTACATCGATACAACGAATAGGATATATACCTGCTATATCCATATAGCATGCATGCTACAGACATGAATACATGTATTGTTACACGAATAATAGACGATTCCAAATTAGTGACAAAGAGAAAAAGAATCTATCCAGTGGCTTAAGTCTCTTATATTATTTATTCACTTCGACTCTGCCAGAACGTTCTCTAGATTGTTTTCCGTTTTCAGTCTTTCATCAGTGGCAGTGAGTCCGTCCTTGTTAATGTTTTTAGATAAACGCTTCTGTATCCTGGAGATTCAAGGCTGTGAGCTCACAGCCTTGAATATCCAGCATACAGAAGCGTTTATCTAAAAACATTAACAAGGACGGACTCACTGCCACTGATGAAAGACTGAAAACATGATTACATGTATAGCATGTACATTACATGTATAGCATGCATGCTACAGACACCTTAAATACTCGGCTAAGAAATCGCTTTATGTCATTCATTGCATCCAAAGAATTAATTCATTGTATCCAAAGAACGTAATCAATGTAGTAGTGAATACTACTACATCGTATATTACATTGTATTATGGAATACTCTATTCTCTGTTATTATTACAAAGTATTATGAAAGTCTATCCTACTGGGTATGATCTTGAAATAGTTTTAAAGATGCATTAAATCAACTAGTGCTACTACTATCATTACTATGCAGTGCTATGAAATTCTATCTTCTACTGCCTATGAGATAAATACGTGTTGGCTAAGAAATTACTGTATGGCATTGATTACATCCATACAACGAATGTATTCATATAGCATGCATGCTAAAGTCACGTGAAGTACTCTGCTAAGGAATCACTATATGACATTGATTACAACGAATAGGAAATACGGTTATATAGCAAAAGCAACTAGTGGTAGTTACAAAATCTCTGCTAGCATTACATAGTATTACGAAATTCTATCTTCTACTGGGTATGATAACCTTAAGTACGTTGGCTAAGGAATTACATTATGTCACTGATTACATCGATACAACGAATAGGATATATACCTGCTATATCCATATAGCATGCATGCTACAGACATGATTACATGTATAGCATGTATATTACATGTATAGCATGCATGCTACAGACACCTTAAATACTCGGCTAAGAAATCGCTTTATGTCATTCATTGCATCCAAAGAATGTATTGTTTGCATCCAAAGTACGTAATCAATGTAGTAGTGAATACTATTTCATCGTATATTACATTGTATTATGGAATACTCTATTCTCTGTTATTATTACAAAGTATTATGAAAGTCTATCCTACTGGGTATGATCTTGAAATAGTTTTTCAGATGTATTAAATCAACTAGTGCTACTACTATCATTACTATGCAGTGTTATGAAATTCTATCTTCAACTTCCTATGAGATAATCTTAAATACGTGTTGGCTAAGAAATTGCTGTATGGCATTGATTACATCCATACAATGAATGTATTCATATAGCATGCATGCTAAAGTCACGTGAAGTACTCGGCTAAGGAATCACTATATGTCATTGATTACAACGAATAGGAAATACGGTTATATAGCAAAAGCAACTAGTGGTAGTTCCAAAATCTCTGCTAGCATTACATAGTATTACGAAATTCTATCTTCTACTGCGTATGATAACCTTAAGTACTCATTGGCTAAGGAATTACATTATGTCAGTGATTACATCGATACAACGAATAGGATATATACCTGCTATATCCATATAGCATGCATGCTACAGACATGATTACATGTATAGCATGTATATTACATGTATAGCATGCATGCTACAGACACCTTCAATACTCGGCTAAGAAATCGCTTTATGTCATTCATTGCATCCAAAGAATGTATTCATTGCATCCAAAGTACGTAATCAATGTAGTAGTGAATACTATTACATCGTATATTACATTGTATTATGGAATACTCTATTCTCTGTTATTATTACAAAGTATAATGAAAGTCTATCCTACTGGGTATGATCTTGAAATAGTTTTTCAGATGTATTAAATCAACTAGTGCTATTACTATCATTACTATGCAGTGTTATGAAATTCTATCTTCAACTTCCTATGAGATAATCTTAAATACGTGTTGGCTAAGAAATTGCTGTATGGCATTGATTACATCCATACAATGAATGTATTCATATAGCATGCATGCTAAAGTCACGTGAACTACTCGGCTAAGGAATCACTATATGTCATTGATTACAACGAATAGGAAATACGGTTATATAGCAAAAGCAACTAGTGGTAGTTCCAAAATCTCTGCTAGCATTACATAGTATTACGAAATTCTATCTTCTACTGGGTATGATAACCTTAAGTACGTTGGCTAAGGAATTACATTATGTCATTGATTACATCGATACAACGAATAGGATATATACCTGCTATATCCATATAGCATGCATGCTACAGACATGATTACATGTATAGCATGTATATTACATGTATAGCATGCATGCTACAGACACCTTAAATACTCGGCTAAGAAATCGCTTTATGTCATTCATTGCATCCAAAGAATGTATTGTTTGCATGCAAAGTACGTGATCAATGTAGTGGTGAATACTATTACATCATATATTACATTGTATTATGGAATACTCTATTCTCTGTTATTATTACAAAGTATTATGAAAGTCTATCCTACTGGGTATGATCTTGAAATAGTTTTTCAGATGTATTAAATCAACTAGTGCTTCTACTATCATTACTATGCAGTGTTATGAAATTCTATCTTCAACTGCCTATGAGATAATCTTAAATACGTGTTGGCTAAGAAATTGCTGTATGGCATTGATTACATCCATACAACGAATGTATTCATATAGCATGCATGCTAAAGTCACGTGAAGTACTCGGCAAAGGAATCACTATATGTCATTGATTACAACGAATAGCAAATACGGTTATATAGCAAAAGCAACTAGTAGTAGTTCCAAAATCTCTGCTAGCATTGCATAGTATTACGAAATTCTATCTTCTACTGCCTATGAGATAAATACGTGTTGGCTAAGACATTGCTGCATGGCATTGATTACATCCATTGTATTATGGAATACTCTATTCTCTCTTATTATTACAAAGTTTTATGAAAGTCTATCCTACTGTGTATGATCTTGAAATAGTTTTTCAGATGTATTAAATCAACTAGTGCTTCTACTATCATTACTATGCAGTGTTATGAAATTCTATCTTCAACTGCCTATGAGATAATCTTAAATACGTGTTGGCTAAGAAATTGCTGTATGGCATTGATTACATCCATACAACGAATGTATTCATATAGCATGCATGCTAAAGTCACGTGAAGTACTCAGCTAAGAAATCACTGTATGTCATTGATTACATCCATACAACGAATAGGAAATACGGTTATATAGCAAAAGCTACTATTGGTATTTCCAAATTCTCTGCTAGTATTACATAGTATTACGAATTTCTATCTGCTACTGGGTATGATAACCTTACGTTGGCTATGGAATTACATTATGTCACTGATTACATCGATACAACGAATAGGATATATACCTGCTATATCCATATAGCATGCATGCTACAGACATGATTACATGTATAGCATGTATATTACATGTATAGCATGCATGCTACAGACACCTTAAATACTCGGCTAAGAAATCGCTTTATGTCATTCATTGCATCCAAAGAATGTATTCATTGTATCCAAAGAATGTAATCAATGTAGTAGTGAATACTACTACATCGTAAATTACATTGTATTATGGAATACTCTATGAGATAAGCATATCTGCTAGCATTACATAGTATTACGAAATTCTATCTTCTACTGGGTATGATAACCTTAAATACTCGTTGGCTAAGGAATTCCATTATGTCACTGATTACATTGATACAACGAATAGGATATATACCTGCTATATCCATATAGCATGCATGCTACAGACATGATTACATGTATAGCATGTATATTACATGTACAGCATGCATGCTACAGACACCTTAAATACTCGGCTAAGAAATCGCTTTATGTCATTCATTTCATCCAAAGAATGTATTCATTGTACGCAAAGAATATGGGTATTTGGGTATTCACGTGAACTACTCGGCTAAGGAATCACTATATGATCACTATATGTCATTGATTACAACGAATAGGAAATACGGTTATATAGCAAAAGCAACTAGTGGTAGTTCCAAAATCTCTGCTAGCATTACATAGTATTACGAAATTCTATCTTCTACTGGGTATGATAACCTTAAGTACGTTGGCTAAGGAATTACATTATGTCATTGATTAAATTGATACATCGATACAACGAATAGGATAGTTTTTCAGATGCATTAAATCAACTAGTGCTACTACTATCATTACTATGCAGTGTTATGAAATTCTATCTTCTACTGCCTATGAGATAAATACGTGTTGGCTAAGAAATTACTGTATGGCATTGATTACATCCATACAACGAATGTATTCATGTAGCATGCATGCTAAAGTCACGTGAACTACTCTGCTAAGGAATCACTATATGACATTGATTACAACGAATAGGAAATACGGTTATATAGCAAAAGGAACTAGTGGTAGTTCCAAAATCTCTGCTAGCATTACATAGTATTACGAAATTCTATCTTCTACTGGGTATGATAACCTTAAGTACGTTGGCTAAGGAATTACATTATGTCACTGATTGCGGAGGCAGGCGGGCATACCCGCAGTCCAAATGAACACGCATACAAGTTTCTTGGCAAAAGTGGGTCACCGTTTATTAAAATACAAACAAAAACATCCCCTGAGCGTGGGCACACCCTGAGGTGGAGGGGTTGATCCATGACCTCCCCTTCTTCTCTGCTGCCCTTGTGCAGCCCCCCGGAAGAGAGGGGGAGGTAATCTCCAGCGGGCCCGCCCGCGGGGCCGGCCGACCTGTCGGCCGGACCCCTAACCATCAGGCCCGCTATCCCCTTGGGAAGGCAAGACTGGCCGGGCCCCACGGGCATCAACCTCATTGGAGCCCGCCCCTAGCCGCCCTGCCATGGAAAGCGGCCGGCCCCTCCAGTGAAGCCGGCCCGCCAGCCACGGCCGCCTCCTTAGGGGAGGCTCCCACAAGTGGGCACCCCCTGGCTCACGGGCGCAGGTAGTGCCCCCCTGGATCCGCCCCTTAACAAACCGCCACTGCTCGTTAAACTGCAAAGTGACCCAAGACCGCTAAACAGGGTGGGAGGGCGGGAAAGGAAGAGCGGGGTGGCCGTGGAGCGGGCAGCAATGTGCCTGGCCAGGCCGCTAGCGCCTTATAAGCCAGCCGCTGCCCCATCCCCGCCCCCCCCCCGGTCTCAGGTGAGCAGCGCGCCTCTTGCAGGGGGCGTGGCCCCTACCTGGGCACGCCGCGGCGAGTTCTTTGTCCTCGCGGGGCCTCCGCTTCCGCAATGGCTGCCGCGCGTTTATGGCGGCGGCGGCTCTTGCGGAGGCAGGCGGGCATACCCGCAGTCCAAATGAACACGCATACAAGTTTCTTGGCAAAAGTGGGTCACCGTTTATTAAAATACAAACAAAAATCCCCTGATCGTGGGCACACCCTGAGGTGGAGGGGTGGATCCATGACCTCCCCTTCTTCTCTGCTGCCCTTGTGCAGCCCCCCGGAAGAGAGGGGGAGGTAATCTCCAGCGGGCCCGCCCGCGGGGCTGGCCGACCTGTCGGCCGGACCCCTAACTATCAGGCCCGCTATCCCCTTGGGAAGGCAAGACTGGCCGGGCCCCACGGGCGTCAACCTCATTGGAGCCCGCCCCCAGCCGCCCTGCCATGGAAAGCGGCCGGCCCCTCCAGTGAAGCCGGCCCGCTAGCCACGGCCGCCTCCTTAGGGGAGGCTCCCACAAGTGGGCACCCCCTGGCTCACGGGCGCAGGTAGTGCCCCCCCTGGATCCGCCCCTTAACAAACCGCCACAGAGCGGGAGCCAGCGCCCTGGCTCCCGCTCCCGCCAACGCTCATGGTGAGATGAGCCCTTCCAAAGCTGCCCGAAGATCTGCAAGCCAAAGATCCTGTCCCCACTCCGAGAGGTGTATGCCGTCCTGCCGGAACAGGGGGGGCAAGCCAAACATTATAACGGGGTGCGGTATGACCGCGCAGCGCCGAGTCTCGCAGGATCTCCTGACAGTGCAGCAAATCTTGCGCCTTGCCATGTCCACCTTGCGTGGGTCCCGAGCCCCTCTCCATGAGCGCCGCACCAGGAGCTCGCACCACCGCACCAGCGTCCCGGGGCAGAGTTGCTGGATGATAAGCAAGTCCCTCATGATGGATACGGCCAGGTCCAACGCCGGTATAGCAGGTAAGTCATTTCCCCCCAGCTGAATAACGATCACGTCCGGGGGAGGGTAGTCCTTCAGCAGCCGTCGGATGAGCGGAAGAAGATCGTGCCATCGCATGCCGCGGGATCCGTGCCATGTAATGTCAAAAGACCGTTCAAGGCCCAAATGGGCGCCCCATCCAGACTGTCTTGCGTACTCCCCGGCCCAGTAAACGATGCTGTGGCCCACGATCCAAGCTTGACGTCTCCTGAAGCCAGAACCTGTGAGCGGTATTAAAGTAGTGAAAGGTCAGGCCGAATATATGTCTTGAAGGCGGATGACCGCCAACGCCCCAGTGCTTTGATGCCCTCAGTGCTCATGCCGTCCTGAGTGGCTTGGCTGGCCGCCCCGATCCGGAAGGAGTGGGAGCTGAACCCGTCAGTAGGTATACCCAAGCCCCTCAGGCAGGCATGCAGGACCGCTGAGAATTGAAAACGCGACAGTGACGTGCCGTCCCTATGCAAGAATAGGATACCGGGGACCTTTGGGCGTAAGGCCAAAAATTTCGAAACCCCTTTTACTGGGCAAAGGGGGTCTCGCCCCCGCGCTGGAAGGACAACCAGAGCCCCTGCCCCCTGCTGGTCCGTCTTAGACCGCCGCAAGCGGATATGCAGACGCCCATCCCTAATCTGCACATCTTCCCTGCCTATGGCACTATTTGAGACTCCCGTGCGAGATGCCGCGGCCACCTCGCTGATGCGGAAGGCCCCAAAATATGCAACCAAGAATGCCGCGCGGAAAAGTACAGCTTCATATGGGGAAAAACACTCTGTGTGCAGTTGCGCAATCAGTTTTCCCAACAATGCCCCAGTGATTGGCCGACGAGCGTCCTGGACACTTGGCGCTATTCTGCGCCAACCCTCCAATGCTTTGCGGATCACGAAGGATGACCTGGGATCCCACCATCCCTGCAGCCTGCAAAAGAATGCGAGACCAGACAGTTGAACATTCAGAGTCCTGGCGGAACGCCCGTTGCCCCGCAGATATGCCAAATAGCGTAATATGGACTCCTCGGACGGCGGGAATGGCGTGGTTCCCAGTTGATCCCGTAAGTATGCCTGATAACCCGAAATTGCCGCCGCGTAGGACCGGCGCGTAGATGGAGCCAGTGATGCCCGTAGCCCGTCCTGCACTACTCGACGCCAAGATTCCAGAGGTCCCCGGGGAAGTCTTCTGGGGTCGGGTTCGCTTCCGGCGCAAGAATTTTGAAGCGTTGAATTTGCAGTCGGGATAGAGCATCCGCTATATCGTTGTCCACCCCTGGAACATGCTTGGCGGAAAAAGAAATGTTAAACTTTAAGCAGGTCAACACAAGGCGGCGCACCAAACGCATTACCCGCTCGGAGCGAGAAGACTGCCGATTGACAACCCTGACAACCGCTTGGTTATCGCACCAAAAGTTAACCATATGGTTCTTAAACTCCTTGCTCCATATAACCACCGCGGCCAAGATTGGAAACAGCTCCAGGAACGTGAGATCCCTAAGGAGGCCCCCGGTTTTCCAACTCGCAGGCCAAGGCTGAGCACACCATCTGTTATTGAAAAACACGCCGAAACCTAAACTCCCTGCCGCATCAGATTGCACCTGCAGATCATCACCTAGGAGCAGCGGGGACTGCCAGATCGCCACACCATTAAATGATGACAAAAATGATAGCCAGATAGCCATGTCGGCTTTTATCTGCTTTGTGAGGCAAATGTGATGTTGGGGGGCTTGAATCCCGGCCGTTGCCTGAGCCAGTCGCCTGCAAAAGGCTCTCCCAGGTTTTACGGCCTTGCAGGCAAAATTTAAGTGGCCGAGAAGCTGCTGCATCTCCCGTAGGGTACACTTATTGCGGGCCAAGAGTGCACGTAATTGACCTGACAGGGCCCCGAGTTTGTCCGCCGGTAGTCGTGAGTACCCCTCTCTGGAATCGATGGTAATCCCGAGATAGGTGAGCACCTCCGTTGGACCTTCCGTCTTCTCCTGAGCCAGCGGTATGCCGAGTTCATCAGCCAGCTCCTGAAATCCCGATAAGCGCCGGGCGCACTCCCCCGTCCCGGCTGGGCCGACCAGGAGGTAGTCGTCTAAATAGTGCGTGATATAAGGCGACCCATCCCTCTCTTTAAATACCCATTCAACGAAGGAGCTGAATGTCTCAAAGGCCGCACATGCCACGGAACAGCCCATAGGCATGGACCTGTCCATGTACCACATGCCCCCAAATTTAAAACCCAGCAGTGAGAAATCTCCGGGGTGCACCGGTAAGAGGCGGAAGGCTGACCTGATGTCACACTTTGCCATGAGGGCCCGCGGACCACAAGCCCTTACCATGATCGAAAGAGGCATATTTGACTGTACAGAGGGCTGGGTCGATGAAGTCGTTGACCAATGAGCCTTTGGGGTATGATAGGTGATGTATGAGGCGAAACTCACCTGGCGTTCTCTTCGGCACCACCCCCAGCGGCGATACCCGAAGATTCTCCAAGGGCGGGGCTGCATACGGCCCCACCACCCTGCCCGCTTCCAGCTCCTTTCGCAGCTTTGCCTCCACGATCTCCGGCATTAGCTGAGCGGATTTTAAATTAGCGCAAGACGTGGCCACCCGGTCCCCCGTAAAAGGAATGCGGAAGCCATGAGTGAATCCCTCCCTAAGGTAAGTGGCCGCGGCCTGATCCCGATAAGATGCGAGCAAAGGAAGAAGAGTTGATAGCCTGATGGGAGATGGAGCCTTAACGTGCAACAGAGCAGGGCTAGGGGGCAGTAGGCTGCCCTTCCCCACTGCCTCCTGCGAGTCCCCCTGAGGTGCCGGACCCTCCCCCTTTTTTGGAAGTGGGCCGGCTCCTCCGAAAGGGCCGCTTGCTACACTCTGTCTTGGGATGTGAACCCCCACACCCCTCGCATGCATGCGAGTACTTACATTTCTTCCTCTCACACCCATTCTGGTTGTATTCCCAGCAAACGCCCCTCTGGTCTTTCCTGTATAAAGGGCGATTCCCCTCCGCCCCACCGGTCGACTTCTGCCGAGGACCATCTGGCCTCGGGGTTGCTGGATACCCGTCGCCGAAACGCTTCATCATATCCCAACGCTGCTGGCTCTCCTCCTAGCATCCTCGCGTCCAACACGTTGGACAAATGCCCAGCCAAGTGCGGGGCCCTCTCGGGGAAAACTGACGTGACCAGCCGGAGGTATTCAGCGAATCCCCTTGTCCAGGCAAGCAAAGAACGTTCGCCGTCATATGCAACAGGCGCCTCGCGAGGGCCCTTCACGCTCGTGCGTGCAGCCCGCTCAAGGGGCCTAATGAACTTAAATAAATCCACATAGCAGCCGCTCAATGCCTTACCCCTTAGCTTGGTGGATAAATGGGTGCCCGGAGGAACATCACGATCCTTATACCCCAGTGGAGGATCCTGCGCGCACCCCGATCCCTGGATCTTGGCCCTGCTGGCCCGGGCCTCTTGGCGGCATTGCAACAGCCAAGATGGGACTCCCGGGACAAATTCCCCCCGCAGCCAGTACTCAGGGTCCCAATGCCCAACCCCATCCTCCTCGTCGGAGGTGGAAGACTCACCGATCGAAGATCTGGCCCTTCGACGTGTGCTGGTCTTCCTGTGGCGCTTTCCGCCCATCTTTTCGGCTGGCTGCTCCTCGGGCCGGATTCCCCCCTCCTCTTCGGATAGCAGCTCTCCAGGGTCAGACTGTTGGGAGGGGCTGTCCACCGATGTAACCTCATCTGTGTGAAGAGAGGATGGACGGGGGGCCCGGGAGGTCCCCGCAGCAAGCGGAGGTGGGCGGCTCCGCCCCTTGGCTGGGGACGATCCTGACGCCTTCCCGCGGCCCGACGAATGAGCAGCAGAGGGCTGAGCGGCCGGTGCCCTTGTGGCGGACGGCCGGGGGGCTCCACGACCGGTTGCCCTGCTCCCACTCCCCTCCGCGGATGAGCCCTGTAAAGCCCCCCCAGCCGCTTGCCCCGCCAACCCCCCTGGGATCCCCCAGGAAGGAAAACCATAAGGAGAGAAAGGTGACCATCCCACCCCGAAACCCCAGGGGGGCCCTGGTGGGGCTGGCGGAGCAACGCCGTGAGTGCCCCCAGGCATGGCGGGTCCCCATGGAGGAGGACCCCAACCGAAAGCCGGCATGAGCCCTTGCGGGCAGCCCGCGGCCCCGCCCGCTGGTGCAGCGGAATGCGGACCTATTCCTGACCCCCCTTCTGCGGGATCTTCCGGGCCAGCTACCCTCACCCTCCCCCGTTTTTTCGCCGGAGAGGCCCCCGAGGGCAGTGGCCCAGGACCCCCAGGCACTGAGAGGGGAGCTTGGCCGTTGTCCTACTGGGTATGATCTTGAAATAGTTTTTCAGATGCATTAAATCAACTAGTGCTACTAATATCATTACTATGCAGTGTTATGCAGTGTTATGAAATTCTATCTTCTACTGCCTATGAGATAAATACGTGTTGGCTAAGAAATTGCTGTATGGCATTGATTACATCCATACAACGAATGTATTCATATAGCATGCATGCTAAAGTCACGTGAAGTACTCTGCTAAGGAATCACTATATGTCATTGATTACAACGAATAGGAAATACGGTTATATAGCGATAGTACAACCCGGTCCTTCTGGGACAGTATTGCAGACCCAGGCAGAGGGAACGCAAACGCGGAACGAGGTTGGGGATTCTCAGCGATCTGTAAACTCTGGGGGGGACCCAGGGTTGCCAGCTGTTTTGGCTGTCCAGGATGGGGCTGGGAGCGTACAGATAGAACCGAATAAGAAAAAGAGAACGAGGAGAGGAGGAGCGAGGCGTAAGCAGTCAAGAAAAGAATCTGTCTCGTCGGGTGAGTCTTCCTCGTCCGAAGATGAGATAATGGACTCAAAGAGGGACAGTAATTAATGGTTGCATGGTGCTCTAGTACCGCGCATTCCGTCTTGGTGGGCGTGTCGTCGACAGACCACGGAGGAATTTTACAATCAGAAAGGGGTGGGAGCTACAAGAACTCCTCCGGTGGGTTTGGTTACGGGGGAACATCCGCCAGGGGCCCACCTGACGGAGAAAGTCAGGGAGAGGGTCTTAGATGGCTGTTTCATGGATGTTTTTCGGTTAATACGTCCTGATGAGGAGTCTCCTTACACGGGGTCCAAGAGGGATAAAAGGGGGAAGGATGTGGACAAAGGGCATCATTCCTTCGCAAATTGGATGAGAGGTTACGGAGTATATATGGGGTTAATAGTGGGTGCATACCCAGAAAGGGGGTGGCATTTGGTGAGTCACCTCAATAACGTGCTCGAAGCCAGAACCCTAGCTGGGGATGCCGCAGCTATGGCTTATGACAAATTAATGAGGGAGAGGGCTTCGAACAATAGCGAAGTTAGATGGGATATCAAAGATCATGACGCATGGATCGTGAAAGTAGGTCCTTTTGTCAAGAGATATGATCAGGAGAGAAAAAGAACAGGATGGAGACGAGAGAATCAGGGGGCCTGTTGGGAATATAATAGGGGAACTTGTCAATGGCGTAGATGCCGTTTTGAGCACTGTTGTGAGGCGTGTGGTGGTAACCATTCAAAACAGGATTGCGAACGGCCAGCCAACGGACAGGCGCCCTTTCAAGGGGTCCGGCCCTCTTCTAAGAAAGGAGGAGGGTCGGGTAATGCTGCTGGACAAAAGACCGTCTAAACCCCCCCCTGAATTGCGAGTTTTGGCCTGCTCCCCGATACGTTTACCAGCACAGTTGGCGTTGTTGACTCGCTATCCCAGAGCCAAGGAGGCCGAGTACGTAGCTGCCGGATTTTCACGGGGTTTCAGAATTCCGTATACCGGAGTGCGAGCAGCAACAATGAGTGATAATTTGAAATCGGCAGCCCAGTTACCGGAGATCTTGGCAGCAAAAATCGGTAAGGAATGTGCAGCAGGGCGTATGGCGGGCCCCTATGCTGAGCCTCCCATTCCAAATTTGAGAGTGTCACCGCTGGGTGTAGTGCCAAAAAAGACCCCTGGCCAATATAGAATGATTCATCATTTGTCGTACCCCAAGGGGTCGTCGGTGAATGATGCTATCGCGCCGGAGCTGTGCTCAGTGCGATATGCCTCGCTGGATCATGCAATAGCGATCATACGAGCATGTGGGGGGGGTCTCTTTTGGCGAAGTGCGACATACAATCAGCATTTCGTTTGCTTCCGGTTCATCCTGACGATTTTTGTCTGTTGGGATGTCATTTATGGGTTGCTGGTATGTGGATAAGGCATTGCCCATGGCGTGTTCAATCTCATGCGTGGCTTTTGAAACATTCAGCACATTCCTAGAATGGGCAATCAAGGATAGAACAAAATGTCCGTATGTCACTCATTTTTTGGATGATTTTCTTTTTGTGGGGCCCCCAGACTCCACAGGTTGTGGGGACCGGCTACGGGAATTTCAGAAATTAACGGGTGAGTTGGGAGTCCCCTTGGCGGAGGAAAAAACGGAAGGGCCCCTGCCAAAATTAACCTATTTGGGGATCTTTTTAGACTCCATTGAAGGGTTGTCAAAGCTACCAGGGGACAAGTTGGCGGCTCTAACAGTCCTTATTGAAAGGATGTTGGAAAGGACAAAATGTTCGTTGAAGGAGATGCAGGTGCTATTGGGGCATCTAAATTTTGCTTGTAAGGTGGTATCTCCGGGCAGAGCCTTCTGCGCGAGGCTGGCGAGATCTACTGCAGGCATCAGAGCTGCTCATCATCATATTCGGTTAACTAAGGCTTTGAAAGAGGATTTGAAGGTTTGGCAGGATTTCCTGGTAAGTTTTAATGGAGTGGCGATATGGCAGAAGCCCGTTACTCCGGAAAATGCTCTTCAGGTGCATTCTGATGCTGCAGGAAGTCTTGGGTTTGGGGTAATCTATGGGGAACGATGGTGTGCACAACATTGGCTTGGGCTCAGTCTGACATTTTAAGGGACCTCACCTTTCTCGAACTGTTTGCGGTGGTGGTGGCTGTTTCCGGTGGTGGGGTTAATAATGACGTGGCGGATGCACTGTTTCAATTCCAGGAATGTCGGTTCCGGTCTCTTGCCCCGAGTGCGAATTTGGCGCCGGATCCCTTTCCAGAGGAGATGTGGAACCTTGGCAACGAGACATCCAGCAAGCCATGATGGGTTCGTTGGCACCAGCCACCATACGCGCCTATACAAGCGCAGTCACGGGATACCTGCAGTTTTCCAGATCTGTGGGTTGTACTTATCCTTTCCCGATGACGGAAGAGATGGTTCTTAAATATTTGGCTTTTTTGCATGCTCGAGGTTCAGCTCCGCGGACCTTATCTGTGCATCTTGCTGGATTGTCCTTCTTTTGCAAAACTAACAGTTGGTGGGATCCGGCATCATCATTCTTGGCACGAAAGGCAGTGTTGGGTTGGAAGAGGGCAGCTCCTCAAAAGCAGGATGTAAGGAGGCCAATATCAATGCGGGCGCTACAGGGCCTGTTGGGAGTACTTCCAATTGTGTGTACTTCTGGTTTTGAAAGTAAGCTATTTGCAGCTGCCTTTACACTTACCTTTTTTGGAGCATTCAGGTGTAGTAAAGTGGTTGCAGCGTCTAAAACAGGCTCTGGAGCCCGGGCATTGGATAGGCGGGATGTGTGCATTATTGATGAAGAACTACACATTTGTTTACGGCGTAGCAAGACAGATCAATTGGGGAAAGGGAATCAGATAATACTTACAAGAACCAAAGATAGCCTACCGTGCCCGTTACGCTGCATGGAGGAGTATCTTGAGCTACGCCCGGGAAGGGATGGCCCTCTGTTAATTCACTTAGATGGGCAATATCTTTCGAGATTTCAATTTATGGCTGTCCTGAGGGCTGCCCTCAAAAATTGGGTTTGCCGGAGGGCCAATACGGAACCCATTCTTTACGCATTGGGGCGGCCACTCAGGAGGCGGAAAAAGGATCCCTTCCAGAGCGTGTAAAGGCAGTGGGTCGTTGGCGGTCTGAAGCATATCGGCAATACGTACGGCCAGACCTCCTTCTCTAATCGTTTTGGTTTTTCAGAACTGGCGCTACATGTTTCGAACATTTGGATTCTGGGACACAGCATCGTTTTCTGGGCTGCCCGATACGCTGCAGAGTCCGGTTGGGGAGATTGCCTGGAAGGGGATCCGAGGAATGAGATGGTCAGCGCTATTGGAGCTGATGACGAGTCTGCTGCAACGTCAGGATGCCAAGTCAGGGCATCCTGACTTGGTGGTCATCCAATTGGGAGAGAACGATTTGCCGAGATTGACCAGCTGGCAGTTGCTGAGAGCAATCCAGGAAGACTTGGCGATTATCTTGAAATGGCTCCCATTTACCAAAATTGTTTGGTCAGCGTTGTTGGAGCGAAGAGAGTGGCGGGGGGCTCTTGCCCCAGAGAAAGTGGACCTTGCTCGGAGGCGTATTGAAAAAGCGGTTGAAAAGTTTTTAATTGCACGGGGGGGGTGGTGATAGAGCACCCCGATATAAGTTATCGACAATGGGCCTTGTATAGAGAAGATGGCGTGCACTTGCCCGAATGGGGGATGGACACTTGGTTGTTTAGTTTGAGGCATGCAATTCTACAATGGCTGCGGGGTGGAGAGGTGGCGGGAGCACAGGGTATCCCCTGAGCTCTGTGGCGGATGGTACGCTGGAAGCGGAAGATTTTTCGGAAAAGGCCAAGCTTGCGCGCTGGCCGACTGGTTGGATGGGGGCTCCTATAAGGGGCCGTGTGGATGCGGAGCCAGTTTAAAGGCTCGCATTTCCGGGTGGCAGGCAAACCCACCAGAGGCAAAAACGCCCAGCGGGCTTTGCACGGCATGTCATCTCCCGCATGTTAGCAGAAGATCTGGGTGCGGGCTTGCAACAAGTCACCCGTTGAGGGATCTGCTAGGTTTTGGGGCTGCCTTGTGATCGGCTGATCGCAAGAAGGCAAGATCCGCTTCCATGCTTGGCCACCTCTCCGGAAAAATAAAAGGCTGTGGCCATATTCATGCCAAAAAAGAAAGTGCAGCGTGTTTATTGAGGTGCGTATATCTCCCCCTGCAAGGCAAGAGCACCTGAGTCTAGGCGAGGGGGCGTTTGCCGCGGCGGGGGAGGACGCGGCGAAAAAGGACGCTGCAGGAAGCCGGGACTGTGTTTCCCAGCTTCCCCAGGGCAGCGCGACGGCGACGGCGGCGAGGGGAGGGACCAGGAGCGGCTCAGTAAAAGGAGCCAAGGGAGGAGCCCTGGCCTCTTTTCCCCCTCGGCGCCCGAAGCGGCACCCACCCTCCTCTCCCTTAAGGTTATGGTTCAAAGTAAGAAGGGTACTGGAGGATGTAGTTCTGAACTATTGTTGTTGAAATGTTAAAATATTTGTCACAGCCGGCGGATGGTACGCTGGAAACGGAAGATTTTTCGGAAAAGGCCAAGCTTGCGCGCTGGCCGACTGGTTGGATGGGGGCTCCTATAAGGGGCCGTGTGGATGCGGAGCCAGTTTAAAGGCTCGCATTTCCGGGTGGCAGGCAAACCCACCAGAGGCAAAAACGCCCAGCGGGCTTTGCACGGCATGTCATCTCCCGCATGTTAGCATAAGATCCGGGTGCGGGCTTGCAACAAGTCACCCGTTGAGGGATCTGCTAGGTTTTGGGGCTGCCTTGTGATCGGCTGATCGCAAGAAGGCAAGATCCGCTACCATGCTTGGCTACCTCTCCGGAAAAATAAAAGGCTGTGGCCATATTCATGCCAAAAAAGAAAGTGCAGCATGTTTATTGAGGTGCGTATATCTCCCCCTGCAAGGCAATACAATGTAATATACGATGTAGTAGTCTTCACTACTACATTGATTACGTTCTTTGGATGCAATGAATACATTCTTTGGATGCAATGAATGACATAAAGCGATTTCTTAGCCGAGTATTTAAGGTGACTGTAGCATGCAGGGGGAGAGCGGCACACGCAGGTCCAGAAAGGCCCCGACCGTGGAAACACGGTAGGTGGCCTGGTCGATGTGCTCGCTGTCCTTCAAACCTCCGTCCCATCCCCAAATCTGTAGGAGAGAGGGCTAGGGCGGAGCCGGTGCTGATGCTATGCAACGCCAGGTCGATCAAGAACAAATCCTCAACCCTGCGGGACTATTTCGCAGGGCATGGGGTAGACCTGGCGTGCATCACCGAGAGCTGGGTGCGCGAAGGTGAAACAGTCGCCCTTAAAGATCTTGCGCCACCCGGCTTCTCGGTCCTCCATCAGCCCCGGCTCCATGGTAGGGGGGGTGGGGTGGCGATCCTAGTCCGGGACAGCTATGCCTTCAGGGCTCTCCCAGCACCATCGATCCCAGGAGTTGAATGTGTCGGCCTGATGTGGGAATCGGTCGAGAACGTGGCCATCTGGGCGGTGTACCGTTCACCCACTGCCCCGCCCGATGCCCTGCTGGGCCTGCTGGAGGCGGCGGCCGCCTGGACATTGCAGTTCCCCAAATTATTAATTTTGGGGGACTTTAATGTCCATGCGGATTCGTCGGCTCCAGGACTTGGCCTGGACCTGGTGTCGGCCATGGCGACACTGGGGTTCTCGCAATTTGTTGCTGGTCCCACTCATCAGGCTGGCCACACCCTGGATCTGATCTTTGGTGCTGGTGTTGAGATCGATCTGGTGGCTAACAACATCGTTCCGTGGTCTGACCACCATACCCTGAAGGCTCGCCTACGGATGCCACCCCTCCCCTGTTTGGGTGACGGACGCATTTTAGTCCGCCCACGGAGACTTATGGAATCCGAAGGATTCCTGAATGCTCTGCGGGACCCGATGCCCTCCGGTGTCTCGTTGGAGGCCTTGGTGGAGGACTGGCAGTCCCGCCTGTTGGCCGCCATTGACGAGATAGCTCCTGAGCGCCCTCTCCGCCCTCGCCTCAAGCAGGCCCCGTGGTTTACCGTGGAGCTTCGGGAGAGGAAGAGGGAGGTGAGACGGCTAGAGCGAGTGTGGCGGAAGACCCGCGACGAAGCTACAAGAACATCTCATCGCACGCTTATGAGGGCGTATGAGATGGCGGTGAAAGCGGCAAAGTGTGACTACTTTGCTGCGGAAATCGCGTCCGCTAGCTCTCGCCCAGCCCAATTATTTAGGATAGTTCGGACCCTTACTGCCCTCGAAGGAGGGCATCAAAATAGTAGTCAATTGGAACTAGGCTGCGAGGTTTTTGCGAGCTATTTTGCGGATAAGATCTTGTCGCTCCGTCGTGACCTTACTGCCACAGTTGATACAGTTCGTGAACTAGAAGCTCCGTGGCCGTTACGGGGGATCAGGTTTGATGGCTTCAGGCGGCTCTCTTTATCCGAAGTGGACAAATTGCTAGGGTCGGTGAGGGCGACCACTTGCCCCCTTGATCCCTGTCCGTCGTGGTTGCTTAAGATCAGCGACCCACGGATAGGTGTTCCCCTGAGGGAGATTATAAACCTCTCCCTTACATCGGGAGAATTCCCTCAGCGGCTCAAGGAGGCAGTGGTTCGCCCTCTTCTGAAAAAACCATCGCTGAATCCGCGGGACCCCGCCAGCTACCGCCCGGTATCGCATCTTGCATTCCTGGGCAAGGTGGTTGAGAGGGCCGCCGCGGACCAGCTCCTAGCATTTTTGGAGGAAACTTCGGCCCTTGATCCATACCAGTCTGGCTTCCGTCCTGGCCATGGGGTGGAGACTGTGCTGGTCGCCCTGACAGATGATCTCCGGCGCCAGCTGGACCGGGGCGGGTCGGCCATTCTCGTGCTATTAGACCTGTCAGCCACATTTGATGTGGTTGACCACGAGCTCTTGGTTCACCGCCTCACTGATACTGGGATTGGAAGGGTGGCTCTTAAATGGCTATCCTCCTTTCTAGAGAACAGATCACAGAGGGTCGCTGTGGGGGAGGAGTTATCCGACTCCTTCGCACTCCCATGTGGGGTGCCACAGGGAGCGGTGCTCTCCCCCACGTTATTTAACATCTATATGCGTCCCCTGGCTCAGCTGGTACGGAGTTATGGGCTTGGGTGTCACCAGTACGCTGATGATACCCAGCTCTATCTCTTGATGGATGGCCGGCCAGATCTCCCCCCAGAAAAATTCGCCAGTTGTTTGGAAGCAGTGGCTGGATGGATCAGGAAGAGCCGCCTGAGACTCAACCCCTCTAAGACGGAGGTCCTTTGGCTAGGCCGAAGGGAGCAGGAACAGGAAGCGCGTCTTCCCTGCCTGGACGGGGTACAATTGTCATCTGTGCCCCAAGCCAGGAATTTGGGAGTGATTCTGGATGCCTCACTTTCCATGGAGGCCCAGGTCACTAAGGTAGCCCGGACGGCGTTTCTCCATCTACGCCAAGCTCGGCTACTAGCGCCCTACCTGCCCCCGGAACACCTGGCCACTGTGATCCATGCAACGGTTACTTCTAGATTAGACTTCTGTAACTCGCTCTACGCGGGCCTACCCTTGTCTCTAACCCGGAAGTTACAGCTGGTACAGAATGCAGCTGCACGGGTCCTCACTAAATCATCTTGGAGGTCCCATGTTCAGCCTCTGCTGAAGCAGCTGCACTGGTTGCCAGTTTGTTTCCGGATCAGGTTCAAGGTTTTGGTACTAACCTTTAAGACTATACGCGGCTTGGGTCCTGCATACTTGAGGGACCGCCTATCTCCTTATGCCCCCCGCAGGGCACTTCGCTCTGCGGGTAAGAATCTGCTGATGATCCCAGGACCCCGGGAGGCACGCCTGGCCTCGACAAGGGCCAGGGCCTTTTCGGTCCTGGCCCCTACCTGGTGGAATGAGCTCCCTGAAGAGCTGCGGGCCCTGTCGGAGCTCTCTGAGTTCCGCAGAGCCTGCAAAACGGAGCTCTTCCGCCAGGCGTTTGTCTAAGGCCGGGTGACGGCCCGGGGCTAAGATCGGACCCCTCTCCCCGGAGGGGGGAGGCCAGTACTAAACTGACCTGGTTCCCCAGAGTGTTCCATCCTATGCCCAATTATCCTCCGTTCCCTTCTGCTCATCCAGTGGGCCTGTACGGGAATAGTTTTAATCGCCATCATTGTGACTTAGTCATTGTTTTAATGGGGTTTTAATGGGGTTTTAATGGGGAATTTTAATGGTTAATATATTGTATTTGTATTAAAATGTTGTGAACCGCCGCGAGCCGGTTTCCGAGAGCGGCGGTCATACAAATCAAATAAATAATAAAATAATAATAATGCATGCTATACATGTAATATATATGCTATACATGTAATCATGTCTGTAGCATGCATGCTATATGGATACAGCAGGTATATATCCTATTCGTTGTATCGAAGTAATCAGTGACATAATGTAATTCCTTAGCCAACGAGTACTTAAGGTTATCATACCCAGTAGAAGATAGAATTTCGTAATACTATGTAATGCTAGCAGAGAATTTGGAAATACCACTAGTTGCTTTTGCTATATAACCGTATTTCCTATTCACGTGACTTTAGCATGCATGCTATATGAATACATTCGTTGTATGGATGTAATCAATGCCATACAGCAATTTCTTAGCCAACACGTATTTAAAGATTATCTCTTAGGCAGTTGAAGATAGAATTTCATAACACTGCATAGTAATGATAGTAGTAGCACTAGTTGATTTAATACATCTGAAAAACTATTTCAAGATCATACCCAGTAGGATAGACTTCCATAATACTTTGTAATAATAACAGAGAATAGAGTATTCCATAATACAATGTAATATACGATGTAATAGTATTCACTACTACATTGATTACGTACTTTGGATGCAATGAATACATTCTTTGGATGCAATGAATGACATAAAGCGATTTCTTAGCCGAGTATTTAAGGTGTCTGTAGCATGCATGCTATACATGTAATATACATGCTATACATGTAATCATGTCTGTAGCATGCATGCTATATGGATATAGCAGGTATATATCCTATTCGTTGTACCGATGTAATCAGTGACATAATGCAATTCCTTAGCCAACGAGTACTTAAGGTTATCATACCCAGTAGAAGATAGAATTTCGTAATACTATGTAATGCTAGCAGAGATTTTGGAACTACCACTAGTTGCTTTTGCTATATAACCGTATTTCCTATTCGTTGTAATCAATGACATATAGCCGAGTACTTCACGTGACTTTTGCATGCATGCTATATGAATACATTCGTTGTATGGATGTAATCAATGCCATAAAGCAATTTCTTAGCCAACACGTATTTAAGATTATCTCATAGGCAGTTGAAGATAGAATTTCATAAAACTGCATAGTAATGATAGTAGTAGCACTAGTTGATTTAATACATCTGAAAAACTATTTCAAGATCATACCCAGTAGGATAGACTTTCATAATACTTTGTAATAATAACAGAGAATAGAGTATTCCATAATACAATGTAATATACGATGTAGTAGTATTCACTACTACATTGATTACATTCTTTAGATACAATGAATACATTCTTTGGATGCAATGAATGACATAAAGCGATTTCTTAGCCAAGTATTTAAGGTGTCTGTAGCATGCATGCTATACATGTAATATACATGCTTAGGCAGTTGAAGATAGAATTTCATAACACCGCATAGTAATGATAGTAGTAGCACTAGTTGATTTAATACATCTGAAAAACTATTTCAAGATCATACCCAGTAGGATAGACTTTCATAATACTTTGTAATAATAACAGAGAATAGAGTATTCCATAATACAATGTAATATACGATGTAGTAGTATTCACTACTACATTGATTACATTCTTTAGATACAATGAATACATTCTTTGGATGCAATGAATGACATAAAGCGATTTCTTAGCCAAGTATTTAAGGTGTCTGTAGCATGCATGCTATACATGTAATATACATGCTTAGGCAGTTGAAGATAGAATTTCATAACACCGCATAGTAATGATAGTAGTAGCACTAGTTGATTTAATACATCTGAAAAACTATTTCAAGATCATACCCAGTAGGATAGACTTTCATAATACTTTGTAATAATAACAGAGAATAGAGTATTCCATAATACAATGTAATATACGATGTAGTAGTATTCACTACTACATTGATTACATTCTTTAGATACAATGAATACATTCTTTGGATGCAATGAATGACATAAAGCGATTTCTTAGCCAAGTATTTAAGGTGTCTGTAGCATGCATGCTATACATGTAATATACATGCTTAGGCAGTTGAAGATAGAATTTCATAACACCGCATAGTAATGATAGTAGTAGCACTAGTTGATTTAATACATCTGAAAAACTATTTCAAGATCATACCCAGTAGGATAGACTTTCATAATACTTTGTAATAATAACAGAGAATAGAGTATTCCATAATACTATGTAATATACGATGTAGTAGTATTCACTACTACATTGATTACATTCTTTGGATACAATGAATACATTCTTTGGATGCAATGAATGACATAAAGCGATTTCTTAGCCGAGTATTTAAGGTGTCTGTAGCATGCATGCTATACATGTAATATACATGCTATACATGTAATCATGTCTGTAGCATGCATGCTATATGGATATAGCAGGTATATATCCTATTCGTTGTATCGATGTAATCAGTGACATAATGTAATTCCTTAGCCAACGAATACTTATGGTTATCATACCCAGTAGAAGATAGAATTTCGTAATGCTATGTAATGCTAGCAGAGAATTTGGAAATACCACTAGTTGCTTTTGCTATATAACCGTATTTCCTATTCGTTGTATGGATTTAATCAATGACATACAGTGATTTCTTATCCGAGTACTTCACGTGACTTTAGCATGCATGCTATATGAATATATTCGTTGCATGGATGTAATCAATGCCATGCAGCAATGTCTTAGCCAACACGTATTTATCTCATAGGCAGTAGAAGATAGAATTTCGTAATACTATGTAATGCTAGCAGAGATTTCGGAACTACCACTAGTTGCTTTTGCTATATAACCGTATTTCCTATTCGTTGTAATCAATGACATATAGTGATTCCTTAGCCGAGTACTTAACGTGACTTTAGCATGCATGCTATATGAATACATTCGTTGTATGGATGTAATCAATGCCATACAGCAATTTCTTAGCCAACACGTATTTAAAGATTATCTCTTAGGCAGTTGAAGATAGAATTTCATAACACTGCATAGTAATGATAGTAGTAGCACTAGTTGATTTAATACATCTGAAAAACTATTTCAAGATCATACCCAGTAGGATAGACTTCCATAATACTTTGTAATAATAACAGAGAATAGAGTATTCCATAATACAATGTAATATACGATGTAGTAGTATTCACTACTACATTGATTACATTCTTTAGATACAATGAATACATTCTTTGGATGCAATGAATGACATAAAGCGATTTCTTAGCCAAGTATTTAAGGTGTCTGTAGCATGCATGCTATACATGTAATATACATGCTTAGGCAGTTGAAGATAGAATTTCATAACACCGCATAGTAATGATAGTAGTAGCACTAGTTGATTTAATACATCTGAAAAACTATTTCAAGATCATACCCAGTAGGATAGACTTTCATAATACTTTGTAATAATAACAGAGAATAGAGTATTCCATAATACTATGTAATATACGATGTAGTAGTATTCACTACTACATTGATTACATTCTTTGGATACAATGAATACATTCTTTGGATGCAATGAATGACATAAAGCGATTTCTTAGCCGAGTATTTAAGGTGTCTGTAGCATGCATGCTATACATGTAATATACATGCTATACATGTAATCATGTCTGTAGCATGCATGCTATATGGATATAGCAGGTATATATCCTATTCGTTGTATCGATGTAATCAGTGACATAATGTAATTCCTTAGCCAACGAATACTTACGGTTATCATACCCAGTAGAAGATAGAATTTCGTAATGCTATGTAATGCTAGCAGAGAATTTGGAAATACCACTAGTTGCTTTTGCTATATAACCGTATTTCCTATTCGTTGTATGGATTTAATCAATGACATACAGTGATTTCTTATCCGAGTACTTCACGTGACTTTAGCATGCATGCTATATGAATATATTCGTTGCATGGATGTAATCAATGCCATGCAGCAATGTCTTAGCCAACACGTATTTATCTCATAGGCAGTAGAAGATAGAATTTCGTAATACTATGTAATGCTAGCAGAGATTTCGGAACTACCACTAGTTGCTTTTGCTATATAACCGTATTTCCTATTCGTTGTAATCAATGACATATAGTGATTCCTTAGCCGAGTACTTAACGTGACTTTAGCATGCATGCTATATGAATACATTCGTTGTATGGATGTAATCAATGCCATACAGCAATTTCTTAGCCAACACGTATTTAAAGATTATCTCTTAGGCAGTTGAAGATAGAATTTCATAACACTGCATAGTAATGATAGTAGTAGCACTAGTTGATTTAATACATCTGAAAAACTATTTCAAGATCATACCCAGTAGGATAGACTTCCATAATACTTTGTAATAATAACAGAGAATAGAGTATTCCATAATACAATGTAATATACGATGTAATAGTATTCACTACTACATTGATTACGTACTTTGGATGCAATGAATACATTCTTTGGATGCAATGAATGACATAAAGCGATTTCTTAGCCGAGTATTTAAGGTGTCTGTAGCATGCATGCTATACATGTAATATACATGCTATACATGTAATCATGTCTGTAGCATGCATGCTATATGGATATAGCAGGTATATATCCTATTCGTTGTACCGATGTAATCAGTGACATAATGTAATTCCTTAGCCAACGAGTACTTAAGGTTATCATACCCAGTAGAAGATAGAATTTCGTAATACTATGTAATGCTAGCAGAGATTTTGGAACTACCACTAGTTGCTTTTGCTATATAACCGTATTTCCTATTCGTTGTAATCAATGACATATAGCCGAGTACTTCACGTGACTTTTGCATGCATGCTATATGAATACATTCGTTGTATGGATGTAATCAATGCCATACAGCAATTTCTTAGCCAACACGTATTTAAGATTATCTCATAGGCAGTTGAAGATAGAATTTCATAAAACTGCATAGTAATGATAGTAGTAGCACTAGTTGACTTAATACATCTGAAAAACTATTTCAAGATCATACCCAGTAGGATAGACTTTCATAATACTTTGTAATAATAACAGAGAATAGAGTATTCCATAATACAATGTAATATACGATGTAGTAGTATTCACTACTACATTGATTACATTCTTTAGATACAATGAATACATTCTTTGGATGCAATGAATGACATAAAGCGATTTCTTAGCCAAGTATTTAAGGTGTCTGTAGCATGCATGCTATACATGTAATATACATGCTATACATGTAATCATGTCTGTAGCATGCATGCTATATGGATATAGCAGGTATATATCCTATTCGTTGTATCGATGTAATCAGTGACATAATGTAATTCCTTAGCCAACGAATACTTACGGTTATCATACCCAGTAGAAGATAGAATTTCGTAATGCTATGTAATGCTAGCAGAGAATTTGGAAATACCACTAGTTGCTTTTGCTATATAACCGTATTTCCTATTCGTTGTATGGATTTAATCAATGACATACAGTGATTTCTTATCCGAGTACTTCACGTGACTTTAGCATGCATGCTATATGAATATATTCGTTGCATGGATGTAATCAATGATGTAATCAATGCCATGCACCAATGTCTTAGCCAACACGTATTTATCTCATAGGCATTAGACGATAGAATTTCGTAATACTATGTAATGCTAGCAGAGATTTCGGAACTACCACTATTTGCTTTTGCTATATAACCGTATTTCCTATTCGTTGTAATCAATGACATATAGTGATTCCTTAGCCGAGTACTTCACGTGACTAGCATGTATATTTATACATTCGTTGTATGGATGTAATCAATGCCATACAGCAATTTCTTAGCCAACACGTATTTAAGATTAAATTATAGGCAGTTGAAGATAGAATTACATAACACTGCATAGTAATGATAGTAGTAGCACTAGTTGATTTAATACATCTGAAAAACTATTTCAAGATCATACCCAGTAGGATAGACTTTCATAATACTTTGTAATAATAACAGAGAATAGAGTATTCCATAACACAATGTAATATACGATGTAATAGTATTCACTACTACATTGATTACGTACTTTGGATGCAATGAATACATTCTTTGGATGCAATGAATACATTCTTTGGATGCAATGAATGACAAAAAGCGATTTCTTAGCCGAGAATTTAAGCAAAAGCTACTAGTGGTATTTCCAAAAACTCTGCTAGCATTACGAAATTCTATCTTCTACTGGGTATGATAACCATAAGTACGTTGGCTAAGGAATTACATTATATCACTGATTACATTGATACAACGAATAGGATATATACCTGCTATATCCATATAGCATGCATGCTACAGACATGATTACATGTATAGCATGTATATTACATGTATAGCATGCATGCTGCAGACACCTTAAATACTCGGCTAAGAAATCGCTTTATGTCATTCATTGTATCCAAAGAATGTAATCAATGTAGTAGTGAATACTACTACATCGTATATTACATTGTATTATGGAATACTCTATTCTCTGTTATTATTACAAAGTATTATGAAAGTCTATCCTACTGGGTATGATCTTGAAATAGTTTTTCAGATGTATTAAATCAACTAGTGCTACTACTATCTTTACTATGCAGTGTTATGAAATTCTATCTTCTACTGCCTATGAGATAAATACGTGTTGGCTAAGAAATTACTGTATGGCATTGATTACATCCATACAACGAATGTATTCATATAGCATGCATGCTAAAGTCACGTGAAGTACTCTGCTAAGGAATCACTATATGTCATTGATTACAACGAATAGGAAATACGGTTATATAGCAAAAGCAACTAGTGGTAGTTCCAAAATCTCTGCTAGCATTACATAGTATTACGAAATTCTATCTTCTACTGGGTATGATAACCTTAAGTACGTTGGCTAAGGAATTACATTATGTCACTGATTACATCGATACAACGAATAGGATATATACCTGCTATATCCATATACCATGCATGCTACAGACATGATTACATGTATAGCATGTATATTACATGTATAGCATGCATGCTACAGACACCTTAAATACTCGGCTAAGAAATCGCTTTATGTCATTCATTGCATCCAAAGAATGTATTGTCTGCATCCAAAGTACGTAATCAATGTAGTAGTGAATACCATTTCATCGTATATTACATTGTATTATGGAATACTCTATTCTCTGTTATTATTACTAAGTATTATGAAAGTCTATCCTACTGGGTATGATCTTGAAATAGTTTTTCAGATGCATTAAATCAACTAGTGCTACTACTATCATTACTATGCAGTGTTATGAAATTCTATCTTCTACTGCCTATGAGATAAATACGTGTTGGCTAAGACATTGCTGCATGGCATTGATTACATCCATGCAACGAATATATTCATATAGCATGCATGCTAATGTCACGTGAAGTACTCGGCTAAGAAATCACTGTAATTGATTACATCCATACAACGAATAGGAAGTACGGTTATATAGCAAAAGCAACTAGTGGTATTTCCAAATACTCTGCTAGCATTACATAGTATTACGAAATTCTATCTTCTACTGCGTATGATAACCTTAAGTACTCATTGGCTAAGGAATTACATTATGTCAGTGATTACATCGATACAACGAATAGGGTATATACCTGCTATATCCATATAGCATGCATGCTACTGACATGATTACATGTATAGCATGTATATTACATGTATAGCATGCATGCTACAGACACCTTAAATACTCGGCTAAGAAATCGCTTTATGTCATTCATTGCATCCAAAGAATGTATTCATTGCATCCAAAGAACGTAATCAATGTAGTAGTGAATACTATTACATCGTATATTACATTGTATTATGGAATACTCTATTCTCTGTTATTATTACAAAGTATTATGAAAGTCTATCCTACTGGGTATGATCTTGAAAGAGTTTTTCAGATGCATTAAATCAACTAGTGCTACTACTATCATTACTATGCAGTGTTATGAAATTCTATCTTCTACTGCCTATGAGATAAATACGTGTTGGCTAAGACATTGCTGCATGGCATTGATTACATCCATGCAACGAATATATTCATATAGCATGCATGCTAAAGTCACGTGAAGTACTCGGCTAAGAAATCACTGTAATTGATTACATCCATACAACGAATAGGAAGTACGGTTATATAGCAAAAGCAACTAGTGGTATTTCCAAATACTCTGCTAGCATTACATAGTATTACGAAATTCTATCTTCTACTGCGTATGATAACCTTAAGTACTCATTGGCTAAGGAATTACATTATGTCAGTGATTACATCGATACAACGAATAGGATATATACCTGCTATATCCATATAGCATGCATGCTACTGGCATAATTACATGTATAGCATGTATATTACATGTATAGCATGCATGCTACAGACACCTTAAATACTCGGCTAAGAAATCGCTTTATGTCATTCATTGCATCCAAAGAATGTATTCATTGTATCCAAAGAACGTAATCAATGTAGTAGTGAATACTACTACATCGTATATTACATTGTATTATGGAATACTCTATTCTCTGTTATTATTACAAAGTATTATGAAAGTCTATCCTACTGGGTATGATCTTGAAATAGTTTTTCAGATGTATTAAATCAACTAGTGCTACTACTATCATTACTATGCAGTGTTATGAAATTCTATCTTCTACTGCCTATGAGATAAATACGTGTTGGCTAAGAAATTACTGTATGGCATTGATTACATCCATACAACGAATGTATTCATATAGCATCTTGTGGCGCAGAGTGGTAAGGCAGCGATATGCTATCTGAATCTGTCTGCCCATGAGGTTGGGAGTTCGATCCCAGCAGCCGGCTCAAGGTTGACTCAGCCTTCCATCCTTCCGAGGTCGGTAAAATGAGTACCCAGCTTGCTGGGGGGTAAACGGTCATGACTGGGGAAGGCACTGGCAAACCACCCCGTATTGAGTCTGCCAAGAAAACGCTAGAGGGCGTCACCCCAAGGGTCAGACATGACTCGGAGCTTGCACAGGGGATACCTTTACCTTTACCTTACTAGTGGTATTTCCAAAAACTCTGCTAGCATTACGAAATTCTATCTTTTACTGGGTATGATAACCATAAGTACGTTGGCTAAGGAATTACATTATATCACTGATTACATTGATACAACGAATAGGATATATACCTGCTATATCCATATAGCATGCATGCTACAGACATGATTACATGTATAGCATGTATATTACATGTATAGCATGCATGCTGCAGACACCTTAAATACTCGGCTAAGAAATCGCTTTATGTCATTCATTGTATCCAAAGAATGTAATCAATGTAGTAGTGAATACTACTACATCGTATATTACATTGTATTATGGAATACTCTATTCTCTGTTATTATTACAAAGTATTATGAAAGTATTATGGCATTGATTACATCCATACAACGAATGTATTCATATAGCATGCATGCTAAAGTCACATGAAGTACTCTGCTAAGGAATCACTATATGACATTGATTACAACGAATAGGAAATACGGTTATATAGCAAAAGCAACTAGTGGTAGTTCCAAAATCTCTGCTAGCATTACATAGTATTACGAAATTCTATCTTCTACTGCCTATGAGATAAATACGTGTTGGCTAAGATATTGCTGCATGGCATTGATTACATCCATGCAACGAATATATTCATATAGCATGCATGCTAAAGTCACGTGAAGTACTCAGCTAAGAAATCACTGTATGTCATTGATTACATCCATACAACGAATAGGAAATACGGTTATATAGCAAAAGCTACTAGTGGTATTTCCAAAAACTCTGCTAGCATTACGAAATTCTATCTTCTACTGGGTATGATAACCATAAGTACGTTGGCTAAGGAATTACATTATATCACTGATTACATTGATACAACGAATAGGATATATACCTGCTATATCCATATAGCATGCATGCTACAGACATGATTACATGTATAGCATGTATATTACATGTATAGCATGCATGCTGCAGACACCTTAAATACTCGGCTAAGAAATCGCTTTATGTCATTCATTGTATCCAAAGAATGTAATCAATGTAGTAGTGAATACTACTACATCGTATATTACATTGTATTATGGAATACTCTATTCTCTGTTATTATTACAAAGTATTATGAAAGTCTATCCTACTGGGTATGATCTTGAAAGAGTTTTTCAGATGCATTAAATCAACTAGTGCTACTACTATCATTACTATGCAGTGTTATGAAATTCTATCTTCTACTGCCTATGAGATAAATACGTGTTGGCTAAGACATTGCTGCATGGCATTGATTACATCCATGCAACGAATATATTCATATAGCATGCATGCTAAAGTCACGTGAAGTACTCGGCTAAGAAATCACTGTAATTGATTACATCCATACAACGAATAGGAAGTACGGTTATATAGCAAAAGCAACTAGTGGTATTTCCAAATACTCTGCTAGCATTACATAGTATTACGAAATTCTATCTTCTACTGCGTATGATAACCTTAAGTACTCATTGGCTAAGGAATTACATTATGTCAGTGATTACATCGATACAACGAATAGGATATATACCTGCTATATCCATATAGCATGCATGCTACTGTCATGATTACATGTATAGCATGTATATAACATGTATAGCATGCATGCTACAGACACCTTAAATACTCGGCTAAGAAATCGCTTTATGTCATTCATTGCATCCAAAGAATGTATTCATTGTATCCAAAGAACGTAATCAATGTAGTAGTGAATAATATTACATCGTATATTACATTGTATTATGGAATACTCTATTCTCTGTTATTATTACAAAGTATTAAGAAAGTCTATCCTACTGGGTATGATCTTGAAATAGTTTTTCAGATGCATTAAATCAACTAGTGCTACTACTATCATTACTATGCAGTGCTATGAAATTCTATCGTCTACTGCCTATGAGATAAATACGTGTTGGCTAAGAAATTACTGTATGGCATTGATTACATCCATACAACGAATGTATTCATATAGCATCTTGTGGCGCAGAGTGGTAAGGCAGCGATATGCTATCTGAATCTGTCTGCCCATGAGGTTGGGAGTTCGATCCCAGCAGCCGGCTCAAGGTTGACTCAGCCTTCCATCCTTCCGATTTCGGTAAAATGAGTACCCAGCTTGCTGGGGGGTAAACGGTCATGACTGGGGAAGGCACTGGCAAACCACCCCGTATTGAGTCTGCCAAGAAAACGCTAGAGGGCGTCACCCCAAGGGTCAGACATGACTCGGTGCTTGCACAGGGGATACCTTTACCTTTACCTTACTAGTGGTATTTCCAAAAACTCTGCTAGCATTACGAAATTCTATCTTTTACTGGGTATGATAACCATAAGTACGTTGGCTAAGGAATTACATTATATCACTGATTACATTGATACAACGAATAGGATATATACCTGCTATATCCATATAGCATGCATGCTACTGACATGATTACATGTATAGCATGTATATTACATGTATAGCATGCATGCTACAGACACCTTAAATACTCGGCTAAGAAATCGCTTCATGTCATTCATTGCATCCAAAGAATGTATTCATTGCATCCAAAGAACGTAATCAATGTAGTAGTGAATACTATTACATCGTATATTACATTGTATTATGGAATACTCTATTCTCTGTTATTATTACAAAGTATTATGAAAGTCTATCCTACTGGGTATGATCTTGAAATAGTTTTTCAGATGCATTAAATCAACTAGTGCTACTACTATCATTACTATGCAGTGTTATGAAATTCTATCTTCTACTGCCTATGAGATAAATACTTGTTGGCTAAGACATTGCGGCATGGCATTGATTACATCCATGCAACGAATATATTCATATAGCATGCATGCTAAAGTAACGTGAAGTACTCGGCTAAGAAATCACTGTAATTGATTACATCCATACAACGAATAGGAAGTACGGTTATATAGCAAAAGCAACTAGTGGTATTTCCAAATACTCTGCTAGCATTACATAGTATTACGAAATTCTATCTTCTACTGCGTATGATAACCTTAAGTACTCATTGGCTAAGGAATTACATTATGTCAGTGATTACATCGATACAACGAATAGGGTATATACCTGCTATATCCATATAGCATGCATGCTACTGACATGATTACATGTATAGCATGTATATTACATGTATAGCATGCATGCTACAGACACCTTAAATACTCGGCTAAGAAATCGCTTCATGTCATTCATTGCATCCAAAGAATGTATTCATTGCATCCAAAGAACGTAATCAATGTAGTAGTGAATACTATTACATCGTATATTACATTGTATTATGGAATACTCTATTCTCTGTTATTATTACAAAGTATTATGAAAGTCTGTCCTACTGGGTATGATCTTGAAATAGTTTTTCAGATGCATTAAATCAACTAGTGCTACTACTATCATTACTATGCAGTGTTATGAAATTCTATCTTCTACTGCCTATGAGATAAATACTTGTTGGCTAAGACATTGCGGCATGGCATTGATTACATCCATGCAACGAATATATTCATATAGCATGCATGCTAAAGTAACGTGAAGTACTCGGCTAAGAAATCACTGTAATTGATTACATCCATACAACGAATAGGAAGTACGGTTATATAGCAAAAGCAACTAGTGGTATTTCCAAATACTCTGCTAGCATTACATAGTATTACGAAATTCTATCTTCTACTGCGTATGATAACCTTAAGTACTCATTGGCTAAGGAATTACATTATGTCAGTGATTACATCGATACAACGAATAGGGTATATACCTGCTATATCCATATAGCATGCATGCTACTTACATGATTACATGTATAGCATGTATATTACATGTATAGCATGCATGCTACAGACACCTTAAATACTCGGCTAAGAAATCGCTTCATGTCATTCATTGCATCCAAAGAATGTATTCATTGCATCCAAAGAACGTAATCAATGTAGTAGTGAATACTATTACATCGTATATTACATTGTATTATGGAATACTCTATTCTCTGTTATTATTACAAAGTATTATGAAAGTCTATCCTACTGGGTATGATCTTGAAATAGTTTTTCAGATGCATTAAATCAACTAGTGCTACTACTATCATTACTATGCAGTGTTATGAAATTCTATCTTCTACTGCCTATGAGATAAATACGTGTTGGCTAAGACATTGCGGCATGGCATTGATTACATCCATGCAACGAATATATTCATATAGCATGCATGCTAAAGTCACGTGAAGTACTCGGCTAAGAAATCACTGTAATTGATTACATCCATACAACGAATAGGAAGTACGGTTATATAGCAAAAGCAACTAGTGGTATTTCCAAATACTCTGCTAGCATTACATAGTATTACGAAATTCTATCTTCTACTGCGTATGATAACCTTAAGTACTCGTTGGCTAAGGAATTACATTATGTCAGTCATTACATCGATACAACGAATAGGATATATACCTGCTATATCCATATAGCATGCATGCTACTGACATGATTACATGTATAGCATGTATATTACATGTATAGCATGCATGCTACAGACACCTTAAATACTCGGCTAAGAAATCGCTTTATGTCATTCATTGCATCCAAAGAATGTATTGTTTGCATCCAAAGTACGTAACAAATGTAGTAGTGAATACTATTTCATCGTATATTACATTGTATTATGGAATACTCTATTCTCTGTTATTATTACAAAGTATTATGAAAGTCTATCCTACTGGGTATGATCTTGAAATAGTTTTTCAGATGTATTAAATCAACTAGTGCTACTACTATCATTACTATGCAGTGTTATGAAATTCTATCTTCTACTGCCTATGAGATAAATACGTGTTGGCTAAGAAATTACTGTATGGCATTGATTACATCCATACAACGAATGTATTCATATAGCATGCATGCTAAAGTCACGTGAAGTACTCTGCTAAGGAATCACTATATGTCATTTACAACAAATAGGAAATACGGTTATATAGCAAAAGCAACTAGTGGTAGTTCCAAAATCTCTGCTAGCATTACATAGTATTACGAAATTCTATCTTCTACTGGGTATGATAACCTTAAGTACTCATTGGCTAAGGAATTACATTATGTCACTGATTACATCGATACAACGAATAGGATATATACCTGCTATATCCATATACCATGCATGCTACAGACATGATTACATGTATAGCATGTATATTACATGTATAGCATGCATGCTACAGACACCTTAAATACTCGGCTAAGAAATCGCTTTTTGTCATTCATTGTATCCAAAGAACGTAATCAATGTAGTAGTGAATACTACTACATCGTATATTACATTGTATTATGGAATACTCTATTCTCTGTTATTATTACAATTTATTATGAAAGTCTATCCTACTGGGTATGATCTTGAAATAGTTTTTCAGATGTATTAAATCAACTAGTGCTACTACTATCATTACTATGCAGTGTTATGAAATTCTATCTTCTACTGCCTATGAGATAAATACGTGTTGGCTAAGAAATTACTGTATGGCATTGATTACATCCATACAACGAATGTATTCATATAGCATGCATGCTAATGTCACGTGAAGTACTCGGCTAAGAAATCACTGTAATTGATTACATCCATACAACGAATAGGAAGTACGGTTATATAGCAAAAGCAACTAGTGGTATTTCCAAATACTCTGCTAGCATTACATAGTATTACGAAATTCTATCTTCTACTGCGTATGATAACCTTAAGTACTCATTGGCTAAGGAATTACATTATGTCAGTGATTACATCGATACAACGAATAGGGTATATACCTGCTATATCCATATAGCATGCATGCTACTGACATGATTACATGTATAGCATGTATATTACATGTATAGCATGCATGCTACAGACACCTTAAATACTCGGCTAAGAAATCGCTTCATGTCATTCATTGCATCCAAAGAATGTATTCATTGCATCCAAAGAACGTAATCAATGTAGTAGTGAATACTATTACATCGTATATTACATTGTATTATGGAATACTCTATTCTCTGTTATTATTACAAAGTATTATGAAAGTCTATCCTACTGGGTATGATCTTGAAATAGTTTTTCAGATGCATTAAATCAACTAGTGCTACTACTATCATTACTATGCAGTGTTATGAAATTCTATCTTCTACTGCCTATGAGATAAATACGTGTTGGCTAAGACATTGCGGCATGGCATTGATTACATCCATGCAACGAATATATTCATATAGCATGCATGCTAAAGTAACGTGAAGTACTCGGCTAAGAAATCACTGTAATTGATTACATCCATACAACGAATAGGAAGTACGGTTATATAGCAAAAGCAACTAGTGGTATTTCCAAATACTCTGCTAGCATTACATAGTATTACGAAATTCTATCTTCTACTGCGTATGATAACCTTAAGTACTCATTGGCTAAGGAATTACATTATGTCAGTGATTACATCGATACAACGAATAGGGTATATACCTGCTATATCCATATAGCATGCATGCTACTGACATGATTACATGTATAGCATGTATATTACATGTATAGCATGCATGCTACAGACACCTTAAATACTCGGCTAAGAAATCGCTTCATGTCATTCATTGCATCCAAAGAATGTATTCATTGCATCCAAAGAACGTAATCAATGTAGTAGTGAATACTATTACATCGTATATTACATTGTATTATGGAATACTCTATTCTCTGTTATTATTACAAAGTATTATGAAAGTCTATCCTACTGGGTATGATCTTGAAATAGTTTTTCAGATGCATTAAATCAACTAGTGCTACTACTATCATTACTATGCAGTGTTATGAAATTCTATCTTCTACTGCCTATGAGATAAATACGTGTTGGCTAAGACATTGCGGCATGGCATTGATTACATCCATGCAACGAATATATTCATATAGCATGCATGCTAAAGTCACGTGAAGTACTCGGCTAAGAAATCACTGTAATTGATTACATCCATACAACGAATAGGAAGTACGGTTATATAGCAAAAGCAACTAGTGGTATTTCCAAATACTCTGCTAGCATTACATAGTATTACGAAATTCTATCTTCTACTGCGTATGATAACCTTAAGTACTCGTTGACTAAGGAATTACATTATGTCAGTGATTACATCGATACAACGAATAGGATATATACCTGCTATATCCATATAGCATGCATGCTACTGACATGATTACATGTATAGCATGTATATTACATGTATAGCATGCATGCTACAGACACCTTAAATACTCGGCTAAGAAATCGCTTTATGTCATTCATTGCATCCAAAGAATGTATTGTTTGCATCCAAAGTACGTAATCAATGTAGTAGTGAATACTATTTCATCGTATATTACATTGTATTATGGAATACTCTATTCTCTGTTATTATTACAAAGTATTATGAAAGTCTATCCTACTGGGTATGATCTTGAAATAGTTTTTCAGATGTATTAAATCAACTAGTGCTACTACTATCATTACTATGCAGTGTTATGAAATTCTATCTTCTACTGCCTATGAGATAAATACGTGTTGGCTAAGAAATTACTATGGCATTGATTACATCCATACAACGAATGTATTCATATAGCATGCATGCTAAAGTCACGTGAAGTACTCTGCTAAGGAATCACTATATGTCATTGATTACAACAAATAGGAAATACGGTTATATAGCAAAAGCAACTAGTGGTAGTTCCAAAATCTCTGCTAGCATTACATAGTATTACGAAATTCTATCTTCTACTGGGTATGATAACCTTAAGTACGTTGGCTAAGGAATTACATTATGTCACTGATTACATCGATACAACGAATAGGATATATACCTGCTATATCCATATACCATGCATGCTACAGACATGATTACATGTATAGCATGTATATTACATGTATAGCATGCATGCTACAGACACCTTAAATACTCGGCTAAGAAATCGCTTTTTGTCATTCATTGTATCCAAAGAACGTAATCAATGTAGTAGTGAATACTACTACATCGTATATTACATTGTATTATGGAATACTCTATTCTCTGTTATTATTACAAAGTATTATGAAAGTCTATCCTACTGGGTATGATCTTGAAATAGTTTTTCAGATGTATTAAATCAACTAGTGCTACTACTATCATTACTATGCAGTGTTATGAAATTCTATCTTCTACTGCCTATGAGATAAATACGTGTTGGCTAAGAAATTACTGTATGGCATTGATTACATCCGTACAACGAATGTATTCATATAGCATGCATGCTAATGTCACGTGAAGTACTCGGCTAAGAAATCACTGTAATTGATTACATCCATACAACGAATAGGAAGTACGGTTATATAGCAAAAGCAACTAGTGGTATTTCCAAATACTCTGCTAGCATTACATAGTATTACGAAATTCTATCTTCTACTGCGTATGATAACCTTAAGTACTCATTGGCTAAGGAATTACATTATGTCAGTGATTACATCGATACAACGAATAGGGTATATACCTGCTATATCCATATAGCATGCATGCTACTGACATGATTACATGTATAGCATGTATATTACATGTATAGCATGCATGCTACAGACACCTTAAATACTCGGCTAAGAAATCGCTTCATGTCATTCATTGCATCCAAAGAATGTATTCATTGCATCCAAAGAACGTAATCAATGTAGTAGTGAATACTATTACATCGTATATTACATTGTATTATGGAATACTCTATTCTCTGTTATTATTACAAAGTATTATGAATGTCTATCCTACTGGGTATGATCTTGAAATAGTTTTTCAGATGCATTAAATCAACTAGTGCTACTACTATCATTACTATGCAGTGTTATGAAATTCTATCTTCTACTGCCTATGAGATAAATACGTGTTGGCTAAGACATTGCGGCATGGCATTGATTACATCCATGCAACGAATATATTCATATAGCATGCATGCTAAAGTAACGTGAAGTACTCGGCTAAGAAATCACTGTAATTGATTACATCCATACAACGAATAGGAAGTACGGTTATATAGCAAAAGCAACTAGTGGTATTTCCAAATACTCTGCTAGCATTACATAGTATTACGAAATTCTATCTTCTACTGCGTATGATAACCTTAAGTACTCATTGGCTAAGGAATTACATTATGTCAGTGATTACATCGATACAACGAATAGGGTATATACCTGCTATATCCATATAGCATGCATGCTACTTACATGATTACATGTATAGCATGTATATTACATGTATAGCATGCATGCTACAGACACCTTAAATACTCGGCTAAGAAATCGCTTTATGTCATTCATTGCATCCAAAGAATGTATTGTTTGCATCCAAAGTACGTAATCAATGTAGTAGTGAATACTATTTCATCGTATATTACATTGTATTATGGAATGCTCTATTCTCTGTTATTATTACTAAGTATTATGAAAGTCTATCCTACTGGGTATGATCTTGAAATAGTTTTTCAGATGCATTAAATCAACTAGTGCTACTACTATCATTACTATGCAGTGTTATGAAATTCTATCTTCTACTGCCTATGAGATAAATACGTGTTGGCTAAGAAATTACTGTATGGCATTGATTACATCCATACAACGAATGTATTCATATAGCATGCATGCTAAAGTCACATGAAGTACTCTGCTAAGGAATCACTATATGACATTGATTACAACGAATAGGAAATACGGTTATATAGCAAAAGCAACTAGTGGTAGTTCCAAAATCTCTGCTAGCATTACATAGTATTACGAAATTCTATCTTCTACTGGGTATGATAACCTTAAGTACGTTGGCTAAGGAATTACATTATGTCACTGATTACATCGATACAACGAATAGGATATATACCTGCTATATCCATATACCATGCATGCTACTGACATGATTACATGTATAGCATGTATATTACATGTATAGCATGCATGCTGCAGACACCTTAAATACTCGGCTAAGAAATCGCTTTATGTCATTCATTGTATCCAAAGAATGTAATCAATGTAGTAGTGAATACTACTACATCGTATATTACATTGTATTATGGAATACTCTATTCTCTGCTATTATTACAAAGTATTATGAAAGTCTATCCTACTGGGTATGATCTTGAAATAGTTTTTCAGATGTATTAAATCAACTAGTGCTACTACTATCATTACTATGCAGTGTTATGAAATTCTATCTTCAACTGCCTATGAGATAATCTTAAATAAGTGTTGGCTAAGACATTGCTGAATGGCATTGATTACATCCATGCAACGAATATATTCATATAGCATGCATGCTAAAGTCACGTGAAGTACTCGGCTAAGAAATCACTGTATGTCATTGATTACATCCATACAACGAATAGGAAATACGGTTATATAGCAAAAGCAACTAGTGGTATTTCCAAATTCTCTGTTAGCATTACATAGTATTACGAAATTCTATCTTCTACTGGGTATGATAACCTTAAGTACGTTGGCTAAGGAATTACATTATGTCACTGATTACATCGATACAACAAAAAGGATATATATCCATATAGCATGCATGGTACAACTGCCTAAGAGATAATATTTAAATACGTGTTGGCTAAGAAATTGCTCTATGGCATTGACTACATCCATACAACGAATGTATTCATATAGCATGCATGCTAAAGTCACGTGAAGTACTCGGCTAAGGAATCACTATATGTCATTGATTACAACGAATAGGAAATACGGTTATATAGCCAAAGCAAGTAGTGGTAGTTCCGAAATCTCTGCTAGCATTACATAGTATTACGAAATTCTATCTTCTACTGCCTATGAGATAAATACGTGTTGGCTAAGACATTGGTGCATGGCATTGATTACATCCATGCAACGAATACATTCATATAGCATGCATGCTAAAGTCACGTGAAGTACTCAGCTAAGAAATCACTGTATGTCATAGATTACATCCATACAACGAATAGGAAATACGGTTATATAGCAAAAGCTACTATTGGTATTTCCAAATACTCTGCTAGCATTACATAGTATTACGAATTTCTATCTGCTACTGGGTATGATAACCTTAAGTACTCATGGGCTAAGGAATTACATTATGTCACTGATTACATCGATACAACGAATAGGTTATATACCTGCTATATCCATATAGCATGCATGCTACAGACATGATTACATGTATAGCATGTACATTACATGTATAGCATGCATGCTACAGACACCTTAAATACTCGGCTAAGAAATCGCTTTATGTCATTCATTGCATCCAAAGAATGTATTCATTGCATCCAAAGTACGTAATCAATGTAGTAGTGAATAATATTATATCGTATATTACATTGTATAATGGAATACTCTATTCTCTGTTATTATTACAAAGTATTATGAAAGTCTATCCTACTGGGTATGATCTTGAAATAGTTTTTCAGATGTATTAAATCAACTAGTGCTACTACTATCATTACTATGCAGTGTATGAAATTCTATCTTCTACTGCCTATGAGATAAATACGTGTTGGCTAAGACATTGCTGCATGGCATTGATTACATCCATGCAATGAATATATTCATATAGCATGCATGCTAAAGTCACGTGAAGTACTCAGCTAAGAAATCACTGTATGTCATTGATTACATCCATACAACGAATAGGAAATACGGTTATATAGCAAAAGCTACTAGTGGTATTTCCAAATACTCTGCTAGCATTACGAAATTCTATCTTCTACTGGGTATGATAACCATAAGTACGTTGGCTAAGGAATTACATTATGTCACTGATTACATTGATACAACGAATAGGATATATACCTACTATATCCATATAGCATGCATGCTACAGACATGATTACATGTATAGCATGTATATTACATGTATAGCATGCATGCTGCAGACACCTTAAATACTCGGCTAAGAAATCGCTTTATGTCATTCATTGTATCCAAAGAATGTAATCAATTTAGTAGTGAATACTACTACATCGTATATTACATTGTATTATGGAATACTCTATTCTCTGCTATTATTACAAAGTATTATGAAAGTCTATCCTACTGGGTATGATCTTGAAATAGTTTTTCAGATGTATTAAATCAACTAGTGCTACTACTATCATTACTATGCAGTGTTATGAAATTCTATCTTCAACTGCCTATGAGATAATCTTAAATAAGTGTTGGCTAAGACATTGCTGAATGGCATTGATTACATCCATGCAACGAATATATTCATATAGCATGCATGCTAAAGTCACGTGAAGTACTCGGCTAAGAAATCACTGTATGTCATTGATTACATCCATACAACGAATAGGAAATACGGTTATATAGCAAAAGCAACTAGTGGTATTTCCAAATTCTCTGCTAGCATTACATAGTATTACGAAATTCTATCTTCTACTGGGTATGATAACCTTAAGTACGTTGGCTAAGGAATTACATTATGTCACTGATTACATCGATACAACAAAAAGGATATGTATCCATATAGCATGCATGGTACAACTGCCTAAGAGATAATCTTTAAATACGTGTTGGCTAAGAAATTGCTGTATGGCATTGATTACATCCATACAACGAATGTATTCATATAGCATGCATGCTAAAGTCACGTGAAGTACTCGGCTAAGGAATCACTATATGTCATTGATTACAACGAATAGGAAATACGGTTATATAGCAAAAGCAAGTAGTGGTAGTTCCGAAATCTCTGCTAGCATTACATAGTATTACGAAATTCTATCTTCTACTGCCTATGAGATAAATACGTGTTGGCTAAGACATTGCTGCATGGCATTGATTACATCCATGCAACGAATACATTCATATAGCATGCATGCTAAAGTCACGTGAAGTACTCAGCTAAGAAATCACTGTATGTCATTGATTACATCCATACAACGAATAGGAAATACGGTTATATAGCAAAAGCTACTATTGGTATTTCCAAATACTCTGCTAGCATTACATAGTATTACGAATTTCTATCTGCTACTGGGTATGATAACCTTAAGTACTCATGGGCTAAGGAATTACATTATGTCACTGATTACATCGATACAACGAATATATATACCTGCTATACAACGAATATATATACCTGCTATATCCATATAGCATGCATGCTACAGACATGATTACATGTATAGCATGTATATTACATGTATAGCATGCATGCTGCAGACACCTTAAATACTCGGCTAAGAAATCGCTTTATGTCATTCATTGTATCCAAAGAATGTAATCAATGTAGTAGTGAATACTACTACATCGTATATTACATTGTATTATGGAATACTCTATTCTCTGTTATTATTACAAAGTATTATGAAAGTCTATCCTACTGGTTATGATCTTGAAATAGTTTTTCAGATGTATTAAATCAACTAGTGCTACTACTATCATTACTATGCAGTGTTATGAAATTCTATCTTCTACTGCCTATGAGATAAATACGTGTTGGCTAAGAAATTACTGTATGGCATTGATTACATCCATACAACGAATGTATTCATATAGCATGCATGCTAAAGTCACGTGAAGTACTCTGCTATGGAATCACTATGTCATTGATTACAACGAATAGGAAATACGGTTATATAGCAAAAGCAACTAGTGGTAGTTCCAAAATCTCTGCTAGCATTACATAGTATTACGAAATTCTATCTTCTACTGGGTATGATAACCTTAAGTACGTTGGCTAAGGAATTACATTATGTCACTGATTACATCGATACAACGAATAGGATATATACCTGCTATATCCATATACCATGCATGCTACAGACATGATTACATGTATAGCATGTATATTACATGTATAGCATGCATGCTACAGACACCTTAAATACTCGGCTAAGAAATCGCTTTATGTCATTCATTGCATCCAAAGAATGTATTGTTTGCATCCAAAGTACGTAATCAATGTAGTAGTGAATACTATTTCATCGTATATTACATTGTATTATGGAATACTCTACTCTCTGTTATTATTACTATTATGAAAGTCTATCCTACTGGGTATGATCTTGAAATAGTTTTTCAGATGCATTAAATCAACTAGTGCTACTACTATCATTACTATGCAGTGTTATGAAATTCTATCTTCTACTGCCTATGAGATAAATACGTGTTGGCTAAGAAATTACTGTATGGCATTGATTACATCCATACAACGAATGTATTCATATAGCATGCATGCTAAAGTCACATGAAGTACTCTGCTAAGGAATCACTATATGACATTGATTACAACGAATAGGAAATACGGTTATATAGCAAAAGCAACTAGTGGTAGTTCCAAAATCTCTGCTAGCATTACATAGTATTACGAAATTCTATCTTCTACTGCCTATGAGATAAATACGTGTTGGCTAAGATATTGCTGCATGGCATTGATTACATCCATGCAACGAATATATTCATATAGCATGCATGCTAAAGTCACGTGAAGTACTCAGCTAAGAAATCACTGTATGTCATTTACATCCATACAACGAATAGGAAATACGGTTATATAGCAAAAGCTACTAGTGGTATTTCCAAAAAACTCTGCTAGCATTACGAAATTCTATCTTCTACTGGGTATGATAACCATAAGTACGTTGGCTAAGGAATTACATTATATCACTGATTACATTGATACAACGAATAGGATATATACCTGCTATATCCATATAGCATGCATGCTACTGACATGATTACATGTATAGCATGTATATTACATGTATAGCATGCATGCTACAGACACCTTAAATACTCGGCTAAGAAATCGCTTTATGTCATTCATTGCATCCAAAGAATGTATTCATTGCATCCAAAGAACGTAATGTAGTAGTGAATTCCTACATCGTATATTACATTGTATTATGGAATACTCTATTCTCTGTTATTATTACAAAGTATTATGAAAGTCTATCCTACTGGGTATGATCTTGAAATAGTTTTTCAGATGTATTAAATCAACTAGTGCTACTACTATCATTACTATGCAGTGTTATGAAATTCTATCTTCTACTGCCTATGAGATAAATACGTGTTGGCTAAGAAATTACTGTATGGCATTGATTACATCCATACAACGAATGTATTCATATAGCATGCATGCTAAAGTCACGTGAAGTACTCTGCTAAGGAATCACTATATGTCATTGATTACAACGAATAGGAAATACGGTTATATAGCAAAAGCAACTAGTGGTAGTTCCAAAATCTCTGCTAGCATTACATAGTATTACGAAATTCTATCTTCTACTGGGTATGATAACCTTAAGTACGTTGGCTAAGGAATTACATTATGTCACTGATTACATCGATACAACGAATAGGATATATACCTGCTATATCCATATACCATGCATGCTACAGACATGATTACATGTATAGCATGTATATTACATGTATAGCATGCATGCTGCAGACACCTTAAATACCCGGCTAAGAAATCGCTTTATGTCATTCATTGTATCCAAAGAATGTAATCAATGTAGTAGTGAATCGTATACATCGTATATTACATTGTATTATGGAATACTCTATTCTCTGTTATTATTACAAAGTATTATGAAAGTCTATCCTACTGGGTATGATCTTGAAATAGTTTTTCAGATGCATTAAATCAACTAGTGCTACTACTATCATTACTATGCAGTGTTATGAAATTCTATCTTCTACTGCCTATGAGATAATCTTAAATACGTGTTGGCTAAGACATTGCTGAATGGCATTGATTACATCCATGCAACGAATATATTCATATAGCATGCATGCTACAGACATGATTACATGTATAGCATGTATATTACATGTATAGCATGCATGCTACAGACACCTTAAATACTCGGCTAAGAAATCGCTTTATGTCATTCATTGCATCCAAAGAATGTATTCATTGCATCCAAAGTACGTAATCAATGTAGTAGTGAATAATATTATATTACATTGTATAATGGAATACTCTATTCTCTGTTATTATTACAAAGTATTATGAAAGTCTATCCTACTGGGTATGATCTTGAAATAGTTTTTCAGATGTATTAAATCAACTAGTGATACTACTATCATTACTATGCAGTGTTATGAAATTCTATCTTCAACTGCCTATGAGATAATCTTAAATACGTGTTGGCTAAGACATTGCTGAATGGCATTGATTACATCCATGCAACGAATATATTCATATAGCATGCATGCTAAAGTCACGTGAAGTACTCGGCTAAGGAATCACTATATGTCATTGATTACAACGAATAGGAAATACGGTTATATAGCCAAAGCAAGTAGTGGTAGTTCCGAAATCTCTGCTAGCATTACATAGTATTACGAAATTCTATCTTCTACTGCCTATGAGATAAATACGTGTTGGCTAAGACATTGCTGCATGGCATTGATTACATCCATGCAACGAATACATTCATATAGCATGCATGCTAAAGTCACGTGAAGTACTCAGCTAAGAAATCACTGTATGTCATTGATTACATCCATACAACGAATAGGAAATACGGTTATATAGCAAAAGCTACTATTGGTATTTCCAAATACTCTGCTAGCATTACATAGTATTACGAATTTCTATCTGCTACTGGGTATGATAACCTTAAGTACTCATGGGCTAAGGAATTACATTATGTCACTGATTACATCGATACAACGAATAGGTTATATACCTGCTATATCCATATAGCATGCATGCTACAGACATGATTACATGTATAGCATGTATATTACATGTATAGCATGCATGCTACAGACACCTTAAATACTCGGCTAAGAAATCGCTTTATGTCATTCATTGCATCCAAAGAATGTATTCATTGCATCCAAAGTACGTAATCAATGTAGTAGTGAATAATATTATATCGTATATTACATTGTATAATGGAATACTCTATTCTCTGTTATTATTACAAAGTATTATGAAAGTCTATCCTACTGGGTATGATCTTGAAATAGTTTTTCAGATGTATTAAATCAACTAGTGCTACTACTATCATTACTATGCAGTGTTATGAAATTCTATCTTCTACTGCCTATGAGATAAATACGTGTTGGCTAAGACATTGCTGCATGGCATTGATTACATCCATGCAACGAATATATTCATATAGCATGCATGCTAAAGTCACGTGAAGTACTCGGCTAAGAAATCACTGTAATTGATTACATCCATACAACGAATATGAAGTACGGTTATATAGCCAAAGCAACTAGTGGTATTTCCAAATACTCTGCTAGCATTACATAGTATTACGAAATTCTATCTTCTACTGCGTATGATAACCTTAAGTACTCGTTGGCTAAGGAATTACATTATGTCAGTGATTACATCGATACAACGAATAGGATATATACCTGCTATATCCATATAGCATGCATGCTACTGACATTATTACATGTATAGCATGTATATTACATGCATAGCATGCATGCTACAGACACCTTAAATACTCGGCTAAGAAATCGCTTTATGTCATTCATTGCATCCAAAGAATGTATTGTTTGCATCCAAAGTACGTAATCAATGTAGTAGTGAATACTATTTCATCGTATATTACATTGTATTATGGAATACTCTATTCTCTGTTATTATTACTATTATATGAAAGTCTATCCTACTGGGTATGATCTTGAAATAGTTTTTCAGATGCATTAAATCAACTAGTGCTACTACTATCATTACTATGCAGTGTTATGAAATTCTATCTTCTACTGCCTATGAGATAAATACGTGTTGGCTAAGAAATTACTGTATGGCATTGATTACATCCACACAACGAATGTATTCATATAGCATACATGCTAAAGTACTCTGCTAAGGAATCACTATATGACATTGATTACAACGAATAGGAAATACGGTTATATAGCAAAAGCAACTAGTGGTAGTTCCAAAATCTCTGCTAGCATTACATAGTATTACGAAATTCTATCTTCTACTGGGTATGATAACCTTAAGTACGTTGGCTAAGGAATTACATTATGTCACTGATTACATCGATACAACGAATAGCATATATACCTGCTATATCCATATAGCATGCATGCTACAGACATGATTACATGTATAGCATGTATATTACATGTATAGCATGCATGCTACAGACACCTTAAATACTCGGCTAAGAAATCGCTTTATGTCATTCATTGCATCCAAAGAATGTATTCATTGCATCCAAAGTACGTAATCAATGTAGTAGTGAATAATATTATATCGTATATTACATTGTATAATGGAATACTCTATTCTCTGTTATTATTACAAAGTATTATGAAAGTCTATCCTACTGGGTATGATCTTGAAATAGTTTTTCAGATGTATTAAATCAACTAGTGCTACTACTATCATTACTATGCAGTGTTATGAAATTCTATCTTCTACTGCCTATGAGATAAATACGTGTTGGCTAAGACATTGCTGCATGGCATTGATTACATCCATGCAACGAATATATTCATATAGCATGCATGCTAAAGTCACGTGAAGTACTCGGCTAAGAAATCACTGTAATTGATTACATCCATACAACGAATATGAAGTACGGTTATATAGCCAAAGCAACTAGTGGTATTTCCAAATACTCTGCTAGCATTACATAGTATTACGAAATTCTATCTTCTACTGCGTATGATAACCTTAAGTACTCGTTGGCTAAGGAATTACATTATGTCAGTGATTACATCGATACAACGAATAGGATATATACCTGCTATATCCATATAGCATGCATGCTAGTGACATTATTACATGTATAGCATGTATATTACATGCATAGCATGCATGCTACAGACACCTTAAATACTCGGCTAAGAAATCGCTTTATGTCATTCATTGCATCCAAAGAATGTATTGTTTGCATCCAAAGTACGTAATCAATGTAGTAGTGAATACTATTTCATCGTATATTACATTGTATTATGGAATACTCTATTCTCTGTTATTATTACTATTATATGAAAGTCTATCCTACTGGGTATGATCTTGAAATAGTTTTTCAGATGCATTAAATCAACTAGTGCTACTACTATCATTACTATGCAGTGTTATGAAATTCTATCTTCTACTGCCTATGAGATAAATACGTGTTGGCTAAGAAATTACTGTATGGCATTGATTACATCCACACAACGAATGTATTCATATAGCATACAAGCTAAAGTCACATGAAGTACTCTGCTAAGGAATCACTATATGACATTGATTACAACGAATAGGAAATACGGTTATATAGCAAAAGCAACTAGTGGTAGTTCCAAAATCTCTGCTAGCATTACATAGTATTACGAAATTCTATCTTCTACTGGGTATGATAACCTTAAGTACGTTGGCTAAGGAATTACATTATGTCACTGATTACATCGATACAACGAATAGCATATATACCTGCTATATCCATATACCATGCATGCTACAGACATGATTACATGTATAGCATGTATATTACATGTATAGCATGCATGCTACAGACACCTTAAATACTCGGCTAAGAAATCGCTTTATGTCATTCATTGCATCCAAAGAATGTATTGTTTGCATCCAAAGTACGTAATCAATGTAGTAGTGAATACTATTTCATCGTATATTACATTGTATTATGGAATACTCTATTCTCTGTTATTATTACTAAGTATTATGAAAGTCTATCCTACTGGGTATGATCTTGAAATAGTTTTTCAGATGCATTAAATCAACTAGTGCTACTAGTATCATTACTATGCAGTGTTATGAAATTCTATCTTCAACTGCCTAAGAGATAATCTTTAAATACGTGTTGGCTAAGAAATTGTTGTATGGCATTGATTACATCCATACAACGAATGTATTCATATAGCATGCATGCTAAAGTCACGTTAAGTACTCGGCTAAGGAATCACTATATGTCATTGATTACAATAAATAGGAAATACGGGTATATAGCAAAAGCAACTAGTGGTAGTTCCAAAATCTCTGCTAGCATTACATAGTATTACGAAATTCTATCTTCTACTGCCTATGAGATAAATACGTGTTGGCTAAGACACTGCTGCATGGCATTGATTACATCCATGCAACGAATATATTCATATAGCATGCATGCTAAAGTCACGTGAAGTACTCAGCTAAGAAATCACTGTATGTCATTGATTACATCCATACAACGAATAGGAAATACGGTTATATAGCAAAAGCTACTAGTGGTATTTCCAAAAACTCTGCTAGCATTACGAAATTCTATCTTCTACTGGGTATGATAACCATAAGTACGTTGGCTAAGGAATTACATTATGTCACTGATTACATTGATACAACGAATAGTATATATACCTGCTATATCCATATAGCATGCATGCTACAGACATGATTACATGTATAGCATGTATATTACATGTATAGCATGCATGCTGCAGACACCTTAAATACTCGGCTAAGAAATCGCTTTATGTCATTCATTGTATCCAAAGAATGTAATCAATGTAGTAGTGAATACTACTACATCGTATATTACATTGTATTATGGAATACTCTATTCTCTGTTATTATTACAAAGTATTATGAAAGTCTATCCTACTGGGTATGATCTTGAAATAGTTTTTCAGATGTATTAAATCAACTAGTGCTACTACTATCATTACTATGCAGTTATGAAATTCTATCTTCTACTGCCTATGAGATAAATACGTGTTGGCTAAGAAATTACTGTATGGCATTGATTACATCCATACAACGAATGTATTCATATAGCATGCATGCTAAAGTCACGTGAAGTACTCTGCTAAGGAATCACTATATGTCATTGATTACAACGAATAGGAAATACGGTTATATAGCAAAAGCAACTAGTGGTAGTTCCAAAATCTCTGCTAGCATTACATAGTATTACGAAATTCTATCTTCTACTGGGTATGATAACCTTAAGTACGTTGGCTAAGGAATTACATTATGTCACTGATTACATCGATACAACGAATAGGATATATACCTGCTATATCCATATACCATGCATGCTACAGACATGATTACATGTATAGCATGTATATTACATGTATAGCATGCATGCTGCAGACACCTTAAATACTCGGCTAAGAAATCGCTTTATGTCATTCATTGTATCCAAAGAATGTAATCAATGTAGTAGTCAATCGTATACATCGTATATTACATTGTATTATGGAATACTCTATTCTCTGTTATTATTACAAAGTATTATGAAAGTCTATCCTACTGGGTATGATCTTGAAATAGTTTTTCAGATGCATTAAATCAACTAGTGCTACTACTATCATTACTATGCAGTGTTATGAAATTCTATCTTCTATTGCCTATGAGATAATCATAAATACGTGTTGGCTAAGACATTGCTGAATGGCATTGATTACATCCATGCAACGAATATATTCATATAGCATGCATGCTACAGACATGATTACATGTATAGCATGTATATTACATGTATATCATGCATGCTACAGACACCTTAAATACTCGGCTAAGAAATCGCTTTATGTCATTCATTGCATCCAAAGAATGTATTCATTGCATCCAAAGTACGTAATCAATGTAGTAGTGAATAATATTATATCGTATATTACATTGTATAATGGAATACTCTATTCTCTGTTATTATTACAAAGTATTATGAAAGTCTATCCTACTGGGTATGATCTTGAAATAGTTTTTCAGATGTATTAAATCAACTAGTGATACTACTATCATTACTATGCAGTGTTATGAAATTCTATCTTCAACTGCCTATGAGATAATCTTAAATACGTGTTGGCTAAGACATTGCTGAATGGCATTGATTACATCCATGCAACGAATATATTCATATAGCATGCATGCTAAAGTCACGTGAAGTACTCGGCTAAGAAATCACTGTATGTCATTGATTACATCCATACAACGAATAGGAAATACAGTTATATAGCAAAAGCAACTAGTGGTATTTCCAAATTCTGTGCTAGCATTACATAGTATTACGAAATTCTATCTTCTACTGGGTATGATAACCTTAAGTACGTTGGCTAAGGAATTACATTATGTCACTGATTACATCGATACAACAAAAAGGATATATATCCATATAGCATGCATGCTACAACTGCCTAAGAGATAATATTTAAATACGTGTTGGCTAAGAAATTGCTGTATGGCATTGATTACATCCATACAACGAATGTATTCATATAGCATGCATGCTAAAGTCACGTGAAGTACTCAGCTAAGAAATCACTGTATGTCATTGATTACATCCATACAACGAATAGGAAATACGGTTATATAGCAAAAGCTACTAGTGGTATTTCCAAAAACTCTGCTAGCATTACGAAATTCTATCTTCTGCTGGGTATGATAACCATAAGTACGTTGGCTAAGGAATTACATTATGTCACTGATTACATTGATACAACGAATAGGATATATACCTGCTATATCCATATAGCATGCTTGCTACAGACATGATTACATGTATAGCATGTATATTACATGTATAGCATGCATGCTGCAGACACCTTAAATACTCGGCTAAGAAATCGCTTTATGTCATTCATTGTATCCAAAGAATGTAATCAATGTAGTAGTGAATACTACTACATCGTATATTACATTGTATTATGGAATACTCTATTCTCTGTTATTATTACAAAGTATTATGAAAGTCTATCCTACTGGGTATGATCTTGAAATAGTTTTTCAGATGTATTAAATCAACTAGTGCTACTACTATCATTACTATGCAGTGTTATGAAATTCTATCTTCTACTGCCTATGAGATAAATACGTGTTGGCTAAGAAATTACTGTATGGCATTGATTACATCCATACAACGAATGTATTCATATAGCATGCATGCTAAAGTCACGTGAAGTACTCTGCTAAGGAATCACTATATGTCATTGATTACAACGAATAGGAAATACGGTTATATAGCAAAAGCAACTAGTGGTAGTTCCAAAATCTCTGCTAGCATTACATAGTATTACGAAATTCTATCTTCTACTGGGTATGATAACCTTAAGTACGTTGGCTAAGGAATTACATTATGTCACTGATTACATTGATACAACGAATAGGATATATACCTGCTATATCCATATACCATGCATGCTACTGACATGATTACATGTATAGCATGTATATTACATGTATAGCATGCATGCTACAGACACCTTAAATACTCGGCTAAGAAATCGCTTTATGTCATTCATTGCATCCAAAGAATGTATTGTTTGCATCCAAAGTACGTAATCAATGTAGTAGTGAATACTATTTCATCGTATATTACATTGTATTATGGAATACTCTATTCTCTGTTATTATTACAAAGTATTATGAAAGTCTATCCTACTGGGTATGATCTTGAAATAGTTTTTCAGATGCATTAAATCAACTAGTGCTACTACTATCATTACTATGCAGTGTTATGAAATTCTATCTTCTACTGCCTGTGAGATAAATAGGTGTTGGCTAAGACATTGCTGCATGGCATTGATTACATCCATGCAACGAATATATTCATATAGCATGCATGCTAAAGTCACGTGAAGTACTCGGCTAAGAAATCACTGTAATTGATTACATCCATACAACGAATAGGAAGTACGGTTATATAGCCAAAGCAACTAGTGGTATTTCCAAATACTCTGCTAGCATTACATAGTATTACGAAATTCTATCTTCTACTGCGTATGATAAACTTAAGTACTCGTTGGCTAAGGAATTACATTATGTCAGTGATTACATCGATACAACGAATAGGATATATACCTGCTATATCCATATAGCATGCATGCTACTGACATGATTACATGTATAGCATGTATATTACATGTATAGCATGCATGCTACAGACACCTTAAATGGCTAAGAAATCGCTTTATGTCATTCATTGCATCCAAAGAATGTATTCATTGCATCCAAAGAACGTAATCAATGTAGTAGTGAATTCCTACATCGTATATTACATTGTATTATGGAATACTCTATTCTCTGTTATTATTACTAAGTATTATGAAAGTCTATCCTACTGAAATAGTTTTTCAGATGCATTAAATCTACTAGTGCTACTACTATCATTACTATGCAGTGTTCTATCTTCTACTGCCTATGAGATAAATACGTGTTGGCTAAGAAATTACTGTATGGCATTGATTACATCCACACAACGAATGTATTCATATAGCATGCATGCTAAAGTCACATGAAGTACTCTGCTAAGGAATCACTATATGACATTGATTACAACGAATAGGAAATACGGTTATATAGCAAAAGCAACTAGTGGTAGTTCCAAAATCTCTGCTAGCATTACATAGTATTACGAAATTCTATCTTCTACTGCCTATGAGATAAATACGTGTTGGCTAAGATATTGCTGCATGGCATTGATTACATCCATGCAACGAATATATTCATATAGCATGCATGCTAAAGTCACGTGAAGTACTCAGCTAAGAAATCACTGTATGTCATTGATTACATCCATACAACGAATAGGAAATACGGTTATATAGCAAAAGCTACTAGTGGTATTTCCAAAAAACTCTGCTAGCATTACGAAATTCTATCTGCTAGCATTACGAAATTCTATCTTCTACTGGGTATGATAACCATAAGTACGTTGGCTAAGGAATTACATTATATCACTGATTACATTGATACAACGAATAGGATATATACCTGCTATATCCATATAGCATGCATGCTACAGACATGATTACATGTATAGCATGTATATTACATGTATAGCATGCATGCTGCAGACACCTTAAATACTCGGCTAAGAAATCGCTTTATGTCATTCATTGTATCCAAAGAATGTAATCAATGTAGTAGTGAATCGTATACATCGTATATTACATTGTATTATGGAATACTCTATTCTCTGTTATTATTACAAAGTATTATGAAAGTCTATCCTACTGGGTATGATCTTGAAATAGTTTTTCAGATGCATTAAATCAACTAGTGCTACTACTATCATTACTATGAAGTGTTATGAAATTCTATCTTCTACTGCCTAGGAGATAATCTTAAATACGTGTTGGCTAAGACATTGCTGAATGGCATTGATTACATCCATGCAACGAATATATTCATATAGCATGCATGCTACAGACATGATTACATGTATAGCATGTATATTACATGTATAGCATGCATGCTACAGACACCTTAAATACTCGGCTAAGAAATCGCTTTATGTCATTCATTGCATCCAAAGAATGTATTCATTGCATCCAAAGTACGTAATCAATGTAGCAGTGAATAATATTATATCGTATATTACATTGTATAATGGAATACTCTATTCTCTGTTATTATTACAAAGTATTATGAAAGTCTATCCTACTGGGTATGATCTTGAAATAGTTTTTCAGATGTATTAAATCAACTAGTGATACTACTATCATTACTATGCAGTGTTATGAAATTCTATCTTCAACTGCCTATGAGATAATCTTAAATACGTGTTGGCTAAGACATTGCTGAATGGCATTGATTACATCCATGCAACGAATATATTCATATAGCATGCATGCTAAAGTCACGTGAAGTACTCGGCTAAGAAATCACTGTATGTCATTGATTACATCCATACAACGAATAGGAAATACAGTTATATAGCAAAAGCAACTAGTGGTATTTCCAAATTCTGTGCTAGCATTACATAGTATTACGAAATTCTATCTTCTACTGGGTATGATAACCTTAAGTACGTTGGCTAAGGAATTACATTATGTCACTGATTACATCGATACAACAAAAAGGATATATATCCATATAGCATGCATGCTACAACTGCCTAAGAGATAATATTTAAATACGTGTTGGCTAAGAAATTGCTGTATGGCATTGATTACATCCATACAACGAATGTATTCATATAGCATGCATGCTAAAGTCACGTGAAGTACTCAGCTAAGAAATCACTGTATGTCATTGATTACATCCATACAACGAATAGGAAATACGGTTATATAGCAAAAGCTACTAGTGGTATTTCCAAAAACTCTGCTAGCATTACGAAATTCTATCTTCTACTGGGTATGATAACCATAAGTACGTTGGCTAAGGAATTACATTATGTCACTGATTACATTGATACAACGAATAGGATATATACCTGCTATATCCATATAGCATGCATGCTACAGACATGATTACATGTATAGCATGTATATTACATGTATAGCATGCATGCTGCAGACACCTTAAATACTCGGCTAAGAAATCGCTTTATGTCATTCATTGTATCCAAAGAATGTAATCAATGTAGTAGTGAATACTACTACATCGTATATTACATTGTATTATGGAATACTCTATTCTCTGTTATTATTACAAAGTATTATGAAAGTCTATCCTACTGGGTATGATCTTGAAATAGTTTTTCAGATGTATTAAATCAACTAGTGCTACTACTATCATTACTATGCAGTGTTATGAAATTCTATCTTCTACTGCCTATGAGATAAATACGTGTTGGCTAAGAAATTACTGTATGGCATTGATTACATCCATACAACGAATGTATTCATATAGCATGCATGCTAAAGTCACGTGAAGTACTCTGCTAAGGAATCACTATATGTCATTGATTACAACGAATAGGAAATACGGTTATATAGCAAAAGCAACTAGTGGTAGTTCCAAAATCTCTGCTAGCATTACATAGTATTACAAAATTCTATCTTCTACTGGGTATGATAACCTTAAGTACGTTGGCTAAGGAATTACATTATGTCAGTGATTACATTGATACAACGAATAGGATATATACCTGCTATATCCATATACCATGCATGCTACAGACATGATTACATGTATAGCATGTATATTACATGTATAGCATGCATGCTACAGACACCTTAAATACTCGGCTAAGAAATCGCTTTATGTCATTCATTGCATCCAAAGAATGTATTGTTTGCATCCAAAGTACGTAATCAATGTAGTAGTGAATACTATTTCATCGTATATTACATTGTATTATGGAATACTCTATTCTCTGTTATTATTACAAAGTATTATGAAAGTCTATCCTACTGGGTATGATCTTGAAATAGTTTTTCAGATGCATTAAATCAACTAGTGCTACTACTATCATTACTATGCAGTGTTATGAAATTCTATCTTCTACTGCCTGTGAGATAAATACGTGTTGGCTAAGACATTGCTGCATGGCATTGATTACATCCATGCAACGAATATATTCATATAGCATGCATGCTAAAGTCACGTGAAGTACTCGGCTAAGAAATCACTGTAATTGATTACATCCATACAACGAATAGGAAGTACGGTTATATAGCCAAAGCAACTAGTGGTATTTCCAAATACTCTGCTAGCATTACATAGTATTACGAAATTCTATCTTCTACTGCGTATGATAACCTTAAGTACTCGTTGGCTAAGGAATTACATTATGTCAGTGATTACATCGATACAACGAATAGGATATATACCTGCTATATCCATATAGCATGCATGCTACTGACATGATTACATGTATAGCATGTATATTACATGTATAGCATGCATGCTACAGACACCTTAAATACTCGGCTAAGAAATCGCTTTATGTCATTCATTGCATCCAAAGAATGTATTCATTGCATCCAAAGAACGTAATCAATGTAGTAGTGAATTCCTACATCGTATATTACATTGTATTATGGAATACTCTATTCTCTGTTATTATTACTAAGTATTATGAAAGTCTATCCTACTGGGTATGATCTTGAAATAGTTTTTCAGATGCATTAAATCAACTAGTGCTACTACTATCATTACTATGCAGTGTTATGAAATTCTATCTTCTACTGCCTGTGAGATAAATACGTGTTGGCTAAGACATTGCTGCATGGCATTGATTACATCCATGCAACGAATATATTCATATAGCATGCATGCTAAAGTCACGTGAAGTACTCGGCTAAGAAATCACTGTAATTGATTACATCCATACAACGAATAGGAAGTACGGTTATATAGCCAAAGCAACTAGTGGTATTTCCAAATACTCTGCTAGCATTACATAGTATTACGAAATTCTATCTTCTACTGCGTATGATAACCTTAAGTACTCGTTGGCTAAGGAATTACATTATGTCAGTGATTACATCGATACAACGAATAGGATATATACCTGCTATATCCATATAGCATGCATGCTACTGACATGATTACATGTATAGCATGTATATTACATGTATAGCATGCATGCTACAGACACCTTAAATACTCGGCTAAGAAATCGCTTTATGTCATTCATTGCATCCAAAGAATGTATTCATTGCATCCAAAGAACGTAATCAATGTAGTAGTGAATTCCTACATCGTATATTACATTGTATTATGGAATACTCTATTCTCTGTTATTATTACTAAGTATTATGAAAGTCTATCCTACTGGGTATGATCTTGAAATAGTTTTTCAGATGCATTAAATCAACTAGTGCTACTACTATCATTACTATGCAGTGTTATGAAATTCTATCTTCTACTGCCTATGAGATAAATACGTGTTGGCTAAGAAATTACTGTATGGCATTGATTACATCCACACAACGAATGTATTCATATAGCATGCATGCTAAAGTCACATGAAGTACTCTGCTAAGGAATCACTATATGACATTGATTACAACGAATAGGAAATACGGTTATATAGCAAAAGCAACTAGTGGTAGTTCCAAAATCTCTGCTAGCATTACATAGTATTACGAAATTCTATCTTCTACTGCCTATGAGATAAATACGTGTTGGCTAAGATATTGCTGCATGGCATTGATTACATCCATGCAACGAATATATTCATATAGCATGCATGCTAAAGTCACGTGAAGTACTCAGCTAAGAAATCACTGTATGTCATTGATTACATCCATACAACGAATAGGAAATACGGTTATATAGCAAAAGCTACTAGTGGTATTTCCAAAAAACTCTGCTAGCATTACGAAATTCAATCTTCTACTGGGTATGATAACCATAAGTACGTTGGCTAAGGAATTACATTATGTCAGTGATTACATCGATACAACGAATAGGATATATACCTGCTATATCCATATAGCATGCATGCTACTGACATGATTACATGTATAGCATGTATATTACATGTATAGCATGCATGCTACAGACACCTTAAATACTCGGCTAAGAAATCGCTTTATGTGATTCATTGCATCCAAAGAATGTATTCATTGCATCCAAAGAACGTAATCAATGTAGTAGTGAATTCCTACATCGTATATTACATTGTATTATGGAATATATTCTCTGTTATTATTACTAAGTATTATGAAAGTCTATCCTACTGGGTATGATCTTGAAATAGTTTTTCAGATGCATTAAATCAACTAGTGCTACTACTATCATTACTATGCAGTGTTATGAAATTCTATCTTCTACTGCCTATGAGATAAATACGTGTTGGCTAAGAAATTACTGTATGGCATTGATTACATCCACACAACGAATGTATTCATATAGCATGCATGCTAAAGTCACATGAAGTACTCTGCTAAGGAATCACTATATGACATTGATTACAACGAATAGGAAATACGGTTATATAGCAAAAGCAACTAGTGGTAGTTCCAAAATCTCTGCTAGCATTACATAGTATTACGAAATTCTATCTTCTACTGCCTATGAGATAAATACGTGTTGGCTAAGACATTGCTGCATGGCATTGATTACATCCATGCAACGAATATATTCATATAGCATGCATGCTAAAGTCACGTGAAGTACTCAGCTAAGAAATCACTGTATGTCATTGATTACATCCATACAACGAATAGGAAATACGGTTATATAGCAAAAGCTACTAGTGGTATTTCCAAATACTCTGCTAGCATTACGAAATTCTATCTTCTACTGGGTATGATAACCATAAGTACGTTGGCTAAGGAATTACATTATGTCACTGATTACATTGATACAACGAATAGGATATATACCTGCTATATCAATATAGCATGCATGCTACAGACATGATTACATGTATAGCATGTATATTACATGTATAGCATGCATGCTGCAGACACCTTAAATACTCGGCTAAGAAATCGCTTTATGTCATTCATTGTATCCAAAGAATGTAATCAATGTAGTAGTGAATACTATTACATCGTATATTACATTGTATTATGGAATACTCTATTCTCTGCTATTATTACAAAGTATTATGAAAGTCTATCCTACTGGGTATGATCTTGAAATAGTTTTTCAGATGTATTAAATCAACTAGTGCTACTACTATCATTACTATGCAGTGTTATGAAATTCTATCTTCAACTGCCTATGAGATAATCTTAAATAAGTGTTGGCTAAGACATTGCTGAATGGCATTGATTACATCCATGCAACGAATATATTCATATAGAATGCATGCTAAAGTCACGTGAAGTACTCGGCTAAGAAATCACTGTATGTCATTGATTACATCCATACAACGAATAGGAAATACGGTTATATAGCAAAAGCAACTAGTGGTATTTCCAAATTCTCTGCTAGCATTACATAGTATTACGAAATTCTATCTTCTACTGGGTATGATAACCTTAAGTACGTTGGCTAAGGAATTACATTATGTCACTGATTACATCGATACAACAAAAAGGATATATATCCATATAGCATGCATGCTACAACTGCCTAAGAGATAATCTTTAAATACGTGTTGGCTAAGAAATTGCTGTATGGCATTGATTACATCCATACAACGAATGTATTCATATAGCATGCATGCTAAAGTCACGTGAAGTACTCGGCTAAGGAATCACTATATGTCATTGATTACAACGAATAGGAAATACGGTTATATAGCAAAAGCAAGTAGTGGTAGTTCCGAAATCTCTGCTAGCATAGTATTACGAAATTCTATCTTCTACTGCCTATGAGATAAATACGTGTTGGCTAAGACATTGCTGCATGGCATTGATTACATCCATGCAACGAATACATTCATATAGCATGCATGCTAAAGTCACGTGAAGTACTCAGCTAAGAAATCACTGTATGTCATTGATTACATCCATACAACGAATAGGAAATACGGTTATATAGCAAAAGCTACTATTGGTATTTCCAAATACTCTGCTAGCATTACATAGTATTACGAATTTCTATCTGCTACTGGGTATGATAACCTTAAGTACTCATGGGCTAAGGAATTACATTTTGTCACTGATTACATCGATACAACGAATAGGTTATATACCTGCTATATCCATATAGCATGCATGCTACAGACATGATTACATGTATAGCATGTATATTACATGTATAGCATGCATGCTACAGACACCTTAAATACTCGGCTAAGAAATCGCTTTATGTCATTCATTGCATCCAAAGAATGTATTGTTTGCATCCAAAGTACGTAATCAATGTAGTAGTGAATACTATTTCATCGTATATTACATTGTATTATGGAATACTCTATTCTCTGTTATTATTACTATTATGAAAGTCTATCCTACTGGGTATGATCTTGAAATAGTTTTTCAGATGCATTAAATCAACTAGTGCTATTACTATCATTACTATGCAGTGTTATGAAATTCTATCTTCTACTGCCTATGAGATAAATACGTGTTGGCTAAGAAATTACTGTATGGCATTGATTACATCCACACAACGAATGTATTCATATAGCATGCATGCTAAAGTCACATGAAGTACTCTGCTAAGGAATCACTATATGACATTGATTACAACGAATAGGAAATACGGTTATATAGCAAAAGCAACTAGTGGTAGTTCCAAAATCTCTGCTAGCATTACATAGTATTACGAAATTCTATCTTCTACTGCCTATGAGATAAATACGTGTTGGCTAAGACATTGCTGCATGGCATTGATTACATCCATGCAACGAATATATTCATATAGCATGCATGCTAAAGTCACGTGAAGTACTCAGCTAAGAAATCACTGTATGTCATTGATTACATCCATACAACGAATAGGAAATACGGTTATATAGCAAAAGCTACTAGTGGTATTTCCAAATACTCTGCTAGCATTACGAAATTCTATCTTCTACTGGGTATGATAACCATAAGTACGTTGGCTAAGGAATTACATTATGTCACTGATTACATTGATACAACGAATAGGATATATACCTGCTATATCAATATAGCATGCATGCTACAGACATGATTACATGTATAGCATGTATATTACATGTATAGCATGCATGCTGCAGACACCTTAAATACTCGGCTAAGAAATCGCTTTATGTCATTCATTGTATCCAAAGAATGTAATCAATGTAGTAGTGAATACTATTACATCGTATATTACATTGTATTATGGAATACTCTATTCTCTGCTATTATTACAAAGTATTATGAAAGTCTATCCTACTGGGTATGATCTTGAAATAGTTTTTCAGATGTATTAAATCAACTAGTGCTACTACTATCATTACTATGCAGTGTTATGAAATTCTATCTTCAACTGCCTATGAGATAATCTTAAATAAGTGTTGGCTAAGACATTGCTGAATGGCATTGATTACATCCATGCAACGAATATATTCATATAGAATGCATGCTAAAGTCACGTGAAGTACTCGGCTAAGAAATCACTGTATGTCATTGATTACATCCATACAACGAATAGGAAATACGGTTATATAGCAAAAGCAACTAGTGGTATTTCCAAATTCTCTGCTAGCATTACATAGTATTACGAAATTCTATCTTCTACTGGGTATGATAACCTTAAGTACGTTGGCTAAGGAATTACATTATGTCACTGATTACATCGATACAACAAAAAGGATATATATCCATATAGCATGCATGCTACAACTGCCTAAGAGATAATCTTTAAATACGTGTTGGCTAAGAAATTGCTGTATGGCATTGATTACATCCATACAACGAATGTATTCATATAGCATGCATGCTAAAGTCACGTGAAGTACTCGGCTAAGGAATCACTATATGTCATTGATTACAACGAATAGGAAATACGGTTATATAGCAAAAGCAAGTAGTGGTAGTTCCGAAATCTCTGCTAGCATTACATAGTATTACGAAATTCTATCTTCTACTGCCTATGAGATAAATACGTGTTGGCTAAGACATTGCTGCATGGCATTGATTACATCCATGCAACGAATACATTCATATAGCATGCATGCTAAAGTCACGTGAAGTACTCAGCTAAGAAATCACTGTATGTCATTGATTACATCCATACAACGAATAGGAAATACGGTTATATAGCAAAAGCTACTATTGGTATTTCCAAATACTCTGCTAGCATTACATAGTATTACGAATTTCTATCTGCTACTGGGTATGATAACCTTAAGTACTCATGGGCTAAGGAATTACATTTTGTCACTGATTACATCGATACAACGAATAGGTTATATACCTGCTATATCCATATAGCATGCATGCTACAGACATGATTACATGTATAGCATGTATATTACATGTATAGCATGCATGCTACAGACACCTTAAATACTCGGCTAAGAAATCGCTTTATGTCATTCATTGCATCCAAAGAATGTATTCATTGCATCCAAAGTACGTAATCAATGTAGTAGTGAATACTATTTCATCGTATATTACATTGTATTATGGAATACTCTATTCTCTGTTATTATTACTATTATGAAAGTCTATCCTACTGGGTATGATCTTGAAATAGTTTTTCAGATGCATTAAATCAACTAGTGCTATTACTATCATTACTATGCAGTGTTATGAAATTCTATCTTCTACTGCCTATGAGATAAATACGTGTTGGCTAAGAAATTACTGTATGGCATTGATTATATCCATACAACGAATGTATTCATATAGCATGCATGCTAAAGTCACATGAAGTACTCTGCTAAGGAATCACTATATGACATTGATTACAGCGAATAGGAAATACGGTTATATAGCAAAAGCAACTAGTGGTAGTTCCAAAATCTCTGCTAGCATTACATAGTATTACGAAATTCTATCTTCTACTGCCTATGAGATAAATATGTGTTGGCTAAGATATTGCTGCATGGCATTGATTACATCCATGCAACGAATATATTCATATAGCATGCATGCTAAAGTCACGTAAAGTACTCAGCTAAGAAATCACTGTATGTCATTGATTACATCCATACAACGAATAGGAAATACGGTTATATAGCAAAAGCTACTAGTGGTATTTCCAAATACTCTGCTAGCATTACGAAATTCTATCTTCTACTGGGTATGATAACCATAAGTACGTTGGCTAAGGAATTACATTATGTCACTGATTACATTGATACAACGAATAGGATATATACCTGCTATATCAATATAGCATGCATGCTACAGACATGATTACATGTATAGCATGTATATTACATGTATAGCATGCATGCTGCAGACACCTTAAATACTCGGCTAAGAAATCGCTTTATGTCATTCATTGTATCCAAAGAATGTAATCAATTTTGTAGTGAATACTATTACATCGTATATTACATTGTATTATGGAATACTCTATTCTCTGCTATTATTACAAAGTATTATGAAAGTCTATCCTACTGGGTATGATCTTGAAATAGTTTTTCAGATGTATTAAATCAACTAGTGCTACTACTATCATTACTATGCAGTGTTATGAAATTCTATCTTCAACTGCCTATGAGATAATCTTAAATAAGTGTTGGCTAAGACATTGCTGAATGGCATTGATTACATCCATGCAACGAATATATTCATATAGCATGCATGCTAAAGTCACGTGAAGTACTCGGCTAAGAAATCACTGTATGTCATTGATTACATCCATACAACGAATAGGAAATACGGTTATATAGCAAAAGCAACTAGTGGTATTTCCAAATTCTCTGCTAGCATTACATAGTATTACGAAATTCTATCTTCTACTGGGTATGATAACCTTAAGTACGTTGGCTAAGGAATTACATTATGTCACTGATTACATCGATACAACAAAAAGGATATATATCCATATAGCATGCATGCTACAACTGCCTAAGAGATAATCTTTAAATACGTGTTGGCTAAGAAATTGCTGTATGGCATTGATTACATCCATACAACGAATGTATTCATATAGCATGCATGCTAAAGTCACGTGAAGTACTCGGCTAAGGAATCACTATATGTCATTGATTACAACGAATAGGAAATACGGTTATATAGCAAAAGCAAGTAGTGGTAGTTCCGAAATCTCTGCTAGCATTACATAGTATTACGAAATTCTATCTTCTACTGCCTATGAGATAAATACGTGTTGGCTAAGACATTGCTGCATGGCATTGATTACATCCATGCAACGAATACATTCATATAGCATGCATGCTAAAGTCACGTGAAGTACTCAGCTAAGAAATCACTGTATGTCATTGATTACATCCATACAACGAATAGGAAATACGGTTATATAGCAAAAGCTACTATTGGTATTTCCAAATACTCTGCTAGCATTACATAGTATTACGAATTTCTATCTGCTACTGGGTATGATAACCTTAAGTACTCATGGGCTAAGGAATTACATTATGTCACTGATTACATCGATACAACGAATAGGTTATATACCTGCTATATCCATATAGCATGCATGCTACAGACATGATTACATGTATAGCATGTATATTACATGTATAGCATGCATGCTACAGACCTTAAATACTCGGCTAAGAAATCGCTTTATGTCATTCATTGCATCCAAAGAATGTATTCATTGCATCCAAAGTACGTAATCAATGTAGTAGTGAATACTATTTCATCGTATATTACATTGTATTATGGAATACTCTATTCTCTGTTATTATTACTATTATGAAAGTCTATCCTACTGGGTATGATCTTGAAATAGTTTTTCAGATGCATTAAATCAACTAGTGCTATTACTATCATTACTATGCAGTGTTATGAAATTCTATCTTCTACTGCCTATGAGATAAATACGTGTTGGCTAAGAAATTACTGTATGGCATTGATTACATCCATACAACGAATGTATTCATATAGCATGCATGCTAAAGTCACATGAAGTACTCTGCTAAGGAATCACTATATGACATTGATTACAGCGAATAGGAAATACGGTTATATAGCAAAAGCAACTAGTGGTAGTTCCAAAATCTCTGCTAGCATTACATAGTATTACGAAATTCTATCTTCTACTGCCTATGAGATAAATATGTGTTGGCTAAGATATTGCTGCATGGCATTGATTACATCCATGCAACGAATATATTCATATAGCATGCATGCTAAAGTCACGTAAAGTACTCAGCTAAGAAATCACTGTATGTCATTGATTACATCCATACAACGAATAGGAAATACGGTTATATAGCAAAAGCTACTAGTGGTATTTCCAAAAAACTCTGCTAGCACTACGAAATTCTATCTTCTACTGGGTATGATAACCATAAGTACGTTGGCTAAGGAATTACATTATATCAATGATTACATTGATACAACGAATAGGATATATACCTGCTATATCCATATAGCATGCATGCTACTGACATTGTTACATGTATAGCATGTATATTACATGTATAGCATGCATGCTACAGACACCTTAAATACTCGGCTAAGAAATCGCTTTATGTCATTCATTGCATCCAAAGAATGTATTCATTGCATCCAAAGAACGTAATCAATGTAGTAGTGAATACTATTTCATCGTATATTACATTGTATTATGGAATACTCTATTCTCTGTTATTATTACTAAGTATTATGAAAGTCTATCCTACTGGGTATGATCTTGAAATAGTTTTTCAGATGCATTAAATCAACTAGTGCTACTAGTATCATTACTATGCAGTGTTATGAAATTCTATCTTCAACTGCCTAAGAGATAATCTTTAAATACGTGTTGGCTAAGAAATTGTTGTATGGCATTGATTACATCCATACAACGAATGTATTCATATAGCATGCATGCTAAAGTCACGTTAAGTACTCGGCTAAGGAATCACTATATGTCATTGATTACAATAAATAGGAAATACGGGTATATAGCAAAAGCAACTAGTGGTAGTTCCAAAATCTCTGCTAGCATTACATAGTATTACGAAATTCTATCTTCTACTGCCTATGAGATAAATACGTGTTGGCTAAGACACTGCTGCATGGCATTGATTACATCCATGCAACGAATATATTCATATAGCATGCATGCTAAAGTCACGTGAAGTACTCAGCTAAGAAATCACTGTATGTCATTGATTACATCCATACAACGAATAGGAAATACGGTTATATAGCAAAAGCTACTAGTGGTATTTCCAAAAACTCTGCTAGCATTACGAAATTCTATCTTCTACTGGGTATGATAACCATAAGTACGTTGGCTAAGGAATTACATTATGTCACTGATTACATTGATACAACGAATAGTATATATACCTGCTATATCCATATAGCATGCATGCTACAGACATGATTACATGTATAGCATGTATATTACATGTATAGCATGCATGCTGCAGACACCTTAAATACTCGGCTAAGAAATCGCTTTATGTCATTCATTGTATCCAAAGAATGTAATCAATGTAGTAGTGAATACTACTACATCGTATATTACATTGTATTATGGAATACTCTATTCTCTGTTATTATTACAAAGTATTATGAAAGTCTATCCTACTGGGTATGATCTTGAAATAGTTTTTCAGATGTATTAAATCAACTAGTGCTACTACTATCATTACTATGCAGTTATGAAATTCTATCTTCTACTGCCTATGAGATAAATACGTGTTGGCTAAGAAATTACTGTATGGCATTGATTACATCCATACAACGAATGTATTCATATAGCATGCATGCTAAAGTCACGTGAAGTACTCTGCTAAGGAATCACTATATGTCATTGATTACAACGAATAGGAAATACGGTTATATAGCAAAAGCAACTAGTGGTAGTTCCAAAATCTCTGCTAGCATTACATAGTATTACGAAATTCTATCTTCTACTGGGTATGATAACCTTAAGTACGTTGGCTAAGGAATTACATTATGTCACTGATTACATCGATACAACGAATAGGATATATACCTGCTATATCCATATACCATGCATGCTACAGACATGATTACATGTATAGCATGTATATTACATGTATAGCATGCATGCTGCAGACACCTTAAATACTCGGCTAAGAAATCGCTTTATGTCATTCATTGTATCCAAAGAATGTAATCAATGTAGTAGTCAATCGTATACATCGTATATTACATTGTATTATGGAATACTCTATTCTCTGTTATTATTACAAAGTATTATGAAAGTCTATCCTACTGGGTATGATCTTGAAATAGTTTTTCAGATGCATTAAATCAACTAGTGCTACTACTATCATTACTATGCAGTGTTATGAAATTCTATCTTCTATTGCCTATGAGATAATCATAAATACGTGTTGGCTAAGACATTGCTGAATGGCATTGATTACATCCATGCAACGAATATATTCATATAGCATGCATGCTACAGACATGATTACATGTATAGCATGTATATTACATGTATATCATGCATGCTACAGACACCTTAAATACTCGGCTAAGAAATCGCTTTATGTCATTCATTGCATCCAAAGAATGTATTCATTGCATCCAAAGTACGTAATCAATGTAGTAGTGAATAATATTATATCGTATATTACATTGTATAATGGAATACTCTATTCTCTGTTATTATTACAAAGTATTATGAAAGTCTATCCTACTGGGTATGATCTTGAAATAGTTTTTCAGATGTATTAAATCAACTAGTGATACTACTATCATTACTATGCAGTGTTATGAAATTCTATCTTCAACTGCCTATGAGATAATCTTAAATACGTGTTGGCTAAGACATTGCTGAATGGCATTGATTACATCCATGCAACGAATATATTCATATAGCATGCATGCTAAAGTCACGTGAAGTACTCGGCTAAGAAATCACTGTATGTCATTGATTACATCCATACAACGAATAGGAAATACAGTTATATAGCAAAAGCAACTAGTGGTATTTCCAAATTCTGTGCTAGCATTACATAGTATTACGAAATTCTATCTTCTACTGGGTATGATAACCTTAAGTACGTTGGCTAAGGAATTACATTATGTCACTGATTACATCGATACAACAAAAAGGATATATATCCATATAGCATGCATGCTACAACTGCCTAAGAGATAATATTTAAATACGTGTTGGCTAAGAAATTGCTGTATGGCATTGATTACATCCATACAACGAATGTATTCATATAGCATGCATGCTAAAGTCACGTGAAGTACTCAGCTAAGAAATCACTGTATGTCATTGATTACATCCATACAACGAATAGGAAATACGGTTATATAGCAAAAGCTACTAGTGGTATTTCCAAAAACTCTGCTAGCATTACGAAATTCTATCTTCTGCTGGGTATGATAACCATAAGTACGTTGGCTAAGGAATTACATTATGTCACTGATTACATTGATACAACGAATAGGATATATACCTGCTATATCCATATAGCATGCTTGCTACAGACATGATTACATGTATAGCATGTATATTACATGTATAGCATGCATGCTGCAGACACCTTAAATACTCGGCTAAGAAATCGCTTTATGTCATTCATTGTATCCAAAGAATGTAATCAATGTAGTAGTGAATACTACTACATCGTATATTACATTGTATTATGGAATACTCTATTCTCTGTTATTATTACAAAGTATTATGAAAGTCTATCCTACTGGGTATGATCTTGAAATAGTTTTTCAGATGTATTAAATCAACTAGTGCTACTACTATCATTACTATGCAGTGTTATGAAATTCTATCTTCTACTGCCTATGAGATAAATACGTGTTGGCTAAGAAATTACTGTATGGCATTGATTACATCCATACAACGAATGTATTCATATAGCATGCATGCTAAAGTCACGTGAAGTACTCTGCTAAGGAATCACTATATGTCATTGATTACAACGAATAGGAAATACGGTTATATAGCAAAAGCAACTAGTGGTAGTTCCAAAATCTCTGCTAGCATTACATAGTATTACGAAATTCTATCTTCTACTGGGTATGATAACCTTAAGTACGTTGGCTAAGGAATTACATTATGTCACTGATTACATTGATACAACGAATAGGATATATACCTGCTATATCCATATACCATGCATGCTACTGACATGATTACATGTATAGCATGTATATTACATGTATAGCATGCATGCTACAGACACCTTAAATACTCGGCTAAGAAATCGCTTTATGTCATTCATTGCATCCAAAGAATGTATTGTTTGCATCCAAAGTACGTAATCAATGTAGTAGTGAATACTATTTCATCGTATATTACATTGTATTATGGAATACTCTATTCTCTGTTATTATTACAAAGTATTATGAAAGTCTATCCTACTGGGTATGATCTTGAAATAGTTTTTCAGATGCATTAAATCAACTAGTGCTACTACTATCATTACTATGCAGTGTTATGAAATTCTATCTTCTACTGCCTGTGAGATAAATAGGTGTTGGCTAAGACATTGCTGCATGGCATTGATTACATCCATGCAACGAATATATTCATATAGCATGCATGCTAAAGTCACGTGAAGTACTCGGCTAAGAAATCACTGTAATTGATTACATCCATACAACGAATAGGAAGTACGGTTATATAGCCAAAGCAACTAGTGGTATTTCCAAATACTCTGCTAGCATTACATAGTATTACGAAATTCTATCTTCTACTGCGTATGATAAACTTAAGTACTCGTTGGCTAAGGAATTACATTATGTCAGTGATTACATCGATACAACGAATAGGATATATACCTGCTATATCCATATAGCATGCATGCTACTGACATGATTACATGTATAGCATGTATATTACATGTATAGCATGCATGCTACAGACACCTTAAATGGCTAAGAAATCGCTTTATGTCATTCATTGCATCCAAAGAATGTATTCATTGCATCCAAAGAACGTAATCAATGTAGTAGTGAATTCCTACATCGTATATTACATTGTATTATGGAATACTCTATTCTCTGTTATTATTACTAAGTATTATGAAAGTCTATCCTACTGAAATAGTTTTTCAGATGCATTAAATCTACTAGTGCTACTACTATCATTACTATGCAGTGTTCTATCTTCTACTGCCTATGAGATAAATACGTGTTGGCTAAGAAATTACTGTATGGCATTGATTACATCCACACAACGAATGTATTCATATAGCATGCATGCTAAAGTCACATGAAGTACTCTGCTAAGGAATCACTATATGACATTGATTACAACGAATAGGAAATACGGTTATATAGCAAAAGCAACTAGTGGTAGTTCCAAAATCTCTGCTAGCATTACATAGTATTACGAAATTCTATCTTCTACTGCCTATGAGATAAATACGTGTTGGCTAAGATATTGCTGCATGGCATTGATTACATCCATGCAACGAATATATTCATATAGCATGCATGCTAAAGTCACGTGAAGTACTCAGCTAAGAAATCACTGTATGTCATTGATTACATCCATACAACGAATAGGAAATACGGTTATATAGCAAAAGCTACTAGTGGTATTTCCAAAAAACTCTGCTAGCATTACGAAATTCTATCTGCTAGCATTACGAAATTCTATCTTCTACTGGGTATGATAACCATAAGTACGTTGGCTAAGGAATTACATTATATCACTGATTACATTGATACAACGAATAGGATATATACCTGCTATATCCATATAGCATGCATGCTACAGACATGATTACATGTATAGCATGTATATTACATGTATAGCATGCATGCTGCAGACACCTTAAATACTCGGCTAAGAAATCGCTTTATGTCATTCATTGTATCCAAAGAATGTAATCAATGTAGTAGTGAATCGTATACATCGTATATTACATTGTATTATGGAATACTCTATTCTCTGTTATTATTACAAAGTATTATGAAAGTCTATCCTACTGGGTATGATCTTGAAATAGTTTTTCAGATGCATTAAATCAACTAGTGCTACTACTATCATTACTATGAAGTGTTATGAAATTCTATCTTCTACTGCCTAGGAGATAATCTTAAATACGTGTTGGCTAAGACATTGCTGAATGGCATTGATTACATCCATGCAACGAATATATTCATATAGCATGCATGCTACAGACATGATTACATGTATAGCATGTATATTACATGTATAGCATGCATGCTACAGACACCTTAAATACTCGGCTAAGAAATCGCTTTATGTCATTCATTGCATCCAAAGAATGTATTCATTGCATCCAAAGTACGTAATCAATGTAGCAGTGAATAATATTATATCGTATATTACATTGTATAATGGAATACTCTATTCTCTGTTATTATTACAAAGTATTATGAAAGTCTATCCTACTGGGTATGATCTTGAAATAGTTTTTCAGATGTATTAAATCAACTAGTGATACTACTATCATTACTATGCAGTGTTATGAAATTCTATCTTCAACTGCCTATGAGATAATCTTAAATACGTGTTGGCTAAGACATTGCTGAATGGCATTGATTACATCCATGCAACGAATATATTCATATAGCATGCATGCTAAAGTCACGTGAAGTACTCGGCTAAGAAATCACTGTATGTCATTGATTACATCCATACAACGAATAGGAAATACAGTTATATAGCAAAAGCAACTAGTGGTATTTCCAAATTCTGTGCTAGCATTACATAGTATTACGAAATTCTATCTTCTACTGGGTATGATAACCTTAAGTACGTTGGCTAAGGAATTACATTATGTCACTGATTACATCGATACAACAAAAAGGATATATATCCATATAGCATGCATGCTACAACTGCCTAAGAGATAATATTTAAATACGTGTTGGCTAAGAAATTGCTGTATGGCATTGATTACATCCATACAACGAATGTATTCATATAGCATGCATGCTAAAGTCACGTGAAGTACTCAGCTAAGAAATCACTGTATGTCATTGATTACATCCATACAACGAATAGGAAATACGGTTATATAGCAAAAGCTACTAGTGGTATTTCCAAAAACTCTGCTAGCATTACGAAATTCTATCTTCTACTGGGTATGATAACCATAAGTACGTTGGCTAAGGAATTACATTATGTCACTGATTACATTGATACAACGAATAGGATATATACCTGCTATATCCATATAGCATGCATGCTACAGACATGATTACATGTATAGCATGTATATTACATGTATAGCATGCATGCTGCAGACACCTTAAATACTCGGCTAAGAAATCGCTTTATGTCATTCATTGTATCCAAAGAATGTAATCAATGTAGTAGTGAATACTACTACATCGTATATTACATTGTATTATGGAATACTCTATTCTCTGTTATTATTACAAAGTATTATGAAAGTCTATCCTACTGGGTATGATCTTGAAATAGTTTTTCAGATGTATTAAATCAACTAGTGCTACTACTATCATTACTATGCAGTGTTATGAAATTCTATCTTCTACTGCCTATGAGATAAATACGTGTTGGCTAAGAAATTACTGTATGGCATTGATTACATCCATACAACGAATGTATTCATATAGCATGCATGCTAAAGTCACGTGAAGTACTCTGCTAAGGAATCACTATATGTCATTGATTACAACGAATAGGAAATACGGTTATATAGCAAAAGCAACTAGTGGTAGTTCCAAAATCTCTGCTAGCATTACATAGTATTACAAAATTCTATCTTCTACTGGGTATGATAACCTTAAGTACGTTGGCTAAGGAATTACATTATGTCAGTGATTACATTGATACAACGAATAGGATATATACCTGCTATATCCATATACCATGCATGCTACAGACATGATTACATGTATAGCATGTATATTACATGTATAGCATGCATGCTACAGACACCTTAAATACTCGGCTAAGAAATCGCTTTATGTCATTCATTGCATCCAAAGAATGTATTGTTTGCATCCAAAGTACGTAATCAATGTAGTAGTGAATACTATTTCATCGTATATTACATTGTATTATGGAATACTCTATTCTCTGTTATTATTACAAAGTATTATGAAAGTCTATCCTACTGGGTATGATCTTGAAATAGTTTTTCAGATGCATTAAATCAACTAGTGCTACTACTATCATTACTATGCAGTGTTATGAAATTCTATCTTCTACTGCCTGTGAGATAAATACGTGTTGGCTAAGACATTGCTGCATGGCATTGATTACATCCATGCAACGAATATATTCATATAGCATGCATGCTAAAGTCACGTGAAGTACTCGGCTAAGAAATCACTGTAATTGATTACATCCATACAACGAATAGGAAGTACGGTTATATAGCCAAAGCAACTAGTGGTATTTCCAAATACTCTGCTAGCATTACATAGTATTACGAAATTCTATCTTCTACTGCGTATGATAACCTTAAGTACTCGTTGGCTAAGGAATTACATTATGTCAGTGATTACATCGATACAACGAATAGGATATATACCTGCTATATCCATATAGCATGCATGCTACTGACATGATTACATGTATAGCATGTATATTACATGTATAGCATGCATGCTACAGACACCTTAAATACTCGGCTAAGAAATCGCTTTATGTCATTCATTGCATCCAAAGAATGTATTCATTGCATCCAAAGAACGTAATCAATGTAGTAGTGAATTCCTACATCGTATATTACATTGTATTATGGAATACTCTATTCTCTGTTATTATTACTAAGTATTATGAAAGTCTATCCTACTGGGTATGATCTTGAAATAGTTTTTCAGATGCATTAAATCAACTAGTGCTACTACTATCATTACTATGCAGTGTTATGAAATTCTATCTTCTACTGCCTGTGAGATAAATACGTGTTGGCTAAGACATTGCTGCATGGCATTGATTACATCCATGCAACGAATATATTCATATAGCATGCATGCTAAAGTCACGTGAAGTACTCGGCTAAGAAATCACTGTAATTGATTACATCCATACAACGAATAGGAAGTACGGTTATATAGCCAAAGCAACTAGTGGTATTTCCAAATACTCTGCTAGCATTACATAGTATTACGAAATTCTATCTTCTACTGCGTATGATAACCTTAAGTACTCGTTGGCTAAGGAATTACATTATGTCAGTGATTACATCGATACAACGAATAGGATATATACCTGCTATATCCATATAGCATGCATGCTACTGACATGATTACATGTATAGCATGTATATTACATGTATAGCATGCATGCTACAGACACCTTAAATACTCGGCTAAGAAATCGCTTTATGTCATTCATTGCATCCAAAGAATGTATTCATTGCATCCAAAGAACGTAATCAATGTAGTAGTGAATTCCTACATCGTATATTACATTGTATTATGGAATACTCTATTCTCTGTTATTATTACTAAGTATTATGAAAGTCTATCCTACTGGGTATGATCTTGAAATAGTTTTTCAGATGCATTAAATCAACTAGTGCTACTACTATCATTACTATGCAGTGTTATGAAATTCTATCTTCTACTGCCTATGAGATAAATACGTGTTGGCTAAGAAATTACTGTATGGCATTGATTACATCCACACAACGAATGTATTCATATAGCATGCATGCTAAAGTCACATGAAGTACTCTGCTAAGGAATCACTATATGACATTGATTACAACGAATAGGAAATACGGTTATATAGCAAAAGCAACTAGTGGTAGTTCCAAAATCTCTGCTAGCATTACATAGTATTACGAAATTCTATCTTCTACTGCCTATGAGATAAATACGTGTTGGCTAAGATATTGCTGCATGGCATTGATTACATCCATGCAACGAATATATTCATATAGCATGCATGCTAAAGTCACGTGAAGTACTCAGCTAAGAAATCACTGTATGTCATTGATTACATCCATACAACGAATAGGAAATACGGTTATATAGCAAAAGCTACTAGTGGTATTTCCAAAAAACTCTGCTAGCATTACGAAATTCAATCTTCTACTGGGTATGATAACCATAAGTACGTTGGCTAAGGAATTACATTATGTCAGTGATTACATCGATACAACGAATAGGATATATACCTGCTATATCCATATAGCATGCATGCTACTGACATGATTACATGTATAGCATGTATATTACATGTATAGCATGCATGCTACAGACACCTTAAATACTCGGCTAAGAAATCGCTTTATGTGATTCATTGCATCCAAAGAATGTATTCATTGCATCCAAAGAACGTAATCAATGTAGTAGTGAATTCCTACATCGTATATTACATTGTATTATGGAATATATTCTCTGTTATTATTACTAAGTATTATGAAAGTCTATCCTACTGGGTATGATCTTGAAATAGTTTTTCAGATGCATTAAATCAACTAGTGCTACTACTATCATTACTATGCAGTGTTATGAAATTCTATCTTCTACTGCCTATGAGATAAATACGTGTTGGCTAAGAAATTACTGTATGGCATTGATTACATCCACACAACGAATGTATTCATATAGCATGCATGCTAAAGTCACATGAAGTACTCTGCTAAGGAATCACTATATGACATTGATTACAACGAATAGGAAATACGGTTATATAGCAAAAGCAACTAGTGGTAGTTCCAAAATCTCTGCTAGCATTACATAGTATTACGAAATTCTATCTTCTACTGCCTATGAGATAAATACGTGTTGGCTAAGACATTGCTGCATGGCATTGATTACATCCATGCAACGAATATATTCATATAGCATGCATGCTAAAGTCACGTGAAGTACTCAGCTAAGAAATCACTGTATGTCATTGATTACATCCATACAACGAATAGGAAATACGGTTATATAGCAAAAGCTACTAGTGGTATTTCCAAATACTCTGCTAGCATTACGAAATTCTATCTTCTACTGGGTATGATAACCATAAGTACGTTGGCTAAGGAATTACATTATGTCACTGATTACATTGATACAACGAATAGGATATATACCTGCTATATCAATATAGCATGCATGCTACAGACATGATTACATGTATAGCATGTATATTACATGTATAGCATGCATGCTGCAGACACCTTAAATACTCGGCTAAGAAATCGCTTTATGTCATTCATTGTATCCAAAGAATGTAATCAATGTAGTAGTGAATACTATTACATCGTATATTACATTGTATTATGGAATACTCTATTCTCTGCTATTATTACAAAGTATTATGAAAGTCTATCCTACTGGGTATGATCTTGAAATAGTTTTTCAGATGTATTAAATCAACTAGTGCTACTACTATCATTACTATGCAGTGTTATGAAATTCTATCTTCAACTGCCTATGAGATAATCTTAAATAAGTGTTGGCTAAGACATTGCTGAATGGCATTGATTACATCCATGCAACGAATATATTCATATAGAATGCATGCTAAAGTCACGTGAAGTACTCGGCTAAGAAATCACTGTATGTCATTGATTACATCCATACAACGAATAGGAAATACGGTTATATAGCAAAAGCAACTAGTGGTATTTCCAAATTCTCTGCTAGCATTACATAGTATTACGAAATTCTATCTTCTACTGGGTATGATAACCTTAAGTACGTTGGCTAAGGAATTACATTATGTCACTGATTACATCGATACAACAAAAAGGATATATATCCATATAGCATGCATGCTACAACTGCCTAAGAGATAATCTTTAAATACGTGTTGGCTAAGAAATTGCTGTATGGCATTGATTACATCCATACAACGAATGTATTCATATAGCATGCATGCTAAAGTCACGTGAAGTACTCGGCTAAGGAATCACTATATGTCATTGATTACAACGAATAGGAAATACGGTTATATAGCAAAAGCAAGTAGTGGTAGTTCCGAAATCTCTGCTAGCATAGTATTACGAAATTCTATCTTCTACTGCCTATGAGATAAATACGTGTTGGCTAAGACATTGCTGCATGGCATTGATTACATCCATGCAACGAATACATTCATATAGCATGCATGCTAAAGTCACGTGAAGTACTCAGCTAAGAAATCACTGTATGTCATTGATTACATCCATACAACGAATAGGAAATACGGTTATATAGCAAAAGCTACTATTGGTATTTCCAAATACTCTGCTAGCATTACATAGTATTACGAATTTCTATCTGCTACTGGGTATGATAACCTTAAGTACTCATGGGCTAAGGAATTACATTTTGTCACTGATTACATCGATACAACGAATAGGTTATATACCTGCTATATCCATATAGCATGCATGCTACAGACATGATTACATGTATAGCATGTATATTACATGTATAGCATGCATGCTACAGACACCTTAAATACTCGGCTAAGAAATCGCTTTATGTCATTCATTGCATCCAAAGAATGTATTGTTTGCATCCAAAGTACGTAATCAATGTAGTAGTGAATACTATTTCATCGTATATTACATTGTATTATGGAATACTCTATTCTCTGTTATTATTACTATTATGAAAGTCTATCCTACTGGGTATGATCTTGAAATAGTTTTTCAGATGCATTAAATCAACTAGTGCTATTACTATCATTACTATGCAGTGTTATGAAATTCTATCTTCTACTGCCTATGAGATAAATACGTGTTGGCTAAGAAATTACTGTATGGCATTGATTACATCCACACAACGAATGTATTCATATAGCATGCATGCTAAAGTCACATGAAGTACTCTGCTAAGGAATCACTATATGACATTGATTACAACGAATAGGAAATACGGTTATATAGCAAAAGCAACTAGTGGTAGTTCCAAAATCTCTGCTAGCATTACATAGTATTACGAAATTCTATCTTCTACTGCCTATGAGATAAATACGTGTTGGCTGAGACATTGCTGCATGGCATTGATTACATCCATGCAACGAATATATTCATATAGCATGCATGCTAAAGTCACGTGAAGTACTCAGCTAAGAAATCACTGTATGTCATTGATTACATCCATACAACGAATAGGAAATACGGTTATATAGCAAAAGCTACTAGTGGTATTTCCAAATACTCTGCTAGCATTACGAAATTCTATCTTCTACTGGGTATGATAACCATAAGTACGTTGGCTAAGGAATTACATTATGTCACTGATTACATTGATACAACGAATAGGATATATACCTGCTATATCAATATAGCATGCATGCTACAGACATGATTACATGTATAGCATGTATATTACATGTATAGCATGCATGCTGCAGACACCTTAAATACTCGGCTAAGAAATCGCTTTATGTCATTCATTGTATCCAAAGAATGTAATCAATGTAGTAGTGAATACTATTACATCGTATATTACATTGTATTATGGAATACTCTATTCTCTGCTATTATTACAAAGTATTATGAAAGTCTATCCTACTGGGTATGATCTTGAAATAGTTTTTCAGATGTATTAAATCAACTAGTGCTACTACTATCATTACTATGCAGTGTTATGAAATTCTATCTTCAACTGCCTATGAGATAATCTTAAATAAGTGTTGGCTAAGACATTGCTGAATGGCATTGATTACATCCATGCAACGAATATATTCATATAGAATGCATGCTAAAGTCACGTGAAGTACTCGGCTAAGAAATCACTGTATGTCATTGATTACATCCATACAACGAATAGGAAATACGGTTATATAGCAAAAGCAACTAGTGGTATTTCCAAATTCTCTGCTAGCATTACATAGTATTACGAAATTCTATCTTCTACTGGGTATGATAACCTTAAGTACGTTGGCTAAGGAATTACATTATGTCACTGATTACATCGATACAACAAAAAGGATATATATCCATATAGCATGCATGCTACAACTGCCTAAGAGATAATCTTTAAATACGTGTTGGCTAAGAAATTGCTGTATGGCATTGATTACATCCATACAACGAATGTATTCATATAGCATGCATGCTAAAGTCACGTGAAGTACTCGGCTAAGGAATCACTATATGTCATTGATTACAACGAATAGGAAATACGGTTATATAGCAAAAGCAAGTAGTGGTAGTTCCGAAATCTCTGCTAGCATTACATAGTATTACGAAATTCTATCTTCTACTGCCTATGAGATAAATACGTGTTGGCTAAGACATTGCTGCATGGCATTGATTACATCCATGCAACGAATACATTCATATAGCATGCATGCTAAAGTCACGTGAAGTACTCAGCTAAGAAATCACTGTATGTCATTGATTACATCCATACAACGAATAGGAAATACGGTTATATAGCAAAAGCTACTATTGGTATTTCCAAATACTCTGCTAGCATTACATAGTATTACGAATTTCTATCTGCTACTGGGTATGATAACCTTAAGTACTCATGGGCTAAGGAATTACATTTTGTCACTGATTACATCGATACAACGAATAGGTTATATACCTGCTATATCCATATAGCATGCATGCTACAGACATGATTACATGTATAGCATGTATATTACATGTATAGCATGCATGCTACAGACACCTTAAATACTCGGCTAAGAAATCGCTTTATGTCATTCATTGCATCCAAAGAATGTATTCATTGCATCCAAAGTACGTAATCAATGTAGTAGTGAATACTATTTCATCGTATATTACATTGTATTATGGAATACTCTATTCTCTGTTATTATTACTATTATGAAAGTCTATCCTACTGGGTATGATCTTGAAATAGTTTTTCAGATGCATTAAATCAACTAGTGCTATTACTATCATTACTATGCAGTGTTATGAAATTCTATCTTCTACTGCCTATGAGATAAATACGTGTTGGCTAAGAAATTACTGTATGGCATTGATTACATCCATACAACGAATGTATTCATATAGCATGCATGCTAAAGTCACATGAAGTACTCTGCTAAGGAATCACTATATGACATTGATTACAGCGAATAGGAAATACGGTTATATAGCAAAAGCAACTAGTGGTAGTTCCAAAATCTCTGCTAGCATTACATAGTATTACGAAATTCTATCTTCTACTGCCTATGAGATAAATATGTGTTGGCTAAGATATTGCTGCATGGCATTGATTACATCCATGCAACGAATATATTCATATAGCATGCATGCTAAAGTCACGTAAAGTACTCAGCTAAGAAATCACTGTATGTCATTGATTACATCCATACAACGAATAGGAAATACGGTTATATAGCAAAAGCTACTAGTGGTATTTCCAAATACTCTGCTAGCATTACGAAATTCTATCTTCTACTGGGTATGATAACCATAAGTACGTTGGCTAAGGAATTACATTATGTCACTGATTACATTGATACAACGAATAGGATATATACCTGCTATATCAATATAGCATGCATGCTACAGACATGATTACATGTATAGCATGTATATTACATGTATAGCATGCATGCTGCAGACACCTTAAATACTCGGCTAAGAAATCGCTTTATGTCATTCATTGTATCCAAAGAATGTAATCAATTTTGTAGTGAATACTATTACATCGTATATTACATTGTATTATGGAATACTCTATTCTCTGCTATTATTACAAAGTATTATGAAAGTCTATCCTACTGGGTATGATCTTGAAATAGTTTTTCAGATGTATTAAATCAACTAGTGCTACTACTATCATTACTATGCAGTGTTATGAAATTCTATCTTCAACTGCCTATGAGATAATCTTAAATAAGTGTTGGCTAAGACATTGCTGAATGGCATTGATTACATCCATGCAACGAATATATTCATATAGCATGCATGCTAAAGTCACGTGAAGTACTCGGCTAAGAAATCACTGTATGTCATTGATTACATCCATACAACGAATAGGAAATACGGTTATATAGCAAAAGCAACTAGTGGTATTTCCAAATTCTCTGCTAGCATTACATAGTATTACGAAATTCTATCTTCTACTGGGTATGATAACCTTAAGTACGTTGGCTAAGGAATTACATTATGTCACTGATTACATCGATACAACAAAAAGGATATATATCCATATAGCATGCATGCTACAACTGCCTAAGAGATAATCTTTAAATACGTGTTGGCTAAGAAATTGCTGTATGGCATTGATTACATCCATACAACGAATGTATTCATATAGCATGCATGCTAAAGTCACGTGAAGTACTCGGCTAAGGAATCACTATATGTCATTGATTACAACGAATAGGAAATACGGTTATATAGCAAAAGCAAGTAGTGGTAGTTCCGAAATCTCTGCTAGCATTACATAGTATTACGAAATTCTATCTTCTACTGCCTATGAGATAAATACGTGTTGGCTAAGACATTGCTGCATGGCATTGATTACATCCATGCAACGAATACATTCATATAGCATGCATGCTAAAGTCACGTGAAGTACTCAGCTAAGAAATCACTGTATGTCATTGATTACATCCATACAACGAATAGGAAATACGGTTATATAGCAAAAGCTACTATTGGTATTTCCAAATACTCTGCTAGCATTACATAGTATTACGAATTTCTATCTGCTACTGGGTATGATAACCTTAAGTACTCATGGGCTAAGGAATTACATTATGTCACTGATTACATCGATACAACGAATAGGTTATATACCTGCTATATCCATATAGCATGCATGCTACAGACATGATTACATGTATAGCATGTATATTACATGTATAGCATGCATGCTACAGACCTTAAATACTCGGCTAAGAAATCGCTTTATGTCATTCATTGCATCCAAAGAATGTATTCATTGCATCCAAAGTACGTAATCAATGTAGTAGTGAATACTATTTCATCGTATATTACATTGTATTATGGAATACTCTATTCTCTGTTATTATTACTATTATGAAAGTCTATCCTACTGGGTATGATCTTGAAATAGTTTTTCAGATGCATTAAATCAACTAGTGCTATTACTATCATTACTATGCAGTGTTATGAAATTCTATCTTCTACTGCCTATGAGATAAATACGTGTTGGCTAAGAAATTACTGTATGGCATTGATTACATCCATACAACGAATGTATTCATATAGCATGCATGCTAAAGTCACATGAAGTACTCTGCTAAGGAATCACTATATGACATTGATTACAGCGAATAGGAAATACGGTTATATAGCAAAAGCAACTAGTGGTAGTTCCAAAATCTCTGCTAGCATTACATAGTATTACGAAATTCTATCTTCTACTGCCTATGAGATAAATATGTGTTGGCTAAGATATTGCTGCATGGCATTGATTACATCCATGCAACGAATATATTCATATAGCATGCATGCTAAAGTCACGTAAAGTACTCAGCTAAGAAATCACTGTATGTCATTGATTACATCCATACAACGAATAGGAAATACGGTTATATAGCAAAAGCTACTAGTGGTATTTCCAAAAAACTCTGCTAGCACTACGAAATTCTATCTTCTACTGGGTATGATAACCATAAGTACGTTGGCTAAGGAATTACATTATATCAATGATTACATTGATACAACGAATAGGATATATACCTGCTATATCCATATAGCATGCATGCTACTGACATTGTTACATGTATAGCATGTATATTACATGTATAGCATGCATGCTACAGACACCTTAAATACTCGGCTAAGAAATCGCTTTATGTCATTCATTGCATCCAAAGAATGTATTCATTGCATCCAAAGAACGTAATCAATGTAGTAGTGAATACTACTACATCGTATATTACATTGTATTATGGAATACTCTATTCTCTGTTATTATTACAAAGTATTATGAAAGTCTATCCTACTGGGTATGATCTTGAAATAGTTTTTCAGATGTATTAAATCAACTAGTGCTACTACTATCATTACTATGCAGTGTTATGAAATTCTATCTTCTACTGCCTATGAGATAAATACGTGTTGGCTAAGAAATTACTGTATGGCATTGATTACATCCATACAACGAATGTATTCATATAGCATGCATGCTAAAGTCACATGAAGTACTCTGCTAAGGAATCACTATATGACATTGATTACAACGAATAGGAAATACGGTTATATAGCAAAAGCAACTAGTGGTATTTCCAAAATCTCTGCTAGCATTACATAGTATTACGAAATTCTATCTTCTACTGCCTATGAGATAAATACGTGTTGGCTAAGATATTGCTGCATGGCATTGATTACATCCATGCAACGAATATATTCATATAGCATGCATGCTAAAGTCACGTGAAGTACTCAGCTAAGAAATCACTGTATGTCATTGATTACATCCATACAACGAATAGGAAATACGGTTATATAGCAAAAGCTACTAGTGGTATTTCCAAAAAACTCTGCTAGCATTACGAAATTCAATCTTCTACTTATGGTTATGATAACCATAAGTACGTTGGCTAAGGAATTACATTATATCACTGATTACATTGATACAACGAATAGGATATATACCTGCTATATCCATATAGCATGCATGCTACAGACATGATTACATGTATAGCATGTATATTACATGTATAGCATGCATGCTGCAGACACCTTAAATACTCGGCTAAGAAATCGCTTTATGTCATTCATTGTATCCAAAGAATGTAATCAATGTAGTAGTGAATACTACTACATCGTATATTACATTGTATTATGGAATACTCTATTCTCTGTTATTATTACAAAGTATTATGAAAGTCTAGTATTACGAAATTCTATCTTCTACTGGGTATGATAACCTTAAGTACGTTGGCTAAGGAATTACATTATGTCACTGATTACATCGATACAACGAATAGGATATATACCTGCTATATCCATATACCATGCATGCTACAGACATGATTACATGTATAGCATGTATATTACATGTATAGCATGCATGCTACAGACACCTTAAATACTCGGCTAAGAAATCGCTTTGTCATTCATTGCATCCAAAGAATGTATTGTTTGCATCCAAAGTACGTAATCAATGTAGTAGTGAATACTATTTCATCGTATATTACATTGTATTATGGAATACTCTATTCTCTGTTATTATTACAAAGTATTATGAAAGTCTATCCTACTGGGTATGATCTTGAAATAGTTTTTCAGATGCATTAAATCAACTAGTGCTACTACTATCATTACTATGCAGTGTTATGAAATTCTATCTTCTACTGCCTATGAGATAAATACGTGTTGGCTAAGAAATTACTGTATGGCATTGATTACATCCATACAACGAATGTATTCATATAGCATGCATGCTAAAGTCACATGAAGTACTCTGCTAAGGAATCACTATATGACATTGATTACAGCGAATAGGAAATACGGTTATATAGCAAAAGCAACTAGTGGTAGTTCCAAAATCTCTGCTAGCATTACATAGTATTACGAAATTCTATCTTCTACTGCCTATGAGATAAATATGTGTTGGCTAAGATATTGCTGCATGGCATTGATTACATCCATGCAACGAATATATTCATATAGCATGCATGATAAAGTCACGTAAAGTACTCAGCTAAGAAATCACTGTATGTCATTGATTACATCCATACAACGAATAGGAAATACGGTTATATAGCAAAAGCTACTAGTGGTATTTCCAAAAAACTCTGCTAGCACTACGAAATTCTATCTTCTACTGCGTATGATAACCATAAGTACGTTGGCTAAGGAATTACATTATATCAATGATTACATTGATACAACGAATAGGATATATACCAGCTATATCCATATAGCATGCATGCTACTGACATGATTACATGTATAGCATGTATATTACATGTATAGCATGCATGCTACAGACACCTTAAATACTCGGCTAAGAAATCGCTTTATGTCATTCATTGCATCCAAAGAATGTATTCATTGCATCCAAAGAACGTAATCAATGTAGTAGTGAATACTACTACATCGTATATTACATTGTATTATGGAATACTCTATTCTCTGTTATTATTACAAAGTATTATGAAAGTCTATCCTACTGGGTATGATCTTGAAATAGTTTTTCAGATGTATTAAATCAACTAGTGCTACTACTATCATTACTATGCAGTGTTATGAAATTCTATCTTCTACTGCCTATGAGATAAATACGTGTTGGCTAAGAAATTACTGTATGGCATTGATTACATCCATACAACGAATGTATTCATATAGCATGCATGCTAAAGTCACATGAAGTACTCTGCTAAGGAATCACTATATGTCATTGATTACAACGAATAGGAAATACGGTTATATAGCAAAAGCAACTAGTGGTAGTTCCAAAATCTCTGCTAGCATTACCTAGTATTACGAAATTCTATCTTCTACTGGGTATGATAACCTTAAGTACGTTGGCTAAGGAATTACATTATGTCACTGATTACATCGATACAACGAATAGGATATATACCTGCTATATCCATATACCATGCATGCTACAGACATGATTACATGTATAGCATGTATATTACATGTATAGCATGCATGCTACAGACACCTTAAATACTCGGCTAAGAAATCGCTTTATGTCATTCATTGCATCCAAAGAATGTATTGTTTGCATCCAAAGTACGTAATCAATGTAGTAGTGAATACTATTTCATCGTATATTACATTGTATTATGGAATACTCTATTCTCTGTTATTATTACTAAGTATTATGAAAGTCTATCCTACTGGGTATGATCTTGAAATAGTTTTTCAGATGCATTAAATCAACTAGTGCTACTACTATCATTACTATGCAGTGTTATGAAATTCTATCTTCAACTGCCTAAGAGATAATCTTTAAATACGTGTTGGCTAAGAAATTGTTGTATGGCATTGATTACATCCATACAACGAATGTATTCATATAGCATGCATGCTAAAGTCACGTTAAGTACTCGGCTAAGGAATCACTATATGTCATTGATTACAATAAATAGGAAATACGGTTATATAGCAAAAGCAACTAGTGGTAGTTCCAAAATCTCTGCTAGCATTACATAGTATTACGAAATTCTATCTTCTACTGCCTATGAGATAAATACGTGTTGGCTAAGACACTGCTGCATGGCATTGATTACATCCATGCAACGAATATATTCATATAGCATGCATGCTAAAGTCACGTGAAGTACTCAGCTAAGAAATCACTGTATGTCATTTACATCCATACAACGAATAGGAAATACGGTTATATAGCAAAAGCTACTAGTGGTATTTCCAAAAACTCTGCTAGCATTACGAAATTCTATCTTCTACTGGGTATGATAACCATAAGTACGTTGGCTAAGGAATTACATTATGTCACTGATTACATTGATACAACGAATAGGATATATACCTGCTATATCCATATAGCATGCATGCTACAGACATGATTACATGTATAGCATGTATATTACATGTATAGCATGCATGCTACAGACACCTTAAATACTCGGCTAAGAAATCGCTTTATGTCATTCATTGCATCCAAAGAATGTATTGTTTGCATCCAAAGTACGTAATCAATGTAGTAGTGAATACTATTTCATCGTATATTACATTGTATTATGGAATACTCTATTCTCTGTTATTATTACAAAGTATTATGAAAGTCTATCCTACTGGGTATGATCTTGAAATAGTTTTTCAGATGCATTAAATCAACTAGTGCTACTACTATCATTACTATGCAGTGTTATGAAATTCTATCTTCTACTGCCTATGAGATAAATACGTGTTGGCTAAGAAATTACTGTATGGCATTGATTACATCCATACAACGAATGTATTCATATAGCATGCATGCTAAAGTCACATGAAGTACTCTGCTAAGGAATCACTATATGACATTGATTACAGCGAATAGGAAATACGGTTATATAGCAAAAGCAACTAGTGGTAGTTCCAAAATCTCTGCTAGCATTACATAGTATTACGAAATTCTATCTTCTACTGCCTATGAGATAAATATGTGTTGGCTAAGATATTGCTGCATGGCATTGATTACATCCATGCAACGAATATATTCATATAGCATGCATGCTAAAGTCACGTAAAGTACTCAGCTAAGAAATCACTGTATGTCATTGATTACATCCATACAACGAATAGGAAATACGGTTATATAGCAAAAGCTACTAGTGGTATTTCCAAAAAACTCTGCTAGCACTACGAAATTCTATCTTCTACTGGGCATGATAACCATAAGTACGTTGGCTAAGGAATTACATTATATCAATGATTACATTGATACAACGAATAGGATATATACCTGCTATATCCATATAGCATGCATGCTACTGACATGATTACATGTATAGCATGTATATTACATGTATAGCATGCATGCTGCAGACACCTTAAATACTCGGCTAAGAAATCGCTTTATGTCATTCATTGTATCCAAAGAATGTAATCAATGTAGTAGTGAATACTATTACATCGTATATTACATTGTATTATGGAATACTATATTCTCTGTTATTATTACAAAGTATTATGAAAGTCTATCCTACTGGGTATGATCTTGAAATAGTTTTTCAGATGTATTAAATCAACTAGTGCTACTACTATCATTACTATGCAGTGCAATGAAATTCTATCTTCTACTGCCTATGAGATAAATACGTGTTGGCTAAGAAATTACTGTATGGCATTGATTACATCCATACAACGAATGTATTCATATAGCATGCATGCTAAAGTCACGTGAAGTACTCTGCTAAGGAATCACTATATGTCATTGATTACAACGAATAGGAAATACGGTTATATAGCAAAAGCAACTAGTGGTAGTTCCAAAATCTCTGCTAGCATTACATAGTATTACGAAATTCTATCTTCTACTGGGTATGATAACCTTAAGTACGTTGGCTAAGGAATTACATTATGTCACTGATTACATCGATACAACGAATAGGATATATACCTGCTATATCCATATACCATGCATGCTACAGACATGATTACATGTATAGCATGTATATTACATGTATAGCATGCATGCTACAGACACCTTAAATACTCGGCTAAGAAATCGCTTTATGTCATTCATTGCATCCAAAGAATGTATTGTTTGCATCCAAAGTACGTAATCAATGTAGTAGTGAATACTATTTCATCGTATATTACATTGTATTATGGAATACTCTATTCTCTGTTATTATTACAAAGTATTATGAAAGTCTATCCTACTGGGTATAATCTTGAAATAGTTTTTCAGATGCATTAAATCAACTAGTGCTACTACTATCATTACTATGCAGTGTTATGAAATTCTATCTTCTACTGCCTGTGAGATAAATACGTGTTGGCTAAGAAATTACTGCATGGCATTGATTACATCCATGCAACGAATATATTCATATAGCATGCATGCTAAAGTCACGTGAAGTACTCGGCTAAGAAATCACTGTAATTGATTACATCCATACAACGAATAGGAAGTACGGTTATATAGCAAAAGCAACTAGTGGTATTTCCAAATACTCTGCTAGCATTACATAGTATTACGAAATTCTATCTTCTACTGCGTATGATAACCTTAAGTACTCGTTGGCGAAGGAATTACATTATGTCAGTGATTACATCGATACAACGAATAGGATATATACCTGCTATATCCATATAGCATGCATGCTACTGACATGATTACATGTATAGCATGTATATTACATGTATAGCATGCATGCTACAGACACCTTAAATACTCGGCTAAGAAATCGCTTTATGTCATTCATTGCATCCAAAGAATGTATTCATTGCATCCAAAGAACGTAATCAATGTAGCAGTGAATAATATTACCTCGTATATTACATTGTATTATGGAATACTCTATTCTCTGTTATTATTACAAAGTATTATGAAAGTCTATCCTACTGGGTATGATCTTGAAATAGTTTTTCAGATGCATTAAATCAACTAGTGCTACTACTATCATTACTATGCAGTGTTATGAAATTCTATCTTCTACTGCCTATGAGATAAATACGTGTTGGCTAAGACATTGCTGCATGGCATTGATTACATCCATGCAACGAATATATTCATATAGCATGCATGCTAAAGTCACGTGAAGTACTCGGCTAAGAAATCACTGTAATTGATTACATCCATACAACGAATAGGAAGTACGGTTATATAGCAAAAGCAACTAGTGGTATTTCCAAATACTCTGCTAGCATTGCATAGTATTACGAAATTCTATCTTCTACTGCGTATGATAACCTTAAGTACTCGTTGGCGAAGGAATTACATTATGTCAGTGATTACATCGATACAACGAATAGGATATATACCTGCTATATCCATATAGCATGCATGCTACTGACATGATTACATGTATAGCATGTATATTACATGTATAGCATGCATGCTACAGACACCTTAAATACTCGGCTAAGAAATCGCTTTATGTCATTCATTGCATCCAAAGAATGTATTCATTGCATCCAAAGAACGTAATCAATGTAGCAGTGAATAATATTACAGGTTATCATACCCAGTAGAAGATAGAATTTCGTAATACTATGTAATGCTAGCAGAGTATTTGGAAATACCACTAGTTGCTTTTGCTATATAACCGTACTTCCTATTCATTGTATGGATGTAATCAATTACAATGATTTCTTAGCCGAGTTCTTCACGTGACTTTAGCATGCATGCTATATGAATATATTCGTTGCATGGATGTAATCAATGCCATGCAGCAATGTCTTAGCCAACACGTATTTATCTCATAGGCAGTAGAAGATAGAATTTCATAACACTGCATAGTGATGATAGTAGTAGCACTAGTTGATTTAATGCATCTGAAAAACTATTTCAAGATCATACCCAGTAGGATAGACTTTCATAATACTTTGTAATAATAACAGAGAATAGAGTAATCCATAATACAATGTAATATATGATGTAATAGTATTCACCACTACATTGATCACGTACTTTGCATGCAAACAATACATTCTTTGGATGCAATGAATGACATAAAGCGATTTCTTAGCCGAGTATTTAAGGTGTCTGTAGCATGTATGCTATACATGTAATATACATGTAATCATGTCTGTAGCATGCATGCTATATAGATATAGCAGGTATATATCCTATTCGTTGTATCGATGTAATCAGTGACATAATGTAATTCCTTAGCCAAAGAGTAAAGGTTATCATACTCTGTAGAAGATAGAATTTCGTAATACTATGTAATGCTAGCAGAGAATTTGGAAATACCACTAGCTGCTTTTGCTATATAATCGTATTTTCTATTCGTTGTGTGGATGTAATCAATGACATACAGTGATTCCTTAGCCGAGTACTTCACGTGACTTTAGCATGCATCCTACATGAATACATTCGTTGTATGGATGTAATCAATGCCATACAGCAATTTCTTAGCCAACACGTATTTAAGATTAAATTATAGGCAGTTGAAGATAGAATTACATAACACTGCATAGTAATGATAGTAGTAGCACTAGTTGATTTAATACATCTGAAAAACTATTTCAAGATCATACATACTCGGCTAAGAAATCGCTTTATGTCATTCATTGCATCCAAAGAATGTATTCATTGTATCCAAAGAATGTAATCAATGTAGTTGTGAATACGACTACATCGTATATTACATTGTATTATGGAATACTCTATTCTCTGTTATTATTACAAAGTATTATGAAAGTCTATCCTACTGGGTATGATCTTGAAATAGTTTTAAAGATGTATTAAATCAACTAGTGCTACTACTATCATTACTATGCAGTGTTATGAAATTCTATCTTCAACTGCCTATGAGATAATCTTAAATACGTGTTGGCTAAGTAATTGCTGTATGGCATTGATTACATCCATACAATGAATGTATTCATATAGCATGCATGCTAAAGTCACGTGAAGTACTCGGCTAAGGAATCACTATATGTCATTTATTACAACGAATAGGGAATACGGTCATATAGCAAAAGCAACTAGTGGTATTTCCAAATTCTCTGCTAGCATTACATAGTATTACGAAATTCTATCTTCTACTGGGTATGATAACCTTAAGTACTCGTTGGCTAAGGAATTACATTATGTCAGTGATTACATCGATACAACGAATAGGATATATACCTGCTATATCCATATAGCATGCATGCTATATGAATATATTCGTTGCATGGATGTAATCAATGCCATGCAGCAATGTCTTAGCCAACACGTATTTATCTCATAGGCAGTAGAAGATAGAATTTCATAACACTGCATAGTAATGATAGTAATAGCACTAGTTGATTTAATGCATCTGAAAAACTTTTTCAAGATCATACCCAGTAGGATAGACTTTCATAATACATTGTAATAATAACAGAGAATAGAGTATTCCATAATACAACGTAATATACGATGTAATAGTATTCACTACTACATTGAGTACGTACTTTGGATGCAATGAATACATTCTTTGGATGCAATGAATGACATAAAGCGATTTCTTAGCCGAGTATTTAAGGTGTCTGTAGCATGCATGCTATACATGTAATATACATGCTATACATGTAATCATGTCTGTAGCATGCATGCTATATGGATATAGCAGGTATATATCCTATTCGTTGTACCGATGTAATCAGTGACATAATGTAATTCCTTAGCCAACGAGTACTTAAGGTTATCATACCCAGTAGAAGATAGAATTTCGTAATACTATGTAATGCTAGCAGAGATTTTGGAACTACCACTAGTTGCTTTTGCTATATAACCGTATTTCCTATTCGTTGTAATCAATGACATATAGTGATTCCTTAGCCGAGTACTTCACGTGACTTTTGCATGCATGCTATATGAATACATTCGTTGTATGGATGTAATCAATGCCATACAGCAATTTCTTAGCCAACACGTATTTAAGATTATCTCATAGGCAGTTGAAGATAGAATTTCATAACACTGCATAGTAATGATAGTAGTAGCACTAGTTGATTTAATACATCTGAAAAACTATTTCAAGATCATACCCAGTAGGATAGACTTTCATAATACTTTGTAATAATAACAGAGAATAGAGTATTCCATAATACAATGTAATATACGAAGTAATAGTATTCACTACTACATTGATTACGTTCTTTGGATGCAATGAATACATTCTTTGGATGCAATGAATGACATAATGCGATTTCTTAGCCGAGTATTTAAGGTGTCTGTAGCATGCATGCTATACATGTAATATACATGCTATACATGTAATCATGTCTGTAGCATGCATGCTATATGGATATAGCAGGTATATATCCTATTTGTTGTATCGATGTAATCAGTGACATAATGTAATTCCTTAGCCAATGAGTACATAAGGTTATCAAACGCAGTAGAAGATAGAATTTTGTAATACTATGTAATGCTAGCAGAGTATTTGGAAATACCACGTTGCTTTTGCTATATAACCGTATTTCCTATTTGTTGTATGAATGTAATCAATGACATACAGTGATTTCTTAGCTGAGTACTTCACGTGACTTTAGCATGCATGCTATATGAATATATTTGTTGCATGGATGTAATCTATACCATGCAGCAATGTCTTAGCCAACACGTATTCATCTCATAGGCAGTAGAAGATAGAATTTCGTAATACTATGCAATGCTATCAGAGATTTTGGAACTACCACTAGTTGCTTTTGCTATATAACCGTATTTCCTATTCGTTGTAATCAATGACATATAGTGATTCCTTAGCCTAGTACTTCACGTGACTTTAGCATGCATGCTATATGAATACATTCGTTGTATGGATGTAATCAATGCCATACAGCAATTTCTTAGCCAACACGTATTTAAGATTATCTCATAGGGAGTTGAAGATAGAATTTCATAACACTGCATAGTAATGATAGTAGTAGCACTAGTTGATTTAATACATCTGAAAAACTATTTCAAGATCATACCCAGTAGGATAGACTTTCATAATACTTTGTAATAATAACAGAGAATAGAGTATTCCATAATACAATGTAATATACGATGTAATAGTATTCACTACTACATTGAGTACGTACTTTGGATGCAATGAATACATTCTTTGGATGCAATGAATGACATAAAGCGATTTCTTAGCCGAGTATTTAAGGTGTCTGTAGCATGCATGCTATACATGTAATATACATGCTATACATGTAATCATGTCTGTAGCATGCATGCTATATGGATATAGCAGGTATATATCCTATTCGTTGTACCGATGTAATCAGTGACATAATGTAATTCCTTAGCCAACGAGTACTTAAGGTTATCATACCCAGTAAAAGATAGAATTTCGTAATACTATGTAATGCTAGCAGAGATTTTGGAACTACCACTAGTTGCTTTTGCTATATAACCGTATTTCCTATTCGTTGTAATCAATGACATATAGTGATTCCTTAGCCGAGTACTTCACGTGACTTTTGCATGCATGCTATATGAATACATTCGTTGTATGGATGTAATCAATGCCATACAGCAATTTCTTACACAACACGTATTTAAGATTATCTCATAGGCAGTTGAAGATAGAATTTCATAACACTGCATAGTAATGATAGTAGTAGCACTAGTTGATTTAATACATCTGAAAAACTATTTCAAGATCATACCCAGTAGGACAGACTTTCATAATACTTTGTAATAATAACAGAGAATAGAGTATTCCATAATACAATGTAATATACGAAGTAATAGTGTTCACTACTACATTGATTACGTTCTTTGGATGCAATGAATACATTCTTTGGATGCAATGAATGACATAATGCGATTTCTTAGCCGAGTATTTAAGGTGTCTGTAGCATGCATGCTATACATGTAATATTCATGCTATACATGTAATCATGTCTGTAGCATGCATGCTATATGGATATAGCAGGTATATATCCTATTTGTTGTATCGATGTAATCAGTGACATAATGTAATTCCTTAGCCAATGAGTACTTAAGGTTATCATACGCAGTAGAAGATAGAATTTTGTAATACTATGTAATGCTAGCAGAGTATTTGGAAATACCACTAGTTGCTTTTGCTATATAACCGTATTTCCTATTTGTTGTATGAATGTAATCAATGACATACAGTGATTTCTTAGCTGAGTACTTCACGTGACTTTAGCATGCATGCTATATGAATATATTCGTTGCATGGATGTAATCAATGCCATGCAGCAATGTCTTAGCCAACACGTATTTATCTCATAGGCAGTAGAAGATAGAATTTCGTAATACTATGTAATGCTAGCAGAGATTTTGGAACTACCACTAGTTGCTTTTGCTATATAACCGTATTTCCTATTCGTTGTAATCAATGACATATAGTGATTCCTTAGCCTAGTACTTCACGTGACTTTAGCATGCATGCTATATGAATACATTTGTTGTATGGATGTAATCAATGCCATACAGCAATTTCTTAGCCAACACGTATTTAAGATTATCTCATAGGCAGTTGAAGATAGAATTTCATAACACTGCATAGTAATGATAGTAGTAGCACTAGTTGATTTAATACATCTGAAAAACTATTTCAAGATCATACCCAGTAGGATAGACTTTCATAATACATTGTAATAATAACAGAGAATAGAGTATTCCATAATACAATGTAATATACGATGTAATAGTATTCACTACTACATTGAGTACGTACTTTGGATGCAATGAATACATTCTTTGGATGCAATGAATGACATAAAGCGATTTCTTAGCCGAGTATTTAAGGTGTCTGTAGCATGCATGCTATACATGTAATATACATGCTATACATGTAATCATGTCTGTAGCATGCATGCTATATGGATATAGCAGGTATATATCCTATTCGTTGTATCGATGTAATCAGAGACATAATGTAATTCCTTAGCCAACGAGTATTTAAGGTTATCATACCCAGTAGAAGATAGAATTTCGTAATGCTATGTAATGCTAGCAGAGAATTTGGAAATACCACTAGTTGCTTTTGCTATATAACCATATTTCCTATTCGTTGTATGGATTTAATCAATGACATACAGTGATTTCTTATCCGAGTACTTCACGTGACTTTAGCATGCATGCTATATGAATATATTCGTTGCATGGATGTAATCAATGATGTAATCAATGCCATGCACCAATGTCTTAGCCAACACGTATTTATCTCATAGGCATTATAGAATTTCGTAATACTATGTAATGCTAGCAGAGATTTCGGAACTACCACTATTTGCTTTTGCTATATAACCGTATTTCCTATTCGTTGTAATCAATGACATATAGTGATTCCTTAGCCGAGTACTTCACGTGACTAGCATGTATATGAATACATTCGTTGTATGGATGTAATCAATGCCATACAGCAATTTCTTAGCCAACACGTATTTAAGATTAAATTATAGGCAGTTGAAGATAGAATTACATAACACTGCATAGTAATGATAGTAGTAGCACTAGTTGATTTAATACATCTGAAAAACTATTTCAAGATCATACCCAGTAGGATAGACTTTCATAATACTTTGTAATAATAACAGAGAATAGAGTATTCCATAACACAATGTAATATACGATGTAATAGTATTCACTAGTACATTGATTACGTACTTTGGATGCAATGAATACATTCTTTGGATGCAATGAATGACAAAAAGCGATTTCTTAGCCGAGAATTTAAGGTGTCTGTAGCATGCATGCTATACATGTAATATACATGCTATACATGTAATCATGTCTGTAGCATGCATGCTATATGGATATAGCAGGTATATATCCTATTCGTTGTATCGATGTAATCAGTGACATAATGTAATTCCTTAGCCAACGTACTTATGGTTATCATACCCAGTAGAAGATAGAATTTCGTAATACTATGTAATGCTAGCAGAGTATTTGGAAATACCACTAGTTGCTTTTGCTATATAACCGTATTTCCTATTTGTTGTAATCAATGACATATAGTGATTCCTTAGCCGAGTACTTCACGTGACTTTAGCATGCATGCTATATGAATATATTCGTTGCATGGATGTAATAAATGCCATGCAGCAATGTCTTAGCCAACACGTATTTAAAGATTATCTCTTAGGCAGTTGTAGCATGCATGCTATATGGATATATATCCTTTTTGTTGTATCGATGTAATCAGTGACATAATGCAATTCCTTAGCCAATGAGTACTTAAGGTTATCATACGCAGTAGAAGATAGAATTTCGTAATACTATGTAATGCTAGCAGAGTATTTGGAAATACCACTAGTTGCTTTTGCTATATAACCGTACTTCCTATTCGTTGTATGGATGTAATCAATTACAGTGATTTCTTAGCCCAGTACTTCACATGACATTAGCATGCATGCTATATGAATATATTCGTTGCATGGATGTAATCAATGCCATGCAGCAATGTCTTAGCCAACACGTATTTATCTCATAGGCAGTAGAAGATAGAATTTCATAACACTGCATAGTAATGATAGTAGTAGCACTAGTTGATTTAATGCATCTGAAAAACTATTTCAAGATCATACCCGGTAGGATAGACTTTCATAATACTTAGTAATAATAACAGAGAATAGAGTATTCCATAATACAATGTAATATACGATGAAATAGTATTCACTACTACATTGATTACGTACTTTGGATGCAAACAATACATTCTTTGGATGCAATGAATGACATAAAGCGATTTCTTAGCCAAGTATTTAAGGTGTCTGTAGCATGCATGCTATACATGTAATATACATGCTATACATGTAATCATGTCTGTAGCATGCATGGTATATGGATATAGCAGGTATATATCCTATTCGTTGTATCGATGTAATCAGTGACATAATGTAATTCCTTAGCCAACTTACGTAAGGTTATCATACCCAGTAGAAGATAGAATTTCGTAATACTATGTAATGCTAGCAGAGATTTTGGAACTATCACTAGTTGCTTTTGCTATATAACCGTATTTCCTATTCGTTGTAATCAATGACATATAGTGATTCCTTAGCAGAGTACTTCACGTGACTTTAGCATGCATGCTATATGAATACATTCGTTGTATGGATGTAATCAATGCCATACAGTAATTTCTTAGCCAACACGTATTTATCTCATAGGCAGTAGAAGATAGAATTTCATAACACGGCATAGTAATGATAGTAGTAGCACTAGTTGATTTAATACATCTGAAAAACTATTTCAAGATCATACCCAGTAGGATAGACTTTCATAATACTTTGTAATAATAACAGAGAATAGAGTATTCCATAATACAATGTAATATACGATGTAGTAGTATTCACTACTACATTGATTACATTCTTTGGATACAATGAATGACATAAAGCGATTTCTTAGCCGAGTATTTAAGGTGTCTGCAGCATGCATGCTATACATGTAATATACATGCTATACATGAAATCATGTCTGTAGCATGCATGCTATATGGATATAGCAGGTATATATCCTATTCGTTGTATCAATGTAATCAGTGACATAATGTAATTCCTTAGCCAACGTACTTATGGTTATCATACCCAGTAGAAGATAGAATTTCGTAATGCTAGCAGAGTATTTGGAAATACCACTAGTAGCTTTTGCTATATAACCGTATTTCCTATTCGTTGTATGGATGTAATCAATGACATACAGTGATTTCTTAGCTGAGTACTTCACGTGACTTTAGCATGCATGCTATATGAATATATTCGTTGCATGGATGTAATCAATGCCATGCAGCAATGTCTTAGCCAACAAGTATTTATCTCATAGGCAGTAGAAGATAGAATTTCGTAATACTATGTAATGCTAGCAGAGATTTTGGAACTACCACTAGTTGCTTTTGCTATATAACCGTATTTCCTATTTATTGTAATCAATGAAATATAGTGATTCCTTAGCCGAGTACTTAACGTGACTTTAGCATGCATGCTATATGAATACATTCGTTGTATGGATGTAATCAATGCCATACAACAATTTCTTAGCCAACACGTATTTAAAGATTATCTCTTAGGCAGTTGAAGATAGAATTTCATAACACTGCATAGTAATGATAGTAGTAGCACTAGTTGATTTAATACATCTGAAAAACTATTTCAAGATCATACCCAGTAGGATAGACTTTCATAATACTCTGTAATAATAACAGAGAATAGAGTATTCCATAATACAATGTAATATACGATGTAATAGTATTCACTACTACATTGATTACGTACTTTGGATGCAATGAATACATTCTTTGGATACAATGAATGACAAAAAGCGATTTCTTAGCCGAGAATTTAAGGTGTCTGTAGCATGCATGCTATACATGTAATATACATGCTATACATGTAATCATGTCTGTAGCATGCATGATATATGGATATAGCAGGTATATATCCTATTCGTTCGATCGATGTAATCAGTGACATAATGTAATTCCTTAGCCAATGAGTACTTCAGGTTATCATACGCAGTAGAAGATAGAATTTCGTAATACTATGTAATGCTAGCAGAGAATTTGGAAATACCACTAATTGCTTTTGCTATATAACCGTATTTCCTATTCGTTGTAATCAATGTCATATAGTGATTCCTTAGCAGAGTACTTCATGTGACTTTAGCATGCATGCTATATGAATACATTCGTTGTATGGATGTAATCAATGCCATACAGTAATTTCTTAGCCAACACGTATTTATCTCATAGGCAGTAGAAGATAGAATTTCATAGCACTGCATAGTAATGATAGTAGTAGCACTAGTTGATTTAATGCATCTGAAAAACTATTTCAAGATCATACCCAGTAGGATAGACTTTCTTAATACTTTGTAATAATAACAGAGAATAGAGTATTCCATAATACAATGTAATATACGATGTAATATTATTCACTACTACATTGATTACGTTCTTTGGATGCAATGAATACATTCTTTGGATGCAATGAATGACATAAAGCGATTTCTTAGCCGAGTATTTAAGGTGTCTATAGCATGCATGCTATACATGTAATATACATGCTATACATGTAATCATGTCAGTAGCATGCATGCTATATGGATATAGCAGGTATATATCCTATTCGTTGTATCGATGTAATCACTGACATAATGTAATTCCTTAGCCAATGAGTACTTAAGGTTATCATACGCAGTAGAAGATAGAATTTCGTAATACTATGTAATGCTACCAGAGTATTTGGAAATACCACTAGTTGCTTTTGCTATATAACCGTACTTCCTATTCGTTGTATGGATGTAATCAATTACAGTGATTCCTTAGCCGAGTACTTCACGTGACTTTAGCATGCATGCTATATGAATATATTCGTTGCATGGATGTAATCAATGCCATGCAGCAATGTGTTAGCCAACACGTATTTATCTCATAGGCAGTAGAAGATAGAATTTCATAACACTGCATAGTAATGGTAGTAGTAGCACTAGTTGATTTAATGCATCTGAAAAACTATTTCAAGATCATACCCAGTAGGATAGACTTTCATAATACTTTGTAATAATAACAGAGAATAGAGTATTCCATAATACAATGTAATATACGATGAAATAGTATTCACTACTACATTGATTACGTACTTTGGATGCAAACAATACATTCTTTGGATGCAATGAATGACATAAAGCGATTTCTTAGCCGAGTATTTAAGGTGTCTGTAGCATGCATGCTATACATGTAATATACATGCTATACATGTAATCATGTCTGTAGCATGCATGCTATATGGATATAGCAGGTATATATCCTATTCGTTGTATCGATGTAATCAGTGACATAATGTAATTCCTTAGCCAACGTACTTAAGGTTATCATACCCAGTAGAAGATAGAATTTCGTAATACTATGTAATGCTAGCAGAGATTTTGGAACTACCCTAGTTGCTTTTGCTATATAACCGTATTTCCTATTCGTTGTAATCAATGACATATAGTGATTCCTTAGCAGAGTACTTCACGTGACTTTAGCATGCATGCTATATGAATACATTCGTTGTATGGATGTAATCAATGCCATACAGTAATTTCTTAGCCAACACGTATTTATCTCATAGGCAGTAGAAGATAGAATTTCATAACACGGCATAGTAATGATAGTAGTAGCACTAGTTGATTTAATACATCTGAAAAACTATTTCAAGATCATACCCAGTAGGATAGACTTTCATAATACTTTGTAATAATAACAGAGAATAGAGTATTCCATAATACAATGTAATATACGATGTAGTAGTATTCACTACTACATTGATTACATTCTTTGGATACAATGAATGACATAAAGCGATTTCTTAGCCGAGTATTTAAGGTGTCTGCAGCATGCATGCTATACATGTAATATACATGCTATACATGAAATCATGTCTGTAGCATGCATGCTATATGGATATAGCAGGTATATATCCTATTCGTTGTATCAATGTAATCAGTGACATAATGTAATTCCTTAGCCAACGTACTTATGGTTATCATACCCAGTAGAAGATAGAATTTCGTAATGCTAGCAGAGTATTTGGAAATACCACTAGTAGCTTTTGCTATATAACCGTATTTCCTATTCGTTGTATGGATGTAATCAATGACATACAGTGATTTCTTAGCTGAGTACTTCACGTGACTTTAGCATGCATGCTATATGAATATATTCGTTGCATGGATGTAATCAATGCCATGCAGCAATGTCTTAGCCAACAAGTATTTATCTCATAGGCAGTAGAAGATAGAATTTCGTAATACTATGTAATGCTAGCAGAGATTTTGGAACTACCACTAGTTGCTTTTGCTATATAACCGTATTTCCTATTTATTGTAATCAATGAAATATAGTGATTCCTTAGCCGAGTACTTAACGTGACTTTAGCATGCATGCTATATGAATACATTCGTTGTATGGATGTAATCAATGCCATACAACAATTTCTTAGCCAACACGTATTTAAAGATTATCTCTTAGGCAGTTGAAGATAGAATTTCATAACACTGCATAGTAATGATAGTAGTAGCACTAGTTGATTTAATACATCTGAAAAACTATTTCAAGATCATACCCAGTAGGATAGACTTTCATAATACTCTGTAATAATAACAGAGAATAGAGTATTCCATAATACAATGTAATATACGATGTAATAGTATTCACTACTACATTGATTACGTACTTTGGATGCAATGAATACATTCTTTGGATACAATGAATGACAAAAAGCGATTTCTTAGCCGAGAATTTAAGGTGTCTGTAGCATGCATGCTATACATGTAATATACATGCTATACATGTAATCATGTCTGTAGCATGCATGATATATGGATATAGCAGGTATATATCCTATTCGTTGGATCGATGTAATCAGTGACATAATGTAATTCCTTAGCCAATGAGTACTTCAGGTTATCATACGCAGTAGAAGATAGAATTTCGTAATACTATGTAATGCTAGCAGAGAATTTGGAAATACCACTAATTGCTTTTGCTATATAACCGTATTTCCTATTCGTTGTATGGATGTAATCAATGACATACAGTGATTTCTTAGCTGAGTACTTCACGTGACTTTAGCATGCATGCTATATGAATATATTCGTTGCATGGATGTAATCAATGCCATGCAGCAATGTCTTAGCCAACAAGTATTTATCTCATAGGCAGTAGAAGATAGAATTTCGTAATACTATGTAATGCTAGCAGAGATTTTGGAACTACCACTAGTTGCTTTTGCTATATAACCGTATTTCCTATTTATTGTAATCAATGAAATATAGTGATTCCTTAGCCGAGTACTTAACGTGACTTTAGCATGCATGCTATATGAATAAATTCGTTGTATGGATGTAATCAATGCCATACAACAATTTCTTAGCCAACACGTATTTAAAGATTATCTCTTAGGCAGTTGAAGATAGAATTTCATAACACTGCATAGTAATGATAGTAGTAGCACTAGTTGATTTAATACATCTGAAAAACTATTTCAAGATCATACCCAGTAGGATAGACTTTCATAATACTCTGTAATAATAACAGAGAATAGAGTATTCCATAATACAATGTAATATACGATGTAATAGTATTCACTACTACATTGATTACGTACTTTGGATGCAATGAATACATTCTTTGGATACAATGAATGACAAAAAGCGATTTCTTAGCCGAGAATTTAAGGTGTCTGTAGCATGCATGCTATACATGTAATATACATGCTATACATGTAATCATGTCTGTAGCATGCATGATATATGGATATAGCAGGTATATATCCTATTCGTTGGATCGATGTAATCAGTGACATAATGTAATTCCTTAGCCAATGAGTACTTCAGGTTATCATACGCAGTAGAAGATAGAATTTCGTAATACTATGTAATGCTAGCAGAGAATTTGGAAATACCACTAATTGCTTTTGCTATATAACCGTATTTCCTATTCGTTGTAATCAATGTCATATAGTGATTCCTTAGCAGAGTACTTCATGTGACTTTAGCATGCATGCTATATGAATACATTCGTTGTATGGATGTAATCAATGCCATACAGTAATTTCTTAGCCAACACGTATTTATCTCATAGGCAGTAGAAGATAGAATTTCATAGCACTGCATAGTAATGATAGTAGTAGCACTAGTTGATTTAATGCATCTGAAAAACTATTTCAAGATCATACCCAGTAGGATAGACTTTCTTAATACTTTGTAATAATAACAGAGAATAGAGTATTCCATAATACAATGTAATATACGATGTAATATTATTCACTACTACATTGATTACGTTCTTTGGATGCAATGAATACATTCTTTGGATGCAATGAATGACATAAAGCGATTTCTTAGCCGAGTATTTAAGGTGTCTGTAGCATGCATGCTATACATGTAATATACATGCTATACATGTAATCATGTCAGTAGCATGCATGCTATATGGATATAGCAGGTATATATCCTATTCGTTGTATCGATGTAATCACTGACATAATGTAATTCCTTAGCCAATGAGTACTTAAGGTTATCATACGCAGTAGAAGATAGAATTTCGTAATACTATGTAATGCTACCAGAGTATTTGGAAATACCACTAGTTGCTTTTGCTATATAACCGTACTTCCTATTCGTTGTATGGATGTAATCAATTACAGTGATTCCTTAGCCGAGTACTTCACGTGACTTTAGCATGCATGCTATATGAATATATTCGTTGCATGGATGTAATCAATGCCATGCAGCAATGTGTTAGCCAACACGTATTTATCTCATAGGCAGTAGAAGATAGAATTTCATAACACTGCATAGTAATGGTAGTAGTAGCACTAGTTGATTTAATGCATCTGAAAAACTATTTCAAGATCATACCCAGTAGGATAGACTTTCATAATACTTTGTAATAATAACAGAGAATAGAGTATTCCATAATACAATGTAATATACGATGAAATAGTATTCACTACTACATTGATTACGTACTTTGGATGCAAACAATACATTCTTTGGATGCAATGAATGACATAAAGCGATTTCTTAGCCGAGTATTTAAGGTGTCTGTAGCATGCATGCTATACATGTAATATACATGCTATACATGTAATCATGTCTGTAGCATGCATGCTATATGGATATAGCAGGTATATATCCTATTCGTTGTATCGATGTAATCAGTGACATAATGTAATTCCTTAGCCAACGTACTTAAGGTTATCATACCCAGTAGAAGATAGAATTTCGTAATACTATGTAATGCTAGCAGAGATTTTGGAACTACCCTAGTTGCTTTTGCTATATAACCGTATTTCCTATTCGTTGTAATCAATGACATATTGTGATTCCTTAGCAGAGTACTTCACGTGACTTTAGCATGCATGCTATATGAATACATTCGTTGTATGGATGTAATCAATGCCATACAGTAATTTCTTAGCCAACACGTATTTATCTCATAGGCAGTAGAAGATAGAATTTCATAACACGGCATAGTAATGATAGTAGTAGCACTAGTTGATTTAATACATCTGAAAAACTATTTCAAGATCATACCCAGTAGGATAGACTTTCATAATACTTTGTAATAATAACAGAGAATAGAGTATTCCATAATACAATGTAATATACGATGTAGTAGTATTCACTACTACATTGATTACATTCTTTGGATACAATGAATGACATAAAGCGATTTCTTAGTCGAGTATTTAAGGTGTCTGCAGCATGCATGCTATACATGTAATATACATGCTATACATGAAATCATGTCTGTAGCATGCATGCTATATGGATATAGCAGGTATATATCCTATTCGTTGTATCAATGTAATCAGTGACATAATGTAATTCCTTAGCCAACGTACTTATGGTTATCATACCCAGTAGAAGATAGAATTTCGTAATGCTAGCAGAGTATTTGGAAATACCACTAGTAGCTTTTGCTATATAACCGTATTTCCTATTCGTTGTATGGATGTAATCAATGACATACAGTGATTTCTTAGCTGAGTACTTCACGTGACTTTAGCATGCATGCTATATGAATATATTCGTTGCATGGATGTAATCAATGCCATGCAGCAATGTCTTAGCCAACAAGTATTTATCTCATAGGCAGTAGAAGATAGAATTTCGTAATACTATGTAATGCTAGCAGAGATTTTGGAACTACCACTAGTTGCTTTTGCTATATAACCGTATTTCCTATTTATTGTAATCAATGAAATATAGTGATTCCTTAGCCGAGTACTTAACGTGACTTTAGCATGCATGCTATATGAATACATTCGTTGTATGGATGTAATCAATGCCATACAACAATTTCTTAGCCAACACGTATTTAAAGATTATCTCTTAGGCAGTTGAAGATAGAATTTCATAACACTGCATAGTAATGATAGTAGTAGCACTAGTTGATTTAATACATCTGAAAAACTATTTCAAGATCATACCCAGTAGGATAGACTTTCATAATACTCTGTAATAATAACAGAGAATAGAGTATTCCATAATACAATGTAATATACGATGTAATAGTATTCACTACTACATTGATTACGTACTTTGGATGCAATGAATACATTCTTTGGATACAATGAATGACAAAAAGCGATTTCTTAGCCGAGAATTTAAGGTGTCTGTAGCATGCATGCTATACATGTAATATACATGCTATACATGTAATCATGTCTGTAGCATGCATGATATATGGATATAGCAGGTATATATCCTATTCGTTGGATCGATGTAATCAGTGACATAATGTAATTCCTTAGCCAATGAGTACTTCAGGTTATCATACGCAGTAGAAGATAGAATTTCGTAATACTATGTAATGCTAGCAGAGAATTTGGAAATACCACTAATTGCTTTTGCTATATAACCGTATTTCCTATTCGTTGTAATCAATGTCATATAGTGATTCCTTAGCAGAGTACTTCATGTGACTTTAGCATGCATGCTATATGAATACATTCGTTGTATGGATGTAATCAATGCCATACAGTAATTTCTTAGCCAACACGTATTTATCTCATAGGCAGTAGAAGATAGAATTTCATAGCACTGCATAGTAATGATAGTAGTAGCACTAGTTGATTTAATGCATCTGAAAAACTATTTCAAGATCATACCCAGTAGGATAGACTTTCTTAATACTTTGTAATAATAACAGAGAATAGAGTATTCCATAATACAATGTAATATACGATGTAATATTATTCACTACTACATTGATTACGTTCTTTGGATGCAATGAATACATTCTTTGGATGCAATGAATGACATAAAGCGATTTCTTAGCCGAGTATTTAAGGTGTCTGTAGCATGCATGCTATACATGTAATATACATGCTATACATGTAATCATGTCAGTAGCATGCATGCTATATGGATATAGCAGGTATATATCCTATTCGTTGTATCGATGTAATCACTGACATAATGTAATTCCTTAGCCAATGAGTACTTAAGGTTATCATACGCAGTAGAAGATAGAATTTCGTAATACTATGTAATGCTACCAGAGTATTTGGAAATACCACTAGTTGCTTTTGCTATATAACCGTACTTCCTATTCGTTGTATGGATGTAATCAATTACAGTGATTCCTTAGCCGAGTACTTCACGTGACTTTAGCATGCATGCTATATGAATATATTCGTTGCATGGATGTAATCAATGCCATGCAGCAATGTGTTAGCCAACACGTATTTATCTCATAGGCAGTAGAAGATAGAATTTCATAACACTGCATAGTAATGGTAGTAGTAGCACTAGTTGATTTAATGCATCTGAAAAACTATTTCAAGATCATACCCAGTAGGATAGACTTTCATAATACTTTGTAATAATAACAGAGAATAGAGTATTCCATAATACAATGTAATATACGATGAAATAGTATTCACTACTACATTGATTACGTACTTTGGATGCAAACAATACATTCTTTGGATGCAATGAATGACATAAAGCGATTTCTTAGCCGAGTAATTAAGGTGTCTGTAGCATGCATGCTATACATGTAATATACATGCTATACATGTAATCATGTCTGTAGCATGCATGCTATATGGATATAGCAGGTATATATCCTATTCGTTGTATCGATGTAATCAGTGACATAATGTAATTCCTTAGCCAACGTACTTAAGGTTATCATACCCAGTAGAAGATAGAATTTCGTAATACTATGTAATGCTAGCAGAGATTTTGGAACTACCCTAGTTGCTTTTGCTATATAACCGTATTTCCTATTCGTTGTAATCAATGACATATAGTGATTCCTTAGCAGAGTACTTCACGTGACTTTAGCATGCATGCTATATGAATACATTCGTTGTATGGATGTAATCAATGCCATACAGTAATTTCTTAGCCAACACGTATTTATCTCATAGGCAGTAGAAGATAGAATTTCATAACACTGCATAGTAATGATAGTAGTAGCACTAGTTGATTTAATGCATCTGAAAAATTATTTCAAGATCATACCCAGTAGGATAGACTTTCTTAATACTTTGTAATAATAACAGAGAATAGAGTATTCCATAATACAATGTAATATACGATGTAATAGTATTCACTACTACATTGATTACGTTCTTTGGATGCAATGAATACATTCTTTGGATGCAATGAATGACATAAAGCGATTTCTTAGCCGAGTATGTATGATCTTGAAATAGTTTTTCAGATGTATTAAATCAATTAGTGCTACTACTATCATTACTATGCAGTGTAATGTAATTCTATCTTCAACTGCCTATAATTTAATCTTAAATACGTGTTGGCTAAGAAATTGCTGTATGGCATTGATTACATCCATACAACGAATGTATTCATATAGCATGCATGCTAATGTCACGTGAAGTACTCGGCTAAGGAATCACTATATGTCATTGATTACAACGAATAGGAAATACGGTTATATAGCAAAAGCAACTAGTGGTAGTTCCAAAATCTCTGCTAGCATTGCATAGTATTACGAAATTCTATCTTCAACTGCCTATGAGATAAATACGTGTTGGCTAAGACATTGCTGCATGGCATTGATTACATCCATGCAACGAATATATTCATATAGCATGCATGCTAAAGTCACGTGAAGTACTCGGCTAAGAAATCACTGTATGTCATTGATTACATCCATACAACGAATAGAAAATACGATTATATAGCAAAAGCAGCTAGTGGTATTTCCAAATTCTCTGCTAGCATTACATAGTATTACGAAATTCTATCTTCTACAGAGTATGATAACCTTAAGTACTCTTTGTCTAAGGAATTACATTATGTCACTGATTACATCGATACAACGAATAGGATATATACCTGCTATATCTATATAGAATGCATGCTACAGACATGATTACATGTATATTACATGTATAGCATGCATGCTACAGACACCTTAAATACTCGGTTAAGAAATCGCTTTATGCCATTCATTGCATCAAAAGAATGTATTCATTGCATCCAAAGTACGTAATCAATGTAGTAGTGAATACTACTACATCGTATATTACATTGTATTATGGAATACTCTATTCTCTGTTATTATTACAAAGTTTTATGAAAGTCTATCCTACTGGGTATGTTCTTGAAATAGTTTTTCAGATGTATTAAATCAACTAGTGCTACTACTATCATTACTATGCAGTGTTATGTAATTCTATCTTCAACTGCCTATAATTTAATCTTAAATACGTGTTGGCTAAGAAATTGCTGTATGGCATTGATTACATCCATACAACGAATGTATTCATATAGCATGCATGCTAAAGTCACATGAAGTCCTCGGCTAAGGAATCACTATATGTCATTGATTACAACGAATAAGAAATACGGTTATATAGCAAAAGCAACTATCGGTAGTTCCAAAATCTCTGCTAGCATTGCATAGTATTACGAAATTCTATCTTCTACTGCCTATGAGATAAATACGTGTTGGCTAAGACATTGCTGCATGGATATATACCTGCTATATCCATATAGCATGCATGCTACAGACACGATTAAACACTCGGTTAAGAAATCGCTTTATGTCATTCATTGCATCCAAAGAATGTATTCATTGCATCCAAAGAACGTAATCAATGTACTAGTGAATACTACTACATCGTATATTACATTGTATTATGGAATACTCTATTCTCTGTTATTATTACAAAGTTTTATGAAAGTCTATCCTACTGGGTATGATCTTGATATAGTTTTTCAGATGTATTAAATCAACTAGTGCTACTACTATCATTACTATGCAGTGTTATGTAATTCTATCTTCAACTGCCTATAATTTAATCTTAAATACGTGTTGGCTAAGAAATTGCTGTATGGCATTGATTACATCCATACAACGAATGTATTCATATAGCATGCATGCTAAAGTCACATGAAGTACTCGGCTAAGGAATCACTATATGTCATTGATTACAACGAATAGGAAATACGGTTATATAGCAAAAGCAACTAGTGGTAGTTCCAAAATCTCTGCTAGCATTGCATAGTATTACGAAATTCTATCTTCTACTGCCTATGAGATAAATACGTGTTGGCTAAGACATTGCTGCATGGCATTTATTACATCCATGCAACGAATACATTCATATAGCATGCATGCTAAAGTCATGTGAAGTACTCGGCTAAGGAATCACTATATGTCATTGATTACAACAAATAGGAAATACGGTTATATAGCAAAAGCTACTAGTGGTATTTCCAAATTCTCTGCTAGCATTACATAGTATTACGAAATTCTATCTTCTACTGGGTATGATAACCATAAGTACGTTGGCTAAGGAATTACATTATGTCACTGATTACATCGATACAACGAATAGGATATATACCTGCTATATCCATATAGCATGCATGCTACAGACATGATTACATGTTTAGCATGTATATTACATGTATAGCATGCATGCTACAGACACCTTAAATTCTCGGCTAAGAAATCGCTTTTTGTCATTCATTGCATCCAAAGAATGTATTCATTACATCCAAAGTACGTAATCAATGTAGTAGTGAATACTATTACATCGTATATTACATTGTGTTATGGAATACTCTATTCTCTGTTATTATTACAAAGTATTATGAAAGTCTATCCTACTGGGTATGATCTTGAAATAGTTTTTCAGATGTATTAAATCAACTAGTGCTACTACTATCATTACTATGCAGTGTTATGTAATTCTATCTTCAACTGCCTATAATTTAATCTTAAATACGTGTTGGCTAAGAAATTGCTGTATGGCATTGATTACAACCATACAACGAATGTATTCATAAACATGCTAGTCATGTGAAGTACTCGGCTAAGGAATCACTATATGTCATTGATTACAACGAATAGGAAATACGGTTATATAGCAAAAGCAAATAGTGGTAGTTCCGAAATCTCTGCTAGCATTACATAGTATTACGAAATTCTATCGTCTAATGCCTATGAGATAAATACGTGTTGGCTAAGACATTGGTGCATGGCATTGATTACATCATTGATTACATCCATGCAACGAATATATTCATATAGCATGCATGCTAAAGTCACGTGAAGTACTCGGATAAGAAATCACTGTATGTCATTGATTAAATCCATACAACGAATAGGAAATACGGTTATATAGCAAAAGCAACTAGTGGTATTTCCAAATTCTCTGCTAGCATTACATAGCATTACAAAATTCTATCTTCTACTGGGTATGATAACCTTAAGTACTCGTTGGCTAAGGAATTACATTATGTCACTGATTACATCGATACAACGAATAGGATATATACCTGCTATATCCATATAGCATGCATGCTACAGACATGATTACATGTATAGCATGTATATTACATGTATAGCATGCATGCTACAGACACCTTAAATACTCGGCTAAGAAATCGCTTTATGTCATTCATTGCATCCAAAGAATGTATTCATTGTATCCAAAGAATGTAATCAATGTAGTAGTGAATACTACTACATCGTATATTACATTGTATTATGGAATACTCTATTCTCTGTTATTATTACAAAGTATTATGAAAGTCTATCCTACTGGGTATGATCTTGAAATAGTTTTTCAGATGTATTAAATCAACTAGTGCTACTACTATCATTACTATGCGGTGTTATGAAATTCTATCTTCAACTGACTAAGCATGTATATTACATGTATAGCATGCATGCTACAGACACCTTAAATTCTCGGCTAAGAAATCGCTTTTTGTCATTCATTGCATCCAAAGAATGTATTCATTGCATCCAAAGTACGTAATCAATGTAGTAGTGAATACTATTACATCGTATATTACATTGTGTTATGGAATACTCTATTCTCTGTTATTATTACAAAGTATTATGAAACTGCCTATGAGATAATCTTAAATACGTGTTGGCTAAGAAATTGCTGTATGGCATTGATTACATCCATACAACGAATGTATTCATATAGCATGCATGCAAAAGTCACGTGAAGTACTCGGCTAAGGAATCACTATATGTCATTGATTACAACGAATAGGAAATACGGTTATATAGCAAAAGCAACTAGTGGTAGTTCCAAAATCTCTGCTAGCATTACATAGTATTACGAAATTCTATCTTCTACTGGGTATGATAACCTTAAGTACTCGTTGGCTAAGGAATTACATTATGTCACTGATTACATCGGTACAACGAATAGGATATATACCTGCTATATCCATATAGCATGCATGCTACAGACATGATTACATGTATAGCATGTATATTACATGTATAGCATGTAATATACATGCTATACATGTACGGTTATATACGGTTATATAGCAAAAGCAACTAGTGGTAGTTCCGAAATCTCTGCTAGCATTACATAGTATTACGAAATTCTATCTTCTACTGCCTATGAGATAAATACGTGTTGGCTAAGACATTGCTGCATGGCATTGATTACATCCTTGCAACGAATATATATATAGGTAAAGGAAGATGGCGGCGGAGTGAGAGCAACTAATTAACGCTCCTCCGATAAGTCTCTACAAAGCCTCTAAAAAAAACCCTTTTTGCAGCCGTTCGAAAGCAGCAAAATATCTTTTTGACCTTGGCAGTTGCCACACTGTGAATTTTCCTAATTGCAGTTATCTGCAGCTGCTGGTTATATCACCGAACTGCTACGGCCTTATCGTTCTGCGGTCTGCGACACAGAAGCCTTTCTTTGCGTGTTAAAACAACAGGATGTTGTTTTATTTGAGCCTACTTCGGCCATTTGTGGAGGAGTCATTGCTTCTTCTTTCTGTTCCTGCTGCCAGTGTTTGCTACCTTGGGCTGCAAGTTTATGCTTAAAACTGTAGACTACAGACCAAACAGGCCTCATCCACTGACAGAGCACCATGCGAGACCAAAGGACGATACTAAAGGCTGCGCAGAGAGTCGCGCTCGGGACGCACGCCGAGGGACCCCGAGGGAGCGCCTGGCAGGCGCCGCACTCCCGGCCGTGGCGGGAGAGCGAGGACATCGGTGCTTCGGTGCTTCCTCTTTAAGATCGGGGCTCTGAATGAAGAACTGGCCTTTGACACCACCCAGTGGCGATCGGACGAACTACAAGGACTTGCTTGAAAAATCGCTCTTTAGCTCCATCTGGTGGCCAAGTGGAGAATATCGACCAATTCTTCCTTTTTCTTTTCCTTCTTTCTGTGGCTTAGCCCTCCTTGGTATTAGGATGGGCTAGTAGATAGGGATAGGGATTATACCCAGAGAGGAGTAGACAGTAGGGAAAAACTCAGCGGTGCTGGGGAGAGAACTGTAAGGGTTGGGAGAACCCCTTGCAGGCGGGATCTCACCCTTGCAGCATAGCCTGTACCCACTAGCTGCGAGTTAGAGTAGGGTGGGGGGAGGGAGGGTTGGGTGGTGATAGTTAAATAGGGTAGGGAGGGTTAGGGTGGGTTAGTGCAGCCAGGTGGGGGAGTAGATAGGATATTAGTGGTTATTCTCTCTGGGGAGCAGGACTATGAAGGGAGGCCCAAACAGGGGGGGGGGGGCTTGTGCTGGGGCCGGGATTCAAACGGTCATGGGCCAGGGGCGTTATGGTCGGGGGAGGAGGTTGGACAAGAGAAGGGGTGGGAGCACTAGTGCCCCGTATAGGGCCCGGCCGTGGAGACACGGCCGGCGTCCTGGGTGTGCTTGATCCCCTTCTAACCTCCGGCCCATCCCCAGGAATGTGAGGGTGGAGGCTAGGGTACAGGGTCCAACATTGGTCTTGTGCAATGCAAGGTCGATTAAGAACAAGGCCTCGACTCTGCAACATTTCATCGCAGAGTCGAAGGCGGACCTTGCTTGCGTGACCGAGACCTGGGTGAGGGAAGGCGAGACAGCGGCCTTGAAAGAACTGGCCCCACCAAGTTACTCGGTCCTTCACCAATCTCGGACCCACAAGAGGGGAGGGGGGTGGCTATTGTGGTCCGGGAGGTCCTCACCCACAGGGCTCTCCCGGCGCCGGAAATCGAGGGGGTGGAGTGTGTCGGTATTGGTTGGGACTCGGTCGAGAGTGTGGCTATCTGGTTGGTATACCGTCCGCCCAACGCGCCGCCAGATGTCCTGCCCCGCCTGCTGGAGGCAGCGGCCGCCTGGGCGTTGCAGTACCCCAGGCTTCTGATCCTGGGTGACTTCAACGTTCACGCGGACGTGCCCTCTCCAGTCCATGGCGGAGACCTGGTGTCATCCATGGCGACACTAGGACTCTCGCAATTTGTTGCTGGGCCCACCCATCACGCCGGCCACACACTCAACTTGATTTTCGGCGCTGGGATAGAAGTGGAGCTGGATACAGCATTAGCTGTGCTGTGGTCAGACCACTACGCCCTGCGGGCCCGGCTCAAGATGCCACCTCCTCCCCAGTTGGGTGGCGGGCGTATTATAGCCCGCCCGCGGAGACTCAGGGATCCAATTGGATTCCGGAATGCTCTGCGGGACCCGATGCCTCCTGGCGACTCACTAGCGGCCTTGGTGGCGGACTGGCAGTCACGCCTATCGGCTGCTATAGAGGAGATCGCCCCTAAACATCCTCTCTGCCCTCGACTCAAACGGGCTCCCTGGTATACCAGGGAGCTCCGGGAGAGGAAAAGGGAAGTCAGACGACTGGAGCGAGTGTGGCGGAAGACTCGCGACGAAGCTACGAGAACATCTCATCGCACGCTTATGAGGGCGTATGAGATGGCGGTCAAAGTGGCAAAACGGGAGTATTTTGCCGCGGAAATCGCTTCCGCAAGCTCTCGCCCGGCCCAACTATTTAGGACAGTTAGAACTCTTACCGCCCTTGAGGGGCGCCAAAATAGTAGTAAATTGGAACTAGGCTGCGAGGCTTTAGCGAGCCATTTTGCGGACAAAGTCTCGTTACTCCGCCGCGCTCTTCCCGCCACAGTTAATACAGTAAATGAACTGGAGACCCGTTGGCCGCCTTTGGAGGTGACGTTCGATGGCTTCAGACGGCTCTCTTTACCCGAAGTGGACAAGTTGCTAGGTTCGGTTAGGGCGACCACTTGCCCCCTTGATCCCTGTCCATCCTGGCTCCTCAAGGGAGGTGGCCAGAGGATAGGAGGCCAGCTCAGGGATATCATCAATCTCTCCCTGGATTCCGGGGAGTTCCCTGGGCAGCTGAAGGGGGCAGTGGTTCACCCTCTCCTGAAAAGATCCACGCTGGACCCGCGGGACCCAGACAGCTACCGCCCGGTGTCGCATTTGGCATTCCTTGGAAGAAACTTCGGCACTCGATCCATATCAGTCTGGCTTCCGACCTGGCCACGGGGTGGAGACGGTGTTGGTCGCCCTGTTGGATGACCTCCGTCGCCAGCTGGATAGAGGCGGGTCGGCAGTGCTGGTTCTTCTGGACCTGTTGGCCACTTTTGACACCGTGGACCACGAACTACTGGTCCACCGCCTCGCCGAAACGGGGATACGTGGCACAGCTTTACGCTGGATACGCTCCTTTCTCCAGGACTGGACCCAGAGGGTAGCAGTGGGAGATGAGCTCTCGTGCCCATACAGACTTCCTTGTGGAGTCCCACAGGGCGCAGTCCTCTCTCCCACATTGTTCAACGTCTTTATGCGCCCTCTGGCCCAGCTGGTGCGGAGTTTTGGGCTGGGTTGCCACCAGTACGCTGATGACACCCAGCTCTATCTCCTCATGGACGGCTGCCCGGACTCTCCCCCGGAACCATTTGCCAGATGTTTGGAAGCGGTGACAGAATGGTTCGAGCAGAGTCGCCTGAAACTCAACCCCTCCAAGACGGAGGTCCTGTGGTTGGGACGTAGGGGTCGGGAACAGGAAGCGCGTTTACCCACCCTGGGAGGGACGCACCTTACCATCGCGTCCCAGGCCAGGAATTTGGGTGTGATCATTGACGCCTCCCTGACCTTGGAGGCGCAGGTCAAAAGAGTAGCGGGCCAGGCATTTTTCCAGCTTCGCCAGGCCCGACTACTAGCGCCCTACCTGTCCCCCGAACACCTAGCCACAGTGATCCATGCAACCGTCACCTCCAGAATAGATTTCTGTAACTCGCACTACGCGGGCCTTCCCTTGTCCTTGGTCCGGAAACTCCAGCTAGTGCAAAACGCAGCTGCCAGGGTCCTCACTGGTACACCTTGGAGGGCTCACATTCAGCCAGTGCTGAGGCAGCTGCACTGGTTGCCAATTGCTGCCCGGATCCGGTTCAAGGTTTTGGTTTTAACCTTCAAGGCTTTACGCGAGTTGGGACCCACATACCTGAGGGACCGCCTATCGCCCTATGCCCCCCGCAGAGCCTTACGTTCTGCGGGAGAAAATCTGCTGGTCGTTCCCGGCCCCAGGGAAGCACGCCTGGCCTCGACCAGGGCCAGGGCCTTTTTGGTCCTGGCCCCTACCTGGTGGAATGAGCTCCCGGGAGAGCTGCGGGCCCTGCAAGATCTTCCATCATTCCGCAGGGCCTGCAAGACGGAGCTCTTCCGCCAGGTTTACGGTTGAGGACGAGGCTAACATCTATGCCCCCCCCCAGGGACCCGGGACCTGGGATTGAGATTGGGGATTAGTACCATCAGTATCCCCTCTCCACCTGCTTGTAGTAGGAGGGGGAGGTTGATTAGCCTATCTTGCCAGGTTAGCTTGCTAACCGATAATGTTATATTGTAATTGTTGCTGAGGGTTTTTAATGGATTTTATTGGGGGTTTTAAAATGTTGTAACCCGCCATGAGCCGTAAGGGAGTGGCGGGCAATAAATCGAAAGTGCTGTATGGCATTGATTACATCCATACAATGAATGTATTCATATAGCATGCATGCTAAAGTCACGTGAAGTACTCGGCTAAGGAATCACTATATGTCATTGATTACAACGAATAGGAAATACGGTTATATAGCAAAAGCAACTAGTGGTAGTTCCGAAATCTCTGCTAGCATTACATAGTATTACGAAATTCTATCTTCTACTGCCTATGAGATAAATACGTGTTGGCTAAGACATTGCTGCATGGCATTGATTACATCCATACAACGAATGTATTCATATAGCATGCATGCTAAAGTCACGTGAAGTACTCGGCTAAGGTATCACTATATGTCATTGATTACAACGAATAGGAAATACGGTTATATAGCAAAAGCTACTAGTGGTATTTCCAAATTCTCTGCTAGCATTACATAGTATTACGAAATTCTATCTTCTACTGGGTATGACAACCTTAAGTACTCGTTGGCTAAGGAATTACATTATGTCACTGATTACATCGATACAACGAATAGGATATATACCTGCTATATCCATATAGCATGCATGCTACAGACATGATTAAATGTATAGCATGTATATTACATGTATAGCATGCATGCTACAGACACCTTAAATACTCGGCTAAGAAATCGCTTTATGTCATTCATTGCATCCAAAGAATGTATTCATTGTATCCAAAGAATGTAATCAATGTAGTAGTGAATACTACTACATCGTATATTACATTGTATTATGGAATTATTCATGTTATTATTACAAAGAATTATGAAAGTCTATCCTACTGGGTATGATCTTGAAATAGTTTTTCAGATGCATTAAATCAACTAGTGCTACTACTATCATTACTATGCAGTGTTATGAAATTCTATCTTCTACTGCCTATGAGATAAATACGTGTTGGCTAAGACATTGCTGCATGGCATTGATTACATCCATGCAACGAATATATTCATATAGCATGCATGCAAAAGTCACGTGAAGTACTCAGCTAAGAAATCACTGTATGTCATTGATTACATCCATACAACTAATAGGAAATACGGTTATATAGCAAAAGCTACTAGTGGTATTTCCAAATACTCTGCTAGCATTACATAGTATTAAGAAATTCTATCTTCTACTGGGTATGATAACCTTAAGTACGTTGGCTAAGGAATTACATTATGTCACTGATTACATCGGTACAACGAATAGGATATATACCTGCTATATCCATATAGCATGCATGCTACAGACATGATTACATGTATAGCATGTATATTACATGTATATAATGCATGCTACAGACACCTTAAATTCTCGGCTAAGAAATCGCTTTTTGTCATTCATTGCATCCAAAGAATGTATTCATTGCATCCAATGTACGTAATCAATTTAGTAGTGAATACTATTACATCGTATATTACATTGTATTATGGAATACTCCATTCTCTGTTATTATTACAAAGTATTATGGAAGTCTATCCTACTGGGTATGATCTTGAAATAGTTTTTCAGATGTATTAAATCAACTAGTGCTACTACTATCATTACTATGCAGTGTTATGAAATTCTATCTTCAACTGCCTAAGAGATAATCTTTAAATACGTGTTGGCTAAGAAATTGCTGTATGGCATTGATTACATCCATACAATGAATGTATTCATATAGCATGCATGCTAAAGTCACGTGAAGTACTCGGCTAAGGAATCACTATATGCCATTGATTACAACGAATAGGAAATACGGTTATATAGCAAAAGCAACTAGTGGTAGTTCCGAAATCTCTGCTAGCATTACATAGTATTACGAAATTCTATCTTCTACTGCCTATGAGATAAATACGTGTTGGCTAAGACATTGCTGCATGGCATGGATTACATCCATACAACGAATGTATTCATATAGCATGCATGCTATAGTCACGTGAAGTACTCGGCTAAGGAATCACTATATGTCATTGATTACAACGAATAGGAAATACGGTTATATAGCAAAAGCTACTAGTGGTATTTCCAAATTCTCTGCTAGCATTACATAGTATTACGAAATTCTATCTTCTACTGGGTATGACAACCTTAAGTACTCGTTGGCTAAGGAATTACATTATGTCACTGATTACATCGATACAACGAATAGGATATATACCTGCTATATCCATATAGCATGCATGCTACAGACATGATTACATGTATAGCATGTATATTACATGTATAGCATGCATGCTACAGACACCTTAAATACTCGGCTAAGAAATCGCTTTATGTCATTCATTGCATCCAAAGAATGCATTCATTGCATCCAAAGAACGTAATCAATGTAGTAGTGAATACTATTACTTCGTATATTACATTGTATTATGGAATACTCTATTCTCTGTTATTATTACAAAGTATTATGAAAGTCTATCCTACTGGGTATGATCTTGAAATAGTTTTTCAGATGTATTAAATGAACAAGTGCTACTACTATCATTACTATGCAGTGTTATGAAATTCTATCTTCAACTGCCTTTGAGATAATCTTAAATACGTGTTGGCTAAGAAATTGCTGTATGGCATTGATTACATTCATACAACGAATGTATTCATATAGCATGCATGCTAGTCACGTGAAGTACTCGGCTAAGGAATCACTATATGTCATTGATTACAACGAATAGGAAATACGGTTATATAGCAAAAGCAACGTTATAAGTCAGACAGTGGGCTTACCTCCATAGAGAAAGTGGAGAGCAACGGACATGACATCACAAAGAGCTCACCTCTGTTGCCTGGAGAGGAAGGGATGCCGCTTACAGGCCTTGTTATGAGGGGGGGGGACTCTAAAAACATTATAAGTCAGACAGTGGGCTTACCTCCATAGAGAAAGTGGAGAGCAACGGACATGACATCACAAAGAGCTCACCTCTGTTGCCTGGAGAGGAAGGGATGCCGTTTACAGGCCTTGTTAAGGAGGGGGGGGGGACTCTAAAAACATTATAAGTTAGACAGTGGGCTTACCTCCATAGAGAAAGTGGAGAGCAACGGACATGACATCACAAAGAGCTCACCTCTGTTGCCTGGAGAGGAAGGGATGCCGCTTACAGGCCTTGTTAAGGAGGGGGGGGGACTCTAAAAACATTATAAGTCAGACAGTGGGCTTACCTCCATAGAGAAAGTGGAGAGCAATGGACATGACATCACAAAGAGCTCACCTCTGTTGCCTGGAGAGGAAGGGATGCCGCTTACAGGCCTTGTTATGGGGGGGGGGACTCTAAAAACGTTATAAGTCAGACAGTGGGCTTACCTCCATAGAGAAAGTGGAGAGCAACGGACATGACATCACAAAGAGCTCACCTCTGTTGCCTGGAGAGGAAGGGATGCCGCTTACAGGCCTTGTTATGAGGGGGGGGACTCTAAAAACATTATAAGTCAGACAGTGGGCTTACCTCCATAGAGAAAGTGGAGAGCAACGGACATGACATCACAAAGAGCTCACCTCTGTTGCCTGGAGAGGAAGGGATGCCGCTTACAGGCCTTGTTAAGGAGGGGGGGGGGACTCTAAAAACATTATAAGTCAGACAGTGGGCGTACCTCCACACAGAAAGTGGAGAGCAACGGACATGACATCACAAAGAGCTCACCTCTGTTGCCTGGAGAGGAAGGGATGCCGCTTACAGGCCTTGTTATGAGGGGGGGGGACTCTAAAAACATTATAAGTCCGACAGTGGGCCTACCTCCATAGAGAAAGTGGAGAGCAACGGACATGACATCACAAAGAGCTCACCTCTGTTGCCTGGAGAGGAAGGGATGCCGCTTACAGGCCTTGTTATGAGGGGGGGGACTCTAAAAACATTATAAATCAGATAGTGGACCTACCTCCATAGAGAAAGTGGAGAGCAACGGACATGACATCACAAAGAGCTCACCTCTGTTGCCTGGAGAGGAAGGGATGCCGCTTACAGGCCTTGTTAAGGAGGGGGGGGGACTCTAAAAACATTATAAGTCAGACAGTGGGCGTACCTCCACACAGAAAGTGGAGAGCAACGGACATGACATCACAAAGAGCTCACCTCTGTTGCCTGGAGAGGAAGGGATGCCGCTTACAGGCCTTGTTATGAGGGGGGGGACTCTAAAAACATTATAAGTCCAACAGTGGGCCTACCTCCATAGAGAAAGTGGAGAGCAACGGACATGACATCACAAAGAGCTCACCTCTGTTGCCTGGAGAGGAAGGGATGCTTCTTACAGGCCTTCTTATGAGGGGGGGGGGACTCTAAAAACATTATAAGTCCGACAGTGGGCCTACCTCCATAGAGAATGTGGAGAGCAACGGACATGACATCACAAAGAGCTCACCTCTGTTGCCTGGAGAGGAAGGGATGCCGCTTACAGGCCTTGTTATGAGGGGGGGGGACTCTAAAAACGTTATAAGTCAGACAGTGGGCTTACCTCCATAGAGAAAGTGGAGAGCAACGGACATGACATCACAAAGAGCTCACCTCTGTTGCCTGGAGAGGAAGGGATGCCGTTTACAGGCCTTGTTAAGGAGGGGGGGGGGACTCTAAAAACATTATAAGTTAGACAGTGGGCTTACCTCCATAGAGAAAGTGGAGAGCAACGGACATGACATCACAAAGAGCTCACCTCTGTTGCCTGGAGAGGAAGAGATGCCGCTTACAGGCCTTGTTAAGGAGGGGGGGGACTCTAAAAACGTTATAAGTCAGACAGTGGGCTTACCTCCATAGAGAAAGTGGAGAGCAACGGACATGACATCACAAAGAGCTCACCTCTGTTGCCTGGAGAGGAAGGGATGCCGCTTACAGGCCTTGTTATGGGGGGGGGACTCTAAAAACGTTATAAGTCAGACAGTGGGCTTACCTCCATAGAGAAAGTGGAGAGCAACGGACATGACATCACAAAGAGCTCACCTCTGTTGCCTGGAGAGGAAAGGATGCCGCTTACAGGCCTTGTTATGAGGGGGGGGACTCTAAAAACATTATAAGTCAGACAGTGGGTTTACCTCCATAGAGAAAGTGGAGAGCAACGGACATGACATCACAAAGAGCTCACCTCTGTTGCCTGGTGAGGAAGGGATGCCGCTTACAGGCCTTGTTATGGGGGGGGGGACTCTAAAAACGTTATGTCAGACAGTGGGCTTACCTCCATAGAGAAAGTGGAGAGCAACGGACATGACATCACAAAGAGCTCACCTCTGTTGCCTGGAGAGGAAGGGATGCCGCTTACAGGCCTTGTTATGGGGGGGAGGGGACTCTAAAAACGTTATAAGTCAGACAGTGGGCTTACCTCCATAGAGAAAGTGGAGAGCAACGGACATGACATCACAAAGAGCTCACCTCTGTTGCCTGGAGAGGAAGGGATGCCGCTTACAGGCCTTGTTATGGGGGGGGGGACTCTAAAAACGTTATAAGTCAGACAGTGGGCTTACCTCCATAGAGAAAGTGGAGAGCAACGGACATAACATCACAAAGAGCTCACCTCTGTTGCCTGGAGAGGAAGGGATGCCGCTTACAGGCCTTGTTATGAGGGGGGGGACTCTAAAAACATTATAAGTCAGACAGTGGGCTTACCTCCACAGAGAAAGTGGAGAGCAACGGACATGACATCACAAAGAGCTCACCTCTGTTGCCTGGAGAGGAAGGGATGCCGCTTACAGGCCTTGTTAAGGAGGGGGGGGGACTCTAAAAACATTATAAGTCAGACAGTGGGCTTACCTCCACAGAGAAAGTGGAGAGCAACGGACATGACATCACAAAGAGCTCACCTCTGTTGCCTGGAGAGGAAGGGATGCCGCTTACAGGCCTTGTTAAGGAGGGGGGGGACTCTAAAAACATTATAAGTCAGACAGTGGGCTTACCTCCACAGAGAAAGTGGAGAGCAACGGACATGACATCACAAAGAGCTCACCTCTGTTGCCTGGAGAGGAAGGGATGCCGTTTACAGGCCTTGTTAAGGAGGGGGGGGACTCTAAAAACATTATAAGTCAGACAGTGGGCTTACCTCCACAGAGAAAGTGGAGAGCAACGGACATGACATCACAAAGAGCTCACCTCTGTTGCCTGGAGAGGAAGGGATGCCGCTTACAGGCCTTGTTAAGGAGGGGGGGTGGACTCTAAAAACATTATAAGTCAGACAGTGGGCTTACCTCCACAGAGAAAGTGGAGAGCAACGGACATGACATCACAAAGAGCTCACCTCTGTTGCCTGGAGAGGAAGGGATGCCGCTTACAGGCCTTGTTAAGGAGGGGGGGTGTTATGAAATTCTATCTTCAACTGCCTATGAGATAATCTTAAATACGTGTTGGCTAAGACATTGCTGTATGGCATTGATTACATCCATACAACGAATGTATTCATATAGCATGCATGCTAAAGTCACGTTAAGTACTCGGCTAAGGAATCACTATATGTCATTGATTACAACGAATAGGAAATACGGTTATATAGCAAAAGCAACTAGTGGTAGTTCCGAAATCTCTGCTAGCATTACATAGTATTACGAAATTCTATCTTCTACTGCCTATGAGATAAATACGTGTTGGCTAAGACATTGCTGCATGGCATTGATTACATCCATTCAACGAATATATTCATATACCATGCATGCTAAAGTCACGTGAAGTACTCAGCTAAGAAATCTCTGTATGACATTGATTACATCCATACAACGAATAGGAAATACGGTTATATAGCAAAAGCTACTAGTGGTATTTCCAAATACTCTGCTAGCATTACATAGTATTACGAAATTCTATCTTCTACTGGGTATGATAACCATAAGTACGTTGGCTAAGGAATTACATTATGTCACTGATTACATCGATACAACGAATAGGATATATACCTGCTATATCCATATAGCATGCATGCTACAGACATGATTACATGTATAGCATGTATATTACATGTATAGCATGCATGCTACAGACACCTTAAATTCTCGGCTAAGAAATCGCTTTTTGTCATTCATTGCATCCAAAGAATGTATTCATTGCATCCAAAGTACGTAATCAATGTACTAGTGAATACTATTACATCGTATATTACATTGTGTTATGGAATACTCTATTCTCTGTTATTATTACAAAGTATTATGAAAGTCTATCCTACTGGGTATGATCTTGAAATAGTTTTTCAGATGTATTAAATCAACTAGTGCTACTACTATCATTACTATGCAGTGTTATGTAATTCTATCTTCAACTGCCTATAATTTAATCTTAAATACGTGTTGGCTAAGAAATTGCTGTATGGCATTGATTACATCCATACAACGAATGTATTCATATACATGCTAGTCACGTGAAGTACTCGGCTAAGGAATCACTATATGTCATTGATTACAACGAATAGGAAATACGGTTATATAGCAAAAGCAAATTGTGGTAGTTCCGAAATCTCTGCTAGCATTACATAGTATTACGAAATTCTATCGTCTAATGCCTATGAGATAATACGTGTTGGCTAAGACATTGGTGCATGGCATTGATTACATCATTGATTACATCCATGCAACGAATATATTCATATAGCATGCATGCTAAAGTCACGTGAAGTACTAGGCTAAGGAATCACTATATGTCATTGATTACAACGAATAGGAAATACGGTTATATAGCAAAAGCAACTAGTGGTAGTTCCAAAATCTCTGCTAGCATTACATAGTATTACGAAATTCTATCTTCTACTGCCTATGAGATAAATACGTGTTGGCTAAGACATTGCTGCATGGCATTGATTACATCCATGCAACGAATATATTCATATAGCATGCATGCTAAAATCACGTGAAGTACTCAGCTAAGAAATCACTGTATGTCATTGATTACATTCATACAACAAATAGGAAATACGGTTATATAGCAAAAGCAACTAGTGGTATTTCCAAATACTCTGCTAGCATTACATAGTATTACAAAATTCTATCTTCTACTGCGTATGATAACCTTAAGTACTCATTGGCTAAGGAATTACATTATGTCACTGATTACATCGATACAACGAATAGGATATATACCTGCTATATCCATATAGCATGCATGCTACAGACATGATTACATGTATAGCATGTATATTACATGTATAGCATGCATGCTACAGACACCTTAAATACTCGGCTAAGAAATCGCATTATGTCATTCATTGCATCCAAAGAATGTATTCATTGCATCCAAAGTACGTAATCAATGTACTAGTGAATACTATTACATCGTATATTACATTGTGTTATGGAATACTCTATTCTCTGTTATTATTACAAAGTATTATGAAAGTCTATCCTACTGGGTATGATCTTGAAATAGTTTTTCAGATGTATTAAATCAACTAGTGCTACTACTATCATTACTATGCAGTGTTATGTAATTCTATCTTCAACTGCCTATAATTTAATCTTAAATACGTGTTGGCTAAGAAATTGCTGTATGGCATTGATTACATCCATACAACGAATGTATTCATATACATGCTAGTCACGTGAAGTACTCGGCTAAGGAATCACTATATGTCATTGATTACAACGAATAGGAAATACGGTTATATAGCAAAAGCAAATTGTGGTAGTTCCGAAATCTCTGCTAGCATTACATAGTATTACGAAATTCTATCTTCTACTGCCTATGAGATAAATACGTGTTGGCTAAGACATTGCTGCATGGCATTGATTACATCCATGCAACGAATATATTCATATAGCATGCATGCTAAAATCACGTGAAGTACTCAGCTAAGAAATCACTGTATGTCATTGATTACATTCATACAACAAATAGGAAATACGGTTATATAGCAAAAGCAACTAGTGGTATTTCCAAATACTCTGCTAGCATTACATAGTATTACAAAATTCTATCTTCTACTGCGTATGATAACCTTAAGTACTCATTGGCTAAGGAATTACATTATGTCACTGATTACATCGATACAACGAATAGGATATATACCTGCTATATCCATATAGCATGCATGCTACAGACATGATTACATGTATAGCATGTATATTACATGTATAGCATGCATGCTACAGACACCTTAAATACTCGGCTAAGAAATCGCATTATGTCATTCATTGCATCCAAAGAATGTATTCATTGCATCCAAAGAACGTAATCAATGTAGTAGTGAATACTATTACTTCGTATATTACATTGTATTATGGAATACTCTATTCTCTGTTATTATTACAAAGTATTATGAAAGTCTATCCTACTGGGTATGATCTTGAAATAGTTTTTCAGATGCATTAAATCAACTAGTGCTATTACTATCATTACTATGCAGTGTTATGAAATTCTATCTTCTACTGCCTATGAGATAAATACGTGTTGGCTAAGACATTGCTGCATGGCATTGATTACATCCATGCAACGAATGTATTCATATAGCATGCATGCAAAAGTCACGTGAAGTACTCGGCTAAGGAATCACTATATGTCATTGATTACAACGAATAGGAAATACGGTTATATAGCAAAAGCAACTAGTGGTAGTTCCGAAATCTCTGCTAGCATTACATAGTATTACGAAATTCTATCTTCTACTGGGTATGATAACCTTAAGTACTCGTTGGCTAAGGAATTACATTATGTCACTGATTACATCGGTACAACGAATAGGATATATACCTGCTATATCCATATAGCATGCATGCTACAGACATGATTACATGTATAGCATGTATATTACATGTATAGCATGCATGCTACAGACACCTTAAATACTCGGCTAAGAAATCGCTTTATGTCATTCATTGCATCCAAAGAATGTATTCATTGCATCCAAAGTACGTACTCAATGTAGTAGTGAATACTATTACATCGTATATTACGTTGTATTATGGAATACTCTATTCTCTGTTATTATTACAATGTATTATGAAAGTCTATCCTACTGGGTATGATCTTGAAAAAGTTTTTCAGATGCATTAAATCAACTAGTGCTACTACTATCATTACTATGCAGTGTTATGAAATTCTATCTTCAACTCCCTATGAGATAAATACGTGTTGGCTAAGACATTGCTGCATGGCATTGATTACATCCATGCAACGAATGTATTCATATAGCATGCATGCAAAAGTCACGTGAAGTACTCGGCTAAGGAATCACTATATGTCATTGATTACATCCATACAACGAATAGGAAATACGGTTATATAGCAAAAGCAACTAGCGGTATTCCCAAATTCTCTGCTAGCATTACATAGTATTACGAAATACTATCTTCTACTAGGTATGATAACCTTAAGTACTCGTTGGCTAAGGAATTACATTATGTCACTGATTACATCGATCCAACGAATAGGATATATACCTGCTATATCCATATAGCATGCATGCTACAGACGATTACATGTATAGCATGTATATTACATGTATAGCATGCATGCTACAGACACCTTAAATACTCGGTTAAGAAATCGCTTTATGTCATTCATTGCATCCAAAGAATGTATTCATTGCACCCAAAGAACGTAATCAATGTAGTAGTGAATACTACTACATCGTATATTACATTGTATTATGGAATACTCTATTCTCTGTTATTATTACAAAGTATTATGAAAGTCTATCCTACTGGGTATGATCTTGAAATAGTTTTTCAGATGTATTAAATCAACTAGTGCTACTACTATCATTACTATGCAGTGTTATGAAATTCTATCTTCAACTGCCTATGAGATAATCTTAAATACATGTTGGCTAAGAAATTGTTGTATGGCATTGATTACATCCATACAACGAATGTATTCATATAGCATGCATGCTAAAGTCACGTGAAGTACTCGGCTAAGAAATCACTGTATGTCATTGATTACATCCATACAACGAATAGGAAATACGGTTATATAGCAAAAGCAACTAGTGGTAGTTCCAAAATCTCTGCTAGCATTACATAGTATTACGAAATTCTATCTTCTACTGGGTATGATAACCTTAAGTACTCGTTGGCTAAGGAATTACATTATGTCAGTGATTACATCGATACAACGAATAGGATATATACCTGCTATATCCATATAGCATGCATGCTACAGACATGATTAAATACTCGGTTAAGAAATCACTTTATGTCATTCATTGCATCCAAAGAATGTATTCATTGCACCCAAAGAACGTAATCAATGTAGTAGTGAATACTACTACATCGTATATTACATTGTATTATGGAATACTCTATTCTCTGTTATTATTACAAAGTTTTATGAAAGTCTATCCTACTGGGTATGATCTTGAAATAGTTTTTCAGATGTATTAAATCAACTAGTGCTACTAGTATCATTACTATGCAGTGTTATGTAATTCTATCTTCAACTGCCTATAATTTAATCTTAAATACGTGTTGGCTAAGAAATTGCTGTATGGCATTGATTACATCCATACAACGAATGTATTCATATAGCATGCATGCTAAAGTCACGTGAAGTACTCGGCTAAGGAATCACTATATGTCATTGATTACAACGAATAGGAAATACGGTTATATAGCAAAAGCAACTAGTGGTAGTTCCAAAATCTCTGCTAGCATTGCATAGTATTACGAAATTCTATCTTCTACTGCCTATGAGATAAATACGTGTTGGCTAAGACATTGCTGCATGGCATTGATTACATCCATGCAACGAATATATTCATATAGCATGCATGTTAAAGTCACGTGAAGTACTCGGCTAAGGAATCACTATAAGTCATTGATTACAACGAATAGGAAATACGGTTATATAGCAAAAGCAACTAGTGGTAGTTCCAAAATCTCTGCTAGCATTGCATAGTATTACGAAATTCTATCTTCTACTGCCTATGAGATAAATACGTGTTGGCTAAGACATTGCTTCATGGCATTGATTACATCCATGCAACGAATATATTCATATAGCATGCACGTTAAAATCACGTGAAGTACTCGGCTAAGGAATCACTATAAGTCATTGATTACAACGAATAGGAAATACGGTTATATAGCAAAAGCAACTAGTGGTAGTTCCAAAATCTCTGCTAGCATTACACAGTATTACGAAATTCTATCTTCTACTGGGTATTACAACCTTAAGTACTCGTTGGCTAAGGAATAACATTATGTCACTGATTACATCGATACAACGAATAGGATATATACCTGCTATATCCATATAGCATGCATGCTACAGACATGATTACATGTATAGCATGTATATTACATGTATAGCATGCATGCTACAGACAACTTAAATACTCGGCTAAGAAATCGCTTTATGTCATTCATTGCATCCAAAGAATGTATTCATTGTATCCAAAGAATGTAATCAATGTAGTTGTGAATACTACTACATCGTATATTACATTGTATTATGGAATACTCTATTCACTGTTATTATTACAAAGTATTATGAAAGTCTATCCTACTGGGTATGATCTTTAAAAAGTTTTTCAGATGCATTAAATCAACTAGTGCTATGTTATGAAATTCTATCTTCTACTGCCTATGAGATAAATACGTGTTGGCTAAGACATTGCTGCATGGCATTGATTACATCCATGCAACGAATATATTCATATAGCATGCATGCTAAAGTCACGTGAAGTACTCGGCTAAGAAATCACTGTATGTCATTGATTACATCCATACAACGAATAGGAAATACGGTTATATAGCAAAAGCAACTAGTGGTAGTTCCAAAATCTCTGCTAGCATTACATAGTATTACGAAATTCTATCTTCTACTGGGTATGATAACCTTAAGTACTCGTTGGCTAAGGAATTACATTATGTCAGTGATTACATCGATACAACGAATAGGATATATACCTGCTATATCCATATAGCATGCATGCTACAGACATGATTAAATACTCGGTTAAGAAATCACTTTATGTCATTCATTGCATCCAAAGAATGTATTCATTGCACCCAAAGAACGTAATCAATGTAGTAGTGAATACTACTACATCGTATATTACATTGTATTATGGAATACTCTATTCTCTGTTATTATTACAAAGTTTTATGAAAGTCTATCCTACTGGGTATGATCTTGAAATAGTTTTTCAGATGTATTAAATCAACTAGTGCTACTAGTATCATTACTATGCAGTGTTATGTAATTCTATCTTCAACTGCCTATAATTTAATCTTAAATACGTGTTGGCTAAGAAATTGCTGTATGGCATTGATTACATCCATACAACGAATGTATTCATATAGCATGCATGCTAAAGTCACGTGAAGTACTCGGCTAAGGAATCACTATATGTCATTGATTACAACGAATAGGAAATACGGTTATATAGCAAAAGCAACTAGTGGTAGTTCCAAAATCTCTGCTAGCATTGCATAGTATTACGAAATTCTATCTTCTACTGCCTATGAGATAAATACGTGTTGGCTAAGACATTGCTGCATGGCATTGATTACATCCATGCAACGAATATATTCATATAGCATGCATGTTAAAGTCACGTGAAGTACTCGGCTAAGGAATCACTATAAGTCATTGATTACAACGAATAGGAAATACGGTTATATAGCAAAAGCAACTAGTGGTAGTTCCAAAATCTCTGCTAGCATTGCATAGTATTACGAAATTCTATCTTCTACTGCCTATGAGATAAATACGTGTTGGCTAAGACATTGCTTCATGGCATTGATTACATCCATGCAACGAATATATTCATATAGCATGCACGTTAAAATCACGTGAAGTACTCGGCTAAGGAATCACTATAAGTCATTGATTACAACGAATAGGAAATACGGTTATATAGCAAAAGCAACTAGTGGTAGTTCCAAAATCTCTGCTAGCATTACACAGTATTACGAAATTCTATCTTCTACTGGGTATTACAACCTTAAGTACTCGTTGGCTAAGGAATAACATTATGTCACTGATTACATCGATACAACGAATAGGATATATACCTGCTATATCCATATAGCATGCATGCTACAGACATGATTACATGTATAGCATGTATATTACATGTATAGCATGCATGCTACAGACAACTTAAATACTCGGCTAAGAAATCGCTTTATGTCATTCATTGCATCCAAAGAATGTATTCATTGTATCCAAAGAATGTAATCAATGTAGTTGTGAATACTACTACATCGTATATTACATTGTATTATGGAATACTCTATTCACTGTTATTATTACAAAGTATTATGAAAGTCTATCCTACTGGGTATGATCTTTAAAAAGTTTTTCAGATGCATTAAATCAACTAGTGCTATGTTATGAAATTCTATCTTCTACTGCCTATGAGATAAATACGTGTTGGCTAAGACATTGCTGCATGGCATTGATTACATCCATGCAACGAATATATTCATATAGCATGCATGCTAAAGTCACGTGAAGTACTCGGCTAAGAAATCACTGTATGTCATTGATTACATCCATACAACGAATAGGAAATACCTTTATATAGCAAAAGCAACTAGTGGTATTTCCAAATTCTCTGCTAGCATTACATAGTATTACGAAATTCTATCTTCTACTGCGTATGATAACCTTAAGTACTCGTTGGCTAAGGAATTACATTTTGTCACTGATTACATCGATACAACGAATAGGATATATACCTGCTATATCCATATAGCATACATGCTACAGACATGATTACATGTATAGCATGTATATTACATGTATAGCATGCATGCTACAGAAACCTTAAATACTCGGCTAAGAAATCGCTTTATGTCATTCATTGCATCCAAAGAATGTATTCATTGCATCCAAAGTACGTAATCGATGTAGTAGTGAATACTATTATATCGTATATTACATTGTATTATGGAATACGCTATATAGCGGCCGCGAATGACCGCGGCCGCCGTTGACGCAGCGGGGGCGCCCAGGAGCAGCGCTGACCCACCTGCGTCAGCAGGCCGCGCCGCGGCGCGTGGGAGAAGGGCGAGGCCGCCGGCCTTAAAAGGCCACGTGTAGGCGGACCCGTCCTCTTTCTCCTTGGACTTCGCGCCTGGACAGCTTGCTGTTCAGGCGCTCCGGGTGAGTGGGCCCAGGCGGGAACGGCGCTTCGGGCGCCTGCCAGCCCTTGTGCTTCCCGGCAGGGGGGAGGGTCGGGAGTCCCTGCGGACCCCGAACGAAAGAAAAAAGGAGAAGAGGAGACGGGGCAGCCGCGAGCGGGCGTGCAGGTCCCGCGGGGGGTGGAGCAGTCGGCGAGATGCCTCGCCGGGCGAAGTTGGCCGCCGCCGAAAGCGGGAGCGGGGCGGCGGTGAGCGAGCCGGGCCGCGGGGAGCAAGGGGCGGAAGACGCCGGGGCTCCTGCCGCGGCACGGGGGTCGAGGAGACGGGCCAGCCCCCAGGAGGGGTCGGGGCGCACCTCGCGGGAGCGGCCTGCCGGATCTCCGGTTCCTTGAAGGCCGAGGAGGGGAGGCCGCAGCCCGGCCAGGCCTCCCGCGTCCCACGAGCAGCGGGAGCGCGGGCGGGCCGGGCAGAGAGGAGGGGCGAGCCGGGCCACTCCGGCCTCGGCCAGCAGTCACGGGGCGGGGTCGGGGGGCTCCGCAGCGGCCCCCAAAGGGGGCCAGGGGCCCGGCATGCGGCGGGGGGCGGGGACCAAGGACAATTCCGGGTCCCCCGCACGTTCCCCAGGCGGCCCGCGGCGGTCGCGGTCGCGGTCACCCGGGGCCTCGCGGGTCTCTGGGAGGGCTGGGAAGCGGGCCAGCGCCCTGAGGGCCAGTTGGGCCTGGGCGTCGGCCATCCCATCGTCCAGGGCCCGCGGCCCCGAGGGGGCCTCCGGGGACTCGGGACCTTCACCCGCGGAGTCTTCGGGGGGGGCCCCTCCCCGGCCCAACCGCGGGGGGTCCGGGGGGGTGGTTCCCCATCAGGGGCGGGGCCGGGGGATGGCAGCCTTTCCCCCCGGTCGCGGGGCCGGCCCGAGAGGGGCGTTGGGGCGTCCCGGTCTTCGGCGTCCAGCTCGAGCTGGGGCGCCCGGCGCAGGCTCGGGGCACCAAGGGACCGGGGCAGGGACGCATACCGGTCCCCTTCCAGTGGGTCGTCCGCGTGCCCTTCCCGGGGTTCGGCCGGGGGAAAGAGGGGCAGGCTGCGGCACAGGCGGCATGGATCCGGACACCGTGGGTCGCGGCTCGATTGGTCGTCTCGATCCACGTCGTCGGGCGGGGCCGTCCCGCGACGCTCGGCAGAATACCGGGCTGGCTTTGAGGAGGCTAAGAAGCTGTACGGGGGCGGCCGGACGCGCCATCGCAGCCCGGCCCGGACGGACACGTCTTTTTCCGGAAGCCCGCCAGGGAGTGCCGATTCCAGGGGCCGATCGTCTCGGGCCGGGCGCGGGGAAAAACGGCGGCGTCAGACGCAGCGGAGGGCACACAAGCGGAGGCGTACGTCGCGGCACAGTCCGCACTCTGGGGAGTCCTCTTCGTGGGAGGAAGGCGATGATACCATCCACGACGGATGGTATTGGATCGAAGGCGCCTACGTCCCGGGGATCCCGCATTGGCTCAAGAACAGGCGGCGGGATATGGTGCGCATGTTGGACGAGGCTGGCATCAGCCGACGGCGTCGGGAACCCCCGGGGCGCTTCCGGGACGGCGAGGCGCCACCGGGGGTCCATCTTCCCATTAAGTTGCGGGAGCGGATCCTTGACGGCTATTACGTCGATTTTTTCGAGTTGGCCAAGTGGCGGCGCAAAGGCGCTGACACGGGAAAAAAGGGGGACAGGGACAAGGCGCAGTCCCAGCCGTGCGAGAGGTCCATGCTCAACTGGCTAAAGGGCTTTTTGGAATTTCAGGCCCTGATATGCGGGGGGTATCCGGAAAGGGGGTGGCACCTCGCCCGATACCTTTTCACCGTCCTGGAGGCCTGGGAGGTGGGGGGCGAAGAGGCCGCCATGGATTATGACAGAGAGTTCAGGGAACTCGCCTCCCACAACGCCGCCACGCGTTGGGATCTCCGGCTGCATGATGCGTGGTTCATGCAGGTGGGGCCCAATGCTCGGCTGCGGAAAGAACGAGGAAAAGGAGGTTCTGCTGGGCCGGCCCGCAAGCTGTCCGGACTGGTATGTTGGGACTACAACAGAGGCGGTTGCAAACGCCGCAGGTGTCGTTTTGAACACCGCTGCGAGTCCTGTGGCGGCGGCCATTCCATGGCTGCTTGCGCCCAGCCGTCTACCTCGCAGCCCTTTCGAGGGACCCGATCCTCCGGGAAGAAGGACGGGGGTTCGGGTCCCACAGCTCCTTCCACTGCTCCAAAATCCGGATGAGGCTACGGACCAGCTCGGTGGGCTGGCTCCGACGCCCGTTCGGCTCCACGTGCTTTTGGCGTGGTTGGAGCATTATCCTGATAGGGAGGCTGCGGCCTACTTGGCGGCTGGATTTACGGAAGGGTTCCGGATTCCCTTCACCGGGGATCGTGTGGCATCCACCAGCGGGAATCTGAGGTCCGCCCGGGAGCTGCCAGACGTCGTTGCCACCAAGTTGGCGAAAGAGAGGGCCGCTGGGAGGATTGCCGGACCTTTCAGCGGACCGCCGCTTCCGAACCTGCGCATTTCCCCGCTGGGCGTAGTGCCAAAAAAGAGTCCAGGGGAGTTCCGGCTCATCCAGCACCTATCTTACCCGAGGGGTGGGTCAGTGAACGACTTCATCCCTGCGGAACTATGCACAGTTAAGTATACACCGTTCGACGCGGCAGTTGCCATGGTTCGCCGGTGCGGTAAGGGGGCGTTGCTCGCTAAGTGTGACGTTCAATCAGCCTTCCGGCTTTTGCCCGTCCACCCGGACGACTTTTGCCTGTTGGGCTTCCGGTTCCTGGAGGGCTGGTATGTGGACAAGGCCATGCCGATGGGGTGCTCCATCGCCTGCGCGGCCTTTGAGGCTTTCAGCTCCTTCCTCGAGTGGGCGGCCAGGACCCGGCGGGGTTCAGGGAGCTGGCACATTACCTGGACGACTTCTTGATGGCGGGCCCGGGGGGCACGGACGCGTGCGCCGTCAGGCTGCGGGCATTTCAATCGGTCATGGCCGAATTGGGAGTGCCTTTGGCTGCAGACAAGACTGAGGGCCCTGCCACCAGGCTCACTTTTTTGGGGGTCGAGCTTGACACGGTGGCGGGGACTTCCCGTCTGCCGCTAGAGAAGGTGGCTTCCTTGCGGGAGCTGATTCAGGGCATACGCGGGCGGCGGAAGTGCGCGTTGCGGGACATCCAGGTGCTACTCGGGCACCTGAACTTCGCCTGCAGGGTGGTTACTCCAGGGAGGGCATTTTGCTTTCGACTATCCTTCGCCACACGGGGGTTGTCCCGCCCCTTCCACCGTCTGCGGATCTCCGCCGAGATGAAGGCGGACTTGGACGTGTGGGAACGTTTCCTGAGTGGCTTTAACGGGGTGGCCATATGGCAGACGCGGTTTGCCCCCGGGGAGCGATTGCAAGTTCGATCGGATGCGGCGGGGGGCCACGGTTTTGGGGTCTACTTAGAAGGGAAGTGGTGCGCGGCAGCGTGGCCAGCCGCCTGGACGGCGGAGGTGCACCGCGACATGACTTTCCTCGAGTTTTTCCCTGTTTTGGTGGCGGTCCGCCTTTGGGGGCCGCAATTGGCCAATCACCGGGTCGAGTTCTTGTGCGACAATCAGGCGGTTGTGCACATAGTCAACAAACAGTCTTCCAGATCTCCCAGGGTAATGCGCTTGGTCCGTGCCTTTGTGTTGTCCTGCTTGGCGCACAATATCTCCTTCCGCGCTAAGCATGTTCCGGGGGTTACCAATGAGCTGGCCGATGCTCTCTCTCGATTTCAGGTCGAGCGGTTCCGGCGTCTCGACCCCGGAGCGGCTGCGGAGTCGGAAGTTTGCCCGCCGGACCTCTGGGAGCTTGGCGCCACCTGATCGTGGAGGGGGTGCTGTCGTCCCTAGCCGAGTCCACTCGGCGGGCCTACCGGCGGGCTGCACAAGACTTTGTGGGATTCGCTCGTCGGTTGGGAGAGTCTTCGAGCTGGCCTATGAGGGAAGGCATGCTGCTCCGGTTCCTGGCGCACCTCAAGGGGACCGGCCTTTCCTGCCGGACACTGCGGGTTGTCTTGGCTGGACTCTCCTTTTGTTCCAAGGCCTTGGGATCCTGGGACCCGGGAAAATCGTTCCTGGCCCGACAGGCGGTGAAGGGTTGGAGGCGGCAGGCGGGACCGCGGACCGACCCCAGGCGTCCCATCACACGGGCCGTCCTGTGCCGAATTATAGAACAATTGCCCGCGGTGGCGAGCTCTGATTTCGAGAGCACCCTGTTTCGGGCGGTTTTTTCGATTGCATACCATGGTGCCTTGAGGAGCGGCGAGATGGTGGCACAGTCTCGCGCCGCACGGCTCTCCACGGGCCTGCTGGTCTCGGACGTGGAACTACTAGATGGTGGAGTACAGTTCCTTGTCCGCCGGTCGAAATGTGACCAAGGGGGCAGGGGGAGCCACGTGTACGTCCCCGCCTCGCGGGGGTCGCTCGATTGCTCGCGACGGGCGGTGGGTGCCTACTTAAAAATCAGGCCCCGGCTGCCCGGGGCGCTGTTCGTACATAAGGATGGGACCTGTCTGTCTCGCTACCAGCTGGTGGCTGTCTTGCGAGCCTTCCTGCGGCGGACTGGGCTCCAGCCTTCCATGTATGGGGGTCACTCCTTCCGCATTGGGGCCGCCACCGAGGCATACTTGGCTGGCGAGCCCCCCGGGGCCATAAAGCGGAGGGGCAGGTGGCGTTCGCAGGCCTATAAGGCGTACATTCGCCCTCAACTTGTGTTTGATTTATGATTTTCCCAGGTGTCCCTTCAGCGGCGGCAGTGGTCCACGTGATGGGCCACAGCATCCCGTTCTGGGCCGGCAGGCACGCACGATCCACCGGGTGGGGACCGCATCTTGGCCTCGAGGGAGTCTGCAGGATCACCTGGTCCGGACGGCGAGGTTTGCGGTGGTCATCTTTGCTGCGGATCGTGGCTGACGATGTACTGCGTTGGGGCGTTCCCGATGTGTTGGTGATTCATCTGGGTGAGTACGACCTACCATCCCTGACTGGTCGCCAGCTGAGCGCAGCCATCGCGGAGGACCTGCAGATCCTGAAGCAGCGGATGCCTCGTACGCTGTTGGTGTGGTCTGACCTGCTGGACCGGTTGAGGTGGCGTGCCGCCAGGCGGCCCGACAGGGTGAACTGTGCCAAGCAAAAGGTCAACAAGGCGGCCTTAAAGACGGTGTTCGCGTTGGGGGGCGTGCATGTCCCGCACCCCAATATAACATTTAGCTCCCCGCTTCATTTTCGGTCCGACGGGGTTCACCTCTCTGAAAGGGGCTGCGACCTCTGGTTGTCCGACGTGCGGGACGTTTTGGTTAAAAATTTTTCCGAGGGTTGGCGGGAACAGGGGCCTGCGGTTCCTGTTCAGTGGCGCGTCATGCAAGGTGGGGAGCCTGTTGGCGGGGAGCCCGGCTGCGCACGGGACTCCCCGGAGTAGGGGGTCTCGCTAAAGAGACCGGCCTGAACCGGGCGCGGCCTACCCGGCTGGGAGGCCAGGGGCCCGGGGCCAAGCGAGAGAGGGAGGGCCCTATGGAGGCGGACGCCTGTGGGGCCCTCAAAGGTCGCTTCCCAGGGACGCCGCGGAGGAAGGCATCCCAACCTCCCGGCTGGGAGTGAGGTGTGGAGCCGGAACGCCGCGGTGATGGGGGTCAGCCGGCCGGCTGACGAGAAAGGGGCTCCCCTACCTGCATGCAGGCCAACCCTCCCGGTTGGAGGGTCTTGGGTTAATAAACGGCTGCGGCCATTTTGTTGCCAAGATTGGGTCTGAGTCGTTACTGGGTTAGTCGCCCCCTGCTAGTCAATCTCTGTTATTATTACAAATTATTATGAAAGTCTATCCTACTGGGTATGATCTTGAAATAGTTTTTCAGATGTATTAAATCAACTAGTGCTACTACTATCCTTACTATGCAGTGTTATGAAATTCTATCTTCTACTGCCTATGAGATAAATACGTGTTGGCTAAGACATTGCTGCATGGCATTGATTACATCCATGCAACGAATATATTCATATAGCATGCATGCTAAAGTCACGTGAAGTACTCGGCTAAGAAATCACTGTATGTCATTGATTACATCGATACAACGAATAGGATATATACCTGCTATATCCATATAGCATGCATGCTACAGACATGATTACATGTATAGCATGTATATTACATGTATATAATGCATGCTACAGACACCTTAAATTCTCGGCTAAGAAATCGCTTTTTGTCATTCATTGCATCCAAAGAATGTATTCATTGCATCCAATGTACGTAATCAATTTAGTAGTGAATACTATTACATCGTATATTACATTGTATTATGGAATACTCCATTCTCTGTTATTATTACAAAGTATTATGGAAGACTATCCTACTGGGTATGATCTTGAAATAGTTTTTCAGATGTATTAAATCAACTAGTGCTACTACTATCATTACTATGCAGTGTTATGAAATTCTATCTTCAACTGCCTAAGAGATAATCTTTAAATACGTGTTGGCTAAGAAATTGCTGTATGGCATTGATTACATCCATGCAACGAATATATTCATATAGCATGCATGCTAAAGTCACGTGAAGTACTCGGCTAAGAAATCACTGTATGTCATTGATTACATCCATACAACGAATAGGAAATACCTTTATATAGCAAAAGCAACTAGTGGTATTTCCAAATTCTCTGCTAGCATTACATAGTATTACGAAATTCTATCTTCTACTGATTATGTCACTGATTACATCGATACAACGAATAGGATATATACCTGCTATATCCATATAGCATGCATGCTACAGACATGATTACATGTATAGCATGTATATTACATGTATATAATGCATGCTACAGACACCTTAAATTCTCGGCTAAGAAATCGCTTTTTGTCATTCATTGCATCCAAAGAATGTATTCATTGCATCCAATGTACGTAATCAATTTAGTAGTGAATACTATTACATCGTATATTACATTGTATTATGGAATACTCCATTCTCTGTTATTATTACAAAGTATTATGGAAGTCTATCCTACTGGGTATGATCTTGAAATAGTTTTTCAGATGTATTAAATCAACTAGTGCTACTACTATCATTACTATGCAGTGTTATGAAATTCTATCTTCAACTGCCTAAGAGATAATCTTTAAATACGTGTTGGCTAAGAAATTGCTGTATGGCATTGATTACATCCATACAATGAATGTATTCATATAGCATGCATGCTAAAGTCACGTGAAGTACTCGGCTAAGGAATCACTATATGTCATTGATTACAACGAATAGGAAATACGGTTATATAGCAAAAGCAACTAGTGGTAATTCCGAAATCTCTGCTAGCATTACATAGTATTACGAAATTCTATCTTCTACTGCCTATGAGATAAATACGTGTTGGCTAAGACATTGCTGCATGGCATTGATTACATCCATACAACGAATGTATTCATATAGCATGCATGCTATAGTCACGTGAAGTACTCGGCTAAGGAATCACTATATGTCATTGATTACAACGAATAGGAAATACGGTTATATAGCAAAAGCTACTAGTGGTATTTCCAAATTCTCTGCTAGCATTACATAGTATTACGAAATTCTATCTTCTACTGGGTATGACAACCTTAAGTACTCGTTGGCTAAGGAATTACATTATGTCACTGATTACATCGATACAACGAATAGGATATATACCTGCTATATCCATATAGCATGCATGCTACAGACATGATTACATGTATAGCATGTATATTACATGTATAGCATGCATGCTACAGACACCTTAAGTACTCGGCTAAGAAATCGCTTTATGTCATTCATTGCATCCAAAGAATGCATTCATTGCATCCAAAGAACGTAATCAATGTAGTAGTGAATACTATTACTTCGTATATTACATTGTATTATGGAATACTCTATTCTCTGTTATTATTACAAAGTATTATGAAAGTCTATCCTACTGGGTATGATCTTGAAATAGTTTTTCAGATGTATTAAATGAACAAGTGCTACTACTATCATTACTATGCAGTGTTATGAAATTCTATCTTCAACTGCCTTTGAGATAATCTTAAATACGTGTTGGCTAAGAAATTGCTGTATGGCATTGATTACATTCATACAACGAATGTATTCATATAGCATGCATGCTAGTCACGTGAAGTACTCGGCTAAGGAATCACTATATGTCATTGATTACAACGAATAGGAAATACGGTTATATAGCAAAAGCAACGTTATAAGTCAGACAGTGGGCTTACCTCCATAGAGAAAGTGGAGAGCAACGGACATGACATCACAAAGAGCTCACCTCTGTTGCCTGGAGAGGAAGGGATGCCGCTTACAGGCCTTGTTATGAGGGGGGGGGACTCTAAAAACATTATAAGTCAGACAGTGGGCTTACCTCCATAGAGAAAGTGGAGAGCAACGGACATGACATCACAAAGAGCTCACCTCTGTTGCCTGGAGAGGAAGGGATGCCGTTTACAGGCCTTGTTAAGGAGGGGGGGGGACTCTAAAAACATTATAAGTTAGACAGTGGGCTTACCTCCATAGAGAAAGTGGAGAGCAACGGACATGACATCACAAAGAGCTCACCTCTGTTGCCTGGAGAGGAAGGGATGCCGCTTACAGGCCTTGTTATGGGGGGGGGGACTCTAAAAACGTTATAAGTCAGACAGTGGGCTTACCTCCATAGAGAAAGTGGAGAGCAACGGACATGACATCACAAAGAGCTCACCTCTGTTGCCTGGAGAGGAAGGGATGCCGCTTACAGGCCTTGTTATGGGGGGGGGGACTCTAAAAACGTTATAAGTCAGACAGTGGGCTTACCTCCATAGAGAAAGTGGAGAGCAACGGACATGACATCACAAAGAGCTCACCTCTGTTGCCTGGAGAGGAAGGGATGCCGCTTACAGGCCTTGTTATGAGGGGGGGGGGACTCTAAAAACATTATAAGTCAGACAGTGGGCGTACCTCCACACAGAAAGTGGAGAGCAACGGACATGACATCACAAAGAGCTCACCTCTGTTGCCTGGAGAGGAAGGGATGCCGCTTACAGGCCTTGTTATGAGGGGGGGGGGGACTCTAAAAACATTATAAGTCCGACAGTGGGCCTACCTCCATAGAGAAAGTGGAGAGCAACGGACATGACATCACAAAGAGCTCACCTCTGTTGCCTGGAGAGGAAGGGATGCCGCTTACAGGCCTTGTTATGAGGGGGGGGACTCTAAAAACATTATAAATCAGATAGTGGACCTACCTCCATAGAGAAAGTGGAGAGCAACGGACATGACATCACAAAGAGCTCACCTCTGTTGCCTGGAGAGGAAGGGATGCCGCTTACAGGCCTTGTTAAGGAGGGGGGGGGACTCTAAAAACATTATAAGTCAGACAGTGGGCGTACCTCCACACAGAAAGTGGAGAGCAACGGACATGACATCACAAAGAGCTCACCTCTGTTGCCTGGAGAGGAAGGGATGCCGCTTACAGGCCTTGTTATGAGGGGGGGGACTCTAAAACATTATAAGTCCAACAGTGGGCCTACCTCCACAGAGAAAGTGGAGAGCAACGGACATGACATCACAAAGAGCTCACCTCTGTTGCCTGGAGAGGAAGGGATGCTTCTTACAGGCCTTCTTATGAGGGGGGGGGAGGCTCTAAAAACATTATAAGTCCGACAGTGGGCCTACCTCCATAGAGAATGTGGAGAGCAACGGACATGACATCACAAAGAGCTCACCTCTGTTGCCTGGAGAGGAAGGGATGCCGCTTACAGGCCTTGTTATGAGGGGGGGGGACTCTAAAAACGTTATAAGTCAGACAGTGGGCTTACCTCCATAGAGAAAGTGGAGAGCAACGGACATGACATCACAAAGAGCTCACCTCTGTTGCCTGGAGAGGAAGGGATGCCGTTTACAGGCCTTGTTAAGGAGGGGGGGGGGACTCTAAAAACATTATAAGTCAGACAGTGGCTTACCTCCATAGAGAAAGTGGAGAGCAACGGACATGACATCACAAAGAGCTCACCTCTGTTGCCTGGAGAGGAAGAGATGCCGCTTACAGGCCTTGTTAAGGAGGGGGGGGACTCTAAAAACGTTATAAGTCAGACAGTGGGCTTACCTCCATAGAGAAAGTGGAGAGCAACGGACATGACATCACAAAGAGCTCACCTCTGTTGCCTGGAGAGGAAGGGATGCCGCTTACAGGCCTTGTTATGGGGGGGGGGACTCTAAAAACGTTATAAGTCAGACAGTGGGCTTACCTCCATAGAGAAAGTGGAGAGCAACGGACATGACATCACAAAGAGCTCACCTCTGTTGCCTGGAGAGGAAAGGATGCCGCTTACAGGCCTTGTTATGAGGGGGGAGACTCTAAAAACATTATAAGTCAGACAGTGGGTTTACCTCCATAGAGAAAGTGGAGAGCAACGGACATGACATCACAAAGAGCTCACCTCTGTTGCCTGGTGAGGAAGGGATGCCGCTTACAGGCCTTGTTATGGGGGGGGGGGACTCTAAAAACGTTATGTCAGACAGTGGGCTTACCTCCATAGAGAAAGTGGAGAGCAACGGACATGACATCACAAAGAGCTCACCTCTGTTGCCTGGAGAGGAAGGGATGCCGCTTACAGGCCTTGTTATGGGGGGGAGGGGACTCTAAAAACGTTATAAGTCAGACAGTGGGCTTACCTCCATAGAGAAAGTGGAGAGCAACGGACATGACATCACAAAGAGCTCACCTCTGTTGCCTTTAGAGTCCCCCCCCCTCATACAAAGGCCTGTAAGCGGCATCCCTTCCTCTCCAGGCAACAGAGGTGAGCTCTTTGTGATGTCATGTCCGTTGCTCTCCACTTTCTCTATGGAGGTAGGTCCACTGTCTGACTTATAATGTTTTTAGACTCCCCCCCCCATAACAAGGCCTGTAAGCGGCATCCCTTACTCTCCAGGCAACAGAGGTGAGTTCTTTGTGATGTCATGTCCGTTGCTCTCCACTTTCTGTGTGGGGGTAAACAGACTGTCTGACTTATAATGTTTTTAGAGTCCCCCCCCCTCATAGAAAGGCCTGTAAGCGGCATCCCTTCCTCTCCAGGCAACAGAGGTGAGCTCTTTATGATGTCATGTCCGTTGCTCTCCACTTTCTCTGTGGAGGTAAACCCACTGTCTGACTTATAATGTTTTTAGAGTCCCCCCCCTCCTTAACAAGGCCTGTAAGCGGCATCCCTTCCTCTCCAGGCAACAGAGGTGAGCTCTTTGTGATGTCATGTCCGTTGCTCTCTACTTTCTGTGTGGAGGTACGCCCACTGTCTGACTTATAATGTTTTTAGAGTCCCCCCCCCCCTTAACAAGGCCTGTAAGCGGCATCTCTTCCTCTCCAGGCAACAGAGGTGAGCTCTTTGTGATGTCATGTCCGTAGCTCTCCACTTTCTCTATGGAGGTAGGTCCACTGTCTGACTTATAATGTTTTTAGAGCCCCCCCCCCCATAACAAGGCCTGTAAGCGGCATCCCTTCCTCTCCAGGCAACAGAGGTGAGCACTTTGTGATGTCATGTCCGTTGCTCTCCACTTTCTCTGTGGAGGTAAGCCCACTGTCTGACTTATAATGTTTTTAGAGTCCCCCCCCCCCTCATACAAAGTCCTGTAAGCGGCATCCCTTCCTCTCCAGGCAACAGAGGTGAGCTCTTTGTGATGTCATGTCCGTTGCTCTCCACTTTCTCTATGGAGGTAGGTCCACTGTCTGACTTATAATGTTTTTAGAGTCCCCCCCCCCCATAACAAGGCCTGTAAGCGGCATCCCTTACTCTCCAGGCAACAGAGGTGAGCTCTTTGTGATGTCATGTCCGTTGCTCTCCACTATCTCTGTGGAGGTAAGCCCACTGTCTGACTTATAATGTTTTTAGAGTCCCCCCCCCCTCATAACAAGGCCTGTAAGCGGCATCCCTTCCTCTCCAGGCAACAGAGGTGAGCTCTTTGTGATTTCATGTCCGTTGCTCTCCACTTTCTCTGTGGAGGTAGGCCCACTGTCGGACTTATAATGTTTTTAGAGTCCCCCCCCTCATAACAAGGCCTGTAAGCGGCATCCTCCTCTCCAGGCAACAGAGGTGAGCTCTTTGTGATGTCATGTCTGTTGCTCTCCACTTTCTGTGTGGAGGTACGCCCACTGTCTGACTTATAATGTTTTTAGAGTCCCCCCCCCTCCTTAACAAGGCCTGTAAGCGGCATCCCTTCCTCTCCAGGCAACAGAGGTGAGCTCTTTATGATGTCATGTCCGTTGCTCTCCACTTTCTCTGTGGAGGTAAGCCCACTGTCTGACTTATAATGTTTTTAGAGTCCCCCCCCCCCCTCATACAAAGGCCTGTAAGCGGAATCCCTTCCTCTCCAGGCAACAGAGGTGAGCTCTTTGTGATGTCATGTCCGTTGCTCTCCACTTTCTCTATGGAGGTAGGTCCACTGTCTGACTTATAATGTTTTTAGACTCCCCCCCCCCATAACAAGGCCTGTAAGCGGCATCCCTTACTCTCCAGGCAACAGAGGTGAGTTCTTTGTGATGTCATGTCCGTTGCTCTCCACTTTCTGTGTGGGGGTAAACAGACTGTCTGACTTATAATGTTTTTAGAGTCCCCCCCCCCTCATACAAAGGCCTGTAAGCGGCATCCCTTCCTCTCCAGGCAACAGAGGTGAGCTCTTTGTGATGTCATGTCCGTTGCTCTCCACTTTCTCTGTGGAGGTAAACCCACTGTCTGACTTATAATGTTTTTAGAGTCCCCCCCCCCCTCCTTAACAAGGCCTGTAAGCGGCATCCCTTCCTCTCCAGGCAACAGAGGTGAGCTCTTTGTGATGTCATGTCCGTTGCTCTCCACTTTCTGTGTGGAGGTACGCCCACTGTCTGACTTATAATGTTTTTAGAGTCCCCCCCCCTCCTTAACAAGGCGTGTAAGCGGCATCCCTTCCTCTCCAGGCAACAGAGGTGAGCTCTTTGTGATGTCATGTCCGTTGCTCTCCACTTTCTCTATGGAGGTAGGTCCACTGTCTGACTTATAATGTTTTTAGAGTCCCCCCCCCCCCATAACAAGGCCTGTAAGCGGCATCCCTTCCTCTCCAGGCAGCAGAGGTGAGCTCTTTATGATGTCATGTCCGTTGCTCTCCACTTTCTCTATGGAGGTAGGTCCACTGTCTGACTTATAATGTTTTTAGACTCTCCCCCCCCCCATAACAAGGCCTGTAAGCGGCATCCCTTACTCTCCAGGCAACAGAGGTGAGCTCTTTGTGATGTCATGTCCGTTGCTCTCCACTTTCTCTATGGAGGTAGGTCCACTGTCTGACTTATAAAGTTTTTAGACTCCCCCCCCCATAACAAGGCCTGTAAGCGGCATCCCTTACTCTCCAGGCAACAGAGGTGAGTTCTTTGTGATGTCATGTCCGTTGCTTACAGGCCTTGTTATGAGGGGGGGGGGACTCTAAAAACATTATAAGTCAGACAGTGGGCTGACCTCCACAGAGAAAGTGGAGAGCAACGGACATGACATCACAAAGAGCTCACCTCTGTTGCCTGGAGAGGAAGGGATGCCGCTTACACGCCTTGTTAAGGAGGGGGGGGGGACTCTAAAAACATTATAAGTCAGACAGTGGGCGTACCTCCACACAGAAAGTGGAGAGCAACGGACATGACATCACAAAGAGCTCACCTCTGTTACCTGGAGAGGAAGGGATGCCGCTTACAGGCCTTGTTATGAGGGGGGGGGACTCTAAAAACATTATAAGTCCGACAGTGGGCCTACCTCCACAGAGAAAGTGAGCAACGGACATGACATCACAAAGAGCTCACCTCTGTTGCCTGGAGAGGAAGGGATGCCGCTTACAGGCCTTGTTATGAGGGGGGGGGACTCTAAAAACATTATAAGTCCGACAGTGGGCTTACCTCCACAGAGAAAGTGGAGAGCAACGGACATGACATCACAAAGAGCTCACCTCTGTTGCCTGGAGAGGAAGGGATGCCGTTTACAGGCCTTGTTAAGGAGGGGGGGGACTCTAAAAACATTATAAGTCAGACAGTGGACCTACCTCCATAGAGAAAGTGGAGAGCAACGGACATGACAACACAAAGAGCTCACCTCTGTTGCCTGGAGAGGAAGGGATGCCGCTTACAGGCCTTGTTAAGGAGGGGGGGGGACTCTAAAAACATTATAAGTCAGACAGTGGGCTTACCTCCACAGAGAAAGTGGAGAGCAACGGACATGACATCACAAAGAGCTCACCTCTGTTGCCTGGAGAGGAAGGGATGCCGCTTACAGGCCTTGTTAAGGAGCGGGGGGGGACTCTAAAAACATTATAAGTCAGACAGTGGGCTTACCTCCACAGAGAAAGTGGAGAGCAACGGACATGACATCACAAAGAGCTCACCTCTGTTGCCTGGAGAGGAAGGGATGCCGCTTACAGGCCTTGTTAAGGAGGGGGGGGGACTCTAAAAACATTATAAGTCAGACAGTGGGCTTATCTCCACAGAGAAAGTGGAGAGCAACGGACATGACATCACAAAGAGCTCACCTCTGTTGCCTAGAGAGTAAGGGATGCCGCTTACAGGCCTTGTTAAGGAGCGGGGGGGGACTCTAAAAACATTATAAGTCAGACAGTGGACCTACCTCCATAGAGAAAGTGGAGAGCAACGGACATGACATCACAAAGAGCTCACCTCTGTTGCCTGGAGAGGAAGGGATGCCGCTTACAGGCCTTGTTATGGGGGGGGGGGAGTCTAAAAACATTATAAGTCAGACAGTGGACCTACCTCCATAGAGAAAGTGGAGAGCAACGGACATGACATCATAAAGAGCTCACCTCTGCTGCCTGGAGAGGAAGGGATGCCGCTTACAGGCCTTGTTATGGGGGGGGGGGAGTCTAAAAACATTATAAGTCAGACAGTGGACCTACCTCCATAGAGAAAGTGGAGAGCAACGGACATGACATCACAAAGAGCTCATCTCTGTTGCCTGGAGAGGAAGGGATGCCGCTTACACGCCTTGTTAAGGAGGGGGGGGGGACTCTAAAAACATTATAAGTCAGACAGTGGGCGTACCTCCACACAGAAAGTGGAGAGCAACGGACATGACATCACAAAGAGCTCACCTCTGTTGCCTGGAGAGGAAGGGATGACGCTTACAAGCCTTGTTATGAGGGGGGCGGGGACTCTAAAAACATTATAAGTCCGACAGTGGGCCTACCTCCACAGAGAAAGTGAGCAACGGACATGACATCACAAAGAGCTCACCTCTGTTGCCTGGAGAGGAAGGGATGCCGCTTACAGGCCTTGTTATGAGGGGGGGGACTCTAAAAACATTATAAGTCCGACAGTGGGCTTACCTCCACAGAGAAAGTGGAGAGCAACGGACATGACATCACAAAGAGCTCACCTCTGTTGCCTGGAGAGGAAGGGATGCCGCTTACAGGCCTTGTTATGGGGGGGGGGGACTCTAAAAACGTTATAAGTCAGACAGTGGGCGTACCTCCACGCAGAAAGTGGAGAGCAACGGACATGACATCACAAAGAGCTCACCTCTGTTGCCTGGAGAGGAAGGGATGCCGTTTACAGGCCTTGTTAAGGAGGGGGGGGGACTCTAAAAACATTATAAGTCAGACAGTGGGCTTATCTCCACAGAGAAAGTGGAGAGCAACGGACATGACATCACAAAGAGCTCACCTCTGTTGCCTGGAGAGGAAGGGATGCCGTTTACAGGCCTTGTTAAGGAGGGGGGGGGACTCTAAAAACATTATAAGTCAGACAGTGGGAGTACCTCCACACAGAAAGTGGAGAGCAACGGACATAACATCACAAAGAGCTTACCTCTGTTGCCTGGAGAGTAAGGGATGCCGCTTACAGGCCTTGTTATGGGGGGGGGGGAGTCTAAAAACATTATAAGTCAGACAGTGGGCCTACCTCCATAGAGAAAGTGGAGAGCAACGGACATGACATCACAAAGAGATCACCTCTGTTGCCTGGAGAGGAAGGGATGCCGCTTACACGCCTTGTTAAGGAGGGGGGGGGGACTCTAAAAACATTATAAGTCAGACAGTGGGCGTACCTCCACACAGAAAGTGGAGAGCAACGGACATGACATCACAAAGAGCTCACCTCTGTTGCCTGGAGAGGAAGGGATGCCGCTTACAGGCCTTGTTATGAGGGGGGGGGGACTCTAAAAACATTATAAGTCCGACAGTGGGCCTACCTCCACAGAGAAAGTGAGCAACGGACATGACATCACAAAGAGCTCACCTCTGTTGCCTGGAGAGGAAGGGATGCCGCTTACAGGCCTTGTTATGAGGGGGGGGGACTCTAAAAACATTATAAGTCCGACAGTGGGCTTACCTCCACAGAGAAAGTGGAGAGCAACGGACATGACATCACAAAGAGCTCACCTCTGTTGCCTGGAGAGTAAGGGATGCCGCTTACAGGCCTTGTTATGAGGGGGGGGGGGACTCTAAAAACATTATAAGTCCGACAGTGGGCGTACCTCCACACAGAAAGTGGAGAGCAACGGACATGACATCACAAAGAGCTCACCTCTGTTGCCTGGAGAGGAAGGGATGCCGCTTACAGGCCTTGTTATGGGGGGGGGGGGACTCTAAAAACGTTATAAGTCAGACAGTGGGCGTACCTCCACACAGAAAGTGGAGAGCAACGGACATGACATCACAAAGAGCTCACCTCTGTTGCCTGGAGAGGAAGGGATGCCGCTTACAGGCCTTGTTATGAGGGGGGGGGGACTCTAAAAACATTATAAGTCCGACAGTGGGCCTACCTCCACAGAGAAAGTGAGCAACGGACATGACATCACAAAGAGCTCACCTCTGTTGCCTGGAGAGGAAGGGATGCCGCTTACAGGCCTTGTTATGAGGGGGGGGGACTCTAAAAACATTATAAGTCCGACAGTGGGCTTACCTCCACAGAGAAAGTGGAGAGCAACGGACATGACATCACAAAGAGCTCACCTCTGTTGCCTGGAGAGTAAGGGATGCCGCTTACAGGCCTTGTTATGAGGGGGGGGGGACTCTAAAAACATTATAAGTCCGACAGTGGGCGTACCTCCACACAGAAAGTGGAGAGCAACGGACATGACATCACAAAGAGCTCACCTCTGTTGCCTGGAGAGGAAGGGATGCCGCTTACAGGCCTTGTTATGGGGGGGGGGGGACTCTAAAAACGTTATAAGTCAGACAGTGGACCTACCTCCATAGAGAAAGTTGAGAGCAACGGACATGACATCACAAAGAGCTCACCTCTGTTGCCTGGAGAGGAAGGGATGCCGTTTACAGGCCTTGTTAAGGAGGGGGGGGGGACTCTAAAAACATTATAAGTCAGACAGTGGACCTACCTCCATAGAGAAAGTGGAGAGCAACGGACATGACAACACAAAGAACTCACCTCTGTTGCCTGGAGAGGAAGGGATGCCGCTTACAGGCCTTGTTAAGGAGGGGGGGGACTCTAAAAACATTATAAGTCAGACAGTGGGCTTACCTCCACAGAGAAAGTGGAGAGCAACGGACATGACATCACAAAGAGCTCACCTCTGTTGCCTGGAGAGGAAGGGATGCCGCTTACAGGCCTTGTTAAGGAGGGGGGGGGGACTCTAAAAACATTATAAGTCAGACAGTGGGCTTACCTCCACAGAGAAAGTGGAGAGCAACGGACATGACATCACAAAGAGCTCACCTCTGTTGCCTGGAGAGGAAGGGATGCCGCTTACAGGCCTTGTTAAGGAGGGGGGGGGGACTCTAAAAACATTATAAGTCAGACAGTGGGCTTATCTCCACAGAGAAAGTGGAGAGCAACGGACATGACATCACAAAGAGCTCACCTCTGTTGCCTGGAGAGGAAGGGATGCCGCTTACAGGCCTTGTTAAGGAGGGGGGGGGACTCTAAAAACATTATAAGTCAGAAAGTGGGCTTATCTCCACAGAGAAAGTGGAGAGCAACAGACATGACATCACAAAGAGCTCACCTCTGTTGCCTGGAGAGGAAGGGATGCCGCTTACAGGCCTTGTTAAGGAGGGGGGGGGGGACTCTAAAACCATTATAAGTCAGACAGTGGGCTTATCTCCACAGAGAAAGTGGAGAGCAACGGACATGACAACACAAAGAGCTCACCTCTGTTGCCTGGAGAGGAAGGGATGCCGCTTACAGGCCTTGTTAAGGAGGGGGGGGGGACTCTAAAAACATTATAAGTCAGACAGTGGGCGTACCTCCACACAGAAAGTGGAGAGCAACGGACATGACATCACAAAGAGCTCACCTCTGTTGCCTGGAGAGTAAGGGATGCCGCTTACAGGCCTTGTTATGGGGGGGGGAGTCTAAAAACATTATAAGTCAGACAGTGGACCCACCTCCATAGAGAAAGTGGAGAGCAACGGACATGACATCATAAAGAGCTCACCTCTGCTGCCTGGAGAGGAAGGGATGCCGCTTACAGGCCTTGTTATGGGGGGGGGGGACTCTAAAAACATTATAAGTCAGACAGAGGACCTACCTCCATTGAGAAAGTGGAGAGCAACGGACATGACCTCACAAAGAGCTCACCTCTGTTGCCTGGAGAGGAAGGGATGCCGCTTACAGGCCTTGTTATGGGGGGGGGGGAATCTGTAAAAACATTATAAGTCAGACAGTGGGCTTACCTCCACAGAGAAAGTGGAGAGCAACGGACATGACATCACAAAGAGCTCACCTCTGTTGCCTGGAGAGGAAGGGATGCCGCTTACAGGCCTTGTTATGAGGGGGGGGGACTCTAAAAACATTATAATTCAGACAGTGGGCTTACCTCCACAGAGAAAGTGGAGAGAAATAGACATGACATCACAAAGAGCTCACCTCTGTTGCCTGGAGAGAAAGGGATGCCGCTTACAGGCCTTGTTAAGGGGGGGGGACTCTAAAAACATTATAAGTCAGACAGTGGACTTACCTCCATAGAGAAAGTGGAGAGCAACGGACATGACATCACAAAGAGCTCACCTCTGTTGCCTGGAGAGGAAGGGATGCCGCTTACAGGCCTTGTTATGGGGGGGGGGAGTCTAAAAACATTATAAGTCAGACAGTGGACCTACCTCCATAGAGAAAGTGGAGAGCAACGGACATGACATCATAAAGAGCTCACCTCTGCTGCCTGGAGAGGAAGGGATGCCGCTTACAGGCCTTGTTATGGGGGGGGGGGAGTCTAAAAACATTATAAGTCAGACAGTGGACCTACCTCCATAGAGAAAGTGGAGAGCAACGGACATGACATCACAAAGACCTCACCTCTGTTGCCTGGAGAGGAAGGGATGCCGCTTACACGCCTTGTTAAGGAGGGGGGGGTACTCTAAAAACATTATAAGTCATACAGTGGGCGTACCTCCACACAGAAAGTGGAGAGCAACGGACATGACATCACAAAGAGCTCACCTCTGTTGCCTGGAGAGGAAGGGATGCCGCTTACAGGCCTTGTTATGAGGGGGGGGGACTCTAAAAACATTATAAGTCCGACAGTGGGCCTACCTCCACAGAGAAAGTGAGCAACGGACATGACATCACAAAGAGCTCACCTCTGTTGCCTGGAGAGGAAGGGATGCCGCTTACAGGCCTTGTTATGAGGGGGGGGACTCTAAAAACATTATAAGTCCGACCGTGGGCTTACCTCCACAGAGAAAGTGGAGAGCAACGGACATGACATCACAAAGAGCTCACCTCTGTTGCCTGGAGAGGAAGGGATGCCGCTTACAGGCCTTGTTATGGGGGGGGGGGACTCTAAATACGTTATAAGTCAGACAGTGGACCTACCTCCATAGAGAAAGTGGAGAGCAACGGACATGACATCACAAAGAGCTCACCTCTGTTGCCTGGAGAGGAAGGGATGCCGTTTACAGGCCTTGTTAAGGAGGGGGGGGGGAATCTAAAAACATTATAAGTCAGATAGTGGACCTACCTCCATAGAGAAAGTGGAGAGCAACGGACATGACAACACAAAGAGCTCACCTCTGTTGCCTGGAGAGGAAGGGATGCCGCTTACAGGCCTTGTTAAGGAGGGGGGGGGACTCTAAAAACATTATAAGTCAGACAGTGGGCTTACCTCCACAGAGAAAGTGGAGAGCAACGGACATGACATCACAAAGAGCTCACCTCTGTTGCCTGGAGAGGAAGGGATGCCGCTTACAGGCCTTGTTAAGGAGGGGGGGGGGGGACTCTAAAAACATTATAAGTCAGACAGTGGGCTTATCTCCACAGAGAAAGTGGAGAGCAACGGACATGACATCACAAAGAGCTCACCTCTGTTGCCTGGAGAGGAAGGGATGCCGCTTACAGGCCTTGTTAAGGAGGGGGGGGGGACTCTAAAAACATTATAAGTCAGACAGTGGGCTTACCTCCACAGAGAAAGTGGAGAGCAACGGACATGACATCACAAAGAGCTCACCTCTGTTGCCTGGAGAGGAAGGGATGCCGCTTACAGGCCTTGTTAAGGAGGGGGGGGGACTCTAAAAACATTATAAGTCAGACAGTGGGCTTATCTCCACAGAGAAAGTGGAGAGCAACGGACATGACATCACAAAGAGCTCACCTCTGTTGCCTGGAGAGGAAGGGATGCCGCTTACAGGCCTTGTTATGGGGGGGGGACTCTAAAAACGTTATAAGTCAGACAGTGGACCTACCTCCATAGAGAAAGTGGAGAGCAACGGACATGACAACACAAAGAGCTCACCTCTGTTGCCTGGAGAGGAAGGGATGCCGCTTACAGGCCTTGTTAAGGAGGGGGGGGGACTCTAAAACCATTATAAGTCAGACAGTGGGCTTATCTCCACAGAGAAAGTGGAGAGCAACGGACATGACATCACAAAGAGCTCACCTCTGTTGCCTGGAGAGGAAGGGATGCCGCTTACAGGCCTTGTTATGGGGGGGGGGACTCTAAAACCATTATAAGTCAGACAGTGGGCTTATCTCCACAGAGAAAGTGGAGAGCAACGGACATGACATCACAAAGAGCTCACCTCTGTTGCCTGGAGAGGAAGGGATGCCGCTTACAGGCCTTGTTATGGGGGGGGGAACTCTAAAAACGTTATAAGTCAGACAGTGGACCTACCTCCATAGAGAAAGTGGAGAGCAACGGACATGACAACACAAAGAGCTCACCTCTGTTGCCTGGAGAGGAAGGGATGCCGCTTACAGGCCTTGTTAAGGAGGGGGGGGGGACTCTAAAACCATTATAAGTCAGACAGTGGGCTTATCTCCACAGAGAAAGTGGAGAGCAACGGACATGACATCACAAAGAGCTCACCTCTGTTGCCTGGAGAGGAAGGGATGCCGCTTACAGGCCTTGTTAAGGAGGGGGGGGGACTCTAAAAACATTATAAGTCAGACAGTGGGCTTACCTCCACAGAGAAAGTGGAGAGCAACGGACATGACATCATAAAGAGCTCACCTCTGTTGCCTGGAGAGGAAGGGATGCAGCTTACAGGCCTTGTTAAGGAGGGGGGGGGGACTCTAAAAACATTATAAGTCAGACAGTGGGCGTACCTCCACACAGAAAGTGGAGAGCAATGGACATGACATCACAAAGAGCTCACCTCTGTTGCCTGGAGAGTAAGGGATGCCGCTTACAGGCCTTGTTATGGGGGGGGGGGAATCTCTAAAAACATTATAAGTCAGACAGTGGGCTTACCTCCACAGAGAAAGTGGAGAGCAACGGACATGACATCACAAAGAGCTCACCTCGGTTGCCTGGTGAGGAAGGGATGCCGCTTACAGGCCTTGTTATGGGGGGGAATCTCTAAAAACATTATAAGTCAGACAGTGGGCCTACCTCCACAGAGAAAGTGGAGAGCAACGGACATGACATCACAAAGAGCTCACCTCGGTTGCCTGGAGAGGAAGGGATGCCGCTTACAGGCCTTGTTATGAGGGGGGGGACTCTAAAAACATTATAAGTCAGACAGTGGGCTTACCTCCACAGAGGAAGTGGAGAGCAAGGGACATGACATCACAAAGAGCTCACCTCTGTTGCCGGGAGAAGAAGGGATGCCGCTTACAGGCCTTGTTAAGGAGGGAGGCGGGGACTCTAAAAACATTATAAGTCAGACAGTGGTCCAACCTCCACAGAGAAATTTAGAGCAACGGACATGACATCACAAAGAGCTCACCTCTGTTGCCTGGAGAGGAAGGGATGCCGCTTACAGGCCTTGTTAAGGAGGGAGGGGGGGGGGACTCTAAAAACAGTATAAGTCAGACAGTGGACCAACCTCCACAGAGAAATTTAGAGCAACGGACATGACATCACAAAGAGCTCACCTCTGTTGCCTGGAGAGGAAGGGATGCCGCTTACAGGCCTTGATATGGGGGGGGGGGAATCTCTAAAAACATTATAAGTCAGACAGTGGGCTTACCTCCACAGAGAAAGTGGAGAGCAACGGACATGACATCACAAAGAGCTCACCTCGGTTGCCTGGAGAGGAAGGGATGCCGCTTACAGGCCTTGTTATGGGGGGGGGGGATCTCTAAAAACATTATAAGTCAGACAGTGGGCTTACCTCCATAGAGAATGTGGAGAGCATCGGACATGACATCACAAAGAGCTCACCTCTGTTGCCTGGAGAGGAAGGGATGCCGCTTACAGGCCTTGTTAAGGAGGGGGGGACTCTAAAAACATTATAAGTCAGACAGTGGACCTACCTTCATAGAGAAAGTGGAGAGCAATGGACATGACATCACAAAGAGCTCACCTCTGTTGCCTGGAGAGGAAGGGATGCCGCTTTCAGGCCTTGTTAAGGAGGGGGGGACTCTAAAAACATTATAAGTCAGACAGTGGGCGTACCTCCACACAGAAAGTGGAGAGCAACGGACATGACATCACAAAGAGCTCACCTCTGTTGCCTGGAGAGTAAGGGATGCCGCTTACAGGCCTTGTTATGGTGGGGGGGGGGAACTCTAAAAACATTATAAGTCAGACAGTGGGCGTACCTCCACACAGAAATTGGAGAGCAACGGACATGACATCACAAAGAGCTGACCTCTGTTGCCTGGAGAGGAAGGGATGCCGCTTACTGGCCTTGGTATGGGGAGAGGGAATCTCTAAAAACGTTATAAGTCAGACAGTGGTCCAACCTACACAGAGAAAGTGGAGAGCAACGGACATGATATCACAAAGAGCTCACCTCTGTTGCCTGGAGAGGAAGGGATGCCGCTTACAGGCCTTGTTATGAGGGGGGCGGGATCTCTAAAAACATTATAAGTCAGACAGTGGGCTTACCTCCACAGAGGAAGTGGAGAGCAAGGGACATGACATCACAAAGAGCTCACCTCTGTTGCCGGGAGAAGAAGGGATGCCGCTTACAGGCCTTGTTAAGGAGGGAGGCGGGGACTCTAAAAACATTATAAGTCAGACAGTGGTCCAACCTCCACAGAGAAATTTAGAGCAACGGACATGACATCACAAAGAGCTCACCTCTGTTGCCTGGAGAGGAAGGGATGCCGCTTACAGGCCTTGTTAAGGAGGGAGGGGGGGGACTCTAAAAACAGTATAAGTCAGATAATGGACCTCCCTCCACAGAGAAAGTGGAGAGCAACGGAAATGACATCACAAAGAGCTCACCTCTGTTGCCTGGAGAGGAAGGGATGCCGCTTACAGGCCTTGTTATGGGGGGGAATCTCTAAAAACATTATAAATCAGACAGTGGACCAACCTCCACAGAGAAATTTAGAGCAACGGACATGACATCACAAAGAGCTCACCTCTGTTGCCTGGAGAGGAAGGGATGCCGCTTACAGGCCTTGTTATGGGGGGGGGGGGGAATCTCTAAAAACATTATAAGTCAGACAGTGGGCTTACCTCCACAGAGAAAGTGGAGAGCAACGGACATGACATCACAAAGAGCTCACCTCGGTTGCCTGGAGAGGAAGGGATGCCGCTTACAGGCCTTGTTATGGGGGGGGAATCTCTAAAAACATTATAAGTCAGACAGTGGGCTTACCTCCATAGAGAATGTGGAGAGCATCGGACATGACATCACAAAGAGCTCACCTCTGTTGCCTGGAGAGGAAGGGATGCCGCTTACAGGCCTTGTTATGGGGGGGGGGAATCTCTAAAAACATTATAAGTCAGACAGTGGGCTTACCTCCACAGAGAAAGTGGAGAGCAACGGACATGACATCACAAAGAGCTCACCTCTGTTGCCTGGAGAGGAAGGGATACCGCTTATAGGCCTTGTTATGGGGGGGGGGTGGACTCTAAAAACATTATAAGTCAGACAGTGGACCTACCTCCATAGAGAAAGTGGAGAGCAATGGACATGACATCACAAAGAGCTCACCTCTGTTGCCTGGAGAGGAAGGGATGCCGCTTACAGGCCTTGTTAAGGAGGGGGGGACTCTAAAAACATTATAAGTCAGACAGTGGGCGTACCTCCACACAGAAAGTGGAGAGCAACGGACATGACATCACAAAGAGCTCACCTCGGTTGCCTGGAGAGGAAGGGATGCCGCTTACAGGCCTTGTTATGGGGGGGGGTGGACTCTAAAAACATTATAAGTCAGACAGTGGACCTACCTCCATAGAGAAAGTGGAGAGCAATGGACATGACATCACAAAGAGCTCACCTCTGTTGCCTGGAGAGGAAGGGATGCCGCTTACAGGCCTTGTTAAGGAGGGGGGGACTCTAAAAACATTATAAGTCAGACAGTGGGCGTACCTCCACACAGAAAGTGGAGAGCAACGGACATGACATCACAAAGAGCTCACCTCGGTTGCCTGGAGAGGAAGGGATGCCGCTTACAGGCCTTGTTATGAGGGGGGGGGACTCTAAAAACATTATAAGTCAGACAGTGGGCTTACCTCCACAGAGAAAGTGGAGAGCAACGTACATGACATCACAAAGAGCTCATCTCTGTTGCCTGGAGAGGAAGGGATGCCTCTTACATGTCTAGGTATGGGCGGGAGGATCTCTAAAAACATTATAAGTAAGACAGTGGGCCTATCTCCACAGAAAAAGTGGAGAGCAACGGACATGACATCACAAAGAGCTCACCTCTGTTGCCTGGAGAGGAAGGGATGCCGCTTACTGGCCTTGGTATGGGGGGGGGGGAATCTCTAAAAACGTTATAAGTCAGACAGTGGTCCAACCTACACAGAGAAAGTGGAGAGCAACGGACAAGATATCACAAAGAGCTCACCTCTGTTGCCTGGAGAGGAAGGGATGCCACTTACAGGCCTTGTTATGAGGGGGGCGGGATCTCTAAAAACATTATAAGTCAGACAGTGGGCTTACCTCCACAGAGGAAGTGGAGAGCAAGGGACATGACATCACAAAGAGCTCACCTCTGTTGCCGGGAGAAGAAGGGATGCCGCTTACAGGCCTTGTTAAGGAGGGAGGCGGGGACTCTAAAAACATTATAAGTCAGACAGTGGTCCAACCTCCACAGAGAAATTTAGAGCAACGGACATGACATCACAAAGAGCTCACCTCTGTTGCCTGGAGAGGAAGGGATGCCGCTTACAGGCCTTGTTAAGGAGGGAGGGGGGGGGACTCTAAAAACAGTATAAGTCAGACAGTGGACCAACCTCCACAGAGAAATTTAGAGCAACGGACATGACATCACAAAGAGCTCACCTCTGTTGCCTGGAGAGGAAGGGATGCCTCTTACAGGCCTTGTTATGGGGGGGGAATCTCTAAAAACATTATAAGTCAGACAGTGGGCTTACCTCCACAGAGAAAGTGGAGAGCAACGGACATGACATCACAAAGAGCTCACCTCTGTTGCCTGGAGAGGAAGGGATGCCGCTTATAGGCCTTGTTATGGGGGGGGGGGGGACTCTAAAAACATTATAAGTCAGACAGTGGACCAACCTCCACAGAGAAATTTAGAGCAACGGACATGACATCACAAAGAGCTCACCTCTGTTGCCTGGAGAGGAAGGGATGCCGCTTACAGGCCTTGTTATGAGGGGGGCGGGATCTCTAAAAACATTATAAGTCAGACAGTGGGCTTACCTCCACAGAGAAATTTAGAGCAACGGACATGACATCACAAAGAGCTCACCTCTGTTGCCTGGAGAGGAAGGGATGCCGCTTACAGGCCTTGTTAAGGAGGGAGGGGGGGGGACTCTAAAAACAGTATAAGTCAGACAGTGGACCAACCTCCACAGAGAAATTTAGAGCAACGGACATGATATCACAAAGAGCTCACCTCTGTTGCCTGGAGAGGAAGGGATGCCTCTTACAGGCCTTGTTATGGGGGGGGGAATCTCTAAAAACATTATAAGTCAGACAGTGGGCTTACCTCCACAGAGAAAGTGGAGAGCAACGGACATGACATCACAAAGAGCTCACCTCTGTTGCCTGGAGAGGAAGGGATGCCGCTTACAGGCCTTGTTATGGGGGGGAATCTCTAAAAACATTATAAATCAGACAGTGGACCAACCTCCACAGAGAAATTTAGAGCAACGGACATGACATCACAAAGAGCTCACCTCTGTTGCCTGGAGAGGAAGGGATGCCGCTTACAGGCCTTGATATGGGGGGGGGAATCTCTAAAAACATTATAAGTCAGACAGTGGGCTTACCTCCACAGAGAAAGTGGAGAGCAACGGACATGACATCACAAAGAGCTCACCTCGGTTGCCTGGAGAGGAAGGGATGCCGCTTACAGGCCTTGTTATGGGGGGGGGATCTCTAAAAACATTATAAGTCAGACAGTGGGCTTACCTCCATAGAGAATGTGGAGAGCATCGGACATGACATCACAAAGAGCTCACCTCTGTTGCCTGGAGAGGAAGGGATGCCGCTTACAGGCCTTGTTAAGGAGGGGGGGACTCTAAAAACATTATAAGTCAGACAGTGGACCTACCTCCATAGAGAAAGTGGAGAGCAATGGACATGACATCACAAAGAGCTCACCTCTGTTGCCTGGAGAGGAAGGGATGCCGCTTACAGGCCTTGTTAAGGAGGGGGGGACTCTAAAAACATTATAAGTCAGACAGTGGGCGTACCTCCACACAGAAAGTGGAGAGCAACGGACATGACATCACAAAGAGCTCACCTCTGTTGCCTGGAGAGTAAGGGATGCCGCTTACAGGCCTTGTTATGGTGGGGGGGGGGAACACTAAAAACATTATAAGTCAGACAGTGGGCGTACCTCCACACAGAAATTGGAGAGCAACGGACATGACATCACAAAGAGCTGACCTCTGTTGCCTGGAGAGGAAGGGATGCCACTTACTGGCCTTGGTATGGGGAGAGGGAATCTCTAAAAACGTTATAAGTCAGACAGTGGTCCAACCTACACAGAGAAAGTGGAGAGCAACGGACATGATATCACAAAGAGCTCACCTCTGTTGCCTGGAGAGGAAGGGATGCCGCTTACAGGCCTTGTTATGAGGGGGGCGGGATCTCTAAAAACATTATAAGTCAGACAGTGGGCTTACCTCCACAGAGGAAGTGGAGAGCAAGGGACATGACATCACAAAGAGCTCACCTCTGTTGCCGGGAGAAGAAGGGATGCCGCTTACAGGCCTTGTTAAGGAGGGAGGCGGGGACTCTAAAAACATTATAAGTCAGACAGTGGTCCAACCTCCACAGAGAAATTTAGAGCAACGGACATGACATCACAAAGAGCTCACCTCTGTTGCCTGGAGAGGAAGGGATGCCGCTTACAGGCCTTGTTAAGGAGGGAGGGGGGGGACTCTAAAAACAGTATAAGTCAGATAATGGACCTCCCTCCACAGAGAAAGTGGAGAGCAACGGACATGACATCACAAAGAGCTCACCTCTGTTGCCTGGAGAGGAAGGGATGCCGCTTACAGGCCTTGTTATGGGGGGGAATCTCTAAAAACATTATAAGTCAGACAGTGGGCTTACCTCCACAGAGAAATTTAGAGCAACGGACATGACATCACAAAGAGCTCACCTCTGTTGCCTGGAGAGGAAGGGATGCCGCTTACAGGCCTTGTTAAGGAGGGAGGGGGGGGGGGACTCTAAAAACAGTATAAGTCAGACAGTGGACCAACCTCCACAGAGAAATTTAGAGCAACGGACATGATATCACAAAGAGCTCACCTCTGTTGCCTGGAGAGGAAGGGATGCCTCTTACAGGCCTTGTTATGGGGGGGGGGGGATCTCTAAAAACATTATAAGTCAGACAGTGGGCTTACCTCCACAGAGAAAGTGGAGAGCAACGGACATGACATCACAAAGAGCTCACCTCTGTTGCCTGGAGAGGAAGGGATGCCGCTTACAGGCCTTGTTATGGGGGGGAATCTCTAAAAACATTATAAATCAGACAGTGGACCAACCTCCACAGAGAAATTTAGAGCAACGGACATGACATCACAAAGAGCTCACCTCTGTTGCCTGGAGAGGAAGGGATGCCGCTTACAGGCCTTGATATGGGGGGGGGAATCTCTAAAAACATTATAAGTCAGACAGTGGGCTTACCTCCACAGAGAAAGTGGAGAGCAACGGACATGACATCACAAAGAGCTCACCTCGGTTGCCTGGAGAGGAAGGGATGCCGCTTACAGGCCTTGTTATGGGGGGGGGGGATCTCTAAAAACATTATAAGTCAGACAGTGGGCTTACCTCCATAGAGAATGTGGAGAGCATCGGACATGACATCACAAAGAGCTCACCTCTGTTGCCTGGAGAGGAAGGGATGCCGCTTACAGGCCTTGTTAAGGAGGGGGGGACTCTAAAAACATTATAAGTCAGACAGTGGACCTACCTCCATAGAGAAAGTGGAGAGCAATGGACATGACATCACAAAGAGCTCACCTCTGTTGCCTGGAGAGGAAGGGATGCCGCTTACAGGCCTTGTTAAGGAGGGGGGGACTCTAAAAACATTATAAGTCAGACAGTGGGCGTACCTCCACACAGAAAGTGGAGAGCAACGGACATGACATCACAAAGAGCTCACCTCTGTTGCCTGGAGAGTAAGGGATGCCGCTTACAGGCCTTGTTATGGTGGGGGGGGGAACTCTAAAAACATTATAAGTCAGACAGTGGGCATACCTCCACACAGAAATTGGAGAGCAACGGACATGACATCACAAAGAGCTGACCTCTGTTGCCTGGAGAGGAAGGGATGCCACTTACTGGCCTTGGTATGGGGAGAGGGAATCTCTAAAAACGTTATAAGTCAGACAGTGGTCCAACCTACACAGAGAAAGTGGAGAGCAACGGACATGATATCACAAAGAGCTCACCTCTGTTGCCTGGAGAGGAAGGGATGCCGCTTACAGGCCTTGTTATGAGGGGGGCGGGATCTCTAAAAACATTATAAGTCAGACAGTGGGCTTACCTCCACAGAGGAAGTGGAGAGCAAGGGACATGACATCACAAAGAGCTCACCTCTGTTGCCGGGAGAAGAAGGGATGCCGCTTACAGGCCTTGTTAAGGAGGGAGGCGGGGACTCTAAAAACATTATAAGTCAGACAGTGGTCCAACCTCCACAGAGAAATTTAGAGCAACGGACATGACATCACAAAGAGCTCACCTCTGTTGCCTGGAGAGGAAGGGATGCCGCTTACAGGCCTTGTTAAGGAGGGAGGGGGGGGACTCTGAAAACAGTATAAGTCAGATAATGGACCTCCCTCCACAGAGAAAGTGGAGAGCAACGGACATGACATCACAAAGAGCTCACCTCTGTTGCCTGGAGAGGAAGGGATGCCGCTTACAGGCCTTGTTATGGGGGGGAATCTCTAAAAACATTATAAATCAGACAGTGGACCAACCTCCACAGAGAAATTTAGAGCAACGGACATGACATCACAAAGAGCTCACCTCTGTTGCCTGGAGAGGAAGGGATGCCGCTTACAGGCCTTGTTATGGGGGGGGGGGGGATCTCTAAAAACATTATAAGTCAGACAGTGGGCTTACCTCCACAGAGAAAGTGGAGAGCAACGGACATGACATCACAAAGAGCTCACCTCGGTTGCCTGGAGAGGAAGGGATGCCGCTTACAGGCCTTGTTATGGGGGGGGAATCTCTAAAAACATTATAAGTCAGACAGTGGGCTTACCTCCACAGAGAAAGTGGAGAGCAACGGACATGACATCACAAAGAGCTCACCTCGGTTGCCTGGAGAGGAAGGGATGCCGCTTACAGGCCTTGTTATGGGGGGGGGGAATCTCTAAAAACATTATAAGTCAGACAGTGGGCTTACCTCCACAGAGAAAGTGGAGAGCAACGGACATGACATCACAAAGAGCTCACCTCTGTTGCCTGGAGAGGAAGGGATGCCGCTTATAGGCCTTGTTATGGGGGGGGGGTGGACTCTAAAAACATTATAAGTCAGACAGTGGACCTACCTCCATAGAGAAAGTGGAGAGCAATGGACATGACATCACAAAGAGCTCACCTCTGTTGCCTGGAGAGGAAGGGATGCCGCTTACAGGCCTTGTTAAGGAGGGGGGGACTCTAAAAACATTATAAGTCAGACAGTGGGCGTACCTCCACACAGAAAGTGGAGAGCAACGGACATGACATCACAAAGAGCTCACCTCTGTTGCCTGGAGAGTAAGGGATGCCGCTTACAGGCCTTGTTATGGGGGGGGGGGAACTCTAAAAACATTATAAGTCAGACAGTGGGCGTACCTCCACACAGAAATTGGAGAGCAACGGACATGACATCACAAAGAGCTCACCTCTGTTGCCTGGAGAGGAAGGGATGCCGCTTACAGGCCTTGTTATGAGGGGGAATCTCTAAAAACATTATAAGTCAGACAGTGGGCTTACCTCCATAGAGAATGTGGAGAGCAATGGACATGACATCACAAAGAGCTCACCTCTGTTGCCTGGAGAGGAAGGGATGCCGCTTACAGGCATTGTTATGGGGGGGGGGGAATCTCTAAAAACATTATGTCAGACAGTGGGCTTACCTCAACAGAGAAAGTGGAGAGCAACGGACATGACATCAAAAAGAGCTCACCTCTGTTGCCTGGAGAGGAAGGGATGTCGCTTACAGGCCTTGTTATGGGGGGGGGGAGACTCTAAAAACATTATAAGTCAGACAGTGGACCTACCTCCATAGAGAAAGTGGAGAGCAACGGACATGACATCACAAAGAGCTCACCTCTGTTGCCTGGAGAGGAAGGGATGCCGCTTATAGGCCTTGTTATGGGGGGGGGACTCTAAAAACATTATAAGTCAGACAGTGGACCTACCTCGATAGAGAAAGTGGAGAGCAATGGACATGACATCACAAAGAGCTCACCTCTGTTGCCTGGAGAGGAAGGGATGCCGCTTACAGGCCTTGTTAAGGAGGGGGGGACTCTAAAAACATTATAAGTCAGACAGTGGGCTTACCTCCACAGAGAAAGTGGAGAGCAACGGACATGACATCACAAAGAGCTCACCTCTGTTGCCTGGAGAGGAAGGGATGCCGCTTATAGGCCTTGTTATGGGGGGGGGACTCTAAAAACATTATAAGTCAGACAGTGGACCTACCTCCATAGAGAAAGTGGAGAGCAATGGACATGACATCACAAAGAGCTCACCTCTGTTGCCTGGAGAGGAAGGGATGCCGCTTACAGGCCTTGTTAAGGAGGGGGGGACTCTAAAAACATTATAAGTCAGACAGTGGGCGTACCTCTACACAGAAAGTGGAGATCAACGGACATGACATCACAAAGAGCTCACCTCTGTTGCCTGGAGAGGAAGGGATGCCACTTACAGGCCTTGTTATGAGGGGGAATCTCTAAAAACATTATAAGTCAGACAGTGGGCTTACCTCCATAGAGAATGTGGAGAGCAATGGACATGACATCACAAAGAGCTCACCTCTGTTCCCTGGAGAGGAAGGGATGCCGCTTACATGCATTGTTATGGGGGGGGGGGGAATTTCTAAAAACATTATAAGTCAGACAGTGGGCTTACCTCCACAGAGAAAGTGGAGAGCAATGGACATGACATCACAAAGAGCTCACCTCGGTTGCCTGGAGAGGAAGGGATGCCGCTTACAGGCCTTGTTATGGGGGGGGGGAATCTCTAAAAACATTATAAGTCAGACAGTGGGCTTCCCTCCACAGAGAAAGTGGAGAGCAACGGACATGACATCACAAAGAGCTCACCTCGGTTGCCTGGTGAGGAAGGGATGCCGCTTACAGGCCTTGTTATGGGGGGGAATCTCTAAAAACATTATAAGTCAGACAGTGGGCCTACCTCCACAGAGAAAGTGGAGAGCAACGGACATGACATCACAAAGAGCTCACCTCGGTTGCCTGGAGAGGAAGGGATGCCGCTTACAGGCCTTGTTATGAGGGGGGGGGACTCTAAAAACATTATAAGTCAGACAGTGGGCTTACCTCCACAGAGAAAGTGGAGAGCAACGTACATGACATCACAAAGAGCTCATCTCTGTTGCCTGGAGAGGAAGGGATGCCTCTTACAGGTCTAGGTATGGGCGGGAGGATCTCTAAAAACATTATAAGTAAGACAGTGGGCCTATCTCCACAGAAAAAGTGGAGAGCAACGGACATGACATCACAAAGAGCTCACCTCTGTTGCCTGGAGAGGAAGGGATGCCGCTTACTGGCCTTGGTATGGGGGGGGGGAATCTCTAAAAACGTTATAAGTCAGACAGTGGTCCAACCTACACAGAGAAAGTGGAGAGCAACGGACAAGATATCACAAAGAGCTCACCTCTGTTGCCTGGAGAGGAAGGGATGCCACTTACAGGCCTTGTTATGAGGGGGGCGGGATCTCTAAAAACATTATAAGTCAGACAGTGGGCTTACCTCCACAGAGGAAGTGGAGAGCAAGGGACATGACATCACAAAGAGCTCACCTCTGTTGCCGGGAGAAGAAGGGATGCCGCTTACAGGCCTTGTTAAGGAGGGAGGCGGGGACTCTAAAAACATTATAAGTCAGACAGTGGTCCAACCTCCACAGAGAAATTTAGAGCAACGGACATGACATCACAAAGAGCTCACCTCTGTTGCCTGGAGAGGAAGGGATGCCGCTTACAGGCCTTGTTAAGGAGGGAGGGGGGGGGACTCTAAAAACAGTATAAGTCAGACAGTGGACCAACCTCCACAGAGAAATTTAGAGCAACGGACATGACATCACAAAGAGCTCACCTCTGTTGCCTGGAGAGGAAGGGATGCCTCTTACAGGCCTTGTTATGGGGGGGGGGAATCTCTAAAAACATTATAAGTCAGACAGTGGGCTTACCTCCACAGAGAAAGTGGAGAGCAACGGACATGACATCACAAAGAGCTCACCTCTGTTGCCTGGAGAGGAAGGGATGCCGCTTATAGGCCTTTTTATGGGGGGGGGGACTCTAAAAACATTATAAGTCAGACAGTGAACCTACCTCCATAGAGAAAGTGGAGAGCAATGGACATGACATCACAAAGAGCTCACCTCTGTTGCCTGGAGAGGGAGGGATGCCACTTACAGGCCTTGTTATGAGGGGGAATCTCTAAAAACATTATAAGTCAGACAGTGGGCTTACCTCCATAGAGAATGTGGAGAGCAATGGACATGACATCACAAAGAGCTCACCTCTGTTGCCTGGAGAGGAAGGGATGCCGCTTACATGCATTGTTATGGGGGGGGGGAATCTCTAAAAACATTATAAGTCAGACAGTGGGCTTACCTCCACAGAGAAAGTGGAGAGCAATGGACATGACATCACAAAGAGCTCACCTCGGTTGCCTGGAGAGGAAGGGATGCCGCTTACAGGCCTTGTTATGGGGGGGGGGAATCTCTAAAAACATTATAAGTCAGACAGTGGGCTTAACTTCCACAGAGAAAGTGGAGAGCAACGGACATGACATCACAAAGAGCTCACCTCGGTTGCCTGGTGAGGAAGGGATGCCGCTTACAGGCCTTGTTATGGGGGGGAATCTCTAAAAACATTATAAGTCAGACAGTGGGCCTACCTCCACAGAGAAAGTGGAGAGCAACGGACATGACATCACAAAGAGCTCACCTCGGTTGCCTGGAGAGGAAGGGATGCCGCTTACAGGCCTTGTTATGAGGGGGGGGGGCCCTAAAAACATTATAAGTCAGACAGTGGGCTTACCTCCACAGAGAAAGTGGAGAGCAACGTACATGACATCACAAAGAGCTCATCTCTGTTGCCTGGAGAGGAAGGGATGCCTCTTACAGGTCTAGGTATGGGCGGGAGGATCTCTAAAAACATTATAAGTAAGACAGTGGGCCTTTCTCCACAGAAAAAGTGGAGAGCAACGGACATGACATCACAAAGAGCTCACCTCTGTTGCCTGGAGAGGAAGGGATGCCGCTTACTGGCCTTGGTATGGGGGGGGGGAATCTCTAAAAACGTTATAAGTCAGACAGTGGTCCAACCTACACAGAGAAAGTGGAGAGCAACGGACAAGATATCACAAAGAGCTCACCTCTGTTGCCTGGTGAGGAAGGGATGCCGCTTACAGGCCTTGTTATGGGGGGGAATCTCTAAAAACATTATAAGTCAGACAGTGGGCCTACCTCCACAGAGAAAGTGGAGAGCAACGGACATGACATCACAAAGAGTTCACCTCGGTTGCCTGGAGAGGAAGGGATGCCGCTTACAGGCCTTGTTATGAGGGGGGGGGACTCTAAAAACATTATAAGTCAGACCGTGGGCTTACCTCCACAGAGAAAGTGGAGAGCAACGTACATGACATCACAAAGAGCTCATCTCTGTTGCCTGGAGAGGAAGGGATGCCTCTTACAGGTCTAGGTATGGGCGGGAGGATCTCTAAAAACATTATAAGTAAGACAGTGGGCCTATCTCCACAGAAAAAGTGGAGAGCAACGGACATGACATCACAAAGAGCTCACCTCTGTTGCCTGGAAAGGAAGCGATGCCGCTTACTGGCCTTGGTATGGGGGGGGGGGAATCTCTAAAAACGTTATAAGTCAGACAGTGGACCCACCTCCATAGAGAAAGTGGAGAGCAACGGACATGACATCATAAAGAGCTCACCTCTGCTGCCTGGAGAGGAAGGGATGCCGCTTACAGGCCTTGTTATGGGGGGGGGACTCTAAAAACATTATAAGTCAGACAGAGGACCTAGCTCCATTGAGAAAGTGGAGAGCAACGGACATGACCTCACAAAGAGCTCACCTCTGTTGCCTGGAGAGGAAGGGATGCCGCTTACAGGCCTTGTTATGGGGGGGGGGGGAATCTGTAAAAACATTATAAGTCAGACAGTGGGCTTACCTCCACAGAGAAAGTGGAGAGCAACGGACATGACATCACAAAGAGCTCACCTCTGTTGCCTGGAGATTAAGGGATGCCGCTTACAGGCCTTGTTATGAGGGGGGGGACTCTAAAAACATTATAAGTCAGACAGTGGGCTTACCTCCACAGAGAAAGTGGAGAGCAATGGACATGACATCACAAAGAGCTCACCTCTGTTGCCTGGAGAGAAAGGGATGCCGCTTACAGGCCTTGTTAAGGGGGGGGGACTCTAAAAACATTATAAGTCAGACAGTGGACCTACCTCCATAGAGAAAGTGGAGAGCAACGGACATGACATCACAAAGAGCTCACCTCTGTTGCCTGGAGAGGAAGGGATGCCGCTTACAGGCCTTGTTATGGGGGGGGGAGTCTAAAAACATTATAAGTCAGACAGTGGACCTACCTCCATAAAGAAAGTGGAGAGCAACGGACATGACATCATAAAGAGCTCACCTCTGCTGCCTGGAGAGGAAGGGATGCCGCTTACAGGCCTTTTTATGGGGGGGGGGAGTCTAAAAACATTATAAGTCAGACAGTGGACCTACCTCCATAGAGAAAGTGGAGAGCAACGGACATGACATCACAAAGAGCTCACCTCTGTTGCCTGGAGAGGAAGGGATGCCGCTTACACGCCTTGTTAAGGAGGGGGGGGGACTCTAAAAACATTATAAGTCAGACAGTGGGCGTACCTCCACACAGAAAGTGGAGAGTAACGGACATGACATCACAAAGAGCTCACCTCTGTTGCCTGGAGAGGAAGGGATGCCGCTTACAGGCCTTGTTATGAGGGGGGGGGGGACTCTAAAAACATTATAAGTCCGACAGTGGGCCTACCTCCACAGAGAAAGTGAGCAACGGACATGACATCACAAAGAGCTCACCTCTGTTGCCTGGAGAGGAAGGGATGCCGCTTACAGGCCTTGTTATGAGGGGGGGGACTCTAAAAACATTATAAGTCCGACAGTGGGCTTACCTCCACAGAGAAAGTGGAGAGCAACGGACATGACATCACAAAGAGCTCACCTCTGTTACCTGGAGAGGAAGGGATGCCACTTACAGGCCTTGTTATGGGGGGGGGGACTCTAAAAACATTATAAGTCAGACAGTGGACCTACCTCCATAGAGAAAGTGGAGAGCAACGGACATGACATCACAAAGAGCTCACCTCTGTTGCCTGGAGAGGAAGGGATGCCGTTTACAGGCCTTGTTAAGGAGGGGGGGGGGAATCTAAAAACATTATAAGTCAGACAGTGGACCTACCTCCATAGAGAAAGTGGAGAGCAACGGACATGACAACACAAAGAGCTCACCTCTGTTGCCTGGAGAGGAAGGGATGCCGCTTACAGGCCTTGTTAAGGAGGGGGGGGACTCTAAAAATATTGTAAGTCAGACAGTGGACCTACCTCCATAGAGAAAGTTGAGACCAACGGACATGACATCACAAAGAGCTCACCTCTGTTGCCTGGAGAGGAAGGGATGCCGCTTACAGGCCTTGTTATGGGGGGGTGGGGACTCTAAAAACATTGTAAGTCAGACAGTGGACCTACCTCCATAGAGAAAGTGGAGAGCAACGGACATGACATCACAAAGAGCTCACCTCTGTTGCCTGGAGAGGAAGGGATGCCGCTTACACGCCTTGTTAAGGAGGGGGGGGGGACTCTAAAAACATTATAAGTCAGACAGTGGGCTTACCTCCACAGAGAAAGTGGAGAGCAACGGACAAGACATCATAAAGAGCTCACCTCTGTTGCCTGGAGAGGAAGGGATGCCGCTTACAGGCCTTGTTATGGGGGGGGGGGGAGTCTAAAAACATTATAAGTCAGACAGTGGACCTACCTCCATAGAGAAAGTGGAGAGCAACGGACATGACATCACAAAGAGCTCACCTCTGTTGCCTGGAGAGGAAGGGATGCCGCTTACAGGCCTTGTTATGGGGGGGGGGACTCTAAAAATATTGTAAGTCAGACAGTGGACCTACCTCCATAGAGAAAGTGGAGAGCAACGGACATGATATCACAAAGAGCTCACCTCTGTTGCCGGGAGAGGAAGGGATGCCGCTTACAGGCCTTGTTATGGGGGGGGGGACTCTAAAAACATTGTAAGTCAGACAGTGGACCTACCTCCATAGAGAAAGTGGAGAGCAACGGACATGACATCACAAAGAGCTCACCTCTGTTGCCTGGAGAGGAAGGGATGCCGCTTACACGCCTTGTTAAGGAGGGGGGGGGACTCTAAAAACATTATAAGTCAGACAGTGGGCGTACCTCCACACAGAAAGTGGAGAGTAACGGACATGACATCACAAAGAGCTCACCTCTGTTGCCTGGAGAGGAAGGGATGCCGCTTACAGGCCTTGTTATGAGGGGGGGGGGACTCTAAAAACATTATAAGTCCGACAGTGGGCCTACCTCCACAGAGAAAGTGAGCAACGGACATGACATCACAAAGAGCTCACCTCTGTTGCCTGGAGAGGAAGGGATGCCGCTTACAGGCCTTGTTATGAGGGGGGGGACTCTAAAAAAATTATAAGTCCGACAGTGGGCTTACCTCCACAGAGAAAGTGGAGAGCAACGGACATGACATCACAAAGAGCTCACCTCTGTTGCCTGGAGAGGAAGGGATGCCGCTTACAGGCCTTGTTAAGGAGCGGGGGGGGGACTCTAAAAACATTATAAGTCAGACAGTGGGCTTACCTCCACAGAGAAAGTGGAGAGCAACGGACATGACATCACAAAGAGCTCACCTCTGTTGCCTGGAGAGGAAGGGATGCCGCTTACAGGCCTTGTTAAGGAGGGGGGGGGACTCTAAAAACATTATAAGTCCGACAGTGGGCTTATCTCCACAGAGAAAGTGGAGAGCAACGGACATGACATCACAAAGAGCTCAACTCTGTTGCCTAGAGAGTAAGGGATGCCGCTTACAGGCCTTGTTAAGGAGCGGGGGGGGGACTCTAAAAACATTATAAGTCAGACAGTGGACCTACCTCCATAGAGAAAGTGGAGAGCAACGGACACGACATCACAAAGAGCTCACCTCTGTTGCCTGGAGAGGAAGGGATGCCGCTTACAGGCCTTGTTATGGGGGGGGGAGTCTAAAAACATTATAAGTCAGACAGTGGACCTACCTCCATAGAGAAAGTGGAGAGCAACGGACATGACATCATAAAGAGCTCACCTCTGCTGCCTGGAGAGGAAGGGATGCCGCTTACACGCCTTGTTAAGGAGGGGGGGGGGACTCTAAAAACATTATAAGTCAGACAGTGGGCGTACCTCCACACAGAAAGTGGAGAGTAACGGACATGACATCACAAAGAGCTCACCTCTGTTGCCTGGAGAGGAAGGGATGCCGCTTACAGGCCTTGTTATGGGGGGGGGGGAGTCTAAAAACGTTATAAGTCAGACAGTGGACCTACCTCCATAGAGAAAGTGGAGAGCAACGGACATGACATCACAAAGAGCTCACCTCTGTTGCCTGGAGAGGAAGGGATGCCGCTTACACGCCTTGTTAAGGAGGGGGGGGGGACTCTAAAAACATTATAAGTCAGACAGTGGGCGTACCTCCACACAGAAAGTGGAGAGTAACGGACATGACATCACAAAGAGCTCACCTCTGTTGCCTGGAGAGGAAGGGATGCCGCTTACAGGCCTTGTTATGAGGGGGGGGGACTCTAAAAACATTATAAGTCCGACAGTGGGCCTACCTCCACAGAGAAAGTGAGCAACGGACATGACATCACAAAGAGCTCACCTCTGTTGCCTGGAGAGGAAGGGATGCCGCTTACAGGCCTTGTTATGAGGGGGGGGACTCTAAAAAAATTATAAGTCCGACAGTGGGCTTACCTCCACAGAGAAAGTGGAGAGCAACGGACATGACATCACAAAGAGCTCACCTCTGTTGCCTGGAGAGGAAGGGATGCCGCTTACAGGCCTTGTTATGGGGGGGGGAGTCTAAAAACATTATAAGTCAGACAGTGGACCTACCTCCATAGAGAAAGTGGAGAGCAACGGACATGACATCATAAAGAGCTCACCTCTGCTGCCTGGAGAGGAAGGGATGCCGCTTACAGGCCTTGTTATGGGGGGGGGGGAGTCTAAAAACGTTATAAGTCAGACAGTGGACCTACCTCCATAGAGAAAGTGGAGAGCAACGGACATGACATCACAAAGAGCTCATCTCTGTTGCCTGGAGAGGAAGGGATGCCGCTTACACGCCTTGTTAAGGAGGGGGGGGGACTCTAAAAACATTATAAGTCAGACAGTGGGCGTACCTCCACACAGAAAGTGGAGAGCAACGGACATGACATCACAAAGAGCTCACCTCTGTTGCCTGGAGAGGAAGGGATGACGCTTACAGGCCTTGTTATGAGGGGGGGGGGACTCTAAAAACATTATAAGTCCGACAGTGGGCCTACCTCCACAGAGAAAGTGAGCAACGGACATGACATCACAAAGAGCTCACCTCTGTTGCCTGGAGAGGAAGGGATGCCGCTTACAGGCCTTGTTATGGGGGGGGGGGGACTCTAAAAACGTTATAAGTCAGACAGTGGACCTACCTCCATAGAGAAAGTTGAGAGCAACGGACATGACATCACAAAGAGCTCACCTCTGTTGCCTGGAGAGGAAGGGATGCCGTTTACAGGCCTTGTTAAGGAGGGGGGGGGGGACTCTAAAAACATTATAAGTCAGACAGTGGGCGTACCTCCACGCAGAAAGTGGAGAGCAACGGACATGACATCACAAAGAGCTCACCTCTGTTGCCTGGAGAGGAAGGGATGCCGTTTACAGGCCTTGTTAAGGAGGGGGGGGGGGACTCTAAAAACATTATAAGTCAGACAGTGGGCTTACCTCCACAGAGAAAGTGGAGAGCAACGGACATGACATCACAAAGAGCTCACCTCTGTTGCCTGGAGAGGAAGGGATGCCGTTTACAGGCCTTGTTAAGGAGGGGGGGGGACTCTAAAAACATTATAAGTCAGACAGTGGGAGTACCTCCACACAGAAAGTGGAGAGCAACGGACATAACATCACAAAGAGCTTACCTCTGTTGCCTGGAGAGTAAGGGATGCCGCTTACAGGCCTTGTTATGGGGGGGGGGAGTCTAAAAACATTATAAGTCAGACAGTGGACCTACCTCCATAGAGAAAGTGGAGAGCAACGGACATGACATCACAAAGAGCTCACCTCTGTTGCCTGGAGAGGAAGGGATGCCGCTTACACGCCTTGTTAAGGGGGGGGGGGGACTCTAAAAACATTATAAGTCAGACAGTGGGCTTACCTCCACAGAGAAAGTGGAGAGCAACGGACATGACATCATAAAGAGCTCACCTCTGTTGCCTGGAGAGGAAGGGATGCCGCTTACAGGCCTTGTTAAGGAGGGGGGGGGACTCTAAAAACATTATAAGTCAGACAGTGGGCTGACCTCCACAGAGAAAGTGGAGAGCAACGGACATGACATCACAGGAATTTTTCCAAATTCACCCTGTAGTTCTTCTTGGACTTCTAACTCAGTCCGGAGACATTCTCTATGTTTGCCACTGGGCTAGGATCTCTCTTCTATGGGTTGGCAGACAGTCAATGTCCAAGGTTGCCAATACCGGAAGAAATAAGGCCTCATCTGTGACAGTGAAGCCCTAGAGGCACATCACCCGTGCCTTGCCCACACCAAAAACTGATCAGGAAAAATGCTCTTTTGGACATGACCCAAGAGCATAATTCGGCCATTGGTTATCACCGGATCCAGCCCATGGCACCATTATTTAATCACTGTTTCTGTAAAATGTACTCAATCCATGAATGGGTCTTCACTTACACCGCTCTCCTCTGGACGAAGCAAGAGCTCCCATATCTCTCCTGTCGTCCTGGGACTTGGTATGAAACCCCTCCACCACCTCCTCATGCATCCTGCTCTTTGGAAAACCCTGGAAGCAGTGGAAGCAGCTGGAGAGGCTGCCATCCTGATCATCACTGATAACGATGCTTCCTGCTTTCCCCTGCCTGGGTATTCCGGGAAGATACCTCCTGCAGCCCCAAGGACTATGGACTCTGATTTGAACTCTTTTCTGCCTTTCACCAGCATGGACAGAATCCCTCCGTTCCACTCTATTTTTCTTGTATAGCTGTGGACCTGCATCACCTACAGCTGCCCTTCCTGTCTACCAACTCAAGATGGTGATGGAATAAAAATTCATCTTTGATTGGAAAAATTTTGACTCTAGCCTACACATGGACTGGACTGACTAGCAGCAAAGCAATTGCAGCGGCTAGCGCTACTGGATTGGACATTTGATTTAAAGGGAAAGATGCCTAACCTCTTTCCCTCCATGAGAATTATGTATTTTATTTTATTTACTGTTATTGTATTGTTGTATTGATGTGTATGTGTGTGTATTGCCCATTAGGATTTAAGCATTTGAATGTAATTTTCAATAATGATATTTAGAATAATGTTTTATTATAGATTGTATTTGTAAGGTAGATTGCTGCCTGCATGTTAGAAATAACTGCCCATACCTGTCATAAGGAAAAAGATTCAGTTTTCACTTTGCCAGCACATTTCCACAGTCACCTAAAAGGGACCAGCCCTTAGCTTCTAATACTATTTTTGCTTTTAATTTGGCTTTGATAGAGTAGGAAGTTTTTCTAGTGGCAAGAACTGGAAACCTACCTCACCCTCCCAAAAGTCTTTCTGACTATTTTCTTTTGTGGACAGTTTATCTTTGCTTACATGTGTTTTGGTCATTTGTGAACGTTCCAAAGAGTTCCACTCTTTGTAGTTCCCAAATGAAGGGGGGGATTGTTATGTGGGCTGCCACCCCTCCATCAAAGGCTGGCACACCCGTGTCAACCCTTCCTGACACTCCTGAGCAGACCCTGGCACCAGAGAGAGAAAAGCCAGGTCAAGCCTTGCAAAGCATAATGGGAAAGCAACTAAAACCCACTTCTTGCTCTGAAGCAGGACTTGGAGTTAGGCTTCCCCCGACCTACTTGCTTGCAACAAAAGAGGAGTTTGTCAGCACACCTGGCAAGTACAGAGAGACAAAGGGAACCCCACCCAAGACTCCCCTCCAGCCAGCCAAGCACTTTGTCTTGCAAAGGGAACTGGCCACTCTCTTTCAACACCAAATCTAATCCAAGATTTGGTCTTTGTCTTTTCCCTTACCACTATCCCCAGGCACAAGCAATCATCCAGGATTTGCCAGAAATGGGCCATCAGCCCTACTAGACAGGAAATATTTCTTCATATTCCCAGCAGCTAGTTTCTTTGTCTCAGCAACCCGTTTCTTTGTTGGGACCTGGCTACAGTCGTTACTGGCCATCAAACTCTTTGTCCAAGCCCTGGACAAGGTAGGATCAGCCCCCTGTAGCCTCAGGCCACAGATTTCCTTTAAATATTGGGCTCCCACAGCCACAAAGTGCAGTCAGTTTCCAGGCTACAGAAACTCTGTCCGACGTTCGTCTTGGTCCCTCGTCCGTTGCCCCAAATTGCTTCCCTGGACCTCCGGAACTCCGCTCCACCCAGAAGACAGGTAGATATCACTTCCAATCAACCCTTAGTATAGGTTCTTCCCCTATAAGCCTTTTCCTTGTGTGCTAGTGGCTAGGAATGTACATTTCTTTGCTAGAGTGCGCATGTGTTGTCTTTTGTCTAATTAGTGTTTGTTAATAAAATTCTTCCATGTTTAGATCATTGTCTGCCTTGGTTCTATCTCAGTGACATAATTACCCAGTAAACTGTGCAATACAAGGTCCCACGTTACGCCACGCTGCCTCTTGCTGGCTCTACTAGCTGATTCCCCACAACTAAATTTAGACACGTGTCCTTACAGACACGCATTTGGCGTAACAGGGGGACTCTAAAAACGTTATAAGTCAGACAGTGGACCTACCTCCACACAGAAAGTGGAGAGCAACGGACATGACAACACAAAGAGCTCACCTCTGTTGCCTGGAGAGGAAGGGATGCCGCTTACAAGCCTTGTTATGGGGGGGGGGGGGGACTCTAAAAACGTTATAAGTCAGACAGTGGGCTTACCTCCACAGAGAAAGTGGAGAGCAATGGACATGACATCATAAAGAGCTCACCTCTGTTGCCTGGAGAGGAAGGGATGCCGCTTACAGGCCTTGTTAAGGAGGGGGGGGGGGGACTCTAAAAACATTATAAGTCAGACAGTGGGCGTACCTCCACACAGAAAGTGGAGAGCAACGGACATGACATCACAAAGAGCTCACCTCTGTTGCCTGGAGAGTAAGGGATGCTGCTTACAGGCCTTGTTATGGGGGGGGGAGTCTAAAAACATTATAAGTCAGACAGTGGACCCACCTCCATAGAGAAAGTGGAGAGCAACGGACATGACATCATAAAGAGCTCACCTCTGCTGCCTGGAGAGGAAGGGATGCCGCTTACAGGCCTTGTTATGGGGGGGGGGAGTCTAAAAACATTATAAGTCAGACAGTGGACCTACCTCCATAGAGAAAGTGGAGAGCAACGGACATGACATCATAAAGAGCTCACCTCTGCTGCCTGGAGAGGAAGGGATGCCGCTTACAGGCCTTGTTATGGGGGGGGGGGAGTCTAAAAACATTATAAGTCAGACAGTGGACCTACCTCCATAGAGAAAGTGGAGAGCAACGGACATGACATCACAAAGAGCTCACCTCTGTTGCCTGGAGAGGAAGGGATGCCACTTACAGGCCTTGTTATGAGGGGGGGGACTCTAAAAACATTATAAGTCCGACAGTGGGCTTACCTCCACAGAGAAAGTGGAGAGCAACGGACATGACATCACAAAGAGCTCACCTCTGTTGCCTGGAGAGGAAGGGATGCCGCTTACAGGCCTTGTTATGGGGGGGGGGGACTCTAAAAACGTTATAAGTCAGACAGTGGACCTACCTCCATAGAGAAAGTTGAGAGCAACGGACATGACATCACAAAGAGCTCACCTCTGTTGCCTGGAGAGGAAGGGATGCCGTTTACAGGCCTTGTTAAGGAGGGGGGGGGGGACTCTAAAAACATTATAAGTCAGACAGTGGGCGTACCTCCACGCAGAAAGTGGAGAGCAACGGACATGACATCACAAAGAGCTCACCTCTGTTGCCTGGAGAGGAAGAGATGCCGTTTACAGGCCTTGTTAAGGAGGGGGGGGGACTCTAAAAACATTATAAGTCAGACAGTGGGCTTATCTCCACAGAGAAAGTGGAGAGCAACGGACATGACATCACAAAGAGCTCACCTCTGTTGCCTGGAGAGGAAGGGATGCCGTTTACAGGCCTTGTTAAGGAGGGGGGGGGACTCTAAAAACATTATAAGTCAGACAGTGGGAGTACCTCCACACAGAAAGTGGAGAGCAACGGACATAACATCACAAAGAGCTTACCTCTGTTGCCTGGAGAGTAAGGGGTGCCGCTTACAGGCCTTGTTATGGGGGGGGGGGAGTCTAAAAACATTATAAGTCAGACAGTGGACCTACCTCCATAGAGAAAGTGGAGAGCAACGGACATGACATCACAAAGAGCTCACCTCTGTTGCCTGGAGAGGAAGGGATGCCGCTTACAGGCCTTGTTATGGGGGGGGGAGTCTAAAAACATTATAAGTCAGACAGTGGGCCTACCTCCATAGAGAAAGTGGAGAGCAACGGACATGACATCACAAAGAGCTCACCTCGGTTGCCTGGAGAGGAAGGGATGCCGCTTACAGGCCTTGTTATGGGGGGGGGGGACTCTAAAAACATTATAAGTCATACAGTGGGCGTACCTCCACACAGAAAGTGGAGAGCAACGGACATGACATCACAAAGAGCTCAGCTCTGTTGCCTGGAGAGGAAGGGATGCCGCTTACACGCCTTGTTAAGGAGGGGGGGGGACTCTAAAAACATTATAAGTCAGACAGTGGGCTTACCTCCACAGAGAAAGTGGAGAGCAACGGACATGACATCATAAAGAGCTCACCTCTGTTGCCTGGAGAGGAAGGGATGCCGCTTACAGGCCTTGTTAAGAATGGGGGGGGGACTCTAAAAACATTATAAGTCAGACAGTGGGCTTACCTCCACAGAGAAAGTGGAGAGCAACGGACATGACATCACAACGAGCTCACCTCTGTTGCCTAGAGAGGAAGGGATGCCGCTTACAGGCCTTGTTATGGGGGGGGGGAGTCTAAAAACATTATAAGTCAGACAGTGGACCTACCTCCATAGAGAAAGTGGAGAGCAACGGACATGACATCACAAAGAGCTCACCTCTGTTGCCTGCAGAGGAAGGGATGCCGCTTACAGGCCTTGTTATGAGGGGGGGGGGACTCTAAAAACATTATAAGTCAGATAGTGGGCTTACCTCCACAGAGAAAGTGGAGAGCAACGGACATGACATCACAAAGAGCTCACCTCTGTTGCCTGGAGAGGAAGGGATGCCGCTTACAGGCCTTGTTATGGGGGGGGGGGACTCTAAAAACATTGTAAGTCAGACAGTGGACCTACCTCCATAGAGAAAGTGGAGAGCAACGGACATGACATCACAAAGAGCTCACCTCTGTTGCCTGGAGAGGAAGGGATGCCGCTTACACGCCTTGTTAAGGAGGGGGGGGGACTCTAAAAACATTATAAGTCAGACAGTGGGCTTACCTCCACAGAGAAAGTGGAGAGCAACGGACATGACATCATAAAGAGCTCACCTCTGTTGCCTGGAGAGGAAGGGATGCCGCTTACAGGCCTTGTTAAGGAGGGGGGGGGACTCTAAAAACATTGTAAGTCAGACAGTGGACCTACCTCCATAGAGAAAGTGGAGAGCAACGGACATGACATCACAAAGAGCTCACCTCTGTTGCCTGGAGAGGAAGGGATGCAGCTTACAGGCCTTGTTAAGGAGGGGGGGGGAACCCAAAAACATTATAAGTCAGACAGTGGGCTGACCTCCACAGAGAAAGTGGAGAGCAACGGACATGACATCACAAAGAGCTCACCTCTGTTGCCTGGAGAGTAAGGGATGCCGCTTACAGGCCTTGTTATGGGGGGGGGGGAACTCTAAAAACATTATAAGTCAGACAGTGGGCGTACCTCCACACAGAAATTGGAGAGCAACGGACATGACATCACAAAGAGCTCACCTCTGTTGCCTGGAGAGGAAGGGATGCCGCTTACAGGCCTTGTTATGAGGGGGAATCTCTAAAAACATTATAAGTCAGACAGTGGGCTTACCTCCATAGAGAATGTGGAGAGCAATGGACATGACATCACAAAGAGCTCACCTCTGTTGCCTGGAGAGGAAGGGATGCCGCTTACAGGCATTGTTATGGGGGGGGGGGGAATCTCTAAAAACATTATGTCAGACAGTGGGCTTACCTCAACAGAGAAAGTGGAGAGCAACGGACATGACATCAAAAAGAGCTCACCTCTGTTGCCTGGAGAGGAAGGGATGTCGCTTACAGGCCTTGTTATGGGGGGGGGGAGACTCTAAAAACATTATAAGTCAGACAGTGGACCTACCTCCATAGAGAAAGTGGAGAGCAACGGACATGACATCACAAAGAGCTCACCTCTGTTGCCTGGAGAGGAAGGGATGCCGCTTATAGGCCTTGTTATGGGGGGGGGACTCTAAAAACATTATAAGTCAGACAGTGGACCTACCTCGATAGAGAAAGTGGAGAGCAATGGACATGACATCACAAAGAGCTCACCTCTGTTGCCTGGAGAGGAAGGGATGCCGCTTACAGGCCTTGTTAAGGAGGGGGGGACTCTAAAAACATTATAAGTCAGACAGTGGGCTTACCTCCACAGAGAAAGTGGAGAGCAACGGACATGACATCACAAAGAGCTCACCTCTGTTGCCTGGAGAGGAAGGGATGCCGCTTATAGGCCTTGTTATGGGGGGGGGACTCTAAAAACATTATAAGTCAGACAGTGGACCTACCTCCATAGAGAAAGTGGAGAGCAATGGACATGACATCACAAAGAGCTCACCTCTGTTGCCTGGAGAGGAAGGGATGCCGCTTACAGGCCTTGTTAAGGAGGGGGGGACTCTAAAAACATTATAAGTCAGACAGTGGGCGTACCTCTACACAGAAAGTGGAGATCAACGGACATGACATCACAAAGAGCTCACCTCTGTTGCCTGGAGAGGAAGGGATGCCACTTACAGGCCTTGTTATGAGGGGGAATCTCTAAAAACATTATAAGTCAGACAGTGGGCTTACCTCCATAGAGAATGTGGAGAGCAATGGACATGACATCACAAAGAGCTCACCTCTGTTCCCTGGAGAGGAAGGGATGCCGCTTACATGCATTGTTATGGGGGGGGGGGGAATTTCTAAAAACATTATAAGTCAGACAGTGGGCTTACCTCCACAGAGAAAGTGGAGAGCAATGGACATGACATCACAAAGAGCTCACCTCGGTTGCCTGGAGAGGAAGGGATGCCGCTTACAGGCCTTGTTATGGGGGGGGGGAATCTCTAAAAACATTATAAGTCAGACAGTGGGCTTCCCTCCACAGAGAAAGTGGAGAGCAACGGACATGACATCACAAAGAGCTCACCTCGGTTGCCTGGTGAGGAAGGGATGCCGCTTACAGGCCTTGTTATGGGGGGGAATCTCTAAAAACATTATAAGTCAGACAGTGGGCCTACCTCCACAGAGAAAGTGGAGAGCAACGGACATGACATCACAAAGAGCTCACCTCGGTTGCCTGGAGAGGAAGGGATGCCGCTTACAGGCCTTGTTATGAGGGGGGGGGACTCTAAAAACATTATAAGTCAGACAGTGGGCTTACCTCCACAGAGAAAGTGGAGAGCAACGTACATGACATCACAAAGAGCTCATCTCTGTTGCCTGGAGAGGAAGGGATGCCTCTTACAGGTCTAGGTATGGGCGGGAGGATCTCTAAAAACATTATAAGTAAGACAGTGGGCCTATCTCCACAGAAAAAGTGGAGAGCAACGGACATGACATCACAAAGAGCTCACCTCTGTTGCCTGGAGAGGAAGGGATGCCGCTTACTGGCCTTGGTATGGGGGGGGGGGAATCTCTAAAAACGTTATAAGTCAGACAGTGGTCCAACCTACACAGAGAAAGTGGAGAGCAACGGACAAGATATCACAAAGAGCTCACCTCTGTTGCCTGGAGAGGAAGGGATGCCACTTACAGGCCTTGTTATGAGGGGGGCGGGATCTCTAAAAACATTATAAGTCAGACAGTGGGCTTACCTCCACAGAGGAAGTGGAGAGCAAGGGACATGACATCACAAAGAGCTCACCTCTGTTGCCGGGAGAAGAAGGGATGCCGCTTACAGGCCTTGTTAAGGAGGGAGGCGGGGACTCTAAAAACATTATAAGTCAGACAGTGGTCCAACCTCCACAGAGAAATTTAGAGCAACGGACATGACATCACAAAGAGCTCACCTCTGTTGCCTGGAGAGGAAGGGATGCCGCTTACAGGCCTTGTTAAGGAGGGAGGGGGGGGGACTCTAAAAACAGTATAAGTCAGACAGTGGACCAACCTCCACAGAGAAATTTAGAGCAACGGACATGACATCACAAAGAGCTCACCTCTGTTGCCTGGAGAGGAAGGGATGCCTCTTACAGGCCTTGTTATGGGGGGGGGGAATCTCTAAAAACATTATAAGTCAGACAGTGGGCTTACCTCCACAGAGAAAGTGGAGAGCAACGGACATGACATCACAAAGAGCTCACCTCTGTTGCCTGGAGAGGAAGGGATGCCGCTTATAGGCCTTTTTATGGGGGGGGGGACTCTAAAAACATTATAAGTCAGACAGTGAACCTACCTCCATAGAGAAAGTGGAGAGCAATGGACATGACATCACAAAGAGCTCACCTCTGTTGCCTGGAGAGGGAGGGATGCCACTTACAGGCCTTGTTATGAGGGGGAATCTCTAAAAACATTATAAGTCAGACAGTGGGCTTACCTCCATAGAGAATGTGGAGAGCAATGGACATGACATCACAAAGAGCTCACCTCTGTTGCCTGGAGAGGAAGGGATGCCGCTTACATGCATTGTTATGGGGGGGGGGAATCTCTAAAAACATTATAAGTCAGACAGTGGGCTTACCTCCACAGAGAAAGTGGAGAGCAATGGACATGACATCACAAAGAGCTCACCTCGGTTGCCTGGAGAGGAAGGGATGCCGCTTACAGGCCTTGTTATGGGGGGGGGGAATCTCTAAAAACATTATAAGTCAGACAGTGGGCTTAACTTCCACAGAGAAAGTGGAGAGCAACGGACATGACATCACAAAGAGCTCACCTCGGTTGCCTGGTGAGGAAGGGATGCCGCTTACAGGCCTTGTTATGGGGGGGAATCTCTAAAAACATTATAAGTCAGACAGTGGGCCTACCTCCACAGAGAAAGTGGAGAGCAACGGACATGACATCACAAAGAGCTCACCTCGGTTGCCTGGAGAGGAAGGGATGCCGCTTACAGGCCTTGTTATGAGGGGGGGGGGCCCTAAAAACATTATAAGTCAGACAGTGGGCTTACCTCCACAGAGAAAGTGGAGAGCAACGTACATGACATCACAAAGAGCTCATCTCTGTTGCCTGGAGAGGAAGGGATGCCTCTTACAGGTCTAGGTATGGGCGGGAGGATCTCTAAAAACATTATAAGTAAGACAGTGGGCCTTTCTCCACAGAAAAAGTGGAGAGCAACGGACATGACATCACAAAGAGCTCACCTCTGTTGCCTGGAGAGGAAGGGATGCCGCTTACTGGCCTTGGTATGGGGGGGGGGAATCTCTAAAAACGTTATAAGTCAGACAGTGGTCCAACCTACACAGAGAAAGTGGAGAGCAACGGACAAGATATCACAAAGAGCTCACCTCTGTTGCCTGGTGAGGAAGGGATGCCGCTTACAGGCCTTGTTATGGGGGGGAATCTCTAAAAACATTATAAGTCAGACAGTGGGCCTACCTCCACAGAGAAAGTGGAGAGCAACGGACATGACATCACAAAGAGTTCACCTCGGTTGCCTGGAGAGGAAGGGATGCCGCTTACAGGCCTTGTTATGAGGGGGGGGGACTCTAAAAACATTATAAGTCAGACCGTGGGCTTACCTCCACAGAGAAAGTGGAGAGCAACGTACATGACATCACAAAGAGCTCATCTCTGTTGCCTGGAGAGGAAGGGATGCCTCTTACAGGTCTAGGTATGGGCGGGAGGATCTCTAAAAACATTATAAGTAAGACAGTGGGCCTATCTCCACAGAAAAAGTGGAGAGCAACGGACATGACATCACAAAGAGCTCACCTCTGTTGCCTGGAAAGGAAGCGATGCCGCTTACTGGCCTTGGTATGGGGGGGGGGGGAATCTCTAAAAACGTTATAAGTCAGACAGTGGACCCACCTCCATAGAGAAAGTGGAGAGCAACGGACATGACATCATAAAGAGCTCACCTCTGCTGCCTGGAGAGGAAGGGATGCCGCTTACAGGCCTTGTTATGGGGGGGGGACTCTAAAAACATTATAAGTCAGACAGAGGACCTAGCTCCATTGAGAAAGTGGAGAGCAACGGACATGACCTCACAAAGAGCTCACCTCTGTTGCCTGGAGAGGAAGGGATGCCGCTTACAGGCCTTGTTATGGGGGGGGGGGGAATCTGTAAAAACATTATAAGTCAGACAGTGGGCTTACCTCCACAGAGAAAGTGGAGAGCAACGGACATGACATCACAAAGAGCTCACCTCTGTTGCCTGGAGATTAAGGGATGCCGCTTACAGGCCTTGTTATGAGGGGGGGGGACTCTAAAAACATTATAAGTCAGACAGTGGGCTTACCTCCACAGAGAAAGTGGAGAGCAATGGACATGACATCACAAAGAGCTCACCTCTGTTGCCTGGAGAGAAAGGGATGCCGCTTACAGGCCTTGTTAAGGGGGGGGGACTCTAAAAACATTATAAGTCAGACAGTGGACCTACCTCCATAGAGAAAGTGGAGAGCAACGGACATGACATCACAAAGAGCTCACCTCTGTTGCCTGGAGAGGAAGGGATGCCGCTTACAGGCCTTGTTATGGGGGGGGGAGTCTAAAAACATTATAAGTCAGACAGTGGACCTACCTCCATAAAGAAAGTGGAGAGCAACGGACATGACATCATAAAGAGCTCACCTCTGCTGCCTGGAGAGGAAGGGATGCCGCTTACAGGCCTTTTTATGGGGGGGGGGAGTCTAAAAACATTATAAGTCAGACAGTGGACCTACCTCCATAGAGAAAGTGGAGAGCAACGGACATGACATCACAAAGAGCTCACCTCTGTTGCCTGGAGAGGAAGGGATGCCGCTTACACGCCTTGTTAAGGAGGGGGGGGGACTCTAAAAACATTATAAGTCAGACAGTGGGCGTACCTCCACACAGAAAGTGGAGAGTAACGGACATGACATCACAAAGAGCTCACCTCTGTTGCCTGGAGAGGAAGGGATGCCGCTTACAGGCCTTGTTATGAGGGGGGGGGGGACTCTAAAAACATTATAAGTCCGACAGTGGGCCTACCTCCACAGAGAAAGTGAGCAACGGACATGACATCACAAAGAGCTCACCTCTGTTGCCTGGAGAGGAAGGGATGCCGCTTACAGGCCTTGTTATGAGGGGGGGGACTCTAAAAACATTATAAGTCCGACAGTGGGCTTACCTCCACAGAGAAAGTGGAGAGCAACGGACATGACATCACAAAGAGCTCACCTCTGTTACCTGGAGAGGAAGGGATGCCACTTACAGGCCTTGTTATGGGGGGGGGGACTCTAAAAACATTATAAGTCAGACAGTGGACCTACCTCCATAGAGAAAGTGGAGAGCAACGGACATGACATCACAAAGAGCTCACCTCTGTTGCCTGGAGAGGAAGGGATGCCGTTTACAGGCCTTGTTAAGGAGGGGGGGGGGAATCTAAAAACATTATAAGTCAGACAGTGGACCTACCTCCATAGAGAAAGTGGAGAGCAACGGACATGACAACACAAAGAGCTCACCTCTGTTGCCTGGAGAGGAAGGGATGCCGCTTACAGGCCTTGTTAAGGAGGGGGGGGACTCTAAAAATATTGTAAGTCAGACAGTGGACCTACCTCCATAGAGAAAGTTGAGACCAACGGACATGACATCACAAAGAGCTCACCTCTGTTGCCTGGAGAGGAAGGGATGCCGCTTACAGGCCTTGTTATGGGGGGGTGGGGACTCTAAAAACATTGTAAGTCAGACAGTGGACCTACCTCCATAGAGAAAGTGGAGAGCAACGGACATGACATCACAAAGAGCTCACCTCTGTTGCCTGGAGAGGAAGGGATGCCGCTTACACGCCTTGTTAAGGAGGGGGGGGGGACTCTAAAAACATTATAAGTCAGACAGTGGGCTTACCTCCACAGAGAAAGTGGAGAGCAACGGACAAGACATCATAAAGAGCTCACCTCTGTTGCCTGGAGAGGAAGGGATGCCGCTTACAGGCCTTGTTATGGGGGGGGGGGGAGTCTAAAAACATTATAAGTCAGACAGTGGACCTACCTCCATAGAGAAAGTGGAGAGCAACGGACATGACATCACAAAGAGCTCACCTCTGTTGCCTGGAGAGGAAGGGATGCCGCTTACAGGCCTTGTTATGGGGGGGGGGACTCTAAAAATATTGTAAGTCAGACAGTGGACCTACCTCCATAGAGAAAGTGGAGAGCAACGGACATGATATCACAAAGAGCTCACCTCTGTTGCCTGGAGAGGAAGGGATGCCGCTTACAGGCCTTGTTATGGGGGGGGGGACTCTAAAAACATTGTAAGTCAGACAGTGGACCTACCTCCATAGAGAAAGTGGAGAGCAACGGACATGACATCACAAAGAGCTCACCTCTGTTGCCTGGAGAGGAAGGGATGCCGCTTACACGCCTTGTTAAGGAGGGGGGGGGACTCTAAAAACATTATAAGTCAGACAGTGGGCGTACCTCCACACAGAAAGTGGAGAGTAACGGACATGACATCACAAAGAGCTCACCTCTGTTGCCTGGAGAGGAAGGGATGCCGCTTACAGGCCTTGTTATGAGGGGGGGGGGACTCTAAAAACATTATAAGTCCGACAGTGGGCCTACCTCCACAGAGAAAGTGAGCAACGGACATGACATCACAAAGAGCTCACCTCTGTTGCCTGGAGAGGAAGGGATGCCGCTTACAGGCCTTGTTATGAGGGGGGGGACTCTAAAAAAATTATAAGTCCGACAGTGGGCTTACCTCCACAGAGAAAGTGGAGAGCAACGGACATGACATCACAAAGAGCTCACCTCTGTTGCCTGGAGAGGAAGGGATGCCGCTTACAGGCCTTGTTAAGGAGCGGGGGGGGGACTCTAAAAACATTATAAGTCAGACAGTGGGCTTACCTCCACAGAGAAAGTGGAGAGCAACGGACATGACATCACAAAGAGCTCACCTCTGTTGCCTGGAGAGGAAGGGATGCCGCTTACAGGCCTTGTTAAGGAGGGGGGGGGACTCTAAAAACATTATAAGTCCGACAGTGGGCTTATCTCCACAGAGAAAGTGGAGAGCAACGGACATGACATCACAAAGAGCTCAACTCTGTTGCCTAGAGAGTAAGGGATGCCGCTTACAGGCCTTGTTAAGGAGCGGGGGGGGGACTCTAAAAACATTATAAGTCAGACAGTGGACCTACCTCCATAGAGAAAGTGGAGAGCAACGGACACGACATCACAAAGAGCTCACCTCTGTTGCCTGGAGAGGAAGGGATGCCGCTTACAGGCCTTGTTATGGGGGGGGGAGTCTAAAAACATTATAAGTCAGACAGTGGACCTACCTCCATAGAGAAAGTGGAGAGCAACGGACATGACATCATAAAGAGCTCACCTCTGCTGCCTGGAGAGGAAGGGATGCCGCTTACACGCCTTGTTAAGGAGGGGGGGGGGACTCTAAAAACATTATAAGTCAGACAGTGGGCGTACCTCCACACAGAAAGTGGAGAGTAACGGACATGACATCACAAAGAGCTCACCTCTGTTGCCTGGAGAGGAAGGGATGCCGCTTACAGGCCTTGTTATGGGGGGGGGGAGTCTAAAAACGTTATAAGTCAGACAGTGGACCTACCTCCATAGAGAAAGTGGAGAGCAACGGACATGACATCACAAAGAGCTCACCTCTGTTCCCTGGAGAGGAAGGGATGCCGCTTACACGCCTTGTTAAGGAGGGGGGGGGGACTCTAAAAACATTATAAGTCAGACAGTGGGCGTACCTCCACACAGAAAGTGGAGAGTAACGGACATGACATCACAAAGAGCTCACCTCTGTTGCCTGGAGAGGAAGGGATGCCGCTTACAGGCCTTGTTATGAGGGGGGGGGACTCTAAAAACATTATAAGTCCGACAGTGGGCCTACCTCCACAGAGAAAGTGAGCAACGGACATGACATCACAAAGAGCTCACCTCTGTTGCCTGGAGAGGAAGGGATGCCGCTTACAGGCCTTGTTATGAGGGGGGGGACTCTAAAAAAATTATAAGTCCGACAGTGGGCTTACCTCCACAGAGAAAGTGGAGAGCAACGGACATGACATCACAAAGAGCTCACCTCTGTTGCCTGGAGAGGAAGGGATGCCGCTTACAGGCCTTGTTATGGGGGGGGGAGTCTAAAAACATTATAAGTCAGACAGTGGACCTACCTCCATAGAGAAAGTGGAGAGCAACGGACATGACATCATAAAGAGCTCACCTCTGCTGCCTGGAGAGGAAGGGATGCCGCTTACAGGCCTTGTTATGGGGGGGGGGGGAGTCTAAAAACGTTATAAGTCAGACAGTGGACCTACCTCCATAGAGAAAGTGGAGAGCAACGGACATGACATCACAAAGAGCTCATCTCTGTTGCCTGGAGAGGAAGGGATGCCGCTTACACGCCTTGTTAAGGAGGGGGGGGGACTCTAAAAACATTATAAGTCAGACAGTGGGCGTACCTCCACACAGAAAGTGGAGAGCAACGGACATGACATCACAAAGAGCTCACCTCTGTTGCCTGGAGAGGAAGGGATGACGCTTACAGGCCTTGTTATGAGGGGGGGGGGACTCTAAAAACATTATAAGTCCGACAGTGGGCCTACCTCCACAGAGAAAGTGAGCAACGGACATGACATCACAAAGAGCTCACCTCTGTTGCCTGGAGAGGAAGGGATGCCGCTTACAGGCCTTGTTATGGGGGGGGGGGGACTCTAAAAACGTTATAAGTCAGACAGTGGACCTACCTCCATAGAGAAAGTTGAGAGCAACGGACATGACATCACAAAGAGCTCACCTCTGTTGCCTGGAGAGGAAGGGATGCCGTTTACAGGCCTTGTTAAGGAGGGGGGGGGGACTCTAAAAACATTATAAGTCAGACAGTGGGCGTACCTCCACGCAGAAAGTGGAGAGCAACGGACATGACATCACAAAGAGCTCACCTCTGTTGCCTGGAGAGGAAGGGATGCCGTTTACAGGCCTTGTTAAGGAGGGGGGGGGGGACTCTAAAAACATTATAAGTCAGACAGTGGGCTTACCTCCACAGAGAAAGTGGAGAGCAACGGACATGACATCACAAAGAGCTCACCTCTGTTGCCTGGAGAGGAAGGGATGCCGTTTACAGGCCTTGTTAAGGAGGGGGGGGGACTCTAAAAACATTATAAGTCAGACAGTGGGAGTACCTCCACACAGAAAGTGGAGAGCAACGGACATAACATCACAAAGAGCTTACCTCTGTTGCCTGGAGAGTAAGGGATGCCGCTTACAGGCCTTGTTATGGGGGGGGGGGAGTCTAAAAACATTATAAGTCAGACAGTGGACCTACCTCCATAGAGAAAGTGGAGAGCAACGGACATGACATCACAAAGAGCTCACCTCTGTTGCCTGGAGAGGAAGGGATGCCGCTTACACGCCTTGTTAAGGGGGGGGGGGGGACTCTAAAAACATTATAAGTCAGACAGTGGGCTTACCTCCACAGAGAAAGTGGAGAGCAACGGACATGACATCATAAAGAGCTCACCTCTGTTGCCTGGAGAGGAAGGGATGCCGCTTACAGGCCTTGTTAAGGAGGGGGGGGGACTCTAAAAACATTATAAGTCAGACAGTGGGCTGACCTCCACAGAGAAAGTGGAGAGCAACGGACATGACATCACAGGAATTTTTCCAAATTCACCCTGTAGTTCTTCTTGGACTTCTAACTCAGTCCGGAGACATTCTCTATGTTAGCCACTGGGCTAGGATCTCTCTTCTATGGGTTGGCAGACAGTCAATGTCCAAGGTTGCCAATACCGGAAGAAATAAGGCCTCATCTGTGACAGTGAAGCCCTAGAGGCACATCACCCGTGCCTTGCCCACACCAAAAACTGATCAGGAAAAATGCTCTTTTGGACATGACCCAAGAGCATAATTCGGCCATTGGTTATCACCGGATCCAGCCCATGGCACCATTATTTAATCACTGTTTCTGTAAAATGTACTCAATCCATGAATGGGTCTTCACTTACACCGCTCTCCTCTGGACGAAGCAAGAGCTCCCATATCTCTCCTGTCGTCCTGGGACTTGGTATGAAACCCCTCCACCACCTCCTCATGCATCCTGCTCTTTGGAAAACCCTGGAAGCAGTGGAAGCAGCTGGAGAGGCTGCCATCCTGATCATCACTGATAACGATGCTTCCTGCTTTCCCCTGCCTGGGTATTCCGGGAAGATACCTCCTGCAGCCCCAAGGACTATGGACTCTGATTTGAACTCTTTTCTGCCTTTCACCAGCATGGACAGAATCCCTCCGTTCCACTCTATTTTTCTTGTATAGCTGTGGACCTGCATCACCTACAGCTGCCCTTCCTGTCTACCAACTCAAGATGGTGATGGAATAAAAATTCATCTTTGATTGGAAAAATTTTGACTCTAGCCTACACATGGACTGGACTGACTAGCAGCAAAGCAATTGCAGCGGCTAGCGCTACTGGATTGGACATTTGATTTAAAGGGAAAGATGCCTAACCTCTTTCCCTCCATGAGAATTATGTATTTTATTTTATTTACTGTTATTGTATTGTTGTATTGATGTGTATGTGTGTGTATTGCCCATTAGGATTTAAGCATTTGAATGTAATTTTCAATAATGATATTTAGAATAATGTTTTATTATAGATTGTATTTGTAAGGTAGATTGCTGCCTGCATGTTAGAAATAACTGCCCATACCTGTCATAAGGAAAAAGATTCAGTTTTCACTTTGCCAGCACATTTCCACAGTCACCTAAAAGGGACCAGCCCTTAGCTTCTAATACTATTTTTGCTTTTAATTTGGCTTTGATAGAGTAGGAAGTTTTTCTAGTGGCAAGAACTGGAAACCTACCTCACCCTCCCAAAAGTCTTTCTGACTATTTTCTTTTGTGGACAGTTTATCTTTGCTTACATGTGTTTTGGTCATTTGTGAACGTTCCAAAGAGTTCCACTCTTTGTAGTTCCCAAATGAAGGGGGGGATTGTTATGTGGGCTGCCACCCCTCCATCAAAGGCTGGCACACCCGTGTCAACCCTTCCTGACACTCCTGAGCAGACCCTGGCACCAGAGAGAGAAAAGCCAGGTCAAGCCTTGCAAAGCATAATGGGAAAGCAACTAAAACCCACTTCTTGCTCTGAAGCAGGACTTGGAGTTAGGCTTCCCCCGACCTACTTGCTTGCAACAAAAGAGGAGTTTGTCAGCACACCTGGCAAGTACAGAGAGACAAAGGGAACCCCACCCAAGACTCCCCTCCAGCCAGCCAAGCACTTTGTCTTGCAAAGGGAACTGGCCACTCTCTTTCAACACCAAATCTAATCCAAGATTTGGTCTTTGTCTTTTCCCTTACCACTATCCCCAGGCACAAGCAATCATCCAGGATTTGCCAGAAATGGGCCATCAGCCCTACTAGACAGGAAATATTTCTTCATATTCCCAGCAGCTAGTTTCTTTGTCTCAGCAACCCGTTTCTTTGTTGGGACCTGGCTACAGTCGTTACTGGCCATCAAACTCTTTGTCCAAGCCCTGGACAAGGTAGGATCAGCCCCCTGTAGCCTCAGGCCACAGATTTCCTTTAAATATTGGGCTCCCACAGCCACAAAGTGCAGTCAGTTTCCAGGCTACAGAAACTCTGTCCGACGTTCGTCTTGGTCCCTCGTCCGTTGCCCCAAATTGCTTCCCTGGACCTCCGGAACTCCGCTCCACCCAGAAGACAGGTAGATATCACTTCCAATCAACCCTTAGTATAGGTTCTTCCCCTATAAGCCTTTTCCTTGTGTGCTAGTGGCTAGGAATGTACATTTCTTTGCTAGAGTGCGCATGTGTTGTCTTTTGTCTAATTAGTGTTTGTTAATAAAATTCTTCCATGTTTAGATCATTGTCTGCCTTGGTTCTATCTCAGTGACATAATTACCCAGTAAACTGTGCAATACAAGGTCCCACGTTACGCCACGCTGCCTCTTGCTGGCTCTACTAGCTGATTCCCCACAACTAAATTTAGACACGTGTCCTTACAGACACGCATTTGGCGTAACAGGGGGACTCTAAAAACGTTATAAGTCAGACAGTGGACCTACCTCCACACAGAAAGTGGAGAGCAACGGACATGACAACACAAAGAGCTCACCTCTGTTGCCTGGAGAGGAAGGGATGCCGCTTACAAGCCTTGTTATGGGGGGGGGGGGACTCTAAAAACGTTATAAGTCAGACAGTGGGCTTACCTCCACAGAGAAAGTGGAGAGCAATGGACATGACATCATAAAGAGCTCACCTCTGTTGCCTGGAGAGGAAGGGATGCCGCTTACAGGCCTTGTTAAGGAGGGGGGGGGGGGACTCTAAAAACATTATAAGTCAGACAGTGGGCGTACCTCCACACAGAAAGTGGAGAGCAACGGACATGACATCACAAAGAGCTCACCTCTGTTGCCTGGAGAGTAAGGGATGCTGCTTACAGGCCTTGTTATGGGGGGGGGAGTCTAAAAACATTATAAGTCAGACAGTGGACCCACCTCCATAGAGAAAGTGGAGAGCAACGGACATGACATCATAAAGAGCTCACCTCTGCTGCCTGGAGAGGAAGGGATGCCGCTTACAGGCCTTGTTATGGGGGGGGGGAGTCTAAAAACATTATAAGTCAGACAGTGGACCTACCTCCATAGAGAAAGTGGAGAGCAACGGACATGACATCATAAAGAGCTCACCTCTGCTGCCTGGAGAGGAAGGGATGCCGCTTACAGGCCTTGTTATGGGGGGGGGGGGAGTCTAAAAACATTATAAGTCAGACAGTGGACCTACCTCCATAGAGAAAGTGGAGAGCAACGGACATGACATCACAAAGAGCTCACCTCTGTTGCCTGGAGAGGAAGGGATGCCACTTACAGGCCTTGTTATGAGGGGGGGGACTCTAAAAACATTATAAGTCCGACAGTGGGCTTACCTCCACAGAGAAAGTGGAGAGCAACGGACATGACATCACAAAGAGCTCACCTCTGTTGCCTGGAGAGGAAGGGATGCCGCTTACAGGCCTTGTTATGGGGGGGGGGGACTCTAAAAACGTTATAAGTCAGACAGTGGACCTACCTCCATAGAGAAAGTTGAGAGCAACGGACATGACATCACAAAGAGCTCACCTCTGTTGCCTGGAGAGGAAGGGATGCCGTTTACAGGCCTTGTTAAGGAGGGGGGGGGGGACTCTAAAAACATTATAAGTCAGACAGTGGGCGTACCTCCACGCAGAAAGTGGAGAGCAACGGACATGACATCACAAAGAGCTCACCTCTGTTGCCTGGAGAGGAAGAGATGCCGTTTACAGGCCTTGTTAAGGAGGGGGGGGGACTCTAAAAACATTATAAGTCAGACAGTGGGCTTATCTCCACAGAGAAAGTGGAGAGCAACGGACATGACATCACAAAGAGCTCACCTCTGTTGCCTGGAGAGGAAGGGATGCCGTTTACAGGCCTTGTTAAGGAGGGGGGGGGACTCTAAAAACATTATAAGTCAGACAGTGGGAGTACCTCCACACAGAAAGTGGAGAGCAACGGACATAACATCACAAAGAGCTTACCTCTGTTGCCTGGAGAGTAAGGGATGCCGCTTACAGGCCTTGTTATGGGGGGGGGGGGAGTCTAAAAACATTATAAGTCAGACAGTGGACCTACCTCCATAGAGAAAGTGGAGAGCAACGGACATGACATCACAAAGAGCTCACCTCTGTTGCCTGGAGAGGAAGGGATGCCGCTTACAGGCCTTGTTATGGGGGGGGGAGTCTAAAAACATTATAAGTCAGACAGTGGGCCTACCTCCATAGAGAAAGTGGAGAGCAACGGACATGACATCACAAAGAGCTCACCTCGGTTGCCTGGAGAGGAAGGGATGCCGCTTACAGGCCTTGTTATGGGGGGGGGGGACTCTAAAAACATTATAAGTCATACAGTGGGCGTACCTCCACACAGAAAGTGGAGAGCAACGGACATGACATCACAAAGAGCTCAGCTCTGTTGCCTGGAGAGGAAGGGATGCCGCTTACACGCCTTGTTAAGGAGGGGGGGGGACTCTAAAAACATTATAAGTCAGACAGTGGGCTTACCTCCACAGAGAAAGTGGAGAGCAACGGACATGACATCATAAAGAGCTCACCTCTGTTGCCTGGAGAGGAAGGGATGCCGCTTACAGGCCTTGTTAAGAATGGGGGGGGGACTCTAAAAACATTATAAGTCAGACAGTGGGCTTACCTCCACAGAGAAAGTGGAGAGCAACGGACATGACATCACAACGAGCTCACCTCTGTTGCCTAGAGAGGAAGGGATGCCGCTTACAGGCCTTGTTATGGGGGGGGGGAGTCTAAAAACATTATAAGTCAGACAGTGGACCTACCTCCATAGAGAAAGTGGAGAGCAACGGACATGACATCACAAAGAGCTCACCTCTGTTGCCTGCAGAGGAAGGGATGCCGCTTACAGGCCTTGTTATGAGGGGGGGGGGACTCTAAAAACATTATAAGTCAGATAGTGGGCTTACCTCCACAGAGAAAGTGGAGAGCAACGGACATGACATCACAAAGAGCTCACCTCTGTTGCCTGGAGAGGAAGGGATGCCGCTTACAGGCCTTGTTATGGGGGGGGGGGACTCTAAAAACATTGTAAGTCAGACAGTGGACCTACCTCCATAGAGAAAGTGGAGAGCAACGGACATGACATCACAAAGAGCTCACCTCTGTTGCCTGGAGAGGAAGGGATGCCGCTTACACGCCTTGTTAAGGAGGGGGGGGGACTCTAAAAACATTATAAATCAGACAGTGGGCTTACCTCCACAGAGAAAGTGGAGAGCAACGGACATGACATCATAAAGAGCTCACCTCTGTTGCCTGGAGAGGAAGGGATGCCGCTTACAGGCCTTGTTAAGGAGGGGGGGGACTCTAAAAACATTGTAAGTCAGACAGTGGACCTACCTCCATAGAGAAAGTGGAGAGCAACGGACATGACATCACAAAGAGCTCACCTCTGTTGCCTGGAGAGGAAGGGATGCAGCTTACAGGCCTTGTTAAGGAGGGGGGGGGAACCCAAAAACATTATAAGTCAGACAGTGGGCTGACCTCCACAGAGAAAGTGGAGAGCAACGGACATGACATCACAAAGAGCTCACCTCTGTTGCCTGGAGAGGAAGGGATACCGCTTACAGGCCTTGTTATGAGGGGGGGGGACTCTAAAAACATTATAAGTCCGACAGTGGGCCTACCTCCACAGAGAACGTGGAGAGCAACGGACATGACATCACAAAGAGCTCACCTCTGTTGCCTGGAGAGGAAGGGATGCCGCTTACAGGCCTTGTTATGAGGGGGGGGACTCTAAAAACATTATAGGTCCGACAGTGGGCCTACCTCCATAGAGAATGTGGAGAGCAACGGACATGACATCACAAAGAGCTCACCTCTGTTGCCTGGAGAGGAAGGGATGCCGCTTACAGGCCTTTTTATGGAAGGGGGGGGACTCTAAAAACGTTATAAGTCAGACAGTGGGCTTATTTCCACAGAGAAAGTGGAGAGCAACGGACATGACATCACAAAGAGCTCACCTCTGTTGCCTGGAGAGGAAGGGATGCCGTTTACAGGCCTTGTTAAGGAGGGGGGGGGGGACTCTAAAAACATTATAAGTCAGACAGTGGGCTTATCTCCATAGAGAAAGTGGAGAGCAACGGACATGACATCACAAAGAGTTCACCTCTGTTGCCTGGAGAGGAAGGGATGCCGCTTACAGGCCTTGTTATGGGGGGGGGGACTCTAAAAACATTATAAGTCAGACAGTGGACCTACCTCCATAGAGAAAGTGGAGAGCAACGGACATGACATCACAAAGAGCTCACCTCTGTTGCCTGGAGAGGAAGGGATGCCGCTTACAGGCCTTGTTAAGGAGGGGGGGGGACCCTAAAAACGTTATAAGTCAGACAGTGGGCTTATCTCCATAGAGAAAGTGGAGAGCAACGGACATGACATCACAAAGAGCTCACCTCTGTTGCCTGGAGAGGAAGGGATGCCGCTTACAGGCCTTGTTAAGGAGGGGGGGGGAGTCTAAAAACATTATAAGTCAGACAGTGGACCTACCTCCATAGAGAAAGTGGAGAGCAACGGACATGACATCACAAAGAGCTCACCTCTGTTGCCTGGAGAGGAAGGGATGCCGCTTACACGCCTTGTTAAGGGGGGGGGGGACTCTAAAAACATTATAAGTCAGATAGTGGGCTTACCTCCACAGAGAAAGTGGAGAGCAACGGACATGACATCACAACGAGCTCACCTCTGTTGCCTAGAGAGGAAGGGATGCCGCTTACAGGCCTTGTTATGGGGGGGGGGGGGAGTCTAAAAACATTATAAGTCAGACAGTGGACCTACCTCCATAGAGAAAGTGGAGAGCAACGGACATGACATCACAAAGAGCTCACCTCTGTTGCCTGCAGAGGAAGGGATGCCGCTTACAGGCCTTGTTATGAGGGGGGGGGACTCTAAAAACATTATAAGTCAGATAGTGGGCTTACCTCCACAGAGAAAGTGGAGAGCAACGGACATGACATCACAAAGAGCTCACCTCTGTTGCCTGGAGAGGAAGGGATGCCGCTTACAGGCCTTGTTATGGGGGGGGGGGACTCTAAAAACATTGTAAGTCAGACAGTGGACCTACCTCCATAGAGAAAGTGGAGAACAACGGACATGACATCACAAAGAGCTCACCTCTGTTGCCTGGAGGGGAAGGGATGCCGCTTACAGGCCTTGTTATGGGGGGGGGGGACTCTAAAAACATTGTAAGTCAGACAGTGGACCTACCTCCATAGAGAAAGTGGAGAGCAACGGACATGACATCACAAAGAGCTCACCTCTGTTGCCTGGAGAGGAAGGGATGCCGCTTACAGGCCTTTGTATGAGGGGGGGGGGACTCTAAAAACATTATAAGTCAGACAGTGGGCTTACCTCCACAGAGAAAGTGGAGAGCAACGGACATGACATCACAAAGAGCTCACCTCTGTTGCCTGGAGAGTAAGGGATGCCGCTTACAGGCCTTGTTATGGGGGGGGGGGGGGAGAGTCTAAAAACATTATAAGTCAGACAGTGGACCTACCTCCATAGAGAAAGTGGAGAGCAACGGACATGACATCACAAAGAGCTCACCTCTGTTGCCTGGAGAGGAAGGGATACCGCTTACAGGCCTTGTTATGAGGGGGGGGACTCTAAAAACATTATAAGTCCGACAGTGGGCCTACCTCCACAGAGAAAGTGGAGAGCAACGGACATGACATCACAAAGAGCTCACCTCTGTTGCCTGGAGAGGAAGGGATGCCGCTTACAGGCCTTGTTATGAGGGGGGGGGGGACTTTAAAAACATTATAAGTCCGACAGTGGGCCTACCTCCATAGAGAATGTGGAGAGCAACGGACATGACATCACAAAGAGCTCACCTCTGTTGCCTGGAGAGGAAGGGATGCCGCTTACAGGCCTTGTTATGGGGGGGGGGACTCTAAAAACATTGTAAGTCAGACAGTGGACCTACCTCCATAGAGAAAGTGGAGAACAACGGACATGACATCACAAAGAGCTCACCTCTGTTGCCTGGAGGGGAAGGGATGCCGCTTACAGGCCTTGTTATGGGGGGGGGGGGACTCTAAAAACATTGTAAGTCAGACAGTGGACCTACCTCCATAGAGAAAGTGGAGAGCAACGGACATGACATCACAAAGAGCTCACCTCTGTTGCCTGGAGAGGAAGGGATGCCGCTTACACGCCTTGTTAAGGAGGGGGGGGGGACTCTAAAAACATTGTAAGTCAGACAGTGGACCTACCTCCATAGAGAAAGTGGAGAGCAACGGACATGACATCACAAAGAGCTCACCTCTGTTGCCTGGAGAGGAAGGGATGCCGCTTACAGGCCTTGTTATGAGGGGGGGGGGACTCTAAAAACATTATAAGTCAGACAGTGGGCTTACCTCCACAGAGATAGTGGAGAGCAACGGACATGACATCACAAAGAGCTCACCTCTGTTGCCTGGAGAGTAAGGGATGCCGCTTACAGGCCTTGTTATGGGGGGGGGGGAACTCTAAAAACATTATAAGTCAGACAGTGGACCTACCTCCATAGAGAAAGTGGAGAGCAACGGACATGACATCACAAAGAGCTCACCTCTGTTGCCTGGAGAGGAAGGGATGCCGCTTACAGGACTTTGTATGAGGGGGGGGGGACTCTAAAAACATTATAAGTCAGACAGTGGGCTTACCTCCACAGAGAAAGTGGAGAGCAACGGACATGACATCACAAAGAGCTCACCTCTGTTGCCTGGAGAGGAAGGGATGCCGCTTACAGGCCTTGTTATGAGGGGGGGGGGACTCTAAAAACATTATAAGTCAGACAGTGGGCTTACCTCCACAGAGATAGTGGAGAGCAACGGACATGACATCACAAAGAGCTCACCTCTGTTGCCTGGAGAGGAAGGGATGCCGCTTACAGGCCTTGTTATGGGGGGGGGGGGCTCTAAAAACATTATAAGTCAGACAGTGGACCTACCTCCATAGAGAAAGTGGAGAGCTACGGACATGACATCACAAAGAGCTCACCTCTGTTGCCTGGAGAGGAAGGGATGCCGCTTACACGCCTTGTTAAGGAGGGGGGGGGGACTCTAAAAACATTATAAGTCAGACAGTGGGCGTACCTCCACACAGAAAGTGGAGAGCAACGGACATGACATCACAAAGAGCTCACCTCTGTTGCCTGGAGAGGAAGGGATGCCGCTTACAGGCCTTGTTAAGGAGGGGGGGGGGACTCTAAAAACATTATAAGTCAGACAGTGGGTTTACCTCCACAGAGAAAGTGGAGAGCAACGGACATGACATCACAAAGAGCTCACCTCTGTTGCCTGGAGAGGAAGGGATGCCGCTTACAGGCCTTGTTATGAGGGGGGGGGGACTCTAAAAACATTATAAGTCAGACAGTCTGTTTACCCCCACACAGAAAGTGGAGAGCAACGGACATGACATCACAAAGAACTCACCTCTGTTGCCTGGAGAGTAAGGGATGCCGCTTACAGGCCTTGTTATGGGGGGGGGGAGTCTAAAAACATTATAAGTCAGACAGTGGACCTACCTCCATAGAGAAAGTGGAGAGCAACGGACATGACATCACAAAGAGCTCACCTCTGTTGCCTGGAGAGGAAGGGATTCCGCTTACAGGCCTTTGTATGAGGGGGGGGGGGGACTCTAAAAACATTATAAGTCAGACAGTGGGCTTACCTCCACAGAGAAAGTGGAGAGCAACGGACATGACATCATAAAGAGCTCACCTCTGTTGCCTGGAGAGGAAGGGATGCCGCTTACAGGCCTTGTTAAGGGGGGGGGGGCTCTAAAAACATTATAAGTCAGACAGTGGGCGTACCTCCACACAGAAAGTGGAGAGCAACAGACATGACATCACAAAGAGCTCACCTCTGTTGCCTGGAGAGGAAGGGATGCCGCTTACAGGCCTTGTTATGAGGGGGGGGGGACTCTAAAAACATTATAAGTCAGACAGTGGGCTTACCTCCACAGAGATAGTGGAGAGCAACGGACATGACATCACAAAGAGCTCACCTCTGTTGCCTGGAGAGGAAGGGATGCCGCTTACAGGCCTTGTTATGGGGGGGGGGGCTCTAAAAACATTATAAGTCAGACAGTGGACCTACCTCCATAGAGAAAGTGGAGAGCTACGGACATGACATCACAAAGAGCTCACCTCTGTTGCCTGGAGAGGAAGGGATGCCGCTTACACGCCTTGTTAAGGAGGGGGGGGGACTCTAAAAACATTATAAGTCAGACAGTGGGCGTACCTCCACACAGAAAGTGGAGAGCAACGGACATGACATCACAAAGAGCTCACCTCTGTTGCCTGGAGAGTAAGGGATGCCGCTTACAGGCCTTGTTAAGGAGGGGGGGGGGGACTCTAAAAACATTAAAAGTCAGACAGTGGGTTTACCTCCACAGAGAAAGTGGAGAGCAACGGACATGACATCACAAAGAGCTCACCTCTGTTGCCTGGAGAGGAAGGGATGCCGCTTACAGGCCTTTGTATGAGGGGGGGGGGGACTCTAAAAACATTATAAGTCAGACAGTCTGTTTACCCCCACACAGAAAGTGGAGAGCAACGGACATGACATCACAAAGAACTCACCTCTGTTGCCTGGAGAGTAAGGGATGCCGCTTACAGGCCTTGTTATGGGGGGGGGACTCTAAAAACATTATAAGTCAGACAGTGTGTTTACCTCCACACAGAAATTGGAGAGCAACGGACATGACATCACAAAGAACTCACCTCTGTTGCCTGGAGAGTAAGGGATGCCGCTTACAGGCCTTGTTATGGGGGGGGGGGGTACTCTAAAAACATTATAAGTCAGACAGTGGGCCTACCTCCACAGAGAAAGTGGAGAGCAACGGACATGACATCACAAAGAGCTCACCTCTGTTGCCTGGAGAGGAAGGGATGCCGCTTACAGGCCTTGTTATGAGGGGGGGGGGACTCTAAAAACATTATAAGTCAGACAGTGGGCTTACCTCCACAGAGATAGTGGAGAGCAACGGACATGACATCACAAAGAGCTCACCTCTGTTGCCTGGAGAGTAAGGGATGCCGCTTACAGGCCTTGTTATGGGGGGGGGGGGGACTCTAAAAACATTATAAGTCAGACAGTGGACCTACCTCCATAGAGAAAGTGGAGAGCAACGGACATGACATCACAAAGAGCTCACCTCTGTTGCCTGGAGAGGAAGGGATGCCGCTTACAGGCCTTTGTATGAGGGGGGGGGACTCTAAAAACATTATAAGTCAGACAGTGGGCTTACCTCCACAGAGAAAGTGGAGAGCAACGGACATGACATCACAAAGAGCTCACCTCTGTTGCCTGGAGAGTAAGGGATGCCGCTTACAGGCCTTGTTATGGGGGGGGGGGGAGAGTCTAAAAACATTATAAGTCAGACAGTGGACCTACCTCCATAGAGAAAGTGGAGAGCAACGGACATGACATCATAAAGAGCTCACCTCTGCTGCCTGGAGAGGAAGGGATGCCGCTTACAGGCCTTGTTATGGGGGGGGGGGACTCTAAAAACATTATGAGTCAGACAGTGGACCTACCTCCATAGAGAAAGTGGAGAGCAACGGACATGACATCACAAAGAGCTCACCTCTGTTGCCTGGAGAGGAAGGGATGCCGCTTACACGCCTTGTTAAGGAGGGGGGGGGACTCTAAAAACATTATAAGTCAGACAGTGGGCGTACCTCCACACAGAAAGTGGAGAGCAACGGACATGACATCACAAAGAGCTCACCTCTGTTGCCTGGAGAGGAAGGGATGCCGCTTACAGGCCTTTGTATGAGGGGGGGGGGACTCTAAAAACATTATAAGTCAGACAGTCTGTTTACCCCCACACAGAAAGTGGAGAGCAACGGACATGACATCACAAAGAACTCACCTCTGTTGCCTGGAGAGTAAGGGATGCCGCTTACAGGCCTTGTTATGGGGGGGGGGAGTCTAAAAACATTATAAGTCAGACAGTGGACCTACCTCCATAGAGAAAGTGGAGAGCAACGGACATGACATCACAAAGAGCTCACCTCTGTTGCCTGGAGAGGAAGGGATTCCGCTTACAGGCGTTTGTATGAGGGGGGGGGGGGGACTCTAAAAACATTATAAGTCAGACAGTGGGCTTACCTCCACAGAGAAAGTGGAGAGCAACGGACATGACATCATAAAGAGCTCACCTCTGTTGCCTGGAGAGGAAGGGATGCCGCTTACAGGCCTTGTTAAGGAGGGGGGGGGACTCTAAAAACATTATAAGTCAGACAGTGGGCGTACCTCCACACAGAAAGTGGAGAGCAACAGACATGACATCACAAAGAGCTCACCTCTGTTGCCTGGAGAGGAAGGGATGCCGCTTACAGGCCTTGTTATGAGGGGGGGGACTCTAAAAACATTATAAGTCCGACAGTGGGCCTACCTCCACAGAGAAAGTGGAGAGCAACGGACATGACATCACAAAGAGCTCACCTCTGTTGCCTGGAGAGGAAGGGATGCCGCTTACAGGCCTTGTTATGAGGGGGGGGGGGACTCTAAAAACATTATAAGTCAGACAGTGGGCTTACCTCCACAGAGATAGTGGAGAGCAACGGACATGACATCACAAAGAGCTCACCTCTGTTGCCTGGAGAGTAAGGGATGCCGCTTACAGGCCTTGTTATGGGGGGGGGGGAACTCTAAAAACATTATAAGTCAGACAGTGGACCTACCTCCATAGAGAAAGTGGAGAGCAACGGACATGACATCACAAAGAGCTCACCTCTGTTGCCTGGAGAGGAAGGGATGCCGCTTACAGGACTTTGTATGAGGGGGGGGGGACTCTAAAAACATTATAAGTCAGACAGTGGGCTTACCTCCACAGAGAAAGTGGAGAGCAACGGACATGACATCACAAAGAGCTCACCTCTGTTGCCTGGAGAGGAAGGGATGCCGCTTACAGGCCTTGTTATGAGGGGGGGGGGGACTCTAAAAACATTATAAGTCAGACAGTGGGCTTACCTCCACAGAGATAGTGGAGAGCAACGGACATGACATCACAAAGAGCTCACCTCTGTTGCCTGGAGAGGAAGGGATGCCGCTTACAGGCCTTGTTATGGGGGGGGGGGGCTCTAAAAACATTATAAGTCAGACAGTGGACCTACCTCCATAGAGAAAGTGGAGAGCTACGGACATGACTTCACAAAGAGCTCACCTCTGTTGCCTGGAGAGGAAGGGATGCCGCTTACACGCCTTGTTAAGGAGGGGGGGGGGACTCTAAAAACATTATAAGTCAGACAGTGGGCGTACCTCCACACAGAAAGTGGAGAGCAACGGACATGACATCACAAAGAGCTCACCTCTGTTGCCTGGAGAGGAAGGGATGCCGCTTACAGGCCTTGTTAAGGAGGGGGGGGGGACTCTAAAAACATTATAAGTCAGACAGTGGGTTTACCGCCACAGAGAAAGTGGAGAGCAACGGACATGACATCACAAAGAGCTCACCTCTGTTGCCTGGAGAGGAAGGGATGCCGCTTACAGGCCTTTGTATGAGGGGGGGGGACTCTAAAAACATTATAAGTCAGACAGTCTGTTTACCCCCACACAGAAAGTGGAGAGCAACGGACATGACATCACAAAGAACTCACCTCTGTTGCCTGGAGAGTAAGGGATGCCGCTTACAGGCCTTGTTATGGGGGGGGGGAGTCTAAAAACATTATAAGTCAGACAGTGGACCTACCTCCATAGAGAAAGTGGAGAGCAACGGACATGACATCACAAAGAGCTCACCTCTGTTGCCTGGAGAGGAAGGGATTCCGCTTACAGGCCTTTGTAAGAGGGGGGGGGGGGGACTCTAAAAACATTATAAGTCAGACAGTGGGCTTACCTCCACAGAGAAAGTGGAGAGCAACGGACATGACATCATAAAGAGCTCACCTCTGTTGCCTGGAGAGGAAGGGATGCCGCTTACAGGCCTTGTTAAGGAGGGGGGGGGGACTCTAAAAACATTATAAGTCAGACAGTGGGCGTACCTCCACACAGAAAGTGGAGAGCAACAGACATGACATCACAAAGAGCTCACCTCTGTTGCCTGGAGAGGAAGGGATGCCGCTTACAGGCCTTGTTATGAGGGGGGGGGGGGACTCTAAAAACATTATAAGTCAGACAGTGGGCTTACCTCCACAGAGATAGTGGAGAGCAACGGACATGACATCACAAAGAGCTCACCTCTGTTGCCTGGAGAGGAAGGGATGCCGCTTACAGGCCTTGTTATGGGGGGGGGGGCTCTAAAAACATTATAAGTCAGACAGTGGACCTACCTCCATAGAGAAAGTGGAGAGCTACGGACATGACATCACAAAGAGCTCACCTCTGTTGCCTGGAGAGGAAGGGATGCCGCTTACACGCCTTGTTAAGGAGGGGGGGGGACTCTAAAAACATTATAAGTCAGACAGTGGGTTTACCTCCACAGAGAAAGTGGAGAGCAACGGACATGACATCACAAAGAGCTCACCTCTGTTGCCTGGAGAGGAAGGGATGCCGCTTACAGGCCTTTGTATGAGGGGGGGGGGACTCTAAAAACATTATAAGTCAGACAGTCTGTTTACCCCCACACAGAAAGTGGAGAGCAACGGACATGACATCACAAAGAACTCACCTCTGTTGCCTGGAGAGTAAGGGATGCCGCTTACAGGCCTTGTTATGGGGGGGGGGGGAGTCTAAAAACATTATAAGTCAGACAGTGGACCTACCTCCATAGAGAAAGTGGAGAGCAACGGACATGACATCACAAAGAGCTCACCTCTGTTGCCTGGAGAGGAAGGGATTCCGCTTACAGGCCTTTGTATGAGGGGGGGGGGACTCTAAAAACATTATAAGTCAGACAGTGGGCTTACCTCCACACAGAAAGTGGAGAGCAACGGACATGACATCATAAAGAGCTCACCTCTGTTGCCTGGAGAGGAAGGGATGCCGCTTACAGGCCTTGTTAAGGAGGGGGGGGGGGACTCTAAAAACATTATAAGTCAGACAGTGGGCGTACCTCCACACAGAAAGTGGAGAGCAACAGACATGACATCACAAAGAGCTCACCTCTGTTGCCTGGAGAGGAAGGGATGCCGCTTACAGGCCTTGTTATGAGGGGGGGACTCTAAAAACATTATAAGTCCGACAGTGGGCCTACCTCCACAGAGAAAGTGGAGAGCAACGGACATGACATCACAAAGAGCTCACCTCTGTTGCCTGGAGAGGAAGGGATGCCGCTTACAGGCCTTGTTATGAGGGGGGGGGACTCTAAAAACATTATAAGTCAGACAGTGGGCTTACCTCCACAGAGATAGTGGAGAGCAACGGACATGACATCACAAAGAGCTCACCTCTGTTGCCTGGAGAGTAAGGGATGCCGCTTACAGGCCTTGTTATGGGGGGGGGGACTCTAAAAACATTATAAGTCAGACAGTGGACCTACCTCCATAGAGAAAGTGGAGAGCAACGGACATGACATCACAAAGAGCTCACCTCTGTTGCCTGGAGAGGAAGGGATGCCGCTTACAGGACTTTGTATGAGGGGGGGGGGACTCTAAAAACATTATAAGTCAGACAGTGGGCTTACCTCCACAGAGAAAGTGGAGAGCAACGGACATGACATCACAAAGAGCTCACCTCTGTTGCCTGGAGAGGAAGGGATGCCGCTTACAGGCCTTGTTATGAGGGGGGGGGGGACTCTAAAAACATTATAAGTCAGACAGTGGGCTTACCTCCACAGAGATAGTGGAGAGCAACGGACATGACATCACAAAGAGCTCACCTCTGTTGCCTGGAGAGGAAGGGATGCCGCTTACAGGCCTTGTTATGGGGGGGGGGGCTCTAAAAACATTATAAGTCAGACAGTGGACCTACCTCCATAGAGAAAGTGGAGAGCTACGGACATGACATCAAAAAGAGCTCACCTCTGTTACCTGGAGAGGAAGGGATGCCGCTTACACGCCTTGTTAAGGGGGGGGGGGACTCTAAAAACATTATAAGTCAGACAGTGGGCGTACCTCCACACAGAAAGTGGAGAGCAACGGACATGACATCACAAAGAGCTCACGTCTGTTGCCTGGAGAGGAAGGGATGCCGCTTACAGGCCTTGTTAAGGAGGGGGGGGGACTCTAAAAACATTATAAGTCAGACAGTGGGTTTACCTCCACAGAGAAAGTGGAGAGCAACGGACATGACATCACAAAGAGCTCACCTCTGTTGCCTGGAGAGGAAGGGATGCCGCTTACAGGCCTTTGTATGAGGGGGGGGGACTCTAAAAACATTATAAGTCAGACAGTCTGTTTACCCCCACACAGAAAGTGGAGAGCAACGGACATGACATCACAAAGAACTCACCTCTGTTGCCTGGAGAGTAAGGGATGCCGCTTACAGGCCTTGTTATGGGGGGGGGGGGAGTCTAAAAACATTATAAGTCAGACAGAGGGCTTACCTCCACAGAGAAAGTGGAGAGCAACGGACATGACATCACAAAGAGCTCACCTCTGTTGCCTGGAGAGGAAGGGATTCCGCTTACAGGCCTTTGTATGAGGGGGGGGGGACTCTAAAAACATTATAAGTCAGACAGTGGGCTTACCTCCACAGAGAAAGTGGAGAGCAACGGACATGACATCATAAAGAGCTCACCTCTGTTGCCTGGAGAGGAAGGGATGCCGCTTACAGGCCTTGTTAAGGAGGGGGGGGGGACTCTAAAAACATTATAAGTCAGACAGTGGGCGTACCTCCACACAGAAAGTGGAGAGCAACGGACATGACATCACAAAGAGCTCACCTCTGTAGCCTGGAGAGTAAGGGATGCCGCTTACAGGCCTTGTTATGGGGGGGGGGGAGTCTAAAAACATTATAAGTCAGACAGTGGACCTACCTCCATAGAGAAAGTGGAGAGCAATGGACATGACATCACAAAGAGCTCACCTCTGTTGCCTGGAGAGGAAGGGATGCCGCTTACAGGCCTCGTTATGGGGGGGGGGACTCTAAAAACATTGTAAGTCAGACAGTGGACCTACCTCCATAGAGAAAGTGGAGAGCAACGGACATGACATCACAAAGAGCTCACCTCTGTTGACTGGAGAGGAAGGGATGCCGCTTACACGCCTTGTTAAGGAGGGGGGGGATTCTAAAAACATTATAAGTCAGACAGTGGGCGTACCTCGACACAGAAAGTGGAGAGCAACGGACATGACATCACAAAGAGCTTACCTCTGTTGCCTGGAGAGGAAGGGATGCCGCTTACAGGCCTTGTTATGAGGGGGGGGGACTCTAAAAACATTATAAGTCCGACAGTGGGCCTATCTCCACAGAGAAAGTGGAGAGCAACGGACATGACATCACAAAGAGCTCACCTCTGTTGCCTGGAGAGGAAGGGATGCCGCTTACAGGCCTTGTTATGGGAGGGGGGGGACTCTAAAAACATTATAAGTCCGACAGTGGGCTTACCTCCACAGAGAAAGTGGAGAGCAACGGACATGACATCACAAAGAGCTCACCTCTGTTGCCTGCAGAGGAAGGGATGCCGCTTACAGGCCTTGTTATGAGGGGGGGGGACTCTAAAAACATTATAAGTCAGACAGTGGGCTTACCTCCACAGAGAAAGTGGAGAGCAACGGACATGACATCACAAAGAGCTCACCTCGGTTGCCTGGAGAGGAAGGGATGCCGCTTACAGGCCTTGTTATGGGGGGGGGGACTCTAAAAACATTATAAGTCAGACAGTGTGTTTACCTCCACACAGAAAGTGGAGAGCAACGGACATGACATCACAAAGAACTCACCTCTGTTGCCTGGAGAGTAAGGGATGCCGCTTACAGGCCTTGTTATGGGGGGGGGAGTCTAAAAACATTATAAGTCAGACAGTGGACCTACCTCCATAGAGAAAGTGGAGAGCAACGGACATGACATCACAAAGAGCTCACCTCTGTTGCCTGGAGAGGAAGGGATGCCGCTTACAGGCCTTGTTATGGGGGGGGGGGATTCTAAAAACATGGTAAGTCAGACAGTGGACCTACCTCCATAGAGAAAGTGGAGAGCAACGGACATGACATCACAAAGAGCTCACCTCTGTTGCCTGGAGAGGAAGGGATGCCGCTTACACGCCTTGTTAAGGAGGGGGGGGGACTCTAAAAACATTATAAGTCAGACAGTGGGCCTACCTCCACAGAGAAAGTGGAGAGCAACGGACATGACATCACAAAGAGCTCACCTCTGTTGCCTGGAGAGGAAGGGATGCCGCTTACAGGCCTTGTTATGAGGGGGGGGACTCTAAAAACATTATAAGTCCGACAGTGGGCCTACCTCCACAGAGAAAGTGGAGAGCAACGGACATGACATCACAAAGAGCTCACCTCTGTTGCCTGGAGAGGAAGGGATGCCGCTTACAGGCCTTGTTATGAGGGGGGGGGGACTCTAAAAACATGGTAAGTCAGACAGTGGACCTACCTCCATAGAGAAAGTGGAGAGCAACGGACATGACATCACAAAGAGCTCACCTCTGTTGCCTGGAGAGGAAGGGATGCCGCTTACACGCCTTGTTAAGGAGGGGGGGGGACTCTAAAAACATTATAAGTCAGACAGTGGGCCTACCTCCACAGAGAAAGTGGAGAGCAACGGACATGACATCACAAAGAGCTCACCTCTGTTGCCTGGAGAGGAAGGGATGCCGCTTACAGGCCTTGTTATGAGGGGGGGGACTCTAAAAACATTATAAGTCCGACAGTGGGCCTACCTCCACAGAGAAAGTGGAGAGCAACGGACATGACATCACAAAGAGCTCACCTCTGTTGCCTGGAGAGGAAGGGATGCCGCTTACAGGCCTTGTTATGAGGGGGGGGGGACTCTAAAAACATTATAAGTCAGACAGTGGGCTTACCTCCACAAAGATAGTGGAGAGCAACGGACATGACATCACAAAGAGCTCACCTCTGTTGCCTGGAGAGGAAGGGATGCCGCTTACAGGCCTTGTTATGGGGGGGGGGGGACTCTAAAAACGTTATAAGTCAGACAGTGGACCTACCTCCATAGAGAAAGTGGAGAGCAACGGACATGACATCACAAAGAGCTCACCTCTGTTGCCTGGAGAGGAAGGGATGCCGTTTACAGGCCTTGTTAAGGAGGGGGGGCGGACTCTAAAAACATTATAAGTCAGACAGTGGGCTTACCTCCACAGAGAAAGTGGAGAGCAACGGACATGACATCACAAAGAGCTCACCTCGGTTGCCTGGAGAGGAAGGGATGCCGCTTACAGGCCTTGTTATGGGGGGGGGGACTCTAAAAACATTATAAGTCAGACAGTGTGTTTACCTCCACACAGAAAGTGGAGAGCAACGGACATGACATCACAAAGAACTCACCTCTGTTGCCTGGAGAGTAAGGGATGCCGCTTACAGGCCTTGTTATGGGGGGGGGAGTCTAAAAACATTATAAGTCAGACAGTGGACCTACCTCCATAGAGAAAGTGGAGAGCAACGGACATGACATCACAAAGAGCTCACCTCTGTTGCCTGGAGAGGAAGGGATGCCGCTTACAGGCCTTGTTATGGGGGGGGGGGATTCTAAAAACATGGTAAGTCAGACAGTGGACCTACCTCCATAGAGAAAGTGGAGAGCAACGGACATGACATCACAAAGAGCTCACCTCTGTTGCCTGGAGAGGAAGGGATGCCGCTTACACGCCTTGTTAAGGAGGGGGGGGGACTCTAAAAACATTATAAGTCAGACAGTGGGCCTACCTCCACAGAGAAAGTGGAGAGCAACGGACATGACATCACAAAGAGCTCACCTCTGTTGCCTGGAGAGGAAGGGATGCCGCTTACAGGCCTTGTTATGAGGGGGGGGACTCTAAAAACATTATAAGTCCGACAGTGGGCCTACCTCCACAGAGAAAGTGGAGAGCAACGGACATGACATCACAAAGAGCTCACCTCTGTTGCCTGGAGAGGAAGGGATGCCGCTTACAGGCCTTGTTATGAGGGGGGGGGGACTCTAAAAACATTATAAGTCAGACAGTGGGCTTACCTCCACAGAGATAGTGGAGAGCAACGGACATGACATCACAAAGAGCTCACCTCTGTTGCCTGGAGAGGAAGGGATGCCGCTTACAGGCCTTGTTATGGGGGGGGGGGACTCTAAAAACGTTATAAGTCAGACAGTGGACCTACCTCCATAGAGAAAGTGGAGAGCAACGGACATGACATCACAAAGAGCTCACCTCTGTTGCCTGGAGAGGAAGGGATGCCGTTTACAGGCCTTGTTAAGGAGGGGGGGCGGACTCTAAAAACATTATAAGTCAGACAGTGGGAGTACCTCCACACAGAAAGTGGAGAGCAACGGACATAACATCACAAAGAGCTCACCTCTGTTGCCTGGAGAGTAAGGGATGCCGCTTACAGGCCTTGTTATGGGGGGGGGGGAGTCTAAAAACATTATAAGTCAGACAGTGGACCTACCTCCATAGAGAAAGTGGAGAGCAACGGACATGACATCACAAAGAGCTCACCTCTGTTGCCTGGAGAGGAAGGGATGCCGCTTACAGGCCTCGTTATGGGGGGGGGGGACTCTAAAAACATTGTAAGTCAGACAGTGGACCTACCTCCATAGAGAAAGTGGAGAGCAACGGACATGACATCACAAAGAGCTCACCTCTGTTGACTGGAGAGGAAGGGATGCCGCTTACACGCCTTGTTAAGGAGGGGGGGGGACTCTAAAAACATTATAAGTCAGACAGTGGGCGTACCTCGACACAGAAAGTGGAGAGCAACGGACATGACATCACAAAGAGCTCACCTCTGTTGCCTGGAGAGGAAGGGATGCCGCTTACAGGCCTTGTTATGGGAGGGGGGGGACTCTAAAAACATTATAAGTCCGACAGTGGGCTTACCTCCACAGAGAAAGTGGAGAGCAACGGACATGACATCACAAAGAGCTCACCTCTGTTGCCTGCAGAGGAAGGGATGCCGCTTACAGGCCTTGTTATGAGGGGGGGGACTCTAAAAACATTATAAGTCAGACAGTGGGCTTACCTCCACAGAGAAAGTGGAGAGCAACGGACATGACATCACAAAGAGCTCACCTCGGTTGCCTGGAGAGGAAGGGATGCCGCTTACAGGCCTTGTTATGGGGGGGGGGACTCTAAAAACATTATAAGTCAGACAGTGTGTTTACCTCCACACAGAAAGTGGAGAGCAACGGACATGACATCACAAAGAACTCACCTCTGTTGCCTGGAGAGTAAGGGATGCCGCTTACAGGCCTTGTTATGGGGGGGGGAGTCTAAAAACATTATAAGTCAGACAGTGGACCTACCTCCATAGAGAAAGTGGAGAGCAACGGACATGACATCACAAAGAGCTCACCTCTGTTGCCTGGAGAGGAAGGGATGCCGCTTACTGGCCTTGTTATGGGGGGGGGGGGGATTCTAAAAACATTGTAAGTCAGACAGTGGACCTACCTCCATAGAGAAAGTGGAGAGCAACGGACATGACATCACAAAGAGCTCACCTCTGTTGCCTGGAGAGGAAGGGATGCCGCTTACGCGCCTTGTTAAGGAGGGGGGGGGACTCTAAAAACATTATAAGTCAGACAGTGGGCCTACCTCCACAGAGAAAGTGGAGAGCAACGGACATGACATCACAAAGAGCTCACCTCTGTTGCCTGGAGAGGAAGGGATGCTGCTTACAGGCCTTGTTATGGGGGGGGGAGTCTAAAAACATTATAAGTCAGACAGTGGACCTACCTCCATAGAGAAAGTGGAGAGCAACGGACATGACATCACAAAGAGCTCACCTCTGTTGCCTGGAGAGGAAGGGATGCCGCTTACAGGCCTTGTTATGGGGGGGGGGGATTCTAAAAACATTGTAAGTCAGACAGTGGACCTACCTCCATAGAGAAAGTGGAGAGCAACGGACATGACATCACAAAGAGCTCACCTCTGTTGCCTGGAGAGGAAGGGATGCCGCTTACACGCCTTGTTAAGGAGGGGGGGGGGGACTCTAAAAACATTATAAGTCAGACAGTGGGCCTACCTCCACAGAGAAAGTGGAGAGCAACGGACATGACATCACAAAGAGCTCACCTCTGTTGCCTGGAGAGGAAGGGATGCCGCTTACAGGCCTTGTTATGAGGGGGGGGACTCTAAAAACATTATAAGTCCGACAGTGGGCCTACCTCCACAGAGAAAGTGGAGAGCAACGGACATGACATCACAAAGAGCTCACCTCTGTTGCCTGGAGAGGAAGGGATGCCGCTTACAGGCCTTGTTATGAGGGGGGGGGGGACTCTAAAAACATTATAAGTCAGACAGTGGGCTTACCTCCACAGAGATAGTGGAGAGCAACGGACATGACATCACAAAGAGCTCACCTCTGTTGCCTGGAGAGGAAGGGATGCCGCTTACAGGCCTTGTTATGGGGGGGGGGGACTCTAAAAACGTTATAAGTCAGACAGTGGACCTACCTCCATAGAGAAAGTGGAGAGCAACGGACATGACATCACAAAGAGCTCACCTCTGTTGCCTGGAGAGGAAGGGATGCCGTTTACAGGCCTTGTTAAGGAGGGGGGGCGGACTCTAAAAACATTATAAGTCAGACAGTGGGAGTACCTCCACACAGAAAGTGGAGAGCAACGGACATAACATCACAAAGAGCTCACCTCTGTTGCCTGGAGAGTAAGGGATGCCGCTTACAGGCCTTGTTATGGGGGGGGGGAGTCTAAAAACATTATAAGTCAGACATTGGACCTACCTCCATAGAGAAAGTGGAGAGCAACGGACATGACATCACAAAGAGCTCACCTCTGTTGCCTGGAGAGGAAGGGATGCCGCTTACAGGCCTCGTTATGGGGGGGGGACTCTAAAAACATTGTAAGTCAGACAGTGGACCTACCTCCATAGAGAAAGTGGAGAGCAACGGACATGACATCACAAAGAGCTCACCTCTGTTGACTGGAGAGGAAGGGATGCCGCTTACACGCCTTGTTAAGGAGGGGGGGGGACTCTAAAAACATTATAAGTCAGACAGTGGGCGTACCTCGACACAGAAAGTGGAGAGCAACGGACATGACATCACAAAGAGCTCACCTCTGTTGCCTGGAGAGGAAGGGATGCCGCTTACAGGCCTTGTTATGGGAGGGGGGGGACTCTAAAAACATTATAAGTCCGACAGTGGGCTTACCTCCACAGAGAAAGTGGAGAGCAACGGACATGACATCACAAAGAGCTCACCTCTGTTGCCTGCAGAGGAAGGGATGCCGCTTACAGGCCTTGTTATGAGGGGGGGGACTCTAAAAACATTATAAGTCAGACAGTGGGCTTACCTCCACAGAGAAAGTGGAGAGCAACGGACATGACATCACAAAGAGCTCACCTCGGTTGCCTGGAGAGGAAGGGATGCCGCTTACAGGCCTTGTTATGGGGGGGGGGGGACTCTAAAAACATTATAAGTCAGACAGTGTGTTTACCTCCACACAGAAAGTGGAGAGCAACGGACATGACATCACAAAGAACTCACCTCTGTTGCCTGGAGAGTAAGGGATGCCGCTTACAGGCCTTGTTATGGGGGGGGGGAGTCTAAAAACATTATAAGTCAGACAGTGGACCTACCTCCATAGAGAAAGTGGAGAGCAACAGACATGACATCACAAAGAGCTCACCTCTGTTGCCTGGAGAGGAAGGGATGCCGCTTACAGGCCTTGTTATGGGGGGGGGGGGATTCTAAAAACATTGTAAGTCAGACAGTGGACCTACCTCCATAGAGAAAGTGGAGAGCAACGGACATGACATCACAAAGAGCTCACCTCTGTTGCCTGGAGAGGAAGGGATGCCGCTTACACGCCTTGTTAAGGAGGGGGGGGGACTCTAAAAACATTATAAGTCAGACAGTGGGCCTACCTCCACAGAGAAAGTGGAGAGCAATGGACATGACATCACAAAGAGCTAACCTCTGTTGCCTGGAGAGGAAGGGATGCCGCTTACAGGCCTTGTTATGAGGGGGGGGACTCTAAAAACATTATAAGTCAGACAGTGGGCTTACCTCCACAGAGAAAGTGGAGAGCAACGGACATGACATCACAAACAGCTCACCTCTGTTGCCTGGAGAGAAAGGGATGCCGCTTACAGGCCTTGTTAAGGGGGGGGGGACTCTAAAAACATTATAAGTCAGACAGTGGACCTACCTCCATAGAGTAAGTGGAGAGCAACGGACATGACATCACAAAGAGCTCACCTCTGTTGCCTGGAGAGGAAGGGATGCCGCTTACACGCCTTGTTAAGGAGGGGGGGGGGACTCTAAAAACATTATAAGTCAGACAGTGGGCTTACCTCCACAGAGAAAGTGGAGAGCAACGGACATGACATCACAAAGAGCTCACCTCTGTTGCCTGGAGAGGAAGGGATGCCGCTTACAGGCCTTGTTAAGGAGGGGGGGGGGACTCTAAAAACATTATAAGTCAGACAGTGGGTTTAAATCCACAGAGAAAGTGGAGAGCAACGGACATGACATCACAAAGAACTCACCTCTGTTGCCTGGAGAGGAAGGGATGCCGCTTACAGGCCTTTGTATGAGGGGGGGGGGACTCTAAAAACATTATAAGTCAGACAGTGGGTTTACCTCCACAGAGAAAGTGGAGAGCAACGGACATGACATCACAAAGAGCTCACCTCTGTTGCCTGGAGAGGAAGGGATGCCGCTTACAGGCCTTTGTATGAGGGGGGGGGGGGGGACTCTAAAAACATTATAAGTCAGACAGTGGGTTTACCTCCACAGAGAAAGTGGAGAGTAACGGACATGACATCACAAAGAGCTCACCTCTGTTGCCTGGAGAGGAAGGGATGCCGCTTACACGCCTTGTTAAGGAGGGGGGGGGGACTCTAAAAACATTATAAGTCAGACAGTGGGCTTACCTCCACAGAGAAAGTGGAGAGCAACGGACATGACATCACAAAGAGCTCACCTCTGTTGCCTGGAGAGGAAGGGATGCCGCTTACAGGCCTTGTTAAGGAGGGGGGGGGGGACTCTAAAAACATTATAAGTCAGACAGTGGGTTTAAATCCACAGAGAAAGTGGAGAGCAACGGACATGACATCACAAAGAACTCACCTCTGTTGCCTGGAGAGGAAGGGATGCCGCTTACAGGCCTTTGTATGAGGGGGGGGGGGACTCTAAAAACATTATAAGTCAGACAGTGGGTTTACCTCCACAGAGAAAGTGGAGAGCAACGGACATGACATCACAAAGAGCTCACCTCTGTTGCCTGGAGAGGAAGGGATGCCGCTTACAGGCCTTTGTATGAGGGGGGGGGGGACTCTAAAAACATTATAAGTCAGACAGTGGGTTTACCTCCACAGAGAAAGTGGAGAGTAACGGACATGACATCACAAAGAGCTCACCTCTGTTGCCTGGAGAGGAAGGGATGCCGCTTACAGGCCTTTGTATGAGGGGGGGGGGACTCTAAAAACATTATAAGTCAGACAGTGTGTTTACCTCCACACAGAAAGTGGAGAGCAACGGACATGACATCACAAAGAACTCACCTCTGTTGCCTGGAGAGTAAGGGATGCCGCTTACAGGCCTTGTTACGGGGGGGGGGGGAGTCTAAAAACATTATAAGTCAGACAGTGGACCTACCTCCATAGAGAAAGTGGAGAGCAACGGACATGACATCACAAAGAGCTCACCTCTGTTGCCTGGAGAGGAAGGGATGCCGCTTACAGGCCTTGTTATGGGGGGGGGGGACTCTAAAAACATTGTAAGTCAGACAGTGGACCTACCTCCATAGAGAAAGTGGAGAGCAACGGACATGACATCACAAAGAGCTCACCTCTGTTGCCTGGAGAGGAAGGGATGCCGCTTACACGCCTTGTTAAGGAGGGCGGGGACTCTAAAAACATTATAAGTCAGACAGTGGGCTTACCTCCACAGAGAAAGTGGAGAGCAACGGACATGACATCATAAAGAGCTCACCTCTGTTGCCTGGAGAGGAAGGGATGCCGCTTACAGGCCTTGTTAAGGAGTGGGGGGGGGACTCTAAAAACATTATAAGTCAGACAGTGGGCTGACCTCCACAGAGAAAGTGGAGAGCAACGGACATGACATCACAAAGAGCTCACCTCTGTTGCCTGGAGAGGAAGGGATGCCGCTTACAGGCCTTGTTATGAGGGGGGGGACTCTAAAAACATTATAAGTCCGACAGTGGGCCTACCTCCACAGAGAAAGTGGAGAGCAACGGACATGACATCACAAAGAGCTCACCTCTGTTGCCTGGAGAGGAAGGGATGCCGCTTAAAGGCCTTGTTATGGGGGGGGGGGGACTCTAAAAACATTATAAGTCAGACAGTGGACCTACCTCCATAGAGAAAGTGGAGAGCAACGGACATGACATCACAAAGAGCTCACCTCTGTTGCCTGGAGAGGAAGGCATGCCGTTTACAGGCCTTGTTAAGGAGGGGGGGGGGACTCTAAAAACATTATAAGTCAGGCAGTGGGAGTACCTCCACACAGAAAGTGGAGAGCAACGGACATAACATCACAAAGAGCTCACCTCTGTTGCCTGGAGAGTAAGGGATGCCGCTTACAGGCCTTGTTATGGTGGGGGGGAGTCTAAAAACATTATAAGTCAGACAGTGGACCTACCTCCATAGAGAAAGTGGAGAGCAACGGACATGACATCACAAAGAGCTCACCTCTGTTGCCTGGAGAGGAAGGGATGCCGCTTACACGCCTTGTTAAGGAGGGGGGGGGGACTCTAAAAACATTATAAGTCAGACAGTGGGCTTACCTCCACAGAGAAAGTGGAGAGCAACGGACATGACATCATAAAGAGCTCACCTCTGTTGCCTGGAGAGGAAGGGATGCCGCTTACAGGCCTTGTTAAGGAGTGGGGGGGGACTCTAAAAACATTATAAGTCAGACAGTGGGCTGACCTCCACAGAGAAAGTGGAGAGCAACGGACATGACATCACAAAGAGCTCACCTCTGTTGCCTGGAGAGGAAGGGATGCCGCTTACAGGCCTTGTTATGGGGGGGGGAGTCTAAAAACATTATAAGTCAGACAGTGGACCTACCTCCATAGAGAAAGTGGAGAGCAACGGACATGACATCACAAAGAGCTCACCTCTGTTGCCTGGAGAGGAAGGGATGCCGCTTACAGGCCTTGTTATGGGGGGGGGATTCTAAAAACATTGTAAGTCAGACAGTGGACCTACCTCCATAGAGAAAGTGGAGAGCAACGGACATGACATCACAAAGAGCTCACCTCTGTTGCCTGGAGAGGAAGGGATGCCGCTTACACGCCTTGTTAAGGAGGGGGGGGGGGGGACTCTAAAAACATTATAAGTCAGACAGTGGGCCTACCTCCACAGAGAAAGTGGAGAGCAACGGACATGACATCACAAAGAGCTCACCTCTGTTGCCTGGAGAGGAAGGGATGCCGCTTACAGGCCTTGTTATGAGGGGGGGGACTCTAAAAACATTATAAGTCCGACAGTGGGCCTACCTCCACAGAGAAAGTGGAGAGCAACGGACATGACATCACAAAGAGCTCACCTCTGTTGCCTGGAGAGGAAGGGATGCCGCTTACAGGCCTTGTTATGAGGGGGGGGGGACTCTAAAAACATTATAAGTCAGACAGTGGGCTTACCTCCACAGAGATAGTGGAGAGCAACGGACATGACATCACAAAGAGCTCACCTCTGTTGCCTGGAGAGGAAGGGATGCCGCTTACAGGCCTTGTTATGGGGGGGGGGGGACTCTAAAAACGTTATAAGTCAGACAGTGGACCTACCTCCATAGAGAAAGTGGAGAGCAACGGACATGACATCACAAAGAGCTCACCTCTGTTGCCTGGAGAGGAAGGGATGCCGTTTACAGGCCTTGTTAAGGAGGGGGGGCGGACTCTAAAAACATTATAAGTCAGACAGTGGGAGTACCTCCACACAGAAAGTGGAGAGCAACGGACATAACATCACAAAGAGCTCACCTCTGTTGCCTGGAGAGTAAGGGATGCCGCTTACAGGCCTTGTTATGGGGGGGGGGAGTCTAAAAATATTATAAGTCAGACAGTGGACCTACCTCCATAGAGAAAGTGGAGAGCAACGGACATGACATCACAAAGAGCTCACCTCTGTTGCCTGGAGAGGAAGGGATGCCGCTTACAGGCCTCGTTATGGGGGGGGGACTCTAAAAACATTGTAAGTCAGACAGTGGACCTACCTCCATAGAGAAAGTGGAGAGCAACGGACATGACATCACAAAGAGCTCACCTCTGTTGACTGGAGAGGAAGGGATGCCGCTTACACGCCTTGTTAAGGAGGGGGGGGGACTCTAAAAACATTATAAGTCAGACAGTGGGCGTACCTCGACACAGAAAGTGGAGAGCAACGGACATGACATCACAAAGAGCTCACCTCTGTTGCCTGGAGAGGAAGGGATGCCGCTTACAGGCCTTGTTATGGGAGGGGGGGGACTCTAAAAACATTATAAGTCCGACAGTGGGCTTACCTCCACAGAGAAAGTGGAGAGCAACGGACATGACATCACAAAGAGCTCACCTCTGTTGCCTGCAGAGGAAGGGATGCCGCTTACAGGCCTTGTTATGAGGGGGGGGACTCTAAAAACATTATAAGTCAGACAGTGGGCTTACCTCCACAGAGAAAGTGGAGAGCAACGGACATGACATCACAAAGAGCTCACCTCGGTTGCCTGGAGAGGAAGGGATGCCGCTTACAGGCCTTGTTATGGGGGGGGGGGGGACTCTAAAAACATTATAAGTCAGACAGTGTGTTTACCTCCACACAGAAAGTGGAGAGCAACGGACATGACATCACAAAGAACTCACCTCTGTTGCCTGGAGAGTAAGGGATGCCGCTTACAGGCCTTGTTATGGGGGGGGGGGAGTCTAAAAACATTATAAGTCAGACAGTGGACCTACCTCCATAGAGAAAGTGGAGAGCAACGGACATGACATCACAAAGAGCTCACCTCTGTTGCCTGGAGAGGAAGGGATGCCGCTTACAGGCCTTGTTATGGGGGGGGGATTCTAAAAACATTGTAAGTCAGACAGTGGACCTACCTCCATAGAGAAAGTGGAGAGCAACGGACATGACATCACAAAGAGCTCACCTCTGTTGCCTGGAGAGGAAGGGATGCCGCTTACACGCCTTGTTAAGGAGGGGGGGGGACTCTAAAAACATTATAAGTCAGACAGTGGGCCTACCTCCACAGAGAAAGTGGAGAGCAATGGACATGACATCACAAAGAGCTCACCTCTGTTGCCTGGAGAGGAAGGGATGCCGCTTACAGGCCTTGTTATGAGGGGGGGGACTCTAAAAACATTATAAGTCAGACAGTGGGCTTACCTCCACAGAGAAAGTGGAGAGCAACGGACATGACATCACAAACAGCTCACCTCTGTTGCCTGGAGAGAAAGGGATGCCGCTTACAGGCCTTGTTAAGGGGGGGGGGGGACTCTAAAAACATTATAAGTCAGACAGTGGACCTACCTCCATAGAGTAAGTGGAGAGCAACGGACATGACATCACAAAGAGCTCACCTCTGTTGCCTGGAGAGGAAGGGATGCCGCTTACACGCCTTGTTAAGGAGGGGGGGGGGACTCTAAAAACATTATAAGTCAGACAGTGGGCTTACCTCCACAGAGAAAGTGGAGAGCAACGGACATGACATCACAAAGAGCTCACCTCTGTTGCCTGGAGAGGAAGGGATGCCGCTTACAGGCCTTGTTATGGGGGGGGGGGGACTCTAAAAACATTGTAAGTCAGACAGTGGACCTACCTCCATAGAGAAAGTGGAGAGCAACGGACATGACATCACAAAGAGCTCACCTCTGTTGCCTGGAGAGGAAGGGATGCCGCTTACAGGCCTTGTTAAGGAGTGGGGGGGGGACTCTAAAAACATTATAAGTCAGACAGTGGGCTGACCTCCACAGAGAAAGTGGAGAGCAACGGACATGACATCACAAAGAGCTCACCTCTGTTGCCTGGAGAGGAAGGGATGCCGCTTACAGGCCTTGTTATGAGGGGGGGGGACTCTAAAAACATTATAAGTCCGACAGTGGGCCTACCTCCACAGAGAAAGTGGAGAGCAACGGACATGACATCACAAAGAGCTCACCTCTGTTGCCTGGAGAGGAAGGGATGCCGCTTAAAGGCCTTGTTATGGGGGGGGGGGACTCTAAAAACATTATAAGTCAGACAGTGGACCTACCTCCATAGAGAAAGTGGAGAGCAACGGACATGACATCACAAAGAGCTCACCTCTGTTGCCTGGAGAGGAAGGCATGCCGTTTACAGACCTTGTTAAGGAGGGGGGGGGGACTCTAAAAACATTATAAGTCAGACAGTGGACCTACCTCCACAGAGAAAGTGGAGAGCAACGGACATGACATCACAAAGAGCTCACCTCTGTTGCCTGGAGAGGAAGGGATGCCGTTTACAGGCCTTGTTAAGGAGGGGGAGGGGACTCTAAAAACATTATAAGTCAGGCAGTGGGAGTACCTCCACACAGAAAGTGGAGAGCAACGGACATAACATCACAAAGAGCTCACCTCTGTTGCCTGGAGAGTAAGGGATGCCGCTTACAGGCCTTGTTATGGTGGGGGGGAGTCTAAAAACATTATAAGTCAGACAGTGGACCTACCTCCATAGAGAAAGTGGAGAGCAACGGACATGACATCACAAAGAGCTCACCTCTGTTGCCTGGAGAGGAAGGGATGCCGCTTACACGCCTTGTTAAGGAGGGGGGGGGGGACTCTAAAAACATTATAAGTCAGACAGTGGGCTTACCTCCACAGAGAAAGTGGAGAGCAACGGACATGACATCACAAAGAGCTCACCTCTGTTGCCTGGAGAGGAAGGGATGCCGCTTACAGGCCTTGTTATGAGGGGGGGGGACTCTAAAAACATTATAAGTCCGACAGTGGGCCTACCTCCACAGAGAAAGTGGAGAGCAACGGACATGACATCACAAAGAGCTCACCTCTGTTGCCTGGAGAGGAAGGGATGCCGCTTACAGGCCTTGTTATGGGGGGGGGGGACTCTAAAAACATTATAAGTCAGACAGTGGACCTACCTCCATAGAGAAAGTGGAGAGCAACGGACATGACATCACAAAGAGCTCACCTCTGTTACCTGGAGAGGAAGGCATGCCGTTTACAGGCCTTGTTAAGGAGGGGGGGGGGACTCTAAAAACATTATAAGTCAGACAGTGGGCTTATCTCCACAGAGAAAGTGGAGAGAAACGGACATGACATCACAAAGAGCTCACCTCTGTTGCCTGGAGAGGAAGGGATGCCGTTTACAGGCCTTGTTAAGGAGGGGGGGGGGACTCTAAAAACATTATAAGTCAGACAGTGGGAGTACCTCCACACAGAAAGTGGAGAGCAACGGACATAACATCACAAAGAGCTCACCTCTGTTGCCTGGAGAGTAAGGGATGCCGCTTACAGGCCTCGTTATGGGGGGGGGACTCTAAAAACATTGTAAGTCAGACAGTGGACCTACCTCCATAGAGAAAGTGGAGAGCAACGGACATGACATCACAAAGAGCTCACCTCTGTTGACTGGAGAGGAAGGGATGCCGCTTACACGCCTTGTTAAGGAGGGGGGGGGGACTCTAAAAACATTATAAGTCAGACAGTGGGCGTACCTCGACACAGAAAGTGGAGAGCAACGGACATGACATCACAAAGAGCTCACCTCTGTTGCCTGGAGAGGAAGGGATGCCGCTTACAGGCCTTGTTATGGGAGGGGGGGGACTCTAAAAACATTATAAGTCCGACAGTGGGCTTACCTCCACAGAGAAAGTGGAGAGCAACGGACATGACATCACAAAGAGCTCACCTCTGTTGCCTGCAGAGGAAGGGATGCCGCTTACAGGCCTTGTTATGAGGGGGGGGACTCTAAAAACATTATAAGTCAGACAGTGGGCTTACCTCCACAGAGAAAGTGGAGAGCAACGGACATGACATCACAAAGAGCTCACCTCGGTTGCCTGGAGAGGAAGGGATGCCGCTTACAGGCCTTGTTATGGGGGGGGGGGACTCTAAAAACATTATAAGTCAGACAGTGTGTTTACCTCCACACGGAAAGTGGAGAGCAACGGACATGACATCACAAAGAACTCACCTCTGTTGCCTGGAGAGTAAGGGATGCCGCTTACAGGCCTTGTTATGGGGGGGGGGAGTCTAAAAACATTATAAGTCAGACAGTGGACCTACCTCCATAGAGAAAGTGGAGAGCAACGGACATGACATCACAAAGAGCTCACCTCTGTTGCCTGGAGAGGAAGGGATGCCGCTTACAGGCCTTGTTATGGGGGGGGGATTCTAAAAACATTGTAAGTCAGACAGTGGACCTACCTCCATAGAGAAAGTGGAGAGCAACGGACATGACATCACAAAGAGCTCACCTCTGTTGCCTGGAGAGGAAGGCATGCCGCTTACACGCCTTGTTAAGGAGGGGGGGGGACTCTAAAAACATTATAAGTCAGACAGTGGGCCTACCTCCACAGAGAAAGTGGAGAGCAATGGACATGACATCACAAAGAGCTCACCTCTGTTGCCTGGAGAGGAAGGGATGCCGCTTACAGGCCTTGTTATGAGGGGGGGGACTCTAAAAACATTATAAGTCAGACAGTGGGCTTACCTCCACAGAGAAAGTGGAGAGCAACGGACATGACATCACAAACAGCTCACCTCTGTTGCCTGGAGAGAAAGGGATGCCGCTTACAGGCCTTGTTAAAGGGGGGGGGGGGACTCTAAAAACATTATAAGTCAGACAGTGGACCTACCTCCATAGAGTAAGTGGAGAGCAACGGACATGACATCACAAAGAGCTCACCTCTGTTGCCTGGAGAGGAAGGGATGCCGCTTACACGCCTTGTTAAGGAGGGGGGGGGGACTCTAAAAACATTATAAGTCAGACAGTGGGCTTACCTCCACAGAGAAAGTGGAGAGCAACGGACATGACATCACAAAGAGCTCACCTCTGTTGCCTGGAGAGGAAGGGATGCCGCTTACAGGCCTTGTTAAGGAGGGGGGGGGGGACTCTAAAAACATTATAAGTCAGACAGTGGGTTTAAATCCACAGAGAAAGTGGAGAGCAACGGACATGACATCACAAAGAACTCACCTCTGTTGCCTGGAGAGGAAGGGATGCCGCTTACAGGCCTTTGTATGAGGGGGGGGGGGGACTCTAAAAACATTATAAGTCAGACAGTGGGTTTACCTCCACAGAGAAAGTGGAGAGCAACGGACATGACATCACAAAGAGCTCACCTCTGTTGCCTGGAGAGGAAGGGATGCCGCTTACAGGCCTTTGTATGAGGGGGGGGGACTCTAAAAACATTATAAGTCAGACAGTGGGTTTACCTCCACAAAGAAAGTGGAGAGTAACGGACATGACATCACAAAGAGCTCACCTCTGTTGCCTGGAGAGGAAGGGATGCCGCTTACAGGCCTTTGTATGAGGGGGGGGGGACTCTAAAAACATTATAAGTCAGACAGTGTGTTTACCTCCACACAGAAAGTGGAGAGCAACGGACATGACATCACAAAGAACTCACCTCTGTTGCCTGGAGAGTAAGGGATGCCGCTTACAGGCCTTGTTACGGGGGGGGGGGGAGTCTAAAAACATTATAAGTCAGACAGTGGACCTACCTCCATAGAGAAAGTGGAGAGCAACGGACATGACATCACAAAGAGCTCACCTCTGTTGCCTGGAGAGGAAGGGATGCCGCTTACAGGCCTTGTTATGGGGGGGGGGACTCTAAAAACATTGTAAGTCAGACAGTGGACCTACCTCCATAGAGAAAGTGGAGAGCAACGGACATGACATCACAAAGAGCTCACCTCTGTTGCCTGGAGAGGAAGGGATGCCGCTTACACGCCTTGTTAAGGAGGGGGGGGGACTCTAAAAACATTATAAGTCAGACAGTGGGCTTACCTCCACAGAGAAAGTGGAGAGCAACGGACATGACATCATAAAGAGCTCACCTCTGTTGCCTGGAGAGGAAGGGATGCCGCTTACAGGCCTTGTTAAGGAGTGGGGGGGGGACTCTAAAAACATTATAAGTCAGACAGTGGGCTGACCTCCACAGAGAAAGTGGAGAGCAACGGACATGACATCACAAAGAGCTCACCTCTGTTGCCTGGAGAGGAAGGGATGCCGCTTACAGGCCTTGTTATGAGGGGGGGGGACTCTAAAAACATTATAAGTCCGACAGTGGGCCTACCTCCACAGAGAAAGTGGAGAGCAACGGACATGACATCACAAAGAGCTCACCTCTGTTGCCTGGAGAGGAAGGGATGCCGCTTAAAGGCCTTGTTATGGGGGGGGGGGACTCTAAAAACATTATAAGTCAGACAGTGGACCTACCTCCATAGAGAAAGTGGAGAGCAACGGACATGACATCACAAAGAGCTCACCTCTGTTGCCTGGAGAGGAAGGCATGCCGTTTACAGGCCTTGTTAAGGAGGGGGGGGGGGACTCTAAAAACATTATAAGTCAGACAGTGGACCTACCTCCACAGAGAAAGTGGAGAGCAACGGACATGACATCACAAAGAGCTCACCTCTGTTGCCTGGAGAGGAAGGGATGCCGTTTACAGGCCTTGTTAAGGAGGGGGAGGGGACTCTAAAAACATTATAAGTCAGGCAGTGGGAGTACCTCCACACAGAAAGTGGAGAGCAACGGACATAACATCACAAAGAGCTCACCTCTGTTGCCTGGAGAGTAAGGGATGCCGCTTACAGGCCTTGTTATGGTGGGGGGGAGTCTAAAAACATTATAAGTCAGACAGTGGACCTACCTCCATAGAGAAAGTGGAGAGCAACGGACATGACATCACAAAGAGCTCACCTCTGTTGCCTGGAGAGGAAGGGATGCCGCTTACACGCCTTGTTAAGGAGGGGGGGGGACTCTAAAAACATTATAAGTCAGACAGTGGGCTTACCTCCACAGAGAAAGTGGAGAGCAACGGACATGACATCATAAAGAGCTCACCTCTGTTGCCTGGAGAGGAAGGGATGCCGCTTACAGGCCTTGTTAAGGAGTGGGGGGGGACTCTAAAAACATTATAAGTCAGACAGTGGGCTGACCTCCACAGAGAAAGTGGAGAGCAACGGACATGACATCACAAAGAGCTCACCTCTGTTGCCTGGAGAGGAAGGGATGCCGCTTACAGGCCTTGTTATGAGGGGGGGGACTCTAAAAACATTATAAGTCCGACAGTGGGCCTACCTCCACAGAGAAAGTGGAGAGCAACGGACATGACATCACAAAGAGCTCACCTCTGTTGCCTGGAGAGGAAGGGATGCCGCTTACAGGCCTTGTTATGGGGGGGGGGGACTCTAAAAACATTATAAGTCAGACAGTGGACCTACCTCCATAGAGAAAGTGGAGAGCAACGGACATGACATCACAAAGAGCTCACCTCTGTTACCTGGAGAGGAAGGCATGCCGTTTACAGGCCTTGTTAAGGAGGGGGGGGGGACTCTAAAAACATTATAAGTCAGACAGTGGGCTTATCTCCACAGAGAAAGTGGAGAGAAACGGACATGACATCACAAAGAGCTCACCTCTGTTGCCTGGAGAGGAAGGGATGCCGTTTACAGGCCTTGTTAAGGAGGGGGGGGGGGGACTCTAAAAACATTATAAGTCAGACAGTGGGAGTACCTCCACACAGAAAGTGGAGAGCAACGGACATAACATCACAAAGAGCTCACCTCTGTTGCCTGGAGAGTAAGGGATGCCGCTTACAGGCCTTGTTATGGGGGGGGGGGAGTCTAAAAACATTATAAGTCAGACAGTGGACCTACCTCCATAGAGAAAGTGGAGAGCAACGGACATGACATCACAAAGAGCTCACCTCTGTTGCCTGGAGAGGAAGGGATGCCGCTTACAGGCCTTGTTATGGGGGGGGGGAGTCTAAAAACATTATAAGTCAGACAGTGGACCTACCTCCATAGAGAAAGTGGAGAGCAACGGACATGACATCATAAAGAGCTCACCTCTGTTGCCTGGAGAGGAAGGGATGCCGCTTACAGGCCTTGTTATGGGGGGGGGGGGACTCTAAAAACATTGTAAGTCAGACAGTGGACCTACCTCCATAGAGAAAGTGGAGAGCAACGGACATGACATCACAAAGAGCTCACCTCTGTTGCCTGGAGAGGAAGGGATGCCGCTTACACGCCTTGTTAAGGAGGGGGGGGGGACTCTAAAAACATTATAAGTCAGACAGTGGGCTTACCTCCACAGAGAAAGTGGAGAGCAACGGACATGACATCACAAAGAGCTCACCTCTGTTGCCTGGAGAGGAAGGGATGCCGCTTACAGGCCTTGTTAAGGAGGGGGGGGGGACTCTAAAAACATTATAAGTCAGACAGTGGGTTTAAATCCACAGAGAAAGTGGAGAGCAACGGACATGACATCACAAAGAACTCACCTCTGTTGCCTGGAGAGGAAGGGATGCCGCTTACAGGCCTTTGTATGAGGGGGGGGGGGACTCTAAAAACATTATAAGTCAGACAGTGGGTTTACCTCCACAGAGAAAGTGGAGAGCAACGGACATGACATCACAAAGAGCTCACCTCTGTTGCCTGGAGAGGAAGGGATGCCGCTTACAGGCCTTTGTATGAGGGGGGGGGACTCTAAAAACATTATAAGTCAGACAGTGGGTTTACCTCCACAGAGAAAGTGGAGAGTAACGGACATGACATCACAAAGAGCTCACCTCTGTTGCCTGGAGAGGAAGGGATGCCGCTTACAGGCCTTTGTATGAGGGGGGGGGGACTCTAAAAACATTATAAGTCAGACAGTGTGTTTACCTCCACACAGAAAGTGGAGAGCAACGGACATGACATCACAAAGAACTCACCTCTGTTGCCTGGAGAGTAAGGGATGCCGCTTACAGGCCTTGTTACGGGGGGGGGGGGGGAGTCTAAAAACATTATAAGTCAGACAGTGGACCTACCTCCATAGAGAAAGTGGAGAGCAACGGACATGACATCACAAAGAGCTCACCTCTGTTGCCTGGAGAGGAAGGGATGCCGCTTACAGGCCTTGTTATGGGGGGGGGGGACTCTAAAAACATTGTAAGTCAGACAGTGGACCTACCTCCATAGAGAAAGTGGAGAGCAACGGACATGACATCACAAAGAGCTCACCTCTGTTGCCTGGAGAGGAAGGGATGCCGCTTACACGCCTTGTTAAGGAGGGGGGGGGGACTCTAAAAACATTATAAGTCAGACAGTGGGCTTACCTCCACAGAGAAAGTGGAGAGCAACGGACATGACATCATAAAGAGCTCACCTCTGTTGCCTGGAGAGGAAGGGATGCCGCTTACAGGCCTTGTTAAGGAGTGGGGGGGGGACTCTAAAAACATTATAAGTCAGACAGTGGGCTGACCTCCACAGAGAAAGTGGAGAGCAACGGACATGACATCACAAAGAGCTCACCTCTGTTGCCTGGAGAGGAAGGGATGCCGCTTACAGGCCTTGTTATGAGGGGGGGGGACTCTAAAAACATTATAAGTCCGACAGTGGGCCTACCTCCACAGAGAAAGTGGAGAGCAACGGACATGACATCACAAAGAGCTCACCTCTGTTGCCTGGAGAGGAAGGGATGCCGCTTAAAGGCCTTGTTATGGGGGGGGGGGACTCTAAAAACATTATAAGTCAGACAGTGGACCTACCTCCATAGAGAAAGTGGAGAGCAACGGACATGACATCACAAAGAGCTCACCTCTGTTGCCTGGAGAGGAAGGCATGCCGTTTACAGGCCTTGTTAAGGAGGGGGGGGGGACTCTAAAAACATTATAAGTCAGACAGTGGACCTACCTCCACAGAGAAAGTGGAGAGCAACGGACATGACATCACAAAGAGCTCACCTCTGTTGCCTGGAGAGGAAGGGATGCCGTTTACAGGCCTTGTTAAGGAGGGGGAGGGGACTCTAAAAACATTATAAGTCAGGCAGTGGGAGTACCTCCACACAGAAAGTGGAGAGCAACGGACATAACATCACAAAGAGCTCACCTCTGTTGCCTGGAGAGTAAGGGATGCCGCTTACAGGCCTTGTTATGGTGGGGGGGAGTCTAAAAACATTATAAGTCAGACAGTGGACCTACCTCCATAGAGAAAGTGGAGAGCAACGGACATGACATCACAAAGAGCTCACCTCTGTTGCCTGGAGAGGAAGGGATGCCGCTTACACGCCTTGTTAAGGAGGGGGGGGGGGACTCTAAAAACATTATAAGTCAGACAGTGGGCTTACCTCCACAGAGAAAGTGGAGAGCAACGGACATGACATCATAAAGAGCTCACCTCTGTTGCCTGGAGAGGAAGGGATGCCGCTTACAGGCCTTGTTAAGGAGTGGGGGGGGACTCTAAAAACATTATAAGTCAGACAGTGGGCTGACCTCCACAGAGAAAGTGGAGAGCAACGGACATGACATCACAAAGAGCTCACCTCTGTTGCCTGGAGAGGAAGGGATGCCGCTTACAGGCCTTGTTATGAGGGGGGGGACTCTAAAAACATTATAAGTCCGACAGTGGGCCTACCTCCACAGAGAAAGTGGAGAGCAACGGACATGACATCACAAAGAGCTCACCTCTGTTGCCTGGAGAGGAAGGGATGCCGCTTACAGGCCTTGTTATGGGGGGGGGGACTCTAAAAACATTATAAGTCAGACAGTGGACCTACCTCCATAGAGAAAGTGGAGAGCAACGGACATGACATCACAAAGAGCTCACCTCTGTTACCTGGAGAGGAAGGCATGCCGTTTACAGGCCTTGTTAAGGAGGGGGGGGGACTCTAAAAACATTATAAGTCAGACAGTGGGCTTATCTCCACAGAGAAAGTGGAGAGAAACGGACATGACATCACAAAGAGCTCACCTCTGTTGCCTGGAGAGGAAGGGATGCCGTTTACAGGCCTTGTTAAGGAGGGGGGGGGGGACTCTAAAAACATTATAAGTCAGACAGTGGGAGTACCTCCACACAGAAAGTGGAGAGCAACGGACATAACATCACAAAGAGCTCACCTCTGTTGCCTGGAGAGTAAGGGATGCCGCTTACAGGCCTTGTTATGGGGGGGGGGGGGAGTCTAAAAACATTATAAGTCAGACAGTGGACCTACCTCCATAGAGAAAGTGGAGAGCAACGGACATGACATCACAAAGAGCTCACCTCTGTTGCCTGGAGAGGAAGGGATGCCGCTTACAGGCCTTGTTATGGGGGGGGGGAGTCTAAAAACATTATAAGTCAGACAGTGGACCTACCTCCATAGAGAAAGTGGAGAGCAACGGACATGACATCATAAAGAGCTCACCTCTGTTGCCTGGAGAGGAAGGGATGCCGCTTACAGGCCTTGTTATGGGGGGGGGGGACTCTAAAAACATTGTAAGTCAGACAGTGGACCTACCTCCATAGAGAAAGTGGAGAGCAACGGACATGACATCACAAAGAGCTCACCTCTGTTGCCTGGAGAGGAAGGGATGCCGCTTACACGCCTTGTTAAGGAGGGGGGGGACTCTAAAAACATTATAAGTCAGACAGTGGGCTTACCTCCACAGAGAAAGTGGAGAGCAACGGACATGACATCACAAAGAGCTCACCTCTGTTGCCTGGAGAGGAAGGCATGCCGTTTACAGGCCTTGTTAAGGAGGGGGGGGGGGACTCTAAAAACATTATAAGTCAGACAGTGGGCTTATCTCCACAGAGAAAGTGGAGAGAAACGGACATGACATCACAAAGAGCTCACCTCTGTTGCCTGGAGAGGAAGGGATGCCGTTTACAGGCCTTGTTAAGGAGGGGGGGGGGGACTCTAAAAACATTATAAGTCAGACAGTGGGAGTACCACCACACAGAAAGTGGAGAGCAACGGACATAACATCACAAAGAGCTCACCTCTGTTGCCTGGAGAGTAAGGGATGCCGCTTACAGGCCTTTGTATGAGGGGGGGGGGACTCTAAAAACATTATAAGTCAGACAGTGTGTTTACCTCCACACAGAAAGTGGAGAGCAACGGACATGACATCACAAAGAACTCACCTCTGTTGCCTGGAGAGGAAGGGATGCCGTTTACAGGCCTTGTTAAGGAGGGGGGGGGGACTCAAAAAACATTATAAGTCAGACAGTGGGCTTATCTCCACAGAGAAAGTGGAGAGCAACGGACATGACATCACAAAGAGCTCACCTCTGTTGCCTGGAGAGGAAGGGATGCCGATTACAGGCCTTGTTAAGGAGGGGGGGGGACTCTAAAAACATTATAAGTCAGACAGTGGGTTTAAATCCACAGAGAAAGTGGAGAGCAACGGACATGACATCACAAAGAGCTCACCTCTGTTGCCTGGAGAGGAAGGGATGCCGCTTACAGGCCTTGTTAAGGAGGGGGGGGGACTCTAAAAACATTATAAGTCAGACAGTGGGTTTACCTCCACAGAGAAAGTGGAGAGTAACGGACATGACATCACAAAGAGCTCACCTCTGTTGCCTGGAGAGGAAGGGATGCCGCTTACAGGCCTTTGTATGAGGGGGGGGGACTCTAAAAACATTATAAGTCAGACAGTGTGTTTACCTCCACACAGAAAGTGGAGAGCAACGGACATGACATCACAAAGAACTCACCTCTGTTGCCTGGAGAGGAAGGGATGCCGCTTACAGGCCTTTGTATGAGGGGGGGGGGGGACTCTAAAAACATTATAAGTCAGACAGTGGGTTTACCTCCACAGAGAAAGTGGAGAGCAACGGACATGACATCACAAAGAGCTCACCTCTGTTGCCTGGAGAGGAAGGGATGCCGCTTACAGGCCTTTGTATGAGGGGGGGGGGGACTCTAAAAACATTATAAGTCAGACAGTGGGTTTACCTCCACAGAGAAAGTGGAGAGTAACGGACATGACATCACAAAGAGCTCACCTCTGTTGCCTGGAGAGGAAGGGATGCCGCTTACAGGCCTTTGTATGAGGGGGGGGGGACTCTAAAAACATTATAAGTCAGACAGTGTGTTTACCTCCACACAGAAAGTGGAGAGCAACGGACATGACATCACAAAGAACTCACCTCTGTTGCCTGGAGAGTAAGGGATGCCGCTTACAGGCCTTGTTACGGGGGGGGGGGGGGAGTCTAAAAACATTATAAGTCAGACAGTGGACCTACCTCCATAGAGAAAGTGGAGAGCAACGGACATGACATCACAAAGAGCTCACCTCTGTTGCCTGGAGAGGAAGGGATGCCGCTTACAGGCCTTGTTATGGGGGGGGGGGACTCTAAAAACATTGTAAGTCAGACAGTGGACCTACCTCCATAGAGAAAGTGGAGAGCAACGGACATGACATCACAAAGAGCTCACCTCTGTTGCCTGGAGAGGAAGGGATGCCGCTTACACGCCTTGTTAAGGAGGGGGGGGGACTCTAAAAACATTATAAGTCAGACAGTGGGCTTACCTCCACAGAGAAAGTGGAGAGCAACGGATATGACATCATAAAGAGCTCACCTCTGTTGCCTGGAGAGGAAGGGATGCCGCTTACAGGCCTTGTTAAGGAGTGGGGGGGGGACTCTAAAAACATTATAAGTCAGACAGTGGGCTGACCTCCACAGAGAAAGTGGAGAGCAACGGACATGACATCACAAAGAGCTCACCTCTGTTGCCTGGAGAGGAAGGGATGCCGCTTACAGGCCTTGTTATGAGGGGGGGGACTCTAAAAACATTATAAGTCCGACAGTGGGCCTACCTCCACAGAGAAAGTGGAGAGCAACGGACATGACATCACAAAGAGATCACCTCTGTTGCCTGGAGAGGAAGGGATGCCGCTTAAAGGCCTTGTTATGGGGGGGGGGACTCTAAAAACATTATAAGTCAGACAGTGGACCTACCTCCATAGAGAAAGTGGAGACCAACGGACATGACATCACAAAGAGCTCACCTCTGTTGCCTGGAGAGGAAGGCATGCCGTTTACAGGCCTTGTTAAGGAGGGGGGGGGGACTCTAAAAACATTATAAGTCAGACAGTGGACCTACCTCCACAGAGAAAGTGGAGAGCAACGGACATGACATCACAAAGAGCTCACCTCTGTTGCCTGGAGAGGAAGGGATGCCGTTTACAGGCCTTGTTAAGGAGGGGGGGGGGACTCTAAAAACATTATAAGTCAGGCAGTGGGAGTACCTCCACACAGAAAGTGGAGAGCAACGGACATAACATCACAAAGAGCTCACCTCTGTTGCCTGGAGAGTAAGGGATGCCGCTTACAGGCCTTGTTATGGTGGGGGGGAGTCTAAAAACATTATAAGTCAGACAGTGGACCTACCTCCATAGAGAAAGTGGAGAGCAACGGACATGACATCACAAAGAGCTCACCTCTGTTGCCTGGAGAGGAAGGGATGCCGCTTACACGCCTTGTTAAGGAGGGGGGGGGACTCTAAAAACATTATAAGTCAGACAGTGGGCTTACCTCCACAGAGAAAGTGGAGAGCAACGGACATGACATCATAAAGAGCTCACCTCTGTTGCCTGGAGAGGAAGGGATGCCGCTTACAGGCCTTGTTAAGGAGTGGGGGGGGACTCTAAAAACATTATAAGTCAGACAGTGGGCTGACCTCCACAGAGAAAGTGGAGAGCAACGGACATGACATCACAAAGAGCTCACCTCTGTTGCCTGGAGAGGAAGGGATGCCGCTTACAGGCCTTGTTATGAGGGGGGGGACTCTAAAAACATTATAAGTCCGACAGTGGGCCTACCTCCACAGAGAAAGTGGAGAGCAACGGACATGACATCACAAAGAGCTCACCTCTGTTGCCTGGAGAGGAAGGGATGCCGCTTACAGGCCTTGTTATGGGGGGGGGGGACTCTAAAAACATTATAAGTCAGACAGTGGACCTACCTCCATAGAGAAAGTGGAGAGCAACGGACATGACATCACAAAGAGCTCACCTCTGTTGCCTGGAGAGGAAGGCATGCCGTTTACAGGCCTTGTTAAGGAGGGGGGGGGGACTCTAAAAACATTATAAGTCAGACAGTGGGCTTATCTCCACAGAGAAAGTGGAGAGAAACGGACATGACATCACAAAGAGCTCACCTCTGTTGCCTGGAGAGGAAGGGATGCCGCTTACACGCCTTGTTAAGGAGGGGGGGGGGGACTCTAAAAACATTATAAGTCAGGCAGTGGGAGTACCTCCACACAGAAAGTGGAGAGCAACGGACATAACATCACAAAGAGCTCACCTCTGTTGCCTGGAGAGTAAGGGATGCCGCTTACAGGCCTTGTTATGGTGGGGGGGAGTCTAAAAACATTATAAGTCAGACAGTGGACCTACCTCCATAGAGAAAGTGGAGAGCAACGGACATGACATCACAAAGAGCTCACCTCTGTTGCCTGGAGAGGAAGGGATGCCGCTTACACGCCTTGTTAAGGAGGGGGGGGGACTCTAAAAACATTATAAGTCAGACAGTGGGCTTACCTCCACAGAGAAAGTGGAGAGCAACGGACATGACATCATAAAGAGCTCACCTCTGTTGCCTGGAGAGGAAGGGATGCCGCTTACAGGCCTTGTTAAGGAGTGGGGGGGGACTCTAAAAACATTATAAGTCAGACAGTGGGCTGACCTCCACAGAGAAAGTGGAGAGCAACGGACATGACATCACAAAGAGCTCACCTCTGTTGCCTGGAGAGGAAGGGATGCCGCTTACAGGCCTTGTTATGAGGGGGGGGACTCTAAAAACATTATAAGTCCGACAGTGGGCCTACCTCCACAGAGAAAGTGGAGAGCAACGGACATGACATCACAAAGAGCTCACCTCTGTTGCCTGGAGAGGAAGGGATGCCGCTTACAGGCCTTGTTATGGGGGGGGGGGGACTCTAAAAACATTATAAGTCAGACAGTGGACCTACCTCCATAGAGAAAGTGGAGAGCAACGGACATGACATCACAAAGAGCTCACCTCTGTTGCCTGGAGAGGAAGGCATGCCGTTTACAGGCCTTGTTAAGGAGGGGGGGGGGGACTCTAAAAACATTATAAGTCAGACAGTGGGCTTATCTCCACAGAGAAAGTGGAGAGAAACGGACATGACATCACAAAGAGCTCACCTCTGTTGCCTGGAGAGGAAGGGATGCCGCTTACATGCCTTGTTAAGGAGGGGGGGGGGACTCTAAAAACATTATAAGTCAGACAGTGGGCTTACCTCCACAGAGAAAGTGGAGAGAAACGGACATGACATCATAAAGAGCTCACCTCTGTTGCCTGGAGAGGAAGGGATGCCGCTTACAGGCCTTGTTAAGGAGTGGGGGGGGACTCTAAAAACATTATAAGTCAGACAGTGGGCTGACCTCCACAGAGAAAGTGGAGAGCAACGGACATGACATCACAAAGAGCTCACCTCTGTTGCCTGGAGAGGAAGGGATGCCGCTTACAGGCCTTGTTATGAGGGGGGGGACTCTAAAAACATTATAAGTCCGACAGTGGGCCTACCTCCACAGAGAAAGTGGAGAGCAACGGACATGACATCACAAAGAGCTCACCTCTGTTGCCTGGAGAGGAAGGGATGCCGCTTACAGGCCTTGTTATGGGGGGGGGGGACTCTAAAAACATTATAAGTCAGACAGTGGACCTACCTCCATAGAGAAAGTGGAGAGCAACGGACATGACATCACAAAGAGCTCACCTCTGTTGCCTGGAGAGGAAGGCATGCCGTTTACAGGCCTTGTTAAGGAGGGGGGGGGGGGACTCTAAAAACATTATAAGTCAGACAGTGGGCTTATCTCCACAGAGAAAGTGGAGAGAAACGGACATGACATCACAAAGAGCTCACCTCTGTTGCCTGGAGAGGAAGGGATGCCGTTTACAGGCCTTGTTAAGGAGGGGGGGGGACTCTAAAAACATTATAAGTCAGACAGTGGGAGTACCTCCACACAGAAAGTGGAGAGCAACGGACATAACATCACAAAGAGCTCACCTCTGTTGCCTGGAGAGTAAGGGATGCCGCTTACAGGCCTTGTTATGGGGGGGGGGGGAGTCTAAAAACATTATAAGTCAGACAGTGGACCTACCTCCATAGAGAAAGTGGAGAGCAACGGACATGACATCACAAAGAGCTCACCTCTGTTGCCTGGAGAGGAAGGGATGCCGCTTACAGGCCTTGTTATGGGGGGGGGAGTCTAAAAACATTATAAGTCAGACAGTGGACCTACCTCCATAGAGAAAGTGGAGAGCAACGGACATGACATCATAAAGAGCTCACCTCTGTTGCCTGGAGAGGAAGGGATGCCGCTTACAGGCCTTGTTATGGGGGGGGGACTCTAAAAACATTGTAAGTCAGACCGTGGACCTACCTCCATAGAGAAAGTGGAGAGCAACGGACATGACATCACAAAGAGCTCACCTCTGTTGCCTGGAGAGGAAGGGATGCCGCTTACACGCCTTGTTAAGGAGGGGGGGGACTCTAAAAACATTATAAGTCAGACAGTGGGCTTACCTCCACAGAGAAAGTGGAGAGCAACGGACATGACATCACAAAGAGCTCACCTCTGTTGCCTGGAGAGGAAGGCATGCCGTTTACAGGCCTTGTTAAGGAGGGGGGGGGGGACTCTAAAAACATTATAAGTCAGACAGTGGGCTTATCTCCACAGAGAAAGTGGAGAGAAACGGACATGACATCACAAAGAGCTCACCTCTGTTGCCTGGAGAGGAAGGGATGCCGTTTACAGGCCTTGTTAAGGAGGGGGGGGGGACTCTAAAAACATTATAAGTCAGACAGTGGGAGTACCTCCACACAGAAAGTGGAGAGCAACGGACATAACATCACAAAGAGCTCACCTCTGTTGCCTGGAGAGTAAGGGATGCTGCTTACAGGCCTTTGTATGAGGGGGGGGGGACTCTAAAAACATTATAAGTCAGACAGTGTGTTTACCTCCACACAGAAAGTGGAGAGCAACGGACATGACATCACAAAGAACTCACCTCTGTTGCCTGGAGAGGAAGGGATGCCGTTTACAGGCGTTGTTAAGGAGGGGGGGGGGACTCAAAAAACATTATAAGTCAGACAGTGGGCTTATCTCCACAGAGAAAGTGGAGAGCAACGGACATGACATCACAAAGAGCTCACCTCTGTTGCCTGGAGAGGAAGGGATGCCGATTACAGGCCTTGTTAAGGAGGGGGGGGGACTCTAAAAACATTATAAGTCAGACAGTGGGTTTAAATCCACAGAGAAAGTGGAGAGCAACGGACATGACATCACAAAGAGCTCACCTCTGTTGCCTGGAGAGGAAGGGATGCCGCTTACAGGCCTTGTTAAGGAGGGGGGGGGACTCTAAAAACATTATAAGTCAGACAGTGGGTTTACCTCCACAGAGAAAGTGGAGAGTAACGGACATGACATCACAAAGAGCTCACCTCTGTTGCCTGGAGAGGAAGGGATGCCGCTTACAGGCCTTTGTATGAGGGGGGGGGGGACTCTAAAAACATTATAAGTCAGACAGTGTGTTTACCTCCACACAGAAAGTGGAGAGCAACGGACATGACATCACAAAGAACTCACCTCTGTTGCCTGGAGAGGAAGGGATGCCGCTTACAGGCCTTGTTATGGGGGGGGGGAGTCTAAAAACATTATAAGTCAGACAGTGGACCTACCTCCATAGAGAAAGTGGAGAGCAACGGACATGACATCACAAAGAGCTCACCTCTGTTGCCTGGAGAGGAAGGGATGCCGCTTACAGGCCTTGTTATGGGGGGGGGGACTCTAAAAACATTGTAAGTCAGACAGTGGACCTACCTCCATAGAGAAAGTGGAGAGCAACGGACATGACATCACAAAGAGCTCACCTCTGTTGCCTGGAGAGGAAGGGATGCCGCTTACACGCCTTGTTAAGGAGGGGGGGGGACTCTAAAAACATTATAAGTCAGACAGTGGGCTTACCTCCAAAGAGAAAGTGGAGAGCAACGGACATGACATCATAAAGAGCTCACCTCTGTTGCCTGGAGAGGAAGGGATGCCGCTTACACGCCTTGTTAAGGAGGGGGGGGGGACTCTAAAAACATTATAAGTCAGAAAGTGGGCTGACCTCCACAGAGAAAGTGGAGAGCAGCAGACATGACATCACAAAGAGCTCACCTCTGTTGCCTGGAGCGGAAGGGATGCCGCTTACAGGCCTTGTTATGAGGGGGGGGGGACTCTAAAAACATTATAAGTCCGACAGTGGGCCTACCTCCACAGAGAAAGTGGAGAGCAACGGACATGACATCACAAAGAGCTCACCTCTGTTGCCTGGAGAGGAAGGGATGCCGCTTACAGGCCTTGTTATGAGGGGGGGGGACTCTAAAAACATTATAAGTCAGACAGTGGGCTTACCTCCACAGAGAAAGTGGAGAGCAACGGACATGACATCACAAAGAGCTCACCTCTATTGCCTGGAGAGGAAGGGATGCCGCTTACAGGCCTTGTTATGGGGGGGGGGGACTCTAAAAACATTATAAGTCAGACAGTGTGTTTACCTCCACACAGAAAGTGGAGAGCTACGGACATGACATCACAAAGAGCTCACCTCTGTTGCCTGGAGAGGAAGGGATGCCGCTTACATGCCTTGTTATGGGGGGGGGGGACTCTAAAAACATTGTAAGTCAGACAGTGGACCTACCTCCATAGAGAAAGTGGAGAGCAACGGACATGACATCACAAAGAGCTCACCTCTGTTGCCTGGAGAGGAAGGGATGCCGCTTACACGCCTTGTTAAGGAGGGGGGGGACTCTAAAAACATTATAAGTCAGACAGTGGGCTTACCTCCACAGAGAAAGTGGAGAGCAACGGACATGACATCACAAAGAGCTCACCTCTGTTGCCTGGAGAGGAAGGCATGCCGTTTACAGGCCTTGTTAAGGAGGGGGGGGGGACTCTAAAAACATTATAAGTCAGACAGTGGGCTTATCTCCACAGAGAAAGTGGAGAGAAACGGACATGACATCACAAAGAGCTCACCTCTGTTGCCTGGAGAGGAAGGGATGCCGTTTACAGGCCTTGTTAAGGAGGGGGGGGGGGACTCTAAAAACATTATAAGTCAGACAGTGGGAGTACCACCACACAGAAAGTGGAGAGCAACGGACATAACATCACAAAGAGCTCACCTCTGTTGCCTGGAGAGTAAGGGATGCCGCTTACAGGCCTTTGTATGAGGGGGGGGGGACTCTAAAAACATTATAAGTCAGACAGTGTGTTTACCTCCACACAGAAAGTGGAGAGCAACGGACATGACATCACAAAGAACTCACCTCTGTTGCCTGGAGAGGAAGGGATGCCGTTTACAGGCCTTGTTAAGGAGGGGGGGGGGACTCAAAAAACATTATAAGTCAGACAGTGGGCTTATCTCCACAGAGAAAGTGGAGAGCAACGGACATGACATCACAAAGAGCTCACCTCTGTTGCCTGGAGAGGAAGGGATGCCGATTACAGGCCTTGTTAAGGAGGGGGGGGGACTCTAAAAACATTATAAGTCAGACAGTGGGTTTAAATCCACAGAGAAAGTGGAGAGCAACGGACATGACATCACAAAGAGCTCACCTCTGTTGCCTGGAGAGGAAGGGATGCCGCTTACAGGCCTTGTTAAGGAGGGGGGGGGACTCTAAAAACATTATAAGTCAGACAGTGGGTTTACCTCCACAGAGAAAGTGGAGAGTAACGGACATGACATCACAAAGAGCTCACCTCTGTTGCCTGGAGAGGAAGGGATGCCGCTTACAGGCCTTTGTATGAGGGGGGGGGGACTCTAAAAACATTATAAGTCAGACAGTGTGTTTACCTCCACACAGAAAGTGGAGAGCAACGGACATGACATCACAAAGAACTCACCTCTGTTGCCTGGAGAGGAAGGGATGCCGCTTACAGGCCTTTGTATGAGGGGGGGGGGGACTCTAAAAACATTATAAGTCAGACAGTGGGTTTACCTCCACAGAGAAAGTGGAGAGCAACGGACATGACATCACAAAGAGCTCACCTCTGTTGCCTGGAGAGGAAGGGATGCCGCTTACAGGCCTTTGTATGAGGGGGGGGGGGACTCTAAAAACATTATAAGTCAGACAGTGGGTTTACCTCCACAGAGAAAGTGGAGAGTAACGGACATGACATCACAAAGAGCTCACCTCTGTTGCCTGGAGAGGAAGGGATGCCGCTTACAGGCCTTTGTATGAGGGGGGGGGGACTCTAAAAACATTATAAGTCAGACAGTGTGTTTACCTCCACACAGAAAGTGGAGAGCAACGGACATGACATCACAAAGAACTCACCTCTGTTGCCTGGAGAGTAAGGGATGCCGCTTACAGGCCTTGTTACGGGGGGGGGGGAGTCTAAAAACATTATAAGTCAGACAGTGGACCTACCTCCATAGAGAAAGTGGAGAGCAACGGACATGACATCACAAAGAGCTCACCTCTGTTGCCTGGAGAGGAAGGGATGCCGCTTACAGGCCTTGTTATGGGGGGGGGGGGGCTCTAAAAACATTGTAAGTCAGACAGTGGACCTACCTCCATAGAGAAAGTGGAGAGCAACGGACATGACATCACAAAGAGCTCACCTCTGTTGCCTGGAGAGGAAGGGATGCCGCTTACAGGCCTTGTTAAGGAGTGGGGGGGGGACTCTAAAAACATTATAAGTCAGACAGTGGGCTGACCTCCACAGAGAAAGTGGAGAGCAACGGACATGACATCACAAAGAGCTCACCTCTGTTGCCTGGAGAGGAAGGGATGCCGCTTACAGGCCTTGTTATGAGGGGGGGGACTCTAAAAACATTATAAGTCCGACAGTGGGCCTACCTCCACAGAGAAAGTGGAGAGCAACGGACATGACATCACAAAGAGATCACCTCTGTTGCCTGGAGAGGAAGGGATGCCGCTTAAAGGCCTTGTTATGGGGGGGGGGACTCTAAAAACATTATAAGTCAGACAGTGGACCTACCTCCATAGAGAAAGTGGAGAGCAACGGACATGACATCACAAAGAGCTCACCTCTGTTGCCTGGAGAGGAAGGCATGCCGTTTACAGGCCTTGTTAAGGAGGGGGGGGGGGACTCTAAAAACATTATAAGTCAGACAGTGGACCTACCTCCACAGAGAAAGTGGAGAGCAACGGACATGACATCACAAAGAGCTCACCTCTGTTGCCTGGAGAGGAAGGGATGCCGTTTACAGGCCTTGTTAAGGAGGGGGGGGGGACTCTAAAAACATTATAAGTCAGGCAGTGGGAGTACCTCCACACAGAAAGTGGAGAGCAACGGACATAACATCACAAAGAGCTCACCTCTGTTGCCTGGAGAGTAAGGGATGCCGCTTACAGGCCTTGTTATGGTGGGGGGGAGTCTAAAAACATTATAAGTCAGACAGTGGACCTACCTCCATAGAGAAAGTGGAGAGCAACGGACATGACATCACAAAGAGCTCACCTCTGTTGCCTGGAGAGGAAGGGATGCCGCTTACACGCCTTGTTAAGGAGGGGGGGGGGACTCTAAAAACATTATAAGTCAGACAGTGGGCTTACCTCCACAGAGAAAGTGGAGAGCAACGGACATGACATCATAAAGAGCTCACCTCTGTTGCCTGGAGAGGAAGGGATGCCGCTTACAGGCCTTGTTAAGGAGTGGGGGGGGACTCTAAAAACATTATAAGTCAGACAGTGGGCTGACCTCCACAGAGAAAGTGGAGAGCAACGGACATGACATCACAAAGAGCTCACCTCTGTTGCCTGGAGAGGAAGGGATGCCGCTTACAGGCCTTGTTATGAGGGGGGGGACTCTAAAAACATTATAAGTCCGACAGTGGGCCTACCTCCACAGAGAAAGTGGAGAGCAACGGACATGACATCACAAAGAGCTCACCTCTGTTGCCTGGAGAGGAAGGGATGCCGCTTACAGGCCTTGTTATGGGGGGGGGGGGGACTCTAAAAACATTATAAGTCAGACAGTGGACCTACCTCCATAGAGAAAGTGGAGAGCAACGGACATGACATCACAAAGAGCTCACCTCTGTTGCCTGGAGAGGAAGGCATGCCGTTTACAGGCCTTGTTAAGGAGGGGGGGGGGACTCTAAAAACATTATAAGTCAGACAGTGGGCTTATCTCCACAGAGAAAGTGGAGAGAAACGGACATGACATCACAAAGAGCTCACCTCTGTTGCCTGGAGAGGAAGGGATGCCGCTTACACGCCTTGTTAAGGAGGGGGGGGGGACTCTAAAAACATTATAAGTCAGACAGTGGGCTTACCTCCACAGAGAAAGTGGAGAGCAACGGACATGACATCATAAAGAGCTCACCTCTGTTGCCTGGAGAGGAAGGGATGCCGCTTACAGGCCTTGTTAAGGAGTGGGGGGGGACTCTAAAAACATTATAAGTCAGACAGTGGGCTGACCTCCACAGAGAAAGTGGAGAGCAACGGACATGACATCACAAAGAGCTCACCTCTGTTGCCTGGAGAGGAAGGGATGCCGCTTACAGGCCTTGTTATGAGGGGGGGGACTCTAAAAACATTATAAGTCCGACAGTGGGCCTACCTCCACAGAGAAAGTGGAGAGCAACGGACATGACATCACAAAGAGCTCACCTCTGTTGCCTGGAGAGGAAGGGATGCCGCTTACAGGCCTTGTTATGGGGGGGGGGACTCTAAAAACATTATAAGTCAGACAGTGGACCTACCTCCATAGAGAAAGTGGAGAGCAACGGACATGACATCACAAAGAGCTCACCTCTGTTGCCTGGAGAGGAAGGCATGCCGTTTACAGGCCTTGTTAAGGAGGGGGGGGGGACTCTAAAAACATTATAAGTCAGACAGTGGGCTTATCTCCACAGAGAAAGTGGAGAGAAACGGACATGACATCACAAAGAGCTCACCTCTGTTGCCTGGAGAGGAAGGGATGCCGTTTACAGGCCTTGTTAAGGAGGGGGGGGGGACTCTAAAAACATTATAAGTCAGACAGTGGGAGTACCTCCACACAGAAAGTGGAGAGCAACGGACATAACATCACAAAGAGCTCACCTCTGTTGCCTGGAGAGTAAGGGATGCCGCTTACAGGCCTTGTTATGGGGGGGGGGAGTCTAAAAACATTATAAGTCAGACAGTGGACCTACCTCCATAGAGAAAGTGGAGAGCAACGGACATGACATCACAAAGAGCTCACCTCTGTTGCCTGGAGAGGAAGGGATGCCGCTTACAGGCCTTGTTATGGGGGGGGGGAGTCTAAAAACATTATAAGTCAGACAGTGGACCTACCTCCATAGAGAAAGTGGAGAGCAACGGACATGACATCATAAAGAGCTCACCTCTGTTGCCTGGAGAAGAAGGGATGCCGCTTACAGGCCTTGTTATGGGGGGGGGGGACTCTAAAAACATTGTAAGTCAGACAGTGGACCTACCTCCATAGAGAAAGTGGAGAGCAACGGACATGACATCACAAAGAGCTCACCTCTGTTGCCTGGAGAGGAAGGGATGCCGCTTACACGCCTTGTTAAGGAGGGGGGGGGACTCTAAAAACATTATAAGTCAGACAGTGGGCTTACCTCCACAGAGAAAGTGGAGAGCAACGGACATGACATCACAAAGAGCTCACCTCTGTTGCCTGGAGAGGAAGGCATGCCGTTTACAGGCCTTGTTAAGGAGGGGGGGGGGACTCTAAAAACATTATAAGTCAGACAGTGGGCTTATCTCCACAGAGAAAGTGGAGAGAAACGGACATGACATCACAAAGAGCTCACCTCTGTTGCCTGGAGAGGAAGGGATGCCGTTTACAGGCCTTGTTAAGGAGGGGGGGGGGGGACTCTAAAAACATTATAAGTCAGACAGTGGGAGTACCTCCACACAGAAAGTGGAGAGCAACGGACATAACATCACAAAGAGCTCACCTCTGTTGCCTGGAGAGTAAGGGATGCCGCTTACAGGCCTTTGTATGAGGGGGGGGGGACTCTAAAAACATTATAAGTCAGACAGTGTGTTTACCTCCACACAGAAAGTGGAGAGCAACGGACATGACATCACAAAGAACTCACCTCTGTTGCCTGGAGAGGAAGGGATGCCGTTTACAGGCCTTGTTAAGGAGGGGGGGGGGGACTCAAAAAACATTATAAGTCAGACAGTGGGCTTATCTCCACAGAGAAAGTGGAGAGCAACGGACATGACATCACAAAGAGCTCACCTCTGTTGCCTGGAGAGGAAGGGATGCCGATTACAGGCCTTGTTAAGGAGGGGGGGGGACTCTAAAAACATTATAAGTCAGACAGTGGGTTTAAATCCACAGAGAAAGTGGAGAGCAACGGACATGACATCACAAAGAGCTCACCTTTGTTGCCTGGAGAGGAAGGGATGCCGCTTACAGGCCTTGTTAAGGAGGGGGGGGGACTCTAAAAACATTATAAGTCAGACAGTGGCTTTACCTCCACAGAGAAAGTGGAGAGTAACGGACATGACATCACAAAGAGCTCACCTCTGTTGCCTGGAGAGGAAGGGATGCCGCTTACAGGCCTTTGTATGAGGGGGGGGGACTCTAAAAACATTATAAGTCAGACAGTGTGTTTACCTCCACACAGAAAGTGGAGAGCAACGGACATGACATCACAAAGAACTCACCTCTGTTGCCTGGAGAGGAAGGGATGCCGCTTACAGGCCTTGTTATGGGGGGGGGGAGTCTAAAAACATTATAAGTCAGACAGTGGACCTACCTCCATAGAGAAAGTGGAGAGCAACGGACATGACATCACAAAGAGCTCACCTCTGTTGCCTGGAGAGGAAGGGATGCCGCTTACAGGCCTTGTTATGGGGGGGGGGACTCTAAAAACATTGTAAGTCAGACAGTGGACCTACCTCCATAGAGAAAGTGGAGAGCAACGGACATGACATCACAAAGAGCTCACCTCTGTTGCCTGGAGAGGAAGGGATGCCGCTTACACGCCTTGTTAAGGAGGGGGGGGGACTCTAAAAACATTATAAGTCAGACAGTGGGCTTACCTCCAAAGAGAAAGTGGAGAGCAACGGACATGACATCATAAAGAGCTCACCTCTGTTGCCTGGAGAGGAAGGGATGCCGCTTACACGCCTTGTTAAGGAGGGGGGGGGGACTCTAAAAACATTATAAGTCAGAAAGTGGGCTGACCTCCACAGAGAAAGTGGAGAGCAGCAGACATGACATCACAAAGAGCTCACCTCTGTTGCCTGGAGAGGAAGGGATGCCGCTTACAGGCCTTGTTATGAGGGGGGGGGACTCTAAAAACATTATAAGTCCGACAGTGGGCCTACCTCCACAGAGAAAGTGGAGAGCAACGGACATGACATCACAAAGAGCTCACCTCTGTTGCCTGGAGAGGAAGGGATGCCGCTTACAGGCCTTGTTATGAGGGGGGGGGACTCTAAAAACATTATAAGTCAGATAGTGGGCTTACCTCCACAGAGAAAGTGGAGAGCAACGGACATGACATCACAAAGAGCTCACCTCTATTGCCTGGAGAGGAAGGGATGCCGCTTACAGGCCTTGTTATGGGGGGGGGACTCTAAAAACATTATAAGTCAGACAGTGTGTTTACCTCCACACAGAAAGTGGAGAGCTACGGACATGACATCACAAAGAGCTCACCTCTGTTGCCTGGAGAGGAAGGGATGCCGCTTACATGCCTTGTTATGGGGGGGGGGGACTCTAAAAACATTGTAAGTCAGACAGTGGACCTACCTCCATAGAGAAAGTGGAGAGCAACGGACATGACATCACAAAGAGCTCACCTCTGTTGCCTGGAGAGGAAGGGATGCCGCTTACACGCCTTGTTAAGGAGGGGGAGGGACTCTAAAAACATTATAAGTCAGACAGTGGGCTTACCTCCACAGAGAAAGTGGAGAGCAACGGACATGACATCATAAAGAGCTCACCTCTGTTGCCTGGAGAGGAAGGGATGCCGCTTACAGGCCTTGTTAAGGAGTGGGGGGGGACTCTAAAAACACTATAAGTCAGACAGTGGGCTGACCTCCACAGAGAAAGTGGAGAGCAACGGACATGACATCACAAAGAGCTCACCTCTGTTGCCTGGAGAGGAAGGGATGCCGCTTACAGGCCTTGTTATGAGGGGGGGGGACTCTAAAAACATTAAAGGTCAGACAGTGTGTTTACCTCCACACAGAAAGTGGAGATCAACGGACATGACATCACAAAGAACTCACCTCTGTTGCCTGGAGAGTAAGGGATGCCGCTTACAGGCCTTGTTATGGGGGGGGACGACTCTAAAAACATTGTAATTCAGACAGTGGACCTACCACCATAGAGAAAGTGGAGAGCAACGGACATGACATCACAAAGAGCTCACCTCTGTTGCCTGGAGAGGAAGGGATGCCGCTTACACGCCTTGTTAAGGAGGGGGGGGGACTCTAAAAACATTATAAGTCAGACAGTGGTCTTACCTCCACAGAGAAAGTGGAGAGCAACGGACATGACATCACAAAGAGCTCACCTCTGTTGCCTGGAGAGGAAGGGATGCCGCTTACAGGCCTTGTTATGAGGGGGGGGACTCTAAAAACATTATAAGTCAGACAGAGGGCTTACATCCATAGAGAATGTGGAGAGCAATGGACATGAAATCACAAAGAGCTCACCTCTGTTGCCTGGAGAGGAAGGGATGCCGCTTACACGCCTTGTTAAGGAGGGGGGGGGGACTCTAAAAACATTATAAGTCAGACAGTGGGCTTACCTCCACAGAGAAAGTGGAGAGCAACGGACATGACATCATAAAGAGCTCACCTCTGTTGCCTGGAGAGGAAGGGATGCCGCTTACAGGCCTTGTTAAGGAGGGGGGGGGGACTCTAAAAACATTATAAGTCAGACAGTGGGCTGACCTCCACAGAGAAAGTGGAGAGCAACGGACATGACATCACAAAGAGCTCACCTCTGTTGCCTGGAGAGGAAGGGATGCCGCTTACAGGCCTTTGTATGAGGGGGGGGGACTATAAGTCCGACAGTGGGCCTACCTCCACAGAGAAAGTGGAGAGCAACGGACATGACATCACAAAGAGCTCACCTCTGTTGCCTGGAGAGGAAGGGATGCCGCTTACACGCCTTGTTAAGGAGGGGGGGGGACTCTAAAAACATTATAAGTCAGACAGTGGGCTTACCTCCACAGAGAAAGTGGAGAGCAACGGACATGACATCATAAAGAGCTCACCTCTGTTGCCTGGAGAGGAAGGGATGCCGCTTACAGGCCTTGTTAAGGAGGGGGGGGGACTCTAAAAACATTATAAGTCAGACAGTGGGCTGACCTCCACAGAGAAAGTGGAGAGCAACGGACATGACATCACAAAGAGCTCACCTCTGTTGCCTGGAGAGGAAGGGATACCGCTTACAGGCCTTGTTATGAGGGGGGGGACTCTAAAAACATTATAAGTCCGACAGTGGGCCTACCTCCACAGAGAAAGTGGAGAGCAACGGACATGACATCACAAAGAGCTCACCTCTGTTGCCTGGAGAGGAAGGGATGCCGCTTACAGGCCTTGTTATGAGGGGGGGGGGACTCTAAAAACATTATAAGTCCGACAGTGGGCCTACCTCCATAGAGAATGTGGAGAGCAACGGACATGACATCACAAAGAGCTCACCTCTGTTGCCTGGAGAGGAAGGGATACCGCTTACAGGCCTTGTTATGAGGGGGGGGACTCTAAAAACATTATAAGTCCGACAGTGGGCCTACCTCCATAGAGAATGTGGAGAGCAACGGACATGACATCACAAAGAGCTCACCTCTGTTGCCTGGAGAGGAAGGGATGCCGCTTACAGGCCTTTTTATGGGAGGGGGGGGACTCTAAAAACGTTATAAGTCAGACAGTGGGCTTATTTCCACAGAGAAAGTGGAGAGCAACGGACATGACATCACAAAGAGCTCACCTCTGTTCCCTGGAGAGGAAGGGATGCCGTTTACAGGCCTTGTTAAGGAGGGGGGGGGACTCTAAAAACATTATAAGTCAGACAGTGGACCTACCTCCATAGAGAAAGTGGAGAGCAACGGACATGACATCACAAAGAGCTCACCTCTGTTGCCTGGAGAGGAAGGGATGCTGCTTACAGGCCTTGTTATGGGGGGAGGGAGTCTAAAAACATTATAAGTCAGACAGTGGGCCTACCTCCATAGAGAAAGTGGAGGGCAACGGACATGACATCACAAAGAGCTCACCTCTGTTGCCTGGAGAGGAAGGGATGCCGCTTACACGCCTTGTTAAGGAGGGGGGGGGGACTCTAAAAACATTATAAGTCAGACAGTGGGCGTACCTCCACACAGAAAGTGGAGAGCAATGGACATGACATCACAAAGAGCTCACCTCTGTTGCCTGGAGAGGAAGGGATGCCGCTTACAGGCCTTGTTATGAGGGGGGGGGACTCTAAAAACATTATAAGTCCGACAGTGGGCCTACCTCCACAGAGAAAGTGGAGAGCAACGGACATGACATCACAAAGAGCTCACCTCTGTTGCCTGGAGAGGAAGGGATGCCGCTTACAGGCCTTGTTATGAGGGGGGGGGGACTCTAAAAACATTATAAGTCAGATAGTGGGCTTACCTCCACAGAGAAAGTGGAGAGCAACGGACATGACATCACAAAGAGCTCACCTCTATTGCCTGGAGAGGAAGGGATGCCGCTTACAGGCCTTGTTATGGGGGGGGGGACTCTAAAAACATTATAAGTCAGACAGTGTGTTTACCTCCACACAGAAAGTGGAGAGCTACGGACATGACATCACAAAGAGCTCACCTCTGTTGCCTGGAGAGGAAGGGATGCCGCTTACATGCCTTGTTATGGGGGGGGGGGACTCTAAAAACATTGTAAGTCAGACAGTGGACCTACCTCCATAGAGAAAGTGGAGAGCAACGGACATGACATCACAAAGAGCTCACCTCTGTTGCCTGGAGAGGAAGGGATGCCGCTTACACGCCTTGTTAAGGAGGGGGAGGGACTCTAAAAACATTATAAGTCAGACAGTGGGCTTACCTCCACAGAGAAAGTGGAGAGCAACGGACATGACATCATAAAGAGCTCACCTCTGTTGCCTGGAGAGGAAGGGATGCCGCTTACAGGCCTTGTTAAGGAGTGGGGGGGGACTCTAAAAACACTATAAGTCAGACAGTGGGCTGACCTCCACAGAGAAAGTGGAGAGCAACGGACATGACATCACAAAGAGCTCACCTCTGTTGCCTGGAGAGGAAGGGATGCCGCTTACAGGCCTTGTTATGAGGGGGGGGGACTCTAAAAACATTAAAGGTCAGACAGTGTGTTTACCTCCACACAGAAAGTGGAGATCAACGGACATGACATCACAAAGAACTCACCTCTGTTGCCTGGAGAGTAAGGGATGCCGCTTACAGGCCTTGTTATGGGGGGGGACGACTCTAAAAACATTGTAATTCAGACAGTGGACCTACCACCATAGAGAAAGTGGAGAGCAACGGACATGACATCACAAAGAGCTCACCTCTGTTGCCTGGAGAGGAAGGGATGCCGCTTACACGCCTTGTTAAGGAGGGGGGGGGGACTCTAAAAACATTATAAGTCAGACAGTGGTCTTACCTCCACAGAGAAAGTGGAGAGCAACGGACATGACATCACAAAGAGCTCACCTCTGTTGCCTGGAGAGGAAGGGATGCCGCTTACAGGCCTTGTTATGAGGGGGGGGACTCTAAAAACATTATAAGTCAGACAGTGGACCTACCTCCATAGAGAAAGTGGAGAGCAACGGACATGACATCACAAAGAGCTCACCTCTGTTGCCTGGAGAGAAAGGGATGCCGCTGACAGGCCTTGTTAAGGGGGGGGGGGACTCTAAAAACATTATAAGTCAGACAGTGGACCTACCTCCATAGAGAAAGTGGAGAGCAACGGACATGACATCACAAAGAGCTCACCTCTGTTGCCTGGAGAGGAAGGGATGCCGCTTACAGGCCTTGTTATGAGGGGGGGGACTCTAAAAACATTATAAGTCAGACAGTGGGCTTACCTCCACAGAGAAAGTGGAGAGCAACGGACATGACATCACAAAGAGCTCACCTCTGTTGCCTGGAGAGGAAGGGATGCCGTTTACAGGCCTTGTTAAGGAGGGGGGGGGGACTCAAAAAACATTATAAGTCAGACAGTGGGCTTATCTCCACAGAGAAAGTGGAGAGCAACGGACATGACATCACAAAGAGCTCACCTCTGTTGCCTGGAGAGGAAGGGATGCCGATTACAGGCCTTGTTAAGGAGGGGGGGGGACTCTAAAAACATTATAAGTCAGACAGTGGGTTTAAATCCACAGAGAAAGTGGAGAGCAACGGACATGACATCACAAAGAGCTCACCTCTGTTGCCTGGAGAGGAAGGGATGCCGCTTACAGGCCTTTGTATGAGGGGGGGGGACTATAAGTCCGACAGTGGGCCTACCTCCACAGAGAAAGTGGAGAGCAACGGACATGACATCACAAAGAGCTCACCTCTGTTGCCTGGAGAGGAAGGGATGCCGCTTACATGCCTTGTTAAGGAGGGGGGGGGGACTCTAAAAACATTATAAGTCAGACAGTGGGCTTACCTCCACAGAGAAAGTGGAGAGCAACGGACATGACATCATAAAGAGCTCACCTCTGTTGCCTGGAGAGGAAGGGATGCCGCTTACAGGCCTTGTTAAGGAGGGGGGGGGACTCTAAAAACATTATAAGTCAGACAGTGGGCTGACCTCCACAGAGAAAGTGGAGAGCAACGGACATGACATCACAAAGAGCTCACCTCTGTTGCCTGGAGAGGAAGGGATACCGCTTACAGGCCTTGTTATGAGGGGGGGGACTCTAAAAACATTATAAGTCCGACAGTGGGCCTACCTCCACAGAGAAAGTGGAGAGCAACGGACATGACATCACAAAGAGCTCACCTCTGTTGCCTGGAGAGGAAGGGATGCCGCTTACAGGCCTTGTTATGAGGGGGGGGGACTCTAAAAACATTATAAGTCCGACAGTGGGCCTACCTCCATAGAGAATGTGGAGAGCAACGGACATGACATCACAAAGAGCTCACCTCTGTTGCCTGGAAAGGAAGGGATGCCGCTTACAGGCCTTTTTATGGGAGGGGGGGGACTCTAAAAACGTTATAAGTCAGACAGTGGGCTTATTTCCACAGAGAAAGTGGAGAGCAACGGACATGACATCACAAAGAGCTCACCTCTGTTGCCTGGAGAGGAAGGGATGCCGCTTACAGGCCTTGTTATGAGGGGGAATCTCTAAAAACATTATAAGTCAGACAGAGGGCTTACATCCATAGAGAATGTGGAGAGCAATGGACATGAAATCACAAAGAGCTCACCTCTGTTGCCTGGAGAGGAAGGGATGCCGCTTACACGCCTTGTTAAGGAGGGGGGGGGGGGACTCTAAAAACATTATAAGTCAGACAGTGGGCTTACCTCCACAGAGAAAGTGGAGAGCAACGGACATGACATCATAAAGAGCTCACCTCTGTTGCCTGGAGAGGAAGGGATGCCGCTTACAGGCCTTGTTAAGGAGGGGGGGGGACTCTAAAAACATTATAAGTCAGACAGTGGGCTGAACTCCACAGAGAAAGTGGAGAGCAACGGACATGACATCACAAAGAGCTCACCTCTGTTGCCTGGAGAGGAAGGGATACCGCTTACAGGCCTTGTTATGAGGGGGGGGACTCTAAAAACATTATAAGTCCGACAGTGGGCCTACCTCCATAGAGAATGTGGAGAGCAACGGACATGACATCACAAAGAGCTCACCTCTGTTGCCTGGAGAGGAAGGGATGCCGCTTACAGGCCTTTTTATGGGAGGGGGGGGACTCTAAAAACGTTATAAGTCAGACAGTGGGCTTATTTCCACAGAGAAAGTGGAGAGCAACGGACATGACATCACAAAGAGCTCACCTCTGTTGCCTGGAGAGGAAGGGATGCCGTTTACAGGCCTTGTTAAGGAGGGAGGGGGGACTCAAAAAACATTATAAGTCAGACAGTGGGCTTATCTCCACAGAGAAAGTGGAGAGCAACGGACATGACATCACAAAGAGCTCACCTCTGTTGCCTGGAGAGGAAGGGATGCCGATTACAGGCCTTGTTAAGGAGGGGGGGGGGACTCTAAAAACATTATAAGTCAGACAGTGGGTTTAAATCCACAGAGAAAGTGGAGAGCAACGGACATGACATCACAAAGAGCTCACCTCTGTTGCCTGGAGAGGAAGGGATGCCGCTTACAGGCCTTGTTAAGGAGGGGGGGGGGACTCTAAAAACATTATAAGTCAGACAGTGGGTTTTCCTCCACAGAGAAAGTGGAGAGTAACGGACATGACATCACAAAGAGCTCACCTCTGTTGCCTGGAGAGGAAGGGATGCCGCTTACAGGCCTTTGTATGAGGGGGGGGGACTATAAGTCCGACAGTGGTCCTACCTCCACAGAGAAAGTGGAGAGCAACGGACATGACATCACAAAGAGCTCACCTCTGTTGCCTGGAGAGGAAGGGATGCCGCTTACACGCCTTGTTAAGGAGGGGGGGGGACTCTAAAAACATTATAAGTCAGACAGTGGGCTTACCTCCACAGAGAAAGTGGAGAGCAACGGACATGACATCATAAAGAGCTCACCTCTGTTGCCTGGAGAGGAAGGGATGCCGCTTACAGGCCTTGTTAAGGAGGGGGGGGGACTCTAAAAACATTATAAGTCAGACAGTGGGCTGACCTCCACAGAGAAAGTGGAGAGCAACGGACATGACATCACAAAGAGCTCACCTCTGTTGCCTGGAGAGGAAGGGATACCGCTTACAGGCCTTGTTATGAGGGGGGGGACTCTAAAAACATTATAAGTCCGACAGTGGGCCTACCTCCACAGAGAAAGTGGAGAGCAACGGACATGACATCACAAAGAGCTCACCTCTGTTGCCTGGAGAGGAAGGGATGCCGCTTACAGGCCTTGTTATGAGGGGGGGGGACTCTAAAAACATTATAAGTCCGAAAGTGGGCCTACCTCCATAGAGAATGTGGAGAGCAACGGACATGACATCACAAAGAGCTCACCTCTGTTGCCTGGAGAGGAAGGGATGCCGCTTACAGGCCTTTTTATGGGAGGGGGGGGACTCTAAAAACGTTATAAGTCAGACAGTGGGCTTATTTCCACAGAGAAAGTGGAGAGCAACGGACATGACATCACAAAGAGCTCACCTCTGTTGCCTGGAGAGGAAGGGATGCCGCTTACAGGCCTTGTTATGAGGGGGAATCTCTAAAAACATTATAAGTCAGACAGAGGGCTTACATCCATAGAGAATGTGGAGAGCAATGGACATGAAATCACAAAGAGCTCACCTCTGTTGCCTGGAGAGGAAGGGATGCCCGCTTACACGCCTTGTTAAGGAGGGGGGGGGGGACTCTAAAAACATTATAAGTCAGACAGTGGGCTTACCTCCACAGAGAAAGTGGAGAGCAACGGACATGACATCATAAAGAGCTCACCTCTGTTGCCTGGAGAGGAAGGGATGCCGCTTACAGGCCTTGTTAAGGAGGGGGGGGGGACTCTAAAAACATTATAA